>NW_027507758.1:470577877-473342877 GCF_037356315.1 Lithobates pipiens | reverse complement strand
GCATGTAAACTTTTAAACAGGGACATTTGGGTAGCTTCTGTTGTGATTATGATGTAAAAACACTCAACACTGTTGATTGATAATAAATGGCTTCAGCCAACCCCTAACCATGAGTGGAAGAAAATTAAAATCTGCCAGTGTATGTAAACTTATGAGCACAACTGTATGTCACATATGTATGTGGCATTAGTAGATTGTCCCATGGAGAGGTTAGTAACTCCATCACGGTGAACATGTCCTCCACCATAAGGCCCTACAAAGAAAACACTGTGACAGAGGACACATATTAACCGATAAAACTGCAGTTCTGTCCATCTTCTGCTTCCCAAATGAGCTCCTTTTTGCTTTGGGCCAGGCCACTTTCTTTGGGTCCTTGTTCCTGCTGCTAATGTGCATGTCATCAGAAGCATACGTTGTAAGTGAGATGTTTGAACCAGAAGTGGGATGGGTTAGAGAATTGGATTGGAGGGTAGGGGAGCTGATCGAGTGAGGTACAAGTAGCTGTGAAATAAAACAGCATAAAAAGCAATATATATATATAAATAAATAAACACACAAAGACAAAAAAAGCAGGATCATTCCATCCATATTACATTGTCCAAGGACAGTTAGGTGGATAGGTGGGACACATCCAATGCCCCCCCCCCCCCGCCCACAATCTACCGAGTTGAATGTTCCACGGAATATAGGCATACAGTCTTTTCTCAAAAGACCGTTTCCCTATACACATGAATAGGGAAATCTGCTACTACATACCATGGATAGAAGTATGCGTCTATTGTGGGACTTTTAATTGAAGTAGATTGCAGCAGAATCTGGAGAGCAGGGATAAACTTACTATATCGTACACCTAAACCCCTCCACCAAATAAACGACTGAATTGCAGTAATAGACCTGCCATAAGAAAGATATGGTAACTAACATCTAAAATTGCATTTACCTGGTTATTGTACTTGTTTTAATATTTTAGAAGATGCTGCAAATTCAAACTTTTGGCTTTTTTCTAAACTTTGTTGACCTGGATGCTTGTTTTTGGTCTGCATCTCAGAAAATTTAGAAGCCAGAGACAACCAGGCTACAAGCCTTTTCACAAATGGCAACCCCCACATTTCAGTCATTGCAGGTTTATCTTAAAAAGTAGAACTTTAGGCAAAACATTTTTTTTTTTTTGGATAGAGCAAAGGAGGGTTACAACACATCAGATTTTTTTTTTCCCTGCCATCTGTGTCTTATTACAGAGATTTCTCTTTACTTTCTGTTCCCAGGCCAAACAGGAAGTGAGAGGAAATTCCTACAAGTTAAGGTAATCCCTGGGGGACCCCTGGTAACCATAACCAGCGGGCCCATTAGAAGATTTTCCCCTATATTACATTTTCATTTACATTTTATTTTCTTTTACTTTCAATGATAAATAATCAAGTGCCTGTATATTTATTGCAGTGTGTATTCACACTTCACGTCATCTTTCTGAGAAAGACTAATAAAATGCTCATTCCGTCCTCATACACACGCTAAGGTTCTTGGAGTAGCGCTAGAGGCACTCTACCTGTATTTCTGGTGGGCAGCACAGAAATGACGAAGTACATTTTTGCAGAAATTGCCTTTACCTTTGACATATAGGTCATCATTGTTGAGCAATTAGGAAAAAAAAAAAAACTACAATCTTAAATATCACAAATAAACCTTAAGGCTTAAAAAAAAAAAAAAAATTCAGACTGAAATGGGACCTGAAAAACAGTGAATGGAGACGCACCAGACTCCTGCGGTGAGCTGGAATGTGCTGCGGGGTGAACCCAGCCTTAAAGTGTATGCAAAGGGGGCTTGCACTTTAAAGAAAAAAAAAAAAAAAAAAAAAAAAAAAAAAGTCTTCCCCTACCTTCTCCCCCCTCCCTCTCTCACATTTGGATAATATTTTACTTTTTTTCAACTTGGTTATTTTTTTTTTGCGTGCGCAGTGAAGGCGAGAACAAACGTTCGCCCCCAATTCTGGGCATGCACATTTGTGAACACACCAGTATGGAAATTCCAATACTTGGCATGTCAGTGCATGCCCAAAAATGCGCCAGACAAAAAAATATGGTGGAGGCAAATGGGTTGAAAATTAAGACGACTGAAAGTAGAAATATAGCCAAAAAGTTTTATTTTTTTAATTTTGAGTAAGAAGAGTAATAACCATGGGAAGGTTTATTTTTGCCAACTGTCTCATTGGGGAGATTTACCTTCAAACAGAAAGAGGCAATCCATGCAAATTAAGGGAATCTCTTGGGGATCCGAACTAGTGTCACCATTAAAATATTTCCCCTCTATTACTTTTCTGGGGACAATCACAAAAATTGCGATTTTCTTTTACCCTCACTTTCAAACGAGAATAATAAACCGGACAAATAGAGATGGTGAATCTCCCTAAGGGACACGGACAGCAAAAAAAAAAAAAAAAAAAAAAAAAAAAAAAAAGTGCCTTTAGTTATACTTGAACTTGCTCTTTAATTTCTGTTTTAGCAGAAAACTGAATGAGTTGGGAGCCTTGACGTAAGCACTGTAGCTTCCACATATACACTATATTGTCTAGCTTTGCACGCACGTGAACTTTTTGGCATCCCAGTCTTAGTCCATAGGGTTCAATATTGGGTTGGCCCACCCTTTGCAGCTATAACAGTTTCAACTCTTCTGGAAAGGCTGTACACAAGGTTTAGGAGTGTGTGTATGGGAATGTTTGACCATTCTTCCAGAAGCGAATTTGTGAGGTCAGGCACTGATGTGAACGAGAAGGCCTGGCTCAGGTCAGGACTCTGTGCAGGCCAGTCAAGTTCCTCCACCCAAAAAACTCGCTCATCTATGTCTTTATGGACCTTGCGTTGTCAAATCATTTGGAGGGGAGGGGGTTGTATAGCATGAGGTTTTGCAGGGGTTGGACTTGGCCCCTTAGTTCCAGTGAAGGAAACTCTTATGCGGCGCACACACGGTCGATTCTTCCATCAGAATAAACTGACAGTTTTTCCAACGGAGTTCCACTGAAATGGACTTGCCTACAAACGATCACACTAAAGTCCGATCATTTAGAACGCGGTGATGTACTACGGGGCGAGAAAAAGGGAAGTTCAATAGCCAGTAGCTGCCCTTGTGTCGCTTTTAGTCCGTCGGAACAGTATACAGACGAACGGCTTTCCCGATAGGAATTGATTTAGTCTGAAAAAAATGTAAAACATGTTCTATTTCTAGGTCCGTCAGAATTTCGGGAAAAATAAAAAATAAAAAGTCAGCTGAAGCCCACACACGATCGCAATATCTGATGAAATTATTACGGCTGACTTTTTCTGCAGGAAATTCCAGCCGCGTGTACACGGCATTATAGCGTCAGCATACCAAGACATTTTGGACAATGTTTGGAGATGGCCCCTTCCTGTTTCAACACAACAGTGCACTGGTGCGCAAAGCAAAAGTCTATAAAGACATAAAATGACCAAAACCATGTAGTGCAAGGGCCTGCCTGATTGCATACACCTTGAAACTCCTAAGGTTTGACCTCATATTATATGGTTTTGGTAAATCTGAAGGAAAAAATCTGATCTGTGTATTGGGGCTTTAGACTGGGATGCCATTAAAGTTCATGTGCGTGTAAAGGCAGACATCCCAATCCCTTGACAATATAGTGTATAGTGCAAATGTGTGCAACTAAAACCTCCGTTAACGTGAACTGTGAGACGGGGTCAATTTTTGCATTTTTTTGCAGGCTAGCTGGCAAGTGTGCCAAGAAATTTTTGTGTATTGAGTTGGGAGCTCTCACACACTGAAAGTTAATATTCATGTGCCCACAGTGATTTTGGGGTAACAAAGACTTAAAGACTTGGCTGTGTTTTTATGCATTATATGTTTTCATTTATATTCCTTAGTATGTATATTACCTGATATTAACATTATATGTGGCAATGTGCTCTCATTGTATATACATTTATATGAATTGTATTGGATATTATATGCTTATTCACAATTACCATTACGTACTATAATATTGATTGCCAATAAATTTGAACGTCTACATCTACGTGCTTCATTTAAAGTCACAATTCCTTGTCCCTTTCCCCCCCCCCCCTCCTCTTCATTCAGATAGGGATGGAGGCAATTGACCTTACCAGGTCACTGCCTCACTTAGAGTCCCAACTGTCCTCATTCCTCTTATCTTCATATTAAAGACTTGGTTGATGAGGGGGAAAAAAATAAATAATAAAAAAAAACAAGGTGAACCTGACTTGGCCTAAAACTCAAAGTTGAAATGTCAGAACCTAATCTACTGGCCACTAACGTTTTGGTATTTGACAGTTGAATACAAGGGTGCAGGGGTTCAATACCAGACTTGGAGAAACGTCAAGCCTGTGTGTACCTCAGCCTAGAATTCAAGGAATTTCCACAGGGCGAATGATGGATTTGTAGACTAACATGGGTACTTGAAGACGCTACAAGGTGTTGCACGTCTGCACTGTTTTCTTTTTGACTAGTCAAGTTTACTGTAAAGCAGAACATCAAGAAAAAAGTTTATTTTGTACACACCACCAGTCAACCAAGTTACCTCTAATTAGGATTAGCCTAGGCCTAGATCATAGGTTCATTAATGCCAGAAATTCAGTTCTATACTTCGGGTACTGAAGATCTCATACAGTAAAGGGATCCTATAGTTTGTCTACCCCATCCTTATCCATTCACAGAACATATAGGCATCCTGTGATTAGACAGGGGGCGAGGGGGGGCTCTGAAAGTACAGCGATCATAAATTAGGAGGTACCGTATTTAAAGCGGGGTATAAACACGCACCCCAACTGAAGAGGGCTAGTTTCAGGGGAAAAAAAAAAAATACATATATTTTTTAAATAAACCACTTTGAAGCAAAATAATGGTGAGGGAGAATCAACGCAGCCCATTCTGTGCCCATCTGCAGCCTATTCTGTGCCCATCTGCCCCATCAATCCATCTCTCATATGAAGTCACTGAGCCGTCAGCTGTTTCCTCGGCTCTCAGTCGGCAGCTCGGTGATTGTGTATCTCACCTCCCCCCGCCCCCCTTTTACTTACCTGAGCCCCATAATTTTCGGAACGGGGACGAGGTGTCTCGTGTCCCAATTGGACAGATTAATAGCAGCCATTGCTGTCAATCAAATCCAATGATGAGGGCGCCAGGAGGTGGGGCAGAGTCCTGCTGTCTGTGTCAATAGACAGCAGCAGGACTCGGGAGCGCACCCGCACAGGTGTTCCGAAGGAGAGTGATTCTCCAGCTAGGAAAAAAAAAGAAAAAAGAAGAAGAAGAAGAAGAAGAAGAAGTAGCCACTAGCGCTACTGAGGGACCCTAGAAGAAGAGGATCAGGGGCCACTCTGCAAAACCAACCGCACAGAGGAGGCAAGTATGACATGTTTGTAAAAAATAAAAAAACAACCTAACACACGGGAGGGTTTAATAACCCTTTGGGCCTGAGTTTTTAACTCTTTTCATTTGAGATGAATGAATGGTCATCATGTGTGGCTCCTCAGAACACCCTGTTCTTCCTCCTGATGTAAGTAGTTTTACAAGCACCTACATGAAAAGGCAATCATCAACATCGATCACGCAGGTGCTTAGTAACTGTCTGCAATTGGTACCTGAAAGGCAACACTGCAGACTGATAGTCATACATAAAAAACAGGTTGTGGCAGGACAATTAAGATTGACGCATCTAGGTTAATATAAACAACTGCAGAATCAGACATGAATCACTTCCTATGCTCACACCCATGTGGCAGGGAAGTCCAAAAGCTCCTATTAGGCATGTTGCCATAGTACAGGGATATGATTACATTTACATGTTCAAATAATGACAAAAAGGGAAAAAACACAATTGTATGTAAAAAGAACCAGACTACAAACTCGGATATTAAAAATCCTGGGGCTCGTATACGTTTAAACGGAAAAGTCTACTTTTAGTAACATGTTAGACCTTTAAGGTGGAATATGCTACTATAAAAGTTAAATAATACCCTTCCTATAGGGGTAGGCCATTTATGTACCTCATGAAGCCTGACTGGAATAATTCTAGGATGTTGCTAAAAGAAACCTAGTGTTACTGCTCACCATCACATGAGCATGCTCTGCGATACATACCTCCTCACATGTGCTCGCTCACCCCTGATACAGTAGGTCTGAGCCTAGGGGGCCCTTATCAATGTTTGTCAGGCTTTATGGGAGGTAGGTAAAATGGCCCACACCTATAGCAAGGGCATCATTTACCTTTGCAGCAAAAAAAATAAAATGTCTGCTGTGGACGGATCTCTTGAGGTCTTTCTACGTTTTTTTTTTGTTATGGGGTTAAGGTCTGGGCCCTACCTGGGCCCCTCCAAAAGGAGCATTTTCTTCTGAAGTCAGTCTTTGGTAGATTTACTTTGATGCTTAGGGTTCATTGTCCTGCTGATCACTCAACTTCTACTAAGCATCAGCTGGCAGACAGCCAACACTGAAGAAATGGATGCACTCCATGATCCATCAAAATTAATTATTTAATGAACAAACATCCCAAGTGTTACAAACAGTTCAAATGGTAGACGCGTTTCACACACTAACAAGTGCACTTATTCATTACAGACGGCCACCCTGCCATATAGGAAATGTTGGTAAACTCAGGAATTCACTTTCCCCTCGGTGATGGCAAGCAGTCCAAGGCTCTGAGGCAGTGAAGCAAGGCCAAATCATGATGTTCCTTCCACCATACATCACCGTCGGGATGTTTTGACATTTGCAAGCTGCGCCCTTTTTGTGCCATATATATTACGGAGTATTCTTTTAGAACAAAATCAATTTTTGTTTCATCAGTCCACAAAAAATATTTTCCCAGTATTATTGTGGTTTGCCAAGGTGCCCTTTGGCAAACTTTGGGCGCACAACGTTTTTTTGGAGAGCAGCAGCTTCCTCCATGGTGTTCTGCCATTGACACCCTGCCAGTTCAAAGACATATGTATGGTAGACTCGTGAACAGGGATATTTGCCAGTTCCAGTGAGGTCTTTGAGCCTTTAGCTGTTACAGATGGGTTCTCCTTTACCTCATTGAGAATTCTACGTTGAGCCTTCAGAGTCATGTTTGCTGGGCGTCCACTTCAAGAAGAGTAGCCACAATACTATACGCAGATAAAAATACTCGATAATATGCCTTCAGAGAGGCCTTTTGCGAGGCATGGTTCACGTCAGCTGATGCTTTTTATAAAGTCGCAATTTTAAAGTGGGTATATCAAGGCAAAGAATGACCTTTCTTTCATGTTCGGCTCCCCTCCAAACACCTACACAAATCCCATCTTGATCCAGCACTGCTGCTCTATATCTCCTCACAGGGACTTAGCAGTGTTCACTTAATTTTTTCCTCCAGTGAATGTTTAATGAGGGTGTTAAATACAAACATAAGAAATTAGAATGATGTGCGTTGTACAGCTTGACAATCAGTCACGTAGCTGGTATGTCACTGGACTTCAAGCGTATACTGGGATGATGCCTGCAGCTGCAAATGGTCAGACCTCTTATAAAAGCAACCCTAGTGGCTAACTAGCCGCTGCATTACTTTTACAAGCAGTGGGAGGGGGTGCCCCCTCACTGCTTTACCGGGATTTCCCATCCCACCAGGAGCCTTAGTCGACCAGCTACCACTTCTGGTAGGTGAAAGCAGAGCCAAACAAAGACCTGTTCGGCTCTGGGATATGGTAACCCGGAAGCGATGACCTGACATTACTTCCAATTTACCTCAATATAAACAGCACCATTTTCAAAAATTTAAAGCATTTGATCTCACTGATCTAGGTGTGATAAAATGCTTTTAGGGAAGATGAGGGATCTCTAAATAAAGAGTACTTGTCATATGCCTACTGCTATCACAAGGGCTGTTTATAGATTTATTGTGAGAGCAATAAAAAAAATTACCCCATTGCGTATAGAAAAAAAATAAAATAAAAAGTTTTGTAAGTGCTCCTGTCCCCCCCCCAACGCAAAGAATGATCATCCCACACCTGAGGCATCACCATGAACATCAGATTATGGGATGTAGTTCCAGCAACAGAAATTCTGTGTAAATCTAAAGTTGCAACCTAAAAAAATATATATATATATATATATATATATATATATATATATATATATATATATATATATATATATATATATATATATATATATATATATATACGCACATACAGATCCAACTACTTTTAGCTGATCTATCTCCTTGCATTGCAACTATGCATTAGTCAGTGGTATACACTATATCCACTTGCAGACCGGACCAATTTGCTGGTCAAAGACCAGACCCCTTTTTGCGATTCGGCACTGCGTCACTTTAACTGACAATTGCGCGGTCGTGCGACGTGGCTCCCAAACAAAATTGACGTCCTTTTTTTCCCCACAAATAGAGCTTTCTTTTGGTGGTATTTGATCACTCCTGCGGTTTTTATTTTTTGCGCTATAAACAAAAATAGAGCAACAATTTTGAAAAAAAACGCATTATTTTTTACTTTTTGTTATAATAAATATCCCCCAAAAATATATAATCCCTCAGTTTAGGCCGATACGTATTCTTCTACATATTTTTGGTAAAAGAAAAGAAAAAAAAAAAAAACGCAATAAGCGATTATTGATTGGTTTGCGCAAAAGTTATAGCGTTTACAAAATAGGGATAGTTTTATAGCATTTTTATTAATAATTTTTTATTATTTTTTTTTTTTTTTTTTTTTTTTTACTAGTAATGGCTGCGATCAGCGATTTTTATTGTGACTGCGACATTGTGGGGGACCCATCGGACATTTTTGACACATTTTTGGGACCATTGTCATTTATACAGTAATCACTGCTATATAAATGCAGTGATTCCTGTGTAAATGACACTGGCAGTGAAAGGGTTAACCAGTGGGTGGCAGTGTAGGGGTTAAGTGTTCCTAGGGGTGCGTTACTAACTGTGGTGGGGTTGGGCTTTCATTTAGTGAACACTCATCTCTGCTCCAAATCACATGGAGCAGAGATCAGAGTCACTAGTTGCTAGGCAGAATGGAGAAATGTTGTTTACACAGCATTTCCTCCATTCGGCCGCTCCGTGAGACGAGGATCGCGGGGATGCCCGCGGCGATCGAGTCCGCGGGTCCAGCGACCGGACTCACGGGGGTCCCGACCAGCGCGGGAGCGCGCCGGCGGCGGCGCGCTCCCGATGGCAGGGCAGCATTGAATATTGGACGTACCTGTACGCCAATATGCCTGCCCGTGCCATTCTGTCGACGTACATCGTCGTGCGCTGGTCGGAAAGTGGTTAAACAATCACCTGACACTAGTTTGTTTCCACAATCCATGACTTAACTTCACAGTTCACACAAACTAGTTTTAAATTCAAACTGTAGCACTGACGTAAGTATTTTTTTTTCCCCACAGTAGCGTGACAATCCCTCCACCTCCGGTCTAACTAAGCTCTCACCTTATGGCATGGACCCCTGTGCAAACAGGTGGTCATGCAAGCGGCTATCAAAAGGGTTAACACGGACCATAAACTTCTCATGTCTCCTTAGATCTCAGCAAGGACGCCAGGTCATGGGTAGAAAGAAAAGATCTAAGTGCTCACTGCTAAAGTATAAGATTTAATTTTTGTGTTCAAACACAAACTACTTACATAAGGATAAAAACACAACATGTAAAGCTGACAATCATGTTAGTTCGGTAGGGCAGCAGCGGGTGACGTCATGTGTAGCTTCTCCTCCTTTTGCGGTAGGTTCAATCAGAACTTCAATGGAGGCACTTGGGGAAGCAGGGAGGAGTCTGGTGACGTCGATGTCCATGATGTCACCGGATCTCCAACGGAACTCCCTGAAGCCGGTGGAGAGGCGAGTACCGATCAAAAGAATGAATGATTAATCAAGGCATTAATCTTTAATTTCCACAGCCCTAATTATATTATATATATATATATATATATATCGAATAAAGTGGTCATTGAAATAATACAGATAAGGCCTAGACCTGTCCTTAGAAAGCACTCAAGGCCAGCCTCATTTCTCACCCCATCTGCAGAAAGTCAAGGATTCTACCTTTAACCTATTTCCTGGGTGCAACTCCTGGTTTTACACCAGGAGACATAAAAGTTTCCCAGACTCAATATAAAATTATGGAGGCCGGCTCCCTTGCATTAACCAAAAGATAGAAACGACTGAACCCGACAGCCCACGCTTCTTCAGAGTGTGGGTCTCAATAGCCAGACTGTTAATTTAGCGTTTGTAAAGTAGGATGGAACACCGGACCTTGCGAGAGAAGGTCTGCCCGTGATGGTAGGGTCCATGGGTCCCCTACTACCACCTTTATGATCTCTGCATACTAAGATTTCCTGGGCCCTGCTGGGGGCCACAAGAATCAACAACTTGCCTTCCTGCTTAATCCTGCAACATTGTGGATGCAGGCAGAATAGGAGGGAATGCATAAATCAGTGAGAACAAATTCCATGGGAATAGCAAGGCATCTGTTCCACATGCTAGTGGATCTTTTGTTCTTGACACAAAGTTGTTGATTTCTTTGTTGAACCTCGGCACAAACAGATCTATGTCTGGGATCCCCCATTTTTGACAGGAAGATATCGGGGTGAAGGAACCATTCTCCCGGAAACAACTGCTGGCGACTCAAGTAGTCAGGGTGATGTGGCCATAGACTTTGGAGTCAGACACATTGGAAATGTGAAACCCTTTGTTCCAAGCCGATAGAATGCAGTTTTGCAGCAGTTTCGAATGAAACTGAGCATAAGGAAAAGGCATAAGGAAAGGCCATAAAATGAAGCTACCAACTTTCCCAACAACCTCATGCAAAGTTGAATTGAAGAAATTCATCTTGCTTCGACCACCTAAACCAGTTCCTTTATGGCGCTTAGGTAAACCATAATAGTTCGACCTTGAGCCCTTAATCTGGCTAGAAGAGGGGCCAGAACCTTTGTAAACACCCAAGGTGCAGTAGCTGGACTGGAAAGCAGAGCTACACACTGAAAATTAAGATTTTCCACCTTGAAAAGTAGATATTACTAGTGAGAGAGGAAATGGGCATATGGGGAGGTATGCATCTTTGATGTCGATTGACGCCAGAAGTTCTCCTCCTTGCAGGATGGAGATAACCGATTTGGATTGACTCCATACGAGAAAAAAAAAAAAAAAAAAAAAAAAAAGGGGGGGGGAAGGAGGAGTGGTTATATTCAGGAATTGAATACAGATTGTGGAGATCCAATGTCCGTTCGTATTTAGCACCGTGAAAAAAAAAAAAGGTTTGAATCAAACCCCAACCTCATACAGTACCAGACCTTCAGAGCCTGTGCCGTAAACAGCTGCATGTGCGGGAGTGATGTCACTGTGTCCCCGGCTACTCATGTAGCTACAGCTGAGAACCCATAAGGAAGGCCAGGGAAGATGGAAGCCCGTCAGTGGTGACAGCACAGGAGGACTTCATTTTAAGGCAAGTTTCTCATAATGTACTAGTATGTAATTCATAGTAGCACATTATGACAATGCCTTGCAGGGGAATTTTTTTATTTTATTTAGAACTGCAGCTTACTACCGCTTTAAGTGACGGTTCACATATATGCAAATTGGATGTGCTTTGAATCGCATCCGATACACATGACATGTGAAATAACATTGGTTTCCTTTGAAGCTGCTCACATATATGCAGTGCGCATTGAAAAAAAATAAAAAATAAAAAAAAAAGTTCTATGGCAACATCACACATCGTTTTTTTTTTTTTTTTTGTTTCATTTGTGCCCTGGGGTTCCCCTTGAAACCCACATCAGACCATTTGTTTACATTCAGCTGTAAGCGGGAAAAACTGCTGGTAACTCATCAGTTGCTAAGGATGCGGCGGCTGGCATGCCGGCCCGCTTCTTAACCAGCTATTGTTAAAGATGCCGGCCGGCACCTGTTCTTAAAAATTTTGCATCAGAATCTAAATTGCAGCTGAACCACTGAACAGCTACTTTGTAAATTCAGAGTAAAAACAGACCTGAAATTTTCACCGCACATGTGTTAACCCGGTCTAAGAAAAATGTCTTCCCCCTGCTTGCCCTGTTGACCAGGACAGGAAGTGAGGGGAAGCACCCGAGCAAGCTCGGCTTCAGTTCCAACTCTTCCCTAAACTTATCAAAACCAAAAAAAAAGGGGGGGGGGGGGGGATTAGCTAGAGAAACCACATGAAAAAAATAAAAAAATAGTAGTATGTTAGGACTTGACTCCACAATCACAGCAAGAATACCTCTCATTGTATTTTGCATTGTGGAGCCCTTATTTGTTCTTGACTAGTTGGGTAATGATACATGTATTTGAATGGGTTTATTTCTCTTGAGAAACATTGTATAACAATTCCAAACAAGTGTGGAATTCTAGGAATGAACAAAGCGTATAAGGAAAATCATCATCCCATGTTTACTGATTACAGAAAACAATGCTATTCCAAGACCGATACGGTGGAGAAGACCATTCACCGGCCAAGGTTTGTCTGAAACCTGAGTGTTTGTGCCGCTTACAATAGAATAAGAAAGAAGATATAAATTTAAATTACAAGGACGTTGGTCATTTTTTGTTGTTTCATTTTAAAAGGCAACTTAAAACAAGAAGCACTTAGAAATCCCATACAGCAGATGACCAGGTCTATTTCATTAAATCTGAATTTGATTACATTTTTATGCAATATTTTGTGCTTTAGGCCGCTTTCACATTACTCTATTACAAGGATGTATATGCGTTTTAGATGCATTTTTTATGTGTTTTCTAGGTGCCTATATCCCAGCATCCGCCTTTGACATGCGACTCGAAATTGCAATGCATTAGCCTTGATGACAGAGTGCAGGGGAGGGGAGGTTGCAGGGATAAGACTAGTAATACAAGCAGAGGATGAGGTAAGTAAAACGGTTTTACCCAGTTCATTGGACATAACTGATTATTTAACTATTGCAGCAAGCAAAGGACGTTTAGTTTTCATGGCATTCAGCTTTAACTTATGTGACATAAAATCATATTGATCCAATTTAAAATATACCAGGGTGGCTGTAGAGTTCTGACACTTCAAAACAGAAGAGAATCACAATATATTTACCTTTTCAGCTTTCTTGTCTGAAATGTCCTGTTTCTCCAATACAGCTATGCTTTCCTTTAGGTTCTTCACTATGTCTGCAGGAGACTTGTGGGACTTCCCAAAGGGGAATGGCATGTTTGCTAGTGCTAATATAACACCGATTTATGGAATATCTGGAGAGAAAAAAAAAAAGGATAGAGAGAAAGAGAACCAATTAGCAAATGTACTGGATACCATTTCATTGTACTAAAAAAAAAAAAAAAAAAAAAAAAAGTACCCCTCTACTAGGCACTAGAAAAATACCTTTACAAAAACTTTAAAATAGCAATATTGTACAGACAAAAGTCCTTTTTATCATATCTTGGCATATAATGTGTTGGAATTTGCTTTGCTGCAGATCCCTTCATTGGAATATTCCAGCCAGAGAGAGCAGTGCTCTAGAAGCATGCAACATATTTAGAGCGATTGTAAAAAGTCAGAAGGTTTTCTTTATCTTAATGCATTCTATGCATCAAGAAAAAAATAAAAAATAAAAATAAATAAAACTGTGTGTAGCATCCCCCCCCCCCCCAATACTTACCTCAGCCCCATCTAGATCCAACAATGGGGTAGGAGCATCTCGGCTGCCCCGGACTCCCCTCCTGATTGGCTCCCACTGCTGTCAGCCAATGAGGAGAGAAAGGGGACGGGGGTCAGGCCTCAGCTCAGTGTCTGAATGGACACAGGGAGCTGTGGCTCAGCTCGGGTTCCCCTCTAGCAAGCTGCCTGCTGTGGGGGCACTCAACGGGAGGGAGAGGTCATGAGCATCGAAGAGGGACCCAAGGAGGAGGATCCAGGCTGCTCTGTTCCCTCCACTGCACAGAGGAGGAAAGTATAACTTTTTTTTTTTTTGTTAAAAATAACAAAGTTGAGACTTTAGCATCACTTTAACAGCTAACCGACCAGCCGCCGCAGTTATACTGAGGCAAGTTGGCACGTCTGCGCAAATCGCTGTAGCTATACGTCGGCTCTTCAAGACACTATACCAGGTATGCGCATGCAGCACCTGGGCACCCACGATTGCTCCTACAAATGTAAACAAACATATGGGTAGCGCTTAAAGGGGAAGTAAACCCTAATGGGTTTAACTTCCTCTTCGATTCCCTGCAAAGGTAAAGCATAATAGACTACTATGCATTGCATAGTAGTCCATTATGTGTCACTTACCTGACACAGGAGCCAACGAAGTCATCGCTGTCCCCTGTAGTCCGGAGCCTCCATCTTCTTGGTGGGCGACGCTGCTCCGGCGCTGTCATTCGTCGGAGCCGCGATGACATCACTCCCGCGCATGCGCACGGGAGCCGCCACTCGCGGCATATTACCGCTAACTGTGGCGCACTCAGTGCGCCGCTGTCTACGGTGCATGCGCTGTAGACAGCGGTGCCTGTCTTTCAGCAAATATCTCCTAAACCGTGTAGGTTGAGGAGATATTTATTGGACCTAGAGGTAAGCCTTAATCTAGACTTACCTGTAGGTCAAAAGTTTTTTTTTTTTTTTGTTTTAATGTGAAAGATGATGCGCCGCGACAATCGTGATCTATCTTCTAAGCAAAAAAATGTTTTCTCATTTTAGCCAGAATCGTGCAGCTCTAGTTCGTCCTCAATTTCTGACCCAGTAACCACTAAAAATGTAAGATTTTTTTTTCCCTCAATTTGAAACCCGGTGACAACTGTCACCAGGAAAAATAGAGGGTGAATCTCCTCTAGAAAAAAAAAAAAGGGTTCCAACCCATCTCCACAATTCAGGCTTCAGAAACACATTGAGGCCTCATGCACACTGGACATTTTGCCATCTCTCTTTAGATGCCTTTCCTCCAGGGAGTGGTATTTTGGCAGAAAACAAAATATGATTGCCACTTTTAAACATGTTTCACGCACTTTAACACATTTAGGAGCATCAAGCAATTAGGCATTTGTTAAAATATTCTGGTCAATGAAATGAATTCACACTCCATTCACACCAAATGCATCTAGCTTTAGTATGCATTTACAGGCATCAAGCAGTTTTTCTGCCAAAACATTGCTGCTCCTGGATGTGCTGGCAGTAGGGATTTGTACCGCCTCTAAATGCCCCTGCCTCAAAACTCCTCTCAACGCCTACGTATGCATGAACACATAGGCTATCATGCAGGGGACGTTTAGAGGCAGGGAAAAAAAAAAAAAAAAAGCCAGGTACCACTAGGTGCCCAGTCTGCAGGAGGGGCCATATTATTGGTGACCCCTGTAGACTGTTCATAAGCCAGTCACCAAGTGATTGTTGCGATTTTATTACTACTTGAGGCATTCTAAATAAACATCATGATTGGATACACAGAAATGTTATGCTATATCAATTGTTTTTTTTGGTAGGCTCCAACACTATACAGTACTCCAAAGGAGATTGTACAAGCAGACTGTAACATGTGTCACCTACTTTAGATTAACCAAACAAGAGTTTAGCACATTATACAGTCATGGTAAATCTGAAGGAAAGCACAGGATTAGACTGCAATGCGTGAAGCCAGCTTTACAGCTTGGGCAATTTATAGATCTCTAAAATCTTGCAGACATTTCAACATTATAGGACCAGCAGCTTGCAGGAGAAATTACCTTTGCACTATTTACCTGTCAAGACCTTGTATCAGGTATGCAAGGGATCTGAAAAAGTTCACTAAATAAATACAAATGTTTACTTATTACCCTCAACCACACCCATTGCTTGAAAGGTCAGGCATTAAAGTGCCACCTAGAGACAATTTGCATTCCTATCCACTATTCGGTTTCATCTAGATACCCTCCTACTTTAACAGATCTTTCAGTCTTTTCAAACAGTATTGACAGCCAATGTCATCTTTTTTGTGAAACATGTCCTTGCAACTAACTAAGCAATATGTTTCCTTGCCCTTCTTTTATGTACATCTGTGAATAAATAAATACATTTTAGGCCATAGGGGTTTTTAGTACTCCAAAAACAAAACATACATTTACAAAAAAAAAAAACACTGCCCTCACAAATGTCATGCAAGCCCCCTGAATTGAATAAACACTGATAGAAACCGGTAGAATGAGTATATCCCCCCCAAGCCCCAACCTTAAGATGTGGGTGAACAAGGCTGGGGGAACACTCCTGTTCTTCAAGCTGATCTCTAAGTTTCCTGTCACTTTAAATAGTCCGTTTGGTCCAAATTAACAATTTTGTCCACTAAGTGAATGTATGCACGTAAAGTATGTACAGTAGCTTCAGTTACATACAGTACATAGTGCTGGGTTCGTGCTTTGAGACAGACTTCCTGTCTCACACCCAGAACAAAACAGGGTCAGTCAAAGTGGTGCTCAGCCATTCATAGGCAGCTGTGTATTCTGTGAATGAACACAAAGCTTCCTCCAATTGGCTGAGGTTGACAGGCAAGCGGATTATGTCACAATGTCAGACTCATTCGCAGAATACAACATTTCTTATGAATAGCTGAGCACCGTTCACAGAAAGTCTGTCTCAGTTGGAAAGCAGCACAGTGTACTTATGTAGCTGAAGTTTCATACAGTGCTTAGAGCCAATGCAGCACTTTATAAAAGGAAATCGGTGTGAACCAGCTTGGTCAAAATGAACCATTTAAAATGCAAGCAACACGGACATCGGCTTTAACACCAGAAAGAACCACTTTGTGGGTGAGATTATCAGGGCTTTGGAGAGCAGCAGATATAAAAGCCCTTGTATGTTATGGGTATCCACTTCTATAAATGGAATCTGGAAAACCAGGAAATAGAGGCCAATACTCCAGTGATCTCCACTTTCTTCCAGGTCCTGCCATGCAGCTGGCTCAATGCACTGTAAATCAGGGCTTGACAAAACCCGGGCGCCAGGTCGCATTTGCGACTAGAATTAGCGACCTGGCGCCTGGGGCAGAACAGCTGGGGGTATCCTGTCTCCGTGGAACCCCCGTCGTGATCACGTCAGGCCGTTCCACCAGCGGCCGGTAATGGAGGCCACGGCTTTGAGGCCTTCTGCGGTCCTATGATTCCTTCTGGAATCTGGCGCCCTCTTGTGGTGACCATTGGTATGACAACCAACAATGCTAATGGAGTTTCCCCTGCCTCTTTTCATTGCCTGCCTATCTCCTTCCCTTTATTTAGAACCCCTAAACATTATATATATTTTTTATTCTAACACCCTAGAGAATAAAATGGTGGTCCTTGCAATACTGTCTGTCACACCGTATTTGCGCAGCGGACTTACAAGTGCACTTTTTGGGGGAAAAATAATTTAATAAAAAATAAGACAACAGTAAAGTTAGCTAAAAAAAAAAAATGTATATTGTGAAAGATGTTACGCCGAGTAAATTGATACCCAACATGTCATGCTTCAAAATTACACCCGCTCATGGAATGGCGACAAACTTTTACCCTTTAAAATCTCCATAGGCGACGTTTAAAAAAATTCTACAAGTTGCACGTTTTGAGTTAGAGGAGGTCTAGGGCTAGAATTATTGCTCTCTCTCTACCAATCACAGTGATACCTCACATGTGTGGTTTGAACACAGCTTTCATATGCGGGCAGGACAGGGCGCTTTTAAAATTATAATTTTTTTCTTATTTTAAACTTATCACTGTTGTTTTAAAAAAAAAAAAAAAAAAAAAAAAAAAACATTGTGTCACTTTTAGTCATATTACAAGGAATGTAAAAACCCCTTGTAATAGAAAAAAGCATGACAGGTCCTCTTAAATATGAGGAGATCTGGGGTCAGAGACCTCAGATCTCATATTTACACTAAAATGCAATAAAAAAAAAAAAAAAATCATTTGAAAATAAATAAATAAATAAATAAATAAATAAAATGTCCCTCTAAGAGCTATGGGCAATGACTTGGAGACAGGTGGCGGGGGTGGGGAGCGCTTTCTTCCCCTCACTCATTTCCATGTCAGGCCAGGGACCTGGCTCCTAACTTTTTTAGCTGGCTCCTAGATTCCAAGCAAATTTGTCAAGCCCTGGCTTAGCATTTTGCTCAAAGCATTCTCTGACTGGATGAGGTGGAGCAGTGGCATCACAATTGCCACCTTATTCAGAGAACGCCTTGTCTTCATCGAGAAAAATGCAAGGCATTCTCTGAATGGCAGCAAGGCAGCTGCTTGGCCCGAGGCCTGGAAGACCGGATGCACACAGCCAATAGGCGATGTAGCTCAATGAAGTGCTGTGCTCTACACCTGTGTAAGGTAGTAGAGTGCTACATATACAGTGTGTGTTTTTGTGTCTCCATGGGGTGGGGGGCAAAGGACACTACGGTTGGTGGGGTGCAGGGACAGGGGACACTGAAAACTTGCTATGGGGGGCGCAGAGGACACTATGGAAGCAATTTGAAGGGAGACAGAGGACACTGTATGGGGGGACACCCAATCTCCCCTGGGAGCGAGCCTCCCCCCCCCCCCCCCCATCAGCCCTGGGGACAGGAACCCCATCTCCAGATCATGCTGGTTGGCATCAGCCACCCTTGTGTGCCAGGATGGCACATGCTCCTTCAGGGTGAACTGGCTTTGTATTAGTGAAGCACCTTAAAAGTGAGGTAAGCCTGTACTACTGTTATTACTATGTTAGGATATTATCTCTATTAGCAGGTGAGTTTAGCCCCCCATGCAGTCACATACATTGAATCCAGCCCTTAAGTCGAAGAAAGTTGCTGACCCCTGCTTTACAGGAACTATAAATTGCAAAACACTTTAAAGTACTGTAATTCATATGAAAACAAGATTCTTTGTCCGATTTCAGTTAATTCAGTAATTCTAATCAGCTGGTGTAAAAAATTCAGTAATCCAAAGCTTTTCTCTTCGCGCTGCCTATTCAAAGCATACCCCATAATGTGAAAGCCAAAGTATACTAAAAAGAAAAAAAAAAGAAATAAAAAATCCAACAAACCAACCATCTCCCGATATTTGTTAAAAAAAGAGTGCCTGTGAAGCCATCATCACTGGTGGTCCTCAGACTGATCTCCTCACCCCCACACCAGAAGCCTCAACACAAAAGATAGGGGGAAGGGGGGAATCAAAGGTTGCAAATCAGGGCGGGTGGATGTAGCACACAGCAACCCACAGACATTCTCCCCTAACCTCTCCACCCTTCTCAAAATGGTCCTACCTCACTTGCTGATAACTGAGCAGTGGGGAAAGGCATTCCCAGCACCTCCTCAGAACAAAAGGGTATTCATAAACAACAAACAGGAGTTGTTGTGCATGTGCCTGCAGGAGCAGTTCAAAAGAATGGAGGGGCAGTAGCTGATAAGGAGCTTTTAACCTCTCTGTGCTTGTGAAAAATAATAAAAATAGACCTTGGAACTTTGAATGAGGCACGACTATGTGTGTTTAATTTACCTAGGATACCTGAACTACATTGATTGTCACAGTCCCTGGAGGGGGAAGTCCAAATAACCACTGGGAATTGCTGATTAATGAATCCAATAAATTAAGTTCCAATCAGTGAATAATTCTCTAATGTATCATGATAGAATACATAAAACATGCAAATCACAGGCATAATATATAATAAACTTCAATTTATATTAGATAAGCATATTGATACAAGCAATCACAGTTGAGTTAAATGAACATACAAAATCAAGTGAAACATTGGTATCCTAATAAATATAAACATTAAAAAGAGTTAATGATGTTGATGATTGGGCATCCCTGAGTACAGACTTGACGCGTTTCATGGCGTTTAAAGCCAATCATCAGGAGTGAGGTGCATTTTTAATGGCTAAAAAATAAGTAGATAAATGAGTCATGTACTCACGCCCCAGGCCTAGGGTACATGGACCGGGATCAGTCGGCGGTTGACTCCACACATCCCAACGTGAGGAGAGGCTCTATGGGTCCATTCACACCTCAGGTAACCAGGTTGGCCCTATTTTTCACCAAAACAATACATGCGCACATACATACACTGTGATCCTTATTTCAGGATCACATTCACTCCTCGCACACATGTATACACTCAATTTATCACAACTTTACCATTATATTGGCCAAACTGTGGGTTTTCTTACCTTTTTTTACCACTCTTAGTTGGTTTCTTATCACTCTATTTCTTGGCAAAATATCTTCTATACAAGTTCAAGTGTCACCATTGGTAAAACCTTCACATATTTCATTCACATTGACTGCACTCATATCACTAATCTACAAACATTAATTCACAATTTCTCCCTAGTGGTGTGATTTTCAGTTTATTGTCATCACTCATCATTTTTTTTTAGAACCCGACGTGTGTCCCATTTGTACCTACCTCACAGTATGGCATGCTGTTGTGGCTATCCAAATTTTTCAGTTCTCTGGGGACTGCGACAATCAATGTAGTTCAGGTATCCCAGGTAATAATTTATACACACAGTCATGCCTCCTTCAAAATCCCAAGGCCCATTTATTCTTTTTCTCTAATTATAGGGATGGAGGCACATTCTATGTTAAATTAGAGGCTAAACAGGTCATTTTTCTTACTCTCTGTGCTTGTGTTTCCAGTAGAAGGAGGAGTCTATATCTAGTCTATCTGGTTTAGTGGGGGTTAATGGCGCAAACAGAGCCCACTGGTTTAAAAAAAAAAAAAAAAAAAAAAAAATTGAATGATTGCCTTACCAATCAGTTATTATTGACTGTGCAATTAAATTCACTACCATTTGCTATACAATACACACATGGTTGCAGCACCACAGATCAATATCATCTAGTGCAATCCGAGTAGTGTACAAAGCATACCAGGGACCAGTATTGGGTAGACAGGGCAAAGTACCACCATAGACATGGGTTCTATGTGAATGCTGCTTGCTCTAGATAAAAAGTTTTTTTGTTTGTTTTGTTTTTAAGTAGGCACAAAGCATTACATAAAACACAGAGGGTCTGGTCTGTCACTACTAAGTCCTGTTTATATTGCCTTTCAGACTCACAAGCGTTAGTGTCCAGGTAAGGTATCAGTCAGATCACTGTAAAGAAATATTACTTGTTGACCAAGAACAGGTGTTCTACAAAGCAGTACATACAGGTTAGCAGTAGGCACTAATAACATGTTGTGCAGCACAAGTAAAGAGATTCTACAATTCACAAATACCTTATGAAGTGTGAGGAGTATACAAAGCGTGCCAACAATGTAGTGTAGCGTGGCATAGTCTGAACAGGCATCTGTATACTCATAACTTGCTGTTTTAAGGTGATGGGGGACTTCTAGGTAAGCAAGAACCAGGACAGTAGTAGCGAGGTGTCTCAGTACTACATCATTAGTGAGGTGATAAGGAGGGGGTACACTACATGCCAGGGATCATAACGCACAGCAAGGCTGGTGGTGGAGGATGATAAACAAGAAACAGAAAGGATTGTTATTGATAAACAACAACCTGTAATGGAAGTGCTGATGGTCAGTGTACAATGGGGAGAAGTATTATTAGCACAGTTATACTGTGCAATTATAGGTAGATTTTGGATGGCAGCACAGTACAAATAAAACACATTGGATGGCATAGATTATTGGTTAATAGCAACAGCACATACCAAGTACAGTCAGGTATTGATGGAAGTACATTAGAAAGGATACAGTATATCAGCATTATAGTACTAAGAAGTAGTGTGTATAGGCAAGTCATGATAGCAGCACAGTGAGCAAGAAGTAGTCCAAAATGGGTGTATGTTGGCTGTAAGGGATCAACAATACAATGCAGTGGAGGATAGGAACAGGCCCAGTGTATAGTAGTAGTGTGCACCAAGTATCAGCAAATTATGATGGATGAACATTGCAGGACAGATAACAGTATTATACTGTAGTAGGTACAGAAGGATGAAAATAGGTGTACGTTGGATGGAAAGAATTAGAATAAATATATGTGGATGGCGGGGCTCAGTGTAGCACACAGAGTGGTTGGTAGTGATGGGTACAGAGTGCCTGGTAGGGATCAACAATACTAAAAATGAGTGGAAGGGATCACTGTAGAGCACAGGATGGT
This sequence comes from Lithobates pipiens, assembly GCF_037356315.1. Lineage (NCBI taxonomy): Eukaryota > Metazoa > Chordata > Amphibia > Anura > Ranidae > Lithobates > Lithobates pipiens. Next base: position 473,320,817 of record NW_027507758.1, on the reverse strand, counting down.
GGTGATAGCAAGTATAGAGTAGATGGGAGTGAAGAATAATAATAGCAGGCATTACACAGTTGCTAGGAGGGATCAGTATAGCAGGCAGGGTAGTGGTAGTAATGAGTGTACAGTGGGGTGAGCTTAATGCAGTACACAGGATGAGAACAATGAAGGTATGGTGGGTCTGAGGGATGACTGTACACACTGCTTGCTAGAAAGATACTCACAGGCTGTAATAAGTACACAGTGGGTAAAGGTATAAGGAAAAAAGTACAGATAATGAAGCATGGCTGGCAGGGATCAGGGTGGAAGGCAAGGGTCGTGGAGACAGGTGCAGTGGATGACACTGGGTAGTAGGGTTGACAATGGCAGGCAGGATGGTGGTGGCAAGTGCAAAACAAATGGCTGGGATAAGTTATGGCCCATGTCAATAGGAATTACAATTATGTTGAAGGCATCAATTTGAGTCACTTCTGAAGTCATTTCGAATTAAAAGCTGCATTTGACCTCCGTGTGACCTGCTTCAAGGGTGTTTTGCAGTCCTATAGACTTATAGGCAAGTAAAAAAAAAAAAAAAAAACCTGCTTGAGCCCTGGTTCACACTGAAGCATTTGACATGCTATTTGACATGTCAAATCGGCGGCAATTGCCGTCAATGGCACTGTACTAATTGGTGCGACGCCGCATCTGCAGCGCTGTACCGATTACAAAAAGTAGTTTCTGTACTACTTTTTATGATTTCGGGCTGCAATTATCATTGACATCTGTGCAGAAACTCACACAGATGTCTCTGAAATTGCGTCTGAAATGGGGACTGATATGCGGGAGTGAAATCATGCAAGTTCAGCTGGACTCGCATGGCTTTATTCCTGCAGCTCAGTGTGAACCTGGGCTGAAGGAAATAAAAGCCCACTGACACAGCCCCTTAAACTAACAAGCAATGTATAGTAGATGGCCAGATTCAGTATAATACGCAGATTGCTGGTAGTGGTGGATGCAAAGTGGCCATCAGTAATAACAGGCAGTGGACAGTGAAGAGAAGGGATAAGCATAGCATGCAGAGAGGTGGTGATGGATACACCACAGTGGATGATCGGGATCAGCAATTAGAAAACATGATGGAAAGTAGAGATCTGTATAGCATGCAGTGTTATGAGTGTATGGTGAATGATGAGGATAACTATAGCAGGCAGGGTGAGGGTGGTGGTGAAAGGTGTACAGTGGATGGCAGGGGTTAATGTAACAGACAGGGTGGTGGTGGTGATAATGATCTGTGTATGGTGGATGGACAGGGTGGTGGTGGTGGTTGGTAAGGATGAGTATAGAAGGCAGAATAGGGATGATGGGTATATGGAGGATTGTAAAGATCAGAATAGCAGACAGGGTGATGGCTGTACAGTGAATCGGAAAGATGAGTATTAATGATGGGTGTACAGTGGTTAGTATGAGCAATATAAATCGGGCAGGATGGTGGATTGTAGGGAGGAGTATGGCAGGCAGGGTGGTGGTGCTAATAATGATGGGTGAACAGAAGATGGTAGGGATTAGTATAGCAAGTAGGATGGTGGGTGTGCAATGAATGATGGGGATGAGTATAGCAGGCAGGGTGGTAATAACGATGGGTGTAAGGTGAAAGGTGGGGATTAGTAGAGTAGATAGTGTGGTGCTGGGTATATAGTGGATGGTAGGGATATGAATAGCAGTGGTGGTGATGGCTGCAATATGTAATGTTTAGAAAGCATGGTAGTAATATGGATGGGTGCAAGGTGGATGGTAAGGATATATAGAGCAGGCAGGGTGGAAATGATGGGTGTACGGTGGAAGGTAAGGATTAGAAAAGGTAGGATGCTGGGTGGTAGGGATGTGTATAGCAGGCAGTGGGTGGAGCTAGTTGATAGGGATGTGTATAGCAGGCAGCGTGGTGGTGGTGCTGGGTGGTAGGGATGTGTCTGGCAGGCAGCGTGGTGGTGGTGCTGGGTGGTAGGGATCTGTCTGGCAGGCAGCGTGGTGGTGGTGCTGGGTGGTAGGGATCTGTCTGGCAGGCAGCGTGGTGGTGGTGCTGGGTGGCAGGGATCAGTCTGGCAGGCAGCGTGGTGGTGGTGCTGGGTGGCAGGGATCAGTCTGGCAGGCAGCGTGGTGGTGGTGCTGGGTGGCAGGGATCAGTCTGGCAGACAGAAGGGTGGTGCTGGGTGGCAGGGATCAGTCTGGCAGACAGAAGGGTGGTGCTGGGTGGCAGGGATCAGTATGGCAGACAGAAGGGTGGTGCTGGGTGGCAGGGATCAGTATGGCAGACAGAAGGGTGGTGCTGGGTGGCAGGGATCAGTATGGCAGACAGAAGGGTGGTGCTGGGTGGCAGGGATCAGTATGGCAGACAGAAGGGTGGTGCTGGGTGGCAGGGATCAGTATGGCAGACAGAAGGGTGGTGCTGGGTGGCAGGGATCAGTATGGCAGACAGAAGGGTGGTGCTGGGTGGCAGGGATCAGTATGGCAGACAGAAGGGTGGTGCTGGGTGGCAGGGATCAGTATGGCAGACAGAAGGGTGGTGCTGGGTGGCAGGGATCAGTATGGCAGACAGAAGGGTGGTGCTGGGTGGCAGGGATCAGTATGGCAGACAGAAGGGTGGTGCTGGGTGGCAGGGATCAGTATGGCAGACAGAAGGGTGGTGCTGGGTGGCAGGGATCAGTATGGCAGACAGAAGGGTGGTGCTGGGTGGCAGGGATCAGTATGGCAGACAGAAGGGTGGTGCTGGGTGGCAGGGATCAGTATGGCAGACAGAAGGGTGGTGCTGGGTGGCAGGGATCAGTATGGCAGACAGAAGGGTGGTGCTGGGTGGCAGGGATCAGTATGGCAGACAGAAGGGTGGTGCTGGGTGGCAGGGATCAGTATGGCAGACAGAAGGGTGGTGCTGGGTGGCAGGGATCAGTATGGCAGACAGAAGGGTGGTGCTGGGTGGCAGGGATCAGTATGGCAGACAGAAGGGTGGTGCTGGGTGGCAGGGATCAGTATGGCAGACAGAAGGGTGGTGCTGGGTGGCAGGGATCAGTATGGCAGACAGAAGGGTGGTGCTGGGTGGCAGGGATGTGTATGGCAGACAGAAGGGTGGTGCTGGGTGGCAGGGATGTGTATGGCAGACAGAAGGGTGGTGCTGGGTGGCAGGGATGTGTATGGCAGACAAAAGGGTGGTGCTGGGTGGCAGGGATGTGTATGGCAGACAGAAGGGTGGTGCTGGGTGGCAGGGATGTGTATGGCAGACAGAAGGGTGGTGCTGGGTGGCAGGGATGTGTATGGCAGACAGAAGGGTGGTGCTGGGTGGCAGGGATGTGTATGGCAGACAGAAGGGTGGTGCTGGGTGGCAGGGATGTGTATGGCAGACAGAAGGGTGGTGCTGGGTGGCAGGGATGTGTATGGCAGACAGAAGGGTGGTGCTGGGTGGCAGGGATGTGTATGGCAGACAGAAGGGTGGTGCTGGGTGGCAGGGATGTGTATGGCAGACAGAAGGGTGGTGCTGGGTGGCAGGGATGTGTATGGCAGACAGAAGGGTGGTGCTGGGTGGCAGGGATGTGTATGGCAGACAGAAGGGTGGTGCTGGGTGGCAGGGATGTGTATGGCAGACAGAAGGGTGGTGCTGGGTGGCAGGGATGTGTATGGCAGACAGAAGGGTGGTGCTGGGTGGCAGGGATGTGTATGGCAGACAGAAGGGTGGTGCTGGGTGGCAGGGATGTGTATGGCAGACAGAAGGGTGGTGCTGGGTGGCAGGGATGTGTATGGCAGACAGAAGGGTGGTGCTGGGTGGCAGGGATGTGTATGGCAGACAGAAGGGTGGTGCTGGGTGGCAGGGATGTGTATGGCAGACAGAAGGGTGGTGCTGGGTGGCAGGGATGTGTATGGCAGACAGAAGGGTGGTGCTGGGTGGCAGGGATGTGTATGGCAGACAGAAGGGTGGTGCTGGGTGGCAGGGATGTGTATGGCAGACAGAAGGGTGGTGCTGGGTGGCAGGGATGTGTATGGCAGACAGAAGGGTGGTGCTGGGTGGCAGGGATGTGTATGGCAGACAGAAGGGTGGTGCTGGGTGGCAGGGATGTGTATGGCAGACAGAAGGGTGGTGCTGGGTGGCAGGGATGTGTATGGCAGACAGAAGGGTGGTGCTGGGTGGCAGGGATGTGTATGGCAGACAGAAGGGTGGTGCTGGGTGGCAGGGATGTGTATGGCAGACAGAAGGGTGGTGCTGGGTGGCAGGGATGTGTATGGCAGACAGAAGGGTGGTGCTGGGTGGCAGGGATGTGTATGGCAGACAGAAGGGTGGTGCTGGGTGGCAGGGATGTGTATGGCAGACAGAAGGGTGGTGCTGGGTGGTAGGGATGTGTATGGCAGACATTAGGGTGGTGCTGGGTGGTAGGGATGTGTATGGCAGACAGAAGGGTGGTGCTGGGTGGTAGGGATGTGTATGGCAGACATTAGGGTGGTGCTGGGTGGTAGGGATGTGTATGGCAGACATTAGGGTGGTGCTGGGTGGTAGGGATGTGTATGGCAGACATTAGGGTGGTGCTGGGTGGTAGGGATGTGTATGGCAGACATTAGGGTGGTGCTGGGTGGTAGGGATGTGTATGGCAGACATTAGGGTGGTGCTGGGTGGTAGGGATGTGTATGGCAGACATTAGGGTGGTGCTGGATGGTAGGGATGCGTATGGCAGACACTAGGGTGGTGCTGGATGGTAGGGATGCGTATGGCAGACACTAGGGTGGTGCTGGATGGTAGGGATGTGTATGGCAGACACTAGGGTGGTGCTGGATGGTAGGGATGTGTATGGCAGACACTAGGGTGGTGCTGGATGGTAGGGATGTGTATGGCAGACACTAGGGTGGTGCTGGATGGTAGGGATCTGTATGGCAGACACTAGGGTGGTGCTGGATGGTAGGGATCTGTATGGCAGACACTAGGGTGGTGCTGGATGGTAGGGATCTGTATGGCAGACACTAGGGTGGTGCTGGATGGTAGGGATCTGTATGGCAGACATTAGGGTGGTGCTGGGTGGTAGGGATGTGTATGGCAGACATTAGGGTGGTGCTGGGTGGTAGGGATGTGTATGGCAGACATTAGGGTGGTGCTGGGTGGTAGGGATGTGTATGGCAGACATTAGGGTGGTGCTGGGTGGTAGGGATGTGTATGGCAGACATTAGGGTGGTGCTGGGTGGTAGGGATGTGTATGGCAGACATTAGGGTGGTGCTGGGTGGTAGGGATGTGTATGGCAGACATTAGGGTGGTGCTGGGTGGTAGGGATGTGTATGGCAGACATTAGGGTGGTGCTGGGTGGTAGGGATGTGTATGGCAGACATTAGGGTGGTGCTGGGTGGTAGGGATGTGTATGGCAGACACTAGGGTGGTGCTGGATGGTAGGGATGTGTATGGCAGACACTAGGGTGGTGCTGGATGGTAGGGATCTGTATGGCAGACACTAGGGTGGTGCTGGATGGTAGGGATCTGTATGGCAGACACTAGGGTGGTGCTGGATGGTAGGGATCTGTATGGCAGACACTAGGGTGGTGCTGGATGGTAGGGATCTGTATGGCAGACACTAGGGTGGTGCTGGATGGTAGGGATCTGTATGGCAGACATTAGGGTGGTGCTGGATGGTAGGGATCTGTATGGCAGACATTAGGGTGGTGCTGGATGGTAGGGATCTGTATGGCAGACATTAGGGTGGTGCTGGATGGTAGGGATCAGTATGGCAGACATTAGGGTGGTGCTGGATGGTAGGGATCAGTATGGCAGACATTAGGGTGGTGCTGGATGGTAGGGATCTGTATGGAAGACAGAAGGGTGGTGCTGGATAGTAGAGATCTGTATGGCAGACAGGGAAGTGTTGCTGGGTGTACGGTGGGACCGGACAGTGAGCATGGTTCCGGATACTCACAGGTGAGGTGTCGGTGAGCAGACACGGGCTTCCCCCAGGCGCTACCAGTGTGTGTCCTGTCCCCGTGTGCAGCCTTTCCTGTGTAGTGAAGCGTACGGAGGGGGGATCCTTTCTTCTCCGCTCTCTTCCTGGGCTTTTGTCCTCTCTTAGTCACTTCCGGGGTGTCTGGAAGCTGCTGACACGGCTGGAGCACCCCTCCTTTCCTTCCACTCCCGGGTGTCTCGGTAGAGGGGTCACTCCGGGGGGAGTCTCTCGCTCTTCTTTAGGGTCAATCCGGGCGGCTCCTCCCGTCTCTATGGTATTCTCGGTCCCAGAGGGATAGCTTCCGGCGCACGAGGTGACGTCACTTTAACGGCGACAGCGGAGCACTCGCTGTGGTAGAACTCTATGGTAAAGCGGGATGAGAGCGGTCTAGGGGAGTGTGTGGTTAACTCAGGAGCTCCTCTGTGCGGTGTGGAATGGGATGAGGCGTTGTGTTATGGTGGGGGGAGGGGTTTATGTTTTGTTGAAGGACGGTGGTGACGAGTAGTTAAATATCCTGCGTGCGAAAACATGACGTACTTGTGAGGTGTGAGGGCGGGTTGGAGGACTTCAGAGGATGTGTACGTGCCTGACCTACAAATAACAAGTGAAAAGAGCCATGCTGGAGGAGGAAGGGGGGCATTCCTGGAGTCATGGAGTGGCGGCCATAGCATTTTTTTTTCTTGTGCAAAAACTAAACACCACACTGTACAAAAAAGTACACACACGTCTCACCCCTCTTATTGCTGCTGTGGCAGCGTCGGTGGTACTTTGGTTTAGAGGTTCAGCGCTGTTGTCCAGCAGGGACATTAGGAGGTTAGTGAGGAGAAAAACACAGCTTTCTTATTCTTGTCTACTGTCTGAAGGGCAATCCAAATGTGGATTGCCCTTCAAACAGCAAAGCAAGTCTAACAAGGAATTTTGTTGTATCTATGGTCCCCTCCTGAAGAGGACGGACCCCTCTCTCACCCCCACTGAGGCGCAAGCCTCCTGATAGGCGTAAGGCACACTCAGGTCCACCTAGCCAAAAGGCCCGGCAGACTCCTCTCCTCATGATCAGCCAAAGCCAAGCAACGAATAGTAGGAGGGAGTCTCTCCCAAAGATAGACCCCTGCAAGGCAGTGGAGAAAGGAACCTGAGGGCCCCACATCCTCCCCCTAGACTTTAGGTTAGGCCCAAAGACCCACACCCTACAATCCAAGTGAAAAAGACACATATAAATGCACGTCACAAACATGAAGAAAAATAAATAAAAAAAGGCTCCTGTGCAGGTACATTGGCTAGGCCTTGTGGCCTGGTAAAAAGAATTGCCCTTGTCTGGGTCAAAAGTCCTAGTCCGTGAGGCGGGTGACATGACCTAGTGTAGTTTTACATGATGGGGTCCTAAATCCAAAGTGCAAATTCAGCACCCCTAGGATGCTACTCCCAGTGGGCGCTTGATACTGCAAGTTCTTTGCCTTCCCAGCCCCTGACCAGACAAATTTGAATCAGGATGCACTGGGCCCCCTTGGGATCCTCCACAGGGAATGACCCCCATGCCCCACCTCACCCAGTGAGTGCACCAGTTTGTTTCCACGGGAAGATTCCTCAGGACCACCATTATACCAGCAGGGATACTATACATCCAGCCGGAATGACGGTGGAGCACCACGACTGGACACCGAGAAGAGCAGATAGAACACTTGATCTTAATGGTCATAGGCATGTATATTTAAAGAGGATGTAAACCCTGATGGGTTTTACTTCCTCTTTATTCCCCTGCAAAGTAAAAGCATAATGGGCTAGTATGCATTGCATACTAGCCCATTGTGTTGCACTTACCTGCAAACAAAGCTCGGGATGTCCCTGTTGGTGGCCATATCCATCTTCACCACTCTTCCTTCTGGGGCCATGGGCTCTGTGACCAGCCGGAGTCTCGTGACGTCACTCCCACGCATGCACGCGGGAGCATCAGACGCGGCATGGGCCCTTTAGAAAAAGCACGATTGTGCCCTTTCTTCAGAGCGCATGAGCCGATGACGTTGGCGCAAGTGTATATGGTAAATATCTCTTAAACTGGGCAGGTTTAGGAGGTATTTCCAGTACCTACAGGTAAGCCTTATTATAGGCTTACTTGTAGGTGAAAGTGGTATAACTAAGTTTACAACCACTTTAAAGGCACACTATCATTCTGTGTGACCAACCAGCAATCCAGATCAGTGTCACTTTGGCATATCATGCAGTATGCCCATACATGCTCCAAATTGCTGACACACAAAATATGCGTTGGTCATAATTCAAATACTATCTTACTGTTTTACTCACTTAAAGTCTCCCCTGTAGCAGTTTTACTGCGACGCGGCGGCACTACTGCGCCAGATCACGTATACAGTGGGGACGGAAAGAATTCAGACCCCCTTAAATTTTTCACTCTTTGTTATATTGCAGCCATTTGCTAAAATCATTTAAGGTTAGTTTTTTTTCCCTCATTAATGTACACACAGCACCCCATATTGACAGAAAAACACAGAATTGTTGACATTTTTGCAGATTTATTAAAAAAGAAAAACTGAAATAGCCCATGGTCCTAAGTATTCAGTCCCTTTGCTGTGGCAGTCATATATTTAACTCAGATGCTGTCCATTTCTTCTGATCATCCTTGAGATGGTTCTACACCTTCATTTGAGTCCAGCTGTGTTTGATTATACGGAAAGCCAAACACCTGTCTATATACACAGTGCATGTCACAGCAAATGAGAATCATGAGGTCAAAGGAACTGCCTGAAGAGCTCAGAGCGGGAATTGTGGCAAGGCACAGATCTGGCCAACGTTACAAAAATTTCTGCTGCACTTAAGGTTCCTAAGAGCACAGTGGCCTCCATAATCCTTAAATGGAAGACTTTGGGATGACCAGAACCCTTCCTAGAGCAGGCCGTCTGGCCAAACTGAGCTATCGGGGGAGAATAGCCTTGCTGAGAGAGGTAAAAAAGAACCCAAAGATCACTGAGGCTGAGCTCCAGAGATGCAGTTGGGAGATGGGAGAAAGTTGTAGAAAGTCAACCATCACTGCAGCCCTCCACCAGTGGGGGCTTTATGGCAGAGTGGGCCGACAGAAGCTTCTCCTCAGTGCAGGACACATGAAAGCCTGCATGGAGTTTGCAAAAAAAAAAAAAAAAAAAAACACCTGAAGAACTCTAAGATGGTGAGAAATAAGATTCTCTGGTCTGATGAGATCAAGATAGAACTTTTTGGTCTTAATTCTAAGCGGTATGTGTGGAGAAAACCAGGCACTGCTCATCACCTGTCCAATACAGTCCCAACAGTGAAGCATGGTGGTGGCAGCATCATGCTGTGGGCGTGTTTTTCAGCTGCAGGGACAGGATGACTGGTGCACTCAAGGCAAAGATGAATGTGGCCAAGTATAGGGATATCCTGGACAAAAACCTTCTGCAGAGTGCTCAGAACCTCAGACTGGGCCGAAGGTTTACCTTCCAACAAGACAATGACACAAGCACACAGCAAAAATAAGGATGGAGTGGCTTCACAACAACTCCTTGACTGTTCTTGAATGGCCCAGCCAGAGCCCTGACTTAAACCCAATTGAGCATCTCTGGAGAGACCTAAAAATGGCTGTCCATCAACGTTTACCATCCAACCTGACAGAACTGGAGAGGATCTGCAAGGAGAAATGGCAGAGGATCCCTAAATCCAGGTGTGAAAACTTGTTGCATCTTTCCCAAAAAGACTCATGGCTGTATTAGATCAAAAAGGGTGCTTCTACTAAATACTGAGCAAAGGGTCTGAATACGTAGGACCATGTGATATTTCAGTTTTTCTTTTTAAATAAACCTGCAAAAATGTCAACAATTCTGTGTTTTTCTGTCAATATGGGTTGCTGTGTGTACATTAATGAGGAAAAAAATGAACTTAAATGATTTTAGCAAATGGCTGCAATATAACAAAGAGTGAAAACTTTAAGGGGGTCTGAATACTTTCCGTCCCCACTGTATATATACAGTGGCTTGCGAAAGTATTCGGCCCCCTTGAACTTTTCAACCTTTTGCCACATTTCAGGCTTCAAACATAAAGATATAACATTTTTATTTTTTGTGAAGAATCACCAACAAGTGGAACACAATTGTGAAGTGGAACGAAATCAATTGGATTTTTGAAACTTTTTTAACTAATAAAAAAATGAAAAGTGGGGCGTGCAAAATTATTCGGCCCCCTTGCCTTAATACTTTGTAGAGCCACCTTTTGCTGTGATTACAGCTGCAAGTCGCTTGGGGTATGTCTCTATCAGTTTTGCACGTCGAGAGACTGAAATTCTTGCCCATTCTTCCTTGCAAAACAGCTCGAGCTCAGTGAGGTTGGATGGAGAGCGTTTGTGAACAGCAGTTTTCAGCTCTTTCCACAGATTCTCGATTGGATTCAGGTCTGGACTTTGACTTGGCCATTCTAACACTTGGATACGTTTATTTGTGAACCATTCCATGTAGATTTTGCTGTATGTTTGGGATCATTGTCTTGTTGGAAGATAAATCTCCGTTCCAGTTTCAGGTCTTTTGCAGACTCCAACAGGTTTTCATCCAGAATGGTCCTGTATTTGGCTGCATCCATCTTCCCCTCAATTTTAACCATCTTCCCTGTCCCTGCTGAAGAAAAGCAGGCCCAAACCATGATGCTGCCACCACCATGTTTGACAGTGGGGATGGTGTGTTGAGGGTGATGAGCTGTGTTGCTTTTACGCCAAACATATCGTTTTGCATTGTGGGCAAAAAGTTTGATTTTGGTTTCATCTGACCAGAGCACCTTCTTCCACATGCTTGGTGTGTCTCCCAGGTGGCTTGTGGCAAACTTTAGACGAGACTTTTTATGGATATCTTTGAGAAATGTCTTTCTTCTTGCCACTCTTCCATAAAGGCCAGATTTGTGCAGTGTACGACTGATTGTTGTCCTATGGACAGACTCTCCCACCTCAGCTGTAGTTCTCTGCAGTTCATCCAGAGTGATCATGGGCCTCTTGGCTGCATCTCTGATCAGTCTTCTCCTTGTCTGAGCTGAAAGTTTAGAGGGACGGCCAGGTCTTGGTAGATTTGCAGTGGTCTGATACTCCTTCCATTTCAAAATGATCGCTTGCACAGTGCTCCTTGGGATGTTTAAAGCTTGGGAAATCTTTTTGTATCCAAATCTGGCTTTAAACGTCTCCACAACAGTATTACGGGCCTGCTTGGTGTGTTCCTTGGTCTTCATGATGCTCTCTGCGCTTTCAACAGAACTCTGAGACTATCACAGAGCAGGTGCATTTATACAGAGACTTGATTACACACAGGTGGATTCTATTTATCACCATCAGTCATTTAGGACAACATTGGATCATTCAGAGATCCTCGCTGAACTTCTGGAGTGAGTTTGCTGCACTGAAAGTAAAGGGGCCGAATAATTTTGCACGCACCACTTTTCAGTTTTTTATTTGCTAAAAAAGTTTAAATTATCCAATAGATTTCGTTCCACTTCACAATTGTGTCCCACTTGTTGGTGATTCTTCACAAAAAATTAAAATTTTATATCTTTATGTTTGAAGCCTGAAATGTGGCAAAAGGTTGAAAAGTTCAAGGGGGCCGAATACTTTCGCAAGGCACTGTACATGATCTGTCTCCTGTCTCCCACTATAAGTCGCTGACCACTCCCATTACTAGTAAAAAAAAATAAAGAAAAATATTTCATAGTTTGTAGATGCTATAACGTTTAAGAAATCCAATCAATATACGCGTACAGTGATTTTTTTTTTTTACCAAAAACATGTAGCAGAATACACATTGGCCTAAATTTTTGAAGAAATTTGATTTTTTTTTCCATTTTCTTTTTTTTTTTATGTTTATAGTGCAAAAAGTAACGCAGAGTTAATCAAATACCACCAAAGGAAAGCTCTATTTGTGGGAAAAAAAGGGCATACATTGTATTTGGGTACAGCATTGCATGACCGCCTAGTTGTCAGTTAAAGTAACACATTGCTGTGAACAAGGCTTATCGCCGAAATGTGTCTGCCACCATCTGTATACTCACTGTTATGGCCTAATAAATACTTGAGAATTATGTGGTTGCCAGCTGTCTATTTCTTATAAATCAACACAGTTCTGTATCTCAAAAAATAGCCTGGTCATAAGGGGGGGGGGGGGGGGTTAAATCTTCCAGAGGTCAAGTGGTTAAAGGAGAAGTAGGACCAAAGCTCCTTTAGGCTTAGTTCTGCACTCCTGTGATCCATATTTTGCCGACCGTCAGCTGATGTCACAGAGCCAGTCCAGGCTCTGCAGGGATCCAGACAATAATGTCCAGCAGCTGGCTCAGCCTCTTAGCACGCCACTGAGAACCTGAGCCAGCTGCTTGCACCCCCCACAGCGCGGCGCTCCATTGAGCAGAGAACAGTTGGGCGATCAGAAGTCTTTGATTGCTGGTGTAGAGTCAGATCGATGCTGCATGCACCTGGGTAAGTATGTATGAAATCCCACACTTTTTTTTAAAGCTGAACTTCAGCTTTTGCTACACTTTACATAGTTAGTTTGGGCTAATCTGGCACAAATAAACTGCCTGTATGTCCCTCACTAATGAGGCTACATGCAGCATACAGCACTGTGTTTCGGGTATGAGCCAAGACCTTCCTGTCTCATACTTCGAACACAATAGAGTCTATCTGATCAGCGCTCAGCCATTCAGAGAAAGCGATATAGTCTAGCAATGAATACAAAGCTTCCTCTGATTGTCTGAGTCAGAGGTTGTGACGTCATCAGCCCGCCTCTCTAACTCAGCTAATCAGAGGAAGCTTTGTATTCATTGCTAGAATACATCACTTTCTCTGAATGGCTTAGCACCGATCAGACTCTATTGTGTTCCGGGTATTAGACAGGAAGGTCTCAGCTCCAACCCAGAACACAATGCGGTACGCTGTATGTAGCCACAGCTACATACAGTTTATACAGCACATCCAGCGGCCTTACATGTTAGTGAGAAACATAGTTTGTTTGTGCCAGCTTGGCCCAAACAAACTATGTAAAGTGTAGCAAAAGCTGGAGTTTAGCTTTAACCATTTAAGGAGCGCTGATCATCACCATTACTAGTAAAAAAAAATTAATAAAAAGTCCATAAATCTATCTCCTATTTTGTAGACGCTATAACCTTTGTGCAAACCAATCAATATATGCTTATTACAATTTTTTTACCAAAACTATATAGAAGAATACATTTTGGCCTAATATGATCAATACATTTGTTGTTTTACATTTTTTTTATTGGATATGTATAGCAAAAAGTTAAAAATATATATATTTTTTTCAAAATTGTCGGCATTTTTTGTTTACAGCGCAAAAACTAAAAACCGCAGAGGTGATCAAATACCACCAAAAGAAGCTCTATTTGTGGAGAAAAAATCAGTAAATTGTATTTGTGTACATCGTCGCACGACTACACAATTGAAAATTAAAGTAACGCAGTGCCGTATTGCATAAAATGGCCTGGTCATTAAGGGGGTAAAATCCTTCCGGGGCTGAAGTGGTTAAAGTCCATGTTCATTCACGATTTTAGAGTACAAAGCAGTGACATGTCAGCCAAGGGTATGATACATCCCATGAGATACTCCTAAATTAGTAAAACCAGGTCAATCCTGGTAGACTTTTTTACATACTTCTGGGGATGACTGTCTATGTAATGAGATAGATAACTTGTTGAATCAATTCCAGATATGATTTGCAGACAGTGCTATAAATTAGATAAAAATAAAGTGTAGCGCTGCACTTTAGTTTGATCCATGTAGTGTAGTGATGTAGTGTTAGCTGCTTTGTTCATCCTATTTAGTAGCGCAGTAACTCTTTGGAATTTTCAGTGCTACAAATTAGCACTACTCTCACTAAAGATGGCTGCGGAGCTTAGCCAGGGCCACAGTGTCCAATCGGACTGCTTCTCCCCTGATAACACCTTTGGAGGCTTCACAGGAACAAAGCTCCTTTTCAACCTCCATTTCCTTCTGCACAGTGGATGGCTGAACCAAGCCACCTACAGTGGAGAAGCTAAACTGCACCCTCTGAAAGATAGTACAAGGAAAACAAGAGCTGCAAATTCCAGATCTTTATCAGTAGTACTGCAGCACTTCCATGGGTAGAAATTAACATAGAAAGTGTAGTACCCTCCTAGTTAGGTGCTGTACTGTCAGGTAAATTAAGTTCTTTTTGTGCTTCTCTGTAATCTGTGAAGCTGCTGCTGATAGCTCTGGGATGATCAGGGTCCCACAGGCTGCACACACTTAACTCCTTCTTCCTGCTTTCTGGAAAGATCCAACAAAAAAGTAATGGAGTAGGCTTAGTGGGTAGTTTTATTGTTAATGAGGTCCCATCCAATCCCTTAATGGTGTGCTCAGAAGGTGGCTGGTGAGAACATAAATAATCAGAAGCTGCATGAGTCAGAGCCTTATCCAGTAGGAGAAGCACCTAGTCCACTGCCACCCTCCCAGGCTACCCTGCACCTTCCCCAGGAGTCAGCAAGGCCCCTAATACCCTAAGGCAGGGACCCTACCTGCAGAGAGAGTTAAACCCACAGAAGGGGGATCCAGTCTGGTGAGTCCAATAAACAGCTGTCTGACTCTAAGATAGGCACCCAGGCACCAAAGGACTTGTGAGTACAAACCTGAGAGCAGGATCTGGGTGAATCCTGTTTGGTAACCTCCCCCAGTTGCACAGAGACTGATGTTCTCCTGGCCTGGAACATAGCTTTGATGCCCCAGTGCTGTCCATTTCCCAAGCGCTGTTGCTAAGGGACTTTTCAAGAGGAAGTATCTGCTCAGCTGTTCAATGTTCTGTAGTATCCCACAGCTCTGGAATATACAGTTCAGTTTTGGGCACCAGTTCTCAAAAAGGGTATCTGGGAACTAGAGAAAGTACAGAGAAGGGCAACCAAACTGATAAGAGGCATGGAGGAGATCAGCTATGAGGAAAGATTAGAGGAACTGAATCTATTCCCTCTTGAGAAGAGGTGATTAAGGGGGGAAATGATCACCATGTACAAATACAGTTGCAAAAAAAAGTATGTGAACCCCTTTGAAATGATATGGATTTCTGCACAAATTGGTCATAAAATGTGATCTGATCTTCATCTAATGCCCTGTACACACGATCGGACTATCAATTCAACTGTGTGTGGGCTCCAGCGAACTTTTTCTTCCCAAAAGTCCGATGGACTTTGAAAGAAGACTTGACTCAAAATTGTCAGCCGGACTCGGCTTTCAAGCGGACAATCTGCTCGTCTGTGTGCTAGTCCGCCGGACTTTCCAAATGAATGGACTTGCCCACACACGGACTAAAGTCCGTTCATTTTGAACGTGACTTCTTGTACGAGGGGATTAGAGAATGAAGTCAATCTCACCGCCTCCATCGGTGAGATTGACACCTTGCGAGCCCCATCGCCTAGTATGGATTTTAAGTGGAAGCCCCTATGCCAAAAAAACGGCATGGGGGTCCCCCCAAGATCGATACCAGACCCTTATCCGAGCATGCAGCCCGGCCGGTCAGGAAAGAGGGTGAGCCATACCAGGCCACATGCATTCAACATGGGGGGTGGGTGCTTTGGGAAAGGGCCTCTTCCCGACAACCCTGGCCGTTGGTTGTCGAGGTCTGGGGGCGGGGGTCTTAACGGAATCCGGGAGCCCCCTTTTAATAAGGGGGCCCCCAGATCCCGGCCCCCCACCCTATGTGAATAAGTATGGGGTACATCTTACCCCTATCCATTCAAAAAAATGGTCAATAAAAGTGTCAATAAAAAAACACACTACACAGGTTTTTAAAATATTTTATTAGGCAGCTCTGGGGGTCTTCTTCCGACTTTGAGGTCTTCTCGCTGGGCTCCTCAGCTATCTTCTGCACTTTTGCCACTCTTTTGCTCTCCTTCGTTGTCGTCGTCACCGTCCAGGGGTCTTCTTCCTACTTTGGGGGTCTTCTTCCGACTTCGCGCTTTCCGGTTCTTCTCGCCGGGCTCCTCCGCTATTTTCTGCTCTTTTGCTGCTCTTTTGCTAGTGGAGGAGCCGACTTTCTCATCATCGTCGCTGCCACCGTCTTCTTCTTCCTTTTTCTGTTCTTCCGATGTTGACACTAGTGATGGACGAACTTCCGACGGGACGTTTCGCGAACGCGAAACGCGAACGGACACAAACGTTCGCGAAAACGACCGTTCGCCGCGGGCTCCATTGACTTCAATGGGAGGCGAATTTCGCAAACCTTTAGGTCGAATTTGCGGCCACGGGGTAATTATTAGGGGGTAGCACGTAGTCCCACCACCTGGACAATAGCATAATACATGTATGAGGTGAATTTGGGATCGATAACTACAAGCATTTTTTTTTTATTTGGGAAATTGTTCTGACAATTCAGGACTATGGAGCTAATGAAGGCAATGGAGGAGAGGGAAGGTCAGGGACCAGGGTAGGCAAACAAGAGGGTGCAGGAGATACAGAGCACTGACAGCAGCACCGTAATACAGAGCACTGACATCAGCACCGTGACATACAGCGCTGACAGCAGCTCCGTGACATACAGCGCTGACAGCAGCTCCGTGACATACAGCGCTGACAGCAGCTCCGTGACATACAGCGCTGACAGCAGCTCCGTGACATACAGCGCTGACAGCAGCTCCGTGACATACAGCGCTGACAGCAGCACCGTGACATACAGCGCTGACAGCAGCTCCGTGACATACAGCGCTGACAGCAGCTCCGTGACATACAGCGCTGACAGCAGCTCCGTGACATACAGCACTGACAGCAGCTCCGTGACATACAGCGCTGACAGCAGCTCCGTGACATACAGCGCTGACAGCAGCACCGTGACATACAGCGCTGACAGCAGCTCCGTGACATACAGCGCTGACAGCAGCTCCGTGACATACAGCGCTGACAGCAGCTCCGTGACATACAGCGCTGACAGCAGCTCCGTGACATACAGCGCTGACAGCAGCTCCGTGACATACAGCGCTGACAGCAGCTCCGTGACATACAGCGCTGACAGCAGCTCCGTGACATACAGCGCTGACAGCAGCTCCGTGACATACAGCGCTGACAGCAGCTCCGTGACATACAGCGCTGACAGCAGCACCGTAAGCAGCCCCAGGAGGAAGTCAGCACAGCACAGGGATGGTGTGATCCCCTCATAATAAGAACCCCCAGGAGGAAGTCAGCACAGCACAGGGATGGTGGGAGCCCCTCATAATAAGAACACCCAGGAGGAAGTCAGCACAGCACAGGGATGGTGGGAACCCCTCATAATAAGCAGCCCCAGTAGAAATATGACACCGCTCAACCTCTTCAAAGAGGAGGGTAGGGGCATATAGTACGGTGTGCTTTTTTGGGTCAGGGAAGTGAGCCAAATGAATTAAGAAGGTCTGTGTGCTTGATTCCAAAAATTGTTTATAGACATATACATGGTCTACTGATCACATGTGTTGAATTCCTCCGAGATCCATGCCTCATTCATTTTTAGAAATGTGAGGTAGTTAACACTGTGGTGAGCTAGGCGAGTACGCTTATCGGTCACAATCCCCCCTGCTGCGCTGAACGTCCTTTCGGACAGGACACTGGATGAGGGGCAAGCCAACAGTTCGATTGCAAATTGGGCAAGCTCTGGCCAGAGGTCAAGCCTGCCCACCCAGTAGTCTAGGGGTTCATCACTCCTCAGAGCGTCCACATCGGCCGTTAACCCAATGTAGTCGGACACCTGACGGTCTAGGCGTTCCCTGATGCTGGATCCGGATGACACCTGTCGATGGGTCGGCTGAAAGAATGACCTCATATCCGAAGTCACCAACACATCTTCAAACCGGCCTCTTCTTGCAGGCGCTGTTGGATTGGTACCCGCAAATCCTTCTCTGGGAGTGGGAATTGCTCCTCTGCCAGCGCACGCAAAAGCAGAATGCAGCATTTCTCGAAGCAAGGCCTGGAAGTGCTGCATTCTGACAGCCCTCTGCGACGGCGGTAACATTTCCGCCATTTTGTGTTTGTACCGGGGGTCTAAGTACGTTGCCACCCAGTACTGGTCCTTGACCCTCATGCTTTTTATACGGGGGTCCCTATTAAAACACTGGAGCATGAAGGCCCCCATTTGCACTAAAGTGGAAGCGGTGTGGTGGCCTGGCTCCTGCTCATCATCCAGGATAATGTCGTCCTCTTCATTCTCCTCTCCCCATCCTCGCACAACAGGGATCCCAGAAAGGTTTAAAGCATGCTCTTCTTGCTCCTGCTCATCCGCCCCGGCACCATCCTCCTCTGACTCCTCATCAGACTCCTGTTGTTGACTTGTCTCAGATAGAGTAGCCCCCCCTGGGAATTCATCCAGCATTGCGACTTCCTCATCTTCCCGCTCCTGCTCCTCCACAGCCTGATCAATGACACGACGCAATGCACGCTCCAGAAAGAAGGCATAAGGTACCATGTCACTGATGGCGCCATGGCTGCGACTGACCAGTTTGGTGATCTCCTCAAATGGCCGCAGAAGTCTGCATGTGTCGCGCATGAGCAGCCACTGGCGCGGTGAAAAAAAACCCAGCTCCCCAGAACCGTTTCTTTCGCAGAGTTCATACAGGTAGACGTTAACTGCACGTTTCTGCTGGAGCAGCCTATCAAGCATATAGAAGGTTGAGTTCCATCGCGTCGGGCAATCGCAAATAAGACGTCTGACCGGCAGATGGTGTCGCCGCTGAATGTCAGCAAGGCGAGCCATGGCCGTGTAAGATCTTCTGAAATGGGCCGAGATTTTCCTTGCCTGCCGCAAGATGTCCTGGACCCCAGGGTATTTGACAAGGAATCGCTGCACGACCAAGTTTAAGACGTGTGCCATGCACGGCACGTGCGTGATTTTGCCCTGTTTCAATGCGCTAAGCAGATTGGCACCGTTGTCACACACCACTTTACCAACTGTCAAATTGAGCGGTGTTAGCCACTCATCTGCCTGTGAACGCAAAGCTGAAAGGAGTGCCGGGCCAGTGTGGCTCTTTGCTTCCAGGCACAACAGACGCAGCACGGCATGGCAACGTCTCACCTGGCATGTGGAATAGGTTCTGGGGAGCTTGGGCGGTGCAGTGGAAGAGACGCTAGCAGCGGAAAAGGAGGAGGCAGCTGAGGAGGAGAGGGAGGAGGATGGAGTAGGAGGAGGAGAAGAAGAGTCAGGCCTGCATGCAATCCGTGGCGGTAAAACCAAATCTACACGGGTGCCACGGGTTACATGCTTGACGGCCGTCAGAAGGTTCACCCAGTGGGCAGTAAAACTGATATACCTTCCCTGCCCGTGTTTGCTAGACCACGTGTCTGTGGTCAGATGTATCTTGGCACCGACACTGTGTGCCAGAGATACATTCACTTGCCGCTGAACATGGCCATATAGCTCTGGGATGCCCTTCTCTGAGAAATACTTCCTTCCTGGGACCTTCCATTGTGGTGTTCCAATGGCCACAAATTTGCGAAAGGCCTCCGAGTCCACCAGTTTATATGGCAGTAGTTGGCGGGCTATGAGTTCTGACAAGCCAGCCGCCAACCGTTGGGCAAGAGGGTTATCCGGCGTCATCATTTTTTTACGCTCAAACATTAGGCCCACGGAAGCCTGCCTTTTTGCAGAAAAATGTGAGCTTGGCGTGATGGAAGGTGGAGTGGAGGACAATTGTGAGGAGAGAGGAGAAGGAGAAGTAGAAGACGAGGCTGGACGGTGAGAGCCTGCAGTGTGGCTTTGTGTGTTCCGTTGCTCCCACTGGGCTCGGTGATGGCTGCTCATGTGCCTTCTTAAGGCGGTCGTCCCTAGGTGAGTATTGGGCTTACCGCGACTAACGCGTTGACTGCAAAGATTGCAGATGGCAACGCTATTGTCAGCAGCGGACACGTTAAAAAAAGCCCACACTGCGGAGCCATGTGCCGGTGTCCTGGGAGCGCCAGATGTGACCGTACATGGTCGATGACTCGCTCCTGATACATTTGCAGTCTGCTTTGTCCCTGCTGTGCAATGTAAGTCATTGCTGCTTCTCCTCCCTATCTGCTGGTCCATATCTCCCTCTGAACTCCCCTCCTCTTCCTCTCTTGTGGGCACCCACGTGACATCACTAGACACGTCATCATCAACGTCACCTTCCCCACCGCTATAAGTAGAGTAGGCAGCAACACCGGGGACCAACCTCCTCCTTGGGCTGATCTGGGTACTGGCGTCAGACTGCTGAGTAGCGCTTGTTGCTACCTCCTCTTCCTGATCCAATACCAAGAGTGGCTGCGCATCAGAAATGTCCTCTTGATATGGATCGGAAAATAATTCCAGTGACTCAAGCGGAAGGTATGTGGTGGTGGTGGTGGTGGTCGTGTTGTTGGTGGTAGTGTCTTTGGGGGTGCACATAGCAGAGAGTGAAGAAGAGGGTGCAGATCGAGAGGATGAGGAGGGTGCAGAAGAGTAAGGCTGAGCGAGCCACTCAACCAAGTCTGGTGCATCCTTTAAAGTAATTGAACGCACCTTCTGCAACTTCCCACTTTGGCTCAAGCCTGTTGCTCCTGCCCTACCCCTACCACCCCTGCGGAAGGGCCTGCCTCTTCCTCTGCATGTCATTTTTTAAATGACCCTGTGACAAAACTCTTAGTCCCTATACCGCTGAAGGACTGCTGCAGTATAGGTGAGCGGTCAGCAGTGGTGCACGTCAACCCTATCTATTGTGGACCGATAGCGGTCCTTACAGAACAGCAGACTGTACCGCACTCAAGCCTATGTACCGTAGCACCCTATACCAAGTTACCAGTCCTTATAAGAACTTTTGTGGACCAAGCAGGTTGTGTATTAGTGTTTAGCAGACTGTACGTCAGTCCCTATACCGCTGAAGGACTGCTGCAGTATAGGGCAGCGGTCAGCAGTGGTGCACGTCAACCCTATCTATTGTGGACCGATAGCGGTCCTTACAGAACAGCAGACTGTACCGCACTCAAGCCTATGTACCGTAGCACCCTATACCAAGTTACCAGTCCTTATAAGAACTTTTGTGGACCAAGCAGGTTGTGTATTAGTGTTTAGCAGACTGTACGTCAGTCCCTATACCGCTGAAGGACTGCTGCAGTATAGGGCAGCGGTCAGCAGTGGTGCACGTCAACCCTATCTATTGTGGACCGATAGCGGTCCTTACAGAACAGCAGACTGTACCGCACTCAAGCCTATGTACCGTAGCACCCTATACCAAGTTACCAGTCCTTATAAGAACTTTTGTGGAACAAGCAGGTTGTGTGTTAGTGATTAGCAGACTGTACGTCAGTCCCTATACCGCTGAAGGACTGCTGCAGTATAGGTGAGCGGTCAGCAGTGGTGCACGTCAACCCTATCTATTGTGGACCGATAGCGGTCCTTACAGAACAGCAGACTGTACCGCACTCAAGCCTATGTACCGTAGCACCCTATACCAAGTTACCAGTCCTTATAAGAACTTTTGTGGACCAAGCAGGTTGTGTATTAGTGTTTAGCAGACTGTACGTCAGTCCCTATACCGCTGAAGGACTGCTGCAGTATAGGGCAGCGGTCAGCAGTGGTGCACGTCAACCCTATCTATTGTGGACCGATAGCGGTCCTTACAGAACAGCAGACTGTACCGCACTCAAGCCTATGTACCGTAGCACCCTATACCAAGTTACCAGTCCTTATAAGAACTTTTGTGGACCAAGCAGGTTGTGTATTAGTGTTTAGCAGACTGTACGTCAGTCCCTATACCGCTGAAGGACTGCTGCAGTATAGGGCAGCGGTCAGCAGTGGTGCACGTCAACCCTATCTATTGTGGACCGATAGCGGTCCTTACAGAACAGCAGACTGTACCGCACTCAAGCCTATGTACCGTAGCACCCTATACCAAGTTACCAGTCCTTATAAGAACTTTTGTGGACCAAGCAGGTTGTGTATTAGTGTTTAGCAGACTGTACGTCAGTCCCTATACCGCTGAAGGACTGCTGCAGTATAGGGCAGCGGTCAGCAGTGGTGCACGTCAACCCTATCTATTGTGGACCGATAGCGGTCCTTACAGAACAGCAGACTGTACCGCACTCAAGCCTATGTACCGTAGCACCCTATACCAAGTTACCAGTCCTTATAAGAACTTTTGTGGAACAAGCAGGTTGTGTGTTAGTGATTAGCAGACTGTACGTCAGTCCCTATACCAATGAAGGACTGCTGCAGTATAGGGCAGCGGTCAGCAGTAGTGCACGGCAACCCTATGTATTGTGGACCGATAGCGGTCCTTACAGAACAGCAGACTGTAACGCACTCAGGCCTATGTACCGTAGCACCCTATACCAAGTTACCAGTCCTTATAAGAACTTTTGTGGACCAAGCAGGTTGTGTGTTAGTGATTAGCAGACTGTACGTCAGTCCCTATACCAATGAAGGACTGCTGCAGTATAGGGCAGCGGTCAGCAGTAGTGCACGGCAACCCTATGTATTGTGGACCGATAGCGGTCCTTACAGAACAGCAGACTGTACTGCACTCAGGCCTATGTACCGTAGCACCCTATACCAAGTTACCAGTCCTTATAAAAACTTTTGTGGACCAAGCAGGTTGTGTGTTAGTGTTTAGCAGACTGTGCGTCAGTCCCTATACCGCTGAAGGACTGCTGCAGTATAGGGCAGCGGTCAGCAGTAGTGCACGGCAACCCTATGTATTGTGGACCGATAGCGGTCCTTACAGAACAGCAGACTGTAACGCACTCAGGCCTATGTACCGTAGCACCCTATACCAAGTTACCAGTCCTTATAAGAACTTTTGTGGACCAAGCAGGTTGTGTGTTAGTGATTAGCAGACTGTACGTCAGTCCCTATACCAATGAAGGACTGCTGCAGTATAGGGCAGCGGTCAGCAGTAGTGCACGGCAACCCTATGTATTGTGGACCGATAGCGGTCCTTACAGAACAGCAGACTGTACTGCACTCAGGCCTATGTACCGTAGCACCCTATACCAAGTTACCAGTCCTTATAAGAACTTTTGTGGACCAAGCAGGTTGTGTGTTAGTGATTAGCAGACTGTACGTCAGTCCCTATACCAATGAAGGACTGCTGCAGTATAGGGCAGCGGTCAGCAGTAGTGCACGGCAACCCTATGTATTGTGGACCGATAGCGGTCCTTACAGAACAGCAGACTGTACTGCACTCAGGCCTATGTACCGTAGCACCCTATACCAAGTTACCAGTCCTTATAAGAACTTTTGTGGACCAAGCAGGTTGTGTATTAGTGTTTAGCAGACTGTGCGTCAGTCCCTATACCGCTGAAGGACTGCTGCAGTATAGGGCAGCGGTCAGCAGTAGTGCACGGCAACCCTATGTATTGTGGACCGATAGCGGTCCTTACAGAACAGCAGACTGTACCGCACCCAAGCCTATGTACCGTAGCACCCTAGACAGACCAAGTTACCAGTCCTGATAAAGAGCTTTGTGGAACAAGTGAGTTGTGAATGATTAGCAGACTGCAGCAGAAGGGCAGCAGTCAAGTATAATATTCTTTCTATATTTGGAAGAAAGAATATTATACGTGTACAAGCCTATTACCGTACCACTGATACCAGTCCTGAAAAGAACCTTTGTGGAACTAATAGTAACAGCAAGTCTTTAAAATTATCCTCACTGCCTGACACACTGCTTCCTGCCTGTCCCTATACAAATTGGCAAAAAAGAGTAGGCTGGAACGATTAGCTGGAACAGCTCTTTTGTGGACCTGATAGTAACAGCTAATGATGATGATGATGATGATGATGAAGAAAGACTAATCTGGCTGAGCTGTCCCTAAAATAGCAGCATACAGCGCTCTGTCCCTTTATCTAAACTGACAAAAGAAACTCAGGCTGCTGACCTAACACCTATACCAGTCCTGAAAAGAACTTTTGTGTACCAAATAGCTAGCGTTTTCTCTGTCCCTACTCCACACAGGATCCTTTCCCTACAGTGACAGAAGAAAGAATGTAAAATGGCCACCGGATCGGGTGTATTTATAGGTTAGGGGGAATGTCCAAGTGTCCATGAGCTGTCATGTCTCAATTGGTTGTCCTGTAACACATGATAAACGTGTCACGAAAGGTTAAAGTTCTTGTATACATTAAACACGTAAGTCCGCCGGGGCGAACGACGGAAAAAGGCGTTCGAACCCGCGGACGGCGAAAGTCGGAAATTCGCCGCGAAACGACCGCCGGGCGAACCGTTCGGCCATCACTAGTTGACACAACGCTCTCTCCCACTGTAATGCCGTGGACATTGTACGCGGCGACTTATATAGGCATAAGGGGTGTCACAGTCTTTGGTGTGTTCAATAAAAACATGGTAACATTTAATTCTTTGTGTGTTATTAGTTTAAGCAGACTGTGATTGTCTATTGTTGTGACTTAGATGAAGATCAGATCACATTTTATGACCAATTTGTGCAGAAATCAATATCATTCCAAAAGGGTTCACATACTTTTTTTTTGCAACTGTACATAAGTGGTCCATATAGTGAACTTGGTGTTAGGTCATCACTGAGGACAAAGGGGCACTCTACTTATGAAGGAAAAGAGATTTCATCTCCAAATACGGAAAGGTTTCTTCACAGTAAGAGCTGTGAAAATGTGAAATAGACTCCCTCCAGAGGTGGTTATGGCCAGCTCAGTAGATTGCTTTAAGAAAGGCCTGGTTTATTTCCTGAATGTAAATAATATAACTGGGTACTAACATTTATAGATAATGTTGATCCGGGGAAAATCTGATTGCCTCTCAGGGGATCAGGAAGGAATTTTTTCCCCACTGTAGCAAATTGGAGCATGCTTTGCTAGGGTTTTCACCTGTGGGTGAAGGATTGTGTATATGGGATTGTATTATTGATTTTTTTGTTTTTTGTTTTTTTTATTGGCTGAACTAGATAGACTTGTGTATTTTTTTAACCTGACTAACTATGTAACTATTCCCTAACCAAGTTACACATCAATATATTCAGAAAAGCAACCCCCTAGACTACTTATTGAGCCAGAAGTGTGGATGCAACTGTATGCCAGGCTACTCTTACACTATGGGAAAAAGCAGACCTGGGACAAGATAGCCGGACCAGCCAGAGGGTCTTTGCTGTACAAATATTTAATATATATAATGTGAGAGTGATACTGGGAAGGGGAATTGGAACCTATGAAAACGACTGTCTATGCATTGTGTCATAAACTGGGGTTCAAGCAATTTCAGCACTACTATGTCTATGGAACAAATGTACAGCTTTACCTTGCAATTACTATATGGTAAGATGTATTGTCACAGATTGTAGTGGCAAGCCCACAGAACGCTTACACATGCAAGCAAATGGGGAAGCTCTGCAATTGTCCCCCAAGCAGGTGCAATGCACATAGTTGCAGCACGTTTGTCATCATAAATGGAGTTAAAACAGGCAGTGAGGAGGCGTCACATCGATTCCTTACCACCCTTTCAGTAGCCTCTAAAGCACAATCCAAACTTTGACTGGGCTTCAGCGGAAAGGGAAATTTAGGCGCACGTCTAAATTTACCCTAAATGGACCACATTTTAAATATTTATAGTAGTGAATTGTTTTATATGCATTACAATAGTGCTATTATTGATAGATGTATTATCTTAGTGATGTTAATGCATCATTCTGAAACACGTTGAAAGAATAATGAAGACATTACCCTGTGTCTCGTAGATGTAATATCTTAGTCATGTTAACGCCTCATTCTGAAACACGTTAAAAGAATAATAAAGACATTACCCAGTGTCTCCAAGGTACATGCCATGCTTAAAATATGAATAATTATTCTGCCTAGCCCTAGATTATTGGATGTGGTTACAGACAGAAGACTTTAGTAATTATAGTCCTGGGTTTAAAGTCCATGTCCAGCCAATTTTTTTTCAAGCTTTGGATAACGCTGGATAGGGTAAAGCCACATACACACGGCCCTGGAATATCGGCCCAAATCAGCCCAAATCAGGTGACTTTCGGCCAGTATGTACAATTGCTTGTCCGACAGAAGACCAGATACTGTCGAAAGAGCATGCTTGAAAACCAGCAGCTGACTGATCGTAATCCAATCAGCACTTGCAGCCAATGGCTGCAAGCGCTGACCGGTGTGTTCTGGCGGGGGACAGCCCCCCTGTCAGAACACAATAGCACAGTGGGGGAGATGGCTGTACTAACATTGCATAGTTAGCATACTTAGCATATTTGACACCCAGAGTGGATCATTTTTGTAATACCACCTGCTCTATAATGGGAAAATATTTTTAGTAATAATAATAAGTAAGTAATAATCTGGAAATGAAAATAATAATGGACAGAATGGAGAAGCAAGACAGTGACAATTGTCTGCATTGGTGGTCAGTGTAGTACCCCCTTAGATTAGTGGCTAATGTAGTGTCCCTCTTAGATGGGCAATCAGTGTAGTGACCCCTTAGATTAGTGGCCAATGTAGTGCCCTCTTAGATTGGTGATTAGTGTAGTGCCCCTTTAGATTGGGGACGAGTATAGTGCTCCCTTAGATTATTGGCAACTGTAATGCCCCTTTAGATTGGTGATCAGTGTAGTGCCCTTTTAGATTAGTGGCCAGTGTAGTGTACATTTAAATTTGTGATCAGTGCAGTTGCCCCTTTTATTAGTAGCCAGTGTATTGCCTCCTTAGATTAGTGTTCATTGTAGTGCCCCCTTTGATTAGTGGTCATTGTATTGCCCCTTTAGATTGATGATCAATGTAGTGCCCTTTAGATTAGTGGCAAGTGTAGTGCTTCTTTAGATTGGCGAACACCAGTATAGTGCCCCTTTAGATTACTGGCCATTGCAGTGTGCATTTACATTTGTGATCAGTGTAGTGCCCCCTTAGATTAATAGCCATTGTATTGCCTCCCATTAGTTCAGTGGTCGATGTGGAGCCGTCTTAGATTAGTGGCCAGTGTAGTGCCCCTTAAGATTGGTGATCAGTATAGTGCCCCCTTAGGTTAGTGACCAGTGTAGTGCCTCTTTAGATTGGTGATCAGTGTAATGCCCCCTTACAATAGTGGCCAGTGGGTAAAGGGCTTCCTTTGGTGGTCAGTAGCAGAAAGACCACCTTATATTTGTGGTCAATGGGACAAAAAAAAAACATTATTGGTGTTAGTAGTGATTTACCTGAGAGATGGGATAGTCTTGCACTGTTGGCTTACTAAGCAACCCACTATTGCTCACTGCACAAGGAATCCTTAAAAACCACTGAAGGAACCATGAGGTTCCAGGAAAGCTTGGCTCTATACGCGGTTTACAACTACCGGTACTCAACTTATGTCTGAATAAAATACATTTTTTCACCAATAGAGGGAGTGCTTTGCAAATATGTGTCTCATTATTGCTAGAATTTGTGCAGTATCAACCAGTAGTGGTAAATTAGATAAAATTCATATTTTTATATAGTGAAATATTAACATAAATCTATGACTGAATATATGTTTATGTCAGTTGCTAAAAGAGTAAGGCCGCGTACACACGAGAGGATTGTCCGTCCAACTTAGTCCGCTGAAACGTGTTTCAGCGGACAATCCGCTCGTGTGTGGGCTTCAGCGGACTTTTTCAGCGGACTTTCGACAGTATCTGGTCTTCTGTCGGACTAAGTCTTTCGGAATTTCCGTAATACAGTCCGTCCAAACTTGGTTTCAGCGGACAGTCCGCTCGTGAGTAGGCAAGTTGGACGGACTAAGTATGGCGCATGCTCAGAAAGGATTTACACGGCCGAAGGTTGCATTGCAGTGTATTGGACGTCGTATTTCTAGTCCCGTCGTACGTGCTGTACACGTCATCGCGCAAGCTTTCAGCGGACTGTCTGTTCATCGTGTGTGGTCAAGTCCGTTCATTCAAAAGTAGGACGGACTGTCTGTCGGATTGTCTGACGAACTTAGTTGGCCAGACAATCCGCCCGTGTGTACGCGGCCTAACATTAAACAATACAAACAAAAGCAGTTATAGTGAACATTTGCTGATAGAATATCTAGTAAGGTATGCTAGCCCCATTATAATCTTAGCAGAAAATATTTTCTTTACTTCCTACTAGCATAAGGGTGTCTGAGTACTGAAGGGACTCAATGGGCCTGTGACTGCAGTGGTGAAGAGTACAGAAGTGCGCATTGGTACAGTGGCTGGCAGCGAGCACAGAAGCAGATGTCAGTGCAGTGCCAAATGAAGTGGGGGTATGTGAGAGAAAAGGATGGGGTTAGGATTGCTGGTGAGAGCGGTGTTAGCATGCAGGTGTGGTGTGGGTTAAGGAGGATAGGGGCCAGCTGCAGCATTGGGGGAAGGGTGTGAAGGCATGGCGATGGAGCAGTTTCAGCCATGGTGGTAAAAAGGAGGCCAACTATATTGGTAGGATTTGCAGGCACGGTGGTGAGTGGTACCTCTGCAATTAGCTCCAGATCCTGGCAGCAGTCCCCCTGGCCACCAGCAGGGGTAATGGTGTGACCTGAAGCAAAAGCCAGGGAGTAGGGCAGTGGTGTGAGCTGATGGTCAGAAATGAGAAGGCCATGTCCTACAGCAATACAAACTCACAATCTACAGGGACTCTCCTGAGTCCTGCTGGGAATGGCTGTTGTGGATCCAGCTGGTCTACATGTAAATGCTGATACTACTGTGCAATATTGTCTTTGGAAAAAGCCAAGATGGCACCAGTACCAGGCACATGTGTAGTAGCAATATGGGGTTGAAAACACTGCACTACCCTTAGGCTCAGTTCACATATATGCGATTTGGATGTGTTTCTAACCGCATCCAATTCACATAGCATGTGCCCAGAGAGGTTTTCAATGGAGCTGGTTCATACATGTCCGAGGCGGCATCGGTCCATTTTTGAAAAGGGTCCTGTGCAATTTTGGGTCCGGTTTAGGTGTGAATTTAAGTAAATATATGCACCTGAATCGCACTTGCACTGGTGAACAAAACCGCATTGGACTCCAGACTGCATACCACAGCTGGACACTTGTGAATCTAGCCTTAGACCCCTGTAATACTGGCAGCACCTGGCCGTTTTTGCAGCGCTTTTCAGCCGATAGCGGAGCGCTTTTTACCCCCAAAAATAAATGGTAAAAAGTCGAATTTTGCCATGCTTTCAAAGCACTTTTCAGGCACTTTGGAAGCGCTGCCAATTCATTGCAATGGACAGGGTGTCTTGGGAGCGCTATTTACAGCTCTCTCAAACCACCCCAAAGATGTTGCTTGCAGGACTTTTCGTAACGTCCTGCAAGTGCACCACTCCACTCCAGTGTGAAAAGACACACTGCAATGAATGGGAGGCAGTTTTCAGAGGTTATTTCTAGTTCTAAAGCGCCTGAAAACCACCTCACTGTGGATGTAGCCTTAGGCCGCGTACACACGGGCGGACTGTTCGCCCAACCTTGTTCGGCAAACAGTGTCATCAAACAGTCCGCTCAAAATTTGCATGAGCGGACTTGCCCACACACGAGCGGACTGTTTGACGAACAAGGTTGGGCAAACAGTTCGCTCAACTTTTGAAATGAACGGACTCGCCCACGTAAGGCGGAGGCAAATCCGCCCATTTCGAGCGCGTGTACAGGTAGGCGGGGCCCGCGAAGGAGACGTGGCGGGCTCCGCCGCCTGGAATGGGCTTAAAGGGGAACCCCAACGCCGAAAAAAATCGGCGTGGGGGTTCCCCCCCAAGTCCACACCAGACCCTTGTCCGAGCACGCTACCCGGCCGGCCAGGAAAGGGGGGCGAGCGAGCGCGCCCCCCCTCCTGAGCCGTACCAGGCCGCGTGCCCTCAACATGGGGGGTGCCTTGGGGAAGGGGGGGCCGCGCGGCCCCCCCACCCCAAAGCACCTTGTCCCCATGTTGATGAGGACAAGGGCCTCTTCCCGACAACCCTGGCCGTTGGTTGTCGGGGTCTGCGGGCGGGGGGCTTATCGGAATCCGGGAGCCCCCTTTAAGAAGGGGGCCCCCGGATACCGGCCCCCCACCCTATGTGAATGAGTATGGGGTACAATGTACCCCTACCCATTCACCTGTGAACTAAAGTACAATAAAAAACACAACACAGAGAAAAAATATTTTATTGCACAGCTCCGGGGGTCTTCGGGGGTCTTCTCGCCGGACTCCTCCGCTATATGTGTGTAGCTCTTTTGCTAGCGGAGGAGTCCGGCTTTCTTCCTCCCCGCCGCCGGCCTCTTCTCCCGACTTCGGGGGTCTTGTCCCCCTCTTCGGTTCTTCTGCCGGGCCACCGCGCCTGGTCCGGTGGCCCGGTCTTCTGTCGCCGTCTTCCGTTCTTCTGTCGCCGCCTTCGGTTCTTCTGCCGGGCCACCGCGCCTTCTTGTAGCTCTTTTACAGGCGGTGGCCCGGTCTTCTGTCGCCGCTGCCGCCGCCGCCGCCTTCCGTTCTTGTTCTTCTTCTTGTTCTTCTTCTTCTTCTCCTGGAGATGTTGACTCGACGATCTCTCCGGCCGGAATGCCAGGGACACGCTCCGCTGCCACTTATATAGTGACAATGGGGCGGTGTCACATGGTATATGTCACATGGGTTGGTCACATGGGTTGATGTCACATGGGGACTATGACATCGTAAGGGGGCGGGGTCACCATGTGACCAACCCATGTGACATATACCATGTGACACCGCCCCATTGTCACTATATAAGTGACCGCACAGCGCGGCTCTGGCATTCCGGCCGGAGAGATCGTCGAGTCAACATCTCCAGGAGAAGAAGAAGAAGAACAAGAAGAAGAACAAGAACGGAAGGCGGCGGCGGCAGCGGCGACAGAAGACCGGGCCACCGCCTGTAAAAGAGCTACAAGAAGGCGCGGTGGCCCGGCAGAAGAACCGAAGGCGGCGACAGAAGAACGGAAGACGGCGACAGAAGACCGGGCCACCGGACCAGGCGCGGTGGCCCGGCAGAAGAACCGAAGAGGGGGACAAGACCCCCGAAGTCGGGAGAAGAGGCCGGCGGCGGGGAGGAAGAAAGCCGGACTCCTCCGCTAGCAAAAGAGCTACACACATATAGCGGAGGAGTCCGGCGAGAAGACCCCCGAAGACCCCCGGAGCTGTGCAATAAAATATTTTTTCTCTGTGTTGTGTTTTTTATTGTACTTTAGTTCACAGGTGAATGGGTAGGGGTACATTGTACCCCATACTCATTCACATAGGGTGGGGGGCCGGTATCCGGGGGCCCCCTTCTTAAAGGGGGCTCCCGGATTCCGATAAGCCCCCCGCCCGCAGACCCCGACAACCAACGGCCAGGGTTGTCGGGAAGAGGCCCTTGTCCTCATCAACATGGGGACAAGGTGCTTTGGGGTGGGGGGGCCGCGCGGCCCCCCCTTCCCCAAGGCACCCCCCATGTTGAGGGCACGCGGCCTGGTACGGCTCAGGAGGGGGGGCGCGCTCGCTCGCCCCCCTTTCCTGGCCGGCCGGGTAGCGTGCTCGGACAAGGGTCTGGTGTGGACTTGGGGGGAACCCCCACGCCGATTTTTTTCGGCGTTGGGGTTCCCCTTTAAGCCCATTCCAGGCGGCGGAGCCCGCGACGTCTCCTTCGCGGGCCCCGCCTACCTGTACACGCGCTCGAAATGGGCGGACTTTCCGAGCGGGAACAGTCCGCTCATTTCGAAAGTACAGCGGACAAGCCTACACACGGGCGGACTGTTCGCTCAAACACAGTTTCAGCGGACAGTTTTTCGGAATTTCCGAAAGACTTTGTCCGTCCAACTGTCCGCTGAAACTGTCCGCTGAAAGCCCACACACGGGCGGACTGTCCGCCCAAACACTGTTCAGCGGACAAGGTTGGGCGAACAGTCCGCCCGTGTGTACGCGGCCTAAGTGATAGTGCTGCTGATCTCTTCTAACCTGCAGCAAACTCCACATATATCAGCAATCACTTACAAGAATAGGAAGTCTCCTGTCAACAACTTATTTGCAACTTATACATTTTACATGATCTGATGAAAAGCGTTGTAAATAAGTTATTAGTGACAGCAGACTTCCTGTGCCAGGAGCTGATTACAGATATGTGTGTGGAATCTGTGGATGGCTGCAGATTAGAGGAGATCAGCAGCACTGTTACTAAATTCAGGGTCCTGCTGCCTGCACATTTGCAGTGGGACCCCACAGACTTCTATGGGGTAATGGATAGTAGTATATGGATGGAATTCTGAACACAACAGTATTTTAACAACTTCCTATTGGCCACCATCAAGATATCACATATTTTTTGTTATAAGTAAATGCATAATATTTCTGCTATATACAATATCTTACAAAGGTGAGTACGAACAAATGACACTTTGCTACGATGTAAAGTAGTGAGAGTACAGCTTGTAAATTTGCTGTCCCCTCAAAATAACTTAACGCACAGCCATTAATGTCTAAACCGCTGGCAACAAAAGTGAGTACACCCCTAAGTGAAAATGTCCAAATTGGGCCCAATTAGCCATTTTCCCTCCCCTGTGTCATGTGACTCATTAGTGTTACAAGATCTCAGGTGTGAATGGGGAGCATGTGTGTTAACTATGGCGTTATCACTCTCACTCTCTCATACTGGTCACTGAAAGTTCAACATAGCACCTCATGGGCAAGAACTCTCTGAGGAGCTGAAAAAAAGAATTGTTGCTCTACATAAAGATGGCCTAGGCTAGAAGAAGATAGCCAAGAGCCTGAAACTGAGCTGCAACATGGTGTCCAAGACCATACAGTGGTTTAAGAGGACAGGTTCCACTCAGAACAGGCCTTGCCATGGTGGACCAAAGAAGCTGAGTGCACGTGCTCTGCATCCTATCTAGTGGATGTCTTTGGGAAATAGACCAGGGCTCGAGTCCTGCGGGAACGCGTGGGAACGGCGTCCCTGCACTTTTTTCACAGCAGGAACGCCGTTCCCTTTGCAGGACTAGAGCCGCCTGAGCCGATCCTTCACTAAGCATCGCCGCATAGTAAAGGACGGCGTCCTCCCCTCTCTCGGTCCTCCTCCCAGGGCCGGTGCTACCACTAGGTGGACTAGGCACTGGCAGTCGCCTAGGGTGCAGCCACAGCCTCAGTGCGGGAGGAGGTGGGGAAGGATCTGGCAAAAGCAACAAGCCGGCAGAAGTAAGTGAGAGATGCAGAAATTAGTTCCAGTCCCCGGAAAACCCATCCACCTTCTCCTCTCCTCCCCCTCCCTTGTCCGTCCTCTGCGCTCTGTCAGTGCCTGTGTGTGGACAGTGCAGGTGACGGCTTGGCAAGTATAGCTGTCCTAGGTGGAGGAAATGGATCCATTCCTCACGTTGCTCCATCCAACTCCACCTCCAGCATGCCTGGATGCAGCCTGTCCCAAGCAGCTTCACACACATCGCTTCTCTCGCCCCCCTCCCTGCTCGCATCTTCAGTCTGTGAAGGAGAGGTGGGCGGGAAGATTTAAAAGAAGCAGCTGACAGACACACTGATAGTGTACTGCTGAATAAATCAGAGAGCCTCCAGGAGCCTTCCAAGTGAGTGTGTGCACTTCCATTGACTCCCTCCGACCTCTCTCTCTTCCACACCCCAGCTTCTAGAAAACCTCCCTTTGCAGGGAGAATGGCTCTCACTTCCAGGAGACAATTCAGGGACAATCTCCCCTTCCTTCTCTTTGCATGTTTCCAACCTTTTCTTTCACTCTTCATCACTGAGGAATACCACACAGCTTTAAGGGTCCTTTCACACGGGGCGGATCAGTGCTGATCCGCCCCGTGGATATGCGCTTGCACAGCGGGGATGGCCGGAGCGATCTCCGCTGAGCAGGAAGATGACAGGTCCGTCTCTGCACACTGCGCAGGGATGGACCTGTCACAGCGCCACTCTCCCCTATGGGAGATCGGGTGACAACGGACCGCAGTGTCCATCTTCACCCAATCCGATGACGGATGGAAAAACAGCTTTTTCCTCCGTCACACTTTTTCGGATCCGAGCGGGTGGGATGTCAGCGGATTTCTCTTCCTGCAGGCAGCCAGACTATATTTGCTGCAAAGTGGACTGTGTTTTTAAAGCGGTTTTCCACCCTAAAGTGGAAGTTCCGCTCATGTGATCCCTCCCCCCTTCGGTACCACAATCGGCACCTTTCAGGGGGGAGGGAGGTGCAGTTACCTGGATAATCCAGGTATCTGCACCCACTTCCGGGACAGCCCGCCGCAGATGCCCCCCCCCCCATTGTATTCTGGGAAACACACAGTTCCCAGGACACAGCGGGGACCAGTGGAGACGCACAGCGTGACTCGCGCATGCGCAGTAGGGAGCTGGGCAGTGAAGCCGCAACTCTTCACTTCCCGATTCCCTGACAAAGGATGGCAGTGGGGGCAGCAGAGAGATGAGCGATCGCTCGTCATCTGCCGCCGACATCGCTGGACCCTGGGACAGGTAAGTGTCAATTTATTAAAAGTCAGCAGCTACTAATATTGCAGCTGCTGACTTTTAATATTTTTTTTAAAGGTGCAGAACCGCTTTAAGTTTATTTTATCAATTTTGAGTATTTTTTTTGCTTTTCATAAAATAAAAATCCTTTTTGAGTTGTATTTTGTGTGTTGGTCACAGCCTCAATTGGTGCAATTTTATATATTTTGATAAAATGTTATTGATCTAAAAATATTTTTAGATAATCTTTATGCACAATAAGAGCCCTTTCACACCCACAGCACCCAGGTGTCAGCGGTATTTTTAGCGGCACTTTTCAGTCATTTTTGCAGTGCTTTTCGAGAGTTAGCAGAGTACTTTTAATACCTGCTAGCGGCCTTAAAAGGATTAAAAGCGTTGGCAAAGTGCCACTGCAGCGGGTCGCTTTACTGGCACTTTGGCAACGCTGCCCTATTGATTTCAATGGGAAAGGGAGCTTTAGGAGTGGTGAATACACTGCTCCTATAGCACTGCAAAGATGCAGCTTGCAGGACATTATGCATTTGTATATGTATATGTATGTAACAGGGTGTATTTGTGTTAGAAATTCCCTGCGAGGGAAAGATAATCACCCACTGTGGTGATTATTCTGTTAGTTTGACAAGTTAACTTATTTTATTTTTGTAAACTGGCACTTTACAATAAATGTTACACTGTATTTTCTGTGAAATATGTATGCATATGAGCGTATCATAATTTTTTTTTTTTGGTGGGGGAGTGGATCTTGGGTGGGAGTTCCCACACTTTTTTCCCCAGGACTTGACCCCTGAAATAGACGTATCAGTGCTGTCAGCATTGCTGCAGAGGTTGAACGGGTGTGGGGGGGGGGGGGGGTCAGCCTGTCAGTGTTCAGACCATACGCCTCAAACTGCATCAAATTGGTCTGCATGGCTGTCGTCCCAGAAGGAAGCCTCTTCTAAAGATGGTGTACAAGAAAGCCCGCAGTTTGCTGAAGACAAACAGACCAAGGACATGGATTACTGGAACCATATCCTGTGGTCTGATGAGACCTAGATAAACTTATTTGGTTCAGATGGTGTTAACCAGGTGAGGAGTAGAAAGACTCGGGAGCTACAGTTCATTGAGGGAATCATGAATGCCAACATGTACTGTGACATACTGAAGCAGAGCATGATCCCCTCCCTTCGGAGACTGGGCCGCAGGGCAGTATTCCAACATGATAAGGACCCCAAACACACCTCCAAGACAACTGCCTTACTAAAGAAGCTGAGGGTAAAGTTAATGGACTGGCCAAGCATGTCTCCAGACCTAAACCCTATTGAGCATCTGTGAGACATCCTCAAACGGAAGGTAAAGGAGCACAAGGTCTCTAACATCCACCATCTCTGTGATGTCATCATAGAGGTGTGGAAGAGGACTCCAGTGGCAACCTGAAGCTCTGGTAAACTCCATGCCCAAGAGGGTTAAGGCAGTGCTGGAAAATAATAGTGGCCACACAAAATATTGACACTTTGGGCCCAATTTGGACATTTTCACTTAGATGTAGACGCATGTTTGTTGGCAGCAGTTTAGACATTAATGGCTGTGTGTTGAGTTATTTTGAGGGAACAGCAAATTTACACTGTTATACAAGCTGTACACTCACTACTTTACATTGTAGCAAAGTGTCATTTCTTCTGTGTTGTCATATGAAAAGATATAATAAAATATTTACAAAATGTGAGGAGTGTACTCACTTTTGTGAGTTACTCTACAAAATGATCGATATTCTGTGTGTAATATTGTGTGATAACACTTAAAAACAGTACAAATAGTATGCTAATTATCAGAAAGAACTGCAGGAGGTCATTATTAGAGAATGATCATCATAATTGAACTATAAATATGGCCCACATAAGTATAGAAATCCAATTATCATTTATACAATGTATAGTATGGAGTAAGATCCACAATCTTGTCACAAGAATAAAATAAAAAAAAGACTTGATTTCCTCATCCAAACACTTGATGTGGATGGGGGGTATTGTATTCTAATAGCGGGCAGATTTCTCTGCCATCAGAATACACTGATCAACACCACTGGCTATTGCTGGCAGTGCTGATTGTGCAGAGATTTTGCAACAGGCTGGTTGTTCAGCCATTGCTCAGTAGATTGACTTTTGTACAACCAGCCTGCTCATACATGGATGGAAATGTACCCAGTTTCTGCTGAACAGGCTGAATTAGGATCCATGTATGGTCAGCCTAAATAATGGTACTGACTAGGGATCTTTTTTATATTTCGCTTTCATTACAGACAATAATTGAGGACCACCTGGTGATCCTCTGTCTTTGACTATGATCAGAGCAACCAAAATGGGGGTCGGTTCTAGAGTTGCCACCTGTCTGAGATTTACATGGACATTCCAGGTTCTGAATCGTGTCTGGGTTTCAGACTGCCTGAAACCTGGACACAAATAGGCATGCGCATGGGGGTGTGCCTCTACTAGGCATGCGCACGAGGTGTGCCGCACCTATACAGTACAGGTTCCCGTTCTGTGGCTGTAGGCTGCCTAAAATCCTTGTCTTTTCATGTGCTCCTAGGCCTAGGCAGACTTAAGCCTCATACACATGGTCTGATTGTTGGACGACCAAGTGTCAGATTTTTGTCAGAAGGGCGTGTGCAGGATTTTGTCTAGCATACTATCTGCAAATTTTTGTTTGACAAACACAAACGTAGTGACGTAATATGAGAGTACAACAAATGCCTTTTAAAATACATTTGTCATAACATACATGTAAAGCAGCTTCATTATTATCCCATTAAAGAAGATGAGAATTTTGACATTTCATCAATTGCCTTGTCACGAATGTTAATTATAGATTAACCACTTACAGACCGGACCATTTTGCTGGTCAAAGACCAGACCACTTTTTGCGATTCGGCACTGCATCGCTTTAACTGACAATTGCGCGGTCGTGCGACGTGGCTCCCAAACAAAATTGACGTCTTTTTTTTCCCACAAATAGAGCTTTCTTTTGGTGGTATTTGATCACCCCTGCGGTTTTTATTTTTTGCACTATAAACAAAAAAAGAGCGACAATTTTGAAAAAACGCATTATTTTTTACTTTTTGTTATAATAATTATCCCCCAAAAATATCAAAAAAAAAATTTTTTTCCATTAGTTTAGGCCGATACGTATTCTTCTACATATTTTTGGTAAAAAAAAATCGCAATAAGCGATTATTGATTGGTTTGCGCAAAAGTTATAGCGTTTACAAAATAGGGATAGTTTTATAGCATTTTTATTAATAATTTTTTATAATTTTTTTTTTACTAGTAATGGCGGCGATCAGCGATTTTTATTGTGACTGCGACATTGTGAGGGAACCCATCGGACATTTTTGACACATTTTTGGGACCATTGTCATTTATACAGTAATCACTGCTATATAAATGCAGTGATTCCTGTGTAAATGACACTGGCAGTGAATGGGTTAACCAGTGGGTGGCAGTGTAGGGGTTAAGTGTTCCTAGGGGTGTGTTACTAACTGTGGGGGGGTTGGGCTTTCAGTTAGTGAACACTGATCTCTGCTCCAATCACATGGAGCAGAGATCAGCGTCACTAGTTGCTAGGCAGAATGGAGAAATGCTGTTTACTCGGCATTTCC
This sequence comes from Lithobates pipiens, assembly GCF_037356315.1. NCBI lineage: Eukaryota > Metazoa > Chordata > Amphibia > Anura > Ranidae > Lithobates > Lithobates pipiens. Next base: position 473,282,916 of record NW_027507758.1, on the reverse strand, counting down.
TCCATTCAGCCGTCCCGTGAGACGATCGCGGGGATGCCCGCGGCGATCGAGTCCGCGGGTCCTGCGACCGGACTCACGGGGTCCCGACCAGCGCGGGAGCGCGCCCCCGGCGACGCGCTCCCGATGGCAGGGCGGCATTGAATATTGGACGTACCTGTACGCCAATATGCCTGCCCGTGCCATTCTGTCAACGTACATCGTCGTGCGCTGGTCGGGAACCGGTTAAGAACCGTAGTTTACAAGACCAAACTCTTCCCAGTCGTTCCTTGATTCCGAGCATGCGTGTTTGTACTTTTGAATTTTGTGTGACCGATTTCTCTACTGACCATCTGAAAACCAGATGAGTTCACATCAGACAAAAATTTTAGAGCCACATCCAGCTTTTGTCTGATGTAAAAGTCAAATTGTCTGTCGAATGCACCCTACTAACGATCCGAAAATCTTCAGACTTTTCCCTTCTTTTTTTACAACCGTGTACGAGGCTTTAACCCTTTCCCAACCAGCCACTGCAGTTGTACTGCAGCAGATTGGCTCTCCTGGGCGAAACAACATTACCTTATGTCACTTATGTCACTTTGCCTTTTGCCCGTGGCTCGAAGCCAATGCGAGTGCCCGGCGGGCGCAATGACCGCCAGGTACCCGCGATCACTCCTGACAGAGTGAGGACCAGGATCTCTGTGTGTAAACACAGTTTTCTCAGGGGTATGAACACCGATCTCCCTCTTCTCCTTGTCAGTCCCACATTTCTCTCCCCCCCCCCCCCACAGTTTGAACACAGTTAACCCCTTGATCGCCCCCTAGTGTTAACCCCTTCCCTGCCATTGACATTTATACAGTAATCAGTGCATTTTTATAGCACTGATCGCTGTATAATTGTCACTGGTCCCAAAAATGTGTCAAAAGTGTCCAATTTGTCCGCCGCAATATCGCAGTCCCGATAAAAATCGCTGATCACCGCCATTGCTAGTAAAAAAAAAGAAATATTAATAAAAATGTCATAAATCTACCCCCAATTTTGTAGATGTTATAACTTTTGCGCAACCCAATCAATATACGCTTATTGCGATTTGTTTTTACCAAAAATATGTAGAAGAATACATATCGGTCTAAACTGAGGAAAACATTTTTTATTAAAAAAAAATGTGGGATATTTATTATAGCAAAAAGTAAAAGATATTGTGTTTTTTTTCAAAATTGTCGCTCTTCTTTTGTTCATAGCGCAAAAAATAAAATGGGTATTGCAGGGTATTGGGTATTGCAGAGTATTTGCAGGGAATTGAGGGGTTACATTTCCGTGAGCAGCGATGTGGGCACTGCAGATGCAGCCCACAGCGCTGCTGACACCGATCTCTTCCCCCTCCGCTGTACCGATCGGTACAGAGAGGGGAGGGAGGAACTGGCGTCATAACATGAGTGGCCGTTTACCGTGATCCGTGATGCACCGGGTCCTGCGGACCCGGCGGTCACAGATGCTCTCGAGTGCGTGCCCCAGGGGGCGCGTGAGAGTGGAATTCTGGGAGGCCATTATTTAATGGCCACTCAGAGTTAAACAACCGCCCTGTAGCCTTTATTCGGCTATGGGCCGGTTGTTAAGTGGTTAAACAATTGAAGTCTATGGAACCAAAAACCAGAAAAAAAAACCCTGGCCCTTTCCAAAAAAGTGCACAGAAATGAAATACATCCATAGGAAACCATGTTGAATGGACTGTAGTGTGTTTCTGCAAAACTGAAAATGCACAAAAATGCATAGATGTGAACCAGGCCTAAAACGGGTGCACACAGAATTTGGTGCAGCTGTGCTTTGTAACCAGTCAGCTTCCGGTTTAATTGAACAAGTTGAAGTTAGAAGCTGGTTTGTTGCTATGCACAGTTGCACCAGATTGTGTGTTCTCCAGTTTTAATAAATTTCCCCTCTGTTGGTCACATATGGAGGTCATGCATATCAGAGCATATGTTTTGAAAGTGTCATTGAGATTTTATGTCATTTTGTACCAATAAAAATTCCATTTATGATTTAGTTTCAAATTTTCGGCTGCCTAAAAGCCCTTGGGAGCCACTGCCCTTATGGCTACCCTGAGAAAAGTAGGACTGAAAGCAGCTGTTTGTTTTGAGTGAAGAGCGATTCGAACACCTGTCAGGTTTTCATTCCTGTCTGTGTTTCCATTAGACCCCTTTCACACTGGGGCACTTTGCAGGCATTACAGCACTAAAAATAGCGCCTGCAAAGCACCCTGAAAGAGCCCCTCCTCACACTCCAGTGTGAAAGCTTGAAGGCTTTCACACTGGAGCGGTGCGCTGGCAGGATGGTTGAAAAGTCCTGCAAGCAGCATATTTGGAGCAGTGAAGGAGCGGTATGTATACTGCTCCTTCACTGCTCCTGCCCATTGAAATGAATGGGGCAGCACGGCTATACCGCCGGCAAAGCACCGCTGCAGCAACGCTCTGCAGTGATTTTAACCCTTTTTTGGCCGCTAGCAGGGGGGTAAAACCGCCCCGCTAGCGGCCGAATACTGCTGCTAAAATGTCAGTAAAGCGGCGCTAAAAATAGCGCGTTTTACCGACAGAGCCCGCACCGCCCCAGTGTAAAAGAGGCCATAGGCTTCTTTCACTTGGATGACCATGAATGCCAGACAGAGGCTGCTTTGCCAGCATCTGAAAAGAGATCCATTTCACTTTTTCCCTCAAAACCCCTCTTCTCCTTCGATATTATATACATTTTTCTTTTTTTTTTTTCCTCTCCCTTCCTTCTACCTACCCCTTCTCACATCTCAGACACTTTTAATGAAATTTCATATCTTCATCTGGTACTTCAGAATCTCCATGGGTATTAATTGACATAGCAAATAATTATTATATAATGTGTGGGTGATAGTGGGAAGGGGAATAGAAACCTATGAAAATGACTGTCTATGCATTGTGTCATAAATTGAGGTTCTATTCCCATATAATCAAAATCTTTCAGAAAGCGATAGATGTATTCACCACTCACTAGGTCTATGGGACAAATGCACAGCTCGACCTTGGGATCACTATGTGGTTAGATTTGTTACACAGATATTTTACTTGATATAATAAATGATATAATAAAAAAAAGCAAAATAAAAATTGTGAGAAAGAAGTTCATATGCTTTTTACTACACTCTGCAAAATAGTCAAGCACAAGTATATTTTTCAGTAACTTTGCTTGTAGAGTCTAGTAACTCCTAAGAGCAGTATGTGGAAAGCTGGTGCAGCAATTCAAGCTGTGGTGAGCACAAGCAGATCCAGAAGTCTACCAAACCTTAAACCCCTTTCACACTAGGGCAGTTTTCAGGCACTTTAGCATTAAGAATAGCTTCTGCTAAGTGCCTGAAAACGGCCTCTCATTCATTCCAGTGTGCCTTTTCACACTGGGGCGGTGCACTTGTGGGAAGGGAAAAAAAAAGTCCTGCAAGCAGCATATTTGGGGTGGGTTGGGAGCGCTGTATACAGTGCTCCCAAATTGCCCCTGCCCATTGGAATTAATGGGCAGCGCTTTCAAAGCGATTTGGAAGCGCCGCAAAACGGAAGTTTTTAACCTCTCTTTTGGAGTTAAAAGTGCCCTGCCAGTGGCCGAAAAGCATCACAAAACATCGGTAAAGTGCCATTAAACGAGCAACGCTTCACCACGAACGTGGCCACCGCCCCAGTGTGAAAGGGGTCTTACAGTGCCTCTAATGGGAGCGTTATGGGGGGGCTACCATTGCAGATTTCCTTTTAGAAATGCTAGATGCTTATCTCTAGGCGGTATTGAAGTCAAATATCAGAATGACAGCCAGGGAACTAGCATTCACAGAGAGGTAATGGCATCCTCCATCAATCATTCATAAAATGAGCCCTGTCTCTGGAGATCATTAGCGATCAGCTGGGAAAATCCATCCATGACAATCATTTGGTACAGAAATGCCTGCACAGTTAACTGGGTTGACCAGAGGGTGGTCATCTTGTCTTTAGGTACTATAAGGCTGGCCATAGATGAGTCAGTTTTTTTTTTCATTAAATCCGCTGACTCGATTCCCCCATCCACACACTTGATGTGGATACAGGAATTCTCCCCGCTGTGTTTTTGTATTCTAACAACGAGGAGACTCCCTGCAGTCAGAAAACGTAAATCATTGCTGCAAGGCAGTTGAACAGAAGGCAATTGATAGATTGACTTATGTTCAACCACAGTGGCCATACATGGATCGAAATTCAGCCGGTCTAAAATAACAAACATTATACTTACCTGCACTGGTTTTGCACAGAGCAGCCCCGATATTCTTCTTCTGTGGTCCTCTGCTAGTGTTCTTTGCTCCTCCTCTTCTCCAAGTGCCCCCACAGGAAGCCACCTTCTATGGAGGCACTTCAATTTTCAGTGCGGCTCAGCCCCACCCCCTGCTCTCTGCTTACAGCATTTAAATCATAACTCCACATTTGTTGAGAAAAAAAAATCCCCTCTAGGTGATCTATGTACATTGCAAGGATTTTAACAAACTTTGTTGCAGATTCCTACCATTTGTTATTCTGAAGAAATCCCTGTTCTCAGTGAGTCTAATGGGAGTGGTTTCATAATTATCAACCAGCTGCTGCAGAATCAGGGTTCTAATGAGGAAAATTGCAGGGTCTGCATCCCTTTAGACATTATTTCCTATTGGCAGTATCTTATCAAAAATTGAATTTTTGTTGCCAGGGATTTATTAATTATTATTTGCTATTTTTTTCCCATGACAGTGGAGTTACCCTTTAACCACTTACCAACCGGCCCATAGCCGAATGACGGCTACAGGGCACTTCAATAACTCTGGGAGGGCGTACTATGACGTCCTCCCAGAAAACCCCTGGGGCGCACACACGGGAACATCCATGCTTGACAGGTTTTGGGGTGTCATTTGTGGAATGTACATGCCATGGGAGAGAAATAACCTGTTATAATGACAATTTGGCATGACAAAAATAAAAATAAAAAAAATCTTCATTTTGCAAAGAATTGTGGGAAAAAATGACAACTTTGAAAAACTAACCATGTCTCTTACTAAATACCTTGGAATGTCTACTTTCCAAAAAGGGGTCATTTTGTGGGTATTTGTACTTTCCTGGATTGTTAGGGTCTCAAGAAATAAGATAGGCCTCAGTACATCAGGTGTGATCAGATGTGATCAAATTTCAGTGATTGGCACTATAGCTTTAAGGCCGCGTACACACGCGGGGACTGTTCGCCCAACTTTGTCCGCTGAACAGTGTTTCGGCGGACAGTCCGCCCGTGTGTGGGCTTTCAGCGGACAGTTTCAGCGAACAGTCCGCTGAACAAGGTTTTTCGGAATTTCCGAAAAACTGTCCGCTGAAACTTTGTTTCAGCGAACAGTCCCCTCGTGTGTAGGCTTGTTCGTCAAACTAAGTTCCGCGCATGCTCAGAAAGGATTTACACGCCGAAAGTTATAATGCAGTGTATAGGACGTCGTATTTTTCGTCCCGTCGTACGTGCCGTTCACGTCATCGCGCACGGTTTCAGCAAACTGTTCGTTCGTCGTGTGTGGCCATGTCCGTCCATGCTAATTTTGAGCGGACTGTTTGCTGAAACTGTTTGACGGACAAAGTTGGGCGAACAGTCCCCGCGTGTGTACGCGGCCTTAGACTCTGTAACTTTCACACACACTAAATAATATGAAATCATTTGGGTTATTTTTTTACCAAAGCTATGTAGCAGTATAAATTCTGGCCCAAATTTCTGAAGAAAAATTACTTATTTTCAAAATGTTATAATAGAAATGAAGAAAAATTTATTCTTTTACAAAATTTTCGGTCTTTTGTTCATTTATGGCACAGAAAATAAAAAACCCAGAGATGATCAAATACCACCAAAAGAAAGCTCTATTTGTGTGAAAAAAGGGACAACATTTTCATATGGGTACAGTGTTGCATGACTAAGTACCGTATTTATCGGCGTATAACCAGAGCCGGCGTATAACACGCACCCCAAGTTTAGGAGGGAATTTTAAAGAAAAAAACTTTTAAGAGGGAAGTTTAAGGAAAAAAAGCTTTAAAAAATTTTTAAATGCCCATTAATGCAGCCTTGTCAGTGTCATTTGCAGCCTTGCATTGCAGCCTTGTCAATCATTTGCAGCCTTCCATTGCAGCCTTGTCAATCATTTGCAGCCTTCCATTTAGCCTTGTCAGTCATTTGCAGCCTTGTCACGGTGTCTTTGCCGGCTTGCCGTTTAAAAATGGCGCAGCCGATATACAGAGATGTCCTGTGTATCTTGGCGGCGCTCGGCGGCTTTCAGCTATTTTCGGCCACACTCAGCTGTTCTCAGCTATTTTAGGTCGCACTCGGCCGTTCTCGGTAGCTTTCCGAAAGCCGTCAAGAAGGGCCGAGTGCGGCCGAAAATAGCCGTGAATGGCCGAGTGCGGCTGAAAATAGCCAAAAGATGACGAGAACGACAGAGAAGCAAAGAAACGGCGGGGGGGGGGGATAAGCATATAACACGCACCCACGATTTTCCCCTGATTTTAAGGGGAAAAAGTACGTGTTATACGCCGATAAATACGGTAATTGTCATTCAAAATGTGAAAGAACTGAAAGCTGAAAATTGGTCTGTTAGGAAGGCAGTTTAAGTGCCCAGTGGGTAAGTGGTTAAGGTAAAACAAACATTTTACCTTTACAACCACTTTAAGTCACAGTGCAAAGCCAGATCAACCACCTAAATTTGGCAATAGATGAGTAAATTTTTTTCATTCTATCTATATGCCTGTCTGTCTGTTTATCTATCTATCTATCTAGATATCACGAAACCTACTTTGCTTCTGTCCGTGGCGTGGGAAACGCCTGGGAGAGCATCTCAAAGTATATCTCAACCTGGTTGAGAAACCCTCTGCATTAGACTGGATCGCCCCCAAATCGCTGGGAAAGTGGAGTGGAACCAGACATACCTCTTATAGAGGTAATAATCGAGGCGGGTGCCTGCACAGAGACTGGAGTAGCAGCAGGGACAGCCTGCAACACAGGTTGTACCAGAGCAGCCACAGTGGGAGATTCCAGGTGAGCCATGTGTCTCAGGAGCGTCTGTAACACCATGGCAAACTGATCCATGCGGTGATCCTGCTAATCCAATCTGGAAAAAATATTACCAACAAGTGGATTGACTGCATCTTCTGAATTTATGGCCCCTCACCTACTGTCGAAACCATGAATCAAACCGAGACAGAAGTACAGTTAAATCACCCTTGTTTAATAATAAAAGTAAATAGAACAAACTTAGTCAAAAAATAGCCAAAGTTCGGTAACCGGAACGGATAGTCAGACAAGTCAGAAAGTCAGGAGGCCAGGAATCAGCGTAGTGGAACAGCAAGCAGGATCTGGAGCCAGAAGGAACATCAGCCAAGCAAGTCTTTAACAGGCACACAGAGAAACTCTGTGATGTTGACCAGGGGAAGGCAGAGATCATCTGGGCTGGACGGCTTAAGTAAGCAGGATTGACGAGCAGGATATCATCAACAGGTGAGTCACTGTGGAGAAATAGGAGCTGGCAATTAACCAACAGCTGAGCGGCCAGCTCAGAGAAGGAAGGGCTGAGCCCAGCCCTGACAAAGGGGTAAAGTTTACAGATGAAGGGGTGTATCTTAACCACTTGATCACTGCGCACTTAAACCCCCTTAATAACCAGACCAATTTTAAGCTTTTGGTGCTCTCACATTTTGAATGACAATTACTCAGTCATACAACACTGTACCTATTTGAAATTTTTGTCCTTTTTTCACACAAATAGAGCTTTATTTTGGTGGTATTTAATCACCACTGGGTTTTTTATTTTTTGCGCTATAAAAGAAAAAAGACTGAAAAATTCTGTAAAAAATGAATTTTTCATCGTTTCTGTTATAAAATTTTGCAAATTAGTAATTTTTCTGCATATATTTTGGCCAAAATTTATACCACTACAAATCTTTGGTAAAAATAACCCAAATCAGTGTATATTATTTGGTATTTGTGAACGTTATAGCGTCCACAAGCTATAGTGCCAATCTCTGAAAATTGATCACACCTGAAGTACTGACAGCCTATCTCATTTCTTGAGACCCTAACAAGCCAGGAAAGTACAAATACCCCCAAATGACCCCTTTTTGGAAAGTAGACATTCCAAGGTATTTAGTAAGAGGCATGGTGAATTTTTTGAAGTTGTGATTTTTTCCTACAATTCTTTGCAAAATCAAGATTTTCGTTTCTTTTTGTTCACAAATTTGTTATATTAGCAGGTTATTTCTCACACACAGCATATGCATACCACAAATTACACCCCAAAGCACATTAACCTACTGCTCCTGAGCATGGCGATACCACATGTGTGAGACTTTTACATAGCGTGAAACATACAGAGGCCCAACATGCAGGGAGTACCATCAGGTGTTCTTGGAGCATAAATTACACATATAATTTCTTGACTACCTCTTACATTTTTGAAGGCCCTGGAGAACCAGGACAATGGAAGCGCCCCAAAAATTACCCCCTTTTGGAAAGTAAAACAACCCAATGTATAATCTTTTGTGAGGCATTGTAGTGGCATGAATGAGCATTCATTGGGGATGGATGAGTCATGAATGGGGATGGCTGAGCATGAATGAGTATGGCTGAGTATAGATGGGATGCCTGGGTATGGCTGGGTATTACTGAGCACAATTGAGTACGGCTGGGTACGGCTGAGTACGGCTGGGTATGGCTGGGTATGGCTGAGTATGGATGGGTATGGCTGAGTATGGCTGGGTATGGCTGAGTACGATTGTGTATGGCTGGGTATGGCTAAGGATGGCTGGGTATGACTGAGTACAATTGAGTATGGCTGGGTATGGCTGAGTACAGCTGGGTTTGGCTGGGTCCAGCTGGGTATGGCTGTGTACGGCTGTGTACGGCTGAGTATGGCTGGCTATGGCTGAGTATGGCTGGCTACGGCTGAGTATGGCTGGGTACAGCTGAGTATGGCTGGGTATGGCTAATTATGGATGGGATGGCTGAGCATGCATGGATCAATGGATTAATATTGCTGAGGATGGATGGATGAGTATGCTGAGTATGGATGAGGATGGATGGATGAGTATGGATGGGTGAGCATGGATGGATGGATGAGTATGCAGAGTATGGATGGATGGGTATGCAGAGTATTAGGGATGAGCTTGGTGTTCGCCCGTTCGGTGAAGCCAGAACTCTGTAGGCTGTTCGCGCCAAATTCACGTGGCGTTCACACCCCACAATGCACTGCGCCATCGCAGTGCATTGCTGGCTCATGATTGGCCAAGCATGCACTGTGACCCCGCATGCTTGGCCAATCACAGCGCCGGCAGCGAGGAGAGCCATGATTGGCCACAGGCAGGATGCCTGTGGCAAATTATAGCCCAGGCTGTGAAGTACATGCCCCACACTATATAACGCCGCCAGCGCGGCGGCCTTGTGTAGTGTTCCGGCATCTGCAGGAGTTAGTGGGTGTTGTCTGTGTGCTTTCACCGCAGAATACAACTGTATCTACCGTTTATTGCTGTTCTCTAATTGAGCCATCTACCATCTGCAGGAGTTAGTGGGTGACTGGGTGTTGTCTGTGTGCCTTCACCGCAGAATACACCTGTAGCTACCCTTTATTGCTGTTCTCTAATTGAGCTATCTGCCATCTGCAGGAGTTAGTGGGTGACTGGGTGTTGTCTGTGTGCCTTCACTGCAGAATACACCTGTATCTACCCTTTATTGCTGTTCTCTAATTGAGCCATCTACCATCTGCAGGAGTTAGTGGGTGACTGGGTGTTGTCTGTGTGCCTTCACCGCAGAATACACCTGTAGCTACCCTTTATTGCTGTTCTCTAATTGAGCCATCTGCCATCTGCAGGAGTTAGTGGGTGACTGGGTGTTGTCTGTGTGCCTTCACCACAGAATACACCTGTATCTACCCTTTATTGCCGTTCTCTAATTGAGCCATCTGCCATCTGCAGGAGTTAGTGGGTGACTGGGTGTTGTCTGTGTGCCTTCACCGCAGAATACACCTGTATCTACCCTTTATTGCCCTTCTCTAATTGAGCCACCTGCCATCTGCAGGAGTTAGTGGGTGACTGGGTGTTGTCTGTGTGCCTTCACCGCAGAATACACCTGTATCTACCCTTTATTGCTGTTCTCTAATTGAGCCATCTGCCATCTGCAGGAGTTAGTTGGTGTTGTGTGCCTCCAGCGCAGTATACACCTGTAGCTACCTATATTGCTCTTCTCTAATTGAGCCATCTGCAGGAGTTAGTGGGTGTTGTGTGCTTCCAGCGCAGTATACACCTGTAGCTACCTATATTGCTGTTCTCTAATTGAGCCATCTGCAGGAGTTAGTTGGTGTTGTGTGCCTCCAGCACAGCACAGTATACACCGGTATATACCCTTTATTGCTGGTGTTCTCTAATACAGCCATCTGCAGGAGTTAGTGGGTGTTGTGCACCTCCATCACAGTATACACCTGTACCTACCCTTTATTGCTGGTGTTCTATAATAAAGACATCTGCAGGAGTTAGTAGGTGTTGTGTGCCTCCAGCACAGCACAGTATACACCTATATCTACCCTTTATGGCTGGTGTTCTATAATAAAGGCATCTGCAGGAGTTAGTGGGTGTTGTGTGCCTCCAGCACAGCACAGTATACACCTATATCTACCCTTTATGGCTGGTGTTCTATAATAAAGGCATCTGCAGGAGTTAGTTGGTGTTGTGTGCCTCCAGCACAGCACAATATACACCTGTATCTACCCTTTAGTGCTGTTGTTCTCTAATACAGCCATCTGCAGGAGTTAGTGGGTGTTGTGTGCCTCCAGCACAGTATACACCTGTATCTACCCTTTATTGCTGGTGTTCTATAATAAAGGCACCTGGACAAGTTAGTGGGTGTTGTGTGCCTCCAGAACAGCACAGTATACACCTATATCTACCCTTTATTGCTGGTGTTATATAATAAAGGCATCTGCAGGAGTTAGTGGGTGTTGTGTGCCTCCAGCACAGCACAGTATACACCTATATCTACCCTTTATTGCTGGTGTTCTATAATAAAGGCATCTGCAGGAGTAAGTGGGTGTTTTGTGCCTCCAGCACAGTATACACTACCCAATTGCTGGTTTTCCCATCTCCCTGCAGGCCATTACCATGTCTGGAAGGCCAACAAGGAGAGGCAGACAGGCACGAGCCAATAAAAGAGGGCAAGCAGGCTCTGTATCTAGAGACAACAGTGCTGGTCGTGGACGCGGTGCATCGTCATCAGCACGTGGCCATGGGACACGCTTTTCCTTATTTGGCCTCTTCCAGTGCTCTGTCCTCTGAACCAGCGGTGCTCCATAGGCATTCAAGGGGCTATGCAAGTACGCAGCTTGCGCTGGTTTGTTTGGGGAACAGGAGCCACACTGGGGCAGATATTTTGTCAGCTCTGCAGGGGCAGGCCGAGAGGTGGTTGACGCCATGCCAGCTTAAGCCAGGATTGGTGGTTTGCGACAATGGCACCAACCTCCTCTCTGCCCTCCGACAGGGACAACTGACCCATGTGCCCTGTGTGGCTCACATCCTTAACCTGGTGGTGCAGCGGTTCTTGGGCAGGTACCCGGAATTACAGGATGTCCTGAAGCAGGCCAGGAAAGTCTGTGTGCATTTCCGCTGATCATTTAATGCCAGTGCTCGGCTGGCTGAGCTCCAAAAGGAGTTGAACCTGCCCAAGAACCTCCTTATATGTGACATGCCCACCAGGTGGAACTCAACGTTGGCCATGCTGCAGAGGCTGCACATGCAGCAGAGGACCATTAATGAGTACCTGTGCGACTACGGCATCAGGACAGGGTCAGGGGAGCTCGGTTTTTTCTCACCACGCCAGTGGGGAATGATCAGGGATGCATGCACTGTCCTGTCACCGTTTGAGGAGGCCACAAGGATGGTGAGCAGTGACAGTGCATGCATCAGTGACATGCATCAGTGACACTGTACCTCTTGTCCACCTGTTGGAGCAAACGCTGTGTGGAATAATGGACAGGGCACTTGAGGCAGAACAGAGGCCCCCTTTATCCAGACAGTGTTCCTGCTGTCCCACCCATCACATAGGAAGCGGACAAGGAGGAAGAGGATGATTGTGTCCTCATGGAGGTGGAGCCTGGCACTGCATCTGCACTGGCATCAGCAGCAGCAGTCTTGTAGGGATGATTTACATATTACAATTTTCCGCAGCCCCAAGGTATGATCGGTTCGAGCAACCATCGCCAGCGTCTGATTTACATGGTGCAGGAATACCTAGGGGCAAGGTCAGACTTGGACACCTTTCCCACCGAAAATCCTCTGGCTTACTGGGTCTTGAGGATGGATCACTGGCCAGAGCTTGCACAGTATGCAGTTGAGCTACTGGCCTGTCCTGCATCCAGCGTTCTTTCGGGAACACACCTTCAGTGCTGCGGGTGGCTTTGTAACTGATCACAGGGTGCGCCTGTCCGCCGACTTGGTTGATCGACTGACCTTCATAAAGATGAATCAGTCTTGGATCACCACCATCTACCAAGCACGTGAAGCTGATGTAACCGAATAATTTTTTTTTGAAATATCACATCCCTTCAAGACTGCCTATGCTGATGCTGAGTGACTGCCCTGTTATGTTGACTGTCTATCCTCTTCCTCCTCCGCTGATATCTTGGAAGAACATTTTTGGTTCTGGGTGATGCCACCAGCCCAATTTTTCAGCCCCTGTTTAACAGGGGCGTGTAATTATAATTTTTGATGCAATGCTTTGCAGCAGGGCTCATTCCTGCACAACAAATAGAGTATATGGTAGAGGTTGCAGTGTATAGGCCCAATTTTTCAGCCCCTGCTTAACAGGGGCATGTAATACAATTTTTGAAGCAATGCTTTGCAGCAGGGCTCATTCCTGCACTCCAACTAGAGTATCTGGGAGAGTTTGCACTGTGGTGGCACCAGCAAGCAGTGCCTAAGGCCCAATTTTTCAGCCCCTGTTTAACAGGGGCATGCAATTACAATTCTTGATATAATATTTCACAGCAGGGCCCATTCCTGTGCCCACTGAGAGTAGCTGTGAGGACTTATAGTGTTGTGGCACCAGCACCACCACCACAACCACCAAAGGCCCAATTTTTCTACCACTGTTCAACAATGGCATGTAATTATAATTCTTGATATAATCGATCACAGCAGGGCGCTCCAGCAAGAGTCACTTTGAGGGCTAACAGTGTTGTGGCAACACCAACACCTTAGGCCCCCATTTCTGCAGAGCATATAGGGCAGGCCCCTACTTTCAAACATCCAACTTACAAACGTCTCCTACTTGCAAACAGAAGGAGACAACAGGAAGTGAGAGGAAAAAAGACGGACGGCAAAACAAATTATACAGGGGTGATAACCCTTCCCTATGTTTTCCTAAAAGCTTAAAAATAGATTTTTTGACTGGAGCTACACTTTAAAAATGTACCAGTTCAAAATTACAAAGAGATTTTACTTAACACAACAAACCTATACAGTCCCTGTCTTGTTTGCACCGCCTGTATACTGCTGTTCTGAGTATATAGGGCCTGGGGGCCCCACACCTTTCCTTTTTTTTAATATGGGTACGTGGTTCCCCTTAATATCCGTACAAGACCCAAAGGGGCTAGTAATGGGCGGGGGGGGGGGGAGCTACCTATGCCATTTTTCTCAATGATTTTCATCCATATTGCCGGAAACAGATATTACATTAAAACCGCAAGCAATTTTAAATGACTTTTTTCCGTTAAATGTAATTTTGTGCAGGGACTGTTCTAAACACGGGGAACACGTGCCACTTCAAAGGCATCCTATAGACCCACCCCCCCCCCCCGGCACAATATTTAAAGGAATATTTAACTTTTTTTTTCACTTTAATCATCATTAAAATCAGTGCTCCTGAAAAAACGTCTATTTTTAAAAACATTTTTAGGCATTGGCCCATGTCCCCTGGGGCAGGAGCCAGGTCCCCAAACCCTTTTTAGGACAATATCTTGCATACTAGCCACTTTTTATTTCGAACGTTCGAGTCCCATAGACTTCAATGGGGTTCTAAAATTCGCACAAATTTTCGGTCCGTTCAAAAGTTCTGGTGTGAACCGAACCGGGGGGGGGGGGGGGTTGTTCGACTCATTCCTACAGAGTATGTATGGATGGGTATGCAGAGTATGGATGGGTATGCAAATTATGGCTGGGTATGCAGAGTATGGATGGGTATGCAGAGTATGGATGGGTATGCAGAGCATGCAGAGTATGAATGGGTATGCAGAGCATGCAGAGTATGGATGGGTATGCAGAGTATGGATGGGTATGCAGAGTATGGTTGGGTATGCAAAGTATGGTTGGGTATGCAGAGTTTGGATGGGTATACAGAGCATGCAGAGTATGGATGGGTATGCAGAGTATGGATGGGTATGCAGAGTATGCAGAGTATGGATGGGTATGCAGAGTATGTATGGGTGAGCATGGATGGATGGATCCATGGATCTGTCACTGAGCAGCGCTGTGGGCACTGCACATGCAGCCCAGACCGCTGCTGCCACCGATCTCTCCCCTCTCCGCTCACACTGTACGGAGAGGGGTGGGAGGAACCGGAAATCATGCCGGTTTGTTTACATGTGATCACCCCATCATTTGACGGCGCGATCACGTGGTAAACGGCCGCGATCAGCGGCCATTCACCGTGATGCGCCGGGTCCTCTGGACCCGGTGGTCACGGAAGTTCTCGGGTGCGGGCCCCAGGGGGCGCGCGAGAGAGGAATTCTGCGAGGACGTCATAGTATGCCCTCCCGGAGTTAAGCAACCGCCCTGTAACTGTCATTTGGCTATGACAGTTACCGGGCCGGTTGCTAAGTGGTTAAACAGGAAGGGGTGGGACAAATTTAGATGGGGAGGAGGGAGTGCAATATTTTAGTCTTGCCTAGGAGATCACAAAACCAAAATACACCACCGGTCACACATGGATCAAAATGCATCCACTTTCTGTTCAACCGGCCAAATTTCAGTCCATATATGGCCAGCTTAAAGAATCGCCTTAATTGATACTGCCTTTGGATGTTTAGAGGTTATAAATGTGAACCAAATGAATCCCAAAAAAATGCAAGGTCTTCAGAAATTATAGATCATAGGTTTTTAGATATTTGATCATTGCTATTAGAAACAATGTTATAGGAAATGTAGCATTAAGGCCCCTTTCACACATTTGCCACAATTTTTTCGGTGACTTTGATGCGATTTTGCCAGGACTTGAAGCAATGCCTGAGTAATTTGGAGGTCTATGGACCTCAAGTCGCATCATTGTCGGACCAAAGTAGTGCATGGACTACTTTGAAGTCGCTGGGACTTGAAGTCGCACAGATATGAATATTCTTTGGAAGTCAGGGGGTATGACTTGTAATGTGACTTTGCAGTCTAAATTTGCAGGACAAGTAGCACAAATGAGAAGTTTAACTATCACATTCTGTGAAGGATCTTTCTGAATTTCTACTTATAGTTCTGCATATTCTATAAAGCACCCCCAAATTGCTTGGCTCTATTTAAATGAGACACATTAGTATATTCAATTAAATACTTTTGTCTGTTGCTGAGAACTGTACTTTATTTTGGCCTGCTGCAATGTTCTCATTTGTGTCTATTATTGGGCTTGTAATTACGTTTATGCCTTTATTATTTGGTTCCCACACTACTTTTTAAAGGCACCACACAGCTCCCTCTAATTTGCTGGCTATTGTAAATCTAGCAGTTATGCGGGAATTACAGCGGCAGAGGCATACTGTGTACAGGATTCATCTCATTAGGCCTGCAGTCTATTCAAGCATTTAGCCTTTTTATCCAGCAGGTGTTGCTGTAGATTTCTTGGCAGAATGGCTGTTAATTATATGGTTTTTTTCAAGCGGTTTGTCAGTCAAAATTTTGGTTGAATTATTTGAAATACATATGTGATAATTTACTATAACATTTAAATAAAATATTAAAGAAGAATTTTGTTTTTACTTATTTATTTAATTCCCCAGTACCGATTGCATATAGCAGGGGACCAAATACACTCTGCGCTTTGGCTCTGTGTAAAGTATCTGCCCTGTGTGTGTACAAGCAACCACAGATATATTACACTGAGCTGCAAGCCTGAATAATCATCCAATCACGTGCAAGCAAAAATGCTGTTTTTTTTATTTCCCTTGTTTGTCATTGGGCATTCTTTACAAAGTGAAGCTTTACCACATTTACTAAGCTCTGGAGCAACTGCATTTACAGAGTGCCAGCGGCTCTAATGGGCTTCAATATAGGGTGGTCATGGGTCGCAGAAAGTCCGCTCCGATCCTACCTAGGTATGTTACAACAGCGAATGAATAGTCGCTGTTGTAACACTGCTCCTCCTCCTGGCCAATCAGGAAGCGAGTTTTGACACAGGTCACCCAATTGGTTGAAAGGATAGGCGATCCTACTGGATGCCTAGGAGGAGGAGCTGGAAAACCGCCATGGAGGAGAGGACACAAAGCCAATGCACCGTGCTGCCTGTTGCCTGCCACCCACCGCCGACGAGGCAAGTGCCTGACTGACCGGCAAACAGCGGGGGTGGGTGCTGTTGGGGGGGAATGGGTTGTTGCCCCCCCCACCGAAAAAAAAAACACCAACCAGCGATGTTGGGCCAGTGCCATGTACAGTATAGGAAAATAGAGGAACGCCGCGCTTGACAAAGAAAGTTAAACAAAAACCTGAAAAGAAAAGCAGCAACCCAAATGTTATACTACATTTGGCATAAAAGAAAAAAAAAAAAAAAAAAAAAGAGTGGGCTGCGCTACAAAAATAAATGAACTAAAAAAATATACCCATGTGAAAACTCACAAACAAGTTTGAACTTAGTGGTGTGTTTGTCGCAAACTAAAAGAAAAATTAGAATGCGACAAAAAAATCTACAGATTTAGAGATTTTCTAAAGGTAGAAAATGCTATATCAGTGAAAATAGCAAATACTTCATAGTGTAGTTAAACAAAGAGTACACTTAATAGAAATGAATAATCAAATGAATGTGAACAAATGCAAGCAAGACTCTGCTAACAAAGCCCGGACAAATAAAAATAAATAAAACAAATATATTGCACCTAATGGTATCTGAAGATTAAAATTAGGTATCGGAAAATGTGTGTAACAAAACTAAAAAAACACCTTAAGTGATATTCATAATATAAAGTGGACCTGCAAAAAAGATCAAATAATATAACAAAAAAAATTCTCTTATTTTAGAACAATCGTGAAACAATGTAACAACCAATAGTCCGTTAACTTATAACATTAGTGAAACGTGAATATGGGGATTGTGTAAGAATACAATGAGAATGGAGCAATGTTCAGAAAGTCCATATACAGTCTCTGTTTGTAAGGTTTCCCACAGTGAAGTAGTGACAGTAGAACTATCCAACACGAACGTGACTTGTGCTCAGCCTCCACCAATGATATTAATGCCGCTTACCAGAAACAGATGGTTCCTTATTACAGGGAACCATGTATAGCAGTTGACTGATTCCCCCAGTCCAGGGTCTACACGAATGGCATATAAGGGACTTCAGAGCCCACTCGTCTCTCGATACAATCCCGTTCGTGGGTTTACATAAAAGGCAATGAGACTCACAATAGTGTAAAACCCAAATATAACTTTTAATCGAACGAAAAAAGACAAATGCGCACTTACAGAAATGAAGATTAAAACGATCGTTACAGCAAAACCGAGCCGGCCGGTCTCAGTTAGCGCCCGTTACACCGAAAACATACAACACGAGATGGTGGCGTCAGGACGTCGCTCCTCCTCCCTACGCGTTTCGTCACTATAGGACGTGGTCACGGGGTAGGGAGGAGGAGCGACGTCCTGACGCCACCATCTCGTGTTGTATGTTTTCGGTGTAACGGGCGCTAACTGAGACCGGCCGGCTCGGTTTTGCTGTAACGATCGTTTTAATCTTCATTTCTGTAAGTGCGCATTTGTCTTTTTTCGTTCGATTAAAAGTTATATTTGGGTTTTACACTATTGTGAGTCTCATTGCCTTTTATGTAAACCCACGAACGGGATTGTATCGAGAGACGAGTGGGCTCTGAAGTCCCTTATATGCCATTCGTGTAGACCCGGGACTGGGGGAATCAGTCAACTGCTATACATGGTTCCCTGTAATAAGGAACCATCTGTTTCTGGTAAGCGGCATTAATATCATTGGTGGAGGCTGAGCACAAGTCACGTTCGTGTTGGATAGTTCTACTGTCACTACTTCACTGTGGGAAACCTTACAAACAGAGACTGTATATGGACTTTCTGAACATTGCTCCATTCTCATTGTATTCTTACACAATCCCCATATTCACGTTTCACTAATGTTATAAGTTAACGGACTATTGGTTGTTACATTGTTTCACGATTGTTCTAAAATAAGAGAATTTTTTTTGTTATATTATTTGATCTTTTTTGCAGGTCCACTTTATATTATGAATATCACTTAAGGTGTTTTTTTAGTTTTGTTACACACATTTTCCGATACCTAATTTTAATCTTCAGATACCATTAGGTGCAATATATTTGTTTTATTTATTTTTATTTGTCTGGGCTTTGTTAGCAGAGTCTTGCTTGCATTTGTTCACATTCATTTGATTATTCATTTCTATTAAGTGTACTCTTTGTTTAACTACACTATGAAGTATTTGCTATTTTCACTGATATAGCATTTTCTACCTTTAGAAAATCTCTAAATCTGTAGATTTTTTTGTCGCATTCTAATTTTTCTTTTAGTTTGCGACAAACACACCACTAAGTTCAAACTTGTTTGTGAGTTTTCACATGGGTATATTTTTTTAGTTCATTTATTTTTGTAGCGCAGCCCACTCTTTTTTTTTTTTTTCTTTTATGCCATGTACAGTATAGCACAGCCTAAAATTGATGTTCACTCATTCATAAAACTGAACGCTAACAGAGCACTGCAAAGCCATCCATCGGCCAGCATTGTATGGAGTGGGGGGGGGGGGCTGTCCGACCATGTACAGTGCTAATTATGATGGGTCCTCTGTTTTAATACTTAGTACCCAGTGGCAGCACTATATCAAAGAAAACAGGCACCAAGTCAGATAGTAAGGCTGCATTCACACTGGTGCGAACACAGACATTGCATGAAATTCCCACCAGATTGCTGTGCAGATCACATGCGATGTCTGTGCGATGCGAATTCAGCCATACCATTTTTATGGCTGAATTTGCATCGCATTCGGACCAAAATGGTACAGGACTCTTTTTTGGTCTTCTCTGGAATTGAATCGCATGGGTGTGAACACCCATGTGATCCAATTTCTGTACCATTTGACAGTTTGTACTGCGATCTGCGAACCAATATGGGGGTGTCATTAACTTTACATTGACACCCCCACCGGTTCGCAGAGGGCAGTGTTGGTTCCCGCATCACACAAGTGTGAACCCAGCCTGAAGGCAAACTTAACCACTTAAGGACCAGAAGATTTTCCCCCTTAAAGCGGAGGTCCGTCTAAAAAATAAAAAATTAAAAGCCAGCAGCTACACATACTGCAGCTGCTGACTTTTAATAATAGGTCACTTGCCTGTCCTAGAGTACACCGAAGTCGGCATCGCAGCTGATGTTTCCATCAGCTGTCGGGTGCTGCTGTCACCATTACTTGTAAGGGAACCCGGCAGTGTAGCCTTATGGCCTTGTGCCGGAAACCCTACTGTGCATGCGCGAGGCACCGCTCCTCTCTCCTACTGGCCCAGTGGCAGGGGAAGGAGGAGGGAGCCAACGGCTGTGGCTGTGGCTCCCGCAAGTGGGAACAAGATAACTGTCGAAGACTAACATCTTCTCCCCCAAAAGGTGCCAAATGTGGCACCGGAGGGGGGAGGTGACAAATGAATGGAAGTTCCACTTTTGGGTGGAACTCCGCTTTAAAAACACAGGATTTTGTTTAAACATATTTGCAAATATGTCCATATCAGCACTCCTCTCTAAACAGCAGGCCTAGCTCTATAGTTTCCAGAGTCTCCTAAATAGGAGCACATATAGCAGTGGATGAATTAGAGGCAGGTATGCCTGGAGAGAGCTGACTTTTTTAACAGTTGGTGGAATTGGATGAAGGAGGGAGGAGAAGGGAGCCCAGCGGTAATGGCATGGGCCACGGCACAGACTCCCGGAAGTGGCAACAGGATACTTGTCAAAGACAGATATCCTGTCCCCCCCTTACCCCTGAAAGGTGCCAGTTGTGGCACCGGGGGGGGGAGAGGAGACAAATAAGCGGAAGTTCCACTTCCACTGGGCGAAACTCCGCTTTAATGACAGGCCATTTTTTGCGAAACGGCACTGCGTCGTTTTAACTGACAACTGCATGGTTGTACAACACTGCACCCATACAAAATTGATGTCCTTTTTAACCCACAAATAGAGCTTTTTTTTGGTGGTATTTCATCATCTCTGCAGTTTTTATTTTTTACGCTATAAATAAAAAAAGACCGACAATTTTGAAAAAAATAATAATTTTTTACTTTTTGCTATAATAAATATTCCCCCCAAAAATGTAAAAAAAATCCCAGTTAGCATATATTGATTGGTTTGCGCAAAAGTTTTTGCGTCTAGAAAATAAGAGATAGATTTATGGCATTTTTATTATTATTGTATTTTTACTAGTAATGGCGGTGATTTGCGATTTTTAGTGGGACTGAGACATTGCCCGGACAGATGAGACACTGATTCGTTTTTATAAATGACACTGGCAGGGAAGGGGTTAACACCAGGGGCGATCAAGGGGTTAAATGTTCCCTAGGGAGGTGCTTTCCAACTGTGGGGGGAGTGGACTGACAGGGAGTAGAGAGAGATCGCTGTTCTGAATCACTAGGAACAGACAATCTCACTCTACTCCCCTGAAAGAACAGGGATCTGTTTGTTTACACTGGCTGATCCCCGTTCTGCCTCTCTGTGGAGCGACCCATTGATTGGCTCTCCCGCTGGTGAATGGGCATGCCTCCGGCAGCGCATGCGTGCCCACAGATCGCCGTGAATGCGCCCAACATACAATGGCACCGATTTGTGCAGGAGAGCCAACCTGCCACAGCACAACTGCAGTGGCTGGTCGTTAAGTAGTTAATATACTGTCACGCAATATGGTTGGTATCTAGGCAAGCATAATTTGGATTAACAATCGTAATAACACAATTTAGCATACAAAGTGATTAACAGCAGGGGCTAGGCATAAGATTGATGGCACAACTATATGTGTAGTCCTGCACTCTGAACTCTCCTTTAACCACTTCAGCTCCGGACCAATAAACACCTTAAGGACCAGAGGTCTTTTTGCAATTTCGCACTGCGCTGCTTTAACTGGTAATTGCGCGGTCATGCAATATTGCACCCAAACGAAATTTGCGTCCTTTTCTTCCCACAAATAGAGCTTTCTTTTGATGGTATTTGATTGCCTCTGCGATTTTTTTTTTTTGCGATATAAATGGAAAAAGAGCAAAAATTTTGAAAAAAAAAGATATTTTCTTCTTTTTGTTATAAGAAAAATCGAATAAACTAAATTTTAGTCATACATTGAGGGCAAAATTTATTCAGCCACATGTCTTTAGTAAAAAAAATGTCAATAAGCGTATATTTTTTGGTTTGCGCAAAAGTTATAGCGTCTACAAACTAGAGTACATTTTCTGGAATTTACACAGCTTTTAATTTATGACTGCCGATCTCATTTCTTGAGGTGCTAAAATGGCAGGGCAGTACAAATCCCCCCCAAATGACCCCATTTTGGAAAGTAGACACCCCAAGGAAATTGCTGATGGGTATGTTGAGCCCATTGAATATTTATTTTTTTTGTCCTAAGGGATTGAATAATGACAAAAAAAAAATAAAAATTTTTTTTACAAAAAGTTGTCACTAAATGATATATTGCTCACACATGCCATGGTTATATGTGGAATTGCACCCCAAAATATATTCCGCTACTTCTCCCGAGTATGGCGATACCACGTGTGTGGGACTTTTTGGGAGTCTAGTCACGCACGGCACCCCGAAAACCAATCACCACCTTCAGGAATTTTTTAAGGGTGCAAATTTTTGATTTAACTCCTCACTACCTATCACAGTTTCGAAGGCCATAAAATGCCAAAATAGCACAAAACCCCCCAAAATGACCCCATTTTGGAAAGTAGACACCCCAAGCTATTTACTGAGAGGCATGTTGAGTCCATGGAATATTTTATATTTTGCCACAAGTTGCGGGAATATTACAAACTTTTTTTTTTTGCACCAAGTTGTCACTAAATGATATATTGCTCACACATGCTATGGGCATATGTGAAATGACACCCCAAAATACATTCTGCTGCTTCTCCCGAGTACGGGGATACCACATGTGTGGGACTTTTTGGGAGTCTAGTCGCGCACGGCACCCCGAAAACCAATCACCACCTTCAGGATTTCTAAGGGTGCAAATTTTTGATTTAACTCCTCACTACCTATCACAGTTTCGAAGGCCATAAAATGCCAAAATAGCACAAAACCCCCCCAAATGACCCCATTTTGGAAAGTAGACACCCCAAGCTATTTACTGAGAGGCATGTTGAGTCCATGGAATATTTTATATTTTGCCAAAAGTTGCGGGAATATTACAAACTTTTTTTTTTTTTGCACAAAGTTGTCACTAAATGATATATTGCTCACACATGCTATGGGCAGAAGTCAAATTACACCCCAAAATAAATTCTGCTGCTTCTCCCGAGTACGGGGATACCACATGTGGGGGACTTTTTGGGAGCCTAGCCACGTACGGGACCCCGAAAACCAAGCACTGCCTTCCGGATTTGAATATAAAATGCTATAAAAAACAAACTAACCAGAGTCACCCGTAACACTTATACGGTGATCAGTGGTGAAAGGGTTAACTAGGGGCAATCAGGGGGTTCAAATTTTTATTAGGTAGTATATGGGGGTCCCTGGCGCTATATAAAAACCTGACGGGGAACCTAAATAACTAACTGGCTAACCAGCGTCACCAGTGACACTTATACTGTGATCGCTGGTGAAAGGGGGTGAAAGGGTTAACTAGCAGCAATCAGGGGGTTAAAACCATTATTGGGTAGTATATCGGGGTACCTAGCGCTATAAAAACCTGGCGGTGAACCTAAAAAAATAACTAGCTACCTAGCGACACTAGCGACACTGATGCAGCGTTCAGAAAAATGATCGCTTAGTGACACTGGCAAAAGGGGGTGAAAGGGTTAACTAGCGGAAATCAGGGGGTTAAAACCATTATTGGGTAGTATATCGGGGTACCTAGCGCTATAAAAACCTGGCGGTGAACCTAAAAAAATAACTAGCTACCTAGCGACTGTAGCGACACTAATGCAGCGATCAGAAAAACGATCGCTTAGTGACACTGGCAAAAGGGGGTGAAAGGGTTAACTAGCGGCAATCAGGGGGTTAAAACCATTATTGGGTAGTATATCGGGGTACCTAGCGATATAAAAACCTGGCGGTGAACGTAAAAAAATAACTAGCTACCTAGCGACACATGCAGCGATCAGAAAAATGATCGCTTAGTGACACTGGCAAAAGGGGGTGAAAGGGTTAACTAGCGGCAATCAGGGGGTTAAAAACATTATTGGGTAGTATATCGGGGTACCTAGCGCTATAAAAACCTGGCGGTGAACCTAAAAAAATAACTAGCTACCTAGCGACTGTAGCGACACTAATGCAGCGATCAGAAAAACGATCGCTTAGTGACACTGGCAAAAGGGGGTGAAAGGGTTAACTAGCGTCAATCAGGGGGTTAAAAACATTATTGGGTAGTATATCGGGGTACCTAGCGATATAAAAACCTGGCGGTGAACCTAAAGAAATAACTAGCTACCTAGCGACACTAGCGACACATGCAGCGATCAGAAAAATGATCGCTTAGTGACACTGGCAAAAGGGGGTGAAAGGGTTAACTCTAGGGGCAATCAGGGGGTTAAATCTTTATTGGGGGGTGATAGGGGGCTACCCTGGACCTAACACTAACTGTCCTGACAGTTTTTACTGTCACAACTGACACTGAATGCATTGATCAGTAAAGAAATGATCAATGCAATCAGTGACACTGTGACTGGGGGGGGAGGGGGGGCGGGGGGGGGATCGGGGGGCGATCGGGGGGGGGATCGGGGGGGGGGTTTGTGTGCCTGTGTGTACCTACATGTCAGTGTAGTGTTGGTGCACACTTACTTTTACTCTTCTCCTCGTAGTCCGGTCAAAAAGACCGCCCCGAGGAGAATGACATCACTTCCTCCTTCCTGTGTAAACAATACACAGGGGAGGAAGCTTCTCATTGGCCAGGAGCGATCCAGAGGGGGTGGCCGAAAACCAACGGCCATCCCCTCATCACGGAGCGCTCCTGGACCGAATCGGACCGCCGTAAACAGCGGGAGGGGGTCCGATCGGACCCCCCACCCGCTGGAAGGCAATCACGTAGATGTACGTGATTGTGCCTGCCTGTGCCATTGTGCTGACGTACAATGGCAATACGGCGGTCCTCAAGTGGTTAAGCACCATGTCCAATTACTGTCCAAATCTTGCCACCTCAACCTCTGCAACATCTCCAAACTATGCCCCTTTCTAACCAATGACACGACAAATGATTCACTCCCTGGTCATCTCTCGTCTCGACTACTGCAACTCCCTTCTCATTGGCTGACCTCTACATAGTCTATCACCTCTTCAATCCATCATAAATGCTGCTGCCAGACTCATCCACCTTACCAATCGCTCTGTGTCTACTACTCCTCTCTGGCAATCCCTCCACTGGTTTCTGCTCACCCAACAAATTAAATTCAAAATAGTAACAACTATGTACAAAGCCATCCACAATTTAGCCCCCAGCTACATCATTAGCCTAGTCTCTAAATATCAACCTACTCGTTCTCTTCATTCCTCTCAAGACCTCCTGCTCTCTAGCTCCCTTGTCACCTCCTCCCATGCTCGCCTCCAGGACTTTTCCAAAGCTTCTCCATTCCTATGGAATGCCCTACCCCAATCTGTCTGCCTATCTCATACTCTATTAGCTTTTAGATAATCCCTGAAAACCCTTCTCTTCAGAGAAGCCTACCCCATCCACACCTAACAACTGTATTTTCATTTTCTCCATCAGCTCACCCCCCACAGTTATTACCTTTTGTTTCTACTTGACCCTCCCTTCTAGATTGTAAGCCCTAACGAGCATGGCTGTCTGATCCCTCCTGTATTGATTTGTATTGTAGGTGTACTGTCTGCCCTCATGTTGTAAAGCGCTGTGCAAACTGTTGACGCTATATAAATCCTGAATAATAATAATAATAATAACATGATATTTGGAACTCAGATCAGCATAAACAGTAGCAAGGCCACCTCAAGTACAGCAGAGAGCAGTAGTAAAGTTTAATCTACCAAATGCTGGAACTATACTGCCACAGCGCATTTATAGTGGTGATGTTAGTCCCAGATTAGCATCTGGGCGCAGTATGGATTGAGTACACTTGGTGTCCTGCTCACAGTGGCTCAGTCCCTGCTAGCTGTAGCAGAAATGGGCTAATAGCCCTCTCACCAGCCCCTAGGATACTGCAGTGACCTCTCACTGTAGAATGGGAGGCCCCCTCGGTCTCTCCCCAAGGGCCTCTGGTGATCAGCAGTAGGAGGCAAAAGGTGAGTGAACACTCCAGTCTCTCTGAGGCAGCGGTGTAGGTGCTGTGATGAGGGTGTGCGGCGCTGCACCTGGGAGTCCTCACTCCCCATCTGAGGCTCGGATCAGGAAAACCCTGTAGCTAAACAGTGAGATCTCATGCTGAATATTTGGACAGAGAGCACATCTGTCTGAATATTCATCATGAGATCATGAGAGCTCATGGTTTATGTACATGGTTTCCTTGAAAGCATTGGTGACATTGCCTTCTCAAGGTGCATCTGCTTTCAGAGCAGTGGTGACATTGTGGTGATATTGTGAAATTTATACCCAAGGGCCACAAAGCTGGAAAGCAAGGGTGCCAACGTATTAACTGTACAAGAAAGTGGCAACCACCAATGGCGGCTGGTGAAGTTTTAGGATAGGGGGGCACCAGACCATTTCAGCGAAATAGTGGGCGTGGCTCTAAGGTGGTGTGGTTAGTGTCTGAGATGAACGAGGGACAGAGGGAGAGGGAGAGAGGGATGGAGGGACAGCAGGCCCAGATCCTACACAACAATATGTTTTTTCTAGAAAGTTTAACAATCAGCAGATAAAGATATTTCAAACACCTGGTGTTAGCACTTCAATCATCCTGGCACCATGGTTGTTATTGTTTCAGGATGATTGAAGTGCATTATTTCTATTATTACATTGTAATATAAAATGAAATTATTCAACTCACCCTAATGCAGAATCAGTGGGAGCCCTGAGCGTGTCACTAGCCACGTCACCTGCCACCAGATGCCATTGGGTGTCCCCAGCGGAGTCCCTCCTTACATGCAGCCTGTGTCCCACCAAATGCAGCCTGTGTCCCACCAAATTGCAGCAGCATGTGTCCCACCAAATTGCAGCAGCATGTGTCCCCATTAAATTGCAGCAGCATGTGTCACCACCAAATTGCAGCAGCATGTGTCACCACCAAATTGCAGCAGCATGTCACCTTCAAATTGCAGCAGCATGTGTCACCATCAAATTGCAGCAGCATGTGTCACCATCAATTGCAGCAGCATGTGTCCCACCAAATTGCAGCAGCATGCATCCCACCAAATTGCAGCAGCATCTGTCCCACCAAGTTGCAGCACCATATGTCACCACCAAGTTGCAGCAGCATGTGTCACCACCAATTGCAGCAGCATGTGTCCCACCAAATTGCAGCAGCATGTGTCACCACCAATTGCAGCAGCTTGTGTCACCAACAATTGCAGTAGCATGCGTCCCACCAAATTGCAGCAGCATGTGTCCCACTAAGTTGAAGCAGCATGTGTCACCACCAATTGCAGCAGCATGCGTCCCACCAAATTGCAGCAGCATGTGTCCCACTAACTTGAAGCAGCATGTGTCACTGCCAATTGCAGCAGCATGCGTCCCACCAAATTGCAGCAGCATGTGTCACCACCAAATTGCAGCAGCATGCGTTCCACCAAGTTGCAGCAGCATGTGTCCCACCAAATTGCAGCAGCATGTGCCTCACCAAGTTGCAGCAGCATGTGTCCCACCAAGTTGCAGCATCATGTGTCAACAAGTTGCAGCAGCATGTGTCCCACCAAGTTGCAGCAGCATGTGTCCCACCAAGTTGCAGCATTATGTGTCACCAAGTTGCAGAAGCATGTGTCCCACCAAGTTGCAGCAGCATGTGTGACACCAAGTTGCAGGATCATGTGTCACCAAGTTGCAGCAGCATGTGTCCCACCAAGTTGCAGCAGAATGTGTCACCAAGTTGCAGCAGCATGTGTCACCAAGTTGCAGCAGCATGTGTCCCACCAAGTTGCAGCATCATGTGTCATCAAGTTGCAGCAGCATGTGTCCCACCAAGTTGCAGCAGAATGTGTCACCAAGTTGCAGCAGCATGCGTCCCACCAAGTTGCAGCAGCATGTGTCCCACCAAGTTGCAGCAGCCTCTCATCAAACCCCCCCCTTACTTACCTTGCAGTGTGTTGTCCTCTCCAGCGATGTCTCCTCAAATGTCCTGGTTCCTCTCTCCTGGGGGCAATTGGCGAGAAAAAACAGGAAGTGACATCATCTCAGATGTCAATCAAACCGCCTGGCCGTAGTAATATATACCATGAATGGGTGGAAGCTACTCGGCGCTTCACAAAGCGCTGCAAGGCGGGCTAAACGCCCGCAAATGAAGCGCCACGTCTGCAATCTCATGATTGCATAGATGTGGCAATTCCCATAGGTGCACTGTGTCCGGCGTCTAAACACAGTGCACTTAAGGATTTTTTTTTTAAGGGGCCAGCTTAATTGTTTTTTGACATTTTTCTTTTTGCTGCCTAGAAGGGGGTGGGGGGGGGGCGGTGCCCAGGCGCCCCCTATAGACGGGCCGCCCCTGGCAACCACTCCAACCTTTAACTAGCCTTTACAGTAACAGTAAGGCTAACCTTTAACTAGCCTTTACAGTAAGGTGCACATGAAAAGGCAACACACATCACAAACAAATAGATTTCCCATCACACTTACCAGCCAGCTTGCAAAACAACCAAATTGACCCTGTCTAATAATTTATGTTAAAGCGGAGGTTCCGCCCATCACTGCAAAAAATTTAAGCTAGCAGTTACACATACTGAAGCTGCTGGCTTTTAATAATAGGACACTTGCCTGTCCTGGAGTCCAGCGATGTTGGCATTGCAGCTGATGTTTCCATCAGCTGTCGGGTGCTGTCCCCGCCATTGCGGGTAAGGGAACCCGGCATTGTAGCCTTACGGCTTCACACCAGGAGCCTTAATGTGCATGTGCAAGGCTCCACTCCGCTCCTCTCTCCTACTAACCCAGCAGCAGGGGAAGGAGCAGGGAGCCAAGCGGTGACATCTATGGCTGTGGCTCCTGGAAGTGGGAACAGGATACCTGTCAAAGACAGATATCTGCACTCCCGCCCCGAAAGGTGGCACATGTGGCACTGGAGGGGGGAGGTGACAAATGAATGGAAGTTCCACTTTTGGGTGGAACTCCGCTTTAAAAACACAGGGCTTTGTTTAAACATATTTGCAAATATGCTCATATCAGCAGTCCTCTGTAAACATAGTTTTATAGATTTCAGAGTCACATATAGCAGTGGATGGATTAGAGGCAGGTATGTCTGGAGAGAGCTGACTTTTTTAACAGTTGGTGGAATTGGATGAGGAGATGCATTGGATGCCTTCGCTGTCATTGTGCCCTTGCCGGCCATCACATGCATCTGTTTTTAAGGAGCACTTGTCATAATCAATTGTATTATAATTATAATAATAATGAAAATAATAATAAATAGTTATATGTATATCATAAAATTAATTAAAAAAAAATTCAATAAAAAACGGATTTTTCACTAAAATACTTGTTTGTACCCTTTTTCAATTTTTTTTTCTTTTTTGGCATCTCAGTGATTAAGATCTCCCGTGACCTATTTTCAGCATTTACTCTCTACAAGGATGCACTCCGCTGATCGCTGAATGGCGATTCCCAGAGAAGTGTTTCTGATGGTTGCCTCGGTGAGCCTTACCTGTGTAATGTGTGCTGAAACAACCACTTTAAAGTGTAATTAAAGGCAAACCTTTTTTTTTTACTTTTGGATAGAGCAGAGAGGGATTAGTATGCCTGACAGTATTATTTGTGGACTGTGCCCTTTCTAGTCCTGTTTAACTTTCAATTATAATGGTAAAGTAAAAGAAAATCCCCAAATTTTCCACTGGGGACCCTAGTTCTGGCGACACACCAGGATTCCCTCACTTTGGAGGGGCTGCCTCTCACTTCCTGTTCTGCCTATGAAACAGGAAGTGAAGGGAAATCTCCCCGATGGGACACACACGGCAAAAAAAACAAAAGACTGACAGGGGTTATAATCATCCCTTACTCTATCTAAAATTTTAAGGAAAAGTTTTGCCTTTAGTTACACTTTAAGACTAGTTTTGCAACATAGGAACACAGTATAGAGATAGGAGCAAAGTGCTGTCACTCCATAACAGGAAGTGTCTGAACAAAGGTCTTCATGGTACAATTACCAGTTTTTACTTTAATAGTTGGTGGACAGTCTCTTTTATTTCTGTTTCAATATTTTTTATTAAGGTTTTCACAAAAGAGAATACAAATTGTTTGCAAAGGACATGTATAAAATATATACTAAATCTGTGAATATCCAAACATTTGGTAAACATGTAAATACACCTAAAGTGTGCATTCTTTCAAGTATAGATTTTTACTGTCTATATAGATTATACTAGCCATACAGACACTATACTTGTCTGTATGGGGTAGCCCCATTGGACGGTCTCTTTTGTTATTGCACACCCCTTGTTAGGCTGACATCCCACATATTATTATTATTATTATACAGGATTTATATAGCGTCAACAGTTTACGAAGCGCTTTACAATATAAAAAGGAGACAATACAGTTATACAATAAAATACAAGAGGATTAAGAGGGCCCTGCTCAGAAGAGCTTACAATCTAATAGGATGGGGCAGGTGGTACAAAAGGTTGTAACTGTGGGGAATTAGCTGATGGACCTGGTAGATTAGTTGGAGGTATGATAGGCTTTCCTGAAGAGATGAGTTTTCAGGGATCGTCTGAAGGTAGCAAGAGTAGGGGAAAGCCGGACAGGTGGAGGTAGCAAGCCCCAGAGGATGGGAAAGGCTCTGGAGAAATCCTGGAGACGAACATGGGAGGAGGAGACTAGAGAGCTTGAGAATAGGAGGTCTTGAGAAGAGCGAAGAGGGCGATTTGGGTGATATTTGGAGACAAGATAGGTGATGTAGCTCGGGGCAGAGTTGTGAATGGCTTTGTATGTGGTGGTTAGTATTTTGAATTTAATTCGCTGGGTGATTGGGAGCCAGTGTAGGGATTGGAGGAGAGGGTTGGCAGACACTGAGCGGTTGGTAAGGTGGATAAGTCTGGCAGCAGCATTCATGACAGACTGAAGAGGGGGCAGCCTATGGAGAGGCAGGCCAATGAAAAGGGAGTTGCAATAGTCAAGACGATAGATAACAAGGGAGTGAATGAGGAGCTTGGTGGTTTCATTTGTTAAAAAGGGGAGAATTTTAGAGATGTTACAGAGGTGAATTCTACAAACTTTTGACAACGAATGGACTTGGGGCTGGAATGACAAGTCAGAGTCTAGGATTAGACCTAGTACCCTGGTGTGAGGGGAGGGCCTGATGGTTGCATTGTTGATTTTGATGGAAAAGCCATGGAGGGGGGCAGGGCAGGGGGGAATATTTATAGCTCAGTTTTTTTTGTTTAAGGAAGTGGTGTAACATCCATGCTGATATATCAGTTAGTAAGTTAGTAATACGAGAGGAGACTGAAGGAGAGAGGTGAGGAGTAGACAGATAGACACATATGTATGTAGGCAGGTTGCCTATGTAGCGGTACCAAAAATAGAAAGTTCCTGGTGTTAGCTGTCCTACATGCGACTACTGAGGTTTGTATCCTCTGTATAAACTCTTGTATCCACAGCAATGCACTATTGCATGCTTTGGTGAGCTGTGCTGCTAATTGCCGAATGCATCTTTTTGTGCATTTTGGTGCGTTAGGAAGGCCAGTCAAATTAATAGGCTGCCCTTGCACAATGTATGAAATACGGGTATGCGTTAAATGCAACACTCAAGTGTAAATGGCCCCTTAGAGCTTTTACTAACGAGAACTCTATGGAATTTAGTGTGTGAAATTGTACCGAGTTAAGCAGGCCAATACAGATACGCACATTAAGCATTTGCTTTGTGATAAATCATGGTAAAATAAACACAGGCAAACATGCAACATCTAGTGCATTGGCATTTTTTTAAACTCACACTGTTTTTTTGCATTGCTCTGCCATAAAACTCATTGATGTGAATGTTTCCTATTGAAACAACAAGGTAGATTTGAAAAATGTAATAGAGCCTGTTCTGTCAGTAATGTGAACCTGTGTTCACTTTGAATATCTGATCATGTGTGAGGTCGATTTAAAATATCGGGATTTTTGTTAAGACATGAATGTTTGATTCATATGAATGCAGCTTCACTTTATCTAAAATATCTTTAAAGGCAAAACTTTTTTTTTTTTTTTGATTTGGATAAAGTGGTGTGGGGTTGACATCACTCAGGTTTTTTCCATAAAGAAATTTGTAGACCTTTTTACAAGCAACCAAATATCACAGGTCTTTCTTGATACCGTATATAGAATGCATTAGGTAAGTATACATATAAACAGGTAGGAGCCCAGATCCCTCTATGGAACCGGCTGGTCAATGAACAGGTATCAACTCAGAGAGTTTGACAAGCATTTATGAAATCTTGGTAAGGTAGAAAAAAAAAACAACTGGAGGAATATAGTATCCCAGAATACACTGCTAAACGATAGAGAAGATCATAGATTGCACAACAGTCAGCTCCTGTGTGCAGGGTGATACGTAAGGCTGACACAATGGTTATTCAGAAACCACCCAGAGTTGTATGACCCCCACTGCACCAAGCTATTGCAAAGCTTATAAAAAGGGGGGGGGGGGGGGGGAATAAGTAAGTGCGTATTAGTTTAAGAATAAATTCTGTGGAGACCCCTAAGCATTTGAAAACCTTGGGGCCCCCTTCGCAGGTTTCTGGAGGTCTCTTGTGAGCAAGCTCTAGTAGGATAAAATTGAACCAAGTAGTGTGCATGTCAGCCACTAGATGGAGATGACCATCACTACTGTACATGACACGGACGTAAGTTGTACCAAAATGTTTTACAAACTGAACAAAGATGAGCTTTTAAGAGACAAACTGTAATATGAACCTAATGTCTATGGTTTATGTACTTTAAGTTGTTATTGGGTACATTATATGAATGCAGTGTTTTCTATATAGAGTTTTTAATATAAAGTTTTTGTTTCTTTTAGTGAAATCATTTTTTTTTTTATCATTTGTAAAAAAAAATTATTAAGAAAGCTTCATTGTCATTTTCTTTTAAGATAAAATCAATATTTTGTTGCTCCATTGTCGCAGGGGCCTTAAACAGTGTGCAGCCCATAGGCCAGTGTCTACTCTGCCTATTTGATATTCCGGCACTGGTGTGTATTTTCCCTGGAAATGGGAGAGCATGTCTGCAAAGAGGCAAAGTGAGTTCTGATCACTTTGATTCTATAAACGCTTATGACATAATATGCTGTACCCGTTTTATCATTTAAATAATAACATTAAAGTACATCTAAAGACACTGCTCACCGCTCCTTCACCGCTCCAAAGAAGCTGCTGGCAGGACTTTTTCTGATGCCCTGCCAGCGCACCAATCCCGTGTGAAAGCCCTCGGGCTTTCCCACTGGAGTGAATGGAACCGCTTTTTTCAGGCGCTATGCAGGCACTATTTTTAGCACTGTAGCGCCTGAAAAATGCCTCCAGTGTGAAAGGGGTCTTAGGGAGATTCACCCTCTCTATTTGTCCTATTTACCATTATAATTTGGAAGTAGGATTGCCACTTTTTCTTCAACCCAAATCCGAACACTGTAGAGGCATACAGTCATTT
The DNA here is from genome assembly GCF_037356315.1 of Lithobates pipiens. Classification (NCBI taxonomy): domain Eukaryota; kingdom Metazoa; phylum Chordata; class Amphibia; order Anura; family Ranidae; genus Lithobates; species Lithobates pipiens. The sequence continues at coordinate 473,249,766 of NW_027507758.1, read as the reverse complement.
TTTTTTTTAAGTATACACTATAGGATTGTAACAGACCTGGGACACCTTTGGGCACTCCAAAGAGAATAGTAATGCGGCATGCATAGTTCCCCCTCACCCTCCTCAAGCCCTGTTCCGAGCCATGTTCCTGTTTGTGTCTGGGTGTCATGCGGGCTGAAACCCAGATACATAATTCAAAACCCAGACTGTCCTGGTGAATCACGAACAGGTGGCAACCCTAATTGAAAGTGAAAGTAAAATAAAATCCCACATTTTTGGTTTTCCCCAGAAAAGTAATATAGGGAAAATCTTCCATTGGGGACACTAGTTCTGTTGACCTGGGGGTGCCCAAGGGATTCCCTTCATTTACAGGGATTTCCTCTTACTTCCTGTTTTGGCTATGGGACAGGAAGTAAAGGTAAATCTCTGCAATGGGACACAGATAGCAAAAAATAAACTGAGGTTATGACCCTCCCTTACTGTATCCAAATTGGAAAAAAAATATATAGTTTTGGCTATAGTTCTACTTTATTGTAACAGAATCTAGTTTGCAGAATCTAGAAAAGCCATTTATTTTTTTTATGTCTAAAGTTATTTCTTCTATGTCAGTGGTCATCAACCCTCTCCTTAGGGCCCACTAACAGGCCAGGTTTTATGTATTACCGTGGGGAGATGCAGACTAGAATACTGCAATCACTGTGCAGCAAATGATATCACCTAGTGGGCCCTGAGGACAGGGTTGATGACCACTGTTCTATGTCACTTCCCACTTAAATCAAAAGACATTGCATCTGGGGTGCTTTGTTTGACTTGCGTTAAACGAATCAAACACTTCTGCTGGTTTGCGGTAATGCAATAGTATTTTTAACAAGTGTGAACTTAGCTTAAGAGAGGATATGTTCTTGTGTCAAGAAAAGCCTCATTATTTAAATTTTTTCACGCAAAGGTTAGGGAAAAAGTAAAAGAAACTACCGAATAACCATACAGGGAAAAAAAAACATTCAATTAAGAAAAAAGGGAAAAAAACAAAAAGAACACTAGATGTAATAAACCATACTGGCCTAAATACACCTAAATCGACACAAAACAAAAGAGTAGATATTCAAACAAGTTTTGTCTTAGCAATTCAGTAAGACCCCATTCGCACCTTGGCATTTCGCTTCTGCCTGAGTTCCCAGAAACGCTTGAAAAATGTGCCAAAAACATGCATTGTGCTTGCAGTGCCAATATGTCTTAATGTCACTGCAAGCATGATGCAAGCTTTGACGCTTTTTCCACACGTATCTGGGAATGTGGGCAAAATGCAATTTTTGCACCATTAATTATTAAGGGCACCCCAAATTTAAGTAGTCAAGTGTTTTGTCATATGAAAAATGCACCAGAATGCTCATTTCCAAAATGCACAAAAAAGAAGGTACAGGAGCTATGTTGGCGTGTTTGTCGCAAATAAGGGCATCCAGTTCAAGTGACTGGGCCACCCAATGCTTTTGTGCAACAAACATGCAAAAAGCAGGAAAAATCATGATGCACCGCACAGGTGTGAATGGGGCCTGAATGAACCTTGGTGACATTTGGTAATTTTGTGGTAAAATAAATTTCACTAAAATCACTCTACCCATCCCTACTTGTAATAAGTAGGCCTTATGAGCCCCCTTCAGGTAGGTAACATTAAACTTTGGCATCTAACAGTTTATGACCACCCTGGTGAGACAAGCTAGTACCACAACAACTAAGGAGCAACAACCTCTGTAGTAAAGAGCACAACAGACAACAAATGCTCAGCTAGAAGTTAGGTGTCTGGCACAGAAATAATTACACCCTATTAAATTGTTCATAGACCACATGCTAAGAATAGTCCCAGTCACCATATGTGCTGGTTTCTGGTTCTCCAAAGCTGGCCATACATTACTGTTTCTTTTTTTTTTTGTTCAACCTGCTGGTCGAATAAAAAAAATTAACAACCCGATTTCCCCATTCACACATTTGAGGTGGATGTGAGAATCACTCCCGCTCTGCTATTGCATTCTGACAATGGAGAGACTTCCCTGCCATTAGAACACATTGATCAGTGTTGCTGGCTATAGCTGGCAACCAGGGCCGGACTTACCATTGGGCTTGACTGGGCTCAAGCCCATGGGCCCCGCCCAATAGAGGGCCCCATGGGCCCTGCCCGTTTATGTTTAGAATACCGTATTTTTCGTTCCATAAGACGCATTTTTTTCCCCCAAAAAAAATGTGGGAAAGTGCCTGTGCATCTTATGGCGCGAATATTGAGCAGGAGTCGCCGCCGCTCGCTCCATGCACACACATGGGACACACCACCTACTTGGTCTGCCTTCACTCACTCCAGCTAACCAGAAGCTGACGCCACCCAAGGCAATGCCGCGCCGCTCCCAATCACAGTGCCACTAGCCGGGGTGACACGAGAATCTGCTGTTAGTGTTACCAATCACGGCCATCCATCCCATGGCGTTTCTGGGGACACCTTCCTCCTGCTGCGAGCCAATGGGGGCAGAATGAGTAGGATGGGCAGAGAGATGGAGAAGCGTCATGTGTGTTTATAATGCTGAAATATACGGTATGTATATTATGGGAGTATTTATGTGGAGATCATGCTAGGTGCTTAGATAGATGGGACGAGACACGGCTAATTACATTGCTTCTCACCTTCTTTTCTTACTATTTAAATATCTTTGCTTGTATTATGAGAGTGGTGTGTGCATACTGTGCTATATATCCATAGGAACATGGGAGACACATGGGAGATCTATACTGCATGGCCTAATAAGATCCAATTACTCGCTCATCAGATTATACTCACAAACACTGGTGTATCTTTATTTATTATAGGAATATATACCACTGACTAACGTACTGTCCACTGGTTAATGTACATTTTATTTTCCAGGCTTCTGTATGGGCCAGAATATTTTTCTTATTTTCCTCCTTTAAAACCTAGGTGCGTCTTATGGTCAGGTGCGTCTTATGGAGTGAAAAATATGTATCTTCTTTACATTTATGTATCATTTTGTTCTATTTAAAGTAATGTATAGAAAGTTGAGCCCGAAAGTGACTCAAGCCCAGGGGCCTCCACCACCTTAAGTCCTGCCCTGCTGGCAACACTGATCGGTAAAAACTTGATAGGCTGATTGGTAGATCAACTTCTGTATAATCCGCCTGCCCATACATGGATTTAAATTTGTCCAATTCTTGCTAAACTGTTCAAATTTCGATTCATGTATGACCACCTTAAGTCAAGATACATGTCTTTCTATAGGTTGTAATTGTTGCTGCTTTGAAGTCATACTGAGGAGGTCACATTTTCCAATTACTGTATCTCCAAGTATGTCATGACTAGAGTTCCTGTGTGACATTAATGGGCCAGGCTGGGTGTGATGTGTCTGCTGGCCTGCCTTTGGATCGTCTGTTCCCTCAGCAGGGACTTGCTGATAGACAATTCCAGGCTAATGTGTTTCCTGGGGGAAGTGTGAAAATTCTAAGCTCCCTGTGTGGGGGAAGAGACCCAGTGACTGATTCCCTATGGTAGCAGGGCTCTTTAATCTCATGCTAATGAGTCTGACGATGATGTTTGCATTTCCACAGATCTGCCCAATGTTACAGTTGTCCTTGTGATGTACTTCTAAATACAGTATGTGCTCACCTAGTAGAAGTCCCCAATCAAAGACCTCCCCCATATATTTGTAGCACAAATTAATAAGTGTCTACAGAAAACATGAGTGCAATCTGGTTATTTATGGGCAGAATAATGTGTATTACCTGGTCATGCAGACATCTGCACGAGCCTTTTCTAGAGCCAATAGGCCAGGTTTGATTTTCCCTGGTTAACTGCTTACCCCAAGGAGCTAGTCTCAGAGACGTCTGCTAAGATGCCCCTCCTCATCTCTCCAAAGGCATTCACTTGATGTGAATGTAAGCTTTTTTTACTATAACCTTTCATACAAAATGTATTTTGTGGCTGAATGTTGCATGATATGACAACTGAATTATTAAAGTCTGTAGATAGGGTAAAGCCTGGTACACACTATGGGTTTTTTTTTTAGTTCAACCCAGCAGTTTGAATGGAAAAACTGTCAGGTCCGGTTGGAGCCGCTGTACTAACTATGCAAAGTTAGTGTAGCGATCTCCCCCTGCTGAGTGATAGGTGTTTTGATAGGGGGGTGGCCCTCCCACTAGAATACTCTGATCCGCGCTCTCCGCCAGTGGCAGAGAGCACTGATCGGGAGTCGGTCGGCTGCTGGTTTTCCAGCATGCTCATCCGACAAAAGTCAGCTGATGTTTTTTTTTTAACTGGATGGTGTCTCCCGACAATTGACCCCATCAACGCTAAACAGCAAAGATGGGGGAATCTGCAGTGCAGGCTATATTTTTGTATGGCTAACTTAAGGACAGTGGTGGCTGGTGCTAAACTTTGGGGGGGGGGGGGGAGGTCAAACAACCCCCCCCCCCCAGGTCCGCACTCACATCTTCACAGAGGCATCTAATAATGTGGCTTGAAAAAAAAAAAAAAACTCATAGAAACCTATGAGTACATGCAAACTAGGGGGGCAACTTAAGTGTCTCCCTGGATGTTGCCTGGAAGCAGTTGTTAAGAATATATAATATATTCCATGCAAATAGCAATGCTATATAAAGCAGTTGGTACAGGTGGAGTTAACACACTAAAGGCATAGAGGTTGCTTACTTACGAAATATTTGATGACTTGGTAAAATAGGGTGATGTTCTGTTCATTTTAATTACCCATTACCTGCAATGAAACACAGGTATTGTATCATGCACAGGATTGGGTAATTGAAATGAACACAGCTTCACCTACTAAGCTACGTAAACTTCCATTTTGCAAAGTGAATTTTCACTTATCTTAAGATGGCTCTAAACTACAGGCATACCCCACTTTTAAGTACACAACTGGATTTATTTACTAAAGCTGAAAAGTGCAAAATCAGGCTCACTTCTGCATAGAAACCAATGAGCTTCTAGCCCCAGATTGTTCAATTAAGATTTGGTAATAAAACCAGGAAGCTCATTGGTTTCTATAGAGAAGTGAGCCTGATTTTGCACTTGCCAGCTTTAGTAAATAAACCCCATTGTGTACTTAAAAGTGGGGTATGCCTGTAGTAGATTTTTTAAACAATTGTTCTGAAAAATGTTTGTACATTTGATAACTGGATGAATATACTTTGAAAACCACTTAAAAATTGTGTTTGCTTTTAGCATTAGATTTTTGAAGGAATGTAATTTTCTGAACAAAAATTCTTCCTTGAAAAATTCTTCATCCTGCTCCTTTGATTTTTCTTGTCACTGTGGTCAAAAAACGAACATTGATTTGGCCCCATTAATGATTACAAAATTGCCTTTACAATTAAAATGAAATTATAGTAGTCTATAGCCAGCTTTAAGCCGGCCATACATGGTGCGATTTTCTTTCCTGCAACCATGGGTTGCAGGTGTTACAGTGATTATTGTTAGCAGCTATTACTGCTGGCAATAATCGTATGTACATTCCGACAGACTGGTTGTACCCTAGTTGATTGATCGATCCACTTAGGTACAGTTAGCCTGTCCATACACGGTTTCAATCTCAGCCAGTCCCTGCTGAAGCAGCCAAGATTCAAACCGTCTGTGGCCAGATTTAGTGAATGAGGTGAGCCTGTGCTGATTTAAATCGACCAATCAAGTGCAAGCCAAACTCCTGTGTTTGGTTGTTTCCTTTCATGTGATTGGGTATTTGCAAACTGAATTTTCAGCTTCACCTCATTCATAAAGCCTAGTTCACTTTACAGAGTGAATATGCTCTGCATCTTTAGTACATCAACCCCATTATATTTCAACCCCGTTAAGTACTAATGTACGGATGTGTGTTTTTATACACAGATGCTTAAGTGTTATATACACTTTAAAAAGGACTGAAAACGTGAACCTACCTATTTATTTGGAATGCGTTATGCATGAATATCCTTGTTTTCAAACCTCTGTTATGTATTCACAAAATGTTTTACACTGAACATTTTTGGGGCTCTTTTGTGTTGTACATATCAGGGGATATGCAGAATTCAAATATTTCACCACCTGGAGTTATCTATGTAAATCACTAGGCCTGGCTTTCATTTATTGTTCTTTAACATTACAGGCCAAACTAGAGCACTGCAGTATTTTTTACACAGCTCCCTGTGTAGTCACTATTGATCTCTATGTACTTTTCATAGAACAGGAGTGAATGAACATTTGGAGGATAGCCAGGATTTCTTGTTCCTATACACATTGCCTTTTGGTTACAGTAAGCAGGCAAGTAAATGCAGCCATACAGCCACTGTATGGCACTACAGGAAATAGAGACGTAATAAACAACGACAGAGCCTGCAGAGGAGGTATAAATAAAAATAAGGCCTTATTTGGCTGTAACTGGATTTTCACATCTATTTGGCCTGTCTGCTGCCCTATATGTATGGATGCATTCATGTATTCCATAAAATTGTGCAGCACCCCTATAAGTATATATGCATTTGTGTATGCATTTTATTAATCTGTGCAGCACCAAAAATTCTACAATTATATAACGTCTCCATGACCTGAAGGTGGTCATGAACATCAGAGGCTGGTCAGATGTGCACATATGAAGTAGAGGTAAGTGGAAGAAAACACAGCATCCAGTGGGGGGACACGCTACCTGATACACGTGGAAGCGATGCACAGTAGTTGCGCTAGGAACTCTTCAAGACAGTGAAGCTTTTACTCATTGCCCACCAAAAGAACAGCTATAAGACTTCTTTTACAGGTTGCTTTTGTTGCCTTTTTTTCAGTGATTTTGGGAAGATTATAACCCCTGTCAGTTTGTTTTTCACCATCTGTATCCGATTGGGGAGATTTACTTTCACTTCCTGTCCCTTAGCGAGTGAGAGAAAATCCCTCAGGGCCCCCCAGGTCACCAGAACTAGTATCCCCATTGGAAGATTTCCCCCTCTATTACTTTTCTGGGGGCAACCCAAAATTTGGTATTCTCTTTTATTTTCACTTTCAGCGATAACAGGAAACAGAACCTATAGAGAGGACAAATCTCCCTAATGGGAGACTGCAATAAAAACTGACAGGTTTTCTAATCCCTCTCCGCTCTATCCAGAAAAAAAAAAAAGTTTTGTCTTTAGTTATGCTTTAACAAGGTAGTTGAAAGTAGTAGTAACTGCACAAAGAATGACCGTCCATTTTCAATGGCAGTGATTTTTAACACGGAGGAACCCTTAAAACAAGACCCTTTTGGACTTAGGAAACCCTTGCCAATTATTACTATATCTACAGCTCATGGGCTGGTCAGTGGGAAGAATCCCCCCTACAGATAGCTAAAAGATCATCTGTTTCAGAGATGCAAAAATGTCTCCTTCGTTAAGGAAAACCTAGAAACCTCTTGAGGAACCCTAGTTGGTTCTATGAAGAAGAAAGAGGGACACTATTCTCATACATGGCCCACTCTTTGTTACACATTTGATGAATATCACAGTGGCTTCCATCCCTCCAGTGAAGTTTATGTACTACAGACAGTGACTGGACAGGTCAGTAAACCTTGTCCATCGTTGGTGATAAGCTGACACTGGAAGAAGTGAAATTGGGCCTCCACATTGTCTCAACAGGAACATTCATACACAGAAACTAGTTGCAGACATTGCAAGACATTTAGATGTTCTTGTGCAGAATTCTTACCATTCTCTGAAATCAGTGGCCTGATAGTTTGAATGCCTGAGTTTCAGCATGTTTCCAGTACAGCACAGTCCAGCTGTTTCTTATGGGAACATGATGCTTCCTGCCAAAAAGGCACTTTTACTGCCTCCAGAATGGACACTCATTCTAGGCTCAGCTTTTGATGTGAAGTTGACAATTACCAAGGAACAGGTCTTCATTTACACATCAAAGGATACATTTAAGGAACAGGAGTCACCTTTCATGTGGGTCTCCTACATCATTCACTGCTCCAAGATGCTGCCCTTGAAATTAACACTAACATTGAAGGTAATTACAGGAAATGCTGCAGTCAGGGGGAAACATCTCACAACATGAAATATCTTTGTCATATAAAGTAGCATTTTTGTATTGCTCAGCCGTCTGTAGGCACTGCAATGCTATGCAGATAGCTGGGGTAGCTTTCTCTTTCATGGTTTACTTGTACTTTAAACTAGCTATTAATCAGCAAAGCACAATGTCTCCAAGCTGTAAAGGGCAGTTAATAGACTCCCAATGTCAAACTCATAAATATTACTGGGGAAAGCTTAGTTCATTATGATTGGATGGTTGTCCAACCTGTGATATTGTCCTACCTGTGCAATGTGCACATATCTGTATTTTATAGGGTTAAAGTCTACCTGTTGCTCATTCAAAGTGATGATGCTCATTTTGAGATTTGATGGCTTCATGGCTTAGAGACATTCCAAGTGTTTCTCTGGACTATATGTTCATTCACCCTCCAAAGCCACAGTATATTGGCAACAGATTCATTCTAAAACTAGTTTGGCCAGCTCAGTAGATTATTTTAAAAAGAGCTGGATCCATTCCTAAATGAACAAAATATAACTGGTTACTAACATTCATAGGTAATAGCACCAGGGGTAGTTAATCCAGGGACTATCCAAATGCCTCCCGGGGGATCAGAAAATCATTTTTGCCTTCCTCCTCCTTGTTTATTTTTTCTATTGATTGAACTACATTGACTTGTGTCTTTTTTCAACCAGGCTAACTATGTACACTTTAATGTAGTAACATGCTCATAGATATGGCACCGTATGGGTATGGCCCATATACCCCACTTTTAAGGACACAATGGAGTTTATTTACTAAAGCTGAAAAGTGCAAAATCAGGCTCACTCAAACCAGTTTTGAAAAGAGATATTTGTTTTATGAAGTCTGCTTCTAAACTGAATAACAGTGCACAACTTTTATTACCTTCATAGACTTTCTAATAAGTGTTGGGGTCAAATTGATATTTGATTGGGCACTGCAGTGTTGAGAAAAGTAGAAGGAGCAGGATGGCAATTTTTCATTGAACAAATGAATTTCTAACATGTATGTGGTTTTCGCTTGGTAAAATCCATTCATTTCAAAACCAAATGTTATAAGCAAACAAAAGTTTGAATTATTTTCAAACAAAATTTGCAAGCCATCGACTGTACTGAGAATTTCTATATGAATGTTCGTACAAACATTCATTCAAAAATCTACTAGTGTATGGTCAGCCTCGGACTGCACAGGCTAGCTCCTAAAACCCCTAAAACTGATCATACAGGGTCTTTTTTTTCATTCTGCCAGCGGAATGAATGAAAAAACAAATGGATTTCCCCATCCACACAGGTGAAGTGGATGAAAGAATCACCCCACTGTATTCTGACAGCGGTACTCTCTACTGTCAGAATACACTGATCAGCACTTGCAGCTGATTGGCTTCAGCTACTGATCCACAAAAACGTTGCCAACATTCCTGTTTGACAGAAGGTGATCTAGCGATTGACTTTTGTCATACAGGGATACCCACACATGGATCTAAATTGATCTGGTCCCTGCTAAACTGGCCAAATTTCAATGTATCTATGACCAGTTTAAGTGGAATTATATTAAAAGAGAAGTTTGGGTTTTAGTTTTTTTTTAGAAATCCTACTTACCTAGGTGGATGCTGCATCTGTCTCCTGCTGGCTCTAAAGCCTAGTACACACGGGCTAAATGTCAGGTGGCATTGGCCAGTTCAATAGAAACCAGCCGACATTCGACCTGTGTGTACTACCATTCGGCTCCCAATCAGCGCCCTCAGCCAATGGCTGAGAGCACTGACTGGAGAGTTCTGGAGGAGGGCCGTTCCCCTGTCAGAACACAATAGCACAGCAGGGGAGATCACTGTACTTACATTGCAAAGTTAGTACATCAGCTCCTTCTGAGCTGTCAGTTTTTCTTCGTTCAGCCCGCTGGGTTCAACGAAAAGAAAAAATAGTGTGTACCAGTCTTAAGATCGAGAACAGAGCGAACAAACATCACTAATCGCCCAGTTCTCAGTGCTCCGAGAGTGTCTGTCACAGGGCTGTGGAGAGAGCGGGAGTAGCTGGCAGAGGCTCTCAGCGGCTCGCTGAGAGGCTGAGCCAGGTATTGGTCCAGGTTCCTGGGTGGATCCTGACGATATGATTGTCATCTTTACCCAGCCTGGACCGGCTCTGTAATGTAAGCCGACAGCAGGCTTCAGGACGAACTGCACTCCTGTGATGCACAGGAAATATACAGCCAATCAAGCTTTCGCTGTACTTCTCCTTTTAATCCAAATCCAAGAGTGTAATAAAGCTTAACCACTTCAATACAGGGCACTTAAACACCTTCCTGCCCAGACCAATTTTCAGCTTTCAGCGCTGTCGCACTTTGAATGACAATTGCGCGGTCATGCTACACTGTACCCAAATTAAATTTTTATCATTTTTTTCCCACAAATAGAGCTTTCTTTTGGTGGTATTTGATCACCTCTACGTTTTTTATTTTTTGCGCTACAAATAAAAAAATACCGAAAATTTTGAAAAAAAAATGTTTTTTTTTTTGTTTCAGTTTCAAAACTTTGTAAATAAGTAAGTTTTCTCCTTCACTGATGGGCACTGATGGGGCTACACTGATGGGCACTGATAAGGCGGCACTGATGGGCACCAATGAAGTGGCACTGATGAGGTGGCATTGATGGACACTGATAGGCGGCACTGATAGGCGGCACAGATGGGCGACACGGATGGGCGACACGGATGGGCGACACGGATGGACACTGATAGTTGGCACAAATTGGCACTGATAGCTGGCACGGATTGGCATGGATAGGCGGCACAGATGGGCATGGATAGGCGGCACAGATGGGCATGGATAGGCGGCACAGATGGGCATGGGTGGGCACTGATAGGCGGCACAGGTGGGCACTGATAGGCGGCACAGGTGGGCACTCATAGGCAGCACAGGTGGGCACTCATAGGCAGCACAGGTGGGCACTCATAGGCGGCACAGGTGTTATACTGTACTAATGGATGCCAATCAGTGCCAAACAATAATGCATGCCAATCAGTGATGCCCATTGTGGGCACTGATTGGCATCCATTATGGGCACTGATTGGCATCCATTGTGCTGACTGGCATCCCTGGTGGTCTAGGGAGGATTACCTTTTTCCTGGTGGTCTGGTGGCGACCCTGGTGGTCCAGTGTGGGCATCCTCGGGGGGGCTGTGCTGATAATCGATCAGCACAGACCCCCCCTGTCAGAGGAGCAGCCGATCGGCTCTCCTCTACTCGCGTCTGACAGACGCGAGTGAGGAAAAGCCGATCACCAGCTCTTCCCATTTACACTGTGATCAGCCGTGATTGGACACGGCTAATCACGTGGTAAAGAGTCTCCGTCGGAGACTCTTTACCGAGATCGTAGTTGCCGGGTGTCAGACTGACACCCCGCAACAACGATCGCCGCGATGCGCACCCCCGGGGGCGCGCATCGGCTCATAATCCTGAGGACGTCATATGACGTCCGGTCAGGATTATGAAACCACTTTGCCACCGTCAATTTGTAATAGGGCGGGCGGCAAGTGGTTAATATTCATTAAATGTGGTGGCTGCAGCTTAATTTTCTTTTTTGAGCTTTTTTCTCTCTGTTTTCAACTGGTGATCTGGCCAGCACACTATGGATGAAGAAGCATAGGGGGCACCTCTGGACAGCAGCATTGGTAACCTGGGGGGAATTGAAGCCAAAATCCAGATCACACTTTATAAGCAATTACAGAAAACCGTTATTTCTTTCTTTTTCAGAGAAAAGTTTTACATAAATAAATAAAACTGATTATTGTACGTAACCCTGCCAGTATTGAATGTTTTGCCTCATCCTTGTAACTGATACATCATGCAAGAGAGCTTGTTCTTTTGAAAAACAACAGACTAACTGGCCAGATCACCAGATGAAAATAGAAGAAAGAAAGCCTAAAAAATAAAACTCATACAGCCACCACATTTAAGAATTGGTAAGATGCAATATAATAAATGTTTGCTTTTGGGTTTAATACTGCATTAAGCTTCACCTTGTTAGTGTTAACCCACAACTAAAAACTTTACTATAATGTTACTATATAGGACCATAAATTGCATTGTATATATAGTTTAATTGATTTGACTGCAAGCCATTATCAAACCATGACAAGCAGGAATGGATAGTGACTTTGTCAGGATCTAGACTTTCCTACTGTTTACATGTTACACATACCTTTAAAGTGGTTGTAAACCCTTACAAACCACTTTGACCTACAGGTAAGCCTAGATTAAGGCTTACCTGTAGGTCCAAGCAATATCTCCTAAACCTATATGGTTTAGGAGATATTTGCCCGAAAACAGGCACCGCTGTCTATGGCGCATGCGCCGTAGACAGCGGCGCGCAGGCGCGCGGCATTCTCAGCGACGGAGCTGCCGCGCGTGTCGGCTCCCGTGCGGATGCGCGGGAGTGACGTCATCGCGGCTTTGCCGAATGACAGCGGCGGAGCTGCGAGACCCCACCAAGAAGATGGATGCGGTGGACTACAGGGGACAGCGGCGACTTCGCTGGCTCCTGTGTCAGGTAAGTGACACATAATGGGCTACTATGCGATGCATAGTAGTCCATTATGCTTTGCCTTTGCAGGGAATGAAAGAGGAAGTAAACTCATCAGGGTTTACTTCCTCTTTAAAGTAGCTGGTTTCACTATTCTCTGCAAAGGGGGCAGTGGGGGTTATTTACTAAAGGCAAATCCACTTTGCACTACAAGTGTACTTGGAAGTAAAGTCGCTGTAGATCCAAGAGGGGTATGCAAGGAAAATAAAAAACAGCATTTTAGTTTGCACATGATTGGATAATAAAATCAGCAGAGCTTCTACTCATTTCAGATCTACCCCTTAGATTTACAGCGATTTGCCCCCGTGTGTTGTTGGAAAGCATGCAATTTTGCACTCATACTTGCAATACACTGATATGAGTGAAGCCTAAGGCCGCGTACACACGGGCGGACTGTCCGCCCAACTAGGTTCGTCAAACAGTTTGACAAACAGTCCGTTCAAAATTTGCATGAGCGGACTTGACCACACACGACGAACGAACAGTCCGCTGAAAACTTGCGCGATGACGTGAACGGCACGTACGACGGGACGAGAGATTCGAAGTCCTATACACTGCAATGCAACCTTCGGCGTGTAAATCCTTTCTGAGCATGCGCGGAACTTAGTTTGACGAACAAGCCTACACATGAGCGGACTGTCCGCTCAAACCAAGTTTCAGCGGACTGTCTTACGGAAATTCCGAAAAACTTTGTTCGTCAGACTGTCCGCTGAAACTGTCCGCTGAAGCCCACACACGAGCGGACTGTCCGCTGAAACACTGTTCAGCGGACAAAGTTGGACGAACAGTCCGCCCGTGTGTACGCGGCCTTACACACTATTATCCTTTTTTTAATAATACTTTTAATACTTTTTCACTTTTTATGTCCCCTCAATAGCAGTTTAATTTACGTAATTAGAGAGCAGTGACACTTTTCCTACAATGTGGAACTATGTAGATGAATTGTTGCTCCCGAAGGAACTTACAACCTAATGTAATCACCTTTGCCATAAGCACGTGCACACACTGACCAATCTGAGTGGAAGCTATTAACAAAATCTGTGGCCAGTCCTCTCAGGAAGTGCATGCAGTCCTAATATACAGGACAAAAAGTTGTTTCTGGCCATATGTAAAAGTGTGGTCAGAATTTGAGGTTATTGTAAACCTAGTGAAGGGTGCACATGAGCACAAATTAGATCATTTCTCTGGGGACTTAAGAAATAAATCATGGATTTAGTTATTACTAATTATTCATGTTGAATGGACACTATTTTTTGGCACATTTATGCATGGACTAGTCTTTTTGCATGTATGGATTGAAGCATTGCATCAATGGATTCGATTTTTATGTTATATTGTGCACTGATTTTTTAATGGTGAACTGTATTCAATATTTATTTATTTGTTTTTCAATAGGAAGTTACACACAGGCACTTTTTCTGGTTGTTTTACATTATTCCAGCACAGATATATGAGTGGTGTGAGCGGTTCAAACGCATTTATTGTTAGACAGAATTCAAAACATTTAACAGAACTTCAAATAATTTAGTAATTTATTATAACACATTAGCTGCTCACAAGAGTTCACTTTTATATTTATAGCTATTAATAGTATATTTTAGACTGTGGACTGATTTTTTTTTTTAGGACAATTATGCAAACACAATAGAATATACAAACTCCATGCAGACAGTGTCAATTGTATTTTGTGGTAACTAGTCTCAGTACTCTAGTGTTATCCATTCTCTTTGTCTATATTTTACCCCATGTCCACCATCTGCCCAGCCCTTCCACCTTGTGCCACACATTCTGCCCTATCTGATCACCTTCTGTTCACTTTGAGCCATTGCTTGCCAAACTTGCCTGTCTTTTGCCCACTCTTCTTATATCTGCTTTCTGCCTTCAGGACATTGATGAACCTAACTTACTGCTGATAATCTACCAGGGCAAGCTTGAAGAAATGTGGTTAGGGCCTGCATTCCCCCCAGCAAACCTGGTGTACCTGAACAGTTTGAGAATAGCTAATCCAGAGTGTTAAAGTGACACTAAATTATGGTTTAAGTAGTGAATGTGTAAGGCCTCTTTCACACGGACGGACCGTCTATCCGTTAATGGACGACAATGCATTCCTATGGGCAAAGAGATGACCATCCGTTAACCTCTGCTTCCTCTTTTATTTCTTTACAAGGCTACATCCAGATCCGTCCAAACGGATATTAACTGACGTTAACGGACAATGTCCATCAACATCCGATCAGTTAAGATCCGTTTAAGAAATAATTCAAAGTTCATACTTTGACAATTAAAAAAACAGTTAAGTGAAAAAAAACTTTATTTTAAACGGGTTAAAAATTAAGTTAATAAAACTAAAAGTTTTGAACATATCATGTGCTTTTGTGTCTTTTTATACTATCAAAACACAATGAAATAACCAAATTAATGAATACATTTAAATTTGCACTGCCTTACTTATATATATTGGTACTGCCATGGAACTTCTCCTAATGGAGATAGAAAGTAGTCGGCAAATTGTTCACGCATGTTGGTGTAGGATGGGAGGAGCAATGCTTTCTGGGTAATTTCTTAAAGGCACAGAAACTGCTGTAAACGGATGAAAACAGATACAAAAACATATGATAAAATGGGTGTAAACGTGTACATTAACAGAAGAAAATGGATATTAACGGAACGAGAGGTGGATGAAAATGGAGATTAATGGAACAGAAGACAGATGAAGCAACGGATAAGAACTGATACGTTTTTAACGTGGATAAACTGATGGTGCCGTGTGAAAGGGGTCTAAGGAGTAGAAGCAAAGTGAATGGGTAGAAGTAATGGAATTGGCTTTCAACTCAGTGACGGCTGTGTGTTGTCTCATATGGGAGGACAAAAGTGAGGAGAGCATAAGTGAATAAAAAGTCAATGTTTGTCTGTGTAAAGACATGACTTTTAAACTACATTTATACTTTAGAAAACACTTCTGAAAAACTCTTCTAAGGTCTGACAAAACCCTAGGAGATCCTTTACAAATACAGATTTACAGTGTTAGGTGCTTCCCCCCACATGACTACACTTAGGTCTGGTGACAACTTGTGAGATTGAGGGGGGGACATGCCTACTCTACCTGTGCCTCAAAAGTTGTGATGTTTCAGATAGGTTTGCAGACATGCTGCAGGTGCAAGTATGCACATTAACCTCCCTGGCGGTATGATTATTTCGGATTTTAGGTGCTGAAAGCAGTACAATTATTTTGCATGAAAATTTGGTGTTTTATATTGTAGTCCTGTAATTCTTAGGAATAACTCACTTATATCTGTCCAAACCAGAGTCTAGCAGACATCCCGGGTATGATAAAGTTTGAAAAATGAAATCATAAATTATAATATAATAAATAATTATACCAAATAATAATATAACAATAATAAAAATTATTCAATAATGTAATTAAATCAAAAACACTGAAATTTGCTCAGTTGCAGAATTGTCACTGTCATTACTTTTTAATATTTGATGACGGATCTCCCCACAAATCGCTATCGCTCATTTCTGCGAGTGATTCTAATTTATTATCGCTGTTTTCTAGTTGGTCTAAAATCATTTTTGATGTAAAGGGACAGTTTTGGTTGCTATGGACAATCTCCAGTTTTCAGGCATAAAGAAGTTTTTAGAATATAAAACTGCATGCAGGACACTGGGCAGACCACTAGGGACAAAGGGGATGTGAAATAATTACATACAGCAATGTAATTTGTAAGATTACATTATACTGTATGTATACTGTGTGTTTCACTTTTTGAATTTGGCGCCGATCTCTGTCCCCGTGGGTCTCAACGCTCGCAGGGAACGGAGATTGGCTCCGTGATGAATCGAGCGGAGGACGAGTCGCTCGTACAGTGCAGGGTCATTGCTGGATCCAAGGGAGAAGGTAAGTAAACCTCCTCCTGGATTCAGCGATGTGGTCCCGAGTCTGGCTCGGGGTTACCGCTTTTGGTACAAAACTTCCACCCCGAGCCAGACTCCGGAATACCGCCAGGGGGGTTAGGTTATAACTGCAGAGCAGGCACCCTAAAGTATTTATCTAAAGCCAGGACAGTGATACACACTGGTACAGCAGTGTGGACAGCGCCCAACTATATGCAGCCAATCACTACAAACAATACCTTCCATAAACAGCAGTTTGGGGTGCACTGTCAAAGTGCAGTGGATATAGTTGCATAGATTTGAATTGAGCCATTGAATGAAATAGATTGGATTTCATTCACATGTGGTACATTGCTGTACTAAACCCACTGAGATATAAAATCAGCCCCAAATCATGTAGTTGAAAAATCTACCATTCAAAATAACTGTACAGAACTACCAATGCTCTATACGGTAGGTAAATTTAGGTGCGCTAGATGTGACTGACCCCCTACACTTCTGGAGTCATAGGTTGTCTAGGACCCTTCATTTCAAAGAGCAGCTTTACACCATTCTTTAAAGAGAAAAAAACCCTCTCACTTATCTATGTAAATTGCAAGGATTTTAACAGACTTTGTAGCAGATTCCTACCTTTTGTTATTCTGATGAAATAGCTGTTTGTCTGTGTCCATGTGCAGAGTCAATCTGTATGGGTGTGATTTAAAAATTATCAATCAGCTGCTGCACCTGCAAGGCTCTAATGAGAATCCAAACTTTTTCCGGTCGTGTTTAGAGAATTCCAACGCACAAAGTGCCACGCATGCTCAGAAAAAAATTGGAGACAAAAGCTATTGGCTACTGGCCTCTATGTAGTCCCGTTGTACGTTTTTTACTTCACCTCGTTCCGAATGGTCAGATTTTCTAACAACTTTGTGCGACAGTGTGTTTGCAAGACCTTGGATTTTGTGGTCGGAATGTCCGACCGTGTGTATGGGGTATAAGTCAATCCCACAAGCAGGAAACAACATTTCTGGGGGGCGTTCTGTTCACAAATGTGTACAGAATGCTTCCAGGTAGCCATATTGCATTACAATTAAGGTAAATGACAGCACTGCAGTTTGAAAAGATCAAGGTCATTTTTAATAGCATTCAATTACAATTGTATATATTTTCCCACAAAAGTGGAGTTACTTTTTAAGATCACATAGATTGTACTGTTTACTTGTGGCACAAACATTTGTAACAGCTGGTTATCAAGTAAGTAGGGAAATTACTAATTTTATTGAGACCATTGCAATGTGGTGTCCGGCTCTTGTACACAGTTGCCAAATCCTTTAAATGTAGTTATCGAAGAATAGATGTTCGATGTGTAATTTATAGTGTAAAAAAAAAAAAAAGAAATCCATGCTTTTTCATCAAAGATCATTAATTTATTTATAGGAAATTAATGCACAGTAGGACTACGTACACACACACTAGTACATTTTAGTATAAAAAGAGACAGTAAGATCCATGATAAAAAGTTTATAAAGAATAAGTGCTTGCCAGATGGATGCACATAATGGAGACCATGTATTTCTCAAGATATGCTTGAAGTGCATCACACAGATTCAGGCACCTGCTCCCAAAAGTGTTAAAACAGTCATCTATATACATTAAAAAAAAAATTACACACACAACACATTACCGCTCTAATATACACATATTCCTGAAAGTTTCCTTTAGCACCCTTCAAATCGGTATCCAAACAATCCTCTATAGTCTCCTTCACTGAAGGTAGAACCTCAATTTACCTAACTCTAAACATCCCCCCTAGGGATGAAAATTCAATGCACTACCACTATGCATGCGCAGCCAGAGGAAACACTACCTACATTTCCCCTATATAAAGCTTTTCTCAAACCAGGTGTCGTAACTACTTCCCTTATCGTATCATGCTGATTTTAACGGAATCCTTCATTAGATTAACAACTTTATTTTATGCTGTAACACAATATAATGCTGTAATATTGCCATGTGCACTATGTATTAAGCAAAAAAAACATAAATAAATTCATAGGTTCCTCCGTCTCTTTTGCTCACATAACAGTCTTTTTCTAGTAAAGCTGATCTGTGTTTAGGAGAATTGCATTTTGCATAAGGTTTTGTGAAACAATAGAGGAACAAAACTCAAGAGATGAGCTTGTTCATATACATGTATAGTGACATGGGCATAAGCAGGGCAGGCTGTGACAACGTATGCTTGTACCAGGTGTGTATAGCTACATGACAGAAGCAGGCCTAGCACAAAGCACAGTCTTCTAAGCCAAGAGAGTCAGAGCAGACAACTCTGCTTCATACACAGTGCAACAGGCACCATTTCTTAAAACGACCCCCAGTGATTATAATGATAAATTAATGCTTACTATTACGAGTGGGTGTATGTAATTATAACAGGGTGTCCATCTTGTACCCTCACCAAGATTCAGCACAAATTACAAAGCTCAGTCATTCAGAATTACAGCTCTGTTCCAGAGAATACCGGGGCTGATTTACTAGAACACACTGGGGATGATTTACTAAAGCTGGAAAGTGCAAACTCAGTCTCACTTCTGCATAGAAACCAATCAGCTTCTAACCCCAGCTTGTTCAATTAAGCTTTGGTAATATAACCTGGAAGCTCATTGGTTTCTATGCAGAAGTGAGCCTGACTTCGCACTTTCCAGCTTTAGTAAATCATCCCCAGTGTGTTCTATTCATTCAATTTAAAAGATTTCCATGTTCAGGGATATGCGTGACAGTCCTATGACCCTATACTTAAATCCACTAAAAATGGCCCAGCCTCTTGGATTTAACCCTTGCCATCTGACATTATGGCAATATTTTTCATTTTTCCTACACTGGACGCCAGTAAAAGGCAGAAGACGTTCCTACATTTCCACTGAAAGTGTAAAACCTTTTAGAGCCTTCCATGAACAAAAGCCTCAGATTAAGGGATAGTGCCTATATAAAGAACCTGCTGCGCAGTATAATGAATAGTATCTATACAATGACTATAAACATGTTGCACAGTATAACAAATGTTGAACATACAGTACATTTGATTACAGAGAGTGTCTTTACAGGGGTATATCCTGCAGTTTAATCCATACTGTGATCTTGCCATCTCAATTGAGGAAAGGATTTGTCCGAGATGAAATGACCTTTACATCAAAGGCATTGAGATGGCTGAAAAACAACCCAGTTATGCTGTGTGGTTCTTTGTACTGTAACAAGTTACAGTATAGAAAATCCAAACGTGAAGACATGACATGCACTGGCTGTCCTGGGACTAAGGTACACGGCATAGGTGTACAGGTCAGCAGAGGTCCCCAAGTGTACATATATACTTGTCTAGATCACCAGGGTCTCCACATAGAAGGGGCAGGAGGTGGCTGAATCTCGGGGGTCCTGTCACTGTCCTCTACAGGCTCTGTCCCTCCCTTGACCATATCTGATTCCTCTGCATCAGAACAGCTGTCATCAGAAGAAGATCCCAACAATCCCAGGCCACAGGAAGAATCCGAGACAGGAGAATCCAGAAGCACATCAAGGACCAGATCCTGTATGTTCCCCTCGCTTAAAGGCATGGACTCCAATAGATGATTGAGCAGCTCTGCAGCCAGGCCAGAATCAATGCCAGGACAGCTAGACACAAAGGTGTGCACCTCATGCATGCACTGGATGTAGCCTGCAGCAAAACGCTCGCTGGCCTCTCTCTGCAACCGGTCAGCCTCTGCAAGGATAAACAAGGCAAACATCAGTACTCTCATATCACACAGAGCTAGTTATCATGATGTATACAGCCGTCAGAATAAGCATCTCTACCTTCAGCAGTATCATAACACAGAATACTAAAAAGATCATACCATCTATAGGCCATCTTTACTGCTAAATTCAGAGGGCATTGAGATCAAACTTTTATTGTTATTGAACTTGTCTGCATCACATTGATTCATTTAGAGTGATTTAAAAAGGGGAAAAAGAGGAGACTGTTGACTTATATTAGTAAATAAGGGAGAAACATGTTCACCGTGAATATCCGATCATGTGCATGGGAGAAAACTTGCAAGCAAACTGGTGTGCTTTATTTACTAAGCAAGTGAAATATTTCTTCCCATTCCCAATTTTATTTACCTGATCCACAGTTCCTCCAGCAGGCAGTGCTCCCCCATGCTCCAGTGGTGGACTGTCGTTTGATGCCCTCTTGTCCAAAGCAGAGCTATGGTCCCCAAATAACCCTTGCAGCGCAGGCGCCTTGTGGGCACAGCCCTTCTTTAAAGGAAAGTTTTCAAGTTTCCTGGGGCTCAGTTTAAAGGGGTTGTAAAGCTTTGTTTTTTCACCCTAATGCATCCTATGCATTAAGGTGAAAAATCACCTTGCATCCCCCATCCTGCGTTGCTTTCCCCCAGCTCCTGTGGGCTCTTCATTGGATGACTGATAGCAGCGCACCCATTGGCTCCCGCTGCTGTCAATCAAATCAATGACGCAGTGCGCCAGGCCGAGTGACACACTATGGCCAGCGACTGTATCACACGGGAGCGCGCCTGCAAGCTACCCCCTTGAGAGAGTGCTTCCCAGAGGGGAATTAGCTCTTGCAGGGAAGAGCCGAGACAGCCGCCGAGGGTCCCCAGAAGACGGGGATCTGGGCCACTCTGCACAGTGGAGGTAAGTATGACATGTTTGTTATTTAAAAAAATATAAATAAACAAACCTATACAACCCCTTTAAAGTAGTTCTAAAAACAGAAGTTTTTATTTTTACCCCAATACATTCTATGCATTAAGGTTAAAAAACCTTCTGCAAGCAGCTCCCCCCCAAATTCTTACTCAGCCAGATCTCAATCCAGCAATGTGCACAAGAGCAGAAGTTCTCTCTCTTCTTATTGGCCCAGACACAGCAGTGGGAGCCATTGGTTCCTGATGATGTCCAGCTGTCAATCACAGCCAGTGAGGAGTGGGCAGGGGGCGGGGTAGTGTGGAGGGCCGAGCCATGCGCTGTAGGTCTTATGGACACACAGAGCTGCCTCGCAAGCGAGCATGCATGAGTGCCCCTACAGCAAGCTGCCTGCTCTGGGGGGACACAGCAGGTAGGAGGAGCCAGGAGTGCCGATGAGTGACCCAATGATAATGTCATACAGTTTGATGGGTCACTGTTTATAATGTCCAACTCTAATTGCTGCTGAGCAGGCATAATATAAAACCAATTTTCTACTAGCAGTATTATAAATGATGCTTTTAAAATAGATTTAATGATTTTAGTTAACATAAAAAGGAAAGTTTTTTTTTATTATTATTATTTTAATATTTGACTAGGATTCCATTTTAAGAAATATTTGTAACATACAGTACTGTATTGTCAAACTGAAAGACCTCCTTCTAGAGTAGCTAATGTATATATACATTGTTACTAAATTACAATAGTGAACATGAGTTAAAAAAAAAAGATAAACAATGTTGCAGAATATAGCAGCTGATCGGTTGTTATCTTCATTTTGTAGGATAACTACCAGAAATTGAATTGGTCACTGTTTTCATAAATGGGACCAAATATTGCCTATTACTTATCCAGCTGCAACCAGATTATATGGTAAATGTGTGTCAAATATTTACAATTCAAATACCTACCAGCTGATCTGCTCTGTAAAATCCTTTGTACCCGCTTCACGGTGAGCTCTAAAACTTCTGCGTTCTCCATCTTTGACTGAAACTAGTAATAGAAAGAAAGAAAAAAATGCACATTAATATCATTACAATCTCTTTCATCCTTTCCTACTGTACATTTTAATGTCCTGTATCTAAATGGAGTTATAATTTTATGAAGTAGATGTTATGTTTATATTTTTATGAGCTATTTATTTCTATTGGGTGGACAAGTTAAACTGTGCAAAGGGTAGTATAGGGGCTTAAAGTGGTTGTAAACCCTTTACAACCACTTTATACTACAGGCAACCTATAATTAGGCTTACCTGTAGCTGCACTGGATATCTCCTAAACCTGCACGGTTTAGGAGATATCCCTGTATTTGCATGTGCCAACGTCATCGGCACATTCGCACTTAAGCCAACTGAAGCAATGGCACGTACATGCTGTTGCTTCAGTTGTATTGTGTCCTCTCCGACGGCTCCAGCGCATGCGCGGGAGTGACGTCATTGCGGCTCAGGCCAATCACAGCGCCGGAGCTGTGATACCCGGAAGTAACCTCCTGGATAGATGTCGCTGGCCGTAGGGGGAGACTAGGACGGCTGCGGGGACTTCGTTTTTGGGTAATACCATAATAGCATACTAGCTCATTATGCCTTTATCTTACAGGATGTTTTTTTTTTTTTTTTTCAGGAGGGTTTACAACCACTTGGTTTGCATTTTTGCCTTGCAGCACTGGGGTCTTCGATTTAAATTTCAACCAGTATCCTATCTGTTTTGAGTTTGCATGTTCTCCCTGTGCTTGCGTGGTTTCCTTTAGGTACTTCAGTTTCCTCCCACAGGCCAAAAGACACGCTGGTAGGTTTATTGCCTCCTGTCTAAAATTGGCCTTAGTATGTATGAATGTACTGTATGCATGACAGGGACTTTAGATTGTAATCTCTTAGACTGGCACACACCTCATTGTCAGCCAGGATTCCCCTTAGCTCCTGTAGGCTCTCGTTAATCCTTGCCCTTCTCCTCTTCTCAACCAGTGGTTTTCTTGTCTGAAAAGAAAATGTAAAATTAAGTAAATGTAATAACACTCCCCTTCAAAGCAGGAGAGTGATGGAAAACCCATAACAAGTAAAACACACGCACAAGGCTGAAAGTAAGGACTTTTGTACCAGTTGAAAGTTATTAATAAAAAATTAAGAAAAAACTGTCACTATGTAAGCGAGACAAGAGAATATCAATCTCAACCGTTTTACCAAAAGGTGGTCTTTGTATATAGCCAATGCACTAACTCCCCAAGAAAAGAGAGCTCTTATGCCTTCCTTTTCCTATTCCACTCAACCTAGTGGAGGGAAAATATTGACCGGACCATCTTAAATGCCCCATTTACCAAGAAGCCATCTGCCATTAGCGTTAGACATTCTACAATCATTACACTTGCCTGATTTTTAATTTAGGTAATGCACACCCTCACACAAGGTATGCTTTAAACATCCAAGGGAGACTGAGCTTGTTATTTCTATAGGGTATATTATTCTGTTCAAGTTTAATTTAATTTTATTTTTCCATAGCTTTAAGGTTACCCTGAGAGAGATCTATCTCAGCCTTTAAAAAAACACTTTTCAAAGAACCTTATATCTGTATATACACTGAACATCGTGCCCACTAGCCAAACGCACATAAATGTAGCAGAGCAACTCTCCTAATCTAACACAAGGGTATAATGCAGAGGGGTTTATTTACTAAAACTGGAGAGTACAAAATCTGGGGCAGCTGTGAATGGTAGCCAATCAGATTCTAGCCTCAGCTTTTTCGATTAAGCTTTGACAAAAAAAGAGAAAATAAATAAATAATTGGAAGCCGATTGGTTTCTATGCAGAGCTACACCACAATTTGCACTCTCCAGTTTTAGTAAATCAACCCCAGAACGTTCAACTCTAACACCTACTAGGCTAGGGTCATGTCCATGTACTGAAGAATACCAGCTCAATTGCTATTGTCAATGTCAAAACTATCCAAATGTGAAACACACACAGATGCAAGATTACATCAATGTGACCTTGTATAACTCTTTGACATTGTCTTCTTGGTAAAAAACACTTTTGTTTATTGAAAATACGGCGTAAACTATGTCATGATAATGGTCTTTTATTTATTTTTTTGTAAACTTTTTTTTTTCATGAAAATTAATAAAACAAATGCAGAAAAGAAAATTTAAACAAAAACGGAGTTGTCACTCATAGTAATATTCCTCGTCTCATTCCAACAGGGAATAAATAACGCCTGATTCATTACTATGGACAAAGTTGTGCTTTTGTTCCAGGGTTCTGCTCTTTATAAATATTAAACAAATATTCCTATTCTGCACAAGGGAAAAGCCGTTGTTTTAAAGGCCATATTCATTTACAGTAAATCTAAAAATAATTTTACAGGTAAATAGTGGACAGTGAAAAGGTTGACAATATCCTATCTAAATATTTCTCTGCAGGAAAGTGCATTCAAAAGGTATTTTTAATACTTTAATGTACACATAAACTAACACTTAAAAATACCCTTAGGCTGGATTCACACCTATGCATTTTTAGTGCTTTTTGTATTTTGCAGATTTGCACTACAGTCCATTTAACATTGTTTCCTATGGAACACGCTCTGTAGTGCAAATCTGCAAAATGCAAAAAGCACTAAAAATGCATAGGTGTGAATCCAGCCTTAAGCCTAGAAACATACATTAACAGCAACAAACAAAATGGCATTTATTTCTCTATTAGTTTTATGACATAAGCAGATTGTACATTTTCTAAGTACACATTATATACTGAGGACTGATGTACATGACGTTCTATTTGAAATGCAGTTTATTGTACAGACAACAATTTTAGTGCAATGCCAGATTAACAGATTTCTGTCCTTATCATTTATAACTATTCCCACACCAAGTATAAATAGGATTTGGGGAGAAATTATATTTGCTACAAGTTATCATCTTTTACCAATGGAAATTCTGGGCTGGAATGGCACCATTTATTTGTTCTTTACTGTGCCCAGTAACAATGTTATTGTTTTATTTACAAATAGTACGATTTTATTTTTAAAATGCCTCTATGTTACTGTGCATAAAATAAAAGTCAAATGAAAAAAATTTAATTGACATAATTGTCCCTTATGTCACAAAGGGGGTTATTTACGAAAGGCAAATCCACTTTGCACTGCAAGTGCACTTGGAAGTGCAGTCGCTGTAGACCTCAGGAGTAGATCTGAAATGAGGGGGAAGCTCTGCTGATTTTATCATCCAATCATGTGCAAGATAAAATGCTGTTTTTTATTTTCCTTACATGTCCCCCTCGGATCTACAGCGACTTTACTTCCAAGTGCACTTGCAGTGCAAAGTGGAGTTGCCTTTAGTAAATAACCCCCAAACTATTGTTATTAGTTCATGGATGGGTTGAATATTTTCATTGTTTAAAAAAACGGCTAACAAGAACTCTAATTTAAATACAGAAAAAAGGAAGCTATTCTCCCTAAAGCTTTTGTTTTGCATTCTTTAAGGGCTCATTTACACTACTGGGTTTTAACACATGCATTTCGACATGCAAAAATGCATGCGTGGCGGTCCCTTATAATAAAGGTAATATCTGTTCTTCTCTGTAGTGCATTTTTAAAAATAAATGCCCATTTGTTTCTGTTTTATTGCATAGGGAGGCCAATGACAGCACATCAAAATGCATATAATGTATTGACAACAGGTATTATAAAGGCTTAGTCAACGGCGATTAACCCCAATTCAGAATTCTAAATTCAAAAACCTAATAAAAACACATTAATGCTACAGATAACAGGACACCGTTATCACACAACTCATCTACCTAATACTACAAAAACATCTACCTCTACACACATTATTATGAGCAACAGTTTGCACAATGCTTAACAAAACCATTACATAGATTTAAATGGGCTCTGACAGCTGCTTGTGTACTTTACTTAGCCGTAAACACAACAGTGGAGCCTATAGGCACAATCACAAAAATCTATTTCTAGGGGCTGAGAGAAATAAAACTAGAATAACCATATTAATAACAATGGGCACTATACATGTACATATCCCTGTATATGACAGAGCTGTACTTAGACTTGATTCTAACATTGGGAAATAAAGTCACACACAAATTCCATAACCAATTCCCAATAAATCCTTCCATGTCATACCAATTCCCGATCAATCCTTCCATGTAATACCAATTCCCGATCAATCCTTCCATGTCATACCAATTCCCAATCAATCCTTCCATGTCATACCAATTCCCAATCAATCCTTCCATGTCATACCAATTCCCAATCAATCCTTCCATGTAATACCAATTCCCAATCAATCCTTCCATGTAATACCAATTCCCAATCAATCCTTCCATGTAATACCAATTCCCGATCAATCCTTCCATGTCATACCAATTCCCGATCAATCCTTCCATGTCATACCAATTCCCAATAAATCCTTCCATGTAATACCAATTCCCAATCAATCCTTCCATGTAATACCAATTCCCGATCAATCCTTCCATGTAATACCAATTCCCAGTCAGTCCTTCCATGTAATATCAATTCATCATCAATACCATATAATTAAATATTATACAGGATTTATATATCACCAGTTTGCACTATAAAGGGAGACAGTATAGTTAGAGCACAGCAGAATTAGAAGGGCCCTGTCCATAGAGCTTACAATGTAAAAGTGAGGGGAGATAATACAAATTCCTGATCAATCCTTCCATGTAATACAAATTCATCAATCAAGCCATGCAATACCAAATCCTCACCCATTCCTTCATGTAATACAAGTTCTTCATCAATTCTATCATTGAATATCAATTCTTCATCAGTTCTATGTAATACCAATTCCTTATTCATCTCATATTCATCAATCCCTCCACTTATTGTGAAGTCCTCATCCATTCCCCCAACTAATACCAATTCTTGCTCAGTTCTTCTATGCAATACAAATTCCTCATCAATCTTTCTGTGTAATACCAATTCCTTATCCATCTCACAATCTAATGCCAATTCCTCACCAATCCTTCCATGCAATACAAATCCTTGATCAACCCTTCCATGTAATATAGATTCATCAATCCCTCATCCATTCCTCCAACGAATACCAATTCCTGATAAGTCCTTCCATGTAATGCCATTTCCTCGCCAAACTTTCTGTGTAATACCAATTCTTTATCCATCTCACCATCTAATGCCAATTCCTCAGCAATCCTTCCATATAATACAAAGTCCTGATCAACCCTTCCATAAGATATATGGATCTCTCTCTCTCTCTATATATATATATATATATATATTCATCAATCCCTCATTTTAATATCAATTTATCATCCATTCCTCCAACTAATACCAATTCCCGACCAAGCCCTCCATGTAATACAACTTTTTATAAAGCCTGCCAATACAAATGTCTCATCAATTCCTCAGTGTAATATCAGTTCTTATCAATCCTTCCATGTAATATTAATCTATCAATCCTTCCATTTAATATCAATTCTTTGGCCATTCCTCCATGTAATACAAATTCCTGATCAATGCTTCCATGTAATACAAACTCTGCATTAACCATTCCATGCAATATCAATTCTTGATCAATCCTATATAATGCAAATTCCTCAATGTAATATCAGATCTTCATCAATCCTTCCATGTAATACAAAGCTATCAATCCTTCCACTTAATTCTAATTCCTCAGCCATTCTTCCATGTAATGCCAATTTCTGATCAGTCCTTCTATATAATACAAATTCCTCCTCCATCTCACCAAGTAATACAAATTCCTCCTCCATCTCACCATGTAATACAAATTCCTCCTCCATCTCACCATGTAATACAAATTCCTCCTCCATCTCACCATGTAATACAAATTCCTCCTCCATCTCACCAAGTAATACAAATTCCTCCTCCATCTCACCATGTAATACAAATTCCTCCTCCATCTCACCAAGTAATACAAATTCCTCCTCCATCTCACCATGTAATACAAATTCCTCCTCCATCTCACCATGTAATACAAATTCCTCCTCCATCTCACCATGTAATACAAATTCCTCCTCCATCTCACCATGTAATACAAATTCCTCCTCCATCTCACCATGTAATACAAATTCCTCCTCCATCTCACCATGTAATACAAATTCCTCCTCCATCTCATCCCCTGCATGTCACAGAGCAGAGATCAGTAAAGCCAGCTTTGATCACAGTTGAATACAATGAGAGTGAAATGTTGCAATGCATAAAGCAATGGAAACAATGCCTATATCGGGCACATAGAGAAGAGCGTAGCCCGGTGCACGGAGATCCGGGTGTGCATTGCAGGGAGGTGACCCGCATGAGCTCTCAGGTAGAGCACAATGTGCACACAATGTACACACACTGTACGTGCAATGTATGGGCCGTGTGGTGGTGGGTCCGGGCCTTGGCGGCCATGCTGTGTATAGAGAAGCCAGCTCTCACCTGCCTCTCCCCCCGATCCATGGTGTGACTGTAGGCACAGTGTGGGCTCCCAGTGTGTGTTTATAGGGCGATCTCTCACACCTGCCTCTCCCCCCGCTCCATGTGACTAGACAACGTTCCCCGGGTCCCTTTGTGACGTCACCCTGCGGTTGCTCGCTGCTCCCAGCCGCTCGGCCTTCTTTGCATGTGAATGAGAGACCGAGGCTGACGTCACGTGACATGAGGCCCAATGGCAGCGCTCCCTATTGTCCCGAGCGGCAGCTGCTGTGTAGGGCAGGAGAAGGTGGCAGAGAGCGGACGGAGATTGTTTGGTTGGCGGCGCCGCCCGCTCTTGCTTTGCTGAGTTGGTGTTCCGAGGTGTGTGCATGTCTGCAACCATACTCTCCCCTGGTCATTTACTTCCAGTCTTCTAGGCCGTATTCACACTGGGCTCCCGAGCCCAAGGAGAGTAAATATACTTTATGCGTCCTACCTCAATTTCCCGGCTCACACTGCAGACGTGCAATACCACAGGCCGCTGGCGTGCAATATTTACTTGCAATGTGCTGGAAACAGAACACTGCACTGTAACCTTCATTTTTTTTACAACTTTATTGAAGTGTCACAAAATGACATTTAAAGTATATGTGAACCCTCACATTATGGAAAAAACGAATTCAGTTTAAAAATGAATATGAAAGGCAAAATGTATATATATATATATTTGCCTTTCATATTCATTTTTAAACTGAATTCGTTTTTTTCATAATGTGAGGGTTCACATATACTTTAAATGTCATTTTGTGACACTTCAATAAAGTTGTAAAAAATAAAATGAAGGTTGTAGTGCATATATATATATATATATATATATATATATATATATATATATATATATATATATATATATATATATATATATATATATATATATATATATATATAGCTTTTTTTGTATTTGTATAATGATCCCTGTTCTCGGTTGCATAAGGGGATTCCAGAAATTAGATGGAGATTTTAGAGTGGTATGTCAGCGGGAGGCAAAGAAACAGCAGGACACTGATCTTCCCAGTGAATGGCTGGGGGGGGGGGGGGACTTCATACATGTGTCGGCATGGTCAGTTTAAAATAGGAAAGCAGAGGGATTGGCAGGGTCACCAGGGATTTCACACAAAGGAAGCAATACGTAGAGAAAAGGATACAGTTTAGCCCAAGTACACGGCACAACAGACATATCAGGAATATGAAATGTTGGGGTAACAGACACTTTAATTCCGTTGTATAGACCACGGTGCAGTGGACCACACTGTGCTGAAAAAAGTACTGCATTGTTCTGCACCCACTATTGCAGCACAGTGGTGGGAACTGACTTAGTAGTGAATAAGGATCCTTACTTTGTCTATGCATTGGGCCCTAGTCGGGGCATATCTGCCGTGAGGCAAACAAGGCATTTTTCTGGGGGGCAACACTCACCCCCAGGCAGCCACATTATAGCCGAATGACAGCTACAGTGTGGTCATCCAGTTTTGTGATACCTTCTATTGACACCCTCCTAGAACTGAGCCCCCCTCCCACCTGCTGCAGCATGCACCTGGCACGTTCTGTGATTGGGGTGAAGAGCCAATCACAGCGGCTCTTTACCAAGTGATCAGCTGTGTCTATTCACAGCTGATCAAAATGTAAATACACTTGCCAGTTATTGGCATTCCTTTTCTCGCGCTGTCGCAGCTTGAGGAGAGACCCGGTAACCAGCCAGTGAAAAAGGGGACATCTATATTGAAAGCACTGATCATCAGTCTCCTGATGATCAGTGCAGGCCCAACAGTGCCCATCAGTGCTGCCAATGAGTGCCAATAAGTGCTGTTAATTAGTGCTGCCAATCAGTTCCACTTATCAGTACCGCCTATCAGTGCTGCCTATTAGTGCCTATTAATGCCCATCAGTCCTGACTATCAGTGCTGTCTATTAGTGCCCATCAGTGATGACTATTAATGCCACTTATAAGTGCCCATCAGTGCTGCGTATCAGTGCCCTTCAGTGCTGCTTATCAGTGCCCTTCAGTGTTGCCTATCAGTGCAGCTTCATTAGTGCCACCTCATCTGTGCCCAGCAGTGCCGCCTCATCCTCTGCCCCACTGACCCCATCCTTCTGGCCCTAGTAGCACATTGGGTCACATTTGCAAGCGCATGTTTCATGTGTTTCCATGCTTCATGTTTTTTTCTTTTAGTAGGAGGAGAAGAGACTGGTTGTTAAACACAAAACCCCATCAAATACGTTGTGTTTTCCACAAGCTCCTATTAAAGTTTGTGGGGCCAAAATCACACTTTCCTGCACCAAAAGAATCGCCTGCATCTCTTCCAAAAACGTACTGCAGGAAAATGCATAGGTTTGAATGGGCCTCAAAGAAGATAATATGAAATGGATTGTCGTGCATTGGTGCTTCAGCAAATGTGCAACAAATCAAACAGGTGTGAACTGAGCCTCAGTGTACCTGTGTTTACATGCATGCAAGCAAGTTCAGCCCTTGGATGCACATAATTCTATTTTATCTAATCACAGGTATACTGAACAGGGCTAAACATTCATTCTGATTACTACCATCATCATCTTCATCATAAGGGGTTTAGGACCCCTATGCATTCAGGGACGAATGCCCAGAATGCAGAATACCTGCGTTTCGGGCATACATCGCTGAATGCATAGGGCTCTAAATGCAAGTACTACTCAGTACAATTCAAGTCCATTGTTAGTCTTACCATAGACGTAGGATTTTTACATATATATAGTAATGCAAAGGCTATTTTTATCACTACTCAGTACAGTGTTTAGCTCCATGTCATAGACATTGACAGGCTGCAAGCTAGGCACTGAAATTTTACTTTCCAGGCAGAATAAAACTCTGGGATTGCACAGGCAGAATAGGTAGGCAGGCACAGCACAAAAATAGAAATACTGTACCACACTCTTAGGCCGGGTTCATACCTATGTGAATTAGATGTGTGTTTCCCCGCATCCAATTCGCATAGCAGGAGAATGTGACTGGCTCCCTATGGAGCCGGTTCACATATCTCCATTGCGGCTGCGGAGCGCACTGCACAAAAACACTGTGCGTCTTTGGCTTCATTTCAGGGCCAGATTCAGGCATGGAATCAGCCCTGATTCCTCTCTGAAACAGGGAACAGGGACGCACAGCACTCCCATGCGATCCACAGCGGGTTATAGTGTGAACCCGGCCTTACTTAGGATGTGGTATTATATTCTAAAGGAAGGTGTATGGGAGGATTTGGGTGCACTTTAATGTAGAACTATAGACAAAACTTTTTTTTTTTCATTTTGGATAGAGTAAGGGAGGGTTAGAACCTCCTGTAAGGTTTATTTTTTGCCATCTTTGTCACATTGGGAAGATCTCCCTTCACTTCCTGTCCCATAGCCAAAACAGGAAGTGAGAGGAAATCCCTACAAATTAATGGAATCTCTTGGTCCCCACCCAAGTCACCAGAACTAGCGTCCCCATTGAAAGATTTCCCCTCTATTACCTTGCTGGGGAAACCCAAAATGTAGGATTTCTCTTACTTTCAATGACAATGGTAAAATGGACAGAGAGGTTGAATCTCTCTAAAGGGGACACAGACAGCAGTAAAAAACTGACAAATGTTCTAATCCCTCTTCACTTTATCCAAAACAAAAAAGAAAGTTTTGCCATTCATTTCAATAGGCTTGCTCAATATGCATTCATGCTCTAAAGTGTTTTTTAGCCAATTGTTTTGACAAAACTTGCTAAGCTGCAGTGCAGCCACAGAGCAACAAATGGCATTTCCCTTTGCAGTAAAGCACATGTATTTTATTGCAGGAAAGCAGAGAGGTATAAACGCCCACTAAAAATTGCATCGTTAAACTTTTACAATGCAAAAGAACGAAACACAGGAAGAAGTTTTGATGGGAGGTTTTTAGGAATGTAATTTTAGACTACATTCACACTCAATGTGCCGAAAACACAAGAAGGCATGCACATAGGTAAATAGGCCCTAGGACAACTATTAACAATTTTTTCAATTCTGCATCTACAGTATATTTCAGCGCATACCCTGTTGAAAAGTAACATGCAAACATACCTGTTACCTGCTTAAAGACAAACTGTCACAATGTACATGCAGGGCAAAATAAAAGTATCCCTGCAAAGGGTACCCCCAACCCACTTTTTACTCACTTTGCTCCCAATATTCATACAGACTAAGAAGCAGCAAGGGATCACAAGCAAGATAACTACAGGCATACCCCACTTTTAAGTACGCAATGGGGTTTATTTACTAAAGTTTGAAAGTGTAAAATCAGGCTCACATCTGCATAGAAACCAATGAGCTTCTAACCCCAGCTTGTTCAATTTAGCTTTGGTAATACAACCTGGAAGCTTATTGTTTTTTATGCAGAAGTGAGCCTGATTTTACACTTTCCAACTTTAGTAAAAAAAACAAAAAACATTGTGTACTTAAAAGTGGGGTATGACTGTATAAGGGAGTTGGTGATGGTGGGGGGTAGGCTTTGCAAAGACACTATCACTTTGCTCTGCATGGCCAAGGTGACAGTGGGGAAGTTTATTGGAACTGGAGCACTCAGAATTTGGTGCAGCTGTGCATAGTAACCAATCAGCTTCTAACTTCAGCTTGCTCAGTTAAACGTTGACAGTAAAACCTAGAATCTGATTGGTTACTATGCACAAGTGCACTACATTCTGTGTGCTCCAGTTTTAGTAAATCTATTTACTTACATTAAATCAAATATATTTGTTCTGTTTATTGTTATCACCAAGAGAAAAAGTGAAAGCAATTCCCACATTTTGAATTGTCATCAGGACAGTGTTAAAGGGGAAATCTTCCAATAGGGACACTAGTTCTGGTGACAACCAGGGATTCCCTTAATTTGGAGGAATTTCCTCTCACTTCCTGTATTGACTTTGGGACAGGAAGTGAAGGAATGTCTCCCCAATGAGCCACAGAGGGCAAAAAAAAACAAAAACAAAAAAAAAAACTGTCAGGGGTTTTAACCCTTCCTTACTTTATCCAAAATGAAAACAAAAATGCTTTAAAACGGAGGTCCGCCCACCGCTACAAAAATTAAAAGCCAGCAGCTGCACATACTGCAGCTGCTGACTTTTAGTTATCGGACACTTACCTGTCCTGGAGTCTAGCAATGTCGGCACCACAGCTGATGTTTCCATCAGCTGTCGGGGGGTGCATGCCATCTCCATTGCGAGTAAGGGAACCGAACCCTACCACGCATGCGCTAGGCTCCGCTCCTCTCTCCTACTGGCCCGGGAGCAGAGGGAGGAGGAGGAAGCCTGGGCGGTGACGTCAATACCCGCAGCTGAGGCTCCTGGAAGCTCCTGGAGCTCCTGGAAGTGGGAACAGGATACCTGTGAAAGAAAGGAATCCTGTCCCCCCTCCCCCCAAAAGGTGCCAAATGTGGCACTGGAGGGGGGGAGGAGTACAATGAGCGGAAGTTCCTCTTTTGGGTGGAACTCCGCTTTTAAGTTCCATTTTAAGCTGGCCAAATACAGCAAATTTCATCCAGCTCCTGATGAGGATGCGCTCATTTACTATTCATTTCAGTATGTTCATAGTAACAAATCAGCTTCTAGCTTCAGCTTGCTCAAATAAGCAAAAGTGTATCAATGCTCCAGGTAGATCAGAGTGGAATGAACCTCTCCTCTAAATTAGAAGCCACAGATGCTGGCAATGCATATAGCAATGAGGATGAGAAAAAATTCTGGACAGCCGCACTCCAACAATTTGCCTTTAATCGTAGAAAATATGATCAAAAATACATGCCACAGCAGAACAGACAGAAGATCTGACGCGTTTCAAATATCAAACAGTGCTTAACCATAGCTAACAATCACAAACATGAATTTCATATAAATACTTGTCTCTTTTGACCATGTGACCAAATAAGTGATTCATTGAGTCCAATCAACAAATTCTGTGGGCTCAATCAAAAACATGACTAACCTATGTGATTGAATAAAGTGCTTGTGAATATATCTATGTGAAAGAGTAAATGTATGAATACAGACCCAAAGGAAGGGTTTGTATAAAAAATGAATAATAACACTTTTTAATTCCTAACAAATCCATATGTATGCGAAAAGAATATATATGTGAATACGTGAAAAAAAAAAAATATATATTAGATGTGTAAAATATTTTTGTTTTTATCACTTTTAAGTATATGTGAGAAAACCCCTCATATACATAAGTTAAATGTGATGTATGCAACAATTAGAAATAGTCTAAGATGAGTGTATTAATAATAATAATGTTGGAACGTGTTCATAAATGAGTGAACCTAACCTAAACAGAAACAAAAATATGTGAAAGAGAATGTGTGCTAGTATAAATGTTTGAAAGCAATAAAGGCAAAAAGCCTCCACTGTATGTCACAAAGCTACAGATATTAGCACAAAACACGACCCTCATACATATACAGGCATACCCCACTTTTAAGTACACAAAATCACAAAATCAGGCTAATTTCTGCATAGAAACCAATGAGCTTCTAACCCCAGTGTGTTCTGTAATAAAGCCTGAAAGCTCATTGGTTTCTATGTAGAAGTAAGCCTGATTTTGCACTTTTCAGCTTTAGTAAATAAACCCCATTGTGTACTTAAAAGTGGGGTATGCCTGTAGCTTTGTGTATGGACCATAAGTATGGGTTAACCCCCGATAAACTTAAATAGACTGACTAAGAATTAATGAATTAATTAATATATCTTTCTTTGTTTCAAAGGAAAATCATTACTACAATTGATATAAAAGCAACTATTACATACATTGCTAATATTATATACTATATTATGTGTTACTATGCACAAGTGCACTACATTCTGTGTGCTCCAGTTTCCCCACTGTCTCTTTGAACAGTGAGTGTGGGCACCTTTCCGTCAAGGTAACACACATATATGCAGCATCACAAAGCGAGCTTTGTGCATGTGGCGCTGCATATACAGTATATATGACATGTTTTTGTGGTGGGAGTGCAAACCATTACTGACTGCTCTTGGTCTCAGGATAACAAGTAAAAGCCATTCACAGTGATCACTATGTTTTAGAACCCTCTCTTGTATCTTTTTTCTAACTGCAGGTACATTGTATCTATTTCTCGTAGCTAAATAGATATGTAGCTATTTCTCGTAGCTAGAGGAGTCTCAAACAAAAAAGTCTGTTTAAAAATGAAGATACAACAGTTAGATCAGAGCTTCAGGGCTCGTTCACACATAAGGTTGGAGGGGTGGTAAAATCAGGCAGACTGCCGCATTTGTGAGTGAGCCCTCAGAGCATGGTACAAACACGTACAAATAAATATAATGCATATAATCTGACATCCCCATGCACATAAGAAGTAGGAAAATTTATTTTTGGTTTGTTAGATGGTGGTGGTTCATGGTAATGGCAAGAAATATAGAGCTAACTTTTTTTTTTTAATCTTTTTCAGCCAGTTTTCCAGTGATAATAATAAAAAAAAAATCAAAATCAGAAAACCAGGTGCTACCAATAAACATTTACCAGCGAATGAAGCCAATTTATCCTGAATAAAGCAAGGTATTATTCACCCGTACAAGCAATAGATGCAACAATATGTTATATGTATATTCAGTGTTACAACACAGACCAAAGTTGTAAAACTGTATTCAGGTGTTAAAGTTAGTTTTACCTTCATTATAAAGGGGTAAAAAAATAAATGTCTTTAAAATACTAGCATAGTCGGTCTTTGCAGTAGTCTCTTGGATGTCCTTGCACTTCAGCAATCAGGCAGGAAGAGGAGGGGGCTTACTGCATTGTACTGTGTACTGTAAAGGTAATACAAATGGTGCTTAATGATTGGAGGATAGAGCACAAGGAGGACTTCATCACTGAGCTGTTCCTTCACCATCCAATCACAAGTTTGACCAAGTACACCCAGTATGAACATATTTACAAACTTTCACAGGTAAGACTGCTCACAAGGGCTGTGTATAATATCCACCCCCATGTGTGTGTTGTGTAAGGGTGGTGCAATGCATTGTTACAACTCATTGCAACTTTTACCTTTTTTTAACTTTATTGAAATGTAACAAAATTACTATTACTAATCACGCTGCCAGCCTTCACTTTCTTAGGCCTCACTTCGATGGATGGTCGCAGTAAAAACAGGCAGTTGAGAACTGATTTTACTACCCCTAAGTACAGAGCTGAAAGACATTATGGCCACATTGCCATGGTGTGCTGTAGCAAAACGGATACCACAGGTTGTGTTCAACAGGCATTACTGTCACCAATTACAACCCTTTCAAATGAATAGGGTTGGGCCACAACCACTCTGCAACCATGTGTGATGCATGTGGTTGCCCATGGTGCAGCAGGCTTCCAATGATTAACACAGAAGCAATATATCACCTCTAGACCGCTTGTAAAATGCCTCTGAAAAGCAATCCACTGCAATGATTGCTGCACATGTAAATGAGACGTTAAAGGGGTTGTAAACCCTTGTGTTTTTTCACCTTAATGCACTCTATGCATTAAAGTGAAAAACCTTCTCTCATGCTGCAGACCCCCAGACCCCCCGTTTTACTTACCCGAGCCCTGTCTTTCTCACCCCAGGGACGAACACACCAGCTATGACTGGTATCTTGTGTTGTGATTGGATAGATCGATAGCAGTGCAGCCATTGGCTCCCGCTGCTGTCAATCAAATCCAATTATGCGAGTGTAGGGGCGGGGCCAAGTTCTGCTTTCTGTGTCAGCAGAAGCAGGACACAGGAGCGCACGCGCACGGGTGTCCCGAAGCAAAACGCTTCTCCGGCGGGGCACTCGAGAAGAGGAGGAGCCACCAGCGCTGCTGAGGGACCCCAGAAGAGGAGGATTGGGGCCACTCCAAAACCAACTGCACAGTGGAGGTAAGTTTGGCATGTTTGTTATTTAAAAATAAATAAAAATGAGGGTTTAGTAAGAGCTACAGTTTTAAAAGAACTTTCAGCATCTGACACTTCCAAGAGTAAAATCACCATCCCCCTGCCTTTCTCATTGGTTCTATCCACCAGTCCGTACATGACTTCCCTGTTATACTGAGACTAGTGTGGCAGGGGACCAGGCTACAGGCAGAAGATTTATTGAGGGCTGTAGTTCTTCAGAAGAACAAAGATCTGCAGTATGAGTGTTACAAAAGGAAAGTGTTTTTTTGAAGGACAATTAAAATCTTACTATTTTTATTTGTCTGACTTAATGCAAGATATGGTTGTGGGGTGCCTGCTATTATGGACATAACACAGGACTAGTTGACCTAAACCAGCCTTTTTCAAACAGGATGCCCAGGCAGATGTTTACAAGCCCAGGCCGTAGGTGGATCAATCTTGTGTTTTAGTTACACAAAGCAACAGGTTTTCATTATGCATCACTATGAATTTC
Source organism: Lithobates pipiens (assembly GCF_037356315.1). Lineage (NCBI taxonomy): Eukaryota > Metazoa > Chordata > Amphibia > Anura > Ranidae > Lithobates > Lithobates pipiens. The sequence goes on along the minus strand of NW_027507758.1, from coordinate 473,211,698 downwards.
TAGCCACCGTCATCCTAACAACCAATCACATCATTAGTTGATTAGGGGGATGTTGGTTGCCTCCACAGCATTATTGTTTAACTGTCCTCTGCCCCTCCAACTCAGCACTGGGGTGACATTAGCTGACTGATGTCAAGAAATTGAGGGAGAAGAGAAACATTGGAATACTAGTCAGTACCAGTGTGCAAAACTATTTGCTTTGGAGGAATAAATCACCTCTAATTTTGGGTGACCTACATGTGTGGATGTTGCTGCATTATGTAAAACTATTATGCCCTGTACACACGGTCGGACATTCCGATGACAAAATCCGTCAGATTTTTTCCGATGGATTTTGGCCCAAACTTGTCTTGCATACACATGGTCGCACAAAGTTGTCAGAAAATCCGATCGTTCAGAACGAGGTGACGTACAACGCGTACGACGGGACTATAAAGAGGCCAGTAGCCAATAGCTTTCCTCTCGTAATTTATTCCGAGCATGCGTAGCACTTTGTGTATCAGAATTATCTACACACGATCGGAATTTAAACGATCGGATTTTGTTGTCGGAAAATTTTAGAACAAGATCTCAGACTTTGTGTGTCGGAAATTCCGACAGAAAAAATCCGATGGAGCCCACACACGATCGGAAGTTCTGACAACACAGAATGGTCGCACATTTTCTGGCGGAAAGTCCGGCTTTGTGTACAGGGCATTAGAATAATTTTTACATTTTAGAACGGGGTGCCTCGAGACTGTCCACAATTTTAAAGGGTGGTTTGACTGAAATAAAGTTGAGAAACACTGATCGGAACTGTTATTTTAAAAAAAGGAGACATTGAGAAGAAAAGGGGAAAGGGATAAAGAAGAGAGGGGGAAATAAAATAAATTCACGTGTCCCAGTTTAGCTAATAGAAATGCTGTAAAGAGCAGTGACTAATTCTACATGTATAAATGTAAATGTATACAGTAATTCTTTTCATATAACATATTGCACTAGCATCACTTCCGATAAAGCTCAAATAATTGACACCTTTTTCCATTTAGTGTCACTCTGTACTGAATTTCAGGGAAATAATTAGCTCTAATGTGTGGTTTGCTCTTCTGACATCCTCTTTGATATGAATGGAAGGGTGATATTTATTGGAAAGATGACAGAAGTATAGAGCAGCAGGGGGGCGTCACGGTTATTGTGTCCTGCCATCAGCTGGGCTTATGTGTCAACGGGGTAATACAGATTCAAAAGAGACAAGAGTTTATAAAGTTGTTTCCTCTGTTTAGGAAACATGCAGCCAGCGATGTGTTAATAGAAGAAAAAAGATGTTATGTCAACTTTCCTTTTGTTTATACAACACCTTGCACATACCATGGTGGCTGATAGAAAAATGGCTGACCTTTCCCCTTTCTTCAAAACTGTATACAAAACAATTGGAGCATAGAGGAGCTAGGTTTTATATGATCAGGAGCTCTTCATGTGGCATGAATATGGCCAGGGCACAGTTGTGAACTTTTTGGAGGTTGTGCAGGAAAATTCATACTCTATTGCAGTCTTTCTCAAACTTTTTAAAATGGAGAAACCCTTGAAATAACTTTCCGGTCTCAGGAAGCCCCTGTTAATGGTTACTGTATTTACAGCTTATGGCACATTAGCATGAACAATAAGTCAGCTGAGACATGCCCCCTTAAATTGGTGATCATTAAAGTACCCCATAACATCAGTGGTCAATGAAAGCCTCCTACACATACATGGTCCTTACATTGGTGGTCACTGGGAAGAACGCTCCTTACATTGGTGGTCACTGGGAAGAATGCTCCTTACATTGGTGGTCACTGGGAAGAATTCTCCTTACATTGGTGGTCACTGGGAAGAATTTGCCTTACATTGGTGGTCACTGGGAAGAATTTCCCATACATTGGTGGTCAGGGGAAAAAAAGTTCCTTACAATGGCGGTCAGTGGAATGAATGCTCCTTACATTGGTGGTCAGTGGAAAGAATTCTCCTTACATTGGTTGTCAGGAAAAAGAACACTTCTTACATTGACTGTCAAGGGAAAGAATGCTCCTTACATTGGTGACCACTGGGAAGAATGCTCTTTACATTGGTGGTCAGGGGAAAGAATGCTTCTGATATTGGTGGTAAGGAGCAAGAATACTCCTTACATTGGTGGTCACTGAGAAGAATGCGCCTTGCATTGGTGGTCACTGGGAAGAGTTCCTCATACATTGGTGATCAGGGGAAAAAGTTCCTTACATTGGTGGTCAGTGGAATGAATGTTCCGTACATTGGTGATCAGTGGAAAGAATTCTCCTTACATTGGTGGTGAGAAAAAAGAACACTTCTTACATTGGTGGTCAGGGAAAAGAAATGCTCCTTACATTGGTGACCACTGGGAACAACACTCCTTACATTGGTGGTAAGGGGAAAGAATGCTCCTTACATTGGTGGTCACTGGGAAGAATTATTCTTACATTGGTGGCCAGGGGAAAGAATGCTCCTTACATTGGTGGTCAGAAAAATAATGCTTCTCTAATTGGTGGTCAGTGGAAAGAATTCTCCTTACATTGGTGGTCCGGGGAAAGAATTCTCCTTACATTGGTGGTCAGGGGATAGATTGTTCCTTACATTGGTGGTCAGGGGATAGATTGTTTCTTACATTGGTAATCAGGAGATATAATGTTCATTAAAGCGGGACTGTACTGGGGAAAAAAATATTAAAAGCCAGCAGCTATAAATACTACAGCTGCTGACTTTTAATAAATGGACACTCACCTGTCCCGGGGTCCAGCGATGCCGGCAGCCGAGGCCGATCGATCGTTCGGCTCTCGGCTGCTGCCGCCACCATTCTAGGTGAGGGAATCAGGAAGTGAAGCGAATCGGCTTCACTTCCCGGTTCCCTACTGCGCATGCGCGAGTCGCGCAGCGCAATAGGAATTGTCCGCGCTGTCTCTGGGACCCGTGTGTGTCCCAGCAGACAGTGCGGCAGGACAGGAAGAGGCATAGACTCCCACAGGAGTCTATGCCCGGAAGTGGGTGTAAATACCTGTCTTTGACAGGTATCTCCACCCCCCTCCCCCTGAAAGGTGCCAATTGTGACACCGGAGGGGGGAGGGTTCCGATCAGCGGAAGTTCCACTTTAGGGTGGAACCCCGCTTTACCATTGGTGGTCAGTGGAATGAATGCTGCATATAGGTGGTCAGAGAAAAGCATGCCACTAAACTGGCCCAGCCTACCTTCTGAGTGAGTAATGTAGGGTACACACTATAAGAAAATCGAATGATTGTCCAATTTTCCTCGTTGTCTTCACAGCAAGTCTGAGGAAAGAATTAATGTCTGAAAATTCTCGTATGACGAAGGCTTTTTTTTTTTTGTTTATTGTTTCTGATCATGCATAGTCTTTCCTTTCAGATTTTTCTTGTCCGAAAATTATACACATGAAAGGAAAATCATTTGTTTGGTTCTCATACAAAAGAAATGTTGGAGTTTGTCCCTTCTGAAACTCTTATAGTGTGTACAAGCCTTTAGGCTGACCATACCTTAGTTAATTTTTCTTTAGATTTACTAAAACCGTATAATACGAGGTCAAACCTAAACACTTTCAATTTGTATGCAGACAGGCAGGCCCTTGCACTACATAGTTGAAGGTAAATCTAAAGGAAATTGGATAATGTATGGCCAGCCTAAAAAAAAATTGTATGTGGATGGCTGGATATGTCAGTGCAATATGAACTAGTAAAATAGTTAATTCTACATCACCTGTGAAATGTTTAGTATGCTGTGTAATACATCAAAGCATTGTGGTCCCATAAATAGTGTCAGTGACCGCTTTGTACATACCTAAATCGTGTCATAGACATTGGACAACTATCATCCAATAAGGCTGATTGCAGCTAGATTTTGTGAAACCTGATGTCTATGAGCAGCAGAAGCCAATGCCAGGCTACTGTATCATAGTAGGGGTAAAAACAAATGTCCAGGCAGTACTGTTTCCCAGGAGAAGCCTTTATTGGATGGGTCTGACTGCACTCCTTTCCATTCTAAAGGCATGAAAAAAGCTAATTTAGGTGACTTAAATTACACCCAAAGTTGTTCAAATAAAAAAACTCTCCCAATGGTTGGATTTGGACTGCAAGTCCAAATCCAAACATCCTTGAGGTCTGTTGCCACCCTAGTACCAGTGCTTATTCTAGGGTGCAGTATAACATGCACTAAATATGTGAAAGCCCAATTAAACTTTCAGCCTAAATTACCTTAATATATTCAAGGTGTTATCACAACTAAAGGCTTAAGCCCCATACACACTATCAGATTTTCTGCTGATTTCTTCCTTCAGATTTACCAAAACCATGTAGTGTAAGGGCCTGCCTGATTGCATACAAATTTAAGCTCCTTAAGCCCCGTACACACGAGCGGACTTTTCGACATCCAAACTCCGACGGACTGAGTCCGTCAGACTATCCGATCGTGTGTGGGCTGCAACGGACTTTAGCTTCGCTAAAGTCTGACGGACTTTAGAAATGAAGCATGCTTCAAATTTTCCCGACGGAACTCCGCCGGACCCAGTCCCCTTCGAAAAATTCGCTCGTGTGTGTGCTACTCCGACGGACTAAAACCGACGCTAGGGCAGCTATTGGCTACTGTCTATGAACTTCCTACGTCGAATCCAGTCGTACGTCATCACGTTCGACTCCGTCGGAGTTTGGTGTGATGGTGTGTGGTCAAGTCCGTTCGGTCGAAAAGTCCGCCAGAACTCCGTCGGAACTCCGGCGGAACTCCTTTGGAGGTCTGTCAGACTTAATCCCTCTCGTGTGTACGGGGCTTAAGGTTTGACCTCATGTTATATGTTTTTGGTAAATCTGAAGGAAAAAATCTGCAGAAAATCTGATAGTGTGTATGGGGCTTTATAGTTTGTATGTAGAAAAGCCTGTCCCCAGCCAGCATGTTGCATAGTGGGACTCTTGTGGGGAAGTAATGATCTCTTTGAAGAGGTCTGATACGCCCCCTGCTGAGTCTGAGCTCTACAATGAGAGGGGAGAATGAGATTTGCGCATTGAAGTGATTAACCACTTGCTTACTGGGCACTTAAACCCCCCTCAGTCCCAGACCAATTTTCAGCTTTCAGCGCTGATGCACTTTGAATGACAATTGCGCGGTCATACAACACTGTACCCAAATGAAATTTTTATCATTTTTTTTTCCCACAAATAGAGCTTTCTTTTGGTGGTATTTAATTACAGCTGGGAGTTTTATTTTTTGCTAAACAAACAAAAAAAGATGCAAAAAAAAAATCATGTTTAATAGTTTGTTATAAAATTTTGCAAACAGGTCATTTTTCTCCTTCATTGAAGTGCGCTGATGAGGCGGCACTGATAGGCTGCACTGATGGGCACTGATAGGCTGCATTCGTGGGCACTGATAGGCTGCACTGGTGGGCACTGATAGGCATAGTTAAGGCGGCACTAATAGGCACAGTTAAGGCGGCACCGATGGGCACAGATAAGGCGGCACTGATGGGCAAAGATGGGCACAGATAAGATGGCACGGATGGGTGGCACAGATGGGTGGCACGGATGGGTGGCACTAAGGGGCACTGATAGGTACCACTGATAGATGGGACTGATGGGCACTGATAGGTGGCACTGATAGGTGGCTCTGATAGGTGGCACTGCTGGGCACTGATGGGCGGCACTGCTGGGCACTGATGGGCGGCACTGCTGGGCACGGATATGTGGCACTGGGGTGCAGCACCTTTGTTGAGGCAGATTGGGGGCACTGCTGGGTGGCACTGTGGGCACTGCTGGGTGGCACTGTGGGCACTGCTGGGTGGCACTATGGGCACTGCTGGGTGGCACTGACAGGGGGGACACATTTTTTATTTATGTGGCAAAGCAGGGGGCAGGTGGGCACTGGCAGGGGGCAGGTGGGCACTGGCAGGGGGCAGGTGGGCACTGGCAGGGCTGGCCGTGATCGGGACTGATGTCCCGATCACGGCCGCCGGTGATCGGCTCTTTTTTTTTCTCAGCGCGAGGAGGAATAATAGCCGATTACCGACTCCGTTATATCACATGATCAGCTGTCATTGGCTGACAGCTGATCACGTGATAAGGGGTTGGGATCGACCCCTTGCTCGGATCGGTGATCATAGACTCGCCGATCACAGAGCGCGCCTCATGGGGCGCGCAGGCCGCTCGTGCACGGGTCTACGTCAATAGACGTAGTCCCGGCAAAGGAGATCCGCGCTGTAGCCGTCATTCAGCTATAGAGCGGGTCTCAACTGGTTAAAGTATAACTAAAGGCAAAACCTTTTATTTTTTTTTATTTTTTTTTGGATAGAGTGTAGAGGGATTAAAACACCTGTCAGTTTTTTATTGCTGACTGTGCCCCCTTTAGATTCACCCTATTTGTCCCGAATTTTGGGTTGTTCCCAGAAAAGTAATAGATGGGAAACCGGTGCCCGTAAAAAAGATGGCCGTGAGCCGACCATGCAACTGCGCATGCGCCGTTCTAAAGGCAGCCGTGCTTGGGAAAGCTCGTATGCGCTCAGCCGGGTGGCGCATGTGCAGTAACGCAATTGCGCCACCCGGCGCCATTTTTACATAGTTAGTAAGGTTGAATAAAGACACCAGTCCATCCAGTTCAACCTGAGTGAGTGTCTACAATTGCCCTATCCCTGTACATTACACACTCACATCTCTCCCTACCCTCAAGGAGCCCACAATCCAAGGTCCCCATTCATATACTAGGGCCAATTTTGGACAGAAGCCAATTAACCTACCTGCATGTCTTTGGAGTGTGGGAGGAAACCAGAGTACCCGGAGGAAACCCATGCAGGCACAGGGAGAACATGCAAACTCCAGGCAGGTAGTGTCGTGGATGGGAATTGAACCAGCGACCCTTTTTACTGCTAGGTGAGAGTGCTAACCACTACACCACTGTGCCATCCTAAACGAAATGATCGAGAGAGACCACGGCGGCCAGCAACTGTGCACTCATCATAGGTGGTGTCACGGAGGAGCCGAGCAGCCGGTGAGGACACTCAAGAGGAGGAGGAGGAGAATGAAGCTGGGGGGATATCCATAGTAAAAAGAGGACAGAGAGAGAGAGAGGAGGATGTTACTGGGAGCCCCGGGAGGCAGAAGCCATGCCATGCAGGGGGCAGAGACTTATGTGCTCTGTCCACCATCCATCATATCACTTCTCCAGTCCACATCATCAGTGTGCTGTTTCCTCCTCCTGTGCCCCTTTCACCTCTCCAAAGGTCAGGGCAGCCCTGTGCCTCTGTCAACCTCCTGTAGTATGTTCGCAGCTTCTGTCCACCTCCTGTATCATGTCCGCAGCCTCTGTCCACCTCCCGTATCATGTCCGCAGCCTCTGTCCACCTCCCGTATCATGTCTGCAGCCTCTGACATGTCTGCAGTCTCTGAGGGGATCCTAAAAAGAGTGGGAGCGCCGCCCGGGATGGGGGTTACAGGAAGATGAAAAGCTTGCTGGGGAATGGAATGTGCGGGACTGCCAATATCCTATAATATAAACATAGAGAACATGCAACTAGTGCATTAAGAGCCGTCCCCTTGAACTTTTAAGGCAGAAAGAAGTATAAAGGTACAGAAGTATATAAAGGGCAACTATGTGCCACTTTAAATACAAAACGGTGGGTATTGCTAACAGACAACAATCATTAAAAGATTTTTTTATACATAAAGTACACCAACAGAACTTATAATACATGAATATACATATATATCAAACCCTAGGCTAATAATCAAGGCACTGTCAGAGTCAAACTGAGGTCAGTCCATAGAGATTTGTAGCCTGCATCCTGGCATTTCGGAAATTTATATTGGTACATATTTTCCTTCATCAGGGGAGATTTACTTGGGGTGACTTTATCTTTATCTGCAGCATAAATATAATAAATAATATATGTGCAGTAACATGTGAAAAACAATAATGTCATATAAGTAATTTGTACAATGTTTTAGGTCAAAGGGTAATTACATATGGATTTCATAGACATAACATGGAAGAAACATAAAAGCAAAGGCATATAAACCACGTTGGCTGGAAGAGCTCAGACAGAGACCTGCCAACATGCAACTGCATAATCAGGGAGCGGCCATGTGCTTCACACATATCGGTACTGGGTTTTATAGTGATTTTTCCTTTTCCCTCTTTTTCCCTCCATATTCCTTACAAATGGCAGCGTATTAAGGTGAAGAATGGGCAATCTCTATGTCCAACATTGATCTCAACTTTTAAACTGTTTGAGAGGACAATTTGAAGTTGTGCTCAATTTGAAATTGAAGTCATTACTAATTGAGAAATCGCATGAAAAATTGAAATCAGTGACCAGCGCTGCCGAAGCGCCTGAAAGTGTTTAGGCAGCGGCACTTTGTAGGCGCTTTTAACCCTTTTTCAGCTGATAGTGGGGGTTTAAAGCGCCCCGCTAGCGGCTGAAAGGCGCCGCTAAAACAAAGGTAAAGCGCCGCTAAAACTAGCAGCGATTCGATATGAAAGTGGCCTAACAATTGCCATGCTTTACAACCTGAGCATTATGGATGCACTGTACATTGAATAATTATTTAAAACATAGAAAATAGTTATTAGAAAAATAAATGAAACATAATTTTATAAATATGTGGATGTTCTAAAAAGATTAAATGTAAAACAGACTAAAAACTATTATATGTCTCCTTTGATGCAAACAAACTTCCTTGTGCTGCAACAGGCTGCAGTAGAGTATTGGAACCAAATACCTTGATTTGTCTTTGTCAAAGTGCCCACTAGTTAGCGTTACTGAATTGCAATTGTGAAAATAAGTAGAAAGTAAATTCCTATTCTGCAAAGTTTAGTTACCTGGCTTTAGTGTTATTACTCTGACTTCAATACCATGAGTTACAGACCTAGATCAAGTATGGAGGTAAGGACTTGTGATCTGTATTCTTGTTCAGTAACTCAGAAAGTATTGAAGATAAACAGTCGCCACAACAGGCAGCTAGCTTTTATGGAAGGTGAGAAATGACAACCCTGTCCTCACAATACTCTCTAGACAGGATTACTAAAGGTGCCTATAGACACCAGAGATCAATGCAGATCAGTGAATATTTGAAGGTGTGCATTCACATGACAGACACATAGCACCAAATTGTCCTTCATTTGGGAGGACTGTCCCTCTTTTGGTGCCAAATCCCTTTGTTCCTCTTTTCTCCTTAGTTGTCCTGTCCTCCTTGGCCTGATGAGTAATATTCAACTACAAAAAGTGTTATATTGCACCAAATCTTTTCTCCCAACTCTCTTTTAATACATTTCATATGAAAAGCCAGTACAAAGAAAAAGTAATGGTAAAAAGCAATTTTAAGATCGGACTATCTGGCGGACTTAGTCCGGCGGACAATCCGACGGACTTTGCAGCTGAGGTCCGCCGGACTTTCAAGCGAACGGACTTGGCCACACACGATCACTCCAAAAGTCTAGCGGATTCGAACATGATGACATAGAATAAGGAAGTTGATAGTCAGTAGCCAATAGCTGCCCTAGCGTCGGTTTTAGCACACAGACAAATGGATTGTCCGCTAAAAGTCGAAAGTCGAGTCCGGCGGACAATTTTGAAGCAAGTCTTATTTCTAAGTCCGCCGGACTTTTGGGAAGAAAAAGTCAGCTGGAGCCCATACACGATCGAATTGTCCGGTGGACTTTGGTCTGCCGGATAGTCCGATCCTGTGTACGCGGCATTACACCACTTTTGTTGATAAAAAAAATGCATCCCCTCTGGGTGATCCATGTACATTTCTGGGATTTTAACAAACTTTTTTGCAGATTCCTACCTTTTATTATTCTGAAGTAATAGCTGTTTGTTTGTCCATTTGTGGAGTGAATCTGTATGGGAGTGGTTTTATATTTATCAATCAGCTGCTGCACCTTCATGGCTCTAATCTAACTTACAGGATCTGCATCCCCTTTGCATGTGTTCTCCCTATGTATCTCACAAAAAATGAATTTTTGTTGCAGGGGATACTTAATATCTGATTTGTATCTTTGTGCATACTTCTGGGAAATCAGTATCTTCAGTGATCTTCTAAGCCCTGTGCCAAGCGGATTTCCTTCTGCATACTGACTATTGAAAGTGCTCGTTTGACAGTGCCAAATACAGAATAACTTTTTCAGATTGGGCAAGGTGGAGAGAAAGAGCAGTGATGTCATGATCCCCACCCAATCAGTGAATGCCTTATATTCATAAAATATATATATATAAGGCATTCTTTAAATGGAAAGTGCCAAAAAATAGCGACCCCCTGTGGTCAGTGTGCAGAGGAGTAGCTGCTTGATACAGGACCTGGAAGACAATCCGCCCATCTGTGTGCTAGTCTGCCGGACTTTTGAAATGAACAGAGAAAAGTCTGTTAATTTTGAACATGGCTCCAGGTAGACGGAACTAGCGAAGGAAGTCAATGTCGCCGCCTCCATCGGCGAGATTGACACCTCGCTAGCCCCATCACCTGGTATGGATTTAAAGGGGAAGCCCTACGCTGAAAAAACAGCGTGGGGGTCCCCCCAAAGTCCATACCAGACCCTTATCCGAGCATGCAGCCCGGCCGGTCAGGAAAGGTGGTGGGGACGAGCGAGTGCCCCCCCTCCTGAGCAGTACCAGGCCGCGTGCCCTCAACATGGGGGGTGCTTTGGGGAAGGGGGGGCCCCCATGTTGATGAGAACAAGGGTCTGCGGGCGGGGGGGCTTATGAGAATCCGGGAGCCCCCTTTAATAAGGGTACCCCCAGATTCCGGCCCCACACCCTATGTGAATGAATATGGGGTACATGGTACCCCTACCCATTCACCTGGGGGGAAAAAAGTGTACATAAAAAAAAAACACAAGTTTTTTAAATACTTTATTAGACAGCTCCACGGGTCTTCTCTTCTTCCGTCTTCGGGGGTCTTCTCGCCGGACTCTTCCACTATCTTCTGCTCTTTTGCTAGCTCTTTTACTAGCGGAAGAGCCCGGCTTTCTCCTTTGTCGCTGCTGCCGTCCGGGGGTCTTATTCCGACTTTGGGGTCTTGTCCCGCTCTTCGGGGGTCTTGTCCCGCTCTTCGGTTCTTCTTGCCGGGCCTCTGCTTTCTTCTTCCAGCTCTTTAACTAGCGTTGGTCCGGTCTTCTGTCGCTGTTGCCTTCTGCCTTCTAGTCCGATCGCGTGCATGCGGCATTAGTGTGAAGCTTAATTACAGGTTTGGTGTTATAGCATCAAATATATACAGTCTTAGCAGCAGGATGGGGACTTGTCTTCCCATTTCTATTGAGTCAGACTGAGTGCTGATCAGCCATTCACAGGAAGCTTTGTATTTTATGAATGAATACAAGGCTTTCTCTAATTGAGGTGGAGATCGTGATGTCATCTGCCCATCTTTCCACCTCAGCAAATTAATAGAAGCCTTGCATTTATTCATAAAAAAGAGCTCTTGTTAATGGCTGAGGTGAGCTCAGCCTGACTCAGTCTGGTTCGGGGAATGGGACAGGAATTCCCTGTATTGCTGTCGGAACACATCACTGTATACTATATGTAGGTTATGCAGCCACATCTCTTAGTAAAGAAAACAGTTTGTTTGGCCCAAGTAAAACAAAACCTTAACACTGACAGGAGAGCTTGCAAAGATCAGATTTTATTAATTTATGTAAAACCTTTATCCTAAAAGAAAAAATAAACTGTTTGCTGTAAATGCTTAAAAAGTGTTACCTGGAAATGCTTAAAAAGTGTTAGCTGGAATTAGGCTTTATTTGTAAATCACTTGTGTAAGGGCGATCTATATCTTCTATAGTGATGGACGAACTTCCGACGGGACGTTTCGCGAACCTATAGTTCACGAACCGTAACATTGACTTCAATGGGAGGTATTGATATGATAATGATATTGGGTCTGGCATCAAAAGTAATATTTCTGTCTTTGCAGATGACACCAAGATATGCAGTGGAATAACGTCTTTACAGGATGTCTCCAATTTACAAGCCGACCTCAATACACTGTCTAATTGGGCGACTATGTGGCAGATGAGGTTTAATGTTGATAAATGTAAAGTTATGCACTTGGGGCCTAAGAATATGCATGCATCATACATGCTAGGGGGAGTACAACTGGGGGAATCCATAGTGGAGAAGGATCTGGGGGTTTTGGTAGACCATAAGCTCAATAACAACATGCAATGCCAAGCTGCTGTTTGCAAAGCGAGCAAAGTCCTTTCTTGTATTAAGAGAGGTATGGACTCCAGAGAAAGAGATATAATTTTGCCCCTGTTCAAATCATTAGTAAGACCTCACCTGGAATATGCCGTTCAGTTTTGGGCACCAGTTCTCAAAAAGGATATCAGGGAACTGGAGAAAGTGCAGAGAAGGGCAACCAAACTGATAAGAGGCATGGAGGAACTCAGCTATGAGGAGAGATTAGAGGAACTAAATTTATTCACTCTTGAGAAGAGGAGATTAAGGGGGGATATGATTAACATGTTCAAATATATTAGGGGTCCATATAGTGAACTTGGTGTTGAGTTGTTCTCTGTACGGTCAACCCCCGAGGACACGGGGGCACTCTTTACGTCTAGAGGAAAAGAGATTTCAGCTTCAAGTACGGAAAGGTTTCTTCACAGTTAGAGCAGTGAAAATGTGGAATAGACTCCCGCCAGAGGTGGTTCTGGCCAGTTCAGTAGATTGCTTTAAGAAAGGCTTGGATACTTTCCTGATGGTACATAATATAACTAGGTACTAACATAGGTAAAGTTGATCCAGGGAAAATCCGATCGCCTATTGGGGGATCAGGAAGGAATTTTTTTCCCCTGCTGTAGTAAATTGGAGCATGCGCTGCTGGGTTTTTTTTTCGCCTTCCTCTGGATCAATTGTGGGCATAAAATTGGGTATCTGGATTGTACGATTATTTTTTATTTTATTTATTTGTTTTTAAGGTTGAACTGGATGGACTTGTGTCTTTTTTCAACCTGACTAACTATGTAACTATGTAACTATGAACTTTGCAAACCTACAGGTCAAATTTGCAGCCACAAAATAATTACTAGCTGTGCAAACATAGTCCCACCACATGGCCAATGACATAACACATGTATGAGGTGAATCTGGGATCGACAACTACAAGCATTCTTTTTTTATATGTGAAATTGTTGTGACAATTCAGGACTGTGGAGCGCATGAAGGCAATGGAGGAGAGGGAAGGTCAGGGTAGGCAAAGAAGAGGGTGCAGGAGATGATCACCAGCAGCGTGACATACAGCAATGACACCTGCACCATGATAGAGTCATCTGACACCAGCACCGTGATAGAGAGCACTGACATCAGCAGCCTGACATACAGCAATGACACCTGCACCGTGATAGAGTGATCTGACACCAGCACCGTGATAGAGAGCACTGACATCAGCAGCGTGACATAAAGCACTGACACCAGCACCGTGATATACAGCACTGACACCAGCACCGTGATAGAGAGCACTGACATCAGCAGCGTGACATACAGCAATGACACCTGCACCGTGATAGAGTGATCTGACACCAGCACCGTGATAGAGAGCACTGACATCAGCAGCGTGACATACAGCAATGACACCTGCACCGTGATAGAGTGATCTGACACCAGCACCGTGATAGAGAGCACTGACATCAGCAGCGTGACATAAAGCACTGACACCAACACCGTGATATACAGCACTGACACCAGCACCGTGATAGAGAGCACTGACATCAGCAGCGTGACATAAAGCACTGATACCAGCACCGTAATATACAGCACTGACACCAGCACCGTGACATAAAGCACTCACACCAGCACCGTGATATACAGCACTGACACCAGCACCGTGATATACAGCACTGACACCTGCACCGTAAGCAGCCCCAGGAGGAAGTCAGCACAGCACAGGGATGGTGGGAGCCCCTCATAATGAGCATAGCACAGGGATGGTGGGAGCCCCTCATAATATGCACAGCAGAGGCACAGCCCCAGGAGGAAGTCAGCACAGCACAGGGATGGTGGGAGCCCCTCATAATAAGCAGCCCCAGGAGGAAGTCAGCACAGCACAGGGATGGTGGGAGCCCCTCATAATAATCAGCCCCAGTAGAAATATGACACCGCTCAACCTCTTCAAACAGGAGGGTACGGGCATATAGTACGGTGTGCTTTTTTTGGACAAGGAAGTGAGCCAAATGAAGAGAGAAGGTCTGTGTGCTCGATTAAAAAAAATCGTTTATAGACATATACATGGTCTACTGGTCACATGTGTTGAATTCCTCCGAGATCCATGCCTCATTCATTTTTAGAAATGTGAGGTAGTTAACACTGTCGTGAGCTAGGCGAGTAATCTTATCGGTCACGATCCCCCCTGCTGCGCTGAACGTCCTTTCGGACAGGACACTGGACGAGGGGCAAGCCAACAGTTCGATTGCAAATTGGGCAAGCTCTGGCCAGAGGTCAAGCCTGCCCACCCAGTAGTCTGGGGGTTCATCACTCCTCAGAGCGTCCACATCGGCCGTTAACCCGATGTAGTCGGACACCTGACGGTCTAGGCATTCCCTGATGCTGGATCAGGATGACACTTGTCGATGGGTCGGCTGAAAGAATGACCTCATATCCGAAGTCACCAACACATCTTCAAACCGGCCTCTTCTTGCAGGCGCTGTTGGATTGGTACCCGCAACTCCTTCTCTGGGAGTGGGAATTGCTCCTCTGCCAGCGCACGCAAAAGCAGAATGCAGCATTTCTCGAAGCAAGGCCTGGAAGTGCTCCATTCTGACAGCCCTCTGTTACGGCGGTAACATTTCCGCCATTTTGTGTTTGTACCGGGGGTCTAAGTACGTTGCCACCCAGTACTGGTCCTTGACCCTTATGCTTTTTATACGGGGGTCCCTATTAAAACACTGGAGCATGAAGGCCCCCATTTGCACTAAACTGGAAGCGGTGTGGTGGCCTGGCTCCTGCTCATCATCCAGGATAATGTCGTCCTCTTCATTCTCCTCTCCCCATCCACGCACAACAGAGATCCCAGAAAGGTTTAAAGCATGCTCTTCTTGCTCCTCCTCATCCGCCCCGGCACCCTCCTCCTCTGACTCCTCTTCAGACTCCTGTTGTTCACTTGTCTCAGATAGAGTAGCCCCCCTGGGAATTCATCCAGCATTGCGACTTCCTCATCTTCCCACTCCTGCTCCTCCACAGCTTGATCAATGACACGACGCAATGCACGCTCCATAAAGAAGGCATAAGGTACCATGTCACTAATGGCGCCATGGCTGCGACTGACCAGTTTGGTGATCTCCTCAAATGGGCGCAGAAGTCTGCATGCGTCGCGCATGAGCAGCCACTGGCGAGGTGAAAAAAACCCAGCTCCCCAGAACCTGTTCTGCCGCAGAGTTCATACAGGTAGACGTTAACTGCACGTTTCTGCTGGAGCAGCCTATCAAGCATATAGAAGGTTGAGTTCCATCGCGTCGGGCAATCGTAAATAAGACGTCTGACTGGCAGATTG
Organism: Lithobates pipiens; assembly: GCF_037356315.1. NCBI lineage: Eukaryota > Metazoa > Chordata > Amphibia > Anura > Ranidae > Lithobates > Lithobates pipiens. The sequence goes on along the minus strand of NW_027507758.1, from coordinate 473,196,210 downwards.
TGTCGCCGCTGAATGTCAGCAAGGCGAGCCATGGCCGTGTGAGATCTTCTGAAGTGGGCCGAGATTTTCCTTGCCTGCCGCAAGATGTCCTGGACCCCAGGGTATTTGACAACGAATCGCTGCATGACCAAGTTTAAGACGTGTGCCATGCATGGCACGTGCGTAATTTTGCCCTGTTTCAATGCGCTAAGCAGATTGGCACCGTTGTTACACACCACTTTACCAACTGTCAAATTGAGCGGTGTTAGCCACTGATCTGCCTGTGAACGCAAAGCTGAAAGGAGTGTCGGGCCAGTGTGGCTCTTGGCTTCCAGGCACAACAGACGCAGCACGGCATGGCAACGTCTCACCTGGCATGTCGAATAGGTTCTGAGGAGCTTGGGCGGCGCAGCGGAAGAGACGCTAGCAGCGGAAAAGGAGGAGTCAGCCGAGGAGGAGAGGGAGGAGGATGGAGTAGGAGGAGGAGGAGAAGAAGAGCCAGGCCTGCATGCAATCCGTGGTGGTAAAACCAAATCTACACGGGTGCCAAGGGTTACATGCTTGACGGCCGTCAGAAGGTTCACCCAGTGGGCAGTAAAAGTGATATACCTTCCCTGACCGTGTTTGCTAGACCACGTGTCTGTAGTCAGATGTATCTTGGCACCGACACTGTGTGCCAGAGATACATTCACTTGCCGCTGAACATGGCCATATAGCTCTGGGATGCCCTTCTCTGAGAAATACTTCCTTCCTGGGACCTTCCATTGTGGTGTTCCAATGGCCACAAATTTTCGAAAGGCCTCTGAGTCCACAGTTTATATGGCAGTAGTTGGCGGGCTATCAGTTCTGACAAGCCAGCCGTCAACCGTTGAGCAAGAGGGTTATCCGGCGTCATCATTTTTTTACGCTCGAACATTAGGCCCACGGAAGCCTGCCTTTTTGCAGAAAAACGTGAGCTTGGCCTGATGGAAGGTGGAGTGGAGGACAATTGTGAGGAGAGAGGAGAAGGAGAAGTAGAAGACGAGGCTGGATGGTGAGAGCCTGGAGTGTGGCTTTGTGTGTTCCGTTGCTCCCACTGGGCTTGGTGATGGCTGCTCATGTGCCTTCTTAAGTCAGTCGTCCTTAGGTGAGTGTTGGGCTTACCACGACTAATGCGTTGACTGCAAAGATTGCAGATGGCAACGCTATTGTCAGCAGCGGACACGTTAAAAAAAGCCCACACTGCGGAGCCATGTGCCGGTGTCCTGGGAGCGCCAGATGTGACCGTACATGGTCGATTGTCCCTCCTGTGCAATGTAAGTTATTCCTGCTTCTCCTCCCTATCTGCTGGTCCATATCTCCCTCTGAACTCCCCTCCTCTTCCTCTCTTGTGGGCACCCATGTGACATCACTAGACACGTCATCATCGACGTCACCTTCCCCACCGCTATAAGTAGAGATCTCGGAGTAGGCAGCAACACCGGGGACCAACCTCCTCCTTGGGCTGATCTAGGTACTGTCGTCAGACTGCTGAGTGGCGGTTGTTGCTACCTCCTCTTCCTGATCCAATACCAAGAGTGGCTGCGCATCAGAAATGTCTTGATATGGATCGGAAAATAATTCCTGTGACTCAAGCGGAAGGTATGTGGTGGTGGTGGTGTTGTTGGTGGTAGTGTCTTTGGGGGTGCACATAGCAGAGAGTGAAGAAGAGGGTGCAGATCGAGAGGATGAGGAGGGTGCAGAAGAGTAAGGCTGAGTGAGCCACTCAACCAAGTCTGGTGCATCCTTTAAAGTAATTGAACGCACCTTCTGCAACTTCCCACTTTGGCTCAAGCCTGTTGCTCCTGCCCTACCCCTACCACCCCTGCGGAAGGGACTGCCTCTTCCTCTGCCTGTCATTTTTTAAATGACCCTGTGACAAAACTCTCAGTCCCTATACTGATAAAGGACTGCTGCAGTATAGGGCAGCAGTCAGCAGTAGTGCACCTCAACCCTATGTATTGTGGACATATACCAGTCCTTAAGGAATAGCAGACTGTACCTCACCCAACCCTATGTTCTGTAGTACCCTATACCTTACCAGTCCTTATAAGGACCTTTGTGGAACAAGTAGGTTGTGAATGATTAGCAGACTGTACCTCAGTCCCTATACTGATAAAGGACTGCTGCAGTATAGGGCAGCAGTCAGCAGTAGTGCACCTCAACCCTATGTATTGTGGACCTATACCAGTCCTTAAGGAATAGCAGACTGTACCTCACCCAACCCTATGTACTGTAGTACCCTATACCTTACCAGTCCTTATAAGGACCTTTGTGGAACAAGTAGGTTGTGAATGATTAGCAGACTGTACCTCAGTCCCTATACTGATAAAGGACTACTGCAGCAGAAGGGCAGCAGTCAAATATAATATTCTTTCTATATTTGGAAGAAAGAATATTATACGTGTACAAGCCTATTACCATACCAGTCCTGAAAAGAACCTTTGTGGACCTAATAGTAACAGCTACTGATTAAACTGACTGTCCCTCACTGCCTCACACACAGCTTCCTGCCTGTCCCTATTTAAACTGACAAAACAGCGGCTGCTGGAACAATAACTTGAATAGCACTTTTGGGGACCTAATAGTAACAGCTAATGATTAAACTGACTGTCCCTGCAGCACACAGCGTCCTGTCCCTTTCTCTACACTGACAAAAGACACTCAGGCTGCTGCAACAATCACTAGCACAGCACTGCCTCAAACCTATATCCTGAACTACACCTAACACCTATACCATGATACCAGTCCTTAAAAGAACTTTTGTGGACCTAATAGCTAGCGATTTGGGTCACTGAAGTCTCTCCCTGCTCCACACAGCAACCTCTCCCTATAGTGACAGTAGAAAGAATGTAAAATGGCCGCCGGATCGGGTCTATTTATAAGTTAGGGGGAATGTCCAAGTGTCCATGTGCTGTAATGTCTCAATTGGCTGTCCTGTACCCCATGATGGATGTGTCATCATAGGTCAAAGTTCTTTTACACAGTAAACACGGAAGTCCACCGGGCGAACGGCGGCAATAGTCCGCCGATCGGGCGGATGGCGAACAGCCGAAATTCGCCGCAAAACGACCGCCGGGCGAACCGTTCGGCCATCCCTAATCTTCTAGTCTAACACTACTTTCTCTACAGGTTGACAATGCCACTGCCTAAGGGTGGCGATATTTTTTCATACATACAGTGCAGTGAGCGTAGCCACCCTAAGACAGGAAGTGTGTTACCGGTCAGATCACCAGGTGAAAAAGAAAGAGAACACAGTCACCACATTTAGGGACTGGTAAGCTGCACTACATCAAATTTCTATTTTTGAACTTTCATGTTTTAAAGTGGTAGCAAACTCACAATCCATAATTTCCCTCATTAGAAGCAGTTTTCTCTAACTTACTTGTCACTGACAGTTTTTCTGTCCTCACTTGAGCCCTTTACTAGCTGCAGCCCCATTTCTACTCTAGTGATGTCACCGAGGCATGCGCAATAGGGCAATCATCCACGGCACGATCTGTGTGCCATTAGTCAAGAGGGCTCCCTGCTGTGCCAGTGTCACCATTACTTGCGGCATAGGTAATCAATAAAGAGTACTGACCCCCAGCCGAGTTTCTGCAACTCTAAGGCACGAGATTACAGGCTGTCATTTAGGCTGGATTCACACTATTTGCGGAGCGACTCGCAGCAGGGGGGTCCAGTGTGTCCCTGTTCTCCATTTCAGGAACAAATCAGGTCCGAATTTTTGCCTGAATTTGCACCTGAAACGGAGCCAAAGACACACAGGACCCTCCTGCAGTGCGCTTCACTCTCCTGTAATGCGAAATGGATGCAGCGAAACAAAATTCTTCTGATACAAGCTTTTCTGGAAAATAATATAGCGATGTGCATTGTCATGATTTGAACTATTGTTTTTTTCTATACATGGTGGCTGGGTTTACTACCGCTTTAAGTTGTTACAACAACAGTCAGATCCATCGAAGAAGGGATTTCTTTGAATATGGAGTCATTTCTTCTCACATCTTATGTCTGCAGGCCAGAACAAGAAGGGACTCTTGAATGGGACATACTGTATATGGGAAAAAATTCTGAGCGGTGTTTTAAAGTGACAAAAACTCTGGTTTAAAAAACATATATTCAGTTATGTATTCTAAACCCAAAAAAGTGCCTTTGATTGCTTTTTTGTTTTGCTGCTGTGATCTCACTTCCTGTTAGAGGGTGACTACTTTTGATATTCATGGTCCCATTTTATGTAAGAATGTAGCTACTTTCTCTTGCTCACTCGCAATATGGACTAGGGACTATGGGATGTGTAACGTGCATAGGAGTGGCGGCCTGCCCACACAGGCGCCGCCCCCAAAGCTAGTTCCAAAAAAAGGCCCTTAAAAAAAAAAAAGTGCACAGTGCACTATGGGAAGCGTTACGTCTATGCAATCACGTGAATGCATGTGAGATGCTTCATTTGCCTGGTTTTGTCCTGCATTGTGGTGCAATATGATGCGTCTGAACACTCCCATCTTGGTATCATTCTTGTTGCTGTCGGGTTATTGATTGGCACCGCCGTAAAACATGGGCGGTGCTTTCCCTCTGAGCTACGGTGTCACGTCTGGTTTCTCTGTGCCAGTGAGAAACCGGAAGTGACGCAGCGGCTCCGTGGATGAATCTCTAATTGGTAGGCTCTGTCTCAGTCAGACAAAAGAGACCAAAAAATGTATTTTATTATTTATATTTATAAAGGGTTTACAGTATCTAGCAGTGGATGCAGAGCGAGGGCAATCAATCGTAAGAATACCCAATAACCGCACATGTATGATTTCTATGGTGTAATACAAAGGGCTCTGTACATCATATACCAGGCTCTACATTATCCATATGGCTCTGTACATCATATGCCAGGCTCTACATTATATACCAGGCTCTGTACATTTGATGTACAGAGCCCGGTGGTGTACAGAGACCTGTGTATAATGTAGAACCTGGTATTGATCTACAGAGCCCTGTGTACAATGTAGAGCCTGGTTTATGTGATGTACAGAGCCCTGTGTATAATGTAGAGCCTGGTATATGATATACAGGGCCCTGTGTATAATGTAGTACCACTGGTACATTTATTGTATTCTTTAATGGTTGACTTAAACATTAACATGTTCTATATTTTATCTAGCAGCAATGATACATAATCACCTGATAAATGGCTATTTACAGTCCTTCATTTTTGTGTGCGCCCTCCCCAATACTTCTGAGCACCAGCCGCCACTGGTGCATAGAGTTGTGCATTTGACTGCAACTAAGGATGAGCCAAACACCCCCCTGTTTGGTTCGCACCAGAACCTGTGAACAGACCTAGACTTCGTGTGAACTTTAGAACCCTATTAAAGTCTATGGGACTCGAATGTTCACAATCTAAAGTGCTAATTTTAAAAGCTAATATGCAAGTTACTGTCCTAAAAAGTGTTTGGGGACCTGGGTTACATCAGAGGGGGTCGGGGTCACCCATACGTCACTGGGGAACCCCATGGCTTCCCTCACCAGCGTCAGAGGGGGCGGGGTCAGGCTACGGGTGGCCCGCACTCCTAATATAAGAAACGTCAGCGCTGGGATCCCCGCAGTGTCTCCGCAGTGGAGACAGAAGACGGATGCATGTATGGACAGTGCTGGACTGAAAATCACTCGTCGTTGGATCAGATCAGCCATCGCTGGACCCCGGAGAGATGATCATCCATCGCTGGATAGCAAGAGTGGATTAGCACCGCTGGAATCTTTTTTTTATTTTTTTTATTTTTAATAAAGGAATTTTTCAAAAGTGTGTTTGTCTTATTTAACCATTTTTACACTTTCTTTGTGAAATGGTAGGGGTACTTTTATACGCTCTTACCATTTCAAATGGGGGGGGGGGGCGGGATCTGGAGGTCCCCTTGTTAAAGGGGGCTTATCAGAATCTGGAAGCCCCCTTTAACAAGGGGACCCGCCCGCAGACCCCCACAACCACCGGCCAGGGTTGTGGGGATGAGGCCCTTGTCCCCCTAACATGGGGACATGGTGCTTTGAGGGGTCCAGACCCCCAAAGCATCCTCCCAATGTTGAGGGCATGTGGCCTGGTACAGTTCAGGAGGGGGGGGCGCGCTCTCGTCCCCCCTCTTTTCCTGCGGCCTGCCAGGTTGCGTGCTCGGGTAAAGGGTCTGGTATGGATTTTTAGGGGGACCCCCACGTCAGTGCCCATACTAGCCTTCCAGATGTCCTACTGTATCCAACATGGCTGCCTGATACATCAGTAGAACCTGTAATTCCCCTTTTTACAGCCCAGCCAGGCCCTCAGATATGGAAAATGTAACCCCACTTTATTATTTTCACTTATTTTTTACCAATGATCTCCTAACCTACATTGTGAGCAATGTAATATATACGCCAACCAACATATAGCCAACAATCCAAGTTGTTCATATGCCCATCCTTTTGTTTGGAAACCCCTCACCATGGAAGAATTTAAAATTTTCCTTGGCCTAACCCTCAACATGGGGCTGAGAAAAAAAAATGAAGTCCATTCCTACTGATCTACCCAACCTATCCACCACATGCCGGTCTATTTGTCAATGATGCCCAGAACCCGTTATGAGATGATCATGAGATTTTTACATTTCAATAACAATGGCCAATGCCTCCCTCAAAATCATCCCAGTTACGATAAATTATTCAAAATTCGGCCCCTAATCAGTTTTTTTTGCGCCAGCTTCAAGTAGATGTTTACCCTTGATAGAAATATTTGTATAGATGAATCCCTATTACACTTCACTGGAAGACTTGGAATACAGCAATACATTCCCAGTAAAAGAGCCAGACGTGGGGTAAAATTTTATAAGGCGTGTGACAGGGCCATGGGTTACATATGACTTTATAATTAATGAGGGAAAAGACAGACAGCTAAACCCCCCCGGATGCCCTACCTACATGGAAAAAAGTGGCAAAATTGTCTGGCAGCTGATCCAACCATTGCTTGGGAAAGGTTACCACCTATATGTAGACAATTTCTACACAAGTCTCCCACTTTTCCGCCATCTGTACCTAAAGCAGACTGTGGCCTGTGGGACAGCATGGACCAACCGCAAAGGCTTCCCACAGACATTGGTCGCCAAGAAATTGAAGCAGGGTGAAATGGCCAGTATGCGGACTGAAGAGGTACTAGCGCTGAAGTGGAGAGATAAAAAAGAGATATCTACATCCTTTCCACAATACACGATTACACCTTGGTGGAACTGCAGAGAAGAAAAGGCCCCATCCAGAAGCCAAAATGTATCCATGAGTATAACCTATACATGGGGGAGGGGTGGATATGAATGACCAGATGATGCAGCCCTACTTGGCCACCAGGAGATCACTGTTTTGGTACAAGAAAGTCACCATTTATTTGATGCAACTAGACATGTTCAATTCATATATTATTTTTTCTAAGTGCACCCAAAGTTCCCTGACCTATCTAAAATTCCAAGAAGACGTCATCACAGCCCTTGTCTATCCTGATGGCCAACCCACTCAACTAATTTTCTCTGATGCAGTAGCCAGACTCCATGAAAAGCACTTTCCCGAAATCCTCCCTCCTACCCAAACAGGTCGCAAACCCCCAAAAAAATGTTGTGTGTGTTCAAGTAGAGGAATTCGCCGTGACACCCGATACTACTGTCCAGACTATCCCTCCCAGCCAGGCCTCTGTATTGGAACATGTTATCGAAGCTATCATACTTCACTACACTGTTAGTAAAGTGAAGATGATTTTTTTCCAGTTTCCACTTTCTGCCATTTCTGTGTATGACTCGGACTGTTAACGACTATGCCTCTGCCAAACATGTTTCTGCCTTCAACGTGAATTGACCTTGGCCTGTTAAATGACCATGCTTTTTGCCTGCCTCCTGAACTGATCATTTGCCCTGCCACTGTACAGCACAGGGGTCTCACATGTGAGGGGCTCCAGAAAAAGTTTTCAGAGTGGAGAAAACATTTTTCTCCTGGTTTTTCGTTTTCTCGGATTAGGGTCTGGAGACTCGGAGGCTTCATAGAGATTTGGGTGGGAAGAAGCCTCTACCCCTGTCCTCAGGTCTTACCTGACCTAGGCCCAATGTACAAAGTGCCGCCTGCTGCCATCTCAACTGGTCATGCCTCTGCCTTCCATCTCAACTGGCCATTCCTTTGCCTGCCACCTGAACTGGCCATGCCTATGCCTGTTATCTGAACTGCCTGCTAAACCTTGGACTGTACTGAACCATGTTCATACTTTTCCATATCTGTCTGCTGCCTGGACAATTCCTGGACATTTCCTTTGGCTGTCTAGACAAATGCTTTGACTGCTCTGAAACGGTATTCCTGCCTGCTAAAACCACAGATGAGCCTTTTTTATACCCTTTGCTCAGCAGAATGTATTTTGGGGTGTAATTCTTGTGTACATGCTATGTGTTAGAAGCCTGAAGGCGCTACTTGCATGTTGGGCCCCTGTATGTGGCCAGGTAGTGGAAAAGTCTCACACATGGGGTATCGCCATACTCAGGACGAGTAGCAGAATGTATTTTGGAGTGTAATTTTGGCTATGTACATGGAAAGAAATTACATGTTCAAAAGACTCATTATGCCTCATAGAATATACATTGGGTTGTTTTCTTACCAAAATGGGGTCACTTTGTGGGTAATTCCATTGTCCTGGTGCTCCAGGGCCTTCAAAAATGTGATAGGAACTCAGGAAATGAAATGTGTAATTTATGCCTTTAGAACACCTGATGGTGCTACATGGATGTTGGGCCTCTGTATGTGGCCAGGCTGTGGAAAAGTCTCACACATGGGGTATCTCCATACTCAAGATGAATAGCAGAATGTATTTTGGGGTGTAATTGCAATTATGCCTGCACCATGTGTGAGAAATAACTTGTAAATATGACAATTTAGTGAAGAAAAAATTTCCAAAGCATTGTGGGGGAAAAATTGCAACTTCAAAAAATTTACTATGCCTCTTACTAAATACCTCAGACTGTCTTCTTTCCAAAAAGGGGTCATTTGGGGGGTTATTGCTCATACACGTATCAGGATTTTTTTTTTACCAAAGACATACAGTGCCTTGCGAAACTTTTCAACCTTTTGCCACATTTCAGGGTTCAAACATAAAGATATAAAATTTTAATTTTTTGTGAAAAATCACCAACAAGTGGGACACAATTGTGAAGTGGAATGAAATCTATTGGATATTTTAAACTTTTTTAGCAAATAAAAAACTGAAAAGTGGTGCGTGCAAAATTATTCGGCCCCTTTACTTTCAGTGCAGCAAACTCACTCCAGAGGTTCAGCGAGGATCTCTGAATGATCTAATGTTGTCCTAAATGACTGATGGTGATAAATAGAATCCACCTGTGTGTAATCAAGTCTCTGTATAAATGCACCTGCTCTGTGATAGTCTCAGGCCGCGTACACACGCGGGGACTGTTCGCTCAACTTTGTTCGTCAAACAGTTTCAGCGGACAGTCCGCTCAAAATTAGCATGGACGGACTTGCCCACACACGACGAACGAACAGTCCCCTGAAGCTGTGCACGATGACGTGAACGGCACGTACGACGGGACTAGAAAACGACGTCCTATACACTGCAATGCAACCTTCGGCGTGTAAATTCTTTCTGAGCATGCGCGAGACTTAGTTTGACGAACAAGCCTACACACGGGCGGACTATCCACTCAAACCAAGTTTCAGCGGACAGTTTTTCGGAATTTCAGAAAAACTTTGTTCGTCAGACTGTCCGCCGAAACACTGTTCAGCGGACAAAGTTGAGCGAACAGTCCCCGCGTGTGTACGCGGCCTCAGGGTTCTGTTGAAAGCGCAGAGAGCATCATGAAAACCAAGGAACACACCAGGCAGGTCCGTAATACTGTTGTGGAGAAGTCTAAAGCTGGATTTGGATACAAAAAGATTTCCCAAGCTTTAAAAATCCCAAGGAGCACTGTGCAAGCAATCATTTTGAAATGGAAGGAGTATCAGACCACTGCAAATCTACCAAGACCTGGCCGTCCCTCTAAACTTTCAGCTCAGACAAGGAGAAGACTGATCAGAGATGCAGCCAAGAGGCCCATGATCACTCTGGATGAACTGCAGAGAACTACAGCTGAGGTGGGAGAGTCTGTCCATAGGACAACAATCTGTTGTACACTGCACAAATCTGGCCTTTATGGAAGAGTGGCAAGAAGAAAGCCATTTCTCAAAGATATCCATAAAAAGTCTCGTCTAAAGTTTGCCACAAGCCACCTGGGAGACACACCAAACATGTGGAAGAAGGTGCTCTGGTCAGATGAAACCAAAATCAAACTTTTTGCCCACAATGCAAAACGATATGTTTGGCGTAAAAGCAACACAGCTCATCACATTCAACACACTATCCCCACTGTCAAACATGGTGGTGGCAGCATCATGGTTTGGGCCTGCTTTTCTTCAGCAGGGACAGGGAAGATGGTTAAAATTGAGGGGAAGATGGATGCATCCAAATACAGGACCATTCTGGATGAAAACCTGTTGGAGTCTGCAAAAGACCTGAAACTGGGATGGAGATTTATCTTCCAACAAGACAATGATCCCAAACATACAGCAAAATCTACAAAGGAATGGTTCACAAATAAACGTATCCAGGTGTTAGAATGGCCAAGTCAAAGTCCAGACCTGAATCCAATCGAGAATCTGTGGAAAGAGCTGAAAACTGCGGTTCACAAACGCTCTCCATCCAACCTCACTGAGCTCGAGCTGTTTTGCAAGGAAGAATGGGCAAGAATTTCAGTCTCTCGATGTGCAAAACTGATAGAGACATACCCCAAGTGACTTGCAGCTGTAATCGCAGCAAAAGGTGGCTCTACAAAGTATTAACGCAAGGGGGCCGAATAATTTTGCACGCCCCCACTTTTCATTTTTTTATTAGTTAAAAAAGTTTCAAAAATCCAATAGATTTCGTTCCACTTCACAATTGTGTCCCACTTGTTGGTGATTCTTCGCAAAAAATACAAATTTTATATCTTTATGTTTGAAGCCTGAAATGTGGCAAAAGGTTGAAAAGTTCAAGGGGGCTGAATACTTTCGCAAGGCACTGTATAGGAAAATACATTTTGGCCTAAATGTTTGCCAAAATTAGATTTTTTTGGTTTCTTTTAAAAGAGAAAGTAGAAAATGTTGTTTTTTTTTCAAAATATTCGCGTTTTTTTGCTTATATCACAAAAAATAATAAATGAAGTGGTGAATAAATACCACCAAAAGAAAGCTCTATTTGTGTGAACAAAATGATAAAAATGGCATTTGGGTACAGTGTAGCATGATTGAGTAATTGTCATTCAAAGTGAGAGAGCACTGAAAGCTGAAAATTGGTCTGGGAAGGAAGGGGGTTTAAGTGCCCTGTATTGAGGTGGTTAATCTGAGCATGCGTGGCACTTTGTCCGTCGGAATTCTCTACAAACGATTGGAAAACGTCTGATCAGATTTTGTTGCCGGAAAATTTTATATCCAGCTCTCAAACTTTTTCTGTCGGGATTTCCGGAGGAAAAAGTCTGATAGAGCCCACACATGATCGGATTTTCCGACAACATAATCCAATCGGATAATTTCCGTCAGAAAGTCTGACTGTGTGTACAGGGCATTAGAATAGTTCTTTACATTTTAGAATGGGGTGCCTTGAGATTGTTCATAATTTTTTAAGGGTGCCTTGACTGGAAAAAGGTTGAGAAACACTGGTTTAGAGTCACTATAATGGTTTCTTAATCTCTCCAATATAAATAAAAACATGTTTGCTTTAGATATATCTTTATAGTGTGTCCAGATCCAACCACTCTTGTTCTTCCAGGATTGATGAGCACTCATGATAGTGATCAGAAGATTGGCCAGTTCTCAAGTTGTGGAAACATTTTCACCGCTTTTGATCCTCTGGGACCCCAGTCCTTGAGATTTCAAGACACTGGTGCTGGCATCAAGGATGATCCTGGTGATCACCATGAGAACCTGAGAACATGAGTACTGCCAACTGTGCCACAAGGGCCAATTCACACCAGTAAGCAGGGGCGGACTGACCAGTCGGTCAATTTTTCGGGCCCTGCCCGGGCTCCAGCGCTGCCGGGTTAGGGGGGAGGGTGAGCACCACCATATCACACAGAGCGGTGATGTCCCACTTACTGCTGTCATCCGATGTCCCATCACCTACACCGGCTCTTTTGATAGATGCCACACTGATCCAATTCTGGAAAGTGTGACGTTTATCTAAGGCGCTGGTGAAGGAGGCGGGACATGTGATGACAGCGGTCACCAGGTGTCACAGCGGGAGATACCTGCTCTGTGTGATCTGGTGGCTCTCTTCTCTAATCCTCATGCACCGATCAGGCTGCATTAAGGGGACACTGATCAGGCTGCATTGAGGGGACACTGATCAGGCTGCATTGAGGGGACACTGGTCAGGCTGCATTGAGGGGACACTGGTCAGGTTGCATTGAGGGGACACTGGTCAGGCTGCATTGAGGGGACACTGATCAAGCTGCATTGAGGGGACACTGCTCAGGCTGCATTAAGGGGACACTGGTCAGTCTGTATTGAGGGGACACTGGCGAGGCTGTATTGAGGGGACACTGGTCAGGCTGTATTGAGGGGACACTAGACAGGCTGCATTGAGGGGACACTGATCAGGATGCCTTGAGGGGACACTGATCAGGCTGCATTGAGGGGACACTGATCAGGCTGCTTTGAGGGGACACTGGTCAGGCTGCATTGAGCAAACACTGGTCAGGCTGCATTGAGGGGACACTAATCAGGCTGTATTTAGGGGACACTGGTCAGGCTGCATTGAGAGGACACTGATCAAGCTGCATGAGGGGACACTGGTCAGGCTGCATTGAAGGGCTGCATTGAGGGGACACTGATGAGGCTGCATTGAGGGGACACTGATGAGGCTGCATTAAGGGGGCACTGATCAGGCTGCATTAAGGGAACACTGATCAGGCTACACTTAGGGGACACTGGTCAGGCTGCATTGAGGGGACACTGGTCAGGCTGCATTGAGGGGGCACTGATCAGGCTGCATTGAGGGGCACTGATCAGGCTGCATTGAGGGGACACTGATGAGACTGCATTTAGTGGACACTGATGAGGCTGCATTGAGGGGACACTGATAAGGCTGCACTTAGTGGACACTGATGAGGCTGCATTGAGGGGACACTGATGAGGCAGCATTGAGGGGACACTGATGAGGCTGCATTGAGTGGACACTGATCAGGCTGCATTAAGGGGACACTGATCAGGCTACACTGAGGGAACACTGGTCAGGCTGCATTGAGGGGACACTGGTCAGGCTGCATTGAGGGGACACTGATGAGGCTACATTGATGGGCACTGATGAGGCTGCCTTGAGGGGACACTGATGAGACTGCATTTAGTGGACACTGATGAGGCTGCATTGAGGGGACACTGATGAGGCTGCACTTAGTGGACACTGATGAGGCAGCATTGAGGGGACACTGATGAGGCTGCATTGAGGGGACACTGATGAGGCTGCATGGAGGGGACAATGGTCAGGCTGCATTGAGGGGACGCTGATCAGACTGCATTGAGGGAACACTGCTGAGGCTGCATTGAAGGGCACTGATGAGGCTGCATTGAGGGGCGGGCACTGGTGAGGCTGCGTTGATGGGCACTGGTGAGGCTGCACTGGTAGGTACTGATCTGGCTGCATTAATGGGCACTGGGGAGGCTGAATTGAGGGGCACTGATCAAGCTGCATTAATGGGCAGTGGTGAGGCTGCATTGAGGAGCACTGATCAGGCTGCATTAATGGGCACTGGTGAGGCTGCATTCATGGGCACTGGTGAGGCTGCATTTATGGACACTGAGGGGGTTATTTCTAACGTAGACTCTCAAATGGACACAGAGAGGACCCGCACACACGCATGCAATGTCAATATGTGTTACGCCACATGCCTCCACGCACTGGGCTTGCTAAAAACCTAGTTCTACCGCCCCGGATAAGGCAAAAGCTGCCGCCTCCCTCCAAGTCCCTCCTTCGCTTCAACAAACAGTGCCCGGAACAGCGGAAGAGGAGAGGACACACCAGCCAAGCCACAGCAGGGCAAGGGTGCCAGCCAGCTAGCCACCCATGCCGGTGACCCACCCACAGCAGGACCTGGTGCCAGCCAACCACATATAATGACCAACCCAAAGCAGGGCCAGGGTGGCAGCCAGCCACTTACGGTGACCCACCCACACCAGGGAACCAGTCAGTCACAGCAGGGTGCCAGCCAGCCAGCCACAGAGGACACGGAAGCCGGCCAGCCACAGAGGACATGGGAACCAGCCACAGCTACAGTACCCATAGTTTAGGTAAGAGGAGCGTTACACAGTGCCAATTTTATTTCTACTTTGTGAGAGGTTGGGTTGTCCTATGTAGTCCTTTGTAATGGGTCCTGGAGGGGGAGTCTCTCGCTAACAGAGACTCTCTAATGGACACTGTTATAGAGAGATCCCCCTCCAGGTCCCATTACTCTCTGTTGTAGACTCTAATGGGGCCTGGAGGGGACGCTTTCTAACAGAGTGTGTAATGGACACTGTTAGAGACAGATTCCCCTCCAGGTCACATTAAAAAAAGGCAGAAGTTGTACTTTCTATGCAAAATGTAGGGGCGGGGTCAGGGGAAGACCATGGGTGGTGTTCGGGGTTGGTCAGGGGTGGAGCCTGACAGGGGGCCCTTGATTTATTTGGTCTGGGGGCCCTGAGTGTTGTCAGTCCGCCCCTGCCAGTAAGCACACGTTAAATAATGTGCATTGTACATGTGTGCTGTGTTGTAGAACACATCTCAATGCTTGCTTTTTTTTTCTTTTATCTCTTATCTCTTTTATCTTTATTAAACCTGACAGTCCATTTACCTCCATGTGCTAGCGTGAGCTTAAATAACAGGACATGATGCAAATTGCTATGTCAATCTGTTGGGCATCACTTGGCAGCACTGCCCAAACAAGGCTGATGTGAATTAGCTATTACTGCATTCTGCAGGGTAAGGGGATCCTGTAAATACTTCATAATTTATTATATATTTTATATGATATAATACATGCCAGCGATTACTGCTTAGTATGCTTCTCATTGCCTGCCTCGCCACTTATTAAATGTCCGAGAACCAGAAGAATGAAGAAAGCCTTTGTGCTTGTAACTTGATGCTGATGGCAGTTGGCAGCTGCAGGTCCCACAATAAAGGGCAGTCTGTGTCCCAGGGCTGTGACAGGTGTTCAGGCTACTGCCTCGCTCTGGGGGGATTATACGGACTTAATATATGGGACCCCCTAACTACACATCCCTTTTATAAGAAGATGCTCATTGAAATTGCCTGAATTATGTATTTAGTTCTAAAGATGACTCCTCGTTAAAAGAGAAGGCAAACTACAATAAGTTAGCGCAGAAAGTGTGATTAATGTCTTTTTACAAGTCTGTACGTGTGCATAAATTTGTCGCCTTTCTGCCCAAGTACAAACCACCCATTTATTACAACCGTATAAAAAGGTGATGTAAAATGGTTCTTTCTTTAGTGTCTGATAAAGACTTTATATTGTTTCATGAATGATTGGATGGCTGCACACTCAAAACTTTTCAGTAAATAGTTCATATTTTAAAGAATATCTAAACCCAAGAGCAAAAACGTGATAGATTGCAGCATACTAGTTCTTCAATTTGTTGGCTTCATTAGTTTCTTTTTCATTTTTTTCAGCCTTTATTTTCACCTGGTGATCCTGCCAGTAACACCTGCTCACTCACTGTACTGTATGTACCAGTGGCATCGCTAGGGGGTGGCTTTTGGGGCTATAGCCCCGAATCTGGGGCCCATAGCCCCGGGTCTCTGCAGGGGTCTCCAAGGGGAGGGGAGGGGAGGAGGCTCTCTGGGGACCCTGATGCAAGGGGGAGGCTCTCTGGGGACCCTGATGCAAGGGGGAGGCTCTCTGGGGACTCTGACTTAAGGGGGAGGCTTTCTGGGTACCCTAATGCAAGGGGGGACTCTCTGGGGGCCCTGATGCAAGGTGGGGGCTCTCTGGGGACCCTGATGTAAGAAGGGGCTCTCTGGGGACCCTGATGTAAGGGGGGAGCTCTCTGGGGAATCTGATGTAAGTGGGGACTCTCTGGGGATGTATACACACACACGTATATTACTGTATATACATGTGTATGCTCACCCAAGCACATGGCTTTCTTTACTACACTGCTATGGGCTCTAGTCCCAGATCTTTTATAGACCTAGCAACGCCCCTGGTATGTACCATATCTATGGAGTTGTATCAAGCATTGCCAGCCTTAGACAGGACTACAGAAACTTTCTTCTCTCCTATTCTGCATAAAATAGAGGAGAGGGATTCTGTGCTTCTCAGGAAAGAATATAACTGATAACAGTGCAGCACAGGCAGCAAGCACACAAGATTTCTGGCAGGATCAACAGGTATTTTGCACTTACTAAACAGATATAACAAAATACTATATTCAATTATATATTTAGCAAACCAAAAGTTAGCAAAGAAATACATTTTGATACAGTGCATACAATGCATGGCTGTATTAACCACTTCAGCCCTGGAAGAATTTACCCCCTTCCTGACCAGAGCATTTGTTGCGATTCGGCACTGCGCCGCTCATGCGACGTTGTAACCAAACAAAATTGACGTCATTTTTTTCCCACAAATAGAGCTTTCTTTTGGTGGTATTTGATCACCTCTGCGGTTTTCATTTTTTGCGCTATAAACAAAAGAATAGCGACAATTTTGAAAAAATTCATTATTTTTTACTTTTTTCTATAATAAATATCCCCCAAAAATATGTATAAAAAAATTTTTTTTGCTCAGTTTAGGCCGTTATGTATTCATCTACATATTTTTGTTAAAAAAAAATGCAATAAGCGTATATAGATTGGTTTGCGCAAAAGTTATAGCACCTACAAAATAGGGGATAGATTTATAGCATTTTTATTATTCATTTTTTTTATAAGTAATGGCAGCGATCTGCATTTTTTATCAGGACTCCGACATTATGGCAGACACATCGGACATTTTTGACGCTATTTTGGGACCATTGTCATTGATATAGCGATCTATGCTATTAAAATGCATTGATCACTGTGTAAATGACACTGGCAGTGAAGGGTTAACCACTAGGGGGCAGTGAAGGGGTTAAGTGTGTCCTAGGGAGTGATTCTAACTGCGAGGGGGCTGGACTTCAACACACAAAAGTTATCACTGCTCTCGATGAGAGAGATCTGTGATCACTGTCCTGTCTCTAGGCAGAACAGGGAAATGCTTTGTTTACAAAAGCATCTCCCCGTTCTTCCTCTCTGTGACATGATTGCAGGCAGCCGGCAGGCATCAAGTCCGCGGTACCCGCGTTCACGGTCACAGAGAATGAAACGGGCATGCACGCGTTTGCGACACCACTTCTTAACCACTTGCCGCCCGCCATTTAGCAAAATGACTGTGGCAAAGTGGTTTTAATATCCTGACTGGACGTCATATGACGTGATCAGGATATTAACCACCTCGCGCCCGCCCTATAGCTGAATGACGGCCGTAGAGCAAGCGCGTTTGTCCGGGTGGTCGTCCCTGGACGTCCTGATGTTTACTTCCGCAATGCGCGCCACCGCGGGCGCGCATCGCGGAAGTTCTGTGTTCGCCGTGTCCCCCGGGGACAGGCAAACACAGATCACTGTAAACGGCCAATCACAGCGGCCGTTTACAGCGTGATCGGCGTGTCCAATGGGAGATGATCTCATATGTAAACATATGAGATCATCTCTCAGCGCCGCTCTCTCTCCTCACACAGACAATGTGAGAGGGGAGAGATGAATGGCTGCAGCGGCAGTCGTTCTGCCTCGAGTAAAAAAAAAAAAAAAAAGAAAAAGTGCCATCCTCCCCCAGCAGTGCCATCCTCCCCCAGCAGTGCCATCCGCCCCAGTGCCATCCACCCCAGTGCCATCCACCCCAGTGCTACCTGCCCCAGTGCCATCCACCCCAGTGCTACCTGCCCCCAGTGCCACCTGCCCCCAGTGCCACCTGCGCCCAGTGCCACCTGTTGTCAGTGCCATTTGTCCCCAGTGCCATCTGTCATCAGTGCCATCTGTCATCAGTGCCACGTGTCATCAGTGCCACATAGTGCCATCTGTCATCAGTGCCACGTATTAGTGCCATCTGTCATCAGTGCCACGTATCAGTGCCATTTGTCATCAGTGCCACCTGTCAGTGTCACGTGCCATCTGTTGTCAGTGTCACGTGTCATCAATGGCACTTATCAGTGCCATCTGTCATCAGTGTCACGCGTCATCGGTGCCATGTATTAGTGCCATCTGTCATCGGTGGCACGTATTAGTGCCACGTATTAGTGCCATCTGTCATCAGTGCCACGTATTAGTGCCACGTGTCTTCAGTGCCACGTATTAGTGCCAGGTGTCATCAGTGCCACGTATAAGTGCCACGTGTCATCAGTGCCACATATTAGTGCCATCTGTCATCAGTGCCACTTATTAGTGCCATCTGTCATCAGTGCCACGTGTCATCAGTGCAACGTATAATTGTCATCATTGCCACGTATCAGTGCCACCTGTCATCAGTGTCACGTGTCATTGTCCTGGTGCTTCAAAAGTGTAATAAATAGTCAACAAGTTAGATGTGTAATTTATGTTCCTAGAACACATGATGGCTCTACCTGCATGTTGGGCCTCTCTATGTGGCCAGGCTGTGAAAAAGTCCCACACATGTGGTATTGTAATACTCAGGAGGAGTAGCAGAATTTTTTGGGGGGTGTCATTTGTGGTATACACATGCCACGTGAGAGAAATAACCTATTACAATGACAATTTTGTGGAGAAAAAAAAAATTAAAAATCTTAATTTTGCAAAGAATTGTGGGAAAAAAATGACAACATCGAAAAGCTCACTATGCCTCTTACTAAATACCTTGGAATGTCTACTTTCCAAAAAGGGGTCATTTGGGGGGTATTTGTACTTTCCTGACTTGTTCGGGTCACAAGAAGCGAGATAGGCCACCAGTACATCAGATGTGATCAATTTTGTGCGATTCGCACCACAGCTTGTAGACTCTCTAACTTTCACAAAGACCAAATAATATCCACTAATTTGGGTTATTTTTACCAAAGATATGTAGCAGTATAAATTGTGGCCAAAATTTATGAAGAAAAATTAATAATTTGCATAATTCTGTCACAGAAACAAAGAAATATGCGTTTTTTTTCAAAATTTTCTGTCTTTTTTCATATATAGCGCAATAAATAAAAACCCCTGAGGTGATCAAATACCACCAAAAGAAAGCTCTATTTGTGGGAAAAAAAGGACAAAAAATTAATTTGGGTACAGTGTTGCATGACTGAGTAATTGTCATTCAAATTGTGAGAGCACCAAAAGCTGAAAATTGGTCTGGGCAGGAAGGGTGTTTAAGTGCCCAGTAAGCAAGTGGTTAAGCCGCTGCACGCCCCCGCGGGCACGCATTGTGGCGATCATTGTTGCGGTGTGTCAATCTGCACACACCGCAACTACGATCTCAGTAAAGAGTCTCTGATGGAGACTCTTTACCATGTGATCAGACGCGAGTAGAGGAGATACGATCGGCTGCTCTTCTGACAGGGGTGGTCTATGCTGATTGATTATCAGTGCAGCCCCCCCAAGGATGCCCACACTGGGGAGCCACCAGACCACCAGGGATGCCCAGCACCAGGTATGCCCCCCTAGACCACCAGGGATGCCAGTCAGTGCCCACAATGGATGCCAATCTATGCCCACAATGGATGCCAATCAGTGCCCACAATGGGCATCACTGATTGCCATGCATTATTGTTTGGCACTAATTGGCATCCATCCCTACAATACTGTACACTACAATGCTGCCTATCAGTGCCCATCCATTCTGCCTATCAGTGCCCATCTGTGCCGCCTATCAATGCCCATCCATGTTGCCTATTAGTGCCCATCCATGCCGCCTTTCAGTGCCCATCCGTGTTGCCTATCAGTGCCCATCAATGCCACCTATCAGTGCCCATCCGTGCCACCTATCTATGCCCATCCGTGCCACCTATCCATGCCGCCCATCCATGCCAATCCGTGCCACCTATCCATGCCAATCCGTGGCACCTATCAGTGCCTATTTGTGCCACCTATCAGTGTCTATCTGTGTCTTATATCAGTGCCACTTCATTGGTTCCACATCATCGGTGCCCATCAGTGCCACCTTATCAGTGCCCGTCACTGCAGCCCCATCAGTGCCCATCAGTGAAGGAGAAAACTTACTTATTTACAAATTTTTGTAACTGAAACAAAAAAAACATGTTTTTAAAAAAAAA
The DNA here is from genome assembly GCF_037356315.1 of Lithobates pipiens. Taxonomy (NCBI): domain Eukaryota; kingdom Metazoa; phylum Chordata; class Amphibia; order Anura; family Ranidae; genus Lithobates; species Lithobates pipiens. The sequence continues at coordinate 473,175,879 of NW_027507758.1, read as the reverse complement.
AAATTATTTGTTTAGCAGAAAATAAAAATCCCAGAGGTGATCAAATGCCACCAAAAGAAAGCTCTATTTATGGGAACAAAATGATAAAAATTTAGTTTGGGTATAGTGGAGCATGACCACGCAATTGTCATTCAAATTGCGACAGCGCTGAAAGCTCAAAATTCGTCTGGGCAGGAAGGTGTATAAGTGCCCTGTATTGAAGTGGTTAAAGGGGATGTACCTGTACCCCCCTTTTGCCTGCTAGTGCCATTCTGCCAATGTAAATCGGCAAGCGGTTAAAGACCTAAACCCAGGTAGACTAGGTTCACTAATGGACCCATATATATTTAGTGGTATACTTAGCATATCTGGCACCCAGGAGTCGTTCATTTTTTTAAACTTTCCCCCTGTGAAAAAAATATTTTGCTGCAATAAATCGACACATGCATTAAGTCAAGCCAAATTGTTGGTGTGGCCATATTACGATAACAGTGGGAAGGGCTGAAAGGGGGATGGTTCAAAAACACCTGAGCCACTGTATACACATCACAAATATGCCACAGTCCTTTTACCTAAAAAAAATGCTTTAACCGCTTCTCGCCCATAGGATATCATATGATGTCCTGAACTTGAAAGGACTTGATTACCTACAATGTAAAAGCCATCCTAGCAGGTGATTAGCCACTGGATTGCTTTTACAGGCAGCAGCTGCTCACTGGCTCACTGCTCACTGGCTCACTGCTCACTGGTGCCTTTCCGGGCTCTCCAGTCACACAGAATCTGGCAATGCCACAGGTTACCACAGAGCTGGCCCCCGGCCATCTTTATGATCCTGGGAGGCCGGGAGGCCTGTTACCTCCGGCTCTGATATTTTCTATATTTTCTATTTTCTGTATCTCATGCTTTCCAGGGTAGAGAAGAGATCTGGGGTCTTATAGACCCCAGATTTCTTCATAAAGAGGACCTGTCATGCCTTGTTCCTATCACAAGGGATGTTTACATTTCTTGTGATAAGGGAAAAAAGTGTTAAAAAAATTAAAGGGACAGTGTAAAAATAAAAAAATGTAATAAAAACTTTTATAAGGAGCCCCTGCCACCTCATGCACACGAGCAGAAGCAAATGCATACGTAGGTCACGCCTACATATCTAAACGGTGTTTGCACATATGAGGTATTACCCCAAACGTTATAGCTAGAGCAATAATTCTGGTGCTAGACCTCTTCTGTAACTCTAAACTGGTAACCTGTAAACATAAATATCATAGTTTGATGCCATTCCACAAGTGTGCACAATTTTAAAGCTTGACATGTTAGGTATCTATTTACTTGGCATAACATCATCTTTTTATATTTTACCAAAACATTGGGTTATATGTTTGTTTTTGTGCATGAAAATTCATTAAAGTTATTGATAGCCCCACTGATTCTAATAGGGAGGCCTGGCTGGCCGCCCAAGAGGCGGTTGATCGTATTACCAGCTCAGCAGCTGATCAAAAGCAATTTTTCAATAGACTCGCTTTTTACAAGGAGGGGGAACAGAAACACTGTCTACTTGAGAAAATTGTGAAGTCTTCCCAGACCTCCCCCTCTGTGGGTGTGCTACGCACCACACAGGGGAGGGTGGTGAACACTCCTACTCAAATTGTGCAGGAGCTAGTGGAGTATTATTCAAATCTCTACCAGTCTCATGTGGGCTACTCAGAGACGGAATTGCAGACCTACCTACAAGCCATAGAGCTGCCCTTTCTCTCCGCATGCCAGAGTACTTCTGGATGCTCCCACTAAAATAGAGGAATTGCAGAAGGCGATTAGCCTCTCCCATAATTTCAAGGCCCCAGGGATGATGACCCCCCCCCAATAGAAATTTATAAGCAATATGGGGGGACCCATTCTACCTCATCTACGTCAGTGTCGGACAATATTGTGCTTATACTGAAACCCGGGTAAGGACCCGCTGGATCCGGGTTTGTATAGACCAATATCTCTTTTGCAGAATTGAGTTGAGTTGAATCTTGATATAGCGTGGTCCTTTAACCCGAAGGGTCCCGACGCACTTACAAACACATATACATATACACATAATAGGGCTAATTTATAGACAGGATCTGATTAACCTACCAGCATGTCTTTGGAGTGTGGGAGGAAACTGCAGTACCTGGATGAAACCCACGCAGTCACAGGGAGAACATGCAAACTTCAGGCAGATTGTGTAGTGGTTGGGATTTGATCCAATGACCCCATTGCTGCTAGGTTAGAGTGGTAACCACTACACCAGTGATATTAAAATCCTAGCCAAGGTCCTTGCCTTGAGACCCAACGGGGTCATCTCCACTATCATCCATCTGGACCAGTCTGGATTCATCCCCCAAAAATCTACTTCCATAAATCTCCGCAGACTTTTCTTAAATTGCAAGCCCAGCCAGATAATGTGGGTGACAGGGCACTGCTGTGACTGGATGCCCATAAGGCTTTCATCAGCATAGAGTGGCAATACCTCTGGGCAGTTATGGGCAAGTTCGGCTTTGGGGGGACACGTTTTTGTCCTGGGTCTTTCTGCTATATAGCTCCCCACAGGCAGTTATAAGAGAAGCGGGCCACATCTCCTTACCTTTCCATCTTCACAGGGGTACCCCACAGGGCTGTCTATTGTCCCCATTACTCTTTGCCATATGAGCCCATGGCCGCCTTGATCAGGTCTAATCCATCTGTCAGTCGTATCAAATACGGAGGACTTCACGAAAACGTATGCTCTATGCCGAGGACACTATGCTTCTCCTGGGAGACACTGCTGACTCCCTGGGGACAGTGATGTCGGTCATAGAGCATACGTTTTTCATGAAGTCCCCCGTATTTGAAATCTGACAGCCAAGGTCCTGCATTACACGATGTGCCAGTGACCTCTAGCTTTAAATAACTGGGAGTATATGTCAAACCTCATAAAAATGATTTTTATGCCACAACTTCTCTATATTTTACATAATACCCCAATGGTGGTTCCTCTTAAAATATTTGTATTGTATTGCCCAATGGCTTCAAAAAGTAGATGAGATTAGCCGGATGGAGGATCTGAGCCTCACTAATCAACACAGACAGGAGGCATATTCCAAGACATGGCAGTTATGGAATACATTTAGATACTCTGACGAGGGACAAAGCCTCAGAGGGACTGACTAGCAACCTAACTAATCAACTCTTCCTATCCCGCTACTACTTTGATTCTTGACCTCAAAACGCTCAAGAGAAGCGACACTACCCAGATGGGACAAACACCCAACCACATGTTCGAATACACCTCAACTACCAACCCCCCACCCCCTTACCCCCTACACCCCCAACCCACACTCTTCTCTCCTTTTTCCTGTTTTCATGGGCTCTGCCCTGCCTCTTCACCCCCTGCGGTACTATACCACTCTCTATGTTTTCTTTCTATGTAAAAAAGGGAAAACTAGAAGGGAGGCTGAATCCACAAGACTAGGGAAACCCAACACTTCCATTTCCCAGCCACTCCAAATCACAACTAACACAGACGGAACCGCCAAGGTCTCAAATAGAACTGTAGCGGCGGGCTCCTGAAGAGCACGCACTATGTGTTTTTCAAAGTTAAAACTTTACCCAAACTACAGTTTGGTTTGGGTCTATTTGCCTAAATTGGACTTCTGTGTCAGTCTGACTGGGCTGTAAGATGTTCAGCCTAGCCACAGGGGGCACTGTCTCTTGTGGCAAGCGTGGAACTATGGTCTGGTCAGGCGCTCTCTTTCAGAGCCAAGTCAGTGGGAGTGGCCCTCTCGCTGTGGTTCCGGTCCAGTATGAGTTGCTGACTACTTGGTCCTGGTCCTCCTGACCAGCCCCCAGGAAGGCTATGGCCTGGGGTGTGGAGCCACCAGACTTTAATGCCTTGGGGCTGGCTAGCCTGAGGCAGGGAAACTAAAGGAGGATTCTGAGGTGGTTGGGTGCCGTCTCCGGTTCGGGAGAGACCCATTGTACTTCAAGCATTCCAGGGAAGGACTCTTTAGATGAACACCACATGTGAGTTTGGTTTTCTTAACAAAAGCCTGGAAGGCCTGAAGTAACTGAGAGAATCCGGTCTTGTGGATATCGCCAAGCTGGCTGAAAGATCCAGGTATCCTACAAGTGTTCTACATCTTAGTTTCCTATGTGTTCTGCTACAACGTCTGTGACAAAGACTTTGTTCATGAGTAAGCACCTTGTTGGCTGCTAGGCCTTGTGAGAGAGGGACTGTCCAACTTGAGTGTTCATCCAGCTGCAAATGGCTATTCTCTGGATGCAGTCAAAGTAAGCAAGTTCTTTAACGTTTATAGACTTTGACATTGAGAGTGTCTGAACCTCCTTCCCAACCCTCTGATCCCAAGTTGAAAGACTGTTCAATGGTTCCAGTTTAAAACAAAATCCATTCAAGTGGATCTATTGTCAGTCTCAAGTTACTGGGCCATCTACCACGGGACATCCCCTAGATGCGTCACAAGGAGAACAGAAGGTAAAGGTAAGCCCAAAAATAACCAGCAGCTCTTTCGGGGGTTAGTGCTACACAACATACACCCGCGTAGTAACCCACACACGGAAACCTTCTTATTATTCTATGTTGGCTATGTTATTTCACCTGCATAGCAGTATCTCTGAATGTATCACTGTTTAAGCATTACTTCTGATGCTGAGGTCCTTGTGGACCAGTCTTTCTGTCTTAACCACTTGCCGACCGCCGCACGACGATATACGTCGACAGAATGGCACGGGCAGGCATATGGGCATATATATACGTCCCTGCCTTCCCGCGGGTGGGGGGCCCGATCGGGCCCCCCCCGGTGCCTGCGGCGGTCGGTATCCGTTCAGGAGCGATCCGGGATGAGGGGGCGGCCATTCATTCATGGCCACCCCCTCGCGATCGCTCCTGACGAATGGAAATGCTGTGTGACATCACTTCCTCTCCTGTAATGTAAACACAGGCAGAGGAAGTGATGTAATCTCTCCTCGTGTCGGTCTTTTTCGTTCCGGCACCGAGGAGAGAGGAACTGTGAGTTGCACCTAACACTACACTAACAGTAGAACACGCCAGGCACACTTTTCACCCCCCCTTCACCCCCCGATCACCCCCCCAATCACCCCTGCACCCCCAGTCACAGTGACACCAATTGCATTTTTTATTTTTTTTTGCATTGGTGTCATTTGTGACTGTAATAACTGTTAGGGCAGTTAGGGTTAGCCCCCTTTAGCTCTAGGGTACCCCCCCTAACCCCCCAATAAAGGTTTAACCCCGTGATCACCCCCCGTCGTCAGTGTCACTAATAAGCGATCGTTTTTCTGATCGCTGTATTAGTGTCACAGGTGACGCTAGTTAGGCAGGTAAGTATTTAGGTTCGCCGCAGCTTTTTATAGCGTCAGGGACCCCCATATACTACCGCATAAAGCCCCCTGATTGCCCCCTAGTTAACCCTTTCACCAGTGATCACCATATAACTGTTACAGGTGACGCTGGTTGGTTAGTTGTTTTTTTTTTGTTTCAGGGCACCCGCCATTTATTACCTAATAAAGGTTTAACCCCCTGATCACCCGGCGGGTGATATAAGTTTGAGGGTCAGATAAGGTCTGCGTCGCCCCAGCGTCAGGTTAGTGCCAGTACCGCTAACACCCACGCGCAAAGCATACACCTCCCTTAGTAATATAGTATCTGATCAGATCTATATTAGCGTTGCCAGCATTTTAGGTTTCCCAAAACGCATTGTTAGCGGGATCAGCCCAGATACCTGCTAGCACCTGCGTTTAGCCCCTCTGCCAAGCCCAGCCCAGCCCACCCAAGTGCAGTATCGATCGATCACTGTCACTTACAAAACACAACACACATAACTGCAGCGTTCGCAGAGTCAGGCTTGATCCCTGCGATCGCTAACAGTTTTTTTTGTAGCGTTTTGAAACAGTCGCTGACAGGCTAGGTGCTTTTTTACCTGTGAGTCTCACTAGTGTACCCCTAAATTTAGAGCCCAAAATGGCAAAGCGAACGTACACTAGTGAAGAGGCCTACACGTTTCTGAGCATGACAGATAGTGAAGAGGACGTCACTCATCTGTCAGATTCAGGCTCAGAATACGATCCTGTAGAGGACAGCGGCTCCATGACAGATAGCTCTGACGACGGAGATGAGGTCCCTGTTAAGGACAGGTGTGCCCGATCCCGAATGTATTCTGTTGTTCAGGTGCAGGAACCGCAGGTCACTCGTATGGAGCAGAGACGTACTAGAGCCGCTCATCCTTCTGGTGAACTGGCAAGCACCAGCGGCCTAGTACACCCTGGACGTACATCCAGCACTGCAGTAACACGTGGTGACATGGCGAGTCCCATAAGTGCAGTTCAAGCTGGCGAGGTGGCAAGCACAAGTAGTGTCCCGCTGCCACCAAGACAAAGACAAAGACAGGCCCGTCGTACCCATAGTGCCCTTCCTGCAGAATTCGCCAATCCTAATTGGGTGCCCACCACTTCTGCAGAACCCGTACTTCCCCCATTCACTGGCCAACCTGGCATTAACGTGGAAACAGTTGATTTTACGACACTTGACTTTTATTCACTGTTTTTCACCGAAGATCTCTATAGATCTATTGTGGACCAAACCAATTTGTACGCTGGTCAACACATCGCCACTATTCCCCAGTCCGCCCTTGCCAGACAATGGAAACCAGTTACGGTTTCCGAATTTAAAATCTTTCTGGGCCTTTCCCTCAACATGGGCATAACCAAAAAGAGTGAGTTGCGGTCATATTGGTCCACTGACCCAATTCACCATATGCGCGTGTTCTCTGCTTCCATGTCCAGGGCACGATACGAGCAGATTTTGCGGTTCATGCACTTCAGCGACAATGAACTCTGTCGTCCTCGTGGAGACCCTGAATACGATCGGCTCTACAAAATTCGGCCCCTCATAAACCACTTCAACCAACGTTTTGCAGACTTGTTTACTCCCCATCAAGTTGTCTGCGTTGATGAGTCCCTGATTACGTTTTCTGGTCTCTTGTCATTCAAACAATACGTCCCCAACAAGCGTTCCAGATACGGGGTCAAGATGTATAAGCTCTGTGACAGGGCCACAGGCTATACACGTAGTTTTATGGTTTATGAGGGTAAAGATAGTCACGTAGAGCCAGAGAACTGCCCTGACTACATAGGAAGCGCTGGCAAGATAGTGTGGGACATGGTGTCACCCTTATTCGGAAAGGGGTACCACTTGTACGTGGACAATTATTACACAAGCGTGCCACTGTTTAGTCACTTGTTTGATCAGCAGATTGGAGCATGTGGCACCGTGCGACCTAATCGCCGGGGCTTTCCCCAGCGGCTTGTAGAGTCCCGTCTTAGGCTGGGGGAGAGAGCCTGCTTGCGCAGTAATAATTTGCTCGCTATGAAGTGGAGGGATAATAAGAATGTTTTCGTTCTTACCTTCCTTCATGCAGACACGACGGTCCAAATTCCTACGGCGACTGGTATTGTGGAGAAACCCCTCTGTGTCCACAAATATAACCTTAATATGGGAGGGGTGGACCTCAATGACCAGTTGTTGGCGCCGTATCTAGTTGCCCGTAAGGCCATACGCTGGTACAAAAAAGTGTCTGTTTATTTATTCCAATTGGCTATACTGAATGCTTATGTACTACACAAAGCTTCAGGAGGGACTGGATCCTTCCTTAAATTCCAGGAGGATATCATCAGAGCCCTTCTGTATCCAGGCGGTGCTCCACCTCACGTTCCCCAACCAGATGCAGTAAGCCGGCTGCATGAGAGGCATTATCCTTATGTCCTCCCGAGTACCCCTACCCAACAAGCCCCCCAAAGAAAATGTTGTGTCTGCAGAAAGCACGGATATAGGCGTGACTCCCGTTATTGTTGTCCCCGCTGTCCTGACAATCCTGGTCTTTGCATTGGTGAATGTTTTGAACGCTACCATGAACTAGTTGAGTTTTAGAGTAGGGTACAGCATTGCACAGGCTAGGCACACGTTCACAGGGTCTCCCAAGATGCCATCGCATTTTGAGAGATCCAAACCGCTGGAACCGTTACAACAGAAGTGTTAAAGTTACATAAAAAAGTGTTTAAAAAAAAAAAAAAAAGTAAAAAACACAAAAAACCAAAATAAATATAAAATAAAAAAAACAAAAATAGTTGTCGTTTTATTGTTCTCTCTCTCTCTATTCTCTCTCTATTGTTCTGCTCCTTTGTACTGTATTCTATTCTGCAATGTTTTATTGTTAACCATTTTTTGTTTTCAGGTACGCCATTCAGCTGTAGCGTGGATTTATTTATCTTGACAGCAACAGCGTTTGCTCCCACGATACGTAAAGCCGTGACTCCAGCACTGTCGGAGGTGATTTCACCACCACAGTTAAAAAAGAGCATATATGCCGAAGCATGGGGGCATACGGGGTGGAGGAGCGATCTGCTCCTACCTTTTGCGGGAGGATGCCCCCATGCTTCGGCATATATATATTTTAGGCACAGATTGTGTTAAATGTGTTATTTTTTGCTATTTTTTTTTGTATTTGCTTTGCAGGTATGGTAAGTCTTACTGTTATACTGTAATGTTACTTTGTTTTATTGTTAACCATCATTTGCTTAGCAGGTACGCCATTCAGTTGCAGCGCGGATTTATTTATCTTGACAGCAACAGCGTTTGCTCCCACGATACATAAAGCCGCGACTCCAGCACTGTCGGGGGTGATTTCACCACCACAGTTAAAAAAGAGCATATATGCCGAAGCATGGGGGCATAAGGGGTGGAGGAGCGATCTGCTCCTACCTTTTGCGGGAGGATGCCCCCATGCTTCGGCATATATAAATGGTGCATGTATGCCCACCATTAGAAGTGGGTGGATGAAGGGAGGTATCTAATGGTGGGCATACCCACCGATCAATATTTTTTTTTCGTTCAGCCCACAGGCTGCATGAAAAAAAACTACAATATATGCCCAACCAGTTCCAGCAACATACTGGTATGTTGCTGGACTTTGAGTGCTTATACCAGAATGATGCCTGCAGGTTTAGGTATCATCTTGGTATCATTCTTTTCAGCCAGCGGTCGGCTTTTATGTAAAAGCAATCCTAGCGGCTAATTAGCCTCTAGACTACTTTTACAAGCAGTGGGAGGGAATGACCCCCCCCCGCACCATCTTCCATGGTTTTCTCAGGCTCTCCTGTCCCAACAGGGAACCTGAGAATGCAGCCGGTGGTTCCGCCAGCTGACCATAGAGCTGATCAGAGACCAGAATGGCTCCAATCATCTCTATGGCCTAAGACACCGGAAGCTACGAGCATTTCATGACTTAGATTTTGCGGGATGTAAACAGCGCCATTGGGAAATTGGGAAAGCATTTTATCACACCGATCTTGGTGTGGTCAGATGCTTTGAGGACAGAGGAGAGATCTAGGGTCTGATAGACCCTAATTTTTTCAAAAAAGAGTACCTGTCACTACCTATTGCAATCATAGGGGATATTTACATTCCCTGAGATAACAATAAAAATCATAAAAAAATATATATAAATGAAAGGAACAGTTTAAAAAGAAAATAAAAAAGCAAAATAAATAATAAAAAAAAAAAAAAAAACACCCCTGTCCCCCCCTGCTAAGGCGCAACGTCGAACGCAAGCGTTGGTCTGGTGTCATATGTAAACAGCAATTGCACCATGCATGTGAGGTATCACCACGAAGGTCAGATCGAGGGTACTAATTTTAGCAGTAGACCTCCTCCGTAAATCTAAAGTGGTCACCTGTAAAGGCATTTAAAGGCTTTTAAAAATGTACGTAGTTTGTCGCCGCTGCACATTTCTGCACAATTTTAAAGCATGTCGTGTTTGGTATCCATGTACTCGGCCTAAGATCATATTTTTTATTTCATTAAACATTTGGGCAATATAGTGATTTTTAGTGCATTAAAATAAAAAAAGTGTGTTTTTTCCCCAAAAAATGCGTTTGAAAAATCGCTGCGCAAATACCGTGTGAAAAAAAAAAATGAAACACCCACCATTTTAATCGGTAGGGCTTTTGCTTTAAAAAAACACTTCATGTTTGGGGGTTCAAAGTAATTTTCTTGCAAAAAAAAATATTTTTTCATGTAAACAAAAAGTGTCAGAAGGGCTTTTTCTTCAAGTGGTTAGAAGAGTGGGTGATGTGTGACATAAGCTTCTAAATGTTGTGTATAAAATGCCAGGACAGTTCAAAACCTCCCCAAATGACCCCATTTTAGAAAGTAGACACCCCAAGCTATTTGCTGAGAGGCATGTCGAGTCCATGGAATATTTTATATTTTGACAAAAGTTGTGGAAAAAAGACATTATTATTTATTTATTTATTTTTTTTGCACAAAGTTGTCATTAAATGATATATTGCTCAAACATGCCATGGTTATATATAAAATTACACCCCAAAATACATTCTGTTGCTTCTCCTGAGTACGGGGATACCACAAGTGTGAGACCTTTTGGGAGCCTAACCGCGTACGGTACCCCAAAATCCAAGCACCACCTTCAGGATTTCTAAGGGTGTAAATTTTTGATTTCATTCCTCACTGCCTATCACAGTTTCGGAGGCCATGGAATGCCCAGATAGCACAAAATCTCCCCAAGTGACCCCATTTTGGAAAGGAGACACCCCAAGCTATTTGCCGAGAGGTATGGTGAGTATTTTGCAGACCTTCATTTTTGTCACAAAGTTTTAAAAATTGAAAAAAAGAAAAAAAATATACATTCTTTTTTTTTTCTTCATTTTCAAAAACAAATGAGAGCTGCAAAATACTCACCATGCCTCTCGGCAAATAGCTTGGGGTGTCTACTTTCCAAAATGGGGTCATTTTGGGGGGTTTTGTGCTATTTTGGCATTTTATGGCCTTCAAAACTGTGATAGGTAGTGAGGTGTGAAATCAAAAATTTACACCCTTAGAAATCATGAAGGCGGTTCTTGGTTTTCGGGGCCCCGTACGTGACTAGGCTTCCAAAAAGTCCCACACATGTGGTATCCCCGTGCTCAGGAGAAGCAGCAGAATTTATTTTGGGGTGTCATTTCACATATGCCCCTGGCATGTGTGAGAAATATATCATTTAGTGACAACTTTGTGAAAAAAAATAAAAAAATAAATAAAAGTTTGTAATTTTCCCGCAACTTGTGGCAAAATATAAAATATTCCATGGACTCAACATGCCTCTCAGCAAATAGCTTGGGGTGTCTACTTTCTAAAATGGGGTCATTCGGGGGGCATTTTATGGCCTTCAAAACTGTAATAGGTAGTGAGGAGTGAAATGAAAAATTTACGCCCTTAGAAAGCCTGAAGGCAGTGCTTGGTTTTCGGGGCCCCGTACGCGGCTAGGCTCCCAAAAAGTCCCACACATGTGGTATCCCCGTACTCAGGAGAAGCAGCAGAATTTATTTTGGGGTGTAATTTCACATATGCCTATAGCATGTGTGAGCAATATATCATTTAGTAACAACTTTGTGAAAAATTAATAAAGTTTGTAATTTTCCCGCAACTTGTGGCAAAATATAAAATATTCCATGGACTCAACATGCCTCTCAGCAAATAGCTTGGGGTGTCTACTTTCTAAAATGGGGTCATTTGTGGGGGTTTTGTGCCATCTTGGCATTTTATGGCCTTCAAAACTGTGATAGGTAGTGAGGAGTAAAATGACATATGTATGCCCTTAGAAATCCTGAAGGCGGTGCTTGGCTTTCGGGGCCCCGTACGCGGCTAGGCTTCCAAAAAGTCGACCACATGTGGTATCCCCGTACTCAGGAGAAGCAGCAGAATGTATTTTGGGTACAATTCCACATATAACCATGGCATGTGTGAGCAATATATCATTTAGTGACAACTTTGTGTAAAAAAAAAAAAAATTTTTTTTTTTGTCATTATTCAATCGCTTGCGGCAAAAAAATTAAATATTCAATGAGCTCAACATGCCTCTTATCAATTTCCTTAGGGTGTCTACTTTCCAAAATGGGGTCATTTGGGGGGGGTTTGTACTGCCCTGCCATTTTAGCACCTCAAGAAATGAGATCATAAACTAAAAGCTGCGTAAATTCCAGAAAATGTACCTTAGTTTGTAGATGTGACAACTTTTGCGCAAACCAATAAATATACAGTTATTGACTTTTTTTTTTACCAAAGACATGTGGCTGAATACATTTTGGCCTAAATGTATGACTAAAATTGAGTTTATTGGATTTTTCTAATAACAAAAAGTAGAAAATATCATTTTTTTTCAAAATTTGCGGTCTTTTTACGTTTATATCGCAAAAAATAAAAATCGCAGAGTCAGTCAAATACCTTTAAAAGAAAGCTCTATTTGTGGGAAAAAAAGGACGCAAATTTCGTTTGGGTACAACATTGCATGACCGCGCAATTACCAGTTAAAGCAGCGCAGTGCCAAATTGTAAAAAGACCTCTGGTCATTGACCAGCAAAATGGTCCGGTCTGAAAGTGGTTAAATAAAAAAAATATATTTGTATTGTCAACTCCATCTTTAGGTCCTTCCTATGGCATGACAAACCACCACAAGTTAAGCTGGAACGATTACAGAAACCCAAAGCTGCGGGAGGCCTGGCCTTACCTAATCCGTGTATTTACTATTCAGCGGTCCAACTACAGCATATTGCTCAGGCCGTGTCTCAGATGCAAAGGTAGGTGGAGGGAAACTCTGAAAAAAACCCTATCAAGGTCCTTATGTGTCAAGTAACGGGGATTAATGACGTAGTAGAGGGATTAGAGGCCTTGATCTGTACGAAATCTAATAAGAGGTTCCCCACATAGCTCTGATCCAAAATGTATGGAACAAGGCCAGACACTTACATCCCGTCAAAGACTTTACTAAATATAGCACAATTTGGGATGATAGATACTATACGGAACTGCAATCCTTGACACGTGGGGCTCGGTGGAGGAAACACAGAGTCACGCACCTGAAGTCCATTTTTGCAGAAGGTAAGTTGAGCTCTTTCTCTGATATGGGGGAGCGTTTTTGACTCCCACAGACAATGTACTTTAACCATATGCAGCTGTAACATGCTGTCAAAGCTCATTCCAGTGGGACTCCGTGGGTGTTATCCCTAACTCCCACATTTCATTAAATGGAGGAAGTGTCCTGTTTCAAAGGCTTTATTCTAGCTGTTATTCAATGCTACTATCGGTATTCCTGGCAGGATTCCCTTTGGGGGCGGTGAGCAAGTGGGAAAATGATGTGGGCATGTTTGAGGAAGAACAGTGGGAAGAGGTCCTCCAGGCTGTCCAAATGTCCTCCCTCAATGTAGCGTAACACCTATCCCAGTTGTACATCGTCTTGCGGGTGCATTATACGCACGCAAGGCAGTTTAGAATGGGGGTGAGGTCAGACTCTGAGGCCGCGTACACACGCGGGGACTGTTCGCTCAACTTTGTCCGTCAAACAGTTTCAGCGAACAGTCCGCTCAAAATTAGCATGGACGGACTTGCCCACACACGACGAACGAACAGTTTGCTGAAACCGTGCGCGATGACGTGAACGGCACGTACGACGGGACGGAAAATACGACGTCCTATACACTGCATTACAACTTTCGGCGTGTAAATCCTTTCTGAGCATGCGCAGAACTTAGTTTGACGAACAAGCCTACACACGAGGGGACTGTTTGCTGAAACCAAGTTTCAGCGGACAGTTTTTCGGAAATTCCGAAAAACTTTGTTCAGCAGACTGTTCGCTGAAACTGTCCGCTGAAAGCCCACACACGGGCGGACTGTCCGCCGAAACACTGTTCAGCGGACAAAGTTGGGCGAACAGTCCCTGCGTGTGTACGCGGCCTGACTGCCCTCGGTGCGCTAGAGACCACGAAAACTTAATCCATATGATGTGGCGTTGCCCCAAGCTGCACCTATACTGTACTGGACAGGTGTTCTGGACACTATTAATAAGGCCTGTTGAGTTAATATCCGGACAGACCCCAGGCCATGCATACTGGGCATCCTGGACGACCTCCTCTTTGAGGATAACTCTAAACCAGCTATTGCGAGAGCCCTTTTTCAGGCTCGCCTGATCATCCTTAGTTAACCCTCCCATGCTCAAGGAATGGATTAACCAAATGGGTGACACTATACGGCGAGATTTATCTTCCAACATAGAGGGTTCCCTTGTAAATTCGATGGTCACCCTGGCTGGATACCCTGGGACTTTCTCCGGTGGACCTAGTAATGGACAGACTATTACTCTAGGCTAGTTGTGAAAGGAAACTCTTCCATTATAAATACTGAACTTTCCAGAACACAGCCTATCTTAAAGTGATACTAAAGTCTTGTTTTTGTTTTGTTTGAAATTAACAAACGTTATATTTACCTGCTCTGTGCAGTTCTGTTGCACAGAGCAGCCCAGATCCTCCTCTTCTCTGGTCCCTCTTCGGTGCTCCTGGCTCCTCCCTCCTGTTGAGTGCCCCTACAGAAAGAAGCTTACTATGGGGGCACCTGAGCTGAGTCGCAGCTCCGTGCATCCATTCAGACACGGGGCCGCAGCCCAGGCCTCCCCTCTCTCTTCTCATTGGCTCACTGACTTTTATTGACAGCAGCAGGAGCCAATGGTACTTTGCTGCCAATGAGAAGGGAGAGTCTCGAACAGCCTAGTCTCTCGTGCAACATCACTGGATCGGAGGGAGCTCAAGTAAGTATTAAGGGGGTTGAGGGGGGCTGCTGCACACAAAAGGTTTTTTATCTCAATGCATAGAATGCATTAAGATAAAAAAAAATAACTTTCTGCATTTACAACCACATTAACCACTTCAATACAGGTCACTTTCACCCCCTTCCTGCCCAGGCCAATTTTCAGCTTTCAGTACTGTTGCATTTTGAATGACCATTGCATGGCCATGCAACGCTGTACCCAAAAAACATTTTGACCATTTTTTTGAGACAGATAGAGTTTTCTTTTGGTGATATTTAATCACCACTACATTTTAGATTTTTTTCTAAGCAAATGAAAAAGACAGAAAATTTGGAAAAATAAAGTTTTTATTTGTTTCTGTTATAAAATTTTGTAAATAAGTACGTTTTTTTCTTCACTGATATGCACTGATGAGGCTGCACTGATGCGCACAGATGAGAAAGCACTGATGAGCACTGACCAGGCAGCATTTATAGGCACTGATGAGGAGGCACTAATATGCAGCACTGATGGGCACTGAGAGGCAGCACCGATAGGTGGCACTGATGGGCATTGATAGGTGGCACAGATGGGCAGCTTTTATGGGCACTGATAGGCGGCACTGATGTTCACCGATAAGCTGCACTGGTGGGCGGCACTGATGGGCACTGATAGGCAGCATCCATTGATAGGCAGCACTGATGAGGAGGCACTAATGGGCACTGAAAGACATCACTGATGGGCACTGACTGGCATCACTGATGGACTCTGGTGGGCATCGCTGACGGGGCTGCACTGATAATCGCTGCACTGATTATCAGTGCAGATCCCCCTGTCAGGAGAGCCACTTATTGGCTTTCCTCTATTCACGTTCTGTCAGTGTTAATAGAGGAATGCCGATAACCGTCACTTCCTAGTTATGTTGTAATCAGCTGGGATTGGACACAGCTGATCACATGGTAAAGAGCCTACGTCATAGTCTCTTTACCGTGATTGGAGATGCGGTGTGTCGAAAACGATACACCGCTCTACCAATCGTTGCATGCCCTTGGGGCTGCACACGAGCATCTTGTTCTGAAGGCCGTCATATGATGTCCAGTCAGAATGGGAGAGCTATTGCTCTATCATCATTTGTGGTTAACCACTTGTTTATTGGGCATCAAATCAAAACCCCCTCCTGCCCAGACCAATTTCCAGCTTTTAGCGCTGTCACTCTTTGAATGACAATTGCGTGGTCTTACAACACTGTACGCAAATTACATTTTTACAGTTTTTTTCCCACAAATAGAGCTTTCTATTGATGGTATTTGATCACCTCTGGGTTTTTTATTTCTTGTTAAATTTTTTTAAAAAGACTGAATAAAAAAAAAAAAATACAAAACCATTTTATATTTTGTTAATACATATTGCAAACAGGTAATTTTTCTCCTTCATTGATGTACACCGATGAGGCTACACTGATGGCCACTGATAGGCTGTACTGAAAGGCTGCACTGATGGGCACCGATAGGCTGCATTGATGGGCACTGATAAGGTCACACTGATGGGCACTGATAAGGCAGCACTGATGAGCACTAAAAGGCGCCATTGGTGGGCACTGATAGGTGGCATTGATGGGCACTGATGGGTAGCACTGATGGGCGGCACAGAACTGCATTGATAGAGGGCACTGAAGGGCACTAATAGGTGGCACTGATAGCTGGCACTGATGGGCACTGATGGGTGGGAGTGATGGCACTGATGGGTGGCAGTGATGGGCACTGATCGGCACTGGTAGGTGTCACTGATAGGCAGCACTGCTAGGTGCCACTGATGAGGCACTGATTGGCACCACTGGTGGGCATTGATAGGTTGCACTTGTGGGCCCTGATAGGTGTCACTGATTGATGGCCCTTACGTACTGTGGGAACTGATTCGTGGCACTGTGGGCACTGATTCATGGCACTGGCAGGTGGCACTGGCAGGCGGTACTGTTGGGCACATGCAAGGCTCTTCCTCTTCGGGACCGATGTCCCTTCAAACAGAAGTCGGTGATCGGCTTTTTTTCTCCTCACGCTGTCAGCGTGAAAAGAAAAAAAACCTGATTACCGATCTTCTGTTTACATCACGTGATCAGCTCTCACCTTCCGTTTGAGAATGCCCCACAGATGCGCAATAGGGTTTAGGTCTGGAGACATGCTTGACTAGTCCATCACCTTTACCTTCAGCTTCTTTAGCAAGGCAGTGGTCGTCTTGAAGGTGTGTTTGGGGTCGTTATCATGTTGGAATACTGCCCTGCGGTGCGGAGGGGATCATGCTCTACATATTAGCATTTGTGGCATTTGTGGTTCCCTCAATGAACTGTAGCTCCCCAGTGCCAGCAGCATTCATGCAGCCCCAGACCATGACACTCCCACCAAAGATAAAATAAAAACACTGCGGTGGGAACGGCCCACACCCGGGAATAGTTCTTTTGACAAGCACAACCTAAGATTAAACTAACCGCTGTTCAATTCAAGAGCCAACTTTACCAGTGCTACAGTGCTCCCCCTTGCCTGGGTTTGATAAACCCAGCTTTTTGAGCTAACCCAGTGTGCTGTAATTTCCGGGTGTTAGATTCAACTAATGACACAATAGGTCGGTCTCACGCTTACTGCCTCCCGTGTCCGCCCTGGGTGAGACACCCGCTCAGGGTGTCTCAAAAGCATTTGATGCCCCCTTTGGGTTTACATTGATTGGGACTTGGCATCATTTACTCCTTTATGGAGAGGGACCTTCCAAAAGTTTGGGGACGCAACTCCAGAAGTTATAGCCCAGTTGCCTGCTGATATTATAAAGCGTGCGTGACTCACAGAATGTATGTTCTTTTGGGTCTGAACTATGTAGTAAGCATACATCTGCATAGGTGGTAGTGCTGTCACATTGGTGGTTGCACGTTGCATCCTTGGATCTGGTGGTCTAATTATCGTCAAGCATTTGACTCAACACTTGGGACTTTTTCTTACACCTAAAGGACTTTTTTCACATTGATATTCCTTCTTTTTTCTTATGTTTTATGTTATTATGTTTGGACACATATAGGTGCGACATATGCGTGTTGAATAGTTCATTATATCAGTCACATTGTCACCTGTTGAGCACGAAACACATTTGATATCATAGATCAACTATTATATATTCATTTATTTATTATTTTATATATATATATATATATATATATATATATATATATATATATATATGTTGTTTTTTGCCACTAATTTAGCTAGGCCATTAATTTGTTTGTTCTAGCACTACACTTTATGTAATTTCTCATGTCACTCCCACCACCATGCTTGACTGTAGGCAAGACACACTTGTCTTTGTACTCACCTGGTTGCCTTAACACATGCCTGAAACCATCTGAACCAAATAAGTTTATCTTGGTCTCATCAGACCACAGGACATGGTTCCAGTAATCCATGTCCTTAGTCTGCTTGTCTTCAGCAAACTGTTTGGGGGCTTTCTTATGCATCATCTTTAGAAGAGACTTCCTCCTGAGATGACAGCCCTGCAGACCAATTTGATGCAGTGTGCGGCGTATGGTCTGAGCACTGACAGGCTGACCCCCCAAACCCCTGCAGCAATGCTGGTAGTACTCATACGTCCATTTCCCAAAGACAACCTCTGGATATGATGCTGAGCATGTGCACTCAACTTCATTGGTTGGACACGGCGAGGCCTGTTTTGAGTGGAACCTGTCCTGTTAAACTGCTGTATGGTCTTGGCCACCATGCTGCAGCCCAGTTTCAGGGTCTTGGCAATCTCCTTATAGCCTGGGCCATCTTTATGTAGAGTAACAATTCTTTTTTTAAGACCCTCAGAGAGTTCTTTGCCATGAGGTACCATGTTGAACTTCCAGTGACCAGTATGAGAGAGGGAGAGCAATAACACCAAATTTAACACACCTGCTCCCCATTCACACCTGAGACCTTGTAACACGAACGAGTCACATGACACCGGAGAGGGAAAATTGCTAATTGGGCCCAATTTGGACATTTTCACTTAGGGGTGTATTCACTTTTGTTGCCAGCGGTTTAGACATTAATGGCTGTGTGTTATTTTGAGGGGACAGCAAACTTACACTGTTATTATACAAGCTGTACACTCGCTACTTTACATTGTAGCAAAGTATAATTTCTTCAATGTTGTCACATGAAAAGATATAATTAAATATTTCCAAAAATGTGAGGGTTGTACTCCCTTTGTGAGATACTGTATGTCTCTGGTTAGCCTGTATTTTTAACCCCCTTGCATGCGTCGGCTGTTTCATATTCTGGCTGCAGTTATTGAAGTGTTATCAACCACAGTGCCCTATGTTTTGTGCATGTACCACTACCCACAAGTTCTATTTATGTGGACACTTCACTGAGAGACATAGCAGGCAAACGCTTGTGAGATAGGTGTCCGCAGCCTATTGCATTGGGGTGTGCACTGCAAAGTTTACATACATGCATACACACACAGACTCACACTATTATAAACTAATTAAACAAATATTTTAAAATGTATTAAAACATAGGCAATGTCAGTAGACAGTATCAGTAGGTCAGTGGATGGTGTCAGTAGTTTTTTATTTTTATTATTATTATTTACTATTTTTGAAATTATTTTTTATAATATTATTATTATTTTTTTAAAAGCTCTTTTGGGGGACTTTGGTGAAATATCAGGGGTCTAAACAGACCCCTGATGTCTCGCTTTTGAGACTGAGAAAGTGACTAAGGACAGAGATTCCCCAGTCCCTTTCTCTGCAGCCTCAGCTGCACTGGACAGTGAATGAACGGGAAGTGCTCTGTTCTAAGCAGCTTCCTGTTCCTTCACAAGTTTACGGTGCTTCCGTTATGAATGGATACAGGAGCGATCAGTACTGATCACTCACTTTATTCATTCAGAAAATGAAGGGGATGGTAAAAAATATATTTACAAGCCCCTCGACTCACGAGTACAGGTTATGTATCTGTATTGTTTAACAACAAATATTCAATATAAAAACAACCTCATTCGAAGAAAAAACCCAGGTGGACAAATTTCCCACCAAAAATACTTATGATATAACATTCCATTTTTCATATGGATAAAATATTATGTAATATGCTAATGTAGAAATGGTGGACTGTAATCGTAATACAATATGTTTCCTCGTCATTCCTTACCTGTAGTTGTGTCTCTTTAATGCTGTGCACCAGTGACCATCATCATATTGGTGAGCCCAACCCACTGGAAGTGATTCTAGCCCAGCCTCGGAAGGCCCAACTCTGCTTGCTGTTCGTCAGACATCTATGCGGTACCAACTCAGCAGCTCGACCTCATGTTAATGCATGCTCTGCACCCGTGGGGCATAGCTGACGGTTCCATTGACGGACGTCTATTCCTGGGTCACTGTCTGCCAGGCATCTAATTCAGTTCATTCATTGGTGAGAATAGGTGCAAATAATTGTTATTATTTTGGCACGGCAAAAACACATTTAAAAAAACATACATACGAATGATTAAAAATTTAGCAAAATAAAAGAAGGGAAAAGGGGAATGAGGGAGTTTGATAAAAAAAAATAAATTGGGTTCACTAAGGGATAATAAGGGGGTAAAATTATGTTAAAAATGCTTGTTACATACATATAACCTTAATTAATTAAAGGCTAAGTTCACCTTTTTTTTCTTCTAAGTTCTAGCCCCCTTATGTACCAATATAGCATTTTTGTACTTATTTTTCAAAAATAAAGCTTTCCATTTATTCTACACACGCTTACAGATTGTTACACCCACAATGCACCACAGAGCAACTCATGAAATATTTTTTGTCTATGGCAATCAAGATACAGTAAAACCTTGGATTGCGAGCATAATTCCTTTCAGAAACGTGCTTGTAATCCAAAGCTCTTGTATATCAAAGCGAATTTCCCCATAAGAAGTAATAGAAACTCAAATAATTAATTCCACAACCATTTATTCATAAGTCCTTCAGTTTATAGTCCATATAAAAAGATTATAGCAATGTGATAAGTTGTGTAACCATAAAATGTCCATCCACAAATGGCAGCTTCCGCAAGGGGATTAGAAACACAATCCAGCTGGAGCTACAGAGTATAAAAGAGAGGAGAGGCGCCTTTAAGTGTAGCAATATGGTTACATTTAATGAAGGTACAACATTTAGCAACTCACATGGTTAATGATTAAAAGTATGCTTCTAAGTATGCAGGCATCCGGGGTAAAGCTAACTGCAATCGTGACCGGGAAGACTACCCTGCAGCAGAGCGATCTGAAATCGAGGTTTGAACCGCTTGTGGAGCACAGCGTGGAAGGGACAGCGTCAATGGCGGTGCAGAGGATGGTCTATGTGGACATCTTTACACCCGATGCCTGCATACTTAGATGTGCCTGTTTTCACCAACTATGTGAGTTTCTAAAAGTTGTACCTTCATTAAAGTGGAGGGTCACCCTAAAAAAAAAAAAGAAAAAAAGCATTAATACTTAAAAAAAAAAAGAAAAAAAAATGTGAATTTTTTATTTTTTTACCTTACCAAAAATCCCTGTTGCTAAGCAGTCTTCCTAATCTGCCTCTTCCTACTCCTTGATGATCTTCGGTCTTCTCTCCTCCTCACGTTGTCTTTTGGGTAATGGGGTGTGCTGTGTTCTGGGAACTGTGTATTTCTTAACACAGCGCGTCCCATCCACAAAACGCTGCACAACCTGCGCTTGCGCAGTAGGAAACCAGCAGTGAACCCGCAAGGCTCCACTGCCTGTATCCCTTAGTGAGGATGGTGGCGCTGAAAACCAGAGAGCCCAGGGATGGGTCGACCTCTGGCGGCTGTCATCGCGGGTGCCCTGGAAAGGTAAGTGTCATTATTACAAGTCAGCAGCTACTTGTTTTTTAGCTGCTGACTTTAAAAAAAAAATCCCCACTGGAACACCCCTTTAAATGTAACTGTATTGGTACACTCAGAGGCGCCTCTCTTCTCTTTTATACTTGTGTATCAAGACATCACTTGTATATCAAGTCAAAATTTATTAAATAATTTTGCTTGTCTTGCAAGACGCTCTCAAACCAAGGTTTTACTGTATATATTTCTTTTCTGTGAAGGCTGGAGGTGAAGATTTAATTCTGGTTGTTTATAATCAGGATTTTGTGTTGTTTTATAGTCTGTTGGTTATTATCTGGGGTGGTGTTAGAGAAAGTGGTATATTATTTGTATTTGGTCATTTGCCTGTTATTTTAATTTGTGTTATTTATTCTATGTTGCATTTTAATTGTATGGATGTTTTATTTGTAGTGCAGTTTTATTTTTGTTATTTGGTGTTAATAGCTGTTATTGGTAATTTTGTTGTGTTTTTGCATCTTGTTCAGTCTATTGTTGTGATCTTGTGTTGTCTTGTTAAAGCGGTAGTAAACCCGCAGAAATTTTTTTTTTCTGACCTGTAAGGGAAAAGGCATAATGAGCTAGTATGCACCGCATACTAGCTCATTATGAAATACTTACCTTAGAACAAGACCCCGATATCTCTGACAATCCACGAGAGGGAGCTGACATGTTCCCTCGGTGTGTCTTCCGGGTATCGTGGCTCCGGCGCTGTGAGTGGCTGGAGCCACGATATCATCACTACCGCGCATGCGCATGGGAGATTTCTTTCTGGCAAAGTCCGCAGTCTGCCAGGCTTTCAGCCGAAAATACCCTGTGTGCATGAGCCGCTGCAGTCAGCAGTGCGTTGGGAGGGGATTAGGAGATATTTTTTTTACCTACAGGTAAGCCTTATTATAGGCTTACCTGTAGATAAAAGTTAAAAAAAGGAGTATACAACCTCTTTAAGTGTGTCTGTGTCGTAAACAATTTCCCTTTGGGATTAATAAAGTATTCTGTATTACCTTACTCTCTTCATAGCTGTTTAAACATACTTATCCATTACGTCTGTCTTTTTGGACAGACTTTAGGTCATGACACAGGAAGGAGTTGACCAGCCCATCTCATTAGCACACATCCTGCATCATCTACCCTCAGCTGGTCAACTCCTTCCTGTCTCATGACCTAAAATCTGACCAGGAAGTAAGGCAGAAGTAATGCATAAGTGTTTTTAAACAGCTATGAAGAGAGCGAGGTAAGTGTATGTAGAATAAATTGAAAGCTGTTTTATTTTTGCAAAAGAAGTACACAGGGGGGCTGTAATTTAAAAAATAAATAAAAAGATGAACAAAGTTGAACTTAGCATTTAAGTAGTATTAACCCCCTAGTAATTTTTCTTTAACTAATAACAATGTGGCTAATCACAATAGTAAACAATGGCATCATGAATGATTCTGCTTAAGTGTTTTTAGATATTTCTGTCAGATGTTACAAATGACAGATGGTATATTGAAACAAAATTACAAGCAATTCATGAGTGTCAAAGGCTTTTATTGACAGTTACATTAAGTTTATGCAAATAGTCGATATTTGCAGTTTTGACCCTTCTTTTTCAAGACCTCTGCAATTCACCCTGGAATGCTGTCAATCAACTTCTGGGCCACATCCTGACTGATGGCAGCTCATTCTTGCATAATCAATGCTTGAAATTTGCCAGAATTCGTATGGTTTTTTTTTGTTCACCCGCCTCTTAAGGATTGACCACAAGTTCTCAATGGTATTCAGGTCTGAGGAGTTTCCTGGCCATGGACCCAAAATGTTGATGTTTTGTTCCCAAAGCCACTTAGTTATCACTTTTGCCTTATGGCAAGGTGTTCCATCATGCTAGAAAAGGCATTATTTGTCACCAAACTGTTCTTGGATGGTGTGGAGAAGTTGCTCTCAGAGGATGTTTTTGTACCATTCTTTATTCATGGCTGTGTTCTTAGGCAAAATTGTTAGTGAGCCCACTCCCTTGGCTGAGAAGCAACCCCACACATGAACGGTCTCAGGATGCTTTACTGTTGGCATGACACAGGACTGATAGTAGCGCTTACCATTTCTTCTCCAGACAAGGTTTTTTCTGGATGCCCCAATCGAAAGGCGGATTCATCAGAGAAAATGCTCTGCACTGGTGGTGCCCCAATCCTGCAGCTGAATCAGCTATAGGAAATGGTCTTGGGGCTTGCTGGACTTTCTTGGGCACCCTGAAGCCTTCTTCACAAATACAGTAGAAATGTTTTTTATAGGATTACACGGTAAGTAAATTTTTATGGCAAAGAGGGACTTTGCAATTAATTGCAATTCATCTGATCACTCTTCATAACATTCTGTAGTATATGCAAATTGCAAACATTAAAAACAGAGGCAGCAGACTTTGTGAAAATTAAAATTTGTGTGTTTCACAAAACTTTAGGCCACGGCTGTATATATATATATATATATATATATATATATATATATATATCAGTGCCACTAGTCAGTTTCTCTGATCACTGCCACAGCACAGTACAATGTCACCAGACCAGTGCTGTCAGTCAGTATCCCTAATCACCTAGTCACCACCACACCAGTCACATTGCCCCAATCACCTCCACGCCCATTACAGTGTTCTTGATCACCACCACACCAGTCCCAGTGTCTCTGAACACTGCAACAAAAGTCATAGTATAAAGACTTGTTCTCATCTGTGATCTTCTCTGAAGAGCCGTTTATGTTCAGATCGCTTTTTAGAGAGCATTTGACATGCATTGAGAAGGCATTGTATTGCCTCCTTATCACCTGTTTGAACCCTTGCACCACGTACAAGCACCCCTTTCACTTTAATGAGTCACAATCATGGGCACAGTTGGTGTAATTCCTGCCACAGCTGCAAAGCAAAGAATCCCCTGTGTTATGTGTACACCCCTGGCAACTGCCTCAGCAGCTAAAAGGGCTTGCAGTTGAGGAGCAATAAAACCACAGCTCAACTGCAAGGTTTTCTGCCCCCCGTCCTCCCATGTGAACAAGCCCTTTTAGTGCAGCCAGTCACAGTTCTCTGATCACCAGCAGACACTACAGTGTCGCCAGACCAATGTAGCTAGAATCAGTGTTGCTGATTACCACCATAGCAGACTAGTGAAGCAAGAAACAGTTTACCTGACCACACAAGTTCCAATGTCATCAGACCCGTGTAAGCCAGTAACAGTGTCTCTGATTGTCACCACATCTGTCCCAGTGTCACCAGACCACTGTAGGACAGCAGCAGTGTCTCTGATTGCCGTTATACAAGTCCAGCTGTCAGAAGACCAGTTCAGCCAGCTACAGTGTTCCTGGTCACCATCACACCAGTGTAGTATTGCTTCTGCCTCCTGCCTCTACTGACCCTGGCCTGTTTATTGACCGTGTTTCTGTCTACTGCCTGAACTGATTCTTTGCCTGTTTGCTGACCATGTCTCTGCCTGCTGCCTGAATGGACCCATCTGCATGAGGGACTGACTACATTCCTGTGATACACCAATCCCAGCCATCCCCTGTGGACAACTGCACTCCTGGAAACCTCCAGTACTTACTGGCCAGTGAACATGGCATTCCAGGGGACAGCCAAGTACCAGTAGTCTAGGCTTGCTTGGCTTATAGGGGACTACATTGTGGCCAGAGAGAGCGTTGTGTCAACATCGCAAGGAAGAACAGAAGAAGGTGGTGGCGGCGGTGGCAGAAGACCGGGCCAACGCTAGTAAAAGAGCTATAATAAGATAGCAGAGGCCGGGCAAGAAGAACCGAAGAGCGGGACAAGACCCCTGAAGAGCGGGAAAAGACCCCTGAAGAGCGGGACAAGACCCTGAAGTCGGAAGAAGACCCCCGGACGGCGATGGCAACGACGAAGAAGAAAGCCAGGCCCCTCCACTAGTAAAAGAGCTAGCAAAAGATAGCGGAGGAGTCCGGCGAGAAGACCCCCCAAAGACGGAAGAAGAGAAGACGAGCGGAGCTGTCTAATAAATTATTTTAAAAACTTGTGTTGTGTTTTTTTATTTACACTTTTTTCACCAGGTGAATGGGTAGGGGTACATCATACCCCATACTCATTCAGATAGGGTGAGGGGCCGGTATCTGAGGGCCATCTTATTAAAAGGCTCAGGAGGGGGGGCGTTTGCTTGTCCCCACCCCCTTTCCTGACCGACCGGACTGCGTGCTCGTGATAAGGGTTTGCTATGGACTTTAGGGGGGACCTCCACGCCGTTTTTTCTGCGTAGTGGTCCCCCTTTAAATCCATACCAGGTGACATGGCTAGCGAGGTGTCAATCTCGGCCGATGGAGGCAGCGACATTTACTTCCTTCGCTAGTCCCGCCTACCTGGAGCCACGTTCAAAATGAACTGACTTTACTCCGTGTTTGGGCAAGTCCGTTCATTTCAAAAGTCCGAACGGACTCCCACCATTGTCCGCCGGACCTATTCCGGCAGAAAAGTCCAGTCGTGTGTGGGCAGGTCCACTCGTTCGGAAAGTCCGGTGGACCTCCTCTGCAAAGTCTGGCGGGTTGTCCGCTGGACTAAATCCACCGGATAGTCCGATCGTGTGTATGCGGCATAAGCTACATTCCCAGTTCACTCATATTGAGGCGATCATTATAGTACATTTGTTTTGACAGAATTGTTTGATTTGTGTGATACACAAGATGCAATGAGCTTGATTTACTAAGAAAAAGAATGGCTGCACACCCAAAGGTTCTAAATGCTTTTATTGAAATCACTGTAATGTCACCAAGAACACCAGAAAACAGTCAAGTAAACGCGTTTCACACATACATCTTGTGCTTAATCATTACAATGACTTTGCTAGCTGACAGGACTTATATAGGACTGCCCTTGCATCCATAATAGGTGCTCACATGGCTACCCTAATCAGCAGCAACTACACAGTATGATCAACCATTTGTATAAATCGCAGAACTACCAAAACAACTCACACCTCTCAGCAATTTTTGTATATACATACATGTATATTGACTAATATAAAACAAAATATATGGATGAATGAATAAAATAGAGGAAACTCTAATAAAATCGAATGTAGAAGGTAAAAATCGAATGTAGAAGGTATTGAGGAAGGCAATCCCACTCCCCATAGAAATCACTATTTCATATTAATACACATGTATCCAAAATAGCTACCAAGAAGCCTGCGCCAAAAAAAAAAAAAAAGGCTTGGGGTTCCTCCTAAAATCCCTACCAGGCCCTTCAGGTCTGGTATGGATTTTAAGGGGAACCCTGCGCCAAATTGTTTCAAAAAATGGCGTGGGGCCCCCCCAAATCCATACCAGGCCCTTCAGGTCTGGTATGGATTTTTTTAAGGTGAACCCCGCGCTAAAATAAAAAAAATGGCATGGGCTCCTCCCCAAAATCCATGCCAGACCCTTATCTGAGCAGGCAACCTGGAAGGTCGCAGGAAAAGGGGGAGACAAGAGAGGGCCCCCCCTCCTGAACCATACCAGGCCACATGCCCTCAACATGGGGAGTGTGTTTTAGGGTCTCCCGCAAAACACCTTGTCCCATGTTGATGGGGACAAGGGCTTCTTCCTCACAACCCTTGCCTAGTGGTTGTGGGGGTCTGCGGGCGGGGGGCTTATCAGAATCTGGAAGCCCCCTTTAACAACCCCCAGATCCCACCCCCCCATGTGAATGGGTATCGGGTACATTGTACCCCTACACATTCACCAAAAAAAAAGTAAAAATTTACAGTAGACAGTTTGGGACAATTCTTTTATTTAAAAATAAAGAAATAAAAAATTTTCACACGATATCTGTTCACCTTCGATAACAGCGCCGACGGCCCAAGAAAAAAAAGAAGGGGAAAAACTCGGCCTCGATGGGAGGCTCCCACTGACTGCAGCCTTTTTGCGATGACAGCTGTTATATAGCTGAGGGCGGGCCACCCATTGAATTAAACGGGTGACCCGCCCCTCAGACGTTACGTGATGTCACATGACCTCAGAAGGGGGTGGGTCGACAAGGAAGAAGAAGCAATAGACTACTATGTGAAATCCTCCTACATTACCTGGATCTACATGGGGGGGAGGTGTCGCTGGATCTTCTCATAAAAGTGACTAACGTTCCATTCAAAGTTTAGTCCTCAGGCAATCCATGTCTGTAAATGAAAGGTCCAGAACAACTCCCTCCGACACAGCATCCGAAAAGCATCACCCCCTCTCTTGGAGAACCTAACCTTTTCTATAACCTGAACCTGCATTGCTGTTTTATTTCCATTATGGCATACATTAAAATGTTTAGCAACATTTGTGGATAGATTTTTCTCCACACTGTAGATGTGTTCCTAGAAACAATCACAGAGGCGTCTTGTAGTTCTCTCTACATACTGCACCTTACATATAGTGCATGTAATTGGATATACCAAGTAACTTGTGTTACAATTAAAGAAAGTATGAATGTTGCAAACTTTCTGACTCACAAAAGAAACAAACGTATCACCCCCATGAACATGCTTACAACAGGAAGATCCATTTGAACCGCATTTGTAGTTTCCCTTATTGAATAACGGCTAGCTGACCAGCCACCGCAGTTGTATTGCGGCAGCATGGCTCGGCTGCGCGAATCACCATTATGCTATGTCGGTAGAATAAACAGACACTATGGGGCGCTTGCACGCCCCCACTCACTCCCTGAGCCAATGCGAGTCCCCAGCAGTCTCGATCACCGCCAGGCTCTGGCGAACCCCAGGGGCACACGGAGAACCGGGAGCTGTGTGTGTAAACACACAGTTTCCGGTTCTCTGAGCAGTGAACTGACAGATTGTCTGTTCATACAGAGTATGAACAGCGATCTGTTAGTTTCCCGGCACAGTCCCATCCCCTTTTCAGTTAGAATACATACTAGCATACATATTAACCCCTTCACTATCCCCTAGTGTTAACCCCTTCACTGCCAGTGACATTTTTACAGTAATCAATGCAATTTTAATCGCACTCATTGCTGTATTAATGCCAATGGTCCCAAAAATGTGTCAAAATTGTCCGACGTGACGGCCATAATGTCGCAGTCATGATAAAAATCGCCGATCGCCACCATTACTAGTAAAAAAAAAAATATTTATAAAAATGCCATAAAACTATCCCCTATTTTGTAGACGCTATAACTTTTGCGCAAACCAATCAATATACGCTTATTGCAATTTTTTTTTTCCAAAATTTGTAGAAGAATATGTATCGGCCTAAACTGAGGAAACATTTTTTATTTATATATTTTTTGGGGATATTTATTGTAGCAAAAAGTTCAAAATAATGTGTTTTTTTCAAAATTGTCGCTCTTTTTTTGTTTATAACGCAAAAAATAAAAACCACAGAGGTGATCAAATACCACCAAAAGAAAGCTCTATTTGTGGGGAAAAAAAGGACATCAATTTTGTTTGGGAGCCACGTCGCATGACCGCGCAATTGTCAGTTAAAGCGATGCAGTGCCGAATCACAAAAAGTGGTCTGGTCTTTGGCCAGCCAAATGGTCCGGCTTAAGCGGATAACCAGGTGACCGATTGGGGAAGTTTACTTTGAAAAAAGCTTGGAGACAAGGGATGACCCAAGGTGGGAGCTCTCCGAGAAATCACATTGACACTCTCCCTTAAGATATTGGCACAGGTTTCATCAGAGTATAGATGTCTATTAAAAATATTTTTATATGTTGGAGTGTGCACAATCTGGTGCAGTTCTGCATAGAAACCAATCAGCTTTTAGGTTTTTTTGTCAAACCTTAATTGAACAAGCTGAAGTTAAAAACATTGAATCAAAGAAACTTAGAAAAGTTACGGCAGAGAAAAGACTGGGTTGACCATCGAGTCTGCCCGTTTTTTTTAGACATGTTTTGTATCTTTTTTTTGTATTTTGTTTTTTCGTTACTTTTTTTTTAAGTTAGAAGCTGATTGGCTACCATGCATAGCTGCACTAGATTTTATACTCTCCAGTTTTAGTAAATCAATCCCAATGCTCGTTATGTAATCAGTCCAAGCAATGTAAAAGTCTGACGCATGTGGTATCACCATACTCTGGAAGAGTAGTAGATTGTATTTTGGAGTGAAATTCTAAGTATGCCTGTGCTATGTGTGACAAATATCTTATTAAATTGACAACTTTGTGTAAAAAATTTGAATTACATTTTCTTTCCTCATTTTCCAAAAACGTGGTAAAAAGTAAAGTCTTCAATAGTTTCACCATGACTCTTAAAATAGACATGTGCACTGCCAAAAAATGTGTTTGTTTTCGTTTCATTTGTTTTTTGGTTTTTTTCCGGGTCATTCGTTATGATCGAAATTCGTTATTTTGAGTACATTCGAAAATTCGAGAATTCGAAAACTTGGAAATGCGAAATACAAAAATCTGGAAATTCGGAAATACGAAAAAAAATTTAAATCGGAAAATAAGAACGAAAATCTGAGAATCCAAAAATTATAAAATCTGAAATAACTAACTAATAACAACTATTCAATTATAGGTATTGAAATTTCGTTTCAAATTTGGCAATTTGTGAGAATGAATGCAGAGGAATGAATGTGGTGAGAATGAAAATGAAGAAGGAAGGGGAACGGGAAATATAATAAAGAAAGATAATAGACAAAATTGAGATCCCTTTGTTGATACATAAAAGAAGATAGAAATGTTTGTTTTAATTAATGATTTTATTCGGATAAATGTAAAATTTGTATTTTATTTTTATTTTTTTGGTGATAAAATTTAATAAAAAAAAAGAGATTTGATACAAATTTGGCTGTTAGTGAACATAACGAATACGAATTTATCTGAAGTTACGAATTATCTGAAATAATGAATGCCACATCTAAAGGAATGGAAGGTACCAAATTAATAATAATAATACACAACAATAACAAAAAGTTTTTATAATTATTATTTTTTATTATTATTTGTTATGTTACATTCGTTATTTCGGATAATTTGTAATTTTGGATAAATTTGTATTCATTACGTTCACTGACAGCCAAATTTGAAAGGAAATTCCAAAAACTATAATTTAATAGTTAGCAATAGTTATTATTAGTTAGTTAGTTATTATTTGCGATTTTCAAATTTTGGGGTTTTAAAATTTTCGGATTTTCGTTATTATGTTCGGATTTTCGTTCTTTTGAATTTTTGGATTTTCATTCCTATTGGTATTTTCGTATTTTTAAGTTTTAGAATTTTCGCATTTTTGATTTTCAAATTTCCGAAATTTTTCATTTCTGAAATCTAGATTTTCAGGTTTTCAAATTTTCAAATTTCGATTTTTGGATTTCTGAATTTCCGCATTTTGGGAAAAATCGTTTAATGGGTTTTTGTTAAGTTGAATATTTCCAAATGAATGAATCTGCCGAATTTCGTTAAAAAACGAATTTGGAACTAAACTAATTGCACATATCTATAAAAGACAAAATGACAAAGACAAAATGTTGTATGGTATTGGGGAGATTATTCTCATGTGGCAGGTGCTTTTTCAATGAGTTGCACCAGTTCAAACTGTATTTAAGGGCATGGCAGCCCAATTTCATTAAATAAAACGAAAAGTTCACATAGACATCAGTTGCCCACACAGGGGATTTTCCACATCAGTATGAACAAACAAAAATACAGAGCCACTTGGCTCCCTTGTTGGCAGCACTGCTTCTATTCTAACCTGTCCCTCTGACTGTGTTGTTCAGCTCTGCTGGTTCCTTTGGCTACCTTAGCCTGTAATCACATTGTCCTAGGGTTTCTCCTGACACCCTGATAGGAGCCGACCTGACTCCTGGAATGAGACCTCCTGTCTCCTGGCTGCTGGCTGGGGCACTTCTGACCCCTGGTTGAGACCTCCTGGCTGCTGGCTGGTGCACCTCTGACCCTTGCTTGAGACCTCCTGTCTTTTGGCTCCTGGCTGAGGCTTCTCTGATCCCTGGTTGAGATCTTCTGTCTCCCCCACTGGGAGCTGTCTCCAGACTGGGAGCTCTGAGCTATCCTCAGGCTTGCAAATATAGTGACCCTGTACACCAGTGTACTCAGACCGGTTGCAGGCACATGGCCAAACACAGGATTAAAAGCTTAGATCTATAACTGAAGAGTTTTGAAGAACACACAGCTTTCTCCACTCAGGACTGCTAGTTCAGAACCCCTCATTAACCCTTGAACTGAATCCTATGTCATTTTCACAGGGTCTCACTATGTCACAGTGGTCATTTTGTTGCTGGTTCTATTGTCCTGCTGCTCCAGGGCCTCCAAAAACGTGATAGGTATTCAGGAAATTAGATGCAAATGTATGTCCCTAGAATCCTGAAGATGCTCTTTGGGCCTCCTTATTTGGTTAGGCTATAAGAAAAAGTTTCACACGTGATACCACCACACTCAGAAGGAGTAGCAGAATGTGTTTTGGTATGTAATTTTAAGTAAGCCTTTGCTGTGTGTTAGAAATATCTTATTAATTGACGACTTATTGTTAAAAAAATTTATTCTGCATTTTTCAAAAACTTGTGTCAAAAAATGAAGTCTTCAAAAGACTCGCCATGCCTCATGTACAAAAATGGTTATCACGGATAAACAGAGAAGATTGGTTATGCAGGGTATGGGAAGGGAGAACCAGGACTGGGATCAGATATGAGGGGAGAAGAAATAAGTTAACAGTGTACAAGATGCAGGGCAAGAGCAAGCTCAAGAACAGAATAGGGGCACACAGTATCTGTCAGCAAGCAAAGTAAAATACTGGGGCAAGGTGTGTATATACTATTGAATGTGAAGTATGCTATTATAAAACTTTGGTAGCCAAAGAAGTGCTAAACGAGAAAAGGTTTTCTTCATCTCTCCATGGCAGTGAAATCTCTGCAGTTGAGTTCCCAGGTCTACGCACCTGCTGCAGCAATTATGAGGGGTTTCAGCTAACACTGTTGGAGTCCCCTGTAAATCCACCAAGACCTTTGAATATAAAGGGAAAGACATTTGTTAAAGCTCAATGAATAATTATGGAGGCCTCTACTCTTCGTGTATTATGGCAGTAATGAAGCAAACTAGCCAGATATCTGCCACTTCGGGGATTATGTCACGGTGTAAATACAATACCCCTCCCCCCCCCCCCAAATGTTTAAGGATTGATGGCCTTCTGCTGTTTGCATTCAGTAACATGAAGCTCATCCAGATAGCCCCTCTCATGATCTACTTTTTCCCAGGAAAAGCCTACAGTATTACTTATTTTAAATGGGAAAATTTGCCTTTAAAGAAATGGTCTATATATGCATCAGTTCCTCTAAGTCAAACTCCTCTTATACACTTGTTGAAAAAAATGATGAATATATTTTATATCAAAAGACCTGTATAGTCAGCAACCATGGGTCGCACCCTCAGCCAGTAAGGTTTAGTTTTTTTTTAGCTTGCTTTTTTGGATTTTAAGAATTCCATATTGGCAGTGAAACCAATATATACAGTATATAAGTGAAACACTGCTAATATTAATTTGATTAATCATTGAAACATGGTTGTGACTACACACTGTATCAGTGATATTAAGTGTTAAGTTATGTTATCAGTTTGCATGATGACTACCATGGTCATGTACAGTGATGTGTTTCATCTTTGCTTAATTTGCTAATTGCTTTTACTACAATATGTAATATCAAACTGTATCTGATTTGATATTAATAGGTAATTATTATTAATTGTAAATTTTCTTTAGATTGTATATGCTTTGTTTAACACCTGTTTATACAGGTACTATTTCCAGTTAGATTAATTCAAAAACTAGCTACTACATCATGTAAACTACAAGCCAAGTAGGGTGATTTAATGATGAATTAATGGTATAAAAATACCCAATTGGAACTGCACATATATTTTTGACATCATCTTGACCATAACTATTACAATTAGGGATGAGTGAATTTAATTTGACAAAAGTTTGGCAAATCCTGTTTGAAATTTTATGAACCTGGACTTTTTACGAAGTCCACTGAAGTCTTGCGTGCAAATCCTGCCCATTTTTAGGGGCTAATAGGCAAGGCACTATAAAATAAAGGCATGAAGAACTGTGCACTGCCATGGGGGATCAACGTAGCAATGCAAAATAATAATAATAATAATAATAATGAAACTACTGTATAGGAGATAATGGGTCTTTTATGTGAATTTGAGGGTCACATGGACAAAAACACAAACTGGTATTACATATTTGGCCTTTTACAATTAACTTGGCTTACACAGTAGCAGCATCCCAATCTAATTTATCTCTGTTTCAAAACCATTCTTTTCAGATCGGTTTTATGACAACACATACAAGTAGTAGATACATATTGGCCAGTGTTTTTCTAAAGCAGTTCCCTATTTGGTGATGCAAAACTGTCTTGATTATGGATGAGCTTTATGTTCGGGTCGAACATGAGTTCAACTCGAACATTGGCTGTTCGATCGTTCGTCGAAATACGAACATTATGGGGCATTCGTGCCAAATTCGAGTGGCACGTCATGCCCCATAATGCACTGCGACATCGCAGTGCATTGCTGTCTGATGTTTGGGCAAGCATGCACTAAGGTGCATGCTTTGGCCAATCACAGCGCTGTCAGCAAAGAGAGCCATAATTGGCCAAAGCCAGGGTGCCTTTTGGCCAATTATGGCTCAGGGGGTTAAGTCCATGCCCCACACTATATAAGGCCACCTACACGTTGGCCCTATGTAGTGTGTTTCTGGCCTTGACCGAGAAAGAGTGTAATTTAATATATATATATATATATATATATATATATATATCCACTGTATCCAGTTTAGCTAGATCTGACTGCAATCCGTTCCTGGTGTACTGTTTCTAATAAACTTCAGGTAGGCAGATGATTCAGTTAGCTGCAGTGTATTTATATACAGTCAGTCTTGTATATATATATATATATATTGTAACCTGGGGGACAGGTAGCAGGTACAAAGCTCCCTGGGATGAGCAATTTCTCAGGCACAGATACCAAATCCAGAGATGAAGTGACAAACAGTGCTGTGTTTATTTGTGTTATATACAAGTCCAAATACAGGTGCTGTACAGTGTTCCAGAAAACAAAATAAAGGGCAAAATAGCAAAACACAAATCCTAGCCATGTCACGGCTCTAACTATACAATCTGAAGGCCCTCACTACCAGGCTGAACAAGCCTAACACTTGTCAGTCTCTACAAAAACTGCTTAACAGGTTTTACCAACCTTACTCTCTTCACAGACCAACTTTGTGTGTACATCCCAGGCAGAGAGTAAAGGCTGTCTGCTCAGGTGAGCTTAAATTAGCCTGGGGAAGAGGACCAAGACCAGAACTGGACCATGGATCAGAGATCCCTGAATGTGTACGAG
The DNA here is from genome assembly GCF_037356315.1 of Lithobates pipiens. Taxonomy (NCBI): domain Eukaryota; kingdom Metazoa; phylum Chordata; class Amphibia; order Anura; family Ranidae; genus Lithobates; species Lithobates pipiens. The sequence goes on along the minus strand of NW_027507758.1, from coordinate 473,141,048 downwards.
AGGAGCCTGGGAGATGTATAAACCCCGAACAGGACTTTTCCTGGCTCTCTCTGGAACGCTCTGCTATAATATATATATGTATATATATATATATATATATATATATCCACTGCATACAGTTTAGCTATATCTGACTACAGGCCATTCCTGGTGTAAATTTTCAAATATACTTTCAGGCAGGCAGGTGATTCAGTGAGCTCCAGTGCATAAAATATATATATATATATATATATATATATATATACAGTCTCCTACATATATATATATATATATATATATATATATACCGTATATACTCGAGTATAGGTCGATCCGAATATAAGCCGAGGCCCCCAATTTACCACAAAAAAAATGGGAAAACGTATTGACTCGTGTATAAGCCGAGGGTGAGACATGCCCGTCCATCCCTGTGTGTCCGTCCATCCCTGTGTGTCCGTCCATCCCTGTGTGTCCATCCATCCCTGTGTGTCCGTCCATCCCTGTGTGTCCGTCCATCCCTGTGTGTCCAGCCGCCCTGTGTGTCCAGCCGCCCTGTGTGTCCAGCCTACCTGTGTCCTGAGCCTGTGTCCTTCTGCACATACGGCGGCCATGCCAGGATCGCCGCACCTCTTCTCGTCTGTGACAGACGGCGGCCATTCCACTGTTCAAAAGCCGCGCCTCCGTCTGTGATAGGCGGAACACTCAATTTCCCAGCAGTCTGTGTTCCGCCTATCACGGACATCCTCTCATCCTCGTCCGTAGTATGAGGATGAGCGGATGTCCGTGATAGGCGGACCACTGACTGCTGGGAAATTGAGTGTTCCGCCTATCACAGACAGGGAGGCGCGGCTTTTGAATAGTGGAATGGCCGCCGTCTGTCTGCACGACACGCTGATTGGGTAGACAGACGGCGGTGACTCGAGTATAAGCCGAGAGGGGCACTTTCAGCCTAAAAAAAGGGGCTGAAAATCTCGGCTTATACTCGAGTATATACGGTAGATATAGATATATGTGTATATATATATGTATATATATATATATATATATATATATGTGTGTGTGTGTGTATATATATATATATATATATATATCCACTGCATTCCAGTCTAGCCAAGCCTATATATGACTGCAGGTCATTCCTGGTGGAGGTTTTCAAATACACTTTCAGGAAGGTAGGCAGGTGATTCAGTGATCTGCAGTGCATTAAATATATATACAGTCTCCAACATATATAGATCCACTGCATTCTAGACTAGCCAAGCCTATATCTGACTGCAGGCCATTCCTGGTGTACTTTTTCTAGTAAACTTCAAGTGGTGTTTTGCTAATAAAATTTTACAGCATGTCTGAAAGGCCACCAAGGAGAGGCAGAAGCTCACAGGTCACTAAAAGAGGGCAAGCAGGCTCTGTGTCTACAGCCAACAGTGCTGATTGTGGACACGGTGCATCCTCAGCACATGGCCGTGGGGCACGCTCATCCTTTTTTTTTGGCAGCTGGCCATGTTGATCCACAACATGCAGAAGAGTTGGCAGAGTGGATAACTAAGCCATCCTCATCCTCCTCATCCTCTGTCACCCAGGTCAGAGTAGTTTGACTGCCAATGCAGCCGCCAAATCGGCCTATACCATCAGCTCAGTGTCATCAGTCACTCCTTCCCTAGCCCCACCATCATGCACAGAGGAGTCCCCCGAACTGTTTGACCACAGTGTTGGGTACATGCTGTAGGAGGATGTGCAGCATTTTGAAGGCTCCGATGATGATACCCAGATCGAGGAAGGCAGTAACTTGATCCCAGAGAGAGGGGGTGCCCAAGAAGGACAAGAAACTGACAGTTATGTTCCCCCAGCTGCAGAATACTGCCAAGTTTGCTCCACTGATGAGGAGGGAGGGGATGATGAGGTCACTGACTCTACGTGGGTGCCTAATAGAAGGGAGGAGGAGGCAGCACATCTCCAACGAGGCAGGATGCTCTCCAGGGGCCAGCTTAAAGGCAGCCACCCAACTGCACACCACAGAGCTCCGCATGTACAGGGCACTACTGACTCCCCATGTATTTGGAAAAGTTCGTTGGTGTGGGCCTTTTTTGATACGTGTGCAGCAGATCGAACCATTGCTGTTTGCAACATATGTCTGAACCGTATCAATCATGGCCAAAACAGCAGCCGCTTGGGTATCATATGCTTGACCAGACATATGTTGACCTCTCATGCAATTCGTTGGCAACAGTAATTAAAAGCCCCACACCAAAGAACAAGGCGGACCTCTCCTTGCTCCTCATCAGCTGGGATCTCCAACCCCACTATACCTTCAGTCTTCTCAGAAACCTGCACTGAGAGGAATGAAGGTGTAGAATTAGGTGTGCCAAGTACTCACGGACAATCTGCTATCACTACACCAACATCTGATTGTAGCAGGCAAATTTCCCTACCCCAGTTGCTAAACCATCAAAAGAAATTCGGTCCCAGCTATCTACATGCTCAGCGGCTGAATGCTAGCTTGGCTAAATTGCTAGCATCCCAACTGCTGCCTTTTCAGCTGGTAGACTCTGCCCCCTTTCGTGAATTTGTGGAATGTGTTGGACCTCAGTGGCAGTTTCCCAATCGCCATTTCTTTTCATGGAAGGCCATTCCGGCTCTCTATCATCATGTGGAAGGCAATGTCTTGGCCTCCTTGGACAGAGCGGTCAGCGGTAAGGTGCATATTACCGCTGACTCATGGTCCAGCAGGCATGGACAGGGACGTTACCTTTCTTTCACTGGGTAACTCAGCTGGGAAGGATGCAGGACAGGGTGCAGTATTGTTGGAGTTTGTTCAGCGACCACGCCTCCAAAATGCTAGTAGTGGTGATTCGCCCACACCTCTCTCCTCCACCCCCTCCTCTTCTTCTTCCTCTATGGCCTCTTCCTCTGCAGATTTGTCCCCGGAACCAGCGGTGCTCCGTAGACATTCAAGGAGCTACGCAAGCACTCATGCAAAAAGATGTCATGCGGTGCTTGAGTTGGTCTGCACACAGGATCAGGAGCCACACTGGGGCAGAGATTCTGTCAGCTCTGCAGGAGCAGACTCAGAGGTGGTTGACACCACACCAGCTTCAGCCAGGAATAGTGGTTTGGAACAATGGCACTCCTCTCCGCCCTCTGACAGGGGCACTTGGCCCATGTTCTCTGTTCGGCTCATGTCCTTAATTTGGTGGTGCAGTGGTTCTTGTGCAGTTACCCCGGCTTACAGGATCTTCTGAGGCAGGCCAGAAAAGTCTCTGGGCATTTCCGCTGGTCATTTCCGCCTTCAAAACGAATGCAACCTGCCCAAGAACTGCCTCATCTGGCGAGCAGTTTACCTGCCTTGTTACCGAATTTGTGGAAGTAGAGAGTGGAGTATGACGCTTTAGCCGATTCCTGTTGTTCCGCCCAGAGGTCAAACTCCCTCTTGGCGGTCGTCCATGTTCTAATATTAACAGGCGTACGGTTGGATATTAGGCGTTCATGCGCTAACCGAAGAGTCTCGCTCGCCGTCATGTATTGCCTTTTGGCATTGCTTTTGAATTGGGTAGTATATGATATAATCTTACCGCACAGAAATGCTTTACCAGCCTCCCAGAATAGATTCGGGTTAGAAAGGTGTTCCAGATTATTAGAGGTATATTCCGTCCATGCCGATTCCAGCACAGAGCGAAAATCCTTGTTGTTCGCTAAGTATGAGGGGAATCGCCACATAGGTGGCAAGGATCCCGCACGTGTATCTAGCAAGTTAATAGCTATTGGGCTGTGGTCCGAAATCCTAGGGTCGTGTATTTCAGGGTCTCGAGTCAGTTGGAAAAGCGCTTGGGTGACAAAGAGATAATCTATACGGGAAAACGAGTCATGAGGGGGGGGAATAAAAAGTAAAGTCACTGCCCGTTGGGTGAGCTATCCTCCACGGGTCCATCAGTCATAACTGTTCGATCGTTCTAGCCAAAAGCGTCGGTGGGGAGATAGGTTTGTCTCGTGCCGACTCACCCGCAGCGGGTCTGCCCGAGCGATCGAGGGTAGGTGACATTACTGCATTAAAATCTCCTCCCAAAATGTGCAAAGCCTCCGGTACCATCGTCGTCCAGGTAGTCAAGTCTCGAAAGAGTCAGGTGAATTAGGGGCATAGACATTGGTAATTGCAATATCCGAATGGGCTAATTTGAGGGAGATTGTGACCATGCGGCCTTGCTGATCTAGTTGTACATTTTTAATAGCATAGTTTAGCTTTTTATGTAATAAGATCGCTACCCCTGCCCTACGACCATCAGAAGAAGACCCAAAAACCTCTCCCACCCACAATCTACGGAGACGCTGCAAATCATCTACCGACAGGTGTGTCTCCTGTAACAGAGCCACATCCGCTTGTAACCTCTTCAAATGTCTAAGGATCATCATCCGCTTACACGGAGAGCGAAGCCCCTTAACATTCCATGACACGATTTTCAAGTGATTCCCCTCGATTGATGAAGCCATAATTGAAATGATTCAGAATTCAACGTTAAGAGACAGGGGGGAAACCTTCCCCATAGTCTCGATCCATCAAAGAGGGGGACTCTCGAAGACCGTGTCGCTCCTAGGTTTAAAGGCATAAAACACTCATACAAACAAGTAATAAAGAACATCATGCATCGAAAGGCATAGCGTGAAAGAAATAAAAAATAAACTATTAACCAGAAGGTATCAAAACAATCTACCATGAACTTCCCTTTTTTCCACATTCAGCTATATGCGGAAACTGACCCTCCCCCCCCCAAATATTGTCCAGTAGTGATCGAGAGCTGGGTCTAGCACCCAGTGTGGGGGACGGTGTAAATGTCGGTATGGGGATAGCCCAGGCTGATGGCGGCAAAGGTTCCAATTTCCTCGTATAGTACAGTTTCACACTTTGAGTGCAAGTCAGTGTCGGAATACACCAAAGTAGCGGGCCAAGGAAAGTATTCGCCGCTAGGACGTGGCGGTCCAGCTCGCAAAAGTAAGCTACAACAGCAGTAGTAAGTAGGGTAGGTGCAGCTAAACAGAACATATTCGACTTCGTTATAGTCGCATCGACCCAGCAGGGGCCCTGATCCACAAGACCATAGAAATGTGAAACTGGTGTGGACTACAGGAGTGTAGGCAAGTAAAGAGGGAGTAGAGCAAGATTATACTTATCAGGCCATGTCTGTCGTTGGTGCGATCAGCAGTGATTCGGCTACATCGGTACTCAAGTGTCCAACTTCATCAGCCTCGATTGCCCACACGACTCGACAGCTGGGTGAGGCGGGTGCATTTATACGGCGGCTTGCTAGGGCTGGAGCGCGGTCTGCGATCTTCCGACGGAGAGTGAAGGCGGGATGGAGAGCCAGGTCGAGGCATCCATTTCCGTGGCAGCGTGGGCCAAGTATCGTGTTGCTTCGTCCGGTGATGTAAAAGTTAGTCGTTCCCCCGAAGGGGATTCCATTCGTAAAACAGCAGGGTAAGCCAGGGAAAACTTCACTTGTTGTTGGTGCAGTGTGGTACACACCGGAGCAAATGCTTTCCTACGTTTCATAACCTCCACCGAATAGTCCGCAAACAGTAGTAGTTTCGCTCCATTGTCGGCCAAGTTGCGGTTGCGCCGGAAAGCTTGTAGAATCGCCGCCTTGTCAGCATAATTGAGATACTTCACAATGACGTGTCTAGGCTTAGTACGGGTGTCTTCATACTGACCAATGCGGTGTGCGCGTTCGACAACACAGGGTATGCGAAGACCCAACTGCTCCGGTATGACTTTAGCACATATGTCAGCGAGGTGATTCGTAGTAACAGCTTCCGGAAGACCAATGATTCGTAAATTGTTTCTCCTGGAGCGATTCTCGAGGTCATCGATCTTGTCCCACAGGTCTCTTGTCTCCGCCGAGAGACGGGCAATCGTCGCCGATTGGGCAGTAGTGTCGTCTTCCAGGAAAGATATCCTATCTTCCGTCTGGGTAATTCGTTGTGCCTGAGCTTGCAATTCTATATGTACGGCCGCATCCACCGTGGCTGTCAAAGTAGGGCCTAGGAGGGCTACAACTTCTTCGGCTATGCCCGCTGGTCGTTGATTTTCCTGCATCGCTACTGTTATCGACGGTCCGATCTGGTCCGCTGGCATTGCGGTCGCCATCTTAGCCACGTCGAAGGCCGCGTCTTCTGCAGGGGATGGCGATGCCGAGACAGCCCGAGCATATGACCGCTCCACAAAGCGGTCCATGAGTCCCCCTGTAAGTGCGGTGAATTTTGGGGATCAACCCCGGAGCTTTAGCAGGTTTGCAGGCAGCGAAGAAGAGGGGGTCGGCGGGAGCTGTGTCCGCTCACAGCCTGCTCATGTGGCGCCGGAACCGGAAGTTCCGAAAAAATGTTGTTAATTAGCGGCTGCAGCTGCTGATCAGTGTATTCGGAAAGTAGCAGGTCTCACTGTCAGAATACAATGTCTTGGCAGGGGGAATTCCTGTATCCACCTCACTTGGAGGGTAGAAATAAACAAAATCTGGGGGATGCAAACTCTGATATCAAACTATGGGATGCCTGCCTCCAAACCAAAGTCGGCTGATTTGGAGGTAGGCATCTCACAGTCTAATATCAGTTTAATTTTGCTTTGTATCTCAGTGAGCTTTCATCCTTTGGATTTTATTGTTTATTTCTGTTCTCCTTCCATCATAGGTATGTTTATGCCAGTGATCCATTCTTATTCCTATTGTGAATCCCGAATCTGTGGGTGGTTCCCCTTATTGACACTGTGGACTACATGTGGGGCACCTGTGCCATAACCAAACTCTCTGACAAGTGTGCTTTTAGTGACTCGATATTTTACTGTTGACATATTGTTCCTATTACCCAACTCCTGATGAAGCTTTGATGCAAAACATGCCGAGTACAAGGCATCTTTCTGTCAAGTTACCAATTTTACTATATTGATATTGGGCCATTTATACAGGATTTTCAGTCATTGTATTTAGAAACTCTTTAATGACTGGAACAGTACCACTGAGTTGGCACAGGGCCAATGTGGTACCTATATTTAAAAAGGGATTAAAGTCTTTACCAAGTAACTAAAGACCTGTTAGTTTAACTTCTATAGTCGGGAAGATACTGGAGAGTTTAATAAAAGACCACATAGATGAGTTCTTGCTGGAAAAAATATTATAAGTAACAGACAGCATGGATTCATGAAAGACCGAAGTTGTCAAACAAATCTAATTTCTTTTTATAAGGAGGTGAGTAAAACCTTGAACAGAGGAGTGGCTGTGGATGTGGTATATTTAGATTTTGCCAAAGCATTTGATACAGTTCCCCACACACAGCTAATGTGCAGGGATGAGCTTTATGTTCGACTCGAACGTTGGCTGTTGGCCAGTTCGCCGAACAGCGAACAATTTTGGGTGTTCGCGGCAAATTCGAAAGCCGCGGAACACCCTTTAAAAGTCTATGGGAGAAATCAAAAGTGCTAATTTTAAAGGCTTATATGCATGGTATTGTCATAAAAAGTGTTTGGGAACCTGGGTCCTGCCCCAGGGGACATGTATCAATGCAAAAAAAAGTTTTAAAAACAGATTTTTTTTTTCGAGAGCAGTGATTTTAATAATGCTTAAAGTGAAACAATAAAAGTGTAATATTCTTTTAAATTTTGTACCTGGGGGGTGTCTATAGTATGCCTGTAAAGGGGCGCATGTTTCCCGTGTTTAGAACAGACTGACAGCAAAATGACATTTCTAAAGGAAAAAAAAGTCATTTAAAACTACTCGCGGCTACAATGAATTATCGGTCTGCAATACACATAAAAGTTCATTGATAAAAACGGCAGGGGGATTTCCCCACAGGGGAACCCTGAACCGAAATAAAATGTGTGGGGCCCCCCTAAATTCCATACCAGGCCCTTCAGGTCTGGTATGGATATTAAGGGGAACCCTGCACCAAAAATGAAAAAAAAATTGCGTGGGGGTCCCATTAAAATCCATACCAGACCCTTCAGGTGTGGTATGAATTTTAAGGGGAACCCCGCACCAAATAAAAAAAAAATGGCGTGGGGTCCCCCCAAAAATCCATACCAAAAATCCATACCAGACCCTTATCTGAGCACGCAACCTGGCAGGCCACAGGAAAATAGGGGGGACGAGAGAGCAGCCCCCCCTCCTGAACTGTACCAGGCCACATGCCCTCAACATTGGGAGGGTGCTTTGAGGTAGCCCCTCAAAGCACCTTATCCCCATGTTGATGGGGAGAATGGCCTCATCCCTTCAACCCTTGCCTAGGGACCCCCAGATCCCGCCCCCCGTGTGAATTGGTAATGGGGAACAAATATACCCCTACCATTTCACAAAAAAAGTGACAAAAAGGTTAAAAAAGACAAGAAACAATTTTTGACAAGTTCTTTATTAAATTCTTCTTCTTTCCTCTTCTAATTTCATCTTCTTTCTTCTGGTCTTCCATTCGCTTTCTTCTTGTTCCTCCAACTTCTTCTTCTCCATCTTCTTCTTCATCTTCTTCTTCCTCCGCTCTTCTCGTCTTGCATCTTGCTCCGGCTTCTTTACCACTCCGTCCGCACGATCCGCCTCTGTGAGAGTCTTCAGCAGCTTGATGCTTCGATTCTTCTGACACTTCTTAAATAATGGAGGGCGAAGCCACCCGGTGACCCCACTCTCCTATGATGCACAGGGAGCCCTATGGCTTTCCCCTTGATGTCAGAGGGGGCGAGGTCACCCGTTTACGTAAACACGGGAAACATGCGCCCCTTTACAGGCATACTATGGACACCCCCCAGGTAAGAAATTTAAAGGAATTTTACACTTTTATTGTTTGACTTTAAGCATTATTAAAATCACTGCTCCTGAAAAAACTGACGTTTTTAAAACTTTTTTTACATTGATACATGTCCCCTGGGGCAGGACCCAGGTCCCCAAACACTTTTTATGATAATACCATGCATATAAGCCTTTAAAATTAGCACTTTTGATTATTCATGTTCATGTCCCATAGACTTTAAAGGTGTTCGCGTGTTTGAACAAATTTTTTGCCTGTTCGCATGTTTTGGTGCGAACCAATGTGTAAGGTAAAGTCTACAGGCTTGGAAAAATCAGTTGTAAATGTATAGAAAACTGGCTAAAAGACCAAATTCAGAGAGTAGTGGTTAATGATTCTTACTCTGAATGGTCTAAGGTTATCAGTGATGTACCCCAAGGTTCAGTGTTAGGACCATTCATTTTTAATATCTTTATAAATGATATAGGGTTTGGGATTAAAAGTACCATTTCAGTCTTTGCAGATGACACCAAGTTATACAGTGGAATAATGTTCTAACAGGATGTCTCCAACTTACTGTTTCATTCTGATGTAAGCGGATGCTCATCCGTTTACATCCGCATCCCTTAACCACTTGCCGACCGCCGCACGACGATATACGTCGACAGAATGGCACGGGCAGGCATATGGGCGTATATATACGTCCCTGCCTTCCCGCGGGTGGGGGGCCCGATCGGGCCCCCCCCCCCGGTGCCTGCGGCGGTCGGTATTCGTTCGGGAGCGATCCGGGATGAGGGGGCGGCAATTCATTCATGGCCACCCCCTCGCGATCGTTCCCGACGAATAGAAATGCTCCGTGACATCACTTCCTCTCCTGTAATGTAAACACAGGAGAGGAAGTGATGTAATCTCTCCTCCGTGTCGGTATTTTTCGTTCCGGCACCGAGGAGAGAGGATCGGTGAGTTGCACCAACACGACACTACACAGCAGAACATGCCAGGCACACTCACACCCCTCCTTCACCCCCCGATCACCCCCCCAATTACCCCTGCCCCCCCAGTCACAGTGACACCAATTGCATTTTTATTTTTATTTTGCATTGGTGTCATTTGTGACTGTAATAACTGTTAGGGCAGTTAGGGTTAGCCCCCTTTAGTTCTAATGTACCCCCCTAACCCCCCCAATAAAGGTTTAACCCCGTGATCACCCCCCGTCGCCAGTGTCACTAAGGCTGGGTTCACATTGCAGCGGTTTATGAGAACGAATGTGATTCGCACCGCACTGCAGTGCAAATCACATCCGATCTCTGTGCGATTCGAGTTCAGCCATACAGATAGTATGGCTGAATTCGCGCCGCACCCGCCGCACCCGCCGCAAATTCGCACGGGACCCTTTTTTTGGTCCGCAGCAGAATCGGATCGCATGGGTGTTCACACCATGCGATCCGAGTTTGCAGATCGCACTGCGATATGCGAACTGATATGGGGGTGTCATTAACATTTCACTGACACTCCCAGCAGTTCGCATAGGGCAGTGTGAACTGCCGCCAGGAGGCATGCGATGCGGGAACCCGCCGCGGATTCGTGCCGTTCCCGCATCGCTCCAGTGTGAACCCAGCCTAATAAGCGATCATTTTTCTGATCGCTGTATTAGTGTCACAGGTGACGCTAGTTAGGCAGGTAGGTATTTAGGTTCGCCGCAACTTTTTATAGCGCCAGGGACCCCCATATACTACCGCATAAAGCCCCCTGATTGCCCCCTAGTTAACCCTTTCACCAGTGATCACCATATAACTGTTACAGGTGACGCTGGTTGGTTAGTTATTTTTTTATAGTTTCAGGGCACCCGCCATTTATTACCTAATAAAGGTTTAACCCCCTGATCACCCGGCGGGTGTCATTTGTAACTGTAATAACTGTTAGGGCAGTTAGGGTTAGCCCCCTTTAGTTCTAAGGTACCCCCCTAACCCCCCCAATAAAGGTTTAACCCCGTGATCACCCCCCGTCGCCAGTGTCACTAAGGCTGGGTTCACATTGCAGCGGTTTATGAGAACGGATGTGATTCGCACCGCACTGCAGTGCAAATCACATCCGATCTCTGTGCGATTCGAGTTCAGCCATACAGATAGTATGGCTGAATTCGTGTCGCACCCGCCGCACCTGCCGCAAACTCGCACGGGACCCTTTTTTTGGTCCGCAGCAGAATCGGATCGCATGGGTGTTCACACCATGCGATCCGAGTTTGCAGATCGCACTGCGATATGCGAACTGATATGGGGGTGTCATTAACATTTCACTGACACTCCCAGCAGTTCGCATAGGGCAGTGTGAACTGCCGCCGGGAGGCATGCGATGCGGGAACCCGCCGCGGATTCGTGGCGTTCCTGCATCGCTCCAGTGTGAACCCAGCCTAATAAGCGATCGTTTTTCTGATCGCTGTATTAGTGTCACAGGTGACGCTAGTTAGGCAGGTAGGTATTTAGATTCGCCGCAGCTTTTTATAGCGCCAGGGACCCCCATATACTACCGCATAAAGCCCCCTGATTGCCCCCTAGTTAACCCTTTCACCAGTGATCACCATATAACTGTTACAGGTGACGCTGGTTGGTTAGTTATTTTTTTATAGTTTCAGGGCACCCGCCATTTATTACCTAGTCTCACTAGTGTACCCCTAAATTTAGGGGTGTCTACTTTCCAAAATGGGGTCATTTGGGGGGGTTTGTGCCATCTTGGCATTTTATGGCCTTCAAAACTGTAACGCCCTTAGAAAGCCTGAAGGCGGTGCTTGGTTTTCGGGGGCCCCGTACGCAGCTAGGCTCCCAAAAAATCCCACACATGTGGTATCCCCGTACTCAGGAGAAGCAGCAGAATTTATTTTGGGGTGTCATTTCACATATGCCCATGGCATGTGTGAGCAATATATCATTTAGTGACAACTTTGTGAAAAAAATAAAATAAAAAATTAAAGTTTGTAATTTTCCCGCAACTTGTGGCAAAATATAAAATATTCCATGGACTCAACATGCCTCTCAGCAAATAGCTTGGGGTGTCTACTTTCTAAAATGGGGTCATTTGTGGGGGTTTTGTGCCATCTTGGCATTTTATGGCCTTCAAAACTGTAATAGGTAGTGAGAAGTGAAATCAAAAATTTACGCCCTTAGAAAGCCTGAAGGCGGTGCTTGGTTTTCGGGGCCCCGTACGCGGCTAGACTCCCAAAAAGTCCCACATATGTGGTATCCCCGTACTCAGGAGAAGTAGCAGAATTTATTTTGGGGTGTCATTTCACATATGCCCATAGCATGTGTGAGCAATATATCATTTAGTGACAACTTTGTGTAAAAAAAAAAATATATTTTTTTTTTGTCATTATTCAATCGCTTAAGGCAAAAAAATAAAATATTCAATGGGCTCAACATGCCTCTTATCAATTTCCTTAGGGGGTCTACTTTCCAAAATGGGGTCATTTGGGGGGGTTTTGTACTGCCCTGCCATTTTAGCACCTCAAGAAATGAGATAGGCAGTCGTAAACTAAAAGCTGCGTAAACTCCAGAAAACGTACCTTAGTTTGTAGATGTGACAACTTTTGCGCAAACCAATAAATATACTATTGTTTGTTATTGACTTTTTTTTTACCAAAGACATGTGGCTGAATACATTTTGGCCTAAATGTATGACTAAAATTGAGTTTATTGGATTTTTCTAATAACAAAAAGTAGAAAATATCATTTTTTTTCAAAATTTGCGGTCTTTTTACGTTTATATCGCAAAAAATAAAAATCGCAGAGGCAATCAAATACCATCAAAAGAAAGCTCTATTTGTGGGAAGAAAAGGACGCAAATTTTGTTTGGGTACAACATTGCATGACCGCGCAATTACCAGTTAAAGCAGCGCAGTGCCAAATTGTAAAAAGACCTCTGGTGATTGACCAGCAAAATGGTCCGGTCTGAAAGTGGTTAAAATGTGTTTTTAAAATGAATCATAGCCTTATTTTTGGTCCGTTTTAAAAACGCAAACTAACCTAAACAGATATAAACAGACAAACAGTCCATTTTTGCATTGGTTGTTAAGAGCTGGCACCTGCTGGCATCCTAACAACTAGTGACTCATTTCTGCTGTCAGCGGCATTGTAAACAACAGACCTAAAAAAGAAAACACCAGCTAAACATTTGTTTGATCAAATGACATGTACACTTGCCGTTCCAAATGCAGTGTGTGTATATAGTATATGTATGCAAGTCTATGTGCTTTATGTTTGAGTTTTGCATATATGTCCACTGACTGCATAGTGCCTAGCATCCGAATGGTCCAGTCCCAAGCCCCAGAAGAAAGAGCTTTTATTGTTTTGCATATACAGTATCTCACATTCTTGTAAATATTTTATTATATCTTTTTATGTGACAACACTGAATCAATTACACTTTGCTACAATATAAAGTAGTGAGTGTACAGCTTGTATAACAGTGTAAATTTGCTGTCCCCCCAAAATAACTCAACACACAGTGAAAATGTCCAAATCGGGCTCAATTAGACATTTTCCCTCCCCGGTGTCATGTGACTCGTTTGTGTTACAAGGTCTCAGGTGTGAATGGAGAGCAGGTGTGTTATATTTGGTGTTATCGCTCTCACTCTCTCATACTGGTCACTGAAAGTTCAACAAGGCCCCTCATGGCAAAGAACTCTCTTAGAATCTGATAAAAAGAATTGTTGCTCTCAGTGGGGACTAGTGCTCACAATTTTTTGGGGGGTGCAAACGAATTGAAAAATGCTGAAAAAAACCCATCAATTGCAGCCATTGTGCCCATCAAATGCAGCCACTCTGCCATCAATTGCAGCCATTGTGCTCATCATATGCAGCCACTTTGCCCATCATATGCAGCCACTGTGCCTATCATATGCAGCCATTTGTGCCCATCATATCCAGCCACTTGTGCCCATCATATGCAGCCACTTGTGCCCATCATATGCAGCCACTTGTGCCCACCAAATGCAGCCACTTGTGCCCATCATATGCAGCCTCTTGTGCCCAATAAATGCAGCCACTGTGCCATCAATTGCAGTCATTGTTCCCATCAAGGCACTGTGCCCATATATGCAGCCACTGTGCCCATCATATGCAGCAATTGTACCCGTCATATTTAGGCACTTGTTCCCATCATATGTAGCCACTGTGCCCATCGTATGGAGCCACTGTGCTGATCAATGCAGCCACTTGTGCCCATCAAATGCAGTCACTTGTACCCATCATTAGCAGGCGCTTGTTCCCATCATATGTAGCCACTTGTGCCGGTCAAATGCAGCCACTTGTGCCCATCATATGCAGCCACTTGTATCCATCAGACAAACAGACTAAGGATATGGATTACTGGAACCATGTCCTGTGGTCTGATGAGACCAAGATAAACTTATTTGGTTCAGATGGTGTCAAGCATGTGTGGTAACCAGGGGAGGAGTACAAAGACAAGTGTGTCTTGCCTACAGTCAAGCATTGTGATGGGAGTGCCATGGTCTGGGGCTGAATGAGTGCTTCCGGCACTGGGTAGCTATAGTTCATTGAGAAAACCATGAATGCCAACGTGTACTGTGACATACTGAAGCAAAGCATGATCCCCTCCCTTCGGAGACTGGGCCGCGGGTAGTATTCCAACATGATAATGACCCCAAACACACCTTCAAGACAACCACTGCCTTGCTAAAGAAGCTGAGGGTAAAGGTGATGGACTGGTCAAACATGTCTCCAGACCTAAACCCTATTGAGCATCTGTGGGGCATCCTCAAACCAAAGGTGGAAGAGCGCAAGGTCTCTAACATTCACCAGCTCTGTGATGTCATCATGGAGGAGTGGAAGAGGACCCCAGTGGCAACCTGTGAATCTCTGGTGAACTCCATGCCCAAGAGGGTTAAGGCAGTGCAGGAAAATAATGGTGGACACACAAAATATTGATGCTTTTGGACCAATTTGGACATTTTAGCTTAGGGCTGTACTCACTTTTATTGCCAGTGGTTTAGACATTAATGGCTGTGTTTAGTTATTTTAAGGGGACAGCAAATTCACACTGTTATACAAGTGTCATTTCCTCAGTGTTGTCACATGAAAAGATATAATAAAATATTTACAAAAATCTGAGGGGTGTACTCACTTTTGTGAGACACTGTATGTCCACTGACTGTATAATGACTAGCTTCAGAATGGTCCAGTCCCAAGCGCCAGGAGAAGGGAGCTGTCATTCAGCCCTGCCACTAAAGTAGAGAAAGGGGCGTGGTCACCCTGTGACCCCGCTCCTTGGTTTTTACTATGGCGGCAGGGCTGAATAACAGCTCTTTCTCCAGACACTTGGGACTGGACTATTCTGAAGCTAGGCATTATGCAGTCCATGGACATATATGCAAAACTTAAAGATGAAGCATACATATATGCATACATATATTTTTATACAGTAGACACACTGCATTTGGAGCTGGGAAGTGTACATGTCATTTGGAGCCGACAAATGTTCAGTCCGGCAACTTTTGTTGACATTCTGACAGAAATGAGTCACTGGTTAAGGCCTCCAGCTGATGGACATAAAAAAAATGATGTAAAAACAGATGAAAAACTGATGTAAACTGATGAAAAACTGATGTAAACTGATGAAAATAAAAACAGATGAAAAACGAATGTAAACGGAATCAGTTTTTTCTTTGAAAATAGGTGACTGAACTGATGAAGTAGGCGGACTGCCCATGTAAAATGGGCCTAGCAGTGAATGTGGTTTTTGATTTGCAAAAAACCTATATACTGTAATGGAACCTGCTTAGTAAGGAGATTCCTCAAATAACACATCTTAATGAATGACTCAATTATGGCTAAAAGGAATGCTCTGACAAACGTCTTTTCAGAATTTCTGTCCGAACGCTCAAACGAAAATCCAACAATGTATGACTAGCTTAAGCACCCTATCCTAAACCTGTTCTAAGTGCACTTTGCTGGGATCACTGAGATCACATTACTGTTAAAATAAAGAATATTTAAATAAAGACAAGCTGCAGTAAATTGTCTGCCAAGTTCTCTTGTGGGAGACTTGCCAATAGAGAATTCCCATATAGAAAAGGAGAGCTGTGGGACTTTAAATGAGCGGCCGCCATGTCAGATATAGAGAAAAAACATCAGAAAGTTGAAGTTACAGTACATAATTTATTATTACATAGAAGAAAAATATTGTATCAAATAGATAGTCACATGACTTACACTAAATATGCTGCTACATAGCATGCAATACAAATAGGAATTAAACATAATAAATATACATGATAAGATATGAGTTAAAAAACATGTATTATAGAAACAGGTAATTTGGGCATCTAGTGGCACTTGACGCGTTTCCTGGCATTACAGCCATACATCAGGAATGTTATGAAATAATATACTGGAAAGGAAATGGACAGGGGTTAATGATAATGCCCTTCCAATAATGGAGGATAGAGAGATTATATCCCAACAAGGCAGAGATAAATTGGAATATTTACTACACAGCCTCAAGGCCAGGTAGCCCGGAGCCCAACACAGTGGTCACAGCATGATTTTTTTTTTTAAGAACACTATGCACTTTTTGTGCACACATAGTCTATTGGATCATGCTGTGACTACCGCATTGGGCTCCGAGCACTGTTCTCCGTCCTTGGAGGGTTCCCCCGTCTCAACCCCAGGGGGAGAGATTGTGCCTGTTACTCCTGTCTTCCTTGGCAGATACCATACCTTAATTCCTATTTGTATTGCATGCTATGTAGCAGCATATTTAGTGTAAGTCATGTGTCTTACCTATCTATTTGATACAATATTTTTCTTCTATGTAATAATAAATCATGTACTGTACTTCAACTTTATGTTGTTTATTTCTATATCTGACATGGCAGTAGCCTCATTTAAAGTCCCACAGCTCTCCTTTTCTATAAACGAATTTAGGGATGGAGGTCGCCATGTGTGCTATAGTGTGTGTGTCAGATCACATCCAATTCACAGAATTCCCATATGTGACCCTGGTAATGACATCTCTTCAAGAAGAATATTATCAGCAAAATGTAATAAATATTTCCACCTTTAGACATTTTTAATTTCACACTTGTTACCACAAACTAACACTAAACTTATTTTAGGTTGTTTAAAAGCTATGTAATTGATTTAATTATAGCTCTCTAGAAAAGTCTATGCAGTAATTTTGTGTATCTATGTTATCTTTACTTATAGTGATACTAAACACACACTTTTTCATTTACATTGTCACTTCTATTTCTGTATATACATATATATATATATATATATATATATATATATATATATATATATATATATATATATATATATATATGTGTGTGATGACACTGTCATTTTTTTTGTAAAAAAAAATCGAAGTACCTTTTTCCTAATCGATATACAGCTGTCACATGACCCAGCTCTTTCCCACCCTGTCTGCAGGGAAACATAAGCAGGAGGAGCTTCTAGTCCTTTGCTGCTGGTCACATGTTAAAAAAAACAGCCTTTGGAATACAAAGTAAAATCAATAATTAATGTCACTAAACCGTTTTAAATTGTTATACAACTATATCATTTGAAATCAAATCATTATTATTATTTGGCAATAACATGGTGTGGGTGGATTTCTGCCAGTCACAAGCTGTGTCATGCCCCTCCAGCCTGTGTCTTAGAATAAGAAGAGTAAGGTGAAGCCTCCACCAATCTATATGTAATATCCCGCCCCATTGTGTATAGCTGGTTAGTGGATCCAAATGTGTGACTATATGGTTACATGGGCTACTCAGATGTGATAGGGAGGAAATGCTCAGCATAGAGATCCACTAAAAACTGAGCATGTGTAGAGCTGCCAACACTGCTCTGCAAAATCCCTAGCTGAACTGGGGACTTAGACAGAAGGGGAAGATACAAAACAGGATTAACCAGGTTTTTTTGCAGAATACAGAAAATTAATCTCTTAGTGACAGAGTGAGAATGAACAGCATATAATACATCATTTATTGAGAGTTTTTTACGATGTGGGTTTAGTGACACTTTAAAAGGTGCCTCCTAGAACTGAACTTCTGGTAACACAAAGGGCAGCTTCACACTGCCCCGCTGCACTTCTGCTAAAGTGCAGCTAACCTGCAGTTTTTGTGCAGTTAACCGCGCTCTCTCATAGCCTGCGGTTTTGGTGCAGTTTCAGAACACGCACCAAAACCCCCTCATGCTGCATCTTTGGTACTTTTTCGGAAACTGCACCAAAACCACAGGGCCTCATAGAAGTCCATGGGTAAGTGCAGCTAACCCAGGGCACTGGGGCATCATGAAGCCACCAAGAGTGTAATTAAACATAATTTAGTTCTTGGTGTAGTGTCAGGGTCTTCAGTTCTGGAATGTGCTTAATTCCATAGTTCAGAGTCATGGTCTGCAGTGTAAAATGTCATAGTTGAACCTGTTTATGAGTGTTAAATAAGGCAAACTTTCTTTTCCAACTTCCTTTCATATATGTAATAACATATTCTCTTTTTTCTTTTTTAGCAGATTTTGTTCTCTGAATACCTCTTTTAGTTTGCCTATTGCCTGAATAAACTTTGAATAAAAAAGCATCTGAAACTGTCAGAGACACTAGCAGATTAGCAGTAAATTCTAGTGGCAGTTTAATCTGGACTCCAGCAAATAACTAAATAAACAAATGAAAAATATAAAATTTAAATTAGCAGGATTCCTTCCTCCCTCTATTTTCTTAGCTATCCTTCTTTGATAGACAAAATCATTAGGGAACTAGAGACATAGCATGACCTACACCTCTCACTATTTGGGAGATACCAATTGATCAAAATGTTGAGTTTTAAATTATTATATCTTCAAAAAACTATTCCTTTCCTTCCGAAGCAGGTGACTATGATCTGCTTTTTATGGATAAATGACCAAGGATTTCAATTATAAAAACTGTGGCTCCCAAAGGGTACTTGAGCCGGGGCTCAATTTCTCTAACATCCGGCTATACAATCTTGCCTGCCTATTAAAACACGCTCTAGATTGACTGGCCAGTCAATCTAGATATTGCAGCTTTATTTATGAAAATGCCTTAGCGAACCCATGGTCCTGAACCCATGGTCCCGAACAGATGTTCTACACAGAAAACTATTTGTTCTTCCCCATTTTATACACAATAATATCTTCCACAATCATACTTCCTGCACTATCATCAAATAATAAAACTATAGAAAACCCCTGTCAGCAAACCTAGCATTTTATTTACTTCAGCTTTCCTAATAAATGGTAATGCAATAATATTTACCCTCACCTACAAACTCTCTACAAGCCCTTGGAACAAACCAGTGTGAAAGAGCGGCATAAAAACGTTCCTATTCCTGACATCACAGAAAAAATCCTGCAAGAAAACGAGAAAGTTTAACCACTTGCTTACTGGGCACTTAAACCCCCCTCAGTCCCAGACCAATTTTCAGCTTTCAGCGCTGATGCACTTTGAGTGACAATTGCGCGGCCATACAACACTGTACCCAAATGAAATTTTTATCATTTTTTTCCCACAAATAGAGCTTTCTTTTGGTGGTATTTAGTCACAGCTCGGAGTTTTATTTTTTGCTAAACAAACAAAAAAAGATGCAAAAAAAAAAAAAAAAAAAATCATGTTTTAATAGTTTGTTATAAAATTTTGCAAACGGGTCATTTTTCTCCTTCATTGAAGTGCGCTGATTAGGCGGCACTGATAGGCTGCATTGGTGGGCACTGATGGGCTGCATTGGTGGGCACTGATGGGCTGCATTGGTGGGCACTGATAGGCTGCACTGGTGGGCACTGATAGGCATAGTTAAGGCGGCACTAATAGGCACAGATAAGGCGGCACCGATGGGCACAGATAAGGCGGCACTGATGGGCAAAGATGGGCACAGATAAGATGGCACGGATGGGTGGCACGGATAAGTGGCACGGATGGGTGGCACGGATGGGCACTGATAGGTACCACAGATAGATGGGACTGATGGGCACTGATAGGTGGCACTGATAGGTGGCTCTGATAGGTGGCACTGCTGGGCACTGATGGGCGGCACTGCTGGGCACTGATGGGCGGCACTGCTGGGCACTGATGGGCGGCACTGGGGTGCAGCACCTGAGGCAGATTTTGGGTGGCACTGTGGGTGGCACTGTGGGTGGCACTGCTGGGTGGCACTGTGGGTGGCACTGTGGGCACTGCTGGGTGGCACTGTGGGCACTATGGGCACTGCTGGGTGGCACTGACAGGGGGGCACTTACTTTATTCAGGATGGCACTGCGGGTGGCAGGTGGGCACTGGCAGGGGGCAGGTGTCCTTTTATATTGCTGGCCGTGATCGGGACTGATGTCCCGAACACGGCCGCCGGCGATCGGCTTTTTTTTTTTCTCCTCGCGCTGTCAGCGCGAGGAGGAATACTAGCCGATTACCGGCTCCGTTTTATCACATGATCAGCTGTCATTGGCTGACAGCTGATCACGTGATAAGGGGTCGGGATCGACCCCTTACACGGATCGGTGATCAGGCGAGTCTCACGGACTCGCCGATCACAGAGCGCGCCGCGCGCGCCCCTCAGGGGGCGCGCAGGCCGCTCGTAGTCCCGAAAATGTGGGTCCGCGCTATTGCCGTCATTTTGCAATAGCGCGGATCCCAAGTGGTTAAAGGATTATTATGACTGGTTAGAGACTGAATTTAAAGTATAACTAGAGGTAAAACTTTTTCCTGGTGCCTCCATGGCAGCATACCCATGACAAGTTCTGCCTTGGCTTCTCCCTCAGGATCAGTGAATATCTTTAAAAGAGAGGGTTAGAGACTCCCCAGCATTCTCCTTTTTTTCCTCATACCTTATGGACAGTGAATGATGGTCAAACATCCTTACCTCTGCACTCTGCAGCTTCCATCTGGTTTCCCCCTATTCCAGATGCAGTCCCTGTTCTTGGGCAGCTAAATGCACTTAAAAGACAGGGAGTCCCTTCTGCTGGTCTTTTGGGATATGCAGTGTTTCTTAACTAAGAACTACAGTATCTGCAGCCATTTATAGCTACTCACTCAAGATGCATGCAGCAGAGGAAGCAGCTACAGCTAGCCCCCTTTTTGGCCTGGATTTTTTACTTTTGGTATTATCACTACTCTCCCTACATCTGTAATGTGGCATCCCTCCAGTGACTTTTGCCACTTTATACTTTCCTTTAACTGTTTCTTCTCCTTCTCCATTTCTCTCTCCTCTTCCTGACAGCCTGCTTCTCATTGTGTTTGCAGATCTCCCTTTGGACACGGTGCACGCCTCATGCCGGGCTCATGCCAAAAAATGTCCCCCATCTGACAGTGTCCGCCCTGTATTGCGCAGGCGCAGCACTTGCGCAGTACGCAGGACAAACGAGACGCCATAAGTCTCCGAAGATTAACAGCTGTTCATCAGCTCTACACGGCGCCTGCGCACTTAATACTACATTCTGTCACATGCTCCCGATGCCCCTACAACTCTGCAAGAGGCGGTGTGCCTACACAATGGCCAGAGATGGGGCGGTGATAAGGGCGGGTAGTTTAATACGACAATGCACTAAACTCACCCATCAACGTTGCTAAACCCACCCTTCAGTTCTGTAAGCACGCCCCCCAAAGATACACCCATTTGACAAATCCACCCCCACAAGCATCGGGAGCATGTGACACAATGTAGTATTAAGTGCGCAAGCACCGTGTAGAGCTCATGAACAGCTGTTCTTCTGAGACTTTTGGTGTCTCCTTTGTCCTCCGTACTGCGCAAGCACTGCGCCTGCGCAGTACAGGGAGGACACTACCCTATGGGGGGACCTTTCTCGTCAGAA
The DNA here is from genome assembly GCF_037356315.1 of Lithobates pipiens. Lineage (NCBI taxonomy): Eukaryota > Metazoa > Chordata > Amphibia > Anura > Ranidae > Lithobates > Lithobates pipiens. The sequence continues at coordinate 473,119,491 of NW_027507758.1, read as the reverse complement.
CATTGGCTTTTCAGGAGTCCTTGGCAACCCTTCCCTTACTGCGCAGACGCAATCATCTGGCAGATTCTGCAAGGCAGGCGGGTCCTTGCGCCATCGGCCACACATGTGCTCCTATGGCGGCAAGCTTTGCGGCCATCTTGCTCAAGGGAAAGAGTGATGACTGGGAGGAGTTGCTTTTCAGCAAAACACCTCCCCTATACTCAAGTTAAACCTGGGAACCTCAGTAAAGCTGCCTGCTGTGTCTGCAAGCGATTGCCCATTTTAAAGCTCCCAGAAGTCCACCAATTCTTGGATCATGGTAGTTTTTGAATTCTTGGGGTTTTTTTTCTCTCCCCTCTTCTCTCTCCTTTTTAACCCTTCACAATATCTTATCTAGCAGGTTAAAATCAAGTTATTAAAGTATTTTTTTTTCTCTAGCTGCTTTTTCTGTCTGCCGCCAAAAATGAGCTGCTCACTGCCCTCTCAAGACCTTCAACAACATTTAAGGTAAGGACCATTGTCCAGGTAAGTTACAAAAAAAAAGAAATAATGCACTTATGCTGGAAAATGTATTTCAGCCCTGTACGCCAGAAGAAGTCTAAGAAGACCTCAAGGCGTCACGATGAGCACCACGAAAGCCCTAACCGGAGTAGATCCTCACAATCAAGATATCATACTCACTTAGATGGCCCAGCCGCAAATAAACAATGCTTATCGCATTCTCCAAGCTCTAGGAGTCCAAGATGTAAAGCTTGTGGGGCCACTCCCCTGCCAGACAAATTGGTCTGTAGATCTTGCTTCAGAGAATACGCAGCAGATAGAGAGTCAGAAAGCCAACAAGTGGCTGACCTTCTTAAAAAAGTGGTCAAGTACTTTATAGCAGAGCTAACAGTGGTAAATACCATACAGCCTTCAGCTCAACCTCCTACAGAGCCCCCAGTTCCTAGGCCATCATCAGTGGATCCCTCCATTCCCAAAGGGAACATCCTGGTCAGACAGGAACAGTCAGATGGCTCAGGGGATTCCTCGGATGACAAGGACCTCTGCGGCTTCAGCTTTTCTTTGGTTCAGCCATACATACAAGCCGTAAAGTCAGCCATAGGATGGGAGGAAGCTGAGACTACATCTAAAAAGTCTGGTTATTAGGATGCATTCTTACGCCTATTGATATGAATCTACTTAGACTCATTATCTACAACCAAATCATCATATGTTTTTTACTATTGTTTATACTGCATAGTGCCTTTTATATGACGTGTATACATATGAATCTGTAATAATTCATTTTACCCCATTAAATCTTTTGTCAATTTTATATGCTGTCCCTTTGACATGTATATGTAATGTATTCATATGGTCAATACCATGTATGTGTGCTTATACATATTAAACCTTTTCTACTATGTGCATTATTCTTATGTATTGTCGCACTCCATATACCAACTAAATATACTTTCTAATTATCTCACCCCCACAAATCAATAGCCTCATTTAAAGTCGCATCTTCTTTTTTTTTGTACCTAAAAAGTCAAAGAGCTATTTTCCTTTCTTAAAGAAACAAATATATTTTCGGAAGAAATTAAGGATGTTATAGAGTAGGAAAAAGACCAAAAATTGATTTTCCTTCAACTCAGAGATCCTAGATGGTCCACCTGCAGTAGATGCGGCTGTGGTTCATCTAGCGAAGAATACCACTCTCCTCATGGATGATTCAACTTCTTTTAAGGATCCTCTGGACAGGCGACCACACCTCAACTTGAAAAAAGCACCAAATGGCAGGCAGACATGTAAACCAGGAATTGCCTTAACATCAATATCCAATGCCCAACGGACAGAGAATGTAGAAACAGCAAGTTTACAGGATATTCCTAAAGAAGAAATCATGAAGGCCCTAGACTAACTAAAACTAGACTTCATAGACGAAGAGGCAATCGATACTATCAAATGCTTGGCACGGGCTATGCTACATGCTGTAATGGCTAAACGGCCCTATGGCTGAAACCTTGGGTGGCGGATACTGCATTAAAGCAAAACTGGTGTAAAATTCCTTTTGATGGTAAAGCACTTTTTGGCCAAAAGTTGGAAAAAGCCATATCTCGAGTCACAGGGGGGAAATCAGGTCTGATCCCCCAGGACAGGAGGAACAGGCGCCCTAGGGGACAGCCTTCTAGGTTTCAGCAGTTCAGGACAAGGGATTATAGACAGTCTAGACAAGAAAAGGACACTAGGAGGAGTTGGATAGGTACACAATCCACCTTTCTGAAGATGCACAAGCAAAGAACCTTGCCTGACCCACAAGACCCTGCTAAATCCTTTTGATGCCAAACCATCCCAGAAGACTCTAGTAGGTTCAAGGCTCAGACACTTCTCCAGGGTATGGAAAAAACTGCAAGGATCCCTGCGTGGTCTCAACAGTGCAGTATGGTCATTTCTGGACATTCTTAGACCAGCTTCCAAGAGACCTGTTCACACCTATGGAAATACCAAGATCTCCTCAGAAGTCAGAAGCACTGCTTCAGTTCCTCTGTTCTATGCAAGACCAGCAAGCAGTAGTCCCAGTACCTAGCTCTGAGAGGTTTTGGGGGTTCTATTCCACTCTCTTCCTGGTCCCCAAAAAGAGTGGTGGATGGAGGCCCGTAATAAACCTCAAGAAACTGAATCGGTATATATCACTGGAGAGATTCAAAATGTAATCACTGCAAACAATAATCGGAGACTGGATGTTATCGGTGGATCTCCAGGAAGTACTCATTGTGGAAGCAGGGGCTCAGGGTGCTCCATTACCTCAATGACATCCTTCTTCTAGCGAAGTATCCAGCTAGTGGAGGAAGATCTTGCTAACCTGGGTGCATTATTCAATACCAAGAATGGCACCGTATCCCTACCTCCCAGAAGGCAAAAATAATTTCTCAAAGGATAAAGAGAATCATGACACATCTTTACCTGACAGCCTCAGATTGCCTCAGCCTGATAGGGATCATGTCCTCCTGTATTCCGATGGTCCCATGGAGGCATTGGCACCGTCTGTTGGACCACAATTACTACAGATGCCAGAGCCAAAGGATGGGGAGCCCACTCCAGCCAAGTGTCGGTCCAGTGAAGATGGTCATTCACAATGTCAGGCATCATCTTGAATATACTAGAAATTCAAGCAGTGTATCTTGCATTAATAGCCCTAGCCCCCCAGATCACGGGGACATCAGTCCCAGTACGGATGGACAACAAGGCTGCGGTTTCATACATTCAATGCAGCTCCCTTCTGAGGGAGGTGGAACCCACCATCATCTGGACAGAAAGAAACCTAAAAGACTTAAAAGCAGTTTATCTTCGGGGTCATCTAAACACAAAGGCATATCTCCTATCCCGCAGTTTCTTATACCCCGAGTGGTCACTACACCCGAAAATATTCAGGTGGATAGTGCACAAATTGTGCTTTTCTGAGTTGGACCTATTTGGGTCAGTAGCCAATACGAAGCTGCTAGGGTTCATCTGCCATCTGTCTCATCCTCTGGTGGTAGCAACTGATGCCCTGTTGAGCCCCTGGCTATGCAACCTAGCCTGTGCCTTTCCCCTGCAGCCTCTTATACCAAGGTTCCTCTCAAAACTGGCAATGGAGAAGATAATGATCATGTCCTACCATATTGGCCCAGACGCCTATGGTTCTCAACAGCAAGATACTTAAGCATCAGTCCTCCAGTGAGGATACCTACAATACCCTTTCTTCTATCATAGGGACATCACACCCATCTGAACCCCCAGAAGAACCTTCATGTCTGGATATTGAGCAGCAAAAGCTCCAGTTACTAGGATGTTCCGCAACTGTTATCTCAACTCTGCTCAAGGCACGCAAGCCTTCAACAAACTCCATGTACAATAGGGTCTGGAAAATGTTTTGATTTTTTGCCAACAGCAAAAGCTTCAATCCCAATACACCCTCCTCTTCCCAACTTCTAGAATTCCTTCAAGCAGGCCTAGACTTGGAACTAGGACTAAGTACCTTAAAGGTAAAAGGACCCACTAGTAGTACAATTTTTTAAAGCAGACAAGAAGATACATCTTGGGATCTCTCCATTGTCCTAGAAGCCTTGTCCAGCAAACCATTTGCTCCTTCAGAAACCGCTTCACAATGGAACCTGATGCTGAAGCTATCCTTTTTAGTAGCGGTAGCATCTTGCAGAAGGGTATCGGAGCTTCAAGCTTTAGGAGCAGATGACAACCACATCAACTTCTACCTGGATAGGGTGGAACTTAGGATAGTTCGCGGATTTGTCCCCAAAACTACTTCCTCTGCCAGTTTCTCTGAACCCAGGACTCTACCAGCCTTTTTCAACCAAGATTCGGAATCACTTCAAGAACTTGATATAACAATTATTCTGAGACACTATCTCCAAGCCACAGCCACCTTCAGAAGCTCACCCAAATTATTCGTTATCCCTTGGGGAAAAAATAAGGGAAAGGAGGTAACAGCCAGGATGATCGCGTTGTGGATGATAAAGTTGATCCAGAAGGCGTACAGGGCAAAGGGGCTGGAACCACTCACTTCAATAAAAGCTCATTCTACCAGGTCGGTCTCTGCCTCTTGGGCAGCAAGGGTGTCATGGTTATGCAATAGAGTTGTTCTGCTTACCTGTCTGCATGTGTTCATTTCTAGAGACCAGCCGAGCTTCACCTGACTGCTTTTATTTCCTCCCTCTGGCATGGCTCCACCCTAGCTCCTATCAGACAACTCTATATTAACCTGTGCACTGCTAGCTTATCCTGCTGATCAACCTTTGTGTGTTAGCTTCCTGTTTCCTGCCGTGTGCTCTGCTACTGTTTTCCGTTACCGACTTTGGCGTGTTCTGACTATCCCTGCTTGCCTGTGACCCTGACCTTTTGGCGTGTACCCGACTATTCTGTTCTGCTTGTGGCCCCCGACCTTGGCTTTGTCCCTCACCATCCCTATCCTCCTGTTGCCTACTGTGGGTGTGAGCTGGGGGACCCTGGGGGTCGCGACCTGGAGCCAGTTGCAGCCAAGTCCATCCTCACCACTCGAGGCTCTGGTGAACACCTGCTGGCTCTTAGACTCCGCGCCCCGGGGAATCTTACGCTCTAACCCCAGTGGGATCTGTCCCCCATCTGCAGCAGTCAGCCGTAGGGTCCACAACCTTGCGGTGCACCCCTAACCCTACGGTGTGCATCTGTCACCTGGGCTCTAGGTGACCTGACAAAGGGTGAACGCATCAGTTGAAACTATCTGCAGAGCAGCCTCTTGGTCGTCTCAACACACTTCGTGAGACACTTCAGAGTAGATACAGCAGCTCTCTCATCTGTTGATTTTGGCAGACAAGCCATCAAAACAACATTATCTAAAGCTAAATGATAGTCTCTCTCTTCTAAATAAATTCCTTTCTAAGCATTATCCCACCCATCTAGCTAGTTATTTGTCATGGGTAAGCTGTCATGGAGGCACCAGGAAAACAGAAAATTGTATCATACTTACCGTAATTTTCTTTTCCTGGTGCCTATCCGTGGCTCCATACGAACCCACCCACGGTATGCTATATTATGTAATAATGCTGGGGGGTCTCTAACCCTCTCTTTTAAAGATTTTCACTGATCCTGATGAAAGAGCCAAGGCAGAGCTTGTCATGGGTATGCTGCCATGGATAGGCATCAGGAAAATAAAATTACGGTAAGTATGATACAATTTTTTGTTTTAGACATAGTGGAGAGGGATTATAACCCCTGTCAGGTCTTATTGCTGTCTGTGCCCCTGTTAGAGAGGTTCACCATCTCTATTTGTCTTGTTTATCAAAGAAAATCACAAGTTTTGGGTTGTCCCCAGAGGGGAAATCTTCCAATGGGGACACTTGGTCTGGCGACCTGGGGGTCCCCAAGGGATTACCTTAATTTACAGGAGATTTCCTTTCACTTACTGTTTGGCTTTGGGACAGAAAGTGAAGGGAAATATCCGCAATGGGACACAGAAGGCAGAAAAAAAAACCTGACATAACCTGCCCTTACTCTATCCATAATGAAAACATTTTTTGCTTATAGTTCTACTTTAATATTCTACATAGAGCATATATCTCATGCTTCAGAATCAATGCCTCTCACCTACATGGAGCATCCCCCTACCCATGCCCAAAATGGGCTCAACGACATCGCACATTTATAACCATATTCAGTGTGTCCCTTTAAGACTGTGTTAAGCACATCTTGGAATGCTTGTTCAATTATATTCCCATGGATGTATAAACATCCACAAATCCGAATTTTAAAAACGTCAAAAACACAGTGGGGTAGTCTTACTAAAGCTGGTGCACTCAGAGTTTGGTGCAGCTGTGCATGGTAGTCAATCAGCTTCTCATTCCAGCTTGTTCAATTAATCGTTGGCAATAAAACCTGGAAGCTGAAGGTGGAAACCCTGGAAGGTTTCTATGCAGAGTTACACTATCCATCTTTAGTAAATAAGCCCCAGTGCGTATCCCTTTATAACAACATACTACACAGTACATAAAAATCGATAAATTCTGTGTAAAATACTACAAACACTGAGGTGTGCACTCCGGTGCTCCCTCAGTGTATTCCACCACCAATTGTCCAAATTGCTTACCGGATCAAATTGATCTCCAAATTATAGGAGATTAATAAGAGCATAGATGAATGGACATTGGTTATGCAGCAGCTTTAATGCACTCTTCAATCAACACAGAGGATCAGAGGTAACCTCCAAGGACATAGGGAAGGATAGAGGAACTACAGCAGTGCAGTGTTTCTTTCAGATTAACTTTTTTTATGTGTCTTGTGAGTACATTTTATGCACAATGAAAGCTGGATGGTTTTATAAACACTACACCAGGAGTAGGCAACCTTTAAGAGGTGGAGATCTACCTAAACAACATTAAAAAGATCAAAGATCACTGAGGTTTGGTGCTATGGCAAGGCCTAACTAAATAGTAAGAAATTAACAAGCAAGGACTCAGCAAAAACATAGAAAAATATAACAAAACACATGTCTCTGTAATGATATAAACTTAGCCTATCTTAAAAGTTCACAGTGTCAATCAGCAGAGCAGTGGACAGTGTCAGTAGGGCAGTAGATGGTGTGTGAGCAGTGCCAGTAGGGCAGTTTCCTCCTCCCTCCCCCTCCTCTACCACAAATGGCACATTATATTTTTTGGGAGGAAGTGGGTACCTAGTTTTGATAGTTACCCACTCCCACTAGGCAATCTGGTGGAAGTCTGGTTCCCTCTCGATGCTTGCAGCCTTCTGAAAGACATCACAGGTTCCAGAAGGCTGTGGGACCATTCACAAAGCGACTGGTGTTTGCACAGTGGGAAGCCGACTGTGAAGCTGCAAGGTGTCACAGCCAGCTTCCCACAGCAAACATGCCGACACCAGGGGCCTAAAGAATGGCAAAGAATAAGCCTGGATGAAGATGCTGCTGGTTCACTGGACAGGCAACTGGCCTTTTATTAAAAGGCAGCAGCTACAGTATTTGTGGCTGCTGACTTTTATTTTTTTATTTCTAGGGTGAAGAGCCTTTTTACCATACACTTTGTGAAGTGAAATAGCTCCACACTATTTCAAGCTCAAGCCCATTATTTCTTGGCATCACTCTATATTACCTGCAATCTGCTGATATCCAAGCTTCCGGAGACTTCATTCTACTAAGAATACATCACCACTTTGTACATGTGCCATATTTGTCAGAAGCAGAATTAAGCAGCATCAGTGCCTGTTGCAGCTCTTGTGCTCAATGTTTCAGAACTCTGTCTTCTGTGACCTTTGAACAAGCAGTCTATACTTTACCTTTGCTTTGATAACTTCCCTCATTATAACCTTAGCATGCTGCATTGACAGTAGAGCTCAATAAAAGCAGAAATATGATAGATAAAAGCATTTACTGTAATGACTGAACTGTATAGGTGACTGGGCAGTGCTAAAAATGGCTTCCAGGAATCAGAAACACACTGATGCCCCATACACATGATCGGAAATTATGTCAGAAAAAACTTGGATGGTTTTTCTGACGGAATTCTGCTCACGCTTGCATTGCATACACACGGTCACACAAAAGTTCTCTGAACTTTCGACCCTCAAGAACACGGTGACGTACAACACTACGACAAGCCGAGACAATTAAGTTCAATGCTTCTGAGCATGCGTCAGATTGTTTCTGTGCATGCGTGATTTTTTGCACGAACGAATTCATACAGACTAACGCATTTTCGGATAGGAACTTTTTCCGACCGGAAAATAGAGAACCTGCTCTCAATCATTTGCTGGCTGGAATTCTGCCAGAAAAAGTCCAATGGAGCATACACATGGTCGGAATTTCTGACCAAAAGCTCACATCCGACTTGCTGGCAGAATTTCTGATCATGTGTATGGGGCATTAGATGGGGTAATAGATTTAATAGTGACTAATAGCTGTTAGTTTCCTTTTTTCCAAAGCAATGCATTACACTGTACCATTAGACTATCATCAGTACAGTGTTAGGCATCTGTCCATAAAAGACCACCATTAAGCCCCACATCAGATTTTCTGCTGTTTTTTTCCTTCAGATTAACCAAAACCATGTAGTGCAAGGGCCTGCCGGATTGCATACAAATTGAAACTCCTAAGGTTTGACCTCATATTATATGGTTCTGGTAAATCTAAAGGAAAAACTCAGCAGAAAAACTGATAGTGTGTATGGGGCTTTATTGTTGTAAAATAGAAATTCTCTGAAATGGCAATCCTTTTATGATGGAGATTAAAAAGTCAAGTGGCCTCAGTGTGAATTTGGTATTGAGTAGCAATATTCCTTCTGTATTGTAATTGTACTGTCCCTCTTTATACTGTAAGGCTCTGCGCAAACAGTTGGTGCTATATAAATCCTGTATTATAAGAATTTGATAAATGTAACCTTCCACGCATTTGCCACTTTTGCATGAATGGAACAAAAATGGAACAAAATGCCTATTAGAGAATCTCGGTATGATTAGGTAAAATAGCAAGTAAGAAAATCTCTGCATGTTTGTTGAATCCCTGCATGGTGATTGCCTCAGACCTTGCACAAGTCATTTTCTAACTTTTTATCCTTTCACAGTCCTGCTGATTTTATCTTTTAGTTTGATATACTGTATCTGTTACTTTGTGATTTATTTCTACTTAAAATAAAAATCATTTAGGGTCCTTTCACACTTTTTCGGATCGGAGCGGGTCGGATGTCAGCGGACATGTCACCGCTGACACCCGACGCTCCATAGACCTCTATGGAGCATCTGTTCAGGTCCGCCTGAAAAACTGACAGGCGGATCTGAACGGATTGTCCGTGTGAAAGGGGCCTAAAGCTTCTGTCAATCTGTAAAAATATTAAAAAGAGCCTCTTAGAAACTTGGGTTCCACATGTTAAACAATCAAAGCCATATACAATTTTATTTTATGAGTTTTTTGTGATATCACATATGTGGAGACACTTTACTTTTGTCCTGACCTTAAAAAAATCTGCCATTATTGTGTGATTTGGGTTTATGGCATGTGTTCTAACCAGCATAATGTGGGTTATAATAGTGGCATTAAAGCAGTATTAAACTGCTGTGTGCGTGTTTTTTTGGGGTTTTTTTTGCAACGTGCAAGGTAAAGCCATAATGTGCTAGTATGCATCACGTACAGGCACACTATGTGAAATTTACCTAAAAACTAAGCCCTCCAGTGCTGCACTGTTACCGCTAAGAGGCTTCCATCTTCACCCAGTCTTCCTTCTGGGTTTGCGGACTCCAGCTGTGCGAGTGGCTGGAGCCCCAATGACATCACTCCTGCACATGTGTGCAGGAGCCGTCATTTACAGCACAAGACTCTGAAGGAATAGCCTGGGTGGGTGTTTCTTCAGAGCGCATGCACCGGTGATGTCTCTGGCTGCATGTACAGTAAATATCTCTTAAACGGTGCACGTTGGGGAGATATTTACAGTACCTATAGGTAAGCCTTATTATAGGTTTACCTATAGGTAAAAGTCAGAGATGGGAGTTTACTTCCACTTCAATGCTGCGTACACACGATTGGATTTTCCAACAAAAAATGTTGGATGTGAGTTTGTTGGAGGAAAGTCCGACCATGTGTATGCTCCATTGAACATTTGTTGTCGGACTTTCCGCCAACACATGTTGGCTAGCAGGTTCTCAAATTTTCCACCAACAAATTTTTGTTGACGGACTTTGCGATCGTTTGTACACAAGTCTGTCGCACAAAAAGTCCACGCATGCTTGGAATCAAGTATGAGCTTGCAGCACTCGGTCTTGTAAAACTAGCGTTTCGTAATGGAGATATCACGTATGTCTTGTACGTCACTACATTCGTAATTGTTGGCCAACATTTGTGTGACTGTGTGCATGCAAGACAAGTTGGAGCCAACACCCGTCGAACAAAAGTCTACGGTTTTGTTGTCGAAAAGTCTGATCGTGTGTACGGGGCATAAGAAGATGACTACATACTGTATACTAGCAGCCTCACTCTCTCTAGTAGCAAGTTCTCCATCCTGGGTATGGGACATCTAAACAGACATTAATTGTGTGTGGTAAACCATTTCTTCTGATACTCTGACCAGCAAGGATAGCACACTTTTATTTCTGGTTGGAGGTTAGAAAACCTGATTGAACTCCAAGTTCATGCTTGATCAAATCATCTTTTATTCAATAAATCAGGAACATGAAACACTGTACAGAATCATATCTCGCAACTTTTTGAGATGGGAATTAGAGACACCTATTAGCAAAAGTATGCAGGCATAGGACACCCCCCTGCCATGCCCCCTTAAAAGAGAACTGTAAAAAACCAAAGATTGGTTATACCCACAAGTGCTTTTCTGCTACTGCTATTCCTTTTTATTGGCTTTTGGAATTTACAAATGCAGCATATTAGAAAGTGGATGAAAGGTTTAGCACAGTAAAACACTTTTTGATAGATAAATAGTCAATTTTATATACAACTATATACCGTATTTATGGGCGTATAAAACGCACCCCAAGTTTAGGAGGGAATATTAAGGAAAAAAAACCTTTAGGAGGGAAGTTTAAGGAAAAAAACTTAAATTTAAATTCCCATCAATGCAGCCTTATCAGTGTCCATCTGCAACCTTGTCAGTGTCCATCTGCAGCCTTGTCAGTGTCATTTGCAGCCTTGCATTGCAGCCTTGTCAGTGTAATTTGCAGCCTTGCATTGCAGCCTTGTCAGTGTCATTTGCAGCCTTGCATTGCAGCCTTGTCAGTGTCATTTGCAGCCTTGCATTGCAGCCTTGTCAGTGTCATTTGCAGCCTTGCATTGCAGCCTTGTCAGGGTCATTTATAGCCTTGCATTGCTGCCTTATCAGTGTCATTTGCAGCCTTGCATTGCTGCCTTATCAGTGTCATTTGCAGCCTTGCATTGCAGCCTTGTCAGTGTTGTTGCAGGCTTGCATTGCAGCCTTGACGTTTAAAAACGGCGCTGCCGAAATACAGAGTAGATGTCCTGTGTATCTCGGTGGCGGTGGCCATTCTCGGCGGCTTTCAGCCGTTCTCAGCGGCTTTAGGCCGCCCTTGGCTGCTTTCGGCTGCACTCGGCCTTCTCGGCAGCTTTCCTCTTTCCGAAAGCTGCTGAGAATGGCCCAGAGTGGCCAAAAGCCGCCAAGAAGCTAACAATTGGCGGGGGATAGGCATATAACACGCACCTACGCTTTTCACCTGATTTTAAGGGGAAAAAAGTGCGTGTTATACGCTGATAAATACAGTAGATAAGACCAAAATGAGGGACAAATGAGAAGGAAAGAGGGACAGAGGGACGAAATGAGGGACAGTCCCTCAAAATCAGGGGCCTATGCAGCATGTATGTTTTGAAGTGCAGTCATGCTATACTTATGCTTTGATGTAGTGGTTATGTTTGGGGAATATGGGTCTCTTCATCAGGAGTAGTGAATTTTTATTTTATGTAATTGTTCCTCCCTGAGATACAACACGTCATTTGCATTAGGACTGGTTAGAAATTGTGAAATCAGGCAGGCCCTTCTACTACATGGTTTTGGTAAATATGAAGACAAAAATCTGCAGAAAATCTGATAGTGTGTATGGGGCTTTATGTGTGTAAAAGAGAACTAATTTGTGTTCATCAGAGTTTTAGCAATTATTTAAAACTTACAAAAAATAATTTATCTCTGATTCCTCCTGTATTGATTTGCATTATAGGTGTACTGTCTGCCTGCATGTTGTAAAGCGCTGCGCAAACTGTTTGGCGCCATATAAATCCTGTATAATAATAATAATTTATGATTATTGGAGATAACCGATCTACCCGTATGGTCAGCATTTCCCTGCTACATGTGATCAGATTACACAAACAAACAGCCCAGCATCAGACACAAGCAGAGGAAATGATTTATTTAACATGGGGCCATGCAAAGTCCTTCTTCATCTACAGAGTGTCTGTTATACCCTGTGTTTAACCATCTGCTCCCTCTTCTCCCCATCTGCTGCTTTCAGCATTGTTCCTGGTGTGAGAAATGCCTCCACATTGTTCTACGCTGCTGTGTCTGCCATATTGATCCAAGTGGGAAGGTAAAATACAGACATTTCCTTCCACAACCATTTCTATACCCAGTGATACAAATATTTAATTTTTAATTTTAAGGCATCATTGTTATTATTATTATTATTAATAATAATAATAATAATAATAATAATAATAATAATAATAACAGAATTATATGATAAATGTGACATTGTGTAAGTTGAGTTTCACGCTATACTGGTTTACTGGCGGCTGCGGTTGCATGGGTACACAAGCCCATTAATTTGAAAGGGTTGCTGTACCTACCAAAAAAAAGGTCCCTGCACCTTTTCCAAAAATGCAGCCGCAGGGAAACTTTATAGTGCACTTTTTATGGCCTAGTGTGTGGGTGCATGTGCGTATATGTATGTGCATAATATATGTACATGTGTATGTGCATGTATATGGGTATATATATATTTCTCTCTAAACATCATAATTTCTCTAGTAATTACTCATTTTTTTATTTTTTATTTCTAATTAAGATATCGCTATTATTGTCATTATTTTGGATATCGATACGATTACAATTGATCTTTTACTCATTTTAATTTATTTTTATACCATGACTAGGGTATCCAGATACCTTACTACTCCAATCCATACATATACCACCTTATTTACCTTATTCTATTAATAACGACACCTGCTGGATGTAAATGGCCTGTCAGGCCTTTATTAACAAATAAACCATTTACATTTTTCCATCTATTTTCTTATCACCAAATCCAGCTCATAAGATAATCAGTTGTTGATGTCTGACGACCCCATTTTCTTCTTGAGCCTGTAATCCCAACTTTGATGGCATTCGTCCCCAGCCTCCAACTTGCCTCAGGGACTTGCCAACTGACCACAGACCCCCAACTTATTAACCCGTCAGTCTGGTCAGCCGCCAGACCACCCGGGAGGACTCCATATCTGTGATTGGTCCTAACCTTTTCCAAAACCTCATCTTAAACAGTGTAAATTGTATGACAGCCGTCAAGGACCCTACCGCAACCCTCTCCCGGTATAAGCAGATATTCCCAAACTATCCCTTGTAGGGCGGGCAGGTGGGAACGTTTCTCCTGACCTGCTGCTCCAGACTGCTGACCTTCCTACACTCACGTGCCTTCACATCAACTCTACTCCACCCACTCTTACTCCATCCTCCAGTCAGGTAAGCCTTATTACTCTCCTAACACACCTCACCCCCCATTCCCCTGCGTAAGCCTTGCACCCTGTCATGTATGCACTATGCTTATGTTGCACTACAGCTACGTACATGTCTTTTGATTTATTTGATATCATTTATCAATCTACGCATCTGGTTTTCCTTCTTCTGCACATAGTGTATGTATGCACACACGGTCTGTGTTTTTTAAATGCATACACATTGTTTGTGCAGCCCGTGCATTTCTATTGTGCAGAATAATTTTTGCACCTTCAGCTTCGGTTTGGGCACGTGCACATAGCTTTTGTGCATGTGCGCATACATGTGTGTATACATGTGCACATTTGTATATGCCTCTATGCCCTCCTGTCTTTGATCAGAGAGTGTGCTTCACATTTTTTTTAGAGGGCAGGTGTACCCTAGAGGGACCCAGGGATTACCTTTCTTTTGATTGCTTATTGGGGGCAGTGTGTGTGGTTTTGACAAGGGGAACTGTTTGTTTCCTCCTCTGGCTATGTCATTTCTATAACAAAATTGCGGTGACCGGCTGCTGCTGGTGATGCCAGCGGTGCGCTATGGTGGACGCACAGGAAATTACATCTGTCCCGCATTTCCTGTTGCCTGGAGCACAAACAGTACATCGTGCATTCCAGACACAGGGACGGGACATGAGGAGACCTACTAAATGGCGATATGGAGGAGAGATCCTCCAGAGTCAGGTGACGTTTGGAACTGATAACAAGCATTGGGGTGGGACAGTGTTTCTGGTCCCCCCTGGTGGTGGTGTGTGGTGGGGACCAGCAATATATTGATAGGGTGATCCTCATGTAATATGAACCAGGAAATTACTGTGATCATTCAGCCCCATTACCTGTCAACAATATCACTCCACACTACCGGTACTATTTTGATTGAGTATGTATTACATTGACTAACATTAGTCTATAGACACAGATTGGTATTAAACCTATTACATGATGTCAAACACACTGCCCCCTGTTTATGAATTTTGTGAATTGAATCAATTGTTTTATTAAATCAACTGTTTTAATTGTTTATTTATTTATGTGGGTTTTACTACTACTACCAGTTATTGGTGGGCGTTACCCTTTGGCCGTGGGCCACCCATTATTATGGGCGGTATCTCTGAATCCCTTTGGGAGGTGCCTTTTTGCATGCATATTGGTGTATATGTTTATATAACTGGAAAGCTGAAGGATGTAACACTGCTGGGCTCTGAGGAAGAAGGTTGTCCTTCGAAACACGTCAGACGGCAGTGGCCCCTGAAATCTTGAAATCTACTTCCGTTTTGTGAGATACTGTATATGTATATCTATCTATCTATCTATCTATCTATCTATCTATCTATCTATCTATCTCTCTCTCTCTCTCTCTCTCTCTCTCTCTCTCTCTCTCTCTCTCTCTATATATATATATATATATATATATATATATATATATAAAATCGCAATAATAGTTCCTGTTTCCTGACGAATTCACTTAAATTGGTCCAATTACAGACTAATATTTTTAGTAAGCTGTTCTGCCAAAAGCACAATTATTTTGGGTGTCATGGATAAATGATAATCCTGTATGTCACCAGTGGTGTGAGTGGGCTCATGCCAAGCCGCATTTATAGTATGTGCAGTCCTCAACCTTGGACACCAGAAAGTATTATATTATTCAATTATTGATCGGCATTGATAAAATGCAGGCTATGGCCCTCGGGTTTGCCCGACTAGCAAAGTAAAAAATGAAGGGAATAAATGTAGACAAGTCTTTTTTTTAGGCCCATGTCACACTGGTGTGACATGCACTCTGACTTTGAGAGCACATGTAGCATGATAATTAAGTGCAATGGAACCATTCTAATAGGAGCAACTTGGTCCAACTTTGGCACAACTTGCGCTGCCTTCTGTTAAATAAGTCATATGCAAGACATTCCAAAGTCACGCTGGGATGTCGGCTTCAAAGTCACACATAGTCAGGCGACTTTGAAGTCGTAGCAGTGTGAACCAGGCCTTAGGATGTCTTTGTGCAGTCATGAGCTGATTTGCTACTACTCAGAGAGCAGAAGACATTTTCTTGTGGTACATATTATTATTATCTATTATACAGGATTTATATAGTGCCAACAGTTAACAAAACTAAGGCAGACATTACAGTTACATTACAATTTGGTAGAAGAAGAATCAGAGGGTCCTGCTCGCTAGAGCTTACAATCTAGGAGGGAGGGTCAATTGATACAAAAGGTAATAGCTGTGGGGGATGAGCAGATGGAGAAAGTAAAACAGTGTATTAGAAGCAGGATAAGCTAAGGGTTTCAGGGATCATATACTTCACTGTCAAATTTAAAGTAGATCTAAACCCTACCTAGATGACATTTAGTTTGCTAAAGTAACACGCATCATAAATGCCAGTTTTCCCATTAAAAGCTTGCTTTCATTTTTTTTTCATCCTTGTTGCATCTCAGTACACTTCAGGGCTGTATTCCCACTTTATCACTGAGTATCTTTGGTCATTTTGCAGGCTTTCTTTGCAGTTTTCTCAGGATTGAACATTTTTTTAAATCATTGTAAGCCAATAGAAAGCTAGTTACTAGGGAAAAATCTACAATATACATGTTTTTCCACATTTCTAGACTTACCCATTGAAGTCCCATTGAAACCTCAAACATGATATATGAACAATGCATATCCCTCTAGAGTGTGTAGTGCTCTCAATTAAGAGCACTAAGTGTCATTTCTATCTTGCTGCTTCTTTCCTCTGCTATCAGCATGAATCAGTTCTGACAAGTTTTCTTGACACCAAGAGAAAAAAAGGTGACAGGGGAGGGACCTCCAGCTGTTTGACAGCCTCAACTCTGTTCCTGTGTGAAAGGGGGGGTGTCTCTTCCCTCCAATCAGCTTTTAGGGCTCTCCTCGCTGAGCTCTGCAGAGTGTAACATCAGCTCTCCGCCACCTTTTCCTGAATTCTCAGACAAGCTTTATAAATGCAGCACTTTGAACGACTGAATAAAACGGGAGATAAACAGGTACAACTTATGTAGAAGGGTTTGTTTCATCTCTGTGTATCACCTTAGGTTAGTAACTTCTCTGGGCTAATGTAAGAATTTACAACCACTTTCCAAAAAAGGGAAGTTCGGCTTGTTTGCATCCCCCCCCCCCCCCCCCCGCCACATTTGGCACTTTTTTTGGGGGGGGGGAGCAGATCCTGGTTTTGACAGGTTCCCATTCCCACTTCCAGGTAGACTGGTGCAGAAGTTTGGCCCTCCCTTCTTCCTCCACAGCCTTCACATCACGGGTCCCAGAAGACTGAGGGACCATTCACAAAGCTAAGATGCTGTCACCTGGACCCAAAGCTGATTGAAGAATCGGCTAAGGTAAGGACATTACTGGATCCCTGGATAGGTAAGTGTACTTATATAAAAACTTAGCAGCTACAGTATTTGTAGCTGCTGACTTTACAAAAAAAATTGTGGGGGGGGGGGGGAACGACTGTAGCTCCTCTTTAGGAACCCTTTAAACCTCTTCCTATTTACATACATGCACTTCACAGCTGTACATCATTGCTGTAGATCAGTTCCCAAAAGTCACAATGGACCATACCTATGTAATGTGTGTTGGCACAGTCACTTGTAGTCTCTGCCAGGAACATGTGTCACAGAGGGGAACAGTTGGGGGATGGTTGTCATCCCATTACAGGAATTGGCTAAAAAAAAAAAAGGACCTTCATAGCATAATTACCAAGACTTTTAGTGTATCTTTTAGATTTACTTTAATGTTAAGGTGGAAGTATAATGGTTTAAATATTTTGAATTGTTTTTTTCCACATTTATAGATTTTTTTAACTTATGTCAAGAAAGGAAGTGATGGAAAATCTTTCCTACTGAGACGCAGACAAAAAAAACCCCCCAAATTTTTTTTTTTGAAAGGCAGGTAAGGGTTCAAACATTGGCAGTATTTATATTGCTGTCTCTGCCATTTTGTCCTGGTGACAACCACTCTGAAGTTAAGTTTAAAGCTAGATTTTTTAAAACGCATTCATTAATAATGACAACTCACCCAGCGTGCTGAGTTCACCAGTCCTTTATTACCCTAGAACTGCCCTTACTGGTGGATAGATCTGTCTCTGGTGCACATGCAACCTTTGGTGAAAAATGACTGCACTCCTGATTCATTCGCGGTGACATGGGGCATCTGTTGTTCTCATAGATATGCGCCATCAAAGCGGAATATTTATAAAGAGGGATCATTACTGATGGACTCGATCTGTTGTTAACATTTTCTGTTTTCAGAGGGTGAAACATTAATTTTATCTGGGATTTGGCTTTGTTCCTTTTGGATGATCTGCCATGCTCTTTTCTGCTTGCCTTCTTGTTTCATCATTGCACACATACACCAGACATTCATTGCCCTGCAAATGACTATTTTAGACTGAAGTCCTCATTTATATTCTCCCCATGTACCAGACGTCGGGAAAGTTTACAACTTCCACAAATGTGCAGGGCAAATTCAATGGAAATCAAATGCATGTGAATCTAGACTGGGGAATGAGCCTATATTTGTCTGCTTTTACTAAATATGCCCCAAACCAAGTAGAAATAACACAACTGTCTCCCAAGAGTCCTTTCCTTAACCTATCCCTAAGAATAAAGTACATGCTATCAGTTTTATTGTAACTGAATGCAAAAAATCACATTTCTTTTAAAGTGTACCTGAACTCACACTATGGACAATAACATCCTTAAATGTTCCTTGCAAACAGTAAAAGAGCTTTAGCAAGCCATCCACGACCTCTGTAGCTGAAGGAACTCTGGAGTAATTCATAATCATGTAGTCATGGCCCCGAGTTTCCGGGAGCCGGATGGTGACTACCAGGGGTAGGGAGGGCTGATATACACCCTCAGGGTGCAGGTTTGTGGTCATGGTGGGTGATGAACAAGAAAGTCACTTTTATGCTTTAAACAATAGAGAAGTTTATTTCTTAAACAGGAAAAAATTGGGAGAGAGGGGAATATGGCACAGGTCACCCTTAGATCAGCAACAGGCAGATTGGCAAACTCCGTAGACAGTACAGGAATAAGAGCCTTTAACCTGAACCAGCGCATCTGTACTTTGTAGGACATGCTGTCTCCTCTAGTAACTGAACTTTACTCATTGTTCTATGCACCGATTCACTTGGATGAGTTCTCTCTGAAATCCTCCCAGCTAGTCCATAGCCTCCAGCTCATGAAAAGTCCCCTCTGGTGCTTCCTCAGCACTCCATCCCTCTAGAATCGTTACTGGATCTTTGTCAGGCTTTCCTCTGAATAAACGTGAACACCTGGATAGTCCTCGATCAGGCCTAGCAGCCGACAGCCACCTTGATAGGCCCCAGACTTTGGGCCTAGCAGCCAGGAACTCTACATACACCATCCACCCCGGCCGTAGCCCTGGGCGAGAACACTCTGCCTGATCACCTGACTTCATTCCATTAAATACCTTTTCCCAGCATGCTTAGCTGAAAATATGATTGGCTGAGAAAAGTATGTTTATAATAACCTGGACTTCACTGTAACTCATCACTCTAATTAGGAAAAATTTTGAGAGAAAAGCGATCAAATCATTAAGGATACCACGTCCCAATAATTATCCAAAAATGAAGGAAAAAAGGGGGGGGCAGAAAAGGGGCTGGGGGATCACCAACCCCAGGGACTTTTGGGGTATCAAATCACAAGATTAATGATTGAAGTAGATAAAAGGTATAATTTTATTTACATTTTACAAAATCAGTAACACAACTTTATTGTTACGTTCATAAAAATAATCTTGATAGCTAACTTATATGCTAACAAACCTTATTTAGTTCCAACTAGGACTCTTTTTCATAATTGCTCAAGCTAGATCTCTGGATCTCGCATGGCATAGCTTATTTATTCCTCCTTTTGTGTTTTCCTTTCAGCTATTTTATGAACCCCAAAAAATCTTTATTTTTGGATTACCCTGACACACAATTTGATGCTACCATGATTCTTTGGTATTTGCATTGATTCAATTAACCTTCTCAGGTAACTAATACCGACTCCTTGTTTACTTTATTTATTTGCTTACTCAACTTATCTATTTCAGTGGAATTTTCCTGGCTTTTTATTTTGCCAGATATTATTTATTTAATTATTGACTACCTATTGTTCCTCTCTGCAGACCCAAATGGCGACACGCCCTCTCTTGGTCATGAGCTACTAAGGCTTATATTCAAATTTAATTGATTTTCAATGACATCACATGAATATAATATCGATACGGGGAGTCCTGGCGATTTTGGTGAGATCTTATTATCAGGTACCTGTAATATACCAAATTTGTAATTGCAATTGAATTTATGTGTTTGTATTCACCAATAGTGACATTGCATTTTTCAAGAGACCAATTTATCCCTTAATTTGTATTTTCTATACGTTTACCTTATCTGATTGCTTTAACTAATCAAATATTTACTTATCACATACCTCTGTTGTTTTAGTGTCAATTATTGGCTGCTTACATTTCCTGAAGAAGCTCAAATTGAGCGAAACATGTTGAAAATAGCAGCTTTGTTCTTTCCCTTCATGGACAAAGTTGGGTAATTCTGGAATGCTTTCCCACGCTGTACCATGCGAGAGTATTTTTATGAATGTAACAATAAAGTTGTGTTACTGATTTTGTAAAATGTAAATAAAATTATACCTTTTATCTACTTCAATCGTTAATCTTGTGATTTGATACCCCAAAAGTCCCTGGGGTTGGTGATCCCCCAGCCCCTTTTCTGCCCCCCCCTTTTTTATCTTTATCACTCTAATGTCAAAGGCAACAGCACCACCTAATGACAGAAGGGAGAAGCAACAAATAAATAGAATTAATAAAAGTCATGTTTTTACTAAACACTACAAATTAGCCAGACTGGTTACCATCCAGCACAACTAAATTTACCTGAAGCCCTGTTCTAGGGACAAGGGTGCTACACTCTCTCCCTGCCAAGGAGACTATGTCCTCGGAGTCTTCAGAAAAACATTTACTCTCAAGCCTGAGAGTAGAGGTCCTGGCAAACGTGTATGGGAAAGGGTAAAGGAAAGGTTAAATATTGAGTACAAATACGTCTGGCATTCCACGCGAAAACATGTGAGAAATGCAACAAAGCAATGAAATTACATAAAGGCATCACATCATAACTATCTAGCCCATAAAAAAGTCCCCTCTGGTGCTTCCTTAGAACTCCTTCCCTCTAGAATCGTTACCGGATCTTTGCAGGCTTTCCTCTGCATAAACATGAACACCCAGATAGGTCTCGGTCAGGCCTAACAGCCAGAAGCCATCGGGATAGGCCCCAATTCCAGCGGCTCCCGCAGCAGCCTGCGACTCCTGCCCGTCCTCTGTGACAGCTCTGTGCCCCCAGTGAGCGGCGAGCCTGTCCTGTAGCTTCGAGCCTCACATCAGAGCGCGGAGAGGAACTTGGAGCAGTCCATGCTCTGGAAGCATGGGGTATGCTGCGCCCCGTTTGCCTCCCGGGGGAGGCGGGGATCAGGGGGCGAGGTCAAGGAGGAGGCGGTGCCACAGTGGAGCTCTTCTCCCGAGTCCCAGGCTTTCAGCTTATCTGCCCTCGGCCAGCCCCTCCCTGTTCACTGCCATGTAGCGATGGATTCCTGGTCACCCACACCTCCCCAACTTCACATCAGAGAGCACCCCGGGGGTTGCTGGACATGTGACACTCGCTGGCTGATAGAAGAGCAGAGAGGGGGGATTACTGTCTGGACTGGAAACACATAAGAATGGAGAGCCAGGGCGGGGGCGCTGCTTGACATGGCTCTGTAGAGGACAGTGCAGGAGTAAAATAGCCAGCTGCCAGGTGCCCTAGGCGTAAGTGCGCCCTAAGCGGTTGCCTAATCCGCCTAGTGGTAGCACTGGCCCTGGACACCATAGGAAACAAACTTACCCCATCTTTGCATTGGGACTGCGTTGGGCAATGCTGCTCAGTGCGCCCTGACTCTAATGGTGTGAATGGGCTCTAAAGGTGAAACTCAACAGTTCCTCCTGATACAGAGGTTCAGCAGGGGCTTTTTTTTTAAAGTTATTTTGCTACTTCACAAGACTGAGAAAACACTTTAATTTGTATAGTCTGGGCACATGTGAACTTTAAGAGACCAGTCTTTTTTAGTTGTCATAAAGGGGTGTATTTACTAAAACTGGAGCACTTAGAATCAGGTACAGCTGTGCATGGTAGCCAATCAGCTTCAAACTTCAGCTTGTTCAATTAAGCTTTGGCAATATAACCTGGAAGCTGATTGGTTTCTATACAGAGCTGCAGCAGATTTTGAACTCTTGAGTTCTAGTAAATAACCCCCAAAGATATTTGAACCTTTCTCACTTCCCTTTAACCTGATGATTGTGCAGCACTGCTTCTGCCTCGTACACACGATCAAACAATCCGGTGGAAAAGTCCGTGTGTAGGCTCCGGCGAACTTTTTTTACCCAAAAGTCCAGCGTACTAATGCTGCGTACACACGTAGCCAACTATCCGGCGGACTTAGTCTGATGGACTTCCCGCCGGACTTTCCGAACGAGCTACTTGTCCACACACTGCACTTTTTCAGTGGACTAATACGGCGTACTAAGTCCGCTGGACTATCCGCCGTACTTTTGAAATGAACGGACTCGCCCACACACGTGGAGGAAAGTCCGCTCATTTTGAGCGTGTCTCCAGGTAGCCGGGGCCAGCGAAGGAGGCGTCGCTGGCCCCGTCACCTGGTATGGACTTAAAGGGGAACCCCTACGCCGAAAAATCAGCGTAGGGGTCCCCCCCAGGTCCATATCAGACCCTTATCCGAGCACGCTGCGCGGCCAGCCAGGAAAGGGGGTGGGGATGAGCGAGCGGTACTCACCTCTCCGCCGGCTTCTGGGTCTTCAGGGAGTTCTGGTGACCTCATGGACATCGACGTCACTGGACTCCTGCCCCTTCCCCAAGTGCCTCTATCTGCTAACGAAGGGAAAGGAGGAGGAGTCCAGTGACGTTGAAGTTCTGGTGGAACGTAACGCGTACTGGGAGGAGCTACACATGACGTCACCCACTGCTGCCCTACGGAACTAACACGATTGTCGGCTTTACATGCTGTGTTTTTATCATCTTTATGTGAGTAGTTTGTGTTTGAACACCAAAATAAATCTTATACTTTAGCGGGGAGCACTTAGATCTTGTCTTTCTACCCATAACCTGGCATCCTTGCTGAGATCTAAGAAGACGTGAGAGTTTATGGTCCGTGTTAACCCTTTTCATACCCGTTTGCATGACCACCTGTTTGCACAGGGGTCCATGCCATAAGGTGAGAGTGATTAGTTAGACCAGAGGTGGAAGGATTGTCACGCTACTGTGGAAAAAAAAAAAGACTTACGTCAGTGCTGCAGTTTGAATTTAAAATGTATCTGTGTGAACTGTGAAGTTAAGTCATGGATTGTGGAAACTAACTAGTGTCGGGTGATTGTATATAGTTTATACCACATTTACCACTGACTAATGCAGAGCTGCAATGTAAGGAGATCAGCTAAAAGTAGTTGGATCTGGATAATTAATCGAAATTAGTCGATTAATCGATTAAAAAAAATCAATTAATCGAACGCGAAAATTTTAATCAGTAACAGCCCTAATATATATATATATATATTTGAAAAAAATCCATCTTGCACATGTTATGTAAAAAATATTTCTGGCTCGCCGTACTTTTGTTTGAGAATCCTCACTTGAGCTTCTAGGATGGAAAGTGGTGCTAAGAGAAAATAGACATTATTACACTATGATAAGAGTGGATAGGGTTTTGGTAACTTTTATTTAGAACCTGAGTTTGATCCTAATGTCCTGGATATTTTTTTCTGCTTCTACTATACAAATAATTAATGATCATTCTTTAAAAGTAGGGCCCTCTGATTTCTCTTGTACCAAATTGTATTGTAATGGTAATGTCTGCCTTCATTTTGTAAAGCGCTGCGCAAACTGTTGGCGTTATATAAATCCTGTATAATAATAATAATAATTACTAAGTGTACTTAGGCAGCCAACATTTTTAATCTGGACCTCCAGGCTCCATTTCATATGGTGTTTAGCCATTTAAAATATAGGGGGGAATTCAATAGTTGCTGCACCACTTTTCTGGCGTTAATCCCTCTTGTTGATGTATTGCGCCAAATTCATAAAGCATTTACAACTCTTATGCCGCGTACACACGGTTGGAGAATCTGTCGGAATGCGTCTTATCGGACCGTGTCGTCAGATAATCCGACTGTGTGTGGTATGCATCGGACTGATTCCGTCCGAATCTCCGTCGGACCCAATTTTCCAACATGTTGTAAATATTTCCCGACCAACTGGGCCGGTCGGACCTAATCCGATCATGTGTAGCGAATTTTGATCGGACCAAGTGCCACGCATGCTCAGATCAAATTCCTACATCAAAGCTATTGGCTACTAGCCTGAATGTAGTCCCATCGTAACGAAATTACGTCACCGCGTTCTTGGCAACCACTAAATCAGACAACTTGGCCCGACCTTGTGTATGCAACAGTTTCGGACACAATCCGTCGGACTAAATCAGACAGACAAAATCCGACGGATTTGGTTGGCAAAATCTCCGACCGTGTGTACGTGGGCTTATGGTTCTGTCAGCAATTCTTGCACCGAATTCAGGTAGTTCTAAAATGCACTTTTACATTGTGATGCAGTGAATGAGCTAAATTCAAACTAAAATACTGACACTTCGTATCTTACAAAAGTGGAGCTAATTAAGACCAATTTTCATTTGGCATACCGAGACAGATTTTGTGAATGTGTTTCCCATGGATTCTAAAGCTGCATACATTATACGATTTTCTTGTTCAATTTCCTTTAGATTTACCTTCAACTATGTAGTGGAAGAGCCTGCCTGATTGCATACAAAATTAAAAGTGTTTAGATGTGACCTCATATTATATGGTTTTGGTAAATTTAAAGGATAGCATAAAAGCATTATAAGCACCCCTGTCAGTGGTAAATGGTTTGTCTCAACACTCTAATCTGCAGGAGAGATTGTACTGTTTAAAAACAATGGAATTACTGTCGGGATCACCAGTTGAAAATAAAAGAAAGAAAGACTAAAAAATAAAACAAATGCAGTCACCACATCTAAGAATCGGTAAGCTGCAAAATAATAAGTGTTTACTTTTGGGGTTAATACTGCTTTAATATTGTAATGATTTCCATTTTCTTTTTTATCTTTATTTTCTTTTTACACAAATATCTATTACAAAAGAGTACATTCAGTATTTATGAAGATCAATACAGAAAAAGAAAGGTAATCGTCACCTTGCAGATAGTTGCAATTTAGTCACTTATAACTTTATTCTATTCAATCCAGCATGATGTACATTTCAGTAGCTTCTTTCTACCACTTACTGCCCCCCCCCATCCCCTACTATTGTTTATTGGACACCCATTTGGTACCCCTTTTTTTCCCCTCCACTCCCCTGGACCTCCCCAACCCAGCCCCCCCCCCCCCCCGGGTCAAAAGACTCCCGGGGGGGGGGGGGCGAGGGGAGGAGAGGGGGAGCCTACAGGGGGCAAATTATTTCCATTTTCTTCTGCTACTTGTATCTACATAATGTATTGTCACGTATAAAACTAGTAGTAAGAAGAGCCGGCAACACTGTAATCCATGAAGTGTTGTTTATTGGTACATCAGAGTGACACTAAAACAATAAACTGACGCGTTCATCAATAGCCTTAGTCGTAGCTGGTACGACTAAGGCTATTGCCTAAACGCGTCAGTTTTATTGTTTTAGTGTCACTCTGATGTACCAATACATGACACTTCAAGGAACACAGTGTTGCCGACTCTTCTTACTACTGTTGCGTTGGAGTGTTTTGGGACACATTGAGCCTCGGCACCTGTGAGTGGACCTGGTGTATGGATTGAGTTGTCCCTGCAGAAAGCGCTGTTACCTTTCTTCTTTTCCATGTATAAAACTAAAATAAAGAGTTTGAAACAGTGTGTTTCACTTTAGTTATAGATATACACACACAAACACATTTCCTTCACATAAATAACATGAAGCTGTAGCAAAGTCAGCTGTTGGGTAATAATACGCTTTACTAGAAATAAAAATACACAAAGGTTTACTGTATATATTATATTTATTTGTAATAAGTGTAAATTACTTTAAATGAATAGAAATGTTACATGAAGAGATCTGTAATAAATAGGGGGAGAAGAAGCCTTCTACAATGCAGGCTACAAACATGGGGCTCCAGCCAGGAGCACTGGGTCTTTAGTACACCTAAAGGGATGTGCACCCCAATGTGTTAAACAAAGTATATCTATAAGATACATATCGGTACAAAATAAACGCTAGGACTGACAGCAGCGTCACTCTCTGCTCCTACACGCAGTGTAACTGCAGAAGATGGGGGACATACATAGTGACAGTGAATATATGTTAAGGAGACAGAGGTGAGCAGAGCGAGTCTGCCTATGGGTTACCCAAGTGTGCACTATGACGATCATGTCGCTAAGGTGGTATGATTACCAGGGCCTCCACATCTGTAGGGAGCCCACAAGGGGACAGTGTTTTTTCAGGACATCGGTATGTGGCTCTGGGTCAGGATCAGGCTTCAGAGCTGGTGACAGGGTCCCCCCAGCATTCTCCTCACAACTTATGGGCAGCTCGGGGCTGGCATCCTTGACCCTAGGAAGGGATTTCAGCAGATGGTTGAGAAGACGTGCACCAAGAGCTTGGTCCATCCAGTCACAGTTAAGAAGCAGGTTGTGGAGCTCATGCATACATTGGATGTATCCTGTGCTGAATCTCTGCTGGGATTCCACACACTGAGAGCCTTCACCTAAAGGAAAACAGTACAGGGAATAAAAAGATAGATCAATCCTCACCAATATATAAAACAGTAATGCAGAAGTCAGGACATTTTTTCAATTTTGCATGGAGTGGGCCAGAGTTTGCTTGATTTATTGTTGGTTCTTTGCCCCCTGGTTTGGTTGTGACACCGGAGATATGGAGAGTCCCCTAGAATAGTGTTTCCCTAAGTATTGCACATACACCACTGGTGGGAGTTGCCCTCAACGTAGGAATCAGCATCATTTTACAGAAATGCACTACAGGTCAACATAGGCAACCTATATTTAGTTAACGGTATGAGATACCAGAGGAAGCATGGGCCACTATTGGTTCCAGTTGATATTTTGGAGAAAGGAAACCCCCTTAATAAATGCTGGCATTACAGCATTTATACACTTCAAGTATATACTGATAGGTGGGATATCTTGATTGTTGCCTATGTATTGTGAAAATTGCTAATTTGTTGCCTGTGCATTTTATGGCGTGCCCATTTGTTAACCATGTATTGTAAGAATTGCCTGTTTGTTGGCCATATATTGTAAAGATTGCCTTTGTGTTGCCCATGTATTGTAAGAATTGCCTGTTTGTTGACCATGCATTGTAAGGATTGCTGTTAGTAGCCCATGTATTGTAAGGATTGCCTGTTAGTAGCCCATGTATTGTAAGAATTGCCTGTTTGTTGGCCATGTATTGTAAGAATTGCCTGTTTGTTGGCCATGTATTGTAAGAATTGCCTGTTTGTTGGCCATGTATTGTAAGAATTGCCTGTTTGTTGGCCATATATTGTAAGGATTGCCTGTTTGTAGCCCATGTGTTGTAAGGATTGCCTGTTTGTAGCCCATGTATTGTAAGAATTGCCCGTTTGTTGGCCATGTATCGTAAGAATTGCCTTTTTGTTGGCCATGTATTGTAAGGATTGCCTGTTTGTTGGCCATCTATTGTAAGAATTGCCTGTTTGTTGGCCATGTATTTTAAGGATCGCCTGTTTTGTAACCAAGGTTTTGTAAATATTGCCTGTTTGTAGCCCATGTATTGTAAGAATTGCCTGTTTGTTGGCCATGTATTGTAAGGATTGCCTGTTTGTTGGCCATGTATTGTAAGGATTGCCTGTTTGTTGGCCATGTATTATAAGGATTGCCTGTTTGTTGGCCATGTATTGTAAGGATTGCCTGTTTGTTGGCCATGTATTATAAGGATTGCCTGTTTGTTAGCCATGTATTGTAAGGATTGCCTGTTTGTTGGCCACCTATTGTAAGGATTGCCTGTTTGTTGGCCACCTATTGTAAGGATTGCCTGTTTGTTGGCCACCTATTGCTATGCCACGTACACGCGATCAGATTTTCCGACAGGAAATATTGGATGTGAGCTTGTTGGCGGTAAGTCCAACCATGTGTATGCTCCATCAGACATTTGTTGTCGGACTTTCCGCCAACAAATGTTGGCTAGCAGATTCTCAAATTTTCCACCAACAAATGTTTGTTGTCTCACTTTCCGATCATGTGTACACAAGTCCGTCGCACAAAACTCCACGCATGCTCAGAATCAAGGACGAGCCAAAAGCGCTAGGTCTTGTAAAACTAGCTTTTGTAATGGAAATATCACACCCGTCTTGTACCTCACTATGTTTGTAATTGTTGGCCAATATTTGTGTGGCCGTGTGTATGCAAGACAAGTTGGAGCCAATACCCTTCGAACAGAAATCCACGGTTTTGTTGAAAATCCGGTCATGTGTACGGGGCATTAGAATTGACTGTTTCTTGTCCATGTATTGTAAGGATTGCCTGTTTGTAACCCAGGTTTTGTAAGGATTGCCTGTTTGTAACCCAGGTTTTGTAAGGATTGCCTGTTTGTAACCCAGGTTTTGTAAGGATTGTCTGTTTGTAACCCATGTATTGTGAGGATTGCCTGTTTGTAACCCAGGTTTTGTAAGGATTGCCTGTTTGTAACCCATGTATTGTGAGGATTGCCTGTTTGTAACCCAGGTTTTGTAAGGATTGCCTGTTTGTAACCCAGGTTTTGTAAGGATTGTCTGTTTGTAACCCATGTATTGTAAGGATTGCCTGTTTGTTGTCACTGTATTGTACAGATTGCTTGTTTGTTGCCCATGAAAGACGTGTAAATATTAAACCAAATAAAAACTGAACAAATATTTTGACCCCACACACAAACTCACCCCTTTAAATTTGTTGCTTGTACAGTATCTGCCTATTAAATAATGCTACCTACAATTTGAATAGCATGACATGCACTGCGTTTGAAACTCCTACCTCTCTCAAGGAGTTCTTTAAAGGCATAGTTCCCCTTCACCAAAAACTGCCTATGCAGGGACAGTCTGTAGATAAAAACAAACTGTGCAGCTTTGACCAAAGTTGAATAATGCTCTCGTTATAGATGTAGTCCATTTACATATCTCACGAAGCTTGACTGGAAATGTACTGTTCTGCTTTTACCATCACAGGAGTCAGCTGTCAAACACTGAGCTTACAGCTACTGCATCAGAAGAGAGAAAGCAGAGGTGAGGGGGTTAAATCAGAGAAAGAGCTCACTCCTGTGATGGTGGAGGTGATTAGTGATGACTAGGCCTCACTTAGCAACATCCTGGGAGTACTTAGCAACGTCTTGGGAGTATTCCAGTCAGGCTTTATGAGGTACGTAAACAGCCTACACCTATAGCAATGGCTTATTCATCTTTGGTCAAAGCTGTACAGTTTGTTTTTATCCATAGACGCCCCTTATCTGCATAGGCAGTGTTTTGATAAAGGTGAACTATGCTTTTAGTTCCCAGGTCTGGTTTATGATGGTTGTACACAGAGGAAAAAAAGTTTATGGAATACCTGCCTGCTCTAGAGGGGCAGTGACATTGAAATGGTGACACCTAGTGGAGCAAGACTTCATTGCACACATGAAATGTGAAATTCAGTTTATGTACTCCAGTAGCTAGCGTAGGTGGAATGCTGCAACTCCACTTCACACAGATGGGGAAAAATATGAACTGTCCTTCCTGTCTGCAGAAGGATGTAATTGTGTATAGGACGGAGGAAAGAGCATGATTATGAACTGCACCACTTTGGTACAGTCACCAGTAGTTAATATTACATCTGTCTTTAGTTGTTGCAGAGCTCCCTCTAGTGACAGAAAAGAAAAGTGCTGAAGAACTCATGAACAGACACTCACCTGATCTTCTGCTTCTCTGAATGTTCTCCAGATGTCTCACTGTCATCTCCAGGATGTCTGCCTTCTCCAACTTGGACTGCTGAAGAGACAACAGACAGTAGAGCCAATATCACTCTGTGCTTCCAATATAATAAAGGTGTAAAAAAATATTACTGGTTCAAAGCGCCATGGGTCTAGGCTACAGATAACCTATTGTGGAGGTTAATGCAACCCCATACGCTATTTCAAGACCATGTTAAAAGAGTCTAAAGTACATCATAATTACGCTTGTCTGTATTTATATTGCTACATTGAGTCACTAACTCTATAGTGTTTAAAGAGTTCCCATAACTGTTGTCTGTCATTTAGTGTATACTGGTGTCCAAAAATGTAAATCAGTAAAACACAAGTGATTCTCAGAACATAAGTCATTATTCTATAGGTGTCTGTCTCTTTAACACAAAAATGCACATACTGTACTAGTACATTGTTATATCTAAACATAACATGGCACCCTGGGGCTGATTTACTAAAACTGGATAGTACAGAATCTGGTGCAGCTGTGCATGGCAGCCAATCAGCTTCTAACTTGTTCAATTAAGCTTTGACAAAAAAAAAAACCTGGAAGCTGGTTGGTTTCTATGCAGAGCTGCACCCGATTTTGCACCTTCCAATTTTATAAAATCAACCCCACAGTGTGGATGATTTACAGAAGGAGCTGACTTTTTTTCTCTTTTTAAAGGTTTAATGTTTGTTCATTTCAGTCATCTAGATGTGAAATTTTTTTATTTTTTTTTTAATTTCCGTTGCACATAGTTGGGTTTTCAAGTTCAACACAGCGTCACCTTTTTTCCCTGCTCAAGTTTAATGCCTATTTATGTTATTTATTTATTTATTACAGGTACATATATAGCGTCATCAATGTACGCAGCACATTACTTATATATTGTATATTAAAACCGTTCCCTTCCCTCAAGGAGCTTACAACTTAAGGTCCCTAAAAGCCCTTTCACACTGCCAGCGCGGTGGTGTCAACTGTAAATCTCCGCTAGTTTTAGCGGCACTTTACCATCATTTTTGTGGCGCTTTCCGGGCACTAGTGGGTCACTTTTAACCCCCCACTGGCGGCCAAATAAAGGGTTAAAAGCACGTGCAAAGCACCACTGCCGAGGCTCTTTGGTGGTGCTGTCTGTTGATTTCAATGGGCAGGGGTGCTTTAGGTGCGGTGTATACACCACTCCTAAAGCGCATCAAAGAAGCTGCTTGCAGAACTTTTTTTGACGTCCTGCCAGCGCAGCGCCCCAGTGTGAAAGCAGATGAGGTTTTTTACAGACGCTATTTTTAGTGCTAAAGCGCCTGAAAAACTCCTCCAGTGTGAAAGGGTTCTAACTCCCATTCATACATACACATACTAAAGCCAATTTAGACAGGAATCAATTAACCCACCAGTGTGCCTCTGCAGTGTTGAAGGAAACCAGAGTACCCGGAGGAAACCAATGAAGGCCCAGGAAGAATATGTAAAGTCTGGGAAGGGATTCGAATCACACTTTCAATTTAATCTTTTGTCATCTGGAACACAAACTCACTTTAGGGCTGCGGTAAACATTTAATCCCCATACACACTATCAGTTTTTCCTTCAGATTTACCAAAACCATATAATATGAGGTCAGACCTTAGGAGTTTCAATTTGTATGCAATCAGGCAGGCCCTTGCACTACATGGTTTTGCTAAATCTGAAGACAAAAATCTGCAGAAAATCTGATAGTGTGTATGGGGCATAAGGCTTCCTTCAAATAGGTGGGTGCATATGGCCACAGGTATCAGTGATTCTTGCTGGCAGAGACACTAGCTGCATGCGCAAAGTACCTTGTACAGATCAATGGCCGGCATTGCCGCTGTTCAGATGTAACAGCTTTTCTGAGCAGTTACATTTGGTTAGGTACTCTGACCGACCCTGGACACAGGCAGTTTACATTCAGGGACAGCATTCTGGCTGCATACAAACTGGCTGCAGGTAATCGCCCAGTTTGTATGCCGCCATAATGAAGAGTGCTGCTGAGTCTAAAGCAGTGTTAATTTTGGCAGCAAATTCCAATTTAGCTTTAGTCTTATGCCCTGTACACACGGTCGGACTTTCCGAAGGAAAATGTGCGATCGAATCTTGTTGTCAGAAAATCCAATCGTGTGTGGGCTCCATCTGACTTTTTCCATCGGAATTTCCGACACACAAAGTTTGAGAGCTGGATCTAAGTTTTTCCGACAACAAAATTTGATCGTTTAAATTCCGATCGTGTGTAGACAATTCCGACGTACAATGTGCCATGCTTGCTCAGAATAAAAAACGAGACAAAAGCTATTGGCTACTGCCCTCTTTATAGTCCAGTTGTACGTGTTCTACGTCACCGCGTTCTGAACGATTGGATTTTCAGACAACTTTGTGTGACTGTGTGTATGCAAGACATGTTTGGGCCAAAATCCGTCTGAAAAAATCTGACAGAGTTTGTCGTCGGAATGTCCAACCGTGTGTATGGGGCATTAGTCTTTTGTATAAAATGCCATTTTAGTTTTAGTCATATTTTAGTCTTTTGACTAAAATGTCATTTTAGTTTTAGTCATATTTTAGTCGACTAAAATCCCCAGTACATTTTAGACAACTAAAATTGAATGGGTACAGTTAAATTGTAATGCATTATTTAAAGGAGAAGTCCAGACTGAGCTTTTTAGGCTGGGCTTCTCCTAAGGGTCACAGGAATACAATTAGTTTTGCACTCCTGTTACCCATTTTCAGTTGAGAGCGGTCTGAAGTCTGCTCTCCGCTGACGTCACTGAAAGCAGCCGAGGCACCGTGTCATCCCGACTTCCTAAGTCTGGATCCGCCAGCTGCCTGGACTGATGGCAGTCTCAGCGAGACGCTAAGACGGCCACTCTCCACCCCTCCACAGCTCAGCACTCCAATGAGCGTGGAGGAGCAGAGCAGGAGAGATGCTGACTGACAGGCAGCATCGCTCTGCTCGGGGAGGAGTGAGAGCCATTGGCGGTGTTCGGTGGCTCGGTTCTCAGTGTAGAGACACCGGGGGACAGCTGCAGCATCGGTCTGATGCTCCATCCACCGAGGTAAGTACGAATCTAGAAAAAAACAAAAGCATACGTCTCTTTTAAGCATTTTTTTCGAACTGCCAAACTCATTCACTCCTGGAGTAAAAATCAAATAACATATTATTTATAGTATTAAGGTTTGAACATACACAACAGACCTATATTTAGCCATTGTGATATATAACATCTTTATAAATAAAACCAAGGTTCATAAACAAACAGAGATATTGCATTTTGACAAACAGAAGTACAAGCTGAAAATATAAAAAAACAAAAAAACGGTAAACTCTATTTCCTGTAATGCCATTGCACATATTACCTGAATATAATATTATATTCATAATTATATTATTATATATTTGTTTATTTTTTTTTGCAGCTTAGTAGATGCCCCCTACATATTCTTATGTGGTAGTGCAGTGTTCATTTTGATGTCAAGTTTCAATTTTGTTTTAGTCAGTCTTTTGACTAAAATGCCATTTTAGTTTTTGTCACTCTTGGCCTCAGAAACTGATATCCCCCCTTTATCAAATAGGGCTTCTTGTAGGTAGACTTATTTATACTAATAAACAGTACTCCGCACTTATGGTACATTAATAACGACTACCACAGATTGCCAGTTTACTGCTTATTACTGTAGCACTTACCCCCGAAGGAGCGGCTGAATTTTTCTGGGCTTACCGATTACCTCCACCAGCTCGTTCTCGTTGTCCTTGTCTAGTGGTTCCCAGGGTTGATAACTCAGTAACTGTAGAGACTGACACTTGAATTCCTTGTTAGGATTTCTATTTTGCATAAAACGATTGAACAAACTCAGTCTCTAAGTTGGGAATAGAGAGTATCAGGGTAAAGTTTAGCTCAGGTGCTTGGAACTGCTGACTTCAATAAAAGTCTCTCTCTATGTACACAATCCAGGGAATAGCCACTCGCAACTGGACTCTTCAACTGTTGGATAAATCCTTGAGCTTGGATTTAGCAGCCAACAGATAATTCTAGCTTTGCAAAGTCTCTCACACAGACTTGGTTGAAGAACTTAGTTGTAACCAGAAGGATAGAAGTAGGAACTTTTTTTACTGTACCAGAATCTTTCAGCCGGTCCGGCGATACCGTAAGAAATGTGGATTCAATCAATGTCCATGGCAGCTCAGCTTCCAAGCTCTTACTGAGCAGCCAGCCTCATGCGTGGCTCTCTTACTGAAGAGTCCTCCCCTGGTCGCATGTAGAGTTGCTGGGCCACTCCAAACCTGACACGGCACCAGAACATCTTAGAATCCTCCTTCCAGTTACTGCACCTCGGTCTAGCCAGTTCCGAGGCTCGAAAATGGATGGATCCGCACCCCAGGCCATGAGGGCCCCTGGGGGCTGGTCAGGAGGACCAGGACCACGGAGTCAGCAACAACTTCTGGACCGGAACCCAGAGCCACGTGACTTCAGCACCTTAAGTACCCTCTCCCAGAATACACAGTGAGACAAACTCCCACTGATTGGCTCAGAGAGATTTGTACCTAATGCGTCCAACCAGACTGCGTTCTAAGGCCTCTCACAAGTGCGAACCCCACCTATGATCAGGCAGAACCATAATACAGCCCAGCCAAACTGATGCCAAGCACAATTTAGCACGATTAACCCCAAAACTCAACTATAGTTTTGGGCAAAAACTAAATTTGCAAACATAGTGCATACTCATTAGGAGTACCGGCGCTACATTACCTATCACCTTATTGGCTTACTACCATACCAGGACCATGAGCCTATCTGAGGTCACACCAAGAACTGTACTGATCATGTGTGCCAACTAGAAATGTGACTTCTCTATGACAGCGATGTATATGCCTGTAAGCTGCAAATTATGTTCACTGTTTTTTCCTCAAACTGAATCTCCAGTCACAACCTATTGTCAGTTTAGGATAGCGTGGGTAAGAGTTAAAACCTTTGTCAGGTTCTTATTGTTGTGTGTGTCCCTTCTGAAGAAATCATCCTTTAATGTTTTTCTGGACAACCATATAGAGACAAACTGTAATCTTGCCAACAGAAACACGTGTAGGGAGAAACACTTGACAGAGGGTCTAACCCTTTCCCACTTCCCCATACTAAAAAATTAAAAAAAGCTTTGATTGCACTGTCTGTCCACATTGGTGAGATTCCCCTCATCTCCTTACCAGTGACTATATATAGGAGGAAAAGCAAATTCTCCCTAGTTTTCAGATATAAAACCTGACAGAGATTCAAACACTTACTTATTTTACCTAACACTAACCAACATTTAATCTGCAGTAGAAGAATGTTTGAATGTGCTGCCTGAACACATGCAGATTTGCTTTTTTTCAGACTTTTCTTAAATCTGTCCCAAGAGTATAAAAACTTGTGGATGGTGTTGTCCTTTTTATTGGTTAAATGATTATTTTATTTGGGTATTCCTTTCTAAAATGAGACACTGACAATGTCTAGGGTAGCCCAATTCTATTTTCAAATGTGCAGCAAGGTGGTACAGCTAGCACTCTTGCTTTATGCTGCTGCAGTCTTTGGTTTATTTCCAAATAGGTGCATGTTTTGGATCTATATGTTTTTTTGTGGGCTTTTCAATGGTTGCTTTTATGTGTATTATTATCTATATTTCAATGTAAGTGTCTCCTGTGGGCACTTCCTATGTGTAATATGTTGGCAATGAGAAAACAGGAATATTGTAAATATATAAAAATCATACAGTATGCATCAGATGCAGCAGTAGGACATGCATATGATGCTGCAAAGAATGCATACCAGAATACGTACATCAAGATGGAAAGCCTGGATTACAGTTTCCTTCAGTTGTTCCAGGCAGGAATTGATTCTCTCTCTTCTCTTGCGCTCTATGAGTGGCTTTCTGAGCTGTGAAGAGGATGATAAAGAATAGTCAGGTGAACATTTCCATGGTTCAAGGGAAATGGGTAAACTGTACACTAAACGACATACTGCTCTACTCTGTACACCAGTGGTCATCAATCCTGTCCTCAGGGCCCACTAACAGGCCAGGTTTGGAAGATAACCAAAATACATCACAGGTGATATAATTTGCTACTCAGTGATTGCAGTATTCTAGTCTGCATCTCCCCAAGATAATACATAAAACCTGGCCTGTTAGTGGGCCCTGAGGACAGGGTTGATGACCACTGCTGTACACTGTGCTGTACATTCTATACTCTAAAGCAGTGTTTCACAATTCCAGTCCTCAACAGGTCATGTTTTCAGGCTTTCTATTATTTTGTACAGGTGATTTGATCAGTTTCACTGCCTTAGTAATTACCACAGCCATTTCATCTGAAGGAAATCCTGGAAACATGACCTGTTGGGGCGCCTTGAGGACTGGAGTTGAGAAACACTGCTCTAAAGAGTTCACTCTATACACTGTAGTGTACATTCTATATTCCACATGGCTCAGATCTATGCACTGTGCTGTACATTGTATACTGTGCTCTATACATTGTGCTGTACATTATTTGCTCCAACGTTTTCACTGTTTACACTGTGCTGTACATTCCATATTGTACATTGCTCCACTTTATATACACTTTTGTACATTGTATATGCCACAACATTCTACTTTATTCACTATCATATACATTTTTTACTCCACAACATTTAAACCTATACACTGTGCTGTACATTGCATACTCCATTCTGTACACTGTTCTCCAGTCTATACACTGTGCTATCCATTCTGTACTCTGTACACTGTACTGCACATTATGTGCTATAAAGATTTTATTCTGTACACTGTGCTGTACATTCTGTACCCTAAACAGCTCCATCCTATATACACCACATTGTTCCATCTTATACAATGTGATGTATATATATTCTGTACTGCATAATCTATAGATGTGTAGATGCTGTACATTTTT
The DNA here is from genome assembly GCF_037356315.1 of Lithobates pipiens. Taxonomy (NCBI): domain Eukaryota; kingdom Metazoa; phylum Chordata; class Amphibia; order Anura; family Ranidae; genus Lithobates; species Lithobates pipiens. The sequence goes on along the minus strand of NW_027507758.1, from coordinate 473,082,794 downwards.
TACACTGTGCTGTACATTGTACACTGCACTATACTGTAATCTTGCATATGTTAAATAAACCAAAATGTTATTTTTTTATACATTCTACTGTATAGTTTATTGCCTGCCACTGTCTGTTTCCCCACCTCAAACTCATCAGACAGTAGATTGCACCCATATCTTACAGACCCTGTTAACAGAGGATAGAATTAGAAATAGACTTGAAAAACTTAACATTAATAAGTCACCAGGACCAGATGGCTTGCACCCGAAGGTCCTTACGGAACTCAGTCAAGTAATTGCCAGACCATTGTTCCGAATTTTTATGAACAGTCTACTGACTGGAATGGTACCAACAGATTGGAGAAAAGCCAATGTAACACCAATATTTAAAAAAAGGGCCAAGATACATCCCTGGGAATTACAGACCAGTTAGCCTAACATCAATAGTAGAAAAGCTCTTGGAGGGGATGATAATGGACTATATACAAGATTTTAGTAGTAAAAAAGGTATCATTAGCAGTAATCAGCACGGATTCATAAAGAATATTTCTTGCCAAACCAATCTATGAACCTTCTATGAACCTTCTATGAGGAGGTAAGCTGGCATCTAGATAAAGGAAGGCCCGTAGATGTGGTGTATCTGTATTTTGCAAAGGCATTTGACACAGTTCCCCATAAACGTTTATTGTACAAACTAAGGTCCATTGGCATGGACCATAGGATGATTAGATGGATTGAAAATTGGCTACAGGAGCAAGTTCAGAGGGTGGTGATGAATGGGGATTACTCGGAATGGTCCGGTGTGCAAAGCGGGGTCCCCGAGGGTTCTGTCCTGGGACCAATCCTATTTAATGTATTCATAAACAACCTGGAGGTTGGGGTTACCAGCTCAATCTCTGTATTTGCAGATGATACTAAGCTAAGCAGGGCAATAACTTCTCCGCAAGATATGGAAACCTTGCAAGAAGATTTGAACTAATTAATGGTGTGGGCAAATACATGGCAAATTAGGTTTAATGTAGAAAAATGTAAAATAATGCATTTGGGTGGCAAAAATATGAATGCAATCTACCCACTAGGGTGAGAACCTCTGGGGGAATCTAGGATGGAGAAGGACCTAGGGGACCTAGGTTTGACAGTAGCATGCAATGCCAAGCTGCTGCAAGCAAAGCAAATAGAATATTGGCATGCATTAAAAAAGGGGATCAACTCCAGAGATAAAACGATAATTCTCCCGCTCTACAAGACTCTGGTCCGGCCGCACCTAGACTATGCTGTCCAGTTCTGGGCTCCAGTCTTCAGGAAGGATGTGCTGGAACTGCAGAGAGTCCAGAGAAAGGCAACAAAGCTAATAAAGGGGCTGGAGGACCTTAGTTATGAAGAAAGGTTACGAGTACTGAACTTATTCTCTCTGGAGAAGAGATGCTTGAGAGGGGATATGATTTCAATGTACACATACTGTACTGGTGACTCCACAATAGGGATAAAACTTTTCTGCAAAAGGTAATTAAAAAACAAAACGCTAAATTTAGAAGAGAAACAGTTTAACCTTAACTAGCTTTACTATAAGAGCGGCAAGGAAGTAGAATTCTCTTCCACAGGCAGTGGTCTCAGCAGGGAGAATTGATCATTTCAAAAAACTATTAGATAAGCACTTTAACGACCACAACATACAGAGATATACAATGTAATACTGACATATAATCACACATAGGTTGGACTTGATGGATTTGTGTTTTTTTTCAACCTCACCTACTATGTAACTATGTAACTATGTAAGTTTGATCATTGTAAGCACCCCTGTAAGTGTTAAATGGTTTGTCTGAATCCTGTAACTGCTCCTTTTCTGGACAGCTTGGTCTGTTGGAGGAAGTTGAGAAATAACAGACTTACTGGCTGGATCAAAAGATGAAAATAAGGAAAAAATAAATAAATATGCATAATGTTCCATACAATTTTTACACCTACATCCATATAGCAGTGTAAAGAGTAGCAAGAAGAGCATATATGAAACAATTATCACCCTGTGCCAAAATTCAGCACAGGGTGGAAGTTCATAGGTTATATCTGGTTACCTTTCATTCTGCATTTCGTCCATATACTCTTTACAGAGACAACATGTATAAAGTAAAGCTCAGCCAAGTACAGTTTGCAAAACTGAACTTTTTTTTAAAATGTGCATAAAAATGCTCTGGACTTTGTGTAATTAACAATTTCTTGGGTCATGCTCTTCAAAAAGCTGATTGGTTGCTGACATCATTGTCCTTTATAATATTTAGAAGGGCATATCTCTACTACTGTATATACATAATAAATTAAAGGAAGTAAATGATCATTTACTTATTCCAAACTGCACTAGAAAGAATAACAGTTGGAATCTGATTGGTTGCTTTCCTCAGTTACTCTAGACCAGCCTTCCTGTCACATACTGCTGTCACTTCGCTCAGTAGCACAGACACTGGGATGTCTGTCACCGACCACATGTGCGCCACTGGTATTCCACATGGGAATCTGCAGTCACTTCATGTGATTTGCTAACGAGCTGATAATAGGCAGGTCAGGGTTTCAGCGGCATCCAGGGACCTTTATGCATTATAACTTATAATAACTGCGGCCAGACATGTCAAAAGTGGTATCTGTGGAGGGGGATAAACTCAGTACAATGAGATTTTCTGGATAACTGCACCTCTACACAATGTACACCAACACACATGCCTTTTAGCATGCAGGCTCGTGTGAACAAGCCCTAACCATGTTTGTGAATATATCATAAGGTGAAATATTAACATGCAAAACAGGACATGTGAAAGGAGGGAGTAGTAATGGCACAAACTGCAATCAAGGATGTTAGAAACCATATGTCTGTGTAAGGATATACTGGCATGGGGCAAGGAAGGGATAGTTCATAAACTGGGTAGGATGGATGATGATATCCAGCAGAATGGGTGGACAGTCCACAGCTCAAGGCAGGCCTCTTGAAGGAAGCAGAAGCACACTCCAAACATGTAGAAAAAAAGCAAAGGAAGAGGCGCCTTCTAAGTGCAGACAGTGTAGAATTTAATGTTACAAAGAATAAAAACACTCACATTGAGGTAAGTATGCGTTAGCACCTGGAAGAAGTCCTGCAGCAGTGTGTCTCTTAGCAGGCTGGTCCGGCAGGCTGTGCCGCTTGTATCCCTGTAGGTGTTGTCCACTGGCACTTTGTATGATGTTAGATCCAGGGAGGGAAGTTGGAACCCTCATAGACTGCAGTGGAGCGTGACATCACCGGAAACAGCAAAGTGTGTACTGCCTCATCAGGAAATGAGGTGCTACTGGATACTGTTCACTTTTCCAGTTATTATCATGTTCTTAGAGTTGGAGATATACCATGCTTGGTCTGACCTTTTTTACTCTCAATGCACAAGGTTCAGTTCACAAAGCTTTAGCACATGAATCTTTTTTTAGTAATGTAATTGTAATTCTCAAACTGTAACTGTCAGTTTTTTTTTAAGCTGAGTATCCTTATTCCATAGTGTTAACTATGTGTTTGAATTGAGTGTTAAGTATAGAAACCCAAAGGGACCAATCAGAAATCAGTTTTCAGTAGCTTAGAGTGAAGACACTACTTTGAATGCCCATGGAGAAAAACACCAAAGAATTACAAATAAATGACCTTGCATCTGAATTGTGATGCAATGGGAATGAGACATTTCTGATCATATAGAGCAGTGGAAAGCCCCTCTTACCTTCCTTTCCTGTTTGGCCATGGATGGTTTCAGGGGGTCCTTGGCTTCTGCAGACATTGCAATGTGTTGGTGTTCAGCAGTAACTGCACTGTGCCTCTCTATCCTCACACTGCCTGAGCTCTTATTGCTGTGCCTCTTCAACACTTTCCCGCTCTAGCATTTTATACAAGCCTCTATTAGCATGTGAATTGCTCCCCTTTCTAATTCTCTATTGAAAGGCTTCAGGCACAGATGTCCAGATCAGGGTCTTTTGTTAAGACCACATCACCCCCCCTAAAATACCCGTGTCACAATGTAACCCCATCACATCCAGGAATGTACTAATTATGTATTAGTGTCATGACAGAAGAAGCGTGAAATAAAACGTGTGTGGCACTTATACAGTTCAGCCAAGAGAGATGAAGACAGATGTATATACTGTACATTCAGAAGAGAAAGTGCAATCTTATCTTCTGTGTCAGTCCACAGGTGCCAATCTGATTTGCACTATTGTAATCCAAGTATGCCATCCAAGGAGAGCCTCTAGGAGCAGGAGTGGCATTAATCTCTACTCGATTTAACAATCTTTACTAATGCACTTCAAATGTTTTTAGAGTTTGCCTTTGCACTTGTGTTACAGTAAAGATAAATAAAAAGACACATTAAGGAGGAACTCCACTCTAGTTGAAATTGTTTTTTAATTCAGCAGCTGCTGACTTATAAAAAGAAATACTTACCAGCCCATGAAGCCAATGGAGTTGATTCTTTGCAGAGCTTCTGTTTTCAGATGTAGGAGACAGCTGTGACTTTCTGATGTCCGCACGAGGCACAGCCATATTGTGGGACCTGGGATGTATGATTTGTCAGGCTGCAGGCAGGAAAAAAAAGAGGGGGGGGGGGACTCCTATATAGATGTCCTACCTACTGATGAAGCCCATTGGATGGGCGTAACATGTATGGGAGGAGCCGAAGCCGGTGACGTCATACATTGCCCTCAATGTTATGTCAGCATGGTGAGCTGAATCTATGTATGTTTCTATTATATATCCCTGAGTGTTTTTAATCCCTTGATGTTTTAATTGTTTTGTTTGGTAGCAGAGTTTTGATTGGTAGCAGAGAGCACTATGATCTTTCTGTTTATTTTATAATATGTCCCATTGACGCTTGAGGAGTAAGGAGAAAGGGGACATTTCCTTTGTGATATGAACAAGAGGAATGTTGCTGTACCACCCAGAGTGGGGGTTCACTAAGGCTGCCATGACTCTGTAGTGGGGTCAGCTACTTTAGGTGAGCAGGCACTTTATCTGGAGGTGATGGGCATTGGACACACTAGAAGACGTTATATAAACTGTCACCAATTATAAACACTGTGGTGGAGTCCTCATGAGGATATAGATCCTGATTCACTATTTTTATGCTGTTTTAGAACTAGACTATTTTGGGGACTTTTTAATGAGTTTGATTCACATATGTTTTATATTTATCAGCAGTCCTATATAGATGTCACTCACCTAGACAAGAATTGAGAACGTTGGAGTGGGGGCAGGTACCTGTCAATAAAGGTACTCACAAACCCCCACCCCCAAAAAAAAACAGTTTGAATGTGTTAGTGGCAGAGGTGAGGAGGAAGCTGAACAGTACTTTCACTTTTTATTAAGGTCCGCTTTAATGACGTAAGTGCGACTAGAATTTGTCCTTGAATTGATTACCATGACACAAGAAATAGCTGAATATTCTGATCAAATTCAAGTTTTGGTTAGGAAAATGTGCTAAAACAGAGGAACTCTGACTAAACTAAATACTACCAATTTACACAGTTGTACAAACTGGAGAAACAGACACCCTCAAAGATTGTGTGCATGTGCCAGGACACTGCTACTATATACTGCACAGCTTACAACATAACATAGTTACGTAGTTGGTAAGGTTGAATAAAGACAATAGTCCATCCAGTTCAACATGTGTAGGTGCACATGTGTCAGTGTCTATAATAATTTCCCATATCCCTGTATGTTGTGTCCTTTAAGATGCACGTCCAAGACATACTCTCCGCAGCGACGACCAAATATGGAAAAGAGTTCCACATCCTTATTGCCCTGACAGTGAAAAACCCCCTGCGCAGTTTCAGGTTAAACCGCTTCTTCTCCAATCTCATTGTGTGGCCCCGTGTGTTTTATTAGCCCTTGTACACACGGTCGGAGATTCAGTCGGAATGTGTCCTATCGGACCGTTTTGTCGGATATTCCGACTGTGTGTGGTCTGCATCGGACTGTTTACATTGGAATATCCGACGGACCAACTTTTCCAACTTGCTGGTAAAATTTTCCGACCAAATGCTCCGATTGGACATACTCCGATCATGTGTAGCCTACTCCACGCATGCTCAGATCAAATTCCTAGACCAAAGCTATTGGCTACTAGCCTGAACGTAGTCCCGTTGTAACGAAATAACGTCATCACGTTATGGACAATCGAATTTTCCGACAACTTAGTCCGACCGTGTTTATGCAACATCACTTCCGGACCTCTTCCGGAATTAATCCATCAGAATTACTCCGACGGATTTGGTTGTCGGAATCTCCGACCGTGTGCACAAGGGCTTACACTCCTTGAGATCGAATAGTTTTTTCCAATGCTGGGATCACCATTGTAAATCGCTATCACATCTCCTCTCAAGCGTTGTTTCTCCAGCGAGAATACATTTTGTGCTTACAGGCGTGCCTTATAATTGAGGTCCCCCAGTCCACTTATTAGTTTCTCTTCCCCTTCTTTGGACTCTCCTCATTTTATCTCTGGAATACATCCATTTTTTTATGCATGCTAATATTCTCCCGGCTTTGGTGGCTGCAGCTTGACATTGCATGCAATTGATCAATCTGTTATCTACTAGGACCCCCAGATCTTTCTCCATCCCTGATTCTCCCAGCGGTTCTCCCCCTAGTGAGTAGCTTGCATTTATGTTTTTGCCCCCAAGTGCATTATATTACATTTCTCCACATTAAACCTAATTTTCTATGTATTTGCCCACTTCATTATTTTGTTCAAGTCTTTCTGTAAAATTTCTATTTCCTGATGTGAAGTTTTTGCCATGCTTATCTTTGTGCTGTCTGCAAAAACTGAGATTGAGTTATTTATCCCATCCTCTATATCATTTGTGAATAAATTGAATAGAATGGGTCCAAGACAGAACCTTGGGGTACCCCAATTACCACTCCAGACCAATCTGTGTTCACATTATTCATCACCACCCTTTGGACATGCCCCTGTAACCAGTTTTTTTACCCAAAAACAAACCTTATGGTCCATGCCTGTAGACCTCAGCTTGTAAATTAAGTGTTAATGGGGGACTGTATCAAATGCTTTTTCAAAATCCAGGTACACAAAATCCACAGGCCTTTCCCTGTCTAGATGGCAGCTCACTTCCTCGTAGAATGTTAACAGCTTGGTCTGGCAGGAACGACCTTTCGTAAACCCATGCTGATTACTACTAATGATATTTTTTTTAAAACCATTTCCCGATCTTTCAAAAATGAAAAAAAAAAAAAACAGAAGGCCTGATTTTTTTTGCAGACGCCCTACCCACCCAATACAAATGTCTTTAAAAGGCCATTTGTAAAGAAACTTTTCACCAGAAAAAAAGGGTTTCTGCCCCAGAATCTGATGCTTCCAGGAGGCACGGGTGATGTTGTTGTGTGTTCCAGCAGAGCTTGGCACTTAAAATCCCACAAGAATGTATACCTGCAATGGGCTGGAGTATCGTTTTGTTTGGTGGGCAGGGAAATGGATTTTCCATTCAGTATAGAAGGTCTGCTTTAGGGACTCATTCGCACCTGTGCGGTGGGGCAGCAACTATTACCAGCATAGGCCCAACACATAGATAAGACAAAATGCCTTGATTTCTATGATATCAGCATACACCACAGCATTGCTGTGGTATGTTCTGGAAAAAGCTACTGCATGCACAGGAGCTATACTGCCAAAGTGCATTAATGGTGCCTATACTAGGCCTAGATGGACTGGATGTGCATTGTCGATAGAAATGAAGAATATGGGAGAAGGGAACAAAGGGGACTTGCAGGATGGTTTTACAGGAGGGGCAGTCTTTTATGTTGTTTTTCTGCCGCCTATTGTTGGGGCCATTTAGGAAGCATTGGTGCACTTAATGACAGTTTTAGTAAACCATCATGCAGTATAGGTGCAGCAAACATGCAATTTAGGTGTGATACAGTTGCAGTATAGATGCGGCACACGTAAGGTCCTGCCTCCAGTAACTCAGTCCCTGCTGACAGTATGAATGAGCAGTGCCATCTCACCAGTCCCTGTGGTGCAGTTGTGAACTCTCACTGTAGAAAGTGGGTTCCCTCAGTCTTTCCACAGAATGCCTCCATTCAGCAGTAATAGGATTCTCTGGTTTCCCTGCAGCAATGGTGCAGATGCAGTTGCTTCAGTGTGTGCTGCACTGCCTCGGTGTCTACGCTAGTCTGGGCTTTCAGCAGTCTGGTACGCAGCAGATGTGCTCTCATCGCTTCTCTGGGCACCAAGAGGAAGAACCTAGCTGAACATTACCAGAAAAGTAGCTCCATGCCTCCTCCTTGCCCCAGTGTATGTTTAAAATAACAGTGTAAAGGGTCCGTAAGCTCCATTATTTGACTACCATCTCAAACTACAACTCACAGATTCTCATCAGTCTGCATAGAAGTTTATTGGTAGGTTTGGCTATGGCATTCCCCTGCTGGCCGGAGGCGATAGTGCAGAATAAGATCAGTAAGTTAGTATTTGTTCATATCTACATATCTACATAGGACCCTGGACTCACTATATCTAGTCTCCCACAGTACACAGAACATGGAAATGCAATTATTTTAGTAAATATAAACTGATAAATACATTTTCTAATCAGCAGTATATAGCAGCCTTGTGACTTGTATCAGTGTCTGCTTAAAGTTTGTAGGAGGAGTTTCCATTTCCTCCTGATCCCATGTCTGGACAGTGCTGATTAGCCCTGTGCTGATCACATGCACTCTCACAAGAAAACAAAAACTCTCTAACAATGCACACCAAACTGAACATGAGCAGTCTGTCTTCTAATGCTCTGTTCTATCAGGAGAAGGATTGGGGGCAGTGGAAGGAGGGGAGGATCAGAGAGATAGGATCACACAGCCTTTTTACACATTGCAGAGGATTAACCCCTTAGGTTCCACAGTGAGTATAACAAGCATATTTTATTGCTACTGATTTTATTGTTGTGGGTTTTGTAACACTTTAAACATTTATCAATGCTCTTATCTGCAGGTCCTGTGATCGGTCTTCCTTGCTGAGCTCATCAACACGGACCTGCAGGTGGAAATAGAAGCCACTGCAGACTCTGCAGCTTGCCCTCAAGGATGACTCAGGAAGCCACTATCAGAGGGGGGATAGGCAGGGTGAAGGTGGCAGGGCTGCACTGACCAAGCGTGATACAGACAAGCTGCGCTCTAGCACGTATGCTTAGTGTGGTAAGTTTTTAACAGGCTTTTAAAAGGCTTGCAGAGCAGCCTTTTGTGTCAAGCCAGGGACCAAGCAGACCAGTGGGGTGAAGCTTGAGGAGTATCTGTGAGTACCGAGCTAGGGACCCAGCAGGGACGTGGGGGTGACGCTTGAGGAAGATTCTCGGTGTGAAGATTGGAAGAGCTCAGGAGATCCAGTGGCAGTTGATCAGCAGGTCTAGTGAGAGAGACTGGGAGCTCAGTGGTGTGAAGATCTACAAGAGGAGACTGTAGAGGAAGTGAAGGAGTTCATTGTAACATTTTTTAGAAACTGTTCAAGATTGTTGCCATAGGAGACAGCTTGTCTACATATGCAGATATGGTGTCCAGCTGGGTGTCATTCCCTGCATGGCTCTCTACCTATAGAAGTCTCGTAGTCTGCCAATTAACATTGCAACTACTTGGGTGTCCTGGCCCTAAAACCTCTCTTCCACAGATCTGTTTAAGAGACAATAAATATCTTTGCATTCAAGAACTGTCTGGTGCCCATAAATCTACCTTGCACTACATCCACCATGCCTCTTAACCCACTCTACAAAGAAGGATGTCAGCTATCTAACTCTAGAGGTTCTCATTAGACCAAAGGGAGTCCGGGACTTGGCTGCACAGAAATAGAGGTTTTTTTTCATGGTATTTAATCTCTACTGGGATTTTATTTTTTGCTAGACAAACAAAAAAAATGTGAAAAAAAAACTATTTTTTTTTTCGTAGTTTGTTATAAAATTTTGCAAACAGGTACTTTTCTCCTTCACTGATATGCGCTGATGAGCGGCATTGTTGGGCCCTGTTGAAGAAGCACTGATGAGGCTGCACTGGTAGGCAGCACTGATGGACACTGATAGGCAGCACTGATGGGCACTGATAGGCAGAACTGATGGGCACTGATAGGCAGCACTGAAGGGCACGGATAGGCAGCACTGATAGGCGACACTGAATGGCAGCACTGATAGGTGACATTGATGAGGAGGCACTGATTGGCAGTGCTGGTGGGCACTGTTGGGACTGTACTGATAATCAGAACACTGATAATCAGTGCCCTGATTATCAGTGCCAATGTCCCTTTAACACAAGTCAGTTAACGGCTCTCTTTTCTCTCCTGAGGAAAGAAAGACGATAACCGGCTTGTGTTTATCATTGGCCCTTTACCCCAAACTGTGATCAGCTGCGTCGGAAGAGAGTGGTGCAGGAGGACATTCACAGGAGGGCGTCAAAACTAAGCCCACCCTGTAGTCGTCTTTTGGCTATAGCATGGGCAGGAAGTGGTTAAAGCTAAATTTGGTGTTGAGTTATTCACTTTCAGATCATTACAGAGTATATAGACAAAGAATTTGTTGCGCTTAATTAAAAATAAACAAAAAAGCTAACAAGCTTCTGACACACTTTTGCTGGTTACAATATACAAAAAGTGGGTTAAAAATGTGGCGCTCAGTAATAATATAAATGCATTTAGTAAAAATAAGTTCATCTGAGAATTAGAGAAAATAGTAAATGTAAATAGTCCAAATAGGAAAAACATTTCCACCAAGCAGGAACAGGTAACCATCCACCATATCAGATAGAAGAGGAATAGTAGGGTCCCATCATCTTCATCCAATACAACTGACCCTTACTGTCAGTGCATGGGTAATGCACATATAATACAAGAACGGCTCAGATAATGAATCCTCCCAGTCAGCGTGTTGGTATGGACTCCCTCACAACAAGGAACAAAGTTGGAGACCTTTAGGTATGACTCAATAATCATGGAAATACAGAAAAAACACCGCTCATTGCGCAAACATCTTTAATTAGATTGAACGTTTAATTAAGTAAAAGAATACACTCACATTTTAAAATTCAGAATGTGCCAAAATAAGAAGCGACCAGTGCTTCTATCTTACAAGGTAACGTTTCGTCATTAGTATGCGTCATCAGGGGCGGATACTAATGACAAAACGTTGGGTGGAGCCATGTATGACGTGGTATGTGAACGGACCACCATTCCTCTTCTATTTGATATGGTGGATGGTTACCTGTTCTTGCTTGATGGAATTTTTTTTCCTATTTGTACTATTTGGGCGTACCTGTACGTCCCTTTAAATTTGCCGCCCTACCATCGCGAGCGCGCCGCCGGTGGTGCGCTTGTGTGCCGGTTGGGACACCTGTGAGTCCGGTCGTGGGTCCCGCGGACTCGATGGCCGCGTCTCACGGGGCAGCTGAACTGGGAGATGCCGCTGTAAACAGCATCTCCCCGTTCTGCCTATCAACAAGTGACGCTGATCTCTGCTCCATGTGATTGGAGCAGAGATCAGTGTTCACTAAAAGAAAGCCCAGCCCCCAACAGTTAGTAACATGCCCCTAGGAACACTTAACCCCTACACTGCCACCCACTGGTAAACCCCTTAACTGCCAGTGTCATTTACACAGGAATCACTGCTTTGTATAGCAGTGATTGCTGTATAAATGACAATGGTCCCAAAAATGTGTCAAAAATGTCCGATGTGTCCACCATAATGTCACAGTCCCAATAAAAAATCTCTGATCGCCGCCATTACTAGTAAAAAAAAAAAAAATATTAATAAAAATGCCATAAAACTATCCCCTATTTTGTAAACGCTATAACTTTTGCGCAAACCAATCAATAATTGCTTATTGTGATTTTTTTTTACCAAAAATATGTAGAAGAATACGAATCGGCCTAAACTGAGGGAAAAACATTTTTTTATATATTTTTGGGGATATTTATTATAACAAAAAGTAAAAAATAATGCGTTTATTTTTGTTTATAGCGCAAAAAATAAAAACCGCAGGGGTGATCAAATACCACCAAAAGAAAGCTTTATTTGTGGGAAAGAAAGGACGTCAATTTTGTTTGGGAGCCACATCGAACGGCCGCGCAATTGTCAGTATAAGCGATGAGGTGCTGAATCGCAAAAAGTGGTCTGGTCTTAAGCCAGCAAAATGGTCCGGGGCTTAAATTTTTTTAAGTCAGCAGCTACAAATGCTGACTTTTATAATCAGACACTTACCTGTTCCAGGGTTCAGCGATGCGTGGGATCGAAGCCCCGCTCGTCCCCCCTCCGTTCGGCGGTGTCGGCATTGTAACTGTGGGTGCCCAACTGTGGCTTCACAGCCGGGCATCCACTGAGCATGTGCGAGCGGCACCGCGCGCCGTCAGTGGCCACATAATCATCTGGGACCTGTCACGTGTCCCAGATGATTGACAAGAGGGATGGGGCAGAGCTGAGCCCTTCCTGAGCCTTCCTTTGTGTGCAACCCCACTTTAAGAACTAGTTATGGCCAGCTCAGTGGATGGCTTTAATAAAAGAGCTGGATGTAAAAACACTGAGGATTGTTGATCAAGGGAATATCTGCTTGCCTCCTGAGGGATCAGGAAGTTTTTTTTTCCCCTGCTGGAACAAAATGAATCATGATTTATTGCTTTTTTGCCTTCCACTGGCTCAACTGTGGGTATAGAATTGTGTATATGGAAGTTTTCTATTAGTTTGTTGTTTGTTTGTTTTTTATTGGTTGAACTAGATGAATTTGTGTAATTTGTCAACCTGCCTAATTATGTAACTAGAGGCAAACGTCTTTTAAAATTTTGGATAGAGTGTGAGATGTTTTTTTTACCCATTTGAGTCCCACTGGGGGGATTTTCTTTCACTTCCTGCCCCATAGTCAGACAAATTCTTCCAAAGTGAGGAAATCCTTGATTGTCAGCAGGGGTCACGAGAACTAGTGGGAAGATTTCCCCTCTATTCCTGTTCTGGTGTCAACGAAAAATTTGGGATTTTGTTTTCCCATTTCACTTTCAATAATAACAGTAAACAAGACAAATAGAGAGGGTGAATCCTAAAGTGGACCCAAGCCGCTATACGAACCCAGCAGGGGTTCTGCTCTAACTTCTCTCAACTCTATCCAAAGCTAAAAATACAGAATTTTTAAAACAGCTTACCTGTAAGATCTTTTTCTCTGAGGTACATCAGGGGACACAGCGCCATAGCAGTTACTATGTGGGTTAATAGGCCACCTTTAGGTGATGGACACTGGCACGCCCTAAGACAAGAAGTGCACTCCCTATATAACCCCTCCCACTACTGGGAGTACCTCAGTTTTGTAGCCAAGCAATACACATGTATACCAAAGAAGGGAGGGACCTCTGTGTCCCCTGATATACCTCAAAGAAAAGGATTTTTACAGGAAAGCTGTTTTAAAAATCCTGTTCTCATACATCAGGGGACACAGAGCCATAGTAGTTACTAGTTGTGATGTGCCATAGCAATGGCAACTGAAGGGAGGGAGACACAACAACAAAAGTAGGGCATTAAGAGGCTAGAGGACTTATACTGCAGCCTGCAGTGCACTACGCCCAAAGGCAATATCCTCATTACCTTTAACATCGATTTGATAGAATCTGGTAATTGTATTGACTGAAGACCAAGTTGCGGCCTTGCACAACTGAGCCATAAAGGCCTGATAATGCACCCTTTCAAGAGGCACTCCCAGCCCTGGTGGAGTGTGGTTCAACACGAAAAGGAGGAACTTTCTTCTTTAGACCATAAGCTTGAACAATCACTTGACTAATCCATTTGGAAATAGTAGAGTTTGATGCTGCCTGTCCCCTTTTAGGACCTTCTGACAGTACAAACAAAACATCTGTTTTGCGAACCTGAGTGGTCGCCTTTAAATAGACTTTGATCGCTCTTACTACATCAAGGGAATGTAGTGCCTTCTCTTTCCTAGATCCAGGCTCTGGAAAGAAAGAAGGTAGAATAATATCCTGGTTCAAATGAAAACCTGTCACCACCTTTGGTAGGAATTCAGGATGAGGACGCAAAACCACCTTATCCTTATGCATGATCAAATATGGCTCTTTACAAAACAGAGCCGCCAATTCCAATACTCTTCTAGCAGAGGATATGGCAACCAAAAAGATTATTTTCCTTGTCAAAAAATCCAAAGGAATTTCCCATCTAGGGTCAAAAGGCTGATTCTGTAAAGCTGGTAAGACTAAATTCAAATCCCAAGGATTTAGAGGTGCCCTGACGGGGGGGGTTGATCCGTGTTACCCCCTGAATAAAACTACGCACCAGAGAGTGAGAAGCAAGAGGCCGTTGAAAAAACACTGATAAGGCTGAGACCTGGCCCTTGATAGTACTCAGGTCAGCTTAATTTCCAATCCCATTTGCAGGAATTCAAGGATTCTACCTAGGACATACTTCCTGGGGTGCCAACCCCTGGATCCACACCAGGAAACATATGCCTTCCAGACTCTATAGTAAATTACTCCGGAGGCTGGCTTCCTAGCATTAACCATAGTAGACACTACTCAAGGGGATAACCCATTGTCCTTTAGAATGTGTGTTTCAATAGCCAAACCATTAAATTTAGCATTTGTAAGGTAGGATGGAATACCGGACCCTATGCGAGAAGGTCTGGCCACAATGGCAGGGTCCAAGGGACTCCTACCGCCATCTTTATGATCTTGGCAAACCAAGATCTTCTGGGCCACGCTGGGGCGACCAGAATCACCTTTCATTCCTGCTTGACCCTGCGGAGAAGGCACGGAAGTAGCAGAACTGGAGGAAATGCATAGATCAGTGAAAACTGATCCCATGGGAAGGCCAAGGCATCTGTTCCGAACACGCTAGCGGATACCTCGTCCTTGATACAAAGTTGTCGACTTTGTTGTTGAATCTGGATGTGAACAGATCCACATCCGGAATACCCCATCTTCGACATATCGATAGAAAGATGTCGGGTGAAGGGACCATTCTTCCAGAAATAATTGTTGGCGACTCAAGTAGTCCGCCTGACAATTTTCTATCCCTGGAATGAAAATCGCTGATAGGCAAGGAATGTTGCTTTCTGCCCACGCTAGAACATGATTCACCTCTTTTTGGGCTGCATGACTTCTCGTGCCCCCTGGTGATTGATGTAAGCCACAGCCGTGCCATTGTCGGATTGAATCCTGATAGGACAATCCCGTAGCCTGAGCATCCAGGATTCTAGTGCCAGAGGTACTGCCCCGAATCTCTAGAATGTTGATGGGCAAGGTCCTTTCTGACTTGGATTTCCCTTTTTGGAGGTTGCTGGATATCAACCACCAATTGAGGCTCTGTCGCACCTCAGGGAATAAGTGCATTAAAAAGTCCAAAGCCTGAACCTTCTTGTTCCAGGCCAACAGAATGGTGTTTTGTAGCAGACTTGAATGAAACTGTGCATAAGGGACGGCCTCGAAGGAGGCCACCATCTTCCCTTACAACTTCATTCACAGCTGATTGGAAGGATTGCTCTTTGCTTTGACAAGTTCAATCAGTCTTTTTATGGAGGTGATTCTTGCCTGGGGTAAGAATACCTTCTTTTGCACGGTATCTATGACCAGCCCCAAGTACTGTAATCTCCTTGATGGTTTTAAGGAGGATTTTTCTATGTTGAGTATACAACCTAGAAAATCCAGGTAGCTTACAGCTGAGATTAAACTTTGGTTTAGACCAGAGACTGATTGATATACTAAAAGCAGATCGTCTAAATAAGCTAGGACAGTTATGCCCTGAGCCCTTAACCTGGCTAAAGGAGGTATCAGAATCTTTGTGAACACCCACGGTGCGGTGGCTAGACCGAATGGCAGAGCCACAAACTGAAAATGATGATTTTCTATCTGGAATCGTAGAAATTTCTGATGAGCGGGAAATATCGGCACGTGGAGATATGCATCCTTGATTTCGATCAATGCCAAAAACTCCCCTCCTTGCAAAATGGAAACAGCCGATCGGATTGACTCCATGCGAAAAGACCGGATATTTAAGTGCCGGTTCAGATCTTTGAGATCTAGAATGGGGCTTACCTCCCCGTTTGGTTTTGGAACCGTGAAAAGGTTTGAATAAAACCCTGAGCCCTGTTCCTATAAGGGAACCTTTGATATCACCTCCTGGGATAAGAGATGATCCAGAGCTAGAAAAAGAGACTTCCTTTTCTCTGGATCTCTGGGAACATTTGATCTTTGAAAACGAGGAGACGGGAATTCTCAGAACTCTAGTTTGCAACATAGAGAAACTGAGGAAGCCACCCATCTGTCTTTGCATTGTTCCTGCCAGATCTTTGAAAATTGCAGAAGCCTTTCCCCCACCCGAGTGAGCGGGGGCGCCCCTTCATAAGGAGGCTTTAGCATTCTGTTTTGTGGGCTTTCTGCCCCAAGTCCTGTTTTCGCCCTGGGGCTGCCCTTGAGGTCTTCCTCTTGAACCTGACGGTGGAGGCCGTCGAGACTGCCTAGAGGCAGATGCCCCTGGCACTGGAGAGGAAGCATGCTTAAAGTAGAAATGTTTAAACTTTTTCTTTACCAGTAAAGAGAGCTTTTCCCATTAGAGATTCTTTGGATGTATTTATCCAGATCGTCCCCAAATAACCGTTCACCATGAAATGGGAAACTGGCCAAAAGTTTCTTAAACTGTGCTTCGGCTGACCATTTCTTCCAATTCTTCAGCCACAGGACTCTACAAGAATGCACTAGTCCTAGCATAAGCCATGAGGCTTGAATGATAGAATCTTTCATAGCATCTACTGTAAAACATAGTGTATCTGATACACCAGCCCATTGCTGGGCCTGCTGATCAGGAAGAATCTTAAGTATCTCCACAAACTGATCCTTTATGGACTGAGATACACCAATTGCCGCAAGAACCAGCTGCGCTACTGAACTTGCCAGAGACATGTTGTTCTTAGAAAGAAATTCCAACTTTTTATCTGTTGGATCCTTTAACATCTGTGCATTATCCACCGAGCAAGTGAGATTTTGTTCACCGAGGCGAGCATCAATTGCTGGAATCCCCCATTTCTTATAGAATTCCTCCTCCATAGGATACAGTGTAGAAAACTTTCTTGGTTTTCCCATTCCAAATATATCAGCTTTCTTGGCCATGAATGAATAGGAAACGCATCCCCAGATGGGGGAGGCTTTAGTGATCCCAAACCAGAGGTGGGTTCATCAAAAGACTACGCTACAGGCAGAAAAATGGTTGAACGAACCAATTTAGTAAGGGATTGTACAAGCAAACTGTCTTGTGACACGACTTCCTCCATATTAGGATCCTCAGAAGGATATCCTCAGAGGATATATTAGTATCTTCCAGATCTCTTGAAAGACCTTCCTGATCCTCTGCTCCTTGCACCTTGCATCAATATGAGGGTCCTGAGCACTGGATGGGGATCTGCTACGGAGAGTGATCATAGCATCAATCTTCTTTTCCAAATTAGAAATGGTAGAAGAAAAACCCTCCTTGGTGATATTTATAGGGGCTGAAGTGTCCACTGCTGCTGCAACATCAGTCTCCCCTGATGGTTCAATCTGACCAGCTGCATCCCTCTCAAAGGAGGATGACATTCTTTTGGAAATGGATTTAGGTTGTTGTAAAACAATCGAGCCCCTAGAACCCTTTGAGGAGTTCTTGGGCCCTCTTCCACTCATATCCTGAAGCACAAAGCAGAGACACTACCAGAAAGCATGCACACTCCTAGGCTATAGTCCTGCAATATAATGCTGCTATTAATGCCCAGCCTGAAGCAGTAATAATGTGTCAAGGGGAAATGCCTGTATCACTAAACCTGAAGTAATGCCACCTCTCTGCTCTTGTGTCCTTCCACAGCCAGCAGCAGCACAGTGTGCTTTTAAAAGCTTCCTCTACATGCATCTGGCATCGGAGAGCGCCAATGGCATTAGACCCACCTCTTCGCGTTGTCTACGGACCCAACCCCGTTTTTATTAAAAGAAGGGGTTTTCCCATGTGAGCGGCGGACTATAGGTGCCTAGCACACAGAGCTAGCATGGTGGGGGGGAGGTATATGAAAAAAAACGCTGAGCGGCCGCTGCATTTTTTTTTAAGTGAATTCGGGCTTTCAAACCCCCCGGGGGGGGGGAATCCCAGAATAGGGGGGCCACAGGCGGGGAGACAAGTCCCCCTCTGCTGCCTTGGCCGGAGGAGGAGGAAGTGATTGCTCCTGACACAGCGCTGTTTCCAGCATGAAGCTGTGAGTGCTCAATACAGCCCCCAGTGGTGAAACATAGGCATGACAACATTAAAGGAGACATTCATAGGAAAATTCAAAGACATTTCTTAGAAAACTACACTTACCATCCCGCAGCAGGGTTTTCTGAGGTAAACCAAATCTTCACCCTTCACAGTGGGCTCCATAACCTTCAGGTGCAGGGGAACCTAGAGGTAACCCACAATCCTGGACCTGCAACAGCACCCTGCCAGTACAACTTTATGGCCTTACTACCAAAAAGTACTGGATCCCAGGGACCAGCTCTCTAAAAAGAGAAGCATTCGCAGGCAAAACCTAATTTCTTCGGATACGAGGCCTGGGTACCATTCCATTAGGCCCAAAAAAGGACACATTGAACGGATCCGGTCAGCATGGCTAGCCTCAGGAAGGATTGTTCCAGTGGAGCTCAGCATAGCACATCTTTACTCGTGACCAACACCTTAGACACTGGCAAAAAAAAACTGAGCTATTCCCAGTAGTGGGAGGGGTTATATAGGGAGTACACTTCTTGTCTTAGGGCATGCCAGTGTCCATCGCCTAAAGGTGGCCTATTAACCCACATAGTAACTACTATGGCTCTGTGTCCCCTGAAGTATGAAAAGAAAAAGTTTTAACTTTAGCTATACTTTATGTCACTGTCCTGAGCCAAGTATGTAGCAGGGTGGACTATATCACGTAAACAGTTGTAATATATACAAGGGGTCTTTAAAAAGTTTCCGCACTTTTTTATATTTCATAGAGTTTTAAAAAGCGCAGAAACTTTTTGAAGAACCCTCGTATAACGAATTGTAAAATAAAGGATCAATATTACACATTTGACTAATTGAACTATTTCCTAACATTATTGTGCTGCAATAATACATTTCACATTTACCTGGCACATAATTCTACAAGAGGACTCTGCATAGACTGTCTTTTTTTTATACTGAATTCAGTTGGCACATTATTTAGACAATATTTTGGCTGGCTGCAATACAATGGATTGTATTACAACTACACTTGCAATGTTCTCAGTCTATTTGCCTGTAGTAAACTCCCCCCAATATTACAAAAAAGGATAAAAATGACCCTATAGCTCCGTGGCGATCCTAGGGTCAGAGAAGCCCGGGTACAAAAATATTTCTGCTGCCCCCTCGTGGGCATGGTCATCTTACTAACTCCTCCCCTTTACAAATGTTTCTCTGGCACAACACCTGATGATAATGCTCAACAGCTTATCACCGGTAATTCTAAACTTATGAGTTTACAGTTGTTTTAGTAAGTCTAAACTGCAAGCATGCCAACCACATCCTGAGTTTTACCAGCATTAACTAATCACGGCTCTACTACTTAGCAATGTAGGGATTTGGAAACAAGAAATAAAGAACTTGAATGTAGTAAAAGTCTGCAGCTCCCATTGGCTCCTTCAATATTTTTAACACTGATCATGATCAAGGAAAATGAAATAATCCTTCCAAAGCTCGTGTTAGCACTTAAATCATCCCGACACCATGCTTGACATGATGCCAGGATGATTAAATTACATTATTTCTAATACTACATTGTAATATATAAATTGTATGATATAATGAAATAGTTCAACTCACCATAATGGAGAATCGGTGGGAACCTTGAGCTTGTCACTTGCCACCAAATGCAGCGTGTCACCATTGCCTGTTACCAGATGCAGCGTGTCACTTGCCACAGTTGCCTGTTACCAGATGCAGCGTGTCACTTGCCACTATTGCCTGCCACCAGATGTGGCATGTCACATGCTGCCATTGCCTGCCACCAGATGCAGCGTGTCACTTGCCACCATTGCCTGCCACAAGATGCAGCATGACATTTGCCACCATTGCCTGCCACCAGATGCAGCCTGTCACTTGCCACCATTACATACAAGATGCAGCATGCTACTTGCCACCATTGCCTGTCATCAGATGCAATGTGACACTTGCCACCATTGCCTGCCACCACTGCCTGCCACTTGCCACCATTGCCTGCCACCAGATGCAGCGTGACACTTACCGCCATTGCTTGTCAGTCACTTGCTACCAATACCTGCCACTTGCCACCATTGCTTGTCACTTGCCACCATTACCTTCTACTTGCCACCATTGTCTGTCATCAGATGCAGTGTGACACTTACTACCATTGCTTGTCACTTGTCACCATTGCCTGCCACAAGATGGAGTGTGTTACTCATAGCCTGGCTCTCTCTCCATCCCCTTCAGCTTGGCATGTTGGGGGCTGCAGTTTCCCACTAGGATTGCAATCGACCAGCCAGTCCTTGGGACTACATGTACCATGATCCTCTTTTCTCCTTCTTTTTGTTTTTTTCCCCCTGGCCAATGGGAGGAAAAGAGGGAAGAAACATAGCACCGGCTGTCCTGGCAAGTGCCTCTTCTGAGAACAGTGGCATGAGGAGGAGAGGGAGGGGGAAAGAAGATCCCGCAGCTGCTCTCGCTCCACACATAGAGACACAGCCGCTCCATTCTCCTATTCTGATGCCCGCTGATAGAAGGGGGAATGGGCAGGAAACAGAATCCTCTTCTGACAGTGGCATCTCAAGAGGGGGGGAGGAGGGAGGCAATGCAGTTTCTCCTCTTCGGACCTGCTCCTATCATTTGCAGGCAGGGAGAGCAAGTGGGAGGGGGATCTGTGGCACCTGAGCTTCGGCGCCTGTCTGGGCTCATGGCGCCTGGGCACATTGCACCCTAATCACCCTCCCAGGATCGGCCCTGCTATAGCTATAAACAAGTTGAACAAAATATGCTTCTAATATCTGTCAGATAAATTGCTTGATTTATCCAAGATTTACACAACGTTCGTCACACAGGATCCACACCTTTTCCTAGCTGGATACAATTGGAAAAAATTTGCGAATCCCCAGTAAATCATTTGCACTGTGATATATAGTAAATGTCAAAGAATACTAACATACCAAAGGTCACAAAGGTGAGTGAGAAATTATTAGTGGCAATCTTTGACATAGGATAAAGAAAGGGTAAACATCTTCTCCAATTGATAAGTGCCTGTCACAGGTGTAGCCACTCATATTAACTCCACAGCGCTAGAAGATCACCCCCTACAGATATATCTGGGAACAGAGGACCTTAAATCTCAACCAAACACAGCAGGCACAAGTACATGGGCCACTCTTCACACTCTTCATTCATGGATGTATCCTCCCTAATACTAATGTAGCACTACCCAACCCACGTGGCTGTCTTCCTCCCTGGACATTTGCCTGACAGTGTTCTCCTGCTGTTCTCTCCTTGCTCCAGTGCTTCCTTGCCAGGATCCCTCCATGTGTCATGAGAAGGGGTCCCTACCATACCCAAGCCCAGGCCTGAGTTCACCCCCCCCCCCCAGACTAGGGAGCTACATTTAAAGGCCTCCGATAGCCTAACACTCCATATCCCTCTTTCACCAGAACTCCACACTTCCCCATTGGGCTGACCCTGAGTATTTGAGGGGGCCTACCTCCAGCCGGCCAGGAAAGGGGGGTGAGCGAGCGGCCCCCCCTCCTGAGCCATACCAGGCCGCGTGCCCTCAACATGGCCGTGCGGCCCCCCCCCACCCCAAAGCACCTTGTCCCCATGTTGATGAGGACAAGGGCCTGGCCGTTGGTTGTCAGGGTCTGCGGGTGGGGGGCTTATCGGAATCCGGGAGCCCCCTTTAATAAGGGGGCCCCCGGATACCGGCCCCCCACCCTATGTGAATGAGTATGGGGTACAATGTACCCCTACCCATTCACCTGTAAAATAAAGTACAAAAAAACAACAACACACAAGATAAAATAGTTTATTGCACAGCTCCGGGGGTCTTCCGTCTTCGAGGGTCTTCTCGCCGGACTCCTCCGCTATCTTCTTCTAGCTCTTTTGCTAGCGGAGGAGCCCGGCTTTCTTTCTCGCCGCTGCCTCTTCTTCTGACTTTGGGGGTCTTGTCCCCCTCTTCGGTTCTTCTGTTTGCTCGGACAAGGGTCTGATGTGGACCTGGGGGGACCCCCACGCCGATTTTTTTCGGCGTTGGGGTTCCCCTTTAAGTCCATACCAGGTGGCGGGGCCAGCGACGTCTCCTTCGCGGGCCCCGCCTACCTAGAGACGCGCTCGTAATGAGCAGACTTTGCTCCGCGTGTGTGGGCGAGTCCGTTCATTTCAAAAGTAGAGCGGATAGTACGGCGGACTTAGTACGCCATATTAGTCCGCTGAAAAAGTGCTGTGTGTGGGCAAGTAGCTCGTTCGGGAAGTCCGCCAGACTAAGTCCGTCGGATAGTCGGCTACGTGTGTACGCGGCATAAGAAGCACTGCATTTTATTTCCTTTTATTGTTATTTGTTACCAGCAAATTGTGCTAGCTGCTTTTATCAAGTGTATTTTTTTGATACCGAAAGCACAGGTTGATCTATCTACATTGGTGCTTTAAGTGTGGTCTCTGAGTATTATGTAGAGCAGCATAGCCTGCAGTCCAGTTATAAGCACAGAAGAGGGATCTGTTACAGTGTGTGTACCCTGCAGTCAGACTGATGAGCAGGATTATCACTCTCTGGTTACTATTGTTCACCAGAAAGCTTTAGGGGAAAAGACCAACCTGTGAGCTGCACATTTAGTTCTTGTTACATTACTGTTATAAAACACTCTGGGGCTAGATTTACTAAAACTGGTGCACAGAGAATCTGGAGCAGCTCTGCATAGTAACCAATCAGCTTCCAGGTTTTATTGTCAAAGCTTAATTGAACAAGCTTAATTTAGAATATGATTGGTTATCATGCAGAGCTGCACCAGATTATATGTGCTCCAGCATTAGTAAATCTCCCCTTCTGTTAAGCTTCTGTCTTTGTTGTTCCTCGTTCTCAAAGCAATCTTGTAGGTACATAAAAAATAAAGCCAATGCTTGATTACAAATTTTGCAATAAAACATGATTGGAACATAAATAACATGACACATAACATAACATGATGTGGAAATAAATTGCACAGAAAAAGGTCAAAGACCACGGTGCATGGAACTGTGTAGTGTGCTCATGAAAGGGCTAACTGGTCTCTCATGAGTGTTTGTATGCTCTCAGCTTCATCAGCGCGCCCCACCCAGCGTCGTGCTGGTGTGACAAAGGGGGAGGAGCATCCTCGCCCGGAACGGCCGAAGCTGCCCATTGAGGACCAATAGAATCCTGTCCGTCAGCCAAGATGACCAAATATACTCACACCTGATTATATATGGGAGGCGTCCAGGGAGTGTTGGATGGTACTTATGCCCCCACTGGGAGTCTTGTTCACATTCTTGCTTTTCTTTTCACATATGCACTTCATGTTTCAGAGTCATGTCTCTGTACGATGTCACCAGGTAACTATTTCTGTTTTCCTCTCTATTACACAGACGGCACATCTTATTGTTTCCTCTCACTCTTTTCCCTTTGGGATATTGCATTTTCATGTGATTTTTCACAGTTTTTATTTATTTTTCCTATGATTTGCCTCATTTCATACATCTTCTTGCTTGTATGTTTATTTACGGCCATACACTTGTTTACTATTTTTCATGGCAATCACGATTTTTGGTCGAATCCCTCAGCATTATAACATTCAATCTCACCACATTTGATTATGGTTTTTTTCCCGTTTCCTTCATGCACTTCATATTCATTTTATCCACTCACTTATTCATATTTTCAGAAATCGAGTTCATGGATCACCCCCTGGTCACCCTCCCACAGGAGAAATTTATAAGTGCTCTTGGTTCCCTCAGCATGCTCCATCCTCATTGGACCCCTTTTATACAGGCCTTATCCTTTGGCACCAACCTCCTCTCCGTCCCTCTGACAGGGACAACTGACACCCATAACTAAAATCTAGGGGAACCAATTGCCATCAGAAGTCACCTAATTAGTAAAATAGAGTCCATCTGTGTGTGATTTAATCTCAGTACAAATACAGCTGTTCTGTGAAGACCTCAGTGGTTTGTTAGAAAACTTTATTGAACAAACAACACCACAAAGGCCAAGGAACACACCAGATAGGTCAGGCATAAAGTTGTGGAGAAGTTTAAAACAGAGTTAGGTTATAAAAAAAATATCCCAAGCGTTGAACATCTTACAGAGCACTGTTCAATCCGTCATCCGAAAATGGAAAGAGTATGACACAACTGCATACCTACCAAGACATTGATGTTCAGCTGAACTGACAGGCCTGGCAAGGAAGAGCATTAATCAGAGAAGCAGCCACGAGGCCCATGGTAACTCTGCAGAGATCCACAGCTCAGGTGGGAGAATCTGTCCACAGGACTATTATTCATGCACTCTACAAATCTAGCCTTTATGAAAGAGTGGCAAGAAGAAAGTCATTGTTGAAAGAAATCCATAAGAAGTCCTGTTTGCAGTTTGTGAGAAGTGCAGTGTCTGGAGGAGGACCAGAGGAGGGCTGGAGTCAGCTACTGGAGTCTGCTGAATGCTTAGACCAGGGGAGGTGGAGATAAGAGGGTGCTGTGGTTGCACAGAGAGATGCAGGATCTGTAGGAGGACCTCTGTGCTCCCCTCTGCTGCCAACTGCTGAGACAGAGGGGGGCAAAGATGAGCCTTTCCATGGCTGCACAAAAAGGTACAGGATCTGGCGGAGGAGTTCTGTCTCTCTCTGCTGCCGACTGCTCAGACAAGGTGGGGGCGGAGAGGAAGAGAGTGCCACAGCTGCAGGAGAGGTGCAAGGGCCACATGAAATGACCTGGCAGGGCGGATTCAGCTTGCAGGCCTTGTGTTTGAAACAGCTTACTATTAATTTATCAGAGCATCTGTTATGTCTCAGTCTGGCTTTCAGTACCATAGACATGAGTCGTTTAGTCTGCAAAACAAAAATAGTTTTAGCCTGAAATGTTACGAGAATTGTTTTAGCTAAATGTTCACACCTAATTAATCAGCTCAAGGTAAGCAAAAAGAAAAAAAGCAATGTGAAATTTTAAAAAGGTGAAAGGGAGAATATTTTGGATTTTAAAACGTCTGTTTTATTTCTGTATTCCCATGAGGGAGATTCAACCACTCTCTTTTCCCTAGTGACCATTGTCACTGGTACAAAGGTGAAGGGAAATTCAAAATGGTAAGGTTGACAGTGGAACGGGAGGTGAGGGGAGATCTTCCAATCGGGGTACCTGTTCTGGCGGGCAACCATCTAAAAAAAGATCTCTCAGCAGAAACAGAAATCAAATACGTGTGATGTGAATTATTTAATTTTCACAATTGCCACTTTGTAACATTAATGCTTTATTACGGATCTGTTATAACTGATAGGTATACAGTATAAAGAATTTGCTGTTATTATACACACAAAGTGACACCAGCGTTCCCACTGGGCCTCAATTAGAGGTGCATCATTATCTGAGTGTAAGTATAATGTACTGTATGTAATCATCATTGTGTGGAACCATAGATTTTGATATAATATACACAAGGCCATTACATATACATGTATTCTATATTTACTGTAGAAATAGCCTCATCATCATACCCATGAGGAAGTAGGATTCAATTCCAGGAAATGCTCACCTGTCTAACAAAATTTTAATATATACAGTACCTTGAAAAAGTATTCACACCCCTTGAAATTTTCCACATTTTTTTCACGTTAAAACCAAAAACATAAATGTATTTTATTGGGGTTTTATGTGATAGACCAACACAAAGTGGCACAAAATTGTGAAGTGGAAGGAAAATGATAAACTGTTTTAAAATATTTTACATATAAATATCTGAAAAGCGTGACATGCATTTGTATTCAGCCCCCGAGAGTCAATACTTTGTTGAACCGCCTCTCGCTGCACTTACAGGTGCAAGTCTTTGTTGTGATGTCTCCACCAGATTTGCACATCTAGAGAGTGACACTTTTGCCCATTCTTCTTTGCAAAATATCTCAAACGCTGTCAGATTGGATGGAGAGCGTCTGTGAACAGAATTTTGTTTTTAAAGTTTTGCCACAGATTTTCAGTTGGATTTAAGTCTGGACTTTGACTGGGCCATTCTAACAAATCGATGATTGATCATTGATCTAAACCATTCCCATTTAGCTCTGGCTGTATGTTTAGGGTCATTGTCCTGCTGGAAGGTGAACCTCCACCCCAGTCTCAAGTCTTTTGCAGACTCTAACAGGTTTTCTTTTAAGATCGCCCTGTATTTGGCTTTATCCATCTGCCCATCAACTCTGCCCAGCTTACCTGTCCCTGCTGAAGAAAAGCATCCCCACAACATGATGCTGTCACCAGCATATTTCACAGTGGGGATGGGGTGTTCAGGGTGATGTGCAGTGTTAGTGTTTCGCCACACATAGCATTTTGCTTTTAGCCCTTGTACACACGGTCGGAGATTCCGACAACCAAATCCGTCGGATTTTGTCCGCAACTGTTGCATACACACGGTCGGACAAAGTTATCGGAAAATCCAACCTGAATATGTTATTTCGTTACGACGGGAGTACGTTCACGCTAGTAGCCAATAGCTTTGGTGTAGGAATTTGATCTGAGCATGCGTAGGACTTTGTCCCATCGGAATTCTCTACACATGATCGGAGTATGTCCGATCGGAGCATTTTGTCGGAAAATTTTACCAACAAGTTGGAAAACAGTCTGATGTAGACCACACACAGTCGGAATATCCGACAAAGCGGTCCGATCGGACACATTCCGTCGGAATCTCCGACCGTGTGTACAAGGGCTTAGGCCAAAAAGTTCAATTTTGGTCTCATCTGACCAGAGCACCTTCTTCCACATGATTGCGGTGTCCCCCACATGGCTTCTTGCAAACAGGACTTCTTATGGCTTTCTTTCAGCAAAGACTTTCTTCTTGCCACTCTTCCATAAAGGCCAGATTTGTGGAGTGCACGACTAATAGTCCTGTGGACAGATTCTCCCACCTAAGCTGTGGATCTCTGCATCTCCTCCAGATTTACAATGGGCATCTTGGCTGCTTCTCTGATTAACCAATTTATGCCTGAGGTTGTCATTTTTTGAATTTGTGAATGAAATTCATATATATTACCTAGAAAAATGAAAGGAACAAGAATTTGAAGAGAACATTTTTTTGTTATATTCCATTGAGTTATGCGGTGTTCCAAAAATGGAACACTAGGCAAAGACCACTGCTACATTGTACATAGTGTATAAAATCATGTTTCTTGTCTCTGGAGGTGGTGACATCTGTTATTCAGTATGATATTCAACAGAACACTTCACCTGTAAGGCAACATCACATTTTTCACATAGAAAATTGGTGTTCTTATGACATTCAGCACACTGTGTTTGCTTTACCTGTTTGACTATAACATGATTCATGCCATCATGACGTGAGTCAATGTTATGCTTCTGAGAAGGTCTTCCTCTTCAGCCAGGTTATTGAAGATGACCAAGAGTCTTCAAAAAATGGCATACAGTATCGCATGTCGACAAAACGCAAGAAAATCCATTGGTTTCTTTTCATGTTTTATGCAGTTGCCAAGCATCTTGTAAGATCAATTTGAAACAGAACAAAAGAGGGCTTGAATACCATTTATTTCCACAGATTGATGCCCGGTACTTTCATCAGCTCTGTCTACGCCTCCCATGAAATGGTTATACACTTTGATCATGCTTGGCTGCTGAATTGGTTCTTCTTTTTTTCGTTTCTGGGAATAGCAATTGACAAGACACAGAGGATCGATACCAGCACCAGATGAGGAAAAAGTGACAACACTGTTCTTATTCCATCTGCAGACAATATTGCCTTTGCTATCAATTCGATAACTGAATGTGCCCCTTTCTCTTTTTTTTTGGAAAAAAAAGATATTAGTCCTAGTGGTAGTGGTTTTGCCTAGTGTTCCAAAAATGGAACATGCAAAATGTCAAACCCAAAGTTAATACAAAAATAATATTGAGCAGTAGGATATAAGTAACTCCCACATCACTACCGTTCCAATAATGGAAAATCAGGCATTAATGGGTTAATGCTCTCCTTGCCCGTCCTGTCAGTTTAGGTGGACGGCCATGTCTCGGTAGGTTTGCAGTTGTGCCATACTCTTTCCATTTTCAGATGATGGATTGAACAGTGCTTCGTGAGATGTCCAAAGATTGGGATTTTCTTTTATAACCTAACCCAATTTTAAACTCCACAAACATTATCCCTGACCTGTCTGGTGTGTTTCTTGGCCTTCATGATGCTGTTTTTTCACTAAGGTTCTCTAACAAATCTCTGAGGGCTTCACAGAACAGCTGCATTTATACTGAGATTAAATTAAACACAGGTGGACTCTATTTTCTAATTAGGTGACTTCTGGAGGCAATTGGTTCCACTAGATTTTAGAGTTTTATAGTAAAGGGGGCTGAATACAAATGCACGCCACACTTTTTAGATATTTATTTGTAAAAAGCTTTGAAAACTATTTATAATTTTCCTTCCACTTCACAATTATGTGCCACTTTGTGTTGGTCTATCATATAAAATCCCAATAAAATACATTTATGTTTTTGGTTGTAACATGAGAAAATTCCGAAAATGTCAAGGGGTATGAATACTTTTGAAGGCACTGTAGTAAGGGCCGACTCCGTTAGCTGATCCCCTGCTGATCAGAGCTGAGCTGTCCATTTACACCCAACTGTCCTCTAATTTGATTCACCCTTATGGAGGAGGACAGATCCCCTTCCATTTTTCTTAGATAGGATCAAAGGTAGCCGAGTGGAAACAGACGCAAGTCTGTTTACACTCGCTGGTCCATAGGGGTCTGTCTGATAAACTGACAGGTGGACCTGATTGGACCCTTTGTGTGAAAGGGGCCTAAACATTACAGAACACTTTGATAGGATTTAATAATTATTCCCTCATCACAATGTATGTTTGGAGTACATTACACACTCTGTGAAAAGAAAGAAAAAACATATTCCCTCGTCAAAAAAATCGAGGTGGGTGGAAGAATCCTGCTCGCTATGCTAGTGTATTCTGATAATAACTCTCCTGTCAAAACACACTGGTATTGGCTGCATGCACTGATTGGGTTAAAATTTTCCAACAAATCAATTAGCAAATCATTAGATCGACTCCTCTGCAGCTGGAACAGCCATAGGTGGATCGATATTCTTCTTGTCCCTGTAAACTTGCTTAATACTGGTTCTAATTTTTTTTAACCTTAATGCGTTCCCTTCAATAAAGGTAAAATAAAAAGGTGAAAGTGTAGGGCGAAGCCGTGCTGTGTGTAACTATGGATACAAACAGCCTGGCACATCTGCCCCCATAGTAAGCAGCTTGCTATGGCTGCAGACACAAAAGAGGAGTAGCAGAGAGTGGCGGTGGGGGGGGGACACCAGAAAAAGGGGGAGGGGGCCATTGCACAGAGCAGGTATATATAACATTATTATCTTAACCACTTCCCACTCTGCCTATTGCAATAATATGGCCTGGTGGGAGCTTTCTTATTCCAAGAAGATGTCATATAACGTCCTCCAACTCTTGCTGCTCATTTGCACCACCTGGGGTGCGCAGCGGTGCGATCAAGGGACACAGCTAATCACAGATCAGGGTAAAGAACCAATCCCAACAGCGCTTTACCAAGTAATTGCTGTGTCCAATCACAGTAGATCACAAAATGTAAACAATGGCTGGTACTTGATTATCGTTTTTCCTTACTCACTTACAGTCCACATGTGAGAGGAAGGAAAGAGATCCGTGCCAGGATCTGTGAGACTAGCGATTTTACTGTGTTCTTTACTGTCACAACACACTGTTATACACACAAAGCTACCTTTTATGCCGCGTACACACAATCGAAATTCTCATTGGAAAAAGCTCTGATGGTTTTCCCGTCGGAATTCCGCTCAAAAACTCTCTTGCCTACACGCGGTCACACCAAATTCCGACCGCCAAGAATGCGGTGACGTACAACACGTACGACCTAGTAGCCAATAACTTCCATCTCATAGTTGAATCTGAGCAGGCGTGAGTTTTTGTGCATCGGAATTGCATACACACGATCGGAATTTCCGATAGAAAGTTTTTCTATCTGGAAAATTGAGAAAATGCTATCATATTTTTGCTGGCGTGAATTCGGCCAGCTAAATTTCGATGAAGCATACACACGGTCGCATTTTCCGATGAAAAGCTATCATCGGTCTTTTGCTGGCTGAAATTCCCATCATGTTTACGTGTCATTAGTGCCTTTATTGCAGCTAGAGTACCTGTCACAACAGTGCAACCACCATCAGTGCCCTGATCAGCCACACCAGTGCAATCATCATCAGTGCTCTGATCGGCCAGTCTACCTGTCACACCAATGCAGTTGTCATCAGTGCCCTGATTAACCAATGTACTTGTCACACCAGTGCGGCGATGTCATTAGTGCCCTGATCCGCCACACCAGAGCAGCATCTGTCAGTGCCCTGATTCAGCCACACCAGTGTAGTCTTCCACTTTGCCTCTTGATTGCAGCCACACCTGTCCCAGTGTCACAAAAGCCAGTATATGTCATGTCCAAAAAAATGTACATCAGCGAAGAGGTCTTCTAGATTCTGACAAGAACAGATGAGAGCAGTGGGAAATTCTCACTGTCAGATTCGGATTCTGAGTAGGAATCTGTAGAGGGCAGCAGGTCAGTAACCAAATCAGAGGAAAAGATGCCTACAAAAAGGATCAGGCATTCAGAAGAGCAGGCAACCACCAGCAGTGCTGTAAATCATTAGTAATAAAAATTAACCCTTTCATGCCTAAGCCTATTTCTGACATTTGTTGCTTACAAGTTAAAATCCATATTTTTTGCGAAAAAATTACTTAGAACCCCCAAACATTATATATTTTTTTTTAGCAGAGACCCTAGAGAATGCAATGGTGATCATTGCAATATTTTATGTTACACAGTGTTTGCGCATTTCAAATGCAATTTATGGGGAGAAAATACACTTTCATGAATAAAAAAATGAAACAGTAAAGTTAGCCCAATTTATTTGTATAATGTGAAAGATGATGTTACGTCAAGTAAACAGATAAGTAACATGTCATGGTTTCAAATTGCGCACACTTGTGGAATGGCGACAAACTATGGTAACTAAAAATCTCCATAGGCGAGGCTCTAAAGAAACTTAACGGTTACCAGTTTAGAGTAAGGCTGGGTTTACACTGCTGCGGCTAGGAGATCCGGATGTGATTCTCACCGCACTGCAGTGCAAATCACATCCGATCTCTGTGCGATGCGAGTTCAGCCATACAGATAGTATGGCTGAATTCGCATCGCACCTGCCCCAAACTCGCACAGGATCCTTTTTTTGGTCCGCAGCAGAATCGGATCGCATGGGTGTTCACACCATGCGATCCGATTCCTGTCCGAGTTTGCAGATCGCACTGCGATATGCGAACTGATCTGGGGGTGTCATTAACATTTCACTGACACTCCCAGCAGTTCGCATAGGGCAGTGTGAACTGCCGCCGGGAGGCATGCGATGCGGGAACCCGCCGCGGATTTGCGGCGTTCCCGCATCGCTGTAGTGTGAACCCAGCCTTACAGAGGAAGTCTTTTGCTAGAAATATTGCTCTCACTTTGACGATCGTGGCAATACCACACATGTGTGATTTGAACACTGTTTACATTTGCGGGTGTGACTTACATTTGCATTTTCTTTGCTGCGCAAGTGTGCGGGGCAGAGGTGCTTTAAAAAAATTGTGACAGTAATAGGTGGTGACAGGTACTCTTTATGGAGGGATCGGGGTCTAAAAGACCCCAAATCCCTCCTTTGCACTTAAAGGTATTCAGATAGCCAAAATCCAGCTTTGTTCAGGGCTTAGCCTAGGCGGCAGGGATGGGAGGCCCGGGAAGAGCGTCCGAAGGCTTTTATCACAACCTCTGGCTCTAAAAAAAACAGTACCCGGTATAACCCCTTCAATCCATGAATGCAAATTTGTGTATGGTTGGCGTGAAGGGGTTAAATTAGGGGTGCAAAAGTATTAGTTCAACCACTTACAGACTGGAAGATTTTCCCCCTTAATGACCAGGCCATTTTTTGCGATACGGCACTGCGTCGATTTAACTGATGATTGTGCAGTTATGCAACGCTGTACCCAAACACAATTTAGGTAATTTTTTCCCCAAAAATAGAGCTTTCTTACGGTTTTTATTTTTTGCAATATACACAAAAAAAAGTGACAATTTGGAAAAAAAATATATATATATTTTCAACTTTTTGCTATAATAAATATCCAAACAAAAAAATAAAAAATCTTCATCAGTTTAGGCCAATATGTATTCTACATATTTTTTGGTAAAGAAAAATTGCAATCAGCGTATATTGATTGGTTTGTACAAAAGTTATAGCGTCTACAAAATAGGAGATAGATTTATGGTATTTTTTTATATATATATATATATATATATATATATATATATATATATATATATAATTTTTTTTTTCTTTTCCAGTAATGGTGGCGATCTGCGATTTTTAGTGGGGCTGCAACATTGCGGCGGACAGACTGGACACTTTTTGCTATAAAATGCACTGATTACTGTCAGTGACAGGGAAGGAGTTAACACTAGGGAGTGATCAAGGGGTTAAATGTGTTCCCTAGGAGGTGTTTCTAACTGTGGGGGGATTGACTGGAGGAGGAGAGAGATCACTGTTCCTAATCTAGGACTAGGAACAGCAGATCTCTCTCTCCTCCCCTGTCAGAACGGGGATCTGTCTGTTTACTTTCTCGCGGTCGGGGGTTGCCAGCAGACATCGCCGGCCACACGCATCAGGCCCCTCCCCCATGCAATGGGCACGCACGCATGCTATAGCTCTTAAAGGAGCCGATGTATACCTACGGCGATTTGTGGGAACAAGCCTACCTGTCACCGTATAATGACGGCGGCTGGTCGGCAAGTGGTTAATAAATATGATTTTTTTGTGAGGTATATATTTTTATAGATATTAGTGAGACATGTAAAAATAAATATGTAATCAGCAACTTTTAGGTATTTAGACAAATGTTATTACATTGAAAATGTCTTACACATGTGGTATGTCCATACTCGAGAGAAGTAAAAGAATATCATTTAGAGTGCAATTCTAAGCATGTCCATGCTGTGTGTTAGAAATAGCTTATTTTGTAGAATACATTTTCATTTTCTTTCCGCATTTTCCAAAAATGTTTCACATCTTCAAATGACTCATCATGCCTCTTAGGAAATACACTATATTGTCAAAATTATTGGAAACCCTGCCTTTACAGGCATATGAACTTTAATGGCATTCCCACAAAGTTGGGAGCATGAAATTGTCCAAAATGTCTTGGTATGTTGACGCCTTAAGAATTTACTTCACTGAAACTAAGGGTCCAAGCCCAACTCCTGAAAAACAACCCTACACCATAACTCCCCCTCCACCAAATGATTTGGAGGGGTGGCCCAATACAATTGGCAATATAATGTGGATGAACAAGTTTGGGGTGGAGGAACTTGGCTGGCCTGCACAGTCCTGACCTCAACCCGATAGAACACCTTCGGGATGAATTAGAGTGGAGACTGCGAACCAGGCCTTATCATCTAACATCAGCGCCTGACCTCACAAATGCCCTTCTGGAAGAATGGTCAAACATTCCCATAGACACAATCTTAAACCTTGTGGACAGCCTTCCCAGAAGAGTTGAAGCTGTTATGGCTGCAAAAGGTCAAAACTCAATATTGAACCCTACAGAGTAAAACTGGAATGGCATTAAAATTAATGTGCGTGTAAAGGCAGGCGTCCCAATAGCTTTGACAATGTAGTGTATGTTTGGGTATTTGCTTTCCACACTGTGGTCATTTTGTGGGTGTTCCTATTGTCCAGGTTTCCCAGTGCCTCCAAGAATGTGATAGGTAGTCAGGAAATTAGATGTGTAATTTATGCCCCTAAAACGCCTTAATGTACTCCTTGGATGTTGGGCCCTTTTATGTGGCTAGGCTGTGAAAAAGCCTCACACATGTGGTATTGCCATACACGGGATGAGTAGCACTATGTATTTTGGGGTGAAATTCTTGCTATGTTCATGCTGTGTGTGAGAAATATCCTATACATTGACAACTTTGTGTACAAAAACAAAAGTTTTAATTTCCTTTCCACATTTTCCAAAAACTTGTGGCAAAAAATGACATGTTCAAAAGACTCCAAAAGACTTGTTATGCCTCATAGAAAACATGCTGGGGTGTTTACTTTCCGGAATATGGTAATTTTGTATGCAATTCCATTGTCCTGGTGCTCCAGGGCCTTCAAAAATGTGATAAATAGTTAGGAATTAGATGTTTTATTTCTTATCCCCTAGAACTCCTGAATGTGCTACTTAGACATTGGGCCTCTGACAAGATTTGTGTTAAAATAAAAATACATTTTCATTTTTTTCCACAAAACTTGTGTAAAAAAAAAGAGATGCTCAAGAGACTCAAAATATGATGGGGTGTTTGCTTTTTAAAAATGTGGTCCTTTTGTGGGTGTTTCCACTGTTCTGGTGCTCCAGGGCCTTCAAAAATGTGATTGGTAGTCAGGAAATTAGAATGTAATTTATGCTGCTAGAACACCATAAGGTGCTCCTTGGATGTTGGGCCCTTTTATGTGGCTAGGCTGTGAAAGTCTCACACATGTGGTATTGCCATACATGGGAGGAGTAGCACGATGTATTTTGGGGTGAAATTGCTGTGTGTGAGAAATATCCTATACACTAACAACTTTGTGCTCCAGGGCCTTCAAAAATGTGATTGGTAGTCAGGAAATTGGATCCATAATTTATACGTAATTTATGTTCTTTACAATTCCAAAGGTGCTTCTTGGATTTTAAGCTCCTCTTTGTGGCTAGGCAAAGAAAAAGTCTCATACGTGTGGTGTCCAAGGTGGAGTAGCAGAATGTGTTCTGGGGTGTAATTGCAAGTATATCATGCTATGTGTGTGTGAGAATTAACTTGTTAAAATTACAATTTTGTGAAAAAAATAAGTTTATTTAATTTCTTCATTTTCCATGTAGGAAAAAATTACTTTCAAAAAGTCACCATGCCTCTTACTAAAGAAAGTGTACTTTCCAAAAAGGGGTCATTTGGGGGGATTTGTACTCTTCTGGCATTTTAGGGTCCCAAGAAATGAGATAGGCAGTCAGTATATCAGGATTGATACATTTTAAAATACAGTATGTGCCATACTTTGTTGACTCCTGCTTTCAGCTAGTCATAAATGGAGCTAAATTCAGCCAATTCAGCAGCGACTCAGTGGTAAGGATTCTTCCACCCACCTCAATGTTGTGAATGGATGAATCCGTTCATGTTTTTTAATCAGCTGGTTGGCTGATCAAAAAAAAAAAAAAGATCCACCTGTGTCCAGCCTTGTTTAGTAACATTGTACAATGTGATGTTTCACTGAGGTGCTGCTTGTAGAACGAACTTTCAGAAAGAATGTATCTTCCACATGCCTATCTGGCAGTATTTTGGCAGACCCAGTGTGTTAATAAACAATGTTGGTGATAAAAGATACAGATAGCTATTCTAATGCAAACCTAATGATTGTGGGTAGACAATCTAAAACAAGCCCCCTTGTCAACCAACTTCTGTATTTCTGTAAATAACCTCCAGCTTGGTGGTAATCTCTAAATTTATTACAAATAAGTATCCATCTCTTAACAGCTAAAATACTGTATTCTAAACATCTGAGTTTACTGATTCCAGAGAAGATAGTAGTATGTGTCACTTATAGCAATCACCAATCACCTGCCATTTGACAGGCACATAAAATGAGAACAGTTTCTGTGGTAGCTTGACCCACAGTCTTTTATTAGGGAGAGGGGTACTAAAATAACATGCCCTTTGCCATGTCCAAAAAATGATCCACCAATGCAATGGTCTAATGCACTGCCATATAGCTCGTCATTTTATAAAGCACAGCAATATACATTTTAAAAAAATGCTAAAGGTGCCCACCTGCCACTGCCCTTTCATTCAGTCAAAATGTATCAGGTTCTACACTAAATTGACCATCATTATATCAGGACAAATAAACTTAAAAGTGGAAAGGCCATCTGTCTAATGTGCCAAACTGGACAACAAAACACCCAACAAACAAAATGTCTCATAAACATGAGAGCAGAATGGCACACATACCTCAGCTGGGTACATTGTGTTATTGGAATAATTAAAGAATAGAAAAGGGAAGTGACAAACAAGGGCTGCAGCTCTTGTCCCCACATTGTCACACTTGTTAGCAGGCACATTACATCATTAATAGATGCAGAAAGCAGTACGATCCTTCGCTGAGACACAGACATGCCCTCTGCTCCTAACACCTGCCCTCTCTGCCATACAATGAGCCTCTCCTCCTGAAACCCTTCACAACATTTCATGTGGCTCTCTATGGTCAGGACAAAAAAGCTGGGATTTGAGTCTACCCTCCTCTCCCATAAGAGAGCAGCAGCTGCCAGGCCTGACACCAGATGCTGAGGATGGTAATGTGTAAAGCTCCTAAAGAAAGTTTTTTGTTTCTTTGATCAACAGCAGATTAATTATACAGCAGATTGTACAGAAGATCAGCCATGCGCAAGGCTCTAGAGAGATGAACAAGTTCAGAAATGTCTATTCTTTTCCTCTAGGGATATAATATTCTCCTACATCCATGATTTTAAAGTATGAGAATTTAGGCAATTCCTATACTTCACTAGGCTATCTGAACAGGCTCTGTTACCATGATTATTGTTGCTTGTATATGGGATTTTTTTTGAGTCAAGGTCATGTAACAGCCCCAGGGTAAGGTACCATGGGATATCTTGTACAGTGGTAAAACTGCTGCGTGGAGGGTAGGACAGTGTGCAGTACGTACAGCAGAGGATATAATAGTGTGCTGTATGTGAAGCAGAGGGGTGTGAAGGGTATGAGCATTTGTAGTACGTGCTGGAGTGGAATAAGAAGAGTATGTTAGTAGGCATCATTGGCATGAGAGGATGTTGAATAGCAGAATAGAGATCTGTCTGCTTTTATGTTGGGAAGATTGCAAATTTGGGATCATGAAACAGGATGAGACCCAAACCTTAGCTTGTAGCCCCTGGAAATGACATTCTGGACCAAAATATCTGTGATTTTTTTGGGGCCAGGTGGCCATGAAGTCCAATAGACATCCGCACACTATGACAAGTGTGGGCCCACCTTCATTAGGAAGAGTGCTTAGTATTTTTTATTATACACGATTTATATAATGCCAACAGTTTACACAGCGCTTTACAATGTATAGGGGGGGACAACACAATTACAGTACAGTTCAATACAAAAGGTACAGGAAGGCCTTGCTCGTAGAGCTTACAGTCTAAAGGGAGGAGGTGGTAGTACAAAAGGTAATAGCTTCAGAGAATGATTTGATGGGGACCCATACTAGGCTAGTGTGATGGGCCCCATGCTAGGCTAGTGTGGATGTGGACTCTGCTGTCTATTGATACCCAACTACCCTCTGATCCACCTGGACAGAAGGGCACAGATCCCCTTCCATTTTTGTTTTAGGGACTGGATTGGATTGGTGGTAGGTGTAAACAGACACATCCGCCGGTCCATAGGAATAAATGGACTTTCCAATCAGGTCCGCCTGAAAAACTGACAGGTAGATCTAATCGGACCCTTCGTGTGAAAGGGGCCTAATGGTTGATAAACAACCTGAAAATAGTTGCGAAGCAGTAATGCAATGCCAATTGCTGCACAGCAAATGCTGTCAGGTTGTTCCTCTGTGAAAAGCAGGGGTGGACTGGCCATTGGGCCACTCGGGCACTCCCCGAGGGTCCCATGCCACTAGGGGGCCCCATCAGGGTTGCCAGCCTCAGTAAAACCAGGGACAGTATGTAAAAATTTGTGTTTTTTTTTTACATCTGTCTCTGAAATGTCCCTTACCAACATCCTTTTGGTTTAAAAATCCTGAGATTATAGCTGCCCCACCTCTTCAGTACCTTCTCAGCCAATAGAAACATGTCTGTGTATACTGTGTGATTGTATACTGTGTGTGTGTGTGTGTGTTTGTGTCTACTGTGTGGCCCCATAATCTCTGATTGCCTGGGGGCCCCATAATCTCCTATTGCCCAGGGGCCCCATAATCTCCTATTGCCCGGGGGCCCCATGAGTTGTCAGTCTGCCCCCGATGAAAATAATTTAATACTGGTTCTAAAATTGCTCTGAGTCTTTCCACATTTTATCCTGTGTTCAGCCCTGATGAAGGGGGAGTAGTGTTGCCCTTGTGTTGCTGATTCTATATTACTTTTTTTATCAACAATTAGATTATCTTGGAGTGTTATCTGATTTTAATCTAGCACCCCTTTCTGCATTTCTATGGTTTAAGAAATAAAATCCAGACCAGAATTCGAATGCTTTCTGGCTCCATTACAATCTTCTGTTCTATTATACCAATTGGTCAACACTTCTCCGGTACTTACAGTTCAGCCACTGACTATATCATAAAAGAAAATATAGGAACCAATAGGTCCAGACCCATGCAAATCAATGACCAAAAAACAAATAAACTAGAATTAAGAGCTGTGTGTTGTAAAGTGTAAAAAACTTAAAAAGAAACAAAGGAACCACGCTCTTATAATATACATATCAAAAATCACCATAGTGAATACAAATAAATCTTCATTGAATTATAAAAAATTGTGAAGTCCGTATATAAACCCCAGAAGTGAATAATGTCCTCAGTGAGTATAGGAAAGGTTCCTCTCCACCCGCATGCAGACACACAATGCACTCACTCATGCACCCAGATTTAATTGACCCCTATTACAGAGAGTCAAATTACGCATATGGGAAAATCCAACATGTCATACATGAGGTCACAGGAATGAATCCAACTGCTGCTGTCATCCATTCAATATATACAGTTGCTGTCCCCTCAAAATAACTCAACACACAGCCATTATTGTCTAAACCGCTAGCAACAAAAGTGAGTACACCTCTAAGTGAAAATCTCCAATTTGGGCCCAATTAGCCATGTGACTGGTTACTGTTACAAGGTCTCAGGTGTGGTAAATTTGGTGTTATCGCTCTCACTCTCTCATATTGGTCACTGGAAGTTCAACATGGCAAATAACTCTCTGAGGGTCTGAAA
Source organism: Lithobates pipiens (assembly GCF_037356315.1). Taxonomy (NCBI): domain Eukaryota; kingdom Metazoa; phylum Chordata; class Amphibia; order Anura; family Ranidae; genus Lithobates; species Lithobates pipiens. The sequence continues at coordinate 473,043,524 of NW_027507758.1, read as the reverse complement.
AAAAGAATTGTTTCTCTATATAAAGATGGCCTAGGCTATAATAAGATTGCCAAGACCCTGAAACTGAGCTGCAGCATGGTGACCAAGACCATACAGCGGTTTAACAGGACAAGTTCCATTCAGAACAGGTCTTGCCATGGTCGACCAAAGAAGTTGAGTGCACATGCTCAGCATCATATCCAGAGGTTGTCTCTGGGAAATAGATGTCACTGCTGCAGAGGTTGAAGGGTTGGGGGGTCAGCCTGTCAGTGTTCAGACCATACGCCGCACACTGCATCAAATTGGTCTGCATGACTGTCGACCCAGAAGAAAGGCTCTTCTAAAGATGATGCACAAGAAAGCCCGCAAACAGTTGTTTAAAGTCTAAAGTCAAGCAGACTAAGGACATGGATTATTGGAACTATGTCCTGTGGTCTGATGAGACCAAGATAAACGTATTTGGTTCAGACGGTGTCAATCGTGTGTGGTGGCAACCAGGTGAGGAGTACAAAGACCAGTGTGTCTTGCTTACAATCAAGCATGGTGGTGGGAGTGTCATGGTCTGGGGCTGCATGGGTGCTGCTGGCACTGTGGAGCTATAGTTCATTGAGGGAATCATGAATGCCAACATGTACTGTAACATACTGAAGCAAAGCATGATCCCCTCCCTTCGGAGACTGGGCCACAGGTCAGTATTCCAACAAGATCATGATCCCAAACACAGCTCCAAGATGACCACTGCCTTACTAAAGAAGCTGGGGGTAAAGGTGATGGATTGGTCAAGCATGTCTCCAGACCTAAAAACACTATTGAGCATCTGTGGGGCATCCTCAAAAAGAAGGTGGAGGAGCGCAAGGTCTCTAACATCCCCCAGCTCCGTGATGTCGTCATGTAGGAGTGGAAGAGGACTCCAGTAGCAACCTGTGAAGCTCTGGTGAACTCCATACCCAAGAGGGTTAAGGCAGTGCTGGAAAAATAATGGTGACCACACAAAATATTGACACTTTGGACCCAATTTGGAAATTTTTTTCCTTGGGATGTACTCACTTTTGTTGCCAGAGGTTTAGACATGAATGGCTGTGTGTTGAGTTATTTTGAGGGGAGAGCAAATTTACTGTTATACAAGCTTTACACTCAATACTTTACATTGTAGCAAAGTGTCATTTCTTCAGTGTTGTCACATGAAAAGATAAAATAAAATATTTACAAAAAATGTGAGAGGTGTACGCACTTTTGTGAGATACTGTATATAGATAGCGTATTGAAAACTCCAGTTTTGCCATACAGAGAGGGAGAGGGAAAAAACACTCTCATAGTGCAGTAATTAAAATAATTTATTTAACCACTTCATGCAAATAGCCATACCTGGTACTTTGACGCTAAATACCGTTGTTATGGCAGCAGATAGCTGTCATAACCCCAGTATTTTCAGGAACGGCATGCATTTCTCTTTACGATAAAAGTAGTCTCTGTGGTGGATTCGGCACGCTCCGGTCGTCTTCGTGGCTTACTGGGGCCATCGGTAAGCGGCGGAGACGATCGTATCCGCTCCCCTCACTGCCTGGATGCCGAGTGAGGGAAAGATGCTCATAACTGATTGCCAACCAGCCGCCGTCATTTAACTGCGGCAGGTTGGCACAATCCCGCGAACCGTCGTAGCTATACGTCAGCATGTGGGGTCGGGATAGCAGGCGCGTGTGCCTGCTGTACAGTGGGGGTGCCGATGCTCGTGGCCGACGGTCGTGAGTAGGAGACACAGAACAGGGACGAGTGTGTGTAAACACACTTCCCTGTTCTGTTCTGAGAGGAGTGATAGATCGGGTGTTCCTATTAGCTAGAAACCAGGATCTGTCCCTTCCTCTAGTCAGTCCCCTCCCCCTTCAGTTAGAATCACCTCCCAAGGAACACAGTTAACCCCTTGATTGCCCCCTAGTGTTAACCCCTTCACTGCCAGTGACATTTTTACAGTAATCAATACATTTTTATAGCACTGATCGCTGTATAAATGGCAATGGTCCCAAAAATGTGTCAAAATTGTCCGATGTGTCTGCCATAATGTCGCAGTCACGATAAAAATGCTATAAACCTATCTCCTATTTTGTAGACGCTTTAACTTTTGCGCAAACTAATCAATATACGCTTATTGCAATTTTTTTTACCAAAAATATGTATAAGAATACATATGGGCCCAAACTGAGAAAAAAATTGCCCTTTTTAAAAAAAATTGGGATATTTATTATAGCAAAATGTACAAAATATTGTGTTTTTTTCAAAATTGTTGATCTTTTTTTGTTTATAGCACAAAAAATAAAAACCACAGAGGTGATCAAATACCACCAAAAGAAAGCTCTATTTGTGGGGAAAAAGACGGATGTCAATTTTGTTTGGTTGGAGGGTCGCGTGCCGAATCACAAAAAATGGCCCGGTCAATTCATTAGCCAAATCTTCCAGGGCTTAAAGGGGATTATTTTTTTTAAAATGACATTTAATGATTTTTTTTTATTATTGCATTTTAGTGTAAATATGAGATCTGAGGTCTTTTTGATCTCACATTTAAGAGGACCTGTCATGCTTTTTTCTATTACAAGGGATGTTTACATTCCTTGTAAAAGTAATAAAAAGTAACCCAATTTTTTTAAAAAAAAAGGAAAGTGTCAAAATAAAAATAAAAGGTAAAATAAATAAGATTTTTTTTTTAAAGTGCCCCATCCCACCGAGCTCGCACGCAGAAGTGAACGCATACGTAAGTCGCACCCACAAACAGTGTTCAAACCACACATGTGAGGTATCATCATGATCTTTAGAGGGAGAGCAATAATTCTAGCATTAGACCTCCTCTATCAATCAGAACTGGTAACCTGTAAAAAAAATTGAATGTCATCAATGGAGATTTTTACGTGCCAAAGTTTGTTGCTATTCCACAAAGGGGCGCAATTTTGAAGCATGACATGTTGGGTATCAATTTACTCAGAGTAACATTATCTTTTACAATATATAAATAAATTATGCTAACTTTTCTATTGTCTTATTTTTAAACATAAAAAATATATTTTTTTCCAAAAAGTTGCGCTTGTAAGACCGCTGCACAAATATGGGTTGACATAAAGTATTGCAATGACTATCATTTTATTCTCTAGGGTGTCTGAAAAAAATATATAATGTTTGGGTGTTCTAAGTAATTTTCAAGTGAAAAAAAAAGGGATTTTTAACTTGTAAACAACAAATCTGGGGGCTGAAGTGGTTTAAAAATAAGGTTGCATTGCATTACATCAAAGAAGACAGGGATCAGCATATATTGTATAGGAATTCGGCAGTTAGCGCTCCACCTGCGTTCCAGCTGACCAGAAATAATGTATCCCAAACACCATCCAACGCTGTTTTTTCAGCCTACATCTGACGTCTTCAGGGGTTATGTGCTTGGATACGTCTGACCGCTTTTATACAGTTCATAACCAGCCTGGGCCAATCCAACTGAACACAGCCACAGCCATCCTTTATATATTATGCAACCATAATCATGCATATTAGTTCTAAGATACTCATCTATCATAAAATATTTCTATTTTTATGTTTATTGCCATCTAACAATTAAAAAATATAAAATCAAGTATAAAAAACAAAAATCTTTAATCATAACGTAAATAAGTACTGGCCTCTAGTGGTCATTTTATATATTACCACTAAAGGATTAAAATAGAGGAGAACTCAAGCGGTCATTGAAGATATTACATTCTACTATACTCATTTAAAGTCAATAGAACAAACCCAGACTTTACAAAGTAAAGATCATAATGTTAATAGGTACTGGCCTCCAGTGGCATAAAACCTCTAGAAAATGATTTCTTAGGATTAAAAATGTATTTATTCCTTAAACCACAATTTTTAAAAACTGCAGTAATATTATTTCTATTGGTTGGTATTTCTGCAATAAACTTTTTACGTTCAATTTTCTAACAAACTTCTCTTTATCTATATATGCATTCAATTTGTTTAATTCTTCATCTGGTGCAAACTTTAGGCCTAATTCCAAAACTCTTAGCTAATTTTTAGTAAATTCTGCATCACTTAAATTAAAAATACCCTGACCTACTGGTCTTTTTTCCTTGTTATTCTTCCTCCCCTCTCTGCATCCTCTGCAAAGTTTCTTGGGGGTCCTCTGGGCTCCCAATCTGATTCCTTCTGTTGCCAGTGGGAATTCTCCCTTTGTTGCCAATAGGGGGTCTCTCTGAACCCTGCCAAGAGGGGGAAGGAGGTAGTCTCTCCAGACCATGCCAGGGTAGAGGAGGTCTTCCCGGGCCCTGCCATGGAGGGTTCCAAAATCAACCTCCCCTCTCTCACCTTCCATATGGCTTCCCTCTGTTCTGGTTCCAAGTACCCCTTGTATTGGTCCCTGGGGGTCTCCCCTATTTTAATCCATGATAATATATAAAATGACTACTAGAGGCCAGTACTTATTAACGTTATAATTAAAGATTTTTGCTTTTTAAACCTGATTTTATATTTTATAAGTGTTAGATGGCAATAAATATAAAAATGTTATGATAGATGAGTATCTTAGAACTAATATGCATGATTATGGCTGCATAATATATAAAGGATGCTGTGGATTTGATCGGATTGGCCCAGGCTGGTTATGAACTATATAAAAGCGGTCAGACGTATCCCAACACATAACCCCTTAAGACGTCAGATGTAGACTGACGATACAGCATTGGGTGGTGTTTGAGATACATTATTTCCAGTCAGCTGGAATGCAGGTGGAGCGATAACATGCGATTCCTATACAATATATGCTGATCCTTTTCTTTGATGTAAGTGCAATACTACCTTAGTTTTAAATAAATCATCTGAATTACCGCACCATGAGAAAGTTTTCCCTCTCCCTCTCTATATGGCAAAACTGGAGTTTTGATTATGCTATCTATATATACACTGAATGGATGACAGCAGCGGTTTGGATTCATTCCTGTGACCTCATGTATGACATCTTGGATTTTCCCATATGCGCAATTTGACACCTGTAATAGGGGTCAATTAAGTCTGGTGAGTGCATTGTGTGTCTGCATGCGAGTGGAGAGTAGTGGCGGTGCATCCATAAGGGCACATGGGTGCCGCCCCTCTCTCCAGCCACCCCCTCTATGACCAATGGATAGATTAATGTATTGCATGAATCTATCCACGGCCACTGCTGCCACCCCCTATTCAGGCACCAGGCACCTGGCCCCTTTTCGGGCACCTGAATTACAGTGGTGGGGGGTGTTTTTGAAGCACCTGATTAGAGCCATAGGCTAGTTCACCCAGGCGTGTTAGAACAGCAAGTGAATATTTGCTGTTCTAACACTGAACCACCTATCCACCAATCAGGTGCTCAGGTCTGTTACCTGATTGGCTGAAAAGACAGGCACTGTGATTGGACTCCTGATGGGAGTAGAGGATGGGAATAGACACATGGAAGACACCGCTCACCGGCATCACCCACTGCCCCACAAGACAGGGTAAGTGCCGGGCAGGTGGCGAGCGGGTGACAGTGGTGGCACTGGATGGGCAGAGTGGCAGTATTGGATGGGCAGAGTGGCAGGATTGGATGGGCAGAGTGACAGCATTCAATGGGCACAGTGGCAGCATTTGATGGCACAGTAGCTGCACTTGATGAGCACAGTGGCAGCATTTGATGGCACAGTAGCTGCACTTGATGAGCACAGTGGCAGCTTTTGATGGCACAGTCGCAGCGTTTGATGGGCACAGTGGCAGCATTTGATGGGCACAGTGGCAGCGTTTGATGGTACAGTGGCTGCGTTTGCTGGCACCGTGGCTGCGTTTGATGGCACAGTGGCTGCATTTGATGGCACAGTGGCTGCAATTTATGGTTTATTTTTCAGTATTTTTCCGTTTGTTTTGGGCCCCCCCAAAATTTTGAGCACCAGCCACCACTGGTGGAGAGGAACCTTTCCTATACTCACGTGTGGGATTCATATATGGGCTTCAAAATTTTTATGTATTTTTTATAATTCAAATGAAGATTTATTTGTTAGGGTGATTTTTGATATGTAATTTATGATACAAGAGCATGGTTCCTTTGTTTCTTTTCACTGACTATATCATGACTTCTTATTTAGATTCACAATAGCAGTGCTAGATTGTGGGATTTCAGGGGATTCCCACAGTCCAAGTGTCATGATCTGACTGGTTAATGACTGACCGGAGCCATTGCTGTTACATTATTAGAGCAATAGTTCCAGCTGAATAAAGTCAACTTCTTCATAATATTAAACAATATTTCCCTTCTTTCTCCCCACAGTGATAATTAAACATTTCCTGGGAATAAATGAGAAGTGCATTGACAGTTTGTGGGTTAAATCTTCCTGGAGATGAGAAAACGTGTTGTGCTCTTAGACTGCATTTCACGCTCGCCCTGTCCCAAACAAGAGCCCACATCTGCTGGAGAGCACAGCAGATGTCCTGCAAGCAACACGCGACAGGCACCTGACATGAGGCTGCATTGTTCATCCAGAAACTTATTACTGTAGAGCAGGGGTAGGCAACCTTTTGAGCACAGTGTGCCAAAAAATGTTTTCAAAGAAATTGAGGGTGCTGATTTTTATAAAGTAAATGCTGTAAACTAATTGAGTAGTAGTGAGAAATTATCATCCTACAGTACACTCTCAAGCCTCAGATCAGACCCAATTCAAGCAACTCCATACGTCAGATCACTGTCACACAAATCTGTTTCACCACTGTATCCCCCTGCTCATCTGCCCCACCACTGTAACCCATGTACATCTGCCCCACCACTGTACCACCCTGCTCAATTGTCCCACCACTGTAACCCCCTGCTCATCTGCCCCACCACTGTACCACCCTGTTCTACTGTCCCACCACTGTAACCCCCTGCTCATCTTCCCCATCACTGTAACCCCCTGCACATCTGTCCTGCTACTGTAGCACCCTGCTCTTCTGTCCCACCACTGTTGCACCCTGCACATCTGCTCCACCGCCGTACCCCCATGCTCTTCTGTCCTAAGATTGAACTTATCTGCTCATCTGCCCCACCAATGCAACCCCCTTTCTCATCTGCCCCACCACTGTACCTCCTGCACATATTTCCCACCTCTGTCCCCTCTGCTCTTCTGCCCCACTAATGTAAACCCCTGCTCATGTGTTCCACCGATTGTACCTCCTTTCTCCTCTGCACTAGTGATGGCCGAACGGTTCGCCCGGCGGTCGTTTCGCGGCGAATTTCCGACTTTCGCCGTCCGCGGGTTCGAACGCCTTTTTCCGTCGTTCGCCCCGGCGGACTTACGTGTTTAATGTATACAAGAACTTTAACCTTTCGTGACACGTTTATCATGTGTTACAGGACAACCAATTGAGACATGACAGCTCATGGACACTTGGACATTCCCCCTAACCTATAAATACACCCGATCCGGTGGCCATTTTACATTCTTTCTTCTGTCACTGTAGGGAAAGGATCCTGTGTGGAGTAGGGACAGAGAAAACGCTAGCTATTTGGTACACAAAAGTTCTTTTCAGGACTGGTATAGGTGTTAGGTCAGCAGCCTGAGTTTCTTTTGTCAGTTTAGATAAAGGGACAGAGCGCTGTATGCTGCTATTTTAGGGACAGCTCAGCCAGATTAGTCTTTCTTCATCATCATCATCATCATCATCATTAGCTGTTACTATCAGGTCCACAAAAGAGCTGTTCCAGCTAATCGTTCCAGCCTACTCTTTTTTGCCAATTTGTATAGGGACAGGCAGGAAGCAGTGTGTCAGGCAGTGAGGATAATTTTAAAGACTTGCTGTTACTATTAGTTCCACAAAGGTTCTTTTCAGGACTGGTATCAGTGGTACGGTAATAGGCTTGTACACGTATAATATTCTTTCTTCCAAATATAGAAAGAATATTATACTTGACTGCTGCCCTTCTGCTGCAGTCTGCTAATCATTCACAACTCACTTGTTCCACAAAGCTCTTTATCAGGACTGGTAACTTGGTCTGTCTAGGGTGCTACGGTACATAGGCTTGGGTGCGGTACAGTCTGCTGTTCTGTAAGGACCGCTATCGGTCCACAATACATAGGGTTGCCGTGCACTACTGCTGACCGCTGCCCTATACTGCAGCAGTCCTTCATTGGTATAGGGACTGACGTACAGTCTGCTAATCACTAACACACAACCTGCTTGGTCCACAAAAGTTCTTATAAGGACTGGTAACTTGGTATAGGGTGCTACGGTACATAGGCCTGAGTGCGTTACAGTCTGCTGTTCTGTAAGGACCGCTATCGGTCCACAATACATAGGGTTGCCGTGCACTACTGCTGACCGCTGCCCTATACTGCAGCAGTCCTTCAGCGGTATAGGGACTGACGCACAGTCTGCTAAACACTAACACACAACCTGCTTGGTCCACAAAAGTTTTTATAAGGACTGGTAACTTGGTATAGGGTGCTACGGTACATAGGCCTGAGTGCAGTACAGTCTGCTGTTCTGTAAGGACCGCTATCGGTCCACAATACATAGGGTTGCCGTGCACTACTGCTGACCGCTGCCCTATACTGCAGCAGTCCTTCATTGGTATAGGGACTGACGTACAGTCTGCTAATCACTAACACACAACCTGCTTGGTCCACAAAAGTTCTTATAAGGACTGGTAACTTGGTATAGGGTGCTACGGTACATAGGCCTGAGTGCGTTACAGTCTGCTGTTCTGTAAGGACCGCTATCGGTCCACAATACATAGGGTTGACGTGCACCACTGCTGACCGCTGCCCTATACTGCAGCAGTCCTTCAGCGGTATAGGGACTGACGTACAGTCTGCTAAACACTAATACACAACCTGCTTGGTCCACAAAAGTTCTTATAAGGACTGGTAACTTGGTATAGGGTGCTACGGTACATAGGCTTGAGTGCGGTACAGTCTGCTGTTCTGTAAGGACCGCTATCGGTCCACAATAGATAGGGTTGACGTGCACCACTGCTGACCGCTGCCCTATACTGCAGCAGTCCTTCAGCGGTATAGGGACTGACGCACAGTCTGCTAAACACTAACACACAACCTGCTTGGTCCACAAAAGTTTTTATAAGGACTGGTAACTTGGTATAGGGTGCTACGGTACATAGGCCTGAGTGCGTTACAGTCTGCTGTTCTGTAAGGACCGCTATCGGTCCACAATACATAGGGTTGCCGTGCACTACTGCTGACCGCTGCCCTATACTGCAGCAGTCCTTCATTGGTATAGGGACTGACGTACAGTCTGCTAATCACTAACACACAACCTGCTTGGTCCACAAAAGTTCTTATAAGGACTGGTAACTTGGTATAGGGTGCTACGGTACATAGGCCTGAGTGCGTTACAGTCTGCTGTTCTGTAAGGACCGCTATCGGTCCACAATACATAGGGTTGACGTGCACCACTGCTGACCGCTGCCCTATACTGCAGCAGTCCTTCAGCGGTATAGGGACTGACGTACAGTCTGCTAAACACTAATACACAACCTGCTTGGTCCACAAAAGTTCTTATAAGGACTGGTAACTTGGTATAGGGTGCTACGGTACATAGGCTTGAGTGCGGTACAGTCTGCTGTTCTGTAAGGACCGCTATCGGTCCACAATACATAGGGTTGCCGTGCACTACTGCTGACCGCTGCCCTATACTGCAGCAGTCCTTCATTGGTATAGGGACTGACGTACAGTCTGCTAATCACTAACACACAACCTGCTTGGTCCACAAAAGTTCTTATAAGGACTGGTAACTTGGTATAGGGTGCTACGGTACATAGGCCTGAGTGCGTTACAGTCTGCTGTTCTGTAAGGACCGCTATCGGTCCACAATACATAGGGTTGCCGTGCACTACTGCTGACCGCTGCCCTATACTGCAGCAGTCCTTCATTGGTATAGGGACTGACGTACAGTCTGCTAATCACTAACACACAACCTGCTTGGTCCACAAAAGTTCTTATAAGGACTGGTAACTTGGTATAGGGTGCTACGGTACATAGGCCTGAGTGCGTTACAGTCTGCTGTTCTGTAAGGACCGCTATCGGTCCACAATACATAGGGTTGACGTGCACCACTGCTGACCGCTGCCCTATACTGCAGCAGTCCTTCAGCGGTATAGGGACTGACGTACAGTCTGCTAAACACTAATACACAACCTGCTTGGTCCACAAAAGTTCTTATAAGGACTGGTAACTTGGTATAGGGTGCTACGGTACATAGGCTTGAGTGCGGTACAGTCTGCTGTTCTGTAAGGACCGCTATCGGTCCACAATACATAGGGTTGCCGTGCACTACTGCTGACCGCTGCCCTATACTGCAGCAGTCCTTCATTGGTATAGGGACTGACGTACAGTCTGCTAATCACTAACACACAACCTGCTTGTTCCACAAAAGTTCTTATAAGGACTGGTAACTTGGTATAGGGTGCTACGGTACATAGGCTTGAGTGCGGTACAGTCTGCTGTTCTGTAAGGACCGCTATCGGTCCACAATAGATAGGGTTGACGTGCACCACTGCTGACCGCTGCCCTATACTGCAGCAGTCCTTCAGCGGTATAGGGACTGACGTACAGTCTGCTAAACACTAATACACAACCTGCTTGGTCCACAAAAGTTCTTATAAGGACTGGTAACTTGGTATAGGGTGCTACGGTACATAGGCTTGAGTGCGGTACAGTCTGCTGTTCTGTAAGGACCGCTATCGGTCCACAATAGATAGGGTTGACGTGCACCACTGCTGACCGCTGCCCTATACTGCAGCAGTCCTTCAGCGGTATAGGGACTGACGTACAGTCTGCTAAACACTAATACACAACCTGCTTGGTCCACAAAAGTTCTTATAAGGACTGGTAACTTGGTATAGGGTGCTACGGTACATAGGCTTGAGTGCGGTACAGTCTGCTGTTCTGTAAGGACCGCTATAGGTCCACAATAGATAGGGTTGACGTGCACCACTGCTGACCGCTCACCTATACTGCAGCAGTCCTTCAGCGGTATAGGGACTAAGAGTTTTGTCACAGGGTCATTTAAAAAATGACATGCAGAGGAAGAGGCAGGCCCTTCCGCAGGGGTGGTAGGGGTAGGGCAGGAGCAACAGGCTTGAGCCAAAGTGGGAAGTTGCAGAAGGTGCGTTCAATTACTTTAAAGGATGCACCAGACTTGGTTGAGTGGCTCGCTCAGCCTTACTCTTCTGCACCCTCCTCATCCTCTCGATCTGCACCCTCTTCTTCACTCTCTGCTATGTGCACCCCCAAAGACACTACCACCAACAACACGACCACCACCACCACCACCACATACCTTCCGCTTGAGTCACTGGAATTATTTTCCGATCCATATCAAGAGGACATTTCTGATGCGCAGCCACTCTTGGTATTGGATCAGGAAGAGGAGGTAGCAACAAGCGCTACTCAGCAGTCTGACGCCAGTACCCAGATCAGCCCAAGGAGGAGGTTGGTCCCCGGTGTTGCTGCCTACTCTACTTATAGCGGTGGGGAAGGTGACGTTGATGATGACGTGTCTAGTGATGTCACGTGGGTGCCCACAAGAGAGGAAGAGGAGGGGAGTTCAGAGGGAGATATGGACCAGCAGATAGGGAGGAGAAGCAGCAATGACTTACATTGCACAGCAGGGACAAAGCAGACTGCAAATGTATCAGGAGCGAGTCATCGACCATGTACGGTCACATCTGGCGCTCCCAGGACACCGGCACATGGCTCCGCAGTGTGGGCTTTTTTTAACGTGTCCGCTGCTGACAATAGCGTTGCCATCTGCAATCTTTGCAGTCAACGCGTTAGTCGCGGTAAGCCCAATACTCACCTAGGGACGACCGCCTTAAGAAGGCACATGAGCAGCCATCACCGAGCCCAGTGGGAGCAACGGAACACACAAAGCCACACTGCAGGCTCTCACCGTCCAGCCTCGTCTTCTACTTCTCCTTCTCCTCTCTCCTCACAATTGTCCTCCACTCCACCTTCCATCACGCCAAGCTCACATTTTTCTGCAAAAAGGCAGGCTTCCGTGGGCCTAATGTTTGAGCGTAAAAAAATGATGACGCCGGATAACCCTCTTGCCCAACGGTTGGCGGCTGGCTTGTCAGAACTCATAGCCCGCCAACTACTGCCATATAAACTGGTGGACTCGGAGGCCTTTCGCAAATTTGTGGCCATTGGAACACCACAATGGAAGGTCCCAGGAAGGAAGTATTTCTCAGAGAAGGGCATCCCAGAGCTATATGGCCATGTTCAGCGGCAAGTGAATGTATCTCTGGCACACAGTGTCGGTGCCAAGATACATCTGACCACAGACACGTGGTCTAGCAAACACGGGCAGGGAAGGTATATCAGTTTTACTGCCCACTGGGTGAACCTTCTGACGGCCGTCAAGCATGTAACCCGTGGCACCCGTGTAGATTTGGTTTTACCGCCACGGATTGCATGCAGGCCTGACTCTTCTTCTCCTCCTCCTACTCCATCCTCCTCCCTCTCCTCCTCAGCTGCCTCCTCCTTTTCCGCTGCTAGCGTCTCTTCCACTGCACCGCCCAAGCTCCCCAGAACCTATTCCACATGCCAGGTGAGACGTTGCCATGCCGTGCTGCGTCTGTTGTGCCTGGAAGCAAAGAGCCACACTGGCCCGGCACTCCTTTCAGCTTTGCGTTCACAGGCAGATGAGTGGCTAACACCGCTCAATTTGACAGTTGGTAAAGTGGTGTGTGACAACGGTGCCAATCTGCTTAGCGCATTGAAACAGGGCAAAATCACGCACGTGCCGTGCATGGCACACGTCTTAAACTTGGTCGTGCAGCGATTCCTTGTCAAATACCCTGGGGTCCAGGACATCTTGCGGCAGGCAAGGAAAATCTCGGCCCATTTCAGAAGATCTTACACGGCCATGGCTCGCCTTGCTGACATTCAGCGGCGACACCATCTGCCGGTCAGACGTCTTATTTGCGATTGCCCGACGCGATGGAACTCAACCTTCTATATGCTTGATAGGCTGCTCCAGCAGAAACGTGCAGTTAACGTCTACCTGTATGAACTCTGCGAAAGAAACGGTTCTGGGGAGCTGGGTTTTTTTTCACCGCGCCAGTGGCTGCTCATGCGCGACACATGCAGACTTCTGCGGCCATTTGAGGAGATCACCAAACTGGTCAGTCGCAGCCATGGCGCCATCAGTGACATGGTACCTTATGCCTTCTTTCTGGAGCGTGCATTGCGTCGTGTCATTGATCAGGCTGTGGAGGAGCAGGAGCGGGAAGATGAGGAAGTCGCAATGCTGGATGAATTCCCAGGGGGGGCTACTCTATCTGAGACAAGTCAACAACAGGAGTCTGATGAGGAGTCAGAGGAGGATGGTGCCGGGGCGGATGAGCAGGAGCAAGAAGAGCATGCTTTAAACCTTTCTGGGATCCCTGTTGTGCGAGGATGGGGAGAGGAGAATGAAGAGGACGACATTATCCTGGATGATGAGCAGGAGCCAGGCCACCACACCGCTTCCACTTTAGTGCAAATGGGGGCCTTCATGCTCCAGTGTTTTAATAGGGACCCCCGTATAAAAAGCATGAGGGTCAAGGACCAGTACTGGGTGGCAACGTACTTAGACCCCCGGTACAAACACAAAATGGCGGAAATGTTACCGCCGTCGCAGAGGGCTGTCAGAATGCAGCACTTCCAGGCCTTGCTTCGAGAAATGCTGCATTCTGCTTTTGCGTGCGCTGGCAGAGGAGCAATTCCCACTCCCAGAGAAGGATTTGCGGGTACCAATCCAACAGCGCCTGCAAGAAGAGGCCGGTTTGAAGATGTGTTGGTGACTTCGGATATGAGGTCATTCTTTCAGCCGACCCATCGACAGGTGTCATCCGGATCCAGCATCAGGGAACGCCTAGACCGTCAGGTGTCCGACTACATTGGGTTAACGGCCGATGTGGACGCTCTGAGGAGTGATGAACCCCTAGACTACTGGGTGGGCAGGCTTGACCTCTGGCCAGAGCTTGCCCAATTTGCAATCGAACTGTTGGCTTGCCCCTCATCCAGTGTCCTGTCCGAAAGGACGTTCAGCGCAGCAGGGGGGATTGTGACCGATAAGCGTACTCGCCTAGCTCACCACAGTGTTAACTACCTCACATTTCTAAAAATGAATGAGGCATGGATCTCGGAGGAATTCAACACATGTGATCAGTAGACCATGTATATGTCTATAAACAATTTTTGGAATCAAGCACACAGACCTTCTTAATTCATTTGGCTCACTTCCCTGACCCAAAAAAGCACACCGTACTATATGCCCCTACCCTCCTCTTTGAAGAGGTTGAGCGGTGTCATATTTCTACTGGGGCTGCTTATTATGAGGGGTTCCCACCATCCCTGTGCTGTGCTGACTTCCTCCTGGGTGTTCTTATTATGAGGGGCTCCCACCATCCCTGTGCTGTGCTGACTTCCTCCTGGGGGTTCTTATTATGAGGGGATCACACCATCCCTGTGCTGTGCTGACTTCCTCCTGGGGCTGCTTACGGTGCTGCTGTCAGCGCTGTATGTCACGGAGCTGCTGTCAGCGCTGTATGTCACGGAGCTGCTGTCAGCGCTGTATGTCACGGAGCTGCTGTCAGCGCTGTATGTCACGGAGCTGCTGTCAGCGCTGTATGTCACGGAGCTGCTGTCAGCGCTGTATGTCACGGAGCTGCTGTCAGCGCTGTATGTCACGGAGCTGCTGTCAGCGCTGTATGTCACGGAGCTGCTGTCAGCGCTGTATGTCACGGAGCTGCTGTCAGCGCTGTATGTCACGGAGCTGCTGTCAGCGCTGTATGTCACGGAGCTGCTGTCAGCGCTGTATGTCACGGAGCTGCTGTCAGCGCTGTATGTCACGGTGCTGCTGTCAGCGCTGTATGTCACGGAGCTGCTGTCAGCGCTGTATGTCACGGAGCTGCTGTCAGTGCTGTATGTCACGGAGCTGCTGTCAGCGCTGTATGTCACGGAGCTGCTGTCAGCGCTGTATGTCACGGAGCTGCTGTCAGCGCTGTATGTCACGGTGCTGCTGTCAGCGCTGTATGTCACGGAGCTGCTGTCAGCGCTGTATGTCACGGAGCTGCTGTCAGCGCTGTATGTCACGGAGCTGCTGTCAGCGCTGTATGTCACGGAGCTGCTGTCAGCGCTGTATGTCACGGAGCTGCTGTCAGCGCTGTATGTCACGGTGCTGCTGTCAGCGCTGTATGTCACGGAGCTGCTGTCAGCGCTGTATGTCACGGAGCTGCTGTCAGTGCTGTATGTCACGGAGCTGCTGTCAGCGCTGTATGTCACGGAGCTGCTGTCAGCGCTGTATGTCACGGAGCTGCTGTCAGCGCTGTATGTCACGGTGCTGCTGTCAGCGCTGTATGTCACGGAGCTGCTGTCAGCGCTGTATGTCACGGAGCTGCTGTCAGCGCTGTATGTCACGGAGCTGCTGTCAGCGCTGTATGTCACGGAGCTGCTGTCAGCGCTGTATGTCACGGAGCTGCTGTCAGCGCTGTATGTCACGGTGCTGATGTCAGTGCTCTGTATTACGGTGCTGCTGTCAGTGCTCTGTATCTCCTGCACCCTCTTGTTTGCCTACCCTGGTCCCTGACCTTCCCTCTCCTCCATTGCCTTCATTAGCTCCATAGTCCTGAATTGTCAGAACAATTTCCCAAATAAAAAAAAAATGCTTGTAGTTATCGATCCCAAATTCACCTCATACATGTATTATGCTATTGTCCAGGTGGTGGGACTACGTGCTACCCCCTAATAATTACCCCGTGGCCGCAAATTCGACCTAAAGGTTTGCGAAATTCGCCTCCCATTGAAGTCAATGGAGCCCGCGGCGAACGGTCGTTTTCGCGAACGTTTGTGTCCGTTCGCGTTTCGCGTTCGCGAAACGTCCCGTCGGAAGTTCGTCCATCACTACTCTGCACACCTGCCCCATCTCTGTACCTCCCTGCTCTTCTGCTCAACCACTGTAACTCCCTGCTCATCTGTCCCACTAATGCACCTCCTTTCACATCTGTCCCTCCACTGTCACCCCTTCTCATCTGCCCCATCACTGCTAAAGCATTTTAAACGAGCTGAAAAAACAGGCCCACTCAAGGAAAGAGAGGGTGTCAGGGCTCATAGGGGTGTAAGGAACAAACCCCAATGGGGGTACACAGTCCAACAACACAGAACAGGGAAGATGGGTAGGTATGAGTAGATTAGGATATCCACAGGGCGCAGTAGACCTCGGACAATAATCCCAAAGTTCTACCAGAGACAAAGACAACACTGCTTCTAATTGTGGAGACCTGCCTGTATAATACAAATGCTGTAATTGAACATTTTCAACACTACAGTATATCTTCAAAAACTATGAAGAAGGAACTGTAATAATATTCCGAAACATGTTGGGTACCTTGATTGTTATGTTAGATTGTGCTCTTAAATTCTAGAGAGTCCCTCTGACTAGATCTCAGGAGATTTATCTGCATGAACTGTTCTATTTATTGTTTTATTATCATGTATTTTATACATTTTGAATAAAATTTTGTTATTTTTTCTTTACTTCTTTACTTGTTTTTATAAATCCAACCCTCACCCATACAATCCCTGGGGCATTTTCTCTTTGTTTCTCTGACATATTTGAGGTGTGGTTTGGGTTATGTTTATTGCTGGTAGGTTCCCCATTTTTTTCCCATCTATGTGTCCTGGCTAGGGATGAGCTTCGTGTTCGAGTCGAACGTACGTTCGACTCGAACATTGGCTGTTCGTCCATTCGGCGAAATCCGAAGTCTTGGTCCGTTCGCGTCAAAATTCGTGTGGCGCGCACGGCCCACAATGCACTGCGATGGCGCAGTGCATTGCTGGCTCATGATTGGCCAAGCATGCACTGTGACCCCGCATGCTTGGCCAATCGCAGCGCCAGCAGCGAGGAGAGCCATGATTGGCCACAGGCATCCTGCCTGTGGCCAATCATAGCTCAGGCTGTGTAGTGCACGCCCCACACTATATAAGGCCGCCTTTGAGGCGGCCTCGTGTAGTGTGTTGGCATCTGAAGCAGTGGATGTTCTGTGTACCTTCAACACAGTACACACCGATCGTTTTTGGCTGATTTCCTATCTTGCTGTTGTGTAGTGGTTATTGTCTGTGCCCTGACCACAGTATACACCACTATATTCACCTCACCTATATAGCTAGTGGTCCATCTTTAATAATAGAGCTTGCAGTCAGTAGTGTTAGGAGATAGTGCGTTCTGTCTGCGTGCTCTGTACCCAGTACATACCGCTATAATCCACCTACATAGCTGTTCTCTATTTGAGCCCAATTGCCATCTGCAGGAGTTATTGGAAGTTGTGTGTGCCTCCAGCACAGCACAGTATACATCTGTATATACCCCTTTATCTCTGCTGTTTTCTGGTTATTGTCTGCGTGCCCTGACCGCAGTATACGCCGCGATATTCACCTCACCTATATAGGTTCTAACGTTCGTAACGAACGTGGGGTCCGTTCGAAAGTTCTGGTGCGAACCGAACCGGGGGGTGTTCGGCTCATCCCTAGTCCTGGCACAATCATCCTGCTGATCCCCCTTTTGCATCCAGCCCATGTGCTTGTATGTGATGTATCCTACAAGTATCTGGAATGGATGCACAATGCAGAGCTCAGGTCAGGGGCATTTTATGAAAGCAGTGGGCCTGTGTGCAGGATTATAAATTCGGCGCTACGCTGTGATTGGCTTTAGCAGTAGCCAATGACAGTCCTCCTCCTCCTGGAAACAGGGACTGCTGCCGCCGCCCCCCCCCCCCAGCAGAACTGTACCCAATCTCTTCCCCATCACAAATGCTGATGATCGCAGCTACAGCAAAGTTAGAGAACCAAACAATGTTTCCCATCTTTTACAATGTGTAGGGACACGGTGCCTCCCCCTCAGTGCAGGTGCGGCATGGGGAATTCTGAAATTGGAATGCATTAGTGTCCACTGACACTTTCCTGAGCTGCTCTGCTGATGGGGAAGGAGTCGAGGGCTGGCAAAAGAGGCTTTGCATTCCGCTTGCAAAATCAGTGACGGGGGATGCCTACCCCTGCTGTAGAGTGTGTCTGGATTGCTAATGCCTTTAAAATATTGCCTGCTGCACTGACAACCCCCACTAGTGTGGGTCAATTGGCCTGTACAGGAGAAGCATTACTAGTGAATTACATAGATACAGTATATAGACTGTTGCTGACACATTTTTTTAGCTAGTATCAGGAAAATCTAGCACCTGTTACAAAAACTTTATGCTGCTTACATATAGGTAATTAAAAACAACAGCAAACAAATGTTGGTGGACAACAAAACCATGTCTGGCCAAAAAATAGGGTACAGCACAAAGTTCATAGGACCCATAGTAAAATTTCACCTACAATTCACTGAAGGGGGTGCTTATTGATATATATGGGTCAACAGCAGGTGTTGTCTTCAGCTCACATGGTTACATATTGTCATATAACCGCCTCTTCTATTGATGAACAAAAGCTGCATGATGTGTTTACATTTGAGGTGATGTCATACATGGGTTTCATCAAAAATAAATACAGATGTGTCCATGGCACAGTCAGTATTCAGGTCTGCATGGAAAAGTACAGATCACACTTACCAAATGTAGGCAGGTACAGCTAAAACATTATATAGCTATTCATAGTGTAGTCATAGGAAAGGATCGTGCTGTGTGGTGACTGCATTATGGGTCCATAGTATGTATTATGTATCCATACTGTAGTACTGTATAGTAGTATTTAATTTAAGATAAATATATACATACATACATACGCACATATACCTGTACACAGTAATGGCCAAAATTATTGGCACACATGCATTTCTGTCAGATAATACACCACTTTGCCCAGAAAATTGTTCCAATTACATATGTTTAGGCATTCTCTTGTTTATTTCATAGTTTCATAGTTAGTTAGGTTGAATAAAGACACCAGTCCATCCAGTTCAACCTGAGTGAGTGTCTACAATTGTCCCTATCCCTATACATTGCTACACCCACATCGGTCCCTATCCTCAAGGAGCCCACAATCCAAGGTCCCCATTCACATACTAGGGCCAATTTTGGACAGAAGCCAGAAGCCAATTAACCTACCTGCATGTCTTTGGATTGTGGGAGGAAGCCGGAGTACCCGGAGGAAAGCCACGCAGGCACAGGGAGAACATGCAAACTCCAGGCAGGTAGTGTTGTGGTTGGGATTTGAACCAGTGACCCTTCTTACTGCTAGGTGAGAGTGTTAACCACTACACCACTGTGCCTCCCAATTTATTTATTTTGTTTGTATTGGTATGACAAACGTGGAGAAACAAAAAAAGCCTTTTGGCTTCACAGCCAGTTCCCTACTGCGTATGCACGAAGCGCGCTGTGCTTTCCAACTGGCCCGGCAGCAGGGGAAGGAGGAGGGGGGCCAAATTTCCGAGAGACGGCACTGAAATGGATGGAAATAGAGTACGAAGCTACGCCTCTCTTACAGCAGTGATTCTTAACCTCAGTCCTCAAGTACACCCAACAGGTCATGTTTTAGGAATTTCTCTTAGATAAAATAACGGTCCAAAATACCAAACCATTGACTCGTATTTAAAGCGGAGCCCCACCCTGAAGTGAACCTGCTAACCGGAACCCCCCCTACCTCCGGTACCTTAATTGACACCTTTCAGGGGGAAAGGTGGTGCAGATACTTGTATAATACAGGTATCTGCACCCACTTCCAGGCATAGATAGCTGCACATTCTGCAGCTAGCTACGCCATTTCCTGTCATCCCCACTGTCTGCTGGGAAACACACAGATCCCAGAGACAGCAGGGACAGTTTGTATTTGGCAGTGTGACTCGCGCATGCGCAGTAGGGAACTGGGAAGTGAAGCCGCAAGATGGCGGCGGCAGCACCCGAGAGCCGATCGACATATCAGCTTCGGGTGCCGACATCGCGGGCGCGATGTACAGGTAAGTGTCCATATTATAAAAGTCAGCAGCTGCAGTATTTGTTGACTTAAAAAAAAAAAACGGTGGAACTCCCGCTTTAAAGCACCTGTAAACATGGCCTGTTGGAGGTACTTGAGGACTGAGGTTGAGAACCACAGGACCTTTCAAGGAATGACAAAAATAATGTTTGTTCATGGAAAGGGGGGCAGTAGCTGCGAGATGTTTAGGAAAAGGACAAAGTAAAGGGAGTACAATGTCCTGGTCAAGGTGAAAGGGCAGGGGTCTTATTAAGACTTTATTCTTGTATCACATAAAAATAGGCTTTTAGAAAAGCCAACTCAGACTCACCTTGTTGTGGCAACAAGAAAAGCCACCTAGGATTAGACAAGGCAATATCACTGATAGGTTTGAAAATGTGACCTCTGGAGGGCCAGAAATATCATTAGAGAATGAACAGTGGGGATTGTGCGAGTATTAAAACCTTTGGTATGCAACCACTTTACCACCTCGGTACCACGTCCTCACTAGACATGTGCATTTCGTTTTGTTCCGAATCGAAATTTGGACGAATTTTCATTATTCGGATGCATCCGAATTACAATGCTAACAAATTCAACCGAATTCGGACGAAATTCAAATCAAATTCGAAAAATGAAATTTGCGACCCGAATTTGGGGCCACGTATCTCGGGCCACTTATAGCTAGGTATGCAAACACAGTAGACCTAACACTACAACATCTCCAAATTTGGGGTTTCTAGCACCAAGTGACCCCGAGATACATGGCCCTAAATTTGGGTCGCAAAATATTTTCAAATCCAGTTGAAATAGTTTCGAATGGGGTTGAAATAATTTTGAATCATGTTGAAATCATTTCGTTTTGGTGATTTTGTAGTGCTAGTTTTACCGTGTTTGCATACCAAATTTGGGGTTCCTAGCTACAAGTGGCCCCGAGATACGTGGCCCCAAAGTCGGGTCACAAAATCTCATTCTCTTCTGCAGAAAAGTACTTGACATATTGTTCATATCTGGGGTCACTTGGTGCTAAGTACCCCACAACTTGTGGCAGGTGACCTGGCAAGTGGACAATCCACAACTTGGTCATGTGGCACTCGTGGCAGGTGTCATGGCAAGTGGACAATACACAACTTGTGGCAGGTGATGTGGCAAGTGGACAATGCACAACTTGTGGCAGATGACGTGGCAAGTGGACAATGACATACAGCATATGTACTTGCTTTGCGATCGACATCCGTGACTTCTTCAATCAGGCATGCTGACAACTTCATTGATGTGATAAATATAAATTAAATAAGATGTGTGTGTTTTTTGCACTGGTACACTGCAAGTATGAGAAGTTGATGTGACAGATGTATATAAGTAAATAACTAACCATCTTCCAAAATTTCTAATTCAAATAGAAAAGATTAGTATAAAATATAATTTAATAGAATAAAATAGAAAGAATATACAACCATCTTCTGAAATTCAAATTTCAAGTAGAATAAATTTGAATTTCGAATAGTATGAATTCAAATTTTTTAATTAATAAATTTTAAATTTGGATAGAAAAGATTATAATAAAATAGAAAATAGACTAGAAAAACGATAGAATAGAACATATTATATTTTATTCTGTTCTATTCTATTGTTTTTCTAGTCTATTCTCTTATATTCTATTAAAATCTTTTCTATTAAAATCGAAATCATTATATACTAAATTTGAATTTCGGAAGATGGTGGTTTTATAATATATATATATATATATATATATATATATATATATTTCTTTCCGACATTCGAATTTCGTATAGAATGAATTTGAATTTGAATAGAAAAGATTAGAATAGAAATAGAGAATAGACTAGAACAATAGAACAGAATAGAATATATTATATTTTATTCTATTCTGTTCTATTGTTTTTCTAGTCTATTCTTTTATATTCTATTAAAATCTTTTCTATTAAAGTCGAAATCATTATATACTGTGAGTTTCAGAAGATGGTTATATATATATATATATATATATATATATATATATATATTTTTTTTTTTTTTTTTTTCGTTCTATTAAATTATATTTTTTTTCTACTCTGATCTAATCTTTTCTATTTGAATTAGAAATTTTGTAAGATGGTTAGTTACTTATACTTACTTATATACATCTGTCACGTCAACTTTTCATACTTGCAGTGTACCAGTGCAAAAAAAACACACACATCTTATTTCATCTATATTTATGGTATCAATGAATTTGTCAGCATGCCTGATTGAAGAAGTCATGGATGTCAATTACAAGGCAAGTACATATGCTGTATGTCATTGTCCACTTGCCACAAGTTGTGTATTGTATTTGTCCACTTGTCACGTCATCTGCCACAAGTTGTGTATTGTCCACTTGCCACGTCACCTGACACAAGTTGTGTATTGTCCACTTGCCACGACACCTTCCACGAGTGCCACATGACCTGCCACGAGTGCCCCGTGGCCGGCCATGAGTGCCACATGACCAAGTTGTGGATTGTCCACTTGCCACGTCACCTGCCACCAAGTGACCCCCAGATATGGGCAATATGCCAAGTACTTTTCTGCAGCAGAGAATTACATTTTGCGACCCGACTTTGGGGCCACGTATCTCGGGCCACTTATAGCTAGAAACCCCAAATTAGGTATGCAAACACAGTAGACCTAGCACTACAACATCTCCAAATTTGGAGTTTCTAGCACCAAGTAACCCCGAGATACGTGGCCCCAAAGTCGGGTCATAAAATGTCAAGCACTTTTCTGCAGCAGAGAATTACATTTTGCGACCCGACTTTGGGGCGACATATCTCGGGGTCACATATAGCTAGGAACACCAAATTTGGTATGCAAACAATAGAATTAGCACTACAACATCTCCAAATTTGGGGTTTCTAGCACCAAGTGACCCCAAGATACATGGCCCTAAATTCCGGTGCTGAGGAGTATGAAATACAATCATTGATTCCCGTGGGCGCGTACAGTACCTGCTTTATTGGAAAGGGCACGGCCTGGAGGAACGCTCTTGGGTCTCATCCTCAGACACACATGCTCCTGTCCTCCTCCGCGCTTTCCATAGACGTTTTCCCCTCAAACACGGTGGTCCTCCGGGGAGGGGTTGTTGAGAAGGGGGTACTGTACGGCTGGGCTCAGCCCTTCCTTCTCAGAGGTCTGTGCTCAGCTGTCTGTTAATTGCCAGTACTCTTCATTCCACAGTGACTCACCTGGTCTTCAATTCCTGCTCATCAGCTAGCCCTGCTGCTAGCCTGGATCAGATCTCCTGTGCCTTTGCCTGGTGAACATATCTGGATACTCACTGTTGTGTTTTACTGTTAAATACTTTTGCCTGCCTGACTTCCCTTCTGGTTTCACTGGCTTGTTCCAACTACCCGCTCTGGTTACCGAACCCTGGCTATGTTTTGACTACGTTTGCACCATTTTTTTAAATAGTGTGATTTTTACTGCACTTCTGTCCGATTCATAGTTTCTGACAGTAGGCAGAGGCAATGAATTCAGAAGATGCAGGCAATCCACTCATTGGTAATATTTTTTCCAGATTGAATGAGCAGGATCACCGCATGGATCAGTTTTCCATAGCATTTTGGACTCTCCTGATCCGCACTGCTCACCTGCATCCTCCCATTGAGGCTGTTTCGGTACAACCTGTGTTGCAGGCAATCTCTGTTGCTGCTCCAGTCTCTGTGCAGGCACCCGCCTCAAATATTCCCTCTATAAGAGGTATGTCTGGTTCAGCTCCACTTCCCCAGTGATTTGGGGGCGATCCAGTTCAATACAGAGGATTTCTCAACCAGGTCGGGATATAATTTAAGATGATGCCCCAGGCATTTCCCACTGAGAGAAGTAAAGACGCTTTGTGATTTCTTCGCTTTTTGAGAGAGCCTTGGCCTGGGCAAACCCTCTATGGAAGACAGAAAACCCTGTCATCCCGAGTTACCCATAGTTTGCGGATTCCTTTAAAAGGGTATTTGACGTTCCTATACTCTCCCCTTCTGCTGTCAAGAGCCTCATGTCCAGCAGAGTATGAGAACTGTTGCCGATTACGCTATTGAATTATGAACTCTGGCAGCAAAGGTTGCGTGGAACAATGAAGCCCTTGCGGCTGCTTTTTATCATGGTCTCTCGAATACCATCAAAGATGAGCTGGAGAAGTTGATCACATTTGCCATGCTCATTGACTCTCGATTCCGAGAGAGACCTTCCTTTAACCACTTCAATACAGGGCATTTTCACCCCCTTCCTGCCCAGGCCAATATTCAACTTTCCGCGTCGTCACACATGTGCGTTCCCCCACAAATAGAGCTTTCTTTTGGCGTTTTTTGCGCTATAAACAAAAAAAGACCAACAATTTCGGAAAAAAAAGACAATATTTATTACTTTTTGCTATAATAAATAGCCCTATTTTTTTAACCTGTTACCGACCGCAATATAGCCGAATAACGGCTACAGTGCGGCTCGATAACCCTGGGAGGGTGTATATTAACGTCCTCCCAGAATTACGCTCCCGCCCACCCTCTGGGGTGCACACACGGGAACATCCGTGCTGCAACATGGATCGCGGTAAAGGGCCAATGACAGCGGCCCTTTACTACGTGATCACTCCGTCCAATGATGGAGCGATCACAAATATCAACAATGCAGGGTCACTGGAAGTTCAACGCTCTCCTCTCCTCACACCGATACAGCATGAGTGGAGAGGAGAGCGATCGAGTGCCATATTGTAAGTTATGATTGTTATAATTGTGCCCCGCAGTGCTATATAGTGCTCCCACTGTACCACATCTGAGCAATCTGTGCCACATTTGTGCCCTCTGTGACACACCAGTGCCACTACAGTGCTCATCTGTGCCACATCAGTGCCCATCAGTGCTCATCTTTGCCACATCAGTGTCGCCTGTGCCCACCAGTGCTGTCTGTGCCCACCAGTGCTCATCTGTACCATCAGTGCCAATCGGTGGCACCCGTGCCCATCTGTGCAACTCATTAGTGCCACTACAGTGCCCAATAGTGCAAAACAGTACTCTGGAGTGCAGCCTCACCAGCACCCATCAGTTTAGCCTCACCAGCACCCAGCAGTGCTCCCTCACCAGTGCACCCACATCTGTCTAGAATCACAACACAGTCACCCGTATGGCAAAAAATTTTTTTACCAGAAGAGGCCTACCAGATTCTCAGCCTAAGCAATAAGAGCAGCGGGGAGCTCTCTGAGTCTCAGTCAGATTCTGATTCGGCCTATGAACCCGTTACAAGCAGTGGGTCTTCTACAGAGGAAGAGGAATGTGTGCCCATGAAAAGAAGGCGTTCTGGCATGGAGCAGCAGCCTATCAGCAGCACAGGGCCATCCACCTCAAGTGCAGTGCCACTGCAACAAAGGCCAAGCACCAGTAGGGTGTCATCTCAGCCTCAAAGGGATAGGAGTCATGCCAGCCTTCCCTATGCCCTTCAAAACCCCCTGTGGCTTCCCCCTAATTCCGGAGCAGCAAAAATCCCCCTTTCACCACCCAGCCAGGTGTCCAGGTGAACATTGAGGATTTTGCCATGCTTGATTTTTTTTCCATTTGATTTTCACGAAGACTTACTATCGTGCATTGTGGCCCAGTACAACCTCTATGCACAGCAGTACATTAATAAGCAACCTTGGCTCTAGTTACGCCCGTCCCTTTGAGTGGAGAGAGCTTACCATAAAGCAATTCAACATTTTTTTAGGCTTTACTATAGGACTCAAAAAAAAACTAAATGTACTCCTATTGGCCTACCAACCCCATCCACCACATGCCACTCACTCTTCTCATTCATTATGCCAAGATCAAGATACCTTATGATCATGCAGTTCCTCCATTATAATGACAACAACCAGTGCCCTCCCCAAAATGACCCAGCGTTTGACAAATTATTTAAAATTTGGCCACTCCCAAATTATTTCTTGGAAAAATTCCCCACAGTTATATACCCCCCGACCAGAATATATCCGTGGATGAGTCCCTTGTAAAAAAATTCTCAGGCAGGCTGGGCATCAAACAGTTTATTCCCAGCAAAAGGACCCAATATGGGGTTAAAATGTACAAACTTTGTGATCGAGCCACGGGGTACATTTATGCCTTCCTGGTGTACGAAGGAAAGGACTCCCAACTGTATCCCCTGAATATACAGAGTATATTGGAGCCAGCGGCAAAGTTGTCTGGGAGCTTGTCTATCCACTCCTTGGAAAGGAATACCAACTTTATGTGGATAATTTTTATACATGCTTGCCCCTCTTCCACAATCTTCACCAGAGGGACACCCCAGCCTGTGGTACAGCAAGAGGCAATAGAAAGGTCTTTCCGCAAAAAAACTCATCAAGGAACGGCTACGACAAGGGGAGACAGCATCTTTGTGGAACCAGGAGCTATTGGCTGTCAAGTGGAGGGACAGACGAAACATCCACATGCTCATGACAATCCATAACGACACCTACGTGGAAGTCTCCAGAAGAAACGGCCCAATCCAGAAACCAGCTTGTATCTATGACTATAATTTGTTTATGGGGGGTGTGGACTTCAATGATCAGATGATTGAACCCTACCTTCCCACAA
The DNA here is from genome assembly GCF_037356315.1 of Lithobates pipiens. Lineage (NCBI taxonomy): Eukaryota > Metazoa > Chordata > Amphibia > Anura > Ranidae > Lithobates > Lithobates pipiens. The sequence goes on along the minus strand of NW_027507758.1, from coordinate 473,017,000 downwards.
GAAAATCCTGTCATTGGTATAAAAAAGCGTCCATTTATTTTTTCAGTTTGGCCATGTATAACACTTATGTTATTTACCAAAAATCTACTGAGACCCGGTATCCTATCTGCACTACCAGGAAGAAGGAACTACCAAGTAATCTCCGCCCCCCTGAAAGCCCACCAGAAAATATTCGCTCTGATTCCGTGAGCAGACTCCACAAACGCCACTTTCCTGAGAAAATCCCCCCTGTGAAACAGGCCACAGACATCAGAAGAAATGCCAGGTGTGCTCCAGAGGAGGAGTTAGAAGAGACACCACACTTCTCTACATTATTAGGGATGTATGGTAAACGCAATTCTCATTTCCTATCATTTTCCTCCACACCCCTTATGCCACTGCACTGAACTGTACATACCTCTGCCTTCTCCGGAACCGACCCTGGCCTGTTATACGACCAAGCTTCTGCCTAATGATAAACATACCTCTGCCTTCTCCAGAACTGACCCTGGCCTGTTATACGACCACGCTTCTGCTTAACACTAAACTGTACCTACCTCTGCCTGCTCTGGAAGTGACCCTGGACTGTTTGACCACGTTTTTTGCCTGCCTCTTGACTGATCATTTACCCTGCTATGCTAGTGGGAACACAGGGGTCTCACATATCTGAGGGGCTCCAGAAATGTTTTTCTGGATGAAGAAAACTATTTTTTTAGTTTTCTAATTCCCAGTTTAGGGTCTGGAGACTCGGAGGCTTCAAAGAGATTCGGGTGGGAGAAGCCTCTACCCCTGTCCCCATTCTTTCCAGGCCTTCTACTTGGACCATGTTCCTGCTTACTGCCAGGACCAAAATTTTGGCACTGCTGGCAATGTCTCTACTTGCACTGACCCTGGACTGTATATGGACAGTATCCTTGCCTGTACTGACTATGGACAATATTCCTGCCTGCTGCCTGGACAATTCCATTCACTGTCGCTGACCACGTCCCAGCCTGCTGCCTAGATCAGGGCTCTCCTCCTGTGGACAACTGCACTACTAAAACCACAGGTAATCTTTTGTTTACCCTTTGCTCAGCAGAATGTATTTTAGGGTGTTATTCTTGGTATGTTCATGCTATGTGTTAGAAATATGAAGGGCCTTCAAAAATGTGATAGATTGTAAGGAAATTAGACATGTAATTTATGCTCCTAGAACGCCTGAATGTGCTACTTCAATGTTGGGTCCCTGTATGTAGCCAGGCTGTGTAAAAGTCTCATACATGTGGCATCACCATACTCAGGAGGAGTAGCAGAATATATTTTGTGGTGTAATTTTTGCTATGTACATGCTATGTGTTGGTAAAATGGCAACATCCATTCCACGAGTGGGTTAACTTTACTGTTGTATTATTTTTTTTTTATTAAATTAATTAATTAAAATAAAGTGCGCTTGTAAGACCGCTGCGCAAATACGGTGTGACAGAAAGTATTGCCATGACCGCCATTTTATTCCCTAGGGCAGGGATATGCAATTAGCTGACCTCCAGCTGTTGCAGAACTACAATTCCCATGAGGCATAGCAAGACTCAGAGCCACAAGCATGTCACCCAGAGGCAGAAGCATGATGGGACTTGCTCTGCTAATTGCATATCCCTGCTCTAGGATGTTCAAAAAAAATGTATAACGTTTGGGGGTAAAAGTTGTTTTCTAGCAAAAAAAAATCTCAGAAAGAGGCTCAATCCTTAAGTGGTTATACTGCCTGTATTAGATCTCCTGTGCCTTCGCCTGGTCAACATATCAAGATATTCTCCTGTTAAAGACTTTTGCCTGGCTGACTCCCCTTCTGGTTCCCGATCCTGTTGACTGCCTCTACTACGCTGATCTCTGGATTCCTGTTTCACTGACTAGCCGCTCTTGTTACCGAACCCTGGCAATGTTTTGACTACATTTGTACCATTTTATAAAAAAAAATATTTTTACTGCACTTCTGTCTGTCTGATTCAAGGTTTCTGACAGTGGGCAACATCCTGAACAAGAGCCTTCACAGAGCAAGAGGACAGCAACCTTTGAAAAAGAACAGCCACAGCCAAATCTTAAAGGATAGGTTCGCCTTTCGTAACATGTTACACCTATATACAGGTTGTAACAAGTTACAAATGGACTGCCCCCCCCCCATATTCCCTGACCTGGCAGCTAGCAGGGGATCTTCGCGCCCACAATTTTTTTTTAAAACAAGGCCAAGCAGGACTCCTCCCACCAGGCCATGTCACTCAGTGTTCTGTGAATGGAAAACCACAAGGTCCGGTGCTTTTGCAGCTGTCGGCTTGTAGTTTTCAATGAACTACCCCGGCGCTGTGGTAGTTCATACTCTTTGTCAGATTGCATCTGCTTGCCCTGTACAGGATGTACGGGCTCACAGATACACTGACATATCTGCAGTAGACCTGCATGGCACCAGCGAGCTGCTGGTCGCTGGTGCAACACTTTAGAGGCTTATCTGCAATAAATGCACATTTATTATTTTGTGTTAAAAGTTGAACTTATCCATTAAGCCTTGATAGTACTCAGTGCTGGGGGCTAAATCAGTCCTGATTGGAGAAAGGCAGGATAGATCCCACTGCATACATGCTTGAATTGAAATGCCGTGGCCCACACTATGAAAAATATGCTTTCAGGGTATGATGATAAACTTTGTTAGAGGTGGATTTGCTTGGTCTAAGAAGCAAAAGGAGAAAAGAATTGGATAGGCTTATATCCCTCAGGAGCTGGACTTCAATAGCCAGGTAGTAAAACCAGCATAATTGTAGTAGGGTGGTAAACTGGCCCTTGGGGCAGAAAATATGGATGACCTGAAAGGGTCAATGGAGCGTCAGTCAGAAGCCCAATGAAGTCCGAGTATGACGTCCACATAGGCAAATTTGGAGCGATGAGAATCACTGGAATGCCCTCCCACTCTACGCTGGGGAGTCAATGAGGAAGGAATTGTACAGAGAGAAAAGGCATAGACCAAACAGAACTGAACTGGTCTCATGGAGTCATAAGAGCATCCACTGAGAAGGCCAGAGCAATCTTGGACCTGGATGCCAGAAGGTCGATTCAGCAGTTACCCCATGGCAACAAATTTCTGGAAACAGCACTGGGTGGAGATCATTTCACCGGGCCCAAGTATTGCCTACTGAGAAGTTCACCTAGCATTTGTCTACCCTGGGGCTGTGCACAGCAGACACAGCTGGAAGTTCTGCACAAGCTAGTATCATGTCTGCTTCTCTTAGAGATAAGTAACCTCTGGTTGCTTTGAGGGAGTCGACATATGGCCTAGCCACACCATGTCCAACTGAAACCACATTGAATGAATCTGCAGTTGAGGGGCGCAGATTAAAGAGACAACCATCATTCACAGATCCAGAACATTGGTAAGAAGAAGACATTCCTCCAGTGACCTATTCCCTTGAATGGCAGGAATCCCATCAGGCTGGCTGGATTCCCTAATAAGGATCTTCCTGATTTCAAGGCTGTACTGGTCAGCCACCAGGCCAGAGCTAATCTGGTTCTCGGTAGCAGGTGAATTTGACCATCCAGAGAATGTGCCCTCTTGTCCCACAACATCAGAAACTTTTTCTGCAATTGTTGGGTGTGAAATTGGGCATAGGGGATATCCATGAACAAGGCTATCATCATGCCCAGGAACCTCGCACAACCACAGAGCATTAGCTTCTAAACTATAGCCCAGACATTGGAGTGAGGAGTCCAAAGTTGCACCCCAGAGAGAGAAAGCTGTGGGTTTGGGCTGCATCCAAGTGATGCATTGGCTTTAACACTGAGATCTGGAAAATCATGAGCCACTTGAACCTTTGCAGGATTTAAACAGTCTGTTGCAGTGGAAACTGCTTCTGTAGTAGGTTGTCTAATGCCACGTACACACATGACCGGACTTTCGGGCAGAATAGGTCAGAGAGAATGATTCAGTCGGATATTGAAAAACTAGAAAAGAAACTGCGCTACGGTAATGGTGATGCACTGTAATAAAGTGCACCTGCAATTTAAAAGGGGTTTCTATACAAAACCAGTGGAAGCTGCAACTCTCCTGTATAACATAACTACAGTGACAAGAATATAGAAAAAATTGAATAGCGCTAAACCAGTGAAAATGTGAGTCTATAAATAACCTCATTTGTATGTCAGAATCACATTGACTGTGAAATTACCCACGATCAGCGTGTATCCAAGATAAGAGGAGGTTGTATTCCAATTAACTGTGCTGTGTTATAAACCACAGAAACTATGCTACATATAACCAAAATAAATCATACATGCATCTTCTTATGAGTCATTAAGCAATTAATATAACTCCTCACAAGAATATAAATTAATATAAAATGAAGAATACGAGAACAAATGGTGAAATCCATATATAGTCCAAAATAGAGTGAGAAATGCAATAAGTAAACAAAAAGGTGGTATCCCTTTAAATAAAATCCAATGATATATGGATAGTCCAATTGTGTGTGGGATAGTCCGATAGTTTCTTTAAAAAATTCCAACCGACCTAGAAATAGGAATTTAGTCCGTCGGACAGATTTGAAACATGTTCTATAGGGAAAACCGTTCGTCTGTATTCTGGTCCGACGGACCAAATAAGACGCAAGAGCAGCTATTGGCTACTGGCTATTGAACTTCCTTTTCTAGTTCCGTACGTCATCACGTTCAAAACAAATGGACTTTCGAACGGACTTTAGTCCGTTCGTGTGTGGCCAAGTCTGTTTGTTCGGGAGTCCATTGTAATGTCGTTGAAAGTCCGTCGGTAAGACCGTCGAACCTTTTCTGCAGAAAGTCTAGTCGTGTGTACGCGGCATTAGTGTTCCACAATATGAGTTTACCTTGAGCAGGGCAGGAAAGAAGCGGACAGCTGAGGGGGAAAGGCAACAAATTTGTGATGTTATATACCCATACCAAAACCCAGAAAGCGCTGCTGCACTGGAAAAAAAAGACATGTAGGTAGGCATCTTTGCTGTCAACCAAGACCAGAAATACCTTTGGCTTAAAGGAAGCAATGACTGACTTTGCAGATTTCATGTAGAACTTTTGCACTTGCAAAAAAACTATAGAGAAACTCCACTGCCAATTGGTACAGTAAATAGGTTCCAAATAGAACCCTTGAAAACTCTCCTGGGACCAGGGATAAAGAACCTTGACTCAAAAGCTGAGATAAGGCAGAGTGGAGCTCCCCATGTCTAGGAATGATGGAAGGCTAAACACCACAAGGCATGGTAGAGAGATCTAAACTTCAGCTTGTAGGCCTTATAAACTTTGCATCAGACCCAGGTATTACACATCTTGGGGCCAAGTGGCCTCAAAGGCCTGCAATCAGCCCTCACTTTGAGAACATAACCACAATGACAGGTTGCAAGATAGGCCCTGCAAGGGAGAACACAGCTTTGGAAATGGCTTTTAGGAGTTTATTTACAGGATCTTAAAATGTTAGGATATCTTCCACAGGGACGGTGAAGGTCTTGTTAGGACAGAAAATTGCCAGATTTGCTAAAGGGATGGACCACTTAAGGTATCCCTCCCCAATCAAAAAGAGAACTGAAGTTTTTTTTGTTTTGTTTTTTAGAGAAGGCAAAACAGTGTACAGATTAGGCCAAATCCCCATAGAACATAGGGTGCACCGGGATGGCTTTTGAGTGAGCCCAGACTGGTAACTTTAGAGGAAGTTGATGCAGGCTGCTCGATGTTAAAAATGTTCACACCATGTCAAGTTTAGGTGAAATGCTATCTTTAAGCCCTGGTTCACATTGGTAGGATTTGACATGTTAAATCGCATGTCAAATGGGCAGCAATAGCATCGTCCTAATCGGCGCAACACTGAATTTGCTGAATGTGCGGAAAGCAGGCTGAGTAAATGGTTGCTGACACTTCCGGTCGGTGGAACGCACGCCGACAACCAGGATGAGTTCCCTTCTGGAAACTGGAGCCAGTAGGCGACGCGTTTACAGAGCTACTCTCCTTCTTCAGGCCTAACGTAGGCTGTGATAGGGCAAGACTTATGTGGCCAGTGGACAGCGCTGATAGGTCAGAAAATGCACCTGCTCATTGGATGGCAACGCGGTCACTAGTGGAATAACAAATGGTAACAATGGCAGAGTAACAAAACAACATACATGGAGTGCCTGATTTGTAAAACTAATTAAAAACAAATTAATTTAAAAACAAGTGTATTAACCGCTTCCTGCCCGCCCTATAGCCGAATGACGGCTTTAGGGCGGGCGGCTTCCCGTGCCTGGCCGTCCCTGGACGGCCTGGTGTTTACTTCCGCAATGCGCGCCGCCGCGGGCGCGCATCGCGGAAGTTCTGTGTTTGCCGTGTCCCCCGGGGACAGGCAAACACAGATCGCTGTAAACGGCCAATCACAGCGGCCGTTTACAGCGTGATCGGCGTGTCCAATGGGAGATGATCTCATATGTAAACATATGAGATCATCTCTCAGCGCCGCTCTCCCTCCTCACACAGACAGCGTGTGAGAGGGGAGAGAAGAACGGCTGCAGCAGCCGTCAGTGTAAAAAAGAAAAAAAAAAAAAAAAAAAAAAAAAAGTAAAAAAAAAGTTTAAAAAAAAGTGCCATCCTCCCCCAGAGCCATCCTCCCCCAGTGCCACCCCCCCCCCAGTGCCATGCCCCCCCCCAGTGCCATCCTGCCCCAGTGCCATCCTGCCCCAGTGCCATCCGCCCCAGTGCCATCCTGCCCCAGTGCCATCCGCCCCAGTGCCATCCGTCCCAGTGCAATCCACCCCACCCCAGTGCCACCTGCCCGCAGTGCTATCTGTCCCCAGTGCCACCTGTTGTCAGTGCCATTTGTCCCCAGTGCCATCTGTCATCAGTGCCACGTATAAGTGGCATCTGTCATCAGTGCCACGTGTTATTAGTGCCACATAGTGCCATCTGTCATCAGTGCCACGTATTAGTGCCATCTGTCATCAGTGCCACGTATCAGTGGCATTTGTCATCAGTGCCACCTGTCAGTGTCACGTGCCATCTGTTGTCAGTGTCACGTGTCATCAATGCCACTTATCAGTGCCATCTGTCATCAGTGTCACGCGTCATTGGTGCCACGTATTAGTGCCATCTGTCACCGGTGGCACGTATTAGTGCCACGTGTCATCAGTGCCACGTATTAGTGCCACGTGTCATCAGTGCCACATATTAGTGCCACGTGTCATCAGTGCCGCGTATTAGTGCCACGTGTCATCAGTGCCACGTATTAGTGCCACGTGTCATCAGTGCCACATATTAGTGTCATCTGTCATCAGTGCCACGTGTCATCAGTGCCACGTATAAGTGTCATCATTGCCACGTATCAGTGCCATCTGTCATCAGTGTCACGTGTCATTGTCCTGGTATTTCAAAAGTGTAATAAGTAGTCAACAAGTTAGATGTGTAATTTATGCTTCTAGAACACGTGATGGCGCTCCCTGCATGTTGGGCCTCTCTATGTGGCCAGGCTGTGAAAAAGTCCCACACATGTGGTATTGTAATACTCAGGAGGAGTAGCAGAATTTTTTGTGGGGTGTCATTTGTGGTATACACATGCCACGTGAGAGAAATAACCTATTACAATGACAATTTTGTGGAGAAAAATAAAGAAAATGAAAAATCTTCATTTTGCAAAGAATTGTGGGAAAAAAATGACAACATCAAAAAGCTCACCATGCCTCTTACTAAATACCTTGGAATGTCTACTTTCCAAAAAGGGGTCATTTGGGGGGTATTTGCACTTTCCTGACTTGTTCGGGTCACAAGAAGCGAGATAGACCACCAGTACATCAGATGTGATCAATTTTGTGCGATTCGCACCACAGCTTGTAGACTCTCTAACTTTCACAAAGACCAAATAATATCCACTAATTTGGGTTATTTTTACCAAAGATATGTAGCAGTATAAATTGTGGCCAAAATTTATGAAGAAAAATTAATAATTTGCATAATTCTGTCACAGAAACAAAGAAATATGCGTTTTTTTTCAAAATTTTCGGTCTTTTTTCATTTATAGCGCAAAAAATAAAAACCCCAGAGGTGATCAAATACCACCAAAAGAAAGCTCTATTTGTGGGAAAAAAAGGACACAAAATTCATTTGGGTACAGTGTTGCATGACTGAGTAATTGTCATTCAAAGTGTGAGAGCACCGAAAGCTGAAAATTGGTCTGGGCAGGAAGGGTGTTTAAGTGCCCAGTAAGCAAGTGGTTAAAAAGAGCTATTAAGTTAAAAGTAAAAACCAAATTAGTGGAGAACAAATTACGCACCTGAGAAGCGATTGTTGTGATCTCTGCACAGGGTCATATATGGACCAATAAGCTAAACTAGGAAAAACAACGGAATTGGGGAACGAAATGCGAAAAAGAAGGTACACATAGCATTGCTAATAAAAGAGGGGAAAGGAAGCAACCTAAACCAATCGATTATTTCTCTGTGTATATAAATAAAAAATATACAATATATATGAATTTGCTGGGAACTCGCGGCCAAATGATTTGACAGTGCGCTGCTCAAAAACCGATGAAAAAATTCTAAAATAAAAGCCGATGAAAAAATAAAAATTCTAAATAAAAATACAAAAGGTGTGGGGGGGGGGGGGGGGGGGGACTGGATGGAGTGGAGGGAAAAGGGGGGGGGGGGAGAAAAAAACATTTGAGAAAAGTACCAATCTGGTATGTTTTGCCTTTATTGGTGAACTCCTTTTTACCATGAAGCATAGTTTATGACACTGGTACATCCCAACCAAGGGAATGAGACATGGGGATGTTTTTAAATTCATTTGTTTTTAATTAGTTTTACAAATCAGGCACTCCATGTATGTTATTTTGTTACTCTGCCATTGTTAGCATTATCAATGTTATTCCATGAGTGACCGCGTTGCCATCCAATGAGCGGGTGCGTTTTCTGATCCATCAGCGCTGTCCACTGGCCACATAAGTCTTATCCTATCACAGCCTACGTTAGGCCTGAAGAAGGAGCGTAGCTCAGCAAACGCCTCGCCTACTGGCTCCAGTTTCCGGAAGTGACTTCATCCTCCTGGTTGTCAGCGTGCTTTCCACAGACCGGAAGTGTCAGCAACCATTGACTCAGCCTGCTTTCCAGACACCGCTGCCATCCAGCCTATGGAATGGATCCACTCCACGGACATCCGGCAGTTCATGACTATATGCCTGTTACTAGTGTACCTTTGTGAGTACCGTGTTTTCAGCTTTTACTAAAGTACTATTTTATTTCCTGCACTTAGAGTGGCGCCTTTGTTTTATCTCCAGTGTTTCCAGAACATTGCTTCTTGTTTTTTAAATGGGGCTGCCTTCCAAAGCTGCTTTTTCTCAGACTATGGACTTTTTTAAGCCATTTTTTTTATATGTCACGTTTGCATCTGCCACCTTGTACATGTAGTTTATATTTGTGAGCAATTAGATTGGTGGTCAAGTTTGGTTGTTAGCGCTCACTCCATCTGTCTAATGTCTAAGAGTTTCTGATACCTCCATCTTCGCAAAGGCTCTGAATATGTGTTTGCACAACTGTAAATACACTGCTACTTCGGGCCCACAAAATCCTTGCCCACGCCCATCTGAGGGAGGCCCTACAATACATAACCCAGATACAAGGCTGCAGTCCCAGCCAAAACCCCAGGAAGCCAGCCAAAGCTGTCCATAAAGGGATTTTTAATAAATCTTTGCCAACAGAAAAACAAAGACTGCCACTGCTGACTTGTAGTTTGCCTGTTATGCTGACCCTTTAGCTTCAACACTTTAGGGTGCCTGACTGCATCACCTAAATCCTTATTTGCATAGTTGTCCTGGGTCAGTGACATTGTGTTAAACCCAGAGAGTGAGCATGACAGCAAAGGAGCTAGCAGTTGCAAAATGAGAAGTTAGCAAGGCAGCTTCCATGTTGCTATCAGGAAAGGTTTCCTTTAAACCATGATTAAAGGCAAACCAAGTCAACTGTCCGATTTGAAGAGATTTTTATAACTTTGCAGGCAGTGAGAGGTTTACGGACTGTACATGTTGTTGAAGACATGTTCTGCGCATCCATAAAAATAAACACAATCACATCATTGGGCTGGTTTACAAACACATAGCAGAAAAAAATAGCCCGATAACTACCCTCTCCTGCAATCCAGAATTTACAGCTGGAATGACTGCCCAATATAGAAACCTCAACCATAGCCCATATATTTAAAACAATTCTAGTTATGAACCAACTGCTTTCAGAAAGTGATTTGTCAGGAAAGAAAGATATGAGCTGCCACTGAAGACTTGTTTTTAAAAGCGTAAGAATTAATGTGGAGTGGCGTGTCCGGATGTAGAAGGAGCAGGACGCAATCTAGAGGAGTTCCGCTGATCCTGTTATAATCTACCACCATCCTGCTATTACCAGCTTCTGGAGAATCTCTAGACTCTCCTTGCACAGTGCTGGACACCATCTGCACCGGCCCCGCTCGGAATTGTGGAGTTTGAGCGGTGATCGGGTCTCCGCCGGGCCAGGACCGGCTCCACGCTCTGAGGACCTGCCGCCACCTTTGGGCCTACCCTGCCTCCGCCGTCCTCGGGCTTGATTGCCGCGATCCATTGAGGAAAGGGTGGCGAATCATCATGCACTGGCATCGGCCGTCCCGGGAGGGGTAGGGCAGTGAGGGGGCCTGAGGGATTGGGGAGATTTGCGGGGAAAGCTCCTGGACGATCGCAGCCCGCTGCCATCTTGCGGCCTAGCAATCCGGTGCCATCCTCCTCCTGCCGACATCTGTGGAGACTCCAGGCCCTCCCTGGGGGCCACTGGATGGTGGATGCATTTGCCCCAAGAGTAATTGTGCAGCGTGGGCGGCTGATTGAGTCCCTGCGGGGCCACGGCCGGCTCCACACACTAAGAACTGCCGCCATTTTCCAGCCTACTTTCCCGGTGCCATCCTCGCCCTCAGTTGCTGCGATTCGTGGGTGGAGGGGTAGCGGACCCCCGCACGCCCATCAGCAGTCCCTGGGTGAATGCTGAACTGGGAGGGGGACTGAGGGACCGTCCGGGGACCTATAGAGGCCAGCTGCAGGCGCCATCTTGCGGCCTTGTGTCCTAGCCTCATCCCCCATCCTGAGGTACTCTGCTGTATTATAGCTGAACTATCCTTCTTGTGCCTCAGTCAGTGCCCGGGAACATCACACTCCCCTCCGTGTCACCATCTGTGCCTCAGCCATATTTATCTGTCCTCCCTGTGCCTGCACCCTTGCAGGGACTGGGCTTTGCTGGAGGCCCTGATCCTCTGCAGGCGGCTCTTCATCATCACACCTTCCAGTCTGCCAGCGGAACCCCGGAGCCGTCTGCTGCCCCCTCACTAAGGGACTTAACTCCTTCGTACGCACCTTCTCACCGTCACAGCTCTTGTCCTGTTGCCCGGACGCAGGCTTTCAGCCCACAGAATACTCCAGGGTCCCCCTACACCTCAAGGTGGACCTCGTATGGGCCATCCTAAGACCCGCTGCTCCAAGTCCGGCACTAAAACTCCCCGTGCTCCCCCGCCGGCGGCTGCCTCACCTAATAGGCGGTCCACAGTTGGGATGGCATCCGGTACACGGGCGGTCGCGGATTCCGGGGAGGTGGAGACTCCCACAGGAGCGGAGATCCTGGCAGCTATAACATCCTGCAAAGAAACCCTAACAGCTAAGATCGACTTCTTGACAGTGGATGTCGGTCTCATACGTCAGGATATGGAAAAATTCAGATCGCGAGTCACCGAAGTGGAGGACAGGGTCTCCATGGTAGAGGACACAGTTCGATTGGATTCCAGGGAGGTGAAGGCCTTGCAGCTCCAGGTGAAAGCTCTCCAAGAGCTTACAGTAGATACTGAAAATCGCCTAAGGCAAAACAATATCCACATACTTGGACTGCCCGAGAGAGCTGAGGGCCCTAAACCCGCTGAGTTTACCAAGCAGTTACTGTCCACCCTGTTCAACCTGGGGGAGGTGCCGCCCACCTTTATTGTTGAAAGAGCCCACAGGGTTCCACCACGCCCTTTCCTGTTGCGACTGCTCAATTACCGCGATCGCGACCACATCCTGGCGGCGGCCCGTGCCATGCCCGAGATTAAATACGAGAATACCAGACTGCTTTTTTTTTTCCGGATTTCTCTCAGGACGTACAACAAAGACGCAAATCCTTCACTGATGTGAGACACCGGCTCAGAAAAACGGGTATTCGTTTCGGCCTTTTATATCCCAGCAGGCTCCATATTACTGATGGAAAGAACAATCGTTTCTTTGACACTCCAGGGGCTGCGGCGGCATGGTTGGACACCCGCTAAGCAGGATCGGTCAAGGAGGGAAAAAGACCGACTGCATCCGACCAGGTGCAGCTGAGTGTTCCTCTCCCTTTCACAAGGAGTGTCTCTTGCTGACCCCCTGAATTCATTGCTCTCGGTTCCCGATCCCTTCCTCTCTAATGCATCCCATCCTCACCCAAATAGTTTTTCTCTACTGTTGCTTGCTGGACTACCGTTTACTCCTGCCTAAGGAGCTCCAATGCTTATGATAGAATTTCCCCACCTTTGCTCAGAAGCGCCCCCTGTTTGCCCCCGTTTCCCCTTCCACACGGTGGATTCCCCTCCTGGAGTCGTGACGGACCCTCTTGGGAGGACTGTATCCATCTTCGGTCCTGTGGCCCAACGCTCAGAAGGCCCAGTGACCTAAAGACTCTGTTTTTTCCAGTTACGGGACGAAACCCCACATCGGTTTGTATATTTTTTTGGCCTTTTTTTTAGTCATTGAACTTTGATCTTATGATGTCTGGGTAGGGTGTTATGTGTTTTGGGGGGAGGGGTTTCTCTGCTTTAAAGTAAGACATAAGTACTGTGCTGCTCTTGTGCTGCTAATTGTGTGTATCAATTATGGGTTTATTTGCATCTGCTGGGTGCTCGGGCTCATCCTGCTCCTGTTTCCCCTTGGTGTTCCATGATGACCCCTTTAGAAGCTGAGTCGTTGGCGATTCTGTCATGGAACATCAAGAGGCTTAACTCCAAATACAAACGTGCGTTGTTATTCCACTATTTAAAGCTGCATAACCCCCACATAGTACTGTTGCAGGAAACGCACCTAACTGGTAGTAAGGTACTGGCTCTGAAGAGACCCTGGGTGCAAAGGGTGTTCCATGCGACCTACTCATCGTACTATCGAGGGGTATCTATATTGAGCAGTAAACGAGTTCCATGTGCAATTCACGAGACTCATTTAGACCCCCAGGGGAAATTCGCTATGGTGGTATTGCGTATCTATAATAAGAAATATGTCATTGTGAACGTTTATCTGCCTCCCCCGAGCCAGGTACACGTTCTGTATGCATTATATGAAAGGCTGGCTCCTTATTGTCCCGCATATGTCCTGTTCATGGGAGATTTTAATGCCACATTGTCCCGCGACCTTGATAGATCTTCCCCACAATCTACTTTTAATCCTGATCTTGGTACGTGGGCCCAGGCAACAGCATTCCTGCTTTTCATCCACATTCAAAACGTCCTCCCGAATTGATTTGGCTTTCGCCAATGATGTTCTCCTAGCCGATATCCAAGAGGCTAGCTATCTTCCCTCTGGCCTATCTGATCATCATCCTCTTAAACTAACCATTAGGACTAACAAGACAAGGAGCAAAGCCCTCTGGAGGTTACAACCCCATTGGATCAACAATGAAACAGTTCATGATAGGGTTTCTCCCTCCTTGCAGGATTACTGGCTACATAATGAGGGGTCAGCCTCCATGGAGATGGCATGGGATGCTTCCAAAGCCCACAGCAGAGGTCAGTATATCTCGGCTGTGGCGGCGGTTAGGGCGGAACTTGGGGACAAGGTCTCTGACCTGCAGCACAAAGTTGAGGAGGCTCTGAATCATTACTCGGCCTCGGCTACGGTCCCCAACTTCGAACACCTTTCGTCGCTTAGGTGAGAACTGCATCTCCATGTTTCAAACACCACCAGGCTTGGTATACAAAATAGACAGCAATATTTTAAGCATAGCGACAAGAACAGCAGACTACTGGTGATGCCGACGCAGCAAGATAGGCCCGTGGCGGTTATACCCGAAATATTCACGGCAGAAGGAGTATTAGTCATCTCTCAGGAGGATATTCTGTCTGCTTTCACTAGGTTTTACACCTCTCTGTATGTTTCCTCACTCCCTGATAGATTTGACTCCACACCTATGACTTCCATGTTAGAAACGCTGGCACTGGGCTGGCTTTCTGACATGGAGACACAACTCCTTGTCTCAAAGATCACATCAGAAGAGGTCGCGATGGCCATTCGGTCTTTCCCAGTGGGAAAGACCCCAGGGCCAGATGGACTACCCATAGAGTATTATAGAGCGCACGTAGACCTCCTTGCCCCTAGGTTGGCACAGATGTATCGGGCCTGTCTCAGACAAGGCTCCTTGCCACCCTCTATGAGAGAGGCCCATATTGTTCTCATTCCAAAGCCTAACAAGGACTCCAAGTTGTGCGCCTCCTACAGGCCAATAGCACTCCTAAATTGCGACTTTAAAATTTTAACCAAATCACTGGCCACTAGACTCAATAAAGTGATCAAGTCCTTGATTGACTCTGATCAAAACGGGCTTTATGCCAGGAAGGTCCACAGACATAAACATAAGTAGATTGTTCTCCAATATTCACGCCCCCGCATACTAATCAAGGCACTAGGGCCATTGCCACCATTGATATGGAGAAGGCATTTGATATGGTAGAGTGGGTATATCTGTGGGAGGTGCTTAGAAGAATGGGTTTGCCATTGGAATTTATTGCCTGGATACCCACACTGTACACTGGTCCCCTAGCATGCATTAAACTGAATGGCTCCGTGTCTCCTTTGTTCCCCCTGCAGGGGGGCACCAGGCAGGGATGCCCTCTCTCCCCGGCTTTGTTCGCCCTGGCCATGGAGCCGATTGCTGAGGCCCTTAGGAGCTTGGCTGAGATCCGTGGGCTTAGGGTGGGCTGGCTGGAAGAGAGAGTGGCTCACCCTCCTCTACCCCGCTTCAGTGGGTTGATCAGTTTACCTATTTAGGTATTGTTATTTCGAGAGGGCGGGGGGACTTTGTCCGGCTCAATCTTGACCATGTCCTGACAGGGATTAAATCCAAACTGAAGGTGTGGGGCAATCTTCCCCTTTCCCTCATTGGGCGCATTAACCTCCTTAAAATGAAAATCCTCCCCAAACTTACTTACATATTTAGGAACTCCCCACAATGGCTAAATAAAACCTTCTTTAACTCCCTTAAGCAACTTTTCCTCTCCTTTATTTGGGGGTCTAAATCACCTAGATTCAAATATACCACTTTGACCAGGCCTGTGGATAGTGGGGGTTTGGCTCTCCCCGACTGCCACAAATATTTTTCGGCCACTCAGCTCGTGACCGTCCATTGGCGGTTGCAGCCAGACCTGACCAATTCTGCAACGGTGCTGGAGGCGGCTGGAGTGGGGTCTCTGGAGGCCTTGAAGGGGTTAATATTCAGGGGACTAAAAACAACTCCTCATTGCCTCACCCCTTCTATGCACACCACTATGAGGGCGTGGAGGGTAGGAGACGCGCTGAGGGTATCCCTGCAGAACTCCTGGTCTCCTCACACCCCCCTGTGGTTGAATCCTAACCTGTCACAATTCAATACTATACCCGATCCGCAGGCCTGGGCCAAATATAAAATATTAACTCTTGAGCATATCATCACTAATGGGGAGCTCACTCCCTTTGCTGTCCTATGTGCCAAATTCAATGTACCTGTGGGGGCCTATTTTAGATCTTTAGATCGCGCATGCTTATAGATGCCAGTTCTTGGGTCAACCAGTTATATTGGAGTATTCAGATCTTGAATCCACCCTTCGGGTGCAAGGCTTGGAAAAACCCACGTCTCAAGTTTACGGGTCTCTGCTGGTTGCCGCCGTCCCGAGTTGTCCTCCCTCCGCAGGAAATGGGCGGTGACATACCGGAGATGGACGCCGATGATTGGAGGGAGATTTGGGATTTTCCATTCTCTCCTCTGGTCTTCGCCAGGGAGAAACTGGTCCAGTATAAAATTATACACAGAATTCATTACACACCCCATAGGCTGCATCAGATGTCGCCGGCACATTCCCCCGGCGTGCTGGCGCTGCTCCAATCAGCCATGGGACGTCTTTCACATTTTCTGGGCTTGCCCAGCAATTGTACATTATTGGAAGGAAGTTCTCCATGTGATAGCTAAAACCACTAAGACTAGTGTCCCTTATAACCCTAAACATTGTCTGCTGGGGCTAGTGGAACAAATATCCGTCCTCAGAGCCAGGAAGATACTCATATCTTTACTACTGTACTATGCACGCAAGGCCATCACAATGAGCTGGAAACAATCATCTCCCCCCTCTGTCAGGTTCTGGAAAAACCTGGTGAATGCCAGTTTGCCCCTTTATAGAGCTACCTACTCGGGCAGGGGTTGCCCGCAAAAATTTGAAAAGGTGTGGACCTGCTGGTTAGAAGACAATACTACGGCAACTGATGCAGTAATTCCCTCCTAGATTAACATAACGATGGTAGAGTGACGGTGGATTGACCTGAGTACCATTATGTCCTATTATATTTCCATGATAAGAGTGAGCACAGATTCTTCAGCATTGAACCTCTCCCCACATAGGGGAATAGTTAAGTAAGGTTGTATTTATTAATGGTCTGTCCTGTTGCGGTATGTTGCTGCCTCAGGAACGGACTGGTTATAGTATATGTTATGCCTGGTGTGGCTTTTGCTGCATTAGAGGATTTGCCCCTGCGTGGGCAATGTTCGGCCCCTGTGGGCAATGTTAAATGATAATGAAAAACCTCAATAAAAACAATTTTGCAAAAAAAAAAAAAAAAAAGAGTTCATGTGGAGTACGCGCTATATCGGGCGGCCGATTGTCCGATTTTTTTTTTTATGGTTTCACAGCAAATCGGAACCGATGAACGAAAAAAGTCATACGAAAATTCTCGTGAAAACAAAACTCTTTTTATCGTTTCTGATGATGCGCAGTATTTTTGTTTTTTCTTATGAAAATGTATGAAAATGGTACACACAGCTACAGTAACCTCCACCTTGTTTGATAAATATAAGTTTGTAGAGGCATTTTGGAAAACATTTTAAGTGTCATTATGCAAATATCACTGTATTCAATCCCCCTGTACAAAGATTACACAAGCCAAGCTAAAAAATAAAATGTTATTTTACTGGCATTTCTCTACCAAGTAACAGACAAGACATAGCAAGGTCAGGGACAAACAGAATATAACCAATGACATTGTAAGATTTGGTCACAAGGTATTGGAAAGTAACAGTCGATAGTAATAGAATAAAAAAATAAAAAAAACAAACACACAAGAAAAAACTAGCAGGTGTGCTGATCAACAGTTTAGTATAGCCCTCCAGCCATTGGTGATAATTAGACAAGTCAAAGGGTGCATTAGGATCTGCGCGTCAAGCGTGGTGGTGGATACCCTCATATGTGTTGCCAGGATTCGGGCAGCTAGGCTGAACGTCCACAGCACCCCTTCCCCCGTCAGGATCTTAAAGTGGTTTTAGGAGCGCAGCCACAGTGGAATCCTTATGCTGTACCTATCTTCACACAATGTGAGTTTGACCATTGTAGTGTTCTTAACTTTACCATATTAAAGCCGAGTTGCTCTAGGGCAGCTTTGCACTCTTGTGTGTTATCTAGATGGTAATAGAATATACAGGGGCAGATTCTAGGCTACACTTGTTTACATCCTTGGACAGGAGACTTCGCTCATTTCTCATGTACACATCACTGAACACGGTGGAAGACACCTGGTGTATCTGATGATACAATAACACATGTCACATCTCATCCATGTTTCCACATTGCAGTGCTGTATATTCATTCTGCTACAATGACACATGCCACTATCTCTGTATTTCTGAACATAATACACAATATCAATGTATGTGATTTATACATACAGGCACAGTGGTTTGCACTTTCACACACAACTTGCAAAGTCTTTGGGACTATGGAGCAGCAGCTATGAAGAGGAGGCAAACTCGGTGGCTGCTGTACAGTAACAAAGGTGCATGGAGTCCTGTCTCAACTGATAGCCCTGCCCCTTCATATAATGAAATAGTCTTTGTTAACCTAAGACCACACAGCTAAGACACAGCATTGCATCTATGGCATTCACTGGTGTGGAAATCTGTGTAGAGTATCCATCCATAACTCCACAAATGGACTGCGTATTCTGTAATTGAATTTATAAGCATGTCTTAAACCCTTAATTATAAGAAAATTATAAGAAAGCCTGCTGATGGTTCTCCATTCAGTGACTGTTAATCACTTAGAATGTACTCCATTTAGTAACAATTATGCTCTGGGTTCTCCATTCAATAACTGAAAAGCATGTAGCTAGTGTTCTGTTCAGTCATTGGAAAGCCTGTAGATGGTGCTCCATTCGATAACTGGAAAGGATGTAGAGGAGGCTCTGTTTATTAGCTGATAATTATGCAGTGGGTGCATCATTCTGTAACTGAAAAGCATGTACATGGTGTCCTGTTCAGTAATGGAAAAGACCGACAGTTGGTGCTCCGTTCACTTACTAGAAAGATGACAGACTGCTTCATTCAGTGACTATACAGCCTGTAGATGGTGCTTTGTTCAGTATTGGTTGGAATTGGTGCAGGCTGAAATTTAGAATACCAGAAGCTGTAAAGATTTCAGTGATGAATACATCCAATGCTGGGATGAGCATAGGCAAGTAAGGCGACAGTGCTTTATGTTCCAAATCACATTTCACGGGTTGAAGGAATAAACGTATTTGAAGGAATTTAAAAAAAACATATTTATAACCTCTTCCAAAGACTGCATTGCTTCAAGATAGCATTTTGTTTCCAAAAGTGTACAAAGACTGTATTTATCAAACATTTAAAAATAGGCGTTTTAGAAAGTAGCTTATACATGATCATAAAAAAACAGGCCTATTACTACTGGGCAAAGACATTTACACATAGAGGTCCAGTGTTTCATTACAGACTGGGGACAGCAGATGAGAAGATAGAAAAATCCTTCATGTTTTAATAAATAAAACTGTACATCATATCAGCATTTACTGTATACTGCAAACCTGATTAAAAACTGGAACCAAGCTTAGTTTCGGGGTTTAAAAAAGACCCCGGAGGTACTAAGTTCTGGCAAGAAAAGTACTACATGGAGCTGTAGAGATGCAATGACAGATTTCAGCTTGGGAGCTGGTGGGAGATTGGATGACCATGCAATGAAAGCTTTGACAGCAGGCCAGGTAATTGAATATACCAATCGTATTTGAGGTCATTACATCATGATATGCAGCATTAAATCACACGATTCCATGATTCCACTGAGCTCCAGCTCCTGTATTGTCTCTGTGTACTCTGAACAATCTGCACGCTTCTCCCTGCAGAAAACACAACCCTGTAAAAAAAAAAACAAAAAAAAAAAAAACAAACATAAAAGTTATTTCTTATGGTAAGAACTATACTATATAACAGGCTCTGTAAACACACTACTGGGAACAGGGGAAACATTGAAAATATACTTTAAAAAAAATAAAACAACCTCTGGATAAACTCTTGACACATGTCAGCTTAATGCAAAATGGGGCACATCAGTTTTCTACAGTCTTCCTACCAATATCCCATGAAATTTCAGTGAGAGACCTTCACTTCTCCTCTTTGAATGGTTTCTACACATGTCAAATCATTGTTTCTCACTCGTTGTTGTTGTGACCCTTGACTAGTTTAACCACTTTCAGACCGGACCATTTTGCTGGTAAATGACCAGAGGTCTTTTTACACTTTGGCACTGCGCTGCTTTAACTGGTAATTGCGCGGTCATGCAATGTTGTACCCAAACAAAATTTGCGTCCTTTTCTTCCCACAAATAGAGCTTTCTTTTGATGGTATTTGATTGCCTCTGCGATTTTTATTTTTTGCGATATAAACGTAAAAAGACCGCAAATTTTGAAAAAAAATGATATTTTCTACTTTTTGTTATTAGAAAAATCCAATAAACTCAATTTTAGTCATACATTTAGGCCAAAATGTATTCAGCCACATGTCTTTGGTAAAAAAAAAGTCAATAATTGTATATTTATTGGTTTGCGCAAAAGTTGTCACATCTACAAACTAAGGTACGTTTTCTGGAATTTACGCAGCTTTTAGTTTACGACTGCCTATCTCATTTCTTGAGGTGCTAAAATGGCAGGGCAGTACAAAACCCCCCCAAATGAACCCATTTTGGAAAGTAGACCCCCTAAGGAAATTGATAAGAGGCATGTTGAGCCCATTGAATATTTTATTTTTTTGCCTCAAGCGATTGAATAATGACAAAAAAAAATTTTATTTTTTTTTTTTACACAAAGTTGTCACTAAATGATATATTGCTCACACATGCTATTGGCGTATGTGAAATGACACCCCAAAATAAATTCTGCTGCTTCTCCTGAGTACGGGGATACCACATATGTGGGACTTTTTGGGAGCCTAGCCGCGTACGGGGCCCCGAAAACCAAGCACCGCCTTCAGGCTTTCTAAGGGCGTTACAGTTTTGAAGGCCATAAAATGCCAAGATGGCACAAACCCCCCCCAAATGACCCCATTTTGGAAAGTAGACACCCCTAAATTTAGGGGTACACTAGTGAGACTAGGTAATAAATGGCGGGTGCCCTGAAACTATAAAAAAATAACTAACCAACCAGCGTCACCTGTAACAGTTATATGGTGATCACTGGTGAAAGGGTTAACTAGGGGGCAATCAGGGGGCTTTATGCGGTAGTATATGGGGGTCCCTGGCGCTATAAAAAGCTGCGGCGAACCTAAATACCTACCTGCCTAACTAGCGTCACCTGTGACACTAATACAGCGATCAGAAAAACGATCGCTTATTAGGCTGGGTTCACACTGGAGCGATGCGGGAACGCCACGAATGCGCGGCGGGTTCCCGCATCGCATTGCCTCCCGGCGGCAGTTCACACTGCCCTATGCGAACTGCTGGGAGTGTCAGTGAAATGTTACTGACACCCCCAGATCAGTTCGCATATCGCAGTGCGATCTGCAAACTCGGATCGCATGGTGTGAACACCCATGCGATCCGATTCTGCTGCGGGCCAAAAAAAGGGTCCCGTGCGAATTTGCGGCGGGTGTGGCGAATGGCTGAACTCGAATCGCACAGAGATCGGATGTGATTTGCACTGCAGTGCGGTGCGAATCACATCCGTTCTCAAACCGCTGCAATGTGAACCCAGCCTTAGTGACACTGGCGACGGGGGGTGATCACGGGGTTAAACCTTTATTGGGGGGGTTAGGGGGGTACCTTAGAACTAAAGGGGGCTAACCCTAACTGCCCTAACAGTTATTAGTCACAAATGACACCCGCCGGGTGATCAGGGGGTTAAACCTTTATTAGGTAATAAATGGCGGGTGCCCTGAAACTATAAAAAAATAACTAACCAACCAGCGTCACCTGTAACAGTTATATGGTGATCACTGGTGAAAGGGTTAACTAGGGGGCAATCAGGGGGCTTTATGCGGTAGTATATGGGGGTCCCTGGCGCTATAAAAAGCTGCGGCGAACCTAAATACCTACCTGCCTAACTAGCGTCACCTGTGACACTAATACGGCGATCAGAAAAATGATCGCTTATTAGGCTGGGTTCACACTGGAGCGATGCGGAAACGCCGCGAATCCGCGGCGGGTTCCCGCATCGCATGCCTCCCGGCGGCAGTTCACACTGCCCTATGCGAACTGCTGGGAGTGTCAGTGAAATGTTACTGACACCCCCAGATCAGTTCGCATATCGCAGTGCGATCTGCAAACTCGGATCGCATGGTGTGAACACCCATGCGATCCGATTCTGCTGCGGGCCAAAAAAAGGGTCCCGTGCGAATTTGCGGCGGGTGCGGCGGGTGCGGCGAATGGCTGAACTCGAATCGCACAGAGATCGGATGCGATTTGCACTGCAGTGCGGTGCGAATCACATTCGTTCTCATAAACCGCTGCAATGTGAACCCAGCCTTAGTGACACTGGCGACGGGGGGTGATCACGGGGTTAAACCTTTATTGGGGGGGTTAGGGGGGTACATTAGAACTAAAGGGGGCTAACTCTAACTGCCCTAACAGTTATTACAGTCACAAATGACACCAATGCAAAAAAAAAAAAAAAAATGACATTGGTGTCACTGTGACTGGGGGGCAGGGGTAATTGGGGGGGTGATCGGGGGGTAAAGGGGGGGTGTGAGTGTGCCTGGCATGTTCTACTGTGTGTGTAGAGTGTTGGTGCAACTCACCGATCCGCTCTCCTCCGTGTCGGAACGAAAAATACCGACACGGAGGAGAGAATACATCACTTCCTCTCCTGTGTTTACATTACAGGAGAGGAAGTGATGTCACGGGGGATTTCCATTCGTCGAGAGCGATCGCGAGGGGGTGGCCATGAATGAATGGCCGCCCCCTCATCCCGGATCGCTCTCGAAGGAATGCCGACCGCCGCAGGCACCGGGGGGGGGGCCCGATCGGGCCCCCCACCCGCGGGCAGGCAGGGACTTATATATACGCCCATATGCCTGCCCGTGCCATTCTGCCGACGTATATCGTCGTGCGGCGGTCGGCAAGTGGTTAAAATGCAACTCCAGTTTTGCTGCGTAAAACAAAATTCCATCCAGAGGAACAATACATTGCATGAAGTTCTACAGATCCATACTGCAGTTTTGTGTTGTGTCACAATGCCCTTTTTAAAACAGATTTCAGAATAGGAAGGCTGTGCTACATCATAATTGTCTAAGCAACAAAGACAGGCATGCACTGTGCTGTCAAATGGTACATGCACCATCATTGGTGTGTTTTGCTGTTAGGTAGCTCATTCAAATGAAATGACTGCCTTAACATAACGCAGTTTAACATGCATATACTGACCCACAGCAAGAATATGCATGAGCGCTTTAAAAATACTACAGACTGAAACAAACCTGTCATTTTTAATAATGGTAAATTATCAAATGGCTGTGTAGCATGTATGTTGTACTATTTTATCCCCAAAAGGGGAGTGTTCTTTTAACCGCTTGCCGACCGCCTCACGCCAATATACGTCGACAGAAGGGCTCGTACAGGCAAGCTAATGTACCTGTACATTGCCCTTTAAGTGGCGGCCTGTTCCCCATTCTACCTAGTGACAGTATCACTGATCTCTGCTCCCCGCGTTTGGGAGCAGAGATCAGTGACATGCCACATGTAGCCACACCCCCCCACAGTTAGAATCACTCCCCAGGACATACTTGACCCCTACACTGCCTCCTAGTGGTTAACCAGTTCACTGCCTGTATCATCTACACAGGAATCAGTGCATTTGTATAGCACCGGTAGCTGTATAAATGACAATGGTCCCAAAAACGTGTCAAAAATGTCCAATGTGTCCACCATAATGTTGCTGTCACGGAGGGAGGGAAAGCTGATTGCTGCCATTACTAGTAAAAAAATAATAATATAATATAATATATATATATAATTTTTTTTTTATTATTAATAAAAATGCCATAAAACTATCCCCTATTTTGTAAACGCTATAACTTTTGCGCAAGCCAATCGCTTATTGCGATTTTATTTTACCAAAAATATGTAAAAGAATACCTATCGGTCTAAACTGAGGGAAAACATTTTTATATATATATTATTTAATTTATATTGCACTCAGCACTTTTCCTAATTGTATTTTCTAACGAGCTCAATTTTACACACCTGATGAAAAAGCTCTGTAGGGCATTTATATTTATTATTTTTCACACCATACTTTACTAACTGATTTTTGATATTCTTTTATGAATTCACATTTATTAATTTGATGTAGTCACTTGATTGCACACCTACTTTAAATTCATTTTTTAGAATGTATTAATATTTTTAATTTGCCACTATTATTCATTTATACTTCCTTTTAGAAGCACATAGCACTTTTTGGTTGTTTTGACTGTTGCAGGCTTAAAAGTGACGGTGCTGAATTTGTTTACACTAAGTATTTTGTTTATACTGTAGGCCACAGTTGGCTCTGCAGTGCGTTTACTTTTATAATTTTTTGATTATACTGATCTCATTCGTCTATCACGATCATACTAAGTGCACTTTTCTTTAAATAAGCACTATTATCCATGTCTAGAGTTTAGGTGAAGACACCCCTGTAGTGCGTTTACTGATCTTCATTTTTGCTTTTATCTTTATTGCACTTTTGGCATTTTATAGAATTACATTTAATCCACAGGGGAAGAGATCTATATCTTGCTTGGGGATAAAAATATTCCAAATGCCTCTCTAAATATTTTGTAGATCTCCCAGTTCTACAATACCTCTCCCCCCTATGAGCCAGAAAGATAGGGATTTACCCTCTTTGAAAAAATACTCTAAACTAGAACAGCATGACACCAACTTACCCTCTCGTTACACAGAGTAGATGGATCCCAAACATGTAACACTTTAAAATTGCATTTGACAATGGAACACTGCCAAACTACGGTACTTAAACATTTCCATACAGCGAGGGGGAAAAAAAAAGTATTTGATCCCCTGCTGATTTTATACATTTGCCCACTGACAAAGAAATGATCAGCTATCACTTTAATGGAAGGTTTATTTTAACAGTGAAAGACAGAAACAACAAACATCCAGTTAAACGCATTTCAAAAAAGTCAAACTGATTTGCATGTTAATAAATTAATTATTTCATCCCCTATCAGCAAGATTTCTGGCTCCCAGGTGTCTTCTATACAGGTAATGAGCGGAGATTAGGGGTACTCTTAAAGAGTGCTCCTAATCTCAGCTTGTTACCTGTATAAAAGACATCAGTCCACAGAAGCAATCAGATTCCAAACTCTCCACCATGGCCAAGACCAAAGAGATGTCCAAGGATGTCAGGGACAAGATTATAGACCTACACAAGGCTGGAATGGGCTACAAGACCATTGCCAAGCAGCTTGGTGAGAGGGTGACAACAGTTGGTGCGATAATTCACAAATGGAAAAAACACAAAATAACTGTCAAATCTCCTTTAGTCTGGGGCTCAATGCAAGAGCTAAACTCGTGGAGTTTCAATCATCGTGAGAACAGTGAGGAATCAGCCCAGAACAACACAGGAGAATCTGGTCAATGATCTCAAGGCAGTTGGGACCACAGTCACCAAGAAAATTGGTAACGCACTATGCCGTGAAGGACTGAAATTCTGCAGTACTCGCAAGGTCCCCCTGTTCAAGAAAGCGCATGTACAGGCTCATTTGAAGTTTGCTAATGAAAATCTGAATGATTCCGAGGAGAACTGGGTGAAAGTGTTGTGGTCAGATGAAACCAAAAACAAGCTCTTTGGGATCAACTCAATTCACCGTGTTTGGTGGAGGAGGAATTCTTCCTATGACCCAAAGAACAGCTTCCCCACCTTCAAACAAGGAGGTAGAAACATTATGCTTTGGGGGTGTTTTTTCTGCTAAGGAGACAGGACAACGTCATCTCATCAAAAAGGGATGATGGATGGGGCCATGTACCATCAAATCTTGGGAGAGAACCACCTTCCCTCTGCCAAGGCATTGAAAATGGGTTGCGGGTGGGTATTCCAGCATGATGACCCAAAACACACAGCCAAGGCAACAAAAGGAGTGGCTCAAGAAGAAGCACATTTAGGTCCTGGAGTGGCCTAGCCAGTCTCCAGACCTTAATGCCATAGAAAATATATGAAGGGAGCCAAAGGTTCGCGTTACCAAACGTCAGCCTCAAAACCTTAATGAGTTAGAGAGTATCTGCAAAGAAGAGTAGGACAAAAAGTTGTGCAAACCTGATGGCCAACTAAAAGAAACATCTAACCTCTGATTGCCAACAAGGGTTTGCCACCAGGTACTAAGTCAAGTTTTGTGAAGGGGTCAAATACTTTGACTCATTAAAATGCAAATCAATTTAGAACTTTTTTGCAAATGCGTTTGTTTTTTGTTTTATTCTGTCTTACTTTTAAAATAAACCCACCGTTAAAATTAGACTGATCATTTCTTTGTCAGTGGACAAAACATACAAGATCAACAGGGGATCAAATACTTTTTTCCCTCAACTCCCTTTAAATCCCTGGTGATTTAAAAGCCTTTACAGGTTACCATATAAAACGAAGACAATTCCTCACCAACCAGTCTGCTGACCAACCAAATTAGCCTGTCTGACTGTTTAAAGCAGGGGTTTAGTTAGCACACATTTGCAAACGCATGTGAAAGCTGCAAGGCCGCGTCAAGGCACACTGTATTGCTTGCAGTTCTAACACTACAAATTTATAAGTGTCTCAACAGTGGAAGCACATGCATAGAATGGATGGATGTGGGACAGGTGTGCCTGAAGGCTGCCCCAGCCCCCTTAAAAGGGATAGGAGCACACTGGACACCCAGTAAGAGCACAATGGCAGCGAATGTGTCCAGTGTGTCCCCGACCCACATATATCCAAACGTAACAAAAAACTGCCTTCAGGCTCACCTGTCCCACATCCATCCATTCTATGCATGTGCTTCCACTGTGGAGACACTTATAAATTTGTAGTGTTAGGACTGCAAGCAATACAGGGTGCCTTGACGAGGCCTTGCAGCTTTCACATGCATTTGCAAATGTGTGCTAACTAAACCCCTGCTTTTAACAGACGGTTAGACAGGCTAATTTGGTTGGTCAGCAGACTCGTTGTCGAGTTGAGCTATGGAGTTGTTTTTGTTTTATATTTCTTTACAGGTTACCAGTTTAGAGTTACAGAGGAGTTCTGGTGCCAAAATTTACCTTGCTCTGACCTTCACAATGACACCCAATCTGTATGGTGCGATTGCGGTTTACATATGCATGCAGGAACTACGTGCGTGTTCGCATTTGCGCAAAAGCACGGGGGAAAACACATTACATTGTAGCTTTAGTATTTTTTTTCTCTTATTGCTATCAGAAGGGATGAACGACATCCCTTCCGATAGCATGGTGTCAGGGCTGGCTTAGCCCTTCCTTCTCTGGCCTGGCTGCTCAGCTGTCGGCTAATTGCCAGCTCTCTTCTCTCTCCACAGTTACTAGCTGTTCCTGATGATGCTCGTCGGACCTGTCTACTTAAGGCTCCATGCACACTGAAGCTCAAAAAAGCTATTTCTGGACGCCAGATTGCTGGCAGAAAACGCTGGTTGAAAAACCTGCTTTTAACAGCGTTTTATACTAGCGTTAATGAGCGTTAATGAGCGTTTTACAGCGTTAGCGTTAATGGGCGTTTTTTATAAAAATACACAGAGGACACTCCAAAAATCCCACAATGCATTGAAAAATAGAATGCCGAACACTAATGAACGAGCGTTAATGAGCGTTAATGAGCGTTTGTCGTTTTTTGCCGCTGAAAAACGGCACTTTGAACGCGAATTTCTGGCGTTCAGAAAAAAGCCCATAAACTTCACTGCTCATTAAAGCTGAAAAACGTCCATGTGTGCATGAACACATAGGCTAACATAGAGTGGAGTTTATGGGCTTTTACAAAAAACGCCCAAACTCCAATAAACTGCAGTTTATCAGCTTCAGTGTGCATGGAGCCTAAAGCCTTCTGGCTCACTTCACCCCTGCCTTCGCCTTGGTCACATCACTAGAAACCATCTCCTGCGGTTTGTTTAAAGACTGGCTTGCCGACATCCCTTCTGGCTCCTTATCCTGCTTGCTGTTGCTCTACTTGGATCCCTGACTTCTGGCCTGGCTGACTACCCGATTTGGTTACTGGACTCTGGCTATGCTTGACTACGCTTTTTCCATTTACCTTTTTATTTTTATTAATAAACAAGTGTGATTTAATTGTACTTTTGTCTCAGCCCGATTCATGGTTTCTGACACATGGTGCATGACAAGTCCTGTTTATGGAGAGATCTGGGGACCCCAGATCTATCCTCTGCCCTCTAAAGCATCTGATCAAACCAAGATCAGATACTTGTTCAAGCCAGTGACTGCTTGTTTACATGAAAATAATTCTGAAAGTGACTAAATCCTTATTGCTTTCAGTTTTGGACATCACAGTAGGAAAAACATCACAATTTCCTCTCAGTGTGTCCCAGGAACCAGATGCCACCAGTCACATCCTTACAAGGCTCCCTGATCGCAAAGGAGAGCCCGGAAAAGTCAGCGTCGGGAGAGGGTAGGACCCCATTCCACCGCCTGTAAAAGTAACCCATCGACTTCTTAGCCGATAGGATTACTTTTACATTGATGGGAATTGGCGGCCCCAAAAGATTATATCTTGAGCATTGCTGCAGCAATGACTGAGATATACCCATGCAATGTTAAGGTATACTAGGACTGAAATTCAAATTACAGGATTAATAATTATGTGCTCACTCTGTTAACTAGGTGTTCTGCTTACCTCTCACAATCAAAATGGTAATAAAATGGTTACTTCCCCATACACTGAACATAGTTTGGAAGGTTCAGCAGGGACTGGCAAAATTTCTATTAGGGTGTGGCTACCCCAGCTAAATTGACTTCTGTCAAATGAACATGTTTGCAGCTGATGTGTGTATTCTGGCAGTGTCGCTGTCAGAATACAATATTTTGGTGGGGGGTTTATATGGATAGAGGAATTTTTTTTTGTTGTTAAGCCCGCTTGCAAAGTGAAAAAGAACACCAGTGTATGGCTAGCTTAACCACTTCAGCCCTGGACCAATTAACAGCCTAAGGACCAGAGGTCTTTTTCCAATTTCGCACTGCACTGCTTTAACTGGTAATTGCGCGGTCATGCAATGTTGTACCCAAACGAAATTTGCGTCCTTTTCTTCCCACAAATAGAGCTCTCTTTTGATGGTATTTGATTGCCTCTGCGATTTTAATTTTTTGCGATATAAATGGAAAAAGACCGAAAATTTTGAGAAAAAAAAAATGATATTTTCTACTTTTTGTTATAAGAAAAATCGAATAAACTCAATTTTAGTCATACATTTAGGGCAAAATTTATTCAGCCACATGTCTTTAGTAAAAAAAATGTCAATAAGCGTATTTTTATTGGTTTGCGCAAAAGTTATAGCGTCTACAAACTAGAGTACATTTTCTGGAATTTACACAGCTTTTAATTTACGACTGCCCATCTAAATTCTTGAGGTGCTAAAATGGCAGGGCAGTACAAACCCCCCTCCCTAAATGACCCCATTTTGGAAAGTAGACACCCCAAGGAAGTTGTGGAGAGGCATGTTGAGCCCATTGAATATTTTTTTTTTGTCCCAAGTGATTGAATGACACACAAAAAAAAAAAAAAGTTTACAAAAAGTTGTCACTAAATGATATATTGCTCACACATGCCATAGTTATATGTGGAATTGCACCCCAAAATATATTCTGCTGCTTCTCCTGAGTACAAGGATACCACATATGTGGGACTTTTTGGGAGTGTAGCTGCGTACAGCACCCCGAAAACCAATCACTGCCTTCAGGGTTTCTAAGGGTGCAAATTTTTGATTTCACTCCTCACTACCTATCACAGTTTCGAAGGCCATAAAATGCCAAAATAGCACAAAACCCCCCAAAATGACCCCATTTTGGAAAGTAGACACCCCAAGCTATTTACTGAGAGGCATGTTGACTCCATGAAATATTTTATATTTTGCCACAAGTTGCAGGAATTTTACAATTTATTTTATTATTTTGCACAAAGTTGTCACTAAATGCTATATTGCTCACACATGCTATGGGCATAAGTCAAATTACACCCCAAAATAAATTCTACTGCTTCTCCCGAGTACGGGGATACCACATGTGGGGGACTTTTGGGAGCCTAGCCACGTATGGGACCCCGAAAACCAAGCACTGCCTTCCGAAATTTAAATATAAAATGCTACCAAAAAAAACTGTTAGCGATCGCAGGGATCAGGCCTGACTCTGCGATCGCTGCAGTTATGTGTTTAGTGTTTTGTAAGTGACAGTGATCGATCGATACTGCATTTGGGTGGGCTGGGAAGAGGGGCAAAACGCAGGTGCCAGCAGGTATCTGGGCTGATCCTGCTAACAATGCGTTTTTTTGGAACCCTAAACTGCTGGGGACGCTAGTATAGATCTGATCAGATCAGATATTGATCTGTTCAGATTCTATACCACTATGGGAGGTTTATGCTTTGCGTGTGGGTGTTAGCGGTACTGGCACTAACCTAGCGCTGCCTGGGGCGACGCAGACCCTGACCCTAAAACCTAATTGATATCACCCGCCAGGTGATCAGGGGGTTAAACCTTTATTGGGTAATAAATGGTGGGTGTCCTGATGCTATAAAAATCAAACTAACCAGAGTCACCCGTAACACTTATACGGTGATCACTGGTGAAAGGGTTAACTAGGAGCAATCAGGGGGTTCAAATTTTTATTAGGTAGTGTATGGGGGTCCCTGGCGCTATATAAAAACCTGACGGGGAACCTAAATAACTAACTGGCTAACTAGCGTCACCAGTGACACTTATACTGTGATTGCTGGTGAAAGGGTTAACTAGGGGCAATCAGGGGGTTAAAACCATTATTGGGTAGTATATGGGGGTACCTAGCGCTATAAAAACCTGGCGGTGAACCTAAAAAAATAACTAGCTACCTAGCGACACTAGTGACACTAATGCAGCGATCAGAAAAATTATCGCTTAGTGACACTGGCAAAAGGGGGTGAAAGGGTTAACTAGGGGCAATCAGGGGGTTAAAACCATTATTGGGTAGTATATTGGGGTACCTAGCGCTATAAAAACCTGGCGGTGAACCTAAAAAAATAACTAGCTACCTAGCGACACTAATGCAGCGATCAGAAAAATGATCGCTTAGTGACACTGGCAAAAGGGGGTGAAAGGGTTAACTAGGGGCAATCAGGGGGTTAAAACCATTATTGGGTAGTATATTGGGGTACCTAGCGCTATAAAAACCTGGCGGTGAACCTAAAAAAATAACTAGCTACCTAGCGACACTAATGCAGCGATCAGAAAAATGATCGCTTAGTGACACTGGCAAAAGGGGGTGAAAGGGTTAACTAGGGGCAATCAGGGGGTTAAAACCATTATTGGGTAGTATATCGGGGTACCTAGCGCTATAAAAACCTGGCGGTGAACCTAAAAAAATAACTAGCTACCTAGCGACACTAATGCAGCGATCAGAAAAATTATCGCTTAGTGACACTGGCAAAAGGGGGTGAAAGGGTCAACTCTAGGGGCAATCAGGGGGTTAAACCTTTATTGGGGGGTGGTAGGGGGGCTACCCTGGACCTAACACTAACTGCCCTGACAGTTTTTACTTTTACAACTGACACTGAATGCAGTGATCAGTAAATAAATTAATTATCACTGCAATCAGTGACACTGTGACTGGGGGGGGGTTTGTGTGCCTGTGTGTGCCTACATGTCAGTGTAGTGTTGGTGCACACTTACTTTCTGTCTTCTCCTCGTAGTCCGGTCAAAAAGACCGCCCCGAGGAGAATGACATCACTTCCTCCCTGCCTGTGTATACAATACACAGTGGGAGGAAGCTTCTCATTCGCCAGGAGCGATCGAGAGGGGATGGCCAGAAACCAACGGCCATCCCCTCATCCCGGATCGCTCCTGAAGCGAAACGGACCGCCGTATCCAGCGGGAGGGGGTCCGATCGGACCCCCCACCCGCTGGAAGGCAAGCACGTACATGTACGTGCTTGTGCCTGCCGGTGCCATTGTAATGACGTACATTGGCAATACGGCGGTCCTTAAGTGGTTAAGACTGTAATCTTGTATAGGGCAGAGACTGATGGACATGTCTCTATGACTATGTCAATGTTCTATAAATACAGAAAATAAAACTAACAGATGGGTCTTAACAACAACAACGTTTATGCTTAAACTACACAAAGTAGTGGCAAACACCTTATCCAGATTCTTAGAACTAGCTAAACCCCACCCCCCTCAACAGTAGAGTACTAATCGTAACAGAGATAATCCCTCCATGTTCTGTTTACAAGACCATCATCACCGGTCAAGCCCATGTGTGAGTGCACACAAATACCTTTCTCAGGTCAGGCTAAACATGTACCAAAATGTAAGATGTCCCAGACAGACCCAGCTATTTCCAGGTCAGACTTATCCTGTAGCCAACTATAGTTTCTGCCGAAGACAATCCGATTAGCGAATTAACTAGCAGAACTTGGTTTACATTCCAACTGTGGTCCAGAATCTGATAGAAAACTGTCTCTCTTAAGTTTTAGAGTAAAAAGCCTGGCAATGCTCAGATCATTATTATAGTTGGGTGCAAATAGAATATTCTCTTAGGCACTGCATGTTATTTCAACAACAAAAAAATATTACAACGTATGTAGTTTACACAGTTGTGCCTAAACACAGCTCAAGCTCTGTAAAATGTTAAAGTAAAACTGAAATGAAATGAATTGTGAGGCCAGGGCATATTACAGACCGTATTCTACTTTGTTTACAATGTATGCAGTCAATAAATTAAGATAATTGTTGTTGCTAATAGTAAACTGGTCGTAATCAAAAAGTACATTTCAAGGCAGGGTTTCTCAATTCCAGTCCTCAAGGCGCACCAACAGGTCATGTTTTCAGGATTTCCCTCAGATGGAAAGGCTGTGGTAATTACTAAGTCAGTGAAACTGATCAAATTACCTGTGCAAAATAATGGTAAGCCTGAAAACATGACCTGTTGGTGAGCCTTGAGGACTGGAATTGAGAAACACTGCTCTGAGGCCTCATTCGTATCTTATAAAAGGCCATGCTGTGGTAAGTATGCCTGCAGCCGGGATTCCAGATGTTCCAATCGATGGCAGCTATTAGAGTGTACAACTTATGAGAATTATGGCCAAGACCCTTTATGCCATGCTTCTCATGTGGGTCAGAGAAGTGCACTAGTGCTCTCATGTGAGCCAGAATCAAGTCAAAGCCCGTTGCTGACTGATGTCACAGACCCGCTCTATACTCTGGATGGATCCCGACAATTTCAGGATCCACCCAGATGCCTTACAGGCAGCTGGCTCAGCCTCCCGTCACAGAAAGCGTGAGCCACTGGCTCCTGTCCCATCCCCTCTCCTGCCCAGCGCTCCAGTAAGCTCTGGAAAGACAGAGCAGAGAACTGGTCTGTCTTTCCAGAGCAGAGAACTGGTGACTGATAATCGCCACTGTCGGTGTAGACTGAGAACTGGGTGATCATCAGTCACTCAGTCCTCTGGCTAAGAGCCAGCAGGGGACAGCTTACATTGGACAGATGCTGCAGCAGGGAGGTAAATATGTATATTTGTTTTTTATAATCCTGCACATCACCTTTAATGACAAGCTTAAAGGAGCTGGAAGGGTTTGCGGCTGTGAGCATGTATCTGCACACCCAGCAGTTACCTGTGGTTAGGGACAGTAGTTTGACCTTATCTTTATCCAAGGGAAGACATCTGTCTCTAAATCGCAAGTACCTGACAATCTTCTTTGGTTGTGGGCTCAACAGGGGAAGAAATGGGCTGAAAAATATTAGAAGAATACCTTTTGATACCAAAGATGTCTCTTGCAGGTTGACAATGGCTTAGCAACACTCATTACTCTAAGCTGCATGCACACTTCATCATTTTGATTTGTGGGAATTTTCTGCGAATCTGCCAGCGATTTGAAAGCGTTGATATGCAAATGACAAAATGGCGGGACTCACGTGTGAAATGCCATTCATTTGTTTAATACTATGGCAAATTTATGGGATTATGGTTATTTATACATCCACAATAGCAGGCTAACCTGGAGAACATGAGGGGTCTCCATTAAACACATATGAAGAAGACTGAAATGATCATAGTTACTGTCACCTCAACTGCCCAAGGAAGTCCTCCCCTCTGCATCCATGGATGGATCTCTCCCAATTCCTTGCACTGATCTTCTGTAAAGCGTGGCTGAAGTTTCTGCATAGATTTCAGCTTTTTCCTATCCTCTCGCAAGACTGAATCAACGTCACTAACACAAAAAAACAAAGCACACCAAGTTAGCATATACATACAGGAAGCCTGCTGGCCTGACTTGCCACTGGCAACCTCACCTCGCTATACTAAATGAGAGTATAAAATATATATTATATATACACACACATATATATATATATATATATATATATATATACACACACATACACACACACACACACACACACACACACACACACACACACACACCCTATATGGAGGCATCTATATTACAAAGAGAACGACATAAATTTAATAAAGTTAATATAAATTGGTTATTGGATTTGTAACAATTTCCCTTGGTAAATATGGCTTAACCTGCTAGCCACCTTATTTCAGTCTATCAGATAACAGTGCTATAGCTAGGCTGAGAAAGGGGAGGGGAGAGGAGGTCTTGACTTCTGTCAGATGAGCTTGCATTTACCTTTAGCTCATTTACAACTCTAATTAACAAGCTTCAAACTCCTGCTGAGGGTCCATTTTTGGTTAGGGCTCCAGTCAGTAGCACTCCTCAGCAAGCGGAGAGCGAAGACTCAGAAGCTGAAGTCAGAGCTACCCGTTATTCTCCAGAAGAATCAGGGTCAGATATAGAGCCCAGGGATAGAGAATCCACAAGGTTTAAGTTATCTTTAGAAGATGTTGATGACTTATTAAAGACCATCTATACTACGCTTGAATTGAAAGAGGAGGTTCAATTATCTAAACATGATCTTATGTATAAGGGTTTGCATAAAAAGAATAAGTCTAGAGTTTTTCCAGTACATAGTTCCTTGACTGATACTATCAAACTGGAATGGGAAAATACAGAGAAAACCTTTTTCTGGTAACCTTAAAATTAGGTTTCCTTTTCATGAGGACACTGCGCAGCTGTGGAACAAAAAGCCTAAGTTGGACGGACCTCTTTCAAAGGTTTCAAAAAACTCGGACTTAGCGTTTGACAATATGGGCACACTTAAGGACCCGATGGACAAAAGAGGGGATATCCTTCTCCACAGAGCCTGGGATTCAGCTGTTGGCAATCTTAAACCTGCTCTGGCCTCCACATGCTTAGCCAGCAATCTAGAAGTATGGCTGACACAAATTCAAAACACATTTGTCAGCAGGTACCTCTAGAGAGCATATTTTGAAGTCTTTTCCTCTCCTTTTACGGCCAGTGGGATTTTTGGCTGATTCTTCCGCTGAGTCAATAAGAATGTCAGCCAGGACTTCAGCCTTAGTGAATTCAGCCAGGAGAAGCCTATGGCTTAAAACCTGGTCAGGTGATTCAGCCTAAAAGGTGCGCCTATGTGGGCTTTCCTTAACAGGTGATCATCTTTTTGGCCCAGGACTGCAGGAGGCACTAGAATGCACAGCAGATAGGAAAAAAGGCATTTCCATAGAAAAAGCAGACAGCCAGAAAGTTTTTTTCGTGGCCAAGGAAGGCAGCAGGGTCCCAGAGAAAATGACAACAGGCCCAAAAAACATTGGACAGGGCACAAAGATAGAGGTAAGGGGGGGGAGGGAGGTCTTGTTTAATCCTCAACACGCCAAGCCTTAGTGACTCATGTTCCCCAGTGGTAGGAAGATTGAGGGCCTCCCACAATGGGCAGCAAGTCCCTTCATCCTGGACCTGGTCACCTTTCCTGCAAGATTGGGAGAAAGCGAGGGCTCTGGGTCTCCAAATTGAAGACACTTATTAGATCAAAAAGTCCTGATCCCTGTTCCCCGGTCAGATCAGGGCAAGGGGTTTTATTCCCATATATTTGCCATCAAAAAGCTGTCAGAGAAGTTTTGGCTTATCCTGAACCTCCAGTCTCTAAACCGTTCAATCAGATACAAGCACTTCAGTATGGAGATGGTATTCACAATCAAAAATCTGCTCTAGCCAAACTGCTTCATGGCCACTTTGGATTAGAGGGATGCCTACCTTCACATGCCTATCCATCCAGCCTTCCAGAGATTCTTGAGATTAGCAGTCAAGATGGGAACAGAGACTCTGCACTTTCAATTTCATGCCCTCCCCTTTGGTCTGTCCTCAGCCCCACGCATTTTTACAAAAGTGTTGGGGGAAGCGCTGGCTCCGCTAAGGATAAAGAGGAGTCCCCATTAAAGAAAAAAAAAAATTCAAAGTCAGCAGCTACAAATACTGCAGCTGCTGTCTTAATAATCGGACACTTATCTATCCCAGGGTCCAGCGATGCGGGGGAAAGAAGCCCCGCTCGTCCCCCCTCAGCTCGGCGGCATTGCAACTGTGGGCACCTGGCTGCGGCTTCACTTCCTGCGCCGAGGGGAAGTGATGTCACCAGCCCAGGCACTTAAGGAGGCAGACTGCGAGTGACCCTCTAGCAACAGGCATTTAGAGGAGAGTTAAAAAAAAAAAATTCCAAATGTTTTATTTTTTTAGGAATTTTTATCTTTTTTTTTTTGTGTGGACCACCACTTTAAGGGCGATAACTATTATCCCTTACCTGGACAACCTCCTTGTGGTGGCAGAGTCATACCAGAAGTTGTTAGCCGATCTCCAGGCTATACAAGACTTCCTACAGTCCCTAGGCTGGTTGATAAACGTAGAGAAGTCGGCCCAGAAAGTGATATATCTGAGTTACGACTTTTGCTCAGTAGACCAAAAAGTCTTTCTTCCTTAGGAGAAGATTACAAAAATGATCCAAACTGTCAGCTTTGCAGACAAACCAGTTGGTCTTGCCAAGACAGGTTTTAAGGGCAGTGGGTCTGATGACCTCATGCTTTCCCACAGTACCACGGGCAAGATTTCATCAACGTCCATTACAACTGTTTCTATTAAGAAACTGGGACGGAGACACCAGGTCCCTGGAGTCAAGGGTCTGGCTACCTGCCAGGGTAAAGAGAAGCTTGTGGTGGTGGAGGACAAGCCTGCACCTAACGAAAGGTCTCCCATGGTCCATTCCAATATCCTGAAGAATCACTACAGATGCGAGTTCCTGGGGATGGGGGGCCCACCTCAGCAATGCAGTGGCATAAGGAGAGTGGTCCTCGAGGGAAGTAAGGGCTTCATCCAACCAAAGAGAGCCTTGCAGGCATTTCAGACGGAGATCAAAGGACACAATCTCCAAATCCTTTCAGACAATATTGTGACAGTTGCGTACCTCAAAACGGGGAGGCACGAGGAGCCTGATACTTTAATCAATTGCCCAGGAGATTTTATCATGAGCAGAATGGAATCTAGCTTCCATTTCAGCTGTACACCTGAAGGGGACACAAAATCGTCTGGAAGATTATCTCAGCTGCTACCAGGTAGATCGGGACAACTGGTCCCTTCACCCTGAAGTCTTTGCGGATCTCACCAGCAGATGGGGATATCCCGAAGTGGATCTGTTCGCAAATCAAAACAACCGCAAGACAGAGAGGTTCTTTTCCATGAACCCAGCAGATCAAGCATTGGGGATCGATGCTCTGGCGCATCCATCGCCATTCGCCTCCGTTACGCCTGCCAATCAGACTTATTCCAGAGGTCCTCCGGAAGTTTCCTCTAGAAGAAACAGATCTTATTCTAAATCGCCCCATTCTGTCCAAAGAGGCAATGGTTCTCCCTGCTACAGACTCTAATCTCAGAGCCTCTGCTGAGTCTTCCAAAGAGAGAAGACTTACTGTTGCAGGGTCCAGTGTCACCCCCCCCCCCCCCCCCCAGTCACTAGAGCCATATATTCCAAGGTTTGGAAACGGTTTAACTAATGGTTATCTGAAAAAGTAACTTGTGATATTCCTGCAATTTTGGAATTTTTTCAAGAGGGTGTCGACAAAGGTCTTTTTGTTCGTACCTTAAAAAGGTACAGGCGGCAGCTTATCAGTGTTTTCCTTCAGTTTCCTCTCCTGAAAAATCCTACTATAGCCGGATTTTTCAAAACAATTTCTAGGGCCAGACCTATAGTGGTGAGAAGTTTCCCAACTTGGGACCTGTTTCTGGTACTCCAAACTCTGGTTGAATTTCCTTTTGAGCCTCTTGAGGATATTTCAGTAAAGTTACTTACATTAAAAACTGTTTTTCTTATAGCTATTACCTCAGCTCATAGGGCAAGTGAGTTGCAGGCCCCATCAGTAAGGGAGCCTTTCCTCACGATTTTTGAGGATCGAGTGGTTTTGAGAACTGATCCAGGTTTTTTGCCCAAGGTGACCAGTACATTCCACCGATCCCAGGACATTGTACTGCCAACCTTTTGTAGTTCGCCACAGGGCGGCCAAGAAAGTTAGTTTCGTTTTTTTAGACGTGAGAAGGATCCGCCTCGTCTATCTTGAAGTCACCCTTAGAAAAACGGATGCCTTGTTTGTCCTCTTTTCAGGAACACACAGGGGAAATAGTGCATCTAAAGCCACATTAGCTAGGTGGATAAAGCAAGCTATCTCTGAAACTTACAAAATTAGGGCAGTTCCTCCGACTTTTGTTACTGCGCACTCAACTACAGCCTTGTCTACATCTTGGACTGAGAGGGCTGGTGCTTCACTGGAACAAATTTGCAGAGCTGCCACATGGTCCAGTTATTCAACCTTCATTAAACATTATCGCCTGGATCTCTTATCTGCTCAGGAACAGGCGTTTGGTTGTAAGGTCCTTCAGGCAGTTGTCTCTCCCTAAGACTGGTAAGTTCTGGCTCATCGTCTCATGGACTGTCCTGGAAGACGCTTGGAGAAAAGCTGAGTTAGACTTACCGGTAACTCCTTTTCTGAGAGTCTTCCAGGACAGCCGGGTTCCCACCCGGCTTTGTCGGAAGTTATGTGTATTATGCATATGTTTTGCAAGGACGTCCTATGGTTCTTGAGAAGACTGACATGGGGCTTGGAGGACCGCCCTTTTATCTGGTGGGGGAAAAGTGTTTCCTGTCCTGGTAGGAGGAGCCCTAGGTCTTATGGGCTGTCCTGGAAGACTCTCAGAAAAGGAGTTAATCGGTAAGTCTAACTCAGCTTTTTTCTAATTACAGCACTACCAGAGC
This sequence comes from Lithobates pipiens, assembly GCF_037356315.1. Classification (NCBI taxonomy): domain Eukaryota; kingdom Metazoa; phylum Chordata; class Amphibia; order Anura; family Ranidae; genus Lithobates; species Lithobates pipiens. Next base: position 472,978,120 of record NW_027507758.1, on the reverse strand, counting down.
TCTCTTTTGTGCTGTTCTGTTGCCCACCTACAGATGACATACTATGTTTTACTTACAATTTACCTCTGCTGAGGACCCTAGAAAATGTGCACTTTTGCATTGCCACTATTCTCTACAGTCTACAGAATGAGAGTGTGTGCGTGCGCGAGTGTGTATGTGTGAGAATGTATGAGGAAACTAAAGAATTTTTTCACCTTCAGATTGAAACAGATAATTCAGACGCATGATGGCCAGCACCCTCTGCCCAGAAAATACCATGTCTCCCCTCCAAAAATAAGTCAGTACAGTATAGCAGTTTTCTAGAATAACAAATATAAACTGAAGGTCTATGAGGTAGAGAAAATCTGTCTTTTCTCAGGGTAGTAATAAAAACTTATCTTTAAATGCCTCTTAGCACAATATTGGTGATTGTATTGTTTATGGTTTTTCATTTGTTTGTAGTTATTCCAATTTTTTTAGTTGGAACTCTGCTTTAGTTTATTTTCAGGCAGTTTTTTCACCATTTCAGAATTTTGACATTTCCTTTCCTTTTTATATATTATTTGGAACATAATTTGCACTAGCACTGCACCCACATTTTATTTTCACAGATTTGAGATTTGTATTTTAGACTTTTGGTGCTGGCAGCTTTTTCCACTTGATTCACTTCTAGTTTATTACATTCATTTGTAGAGCAGCGTTTGACCTTCGGGTCTCTTTTTACAGTAATCAAAACTACATGAAGATAAAAAGTGAAGCATATAAGCCTGAATGACAGCAATGGTCATTCAATGCCTACTCATTTAGGCTCTTCTCTTCAGTCAGAAAATACACTGGGGTGCACAAAAATGAATACATGACTACAAATTTGTTATTTATGCAGCACAATTACAAAAGGAATAATAAACAGGAGACCCTACAGGAGTTAACAGTCAACTTGTGTTCCATTAGTGAGTCTTACTCTTCTTTTCATTTTTAGGACCTGGTTTAAATCATGCAACTGGTCAGTGCACTTAACATTGGTATTTGTATCTTGACCAGAAACCAACAGGATAAATGTTCCACTTATGCTATAGCTTTCTCACAGGCACCCGACAGAGCCCTGGCAGAGGGATCTCCTCTCGTTACAGAGAATGTAGAAGGTGAAGGAGAATTTTTTTAGCTCTGAAAGGACAGAGGAGCAAATAAGCAAGTGTGGAGATGTTACTGCAGGAGTCAAATTGGAACTACAAGAAACTATACAGCGACTGCATCAAATGTCTAAATACTGAATTTTGGCAAACTTCATTTTAATATTAATACTGCACAAGATCTGCATACACTCACCGTTGTGGTATTTGGTAAGTCATCATGACATTCTCATCTGCATTTGCCATTAGCAGCCACATGGGGTCTTGCAGGACATACTTCATAACAGACTTCCCAGTTGATGGTGTCAACCCTCTCCCTTTCTGATTGTTCTCTGAGGAATCCACACTGCCAAAGTACTTGCTGCTGCGGCTTGTCTGACTGCTCCCTGTAACAAACACAGGTTATTTATCACAAAGGAAATATACAAGCATGCCAAAAGAGCTGCAACAAAAGCAGAACTGTAACCCTGCTGTAGTGATCAACCCACCTGTTTGACTCCCAGATGTACCATTTCCATTAGAAGTGAGACACTCTGATGCCGCAGAGGAGGCAGAACAAATTGCAGACAAAGCATCTTCCTGCAACAATATATCCATCAAGTCACTGCCGGTGGACAATGCATCACTGTTGTGAGCATCCGCAGGAGATCTTGCTTGCTGGATACATGGAAGGATTTGATAAGTGAGATACAGATTATACAGCTTTTGTATTACACATCTGTTATAACAGGTAATGACAAAATAAAATGATTAGGTACCAGTGCAGGATCTTCATGGGTCTGTGGCATGAATGTACAGTTTACAGCACCACCCGTGCCTCCCTCTGACCGGTCAGTCTTCTGGGACTCTTCCAGCTGCAACAAGTTTAGTTGTAGGGGTGAGCTGCACCGAGACTGGAACAGAGGAGGAGATTGAGGATCTCTTGGAGTGGAGGAGCAGGAGAAGCCTTCCCTCATCTTTGGTTCGTTTGGAGGAACTGGGTGTGAGAATGGCTGCACAGGACAAGAGCTCTGCATAGACAAAGGAACTGAGGATGGTGGAGGAACAGGAAAACCATGCGGTGCAGGTGGACATACTGGTGGTGGAACAGGGAAAGTAGGCAGTGGAACAGGAAGTGTAGGCGGTGGAACAGGGAAGTTAGCATTTGAAGGAGTCATTGTTGGTTGCACAGCATATAATGATGGTTGCACAGGGAATGGATGTTGAGGTTCTGTTCCAGGAAAGACGCTGGGCGCCATTCCAGGTGGATATATATAATTAGGCAGGACAACAGCAACCATGGGGGAAAGCAATGGAGCAGAGAAAGGCTGCATAGGGAGAGTGGTGGAGGGGGCACAATAAATGGTTTCATTTGGCACTGGGATTTGGGGAGGAGGAAAAACAGGCAATGAATAAGCAGGCAACATAGGATACGGTAGGGGATGATAGCTGGCATGTGAGGTGTCAGACTGGGACCAAGCTGTAGCATTAAGCCCGGGAAGAGGGGGGCGATGAGCTTGAGGGACACCAGAGCTGCTGCTGTCCCAAGATTCTGGTCGCACGCGTTTTACTTTAGCCTTTCGTGCCTTTCCACTTCTCCGGACGGCAGTATCATTTCCTGGAGGGACACGAGATCGCAAGGCTGTTGAGTACAAAAAAACAAAAAAAAACAAAATATTGCTACAATTTGAATTTGTTCAATAACCATTTTGATTGTTCAGCTCTGCTGGGTCTTGAGTAACTGTCATGCTCACTGGACAGAGGTAATTATGCTGATTCATTGGGCAATAAATTTATATATATATATATTCTGGAAGCAGAGGTGTGGGGGGGGGGGGGGCACTGCAAGGTTGAGCCAGTTGGCATATGGCTGGCTGTGTAGTCTAGTAGGAGTATTTGAATATATAAATAACTACCGTATATACTCGAGTATAAGCCGAGATTTTCAGCCTCTTTTTTGAGGCTGAAAGTGCCCCCCTCGGCTTATACTCGAGTCATCGCTGTCTGCCCGCTCGATCAGCGTGTCGAGCAGACAGACAGCGGCCATTCTATTCAAAAGCCGCGCCTCCGGCTCCGCCTTCGCCTGTGATAGGCGGAACACTGAATTTCCCAGCAGCCTGTGTTCCGCCTATCACGGACATCGTATCATCCTCGTACTACGGACGAGGATGATACGACGTCTGTGATAGGCGGAACACAGGCTGCTGGGAAATTCAGTGTTCCGCCTATCACAGGCGAAGGCGGCGGCGCAGCTTTTGAATTTTACAATGGCCGCCGACGAAGAGGGCACGGGACGGAGGCAAGGCAAGGCACGGCACGGCACGGGACGGGACGGGACGGGGGCAAGGCAAGGCACGACACGGGACGGATGCAAGGCAAGGCACGGCACGGGACGGAGGCAAGGAGGCAAGGCACGGGACGGAGGCTCGGGACAAAGGTAGGCTGGACACACACACACACACACACACACACACACACACACACACACACACACACACACGGATGGATGGAGACACACACAGGGATGTATGGATGGATGGATGGAGACACACACACACAGGGATGGATGGATGGATGGATGGATGGAGACACACACACACAGGGATGGATGGATGGATGGATGGAGACACACACACACAGGGATGGATGGATGGATGGACACACACACACACAGGGATGGATGGACGGACACACAGGGATGGACGGACACACAGGGATGGACGGACACACAGGGATGGACGGACACACACACAGGGATGGACAGGCATGTCTCACCCTCGGCTTATACACGAGTCAATAAGTTTGCCAGTTTTTTTGGGGGTAAATTGGGGACCTCGGCTTATATTCGGGTCGGCCTATACTCGAGTATATACGGTAAACAAAATTACATATTTTTCAGGTAAAACAGTATACATATTTATTAAATGATTAAATGAGTAGTTTGAGTAGAGTACATGTCTTTCTTTCTCCCATGCCAGCCCCCTAGCCCCCATATTCTGTTGAACAGCTGACCACCCTCATAAAAACGTGTGTACATCCCTTCTCAAACTCTAACAAACTTACCACAGAGAACAAAGGGCTCTGCTCTAGGTTACACAGTGTGTCTCAAAATCTTTATGTTATTAACGGTTTACTATGTTTGTAAGTTCTATTTAATGATCCATGGTAAATCTGTATGCGGCCCAAAGGTTGCAGGTAATGCATGTATCCTTCAGTTTAAAGTTGTTTTTTGTGGTCACATTTACATAGGCAGCACTCACCTGGACGGTCATGCATGTAACTATTACATCTAGTCTGGAAGGCACTCAGCTTCTTGCTATCCATGAAGCCACTGAGGAAGTCATTCTCTTCTTTCTGTGTGTGCGCCACCAGCACTTCCTTTGTTAGTCCAAGCTGTTTATATGGCTCTTTCTCTGTGCTAGCTGATGCAGGTGGCAGAACCTCAGAATGTGACGGCCCATCCTCTAATTCTAAGAACAGGAAAAAGTAATCATATGGGGTTAGCTGAGCAACAGGCAGAACAAGAATGTAAAGAGCAAATATGGCTATCCTTATGTAGATAACTACAAAATATAATCTATGAAATATTTAGGCAACCACAACTTCACTTTTATTGGACCAGATCTATATGAATTGTAGAGGGTAACTTAAAAGTACATTTTTGGGGGAGTTCCAAAATAGCTAGAAATACAATGCCATATTGTACATCTTTACTAATGCATGAACATGAACTAGAAGAAAACTAAAAAAAAGTTATGGTGACAAGCACATATACAGTATAAATATGGATTGTCTATAAACAGAATGTACCTGTCTCTGGATGCAGCTTCTTATCCCCCACATGTACGATTGTGCTGCTGTAGCTGCAGTGACTGGTTAAGGATGCCAAACTCTCTGCCTTGGCACCCATAGAAAGTTGTGTAATGGCAGCACCAGAAACCGGCAAGGAAGTGAGGGACGGATGTGGTAAAGAACCTGGTACAGTCTTGCAAGTGGTGGCAGGTCCAGGGAGCGATGACTGCAGACAGCGAGCATTGCTTGCCACCCCAGTTTTGGGGTTAACTACAGGACCTGCAGTAGAATCTGAAACATGAGAAGATTTAGGAGCAGGCAGGGAGGGGCGGTGCTGACAATATTTGTGCTATAACTGACTTTTTATTTGAACAGAACAATGACAAATATTAAATGCACTCCTCAGCTTTGATATCTATTGTGCTTTGGTTTTTATGATTGAAACAGAGAAGATTCAACCAACAGTAAATCAACATTGGAAAAATCCGCTGAAACCACACATTGCCCTCAATATCGACATTAGACAAACTGGAACATTATGCCAAGCCATTTCTATTATGCCACAGAGATAACATGGGCTGGCAACATAAAACTTCTAAACGCTGAGGTCGAGGTACCTGTTCGTCTTCCAGCTTACCTCTTTGGTCTTGCTTTTGAAATTGATCGTTAGAAGCAAAGGATGCTATGCTGCCAGGTGAGACAAATTTACTTTTTTCAGAAGATAGCACACTGCAGCTTTCTAGGTATCTAAGAACCAAGGGAGTAAAAAAAAAATGAAAAAAATAAATAAATACACATTACAAAGTTCCTCCTATATCTGACTTGAACAGAACCCTGATCGTTCATTGGTCAAAATGGTTTGTCTCAACACATACATTTTATATATTCATTATATACTTAAAATGAATTAATGTTTAGGTTATGCACTAACCTTCCCTTTTTAAAAAAAAAGCATATCAAGATTACGCTGTTCCCCGATGTGTTCCCACACCAACATACCCCACTGCCTAAACCTATTTCTACACAAACACATCAGACTTCATGTAACCATCAAACTACAAGCCCTAAATCAACAGCTGTGTTTTTAGCTCAGGGTCCTCTGTGGATTGTGTTTAAGACTTATTTTAAAGAAGTTCACTTTAGAACTTATTACAGGTTCCATCCATTTTTAGGATTTTTAGCATCTGCTGCTTCTTCTCCCCTCCGACCCCCTTCCCTGTGACAATGGTGGAGGATCTTCCCCTCACATCCACTGTCATAATTTGAAAATAGCGCAGCGGTACAGTTTCCTGTGAATGAATGCCTTCAAGTACCACCAGCCATTTAAGCGGACTGCTTGTAGTTTTCAATGAACTATGAGGGCACTGGTAAGTGCCCTTGCAGTCCATTGATCTCCCTGCTCTCAGGCAACTGTCTGCCCACACCAAGCAGACAGCTATGCTGCGAGTCTGCAGGACCTTGATATTGCACCTGCGATCTGCCGATCACGGGTGCAATGCTCTGCAGGCTCCTAGGAAAAAATATAATAAATGTACATTTTTTTACATGCAAAAATTGTGCATTTATTTTTTTTGAAGATGAACTTATCCATTAAGGATTATATGGTTTAAGTCTGCTGGTGTAGAAATAGGTGTAGGCAATTGGAGCTGCTTTAGTGTTAGAAGCACAGTGGTGTAGTGGGTAGCACTCTCACCTAGCAGTAAAAAGGGTCGCTGGTTCAAATCCCAACCACGACACTACCTGCCTGGAGTTTGCATGTTCTCCCTGTGCCTGCGTGGGTTTCCTCCGGGTAATCCGGTTTCCTCCCACCACTCCAAAGACATGCAGGTAGGTTAATTGGCTTCTGTCAAAAATTGGTCCTAGTATATGAATGGGGACCTTGGATCGTGGGCTCATTGATGGTAGGGACTGACATGAGTGTGCAATGTACAGGGATAGGGACAATTGTAGACACTCACTCAGGTTGAACTGGATGGACTGGTGTCTTTATTCAACCTAACTAACTATGAAACTATGAAACACATTGGGGAACAATGTTATTTTGACATATTTGCACTCACACAAGCCGTACAAAAAAAAAAAAAAAATACAAACTAAGTTTTAAGGTTCATTTTCAAGCACTTATCATTTGTAGGAATGATTTTTTTTTTCAGCCCATATATGGAAAAAATAAAAATGTATGCTTCTGTAAAATTAGACTGTCTATACAGAATTATGTCCTAGGAAACACTTGTAAGATCTTTGCACTTATATGTGAAGGTCTACTAAACCATGGCTATTTTCACTGCACAACTCATGCAACTCAAAGGATATACAAATGTGAATACTTTCACATGTATGGTATAATGTTATGAAGTTGGTGAAATGGTGCAAAGCCAGAGTGAAACACAAAGTACTCTGTATGAACTTTGTACATCCTGCTCCAAGAGGACTGAGAACTTTGAGTGGGAGGGAAACAAAAATTAGAGCCGTAGGGGGCCCAACTGATGTCAAAAGTCAATGGGTGTTTCAGTATTCCAGTCTCCACCTCTAATTGAAACATCGGTTTTAAATGACCAGGTCTGGGTTTGTTCAATGCAATAAACAATAAAAAAGTATACTGTACTGGACTAAAATTACATTGTATATGTATGCACTGGTAGAAAATATAATAATAAATATAAACATTCTTGACTGCTTTTTGAGAGTTCTCTTTAAGGAGATGCTTAATATCTGTGATAAAAATAACTTGCCAAGCTGTTCAAGCTCCAGATTAAGTCTCACCTAATGACACTGTCCAAGCAGTTGATTTGCTGGTAAGAGTACGGAGGCTGTTTTGTTGGTAGCGGGTCACTCTGTAGAGGGCAGGCAGCCATTCCTGAGCCCTCGCTATTGACATCTTTACTGCACCTGTTAACTTTATCTGTGACACCTGTTAGTGAGATGCTGCAGTTAATTGTAGGCAGTATATTAATCTTTGTAGCCACAACATTATCAGTAGCAATTACATTAACAGCTTCTGATATTCCTATCAGGTCTTCCTAGAAACACTAACACATTGAAGAAAAACACTTCATGTACACTAGTTACAAATCTGACATGGCCATTTTTCCCAACAAAATCATACTTTAGATATAACTGACTTTACAAGACACTGAATTGCTATTGTACTATATACAAACAAAAAAGGCAGCGTTATCCACCGATACAGTTTATGTACTTTTATTTTGGTAGAACATCAAAATTAGAAAATGTGGCTACTGTGCACAATAGACACTGCCTACTACACCAGAGTTACAAAAAAGACAGAATTCAAAACAAGTGGATGTGTTGACCATAGCAAGCAAGTTTAGCAGTTTTTCTTTAACCACTTGCCGTCCATGCTATAGCGGAAAAATGGCTACAGCGCAGGCTTAAATTTGCCAGGAGGGTGTCCATATACGTCCTCCCATTCTCACGCACCTCCCTGGGGCGTGAGACTTGGATGATCATAGATCGGGTAAAGGGTCAATCACAGTAGGCCTTTAACCACGTTATCAGCTGTTAGCAAAACAGCTGATCATGGAAATAAACAGATGCTGGTTATCAGGTTTTTTTTATCTCCCTTCATGCTACAGCGTGAAGGAAAAATAAAGGAACCCTGGCTTCGATTAGAGGGACATCGGTCACATTAGCGCCTGAATGTACTGCAAATCAGTGTCATCAGCGCTCATCAGTACCGCTCCATCAGTGCACAAATTATGAATACATTTTTTTTTTTTACATTTTCGGCCTTGTTTTGTTGGTTTAGTAAAAAAAAAAAAAAAAAAAAAAAAAAAAAAAAAAAACCCCAGTGGTGATCAAATACTAACAAAACAAAAGCTCTATGTGGAAAAAAAAATTATAAACATGCCATATGGGTATGGTGTTACATGACCGCGCAACTGTGATTCCAAGTGTGAGCACTGCAAACAGAAAATTAGCCTGGGCAGGAAGAGGGTATAAGTGCCCAGTAAGTGGTTAAATACAGATGAACAATAGAAACAGCTAAAAGGCAACACAGTGGTTAAGGAACCAAAACTCCACCGGATCTTTATTGTTAGGGTAGTAAATCTTGAAAGCTGCAGCTCCTCTGTAACTTAGGCCAGAGAGCCATAATCTTTTATGCAGGAAGTAAATAAAAGTGCAAAGAAGTCATCAGCCATTAAAATGATAGCTTCTGGTGAATAAGCTTTTTTTTTTAAAGTTTGGGTGCAAAAGATAATAGATTACCATTATCTGCAGTTGGGGCATCCTAGTTCCAAGAACAAACCCTTGACCCAGACTGTGTAATGAATAGGTAGAGTTAGATATTGTTAGCCTAATTCACTAGTGCTAATTCATATTCTGTACACCTGTAGAATATCAGCAAGTTTTCATGACTAGGATTTTTGCACTCGCCATGAAATTCTTTGTCTAGGAGTACATTGAAGGACACAGTTTGATTACAATAAGCAGTCTAGGATTATGCTGCCACCTACAGGACAGAGACACTAGGCAAGCCCCCTTAAGGCTATAAACACACACAACCACCTCAAACCACGGTTGTAGCAAGTAGCTCAAAGAGAAAAAGAAGGGAACAAGCAGTGTCCCTTCAATGGATCCTGAGAAATAGAATTTCATAGCAAATAGAACTACAGTCTACAACATTCACCAAGCGCAAACGTATATATCCCGAAACACCTCCAAATGAAAGATCATGCTTTCATGTCCAGCCATTGTGTTCCCAGAAAATCTATCTGCAAGGTCTCCAACTAGTAATGTGCACCCTGCAGATTAATGGAACATGAAATGCCACCTAGGACAGGATAGAATCTACATCATCACTGCCTCAATATTCCTGCTGCCCCTTGATGTCTTCTGTAAGCCAAAACTGTGCCATTACCCGATTGAATTTGGGCCAGATGATCATTTATAAAAGAGGGGGACCAGTGAAACATAGGAAAAAAAATCTCAACTTTAAGATGTTAATTGAAAGCTTCAGTTCTTCCTGAGATTAACAACCCTAAACAGACCAACAGAACTTGGCCACAACCAAAAATAATGTCTGTCATGAAACCTTTCATTGCAAAGTGCGTTGGGGACAGAAGCCACTGACATAAACGTCCTAAAAAAGTGTCACTGGATTATCTTGCCCACAGAAAGAATACATTTGTACCAGCCATGAGAATTTACCATTGCAAATATCTGTGGTGGAATTGTACAGCTCCACAAAGGAAGACAAATGTTGGGATTGAAGATGCAAAACCTGATTCTGCAGTTTTGATAGCTTTCCCTGTAGCAGAAAGATTTTTGCCTAAAAAGGTATCAGGAAAAGGACCAAGTACTGCTAACAATGTGACAGAATCATAGATGATTTCTCAAAGTTCAGGATCAATCCAAAATCCTCCAAGGTCTGAATTGTGATTGATAGATTTGAGACTAAGGACAGAAAGATCTGCTCACACAGCAGGAATTTGTCCAGGTATCGGATGACTGGAATGTCTGAGATTAAGGCAAGGACCTTTGTGAATACTTTCAGAGCCAAGGCAAGACCTTTGGGAAAAGTCACAAATGGACAGTGATTTTAGCAAATTCTTCACTTTGCAACAGACTTGGAAAGATGGGAATGTGTAAATACACATCCTGCATGTTCATTGATACGTAGAAGTCTCTACAATGAAGGGAGGCAATAAGACTAGAAATTCTGAAAGAATGGTTCATCCAGGAACTGGAACCAGACTTGGAGAGAGCCCCCTCACCACTGCAAGAATTTCATGCAGCGAAGAGTATAAAACAGTGGTCATCAACCCTTTCCTTAGGGCCCACTAACAGGCTAGATTTTATGTATTACCTTGGGGAGATGCAGACTATAAAATTATATCACCTGTGATGTATGTCAGTTATCTTGCAAACCTGGCCTGTTAGTGGGCCCTGAGGACAGGGTTGATGACCACTGGTATAAAAGATGATCCCCCCCACAAAGGGCAGGCACAGTAAGGCATTATATTATTGCTCTGCCAGGCAGCATTTAAGGAAAAGCACCCTGCTGATTTAAGCAGAGGAAAAGGTTACCATAGACATAACTCAGTTACCATCCAGTGCCAGGGTCACACACAAAGTTCAGCATGACAGTCAATGCAAATCAATAAGTTTCAGCACCAGCAGGCACTCCCTGCTTAATTGTTTAGACTTGTCAGCCAAAGTGTGGGAAATTGCTTCAAAGATTGTCAGTAAGATCTTAAATGTGGAACTTCAACCAAAAGGGGAAGTTCCATTCACTTTATCCTCCTCCCCTCTACCTCTGCCATATTTGGAAACTTTTGGGGTTGGGGAGAGCAGGTACCTAGATATGACAGGTACCAGCTCCCACTTCCACTCAGATCACCTAATCAACTCATGGCCTGCCTGCAACCTTCCTGAACATGTCACAGGTCCCAGAAAGCTGAAGCGCAGTGAGGCTCACACATGCGCAGTGGGCAGCCAGCTGTGAAGCTGCAAGCTGCCCACAGTTAACATCCCGGTACCAGGAACAAAAAATCCAGTACCAGAAAAAAAAAAAAAAAAATCAGCAGCTACAGTTTTTGTAAAAAAAAAAAAAAAAAAAAAAAAAAAACTGAAAAAAGCTTTAAAGGCTGGAACATCTTCTACATGAATGGTCAATTCTTTTACAAGGGCAATACACAGGCGCAACTCCTGGAGAAGTAGACCATTTTGTGACAAAAACAGAAGTGTTTAGAAGCCAGTAATCACAGAATGCACAGCCTCTATTAGTAAGAATACAGGCTGACTTGGTTTTGGTGAAACTACTGATTGAAAATCAGCTTGAGGTCCCCTCCTTTAAATTGGTTGTAAACCCTCATACTCAGTGAAGCTACTGGCCTCAGGTGAAACACAGAGATAAACAAGTAAAACATATGTGGGAGGATTTGTTTTATCTGCGGTCTTCTTTTACATCCCTTCTGAATTTAGATAAAATCATCTGTCAGGAGCATAGAGGAGGGGGCTGAGAGCTGCAGTTACAGCTCTCGTATACAGTGTGTGAGAGCTGTTTTGAGGAAAGGGACACCCAACCCCCCCCCCCACCCCCCTTTCAGAGATGAGGAACTGTTAGAGCTCTGATCCAGATAATCTGCAAGGAATCCTTAGGGTAAACTGTCCTGACCTAAATGGCGGCATTCTATGCTAACTGGAACAGTTCTGACTGTAGGGCAATCACAGGAAGAACAACAGTACCGTATATACTCGAGTATAAGCCGAGATTTTCAGCCTCTTTTTTGAGGCTGAAAGTGCCCCCCTCGGCTTATACTCGAGTCATCGCTGTCTGCCCGCTCGATCAGCGTGTCGAGCAGACAGACAGCGGCCATTCTATGATTCAAAAGCCGCGCCTCCGGCTCCGCCTTCGCCTGTGATAGGCGGAACACTGAATTTCCCAGCAGCCTGTGTTCCGCCTATCACGGGCGTCGTCTCATCCTCGTACTACGGACGAGGATGATACGACGTCCGTGATAGGCGGAACACAGGCTGCTGGGAAATTCAGTGTTCCGCCTATCACAGGCGAAGGAGGAGGCGCGGCTTTTGAATTTTACAATGGCCGCCGACGAAGAGGGCACGGGACGGAGGCAAGGCAAGGCACGGCACGGGACAGGACGGGACGGGACGAAGACAAGGCACGACACGGGACGGAGGCTCGGGACAAAGGCTCGGGACACAGGTAGGCTGGACACACACACACACACACACACACACACACACACACACACACACACACGGATGGAGACACACACACACGGATGGATGGATGGATGGAGACACACACACACACAGGGATGGATGGATACACACACACACAGGGATGGATGGATGGATGGAGACACACACACACAGGGATGGATGGATGGATGGATGGAGACACACACACACAGGGATGGATGGATGGATGGATGGAGACACACACACACAGGGATGGATGGATGGATGGACACACACACACACAGGGATGGATGGACGGACACACAGGGATGGACGGACACACAGGGATGGACGGACACACACACAGGGATGGACAGGCATGTCTCACCCTCGGCTTATACACGAGTCAATAAGTTTGCCAGTTTTTTTGGGGGTAAATTGGGGGCCTCGGCTTATATTCGGGTCGGCCTATACTCGAGTATATACGGTATATGAATTTAGGCCTCATGTACACTGCTGCTGGTAAACGGATGCTCAGAGGCAGTTGGATGCTTTTTTTCAGCTGCCCCTGAACTTATCCAATGTTATGTTATGTGTACATGTACACGGGTTCGTTTAATATTTTTAGGCAGTTGAGTTTAGAGGCCTTTTTTGGAAAGCAAAAAAATGAGTTCAGGTGCTGAGTTTAGAGGCGTTTCAAGCGCCAAACGGCTCTAAACGTGGCAGAAAAAAAAAAAAACACGGCTAAGCGTGGCAGGTAAACGCGCCAAAGCGGACGTTTTAAATGTGGGTTACTATCTGTCAAGTTAAATCGTTCAGGAGAGGTTGCAAAAACGTCCCCTTGTACATTAAGCCTAAGAAAATATGTGCTTGTAGGCTAATTGGTGACACTTACAAGATATCCAATATCTAAAATTTAAATCTACCAGTACCTGTTAAAAAAAAGGGTACAAAATATTCAAATTCTCCCAAAAAAATATAACTGAAATGGAACATGACATCCATTCTCTTAAAGACATTAAGCGATACTGAACAGGTGTGAGGGGTTTTAGACTCAAGAAGGCTGGACCTTCATTTTTTGATTTTTTACCTAATGTCCATTTCTTCTGCAAGCAGTAGTATAACCTTTGTTATAGCCGTGTCCCTCAGTGGATGAAAACCCTCTTTTAGCTATCATATTTCTACCCATTGACCACTGCCTTACATGAGGGGCCAGATCAGTACATTAGATCACATGCCAAATACAGTTTTGGTGCATTATTTCCATGCGAAATGCGATAACTGCTATGAGTAAAAAACACAAAAAAATAAATAAAATAAAAATAAATCGGTCTTATGAACTCTATGGGACCCTTCTAAAACATGAAGGTATCATTAATAAACACATAATTATACCAAAAAGAAAAAAAAAGTTGTAGTATATCACCTTTCAAAGATTTTTTTATTTTTTTTGGGCATTTTCATTTAAAAGCATTCTGGCTATCTGAACATCTGGAATACGAGACAAATTTATTTAAACCTTTTTAACATAGGACTACTTACTATATATTACATTGACCCGCACACTTAACCACTTTCAGACCGGACCATTTTGCTGGTCAAAGACCAGACCACTTTTTGCGATTCGGCACTGCGTCGCTTTAACTGACAATTGCGCGGTCGTGCGATGTGGCTCCCAAACAAAATTGACGTCCTTTTTTTCCCACAAATAGAGCTTTCTTTTGGTGGTATTTGATCACCATTGCGGTTTTTATTTTTTGCGCTATAAACAAAAATAGAGCGACAATTTTGAAAAAACGCATTATTTTTTACTTTTTGTTATAATAAATATCCCCCAAAAATATATAAAAAAAATTTTTTTCCCTCAGTTTAGGCCAATACGTATTCTTCTACATATTTTTGGTAAAAAACAAAAAAAAAATCGCAAGAAGCGATTATTGATTGGTTTGCGCAAAAGTTATAGCGTTTACAAAATAGGGATAGTTTTATAGCATTTTTATTAATAATTTTTTATTATTTTTTTTACTAGTAATGGCGGCGATCAGCGATTTTTATTGTGACTGCGACATTGTGGGGGACCCATCGGACATTTTTGACACATTTTTGGGGTCATTTATACAGTAATCACTGCTATATAAATGCAGTAAATCCTGTGTAAATGACACTGGCAGTGAAGGGGTTAACCAGTGGGTGGCAGTGTAGGGGTTAAGTGTTCCTAGGGGTGTGTTACTAACTGTGGGGGGGGTTGGGCTTTCATTTAGTGAACACTGATCTCATGGAGCAGAGATCAGCGTCACTAGTTGCTAGGCAGAATGGAGAAATGCTGTTTACACGGCATTTCCTCCATTCAGCCGTCCCGTGAGATGATCGCGGGTCCTGCGACCAGACTCACGGGGGTCCCGACCAGCGCGGGAGCGCGCCGCCGGCGGCGCGCTCCCGATGGCAGGGCGGCATTGAAGATTGGACGTACATGTATGCCAATATGCCTGCCCATGCCATTCTGTCGACGTACATCGTCGTGCGCTGGTCGGGAACCGGTTAAAAAAGGATGCCCTTTTCCAACTTCCCTATACCACAATTTTTCAAATAAATCTTTCACCCGTTTATGTACTTGATACAGTTGCATGATACAGATTACGGACTAAACCCCTGTTTTTAACGCATACTGTTAGACAGGTTAATTTGGTTGTCTGCGAGCTGGTGGTAAGTAGACTTTAGTATTTCCCTGGGCATTCCCCAGACCTTGTTGTTACCTGTTGTTTAGCCTTCCAAAGCCACTTACTGCGATAGCCAGCTATAGATGAGGGCGGTGGGCAAGTTCTTGATAACACGGTAGTGTTTGCATTGGTCCAGCAGTGCACCAACACCTTTGCTGCCATTGTGCTCTTGCTGGGTGTTTGGTGTGTTCCTGTACCTTTAAGGAGGGGTGGCTCCCCTTCAGTCCACCTGCCCTCATCTAACCATCAGAATGCATGTGCCTCCACTGCGGGGACACTATGTTAGTGTTAGGACCACAGATACCAGGGTGCCTTGACGTGGCTCTGTGGCTCACGCATGCGTTTGCAAATGCGTGCGGACTAAACCCCTGTTTTTAACGCATACTGTTAGACAGGTTAATTTGGTTGTCTGCGAGCTGGTGGTAAGTAGGCTTTGGTTTTTCCCTGGGCATTCCCCAGACCTTGTTGTTGCATGATACAGATGTTCAGATAGTCGGGATGTTTTTAATGTTAAAAATACAAAGGCATGTGGCTTTAATGTATTACATTTTTTTTAAAGGGGATATACTCCCACATTTGTTTTTTTGGTATAATTATCTTATAGGTTTAGTAAAGATATATTTAGGTAGAGTTCATAAGACAGGCTTTTTGTGGAGATTTTGTTAAATGCAGATAACTCCAGACCTATAGGGAGTTGAATAGGTACAAGATAGAGAAATAAATTAATGAAGCTTAATTAAAAACACACAAAGTCACACTATGTCCTCCCATACCTGTTTCAGGGGTGATCTTCAGATTAGGGTGATCTTTTGTTTCTAGGCTGGTAGATGCCTGCTGTCCCTTTCGTCCACGCACAGGTCGAGTTCCCTGCAGAACACAGAAAAGTATTCTATGAAAAACTGCAGCCCTACATTAGCACCAGCACCACACACACCTGTACATGAATATTTGCTGGCAATTTTAGTATGAAAGAAGGCCATGGTTAGGTGTGCAAGTAAGATCTGGGATAAAGTTGGGAATAGTCCACTGCTGACATTAGGACCAGGGGTAAAAGGAGCTTATGATTCTTTTGGCCATGTGTGAGGTATAATATTGCCGGAAAATATTAGGTGGTGTACGTGAGTTGGAGTCAAAAGCAGTTTGGCAACTGACAGGTAACCCTGCGATTTGCTCCTTTTTGGAAAAATAAACCATTTTAATGCTGATACAACCACTAGCTTATACATCTCTTCATTCCAACACCATCAGCCATAGGAAGAAAATGAGAATGCCTTGTGCTAGCTATATCTCATGACATTGAACTTACACAGAGGGTGCATATTCTCTCCATAACTCATGTGACCGCATTGGGGTTTGGTAGTTGCCTTATTCAGGCATTCACACATGGTAGAAAAGGTAGCGAGTGTCATATTACCCTATAACCAAAATGGGAGTTATACTTCACTTTCAGCGACCTACGGAAAAGGAAAGAGTACAAGCTGATAAACTACACAGCTGAACTTTCAAGTAAAGTTGGGAAGGAACAAATTGTAGTAGCAGAACATGCCACTACTTTTGATGGTTTTATCTGGCAGCCTGTACCTTGGAGTACAGTGAAGCGTGCAACAGATTTTTAGAGACCACGAGTTATATGCCATTACCTTCATGCGGAACGATAATCTCCACTCCGGCGCTGTGGTGTCCCACATCTGCCTCGCTAGCCAGTCTTCCACATTCTGATCATCGGTTATTTTTCATTCATCCTGGCAGATGCTGAAATTTTACTCTGAGCTTCGCATGTGCACCTCAGTGTAGTGTGAACAGGCAGGTCAGAAACTATACTGCAGTAGAGGCATAGAATGTCCCTTCTGCATTAAAAATAAACCTGCCCGTTAGCAACTTTTTTTAAAACGAAAAGTTTAATTGTTTTTAGGTGCTCGGACACTGGAAACTTCCTATTCTTAGACCATTCGGCATACCGAAGCATTAAAACTGAGGAGGTGAGCAAAAATCATAGCAACTGAGAACTGCCAACAGGCCCACAGAAAGAACAAAAAACCCAAATACTCCAACAGCAGCTTGAAGCACCTTGCGGCCAAAGTTTGGATCAGCAGAGGCCAGAATGCCCACCTTGTTGAATTTATTAGGACCAGGTGGTGGCCTTGCAAATTGAGAATACAGAGGTTTGATCCTGAAAAGCCTAGAAGAAAACAGTTCCAACGGAATAGGCTCTGATGGAAAAGGGAGGAACTTTGCCCTAAGGGTGGAGAGCCCTTGGAAATAAGTGGTCTTATCCCATTGGCAATGTTGTAGATGGAGGCAGGGTGACTTCTAGGAGAGTCCACAGGCAAGACAGACTCTTGCAAATAGAGGTTGTAACTTTCAGGTAGATCCTGACAGCCCTAACCACATCATGGCAATGTAGGACAATTACTTTGTCGTGTTTTAGGGCAGGGCAGAGGGAAGATAGGAAAATGTTCGAATTGAGGTGAAAAGGAGGAGACTACCCTAGGCAAAAAAGTTTTGATCCCAAAACCACGTTGTTGCTGACCAAAACAAGAAAAGGATCAGATGGGGATCAAGGCGGCAACCATAAAAGGTGCTTTCACACCCGCAATCTTGTTAGATGCAAGAAAACTGGGGTTCCCGCAATCAGGCACTCTGCTAAGTTTAACAACAGTCCTCAGCTGCAGAGCCAACTATAAAAACATTGTAACGTTTTGTTCTTTAGATAAAAAGAATGAACTTTGGTCTGTAAATGAGGGCAGTTTACCCACTTAAAGTGTTACTAAACCCAGTAATATGAAAATAGTCCATCCAGCCCCCCAGTGCCCACGGCTTACACATTTTTTTTTTAATTACATTACTGCCACTATATACCTTTTTTGGATGATCTGTATACCACAGTTACTTGATAAACTGCACAGTTTCTCCAGTGCTGAGAGTATGGGGAGGAGGAGATTTCCACTACAGCCTGTACATACACCCACATGTGTGATTTCAATATCATGTGGACTGGCCATCTCTGAGAATAAGTAATTGTTCTCTCCAGCATAAAAAGACAACTGAGCATGTGCAGGCCAGCTACTCTACCTGTGTTAGCTGGCCTTCCCCAGACAGTACAGAAAGGTGGAAGATTTATGCACACAGGATAAAAACTGCTTTTTTACACAATGCAGAGGAATAAGCCCTTAAGTTCCAGTGCGAGTATAATAGCCTGCTATGCTGCATATACAGACTGATTTTACTGTTGTGGGTTTAGTAACACTTTAAAGAATAAACCCTTTTTCTGACACCTTTTTTTTTTTGCTAGAAAATTACTTAGAACCCCCAAACTAAGATATATAGATATAGAGAGCCAGAGAGATATCTCTATTTAGCAGAGACCCTAGAGGCTAAAATGGTGGTTGTTGCAATATATTATGTCACACTGTATCCGCGCAGCGGTCTTTCAAATGCAATTTTTTGGGGGAAAACATATACTTTAATTAATTTAAAAAAAAAAACGAAACAGTAAAAGTTAGCCCAATTTTTTGTAGCGTATGAAAGATGTTGTTAAGCCACGAGAATCGTGATCTTTATTCTTAGCAAAAACATTGCGATTCTCATTTTGCCCAGAATCATGCAGCCCTAATGGGTAGTTAGTTGTGACCAAGGACCATGTACTCAGGGAGTTCTGTAAGGAAGTTGTAAACTCTACCAGCCTGTAATGTTTGCATCTGCCCTTACCTCATTCCAAGTCCTGAAAAGGATTGCATTCACCAATTCCAGGGCAGGATTGGAAATCCACCATGTCAGGGAGATCTTTGCCTAAATAGACAGTAGCATTGGCCAACCACAGACTGGATTTTTCCACATCTTGATGTTGGACTGAAAGGGTCTGGAGTGAAACTCGGCAAAGGGAAATGCCTCAAAAAAAAGGAGACAATCATGAGGTAGAGAACCCTCACACAGATGTAAAGGGATGTTGTTGTGACTAGATGTTCCAAGAACTGGAGCTTAGGAACACCCTCTTCATCTGAGTGAGGAAGATTCTTGCTTGGGCCGTGTCCAACTTTAGATCAAGTGCTCCAGATGCTGTGTTGGCTGGAGAACAGACTTTGCAAAGACCCACCCAATTACTTTAAACCTTTGGTTGGGTAATCAACTTTTCATATTGGGAGATCACTTTCTGGCAGAGGAGTCCTTCAACAAGGGATGAAAAACCAGAAGAGGGAGAAGCACATTTGTGAATACTCGGGCTACAGAGGTCCACAGCAAAATGTAGGAAGCACTGGTGTAAATGGAAAAACTATGTCTACCAATTCAATTTCCTTTTTCTGAGCAAAGCAATAACAGATCTTAGCTGTGGTGTATCTGGATTTTGCAAAAGCATTTGGCACAGTTCCCCATAAATGTTTACTGCACAAAATAAGGTCTGATGGCATGGACCATAGCGTGAATACATGGATTCAAAACCGGCTACAAGGGCAAAGTCAGAGGGTGGTGATGAATGGGGAAATACTCGGAATGGCCAGGGGTGGGTAGTGGGGTCCCACAGGGTTCTGTGCTTGGACCAATCCTATTTAATTTGTTCATAAACAACCTGGAGGATGGGGTAAGCAGTTCAATCTCTGTATTTGCGGACGATACTAAGCTAAGCAGGGCAATAACTTCTCCGCAGGATGTGGAAACCTTGCAATAAGTTCTGATCAAATTTATGGGGTGGGCAACTAAATGGCAAATAAGGTTTAATGTAGAAAAATGTAAAATAATGCATTTGGGTGGTAAAATATGATTGCAATCTATACACTGGGGGGAGAACCTCTGAGGAAAATCAAGGATGGAAAAGGACCTGGGGGTCTTAGTAGATGATAGCAGCAGCTTGGCATTGTATGCCATTGCTGAGCCTAATAAAGTAAACAGAATATTGGCATGCATTAAAAAAAGGGATTAACTCCAGGGGTAAAGTGAGAATTCTCCCACTCTACAATACTCTGGTCCGGCCACACCTGGAGTATGCTGTCCAGTTCTGGGCACCAGTCCTCAGGAAGGATGTACTGTAAATGGAGCGAGTACAAAGAAGGGAAACAAAGCTAATAAAGAGTCTGGAGGATATTAGTTATGAAGAAAGGTTGTGAGCACTCAACTTATTCTCTCTGGAGAAGAGACGCTTGAGAGGGGATCCGATTTCAATTTACAAATACCATACTGGTGACTCCTCAATAGGGATAAAACAATAGGGATAAACTACGTAGAGGGTTCTTTACTGTAAAGGCGGCAAGGATGTTGAATTCCATTCCACAAGCAGTGGTTCCAGCGGAGGGCATCGATAGTTTAAAAAAACGATTAGATAAGCATCTGAAAGACTGCAACGTACAGGGATATACAATGTAATACTGACATATAATCACACAAATGGGTGAGGTTGAAAAAAGACACAAGTCCAACCTAAGATCTTTTAGAGTGCATCTAGAATTTTGGAACATGTAGAAATTGGTTTAGCGATTTTAAGTCCAGTATTGAGAAGATGTCCCCATTTTGATATTGGGCTGTAAACAGGTTTGAATGGAAACCTAGAGACCTCCCTTCTGAAAGAACTGGTACAACCACTATACATGTACAATCACTATACATGGTGCACCTAATGTTGGTACAAGGCGGCCATTAAAGCTTTTGAATAGATACTGTCACTAAAAGTGAAGAGGGGGAAGAGATAGAAAGTTTAATTTGTACATCTTTGAAATGGCACATTGGACCCAAAAGGTCTAAGATGTCAACAGACATCCACCCACTCCAAGGAGTGGGGGTGCCACTTCATTGTGAGGAAGGCTTGGGAGTAGAAGTAGGAGATGTAGGCTTTTTCTTTAGGTGTAGGAGTACCTTACCTCCAGTAACTTTCTTCATGAAATTGCCAAGGGATTTCCCCTAAGATGCATTCACTTTTTTTTTTTTTTTTTAACCAAGAAGCATGTTCAGCAGACTACAACGAGGGGAAAAAAGTATGTGATACCCTGCGGATTTTGTAAGTTTGTTCACTGAGAGAAAAAAAAAAAAGAAGGATCAGTCTAATCTTAATTGTAGGTTTATTTTAACCACATGCTGACCGATGCACGCCGATATACGTCGGCAGAATGGCACGGACAGGCAAATGAGTACCTTTAAATTTGCCGGCGTGCCATCGCGCGCGCGCCGGTCGGGACCTCCGTGAGACCGATCGCGGGTCCCGTGGACTCGATCGCCGCAGGGATACCCACGATCATCTCACGGGGAGGAAGAACGAGGAGATGCTAATGTAAACAAGCATCTCCCCGTTCTGCGTAGTGACAGATCTCTGCTCCCTGTAATCGGATGAAAGAGATAAGTGATGTGGCATACACAGCCACGCCCCCCCAACGTTAGAAATACTCCCCAGGGCACACTTGACCCCTACACTGCCAGCTAATGGTTAACCCCATTCACTGCCAGTATCGTTTACACAGGAATCAGTGCATTTGTATAGCACTGATTGTTGTATAAGTGACAATGGTCCCAAAAATGTGTCCGCCATAATGTCGCAGTCACGTTAAAAAAAAACATTTTTTTTTTTAAAATAAAAATGCCATAAAACTATCCCCTATTTTGTGAACGTTATAACTTTTGCGCAAACCAATCAATCACTTACTGCGATTTTTTTTACCAAATATATGTAGAAGAATACACATCGGGCTAAACTGAGGAAAAAAAATGTTATATATATATATATATATATATATATATATATATATATATATATATATATATATATATATTTGGGGGATATTTATTATATATTAAAAAATAAATAAAAAAAAAGTGTTTTTTTCAAAATTGATGCTCTTTTTTTTGTTTATAGCGC
The DNA here is from genome assembly GCF_037356315.1 of Lithobates pipiens. Taxonomy (NCBI): domain Eukaryota; kingdom Metazoa; phylum Chordata; class Amphibia; order Anura; family Ranidae; genus Lithobates; species Lithobates pipiens. Next base: position 472,956,020 of record NW_027507758.1, on the reverse strand, counting down.
AAAAAATAAAAACCACAGGGGTGGACAAACAGCGCCAAAACAAAAGCTCTGTTTGTGGGGGAAAAAAAAATACTTCAATTGTTTTGTCAGTTAAAGCGACGCAGTGCCGAAAAAGTGCTCTGTTCTTTGGCCTGCAAAATGGTCCGGGGCTTAAGTGGTTAACAGAGAGAGACAGAACAAAAAAAATAAAGAAAAACGCGTTTCAAAAAAGTTATAAATTGATTTACATTTCAACGAGTGAAATACGTATGTGACCCCCTTTGCAAAACACGACTTGGTGGAAAAATCCTTGTTGGCAATCACAGAGGTCAGACATTTCTTGTAGTTGGCCACCAGGCTTGCACACATCTCAGAAGGGATTTTGTCCCATTCCTCTGTGCAGATCCTCTCAGTCATTAAGGTTTCAAGGCTGACGTTTGGCAACTCAAACCTTCAGCTCTCTCCACATATTTTCTATGGGAGTAAGGTGTGGTGGCTGCCTAGGACACTCCAGGACCTTAATGTGCTTCTTCTTGAGCCACGCCTTCGTTGTCCTTGGCTACATGTTTTGGTCATTGTCCTGTTGATATATCCTTCCATGACCCATTTTCAATGCCCTGGCTGAGGGAAGGAGGTGCTCATCTAAGATTTGATGGTACACGGGCCCGTCCATCGTCCCTTTGATGCAGTGAAGTTGTACTTTCCAAATAGCAGAAAAACACTCCCAAAGCATAAGGTTTCCACCTCAATTTTTGATGGTGGGAATGGTGTGTTTAGGATCATAGGCAGCATGCCTCCTCCAAATAGGGAGAGTTGAGTTGATGCCAAAGAGCTTGATTTTGGTCTCATCTGACCACAACACTTTCACCCAGTTCCCCTCGGAATCTTTGAGATGTTCATTAGCTAACTTCACAGGCCTGTACATGTGCTTTCTTGAGCAGGGGGACATTGCAGGCGCTACAGCAATTCAGTCCTTCACAGTGTAGTCTGTTATCAATTGTTTTCTTGGCAACTATGGTCCCAGCTGCCCTGAGAGCGATAAGATTCTTCTGTGTAGTTCTGGGCCAATTTCTCAGTGTTCTCATGATCATTGGAACTCCACATGGTGAGATCTTGCATGGAGCCCCAGACCAAGGGAGATCGATTGTGATTTTGTGTTTTTTCCCCCATTTGCAAATAATTGCACCAACTGTTGTCAACCTCTCACCTGCTTGCCGATGGTCTAGTAGCTCATTCCAGCGTTGTCTAGGTTTACAATCTCGTCCCTGACATCCTTGGACAGTTCTTTGGTCTTGGCCATGGTGGAGAGATTGTACTCTGATTGCTTCTGTGGACAGGTGTCTTTTATACAGGTAAAAAGTTGAGATTAGGAGCACTCTTTAAGAGTGCTCCTAATCTCAGCTCGTTACCCGTACAGAAGACACATGGGAGCCAGAAATCTCACTCATTAAAAGGCAAATCAATTTAGAACTTTTTTGAAATGCGTTTTTCTGGATATTTTTGTTGTTTTCTTTCACTGTTAGTATAAACCTCCCATTAAAATTATAGACTGATCATTTGTCAGTGGGCTAACATACAAAATTAGCAGGGGATCAAATACTTTTCCCCTTACTGTAAGCTTTTAGTCATAAAATCCTGTGCATGTCCACAGAGATCAAAGGGAAGCTTGAGCCCCACAGGGGTTCTATTTTGGTTGTGGAGAATCAAGTGCTTTAGGCAAAGACTAGTGCACACTGCATTCCTGTAGGTGTCCACAGTGGAAAGCATTTGGCATAAAACCATTGTTTGTACCTCATAGGATAAGAGGGAGTGAAAAGCCTCTTCTACATAATCAGTGTGTCTTTACCTCCATATCTAAGTAAAGGAGCTTCCACTTCCGATTCCTGAACAGGGTCAGGAGGGGAAAAAAAAAAAAAAAAAAAAAGGAAGATTTATAGGATCTTTGGTTTCAGGAAACTACAACTGCCAAAAAAGTTTTCCAAAGATCTCAGACAGTGGCAGAGAAATCTCAGTTATAAGCCAACCCTTATTATGAAGTGTCCTCTACCCAGTATGCCGCAATTCTATAATCCCCACAAAACAGAGTGTGGAGCATCTATGTTCCTCAATCGACTACAAGAAAAAAAAAAAATTCAAGTACAAAAATCTTATCTTTAACGTATAGGACACAGGACCCGGTATTTACAGTCCAGTGAGGTATACAGGAAATTATAGTTGGAAAATCCAAAAGCAGCCCAACAAAAAGGTATGGTCGGCTGCCACTGATCAGACCAATAAAAGTTAAACTATCACATGGCAGAGTTATGTGAAGGAACCAAATCCTGGAATCAAGGATAGATGGAGAGAAGCTCTCTGCAAGGCAGAGGAACAGTCATGACCAAGGAAAAAGTAGTTCTAGTTTTGATAAGTGCCTGTGACAAGTCTTTCAAGCTCGATTAACCCCTGTAGTGTCGGAATATTATGGCTGAGAGATAGAGGACAAAAGATGTTTTTTTTTCATAATACAAAAAAGATTTCAACTGACAGCTGGCACCAATGAGTGGCATAATGAATCAAATATAAGCACTGTCCCTTGTGCTGCTATTTAATAGTGCAGCAGTGAATGAGCTCCCTGCACTTCAGCCTGACTGGGCTTACTCACAATGTGAATCAGATATAGGGTCACACCAAGGGCTTTGCCACAAAGCAGGACCCAGAAAGTATTCTGCTGCAAACACGCTTCAAGTCTAGAAATGTCCACAATGCACAGTCCAGTGCCTGAAGGTCACAATCCAGGCTAGCCCCACACATCCAGTCCAGCAGGGTACGGTCCGCATAGCTACTACCGAGGAGCAGCGGATCTGGATAGCTTCTATGTAGAGAACAGTTCAAACAGCAGTATAATGAGAAGTTTTAATTGAATCGAGGAAAAATCACCAGAAGTGTAGTAAAAATCTTCTTTCACCAAGTTTAGAAAACTAGCACAAAAAAACAAACAAAAAAAAAAAACACTTTTTAGCAGAGCTGAAAAGGTAGCCAACCATCTAGGACACTAGGGAAGAAGAATTATATTGAGGAGGGGGTTGTGCACAAGCTGGTCTACAAATTCTTGTTTGCCAGTGTACCTTGTATATCTAATAAATAAACCATACCTAATCTCTAATGGACAATAAATAAAGTGGTGCTAACAAATACAGTAAGCTCTATACACACAAGCTTAAGAGCCATATACCGTATGCCCATCCTTATATACATTACTGTAAGAGCAATGAGTCCATACGGCTTACTCAATAGAGTGCAAACTGTAGTTCCCACAGGAATCCATTAGAAGTGTTTGTGGATTGATCTTACTTCATAAAAAAGTAGATTTTGATTGGTTGCTCTGGGGTTTTTCACTTTAACACTTAAAGTGGTTGTAAACTCTCCCTCACAACTTTATTGCATTGTAATCCTCATAAAAAACACTCATGATTGCTGCTAATAATTGTCTCCTTGTTTTGCTGTAATCCGTCCCGTTTTGATTAATGATGTCACAGCACATGAGTTTCCTTTCCCTTGATTTATGGCACGCTCTGTGTACAGTCTATCCACTGATATAGTGCTGCGAATGGCATTTCCTCTTCCAGCGGCACAGCCATTTAAGCTTGCGAGGCTGCAGAGTTTTCAAGTTCCTGGTACTCTCCATGTGACAGTGAGATGCCACATGGGGGGATAAATCTTGGCAATCATGCTGCATTCTAGAGTGGCGATCAGCTGCAGTAGGACTGACAGGCATACACATTCAATCATGCTAAGCTATTGTAAGTAATTCAGCATACTCGGCAATGAGAGACAGTTGTCGTGGAACATCGGACTGAGAACGAGGCTTGGCTATAACACAATTGCGCATGCGTGAGACTGCGGTGAAGGGAAGCGCAAAATTGTGGAAATCGGACTCAGATAACAGTACCGAAGATGGCACCACCTTATCCAGGAAGAAAAAAACTAAAGTAATAGGCGATTGTAGTTGGATTAAGTTAGGTGTTGCTTGCTAACAAGTGATAAAAGCAAAATAGATGAAAAGCACCATAGGGATTGCAGGGTTTACTTCCTCTTTAAGGGTTGATTTACTAAACCGGACAAGTGCAAAAACTAGTGTAGCTGTGCATGATAGCCAATCAGCTTCTAACTTCAACTTGTTCAATTAGTCTTTGACCAAAAAAAAAAAAAAAATCCTGGAAGCCGATTAGTTTCTATGCACAGCTGCATCAGATTTTGCACGCCCTAGTTTTAGAAAATCAACCCCTTAGCAACTGGCAGTCTTCGTTGAACAAGTCTAATTCTGTCTATAGACCCAGGCTGCACACTCTGCATGGTCTGGGCACATGTCATATTATGAAGCTAATGAATCTGACAGAACCAGACAATGAGTCAGGATCAGCATGCCCACTCAGTCAAATACAACATCATTTACTTGAAAGTATTGCATACCTCGCACTGACGCACAGAGCCTGTGCCATTCCTACAAAAAAAAAAAAACAAACAAAAAAAAAACAGGCATATTTCAGGAATGACGCACATTCACACAAGTGAGTCTCTTATGCAGGGTCTGTCCCACACAAGAAATATGCTGCATGCAGTTTCCGGGATTATAGCCCATACTTTCCTTTCTGCCCACACAAGGAGAGTGGGATAACAGCAGGAGATAGGGGAAACACAAGGGAGGAAGAGGGGTACTCCGGCTGTACTGTGAAATTCATTCAGCCAGCCTGCAAATCAGCGCAATACGTGATTATTGTATGTAGTATCCCCAGAAAGAGGGGCAGGTTGATTGCATCAATCAGCATTCAGCCAATGTCTGCTGTGTGGGAAGAATTAATTAGGAGCTGACCAGAAATAGGAAATGACTGTGAAATGATATGATTATATAATACATCAAAATAATAGTAGAGAGACAGAATGGCTTAGGGGTTGAAAGTAAGATTTTAAAGGGAGAGAGCTGCATAAAGGAAATGGGGGGAAAAAAATGAAACATGCGGATTATGCTATGGCTAGAAGACAAGCGCTGAGCAAGAAAACCAGAAATGTTGACAGGCAATGTTACACCAATGTAATTTAGCACATTTATTTTACTAACATGTTTTTCTTTCACATCCTCATTAAGGTTCCCATTGCTGTCACTGGACGAGGCTCCACTCATCGGGTTTTCATGTGAACCATGGCTGCCCAAACTTCCGTATCCACTGGAGCCACCGTTATGGACAGGCTGAATGGAAACAATGCATTGATAAACTGTCCATATACAGGGTATAAGACATATTTACACATTCCATTACAGCATTATAAGCTTTTTTTTTGGTAAGCTTTTTCAATGCACAACTCAATTTCCATTTTTTTTTTTTTTTTGAGATAATCACCATCTCCCTGTCGAATATCAATAATATGTTTATTAATATGTTTATTACAAGCTATATTGTGCCATACAAAACACAGATGTGGCCCCCAACGTAATCTATCATATATTCCTGGAAACATATCAGTAACACATAAGGTCTATATGAAATCCCGAAAACTGATTGATTAAAAAGCACTGAAATATGGTTTATTTCAGCCGTTTTTTAAGCCAAATACTCTTTATAATGTAACATAACTACTGTGTACTTCAAAAAGTTAGTTATAATAAACTGATTAATGTTAAAGAGAAAGTCCACCCTAACACTAAAAATCGCTACATCTACAGGCATCCATGATCTAACACCAACCTCTATAGCCCTGTAAAGAAGAAATCAATATACATACCTTTTTTGAAACCAGTCCAGTTTCCAGCGGCAGAAGCTCTGCAGAGGAGACAGCTGACAACGGTTGTGAAATGAATGGGAAGCGACATCACCCATAGAGTTACTATGAGGTTTCCGTTGTCGGCTGCCTCCTCTGCACCCGCCTCCACAGCAAAGCCACCTCTGTATTTAATATATGCATTTTTTGTATAAACACCTTTGGTTTTTACAGTTCTCTTTCATTTTGTGTATTTTTGTGACTGTATTACACATGGAGTTATATAAACTCTCCCTCTGGAGTCAGAGCAATCGGCATGAATGCTGAACAACTACTAAGGAAATAGAGTACAGGATAAGCCACATTCATCATGTGTGAACAACGAGTGGCTACACCAGAATTTTGTAATCATGCTCTGCAGAATTCTATTTTATTCAGTGTAAGGCGACTTACCTGCATAAGTAGCTGATGTATTTGCTCTGTAAGCTCTTGAATTCCAGGTTGCAGTGACTGGTTTTCTAAGCGTGGTGGTGCAGTAAAAATGTCTTCATTAACAGGGCCCCTAATAATGACAAAGATCGGCACCAAGTGTACTAACAGTTAATGTTTTATCATTGGGGCATTCAGTTACAATTACGAAGTTAAGGCATTTTCCTATGTCAATTTGCAGTAATTCATGATAGGTATGAACAACTAGAGACTTCTTAGTAGCCTAGACAAAAAACAAGTCTTAGTGCACTAAAAGTAAGTACACCACAATTTGGTATAGTCTACAATAATGTCCTGTATGGTTCTCGCTTACCAGCAAATGAAGATAAGAAATACAAAAAGAATGTTCATTGGCTGTTGGTGCGGATTACGCAGCACCCTAAATGCATGAAAGCACAGGGCATAGGCTATACTCACATCCTGACTTTGTGCCTGCCAATGATGAAAGATACTTTTCGACTCCAAGGGTTGATGAAACTGGACCAGCTAGTATCGACTGTGATATATTCCCCGTTGCGGGCACGGAATCGAATTGGGGAGAAGTCAAAAGGCTGCCCTCCATACTGCAGAACTAAAAAATAAAAAAAATATATAATTTTCATACATACAGTGTCTTGAAAAAGTATTCATACCTCTTGAAAATGTCCACATTTGGTCATGTTACAAACATAGTTGAGTCTGTCAATCAGCCGGGGCTCCCTCCCCTGTCACAAATTTTCTCTTGGTAATAAAAACTTGCCAGAAGTGACTAAAGGCAGTGGACAGAAATTACACTTTGTGCTCTGGATTGAGACAAGTACACACTATAGGAGGGGTACGCCTTGTTCATATTTGATGTCTGAGGTTTACAACCACTTTAAAGTGCAGCTATGAGCACAGAACTACAAAAATAAACTACAGCGATGCCTTTTATCTTAGTGGTTGTTAGCTCTCTCAATATTCTTGTTCGTGCTGCCAGAAAGAGCAACTGCCATATCAATTCCTTTACTAAACGTGTATTTAGCATTATTGCTCCTGCACTTGCAATCCTAAGCCAAACTACAGGTATACGTCCCATTGCACCAAAGTCAGCACTTTGCTCTAGTTATATTACATTTAATCTAGGATTTTTTTTTATTATTTATTTAGGAAAAGCCTGGTTAGGACTACTGTCTGCATGTCAAAGAACAGTGATGCACGAAAGCCTCTGCAACCAACCCTGCTACACCAAAGTGCCTCGGAAAAGATGCAATGTGCACAAAATGGGCAACAGAAGATTTAGGTTTTATTACCAGGGTTGCTGCTCTTCCACATAGTCCAGTATCTTCATATAAAAGTCTCCTTTCTTAATAATTAGGCAATTAAGCATAGAAAACTACCTTAATCCCTCTTGCTAACACTAAGAGGCTTCCTAACATGAAATCTGTGGCCAATATCTGGAGAAAACTGCTACAATATGGCCAATTTTAGCTCAAAGAACTCTTATGATCACTTATGTAAATACATAATTATTTGATCCCCTGCAGATTTTGTAAGTATGCCCACTTACAAGGAAACAAAGGGTCTATAATTTGTATCATAAGTGTATTTATGATCGAGACAGAATATCAACTAAAAATCCAGAAAAAAAAAAAAAATGATACAAATGTTATAAATTAAGTTGCAGTTCAGTGAGTAAAATAAGTATTTGATCCCCAAGCAAAACATGACTTCGTACTTGGTGGAGAAACCCTTGTTGACAAGCACAGAGGTAAGAGGTTTCTTGTAGTTGGTGACCAGTTTTGCACACATCAGGAGGGATTTTGGTCCACTCTACTTTACAGATCTTCTCTAAATCCTTAAGGATTCTTGGCTGTCTCTTGGCAACTCGAAGTTTCAGCTCCTTTCATAAATCTGGTCTGGAGACTAAACCACTCCATTACCTTAACCACTTTTACCCCAAAAGGATTTGGCCCCTTAATGACCAGACGACACAGCACTGTGTCACTTTATTTTTTTACTTTCTGCTATAATACATAAAAAAAAAAAAAAATAATAATAATGTATTTATCAGTTTAGGCCGATATACTTTCTACATATTTTGGGGGGGGGGGGGGGGGGGGGGGGGAAATCGCAGTAGGCATATATTGATTGGTTTGCGCATAAGTTATCACGTCTATGGGATAGATCAGGGGTGTCCAAGCTTTTTTCAAAGAGGGCCAGATTTGATAAAGTGAACATGCGCGAGAGCCAACCATTTTGCCTGACATTCTTTGAACCATTAAAATTCAGTCTAGGCGTGTTCATTCGAGCACCAATACACTGCCCAACAGGAACTCTCTAGCTTTTGTGGCTGTGTGTGAGTAAAGAGATGAGCTTGGACATGTTATTTGGATATACCGTATTTATTGGTGTATAACACGCACCCTGACTTTAAGAGGGGAGTTTCGGGAAAAAATATGACATTTTAAATAAAGAACTGTGAAGCAAAATAAAGGTCAGTGCCCATCTGCAGCCCCACCATTGCCATCAATGCAGCGCCCACCATTGCCATCAATGCAGCGCCCTAAAGAATAAAATGGCAGTCATTGCAATACTTTGTCACACCGTATTTGCGCAGTGGTCTTACAAGCGCAATTTGTTTGGGAAAAATGCACTCAGAGTTAAAAAATAAAAAAAATAAGACAACAGTAAAAGTAAGCCCGTTTTTTTCTATATTGTGAAAAATGATGTTACGCCGAGTAAAATTGATACCCAACATGTCACGCTTCAAAATTACGTCCGCTCGTGGAATGGCGACAAACTTTGGCACTTAAAAATCTCCATTGGCGAAGTTTAAAAATTTCTACAGGTTACCAGTTATGAGTTACAGAGGTCTAGAGATAGAATTATAGTGATGCAAAATACTAAGGGCTCTTTCACACGGGACAGATCCGTGATGATCCGCCCCGTGGACATCCGCTTGCTCAGCAGGGATTGCTCCGTCGATCTCCACTGAGCAGGAAGAGGACAGGTCCATCTCTGCACACTGCGCAGGGACGGACCTGTCAGAGTGCCGCTGTCCCCTATGGGAGATCAGATGACGACGGACCGCAGAGTTCGTCGTCACCCGATCCGATGACGGATGGAAAAGTAGGCTTTTCCTCCGTCACACTTTTTCAGATCGGAGCATGTAGGATGTCAGCGGACACGTCCACGCTGACATCCGATGCTCCATAGAGGCCTATGGAGCATCCGTTCAGGTCTGACGGTCAGTTTTTTAGGCAGACATGAACTGATGCGCCATTGACCTCTATGGAGCGTCGGATGTCAGCGGTGACATGTCCGACATGTCAGTTTCGAGTTACAGAGGTCTAGAGATAGAATTATAGTGATGCAAAATACTAAGGGCTCTTTCACATGGGCTGGATATGTACAAGAGGAGCGGTGTGTGTTTGCTGCCTGGACTGCTGCCTGGACCAGTGCTATCGTCCTGTGGACAACTGCGCTACTAAAACCATAGGTAAACTTTTGTTTACCCTTTGCTCAGCATAATGTATTTTGGGGTGTAATTCTTGTTAAGTGCACACTATGGGGGTTATTTACGAAAGGCAAATCCACTTTGCACAGAAAGTGCACTTGGAAGTGCAATCGCTCTAAATCTAAGGGGTAAATCTGAAATGAGTGGAAGCTCTGTTGATTTTATCATGCAATTGTGTGCAAGCTAAAATGCTGTGTTTTTTATTTTCCTTGCATGTCCCCCTCAGATTTACAGTGACTGCACTTCTAAGTGCACTTGCAGTGCAAAGTGGATTTTCCTTTAGTAAATAATCCCCTATGTGTCCCTGGAACACCTGATGGTGTTCCTTGCATGTTGGATCTCTGTATGTGGCCAGGCTGTGTAAAAGTCTCATCCATTTGGTATTCGCATACTCAGGAATCGCAGAATGTATTCTGGGGTGTCATTTTTGCTATGTAAATGCTATGTGTTGGAAATATCTTATAAAACGGACAACTTTGTGTAAAAAAAAAAACTAAAAAAGAAAAAATAAAAATAATGCGGTTTCATTTTTTTTTCTACATTTTTCACAAACTTCTGGAAAAAAATGAACCGTTCAAAAGACACATTATGCCTCAGATTATACGTTGGGGTGTTAGCTTTCCAAAATTGGGTCATATCGTGGGCGTTTCCATTGCTCTGGTGCTCTAGAGCCTTCAAAAGTTTAATAGGTAGACAACAAATTAGATGTGTAATTTATGCTCCTTGAACACCCGATAGTGCTCCCTGCATGTTGGGCCTTTGTATGTGGCCAGGTAGTGAAAAAGTCCCACACATGTGGTATCATAATACTCAGTAGCAGAATGTATTTTGGGGTGTCATTTGTGGTATGTACATTCCATGTGAGAGAAATAAGCTATTACAATGACAATTTTGTGAAAAAATAAAAAAATAAAATCTTAATTTTGCAAAGAATTGTGGGAAAAAATTACAACTTCAAATAACTCACCATGCCTCTTACTAAATACCCTGGGATGTCTACTTTCCAAAAAGGGGTCATTTGGGGGGCATTTGTACTTTTCTGGCTTGATGGGGTCTCAAGAAATGAGATCGATGTGATCTTTTTTATGATTTTCACCATAGCTTGTAGATGCCAACTTTAACACAGACCACAGAATATGCACTAAATTGGGTTATTTAGCAGTATAAATTGCGGCCAACATTTGTGAAGAAAAATTGCTAATTTTCAAAATGTTATCACAGAAATGAAGAAAAATGCGGTGTTTTTCTAAATTGTTGGTGTTTTTTCATTTATAGCACAAAAAACATAAAAAAAATAAAATAAAAAAAAAACACCCCAGAGATGATCAAATAGGAAAAGGATAAAAAGGGGCGTGACCGGAGGCCGACCTGGACGAACGCTCTGACTGAGAGCTCTCCTTCAGGCCACAGCTAAAAAGCCTAATTCGGGGGCTAAGCTCACCAACCCATGGGTGGCTCACGTACCACTCGATCCTCCTCAGCCTGAGGATCATCGCAACCACCGCCGGGCTCATCTTCCTCGTTCTGGGATTACTGTACACCGCCCAACATGCTGCCGGGCAGGCACAGCAAAATGGCGCCGGAACAGCGCCTTCCCAGCAACGGGCCTCCACACCGCCATCCCCGTGGAGAAGCAGTCCCCCACAAGAGCATCACACCCCCCCACAGATGTCTCCAAGACCCGCCGGCATCCATCAGGCAGTGAGTCACCAGCATTGCTCCCCCCACACCCCGCCCGCACCACATGGAGAGAGGGCCGCAACTCAGCCTCCATCGCAGTACACACAGTGTACGGAGGCCTTCCCCAGAGTACTGAGAGCAGTGTCAGACCCTGGAATTCAGGGCACGGGCTCTCTCTCTCTCTCTCTCTCCCACCACCTCAGATGTAATGGAGGACTTTCCGGCCCTCCCGGGCCACAGGCACACACAAGCCACCCTAGAACCTGATGGAGGCATGCAGACACACTCCACCCCCTGGCTGGGCCCTACCTCACCCAAGACCCAAAGACCCGCTCGCTCATCCCGGGGACACGCTGCAACCCCCCCTCCTCCTATGCCCGGGTGGCATTAGCTCGGGTACAGACCTCAAGAGATGAACCACCTGTGCCCAACACCACATCGTGGTCAAAGCCCTGGGACCTTCCGCCATCCTGCCCCCCCCCCCCCCCCAAGAGCAAGGCATCCCTGCAGTGGAATACCACCCACAAACCCCTTACTCCGACCCATCCCCCTTGGCAGGTCTATCTACAAGCCATACCAACCAAGGAGGATTTCAAATAGCTCATAACGGACGTGAAGGCCACCTGCCGAGTGGAGACCCAGTCTCTACATGTGGGCCTCAAACACCTAGCTGACAGGGTGGAGATGGCAGAGGAAGAAATACAAAAAACCAAGTAAGCAGCACACCAGACCCAAATACAGGGCTCGGACCATCTCCTCAAGCTATGAGATATGCAACGCCATGTAGAAGACCTGGACAACAAGGGGCGCAGGAATAATATCCACGTTCCAAGGCCTACCCGAAAATGAAGATGCTGAAGACCTACAGTCCACACTACAGGAGCTGTTTAATGAAATGCTGGGAGAACCTGCGGACAAACATATTGGGATGGATAGAGCCCACCGTGCCCTTCACTCTAAGGGTCTCACCGTTAAGTGACGGGGCATCATCTGCCGAGTTCACTCCTATCTCCTGAAAGAGGAAATTGTGCGCAAAGCCCGTTCCATCCGTAATCTGACCGTTGATAATTCCCAGTACAGATCTAGCCAGACCTCTCATGGATCACACTCCAAAAACAGACCGTTACAATACCTCCTACCCACCCTGCAGGAAAAAAAAATAAAATAAAAAAAAATAAAATAAAAAAAAAAAACATTGTCTACAGATGGTTTACCATCCAGTTTACCCGTGGTTTACCATCTGATGGTTCCCTTCTGGACTTCGGTCAATCCGTGTCTCCCTGACTGAAACTCCCCCCCCCCCCTTTTTTTGTACCCTAGTTGGGGAGTTTAATTGGAACCATACAGGCCCTTATGTTTTTGTGGACCTAATTGTAAATGCGTTTTGCATTAACTAGTTATGTTTTTACTCCAACTCTCTTTTTTTTTTTCTTTCCAGACCTTTCTCCTTCTCTCCGCGGACTGCCTCTCGGCGAAGGCCCTGCCGGCTGACGGCCCTGATCCTCTTGATCCCACACTCCCAGACCTGGACATGTCACCAAAAACTAATTCAGCTAAGTATCTCTGTAATCCACCTCACATGCAACAATGGCTAAGATAATGTCACTTAACGTCCCATGGCCTCAACTCCAACAAGAAAAGACATCTGGCGCTCCGAGAGTTTAAACAGTCAGCAGCAGACATAATTATGGTGCAGGAGACACATTTTAACAGAGGAGACTTCTTCACATTCGCTTCCAGACACTTCCCTCAGGTATCTCAAGCCTTTAACTCGTGTAAGAGAGCGGGTGTTGCCATACTTTTTTTTAAAAAAGGGGCCCCCTTTACTTGCACTAAGACCCGCAAGGCCATTCCATCATTATCCGAGGCCTCTGGTAGACACAGGCCATCACCTTGTGTGCCCTATACACCCCCGAACACACACCAACGCTTTCTGGCCAAGGTCCTTACTCGCCTATCCCAAACGCCCCATGATTTGCTAGTTATGGGGGGGGACTTTAACCTATCCAACGCCACAATCTGTGACCACCCCAGGCATTGCACGCCCGAGCCCTCAGACTCTAGGCTGTTCCACCAGATCACTAGAAGATATGCTCCTTTTTGATGCCTGGAGGGCTTTCAACCGGAGCGATCGTCAATACACCTTCTATTCTGCCCCCCAGCACACATAGATTACTTCTTTGTGAACAACACACTATGCATCACCGAATCCACGGACATACTTCCCAACTCCTGGTCTGACCATGCCCCTATCACGCTATATCTTTCCTCTTGCAACACGCCCCCTCCAAAATGGAACTAGAATCCACCCTTCGTCAAAAATGACACCCCGGACATTTCCCTGTCAACATTGTGGACTGCCCATATGGCAGTCATCAGGGGCCATTGTATTGCTCTTTCCTCAGCCATGAAGAGAGATGCCAAGGCTGCCAGACTGCTAGCTGAAAAACAGCTAAAGACCCTTGAAGCCAACCGTCAAAACTCACCGTCCATGTACGAATGGCACTTCAGGACCTAGCGATGGGCCAAGTGGAAAAAGCGCTGATCCGCCTGAAACAATTATATTACGATAAGGGCAACAAAGCACAATCACTCCTAGCCAGGAAACTGTAGGATCGGGTCCATACATCTACACCACATCGAATCAAGAACAGAAAGGGTGACACACTGACCCACCCGCAGGACATAGCAAACACCTTCGCTGACTTCTACGCAGACCTATACAACAAGCAGAGATGCTGCATAATCCTCCACCACACGACTTAGTTGATTGCATGACCCAGTATCTCCAGCGGGTCGGATTGCCCCGACTTCGGGATACTTCAGGATACTGAACTGCAAGAACTGAACTCCCCCATCTCCACGGAAGAACTGACGGCGACCATAAAAGCCCTCCCAGCCCACAAATCCCTCAGACCGGACGGGTTGCCGTATGAGTACCATAAGGCTATAGGCTAAGACTAGAAGGCCTTTCTTCCCCTTTCTGAGTCCACATATGACCAAATTGTACAATACCTTCCTCCATCAAACCCCTGTGCCGATATGCAAGGCTCTTTCCTATCCCTGATCCCAAAACCAGATAAAGACCCGGCCTTATGAGCCAGTTACAGACACATAGCCTTACTCAATTCGGACCTAAAAATATTCACAAAAATCCTTTTAACTAGACTGAACGTAATCCTCCCTGCCTTGATACATAAGGACCAAGTGGGCTTTGTCCCCCCGAGCCAGGCAGGAGACAATACTAGAAAAGTTATAGACCTAATTGATGTGGCCAATAGAGAGAACTCAGAAGCTGTGATCCTGAGTCTAGACGCAGAAAAGGCATTTGATTGACTGAGCTGGTCTTTCATGGTGGATTCAGAGAACCCTTTTTATGGGCGGTACACAACCTCTTCACCAACCCCACCTCCCTAGTAAAAACTTCCTTCAACACCTCAACCACCTTTCCGATCACTAATGGCACCCGCCGGGGCTGTCCGCTCTCCCCCCTGCTATTTGCACTGTGTGTGTAGCCCCTGGCGGCGACCATTAGGAGTAATACAGACATTTGGGGGATGCCGGTTAGGGCAAAGGAATTTAAAATCTCTCTATTAGCAGATGACATCATCCCAACTCTGCCCCAGCCTAGGATTTCCCTACCCAACCTCCATGCCGAATTAGATAGCTATGGGGTGCTCTCGGGGTATAAAACAAACACGTCAAACTCTATGGCCCTTCCAATTAATGTCCCAGAGGATGAGGTTAAACTCCAGCAATCCACCTTTTCCTATACATACATCCCTCAAATACCTGGGGGTCTCTATTACCCCATCCTTCAGCACCCTTTATCAAGAGAACTTCCCCCCCTCTTTATCGGTCAATTAGGGAGCTCATCCAAAAATGGAAGGCCCCTCATATCTCCCTTCTGGGGCGGATCACGTCCATCAAAATGGTCATCCTACTGAACCACCTTTACCTATATCAGACGTTGCCAGTCCCAATCCCTTATGCCCATCTACGTAGACTTCGGAGTGACATGCTGAAAAATATGTCTGGAACTATAAAAAACATAGGATAACTTGCTTCGTCATGACCACGTCACATACAGACGGGGGCCTGGCATTTCCCGATTTCGTCAGGTACTACCAAGCGGCCCAACTACATGCGATAGTCTCCTGGTTCCCCCAGAGGTCCTACAATAAATGGACAGAGATAGAAAAAATGGCTAGCCCCAGTACACCCAAAAAGCCTCCTCTGGAACACGAACGTGGAGCCGGATGCGGGCCAATTATTGGGATCGATGTCCCAGCTCTGGCAGCTCAGGCGCAAACTGTACCATGCAGGCGAGCTTCAGTCTGGATGCTCAGTGATGAACTCCTTTCTTTGTAACCCCAAAATACCGACTAGCCTTATCCACCAGATGTCTTGGCCGTGGGCCTCACAGAATTTATTCCATTTTGGCCATCTGGTGGACCCCAAATACCGTAGGCTGTTGACATTCTCGGAGCTCCAAACCAAAAATGACGCCCACGACAGATGTGCTATAGCTATTTGCAGATCAGGCATTTTGCCCAAATCATAGCTCCACACCTGCAATTCTCCCCACCCTCTCCATTTCAACGGATCATACTAGAGGGGCGAAATCGCAGAGGACTGATCTCAGACATATCAGATCCTAAATGCATATCCAATACCAATAAGAGGCAAACATGCTACGATGGGAGAGAGAGTTGGGAGAGGAACTCCCAGTGGAGGTATGGCAGACAGTCTGGAGTTCCCTATGTACCCCTTATAAAGAAAATTCATACAAGATTATCTTTTTTTGGTACCAGACCCCAGCTGTAGTCCATAAAATTTACCCCTCCACCTCTGATCGATGTTGGCTCTGCCAACGAGACAGAGGCTCTCTCTTCCATATTTATTGGTCATGTCTTCTCATAGCCCTGTTCTGGAGCTCAACCCAATAATTATTATCCCGCCTCTTTGAGGTCCCTAGTCCTCTCTCACCGAAATGCTTCCTGTTTGGCCTCTCCCAACCAAAAATGGCTAAACCATACAAGAAATTGCTTAGACGTATTCTCACAGCAGTGCTTGATAGCCCTTAACTGGAAAAAAAAAAAATTCACCCCATCCCAAGAAGCTCTGTATTCCAGGATCAAAGACGTGGAACTCATGGAAAAAAATGACGGTCAGAATTCAGGATGGGCTGCACGAATACAATGTGGTCTGGGAGAGGTGGCATCTCCGGGAGGACTTGCGGTGGGCCGGTACAGGGGCCGGAATGGTAAGCTACTGCCCTCATTAATCTAACTCTATCTTTCCTTTTTTTTTTTTTGCCTCTTTTCTTTTTTTCCTCTTTCTTCACTCGCAGACTATCTCTGCAAGGTTATATGTGATATCAGCTCTAGCACACTGTATATTAAGTTGTGCTTAATATAAGGGCACTGTTGCTAAAATAATTTGATTATATTTTGTACTGCTCACATGTACAGTTTACCTCCCTGTAGTACAGACTTCGCAATGCTTTGGTTCTTAAACTTGCTATTGTGGACTCCTTCACAATTGTGTATTGTTAACCAATAAAAAACATTAATTGAAAGAAAAAAAAAAAAATCATTTGGATACAGTGTTGCATGACTGAATAATTCTCATTCCAAGTGTGAGAGCACTGAAAGCTGAAAATTGGTCTGGACGGGAGAGGGGGGTTTAAGTGCCCAGTAAGCAAGTGGTTAATTAACGCTGCACCTTTTCAGGGTATTTACTGGTAACGGTGGCGATCTATGATTTTTAGAGGGACTGCAACATTGCAGTGGACAAATCTGACCCCAAATTACATTTTTTGTGGACCAGTGACATGACTACATTGATCAGTGCTATAAAAATGCACAGATCAATGTAAAAAACACTAGGGGGCGATCAAGGTTTTATGTGTGTTCCCTGGGTGTGTTCTCACTGTAGGGGGTTTGGGACAGGCTACCAGGGACATGACAGATCATCGTTCTCAATCACTGGGAACAGAATATTTGACATGTCATCTGGCAGAACAGGGAATCGCCTTGTTTACATAGGCAGTTCCCCCTTCTGCCTCTGTACACGCCATCTCCTGTGCAAGGACTGACGCACACTTACAGTGGTTTATGCAGGAGAGCCGACCTACCGCAGTATAAACATTGGCAGCTGGTCAGCAATTGGTTAATGTGCTTCTTCTTGAGCCACTTTTTGTTGCCTTGGCGATATGTTTTTAGGTCATTGTCATGCTGGAAGACCCATCCACGACCCATCTTCAAAATTTTAAAAAGGGTGTATGCACCACACCTCCTGGATTACTAAACCACCTCTTTGTTTTTCCTCATTACTTTAAGATGGCAATACATCATACAATCCGATTGTACAATTGCCTTTAGATCATCAACCATGTAGCATAAGGGTCTTACTTGATACAAATTGAATAGATTGATCAGGTGTAAATCTAAAGGAAATTGTACAGAGATTATTCAATCAGATTGTATAGTGTATGGCTAGCCTTATATAAGTACATGGGGAGAGTGACAAAGCTGTAAATGTTGTTATCCAGCTCAAGGAGGGAGAAGGGGCGTAAAACACTCTCATTTCACTTTCAGGCCCCATTCATACAGTGTAGTGGGAACGCATGTTTTTGGTGCAATTTTCCCATGACACACGTAAGACAGCCCCCTGATTTTATTGGACTTCCCCACACACGACAAACGCCGCAAAGTAGTTTATGGGGCATTTTGGTACGTTACGGTTTGCACATTTACTGCACGTTTGTCACACATTTTTGCACTCAATAAAATGCATTTTTGCTTTCACGTTTGGGGTGCAATTAGCAGCGAAAACTCAGCCAGCTTATTCCAGATTTATACAGGTTACCATACCCTACACAATCTGATTGTACAATCTCCCTCAGATTTAGCAAAACTATATAAAAAAAGTCTTAATGAGCAGGGCCCTCGGATTCCTCATGCATTGAAACTGTACTGTCTGGCCTTTAGGCCGGGTTCACACTGCTGCGATGCGGGAACGCCGCGAATCCGCGGCGTTTTCCCGCATCGCATTACTCCCGCCGGCAGTTCACACTGCCCTATGCGAACGGCTGGGAGTGTCAATGATATGTTAACGACACCCCCAAATCTGCCGACTCGCACAGGAATCGGATCGCATGGTGTGAACACCCATGCGATCCGATTCTGTTGCGGGCCAAAAAAAGGGTTCCGTGCGAGTTTGCTGCGGGAGCGATGCGAATTCAGCCATACTATCTGTATGGCTGAACTCGCATCGCTATGGAGATCGGATGTGATTTGCACTGCAGTGCGGTGCGAATCACATCCGGATCTCCCCCCGCAGCAGTGTGAACCCGGCCTTAATGTTGTAAAGCGCTGTGCTAACTGTTGGCGCTATAGAAATCCTGTATAATAATAATAATAATAATAATAATAATAGGACCTATCCATCCAATCATACAGGCAGTTACTTTACAAAGTTGATGGCAGATCTACAGGAGATTGTATAATCAGATTGTGAAGTGAGCTTTACAGACTTCCAGGGACATATTTCTCCTGTTTTCAATACTACAGCTCTACTCCACATAGGCTATTATGTGATCGCTCAGCTCTGTCAAATGAACGGTATATGCAAGATGAAGGTAACATACAAAACCCTCAATTAGTATGAGGAAAAACACTAGCTATGTATAGAGGGAGAACAAAGCTAGCTGACCTTGCCCTGCATTGGAGAAGCATGAAACTGCAGAGATGGGCAGAGGCAATATCCTTAAGGGGGAGGGCAGGTGTAGGGTGTGTGTTAATGAGGTCAGCTGCTGAACTACTTCCCTAGTTTAACAGCTTTCCTGTCCCAAATACCAGTATGAATAGCAGGAAGTAATGGAAGAGCTTTCTACAGGAGACTGGAGGTTGTGGTAAGGCCCACTCTAGAAGATAAAAATAAGCTTTTTCTTTTCTGAAACCAAGGTACATTAAGGGTATATTGGTACATAGGGAGGCTGGAAATCAGGCAAGAAATAAAAAAAAAAAGTGAACTTAGCCTTAAAAAGAAGCGGGTACATAGTGTAGGTTTAGCTTCCAGAGGGAAAAAAAAAACCTGATACTAGACCAACAGCTCCTTAAATAGCAGCAAGTGTAGAAATTGTACTGTAGCTGTAAGCCTCTTAAATGCAGAAAATAGCAACATTACATACGTACTTTTCTTGTGTACAGCTAACATGAGTGGGCGGTCACTGGGATGAAGGTGCATAAAGATGGGACTGCCAATCAAATCCTGGGGCAGGTAACCCAACAAGGGAACAGCCCTGTATATATAAAAGATGTAAAAAATTACAACAGAAAACAAGTCCAACAATTTCTAGGCTGAAGTCTATAGTCTTCTCACCTCTCATCCACATCCTGGAAAAGGCAGCTTGGAGTGTGTGTGGTTGTGAAAATGCGTTTATCTGCAGGGATCCGAGGAGCTAAAATAAACAAGGAAACACAATCTCACCATCAACATGCCATGTTAACAGAGATCTCTGCTACATTCTAAAAGCCAAGCTGGATGTCAGCTCCATTAGTAGTGGAGATAACAAAAATTAATAACTTTAGTGTGTGTTTTAACATACTGTATACAGTCAACACCCAGTATAATTTACCAACAATATGCAAGATATGATTACAAGCTTCTCTCCGAGTGTCGATGGATAACACTATCGTGTGATGTTTTCCAACATCTTTCTCAGATCAAGAAGAAAACAGTGTGATAGAGAGGTCCTGCTGCTCCAGATTTAGCAGAGATATGAGGAATATCTACCGCTCACTGAGCAATAACCAGATGGAAATATAAAAAAAAAACATGTCTAATAATGAGTTAAATGGAGACCACCCCTGCTCTAATTACACTTCTAAGCTTTTCCTGAGCCAGTACAGATCAATTATTACAAAGGATTAAACAGCAAATAGCAACCTATAGGCTACCAGAAGGAGGAAAAAGATCAAAATGCAGCATCTTTCATAGAATTTCTGTAATGTAAGCACTAACCATTAAAAGAATAAACAAATATATGTACCTTCATAGCCTGAGTGTACACGTTCTGCAAACAGTACGCAGCATAGCTGCTCTGCGGTGCCCCCATCCGCCTCAGTCTGTATACGGATCAGGTATGGGGTAAGGTTGAAGGGATGGTAAGATACTTCCCCCCGTGACTGTTGTCCACAACTGAGGAAAAATGCAGAGCTGTTAAAATGCTACTGAATGTATAATAGGCAACACACAAAATCCAAGGGACCACACTGACATGAAACTGCCCATCTCCTTAACCATGTGACCCACAGGTAAATTCTGATATTTCTGCATACAGTATCTCACAAAAGTGAGTACACCCCTCACATGTTTGTAAATGTGTCATATCTTTTCATGTGACAACACTGAGGCTGACACTTTGCTACAATGTAAAGTAGTGAGTGTACAGGTTGTATAACAGTGTAAATTTGCTGTCCCCTCAAAATAACTCAACACACAGCCATTAATGTCTAAACTGCTGTCAAGAAAAAGGAGTACACCCCTAAGAGAAAATGTCCAAATTGGGCACAAAGTGTCAATATTTTTTGCAGCCACCATTATCTTCCAGCACTGCCTTAACCCTCTTGAACATGTAGTTCACCAGCGCTTCGCAGGTTGCCACTGGGGTCCTCTTCCACTAATCTATGATGACATCATGGAGCTGGTGGATGTTAGAGACCTTGCGCTCCTCCAGCTTCAATTTGAGGATGCCCCACAGATTCTCAATAGGCTTTAAGTCTGGAGACATGCTTGGGCAGTTCATCACCTTTACCCTCAGCTTCTTTAGCAAGGCAGTGGTCATCTTTGAGGTGTGTTTGGGGTCGTTATGTTGGAATACTGTCCTGCGGCCCAGTCTCCAAAGGGAGGGGATCATGCTCTGCTTCAGTATGTCACAGTACATGTTGGGATTCATGGTTCTCTCAATGAACTGTAGCTCCCCAGTGCCGGCGGCACTCATGCAGCCCCAGACCATGACACTCCCACCACCATGCTTAACTATAGGCAAGAAACACTTGTCCTTGTACTCCTCACCTGGTTACCGCTACACACGCTTGACACCATCTGAACCAGATACGTTTATCTTGGTCTCATCAGACCACAGGACATAGTTCCATGTCCTTAGTCTGCATGTCTTCAGCAAACTGTTTGCAGGCTTTCTTGTGCATCATATTTAGAAGAGGCTTCCTTCTGGGACGACAGCCATACAAACCAATTTGATGCAGTACTGCTGGAACTGGGGAGCTACAGTTCACTGAGGGAATCATGAATGCCAACATGCACTTTGACATACTGAAGCAGAGCATGAGCCCCTCCCATAGGAGGCTGGCCCGTATGGCAGTATTCTAACATAACCACCCCAAAACACACCTCAAAGATGACCACTGCCTTGCTAAAGAAACTGAGGGTAAAGGTGATGGACTGGCCAAGCATGTCTCCAGACCTAAACCCTATTGAACATCTACAGTGCCTTGCGAAAGTATTCGGCCCCTTGAACTTTTCAACCTTTTGCCACATTTCAGGCTTCAAACATAAAGATATAAAATTTTAATTTTTGGTGAAGAATCACCAACAAGTGGAACACAATTGTGAAGTGGAACGAAATCTATTGGATATTTTAAACTTTTTTTAGCAAATAAAAAAATGAAAAAGGGTGCGTGCAAAATTATTCGGCCCCTTTACTTTCAGTGCAGCAAACTCACTCCAGAAGTTCAGCGAGGATCTCTGAATGATCCAATGTTATCCTAAATGACTGATGGTGATAAATAGAATCCATCTGTGTGTAATCAACTCTCTGTATAAATGCACCTGCTCTTTGATAGATCCCCTCCCGCTGCCTCCCGCCGCTGTTACCGGTGCTCCCGATCGGGAGCACCGATTCAAGATCCGGCGCCTCCGGCTGCTGGGGAGGAACTGGAACGAAGCCGTAATTGGCTTTGTTCCAGTATCCTAATCGTAAACACGGAAGCGACGCCATGACGTCACTTCCCGATTACTCGGCTGCCAATTGCGCCAGTTTTAAAAAAAATATACGGTATTCAGAATCGCCGTTTTCGGCGATCTGAATACATTGAAGTGTAAAGGAGGGGTGGGGGGTATTTTAGACCCCCAATCCTTCCATAAAGAGTACCTGTCACCACCAATTACTGTCACAAAGTTTACATTCCTTTTGACAGCAATAAAAGTGATCAAATTTTATTTATTTTTTTAAAAAAACAATTTAGTCATTTTAATATAAATAAAATAAAAATTTAAAGCGCCCATCGTCCCCGCAAGCTCGCAAAGCAAAGAAAACGCATACGGAAGTCGCACCCGCATATGTAAACGGTGTTCAAATCACACATGTGAGGTATCGCCGCGATCGTCAGAGCGAGAGAAATAATTCTAGCACTAGACCTCCTCTAACGCTAACCTGGTAACCGTAAAAAAATTTTTTAAAGCATCGCCTATTGAGATTTTTAGGTACCGTACTTTGTCGTCAATCCACGAGTGTGTGCAATTAGAAGGTGTGACATGTTTGGTATCTATTTACTCGGTGTAACATTATCTTTCACATTATGCAAAAAAAGTGGGCTAATTTTACTGTATCGTTTTTTTATTTTTATTTATGAAAGTGTCCCTTTTTCAAAAAAGTTGCGTTTAAAACACCACTGCAAAAATACTGTGCGACATAAAATATTGCAACAATCGCCGTTTTATTCTCAAGAGTCTCTGCTAAAAAAATATATATATATATAATGTTTGGGGGGTTCCAAGTAATTTTCTAGCAAAAAATATGGATTAACTTGTAAACACCAAATGCCAAAAATAGGCTTAGTCATGAATGGGTTAAAGCCGGATTTGGATACAAAAAGATTTCCCAAGCTTTAAACATCCCAAGGAGCACTGTGCAAGCGATCATTTTGAAATGGAAGGAGTATCAGACCACTGCAAATCTACCAAGACCTGGCCGTCCCTCTAAACTTTCTGCTCAGATAAGGAGAAGACTGATCAGAGATGCAGCCAAGAGGCCCATGATCACTCTGGATGAACTGCAGAGAACCACAGCTAAGGTGGGAGAGCCTGTCCATAGGACAACAATCAGTCGTACACTGCACAAATCTGGCCTTTATGGAAGAGTGGCAAGAAGAAAGCCATTTCTCAAAGATATCCATAAAAAGTCTCATCTAAAGTTTGCCACAAGCAACCTGGGAGACACACCAAACATGTGGAAGAAGGTGCTCTGGTCAGATGAAACCAAAATCGAACTTTTTGCCCACAATGCAAAACTATATGTTTGCCGTAAAAGCAACACAGCTCATCACCCTCAACACACCATCCCCACTGTCAAACATGGTGGTGGCAGCATCATGGTTTGGGCCTGCTTTTCTTCAGCAGGGACAGGGAAGATGGTTAAAATTGAGGGGGAAGATGGATGCAGCCAAATACAGGACCATTCTGGATGAAAACCTGTTGGAGTCTGCAAAAGACCTGAAACTGGGACAGAGATTTATCTTCCAACAAGACAATGATCCCAAATATACTGCAAAATTAACAAAGGAATGGTTCACAAATAAACGTATCCAGGTGTTAGAATTGCCAAGTCAAAGTCCAGACCTGAATCCAATCGAGAATCTGTGGAAAGAGCTGAAAACTGCTGTTCAGAAACGCTCTCCATCCAACCTCACTGAGCTCGAGCTGTTTTGTAAGGAAGAATGGGCAAGAATTTTTAGTCTCTCGATGTGCAAAACTGATAGAGACATACCCCAAGCGACTTGCAGCTGTAATCGCAGCAAAAGGTGGCTCTACAAAGTATTAACGCAAGGGGGCCGAATAATTTTGCACGTCCCACTTTTCATTTTTTTATTAGTTAAAAAAAGTTTCAAAAATCCAATAGATTTCATTCCACTTCACAATTGTGTCCCACTTGTTGGCGATTCTTCACAAAAAATTAAAAATGTTATATCTTTATGTTTGAAGCCTGAAATGTGGCAAAAGGTTGAAAAGTTCAAGGGGGCCGAATACTTTCGCAAGGCACTGTATGGGGCATCCTCAAATGGAAGGTGGAGGAGCGCAAGGTCTCCAACATCCACCAGCTCCGTGATGTCATCATGGAGGAGTGGAAGAGGACTCCAGTGGCAACCTGTGAAGCTCTGGTGAACTCTATGCCCAACCAGGTTAAGGCAGTGCTAGAAAAGAATGGCCACAAAAAATATTGACACTTTGGCCCCAATTTGGACATTTTCACTTAGGGGTGTACTCACTTTTGTTGCCAGCTGTTTAGACATTAATGGCTGTGTGTTGAGTTATTTTGAGGGCACAGCACATTTACACTGTTATACAAGCTGTACACTCACTACTTTACATTGTAGCAAAGTGTAATTTCTTCAGTGTTGTCACATGAAAAGCATTCTATTTTATGTAGATTTTACATAACTTTTTGGAATTGGGGGTTCTAAATACTTGAGTCCAGTGAATTCTTGGTGCGAGTTCCCACTGCTCTTGGCCTGCAACTTACTGTGCTCAACACATCATCGTCACAACCCAATGTCCAAACTCCCACCCAGACTGGAGGCAAATCCAAATAGGTTACTTTGTGCAATCTGAGGAAGCTTTGATCATTCTCTGTTAAAGGAGTAGAGAACTAGCCTTCCGATGTGCTGGAAATAATCTCAGCAGAGACAAAGCTCACTGCAAGGACTGTAGCTATATAGTGTGCCAGGCTGCTACTAAATCAAATTAGAAATATTCTTTTGCCTATGTCCCCAGGTTGCATAGTATTAAAAGGCTTCTGTGTTGTGAGCTTTGGCACATAGGAACAAAGAGTAAACTAGTAATGTCATCTTACCTGATCCGACAGTAAAATGATTTTTCTTCTAAGCCATCAAGATAGCCAGAATCTGTAATAAGAAAAAAATAAAATAAAAAGGGTTCATTGTTAGCAAAAAAAAAAAAAGAAAAAGAATAAAAAAAAAACCCTACATCTAAAGCTACACCAATGCACGGAGAATGGTCTTACCCCACTGTGTGTGTTGCCAAACGTTTGTGTACACCTAACCTACCCACTTTGTTGGACATCCCACTTCAAGACTTCAAAAAAGTAAACATAGGTGATTGGGTGATGCTGTGGGCAAAAGAGCGATCAAAGGAGCACAGGCTGTACAAGTGTCCTTGTTCTCCTGTAAGTCACAAAAGCTGTGTGAGCTACTGCTGCATGGGTCTGTTTTGTTAGGAGTGAGAGCAGCTGTCACAGCCACTGCGGAGGAGTGCAAGAGGGAGAACAAGAGGTAGACACAAGAGGCAGAGACTAGTCTCAGTTGCTAGGGAAAGCGAAACAAAGTCCCCTCCTAAAAAGGTAAGCAAAATTCCAACTAAAAGGTGGAGGCAAAATCTCACTGCAGGTGGAATTGCACGTGAAGTGGTTTTAGCTCTTTGATTCTTTATTCACTCGAAGACCAAGCCTTTTCTGGCATGTTTTGTTTACAAGTTTTTGCTAGAAAATTACTTATAACCCCCAAACATTATATAATGTTTTTAGCAGAGAGCCTGGGTAATAAAATGGTGATCCTTGCAATTTTATTTTTTTGCATGGTATTTGCGCAGGTTTAATGAATTAAACACAAAGAAAACCAAAACACATACCCCAATTTTTGGTAAAATGTGAAAGATGATGTTGCACCGAGTAGATACCTAACATGTCACGCTTCAAAATTTGATTGGCAATAAAAACGACAGAGCTTGAAAATCTCCATAGGCAACGGTTTAACATTTTTGCAGGTTACCCATTTAGCGTTACAGGGGGTCTAATGCTAGCATTATTGCCCTTGCCCCAATGGTCCCGTCAATACCTCACATGTGTGGTGGGAATACGGTTTACATATTCAGGTGCATATTACATATACGTTTGCTTCTGCACGCAAGCTTGGAGCAACTTTAAATTTATTTATTTTTTATTACTTTTATTTCTAGTACAATGAATGTAAACATACACACACACACGCACGCTGCGGATTGCAAGTGGTTTACAGGGATTATGGCTGATCAGCCATAACCCAGCAGTTTTTTGTGGTCGCCGGCCGGCTTTCTCTTGAAAGTGTTTGTTTGCGGGTCATGACTCCACAATCGAACACACACACACACACACCCACCCCCCCCACCCCCGCCTAAAACTTTTGCACTGTGAGATATTATATATAAACATATAAATTTATTTGGGTTGTCCCGATACCACTTTAAGGCCGAGTACTGATACTTCCCCTCCCACCCCCTCCAAGTACTCGTTACCTCTCTGCAACTCTGCAGCCTCAGCTGCACTGAAGATGGATGGACAGGAGATGGCGGTTCCTCTCTTCATAAAATGTAAGCATTGTAAACACAGTTTATGATGCTCAATGACAGTTATGAATGAAGAGAACTGTGCATTCGGAAAAGGAAGGTGCCGGTAAATACCATATTTACCGATTCCTTCCTCTGCTCTCCATCCTGAACAGATAGAGGGCAGAGGGGGACCAAGGAGCACATGGGGGACAGTCATGGGCGATTGTTGCTGCACTGGGGAGGAATTACAATCACCAATCTCCTTATATAGATTTCAATAAAGCAGCTGAAAGCCGAGGGAGGGGAGAGGATGAGAAGCGTCTGTTGGCTGCTTTATTGAAATGTGTACAGGAAGATCAGTGATTGTACCTCAGTGGAGCACCAATCACCCCTGACTATCCAAGTATTGTATTAAGCATTGGAGCATTTGTCTGAGTACAAGTACTCGGGCAAATGCTCGGTATCGGCACCAATACTAGTATATGTGCAACCCTTTATATCTATATATTTGATCTAAAATATTTGGTGTGACTACCCTTTGGCATCAAACCAACATCAATTCTTACACTTGCACAAAGTCAGGGATCTGATGTGGAAACAAGGTTAAGTGACCCAACTATGCACGAAAACACAGGAACTGGGGTTCTGTAGCAGGAGGCAGTTTGTTCACCAAAGAGCTGGAGAGCGGTACAATAATGAGTGTCTACAAGCAACAGTGAAGCATGGTGGAGGTGCCTCGCATATCTGGGGCTGCATTTCTGCAAATGGAGTTGAAGATTTGGCTAGGAGCAATGGCTGAGAAATACAGGCAGATACTTATCCATCATACCATAATCCGGAAGGCATGTGATCGGCCCCAAATGTACAGCCAAGGTCATGAAGAACAATCTTCAGCGTAAAGAACAAGGAGTCCTGGAAGTGATGATAGTTTAGCCCCTACAGAGCCCTGACCTCAACATTGAGTCTGTCTGGGACTTTATGGAGAGACGGAAGGATTTGAGGCAGCCTACATCCACAGAAGATCTGTCGGATCTCCAAGATGTTTGGAACAACCTACCTGCTTAGTTCCTTCAAAAATAAAAAGGGTGTGCAAGTCTACCAAGAATTGATGCTGTTTTGAAGGCAAAGGGTGGTTACACCAAATATTGATTTGGACTTCTTTTCTGTTCATTTACTTTCCATTTTATTAATTGATAAAAATAAAACTATTAACACTTCTATTTTCTGAAAGCATTCTTAATTTACAGCATTATTTTATACCTGCCTAAAACTTTTGCACAATAATATAAAATATAATCGATTAGGTTTTGGTGTACGGCATTGACACCCAGGGAATCTTCTGTGGGTCATATTTTACTTATGTCTGATAGGCTCATAGAGTATATTTATATCAAAAAGTAAGAGCTACACTATATAGATTTAAGGTTTGGGAATTAATATACAACTACTAGCAGCCCTAAACTGTATAGGAAGGGGGTAAATTTGACAGCGCAGAATTTACTGACCAAATTACACAGAGGATAGTAAAAAAAAAATCTGTAATGGTAAATGAAGTCCCAACCAGGAAGAAATCCCCTTAGTAAGCAGTATCCCTTACCGCCTCCATTGCAGATACTCCATGATGGAAGCCTGTATGGATTAGTGGAGCTGTAGAACACACTGACATCCTGTGGGGCCAGGAGCTCCACAAAGCGAACATTGGAGAACAGATCTGTATTACAGCGAAGCACAACTGAGGCCTGCTCCGAAATATAGAGGATCCGCCCAGTTACTAAGGACACCGCCGCAGCGAATACATCCTGTATATGTGCACAATAGACAGAAATAATCATAGTCTATTTCCGCATTAAGGCCATTATAACATTTTCCCTACATCAGTCTACACACTCACACACATTTTTTCCCCACAACCACACATAATGAATCCTATGAAAGACATATGTTTAAAAAATAAAAATAAATAAGGGTGTAATCCATTCATTGTTTTTATGATTGTTCTACTGAGAGGTACAAGGAGGGAGTAGAAAAGTTTCAGAAGTGACCAGAAGCAGAACTGGAAAGATGTAATTTCTCTCGAGACCTTACTGGCTAAGATAAAAAAAAAAAAAAAAAAAGGGAAGGGTTTCTACGTGCCACATACGCTATTGCAAATACAAAAGATTGACAAGGACCTTCAAAACAGAGTAGAGTTTTATATTTGTGTTGTATGTGGTGTGTAGAAGCCCCCCCTCAAAACCCTTCAAGTTCACCTAGTACATGAAATGCTACTTGTGTATGGCCAGACTTTACAGTCACGTTGTCTTGCACAATACTAATGCTATTCAGTTTAGTCTGGCCATCTATGCTTCAATGGCCTCTGATCAAGACAGGTCACATGAAAACATTTTAAACATGTAAAATGTGATACATTTCCTTATTATAAAAACATAGCCCCATATTTTATTTTTATTTATTTTTTTACCCATGAGAATAATGCATAGGCATTTTAGCACTTTGCAGAACATGATATAATTATATACATCAAGGGCTCTGACCAAGGTTTCTTACCATATTGTTCTTTGTATACTCAGAGGTAATATTTGCGATCTCCTCCACTGTGTAGCACGAGAGATCCTGCCCACATGGTTGATCATTATTAACCATTAAAAGCTGGTAATAGTCTTCATTGGCTAAGGAATACAGTAAATAAAAACACAAGCTAGAACATTATTACGCTGCAAAGTAACCTCTGGAAAAAGGGATTACAATATATAGTTACACACCAATGGAAACAATGAAATTAAAGATGTTTGTAGAGCCAAATCAACAAGTTTTGCGTTGTAAAAATAAATAAAATAAAGGGGGGGGGGTTTTCAAGGGTCAGTCCACTTAAAGTTATTAACAAAACATAGGTGCATCAAAATTTGTTGTTAATGGTAAACAAATAATACCCTGTAGCACTATTACTGTGTGAATATTAATCCACACAAGCTACCTACAATAATATGATATGTTTTGTCATACCAGACTTCCCATGATTAAGTCTGGTATGACAAAACATGGTGGGGGCGTGGCTATCTGGCAAGTAACACTGAGATACTAAGCTTGTATACACGGCGGTGGAAGGTGGTGCTGGACGAAGGGGACGGTATAAGCAAGCTAAGGCGCCCTATTCAAATTACGGGCCTGCTGTGTGGGACCAGGCGAGACACGTGAGGAAGGGTGAGAGAGAGAGCGATCCCGTTCCCTGTTAATGAGGTCCGCTGTGACCACCAATGCCCCGGCGTATTTAAAGCACTTGTTGAAGTTGGAGTGTGGAGTGATTTGACTTTCTTTGAAGTGACTTATTTTCATATTGTTCACGTGAGGGCATAAAGAGTGAATTGTTTTAAGATTAAAGTGTGTTTACGGTATTACACTATTGGAGGTCTCCTCTGTGATTTCTTTTGAGGCACATACACAGATTTCCGAGTGGAGAATATCCAGTGATTTGCGATATTATATTGAAACCATCTCCGGAGAGGTTTAAAGCTCTACTAGCCTAGCACGTGAGTGTAGGGCTTAATAGCTGGTGAGTGCTCTCATGAAAGGGGGGGGGTCACAATCACGGATGGTGTGGTAAAGGCATTAAGAAATTGCTATGGACACTGAAGATTAGTCTTGTACTTATAGAAGGACTATTGTTGGAGTGTTTAAATATAATCACTTTTGGGTGATGGACTATTTTACTGTTAGAGGGTGTTGCATCCATTCATTAAAAAAAAAAAAAAAAAAAATTTTCACAATGTTTTATATATAAGTGGATATATATACTTTTTTTATATTCACTTAAAGGTGGTGATATATGTAATTGATGTGATTTGTGATTGAGATCGGGCTCAGGGCTTGGCTGGTTATTACCTTACTGCAGAGAATGCGTTAAGGTAAACACCTTCAGCTTTTAGGACCACTTTAAATGAGCTATTCAATATGTAACTGAAAGTGGAATCACCATCTAAAGCCTGCTACATACTATTCGTTTTTCTGTTCAAACCAGCATGAATAAGAATAAAAAAAAGAAAAACTGCCATCTCCGGTCAGAGTACCATGTGAATGTGAAGTACAGCAATCCCCCCCCCCCCCCCCCCCGCTGAGCTGTTGTGTTCTGACAAGGGGACTGCCGCGCCCCCCAAACACGCCGATCAGCCCTCTCTGGAGTCATTCAGCTGCTGATTTTCCAGCATGCGCGTCCGACAGTCTCCGACATTCGGCCCGTGTGTACCTGGCTTAGATTCCCATAGCTCAAAGATTCTCTAGATGCAACTCTCCCCATTGATGTTGATTATTGTCTATTACCATCATGTCTGCTTCACTAAGGGGAGTCCTACTATTATTACTGCAATCTCCATAGTGAAGGAAAAAAAAAAAAAAAAAACTGACAAAAATGAGAATGGCCTATTCCAGTAGGTGAAGCTACAAACTCAAAAAAGGCAGACAGCTCACCACTAGGGCCACTATAAAATATGGGAAGCTTGTCGATTCAACACCCATCTGAAGCTCGGATAAGGCATTTACATTGTTCCTACAGCCATTTTGGCATACAGACGAGGGGATTTGTAGCGTATAAAAATAAATAAATAATTCAGTCAAGCTGACTTCTATGCTGTAAACAATTTTTCAGTGGTTTAGTCTCCTGAAAGTCAGGTCTATTCATTATAAATCATTACCATGCTAGTTCACACAAAGCCAACTGAATTTCCAAAAAGAAAGTGAACAAGAGAACAAGGCAATGCTAGGCCTTCTATTAGAAAGCCCAGCAAGCTAAGCAAACAGACTGCTGTAGAGACACCTTGTATTAAAATGAATATTTCAAATAAATGATAACACACAAGTATAGAGTTAAAAGCTCAGTTATTAAAGTAAATATGAAAAAAGGGGGCCAAAAGCAGCAATAGTTTCCATTCGATATATTTTGTAGCAAAAACTTAATAAATGGCTTTATCATAAAGTAGCTTTGAATTTTGGGATTTGAGGTAGTATGATGGTGATTACAGACAGAGTGCATTACCTTTCACCTGCTGGATGCAATGCAAAGCGTAGTGGAGAGAGGCAGCAGTGCTGAACTTTCCTTGAAACTTATTTTCAGGAGGGAGATGGGAGCGAAGCTCCTTCAGTATTTTCAGTAATTCCTTTTGGGTTTTGGCTTTAGCTGGCTGTTCACTACTGCAAAAAGAAAATATAAATGCCAATTAGGACTGAATAAAAAGAGGTTATATACAAGGTCCAGTGCAGAAAAACTCAGTAAGCCAATCTTTGTATAAATCAAACTAATCAATGCAGGACAGCAAACCAGTAAGCAGAGTTGGGCACATTCACATTAGCAGTCAAAATCCTGTGGTTGAACCACACTTTTAGTGCCCCCTTTCCCACCCACCATCCACCCCTTTTAGCAGCAGCCGTGAGTACACAGCAAAGCATTGTAGCCATATCATTAATTATACCCTATGTTGCAGAAAGGGGCCACTCTGCACGTGACCTGCAGCTGCGTGCACTATACAAGTGCAGGGTCAGGAGCTTAACCACTTAAGCCCCAGAACAATTTGCCCTCTTAATGAACAGGCAATTTTATTGCGATACGGTGTCGCTTTAACTGACTATTGCATGGGCGTGTGACGTTGTACTCAAACAAAATTGACATCCTTTTTTTCCCCCCACAAATAGAGCTTTCTTTTGTGTTATTTGATCACCTCTGCGGTTTTTATTTTTTGTGCTATAAAACAAAAAAATATATATTTTTTACTATAATAAAATATCCCCCCCAAAAAAACTTCCTCAGTTTAGGCTGATATGTATTCAACATATTTTTGGTACAAAACAAAAATAAAATAAATAATTTAGCAATAAGCCAATATTGGTTCATGCAGAAGTTATAGCATCTACAAAATAGGGGATATATTTATGGCATTTATTATAATTTTTTTTTTTTTACTTGTAATGGCAGTGATCTGCGATTTTTAGGGACCATTGACATTTATACAGCGAACAGAGCTAAAAATAGCCACTGATTACTGTAATTCATTGGTAGGGAAAGGGATAACACTAGGGGCAATCAAGGGGTTAAATGTATTTCCTAGGGAGTGATTCTAACTGTGGGGGAGGGAGAGACTGATTGTAGGAGACCGATCGCTGTTCATACTTATTATGAACAGATCTGTCTCCTCACTCCTGACAGAATGTAGATCTGTAAATTCCATTCCGTCTCTCTTGGGAGCGATCGTGGGTGCCTGGTAGACATCGCAGTCGCTGGACACATGAATCGGCTCTGTCGTCGCGTTCCCCCTAGTCGTCTTAAAGTGGCCGATGTACGTATTTGCCCAACGGAGCCAACCCGCCGCAATTATACTGGTCCTCTAGTGGTTAAAGCAGGCGTGTGGATGCGATACAACCCCCTCCTGGTCAACTGTTCTCTCAAGAGCGATGAACTTAACGTGATTGAAAAGGTTTGCTTTGTTTTGCTTATCTGCTCTGTGCAAGGGTTTTGCACAGAGTGGCCCCGATCCTCCTTTTCGGAGGTGCCCCAGCAGCACTATTGGCTCCTCCCCTTCATCTTGTTACCCCCGTGGAAAGACGATTTCCATGAGGGCACCCGTGCGGGCGCGTTTGAGTCCTGCTCCCATTGACACAGACAGCAGGACTCAGCCCCGCCCTCAATGTCACTGAATTAAATTGACAGCAGCAGGAGCCATTGCCTATCAATCTATCCAATGAGGACCTGAGACAGCGGCTGGAGCTGCAGGGCTCCTGCTCATTGTTGGAACGATTGTGTTTAGGTAAGAGTAAGGGAGGTTCTGGAGGGCAGCTGAAGTGCAGGTTTTTCACCTTAACCGCTTCCCAGCCGCCTCAGGCCGATATAAGTCGGCAGAAGGGCACGTACAGGCAGAATCACGTACCTGTACATTGCCTTTTAAGAGGGGGCGGGGGCGCCTATGGGAAGCTCCGTGAGTGGGGTCACAGATCCTGCAGACTCGATTGCCGCGGGGATACACACGAACGCCTCACGGAGAGGAAGAATGGTGAGATGCTAAAGTAAACAAGCATCTCCCTGTTCTGCCTAGCAACAGTGTCACTGATCTCTACTCCCTGTGATTGGAGCAGAGATCAGTAATGTGTAATACACAACCACGCCCCCCACAGTTAGCAACACACCCCTAGGACACACTTAACCCCCTACACTGCCAGTGTCATTTAGACAGGAATACGTGTCATTTATACAGCAATCGGTGCTATAAAAATGCAAAGGTCCCAAAAAATGTCCGATGTGTCCACCATAATGTAGCAGTTATGATAAAAATCACTGATCGTCGCCATTTAAAAAAAAAAAAAATTATTAATAAAAATGCCATAAAACTATCCCCTATTTTGTAAACACTATAACTTTTGCGCAAACCAAGCAATAATCGCTTATTGTGATTTTTTTTTAACAAAAATATGTAGAAGAATAATACGTATTGGCCTAAACTGGGGGATATTTATTATAGCAAAAAGTAAAAAATAACGTGTTTTTTTTTCAAAACTGTTGCTCTTTTTTTGTTTATAGAGCAAAAAATAAAAACCGCAGGGGTGATCAAATACCACCAAAAGAGAAAGCTCTATTTGTGGAAAAAAAAAAAAAAAAAAAAAAGGATGTCAATTTGGTTTGGGAGCCATGTCGCATGACCACGCAATTGTCAGTTAAAGCGATGCAGTGCCAAATCGCGATAAGTGCTCTGGTCGGGAAAGGAGTAAATTCTTCCTGGGGCTGAAGTGGTTAATGCATTAAGGTGAAAAACCTTGAGGGTTTACAACTCCTTTAAACCTTCATATTTGCCTCTATGCTCCAGCATTGGTGTGAAGCTGCAGCTTCACATGTCGGCTCCAAGACCAAGAACTGAGCAATCACACAATCACCAGTTGCTCAGTTCTCAGTCTTATTGGAGCAGAGAGCAGTGCCTGTCAATCATCCTTCTCTGCTCCTCCAGCGGTCACTCAGAGCCGGACAGGTGAGGGGTGGCGACATCCGGCTTTGGCTCTCAACCACGCACTAAAGGCCCATATATACGATCCGAAAACCGGACGACAGATCTTCTGTTTTTTTGGGGGTTTTTTTGAGGGGGGGGGGGGGTTGCATGCTAGTCGCATATCGAAAATGGAGAGGTTACTAAAGTTCAGAAAATTCTCATACGACAGAATAAAAATAAAAAACCTTAAAAATCAGAAGTGATGTAATGTGTTACAATGTATTTGAATTGTATTTTCAGAGGACAACTGTACTGACTAAATGAAAATAGTACGATCTTGTAACATACGAAAAAAATAAAAAATAAATTGTGCCTGTCTGATCAGATAATACATTGGATAGACTATCGTGAGCAGCTCTTGAAAGCTCTGTACTAACGATCAGACTATCGTACGATCGATTCGAAAGCGGTATTACGGGCCTTAAGAGGTGGAGCAGCTCTTCAAAGTCAACCAATATTAGGCAAAATAAGCTGGCTGTAGGTCGGAGGAAGGCTAAAAGTGCACTCCTGTGTCACACAAGAGAAATACAGGCAAAAAGCTTTGGCCATACTTATCTTTAAAGTGTATGAAAATCCTAAAAAAGGAACGCTCTTATTTTTTTCTTTTTAGACTGTTAAATATACTATTGAAAGGGTTTTGTTAGATCTGTTCTACAAGTACAAAATGTCACCTCCCGTGTCATCTCAATTAGTGTCACTTAGCCCTCCCAGTCCTTATTTTGGACTATCAGTCCCTATGTTAGTGATAAGAACAGTGGAAGGGTCTCAGTAGTTAAGCAATTGAGCAGGGCCGATACTGTTCGGTCCACAAAAACTTTGTGTGTGGTCGGCCACTAACAAGAAATTAGCAGCTAGCTCCATGGGTAACTGAGTATTTTTGTACTTCTACTACTGCAATAGCAGCTGTGAGCTTGTTCTAGAACTGCACAGCTGAACTGCCAACTTGGAGGGCCCCACATTCATAAACACTCAAGCTGTGTGCGGAAGATGGCACCCCCCTCCAATTAAGACTGAAGAAGGCACTATATTCTCCATGTTCCATACTTGCCATTTATAAATACCGTATCTTAACCAAGTGCATCTTATGTCTGTTATGCAACTTTTTTTTTTTTTCCAGGGGCCACCTCGCATTAAAGGGTTAAAACGTGCAAGTATTTTTTGCAGGATACAACAAATAATAGTAGGTAGCCAAAGACTACCTGAGAGGAAAAAAGTTTTTGTGAAAGCATCAAGAGTAAACATTGGCTTACCTGTAGCCACTAGTAGATGGATTATGTTCAGAGTCTGCCATCATTAAAGAGAATGCTCTGGAACTGCAGGTAGGGGGCTGAAAATCAGAATCACTGCAAGAAAGACAGTATAAATAAAAGGACAACATAGCAACAGCAAATTACCACTACAGACACAAAATTATCTGTACAACTAAACCTGTCAAGGTTTTATTGCAGTAACCCAAGATGGGAATCCATACCCAACTATGGAAAGATGGTAAAAGAAAAAAAAAAAAAAAAAAAAAACACGACTACTTTTTAAATCCAAACTTTTTAAATCCAAACTGTTTTGAATGAGGAAAGCTTAAGCAGCCAAAATTACAAGCACATATTGCTGTAGCCACAGTGCTTTGCTTCATTGCATGGAAATGTAAGCTTGCTGCCTTTGGAGGGCAAGTACTGCCATTAATTACAAACACCACAAGTGAATGGGACCACACTGCAACTTTTAGCCAATTGCTCGGCTTGAGGCTATGCCAAGTACTTCAATAGAAAACCCCTGTTCAGCTGGAAAAAATAAATAAAAAAAAAATAAAAAAAAAAAGGGGGGGATTGCACTTAGGTGGTGGCAGGATATTTTCCTTAAAGCGGACGTAAACCTTCACATACCCAGTGAAGTGAACAGCCTCAGATGATACACAGAGATTTACCGTATTTATCGGCATATAAGTCGCACTTTTTTCCCCACTTAAAATCAGGGGAAAATTGTGGGTGCGTGAGCAGAGCCGAGTCTAGCCAAATACACTCAGCTTTCTGTATGTCGGCGGCGCTTGCTCATCTCCGCTCACAGTCAGCGGAGATCGTCGCGGCTGGGCAAGGCTGCAGATGGACACTGGGCAAGGCTGCAATGATGGACAAGGCTGCATTGATGGGCATTTAAAGTTAATTTTCTTTCCTTAAAATTGCCTCCTAAACTAGGGGTGCGTGTTATACTCCAAATAAATACAGTACATAAGTTTTACATGCATATTTGCTGTCTTCAGCTGTATATATCCTTTAGAAAGTTCTCTTTATGTTACAGATTCTCTTCCTGGTCACCACTAGGAGACAGCTGATCACCAATGTGGAGGGGGGAGGTGTGTGCCTTTCCTCAAAAGGAAGGAAAGAATGTGCAGTGCTCTGCTGTGAGATGGAAAGATGTCTGGCAATTTATAGCAATCTCCCAGGACACACACTTCAGGCTGCCATTGTTCTGTCAGATTAGGCGACCCATCAAAATGTGTAACGGAAGGGACGTTCTGTCGCTGTCATCTTGCTACACCCTGCACACGTCCACAGTAAGGCTACAGAGAGAAGGGGGCAAGCGGAAAGCTTGTTAAACCCACCAGAGTTTTGCATTTTACAGGTATTTATAACAGTAAACTGAGGTATTATAGGAAAATACAATACTTAGAACTCAGTCTGACTGTTTAGATCAGCCTTTCTCAACCTTTTTACACCAGGGGAACCCTTAAAATCATTTTCAGGTATTAGGGAAACTGCTGATAAAACCTATTTATTGGGGGTCAGCAGGAACAATGCCCCTTACTTTGGTGGTCAGTGAGAAGAATGCTTTTTTTTTCCTTTTTCTTTTTTTTTTTTTTACAGTGGTGGTAAGATTGCCTGCCCCCCCCCCCCCCCCCCCCCCCGACAATCCAGGGATAATGGGGATTTGTTCAATTGACAAAATCTCCTTCTGCAGTAGAGTGTGAAATGGAGCGTACGGTACCACTTCAAAAGTGGCTACCATGAGGCCCAGAACTCGCATGCAGAAGCGCAGCGTGGACCATCTGCAGTTCCCCAATCTCACCACAGCTTGAAGAGTCTGCAGCTTGTCCGAAGGGAGAAAAACTTTTGCTTCTAAGGAGTCCAACAGTAAGCCCAGGTACTCCAAGCGTTGAGTCGGCACTAACAGACTTCTTTAGGTATAGCACCCAACCAAACTCCCGGAGAGTCTGCATGGTGATTTCTACATCCTCCCTTAATTCTGAGGCGGAAGCTGCCCTCAGAAGGAGGTCATCTAGGCAACCCACGATTGCAATCCCATGTTGCCTTAACAGCGCCAGAATTGGAGCTAACACTTTGGTAAAGACTCGGGGGTGCTGATGCCAGGCCAAAAGGGAGAGCCACAAACTGGTAGTACTCTTTCTTGACTGCAAATCGCAGAAACCTCTGATGCCTGAGGCATAGGGCACATGTAAATACGCGTCCTGGATATCCAGGGACGCCAGGAAGTCCCCCTGATTGAGTGCAGCGACCACAGAATGAACCGATTCCATCCTGAGCCTTTGTACTTTCACAAAGCTGCTAAGGGCCTTCAAGTCCAGGATTGGACGTACCCCCTCCTTTTTGGAGACTACAAGCAGATTGGAGTAGAATCCCTGAAACCTTTCCAGCGTTGGTACAGGTACCATCACTCCACACAGGGCTTCCAGACGAGCTGGAAGTAGAGGTAGGTTGGAGGGAAAAAAAAATCTGTTTGGTGGACAAGAAAGAAACTCTTGTATCCCGATGAAACCAGTTCGCAAACCCATTGGTCGGACAGTAGGGAGGTCCACCGAGCCGCAAAATCCTAAAGACAACCCCCCCATCCGAGAGTTGGGCAGGGGCAAACCTTCATGCGGTAATATTTTTGCTCGCAGACTTGTTTGGCTTGCGAAACCAGGGACGCTTCTGTCCTTCAGCAGGCGCCTTGTTGGACTGAGAACGCTTACCTGCCGATCGGGCAGGCGAAAAAGCAGTTTCTGAAAGAGGAGAAAAAAAAAGGGGAGGGACCTTGCCTACGTTGTGGCTCCTTAACCTTCCTGGACTGTGGGAGCAATGTGCTCTTCCCATCGTTTTTAAAGCGGAGGGCCACCCTAAAGTGGATCTTCCGCTCATTGGAACCCTCCCCCCCTCCGGCGCCACAATTGGCACCTTTCAGGGGGGAGGGGGGTGCAGGTGCCTGTACAGTACAGGGATCTGCACCCACTTCCGGCGTAGATTCTGCAGAAGTTACGCCCCTTTTCGCAGAATCTACGCCCCTTTCCGAAGGTCCCCCGCTGCCTGCTGGGAAACACATGGATCCAAGAGACAGCGGGGACCATCCTTATTGCGCAGCGCGACTTGCACATGCGCAGTAGGGAACCGGGAAATGAAACCGCAAGGCTCCACTTCCTGATTCCCATACCCAAGATGGTGGCGGCAGCACCCGAGAGATGATCGAGAGATCGGCTTCGGGTGCCGACATCGTGGGCGCGTTGGGCAGGTAAGTGTCATTATTTTAAAAGTCAGCAGCTGCAGTATTTGTAGCTGCTGGCTTTAAAAAAAAAAAGATAAAATAACCGGCGGACTCCCGCTTTAATGTTATCCAGCGAGGCTCCAAATAGCCTCTCACCTTGGAAGTGCAAATCCGTCAGTGCTTTTTTAGATGCCTGATCCGCAGACCAGCATTTCAGCCAAATCAGGCGCCGAAGCACCACTGCTGATACTGATGCTCTAGAGAGCAGGGGGACCGTATCCAGGGCCGCATCACAGACATACTTAAGGCCATGCACTAACTGATCTGCCAGTTCTACGCAGACCGGGAAGACTGTTGCTTCTCCAATTCATGGTGCAACAACTTTGCCCATTCAGTAAGCGTCTGCAACACCAAGGCTGTGGCTAGCACAGGTCGTAACGCTGACCTCACCACTGTAAACATGGACCTGGCCACTGCCTCGGCCCTCCTGTCGGCAGGGTCCTTGAAGCCAGGAGTCCCTTCTACCGGAATTACATTATTTAACCTGCATATCGGAGGGGACGCCCATTTTTTCAGGAGGCTCTCCTCAAAGAGGTAACGCACCGCCATTCTTCTTGGAACTGAAAAGGCCCGTTGCGGGCTTCCCCATTCCTTGTAGATGAACTTAAAATAAATAAAATACGGAAACACTTTAAGTGGTTTGCGTGACCCAAAAGGCACTGCCACCTCAACAGAGGTTCCTGCTGCATCCTGTATCTTCAGGGTATCCCGCACCGAAGTGATAAGTGCTCCTACTAACGCTTTTTCCCCTGCGCTAACCCGAACACAGAGTCATTCTCACTGTCTGAACGGTCCTGGTCCACATCCTCCCACACGTCAGAACAGGGGCGCCAGTCACTGTGGGATCCGAGTCTGAATCAGAGCCCTCCCCAAAAGACAGGGGTGGGGGCACCCTGCCAACAAAGGTCTCCAGGACAAAGCGTCCATATGCAGCATTCTGAAGTACACAGACCCAGCACTGAGGTAAAAACATGCTGAGGCTACAAGAACATGGCCCCCGGCCGTCCAAGTAAAAATCACCAAGAAAATGGTCACCGAACATTCTAGAAAAGGCTGACAGCACATACAATGCATGGACCAGGACTACAGAAAAACGGCCACGGCCCGCACAGCGGCCTCTCCTCATGCAAAATAGCCCAAGCACCTCACAGAGAAGGAAAAAAAAAGTCAGTAAAGAAAAACAAAAAAAAAACGGCCCCCCAACAGCCAGCGCAGCCCCCCGCCAAAGCCCAGAGCCCCCCCCACCGGAGGACCCCTTGTCAGGTACATACACCGCACCTCATGCCCAGTCACACCGCGGCCCCAGCAGGGGAGGAGGGAATGAGAGATAGGGTAAGAGGAAAGGGAGAGTGAGAGCCCCCTAGTCGACCTCCCCGGAAATTCCCAGCTGCTCCATCCTGCCGAGGCAGGGAGAGCTGTACTTACCCCTCCTGTCAGAATTGCTGGACGTATTCCACCACAGACCCATCACCCGAGTAGTACAGAGTGGCTTCTGGCCACAGCACACTGTGACATGGACATCAGTAGCCTGGTCATATGTGTGCCCCGGAGCACATAGCTCACCGGCCTCCCCAGGAGCAGAAAGGGGCATGGCTAGGCTGGGGAGACTACAAGGATCTATATTATCCAGCCCTGCTATTGATTGTAGAAAAAAAATGAAAAAATTCCCAGGACCAATGGTCCCCTCAGGGAGCCAGGTCCTTCTACACTAGGCAGAAAAAAAACTGAGCTGCAGGAAGCAGCGTGAGGGGTTATAGCCAGAGGGGCCACCCCCTGGGCGGTGCTGTGCAGTCTTGCGGTTTTTACATGTTTTACATATTCTGCCTAGTCCTCTCCTGAAGGTGGTGTGATAACCCTAAGGTCAAGAATTAAAGGAGCTGTGTCCGTCAATGAAGGAAAAAGAGAAAAGTTTTTTTTCCTCCTTCACTGATGTGCTCCGATAGGCTGCACTAATGGGCACTGATATGCCACTGATGGGAACTGACAGATGGTACTGATAGGCAGCACTGAGGTGGCACTGATGGGCAGAGTGACAAATTCAGTGTGATGTCGGAGGTGGGCGAGACCCAACAGCTATCCAGCAAATGATTGGACTGTTTACAACTTAGCAGCCTGCCCAGATCCCATCGGCTGGTGTTGGATAGCTGGGTCCCGCCCACCCCCGACATCCAACTTCAATTTTGACAGCTCCTCTCTCTCTTTCCATACAGTTTCCCACGCACAACGGCGCTGCTCTGCCAACAGAGTTTGGAGAAGGAAGGAGGAACCTCTCGCCATGTCAGCGGCTGCTGCGTCGCTCTCTTCCTGCTCCATCCCCACTACCACCGCTAATCACATTACCAGACAGTGCTCTGCGTCTGGAGGGCCTACGAGGCCCGAGAAGCGCCTCCATTTTCCTGGCCAAGACCCCACAGCCCGTCCTGTGGCAGAGGTGCCGGTCACTGACAAAAACCCAGGCGTCAGAGCACAATTTCTAGTCGCAATGACGACCTGGCACCTGAGATTTGTCGAGCCCTGTTCTAGTCTATAAGAGACATAGAGCTGAAGTGGTAAAAGCTGGTTCCTTAGAGAGGTGTGTGATCTCGAAGACCAAGGTCTGCCTTTCTATGCTTGAACAGACATGTAAATTTATATATATATATATATATATATATATATATATATATATATATATATATATATATATATATATATATATATATATATATATATATATATATATATATATATATATATATATATATACACACATATACACACACACAAAGGGGGTTATTTACTAAAGGCAAATCCACTTGTACTGCTGTAGATGTGAGGGGGAAATGCAAGGAAAATAAACAGCATTTTTGCTTGCACACGATTGGATAATAAAATCAGTAGAGCTAGCCCTCAGATCTACAGTGACTGCACTTCCAAGGGCACTTTCGTAGGTTTGCCTTTAGTAAATCAACCCCATAGTGTATATAGTATTAGAAGTTGAATCTGGCAAATATCAGACTCCGCTCATTTTATATTTAACCACTTCAATACCGGGCACTTATACACCTTCCTGCCCAGACCAATTTTGAGCTTTCAGCGCTGTCGCAATTTGAATGACAATTGCGCGGTCATGCTACACTGTACCCAAACTAAAATTTTATCATTTTGTTCCCACAAATAGAGCTTTTATTTGGTGGTATTTGATCGCCTCTGGGATTTTTATTTTCTGCTAAACAAATAAAAAAATAAAAAAAATACTGAAAATCTTGAAAAAATTTTTTTTTTTGTTTCAGTTACAAAACTTTGAAAATAAGTAAGTTTTCTCCTTCACTGATGGGCATTGACGGGGCTGCAGTGACGGGCACCGATAAGGCGGCACTGATGGGCACCGATGAGGTGGCACCAATGATGTGGCACTGATATGTGACACAGACACTGATAGGTGGCACAAATAGGCACTGATAGGTGGCACGGATTGGCATGGATGGGCGGCACGGATAGGCTCTGATAGGCGGCATTGTAATTTAAAGTTTTGTAGGGATGGATGCCAGTGCCAAACAATAATGCATGCCAATCAGTGATGCCCATTGTGGGCACTGATTGGCATACATTATGGGCACTGGCTGGCATCCCTGGTGGTCTAGAGGGCATACCTGGTGCTGGGCATCTCCTGGTGGTCTGGTGGCATCCCTGGTGGTCCAGTGTGGGCATCCTGGGGGGGGGCTGTGCTGATAATCGATCAGCACAGACCCCCCCTCTCAGAGGAGCAGCCGATCGGCTCACAGATGCGAGTGAGGAAAAGCCATTCACCGGTTCTTCCTATTTACACTGTGATCAGCCGTGATTGGACACGGCTGATCACGTGGTAAAGAGTCTCCGTCCGAGATCGTAGTTGCAGGGTGTCAGACTTACACCCCACAACAACGATCGCCGCAATGCGCACCCCCGGGGGCGCGCAGTGGATTAATATCCTGATTACGTCATATGATGTCCGGTCAGGATATTACAACCACTTTGCCACCGTCATTTTGCTATATGGCGGGCGGCAAGTGGTTAAAATCATTTTTTTTTTTTTTACAGTTTTGTAGATTTTAAGAGAGAACTGTAATATATTATGTATTACAGACTCCCTTGTCATAGGCAGTGGATTGACAAAAGCTCCCTGCGCC
Organism: Lithobates pipiens; assembly: GCF_037356315.1. Lineage (NCBI taxonomy): Eukaryota > Metazoa > Chordata > Amphibia > Anura > Ranidae > Lithobates > Lithobates pipiens. The sequence goes on along the minus strand of NW_027507758.1, from coordinate 472,912,623 downwards.
TGCTGTCACTTATGTTGGCCATAAAAAAAACAAAAACAAACCAATGTCTTCCTTCAAAAAAAAATTAAAAATTTAAAGAAGGTTCGTTCAATTTTTTAATCGTTAGTGGGGTCAAATCAGTCAGTCGTTTTCGACCACACTGACAGGGAAATTCGAAGGAGCAGAAAAGAAAACTTCAAGGTCAAAAGGAATTTTTCAGACAGTATGTGGTTTTGGTCAGATCTTGCATTCATTTTAAAACTAAATGTTAAAAAGCAATTTTCAAACTACATTCTTTCATTGTACAAAGATTTTTCGTATTGTATATTATCGTCTGAAAAGCGATACGTGTATGACCAGCATAAGGTTTGGTTTACACCTATGCAGTTTACATTTTATCCGTTTCTGCAATGCTTTTTGCTGTGTTGTTTGCATTTTTTGTGCTTTTTTTGGCCAATTTGTTGTTGGGCAGATTAAAAAAAATAAAAATAAAAGCATGCTGCTGCTACTAAACGTCTTAGGTTCACACCTATGCATTGTTTGGTGCTTTTTCCAGAAACTCACTGCAGTCAATTTAACATGATTTCCTAAGGGACCGGTTCACATCTATGCTTTTTTGCAGCCACTGCTTATTTGGAAAGGGTTTAAGGACTTTTTTTCTTGGTTCAATAGACTTCAATAGAGAAGGTGCAGAAAAGCATGTATTGCGTTGCTTTTTTTTTTTTTTTTTTTAATTTGCCCAACAAACGCAAATTGCAACAACGCAATGGCCAAGAGCATACGAAAGCTGAGGAAAACAGCCAAAAGGCAGCCGAAAGCTGACTAGAATGGTTAAGAACTACTGAGCACCGCCGAGATAAACAGGACATCCGGCTCTGTATCTCGGCGGCGCTATTAAAAAAAAAAAGCTGCAAATAAAACTGACAAGGCTGCAATGATGGACACGGCTGCATGACAAGGGTGCAATGATGGACACGGCTGCATGACAAGGGTGCAATGATGGACACGGCTGCATGACAAGGGTGCAATGATGGACACGGCTGCATGACAAGGGTGCAATGATGGACACGGCTGCATGACAAGGGTGCAATGATGGACACGGCTGCATGACAAGGGTGCAATGATGGACAAGGCTGCATGACAAGGGTGCAATGATGGACAAGGCTACATGACAAGGGTGCAATGATGGACAAAGCTGCATGACAAGGGTGCAATGATGGACAAGGCTGCATGACAAGGGTGCATATGACACTGACAAGGGTACAATGATGGACAAGGCTGCATGACAAGGGTGCAATGATGGACAAGGCTGCATATGACACTGACAAGGCTGCATGACACAGCTGATTGACAAAGCTGCAAATTACACTGACAAGGCTGGCATGATGGACAAGGCTGCAGATGGACACTGATAAGGCTGTATTGATGGGCATTTAAATGTAAGTTTTTTTTCCTTAAAACTGCCCTCCTAAACTTGGGGTGCGCGTTATACGCCGATAAATATGGGATATACAGTATATCTCCTCTAATAGTGGTATATACACTGTAGATCTCCTCTAATTGTATATACAGTATACTTACCATATAGTTGGTTATTTTTTTTTTACCACTGCATACAGAGATATTTAAGAATAAATTGCCTTTTTTTTTAAAACTTTACATATTAACCAAATTATACACCACACTATCAACCAATCAAAACAATAAAATCGGCCAACTAATAGATTATGAAAATAATCGTTAGTTGCAGCCCTAGTTCAAAGCTGAGCCAGATATGAGCAGGCGGAGGGGGGGGGGGGGGGGGGGGTTCAGTGCTGGGCCAGATATGAGCAGGGGGTTACAGGGTAGGGGCAGGAGAGCGGGGGGGGGGGGGGGGTACAGGTGCAAGACAGATGTGCAGGAGGTACTCTGGTGGGGTAGATGAGAAAGCAGGTTACAGTGGCAGGGCAGATGAGCAGATGGGTTAAGTGTTAAGACAGATGAGAAGGTGATTCAGTAGTGAGACAGAAGAGCATGGGTATACTGCGGTGAAGCAGATCTGCAGGGAGGTACAGTGGAGGGCCAGATGAACAGGGGGATTACAGTGGTGGGCCAAAAGAGCAATGGGGTACAGTGGTGGGGCAGCTGCACAGGAAGTACAGTGGTGGGAGTGATGAGAAGGGGGTTCGGAGGTGGCACAGAAAAGCAGGGGTTTACAGTGGTGGGGCAGATGACCAAGGGAGGTTACAGTGGTGGGGCAGACGAACAGGAGGTTACAGTGTTCTGAGGTGCGACTGTGCATGAATTGGGGCCGAGGTGTGGAGTTGCAGGAATTGTGGCTGATCTGAGGCATGAGAGAGCAGGATGGTAATTTCTCACTACTAAAGTAGTTTACAGCCTTTACTTTATAAAAAAATCCTTTTCGTGATTGAGAGTGTAAAGGTGACTTTTTTTGTTATAAAATCGGCACGCTCAATTTCTTTGAAAACATTTTTCAACACACTGTTCAAAAGGTTGCCTACCTGTGAGCTAGCCATTTAATTGATTATGGAAATAGATGGCAATCATTTTCATAATTAGTTATTTCAGCCATACATATAATAAAAGTGCCTCCACACAACCATACCTATGATGCAAATGAAATGCGTATTTAAAGTCCAGTGACAATAATTCTTTTATCAAATGTTATTTCAATAAAGAACAAATGTCCAAAACAAAATAAAACTTCAAATCTCCATTTCCCTATCCAAGGGGGAGCACTCAGTCCTAAAGGAATTAAATTACAGATATGACAGCACTATCCACTGCTGAATCAGAATAGTGGGCAGTTTGCTGTAGAACACCACTGGATATCTGGAGGTCTGTTAACAACATGCTGGCTTGATCTCTTTTTTAAAAAGGAATCAATACCATCTGGTAAGAAACCATTTATACATGCGGTGGCGGACACAAGGTATTTATTCATCACTTCAAGGTTTATTCACAAAATTGGTGGCTGCTTGAAGTTCTCATTTATTTTGAACATTTGTAGTTTATTGAAAAAATGTTTGATAAAAGGAATTTGTAGCACTTGGCTTTAAATACACATTTTATTTGCATTATATGTATGGTTGCTGATGTCAACCTGTTTTTGTAGATGTGCACTTATTATGTGTATAGAAATCTTTTGACATCTAGTATTCGGATGGTTAGTGGGTACAGCTCTGAACACACAGTTTCACATTAAACGCATAATATTGTTTATACATTTAATAGACATATGCATAGGGGGTTTCAGGGATCTTGGGGGAGATTTAGAAGCTAAGAATACAAAAAGCCATCTGTAGGTGTCCGTTTAATAAGTTTAAAACACATGTCTACGGCATGAGGATTCCCAGTTTATCTTCAGGACATTCAACATGTGCTTAATGGATATGTATATGGTTTGATTATCAAAACAAAAACCTCCCAATGCATAAGTTACAAAGCACTGCCCAGAAAGGCAGTGATCAGATCTCCATTTAAGATGAAAATGGCTAAGACACGCTCTTTAGTTTGACATATGCCCCCTGCAACCCCATAAGCTATAACTCTCCATTCACACCCCAAGGTGTTACCGAGCATGTGCGCTTTATTGCGTGTTGCGTTTAGAGCAGGCCATTAATTTTAATGGGCTGCCCTATGAATAAGAAACACGCAAAAAAGGTGTTTGCAGAAGTGCCATGCCTATACACAGGCGCATTTTTTTGCGTGTTCCCATAATGCACTGGTGTAAACGAAGCCTAAATGGTTCAAGTCAATTTACAGGTTGATTGGCATCAATTACAGCCCAGGCGGCTAGAGTGTGCCAAATTTAAGAGGAGGTCTCAGTGCTTATGGTTCTATGAAAATTTGATTGCCGACTTTCCAGGCAGAGTATAGTGGCTTCGGTGTTGGACAGAAGCAGTTCTTGAAAATAAGTTAGAGTTTGGAGGGAGCAAATTTGTTTTATTATTATAAGTAATCATGTAGTTATTCTTTAAAGGAACTCATCTTTATGCATACACATGTCCTTACTTTTTTAATTCAGACTCCTTTCCATTTTCATCCAGTTCATTGCTGCTTGAGTCATTGCTGGTTTCCATGTCATCTGGTAGAATGCTGGCAGAATCCTCGAGCTGATGATGGTCCTCAGTTTGAAGAGGTCTTGGACTCAGATCAGCAATAGTCTCGTATGTAGCAAATTGCTGTTGTGGGTCTCCATTCTGGAGGGGCATACAGTTTCTACCTGTGGTAGAAGACCCATGAGTTGTAGAGCATATATTGCTTGCATGATCTTCTGGCTTGGACAGTGATACATTAGCCTCCTCTACCAAGAGAGGTTCCACAAGGCTAGGCATCAGACTTTGGGATGACGACACCTGGCTAGTATTGTACTTCTGGGGCACAAAATGAAGAGCGGTGCTAAGAATGTCAGAGGAGACATGATGCTGACCAGGTAAGAATCCTGTAGACTGAAGTTGCACACCAGTCGTTAGATCCTCTTGGGTCTTTGTAGGAATATGATGTCCTGGCAATAAAAGATCTTGGTGGAAACCTTTACTCTGATGGGGCATTGCATTAATTGGAAGTCTTCATCAGGCTCAAATAAAATCTGTGTAAAAGAGAAAGAACAGGTTCAATACACATACACACACACTAAACTAGTTCTACATGATAGCCGATGTGACTGAACAATTGCTGCCGTTTAAAAAAAAAGTTACTATAGCACAAAATATACTATAAATGTTATATAGTGAATAAGGGAAGTAATCAGTATTTGAATTTCATTTATTTTTCCTTTATTTAAATTATCCCAAATGATTACACACAGGCCATTTTTTTTTTTTTACACCAAAGTACAATGGCAGGGATTGGTAAAAATGACAAATTATCTTGATACAAGCCTCTTTCAATCTTCTGTGCATTGAAATTCAGACTGGGAAGGCAGCACTAGGGTTCAATCAGAGGCGCTGCAGTGGAAAACGCCACCAAAACATTTTGCAGTATAGCCACACTCATAAGACTACAACCGCAACTCCTTCATTCTCCAGCTGAGTTATCCCCGCATAACTCACGAGAATTTAATTTCCAGCAAGATTACACTCCTTGCCTTACTGCAAGATTGTAAAAGACTGGATTTAATCACATCATATAAATGTTGATTGGTCAGAAAACAGCTCAGACCTAAACCCAATTGAAAACCTCTGGCAAGACTAAACACAAAACAAATGAGAAATCACAGAATCCATCATAAAAGATGGCAAGATGGCATCATATTACACAAAAAAAAAAAAAAAAGGAAAAAATGTAGTGCTTTCTATGCTGGCCGCCCCCCCCCCCCCCCCCCATTCTCCCCCATTGGCTCACTGGCTGTGATTGACAGCAACAGGAGACAATGGCTCCCATTGCTGTGCGAGCCAATGAGGAGAGAGAAAGACCCCAGAGAGCTGCAGCTCTCGTGAATGGATCAACATGGGGCTCAGGCAGGGGGGACTGCACCAAAGGTTTTTTATCTTCACGCATAGATCGCATGAAGGTAAAAAACCTTGAACCTTTTAAACCACTTTAAACATGATATATTCACTCCTGAATATCTCCAGTTTCACTATCTGCACACAGCAGGCAATTCTTTTTGAACTGGTCACAGCCACATTGACACTACTAAATAACTACTAAAAATAAGCTGTTATACATGTTGGAACAATTTACAAAACTGTGGCAAGGCTTTCATGAAGTCGTGCAAGTCAATTTAAAGAGACCATACTTCTAGAATAGTGTCCTAACTGCTTTAATCCCACCTCTGATGTTTTCTGTCTGAAGCTTTGGCTGTTATAACCATATTTCAAGATGGCATCAATGTAGAATTCCACATAAAATAGCTAGATAAGAACTTTAGATCAGTTGTAACTTTTAATGGTAAAGAATACATAAATGTCAGTATTTAGTAACATCTCTTTTGGCACATATCACAGCTCGTGAACTCTTTTTGTATCCAACAAATGGTGCTGCCATGCTCAGGTACAAGTCAATTGCCCCGTGCATACAGGTTTTCTCCCCAAATGAGAAAGTGGGCTATTTGGCGAGAAATGCCACATGCACCAATGCAGCAGCATAAGGTACGTTTAGGATAATTGTCTTGTAGGTTTCTTTGCTGACCATTTAAAACTCAACTCCATGTATGGCTTTTCTGGCATAGTTATTGTTCCGGCCTGGACCGATGTATACCAGTGGGACTGCTGTGGTCTTATGGGTCCTGTGCCGGGTGACTGCAGTTCAGCAGGTTTGCTGCTGCTTTTAAAATTTAAACATCTAAACAAGTATATAAGCTCAGTTTTGTGCTCAAAATAACTGAAATCTAAAACTCTGGTGGGTGCAACAAGATGTCTTTTCTTTTTTTGCTGATCCGAGGAACGATCCGATCCGTGACTCTGATCCGAGGAACGATTCGATCCATGAGTTTTTTTGATCCATTGCACCCCTACTTAAAACGAAAGATGACTTGCAACACTTCATAGAGGTGCTGGAGCTCCCCCTGGTGGACTTTCTGGATTTGAAATTGAACTATAAACCATCGCTACAACAACCAAATCTAAGCCTGAGTTGTGTTGCAAAGTGAAAAAGGCTAAGAGGAAAAGAGCAGATTTCTTAGAGTTGACTGGGGGGGTCCTCCTAGTCTACCCACCACCCTCCCATTATTTTTATCCCCCACTAAATATTTTTTGTTTTCTCCCACAATATGCTGAAATACTGGAAAAAAAAAAAAAGGATATAAAAACAAGCCAGGGGTTCATGAGGTACCCTGTTTATGTTTTTATTCATCATCTTTTCCCCAATAGGTCGGTCCCGATACAAGGGACTTTGTATTCTGGCAAAAGGTGAAAGGGCAGGGGTGACTACAGGCACAGGTGGTGCACCTCTGCCCGGATTCACCATCTCTTTAGGGGAATGTGCCACATTGGCAAAGTAGGTTATGGTTTTGTGTGTTTTTTTTTTTATACTCCTCCTTATCAAATGCATCCAAGGCGGGAGAGCTCAGAAGGCCGGGCACAGACACTGATCAGAATAGCAGGTAGAATGAAGATTGTATGTATGTATATGTGTATATATATATATATATATATTATATATATATATAAACTTTGGATATCCTGGGGATGTTTTGGGAAGGTCTACTGGTTATGGGAGGGCATTTTAACATTACCTTGGACCCTAGTCTAGACACCTCTTCAGGGAAAACCTGTGCATCTCATAAGGCATTAAGATATGTTAAACAGTGCCTTCACTCTGTGCATTTGGTGGACATTTGGAGGGTACTGCATGAGCGAGACAGGGATTTCAGTTATTACTCCAAAAATACACAATGTATATTCAAGGATCAATATGTTGTTAATCCATCAATATTATCGGAATTATTCAAATTCATCAACTATTGAGTCAATCACCATGTCAGACCATGCTCCAATAGGTTTACCAATATGTCCGGCATCGATTGGGCGAATGGAAAGAACATGGCGATTGAATTAATCTATTTTTGATGATTAACAGAAGGTGGAATCCCTGTCCCGCACATTAGCATTATTATTTTGAGATCAATATATCAGAGGAGGTGTCTGACCAAGTGGTATGGGAAGCCCACAAGGCAGCATCAGAGGGGAGTTAATTTCAATAGGTTTGCATATTAAATAAGAGAGACAGAAGGAAGTGGTCGGGCTCTTAGGGGAAATACATAATTTCAAAATTAAACATAAGGCCCATTTAAAACCTGGGGACACGCAGAGACTGGAGAAACTCTGCAGGCAGACTTAAAACAGCTTCTCGATCGAAAAAGTTCAAAATAAACAGATATTTTGCCCATTGATTCCAGGAACAGGGGAATAAGGGTAGGACAATATTGGCTAGACAACTAAAGAAACAGGATTCACACCATGTTCACATTATAAAGACAGGCAATAAGCAGATAGTGGACTCCCAAGTAATAGCAGCCGAGTTCCATCGCTTTTATGTGTCTCTATATAAACAGACTCCGTGGACGGAGGGTGGACGTTTGGATAGAATTTGGGAAGGCCTCAGGGCTACAGGCCATTCCATCTGTGGCCTTGGAGGAAATGGAAAAAGCAATCTCCATTGAAGAACTGGGCAGAGCGATTGCGGCTTTGCCATTACGGATTATAAAAAGTTTTTCTCAATCTTGTTGGTTCCTCTTTGCAGATACCTGAACGCTATTTCAGTCTCTAACCCATTGCCTCCAGAGGCACTGTTGGCTTATGTGGCGGTTCTCCCGAAGGTAGGGAAAGACCCTCAGTGCTGTGCCAGCTACAGACCAGTCTCCCTCCTTACCTCTGACACTAAGCTCTTGGCTAAAATTGTGTCCCTAAGGTAACAAGAACATATATTTAAATTGATTAACACAGATCAAACAGGGTTTATGAAGGGCCGAGAGGCTAGAGATAATACTATTTGGGCCCTGCATGTATTGCATTGGATGTATAATGGACTGAACCAGATCCAGAGCGTAATAATTTCAACGGATGCTGAAAAAAAAAAAAAAACATTCGATAGGGTGGGGTGGGAGTTTATGGCCGGAGTTTTGAGGGAGATGGGTCAGAGAGCAGATGATGTGATGGATGACGGCACTCTATGCAGATCCTAGAGAAAGGGTTAAAGTTAATGGTAGACTATCAGATTATTTTGAGATACGGAATGTGACTAGGTAGGGATGCCCACTGTCCCCATTGTTATTAGCTATGGTCCTGGAGCTCTTTCTGCGCAATTAGGGGAAATAGGAAGATCAAGAGGATTTGTATTGGATCAATGGAACATAAGATCTCATCTACTGTTGTACCACTCCTCAAGATTCTTTGATGTTGGAAACAGAGAGGTTTGGCCTTAAATACAATTTTAAAATAAATATTGAGAAATCAGTGTTGATGCATCTGCAAAGTCATCTGCCTTTTCCTTTAGTTTTGCGCCTTGATTCTATATTCTATTTAGGGATCTAGATCACTTCAGATCTGATCTAAACTATGGACCCTTGATGGGATCCATGATAAAAGATTTGCATAGTCATGCTTTGACATGGTTTGGCAGGGTAAAAACACTTAAAATTAGTGCAATTCCCAGGCTTATTTACATTTTACATACATGTACCCATAACACTCCGACAGACACATTCTTTAACTGCTTCAGCCCCGGAAGATTTTACCCCCTTCCTGACCAGAGCACTTTTTGTGATTCGGCACTGCGTCGCTTTAACTAGCAATTGCAGGGTTGTGCAAGGTTGCACCTAAACAAAATTGTCATCTTTTTTTCCCACAAATAGAGCTTTCTTTTGGTGGTATTTGATCGCCTCTATAGTTTTTATTTTTTGCGCTATAAACAAACAAAAAAAAAAAAAAAAAAAAAAAAAAAAACACTTTACAATTTTGCTATAATACATATCCCCCAAAAATATATTAAAAATTTGAAAAAAAAAAAAAAAGCAGCATAATTGATTGGTTTGCGCAAAAGTTAGAGAGTCTACAAAATAGGGGATATTTTTATTATTTTTTTTGTATTTTTTTTTTTTACCAGTAATGGCGGCCATCTGGGATTTTTATCAAGACTGCGACATTATGGCGGACAGATCATCGGACAACTTTGACACATTTTTGGGAAAACTGGCATCAATACAGCGATCAATGCTATAAAAATGCATTGATTACTGTAAAAATGTCACTGGCAGTGAAGGGTTAACACTAGGGGGCGTTCAAGGGGTTAATATGTTCCCTAGTGTGTGCTCTAACCTAAGGGGGAGGGGACTGTGCCGGGGAGATGGCAGATTGCTGTTCATACACTGTATGAACAGACGATCTGTCTGTTCTTCCCACAGAGATCCGGAAACCGTTTACACAAACAGATCCTGGTTCCCCGTGTGTCAGTGGCGATCGCGGGAGCCGGGCGGTGATCGCGACCGCCGGGCACTCGCATTGGCTTGGGCACCTAGTGGCCACAGGGCGAAGCGGCATTATATAACGTCTTTTCACCCAGCCGTGCCATTCTGCCGCAGTAGAACTGTGATGGCTGGTCGGCAAGTGGTTAAACAAATACGAAGAGCTTTTATGACCTTTGTGTGGAGTGATAAGAGATAAACATCCCAGGCTGGCACACAAGATTTTGAGAGGACCAAAACGGGAGGGTGGGGTGGGACTGGTGTATATAGAGTTTTATTACAGAGCCATGGCACTGGTTTGTATAATGAACTGGTGCCATGACTTCTAGTAAAATTTGGGTGCCCTTGGAGAAAACATTAGTAGGTAGGAACTTGGCCAGATCCCCCTGGATTCCGGTTTCTTATAGGGGGTTGTTGGAATGTGCATCACCACTGACAAAGACAACACTATCCATTTGGGATAGAATGAACAATACGAGAAAGTCCCCTGCCCCCCATATCCCCTTTAACACCATTGGAAGGATTTCCCTGGTGTTCCCCGGGGGAAGAGAAAGGGAGTTTAGATCGCTGGGGAATGGACGGGAAGGGTAATTGCGCTGGCGTGGCCCCACAGGGTAAAATTGCTTCCATTGGTGGATTTGGTTCGAATACTGGGGGAAGTACCAATGGGTGTATGGAAATACCGTCAACTGACAGACTTGTTCAATAAGTGGAAGCACCAGATTAAGCCAGCGAACCCACTTACTACTTTTGAGGAAAGTTTTGTTAACTTATCAGAGGCGAGTCATATGTTGTCTCAAATGTATAGGTTGGTTCTGAGCGCTCAAAATATGACAACTCTCAATTTCATTCAAGAATGGGAAAAAGAACTGGCTATAAATTTTACATCCGATCAGATTAAAAGGCTGATGGGAGTGACACACCATACTTCAATAAGTTCCCATATACAGGAGACGTCTTACAAGTTCCTGACAAGATGGTATTGTACACCAGTATCGATTGGCTCAGACATCTCCATCGGCGGATGTTAACTGCTGGAGAGGATGTAACCAAAGGGGTTCATTTCTGCAAATTTAATGGTGGCATTGCCCAAAGATTAAAGTTTTATGGGAGGAGATAGCCCCTTGGATTAAGAAAATTACACTTAGACCTATTGAATTCTCTCCATTATATTTTCCTTTTACATGGGATGCCATCATCTGCTAGGTTTTATAAGAGGAGCGTTACTCCCCATTTGCTAAATACAGCCAACATATTGATACCTAGATTTTGGAAACAGTCTGGATGTCCCACTATAGTGGATTGGAAAAGGGAGATAGAAAAAATAATGGAAGCAGAGAGATGGATACATATGATTAAAGACCAATAGAATACATTTAAAGATACATGGGCAGGATGGCTGTATTACTCCTCAGAAATAGGGGAGGATTAAACCCTTTTGCAGGCAATGCTGCTTTATGGATCGGATAATCTGTGAGATGCATCTGGTGGGGAGGAATTGAGAGGAGATTTTTTTTTTTGTGTCGTTTCTTTTTTCCTCCTCTGGGAGGCACAATGGAGAGATGATTGATGTCATTAAAAGAAAGAGAAGAAATAATAGTAAATTAGGCACGGGGTGGGCAACACATAATGGAATCACATAAAGAAGGGTAGATTGAAATGAAAGGTGGAGAGGCAGAAAAATGAAATAGTAGAGTAAGATTATATTGAATTAAAACACTAAACATAATAGGACATGAAAATAGTAATTCAAAATTATACACTTTTTTCCTTTACTCGTATATATATTTTTTTTAATACTTATTTTTTTGTGTTGTTGGTTGTTTGACACATGTAATAGGGCACTGTAAAGCCCCCTTTTTAAATGATACTTTGAATAATGTTTTGCAAAAATTAAGTTTTGCTTATGGGTACGCAAGTGGGTAGGCCTTTCCCCCCCCCCCTCTCTTTTTTCCCCCCTTTCTCTCTTTTGAAGAGGACATGATCAAGGATCCGGTGTGTTTTCTCAGAGTGGGTGTTAGTGTGGTGTACGTTAATGAAAAGATTTATTATGCAATGTGTAGTTCAATGTTGTATGCTGAAATTTGTCTTAAAGAGGAAGTAAAAGCTGACGGGTTTACTTCCTCTTTGTTTTCCTGCAAAGGCAAAGCATAATGGGCTACTATGCATCGCATAATAGCCAAATATGTGTCACTTATCTGACACAGGAGCCAGCGATGTCCCCGATTTCCTCGCCAGCTGGAAGCATCTATCTTCCTTCCGGGGTCAAGGACTCCAGCTCTGGGACTGGCCAGAGTGCGTGCACACGGAAGCCGCCAGTCACGGCATGTCCCTTAATGAAAACGGCACGCCATGACCCTTCTAAAGTGCACATGCGCCAAATACATTGGCGCACGCGCAGAAGGAATCCTCGTACGGAGAATTGTAAAATATCTCCTAAACCATGTAGTTTAGGAGATATTTACAGCACCTACAGGTAAGCCTTAATCTAGGCTTACCTGTAGGTGAAAGTGTAAGTGTAAGGGTTTACAACCACTTTAAAGAAAGAAAAAAGGGATTATAAAAAATAAGAAAGTCAAACTGGCATGGGATGCAAAGTCATTTGAGAATCACTGTCTTTACATTATAAGCAAAACACTGAAATCAAAACATGGGAAACTCACAGGAATTGCTGCAAATCCTGCACATCAGTGTGAATATAGGCTTAATGAAAAAGGAAAAAAAAAAATTCCAGCATGTTAAAAAAAAAAAAAAAAAAAAATATTCAAATAAAAAGCATGTATTACTATGAGGAAGATTTGGAAAAAATCACCACCATGCCCAAATACCACATGTAACTGCTACAAAGACCATCAGATTGCATAAAACGAACAGACCCTTCCATTCACCTGCTGTGTTAAAGTGGTTGTAAACCCTTACAACACACTTTGACCTACAGGTAAGCCTAGATTAAGGCTTACCTGTAGGTCCAAGAAATATCTCCTAAACCTACATGGTTTAGGAGATATTTACCGAAAGACAGGCACCGCTGTCTACGGCACATGCGCTGTAGACATCTGCGCGCAGGCACACTAAGCGCGCCGCCGTCAACGGCGATATGCCGCACATGGCGGCTCCCGTGCGCATGCGTGACGTCATTGCAGCTTCGCCGAATGACAGCGGCGGAGCGGCGAGACCCACTGAGAAAAGATGGATGCGCTGGACTACAGGGGACAGCGGTGACTTCGCTGGCTCCTGTGTCAGGTAAGCGACACATAATGGACTACTATGCAATGCATAGTAGTCCATTATGCTTTACCTTTGCAGGGAATCAAAGAGGAAGTAAACTCATCAGGGTTTACTTCCTCTTTAAACAATGTGGCTTACTAAATTTCAAGCCAATTCACCAGGAGGCACTAGAGAAAGATCTGCCCCCACACACTCTCCTAACACTAAACATACATGTCATGTTGTGTCGCTATGTATGCCAACACATGAGATAACAAGGATTGTAAAAAAATATTAAAAAAACACACTCTACAGAACATCTGATCCTTGCTCAAGTATCTACTTGGGACAGAATATCACAGACAGAACTATCCATCTCGCTATCCAGTGTATGTCCTCACTTTTACACTGAATTTTACAAAGCCTTTAAAATTTTCAGTTTTACACAAAACCAGAAATACTAACTATACATCAGTGTAAATATTTCTACAAACCCAGTATAAACCAGGTCAAATGAATAACCACAAATGCCCTTAGTGCCAGTTACAAACATCAACTTACGCTGCTCCATTGAATTCCTGAAAACGTTACTAGCACACCATCTCTCCTATCTCGTGGCTTAAAATGACCCAGAATATAACAGCTGTTGTGTAAGCAGTAACGGGCAACCTACATCTGGATCTTGCCGTTCCTCATCTCCAACAGAGACAGCATTGAATTAGCCTCAACCCCCCCTCCCACATAAACATGTTATATAAACCTTGCTCCTATCTAGGCTACGCACCCATGTGACTGAAACACACAAATGCCAGATCCCTTCTAAATCACACAAATTCTCTCTCTGCAGGGACCCATCAAGCCAAATTCTCAGCAGCCTGGCACTCCCGTTAACCATTGCAGTGCAGGAAAACTCCGCTGCAGATCCCTTATGGCCCATACACGCGATCCAAAAATCAGAAGAAAAATACAGATTTTGACGCGATTGTGCGATAATCGGATTGTTAGTACAGAGCCGATCACAATTCATCTGATATTATTCTATTGGACAAGCACGAAAATTTTCCTTGTATGATACCAGATCGTACAATTTTCGTTTATTCAGTACAGTTGTCATCTGAAAATACAATACACATAGGGATGAAACTAATCAATTATTTTCATCATCGATTAGTTGTTGATTAACCGATTAATCAGCCAGTAATGAGGTTAAAAAAAAAAAAAAATTATATGAGCCCTTTATAGTACAAAAAGAGCAAATAATCGCTACTGTAAATATTACTTTCACAGTTCTACAGAAAAAAAAAAATTAACCCCTTACAGTAGTGATTTGATTTTTTTGTAATTTTTTAGTTTTTTTAACCCCATTATGTTACTAAACGTCTTAGACCTGTTTCACATCTATGTGTTTTTTGGTGCTTTTTGCAGAAACAGTTCAAGTACAAAGAACGTAATGCGTTTGTGCAGCAATTTGTGTGTTTTTAATCTGCCCAATTACAAATTGGCCCAAAAAAAAAACACAGCAAAATGCACTGCAGAAACAGATCAAAAGCAAACTGCATAGGTGTGTACCGAGCCTTATGCTGGCCACACAGATTCATTTTCAGACGAGAATATCCAGACTTCTTTGTACAATCGCTGAATGAGAATGTTGCTTGAAATTTTCACTTGTTTTTAAAATGAATGTCATTTCTGAACAAAAACCACATACACTGTCAGAAAACTTCTTGGTCAAAGGAATTTTCAATTATTTCCAAATTTTCCTGTCACTGTGGTTGAAAGTGAATGCCGATTTGACCCCACTACTAATGGGGTCAAACTATTAAAAAAAAAAAAAAAAAAAACAAACACCCTAAATTTGATCTGAGTCTGATGATATTTACCAGATTCAACATTTAATAGTATGTATCCTCTAATAGTTTATACAGTACATCTCCTCTAATGGTATATACAGTATCTCTCTTCTGTCTGTTATTCGCAGAGTGGATTAGATATTTTGTTTCCTAACATTATAGTTGGTCATTTATATTTACCACTGCATATTAGATATTTAAGAATAAATTGCTTTTTTTTTTTCTTCTTTTTTGTTAACTTTACATATTAACTAAACTATACACCACTTTTTTTTTTTAAGGATATTAACCGATTAATTGAAACAAATCTGCCAACTAATCGATTATGAAAACAATTGTTAGTTACAGCCCTAACACCACATGACATCTTTTCTAATTTTTTTTTTGTCTGTCATACGAGAATTTGTGACTTTAGTAACCCATTCAACTTGCAACTATTAAGTGAAAACCATTAGAATGGCTTACATGAGCTTTGGAATGCAAACATTTCATGGCCAACACCTACACATTGAATGACATTTTATAATCTCTATAAAGAGCAATGACCTACAGAAATAAAATGCTCACAGTCTAAACTCCTAGGATTGTTAACCTGCTTTAATAATATTATTTATATGGTGTCTTATTTTTTTTCCATAATAATACATACATACACGGGACTGAAAAGCAGCAGTGTTGTGCACAGTTATAGATAAGCCAGGATTCTGCATTTCATAAAACACAATATTCTATTTTAGGTCCATCAATGGGGCTACAAGGATTCAGTAAAACAGTTCAGAGTCATACCCAGGTGGCAAAGACCAGAAATTTTTATTTTTTTTTAAAAAGTAATAAAATAATTTATAATATTTTATTATTAATATAAAGAAAAAGAAAATGGGTGTTTTTTATTCCTGTAATAGAAACAAATCTTTTATTGAAAAAGCCAAGATGTCGCTCACATTATTCATGGCAAAATGTTAAAAGTAGAACTACTAAATCCAATGCCACTGTCATGATACAGGTGAGAACACAATTGATGCACCCTGAACTGGTCCCAGTAGAAAGCCAAGGCTGGCCATAAATGACACAATTTTCAGTCGTCACCCATTGGATTTCACTACCTCTTAGTGATGACCAATCTGAGTATAAAAAACGCAAAGACAATTCTCTCAGCAGAAAGAACAATTATTATTTAAACAAATATCTTCTAAAACACCATCTGATCTGTGATATGTGGAATAAAACTACACAAAGGGACATTAAAAAAAAAAAAAAAATCAATAAAAAAATAAAAATTGTGACAAAGCCACTGCTGACATCTGAAAATGCCAGTTTTCTTGCTTTGCCACTCATCCAATAGATTCAGTACTTTGTACATCAATGAACAAGTAAGCAGAAAATAAGTCTATGCTAGGGTAAATGCTTTACTCCAGGTCAGTGTATCAAATCATTAATGGTAGCCAGATACCTAGTATTCTAATAACGAGGTCAGCAGTGCCTTTTCTTTCTGTTCAGGTGTCCTTTAGCCTACGAGGCTTTATACAATCGATACCGACTTGGCCCATCTATCTCACCTGGCAGGATTTGATTTTGGTCACTTTTTTTTGTGTTTAAAAGTTGTTCTAGAATAGATCATTGAAGGTTATTGTACAAAGACAAGACTCAGATTAGACAAATTTTCTACTTAGTAGGATTAAAGAAGAAACACCATTTTTTTTTTACAATATTGAGCTCCCAATGGGGACATGTAGTTGTCCTACCACCTAGATGCCCTGTGCACTCTTGCAGTGATATTGGTTAGGGTATCCCCCCTAACACCATAGCCAACAAGGAGATGGCTGCTTTGATAGCAGGCGCCTGTCTCCGGCTCCCAGCACTTTCCTGAGGTAAGCACAGGTAGGAGGAATGCAGGAGGTGAGGCTGCCATGCTACACCTACATTCTTCTTGAGGGTGCTTGTCTTGGGCAAGTTCTAGGAGCCAGAGACATGCGAAACAAAGTAGCCATGTACAACATCGCAACTAGTGTTACAAGGCTTTTGGGCAGATGGGACAAAGTACTACATATTTCATCTTATCTGGAACTTAAATGTAGAAAGCACTGATACCGTATTTTTCGGACTATAAGGCGCACGTAAAAGCCTAAATTTTCTCCCAAAAACGACCGTGCGCCTTATATATGACCTGTTGACATCGCTGGAGTTCTTTGTTAACAGTATCTGTCATCTTGACGTAAACCTTCGGACTATAAGGCGCACGTAAAAGCCTAAATTTTCTCACAAAATCGACCGTGCGCCTTATAGTCCGATGCGCTTTATATATATGGAAATATCCATTTTATCAGCCGGTCGTTGCTAGTGCGCCTTATAATCCGGTGCGCCTTATAGTCCGATGCGCCTTATATATGGAAATATCCATTTTATCAGCCGGTCGTTGCTAGTGCGCCTTATAATCCGGTGCGCCTTATAGTCCGAAAAATACGGTAATTCTTTAAAACAAAATCATAAGATGAGCAGATATTAGAACTGACAAATTTAGTCAATGTCTTCTTAGGACACTAACCTGCATCTCATGTCAAGCAACAACTGAACAGACATCCACTTCACCTAGTTTGGGGATCCTCTCACCAGATGGTAGCTGAGCACTGACACAGAATAGCTCCAACAGATGAGAGAGAAGAGATTAGAGAAGCTAAAAATTCTCACTGTAAAGACTGACAGAACTCCTACTCTAAGGCTGCATTCACACTTCAGCGTTTTGAATCGCGTGCAGATTTGCTGCGATTCTGCCTGCGAATTGAAAGCGCCAATGTGTAAATGACAAATCATAGGACTGACATCTGAGATGCCATTACGAGCAGGGCCCTCCTGTACCTTTTGTATTGTACTATAATTGTGTTGTCCCCCCTATACATTGTAAAGCGATGCGTAAACTGTTGGCTAGAGGTCGACCGATATATCGGCCGGCCGATATATCGGCCGATATTTGCCGTTTTTTAAATAATCGGCATCGGCCGATTGTGTTAATAAAAAGCCGATTCTACAGCGGGACTTTGAAATAACTTCTGTAAGAAGTCAGTGTGAGTTGTCTGAGTCGTCATAGCAACACTTTCCTCCACTCTGGGCAGACTGCCAAGAAAAGAACTAAGGGCCGGTTCACACTGCGGCGCGAGGCGAGGCGACACGGCTCGCCTCGCCTCGCTCCCGCAAGTTGTCCCCATT
Source organism: Lithobates pipiens (assembly GCF_037356315.1). NCBI lineage: Eukaryota > Metazoa > Chordata > Amphibia > Anura > Ranidae > Lithobates > Lithobates pipiens. The sequence goes on along the minus strand of NW_027507758.1, from coordinate 472,894,479 downwards.
GAGTACAATGGAACCGTTCTGAGAGGAGCGACTCGAGTCGCTCCGACTCAGAAAAAAGGTTCCTGTACTACTTCGGGGCGACTTCGGGGGCGACTTGCATTGACTTCTATGCAGAAGTCCTCTGCAAGTCGCCGCTGACCCCCCCTGCAAGTCGCGGCGAGGAAGTCGGAGACGCCTCGCCGCGGCTCGCAGTGTGAACCGGCCCTATAGGATACAATGTTTACACTTGAATGAATGAAGTCATCTCTGTGTGTAGAAGTTCTCAGTTTAACCATTTAAAGACTAAATCTTTTCTGACACTTGTTGCTTACAAGTAAAAATCCTGTATTTTCTGCCAGAAAATCACTTAAACCCCCAAAAAAAATATATATTTTTTTAGCAGAGATCCTAGGGAATAAAATAGCGGTTGTTGCAATATTTTATGTCACACGGCATTTGCACAGAGGTCTTTCAAATGCATTTTTTTGGGAAAAAAATACACCATTTAAAAAATAAAAATAAAATAAAAACAGTAAAGTTAGCCCATTTTTTTTTTTGTCCAAAAGTTTTGACTACCTGTTTTTTATTTAATATATAGGTTTTTTGTTTTTTTTTAATCTAGATCATACATACAAGTAAACTGATTGGAGGTTTGTTTTGTTTAATAAATGTTTAAAGCGGGAGTCCGCCGGGACTCAGCGTTTTTTTTTGTTTTTTGTTTTTTTAAAGCCAGCAGCTACAAATACTGCAGCTGCTGACTTTTAAAATAATGACACTTACCTGTCCAGCGCGCCCGCGATGTCGGCACCCGAAGCCGATCTCTAGGTCGACACTCGAGTGCTGCCGCCGCCGCCATCTTGGGTATGGGAATCAGGAAATGGAGCCTTTCGGCTTAATTTCCTGGTTCCCTACTGCGCATGCGTGAGCCGCGCAGCGCAATGAGGACGGTCCCCGCTGCCTCTGGGATCTGTGCGTTTCCCAGCAGGCAGCGGGGCACTTGCGGAAGGGGGCGGGCACTTGCGGAAAGGGGCGTAATGTACGCCCCTTTCCGCAGAGAGCTAGCCCGGAAGTGGGTGCAGTTACCTGGATTATCCAGGTAACTGCACCCCCCTCCCCCCTGAAAGGTGCCAATTGTGGCGCCGGAGGGGGGGAGGGTTCCAATGAGCGGAAGGTCCATTTTAGGGTGGACCTCCGCTTTAAGTGTAAGAAATTTTCTGTATCACTTATGAAGGCTGCTTTCACACTGGAGCGGGCAGACGTTGATGGTAAAACGCAAGTTTTAGCGGCTCTTTACCATCATTTTAGCGGTGCTATTTGGCTGCTAGTGGGGCACATATAACCCAGCTAGCGGCCAAGGAAGAGGTTAAATGCGCCCATGAAGCACCGCTGCCAAATCGCATTGCATGCGCTTCGGCAGTGGTGCCCATTCATATCAATGGGCAGGAGTGGTGGAGGAGCGGTATACAGCACTCCAAACGTGCTGCTTGCAGGACTTTTTTTTTTAAGATCCTGCCAGCGCATCGCCTCAGTGTGAAAGCACTCTGTCTTTCACATAGACTGCAGGGGAGCCATTTTGCAGGCACTTTACAGGCGCTATTTTTAGCCCAAAAGCACCTGAAAAATGCCCCAGTGGGAAAGGTGTGTTAGATCAAGGGGGATTAAAAATAAATAAATAAAATAAAATCGGCCTAACATATCGGCATCATATATCGGCTATCGGCCGCCATGATTTCTAAATATCGGCATCGGCCAGAGAAAAACCCATATCGGTCGACCTCTACTGTTGGCACTATATAAAAATCGATAATAATAATTTGAATGACACCCAAGAGGACCCTACTGTGAAACAGTCACCAATTATGTAAACAGGCTCTCTTTTTTGATAAAGAAAGCATTTTTGCTGAATTGTATAAAATCCCCGCAGTCTACCAGTGGTGGCTGTACAAGCAGTTTTGCTCTTCAGTAATTGTTAGCACTGCTACAAGTGTCTGGCATAGGAGACTGTGGTATGTTGTAAACATGGCTCCTGTGAAGTTCATTAGCTGTTAACAGTACGTACTGGGTAAGGCTGCATTCACACTTCAATGTTTTGAATCGTGGGCAGATGTGTGAATGACAAATCGCGGGACTCGCATTTCAGATGCCATTCATTTGAATGACACCTCAAATAGCAGTGCGGGTCTACCACGCGATAATTCGTGGCAACCCGCATCATGGAAAAGCGCGTTGCCCTAAAAATAAGTTCAAGCGCTACTTTTGGGCGACATGCTTCTCGCGATGCGGGTTGTCCCTATTAACCAGCGGTAATCGCAGCAGACCGCGGTTTGAGGTGTCACTCAAATGAATGGCATCTCAAATGCGAGTGCCGCGATTTGTCATTCAGATATCAGCGCTTTCAAATTGCAGGCAGATTCGCGGCAAACCTGCCCGCAATTCAAAACGCTGAAGTGTGAATGCAGCCTAAAATTCCATTCATTTAAATAACACCTAAAATCGTGGTGTAGGTCTGCCACAATAAATGTGCTGCAACCCACATTGCGAGAGGCACGTCACCCAAAAGTGGCTCCTGAACTGAAAAAATAAAAATAAACCTGTGTGCAGCAACCCCCCCAGCCCCCCAATACTTAACTGAACCCCCCTCTCGATCCGGCAACGTCTACGAGAGCCTTGGCTCTCCAGGGACTCGCACACCTGATTGGCGAGAGCCATTGGCTGTCAATCACAACCAGTGAGCCAATCAGGAGATGAAGGGGGCAGGCCTGAGCCACGGCTCCAAGTGTGAATGTACACACAGAGGTGCAGCTCGGGAGCATGCCTGCCTGGGTGCACCCAGACAGGAGAACCAGCGCGGGACCCGAGAAGAGGAAGATCTGGACTGCTCTATGCAAACCAATTGCAGAAAGCAGGCAAGTATAACAACGTGTTTGTTATTTAAATGATGAAAAACTTGAGGCAAGTGTCCTATTGTTAAAAGCCAGCAGCTGCAGTATGTGTAGCTGCTGGCTTTTATTTATTTTATTTTTTTTTGGGGGCGGAACACCCCTTTAAATAGTAGATGTGTATGGATTATTCTTGGAGAATAAGGATTATCATTTAGTGTCACTTTAAAGAAATTCTGTCCAAAAACATACATAAGCTGCCACTGAAGTGTTTATATGAATGCAACTTGCCAGGCTGTTAGTGCTGGTTCACACAGGGGCGACTCAGATCCGACTTCAAGTCGCCCCAAGTCACCTCAGGTCGCACAACATGTAGAAATCAATGTAAGTGAATGAGAGCCGTCTTAATGCACGCTACTGAAGTCGCTCCGACTTCAGAAAAGGTTCCTGTACTACTTCAATCCGACTTCTAGGCGACTGGTACCCATTGATTTCAATGGAGTTTGCCTCCAAGTCGGATCTTGGTCTATACAGAGGCGACTCTCAGAGAATTATCAGCTCTCAAAAGGAGTTCCCCCCGAGAGCTCATTCTCTGATTGGCCACCGCAAGTCGCCTGGCCTGGGGCGACTTAAAGTAGTGTTGTAAGTCGGGTCCAAGTCACGTCACGTCACGTCACGTCACGTCACGTCGTGTTGCCCCTGTGTGAACCGAGCCTTAAACTAACCTGTTGGTTTCAGTACTTCCTCAGTCACTGGCTTGGAACAGGTAAAGGGAACTGGAAATTAGAGGGAAGCGAAAAGCCGTCATCTGCATGGGATTTGTTTGCAAGACAACCAGCGCTTCCAGACAGGAACTCAAGCAGTTGTGATCCTGAAATTGTATGCAAACTGGAAACGCTGACTTGAACATATTTAGTCTATTCAAATAGGCTCAAAATCTGCGTAAACGGTAAATCACTCAAGCCTGCCCAAACAAACGTTCATAAGAACAGTGATCACCAACACCGCTTACTGCAGGAAAGAATAGCAAGTGGGGCATGTTTAGACCTGGCTGACCATTGTGCCCCCTCCCCCCACTCTCCCAAGTATAGACTGTTCCTGTCGGTCACCATATTAAGAAATGCATGAAAAGGCCAAGGAAAGTATTTTAACTAGCAAAGTTTTTCCATAAAATTTTTATTCACCTGAAATGGGTCTTTAAACTTGCAAGCAAATTTGACTTCTCCAGGCGGCATCCATTCCCTAGTACAACCTTCAGCTCCATTGTATGTCCTCTTCTGACTGTGCGGGCCTAGATCCCCCATGCCCCTTCTCCCCTTCAAACCTTTTATTTAATGTGGTTGTAAAGCTTTATGGTTTTTCACCTTAATGCATTCAATGACACAACCTGCCTGGAGTTTGCATGTTCTCCCTGTGCCTGCGTGGGTTTCCTCCCATCCAATCCTAAGACATGCAGGTAGGTCAATTGGCTTCTGTCCAAAATTGGCCATAGTATATGAATGGGGACCTTGGATTGTGGGCTCATTGAGGGTAGGCACCGATGTGAGTGTGTAATGTACAGGGATAGGGACAATTAGACACTTAGGTTGAACTGGATGGACTGGTGTCTTTATTCAACCTTACTATGAAGGTGAAAAAACTTCTGTGCTGCAGCTGCCCCCAGAGGGAGCCCCCCCCCCTTTTTTTTTTCTCATCTGGCCTGTCCATTCCAGCAACTTCAGGCACTGTCTCCATCCTTATTGGGTAGATTGATAGCAGCAAGAGCTATTGGCTCCTGCTGCTGTCAATCAAATACAGTGAGACGGGAGCAGGCCGAGTCCTGCTGTCTGTCAATGGATGCAGCAGCGGGACTCGAAAGCGTGCCTGCACAGGTGCCCCCATGGGGGCACCCGGGAACATACCCTGTTCTCAGAGAAAATTTTGGAGATATGGGACTTTATGGGTGCATTTTGACACAGAAATTACATGAAAGTGTATGTAAAAATATATATTTTTACATACACTTTAGAGTAAGTTCTGTGTTGAAATGCACCCATAAAGTCCCATATCTCAAAAACTCTCTCTCCATTGCTAAAGGGATGTTGGTGCCATACTTCTTGTAGATTTTGATGCTGGCCTTTGTCCATATATTTGGCCATACCCTGTTATCAGCTGCATAAGGGCTGGGGAACACAGCAGTACACAGATCTTCCCAGTAAAAGGCTGCACAGTAGAAGGGAGGCATGTCAGGACAAGTCTGATCATTCGAGAACAGGGTGAGATTCCAGAACACCTAGAGAACTGACCATCATGTGTTTTCCTGCTTAGCGTGGCCAGTTTTTAATAGAAAAACAGAGGGACTGGCAAAAAACAGGGATTTCACACAAAGGAAACAAAAAAGAAAGAACAGGATACTTTTTCATACAAGTATAGTGGAACCTTGGATTACGAGCATAATCCATTCCTGGAGAATGCTTGTAATCCAAAGCACTTGCATATCAATGAGTTTCCCCATAGAAGTCAACAGAAACAAAGATAATTCTTTCCACATTGACGTCTACTGTATGCAGTACAGCATGTGGCCAGAGGAGGGGGATGCCGAAGAGACTCGGAAACCGCTCGGATGCAGTTGGAAACCCTCATAAAGGCTCGGAGACAAACCAGAACAGAGTGTTTCTGAGTGGCTCCAAATGTCACCGGCGCCCCCGCACTTCTGGCCAAATGTGGTACTGCACACCGCAGAGACTTAAATCCTGTGAGACAACACTCGCAAACCGAATCAGGATTAAAAGCTTGTATTGTACATAGTCAGTAAGGTTGAATAAAGACACTAGTCCATCCAGTTCAACCTGAGTGTCTACAATTGTCCCTATCCCTTTACATTTTACATCACGCACACTCACATTGGTCCCTACCCTCAAGGGGGGCACAATCCAAGGTCCACATTCATATACTAGGGCCAATTTTGGACAGAAGCCAATTAACCTACCTGCATGTCTTTGGAGTGTGGGAGGAAACCGGAGTACCCAGAGGAAACCCACGCAGGCACAGGGAGAACATGCAAACTCCAGGCAGGTAGTGTCGTGGTTGGAATTTGAACCAGCGACCCTTTTTACTGCTAGGCGAGCGTGCTAACCACTACACCACTGTGCCGCCAAAAATTTTCAAAAGCTTGGCTCAAGGGATAACTTTAAATAGATCGCAGCGAGGTAGCTGCTCTGCTACACACGAAACCCTGACCCAGAATCAGGTCGTCTACGAATGATTTAGCACCGGGTTCCCAATGAACATGTGATGTGCTCCTGGAGAGAAACGGCCCGCTTCCGTCCATGCCCCCCGGTCCCAAGGCGAGTGGCACTATGTGCCGGCCCCCGCACCGGCGAAGGGGTGGTGGGGGCCGGCTATCCCAGGCCAACCTGGACTGCGCGGCACTGCGGTATCGTCATAATCCCACAGATGGTAGCTTCGCCCCATTGGCTCCTCAGCCAAGCACATACACCAAATGTCTGAACCTGCGGTTCCTCTCGTACTGAGCAGGATTACTATTGCGACAACACATCATCAGTAGGGTAAAACTAACCTGTCTCACGCAATCCGAAGTATTACTGTATATGGTATAGCAGGCACATATCAGGCAAGTGGCCTTCCTCATCTGGGGGGCAAGCAGCGTGGCAAGTGGTATTCCAGATCTGGTGGAAGGCAGCGTGGCATTCCAGATCTGGTGGCAGGCAGCATGGAAAGTGACAAGCTGCATCGGGTGGCAGGCAGCGTGTAAAGTGACACTCGGGGCTCCCACTGATTCTGCATTAAGTTGAGTTGAACCATTTCATTTATATTACAATGTAACATAAGAAATAATGCACTTGAATCATTCTGACACCATAACATCCATGGTGCCGTGATGACTGAAGCGCCATCAGAACACCAGCCATTGCCCCGATAAATCACTTACCCGTGCAGGCCCCCCTCCTCCTACATATTCATATGTGAGGAGGTAAGAGACTGCTCTGGGCAATATATCATTGCACAAAGCGGGCAAGTAATATATCTTTTTTATTTTAATGCATTAAAAGGAAGAAAAAAAAAAAAAAAAAAAAAGATTAAATAGCCTTTACAACCACTTTAAGACCCATTTCACACAGAGGCACTCAAAAACTGGCCATAAAACGTCAGGCGTTTTCAGTGCGCTTTTTTTTTTTTTTTTTTTTAAAGGTCACGCGATTTAAAAGAACCATTTTGTGGCATTTTTTAAGTGCTTTAAGAGCTCCAAAAAAGGTGCTGCTTGCAGAACTTTTTTCACCTCCCCAGTGGAAAAGGATCCATTGAAATTAATGGGAAGCAGTTTCAGGAGCTTTTCAGGCATTGTTTTAGCGTGAAAGTGCCTGAAAGGCGCCTCAGTGTGAAAGGGGTCTAAGGTCCATGGCATTTATCACATGCTTTCTGCTCCAAGATATTAGGAGCTTGACAGGCACAGCTATCCAATCAGCAGCTCTGCCTGAACTCAAATTCAGCAAAGACCACATGACAGTGCTCCATCTTTTAGACCAGGGATATGCAATTAGCGGACCTCCAGCTGTTGCAAAACTACAAGTCCCATCATGCCTCTGCCTTTGGGTGTCAAGCTTGTGGCTGTCAGAGTCTTGCTATGCCTCATGGGACTTGTAGTTCTGCAACAGCTGGAGGTCCGCTAATTGCATATCCCTGTTTTAGACAGTGGCTGGCACTAGATAAGAACCCAGCATATTGGTTTCTAAAGTAATGTATTTGAAAGCTCAAATGTAGGCCAATTCTTATGTAATCAGCCAAGATCTGAGCCACAGAGGGCCATGCAAGCACCAATTTTGGGCAAACAAATGTCGGCCTCCTATCAGATGCAGTCACTGCCGAGTACTTAGGAAGCCACGGGTGCTGCTGCTGCCCAAATACTATAATCAGCAGGGGAGATCATCTATTCATGCTGCAGGAGGGAAAACAAGCTGTATATGGCTAGCCAAACACAGCAGGAAAATGGGGGCTGATTTTGATAAAGAGCAGCTTTACAGGCCTAATTACTTCAAAAATAAATAGCATTGGTCAACGCTGTAGTGATGCCGGCAGTGATGTGCATAAACTCATTTTTCTACTACAGACACCATCATCAGTATTTCAGAACCACTGGGGCATTTACTGTGGCGGCTCCAAGCTGGGGGCATATCTAGGAAGGACAGGCTCACTTCCCATTCAACACTTTAGGAATCTCACCACACAGCCTGATGAAGTGGCAGCTAAGCACACTCCTTACTGCAAGAATAGAAAGAGCCTATATGTTTCTGGTCAGGATGCCGAGTACAGATCCATTGCAAAGGGGGACCTATTTTAGAAACGCTGGTTATAACAAGTTTTCCTTTGTCACTTTCAACATTCATGCTCTAGTTCCAATTCCTGATGTTCTGCCTTCAATGAAACCCAGCCGCAGTGTTATACAAACCTCCAGCCACGTGTTACCTGCAGTCTGAAATAGGTCAGTTATCAAAGTGCAAGACCGCTAATCCCCAGTCCAGTACACACTCCTGTTTTCTGTACTACTCGCACACCATCTAATGGCACAATTCCAATGAATGGTCAGACAAGTAGGCATCGCTTATATACAGCATTCAGCATAAGCTAGGGCAACACATGCTTATCTGATAATTATATACAGAGCTGGTTGTTAACAGGAAAGTGACTTCATGCAAAAACATGCATTTCTAACTAAGAACGAACCTCTTTATAAACTCCACTTCCTAGAAAAGCTCTGACAATAGCCCACAGCTACAACTAAAATTCATTTATTATAATAGCCTCTTATACATCTCCTCAGACACTAGAACAAAAACGATCTGTGACCAAAAGCATGCCATTCCCCCCCCCCTCCCCCTAATTAATAGACACAAAGCGCACCCACTATGAAAAATAAGTTAATTACAATAAAGGAATACATGCCTGACCTTAAATTAAAACACATACTGTACTAAACAAGTCAAGGATCAGCAATCATGGTCATTAAAGAAAACCTGTACCCAGAGAGACATAAGGGCTGCCCTTATCGCTATATACATCTAGCCTGCTCACTGGGCAGTGAATCCACATCCTCGCCTATGGGCAGGTGGGCAATACAGGAGGATGAATCCCAGAAAAACCTATTATCCTGGCTAAGCATTGTGGAATGGGACAGAATTAACTGGCAGGTTAAACATTTCAAATACTCTATAGTCTTATTTCTTGCGATATCTAGATAATGGTAGCCTATAGTTCTATACCCAAAGGGGAGATCATCTTACTTGCCCTGGGCACCCAGTCCCCCCCCCCCCACCTCCCCTTTTTGTCTTTATTTTGGATCAAGCAATGATTGTACCTTCTTAAACTTGAATAACAATTAAAAACACACATTAAAAAAAGGGGAACTTTACCCATAATAAATTGAGAGAAAAAAAAAAAAAATGTTCCTTTGCATGGAGCAAATTCCACATGAATAATTATGCTACTAGAATTAAGGTGTACTGTGAATTGCCTGCAGCATTGCTCCAGTTTCTCCTTGCTGGAGGTCGCCATTTTATTTAAGCCCAGAGCCCCTAAATTAGAAAGTGGAACGGGGAGGGGGGGGGGGGGGGAGTTATGGTTGAACTAAAAGGGATGGGGGGGGAATTATGGTTGAACGAAAAAGAATGGGGGGGGGAATTATGGTTGAACGAAAAAGAATGGGGGGGGGAATTATGGTTGAACGAAAAAGAATGGGGGGGAGAATTATGGTTGAACGAAAAAGAATGGGGGGGGAGAATTATGGTTGAACGAAAAAGAATGGGGGGGGAGAATTATGGTTGAACGAAAAAGAATGGGGGGGGAGAATTATGGTTGAACGAAAAAGAATGGGGGGGGAGAATTATGGTTGAACGAAAAAGAATGGGGGGGGAGAATTATGGTTGAACGAAAAAGAATGGGGGGGGGGAATTATGGTTGAACGAAAAGGAATGGGGGGGATTATGGTTGAACGAAAAGGAATGGGGGGGATTATGGTTGAACGAAAAGGGATGGGGGGGGTGGTTATGGTTGCACTGCATGGGGAGGGGGTGGTTATGGTTGCACTGCATGGGGAGGGGGTGGTTATGGTTGCACTGCATGGGGAGGGGGTGGTTATGGTTGCACTGCATGGGGAGGGGGTGGTTATGGTTGCACTGCATGGGGAGGGGGTGGTTATGGTTGCACTGCATGGGGAGGGGGTGGTTATGGTTGCACTGCATGGGGAGGGGGTGGTTATGGTTGCACTGCATGGGGGGGGTGGTTATGGTTGCACTGCATGGGGGGGGGTGGTTATGGTTGCACTGCATGGGGGGGGGGTGGTTATGGTTGCACTGCATGGGGGGGGGGGTGGTTATGGTTGCACTGCATGGGGGGGGGGTGGTTATGGTTGCACTGCATGGGGGGGGGTGGTTATGGTTGCACTGCATGGGGGGGGGTGGTTATGGTTGCACTGCATGGGGGGGTGGTTATGGTTGCACTGCATGGGGGGGGTGGTTATGGTTGCACTGCATGGGGGGGTGGTTATGGTTGCACTGCATGGGGGGGGAGTTATGGTTGCACTGCATGGGGGGGGGAGTTATGGTTGCACTGCATGGGGGGGGAGTTATGGTTGCACTGCATGGGGGGGGAGTTATGGTTGCACTGCATGGGGGGGGAGTTATGGTTGCACTGCATGGGGGGGGAGTTATGGTTGCACTGCATGGGGGGGGAGTTATGGTTGCACTGCATGGGGGGGGAGTTATGGTTGCACTGCATGGGGGGGGAGTTATGGTTGCACTGCATGGGGGGGGAGTTATGGTTGCACTGCATGGGGGGGGAGTTATGGTTGCACTGCATGGGGGGGGGAGTTATGGTTGCACTGCATGGGGGGGGGAGTTATGGTTGCACTGCATGGGGGGGGGAGTTATGGTTGCACTGCATGGGGGGGGGAGTTATGGTTGCACTGCATGGGGGGGGGGAGTTATGGTTGCACTGCATGGGGGGGGGAGTTATGGTTGCACTGCATGGGGGGGGGAGTTATGGTTGCACTGCATGGGGGGGAGTTATGGTTGCACTGCATGGGGGGGGGAGTTATGGTTGCACTGCATGGGGGGGAGTTATGGTTGCACTGCATGGGGGGGAGTTATGGTTGCACTGCATGGGGGGGGGGAGTTATGGTTGCACTGCATGGGGGGGGGGAGTTATGGTTGCATTGCATGGGGGGGGGGAGTTATGGTTGCATTGCATGGGGGGGGGAGTTATGGTTGCATTGCATGGGGGGGGGGAGTTATGGTTGCATTGCATGGGGGGGGGAGTTATGGTTGCATTGCATGGGGGGGGAGTTATGGTTGCATTGCATGGGGGGGTGGAGTTATGGTTGCATTGCATGGGGGGGTGGAGTTATGGTTGCATTGCATGGGGGGGTGGAGTTATGGTTGCATTGCATGGGGGGGGGAGTTATGGTTGCATTGCATGGGGGGGGGAGTTATGGTTGCATTGCATGGGGGGGGGGGGAGTTATGGTTGCATTGCATGGGGGGGGGAGTTATGGTTGCATTGCATGGGGGGGAGTTATGGTTGCATTGCATGGGGGGGAGTTATGGTTGCATTGCATGGGGGGGAGTTATGGTTGCATTGCATGGGGGGGGGGGGGGGAGTTATGGTTGCATTGCATGGGGGGGGGGGGAGTTATGGTTGCATTGCATGGGGGGGGGAGTTATGGTTGCATTGCATGGGGGGGGGGAGTTATGGTTGCATTGCATGGGGGGGGGGGAGTTATGGTTGCATTGCATGGGGGGGGGGGGAGTTATGGTTGCATTGCATGGGGGGGGGGGAGTTATGGTTGCATTGCATGGGGGGGGGGAGTTATGGTTGCATTGCATGGGGGGGGGGAGTTATGGTTGCATTGCATGGGGGGGGGGAGTTATGGTTGCATTGCATGGGGGGGGGGGAGTTATGGTTGCATTGCATGGGGGGGGGAGTTATGGTTGCATTGCATGGGGGGGGGAGTTATGGTTGCATTGCATGGGGGGGGGGGAGTTATGGTTGCATTGCATGGGGGGGGGAGTTATGGTTGCATTGCATGGGGGGGGAGTTATGGTTGCACTGCATGGGGGGGGAGTTATGGTTGCACTGCATGGGGGGGGAGTTATGGTTGCACTGCATGGGGGGGGGAGTTATGGTTGCACTGCATGGGGGGGGAGTTATGGTTGCACTGCATGGGGGGGGAGTTATGGTTGCACTGCATGGGGGGGGAGTTATGGTTGCACTGCATGGGGGGGGAGTTATGGTTGCACTGCATGGGGGGGGAGTTATGGTTGCACTGCATGGGGGGGGAGTTATGGTTGCACTGCATGGGGGGGGGAGTTATGGTTGCACTGCATGGGGGGGGAGTTATGGTTGCACTGCATGGGGGGGGAGTTATGGTTGCACTGCATGGGGGGGGAGTTATGGTTGCACTGCATGGGGGGGGAGTTATGGTTGCACTGCATGGGGGGGGAGTTATGGTTGCACTGCATGGGGGGGGAGTTATGGTTGCACTGCATGGGGGGGGAGTTATGGTTGCACTGCATGGGGGGGGAGTTATGGTTGCACTGCATGGGGGGGGAGTTATGGTTGCACTGCATGGGGGGGGAGTTATGGTTGCACTGCATGGGGGGGGAGTTATGGTTGCACTGCATGGGGGGGGAGTTATGGTTGCACTGCATGGGGGGGGAGTTATGGTTGCACTGCATGGGGGGGGAGTTATGGTTGCACTGCATGGGGGGGGAGTTATGGTTGCACTGCATGGGGGGGGAGTTATGGTTGCACTGCATGGGGGGGGGAGTTATGGTTGCACTGCATGGGGGGGGGGAGTTATGGTTGCACTGCATGGGGGGGGAGTTATGGTTGCACTGCATGGGGGGGGAGTTATGGTTGCACTGCATGGGGGGGGGAGTTATGGTTGCACTGCATGGGGGGGGGAGTTATGGTTGCACTGCATGGGGGGGGAGTTATGGTTGCACTGCATGGGGGGGGAGTTATGGTTGCACTGCATGGGGGGGGAGTTATGGTTGCATTGCATGGGGGGGGGGGGAGTTATGGTTGCATTGCATGGGGGGGGGGAGTTATGGTTGCATTGCATGGGGGGGGGGAGTTATGGTTGCATTGCATGGGGGGGGGGAGTTATGGTTGCATTGCATGGGGGGGGGGGAGTTATGGTTGCATTGCATGGGGGGGGGGGGGGGAGTTATGGTTGCATTGCATGGGGGGGGGGGGGGAGTTATGGTTGCATTGCATAGGGGGGGAGTTATGGTTGCATTGCATAGGGGGGGAGTTATGGTTGCATTGCATGGGGGGGGGAGTTATGGTTGCATTGCATGGGGGGGGAGTTATGGTTGCATTGCATGGGGGGGGGGTTATGGTTGCATTGCATGGGGGGGGAGTTATGGTTGCATTGCATGGGGGGGGAGTTATGGTTGCATTGCATGGGGGGGGAGTTATGGTTGCATTGCATGGGGGGGGGAGTTATGGTTGCATTGCATGGGGGGGGGGAGTTATGGTTGCATTGCATGGGGGGGTGGAGTTATGGTTGCATTGCATGGGGGGGGGAGTTATGGTTGCATTGCATGGGGGGGGGAGTTATGGTTGCATTGCATGGGGGGGGAGTTATGGTTGCATTGCATGGGGGGGGGGGAGTTATGGTTGCATTGCATGGGGGGGGGAGTTATGGTTGCATTGCATGGGGGGGGGAGTTATGGTTGCATTGCATGGGGGGGGGAGTTATGGTTGCATTGCATGGGGGGGGGAGTTATGGTTGCATTGCATGGGGGGGGGAGTTATGGTTGCATTGCATGGGGGGGGGAGTTATGGTTGCATTGCATGGGGGGGGAGTTATGGTTGCATTGCATGGGGGGGAGTTATGGTTGCATTGCATGGGGGGGAGTTATGGTTGCATTGCATGGGGGGGGAGTTATGGTTGCATTGCATGGGGGGGAGTTATGGTTGCATTGCATGGGGGGGGAGTTATGGTTGCATTGCATGGGGGGGAGTTATGGTTGCATTGCATGGGGGGGGGGGTTATGGTTGCATTGCATGGGGGGGGGAGTTATGGTTGCATTGCATGGGGGGGGGAGTTATGGTTGCATTGCATGGGGGGGGAGTTATGGTTGCATTGCATGGGGGGGGGAGTTATGGTTGCATTGCATGGGGGGGGGAGTTATGGTTGCATTGCATGGGGGGGAGTTATGGTTGCATTGCATGGGGGGGGGGGTTATGGTTGCATTGCATGGGGGGGGGGGTTATGGTTGCATTGCATGGGGGGGGGAGTTATGGTTGCATTGCATGGGGGGGAGTTATGGTTGCATTGCATGGGGGGGGGGATAAGTTAAGGTTGCATGAGGGGGTGTATAGTAATAGCCAGCAGTCACCGCACATAGGAGTCCGGCGCTGATAAAGCGTCAGTCATTCCCAGAAGTGGGTGTAGTAAGTAGAGGAATGCTCAACGAGTCCTGCCCCCGTTATCGGAGCTTGCTAGGGATATCGCCACACTTACCGCTCCGCTGTTTCCGGTGCAGTCCCGGTATTTCCGGCCAGTGACCCAAACAATGTATACACACAGCCCGACTCTCTCCTGTCACTACTGACACCTCGCTTCACACAGACCTCAACGTGATAGCGGACCTGCTTCCCGCCCACTCTGATCTGCTATTGGACGATTACTCCGAGGGTCCGCCCTACCGGCGTGCTCTACCAAACCTCCAGATAGCCCCGTCGCAGGGTGCCAGTCCTCCTGTGCTGCTGATAGGACTGGACGCGCGTCCTTTAGGATGAGAAGCATGCCTATTGGCTGTAGGAGGAGTTCAGTGCCACTGCCTTGCATAAGATTCACGTGGAAACCCATGAGATGGAGCTGGTGTTATACAGTGTGTTATGTGACCGCTCACTAATTCCACAGGGAGTGTGCTGAGTCAGCCCGGGGCTAATAATATTAGTGTTATGATGCCGGCTGTAGTGTAAAGGTAATACGGACTTGGGCTTTTCTATAGGAGTCTAAGGCATGCTGGGCCAGCTCTATACATTGAACGCTCAGGACTTTCACCCAGCAGCATGCTTATTTATCCATTAGCTTGAGACTGCATTCATATTACAGTGTTAACAGTTTTTTTGTTTTGCTTTGAATAGCGTTATAGCCTCTGTCAGTCCCATGGGGGGGGGGGTTTCCCTTCACTTCCTGTCTCATTGCCAAAACAGGAAGTGAGAGGAAATCTCCGGTTTTCACTTGAACTAGTTTCCCCATTGGAAGATATCCCCTCTTCCTAGCAGTTGGGGAGCAGTACAACCACAGGGTTGAGCAGCGATTTTACTGCTCCTCCTTTAGCTTCAAAGGTGAGGCAGGGTGTACATATAACATGGCCACAAAGCTTTGCAGTGCGGCACAATTTTTTCCTGCGTGTCCTTGAGGCATAGTTGCCAACTGTCCCGTATTTCCCTGGACATTCCCGGGATTAGGACATTTGTCCCGATTTAATTTTGTCCAGTTTTTTGCCGCCGGCCGCTAGAGGTCCGCGGCCGGCGGATCCATTTTAAAGAAGACCAGAAGCTGGTCTTCAATAGAGATGCTGCGGCGCTGCCCACCCACGCTGCCAGTGTCTGTGAAGTGCAGTGGGTGGCGCCACAGTTCAAAGTCATTCCGCGCAGCAACAACGGCATGCCGCGTCTGGAGGAGATGTCGGGGGCCAGTCTGTGGATGTCAGGGGGGCCAGTCTGTGGATGTCAGGGGGGCTAGTCAGAGTCTGGATGTGGGGGGGGGGGGGCTAGTATGGATGTCAGAGGGGCACCAGATGTTAGGAGGACTGATGGAGACACAATGTAAAGAGGGGCTCCGCTGATGGACACAGATGTGAGGAAGGTACCTCTGATGGGGCACCTGATGTAAGGAGGGACTCTGCTGGGGGCACCTGATGGCATCTGGTGGCAGGCAACGTGGCTAGTAACACGCTCATGGCTCCCACTGATTCAGCATTATGGTGAGTTGAATGATTTCATTTCATATTACAATGTAATAAAAGAAATAATGCGCTTCAATCATCCTGACACCATAACAATCATGGCACCGGGATGATTGAAGTGCTAACACCAGGTAATTGGAGTATCTTTATCTGCTGATTGTCAAACTCTGGAAAACACATATTGCTATTATGGTGTAGGATCGGGGGGCTGCTGTTCCTCCATCCCTCCCCCCCCCTTTCCCTCCATCTCTCCTCCCCCCTTTCCCTCCATCTCTCCTCCCTCCATCTCTCGCTCCCTTTCCCCCCCCTTTCCCTCTCCACCCCCCCCCCCCCGCATTCATCTCAGACTCTAACCACACCCCTTTGAGCCACGCCCCATGTAAGCCACGCCCACTATTTTACGTAAACCACGCCGCATTTTCACCTTTTTCTATGCCACACCTATAACCGCATGCCCTGCCCCCTAATTATAACACAACTCCGCCTACTGCCAAAAGTGTGTCCAGAATTTTTTTTTTTACAATGTTGCCATCTATGTTGAGGTGACAGACGTTTTAAAATGCAGTAAAATGTCTGTCACCACACACTGTGAATTCAGTCTAAATATGGGTAACACTCTGATAATTATGACAATATATGGTTAGCAAACGGGCAATCCTAACAATCATCAAACCGACTGTCATAACTATACATAGACATGAAATGGGCTAGCATGATCTTGCATGCATATTAAATGGGCTATAGTGACAAAACAAAGTCAACAAAATGTGGGAAACAACCATGACATTACATAGACAACAAACAAGCAGTTGTTGCAATACATTGTAACAGAAGGGTAGTTGTAACAATACATAGGCAAAAAAAAAATGAGCAGTGATGACAATTGATGGGCAACAAACAGGAAATTATGACATACATGGGCATCAAAACTGTTACAGCAGGTATGCACGTGGTTAGCAAATGGGTAATACTGATGCATAAGCATTAAAGTGGAAGTAAACCTGCTGACGTGTTTTTTTTTTTGTTTGTTTTTTTTCTGACCTGCAAGCGAAAAGGCATAATGAGCTAGTATGCACTGCATACTAGCTCATTATGAAATGCCTTAGAACGAGGCCCCGACATCTCACCCGATCCACACCGAGGGAGCTGACATGTTCCCTCGGCGTGTCTTGCGGGAATCACGGCTTAGGCGCTGTGAGTGGCCAGAGCTGTGATATCGTCACTCCCGCGCGGGAGATTTCTTTCCGCCAGGGTCCGGCGCCTGCCGGACTTTCAGCCGAGAATCCCCTGTGCGCATGCGCTGCTGCAGTCAGCAGCGCATTGCAAGGGGATTATCTCCTAAACCGTACAGCCTTAGTATAGGCTTACCTGTAGGTAAAAGTTATAAAAAAGACTATACAACCACTTTAAATAGGCAGTGCTGACAATACATCTTACTGACTATCATGACAATACAGTACATGGCCATTGAACAGGCTCTACTGATCTTGTATAGCTAAGGTGATAATATATGGACCTCTATATACTATATCCACTGTATATACCCATATATAGAGGTGTGACACGTGTACTCTCTGTATATATTATATATCCACTTTCCTATATATCTCTATATACTATATCCCCCCGTATATACCCAGATATAGGGGTGTGACATGTGTACACTCTGTATATACTATATATCCACTGTCCTATATATCTCTATATACTATATCCACCATATATACCCAGATATAGAGGTGTGATGTGTGTATTCTCTGTATATCCACTGTCCTGTATATCTCTATAAACTATATCCCCTGTATACCCAGATATAGAGATGTGACATGTACACTCTTAAAGAGGAAGTAAACCCTGATGGGTTTACTTCCTCTTTCATTCCCTGCAAAGGTAAAGCATAATGGACTACTATGCATCGCATAGTGGTCCATTATTTGTCACTTACCTGACACAGGAGCCAGCGAAGTCACGAGGGCTGCAACTAACGATTATTTTCATAATCGATTAGTTGGCCGATTATTGTTTCGATTAATCGGTTAATAACCTTAAAAAAAAAAGTGGGTCAAATTGATGTTCATTTTAAACCACAGTGATGGGATAATTTAGAAATAATAAAAAACTTCTTAGTCAAAGGAATTTTCAGACAGTGTATGTGGTTTTTGTTCAGATATTACGTTCATTTTAAAAACAAGTGAAAATTTCAAACATTCTTTCATTTAGCGAATGTACAAAGATTTTTCGTCAGAATATTCTCATCCGAAAATTGATCTGTGTGACCAGCACAAGGCTCGGTACACACCTATGCAGTTTGCTTTTGATCTGTTTCTGCAGTGCCTTTTGCAGTGCCTTTTGATTTTTGCACACACGATTTTACTGCAATTTGCATTTTTGCATTTTTTTTGGGCAGATTAAAAAACACAAATTGCTGCAAAAATGCATTACATGCTTTTCTGCAGCTTCTCTATTGAAGTAAATTGAACCAATAAAGCACTATTTTGCGTTAAAAGTCCCTGACCCTTTCAGATGTGAACGTGTCCCATAGGAAACCATGTAAATGAACTGTAGTGCATTTCTGCAAAAAGCACCAAAAAACACATAGATATGAACCAGGTCTAAGACGTTTAGTAACATACCCTTTATGGTAGAAAAAGCAGATAATCACTACTGAAAGGGGTTCATTTTTTTACTGTAGAACAGTGAAAGTAATATTTACAGTAGCGATTATTTTTTATTTTTGTATTATAAAGGGCTCATTTCAGTTTTTTTTTTTAACCCATTATGTTACTGGCTGATTAATCGATTATGAAAATAGTAATCGATTATTTTCATAATCGATTAGTTGTCGATTAATCGATTAGTTGTTTCAGCCCTAGAAGTCACCGATGTCCCCTGTAGTCTGGCGCATCCATCTTCTCGGTGGGTCTCGCCACTCCGCCGCTGTCATTCGGCGAAGCCGCGGTGACGTCACTCCCGCGCATGCGCACAGGAGCCGCCACTCGCGGCATATAGCCATCGTCCCATGATTGGAGTGCCATTGAAAGTAAAGGGATCACAATCGTGTCCCATGTTTTGCAGCAAATCGGGAATTTGTAGTAATTTCCGCCCGCGATCTGGAATGCCTAGGTGTGATCGCAGCCTAAGCGCCTTCTGTCAGTTGCTGAGTTTACCTTCTATAGTTTCTGGGGGAACATTTTCTTCCTCAAACATACCATACATACCACTTCATTCTTTATTCCACCGCTAATATTTACTCAGCATTGACCTGGTATAGCACTTTTCTCTTTAAGGACTCCCAGTATTGGAAATGGCGTTCGTCGGGAATGGAACCCAGGTCAGCTGCTGGGAAGGCAGCTATGCTCACCACTGCACCACCAATGCAAGGTAGCATGTCTTTGTAGTGTGGGAGGAAACCGGAGTACCTGGAGGAAACCCACGCAAGCACAGGGAGAACATGCAAACTCCATGCAGATAGTGTCCTGGTCAGAATCTGAAACAAGGACCCCAGTGCTGCAAGGCTAACCCCTATGCCTCTGTGCTGCCAATATGCGGCCTCTGTTCTCTAAGGCCCACCCCCACTGAGCAGAGTACATCAGTTATGTCCACTCAAAGCGCCTCCAGAAGAAATCCAAACTTATATGAGGCCTTGGACTTCTCCATAAAGGACCTCACTGGCTGGAAGAGTTCTCGTTTCTGCAACAGAAAAAGCCTAAAGAAAGCCGGAAAGGCTCTGAAGACAAAGAGTTACAACCTCTCCTCATAGCTGGTCCACCACATGCCTCAAAAACATACCGGCCTTTAGCCTCCCCTTATAGCCTGTCCAACACACCACAAAAACATACCGGTCTCCAACCTCCCTTCATAGCCAGTCCAACACACGCCCCAAAAACATACTGGCCTCCAACCTCCCCTCATAGCCGGTCCAACACATGCCACAAAAACATACCAGCCTCCAACCTCCTCTTATATCCGGTCCAATACATGCCTCAAAAGCCTACTGGCCTCCAAACGTCACAACATAATCAATTACTTAATGTAGATTGACAATACATCAAACAAGAATAATCACCTGTAAAAAAAAAGTGCCTGAGATGTTTGTGGTAAACAGCCTGCTAGGCCCAGCTGTAACCGAACCAAGTCTTCCAAAAACTGCCTCATATCCAATAATTGCCAAATGTACACATTTAGCTTTTAAGGTTAATCAAAAATATCACATTCTAAAGGGAAAGGTAGAACAAGGGGGAGGGGGGAAAAGAGGGGGGGTGGGAGGTTGGAGGAAAGAAGGGGGGTGAGGGTTGGGGGGAACCCCCACACCCCTTTCTTTCCCCAAACCACCACTTCCCCCCCCCCTCATCTCCTTTCCTCCCCTTGTTCTACCTTTCCCTTTTAGAATGCAATATTTTTGATCAACGTTAAAACTTAACCTTGCAGCTTCTGCAGAAAGGGAAATAAAGGGCTGATGGGAAGACCCTCCAGTTACTGGAATGTCAGCCGCCACCAGTGTAGGAACCTGTGTTGGTACAACTGTACCTGGTCCCTGAGAGGGTTCCTCAGACTTTTTTTGTTGTCTTCTTCTAGGAACAGCCAATTGTCTTGCTTGTCCAAATGTAGATATTACCCACTAAGGTTAATCAAAAATATCACATTCTAAAGGGAAAGGTAGAACAAGAGGGAGGGGCAGTATGGGAGAGGGAGGAAAAGGGGGGGGGAAGGGAGGTTGGAGTAAAGAAGGGGGGTGAGGGTTGGGGGGAGCACCCACACCCCTTTGTTTCCCCCAACCTCCCCTCCTCTTCTTTCCTCCTTCTCTCACTCTTCCATACACCCCCTCCCCTCTGTTCTACTTTTCCCTTTTAGAATGTGATATTTTTGATTAACCTTCAAGCTTAACTTTAAAGCTTCTGCTGAAGCTGCAGAAAGGGAAATAGAAGGCTGATGGGGAGACCCTCCGGTTACTGAAGTAGCAGCTGCCACCAGTGTAGGAACCTGTGTTTCAGACGTACCTGGTCCCTGGGAAAGTTTCTCAGACTTTTTGTTGCATCTTCTATGAACAAGCAATTGTCTTGTTTGTCCAACTATATTGATAGCTGGTGATTCAGAAGCTGCAGAAAGGGAAATAAAGGGCTGATGGGAAGACCCTCCGGTTACTTGAGTGGCAGCTACCACCAGTGCAGGAAACTGTGTTGGTACAGCCGTACCTGGTCCCTGGGTGGGTTCCTCATACTTTTTGTTGTCTTCTAGGAACAGCCAATTGTCTTGTTTGTCCAACTGCACTGATAGTTGTTGATTCAGAAGCTCCAAAAATGAAAATGGAGGGCTGATGGGAGGACCCTCCAGTTACTGGAGTTGTGGCCGCCACTAGTGTAGGGACTTGTGTTGGTACAGCCATACCTGGTCCCTGGGAGGGTTCCTCAGACTTTTTGTTGAGTCTTCTGCTATGAAAAAACAATTATCCTCTGTGTCCAACTACATTGATGGTGATTCAGAAGCTGCAGAAAGGGAAATATAGAACTAATGGGAAGACCCTCCGGTTACTGGAGTGGCAGCCGCCACCAGTTTAGGGACCTGTGTTGGTACAGCTGTACCTGGTCCCTGGGAGGGTTCCTCAGACTTTTAGCTGTCTTCTTCTAGGAAAAAGGCAATTGTCTTGTTTGTCCAACTACATTGATAGTTTGTGATTCAGAAGCTGGTGATGAGAATCTCTTAAGAGATTGATGACATAGTGGATTCCGGTGATGGCTTGAATTGAAGATTCTCTCCCTCATATTCACTAGCAAATCATCCTCTAATTCCTCCTCACCTAGTTTAAATTTTCTTCCAACATTTTGGCCTTCTTCAATCCTAAAAAAATGCTGCACCACTCTCATTTAAGTGCAATCCATCACTACTATAAAGATGGTAACCGCCTGAAAAGTCAGCCCAGTTCGCCATGAAGCCAAACCCCCTCCTCCCTGCACCAGGTCCTCAGCCACATGTTAAGTACCCTAAGCTCCTGTTGCCTCTCTGGTGTGGCTCGAGGTACCGGCAGTATTTCTGAAAATATTGCATTGGGGACCTTTTCTTTAATGTACCCCTTGAAATCATTTTGTAGGGCGCTACATCTTTCTCTAACTTTGTCATTGGTACCGATATATACCATGACAGCTGGGTCCTCTCAAGCGCCATCCAACAATTTGTCCATGCAATCTGCAATGTTCCCGAGCACCCGGTAAACAACATACTGTTTTGCGATAACTGTCTTTGTGACAGATTGCCCTCTGTATCTTTCCAATAACCGAATCCCCTACCCCTAGTATATGCCTATCCTTTCTTGTAACCTTGAACCCATCTTCGTCACATGCTGGTGGAGTCTCGGTGTGAACGTCACATGCTGTTGGAGTCTCGTTGTGAACGTCACATGCGGTTGGAGTCTCGTTGTGAACGTCACATGTGGTTGGAGTCTCGGTGTGACCGTCACATGCGGTTGGAGTCTCGGTGTGAACGTCGCATTCTCAAGGAGACTCATTCTGTCTCAACAGAATTGTTGAATGCTAGAGGAGTCTTGATGTGAATAACACAGGTTGATTTAACATTTTTTCCAACTCGTTGTTGTTTTCTTTCCCAACAGAGCTGCACCCTGCTCATTTAAATGCAGTCCATCCCTACTGTAGAGAAAGTAACCAATTGAAAAGTCAGTCCAGGTCTCCATGAAGCCAAATCCCTCCTTCCTGTGCCAGTTCTTCAGCCACTTGCTAAGCTCCTGTTGCCTCCTTGGTGTGACTCGAGGTACAGGCAGTATTTCTGAAAATGCTGCCTTGGAGGTCCCTTTCTTCAATATTGCCCCTAAGTCCCTGAAATCATTTTGTAGGGCACTCCATTTTTTTCTAATGTTCTCCTTGGTTCCAATATGTACCATGACAGCTGGGTCCTCCCCAGCCCCATCCAACAATCCGTACATCTGCTCCGCAATGTCCCTAACTCTTGAGACCGGGAAACAATAGACTGTTCGTTGATCGTGGTCATTCTGACAGATTGCCCTGTCTGTCAATCTAATAACAGAATTCCCTACCACCAGGATCTGCCTATCCTTTTCTTTAAGCTTGCCCTCATCTTCATGGGAGGAGATAGCCCTGGTATTTTCATGGGTTTTCAACATTAACATCAATTTATGCTGGAGTCTCAACTTGAATGTGACATGCTGGTGGTGTCTCTGTGTGAACGTCACATGCTGGTGGTGTCTCTGTGTGAACGTCACATGCTTGTGGTGTCTCTGTGTGAACGTCACATGCTTGTGGTGTCTCTGTGTGAACGTCACTTGCTGGTGGTGTCTCTGTGTGAACGTCACTTGCTGGTGGTGTCTCTGTGTGAACGTCACTTGCTGGTGGTGTCTCTGTGTGAACAACATCAAATTATGGAGAGAAGTTCAAAATTCCAGTGCAAGGGAAACAATAAATAACCCCAACATGACAGGGACATAGGGATGACAACTGTTGGCCTTCATATAAAAATTTTGGATGCCTGCCAGTTATGCCACTAAAATGAATTGATTAAAAATGGGGACTGAATCTTCACTTTCAGGTGCAGTGGAGTAATCTGGTCTCTTTTATTTAATCCCTTGTTGCGATGGATTGATATAGAAGAAGCCAGGACCGGGAACAGATGCATTGCAGCTCACTCTGCCATACCCCAAAGTGAAGAAATAGGGGTGACCCCTCATCAGTGTTCGTGGCAATCCTTATACATGTGTACATATGTGGGGGGTGGCCCCTCATCAATTGTCATTGCAATCCCTATACATGTGTACATATGGGGGGGGGGTGACCCCGATCAATGGGAAAGAAGGTTCCAATGAAAGGGTTTTAGTTATCTTGTATCTATCAATAGTTTTCAAAGAATTTTAGAAGAGAAGGGGATTTTAATGGTGCCAAAACACACAAAAAAAACTTGTTATAAAAACATCTTTATTGGAGTCCAAAGTTTTAAAAGCTACAAAAAGACAAATACAATTGAAATTAAAAAATATCAACAATAATACAAAAATATGCATAAACAATTAAGTATGCATGACTGTAAATAAACATTTCTGTTATCAAAGTAAATGTGTATCAAAAAAAGATATAACATAAATAATATGTTCAATGAATATCCATGAGGGTGTGAGCACTATACAGAGGGGCACACAACATGAACCTAAAACTTACCATGTATATAGAATGTAATCAAGCTAATGCACACTACCAAAGGGTCCAAAACTGATGTAAGAAGAGGTACCAACAACAGCAGTGGCAATTGATGGCAGGAGGAGCACAATGGGGCCGGTGGAAATACTAGAAATGTCAAAATAAAAGGGGATATATAGACAGTATCTCACAAAAGTGAATACACCCCTCACATTTTTGAAATATTTTATTATATCTTTTTATGTGACAACACTAAAGTAATTACAGTTTGCTACAATGTAAAGTAGTGAGTGTCATTCAAATGCTCCTTCCACAGAATGTAGAGGGTAGCAACAGACCAATCCAGAACTATTTTTTCCAAAGTGATGAAGGAACAATGTTATGAAGCCATGATGAATGTGGACACATTAAATCAGAAGCATCCCCCAGGCCACCTACAGTTATATCAGGCGTGTATCCCCAGTTCTTCCAACTGTGCTCCACTCACCAGCCACCCTGGCTGTAACCAGTTGTCCTCTTTGGATTCTCTTAGCAGTGTTTTCTCCTGCTGTCCTTTCCTTGCTCTCTCATGTGCCTCTACTTCCAGGATCTCTTCTCTCCTCCTGGATGCACCCAAGCCCCAGCCCAGGGTCACCCCCCCCCCCCCGACTGGGGAGCTCCCCATGGGCCCGACAGCCTCCACACACTCTTACTCCATCTTCCATCTCTTCCACCCGACAACTCCTCCTGAGCTGGGCTGACCCTGGGTATTTAAAGGGGTCCTGCCCCCTGCCAATCCAAGTTGGGGATTGGTCAAGGCACCTTAAAATACCCCAGGCTACTACACCTCTCCTCCCCTCCTCTCTTTCTAGCACCTTCTAGAAAGAAGAGGGAGGTGACAGTGATGCTACCTGTGAGTCACATATCATTTCATATGACAACACTGAATCTCACCTCCTAGAGTTTCAATGATCATGAGAACTAATCAGCCCAGAACTACACGGGAAAATCCTGTCAATGATCTCAAGGCAGCTGGGACCATAGTCGCCAAGAAAACAATTGGTAACACACTACTCTGTGAAGGACTGAAGTACTGCAGCATCTCATGGTCCCCCTGCTCAAGAAAGCAAATGTACATGCCCGTCTGAAGTTTGCTAATGAACATCTGAATGATTCAGAGGAGAACTGGGTGAAAGTGTTGTGGTCAGATGAGACCAAAATCAAGCTTATTGGCATCAACTCAACTCGCCATGTTTGGAAGAGGAGGAATGCTGCCTATGACCCCAAGAACACCATCCCCACAGTCAAACATGGAGGTGGAAACATTATGCTTTGGGGGTGTTTTTCTGCTAAGGGGACAGGACAACTTCACTGCATCAAAGGGACGATAGACGGGGCCATGTACTGTCAAATCTTTAGGTGACAACCTCCTTCCCTCAGCCAGGGCATTGAAAATGGGTCGTGGATGGGTATTCCAGCATGACAATGACCCCAAAAAACTCAGCCAAGGCAACAAATGAGTGGCTCAAGAAGAAGCACATTAGGGTCCTGGAATGGCCTAGCCAGTCCCCAGACCTTAATCCCATAGAAAATATGTGGAGGCAGCTGAAGGTTTGAGTTACCAAACATCAGCCTCGAAACCTTAATGACTTGGAGAGGATCTGCAAAGAGGAGAGGGACAAAATCCCTCCTGAAATGTGTTCAAACCTGGTGGCCAACTACAAGAAATGTCTGACCTCTGTGACTGCCAAGAAGGGCTTTGCCACCAAGTACTAAGTAATATTTTGGGGGTCAAATACTTATTTCACTCATTAACCGCTTCAGCCCTGGAAGATTTGGCTGCTGAATGACCTTCCATTTTTTGCGATTTGGCAATGCGTCATTTTAACTGACAATTGTGCGGTCATGCAACATTGTACCCAAGCAAAATTGATGTCCTTTTTTTTCCCCACAAATAGAGCTTTCTTTTGGTGGTATTTGATCATCTCTGCTGTTTTTATTTTTTGCGCTATAAACAAAAAATGAGTGACAATTTTGAAAAAAAAACTGTATTTTGTACTTTTTGCTATAATAAATATCCCCATTTATTTTTTTTTTATTTTTTTTTTTTTATTTTTTTTTTACAAAACAATTTTTTTCTCAGTTTAGGCCAATATGTATGCTTCTTCGCAATAAGCATATATTGATTGGTTTGCACAAAAGTTATAACATCTACAAAATAGGGGATAGATTTATAGCATTTTTATTATTATTATTTTTCTTTACTAGTAATGGCGGCAATTTTTTAAATTTATTTATTTCTTTTTTTATCGTGACTGCAACATTATGGAGGGCACATCAGACAATTTTGACACATTTTTGGGACCACTGGCATTTATACAGAGATCAGTCATTAAAAATGCATTGGAAAATGTCACTGGTGGTGAAGGGGTTAACACTAGGGGGCTATCAAAGGGTTAACTGTGTTCACTGCTACGTGTTCTAACTGAAGGGGGATGGGACTTGCTAGGGGAAGAGATAGATCGGTGAACACACAATCTGTCTCTTCTCCCCTCAGAGAACCAGGATCTCTGTGATCTCATCCCGGTTCTCGGCGTGTGACACAAGCAATCGTGGGAGCCCAGCGGTCACGATGACCACCGGGCACTTGCATACACTTCGGTGGTGAGCAGCGGGCGCACGCCCCTAGTGGCCACAATAACAAGCGACATAACATGACAGCGATTTGCCCAGCCGAGCCATTCTGTCGCAGTAAAACTGCGGCGGCTGGTGGGCAAGTGGTTGAAATGCAAATCGATTTATAACTTTTTTGAAATGCATTTTTTTTGGATGTTTTCATTGTTGTTCTGTCTCTCACTGTTAAAATAAACCTGCCATTAAAATTATAGACTGATCATTTCTTTGTCAGTGGGCAAAAATACAAAATCGGCAGGGGATAAAATACTTTTTTCCCTCACTGTATGCGGCGGTCAGTCTTTAAGGCTCGGTTCACACAGGGGGCGACACGACTTGCCGCGCCGCGACCTGACAAGTCGCCCCCGTTCTGTACTACGGAACCGTTCTAAGAGGAGCGACTAGAGTCGCTCCGACTTAGAAAAAAGGTTCCTGTACTACTTTTGGGCGACCTCGGGCGACTTGCATTGACTTCTATACAGAAGTCGTTTGCAAGTCGCCGCTGAGGTCGCGGCAGGTCGCGGCGAGGCAAGTCGTGTCGCCCCCTGTGTGAACCGAGCCTAAGTAGTTAAAGTGGGGTACCCCCTAAAAAAAAAAAAATTAAAAGTCAGCAGCTACAAATACTGCAGCTGCTGGCTTTTAATAATCGGACACTTACCTGCCCCAGGGTCCAGCGATGCGGGGGAACGAAGCCCCCCCCTCGCTCCCCGCTCCGCTCGCGGCGCCGTCATGCATACTGTGGGCACCCGGCTGTGGCTTCACAGCCGGGCACCCACTGCGCATGCGCGAGCGGCGCAGGGCGCCGTGATACGCCGTACAGTCACCTGGGACACATGACAGGTCCCAGGTGAATGTGCGGCGCGAGGGGAAGTGATGTCACCAGCCTGGGCAATGAGGAAGGCAGATTACGAGGGACCCCCTAGCAACCGGTATTTAGAGGTGAGTAAAAAAATTTTTTTTTGCCAATTATTTTTTTTTTTTTTTTTTTACGAATTTTAAGCACTTTTAATTTTTTGGTGGCAACACCACTTTAAATATGGTGTGTGTGTAAACTGATTTTAAAGATTTTAACTTTTTTTTATAAAACAGTGGCCTTATACAATTTAGTATGTTTTTTTCTCAGCATTACAAAGACAGAACTTTCTAATGGAATCATAACAATATGTTCTATTTTATGATGCATGAGAAGTACCATGCCCTTAATATGCTAACCTTGGATATGCTCTATTTTTGTTTATGCTTATTCAATGAAAGGATAATGGGAACCATGTACCTCCTACTACAATTTATAAGAAGGTCACAGAAGTGTTCCATATTTACATAATTGCACAAAGGCTATAGGCTGTGTCTATGGCATTATAAAGGGCTAAAGAAGAGAATAGTATTTAGCAGTAGGAGGAATATTTCCTATAATCTAAAGCTTCTCTTCTTAATAATCCTTTTATTCAGGTTTATTTTACCTTTGTTGGCAGTAAAGAATTGAATGGTAGAACAATGTTTTAGTGTAATATCTTCACATGGGCTCTGGCTGCAGAAGAACATGTTACACAGCAGAACTGTTTGATCTTCCAGTGAGGCTAATGCCGCGTACACATGAGCGGATTGTATGGCGTACTTAGTCCGTCATACAATCCGACGGACAATCCGTCATACTTTCCACTGAACGGACTTGACCACACACGGATACCCAAACAGTCCGACGAAAGCTTGCGCGATGACGTGTACAGCACGTACGACGGAACTAGAAATAGGAAGTCCAATACACAGCAAAGCACCTTTCCGCCGTGTAAATCCTTTCTGGGCATGCGCCATTCTTAGTCCGTCCAACTAGCACACTGACGACCGTATTGTCCGCTGAAACCAAAGTATGACGGAGAGAATTACGGAAAATCCGAAATACTTAGTACGCCGGACTGCACGCTGAAAAAGTCCGCTGAAGCCCACACACGAGCGGATTGTCCGCTGAAATGTGTTTCGACGGACTAAGTACGCCATACAGTCCGCCCGTGTGTACGCGGCATAAGAGTGGAAATTGGTGGTTAGGCAGGCCAAATACATTGCATTGCATACACAATTCAATACAGGGATCCTAAAAACTTTTTAATCAAAGGGCCAGATAACCAAGTCAGATTGTTGGGGCAGTGAACTGCATTAAGTAGGAATACAAAACTGCCTGTTCCGCTGATAATTGGGAGTGAAAAATGCCTAATCCTCAACAGTCAGTAGAACTAACAAGGAAAAATACCCCTGCATTTGTAGTCAGTGGTAATATGGGAATAAAAAAAACCTTGATAGTTAATGGAAGCTATCATGACCCATAGTTGGTGCCAGGAAGGAGGATAGTGCCCTATGAGTATAAGTGGAAGGAAAAGTATCCTGATGTTGGAGTCAATGGAGGACATAGTGGCCCATCATTGGGGTCGGTGGGGTTAATATTCTCCCATCGATAGTGCCAGTGGAAGGAATATTCCCCCATTGTTGGTGTCAGTGTGAGGAATAGGGTCCCATCATTGGTGTCAGTGGAATAAACAGGGCCCCATTGTTGGTGTAGGTGAGTGATGCAGTGCATTATACTTGATGTGCGTGGAAGTAATTGTCCTCCCTTGGTGTCAGTGGAAGGAATAGTGCCTCATCTTTGTTGTCAGCGGAGGGAATAATTCCCCATCGATAATATCTGTGGAAAGAAAAGTGTCCCATCCTTGATGTAAGTGAGAGGAATAGTGGCCCATCATTGATGTCATTGGTAGGAATAGTGGCCCTACTTTTCCAGTATCTGGCACCTGCTGCAGGTCTGCTTACTGTGACATCACTGTACAACAAGAAGCCACTACATGCAGAGCCTCCTATGTGTAGGGACCATTTTTTTGGAAAACAGTTTGTTATAGCCTGAGGACTTAGTTTATAAAATGTATAGGACCTATTCATTGGGGGCATTTGGTAGGAACCAAAAGCCTTTTACCAAGCATTTAAATTTTTTTCTGGATAAAAAGAAAGGAATCTTAGACAAAAAAAGTCATATCCGTAGAAGGGGACAGTGGAAGAAAAGAAATGTGTGGAGCGAGGAAAGAAGGTGAAGGGGTGGGGGGGGGGGGGGGGGGTGGAGTGGGAGGAGTAAGTGAGTAAGTGAAACTTAGAATGAAGAGACAGAATTGAGAAAAGAAGAACAAGGCCTATTTAATTTGGACAACTTAAGATCGCTTAAAGTTAAGGGTTGGTATAAAAAGGAATGTCCTTTGTTCACTATCAGATTTAGGTACAGCTCTTCACCATGGAATGCCTGTAAATTGCCAGCATTTTGTAGACTCTCTGCCAAAACCCCTCCATTCAATCCATGGGGTTAACTCATTGGAGAGACTTATAGACCGGGGGGGGGGGGGGGTTGCTAGACATGCTATCTACATTATCTATAACTCCCTGGGCCTTTATGTTTTTTAAATGGCTGGGAGCAGGAACTAAATCAACCAATCCCAGAAGCCTTAAAAAGTAAAGTTTTATAGACCATGTACACTCTATCACGTAGGTGGTATTATGTTCCATCAAAAGTATATAAAAATAACCCTATACTGTCATCTGAGTTCCGGAGAGACTTTGGGGGCAAAGGAACACATGCCCATATCTGGTAATATTGTCCAATGATTCAACTATATTGGGAAAAAGTTTTAATTACAATTAAGATAATGAGCAATTTTGCCTTGTCAAAAAGATTTTATTGAACATACAATAAAGTATTTGACAATAGGTTAAGTACATAATATACAACAGAAGTAATGAAGCTCAGAGTTATATATTCAATACATTGTAAATGATACATTCAACTATAATTACTACTATAACAATAACGCATATTAATGGTATGGTTTATTAGAGGAATTGGCTTCTTAAGTAGGAAAGAGCTTCAAAATCATAATAGGAATGGATAGAGAAGAAAGGAAAGATAGGAAGAGAAGAAACTAAGGAGGGAAGAAGAGAGGTCCGCAGGGTCGAGTCGAGGGCCGCCATATTACTCAGAATCCATATACTATAATCACTTACCCATCAGGTCATCTACCATGGTAATAGAACTTCTTTGTTAAAATTTGATGGTAAACAATTATTTTATCCACGGATGCCATACTTTTTCAAATTTGATACGCGTGTCAGCTTCAAGAGCTGCCATTTTGGCTTGCGTCATAGTGTTGTTCATCCTATTCACTATCTCATCCACAATCAATGAAGGGGATTTCCAGGCTCTTGCAAGTGTTTGTTTTGCTACGGTTAATAAACTAACAATTAATTTAAATTGGGTGTGTGTTAGCCCTTGTAAACACGGTCGGAAATTCTGACAACCAAATCCGTTGGATTTTGTCCGAAACTGTTGCATACACATGGTCGGACAAAGTTGTCGGAAAATCCAATTGTACATAACGTGATGGCATTATTTCGTTACAATGGGACTACGTTCAGGCTAGTAGCCAATAGCTTTGGTCTAGGAATTTGTTCTGAGCATGCGTGGCACTTTGTCCGCCGGAGTAGCCTACACATGATCGGAGCATGTTGTCGGAAAATTTTATAGACAAGTTGTAAAACTTGGTCCGTCGGATATTCCGATGGAGACCACACAAAGTCGGATTATCCAACAATACGGTCCGATCGGACACATTCTGTCGGAATCTCCAACCGTGTGTACAAGGGCTTAGAAAGTCTGGCTTTCGATTGATGAGTGCCATTGAGGGATCGGGGGTAATGGATATTCCTAACATTTTAGATGCTATATTAAAGATCTCATTCCAATAAATTTGAGTTTTGGGACATGACCACCAAATGTGGAAATGTGTTCCTAACTCAGCGCATCCACGGTAACAATCTGATGAGTAGTTATGCACATATTTAACTATTCAAGCCGATACAAGGTACCTAAATAGTTCTGATTGCAGTATTCCATAATTATCACAGAGGGTTGGGAAAGGGATAAAGGACGAGGAATTCACTAATTTGTGCATCTGCAGCATATCACTTCTAGCCCATGCTCTGAAAGATCTAGGAGATACCCATGCTGGGTAGAATGCAGGGTTTTTGTAAAAAGATAGTAGAGGACTATGTAATGATTGCAACTGATTTCTGAATTTGTATCTGTCCCATAGGGAAACAAAATGTTTTGTAATTGGATTACGCAGCCCTCTACGATCTCTCATAAGAGCCAAATCAGGTTTGCCATTGACAAGGGATCACATTCAGCAGCATCGATCGATACCCATAGAGGGGATTTTTGTAGTGCATGATATTTAGTTAATAATGCTATATGTGCTGCTCTATAATATGTGAAATTGGGACAACCTAGACCTCAATTTAATTTAGGTAGGTAAAGTGTGTGTTGCTGTGTACGTGGTCTAGAAGAACCCCATATAAATGCATTTGCCTTTTTTCTGTATAATTCTCAGGTAATGGGCAGGAACTGGAATTGGTAAGACTCTGAAAAGGTACAATAATTTGAGTAAGACTGTCATTTTTATTGTGTTGATTCTTCCGAACCATGATAAAGGAAGGTGGTTCCAAGATTTCAACATATTTGTTATATTTTTTAACATTGGATGGTAATTAGCTGGAAAAAGATCCAAGAGTGATGCAGTGAGGTGTATTCTTAGATATGGAATTGATTTATCTGCTCAGGTAAAGGGGAGACCTACCTTAGCTTGTATTCTAAATTTGAAAGAGATACATTTAGTGCTACACATTTCTTGGGATTAATGAAAAGGCCAGAGAAGGTAGCAAAGTCATCAAGTATTGGCATTAGGTTAGGGCCTGACACTTGTGGCGATGAAAGAAATAGGAGGATATCATCTGCGAATAGACACATTTTGTGTTGAAATCCCCCCTACTTCAATACCCGTTATGGTGGGATCTGATCTGATCCATTGGGCAAGTGGTTCTATAAGAAGTGAAAATAACAGGGGTGAAAGCAGACACCCCTGCCTAGTGCCCCTTTCAATATTAAAGGTACCGTATATACTCGAGTATAAGCCGAGATTTTCAGCCTCTTTTTTGAGGCTGAAAGTGCCCCCCTCGGCTTATACTCGAGTCATCGCTGTCTGCCCGCTCGATCAGCGTGTCGAGCAGACAGACAGCGGCCATTCTATAATTCAAAGGCCGCGCCTCCGGCTCCGCCTTCGCCTGTGATAGGCGGAACACTGAATTTCCCAGCAGCCTGTGTTCCGCCTATCACGGACATAGTATCATCCTCGTACTACGGACGAGGATGATACGATGTCCGTGATAGGCGGAACACAGGCTGCTGGGAAATTCAGTGTTCCGCCTATCACAGGCGAAGGCGGCGGCGCAGCTTTTGAATTTTACAATGGCCGCCGAGGCGCCGACGAAGAGGGCACGGGACGGAGGCAAGGCAAGGCAAGGCACGGCACGGCACGGGACGGGACGGGACGGGACGGAGGCAAGGCACGGCGGCAAGGCACGGCACGGGACGGAGGCAAGGAGGCAAGGCACGGGACGGAGGCTCGGGACAAAGGCTCGGGACACAGGTAGGCTGGACACACACACACACACACACACACACACACACACACACACACACACACACACACACACACACACACACACACACACACACACACACAGGGATGGATGGATGGAGACACACACACACAGGGATGGATGGATGGATGGATGGAGACACACACACACAGGGATGGATGGATGGATGGACACACACACACACAGGGATGGATGGACGGACACACAGGGATGGACGGACACACAGGGATGGACGGACACACAGGGATGGACGGACACACAGGGATGGACGGACACACACACAGGGATGGACAGGCATGTCTCACCCTCGGCTTATACACGAGTCAATAAGTTTGCCAGTTTTTTTGGGGGTAAATTGGGGGCCTCTGCTTATATTCGGGTCGGCCTATACTCGAGTATATACGGTATCTGATTTATAACCTGCATATTTAACATATGCTTTAGGTTTATTATATAGTGCCCTGATCCAGTTAGTAAAATTTGGGCCAAAATCCCACTTCTGTAATGTGTAATGCAGGTAGGACCAGGATATAGAATCAAAAGCCTTTTGAATATCAAGTGAGAGAAAGCAGGAGGGAATGCAACGTGTTTTGGCAATTTGTGCTAAAAGAACTGCTCAGCATACATTATCGCCTGCTTGTCGTGTTGGCATAAAGCCGACTTGATCACGATTTATAAGTGTGCCAATGAATCTACTTAGACGGGATGCTAAGATCTTTGCTTGCATTTTGATATCATGATTTAGCATTGACATAGGTCGGTAGTTAGTACAAGAAGTATCATCGGAATGGGGTTTGGGAATCATACATATGATCCCCAATAAGGATTCTTGTCTAAATGATTTATTTTCAAGTAAATCATTGAATGCCTCTGCCAATATAGGGGAAATAGGGTCTGAAAAGGTGCGGTAGTATAATGCAGAATAACCATCTGGTCCTGGTCTTTTATTAATTTTCAACTCTTTGATGACCTTTTCTACTTCCTCTGCCATGATAGGTATCTCAAGTTGTTTTTTTTGTGAAACAGTTAGTTCAGGTAGGTTAATTTGTGAGATGAAGGAATCTGCTTTGTTTTGATTGAATGTATTTGATTCCGTGTATAATGTATTTAAGTGAGAACGAAATTTGTGAACAATTTTAAGGGGGTTTCTTTTATATATATATATATATATATATATATATATATATATATATATATATATATATATATAAATGTTTTTAGATAGTTTTAATCTAATTGGTTTAAATTGGTTATTTGTTGATCTGAGTGCCCTCACCAGATATGTGCCTGGTTTGTTAGATTTCATGAAGAAAGCATGTCTGGAGATGATTAGCAATTTTGAAATTGGGCAGGATCCCCATATTGGAAATCAAAGAAGATTCCAACTATGTTGGATTGGTTTACAAAGGTAGACAGAACTAGATTAATGAAAGAGCTGATAAATGTACAAAATTATTCCCATTAAAGATTCTACGGAATATGGAGAAGTTGGTTTGAGTTTAAACAATCTTTGATTTACATAAGAAATGTAGGGAATGAAAATTTATTGGAGGAGGGGAGAAAAGGATCGGTGGAGGAATCCCCATACTAGGTAAAATAGACAGTAGAAGGGAAACAGAACGAGCCCTGCCTGGGTGCTTATCTCCTGGGTTCCCAGAACCCCACTCCCCGAGTGATTCAGGAAATTATTTTTTTCTTTTTTGTTAATCCCGGATTACACCTTCTTTCGCCCTTCATGGTGTGTAGTCAATGGAGGGGAGAATAACATTTTAATATTTTTATTCAAAACCCTAGATATATATTCACAGTAATTTGAATTAGTGTGAAGTTCATGGCTATAGAATGCCCATAAAGTGCCTGAATGGGTAATTATGGGAGGGAGGGATTATTAAGGGGGAAGGGTATGAGTGTATGGTATGGGAAGGAAAGAGTAGAATCAGCGGGAAAGTTAAGTGTAACTTTCCATAGCTTTTTTTTCCCTTATTAATCCCAAAGGGTTTTTCTTTTTTGGCACAGATTTTAATTTTTTTTGTTTTCCTTGAATTAGGGCACAAGGAAGTAGGGGGTGATTG
Source organism: Lithobates pipiens (assembly GCF_037356315.1). Taxonomy (NCBI): domain Eukaryota; kingdom Metazoa; phylum Chordata; class Amphibia; order Anura; family Ranidae; genus Lithobates; species Lithobates pipiens. Next base: position 472,859,237 of record NW_027507758.1, on the reverse strand, counting down.
GGGGAGGGGCAGGGACATGAGGGTGAGGACTAAGCAGAGAGGCCTAGTAATCCCTAGATCTACTTGGGATAAAGATTTGTCAGATTATGCTACCTCTTGCTTCCTCTTTGGGGAATAACTATTATATATAAAGTTGTTATAACAAGGTCCTCTGTTGTACACCTTTTATATGTGTTTGTTAGAGTATCTATGTTGTGTTTGAGATTTAAATGTTCTCTCTTTTTGTGCTTGTTTTTATGAATGTTGTCATGCTTTTTTATTGTATTTTTAAACTGTCCAAAATTCATAAAAATGTTAATAAAGCAGAATTGAGAAAAGGAAGGAAATTAAAGAAATGTAAAGATTAAGAAGGAAAGAAAGATGAGGGAGAGAAGGATAGGTTGAAGGAAGGAAAGATGGTTTGAGAAATAAAGTACAGGGAAGGCGGAAATCAAGTAGAGACAAAATGGAGAGAAGGAATTATGGAATGGAAGGGGTGTGAGAAAATAAGAGGTGGAATGATGGAAAATTAGGAAAAGAGAGAAATGGGGGCAGATCCGGTGCTACCACCAGGCGGCCTAAGCAGCCGTCTTAGGATGCCAGGAATGGAATGGAAGAGGCATGAGAAAATAAGAGGTGGAATGAAGGAAAATTAGAAAGAATAAAAAGAGAGAAATGGGGGTAGGTCCATGTCCGGTGCTACCACAAGAAAGCTTAAGCAATCAGCTTAGAGCGCCAGGATGGGGGGGATGGTAAAAACGTATTACAATGCTACAGACATATAGAGGTTTATTTACTAGAGGCAAATCCACTTTGCACTACAAGTGCACTAGCTGAAGATCCGAAGGGAACATGTAAGGAAAATAAAAAAACAGCATTTTTGCTTGTACATGATTGGATGATAAAACACGTAGCTATGACGATGCCTATCATTTCCACCAGCGCGTGATGTGCTGCCCCCGCGTGACCCTCCCTCCTTTGTTCATCAGGCTTTTAGGCATGACATGGCGGATGTTGCAGGGAAGGGCGGCGGGAGCTCAGTGGACCTCCATCTGCTCAGCCTCCTTCCTGTACACAGATTGGGAGGTGACGTGTATTACTTCACTACCTGGATCGGAGCTGTCATTCTCTGGGATCAGTTGATAAAATGTGTGATATCGAAGATAAAATGTCTGGTGCAGAAGCAGTCCAGACACTGAAAAAGTCTCACTCATGAGGTATTGCCACACCCAGCAGGAGCAGCAGAATGTGCTTAGAAGTGTAATTCTACAGTGCCTTGAAAAAGTATTCATACCCCTTGAAATTTTACACGTTTTGTCATGTTAATACCAAAAATGTTAATGTATTTTATTGGAATTTTATGTGATAGACCAACACAAGGTGACACATAATTGTGAAGTGGAAGGAAAATGATAAATGGTCTTCAAACTTTTTTACAAATAAAATATGTGAAAAGTGTGGCTTGCATTTGTATTCAGCCCCCCAATACTTTGTAGAACCACCTTTCGCTGCAATTACAGCTGAAAGTCTTTTTAGGTGTGTTTCTACCAGCTTTGCACATCTAGAGAGTGACATTTTTGTCCATAATTTTTTGGAGATTGGATGGAGAGCATCTCTGAACAGCAATTTTCAGGTCTCGCCACAGATTCTTAATTGGGTCTATGTCTGGACTTTGACTGGGCCATTCTAAAACATGAATATGCTTTGATCAAAACCATTCCATTGTAGCTCTTGCTGTATGTTTAGGGTTGTTGTCCTGCTGGAAGGTGAACCTCCACCCCAGTCTCAAATCTTTTGCAGACTCTAACAGGTTTTCTTTTAAGATTAAAAGGAAAGAGGAGGAAGTGAGGTCGCGCTATGGAGCAGTTTAGTGTAATTTTGGTATGAGCGGCCTCTATTCAATTTCCACCCAGTGTGGGTGAAAACAGTAAAGTGAAATGAGAAGGGGGAAAATAGACTTGGCGCTATACCATTTTTGGTTTGAAAAAATTATTAATTGGTTATGGTTTATATAGATTTTCCAGCTTGCTGGTAAATAATAAAATAAAATAGAATAAACCTAAATAAAAGTAAAAACTATCTATTCATACCCAACAGTACTCTCCATATATGTTCTTGTGCTTCCTTATAAATGTTAATAAACCATAAATAAACATGCGATACCTCTATTTAAGTATTAAAGTGCAAGTGCCAGTGAAAAAAACATGTGCAAGTGTTGAAATACACAATTACAAATCCAAAATAAGTAAGTTAATATATGATTAATTAACAACTTTGTATATTATATCTCAATTGGTGCTCACATAAAATACTATGTGACAGATGGGCCGTGAAAGGATAAAAAATAATGAATATTGAAATAAAATAGTGAGTGGCCTAAAAAATTATAAAAATAGTAATGATTAGCCCATATAAAATTAAAAAAAAAAAAGGTTAGATATTGGAAAAACAGACAAAAATTGTTTTTTTTTAATAATAATAATAATAATAATAATAAACAGTGAAAAAACTGTGAAAAAATAGTGAAAAAATCTGTTATGAGTGTCTTTAAAAGGAGAGGGAGGAGGGTGACTGTAATTGCTGCTCGCTGTGCTCGGTGACTGCTAATGTGATTGCTCTCACCGGAGGTAGAACCCCGTCTGGGGTGGATCAGCCTTCACAGTGTAAGCCACTGTGTTGCTCTCTGGCTTGTCTCTGCTGTGGTCCTGGGGGTCCCTCGTTCCTCTGTTCGTATAGCGTGCCTCGTTATATGCAACAAGTAAGAGGCATATCCATTGTGCAGTACGTTCGTAAAATGAATTTTATTAATATAAAGTTAAACTACTCACAAACATTCGATTTAAAAGATCGTTTTCTTGAAATGCTCTATTTGAAAGTCCCTCCTGGCTGTGCCGCCGTCTAAGCAAGAGGTGTACGCTGCCTGGCCACGCCCTACGTGTTTCGTCACTCAGACGTCATCTGGAGTGGCCATCTGCATACATGGCCTAATGGATCCTCAGATTCTGGCTGAGTCTCCTGGCCGTCTCTGGATGTGATGTCCTGGCTCCCCTGCTATGCTGTGTACTTCTATGGGTTTCACAGTCTGACTAATTTTTGACTCAGACTCTGACTGTGTCTGCTTTCTGCCTTTGGCCTGGAACACATCTTCCCAACAGCAGAAGCTTTGGTGTGATACTGGAACTCAGAGTGAACCTACCGTGTTGCCATGACTATTTTTAGTGACTAGATAGCCATAATATGGATTTTGATATGGAATCAAAAAGACAGATATTTGGACGGGACTTTGAATGAGGCATGTCACAGGATATAAATCTAATTGTTTACCTATAGTGATTTTTTAAAATTGTAAATTGGATCTCATTTAGTATAATGTCACAGTACCAAATCTATGGTCCAAGGTATTAAAAATATAGCAATAATTAATAATATAGACTGACTATCATAATCACAAAGGATTTACATAATAATATTTATATAAACATATTTAATATAGTTAATCACTGGAAATGATGGTACAATCAATACAGATAAATCAAATAGTAAACATGATTAATATAGGGGTAAGTACTTGTAGCACCCTGCTCCTGATGAGCAGACTCTATTGTTTTTTTCTTAAATTTAATTATCTGAAGCTGTAGTTTGGCTCAGACTAATTTCTCTAAAGTTCTGGTTTCTGTATCAGTTCAGCTGGGTTGCACTGATATCCACCTGACCATAGGTGTCACTGTCACCGTTAGTGGGTGTGGAACAGCAGCAGGCTGGATGTATTAAATATCACCTCTTGCTCGTAAATGGTTCAGTGGGTGTGGTTTCCCTGCTGTGCATTCTGGGAGAGGGTATTTAAGGTACCAATGCCATTTTTCCGGGTTCGGTCGTTGATTCTGGGGTCCGTGATCCCAACCCCAGGGCCCTCTTGGCCTGGGGTCTGTGACGGATGGTCCTGTAATTTGGGGCCTGCTGGCCCGAGGCTCTGCAGCCGAGAATGTAGGCCTGAGAGTGTAAGTTTCATTAACAAGCCTGTGGCAGAGACTTTGTTTGGCATATCATCGGCTGCTAGGTCAAGTGAGAGGGGCCTATCCGGTGACTGCTGGATCCAGTCTGTGGAGCTGTTTGTCCTCTGGATCTGACTGATACCTCTAACTCGCAATTACCAGGTGCCTGAACTCCCCTTATCTTCTAACCCTCTATTCAAGGACTGTCTTGTGTCTTTCATTGGTGTTACCCCTAAATAAATCTTCAAAAAGGACCACACATCTGATATATCTTAATTTGGGCTACTTTCCACGGGACCCCCCTTGGATGAAGAGGCGAGTAGAAGAGGTAACAGTAAGCCAGAATAAAACCAGCAGCTCCTTCGGGGTTAGTGCTACATACATAAAAGATATAGAATGATTTTTGAATAAAAATATATACTTTTTGGCATCCATAAGTTCTTAACTCAACGCGTTCTTGGCTTTCAACCAATCATCAGGGGTCAGATGCATGTTTAAACAAAATTATTTTTTTTAAATAATGAAATATCTGTTAGTATATATAGACCCTATAAATAAGGGGGGCAGAATGAATATATGCATTTAGAAAATACTTACAGATCAGCTCAAAGCTAAACACAGCTCCTAAATGAGGTCATAACGGTGGTTTGGGCTATGTAGTCTCACCCGGGGTGGAGGCAGAGAACACCCCCTAGAATGCCAAAGAGGGGACCTGGGGATGGCAGCAGCCAGGAGACAAGCCAGACTATTCAAACACTTGACCCAATGGACTGAATGTGCTCACTTGTAGATGATTTCCTGATAGCTGAATTGGAGTGGACTTTCATCTGAGTATTTCCTTATGCTCAGAAGGACAAGGGAGGAGCACAAGGGACTTACCTCATCTGGAACTTTCTTTTGACAGACTGCCAAGGACATTGTTAACCCTGCTTAAAAGTAATGTTTGTCTTCCAGGGACTTAGTCTGACTGCCCAGAAGATACAGGGGTCGAAAGGGAATTTTTCCTCCCATTTACAATACAGGGGGTTTATTTTGCCCTTTCCTGGACAAAAGCCTTTAAGAGATGTTGAAGTTTCCTATATTATGCTATAAAGTGAAGAGGTGGTATGTGTTGCCATGACTATAGTGACTTGATAGCCATAACATGGAGTTAGGATTAGATATTTTTAAGATCATATGTTTTAAAAGAAAATATTATATATAATATGTAAATAAACCAGTTGGATAGGTTTTGGAGCTGAGCAGAGGACAGGAAGTTGGTGTATACAGGAAGTTAAAGGGAAGGGCATGAGGTCTTTGGAAATAAGCATGTGGTCAGACATGGGGGTGTTCTTGCTTTTTCTCTTCCAAAAAATAAAATAAAAATTTGGCTGCCAGAAGCTGAAGAGCTTTGGAAATGTTTTGAGTTTGGACTTTGACCAAGGAACCATGAAGGACATTACATCTTGAACCCCAAGTTGAGTAACTTTAGTTTACCTAATGCATACATATTGTACATGATTATATTTTGCTAGGAAGGATAATTTGCTTGTTCATGTTGTAAGCATATTTTTGTATTGTGTATCCTACAGTTGTATGTGCAGTTTTTTCTGTTTAGTAAAACATTGATACACTACAGAAGGCTAAGTTTCCTTGGTTTTACTGCAAGAACCTTTAATAGAGAGACTCAAAGCAAAACGCCTATCCACCCTGTGTCTTAGTTCCTAGTAGCTTCTAATCTGTCATGCCAATGGATCTCTAACCACCAGACGTGGTCATCAGATGCCTAACCTGGCTCTAGCTTATGCTGGTTATTGAGCCCTGAACTAAAATTGGCTATAGAATTCTAGACCAGAAGGGACACAGCTAACTAAAATAACAAGAGCTGTATATAAACTCTATTGCAATAGACAGGTTCACCTACTAACATACAGCAAGGCGACCACTAAACATGCACACAGTATTACACATGCACACAGCGCCTAGAGGCGATTCAGTTCGCATTGTGCGCTATATAAGTATTTCATTCATTCATTCATTCATTCATTCATTACAGACTTGTGCTATAACAGACTATCTGGTATAGTGCATGTTCGAGAAAAGGGAACATATATAATTTTGTCATCAGTCTTTAGATAATATGTATACCCAGAAGCTATGGGCAACAATAATAAACTATCAAACATATAAGTACTTGCCTAATAGCCCCTGCTTCTGGCCTGGAACCAGCAGCAGCTTTTCCACAGATAAATGGGCTCAGCTCCTCTCTCTCTCTCCACCTCCTCCTTCTGGGGTCTTTAACCTAACCTTTCAGAGACAGGAAGTGCATACATAAAGTGGTTTTAAAGATACATTTTTACCCTAATACATTTCCTGTATTAAGGTCAAAAAGTTCTACCACTTTATGTATCTGCCCCCCCCAACACATACTTCAGTCCTCTATCGATCCAGCTCTGGGCCTGCATGCAGGTCTCCTCTCCCCTCTTTCACAGATTTCACTGAAATCAGTGGGAGTCCAGGGCACACATAGTAGAGGAGGAGCAGAGCGCACTGGCGGGGGACCCCAGAAGAGGAGGAATACCACAGAGAAAGTATAACATTTTTATTATTTTAATAATAAAAAAAATGATAGCCTTTAGAAACACTTTAACTCTGCATATGTAATAGGTGTTAGTGTTGGAAATATTAAGGAATATGAACCTTTTTCTGCTTTATTTGTGAACAACCTGTGCCCACCTGGGGATTTTCTACTGCCCTACAGCCTTCGGTTCACGGGGGAAAGTTGCCATAGCAACCAGTAGACTGGTCAGCCACTGCTCCAGCATCTCCTACAGACCAAACTTATTTTATTGTAATCTAGGTTTATTCTATCAGCAGTAAATGTGGCAACAGGAATGTGCAGAGTAGGGCAATCGGTGTTAGCTGGTGTCGTGTCTTTTTTTTCTGTTACCTTTTCTTCATCCAAGATGCAGAAGTCCTTGCAGGGCTATACCACCATGCCCCATTCTAAATTATTCATTATTCATTATTCTAAAATGCTCAGTTCACAAAAGCATTACTCAAGCAGTATGTTAATTACTTTGCATTACGTGCTTTTTATCATTAAAATTGATTTTTCATTTCTCTTTAGGCAGTACCACATGAACTAGCTGACTTTACGTCATACTTGCTGTTAAAATCAATTTATGTGAAATTGTGTTCCAAACAACTGGGGAAACTAATTACAGTTATCCTGTGGTTTTAGGTTGTGTTATTTGCATTTGTCTTTTCATGTAATCCCAGACAAACTCAATACAAGAAAAAAAAGTCTGCCTGTGAGAGACCTTGTTAATGCTATAAGAACACCCAGGGCCGTCTTTAATACTGATTGGACCCTGGGCAAAAATTTTCTTGGGCCCCCCTCAATGCAATTTCGCTCTCCATCTGCTCTGAGAAATAAAATAAATAGCAAATGGACTTAAAGTCAGTTTACTGTATCAGATCAGGCAGCGATTGCGATGGATTGCCAAAGGTTACAGTTTATCATTACCGTGAAAAAAAATATATTCTCTCTATCTCTCTCTCTCTCTCTCTCTCTCTCTCTCTCTCTCTCTCTCTCTCTCTATATATATATATATATATATATATATATATATATTTGTGCTGATGGTGGATGAATGAAGTGAATGCAGCTGCTGTACATGAAGTGCTAAACACTTGAACAAAATAAAAAATAAATGAAAAATGATTACAGCACTCACAAACATAAATAAATTATAGGTAGAAAAACATCAAAAACAAAGTCCATAAAAATAACTGAAAAAATGCTTCAAATCCGCTGTGCAAAAAGTGTTTCAGAAATTATCAGGCGTGACATGACACCCCCACGTGTGTCATCTGGGGATCGCTTCAGACTTATATTAATATCCAAACTGGCAGATTCAGTATTGTGACTTGATGACAGAAGATCAAAACAGCCCCCTTCAAGATGATTTCTTGACCATAGAAACAGAATGAAAAAAAGATGAACTAATAGTGAAGTACAGCCAAGAACCAGCTTTTTTGCACATGGGAATGCATACTTACAGAAGTAAGTTAAAAACAGGTGTAGCGGATGACATTTGGGATCAGATGTCACGCATTGTAAATTTAGTTTTTGGCCTCAGGACAATAAAGGTTCTGAGGGTTAATTATTGTAGGTAGGCCTAACACCAGTCTGGCCAGGCTGTGTTTAGAAGTTCTGCCTGGTCATGTGAGGTGCACATGACAAGCTAGGACCAAGTCTGGTTTGATCTTTTGGTATCGGCCCTCTTGGAGCCAGTCAGCGGGAGTGCCAGGGCCCGCTGGGGAGTCTGGGTGGGGGTACTTAAACAGGTGTGGGTCACGTGTTCAGGTTTCCGGAGTTGTTCGTGAGACCCATGTGGTCTGTTCTGTTTCCAGTACTGGGGTAGCCCCGTGAGGGGTCCCAGTCACGGGGTATTCGACATCCCACGGCATGTTCCCTTTTAATGGTTCCTGATAGACCTGCCTGGTCTGGGGTAGGGATCCATCTGTTCCCGAGTCTCGGAGCCTGCTGGTCCGAGGCGCTGTAACTTAGGGAGGATTCAAAATGTCCGGGTGTGCTCTCGGCTTGGAGGGACACCGCAGCTCGTGAAAGTGACAAAGGGAGGACTCTTCGGAGGAGGGCCGGCAAGTGGCATCCTGGGAAGTGCCTGGTTACTGAGTTGGGAAGGACATTGATAAATTTACAATTTTCCAGTACCATAAAGGAAGCGGGAAACGTTCCAGGTACGGTTGGAAGAAGACTCCTGTATACCCTCAGTTGATTGTTCAAGTTTTGAGTCAACGTGCTGACTGCCATGATCTCTAGCTAGAAATCTGTTCAGCCTTGAAGTACCCAGCTGCAAGTGGCTACTCTCTGGGTGGAAATAGAGACTTTGCTAACCTGCAGTTCAAGGTGCCTGAGTTCTTCCCCCGTGCCCTCTGTTCCCTAAGAGACTGTGTTTGTGAAAGTTCTACTGCAAAATAAACCTTTTTGAAAGGACTTCATTTGTGTCAATGTACGAGTTGTTGGGTATCAACCCTGGGAACCCCTAGACGTGGAGGAGCAGGCCAGGAGAAGGTAACCGGTAAGCCCATCAAGTCAAGGCCGCCCTGCAATAGGTTATGACCGCTACACAGGCATAAAATGGAGACAGTATTGCAGCAAAAGCCATTCCCGGCGTTCTTTTCCATGAGAAATTGACGCAACTTCTGGTACGATTGACGTCACTTCTGGTCTCGTGGAAAAGAACGACAGGAACGGCGTTTGCTGTAATACTGTCTCCATTTTATGCCCGTTTTTAGGACTGATTGACTCATTCAGCAACCCCATTAGACTGCGGGTGATACGGATAGGAGAAAGCAAGCTGAATTCCCAACTGCGCACAAAAGACTCGCCAGAACCGGGACACAAACTGACTACCCCAGTCCAAGACAATCACCTTGGGTAGCCCATGTAAGCGAAAGATCTCCCAAGCAAAAATGGAAGCCAGTTCCTTTAGAAGTGGGTAACTTCTTAAGTGGAAAACAATGAGACATTTTTCGAGAACCGGTCAACCACTATAAGGATAACTGTGTTGCCCTGGGAGTTGGGTAACTCCACAATGAAATCCATAGACAGGTGGGGCCAGGTCCTCTCTACATTCAGTATGGGTTGTAGGAGACCCACTGGAAGGTGTCGTGGAGTCTTACTCTGAGCACACACGGAACAGGCAGCTAAGAAGGCGGTTACATCACCACATAGACTAGGCCACCAGAATGTTTGAGAAATGGCCCAAAAGAGTTGATTCTTCCCAGGGTGACCAGCAGCCTTGGGAGAAATAAAAGTCTGGAGCACAGCAGTAAGGAGGCTCTCTGGGACAAAGCAGTGGTCACAAGGTTTCTCAGGAGGGGCGTGGACCTGAGCAGCAAGAATTTTTTCACCCAATGGAGAAGTGAGACTGGTGCAAACTGTAGCCAGAATAAGATCAGGAGGAATCACAGAAACCGGAATTGACTCCATCTTGGAAGTGGAGGGAAATTGTTGTGACAAAGCGACAGCCCTTACATTCTTAGTACTGTGTAAGAATGAAACAATGTAATTGAAACTTGACAAGAAAAGAGCCCATCGCGCCCTTCTGGGGGAGAGGCGTTTAGCGTCAGACAAGAATGTGATTCTTATGGTCAGTAAGAATGAGAACCGACACAGTGGTACCTTCAAGGAAATGTCTTCATTCTTTCAGAGCTAAAATGATCGCTAACAGCTCTCTGTCACCAATCTTGTAATTGCACATCACAGGTAATTTCTTGGAAAAGTAGCCACAAGGATACATAGCACCCTGAGAGCTAGGACGATGAGACAGAAGGGCGCCAACTCCAGTCTCAGAAACATCAACCTCAAGGATAAAAAGGTAACACAGGATCAGGATGTGCCAACACAGGAGCAGAAACAAAGGCAGCCTTGAGACTCTCAAAGGCCTTAACGGACTCCGGAGACCAACTCTGTGGGTTAACGTCCTTTCTGGTCATATCAGTCAGGGACTTGACCAGACGAGAAGTTCCGAATAAACTTCCGATAATAGTGGTCAAAGCCAAGAAAATGCTGCAGAGGACGTAAACCCACGGGTCGAGGCCACTGTAGGACTGCTGAAAGATTCTCTGGGTCCGTTGAAAAACCATGGGAGGTAAGGGTGGGACTGCAAAGCTCGGAGACAAATGTACAGAAGGCTTCCGCAAGCGCTCCTTTAAGAGAGAGTCTTTCTCTGAGTCTGGAGTCAATGAGGATTGCAAACGTGATCAACTTCTCCAGTTCAATGGGTATATCATGGGCTGCTATCTCATCCTTGATGGTATCTGAGAGACCATGAGAAAAAGCAGCGACGTGTGCCTCATTGTTCCAAGCAACCTCTGCTGCCAGAGTATGGAATTCAATGGCATAATCGGCAACAGTTCTTGTACTCTGTTTGATGGACATGAGGCACTTGGCAGCAGAAGAGGAGCGTGCGGGAACATCAAATACCCTTTCAAAAGAAGCCACAAACTCTGGGTAACTCAAGACAATGGGTTTTTGCATATCCCATAGAGGGTTGGCCCAGGCCAAGGCTCTCTCAAAAGCAAAGATATCACAAAACCTACTTTGCTTCTGTCCATGGGAAACGCGTGGGGCAGCATCTCAAAGTTTAATGTCAACCTGGTTGAGAAACCCTCTGCACTGGACTGGATCACCCCCAAATCGCAGTGGAAGTGGAGCAGAACCAGACATACCCCTTATAGAGGTAATACTCGAAAGCGGATGCCTGCACAGAGACTGGAGTAGCAGCAGGGATGGCCTGCAACACAGGTTGTACCGGAGCAGCCACAGTGGGAGATTCCAGGTGAGCCATGCAACTCGGGAGCATTTGTGACGTCATGGCAAACTGATCCATGCGGTGATCCTGCTCATCTTATCTGGAAAAAATATTACCAACAAGCGTATTGACTGCATCTTCTGAATTCATGGCCTTCTCCTACTGTCAGAAAACATGAATCACACTGAGACAGAAGTACAGTCAAAGCACACTTGTTTAATAATAATTAAAAAAAAAGGTAAACTTAGTCAAAACATAGCCAGAGTTCAGGAACCCGAACGGATAGTCAGACAAACCAAACATCAGGGAGCCGGAGATGAGCGTAGTAGAAGAGCAAGCAGGATCTGGAGCCAAAAGGGATGTCAGCAAAACAAGTCTTCAACAGGAGCACAGGAGAGCATCTCTAGAGATGTGACTAAGGCAAAAGGCATAGATCATCTGGACTGGACGTCTTAAGTAGGCAGCACCGACAAGCAGGATCATCAACAGTTGAGTCACTGTGGAGAGATAGGAGCTGGCAATTAGCTGACAGCTGAGCGGCCAGCTCAGAGAAGGAAGGGCTGAGCCCAGCCCTGACAGTGGGAAAATGTGTTATGGTTTGATGAAACCAAGGTTCAACTTTTTGGCCATAGTTCCAAAACATATGTTTGGTGCAAAAACAACACTGCGCATCACCAAAAGAACACCATACCCACAGTGAAGCATGGTGGTGGCAGCATCATGCTTTGGGGCTGTTTTTCTTCAGCTGGAACAGGGGTCTTAATTAAGGTAGAGGGAATTATGATCAGTTCCAAATATCAAGCAATATTGGCACAAAACCTTCAGGCTTCTGCTAGAAAGCTGAACATGAAGAGGAACTTTATCTTTCATCATGACAGCGACCAAAAGCATACATCCAAATCAAAAAAAGAATGGCTTCACCAGAAGAAGATTCAAGTTTTGGAATGGCCCTGCAGAGCCTAGACCTGAATCAGATTGAAAATCTGCAGGGTGATCTGAAGAGGGCTGTGCACAGAAGATGCCCTCGCAATCTGACAGATTTGGAGTGTTTTTGCAAAGAAGATTGAGCAAATATTGCCAAGTCAAGATGTGCCATGCTGATAGACTCATACCCAAAAAGAGTGCTGTAATAAAACCAAAAGGTGCTTCATCAAAGTATAAATTTAAGGGTGTGAACACTTATGCAACCATATTCTTTTAGTTTTCAGTTTTTACTTCCCTCCACCTAAAAGATTTCAGTTTGTTGTTCAACTGAGTTGTACAGTTTATAGATCACATTAAAGGTGGAAAAAGTTCTGAAATTATTTATCTTTGTCTCATTTTTTTACATCACAGAAACCTGACATTTAACAGGGGTGCAAAAATGCACCTGAATGTCTTAAAATTAGGGGCCTGTGAGGCACTGCATGCTGCATCCAAAAATTGTTTGTGTGCTTCAGAAAGCTACATGTCCCAATTCTATGATTCCTTGGGGCATGTAGTGATGATGTTGTAACAGATTAGTACTTGCATGTATAAATAGTCTGCCTATTAAATACCATGAATGTTTTTTGGTTGTGAAAGACAAGTCAAGAGTGCAAACCATCGTCACTTCCTACAGGCCTGGACCAAGTTGGGTGGGAACAAAAACGGTTAGCAGCAACCACTGGTTTCCAGCAGAAGTTGCCTCCCTGAAGCAAGAAATAGACTTTGCGGGAGGATTTCTGCTCTGTATGATAGCTATGAAAAGGAAAGATATGGTTTACTAAGGAAAGAGATTAATTTTGGATTTGGAGATTCTTTGTGCTACGTGGAATGCTATTTTAACCTATCAGGCCACTGGTGGTGCTGTAAGCAAAGAGGAATTTACATAGCCCAGTCATCAGGAACCCCAAAACACCTACAGTATCTCACAAATAATAAAGCACTGGGAAAGTTGGCTACTGTGTGCTAAAAAGAACACTGATAAAGTAAACTGAGTACATTTTCAAATATTATGACAAGTGTAATATTTCTAGTTTCCCAAAGAGAGAACAAAGCAGAATCTTTTTTCTTTTAGATTCTCTCTCTCCAACTCAAAATATGTAGGGAGCAGGCAGGGGAGAAACATGAACTATACAGCTCTAAAAACAACAGGCTTCATGTACTTCCTGGATATGAACCTAAATGTTAATATTTATTACATTTATACCTGACTAAAAATGAAAACATTTTTAAATTGTAGTTTTAAATCCCGAAACCATTGTACAGCTAGAGGATGCCTTACTGACCGTAAGCCAATGCTATGGTCAAACCCAACAACTTTTGTTTTATTATATCTCTGGCTGCACCATCATCTCAGATCACATAACATACAATTCCATACACCAAACACAGTGTTTCATTGCATTCAAAATAAATCAATCACATTAGGATTTCTTCTTACAATACCAATTATTGCCAAACAATGAAAGTGTAAATATTGATCCCCCTCTGTAAGAGGAAGGAAAGTGAAGAACAAGCACCAAAATTGGAGTAGTGGTGAAGAAGGTTTAAATGAAGACTTTTTCCTACAGCATCAAGTGCAGAAATAAACTGAAAAAGACAGAAAGAAAACAATTAGAAAATATAATAATTCGCTAAATAGCAGAGGTTAAAGCATAAGTATAGTCAGCATTGAAAAATATTCCATGTATTCATAGGAAAACAACACATACAGTATATAAGCAGAAAATGGTGGTCTTCTTCCAGGAAGGTGATAAAGCTACAGGGCCTGAAGTAAATTCAATGAATCGCTGTCACCCTCAACAGCTGCACAAGGTACACTGAGAAGGGGTGTTCACATTGTCACTGATAACACACTCCAACCACCAACCAATAAGAGCCCTTAAACATGATGCAAGAGGGCACCCTGTGTCTGGAAGAAGTGATTCAGGATGCCTTCTTGGATCCCACCTCTCAGCTCTGGTGGACTAAATACCTCAGTGGCTCCTGTGATGACACCACAGGGGGAAGGGAAAGACCTTGTGCTACCTAGGATATAGTAACTAAAATAAGGAATCAAACACCCCACATCTATGTAGTTAGCACAGCCAAGTCACTAAATAGGACAGAAATCCCTGGGTGAGATAGTCCAATTACCCAGAAGAGCCATCTATAGTTGTCCTGTCTCTTTAAACATGGTTTAAGTGGACTAAGAACATGATATAACTGGAACGGGAGTGAGATGAAAGAAGCCTTTAAGCCATTCTCTGTCGTGAATACTAATGCCCCTAGGACTTCTAGTGACACCTGGGTGAAGTGTACATTGCCTGGAGATGCAGCTGCAGCAGTCCTGTCTCTGGAACAACATTCAGGAATCATGAGCTGGATGTGCAAAGCCTAATGGGCAATTCAGAGCCTTCTGGGTGAGTTCTAATGACCCCGGAGAGTAATGCCGCGTACACACGGTCAGACTTTCCAACGGCAAATGTGCTCTCGGAGTTTGTTGTTTGAAATTCTGTGTAGGCTCCATCGGACAGTTTCCATCGGAATTTCCGTCACACAAAATTTGAGATCTGGTTCTCAAATTTTCTGACAACAAAATCCATTTGCATAAATTGCGATTGTGTGTAGACAATTCTGACGCATCTGTGAACAGCAATTTTCATGTCTTGCCAGATTCTCAATTGGATTTATGTCTGCACTTTGACTGGCCATTCTAACACATAAAAAGGCTTTGATTGCTCTGGCTGTATAATTAGGGTCGTTGTCCTGCTTGAGGGTGAACCCCCGCCCCAGTCTAAAGTCTTTTGCAACTCTAACAGGTTTTCTTATAAGATTGCCCTGTATTTGACTCCATCCATCTTACCATCAACTTTGACCAGCTTCCCTGTCCCTGCTGAAGAAAGGCATCCCCACAACATGATGCTGCCATCACCATGTTTCATGGCAGGGATGGTGTGTTCGGGGGGAATGTTCAGTGTTAGTTTTCCGCCACACATAGGGTTTTGCTTTTAGGCCAAAAAGTTAAATTTTGATCTCATCTGAACAGAGCACCTTCTTCCACATGTTTGCTGTGTTCCTTACATGGCTTCTCGCAAACTGCAAACAGGACTTCTTTTGGCTTTCTTTCAACAATGGCTTCTTGCCACTCCATAAAGGCCACATTTGTGGAGTGCACGACTAATAGTTGTATTGTGGACAGTTTCTCACACCTGAGCTGTGGATCTCTGCAGCTCCTCCAGAGTTACCTCTTGGTTGCGTCTCCGATTAATGCTCTCCTTGCCCGGCCTGTCAGTTTAGGTGGATGGTCATGTTTTGGTAGGTTTGCAGTTGTGCCATACTCTTTAGATTTTCGGATGATGGATTGAACAGTGCTCAGTGAGATGTTCAAAGCTTGGGATTTTTTTCTATATAATTTTTTTCAAAAAGTAAAGAGGGTGCCCAAAGGACAAGCTGAGCTAGCTGCACACCCCATAACAAACATGGAAGAAAGAAGATTTTTCTATATCCTAACCCTGCTTTAAACTTCTCCACAACTTTTTCCCAGAACTGTTTGGTGTGTTTCTTGACCTTAAAGTGGTTTGGTACCTAAAAATTAAAGTTCATGTTATTAAAATCAACAGCATACTTACCTAAACGAACCCTGAAAAAAAAAATATTATTTACTTACATTTTATTTCTGATGTTTCAGCTGACTTCCGGGTTGTCCTCCCGTGGGAGTAGGCGTGGCTATCGTCCTCGCAATGGTCCCTGGGAAATTTCCCAAGAATCCATGGGGGACAATGAAAGTTTTTCTTTCCTTGTCACTGCTCTCACTGAGCATGTGCAAGATGGAGCGGAGCATGCTGGGAGCCAGACGTCATCATATACCAGGAAGTAAATGCCTGTGGGCTTCAGACGCCCACAGTTAAAATGGAAAACGCCAGAGCAGGTTTTTATAAGTCATCCTGAGGAAAAGATTTGTCGCGCCGGGGGTCAAATAAACGCCGGACGTGGATGCCAATCGAAGGTAGCACTCGCCCACCAGTGAGACAGGTAAGAAAAAAATAAAAAAAGAGCGGAATCCCGCTTTAATAATACTGTTTGTTCATTAAGGTTCTCTATCAAACCTCTGAGGGCTTCACAGAACAGCTGTATTTATACAGAGATTAAAGTGTTACCAAATCCAGTAATATGAAAATTGTTCATCGCCCCCCCCCCCCCCCCCGCCCGCCCCACAGTTCACACAGCTTTTAAATCTTTTTTTTACATTAAAATATTGCCACTATATACCCTTTTGGCTTATCTGTATACCACAGTCGGTGATAAATTGCACAGTTTCTGCAGTGCTGAGAGTTCAATTAGGAGGAGATTTCCACTTCAGCCTGTATACACGCCCACATGTGTGATGCCAATATCATACCTGGCTAGCTCTGAGAACAAGTGATTTGTCTCTCCAGCATAAAAGACACAACTGAGCATGTGTGTGACGGACTGGGGTTTATATGGTCACAAAACAGACACCCCAAAGCAAAGTACATACTCATTTTTTTTTATATTTCTAAACATGTCCCTTCTATTCTATTAATAACCAGTAGATGGCAGAGAAGGTACACAAACAGAGTCTATATAAGGCCACACACCATGTGACTGGAAATTAAACTACTTCCAGCCATAAAGTCAGTGGTCATATCTCATGCTGTTTGTGTGATTCTTTGCAGGTATGTACTCTAAATTGTTCCTAATCTGTATTAACCTGTGATAGAAAGATTCCTAAACATCTTGAGCAGATTCAGAAAAAGTCTCAGCAGATTTTATGCTATAGTTTTGCTGTAATTAGAAGTTTAGAACAGCATGTGTCAGAAACAAGTGAAAAGTGCATAAGAACATGAAAATACTGAATTAGTCAGAACAAATGTCTATTATAAGCACTAAACCATTCTAAATAGGTATATTTAAACCTGATTTATTGAAAATGGCATAGATTTATAGAAGCACATGTTTTCTGTTATTTAATATAGAAAAAAACCTATTGTATGTAAAGCTTATGTATTGCATCATACAGACATGCAATGTGCACCATCTAGTGGTTAAAAAAGAGTACTACCATGAAAATATTTGTATTAAAGCAATGCATTGCTAGTATGATTATTGCACACTTAAAATGTACCAGAGAGATAAAGATAATTATCTATAACACTGAATAACAGGAATATATATGTTATTAAATATAGTAATGTTCATTGTTATAACTACGTTTTAAAATACTTTAGTTAAAATCGGTATTATATATATTGTTAATGGTTATAAACACGTGATTATAAAAAATGTAAAAGATGTATTGTTATGTAAAAATTAAACTACTTCCAGCCATAAAGTCAGTGGTCATATCTCATGCTGTTTGTGTGATTCTTTGCAGTCCACGCCAAGCTGATCACCTTATCTCATCGCGTCTACAATCATCGGCTCTCTTAATTCACATTTTGAGGCCGGTAACATGTGCAAGTTGGCTACTCTGCCTGTGTTAGCTGGCTTTCCCCAGATAGACAATGCAGGAGGGAAGGATCTCTGCATACAGGATAAAACAGTCTTTTTACACAATGCAGGGGATTAACCCCTTAAGTTCCACAGTGAGTATTAAAAGCATGCTATTGTGCATATACAGACAGATTTTACTGTTGTGGGTTTAGTAAAAATGTAAAGTACACACAGGTGGACTCTATTTTCTAATTAGGTGACTTCTGAAGGCAATTTGTTCCACTCAATTTTAGTTAGGGCTATCAGAGTAAAAGGGGCTAAATACAAATGCACGCCACACTTTTCAGATATTTATTTGTAAAAAATTTTGAAAAATACATTTTTGTTTTTGGTTGTAACATGACAAAATGTGGAAAATTTCAAAGGGTATGAATACTTTTTTGAGGCACTGTATGTACACTTAGATCCATATATATTTGGACATGGCACAATTTTATATTTCTTCAGGTATTTACCAAAATATATTCAAGCTTTAGTTAACAAAATGTATATGGGCTGAAAGTACACACACTCGGGTTTAATTTGAGGGTATGTACACCCAAATCGGAGGAAGGGTTTAGGAATTACAGCTCTTAAGAATATCCAACCCCCCTTTTTTCAACAGACCAAAAGTAATTGGACAATTGAATCAAAAGCTGTTTTCATGGTTGGGTGTGGGCTACTCCTTTGTTATTTCATAATCAATTAAGCAGGTAAAAGGTCTGGAGTTGATTCTTAGTGTGCTATTTGTATTTGGAATCTATTGCTGTGAACCTACATCATGCGTCTAAAGAAACTGTTCATGCAAGTGAAACAGGCCATTGTATGGCTTCAAAAATAAAACAAATCCATCAGAGATATAGCCGCAACATTAGGAATGACCAAATCAACAGTTTGGTACATTCTGAAGAAAGAAGAATGCACTGGTGAGATCAGCAACATGTAAAAGGCCTAGATGTCTACGGAATGACAACAGTGGTGGATGATCGCAGGATTATCTCTATGGTAAAGAAAAACCCATTCACAACATCGACAAGTGAAGGACACTCTCCAAGAGCTGAACATATTATTATCAAAGTCTACAATCAAGAGAAGACTTCATGAGAGCAAATACAGAGGGTTCACCACAAGGTGCAAACCATTCATAAGCCTGAAGAATAGAAAAGCCAAATTGGACTTTTCCAAAAAACATCTAAAAAAGCCAGACCAGTTCTGGAAAAGCATTATTTGGACGGATGAAACTAAGATTAATCTGTACCAGAATGACGGGAAGAAAAAAGTGTGGAGAAGGCTTGGAACAGCTCATGCTCCAAAGCACACAATGTCAACTATGTGTAAAACATGGTGGAGGCAGTGTGATGGCATGGACTTGCATGGCTTCCAGCGGTACTGGGTCACTGATGTTTGGCCAGTCAGGAGAGCTCCACGGGGGAGCCAGTGCAGCAAGAGGCTGCTAGCTGTGTGCACCAAGTTGGTCGGTGAAGCAGTCTGTAGAAGACAGACAAAGCCTGGCATATAAGGCCAGAGCAGCAGTGCTGCAAGTGAGAGCCAATTAGGCTGAATGTCGTTTTGTTGATGGAAAAAGGAATGCTGAAACCCCTGCAAAGGAAACCCATGTTTGTCTACTGAACTTGCTTTTAATAAAAATGGGCAAACAAAGAAGAAACAGCGAGTGGTGGTGTCCTTAAAGCTCTACATTTGACACTAGTTCTTTAGATTATGGTGGAGAAGTGCTTTGTGCACAATCCGAGATCCCTGCAATCAAGTAAGTTCATCTGTTTATATGAGCTTGAGACTGCACAATTTGTGTGAACCTGCAAGAGAAAAGCAACGTTCTTTAAAGAGACAGTGCTCTTAAAATTTTTTTTTGCTGGACTACAAAGTCATTCTGGAGTGACTGAGTATGGGGCAGTCAAAGCTCCTAAAAGAAGCATAGATCGCTGAAATTATAGACAGAGCTCTGTGGCTGGAGGAGTTGTTACCACCTGATCGAACCCCATACATGCCTGAACAGAGTTTGCCAAGGAGAAACGGGGCTGGCATTTGTCCCTAGCAACAATGGTCCACAGATGACTGCGAGTATGGAGAGTCCACCAAAATTTGAATCTGCAGTGGATTGGTGAAAGTGGCACCTGGCAGTACTGAACCAAGTTAAAGAGGAGAGCAACCCAGCCCTTAGTGCAAGGAGTGCCCCTGGCAACGCTGGTGCAAGTATGCCAGCTATCAAGGTGCAGAGGCCTAAAATGGAAAGCAGATGCAGTGTGGGAAGCCCTGACAAGACATGGAACCAAATGAGCTGTTTGCGATGCAGTGAGTGGGGGCATCCAGTCTCCAAGTGCCCTTTATCCCAGGCTCCAGTGCAAAGTTACCAAGCAAAGGTCTGCATCTGTGTTTTGGAAATGCCTGCAAGACGAAGTAGCCTGCAAGACAAAGATATTGCCTACAGAGGATCGTCGCAAGTTTAAAGCAACACCGCTTCATAGAGCGAGAAGTCTACGGGTTTGGGAGAGCCAGCAAAGTGCAGTTGGGAGAGTGCCATCTCCCTTAGCAACAGGGGAAAGTCACCAAGTACCATGCCAGGAATTTGGTCAACTGGGGCATGGGATCTTTTCTTGTCCCAGCTTGTGGAAGATAGCTGCTGATATTGTTGCTGGGCTTAATTCTTCGCCTGCAAGCCCAGATTCCTGTTTTAAAATGTTTGCAGTCACCCCTGCCAACAGAGGGGAAATTCCTGTTGTGCCTGCTGTAGTTTCATCTCGTGGCCACCAGAGGGAGTGGCCCAGTAGAAGTGCAGTAAGTCAACGCACTCAAGTGAACATGGCAAAACCTGTTACACTGATGGGTAAGACTGCTGCTGTTGAAGTCATGGGAAAGACTGTGCGATTGCTCACACTGAAGTGAAAGTGATCCCAGAGGAAAGATCCACTGTTGGTGCAAAAAAAGGACTTGTCTCACTGTAGTGCCCTGTCCAATGGGAAGGAGAGTGTTAAAATTGAATGTGATAATGTGGTGCTTACTGAGGTAGGGGTGATCGCTAAGCGAAATATGCTATTCCCCTTAGCAACAGTATATAAGGCTCCAGAGCTGTCCCAAGAAACCTCAAGGGAATTCTGTGTGTTGGAGCCATCGGTTGCCTGGGACAACTGTGGTGCCGCTGTGATGGATAAGAGGGTACTTGACCTTGGTGATAAGAATGTGTCAAATGGTAAAATTAAAATGTCTGAAATTACTTGTGATGATAATGGATTCCTGTGGTCTGTCACTGCTGACAGCAAAAGTCTTCATGAAGCGCCACCCGAGCTGGTGGTGGTGAAGTTATGGTATTGCAGCCTGCTGTGTTTAAATATGTTTTGCCACAGGTTAGTTTAAACAAAAGTGATATGTGCAATGTGTCTGCTGTGGAGACACTCTGTCTTGTGTCTCCTTTGGCAGTTGGAACGGTACTTCATAGTACCTCTGATTGGAGCACAGAGGAAGTAGACTGGGACAGATGGGCAACAAGTCTGTTGGCTTTATTGAAAGAAGGCTCAATGTGTAACAGTGGAGCAAACACAATTCCTGCTG
The DNA here is from genome assembly GCF_037356315.1 of Lithobates pipiens. Classification (NCBI taxonomy): domain Eukaryota; kingdom Metazoa; phylum Chordata; class Amphibia; order Anura; family Ranidae; genus Lithobates; species Lithobates pipiens. The sequence continues at coordinate 472,837,939 of NW_027507758.1, read as the reverse complement.
TGCTGAATGGAGGGACTGCAGAGCAACTTATAGTCCAGGGTGCATTTGTTGCTGCAGAAGATATCCCTCCGGAGATGGAAGGGCCATGTGAGATTGAGCACATAGCAGAGGTGCCCACAACCCATAAAGCAGTTAATGGTGTAGTATACCAAACTAATGTTATCCATAAAGAACACCTGGAACAAATCATTGGCACTGCCCTTGAGAGTTTTGTAGTGACTCCCGCACCTGGCTGCGCTCTAGGAGAGCACCAGGTTATTGCATTGGATACCTCCAGCAGGGAGGAAGCCCCTTTAAGAAGCACCACCTCTAAGGCATCAGTAAATGAGTCTTTCCATATCCCAAGGAATATGAAGGACCCCAGGAAGGTCTTAGGTGTAGAATCACAGGGCCTTTTTATGACATATGCTGAGAGAAATATTAAAATGTTGGAGTGTACAGCCGGTGTATATCCTGCCATCCTCTCCAGCATTTGAAGAACCTGTACCACAGGTTATGCATAAATGGAGCTGAATGTTACAGGCTGTACAATGCAGAGCTTGCCAAAGTTGGAAGCATTTAATGCGATTGTTGTTAATGTGGAAAGTTGTCTCACTGTGTCCTGGATTGCTTCATACGGAGATTGTGTATGAGAGGCACTCTGGGGTACTGTTGGACAGGACAGAAGTCTGGGCAGAAGTGCCAGAGGGCTCAAGCCAAAGTCATAAACCCAAAGGTGAAATTAGATGGTGAGGATTAGGTATCAGGACATTGCTGGAGGAGGATCATGTGGCAGTGGAGTCAGTGATTAGTGATGTTGCCATAGGAAACAACCACTCCACATTGTACGATCCCCCTCCAGACACTGCCTTGCAGAACACTGGGGAAATCAGTTCTGATAAACGTGTTGATACTTTTGACAATGTGGAAAAGTGCTACGCACCGGTAAATGTTTTGGTTACCATGGGTGACAACAAAAATAAAGGTAGACCTGATGGTCAAGGTGACGTGGGTGCTGCTAAACTTAAAAAATGCGGGAAGATGAACAATAGTGTGCCTGACCCAGAAGAGGTAATAGGTGCACTATAATTAGACACCCTACAGGTTCAGGAGGGTAATTATGGGAAAGATTTCCAGAGGTCCAGGAACCTCCCAAGTAGTAAGAGTAAAAGGTCTGAGGACAATGCCCCAAAGCTTAACAAGGTGTCATTAAAAGAGTTTAATTCCAAAATAAAATAATTTTATAGAAGAGCTAAGATACCGAAACATTCTTATAGTGCCACATCCCTTTAAATAGAGTATATGTAAAAAGGTTTTTTATGGGACATTTTAAGCACAAAAACACAGTATTATAAAAAATATATAATTTTTAATGCAATTAGGAAAAAACATATAAATACATAGTTTGGAATTATTTAAAAAAATACATCACAGAGTACATAGGAACAATTGCAATGCCGATAAATTGCTACATGTTTCGCCATACAATATAGGGCTTCTTCAGGAGAACTGTTAATTTCGCATATGCATATAGTCACTGGAATTTAAAAAAGACAATTTCAAAAACACACAAATAAATATAATACAATTTTAGAGCCATGCAAAATATCGTATAGACAAAAATAGATTTCAAGCGCTGACCTGTGCCCCCAATAAAATTCGAAAGTACTCCAAGAGTGGTTGGATAAAAGAGGGGATCAATTTTGATGATTCCACAGAGAGGGATAAGTTGTCAAGAAAAGCTACACCCATTGGGATCCATCTGTTAAATTAAGAGATAAAAATAGCACTAGTCCAGTATATCTATAGGGAAGTATGTAACAACCAAAAGATACAATGCCTACCTCAAACCTGTCAGGTCACCTTGAGGCGAGGTGACAGGTGCACACCGTAGGGATCAGGAGTGCACCGCAAGGTTGTGGACCCTACGGCTGACTGCTGCAGACGGGGGACAGATCCCACTGGGGTTAGAGCGTAAGATTCCCCGAGGCGCGGAGTCTAAGAGCCAGCAGGTGTTCACCAGAGCCTCCAGTGGTGAGGATGTACTTGGCTGCAACTGGCTCCAGGTCGCGACCCCCAGGGTCCCCCAGCTCACACCCACAGTAGGCAACAGGAGGATAGGGATGGTGAGGGACAAAGCCAAGGTCGGGACCACGAGCAGACAAGAATAGTCGGGTACACGCCAAAAGGTCAGGATCACAGGCAAACAAGGATAGTCAAGACACGCCAAAGTCGGTAACGGAAAACAGTGGCAGAGCACACGGCAGGAACCAGGAAGCTAATACACAAAGAATACACAATGGTTGATCAGCACTGAGGCCTGCAGTCCACAGGTTTATATAGGGCTCCCTGATAGGGCCTGGGGTGGAGCCATGCTTAGAGGAGAGGTTATAAAAACCACCAGGTGGAAGTGGCTGGCTTCTTAGTCTGAAGACATGAGGGAAGGTAAGCAAACACAGGAAGATCACTGCATAACCATGACAAAACCATTTTGGAAAGTGGAACGGATAACTCTCCAAATGAAAATATATTTATTTTTAAAAAAAACCTTTTTTTTTTTTTTTTTTTAAAAAAACCTTCGGATGGGGGCGTGGTCGGATGTGGGAGTGAGTGAGTGAGAGAGTGTGAACGCTGGACGCCCGCTCCTAGCCTCCCCTTGCTCTCCCTCCATGCAAGTGAATCTCCCCGCTGGTGGAGGTGGCGTTTAGCCTGAGTTCCTACCTGGACTCTGTGCGTGGCGTGGCGGCCCCGGTCGCCTTGCTCCGGAGCTCGTCGGGCACTGCCGGGCGGTGCTTGGCGGTGGGTCTCGCGGGAGCTCGTGCCGGCGTGGCTCCAGCGTCATCAGAGGCGTGTCATCGGGAGCGAGCCGAGCCGAGGGAGCCTGCGGGAGCCCGAAGGAACTCTTCCAGCTGACCCGGGACGCGCTGAGAGCAGTGACAGTAGCCTGCATTAAGAAGACCCAGGCGGCGGCCCGCAGCAATCCACGATGAAGAAGCCTATGGCATCTACCTAGGCTAACGGTAAAGCGGTAGCGAGCGGTGGGGTGAGAGGCAAGCAAGGAGGAGGGTGCAGTATCTGGGAATGCCCATACGAACATTCAAATACATTTGCCTAGTTTTACTACACACTAAGCCTGCTTGCTGGATGATATAGGCTCCCAAGCTCTTGGAGCCTCCGGGACTTACTGAAACGGCTGTCTCCCCTTCCTTTTTTTTTTGCTGTTTCTATAGCGTGATGAACCCTGTTAAACTACCTATGCAAATTCAATATAGCGCTTAGAAGCAGGCAAACTGCTGGGGGAATAGTCTCTTGAGTCCATGCTCAGCCTGCACGGTTACCTTGCTGCCCCCTTGGCTTGGGGCCACCGCACCATTTCTTTTGCTCCACCGTATGGACTTGTATCACGCTGCTAAAACTAAGTTTCTTGGGGGGCGACTTTATCGCAATTTCTCAACATCACTATTATTGGCCGCTTTTCTACCATGCTTAGTAAGCGGGCCAACGAGGATGGGATGATTGGTGAGGGGAACCAAAAAACCCGGGCTGCTAAAGAGAAAGCAAATCAGGCATCGGCTACTGCGGTAGCAAAACTGGAACGCTTTGCCCATGCAACTTCCCCTACCAGAAAAGGGCCCCCTCAGCCAGCAGGGCAAACAAAGACACAGGGGGGTACTACGGAAAGGAGAAGTATCACTCAACTAGCATCTAATCCAGGTCGATCACCTAGTGGCAGCAAGATGCATGATGCAGTTACAGCAGCAAGCAAGATAGCACACAATATAGTAGCTCCGGTGGAATCCCCTCCATTAGAGGGTGATGAACCCACACTGCGCGATATATTGAAGGCAGTTAATGAATGCAAAGCGTCTATAGGCGGCCTCGATAACCAGCTAGCCAGTATTAAAACTGAACTGCACTCTATGGGCCAACTACTGAGCAACACAGTAGCAAGAACTACGATCCTGGAAGGGAGATTAAGCACGATCGAGGATGACTTTTCTCCACTACAGCAAAAAATAAATGTGCTATTGAAACAATCAGCCATACAGTCAGCAAAACTAGATGCCCTGGAAAATAGCAACCGTAGGAATAATATTCGCCTGATTGGCCTCCCAGAGGGAAGCGAGGGGTCTAACCCCATAGATTTTCTGGAAAATTGGTTCAGGGAACTTATGGGTAACACCCCCTTTACCACTCTCTTTGCTATTGAAAGGGCCCATAGAGTCCCCGCAGGCCCGCATCTATCAGAGGGCCGCACCAGGCCTCTGATATTGAGACTCGTGAATTATAATGATCGCACCATTTTGCTACGCAGGACCAGGGAGCTGAACGATGTTTTTTACAAAGGATCCAGGGTCTCATTCTACCCAGACTTCTCGCCAGATCTACAGAAACGGAGAGCTGAGTTTATCCCCATCAAGCGAACCCTCCGTCAATATAAGTTAAATTATGCACTGTTGTATCCTGCCCGGTTACGAATAACCGCTTTGGGCTCAACTTCTTTCTTTGACACCCCAGGAGAAGTGGAAAGGTGGCTGGAGGAACATAAAAGTGATTTTTAGCCATTCTGCAACCACTAGGACTGGCTAACAGGGCTGGCTCCCTGGGAGCCTTTTTTTTTTTTTTTTTTTTTTTTTTCTTCCTCCTCTTTTTTTTTTTTTTTTTTTTTTTTTTTTGGTATAAAACCTGCACGAGCAACAATTCTAGAGATGTAGAATACTTATTATGTTAGCTAGATCTAGTTTGAGGTATGGGATTATAATGTCTTTTAGCACTAATTTGCACTTTTTAGAAAGGAGGGGTGAGTAAGGGTGTTAGCATAAATGTTGGTATAAATCGCACAATACAATGCAAATATTACTATATACTTCACATAAGTCTTGGAGGGGGCGTCATTGAACACCCCCCCCCCTGTTTTTTTTTTGGGATGCAAGAGCGCACTGTCTAATTCTATATAATATCTGCACTTGAAATAACTTTGTTGAGCAGTATGGGGGAATTTTTATTATGATAGTATGTGGTATGTTCTATAAGATCACTGATTAGCATGGGGGGGTGAGAAAGGGAGATGGCAGGTATGTTGCAACATAGTGTAAACACTATTAGTAACGCTTAATGGTTAAGCATCGAGGATGTTTCATCGAATATGTCCTGCCACTTCCCCTTCCCCCCCCCCTTCTTTTTTTTTTTTTTTTTTTTTCCCTTTCCTTTTCTTTTCTTTTTTTTTTTTTTTTTTTGCTAGCTTGCGCCTAGGTTGCATTGGTAGCGGGGTACTGAGTGGGGTCGAGGTGAGACACTCCGGGGAGCCTAGGGCTCCCTGGGTTACTTGGGAGAGCGGGGGGAACGGAGTCGGGTGTCCAGGGTCCTGGGGAGCATGGAAAGTCGAGCCACAATAGTGTCCCCCAGGGGATACCCTGATGGGTGGGTGGGGGGGTGGGAGGAGGAGGGGGGGGGGAGGAGTTGCTCAGAAAGCTGGGGGGGGTGGGGGGATGGGAGGGGGGGGAGAATGGGTGGGTAGTAGGGTTAAGGGGATCACCTCGAGCGCGTATAGCCGATACAACGGAATTGGGGGGGGGGGGGGGAGGGACAGTGGGCCCGTCGTGGGAGGGCGGGCCCCCTCCTCTCCCTCCCCCCTGTCCCGTCCGGTTTGAGTACTAACAGCATCTATGGGTAGTGTACACATCTTATCATGGAATGTGAGGGGGCTGGGAGACCCAAAAAAGAGGGCAGCAGTTTTTCTGGAAACAGGAAGGGGAGGTCCCGGCTTGCTTTTCCTTCAAGAGACACATCTAACCCCCAGTACAGCCCCATTGTTAAGGAACCGGAGGTTCTCGGCATACTACCACTCTTTTCATACAACATATTCTAGAGGGGTGAGTGTTCTTGTTAAAAGAGGCACGGACTTTCTGTGCAAAGAGTCCTCTATCGACAAAGAGGGAAGATTTGTTTTTTTGTTTGGTCTCCTGTCCGGGCGCCAATGCATCTTAGCTAATATCTATATACCCCCTCCCTTTAAACTGGAAGTAATGGTTAAATTGACGACGTTCTGTCTAGATAAACCAGTTGTCCCATGTATAGTAGTAGGCGACTTTAACGAAACGCTGAACCCGCATATGGATAGATTTCCTGCTCCATTGGTGACCAAAATGGGGCGCTTGCAGGGCTTCATCTCCGAAATAGGTTTAAATGACTTATGGCGAACACGTCACCCTCAAGTAAGACAGTATTCTTGCTTCTCCAGCACTTATTGCACACTATCAAGAATTGATATGGTACTGGGCAATAAAGCAGCCACGGAGGTGGTCCAGGAGATAGAATACGGAGTAAGGGGGGTGTCTGACCACTCCCCCCTGTCCATGATACTGTCTCTAGGTATTAGACCAGGTCCAAGAGAGTGGAGGATTAACCCGGGCTGGCTGGTATTAATGGGTCCCCCAAGCTCCCACCAGGATAAGTTAGGGGAATTTCTTCAAATAAACAGGGGCTCTGCCCCTCCGGGTACGGTCTGGGACTCCTTAAAAGCCTACATTAGGGGCACATTAATACAACAAGTGGCAACCATTAAGAGGAAAGCTCGAGACCAGGACTTAGCAATGAGAAATAAGGTCGCCCAGGCAGAACAAGCATACATAGCAGCACCATCGACCGCAAGCCAGCGGGAATGGCTGGACAGCCAACAAGTCTATAAAATAGCCCTCCTAAAAAAAGCAGAGAACAGGCGGATTTTTCAGCGCCAGCATTACTTTGGCGAAGAAGAGAGAGTAGGTAGAACCCTTTCTCTCCTGGTTCAAACTAACAGTGCGCCAACAGCAGCCCAGGTAATCAAGTCTCCTACAGGCGTTCTTGTCTCCAGCCCTTCCGCAATTATGAGGGTATTCCATGACTATTATAGAAATTTATATAAATCTGTCATCCAGGGACAAGGTAATTCGGCGACTGATTTTTTACTTCGGACAGCAATACCAACTTTATCAACGGATGATAAATTATCCCTTGAGTTACCACTTACGCTGGAAGAATTAAGGAATGCAGTAGCCGCAATGCCTAATGATAAATCCCCAGGGCCAGATGGCCTTCCAGTAGAAATCTATAAACGCTATGGGGAGGTCCTATTGCCGGAACTCCTCGTGATATTGAATCACGCATTGGAGATAGGGGAACTCCCCGACTCGATGCGTGAGGCTAATATTACTCTAATCTTGAAGGAGGGAAAGGACTCCCAGGAAGTTTCATCATATCGGCCGATATCCCTGCTATGTACGGATATTAAAATACTAGCCAAAGTACTAGCAATCCGGTTAAACACATACATTCACAAACTCATACACCCAGATCAGTCGGGTTTTATCCCGGGTAGGGCGACCAGCACTAATATTAGAAGAGTCTTCCTTAATGTCCAATTACCTAGAGATAATGAGGGGGTGGGGGCCATCCTAGCACTCGATGCCACCAAGGCCTTCGACAGCTTGGAATGGGGCTATCTGTGGAGGGTCCTAGAGAGGTTTGGATTTGGCCCCTTATTTACCCAGTGGATAAAATTAATGTATAACAAACCTAGGGCCAAAATCAAGTTGGGTACTGAAACCTCTGAATCATTCCAACTGGAAAGAGGTACAAGGCAGGGGTGCCCGCTCTCCCCCCTCCTTTTTGTATTGGCCATGGAGCCCCTTGCGGCCCTGGTAAGATCTTGCCCGGACATACAGGGATTTCGGCGGGGTAGTTCCGAGGAAAAAATTGCCTTGTTTGCGGATGACCTCCTATTTTTTATCGGCGATGTGGATTCTACCCTGAATAGAGTGATCCATCTGATGGGCGAGTTCGGTCAACAATCGGGCTTAGAGATCAATTGGGGCAAATCAGCTCTTCTACCACTGCTCCGGCATGGGGAACACGCGGCCCCCTCAACGATAACAGGCCTGGAGTTGGTGACTAAGCTGAAGTACCTGGGCATCTGGATATCAGGGGACGTAAGTCAATATGCCAACGAGAATCTGGCACCATTATTGACGAAAATGAAGACGAAACTTAATAGTTGGTGTGGCCTCCCTCTCTCGGTGGCGGGCCGCTGCAGCCTAGTAAAAATGATTTGGCAACCCCAAATACTTTACATTCTACACAACTCTCCAATTTGGATCAACCAGAAATGGTTCCAAATCATGGACTCGCTCATTCGGCAATTAATTTGGAAAAAGGGGCATGCTCGGATAGGCTTGCATACGCTGCAGCTGCCCGTCGCGGAGGGAGGGTTGGCCATACCACACTTGGGTGCATACTTCCTGGCCGCCCAACTCCAGCACTTAACAGGGGCAGGACTTCAAGAGGGGGGGTCTATAGGTCATAAGTTGATGATGATGGGAGCACCTCATAAACTGGTCCCCGAAGCCCTGGAGGCTAATGCCCTTTTTTATAGCTGCCCTACTAATACTCTAATGAGGAAGGTATGGCAGCAAGCAAAGCGCAAGTTAGGATATGCGGGAATAACTACCTATACTCCTCTATGGTGTAATCGTCATCTGTCTGAACTAAATAAGGTCGACAAAGCTCCGGAATGGGATAGCCAGGGGATTAATAGAATAGTACATCTTTATGAGGGGAACGTAATGAAACCTTTTGAAACTATCAGCCAGGAATTCAATGTCCCTAATAGGTCATTTTACAAATATCTGCAACTGAGACATGCAATCCAGGCCCAATATGGGTCACTCACTATCGAGCGAACTGAAATACCCCTGCTCCAGGCCCTTATAGATCATGGGCACGCAAAAGGCCAGATTTCGTGCCTATATATGAAGCTTAGAGGCAGTTTCCTGAAAGGTGAAGGCCCAGCCAAGAGTAGACAGGGTTGGATAGGGGATCTCGGCCCGATATCTCGGGAACAGTGGGCTAAAACGCTTGAACAGGGGCATTTGGCCTCTATATCTCCATCGCAGCGCGTGTCCCATCTGTTCCTCATATATCGGGCATATTACACCCCCCAGAAGTTATGGAAAATGGGGAGGAAACCTAGGGATGAATGTCCTAGATGTGGGGCACCGGGGGATCTCTTCCACATGGTGTGGAAATGCCCAAAGCTATATAGTTATTGGTTAGAAATAGTCATTAAAATAAATAGAGCCTTTAAGACCACCCTGAAACCTGAGGCCAGGGCCTGTTTACTGGGGATATTTGATGGGGTTAATATTCCTCTGCCAATCAAGCCATCTGTCCTGCAGTGCCTATATCAAGCTAGGCGACTGATAGCAATTAATTGGCAAGCTAGGAACCCCCCGGATACTGGACAATGGGTCAACGCAATTAACTCTCTAATATGGTGCGAGAGAGCAATGCTTATAAAGCTAAATAATTTAAGAAAATTTGAGATATTATGGCATCCTTGGCTGACTGATATGGGATTCCCCCTGGAGTGAGGTCAATATATGGATGGCCTAGTACCCGCCCGGCGGATGGCAGGGAGGATTCTCCTCCCCTCCTCCTTATGCGGAGCCCCCTCCTTTTTTTTTTTTTTTTTTTTTTTTCTTCTGGCCCGTACGGAGGTGGCTGTCTGGCTGTGACTGGGACGGTTGTTGCCGGCATTGCGCGCTCGAGGTGGGGTGGGTGGTAGGGAGGTTTGGGGGGGTAGGGGGGGGGAAGTGCATCAAGGGGTGGCACCGATGAGTAGGCGCTACATAACAGTTTCAGCGCACTAACCTGCCTGGTACGTTATTGGTATCTTCTTTTTCCTTCTCTATACAGTATAATATGGTTAGTTACGTATGGAAAATTTTCAATAAAACAGCAAATTGATCGCAGCAGGGTAAGAAAGGGGGATAGAGAAGGAGGGGGTAGGTTGGCGCTGGGCGGGGGGAGGGAGGCCTCGCCCCCCACCCCATAACACTACTCCTGGATGGAGTGTCTGGGTGTGGGGACGACGCCCCCTCCCCCCCCTTTTTCTTTCTTTGTCAACAATATATCTAACATTTAGGTTTAAGTGTGATTTATGCTATGTCACCGCCATTACTCAATCATATTTTGTCTTATGTCTTGGAATGTATTAGGCTACGCCACCCCGGTCTTGTAAATTATCTTTTTTGTATCGGTGAAAATATCAATAAAAATTAATAAATTAAAAAAAAAAAAAAAAAAAAAAAAAAAAAAAAACCTTCAAGGGACTTCAAGGTATATATCAAACGGAGCCCTTAAAAATGAAATAATATAATAAATAATAATATCCAATTCAGCAGATCAAAAAGCCAAATTATCATACAAAGAAATGTCCCAAATAGGACAAAGTTGAAGAGTTATTACCTGGATATACTAATTTCCAAAATTTCAAAATGGTCCAGAGATGGGGGACCTATAGGTATATAATAACCGGAGTCCCCTTCTAGAAATTAAAGTAAAATAAAAAACGTTATTCCAATTGAAAGTAAAAAATGCAACGCAAAGTATCAAACTATAACCAATCAAGCCCTATTGAAGAATCTCCTTCCCACTAAAAACACAAGGAACCAGCCAAAAAGACTGATCTCAACAATTCTTATATACCCCTTTCTACCTCACTTGGTGCCAAAATTTTGCCACCAAAATGAGGTGAAGACACATAGGCGTCATAGCAGAGGCGCCGTCGCACCGGAAGTGACGCGGACACTAGAAACAGGAACCGGCGTCACAACGGAGGCGCTGTCGCGCCGAAAGTGACACCAAAGCTGGAACCAAAAAAACAGAAGTAACATTAGGGCATCCATAACACACCAGAAATTACAGTTTTCAGAGACCCAGCCATAAAATGGCCAAGGACTGAAACAGGAATTTCACGATCGAATAACTATACCAGGTTAGCGGGCAGCATGGTAGTCACCAATGCTAGATATAAAAAAATCAGGTGATGTTAAAACAATAACAAAACATTAAACAGGCGCCTACAGGGATGACTACAATTGGCGCCCTCCGCTGGGACTGAATAACCAGCAGAGGGGCGCCTTGGGTGTCCATATGGTACATCTAATCCATGATCCCTCCACTATTAATAAAGAATTCAAACACATATTTTAAGACCAATAATTCATCAGGGGTAAAAAATATATATACATAGATAACCCCTTGAATTAATACCCAAGATTTAATCCAAAATACATAAATTGACAGACAGAGGTCAGCTCAAGAATCAAGGTAAGTCCTCACAACAAATGGCAACAACTGTTTAAATAAATGATCCAAATCTAGAAGATTACACAATAAACTCAAAACATAATATAAAGAATTAACCCAGGGGTTGACAAATTTGCTTGGAATCTAGGAGCCAGCTAAAAAAGTTAGGAGCCGGGTCCGTGACGGCGATCTGGACCTGTCCCTGGCCTGACATGGAGACGAGTGAGGGGAAGATAGCCCCAAGCCCCTCACCTGTCTTCAAGTCATTGCCCATAGCTCTTAGGCCGCGTACACACGGGCGGACTGTTGGCTCAACTTTGTCCGCTGAACAGTGTTTCAGCGGACAGTCCGCTCGTGTGTGGGGCTTCAGCGGACAGTTTCAGCAGACAGTTTGACGAACAAAGTTTTTCGGAAATTCCGAAAAACTGTCCGCTGAAACTTGGTTTGAGCGAACAGTCCGCCCGTGTGTAGGCTACTTTCGAAATGAGCAAACTGTTCCCGCTCGGAGGGAAGTCCGCTCATTTCGAGCGCGTGTGCAGGTAGGCGGGGCCCGCGACGGAGACGTCGCGGGCTCCGCCGCCTGGAATGGACTTAAAGCGGGAGTCCGCCGGGACTCCGCGTTTTTTTTTTTTTTTTAAAAGCCAGCAGCTACAAATACTGCAGCTGCTGACTTTTAAATAGTGACACTTACCTGTCCAGCGCGCCCGCGATGTCGGCACCCGAAGCCGATCGCTCGCTCGGCTGCCGGGTCCCGCCGCCATCTTGGGTATGGGAATCAGGAAATGGAGCCTTTCGGCTTAATTTCCCGGTTCCCTACTGCGCATGCGCGAGCCGCGCGGCGCAATCCGGACGGTCCCCGCTGCCTCTGGGACCAACCCATGTGACATATACCATGTGACACCGCCCCATTGTCACTATATAAGTGGCCGCTCAGCGCGGCTCTGGCATTCCGGCCGGAGAAAGCGACGTGTCAACATCTCCTGGAGAAGAACAAGAAGAAGAACAAGAACGGAAGGCGGCGGCGACAGCGGCGACAGAAGACCGGGCCACCGCCTGCAAAAGAGCTATAAGAAGGCGTGGTGGCCCGGCAGAAGAACGGAAGGCGGCGACAGAAGAATGGAAGGCGGCGACAGAAGACCGGGCCACCGCCTGCAAAAGAGCTGTAAGAAGGCGCGGTGGCCCGGCAGAAGAACCGAAGAGGGGGACAAGACCCCCGAAGTCGGGAGAAGAGGCCGGCGGCGGGGAGGAAGAAAGCCGGGCTCCTCCGCTAGCAAAAGAGCTACAAGAAGATAGCGGAGGAGTCCGGCGAGAAGACCCCCGAAGACGGAAGACCCCCGGAGCTGTGCAATAAAATATTTTATCTCGTGTGTTGTTTTTTTTTGGGTACTTTTATTTTACAGGTGAATGGGTAGGGGTACATTGTACCCCATACTCATTCACATAGGGTGGGGGGCCGGTATCCGGGGGCCCCCTTATTAAAGGGGGCTCCCGGATTCCGATAAGCCCCTCGCCCGCAGACCCCGACAACCAACGGCCAGGGTTGTCGGGAAGAGGCCCTTGTCCTCATCAACATGGGGACAAGGTGCTTTGGGGTGGGGGGGCCGCGCGGCCCCCCCTTCCCCAAGGCACCCCCCATGTTGAGGGCACGCGGCCTGGTACGGCTCGGGAGGGGGGGCGCGCTCGCTCGCCCCCCTTTCCTGGCCGGCCGGGTAGCGATGCTCGGACAAGGGTCTGTTGTGGACTTTGGGGGGACCCCCACGCCGATTTTTTTCGGCGTTGGGGTTCCCCTTTAAGTCCATTCCAGGCGGCGGAGCCCGCAACGTCTCCGTCGCGGGCCCCGCCTACCTGCACACGCGCTCGAAATGAGCGGACTGTTGCCTCGTGTGTGGGCGAGTCCGCTCATTTCAAAAGTTGCGCAGACTTAGTACGACGAACAAAGTTTGCCGTATTTGTCCGCTCAAAAAGTGCCGTGTGTGGGCGTGTTCGTTCATTCAAAAGTTTGAGCGGACTGTTTGACGAACTTAGTTTCGGCAGACAGTCCCCGCGTGTGTACGCCGCCTTAGAGGGACATTTTATTTATTTTTTTCAAATGACAAATTTTTTTTAAATTGCATTTTAGTGTAAATATGAGATGTGAGGTCTCTCTGACCCCAGATCTCATATACAAGAGGACCTGTCATGCTTTTTTCTATTACAAGGGATTTTTACATTCCTTGTAATAGGAATAAAAGTGACACACATTTTTTATTTTTATTTTTTAAAGAACAGTGAAAAAAATAAAAATAAAAGTTAAAATAAAAAAATATATATTTTAAACGCGCCCTGTCCCGCCAAGCTTGCGTGCAGAAGCGAACGCATATATGAAAGCGGTGTTCAAATCACACATGTGAGGTATCGCTGCGATCGGTAGAGTGAGAGCAATAATTCTAGCCCCAGACCTCCTCTGTAACTTAAAAAGTGCAACCTGCTTCTCCTTTTGTTAAAAGAAAAATTTCTTCTCAATAAAAACCAATTAAAAAAAAAAAAGAAAGTGCAACCTGTAGAATTTTTTAAATGTCGCCTATGGAGATTTTAAAGGGTAAAAGTTTGTTGCCATTCCATGAGCGGGCGCAATTTTGAAGCATGACATGTTTGGTATCGATTTACTCGACGCAACATTTATCTTTCACAATATTAAAAAAAATTGGGCTAACTTTACTGTTGTCTTATTTTTTATTTTTTTATTAAATACATTTTCCCCTGTATGTTATGTGATGTGCCTTTTGTGGCCTGTTGCCACATTTGGAAGTTGGCCCCTGTGTGGGAAATGTTTGGCCCCTGCGTGGGCTATTCTGTATGCCAAAGAAAAACTCAATAAAAAAGATTTTACAAAAAAAAAAAAAATACATTTTCCCCAAAAAAGTGCGCTTGTAAGTCCGCTGTGCAAATACGGTGTGACAGACAGTATTGCAACGACCACCATTTTATTCTTTAGGGTGTTAGAATAAAATATATATATAATTTTTAGGGGTTCTGAGTAAAGGGAAGGAAGATAGGCTGGCAGGCAGGGAAAATTAGCATTGCTGGTTGTAATTCCAACGGCCACCACAAGAGGGCGCCAGATTCCAGAAGGAACCATAGGATCGTAGAAGGCCTCAAAGCCGGGGGCTAAATTACCGGCCGGCGGCGGCGCGGCCCGACGCGATCGCGCCGGGGGGGTCCGCGGAGACAGCATACCCCCAGCTGTGCTGCCCCAGGCGCCAGTTCGCTAATTCTAGTCGCAAATGCGACCTGGCGCCCGGGTTTTGTCGAGCCCTGAATTAACCTCTTCATAATGGCAGACCTATAGAAAGGGCTTAAAAGCCAGGGTATGAATCCACTTGGATCCTCGTTGAAGAAGAATCCTATCAATGTCTCCCCCCCTATCAAAATCTGGAACATACTCAAGGGCAAAGAATTTCATCTTTGAAATATCAAAGGAATGATACAGTCCCGTGTGTCTGCTAATTGGGTTTTCCATTTTTTTCTTATAAATAAGAGAAACATGGTCCCTTATCCGATGAAAGAAAGGCCTCTTGGTTTTACCTATATAAAAAGCCTGACAATCACATTTCCTGAAGTAGACCACTCCTATGGTTTTGCAGGTTGCATAGAAATTAGGTCTATACACCTGTCTATTAGGGTGAGTCACTTCAGTAGTATTCATTAGAAGACCACAAAACTCAAATTTTCCACGTGGGAATGTTCCTTTACATATAGGTTTGACTCGGGAAGTCAGGCAACTGTGGACCAATTTGTCCTTGAGCGAACTTGACTTACGATAAGTTATCTGAGGATAAGCTCTGACATACTTTTTTTTTCAAATATAAGTTTTATTTATTTTCCAAAAGGAAGAAAAAGAACAAGAGAATTACAGAACAAACATGATACATTTCTCATCACCATCTGTGGTGGACATAGATGAGCACGTGACATGTCAATAATGGTGTCAACAACATTTTGTGGTTAAATTTTCAGCGTCCGGATCTGATTTTCTGTAACTATAGCCTAGTGTCATGGATAGTGTACTTCAACTCATCTTTGTAGCCATAAGTCAGGTCCCTGGCAAAAAACGCATCAGGGGGAAATCTCAGAAGTCTGACATTTAAGAACTAAAAGATTCCATATAGTGTGGAAAAAGAAATGGAGAAGTTGCGAGATTTGGTTGCATTCTACAGATGCCTCGCTATAATTTTTTTATATTTCCTTGCTGGAATTGTAGTGGCATGCAGCAGGATGAAGACTGGATCGTCACTTATCGTGTGATCCGTGAATTTTTGTGTGATCATTCGGACCGACGTCCGGAAGTGTTGAAGCAGAGGGCAAGACCAAAAGATGTGGAGGAGTGTCCCTTTATCCGCCTGATATCTCCAACAATTGTCTGATGTGGCCGGGAAGTACTTGTGAAGTCTACTAGGGGTGTAGTACCATCTGGTCAAGATCTTGTAGTTGAATTCCTGTATCTTTGTGCAAATAGACATTTTAAAAGAGAATCTGATTGTTTGTTTTTGTGCACTAGTGAATGTGCATCTCAGGTCAGTTTCTCATTTGTGTATGAATGTCAGATCTGGTTGTTCCAAAGGAGAGTTGAGTAAGGCATAGGTTTTAGATAGTACTTGAGGTAAAACTCCCTCGTCGTTGCAGTATATTTCAAAGGTCGTCAGGTCGCGGTTAAACTGTGCTGGGTGGGGACTTGAGTGCAAGAAGTGGTGTAGTCTGATTGCTTTCCAGAACGGTAGTTGAAAGTGACCATTCTCAACCGTTAGAGAGTGAATGCAGGGCCATTCATTGTCTATTAGAAAATGTGAGGCTCGATCCCTGCCGTGTATGGCGAGTGAGTGTCTCGTACCCCATGTGTTCCAGTCCGGGTGGGAAGGCAGGGTTACCCAATATCGGTTAGAGAGGAGAGTTATTAGTGGAGAGGGATGTCGCGAATATTGTAGATGCTCCCACCCGAAGAGTCGCCCCGATAATCGGGTGTGACTTCAACGTTGAAGGCAGCCGGCTATAACACCAAACCGCCCCCTTCAACGAGGACGCACACTGTGCCTGTTCTAATTGTATCCATAATTTATTTTTGCCATGTCGGTTCCAGTCTATTATTCTGCCCAGATGTACTGCCAAGTAGTAGTTTTTTAAATCTGAGAGGGCCAGGCCACCGTAGTGTTTAGGCAGTGATAAATAGCGCCTACGCAGTCTAGGCTTTGAGTTTGCCCAAATAAATTTGATAAAGATGGAGTGTATTTGTTTAAAATATTGGGGTGGGATCTGGATCAGCAATGCTTGGAACAAGTATAGGAATTTTGGAAGTATTGACATTTTAAGTAAATTGCACCTGCCGAACCAGGAGTGTAGTCCTTTAGTCCACTCTTCCAAGAGTAGTCGGGTTTTAGTTAACAGGGGTGGGAAGATGAGGTCAAAAGTGTGCTTCAAGTCCTTAGGGATCTGGGTTCCCAAGTATTTAAGGGAGGTGTCTGACCATTTAAATCTGAATTGAGATCTTAGAGAGCTCAATCTATTTGGTGACAAATTGAGCCCCATTGCCTCTGATTTGTCAAAATACATTTTTAGATTAGAAAGATTCCCATACCTATCAAATTCCCGAAGGAGGTTCGGTAGTGACACCATAGGATTGGTTAGTGAGAACATAAGGTCATCTGCATAAGCAGAGATTTTGTATTGGGTTCCTTTTTATCGTCACTCCTGAAATGTTGGGATTTGATCTTATAGTGCATAAGAAGGGTTCTAGAGCTAGGGTGAAAAGGAGAGGGGAGGGTGGGCATCCCTGTCTAGTGCTGTTATTGGAAATGTTTCTGAAAGGATTCCATTGGCTTTGACCTGTGCCAGGGGTGTAGAGTAGATGTTGAGAATCCATTGTAGCATTTTGTGTCCTAGGCCGATCTGTTTAAGTACTAATGACATAAAAACCCAATTGACGTGATCAAACGCCTTCTCAGCGTCTGTGCTGAGGAGGACACATGGGGTGGTGGATTTGGTAACCACGTGGATAAGGTTAAGCACTTTGGTGGTGTTATCCCTCACCTCCCAGGCAGGGATGAACCCAACCTGATCCAGGTTCTGGCATGAACTGGGTTAGTCTGTTGGCCAAAATCTTTGTGAAACGTTTAAGGTCCACATTCAAGAGTGATATAGGCCTATAGCTACCACAAGCCACCGGGTCCTTGCCTTCTTTTGGTATAAGGGATATGTGGGCCCTCAAGGAGTCTTTGGGTAGAGAGCTTCCTTCGCCAAGTCCATTAAACATCCTCACCAAGTGAGGGCCTAATAGTGGTAGGAGAGTCTGGTAGTACTGTAGGCTGAACCCGTCCGGACCCGGGGCTTTGCCTGGTTTCATCCCTCCCACCAGTTGCTGTAATTTTTCTATCGTAATGGGGTCATCTAGTTCTGCCTTTGCTTCTGTCGATAATTGGGGTATCTGGGAGGCTGCGAGGTAGTCTTTTATTGTTTTTTCGTTCTGGGGTTTAACTGGCAAGTTATATAGGGAAGCATAGTAATCCCTGAATTCCTTTGCAATCTGGGTTGGTGTGGTCTTTTTTTGTCGCTTCGGATTTATGATCTGCGGGATATATGTGTTAAGTCGTTGGGTTCTAACTGCTCTGGCTAAGAGCCTCCCGCATTTATTTCCTGACTCGTAGGTAAATATTCGGCAGATCTGTAATGCTGTCTTGGCTCTATAGTGCAGCAAGTCGACGACTTGCTTCCTGAGGGACATCAATTCCGTTTCTAGGGAGGTGACCGGTATTTTTTTGTGTTTTGCTTCTACTTCGTGTATCCTATGAAGGAGGTCAAGTAGCAATTGTTATTTTTTTCTTTTGATATGCTCGCCGTGTTTGATGAGTACTCCCCTAATCAGAGTCTTGTGGGCCTCCAATAAGATACCTGGGTTACAGTCCGCAGTGTTGTTGATTTGAAAGTATTGTTTCAGTTCTGTCTGGATATCTGTCAAGACCTCTGGTGTCTGGAGGAGGCTTTCGTTTAGTCTCCAAAATTTAGATCTGGTGGTCTGGGCCGACAACAAGCAGTAGCACATAGTGATGGGGGCATGGTCCGACCACGTGATATTGCCTATCCCAACACTTTGGACCACTTCCAGTTGGCCATGTGGGATAAAAAAAATAGTCTATTTTCGAGTACACCTTATGTGGAGATGAGAAAAAGGTATAGTTTTGTTCTCCAGAGTGATGGAGTCTCCAGACGTCTGTGAGTTGAGCGTCATGTAAGTCTTGCGTTATGCGCTTATGTATGCTTGTGCGTAAGGATGAGGTACTCGAGGAGGTGTCCACTGCAGGAACCAGGGGTACATTGATATCTCCCCCCAAGATCAGCTGGCCCTCCCTAAAGTCAGTGAGCAGTTTCAGTGCATGGTGGAGGAAACTCCGACATACTTTTTATAACACTTCATCCGTAGATAAAAGATGCCCGTATTTCTCAAAGATACAATGGACCTGTTCACCTGCATATCTTGTAATCAAACAAACTTTTTAAAATAAAAATATTTTCATTTGGAGAGTTATCTGTTTCACTTTCCATAATGGTTTGAGGTAGACATTGTATCTTTTGGTTGTTACATACTTCCCTATAGATATACTGGACTAGTGCTTTATTTATCTCTTAGGCCTCTTTCACACTGACGTCCCGTTCAGGCCCGCCTGTCAGTTTTTCAGGCGGACCTGAACGGGTGCTCCATAGAGCTCTATGGAGCGTCGGATGTCAGCGGTGACATGTCCGCTGACATCCGACCAGCTCCGATCCGAAAAAGTGTAACGGAGGAAAAAGCTATTTTTCCATCCGTCTGCGGATCGGATCGGGTGACGACGGGCACTGCGGTCCGTCGTCATCCGATCTCCCATAGGGGAGAGCGGCGCTGTGACAGGTCCATCCCTGCGCAGTATGCAGAGACGGAGCTGTCATCTCCCTGCTCAGCGGGGATCGGCGGAGTGATCCCCGCTGAGCAAACGGATATCCACGGGGCGGATCAGAACTGATCCGCCCTGTGTGAAAGGACCCTTAATTTAACAGATGGATCCCAATGGGTGTAGCTTTTCTTGACAACTTATCCCTCTCTATGGTATCATCAAAATTGATCTCCTCTTTTATCCAACCACTCTTGGAGTACTTTCGATTTTTATTGGGGGCACAGGTCAGCGCTTGAGATCAATTTTTGTCTATACGATACTTTGCATGGCTGTAAATTGTATTATATTTATTTTTTGTGTTTTTTTTAAATTGTCTTTTTTCATTCCAGTGACTATATGCATATGTGATATTAACAGTTCTCCTGAAGAAGCCCTATATTGTATGGTGAAACATGTAGAGATTTATCGGCATTGCAATTGTTCCTATGTACTCTGTGATGTATTTTTTTAAATAATTCCGAACTATCTATTTATATGTTTTTTCCTAATTGCATTAAAATGTATATATTTTTTATAATACAGTGTTTTTGCGCTTAAAAAGTCCCATAAAAAACCTTTTCAGATATCCAAAATAAAAGAGCCCACACGTAATACTGAAGTGTTTAAAAGGGTGGTCCAGAGGAAAATGGGCAGATGACGCTTTTGGAAGCACACCCGCAAAAAGTCACAGGGGTAACTTTTTAGTACCCAAGTCAGTGTATCAGGGGGACACAGGGAAAGTCACCTAATAAGACTGGGTTTAGCCCTTGTGGGTGATGACTGACACAGAGGTGGCAATTTGAAGAGGTTTGGCTGGTGTGTCGAAATAGTGGGAGAGCATATGTGGCAGAGCGTTTCCCTGACATGGTCTAGAAGGAGGTTGTGACCCATAATTCTCAACCGGACCGGTTGAGGGACTCCAGGGAGCTTGTAACATAAAGAGGAAACTGGCTTTTAAGTTTCCTCCTTTTTTTTTTTTTTTTTTTTTTTTTTTTTTTTTTTTTTTTAGAAAAGTCCACTTTGGGATCTGGAGCCTGGGGATTTCTGAGAGATCTGGATGGCCAGTCCTGGGTCCTGATTTTGAGAACAGCCAGCATACTAATTGGTCAGGTGTGTGCTGTGCTTTTAGTAACAACCTGACCATGGTTCTGGGCTCCACGCCGGCAGATAGAAAGTCTGGCCAGGAGTCAGGAGAGCTCCACGGGGGAGCCAGTGCAGCAAGAGGCTGCTAGCTGTGTGCACCAAGTTGGTCGGTGAAGCAGTCTGTAGAAGACAGACAAAGGCCTGGCATGTAAGGCCAGAGAAGCAGTGCTGCAAGTGAGAGCCAATTAGGCTGAATGTCTTTTTGTTGATGGAAAAAGGAATGCTGAAACCCATGTGAGGGAAACCCATGTTTGCTTACTGAATTTGCTTTTAATAAAAATGGGCAAACAAAGAAGAAACAGCGAGTGGCGGTTTAACCGCTTCAGCCCGAGATGATTTTACCCCCTTCCTGACCAGAGCACTTTTTGCAATTAGGCACTGCATTGCTTTAACTGACAATTGCGCGGCCGTGCGACGTGGCTCCCAAACAAAATTGATGTCATGGAAGGGATGCCTAACAGAGGCATCCAGCACAGAGTAAACAGATCAATGGGCTGCACTAAAGGAATCAGGCTCAAAGGTAAGTGAAAATATATATATATATATATATTAAGGATAAAGACACACGTGCAAACCAAACACAGCAAACCATGAACAAGCAAGAATGCAAATAATACACAGCAACCCCAAAACCCTAACCTAACTAACTATATATACACACGGAAAGGGAACACATATATAACAAGGCAGGAATGAGAGACAAGGGGAACAGCAGGCCAGGTGGAGGAAGCAGAAGCAAGGGGAGCCAAGGCAGGAATCAGGGGACAAGTCTCAGGAACCAGGTACAGGAAACAGAGTCCAGGACAGGGCAGGAAGAAGATCAGGAACAGGTTTCTGGCAACAGATCACATCAGGCAGGGACAAGGCTTGCAGGAAGGAATTCTGAAGCACTGAGCCTCAGTGAAGGGCGGGCTTATATACTCCCAGCAAATCCACATCAGGTGCAGCTAGATCACTAGAATGTCCATTTGCTGAGAGACACCCGCTGGTGACCACCAGAACTGCAACCTTTGATGGAGAAAGAAACAGCGACACCAGCTGGCGATCCAAGCAATAACACTGTTCCTGACAGTCCCCCCCCCCCCCCCTAAGGAGTGGCCTCCGTACACTCCATTCTGCCCTTGACCTGACAGTGCATGTAAATGTGGAAAAGTCCCGAAAAGTCTCCCCTGTGACTGCGGACTTCTTTGCGCTCTCTGGCCAGAGTCTCTTAACCTACTGGGAGGCGTGCCACCCAAGTCCGACAATGGGACATGTATCCCACCACCAGGGTCTGGAAGTTTAGATATGGAAATAAAAACAGGCAGGGCAACGTACTTCGGGGCATCGGGCTTGGCAGCAAGCACCGGGTCATCAGGCTGGGCAGTAGGCTTGGCAGCAAGCACCGGGTAATCAGGCTGGGCAGTAGGCTTGGCAGCAAGCACCGGGGCATCAGGCTGGGCAGTAGGCTTGGCAGCAAGCACTGGGTCATCAGGCTGGGCAGTAGGCTTGGCAGCGAGCTCCGGGTCATCAGGCTGGGCAGCGAGCTCCGGGTCATCAGGCTGGGCAGTGAGCACAAACACCTCAGACTGGGAGGCAGACCAGAACACATCAGGCTGGGAAGCTGGCACATCAGGCTGGACCGCGGGCACATCAGGCTGAGCAGAGGGCACTGGGACGTCAGGCACACCAGACTGGAAGGCCTCAGACTGGAAGGCATCAGACTGGAAGGCCGGGACATCAGACTGGAAGGCATCAGACTGGAAGGCATCAGACTGGAAGGCCGGGACATCAGGCTGGAAGGCATCAGACTGGAAGGCCGGGACATCAGGCTGGAAGGCGTCAGGCTGGAAGGGCGGGACATCAGGCTGGAAGGCGTCAGGCTGGAAGGGCGGGACATCAGGCTGGAAGGGCGGGACATCAGGCTGGAAGGCGTCAGGCTGGAAGGGCAGGACATCAGGCTGGAAGGCGTCAGGCTGGAAGGGCAGGACATCAGGCTGGAAGGCGTCAGGCTGGAAGGGCGGGACATCAGGCTGGAAGGAGTCAGGCTGGAAGGGCGGGACATCAGGCTGGAAGGCGTCAGGCTGGAAGGCTGGGGCATCAGACTGGAAGGGCGGGACATCAGACTGGAAGGGCGGGACATCAGACTGGAAGGGCGGGACATCAGGCTGGAAAGCGTCAGGCTGGAAGGGCGGGACATCAGGCTGGAAAGCGTCAGGCTGGAAGGGCGGGACATCAGGCTGGAAGGGCGGGACATCAGGCTGGAAGGTGTCAGGCTGGAAGGGCGGGACATCAGGCTGGAAGGCGTCAGGCTGGAAGGCCGGGACATCAGGCTGGAAGGCGTCAGGCTGGAAGGCCGGGACATCAGACTGGAAGGCGTCAGGCTGGAAGGCCGGGACATCAGGCTGGAAGGCGTCAGGCTGGAAGGCCCGGGACATCAGGCTGGAAGGCGTCAGGCTGGAAGGCCGGGACATCAGGCTGGAAGGCATCGGACTGGAAGGCCGGGACATCAGGCTGGAAAACAGGCAGAGACACTGGCACAACAGGCTGGACAGCAGGCATTGGAACATCAGGCGTGGAGGCAGGTGTGGGTGATGACAGAATGGTATGGGTTGGAAAAAACTTAAGTTTTTTTGGTTTTAGCAACTGAAGATTTGTATGTGGGTACAGTGCTGTAGGTAGTGGATGCAGCTGGTAAGAGTGAAGAGCGGAAGGATGATAAAACAGAGGGAGCAGATTTTGAGGGGAGATTCAATGGAACTGACGGAGGCAGCCGAGAAGTAGCAGAGGGGTTAAAGGCTGGGTAGGTACAGCAGGAGGAAACAGGGTACTGGTACTTCATTGGTAGCAGGGTGTATTGGTCAGAAATTGTGGTTGTTGGGGGTAATAGAGAGGAAGATATCCCAGCAGGCTGGTATCTGGACACAGAAATGGGTGGTTGGGAGCTGACAGAAGCTGAGTACAACAAGCTTGACCAGGCCTGTAATAATGGTTGCACAAAATCAGGTTTGCACACGGTTTGTCTGACCAGAGACTGCACTGAATCAATACATGCTGCAAGCACCTGTTGAGGACAAGCTGATTATTGCTCAAAGAAAAAGGCAGAGTCATCTTCCAACAGCCACACCAAAGACTCTACCTGAGCTGTACTAAAAGGGGGTGTATAGTCATCACCTCCACTAGAGGCATCAGACAGGGGCAACTCTGTACAGATCCGAATCAATGGCTGCACGTCCTCAAACAGAAAACTGCCCTGATCAATGAAAACATGGGCTATACGGATACATTCCAGCAATTGCTCTCTAGTGTATTCACATAATGTCTGATGACAAAAATCTCTGTCATCTGTTGCCAGAAGCGAAAGATACTGAATATCTTCCAGATGCATTTTTCTTGGCAATAGCAAGTGTCCAGACCCTATTCCCAAGTGCAGCCGATCTGTTAGTATGGCTTCAGAATTCTGTCATGGGAGGGATGCCTAACACAGGCATCCAGCACTGAGTAAACAAATCAATGGGCTGCACTAAAGGAATCAGGCTCAAAGGTAAGTGAAAATATATATATTTATTAATGATAAAGACACACGTGCAAACCAAACACGCAAACCATGAACAAGCAAGAATGCAAATAATACACAGCAACCCCAAAACCCTAACCTAACTAACTATATAAACACACGGAAAGGGAACACATATATAACAAGGCAGGGATGAGAGACAAGGGGAACAGGAGGCCAGGTGGAGGAAGCAGAAGCAAGGGGAGCCAAGGCAGGAATCAGGGGACAAGTCTCAGGAACCAGGTACAGGAAACAGAGTCCAGGACAGGGCAGGAAGTAGATCAGGAACAGGTTTCTGGCAACAGATCAGATCAGGCAGGGACAAGGCTTGCAGGAAGGAATTCTGAAGCACTGAGCCTCAGTGAAGGGCGGGCTTATATACTCCCAGCAATTCCACATCAGGTGCAGCTAGATCACTAGAATGTCCATTTGCTGAGAGACACCCGCTGGTGACCACCAGAACTGCAACCTTTGATGGCGAAAGAAACATTGACACCAGCAGGCGATCCAAGCAGTAACACTGTTCCTGACAATTGATGTCCTTTTTTTTCCCACAAATAGAGCTTTCTTTTGCTGGTATTTGATTACCCCTGTGTTTTTTATTTTTCACGCTATAAACAAAAAAGTGCGACAATTTTGAAAAAACACATTATTTTTTACATTTTACTATAATAAATATCCCCCAAAAATATATATGTAGCGCTGGCTCCTGATGAGCAGGCTCTGTTTTTTTTTTTGTTAATTTGCCTGAAGCCACAGTTGGGTTTCAAGACTATTTCTCTAAATTTCTGGTTTCAGTACCAGTTCAGCTGGGTTGCACTGGGTTCTCCTTTACAGCAGGTGTCGCTGTCATCGCCGGCAAGAGTAGAAACACAGTCTAGCTGGGTGTATTGAATGCCATTGTTTTCTCAAAACCAGCCCAGTGGGAATGTTCTCCTGCTGTGCATTCTGGGAGGTAGTATTTAAGGTACCAACGCCACGTGGTTCGGGGTTCCATCTTTATTTTCTGTCTGTTCGGTTCTGGTGGTCCTCCTGACCCAGCCCCATGGCCTTCCTGGCCTGGGGTGTGGAACCATGCATCCTGAGTCTCGGGGCCAGCTGGCCCAAGGCGACGCAACTGCAACGACAGGCCTGACTGGATTTTGGGGACTACTGATGCGAGGGTGGTCTGGTGCCATCTCATCTGAAGGGAGAGGCCCAGCAACTGAGGAACCCCAGGGGAGGACTCTTCAGGAGAAGGCCGTGCGCAAGGCTGGCTTCTCTAAAGGAGCCTGGAGGCATAGTTGAAGGACACAACTTGGATCAAAACACATACGTTATCGCCAGATCTGCTGAGAGAACCTGTTACCGTATGTTAGCTCTCTAAATTTATCTACGTCCCTCAGTATTGCTCAAGTGTACATCACAAGTCTGTCGCAGAGACTTTGTCGAACACCCTACCGGCTGCTAGGCCTAGTGAGAGGAGGTCTATCCAGGGGTTGTTAAATCCAGTTATGAAACGGTCTTTATTCTCTGGATTTTCTATAAGGACTTCCATTACTTTTTTGCAGTCTAAAGTACCTGAACTTACTCCTAACCCTCTACCCTTTATTGAAAGACTCTGTTTCTGTTTCCAAATAAATACCCCAATAAATAACCCAAAAGAAGATACCGTGTCAGTTTCCACATTCATTGGGCCATCTATCACAGGAATCCCTAGACGGAGAAGAAAACGGTAACGGTAAGCCCAATAAAACCAGCAGCTCCTTCGGGGGTC
The DNA here is from genome assembly GCF_037356315.1 of Lithobates pipiens. Taxonomy (NCBI): domain Eukaryota; kingdom Metazoa; phylum Chordata; class Amphibia; order Anura; family Ranidae; genus Lithobates; species Lithobates pipiens. Next base: position 472,812,465 of record NW_027507758.1, on the reverse strand, counting down.
AGTGCTACATATAAAAAAAAAAAATGTTTTCCTCATTTTAGGCCAATATGTATTCTTCTACATATTTTTGGTAAAAAAAATTGCAATAAGTGTTTATTGATTGGTTTGCGCAAAAGTTATAGCATTTACAAAATAGGGGATAGTTTTATGGCATTTTTATTAATATTTCTTTTTTTTACTAGTATTAGCAGAGATCTGCAATTTTTATCATGACTGTGACATTATGGCGGACACATCGAACATTTTTGACACATTTTTGGAACCATTGTCATTTATACAGCAATCAGTGCTATACAAATGCACTGATTCCTGTGTAAATGACACTGGCAGTGAAGGGGTTAAGCACTAGGGGGCAGGGTAAGGGTTAAGTGTGTCCTGGGGCGTTTCTAACTGGTGGGGGGTGTGGCTACATGTGACACGTCACTGATCTCTGCTCCCGATCACAGGGAGCAGAGATCAGTCACTGTCACTAGGCAGAACGGGGAGATGCTTGTTTACATTAGCATCCCCCCGTGAGTCGATCACGGGTATCCCTGCAGTGATCGAGTCCGCGGGACCCGCAACCCAACTCACAGAGGTCCCGGTGTTCTGGCATATAGCGTCTGTCCATCGGATAGTGTCCGCCCCATACTGTGCAGGCGCAGTGCTTGCGCAGTATGGAGTAGAAGGAGATTCGGAAAATCTCTGAAGATGAACGGCGCCTGCGCCAGGAGTGGAGGTGCAAGCCCCACCATCCAAGTGGACATAGGGCTCCAAATATTAGAGGGCCCCTCGTGGGCCGCACGCCGCGTACCTGTCATTGTGACCAGAGATAGCGATGAGGCAACAGCTCAAGAAAAGAAGAAGAGAAGAGAAAAACAGAAGGCGGCGGCGACAGAAGACCGGGCCACCGCTTGTAAAAGAGCTAGAAGAAGGCGCGGTGGCCCGGCAAGAAGAACCGAAGAGGGGGACAAGACCCCCGAAGTCGGAAGAAAAGGGCTGCGGCGATGAAGAAAGCCGGGCTCCTCCGCTAGTAAAAGAGCTAGCAGAAGATAGCGGAGGAGTCCGGCGAGAAGACCCCCGAAGACTGAAGAAGACCCCCTCGGAGCTGTGCAATAAACAATTTTAACCCTTGTGTGTTGTGTTTTTTTTTACATTTTTTTCACAGGTGAATGGGTAGGGGTACATTGTACCCCATACTCATTCACATAGGGTGGGGGGCCGGTATCCAGGGGCCCCCTTATTAAAGGGGGCTCATGGATTCTGATAAGCCCCCCGCCCGCAGACCAGACAGCCAACGGCCAGGGTTGTCGGGAAGAGGCCCTTGTCCTCATCAACATGGGGACAAGGTGCTTTGGGGTGGGGGGGCCACGTGGCCCCCCCTTCCCCAAAGCACCCCCCCATGTTGAGGGCACGCGGCCCGGTACGGCTCAGGGGGGCGGGGCGCTCGCTCGTCCTCACCCCCTTTCCTGGCCGTCCGGGTAGTGTGCTCGGATAAGGGTCTGATATGCACCTAGGGGGGACCCCCATGCCGTTCTTTCAGTGTAGGGATTCCCCTTTAACTCCATACCAGGTGACGGAGCCAGCGACGTTTCCTTTGCTGGTCCCGGCTACCTGGAGCCGCGCTCAAAATGAGGGGGCTTTCCTCCGTGTGTGTGGGCGAGTCCGGCGGTTTGTCTGCCAGACTAAGTCCGCCGGATAGTCTGAAACGTGTGTACCCGGCATAAGACTAGAAAGATGTTACAGAACCATTTCCAATTGGCAACAACCCAGAACCACTGATTCACTGTCTAATAGCAGACATCCAACAAGATGTCATATAGTCCTTAGGTGGGTGACAAAGAACAGTATGGTGATAACTAAGAATCTGCAATAAGGCTCCATTTAATTTTCAGGATTGGTATGCCTCAAATATAACAATCACAATTTAAGCCATTCATGTAGAAATGCATAAAATTTAAGTTGCTGTAGTGCCCTCCTCTAGTTAGGCTGCTAGGATTAAATTTAGTTTTTGGCTCCACTATAATGAGAAGAGCAGCGTTTGATTGTTTTGGTCTGTTTAGAGTTTCCTAGGCTAAAACTTTGATTATTCTTACCTGCCTCTGAAAGAAATAGGGCAGGGAGATTGAAATTATCAGTTGAATATTTATCATGCCCCAGCCAATCCCTGGAAGGAGGAATTCAGAAGGTGCGTGGGGAGATGATAAATGTGCAGGAATCCAGAGCAGAGTGTTCTCCTCCCTCCAGGGAGGGTTCCAGTTTTCTTGGGGCTGCTGTCCCTGGAGGCAGCTCCACTAAAGACAAGAAGCTGCTGGGCTGAAGGACAGGGAAAGATATAAAGATATTGGTCCTTTCTTGCTACTTCCAGAAATGCTGTTTTTGGAAGATTAGAAGAGCAGTTTGTCCTTCTATCGTTGTTCCTAGACATTTTGGAGTATCCTGTGATCCTTCGCCCCTCTCCTGTTAAAGTTCTTTAGCAATAAATCCTAAAAAGACATTGCCTAGCTTGAATTGTTGGAGAGTGTGGGACTGTGCTTGTGTGATTGGAAGCCTCTCTACTATTTGGGAGAACCTGGGCATATTCCAAGCAGCTTCTGACTATAGCAACCGACAGAAGATTGTGAATTTGGGGTATTTCTATGGACTTTCCAGTGTATGCCTACAAGAGAGGGTGGATACAGTGTCTGTCAGCTGTGGAAAACCTCTGTTCAGCTGCCAGGTGTGGGTGCATTTTTAATGGGTAAGTGAAGAGTTAACTCTCAGCATAGGAGAGAGTTGCAGAAGTGTCTAACCTGTGTCTCCCTGAAAGAGACTTAGTTTTTTGCAAAGGAAATGGTTGCCAGTGAGCAGGCATTTTCTGCTGGACAACTGAGAGTTAACCTGCACAGCAGGAGAAGTTCAGTATGGTGGGAAAAGCTTTGGTAGAAGGGTGGTCAGCGAAGGAGGACAGAATTGCAAGCGAGCTCACGTGAGCTCAGCCTGCCACAGAAGACTGCACATTTAGAGCGGAAGTGAGAGCTCCAAGATGGCTAATGTTCGTTTCTTTACGGGTGGACACTGGGAAGTGCCGCATCCCCAGAGCACCTGGACTGGATGGCCAAATTGCAAGGCTGTTTGATGGATACTGGAGTATGCTTGGTGCACCATGGATGCTTTGAGCTGGGCACCGTAGGGGGAAACAAGCATCCATACCTGGTTTATGGAAGCTGCCAGAAGCCATACTGGACTTTGGGATACAGAGCTAGTATGAAATGTTTTCTTTTTTTGGCAGTGGTAATCTAGACTATGCTAACCTGTTACTACTTGTGATCTACTGATTGTAGATTTTTATTTAACTCATGTAGGATGTGTTTCTGGTTTCTTGCCAGTCAGCTGAGAACATCAGCATGTGAATTCATTCTATACCTATGCAAATTTATCTCACGTATAGGTTTATTGCACCATTTTCTTTTTGGCCACTAGATGGTGGTGAAATACTGAAAGTAGCTTTATGGACTTTAACACCATACCTCAATGTTTATATGTCATTGCTTCACTGGAAGATCATCTCTGTGGAGATAATGCTCCAATGCTGGATTGAAATGTGGTATGCACACTGTTGATTTTGTTCTCTTGCAGATGAACAGCAGCAAGAGATATGCACTTTAGATATTGTTTATTGATACACTACTAATAATTTCTATTAGTCAGTGGTAGGGTTGTACCAGAGGAGCATTCACTGAATTGCATATTAATATACAGCCTGTAACATGGTGACTGATTGCCTGATGACACCCTCAATGTAAACTATTCAATGTGAATTATTTTTGCTCAATGTGAACTATTTTTACACATTCAAAGTTCTTGTATGTGGAATACCACATATTCTGCTATAACTATGGTAATGTTTACTTCCCTTCCCTATGCCCTATTATTATACCAGCATCTCGGAAGCAAGAGTTTGGAGCGGTGACATGGCCCATAAGGACAGGGCCAGATTTTTAGTGGTGGAGGGGGTGGGGGTGTGGGGCTGTAGCACCCTCTTTTAGTGGGGCGGATTGGATTAACTTTAGTTTCTGGCTCCACTGTATTGGGTGGAGCATTGATTGTGTTGGTCTATTCAGGGTGCCCTGAGCTGAGAGTTTGATTACTCCCACCTGCCTCTGAAAGAAGCTTCTAGAACGTAGGGCAGGGAGATTTATCATACCCCAGCCAATCCCTGGAAGGAGGCATTCAGAAAGTGGCTGGGGAGGGGATAAATGTGCAGGAGGCCTGAGCAAAGTGTTCTTCTCCCTTCAGGCAGGGTTCCAGTTCTCTTGGGGCTGATGCCACTGTAGGCAGCATCACTAAACACAGGAAGCTTCAGTTTGGGCCTCACCAGTTGCTGGACTGCGGGCCTGGGGAAGATTGGCTGAGGATTACATTTGCTGAAGGGCACTGCAATGAAGTCTTGGGTCGGGAGAAGGCACTTGTTATCTCCCTCACTAAGGATTTATATGTGGAAGCTGGGTGGAAGACAACTCCTGGTACACTGTGAATAAAGACCTTGCTGGGGACTGTTATTTATGCAAGTACTAGAAGGGAACAAAGAGCCAGAGGTCGCTATATGGACTGCTGCTGTAGGTTTATAGATATACTGGCCATTCACACTGACCTCCAGAAGATAAGATTGTTACTAGTGCTTTTGGAGTATCCATTTATCCTAAGCCTTTCTCCGGTAAAATTCATCAGCAATAAATTCTAAAAAGACACCCCCTAGATTGAGCCTGAATTGTTGGTGTGTGTGGGACAGTGTTTTTGTGACTGGCAGCCTCTGTACTATTTGGGAGAACCTGGGCATAATCCAAGCGGCTCCTTAAAGGGTAAGCACTACTTCGCTTTATCCCATATAGTATATCATGAAAAGTATAGAACAGAAGTATGGAATGTAGTGTACTTAGCTTAGGATATGTTTCACATACTTACTTATAAGGATGATGAACATTAGTGCACACACCACTCCCATGACAATCATCATCTGTGGAAAAACAAAATCATTGGCTGACACATCCTACTAATTATGATTCATGTCTTATTGCTTTAACTATCATACTTGATGAGAGTAGGAGACAACTGGTTAGGTTAATTTTTATAATACAGGATTTATACACATCATTTTGCACAGTGCTTTACAAGGATTCTCAATTAAAGTTTCTCTGCATTTGTAACATGCTTTTCATTGATGCTGTAAAATAGTTTATAAAATGTGTTTAATCAAATAACAGAGCCATGGAATACACGGCATGGTAACAGAAATATCTCCACGTGTGGTAACTTATACATAAGTGAATTTTATAATATAATTATTTTGACTCTATATATAAAGCTATGAGCGGTTTGCGTGTACTTTTGGATAGAGTATGGGTCAGGTTATTAAGTATACCCTGTATACTGTGAACGCATACAGTACTGTACAAAAGTACCACTAAGATGTGCATACATCCTTCATGTATGCCAGCCTGCCATGGATTTTGATAGGTTGTTGACCACCATCTGTGCCTCGTGGGCACTAAAATATGCCAATTTTATATACTGTACAGGCCAAAGTGCCCATGTGCATGAGGCCTATTGGAAGAAACTGGGACAAGTGGAAGAAAATGCCCACAGCCTGCAGGAGAGGAAGAACAGGTAAAGAAGTCTACTGTTCAAAATCCCCTAGACAGAAATGAGCAGTTAGGAGAATGTTTAGGTTTCCTTGAGTTTGGCTTTAAATAATCACATGGACAGATGCCAGACCTATAGGATTTGTAGTTGCCAGGATATCCAAAGAGAGCAAAAAAAAGGATTTCTGCCCCTCACTTATAGTGATGGTAAAGGTATTTGAAGCAGACAATAGCCCTGTGAGCAGCGATATCACTTATATATCTAGCTCATCACTGATGAAAAAGATGACTGCAAACACAGCGGTAGTAAATGTCATTACAGGCGGTCCCCTAGTTACAAACGACTCCTACTTACAAACCAAGGGAGACAACAGGAAGTGAGAGGAAATCTACCTCTAGGAAGGGAAATTCACTCCTGTAAGAGTTATTATGGGAAAAATGTGTCTCCACTGAAGCTTCATCACCAAGGCTTGTTTCCACAACAAACTAAAATTTTCAAAATCCAATGGTCATTGGGACAGAAAATGAGGTGAAATCTTCTGAACAGGGGCACAGACAGCAAAACAAACGTTACAGGGGTGTTAAACCTTCCTTAGCTATCCCAAAAGTTTAAGAAAAATTTGACTGGAGCTATACTTAAAAAGTGTACCTTTACTGACTTACAAACAAATTCAACTTGAGAACAAACCTACAGACCCTATCTTGTTTGTAACCCAGGGACCGCCTTGCACATGGTTCAAAGATCAATATTATAATTGTAGCTCCGGCTCCTGAAGAGCATGCGCTATGTGTTTTTTTTATATTTAAATTTCCTAAAGCCATAGTTGGGTTTTAGGGTTAATTATACCAAATTATGGTTTCAGTGCCAGTCTAGCTGGATTGCACTGGGTTCTGCTTGGCCATAGGTGTCACTGTCTCCCAAATCCTGTGTGCCTCCCGGGGATGGAAGTACAAGAGCTCTGCCCAGGCTTGCACGGGTCCAGCGGCTGCTTAACAAGCGGGTGGCAACAGAGTATGGACTGGAGTTTCCGTTTGTGCCCAAGGAAATTATGGAGGTGATTGAGGAAAACCGTGAGGAATGGTATGCTAATGATGCAAAACCTTTCAGGAAGAACGTGTGCGCCCCGGACATGTATGAGCGATTCACCGGCTGCCTCCAACACTGGAGCTATGGGAGGCATATTTATGCGGACAAAGTCACGATCTTCCGGCCAGGAAGAGACAATGTGGTCTACTTTGTGACTACAGTGGGTGCTCAGCGAAAAACACTGACTTTGCTGGACCCAAGGTTTTACTGGTAAAAGAGCTACCAGAACAGTTTTTTTCTTGCCTCAAGAGTTTTTCTTCCTTCTTCTTGAATACAAGGACTGTGGGGTAGCTATTTAGAGTTTAGGTTTCTAAAGAAGCTCCGAGTCAAGATCTTCCATGGGCCACAGTTCTTATCTCAAGGATAGGACTCGCACTTAATGACTCTCGCCACTAGGTGGTGTGGGTTTGCACAAAACGTTTTGTCTTCCTGCTCGCTAGTTGTTAGATTTTTTAAGTTTAGGAGAGAGTCTCATTATCTGTGACTGATACCCTGCCTTCTAAAAACATAGAAACAGAGTGTGTTTTGTTGTGGTTTTTTTGTTTGTGTGTGTTTTATTTCCAGGAGTCATCAAGAGCACCTATCAAGCTGCCAGAGAGTGGGTGGTATAGATAGCCAGGAATTGGGTTGTATAACATGTAACCTGCCTGTGTCAACTGTTGAATATTTCACATTGCTTAATGTTCTTTAGTTTTTCTTTCCCTTCCCCATTCTTGCCTTAAAGTTCAGGTACTTAATTTTTCTAGGATTAGAATTTTTTTCCTTTCTTTCCCAGATGATGAGGACATCATCTAAATGGGAGGGGGGGAGTATATAGCGCTGGCTCCTGAAGAGCACGCGCTATGTGTTTTTTTTTTCTATTTACATTCCCTAAAGCCAAAGTTGGATTTTAGGGTTAATTATACCAAATTATGGTTTCAGTGCCAGTCTAGCTGGATTGCACTGGGTTCTGCTTGGCCACAGGTGTCGCTGTCACCACAGACAAGTGTAAGAACGCAGTTTAGCTAGGCGTATTGAGTGCCACTCTTTCTCAGAGCCAGCCCAGTGGGAGTGTCATCTTGCTGTGCATTCTGGGAGAGGGTACTTAAGGTACTGACATCACGTGCTTCTGGGTTCTGGTCCAGAATATCTTCTGTCTGCTTGGTCCTGGTCCTCCTGACCAGCCCCCATAGCCCTCATGGCCTGGGGTGTGGATCCATCTAATTTCAAGTCTCGAGGCTGGCTAACCCGAGGCAAATTAACTGGGAGGAGGATTCAAAGGTGGTCCGATGCCGTCTCATCTGTGGAGAGGCCCAGCAACTGGAGAAGCAACCAGGGGAGGACTGTGAGCATCCAGTTGTGAGCAGTAATTCTCTAGATTTCTATAGTGAGAGAATTCCTATCTTTTGCAGTTCCAAGAGTACCTGAACTTCCTACCCAACCTTCTACCCTTCTTTGAGAGACTGCTTTGTCTACTTGTTGGCAAATAAAAATCCCAAAATTGGATCCAGTGTCAGTTTCTACAATTCTTTGGACCATCTACCCCGGAAACCCCTAGATGCACACAAGGTCAAGAAGGTAACGGTAAGCCCAATAAAACCAGCCGCTCCTTTGGGGGTCAGTGCTACATAATAATCTATAATAACCTATGAGAAATGATCCTTTAATAATCTGAATATGTTGACCCTGTGAACCCTCATATTTGACTGCTTACAGCTGGTAACATTATTACTAAGTTATTAAATAAAACCCATTAGGGTCTCTCATCATTTTACTTCTATGACAAATTGTAGAAAAAAAAAACATTTTATGATGACTGGTCTGTAAATGATTTTCTACCAAAGTGTAAGTACTGTATCCTGAATGTTAATAAATTTATATAGTTCATGCAGTACAATGTGAAAGATTATATCTTTGCTTGTGTAAAGAAAGATATGCATTCTCCTAAGTCACATTATCATTGCACTAAGCCGAACATTTCTGAACAAAGCCTAAAAGAGTTGTATGAAAAATGCTTGTCTGACAATAAGGAATTATGAGAAGGACTTGCTGACAGGACTCACAAGAATATCTACACTATATTACCAAAAGTATTGGGACCCCTGCTTTTACATGCACATGAACTTTAATGGCATTTCAGTCTTAGTCCTTGAGGTTCAATATTGAGTTGGCCCACCCTTTGCAGCTATAAAAGCTTCAACTCTTCTGGGAAGGCTGTCCACAAGGTTTAAGAGTGTGTCTATGGGAATGTTTGACCATTCTTCCAGAAGCGCATTTGGGAAGTCCAGCACTGATTTTGGATGAGAAGGGCTGGCTCCCAGTTTCCACTCTAATTCATCCCAAAGGTGTTCTGTCAGGTTGAGGTCAGGACTCTGTGCAGGGCAGTCAAGTCCCTCTACCCCAAACTTGCTCATCTATGTCTTTATGAACCTTGCTTTGTGCACTGATGAGCAGTTATGTTGGAACAGGAAGGGGCCATCCCCAAACTATTCACACAAAGTTAGGAGCACGAAATAATCCAAAATATCTTGATATGCTGATGCCTTAAGGGTTCCCTTAACTGGAACTAAGAGACCAAGCCCAACCCCTGAAAAACAACCCCACACCATAATCTCCCCCATCCACCAAATGATTTTGACCAGTGCACAAAGCCAGGTCCATAAAAACATGGATGAGTATGGGCTCCAGGCAGCCATCTTGGGAAGGCCAGCATCTCCAATAGGATGCTGAAATTCCAGGAAATTTAGGTGGCCATCTTGATACGGAAGTGCTTAAATAGCATTTTATGTGTCATTCAGGGTGCCCACAGTGTGGGAGTAGGTCTATGGAGAGAGTAGGAGCAGTGTTCAGGAGAGGTACCTGACAAGGAGAGAAAGAGTAGGTTTCCTTTTACAGGATATATCTTTTGCCAGCTTCTTGGAACAGTTTCCCACCATCAGCCAGATAAACTGCAAGGATTCTGGAAAACTCAGAACAACCCAGTAATCTGGAATTACTCCCCGGGTATTCTGTGGTCTGTAAACTCATTGTATATTGCTCATGAAAAAGTGCCTTGTTGATATACACTTCTTCAATCAGAAAGGTAATGTCTAACTTGCAATATATGTGGTAGCATTTCTGTAAAATCCACAATATAAATTATTGTTTAAGTACCAACTTGCATTGACTACCCACTTTTTGGGTATGTTGGTCAAGCCATACCCACATGTAGCTCACCTAACATGCAAGCATCTGTACTTTTCCTTCAGGTTCTTGACCAGTGAATAAAAACATTTGCATACAGCTTGTTTAGTTAGTGATTTTAGTGATAATAATCAGGAATCATCGTGGGTAGCTAGGGGATGCGTCATTAAAGCGTATTTTTTATTTTTTTGTTAGGGCAGTATGATCTACGAACTTTAATTTATTAGTTTAGCAGTCTTGTGAGTTCCTTAGTACCTTTCCCCTTAATGTACATTTGATGAGTATATATAAATAACTACCATAAAATTCTAGCTTTATTCATAAAGGATTTCCACTTTGTTGTCCTCAGATTAATGCTTCTCACCTTGCAGTTCCTCCACCAGTATTTCCTCTTAAGTTTGGCTGCACTTGTCTCAAACTGTGAGGCCCCGGCCTGAAGTGCATCTGCCCTGTTATCCAGCTCTGACAGCTTCTGATCGCGATCTAGAACCTTGTCCACATTTACACGCATGATGTCCACCACCTGCCACCACCATCAGCAACCAGCAAAACAAAAAACACAGACATCATCATCAGAGAAGTTAATGTGGCGCAAATCACAAAACAGTACAGAATAAACTTTGTGTCCCAGTAACTTCAATTGTTAAAGATGAAGGTTTTATCCCCAGAAAGACAATGTTATCAACAGTGCAAGAAATGTGGAAAAGCAGAAAAATAATAGCAAAAAAATAATAATAATACACAAAATAAATAGAATTTAATTAGATTGAAGAATAAATATTTTAGGCTGGCCATGCAGTAACAGACATTTAAATGTGTAGCACCCTCTAATGTGCTAGAGGAGTAGTACATTTTATGAGGGCAGCTACATTTCCAGGTTTGGTGGCCAGCCAAGCCTGGCTGTGTTTTGATCTGGGCTGGGAGTGGGTCAGGGTAGCGCTGGGTGACTCACGGGTAGTATCACCAGGACCTCCCACTTCTTTCCAGAATGTTCTCGTGTTTTCCTGAAAGAGAGGTGGAGCTGCCTGGGGTATTCTGAGGAGCCCTGACCAATCCCCAATCTGGATTGGCAGGGGGCAGGCCTCCTTAAATACCCACGGTCAGCCCAGCTGGGGAGGAGTTTATCGGGTGGAAGATGGAGATGGAGCTCCCCAGTCTGGGGGAGTGACCTTGGGCCTGGGCTCGGGTGCGGACGGGACCCTCTTACAACCTACAGAGGAGTTCTGACCAGGAGGTACAGGAGGAGCAAGAGAGGACAGTGGGAGAACACTGCCAGGCAAGTCTTCAGGAGTTCTGAAGAGGCAGCCAAGAGGGCTGGTGAGTGTTCACACAGTTGGGAGGACTGGGAGGCACACCTGAGAGGACTGGGATGCAGCAGTCTGAGATGGGTGCTGAGCCAGTCTAGAGGATTGTGGTGGCATGGGCAGTGGAGTGAGGCAGCTGCAGCCAGGAGGGCTGGCAGTGCCTTAAGAGGTGGTATTGGGAGCAGTAGCCACAGGGACTGCTAGCACTGAAACATTCTACTTTTGCTACACCATAGGGGCCCACAGTCCCTGCCTGCAAAGGGCATCTGCTTTGGGCCTGGCTAAGCCACTGTCAGGCTTACAGTGATAGCTGAATCAGGAAGTGCAAACAAGTGATGTGCTGGAGGAGTAAAGAGTGATGATAGTCTGCAAGCAAGGAAGTACAGGCGGGGAAGAGGAGATTGTATATACCGAGGTGTATATAGTTGGTCCCAAACTTTGATTGTCAATTACCTGGGCATCTCATAAGTTCCTATCCCCATCCAAGTTAAATTCCCCTCAATAAAATACAAAAAAAAGAAGTGCAAGGACTGCTTTCTTGTCTCTGGATGCTTGAAAAGTGTGTACCTGTGTAGGGTGACAGATGGACCACTACACTCAGCAACCCCTAGGGGGGGTACCGCTACGTACATGCTGTTTCTGATTTGAACATCTCTTACAATAACTACATAGCATACAGGACACATCACAAGCTAAGATAATAACTGGGCCCTACAGCAAAAGCAATATAGAACCATTCAGCCCTAAAAATTGTGTCCTTAAAGAGGAAGTAAACCCTGATGAGTTTACTTCCTCTTTCATTCCCTGTAAAGGCAAAGCATAATGTACTACTATGCATCGCATAGTAGTCCATTATGTGTCACTTACCTGACACAGGAGCCAGCGAAGTAACCGCTGTCCCCTGTAGTTCCGAGCGTCCATCTTCTTGGTGGGTCTCCGTGGGTCTCGCTGCTCCGGCGCTGTGATTCGCCGGAGCAGTGATGACGTCACTCCCGTGCATGCGCACGGGAGCCGAGACTCGCGGCATTGCCGTCATCGACGATGCCCTGCTCAGTGCGCCTGCGCGCCGTTGTCTACGGCGCATGCGCCGTAGATAGCGGTGCCCGTCTTCGGGCAAATATCTCCTAAACTGTATAGGTTTGGGAGATATTTCTTGGACCTACAGGTAAGCTTTAATCTAGGCTTACCTGTAGGTCAAAGTGGTTTGTAAGGGTTTACAACCACTTTAAGACTGGTACACACTAATAGTTCTTTTAAACTCACTGGGTTGAATGAAAAAAACCTGACAGCTCTGGTCAGAGCTGCTGTACTTACGATCCAATGTTAGTACATCGATCTCCCCCTATCCATGTGCGTTCGGCTCCCTAATCTACATGCGGGGCGCCGGATGCTTGGATTCTGATGTTTGTTTGATTTTTAAGCACGTGATTAGAGCCAGAGGCTCTAATAGGATTCAAAAAGGGTGGGCTCTGCACCCCAATCCCACCCAGTTGTGTGACAATAGCAAATGAATATTCACTACTGTCACACTGATTCTCCTCCTGGCTAATCAGGAAGTGAGTCTTGAGACCCATTTCCTGATTGGCCAAATAGAGAAGCAATCCTGTTGGCCATGGAGGAGGAAGAAGGAGCACGGCCGCCACAATGCAAGCGAAACCACCGTCCAGACAAAAGCGCTGCCCGCTCCATAGATGAGGTAATTGTGTATCTGACTGACCCACAGGGGGTTGTACGATTGAACCTTCCCAAAAAAAAACACCAGCTACCACTGGCTGCCACATTGGCTGAGAGTGCTGATCGAGAGTCGGTCGGCTGCTGGTTTTCCAGCATGCTCGTCCAACAGAAGCTGGCTGTTTGGCTGGCTGACATACACACGGGCCGAACATTCCCAACATTCGGCCCCTGTGTACAGGGCTTTAGAGTACATAGAAAGCGAAAAAATGTTTTTCAAACTTTCTTCCCCATTAGAGAGATTAACCTTGTCTTTTAGTCCTAGGGGACACTGTCACTGGGACTTAAGCCCCGTACACACGGGCCGAATGTCGGGAGACATCAGCCGATTCAATAAGAACCGGCTGACATTTGACTCATGTTTATGTCAGCTAGTCCAACAGAAGCCAGCTGGAAAACCAGCAGCCGAACAGCTCCCAATCATTGCTCTAGGTCAATGGCTGAGAGCACTGACCAGAGTGTTCTGATGGGGGGAGGGGGGCCGTCCCCCTGTCAGAAAACAACAGCGCAGTGGGTGGGACCACTGTACTAACATCAGATCGGAGCTGGGTTAAGTGAAAATAAACTATTAGTGTGTACCAGGCTTGTGTGCCAGTTACAGCAGTGCTGAGCTTTATTTTTGTACCTACTGACAACAATGCTAAGGATTACTATTGCTGCCACTGACATGAAATCTGGGGTTTCTATTGCTGCCACTGACACCAAGGTTGAGGGTTATTATTGCTGCCACTTACACCAATAGTGGACCTTTTTTAAGTTTTTTAATGCAACTCCTCAAAACAGTTCCAGACTGAGAAGGACCATTCACGTTTTGACTCCACTCTGTCCTGTGTACAGGGGTCACCACTAGCCACCATCACCAGTCACCATATGACTGGTGTGGTTGTGATTAGGGACACTGACTGATGACATAATAATTAATACAAATTTTTAACATTTTTATCATTCTTTTTTTACATACTGTGACCAGAGCAGCAGTGTCCCCATAACGACACTGTACTGGTCTGGGGAGATGATCAGGATTTTTTTTACACTGATTGCTTATAACAGTTATGATCACTGTATAAGCAATAATTTTCATGAATGGCATCCATTCAGGTTCCATTGTGTATAATTGTGATAGCTGTGATTGGCCCTGTACCATGTGATCACTATGACCAATCACAGAGATTACAATGGAAAACAATGAATGGCTACGAATGACAAGCCACTGTGTAAAACTGAAATGCAATTGCTGTGATTGGTTACAGTGATTACATGGTACTAGGGCCAGCCTGGTACAATGATCTTCTATCTATTCTATTCTGTCACTGGACACAGCAGATCACTGCTGCGTGGTCCCTAGGGCATGCATGAGGCTCGTGAATGGAGGACATCATATGACATCCTCCTGGGATACTGGTACTCCAGCCTGGCCATATCATTATAGTAGGTTTTGTGGTAAGTGGTTAAAGCTCATTTACTATTTTTTAATGGTTTGTAAATCTTTTGTCAATAGCCCACCGTGGGTTTACTTGAATTCAAATGGATTTATATTCAAATATTAATAACAGTTTCCTTTTCTGACACTTCCTTCAGCTCCCTGCCTATACTGGAAAGGAACCTCTTAGTTATTTGGGTTCTCCATTCTGCGCCTTGACTCCAAAAACAACCTTAGTCCCGCTGACACACTTGATTTAACAAAAGTTAATGCATGCACTTATCAAAACACACGTATAGATACCTTTTACTTGGCTGTGAGTTACTACCAGGAAATAGTCACAAGACTGTTTAGTGGTAAATTAACTCAATGTATTGGTACAGGTTAGAAGGAATGATGGTTTGAGAATATATGAGCATACAGAAGGTAGATTCAGACACAGTCTGCTAGACAGTAAAATCACTATGTAAGAGTAACCTAGAATAAAGTTCTTTCCCATTAAACTCGAATCAACGCATAAATCATCAAAGTCAGCAATAAACAGCGCATATAAGCATTAACTATAATCTGAATAATAATAATATAACTAGTCCAATAAAGTGCGCTCTAGGACAATGTCCCCTAGGAGGTAACTCTTAGCACAATAGGTAAAGGCAGAGGTGTAACTAGTACCTTCAGGGCCCCGGTCAAAGAAACCATGATGGGCCCCCCCTTCTATCCGAGCCCTGGGCTTCCAATTTTGGGAGGGTGTCCATGGACATCCTCCCAAAATTGTGCTTCCTGCATGCCCCCTGGGACGTGCATCCAGCGCAATCACAATGGCCCTTTACGATGTGATGTCAGCTGATCACGTGTAAACAGACTTGCCGGTTATCGGCAGCCCTTTCCTCTCACGCTGTGTCTGTTAGGGAAAGACTGCCATTAACTGTCAAGAATGCCAGTAAATTGTTTACACTGATAATCAGTGCCCCAATCATCAGTACCATCTATCAGTGCCCATCAATGCCACCTACCATTGTTACCTATCAGTGCTCATTAATTCCGCCTATTAGTGCCCATCAATTCTACCTATCAGCACCACCTATCAGTGCTCATTAATGCCACCTAACATCGTCCATCCATGCCACCTATCAGTACTCTTCACTGCTGCTCATCAGTGTCCATAAATACTGCCTGAGCTCTGCCTATCAGTGTTCCTAGGTGCCCATCAGTGCAACCTATGAGTTCTGCCTATCAGTGCTCATCAATGTCCATCAGTGCCACCTATAAGTGGCCATCAATGCCTCCTATCAGTACCCCCTATCAGTGCCCATCAGCAAATCCTATCTGTGCCTCCTATCAGTGCTCATCAGTGCCTCCCATCGCCGCCTCCCATCAGTGCCCCCTTGTTCCCTCTCAGTGCCTCCTAGTGCCTTCTCAGTGCCACCTATCAGTGCTCCCTATAAGTGCCACCCCTTCAGTGCTCATCAGTAAATACAGTGCTTCCTATCAGTGCCCATCAGTGCCTCCCATTGGTGCCCCCTATCAGTGCCCCCTATCAGTGCCCCCTATCAGTGCCCCCTGGTGCCTTATCAGTGCCCCCCTATCAGTGCCCCCTAGTGCCTTTTCAGTGCCCCCTATCAGTGACTCCCTTCAGTGCTCATCAGTAAATCCTATCAGTGCCTCCCATCGGTGCCCCCTATCAGTGCCCATCAGTGTCCTCTATCAGTGTCCATCAGTGCCTTCTATCAGTGTCCATTATCAGTGCCTTCTATCGGTGTCCACTATCAGTGCCTTCTATCAGTACCAATCAGAGTTCTCTGTCTTAGGACAGCACGGCTCTGAGCGGAGAGCGATTCTCTCATGTAACAGCAGCACAGAAACACCGGCATTGACAGTTTTCTTTCCCACTCTGTCCATCCTCTCTCACACAGGATGACAGAGGACAAAGCTGATCTGCTTCCCCTTTCTCCCCCTCCCCGCTCCTGTGTGTGCTCCATGGGAAATGTAAGCTCGTTAGCTTCACACTTGACTGCCCGCGGAGCATACACAGGAGAGGGGAGGGGGGAGAAGGGGGAGCAGATCAGCTGTGTCCTGTGTCATCACGATCAAGAGAGGATGGACGAAGAGGGAAATGGAACTGTCAATTCTGGTGTCTCTGTGCTGCTGTTCCATGAGAGACATGCTCTCTCCACTCAGAGCCCTGTGAATAGCAACCCCGCTGCCCCCCCCCCCCCCCACAGTGACGGAATACCAGAGCTCTGTCGCAAGTGTGACTGTTGTGACCCTGGTAATTCTGCCACTGGGTAAAGGTCTCTGTGTAGCAGCTGTAAAGGGGCAGTCTTTAGTTCAAACTCTTCAGACGGCTAGCGTTAGTTCCCAATTGTACTAATGGTACACATGAGAACAGTCCCAGTCAAACCTGCAGGCAGCAATAGGGCTACTAAATAGTTGTATGGTTGGTTCTTCAAGGGCAAAGTTTCTCTAGCAGCAGATAGTAAATCCCCAACTACAGCAGCGCACCAGTCCCAGTGATATTGCAGCTCACAATCCGGTCACACACAGCAATTAGTCCACTCTGATCTGCACCCAGGTGACTCTGTCCACACCCCCAAACTCAGCGGCCTGGATCCTGCTCAGGCCAACAACATGCAGCAGTGATGGTGTATCCTGGACAGCGATGTGCACTCTCTGCTCTCCTTCATGGCAAGAGGAAGCATTTTGTACAGCCTGGGAAAATGCAACTCTATACCCCCCTTCTGGCAATCTCCTCTCTGGAGAATGTAGTTCAAAAGCTCCTGCTCAGAGGCTCCCTCCTCTTGCTGATATAGCTATTAACTAGTTCATCAATGCAGGACAGCAGCTACAGAGAGCAGCTGCAGCCAGTGTTTCTCTCACTCTAAATCTTAGCCAAGCACCTGGCTACTACACACTGGGGTATTTGCTTTCAGCTGGAGAGCTAAAAGATGTATCAATTGGGGGGAGGGGGTGTATTTGCACTATGTTACATCCTAAATTTGGGTGTTTGACCCATCCAGAAATGTAGAATGCCTGCAGAGAATAGACAAGCAAAGCAGTGGCATTTCAAGACACAGGCTGTCAGAAGGGTGTGTAGATACTCTTCTACCCATTTTTTTTTGGAAGTAAAGATGTGGTTAGAGGATCACCTTAAAGCGGTTCTCCAACCTAAAGTGGATGTTCCGCTCATGTGATCCCTCCCCCCCTCCGGTGCCACAATCGGCACCTTTCAGATGCCACAGATGCCCCACCCCCCGTTGTGTTCTGGGAAACACACAGTTCCCAGGACACAGCGGGGACCAGCAGAGACGTGCAGCACGACTCGCGCATGCGCAGTAGGGAACCGGGCAGTGAAGCCGCAGCGCTTCACTTCCCGATCCCCTGACAGAGGATGGCGGTGGGGGCAGCAGAGAGATGAGCGATCGCTCGTCATATGCCGCCGGCATCGCTGGACCCTGGGACAGGTAAGTGTGAATTTATTAAAAGTCAGCAGCTGCAATATTTGTAGCTGCTGGCTTTTAATATTTTTTTTTAAAGGTGCAGAACTGCTTTAAGTAACATTGCAATTTTCTTCAATTCACATACTTTATAATGCACTACATAGGGCACTTTTAACATGACAGAGCAGTAACCCACTACAATAGATCTTACTTTTCAACAGATTAGTGCAGTGGTAACAATCAACTATGCTTGTTGATTGCTTACTAGAAAATACTGCACTTTACGCATTGCGGTACAAATTAATAAGCCACACACTGTCATGCTAAACAATATGAAAGCTTTAAAATAGTGCTTCTCTTTGCAGCATATAGTGCACTAGTGAAATATATTTTAAAACCTTTATCACTGGAATTACCAAA
This sequence comes from Lithobates pipiens, assembly GCF_037356315.1. Classification (NCBI taxonomy): domain Eukaryota; kingdom Metazoa; phylum Chordata; class Amphibia; order Anura; family Ranidae; genus Lithobates; species Lithobates pipiens. The sequence goes on along the minus strand of NW_027507758.1, from coordinate 472,794,304 downwards.
GTCAGTTTATAACTTTCCAACTCTTCTGCAAAAACATTTAATCATTAGGCAAACTTCAACCTGTCCAACAGAGGGCCATATTGTCTGCTTCCGGCTTCCAATTGTGGCTTTTGTCCATTGCACTTGTCTTGACACAACCCCCCCCCCCCCCCCCAGCTCTTCACTGGGAAGATCAGTGTACTTCTGTTTCTCTGCCTCCTGCTGACATGCCTCCCTGAAGTTTCTATACCCACCCACCCAAGCCCCTTATGCAGATGAGAACAGAAAAAAAAAAAAAGGTTCCTTTGAGGAAGTCATGGATCATGTAACGAAATACGTTAAGGGTGGAGCCAATGGTGGAGCCAATGGTGGAGCCATGTGACGTTATCACGACTGGAACCAGAAGGAAGCAAATGTACACATACTGATGTCAATGCTGGTTCTCAAGGAGCAATGATATATTTTGAAAGGAGGTGATAATTGTATGTGCACTGGATGGAAGTGCCTTTATACTTGTTTTTAATAAAGGGATGGTTATATGAGAATGTGCACAATGAGAGGCTGTTTTATTCTTTTGGAGTGAATACTGCTCAGGGTAAAGCTAACCAGTAAGGATCAGTTCACACTGCCGTAACTTGGGATCTGACTTGTGAGAACCCAAGTCGCATGACATGTGAAATCCCATGTTAGTCAATGAGAGCTGTCTTAATTAGGACTACTGAAATTTCTCCAACTTTAGAAAAGGTTCCTGTACTACTTCAAGGTGTCTTCTATCCGACTAGAGTCGGATAGACTCTTCTATACCATAGACTTTAATGGAAGTTGCCTCCAAGTCAGATCCCCATCTATATTGATGTGATTTGGATCTAACATTACAGGTAAAAACAAAGGGAGATAATAGATGTGGCGCTTATACCTATATGTGGGGACTAGTAGTGTGTTAATATATAAAATGTGAATAAAAGTGTGCTATGTTGTGTTGGTCAATTTTCACATGTGTGAGAATATATAATTCTTAAAGTGCTAATTGATTTTGGGCCAAAATATGTATAATATATATTTTCCAGCGTGCTGGTTCAAAAACCCAAAATTAAAAATTAAATAAAAATACAATAAACTCAAAGTGCACAACAATAGCAACAGATCACGATATGGCAAAACCTATAACTTTCATGCTATATTTATCTCTATGGCAATATGCAATTATTAAGGTGCACGTGCAAATAAAATTCCTGTAAAACTTTAAGTGGAGACTAAAAGTGATACCTGGTAAACTAACCGTGAGAAAAATATATTAAAGTATACTACGTATATTAAGGTGTCAAAATATAATAAATAAATATATATAAAATGTCACAGTGGTAGCATGAACTGGTCTGCTAGTGATGCTATACAAAAATTGATATAGAATTAATATAAAACCTAAGTACCATATACATGAAGCAAAAACGTGGTAAAATGATATAATGCAAAAAGATTAAAATAAATAAAGATAAGAATATGCAAATAACATGCAAAATTTGTGCAAGAAAATGTGCAAAAAATGCAGGCAAGTTCTAAACATTAGACGTGATGGAGCAAGTCTCTATTAAGTGGCGGAAAAAACCGCAGGTGCAAAAAAGGAGGGGAGTGCTGTTTTCCAACTGTGTTCTTCACATTCGGTGGCTTAAAAGGGTGTTAAATTATTATGCTCTCACCAGAAGGAGGACCCCATCCGGGGTGGATCAACTTTCACAATATTAGCTATTGTGTGGCTCTCTGGCTTCCTTCCGCTTTAAAGGTTAGGGATCCCTCGTTCCTCCGTGAGTGCAATAAGCCCCGTTTATATAGAGTAGAGAAGAGGCACATCCATAGTGTCATACCGTTTTAAAGAATGACGTCCGTGTGACGAAACGCGTAGGGCGTGGCCAAGCAGCGTACACCTCGAGCTCAGACGGAGATTGCAGAGCGGGAATTTTAAAAGCGGTACATACAACCGCACTTTTAAACTACTTGTTTGTGAGTAATTTTTTATCTATTTACTGCAATAAAAATTCTTTAAAACGGTATCACACTATGGATGTGCCTCTTCTCTACTCTATATAAACGGGGCTTATTGCACTCACGGAGGAACGAGGGATCCCTAACCTTTAAAGCGGAAGGAAGCCAGAGAGCCACACAATAGCTAATATTGTGAAAGTTGATCCACCCCGGATGGGGTCCTCCTTCTGGTGAGAGCATAATAATTTAACACCCTTTTAAGCCACCGAATGTGAAGAACACAGTTGGAAAACAGCACTCCCCTCCTTTTTTGCACCTGCGGTTTTTTCCGCCACTTAATAGAGACTTGCTCCATCACGTCTAATGTTTAGAACTTGCCTGCATTTTTTGCACATTTTCTTGCACAAATTTTGCATGTTTTTTGCATATTCTTATCTTTATTTATTTTAATCTTTTTGCATTATATCATTTTACCACGTTTTTGCTTCATGTATATGGTACTTAGGTTTTATATTAATTCTATATCAATTTTTGTATAGCATCACTAGCAGACCAGTTCATGCTACCACTGTGACATTTTATATATATTTATTTATTATATTTTGACACCTTAATATACGTAGTATACTTTAATATATTTTTCTCACGGTTAGTTTACCAGGTATCACTTTTAGTCTCCACTTAAAGTTTTACAGGAATTTATTTGCACGTGCACCTTAATAATTGCATATTGCCATAGAGATAAATATAGCATGAAAGTTATAGGTTTTGCCATATCGTGATCTGTTGCTATTGTTGTGCACTTTGAGTTTATTGTATTTGTATTTTTATTTAATTTTTATTTAATTTTTAATTTTGGGTTTTTGAACCAGCACGCTGGAAAATATATATTATACATATTTTGGCCCAAAATCAATTAGCACTTTAAGAATTATATATTCTCACACATGTGAAAATTGACCAACACAACATAGCACACTTTTATTCACATTTTATATATTAACACACTACTAGTCCCAGGGGCGTAACTAGAAATCACAGGGCCCCATAGCAAAATGTTGTATGGGGCCCCCCTGCAAACAGCCCCCCCCCCCAGTAAATTCATTCATCAGTGACCGTAACCAGTAAAATCATTCGACCGTGACCAGTAAAATCATTCATCAGTGACCGTGACCAGTGCAGGACATTAATACAATTACAGTGACCAGTGCAGGACATTAATACAATTACAGTGACCAGTGCAGGACATTAATACAATTACAGTGACCAGTGCAGGACATTAATACAATTACAGTGACCAGTGCAGGACATTAATACAATTACAGTGACCAGTGCAGGACATTAATTCATCAGTGCCCGTGACCAGTAAATTTATTCATCAGTGACTGTGACCAGTAAAATCATTCCACAGTGACCAGTAAAATCATTCATCAGTGACCATGACCAGTAAAATCATTCATCAGTGACCAGTAAATTTATTCATCAGTGACTGACCACTAAAATCATTCCACAGTGACCAGTAAAATCATTCATCAGTGACCGTGACCAGTAAAATCATTCGACCATGACCAGTAAAATCATTCGACCGTGACCAGTAAAATCATTCATCTGTGACCAGTAAAATCATTCATCAGTGACCGTAACCAGTAAAATCATTCATCAGTGACCGTGACCAGTAAAATCATTCATCAGTGACCGTGACCAGTAAAATCATTCATCAGTGACCAGTAAAATCATTCATCAGTGACCAGTAAAATCATTCATCAGTGACCAGTAAAATCATTCATCAGTGACCGTGACCAGTAAAATCATTCATCAGTGACCAGTAAAATCATTCATCAGTGACCGTGACCAGTGCAGGACATGAATACGATTACTGTGACCAGTGCTGTGCAGGACATTAATACAATTACTGTGACCAGTGCAGGACATTAATTCATCAGTGCCCGTGACCAGTAAATTTATTCATCAGTGACCGTGACCAGTAAAATCATTCCACAGTGACCAGTAAAATCATTCATCAGTGCCCGTGACCAGTAAATGTATTCATCAGTGACTGTGACCAGTAAAATCATTCATCAGTGACCATGACCAGTAAAATCATTCATCAGTGACCAGTAAATTTATTCATCAGTGACTGACCACTAAAATCATTCCACAGTGACCAGTAAAATCATTCATCAGTGACCGTGACCAGTAAAATCATTCATCAGTGACCGTGACCAGTAAAATCATTCGACCGTGACCAGTAAAATCATTCGACCGTGACCAGTAAAATCATTCATCAGTGACCATAACCAGTAAAATCATTCATCAGTGACCTTGACCAGTAAATTCATTCATCAGTGACCGTGACCAGTTAATTCATTCATCAGTGACTGTAACCAGTAAAATCATTCATCAGTGACCGTGACCAGTAAAATCATTTCGACCGTGACCAGTAAAATCATTCGACCGTGACCAGTAAAATCATTCATCAGTGACCAGTAAAATCATTCATCAGTGACCGTGACCAGTAAAATCATTCATCAGTGACCTTGACCAGTAAATTCATTCATCAGTGACCGTGACCAGTTAATTCATTCATCAGTGACTGTAACCAGTAAAATCATTCATCAGTGACCGTGACCAGTAAAATCATTCGACCGTGACCAGTAAAATCATTCGACCGTGACCAGTAAAATCATTCATCTGTGACCAGTAAAATCATTCATCAGTGACCGTAACCAGTAAAATCATTCGACTGTGACCAGTGCAGGACATTAATACAATTACAGTGACCAGTGCAGGACATTAATACAATTACAGTGACCAGTGCAGGACATTAATACAATTACAGTGACCAGTGCAGGACATTAATACAATTACAGTGACCAGTGCAGGACATTAATACAATTACAGTGACCAGTGCAGGACATTCACCCCCCCCCCCCCCCCCCCGCCATGCTGCATATTATAAAAATCAGTTAAACTCAGACAGTTCAAAATGTTTAGACTGCAGTCTGGCCCCATCATTGCATCAGCTTACTTTAGCTTGTACAGTACCTCTGTCTGATTGCAATGAATGGTCTGCAAATTTTGCGAGGGTGAGGGTGAGTCTGGTTCCTCCTCGGCGGTGCTGCCTGGTTCCTGTGTATGCAGGCTGCAGTAGCTCTGCATTGACGCTCCGCCCATCGAGCCTCCGGCCGAGTGACGTCACGACGATGGGAGGGGGCTGACGCCGGTGTTCTGGGCAGGACAGAAGTTTGCAATGCATTGCCGAGCCCCGGACCGCTCGGCAGCGGCCCCCATTCGGCAGCAGTTCCACTAGGCTTCGGGCCCCATAGCGACTGCGGGCCCCATAGCGACCGCGTGGGTTGCTATGGCGGTAGTTCCGCCACTGACTAGTCCCCACATATAGGTATAAGCGCCACATCTATTATCTCCCTTTGTTTTTACCTGTAATGTTAGATCCAAATCACATCAATATAGATGGGGATCTGACTTGGAGGCAACTTCCATTAAAGTCTATGGTATAGAAGAGTCTATCCGACTCTAGTCGGATAGAAGACACCTTGAAGTAGTACAGGAACCTTTTCTAAAGTTGGAGAAATTTCAGTAGTCCTAATTAAGACAGCTCTCATTGACTAACATGGGATTTCACATGTCATGCGACTTGGGTTCTCACAAGTCAGATCCCAAGTTACGGCAGTGTGAACTGATCCTTACTGGTTAGCTTTACCCTGAGCAGTATTCACTCCAAAAGAATAAAACAGCCATATAGGTATAAGCGCCACATCTATTATCTCCCTTTTCTTTTCTTTTCTATATTCACTCTTAAGGTTCCATAGCGCAACCCACCCCCCAGTTATCTATTTTAACATTACAGGTAGATCACCCAGGCATTCCCTGAAAGTCACTTCAAACTCACATTAAAGTAGTACTCGAGTTGCATCAAGTCACTGTACATCACGTGACTTTCAGGTTACAGTAGTGTGAACTGACCCTAAGGCTGGGTTCACACCGCTGCGGCTGGGAGACCTGGATGTGATTCGCACCGCACTGCAGTGCAAATCACATGCGGTCTCTGTGCGATGCGAGTTCACCCATACAGATAGTATGGCTGAATTCGCATCGCACCCGCCCCAAACTCGCACAGGACCCTTTTTTTGGTCCGCAGCAGAATCGGATCGCATGGGTGTTCACACCATGCGATCCGATTCCTGCCCGAGTTTGCAGATCGCACTGCGATATGCGAACTGATCTGGGGGTGTCATTAACATTTCACTGACACTCCCAGCAGTCCGCATAGGGCAGTGTGAACTGCCGGCGGGAGGCATGCGATGCGGGAAAACGCAGCGGATTTGCGGCGTTCCCGCATCGCTCCAGTGTGAACCCAGCCTAAAGGAGTATTGAAGACTATGTATTGACAAATTTGGTGAATACGTGTAGCAACCGCCAGCACTGGTGAAAGGGCAAGGCACAAATTGACTGTACCTTTGTATACGTCATATACACAGGTAAGCGGTTTGAGTGGATGGTGGTGGCTGCATAGATTGGTGAAGGGTGCAAAAAATTTTCACGGATTTGGATGGCATGAATATTTGGCAGAATAATATTGATATGTGTTTTTTTTTCTATATTCTTTTTTGATGTGGGAACACATGAAAGTCAATTAGAGGTAACATATACGTATATTGGTTTTTGCACATTGTGTGTTAACGCGGGATGTTTTTTTTTTTTTTTTTTTTACACAGATCACACACTAAAGGGGAAGTTCAGATCTGTTTCAGACTTGACTGCCTACAACAGAGAGAAGATTCCTGAGCAGCCCCATCTGCTTGCAGATGGCCAGTTTAAGAGAAAAAAATAACTTTATAGAGGCAAGCTGTTGTTTAAAAACACAAGAAAGGCTGTAATGTACCCCATTGTACTATATTTAGAGGGTTCCAGCTCCCTCTTCCTCCCGGTGGGAACTGTGGCGCCAGAAGGAAGATCACCACTCCCCCCTCCCTCTCAGCCCATGTCATAGGAGAGAAAAGTTAGTGGGCGCCAGTGACCAGAAAAATGGCCACCATGAGCAAAGTGATGTACTGGTAGGTCACTGCCTACTTCTGGGTTTAGAGCGCATGCATGCCCCACCCCCCCCCCCCACACACACACACACACACACGCACACACTGTGATTGTACACAGCGAGAGCCTGTCAACAAGTCCCGGCCAATGATTCACAGCTGGGACATACTGTTTGGCTATGTACATTTACAGCCCAAAGCTCTGTTCAACACAGTGCTCTGTATACAGGGAACATCAGTTCAAAGCAGTGATGAGAAACTTAGAGATCAGTTAGTAAAAGCAGCACACTGTACACACCTTTACGCATAGTTAGGCACATATTTAACCCCTTGATCGTCCTAGATGTTACTCCTTCCCAGCCAGTGTCATTAGTCCTGTGACAGTGTTTAGTATTATCACTGATCACTGTATTAATGTCAATTAAAGTAATTTTATGGTCTAAAATGTATGAGAGCATTGTTGGACAAAATGTAGATTTGGCAAAATGGTTAAACAGAAGTCAGTTTCATAAAATGCTAAATTAATTTGCTAATATAATATAATAATATAATATCATAATAAGTAAGCAGCACACTGTCCTACTGTTATTTTGTTTATTTTACTGCCACCTAGTGTGCAGAGACTGAATTGTCACCAAATGAATGCTGCTTGGAATTACATGCATTAAAAAAACCTGCAGCAATTTATGATTTCATTGTTATCAGGAACACTACACAATTGAGGGCCCCCACATGTACACTGGGTAATGTTTTTGTGCTTGTCAATATCATGTTAAATAAAATAAAATTGCCTTGCTAGCCTATTCAAAAAAGTCCTAGAAATATTAAATTATTAAATTTTTTGTTAAATTTATCTGACCTCTTTACCTCTCCTGGACCTTAACTGGATTACTGTCCAGTAAGCCCTATGCCCTAATTTTGCACTGATGAAATGAAATGCACTGAAGGAAGCTGTTTGCAAAGTCGAATATATGGCAGATGCCATGAAGTGCATAAGTGGTGGGATGATGTTGGCACTACATCATGCTATGCTAGGATCTCAGCTATGGGGAAAGACTGCAAGCACTGAACTTATTCTCTCTGGAGATGAGAAGCTTGAGAGAGGATATGATTGCAATGTACAAATACCATACTGGTGACCCCACAATAGGGATAAAACTTTTCCATGCAAGGGAATTTAAAAAGTCACGCGGCCATTCACTGAAATTAGAAGAGAAGTGGTTTAACCTTAAACTGTGTAGAGCAGCTGGAGGTCCGCTAATTGCATATCCCTGGCGTAGAGGGTTCTTTACTGTAAGAGCGGTAAGGATGTGGAATTCTCTTCCACAAACAGTGGTTTTTGCAGGGAGCATTGGTAATTTCAAAAAACTGTAAAGACCCATAAACACTATCAGATTTTCTGCTGATTTCTGTCTTTAGATTTACCAAAACCATGTAGTGCAAGGGCCTGTCTGATTGGATACAAATTGAAACTCCTAAGGTTTGACCTCATATTATATGGTTTAGGTAAATCTGAATGAAAAATCAGCAGAAAATCTGATAGTTTGTATGGGGCTTTAGATGGGCACCTTAACGACCACAACATACAGAGGTATACAATGTAATATTAACATACAGTAAAAGCACACACACAAGTGGGACTTGATGTCTTTTTTAAACCTCACCAACTACCGTATATACTCGAGTATAAGCCGAGATTTTCAGCCTCTTTTTTGAGGCTGAAAGTGCCCCCCTCGGCTTATACTCGAGTCATCGCTGTCTGCCCGCTCGATCAGCGTGTCGAGCAGACAGACAGCGGCCATTCTATAATTCAAAAGCCGCGCCTCCGGCTCCGCCTTCGCCTGTGATAGGCGGAACACTGAATTTCCCAGCAGCCTGTGTTCCGCCTATCACGGACATCGTATCATCCTCGTACTACGGACGAGGATGATACGATGTCCGTGATAGGCGGAACACAGGCTGCTGGGAAATTCAGTGTTCCGCCTATCACAGGCGAAGGCGGAGGCGCGGCTTTTGAATTTTACAATGGCCGCCGAGGCGCCGACGAAGAGGGCACGGGACGGAGGCAAGGCAAGGCACGGCACGGGACGGGACGGGACGGAGGCAAGGCAAGGCACGACACGGGACGGAGGCAAGGCACGGCACGGGACAGAGGCAAGGAGGCACGGGACGGAGGCTCGGGACACAGGTAGGCTGGACACACACACACACACACACACACACACACACACACACACACACACACACACACACACGGATGGATGGAGACACACACACACACAGGGATGGATGGATACACACACACACACAGGGATGGATGGATGGATGGAGACACACACACACAGGGATGGATGGATGGAGACACACACACACAGGGATGGATGGATGGATGGATGGAGACACACACACACAGGGATGGATGGATGGATGGACACACACACACACAGGGATGGATGGACGGACACACAGGGATGGACGGACACACAGGGATGGACGGACACACAGGGATGGACGGACACACACACAGGGATGGACAGGCATGTCTCACCCTCGGCTTATACACGAGTCAATAAGTTTGCCAGTTTTTTTGGGGGTAAATTGGGGGCCTCGGCTTATATTCGGGTCGGCCTATACTCGAGTATATACGGTATGTAACTATCCTACATAATGGTTATCTTTCATCTGTTCACAATTTTTATAGTCAAATACATTGCACTGCTTTTTGATATGTAATAAAGTGGGGAAATCTTCTATTTTTAGAAAGCTTGTCCTGTTATTATTTTATAGCGAGTCTCTTTTCACCTGTGGCATAGCTGTGAGAGGTGTGGAAGGTTCCACTGTTTCTGTGCCCATCATGTAAAGTGACTTAAGGTCCGTCTGTACACACGATCAGACAGTTGTATGAAAATACAGCTTTTGAAGTGATTGCATGATAATCTGATCGATAGTACACAGCTTCCAAAAGCCGATCATGACAATTTATGCGAAAATATCCGATGGGATACGAGAATTTTTCACGTGCAATACCAGATTGTATGATTTTCTTTGTAAATTTGTCATTCGAAAATACAATACTAATACACTGCAACACATTACATCACTTCTGAATTTTTATTCTGAAGTATGAGAATTTTTGTACTTAGTAACCTATTCATTTTCGATACAAGACTAGCATGAAAAAAACAAAACGGATGATCATTCATCTGATAATCTCATTGTGTGTACCAGGCATTAGTCACAACTGCTCCTACCCTCCTTTTCCTTGGTTTGTTACATCCTTCACATAATACATTTGTATTTCCATATCTTTAAATTCCTTTCCCCAGACCGTTGTCTGCTATTTAATAGATTCAGACAATGAGACAAAGAAATCAGGAGATTAAACACAACACAATTGAACGCTCTCTCTTACAGTCATCTCTATCCCTTCTTACTGTATATTCATTTGTATGCACTTTTTGTGTGTTGTTCCTTGTATTTCAGTGAGTTCTCTGTGTCACATACAGAATGATGGCTTGGCCTCTATCGTTCCTGAAAAACTTTCACTATGTTGGCCTTTCTGATGGGTATATTTCAAGCAGGGCATTGGCTGCCCTCTGTATCCTCACCAAAATAATAACCCCCAGCCTGTCTTTGCCAAGGATACTTCAGCCCCTAGCATGTGATTCTGAAATCAGGCAAAGTCAACTTTAGATTGTATAAGGACCCCCTATATTATTGGACTCTGAATAGAATAAGAATAGGAAACTTTAAATTTGCTGTATGGATAGGGAGCCACAGTTCAGATTTTACATGAGGCCATTAGGTTTTTAATTACATCTGTCTTATATTTAAAGTGGAGGTCCACCCAATTTGATACGTTTTGCTCAATCAAATTGCATAAATGTATTCATTCTTAAACTGAACTTTTTTTTTTTTTTAATCGAGTGTACCTGTGTATTTCTGCTTTTCATCTTAGTTTCTGGTATATCATCCCTGCAGCTATGGGAGGGTATTTTGCGGGTATATACGTAATGTCCTGAGAGCTCATGTCATTGTTCCCAGGAGTTATTGCGGAGGCCCGCCCCAAGTTCTCGCGGGATTTGGAAAGATGAACTTCCTACAACGCCGCCCGTTGTGAGGGCAACCAGGAAGTTTACGGCGCTCCGCGTCGCTACAACTGAGCATGCGTGGGAACGAGCAAGGAATGCTATTAGCTCAGCATCACTGGAACCAGGAAGTTAATGCTTGTGAGCTTCAAATGCCCACAAGCGGCCTTCCACATTTTTTTTAACTTATTCTTTACAACGAAACCGGACATCAGGGGAGATAATTCACCAAAACTGTGAGTGTGCCATTGTCAATATGTGATGGTGTTAATGTTTTGAAAAAAAAAAACATCAGTGGACCTCCGCTTTAATGCGTCTTCATGTGCCCCTTGGCGCCTATCCCACCAGTGAATACATTGGCTTCAGGGTTCCAGTGCAATACATACATCAGGTATATTCAAACCTGAATTGCAAAGAAGACTGTTGTAATGCAGTTACCAGATCAGCAGTGGTGGGTGCAATCAGATCAGTAAGATATAAGTTCCTGTGGATTATTGCACTTTGCTGTTCTCTTTATTTAATAACTCTGTAAATGTCAAATCTGTCATACCTCATCGACTTGAGCCTGAGTTTGAAGCAATTTCCGGTTACTGCTTGGTGGAAGACCTCCTGAGCTTGACCTAATGACAGAAGAACACAATTCACGACTATGAAATTCAATTTACAAACTTTAGACACATCTCAGCAGGACTTTCACACGTGTTGCTCTAAATGGCACAGGTGAAGTTATCTGTAATTTAAAAACATGTTCAAATACGGTTTGCTCATAAAGATTACCTATTTTCAGTGTTAATAATCATATATTGCTTGTATTATACATAAATGTGTATATTATATATTGCAAAATGTAATTTTAAATAGAGGACTTGTAATGAGCCAGTCCACATTCTACAGCAGTGATGGGGAACCTTGGCACCCCAGATGTTTTGGAACTACATTTGCCATGATGCTCCACTACAACGCAGAGTGCTTGAGCATCATGGGAAATGTAGTTCCAAAACATCTGGAGTGCCAAGGTTCGCCATCACTGTTCTACGGTGTTAAGGGCTTCCTTCCCATGTTTGATCATCAAATGGAGCAGCAAAGCACAGTGGTTAGTTCCAGCAGCATTCACCAACAAACTCACATTCAGCCTCCATACTCTGATGGCAGTTTTGTCACTCCTCTCAGGTTCCACACATATAAAACTGGAGATGTCTATCTGTTAAGCTCAGCAGACCTGAAAACGCACATCCTCTGCGTATCTCTGTCACAAACTCCTATAGACCGTATCGTGACACTGCATCAGCAGCAGGGGCTGGCAGTGTGGCCCTGGCCTGGACACCTACCCAGTGCCGGGGACAAGGTCACCTAGAGCCCAGGGCAAACATGCAAAATTACACCACCACTAAAGATGTATGAACATTATGTGTCAGCAAGAACCCCCCCAAAAAATTGAGCACTAACCTGCATGCTTACCCGCTAAGCATAAATCCCCCCTCCTCCCAGTGCAAATCAGCCCCCCCAGCTGAAATCCCCCTACCAGCACAAATCTTTGCCCCCCATCCCCCCAAGACAAAAGCCTCTCCCCAAAAAAAGTCACCCCTCCTAGCACAAATACTTTACCCCTCAAATCTCCCCTCCGAGTACACATCTTCTCCCCCCCACTCCAAAGCCCCCCTCCTAGCACAAATCCACCCCCTAAATTTCCCCTCCTAGCACAAATCCCCCCCTACAAACAAAAATGTCCCCTCCTAGATAGCCCGAGGCAAAGCAACTGCAGGGACGGGCCTGAATGGATATGAAGCCATAATGATTCAAAGGTGGTCCGGTGCCGTCTCATCTAAGGAGAGGCCCAGCAACTGGAGAAGCATCCAGGGGAGGACTCTTCAGGAGAAGGCCATGCGCAAGGCTGGCTTCTCAGAAGGAGCCTGGAGGCTCAATTGAAGGACACTATGTGGATCTTAACACCCTACCGGCTGCTGGGCCTAGTGAGAGGAGGTCTGTCCGGTGGTTGTAATAATCCAGTTGTGGAACAGTAATTCTCTGGATTTCTATTGTGAGAGACTTCCTATTTTTGCAGTTCCAAAAGTACCTGAACTTTCTTCCTAACCCTCTACCCTTCATTAAGAAACTGTGTTATCTTTTAAATAAACATCCAAAAAAGTGGATCCAGTGTCAGTTTTTGCATTTCTTTGGGCCATATGCCATGAGAAATCCTAGACACAGACGAGGTCAAGAAGGTAACGGTAAGCCCAACAAAACCAGCAGCTCCTTCAGGGGTCAGTGCTACACATTATATATATGTATATGTATATATATATATATATATATATATATATATACGGTGGTGTGAAAAAGTGTTTGCCCCCTTCCTCATTTCCTGTTCCTTTGCATGTTTGTCACACTTAAGTGTTTAGGAACATCAAACCAATTTAAACAATAGTCAAGGACAACACAAGTAAACACAAAATGCAATTTGTAAATGAAGGTGTTTATTATTAAAGGTGAAAAAAAATCCAAACCATCATGGCCCTGTGTGAAAAAGTGATTGCCCCCTAAACCTAATAACTGGTTGGGCCACCCTTAGCAGCAACAACTGCAACCAAGCGTTTGCGATAACGTGCAATGAGGCTTTTACAGCGTCCTGGAGGAATTTTGGCCCACTCATCTTTGCAGAATTGTCCTAATTCAGTTACATTAGAGGGTTTTCGAGCATGAACGGCCTTTTTAAGGTCATACCACAACATCTCAATAGGATTCAGGTCAGGACTTTGGCTAGGCCACTCCAAAGTCTTCATTTTGTTTTTCTTCAGCCATTCGGTGGTGGACTTGCTGGTGTGTTTAGGATCATTGTCCTGCTGCAGAACCCAAGTTCGTTTCAGCTTGAGTACACGAACAGATGGTCGGACATTCTCCTTCAGGATCTCTTGGTAGACAGCAGAATTCATAGTTCCTTTTATCACGGCAAGTCTTCCAGGTCCTGAAGCAGCAAAACAGCCCCAGACCATCACACTACCACAACCATATTTTACTGTTGGTATAATGTTCTTTTTATGAAATGCAGTGTTCCTTCTACGCCAGATATACTTGGACACACACCTTCCAAAGAGTTCCACTTTTGTCTCATGGGTCCACAGAATGTTGTCCCAAAAGTCTTGGGGATCATCAAGATGTGTTGTGGAGAAATTGAGACGAGCTTTGATGTTCTTTTTGCTCAGCAGTGGTTTTCTCCTTGGAACTCTGCCATGCAGGCCATTTTTGCCCAGTCTTTTCCTGATGGTGGAGGCATGAACGCTGACCTTAACTGAGGTAAGTGAGGTCTGCAGTTCCTTGGACGTTGTTGTGGGGTCTTTTGTGACCTCTTGGATGAGTCGTCGCTGCGCTCTTGGGGTAATTTTGGGCGGCCGGCCACTCCTGGGAAGGTTCACCACTGTTCCATGTCTTCGCCATTTGTGGATAATGGCTCTCACTGTGGTTCGCTGGATTCCCAAAGCTTTGGAAATGGCTTTATAACCCTTTCCAGACTGATAGATCTCAATTACTTTCTTTCTCAATTGTTCCTGAATTTCTTTGGGTCTCGGCATGATGTGTAGCTTTTAAGGATCTTCAGGTGGACCTAAGGGCCGGTTCACACTGCAGGCGAGGCGAGGCGACTCCGACTTGCCTCGCCGCCACCTGCTGCGACCTCAGCGGCAACTTGCAGATTACTTCTGTATAGAAGTCAATGCAAGTCGCCCCGAGGTCGCCCAAAAGTAGTACAGGAACCTTTTTTCTGAGTCGGAGCGACTCGAGTCGCTCCTCTCAGAACGGTTCCATTGTACAGAACGGGGGCGACTTGCGAGAGCGAGGCGAGGCGAGTCGTGTCGCCTCGCATCGCCCGCTGTGTGAACCGGCTCTTACTGTGTCAAGCAGCTCCTATTTAAGTGATGCCTTGATTGTGAACAGGTGTGGCAATAATCAGGCCTGGGTGTGGCTAGAGAAATTGAACTCAGGTGTGGACAACCACAGTTATAGTATGTTTTAACAAGGGGGGCAATCACTTTTTCACACAGGGCCATGATGGTTTGGATTTTTTTTCACCTTTAATAATAAACACCTTCATTTACAAATTGCATTTTGTGTTTACTTGTGTTGTCCTTGACTATTGTTTAAATTGGTTTGATGTTCCGAAACACTTAAGTGTGACAAACATGCAAAGGAACAGGAAATGAGGAAGGGGGCAAACACTTTTTCACACCACTGTATATATATATATATATATATATATATATATATATATATAAAATGATCTCCTCTGAAAATGCCAGAGAATGAAGCAGTGACATTTTTTCACATCTCCATAAACGGACACCTTTGTTCTTTGTCACTCTCCTCTTATCAGAATGCAGCTGGTCATCACAAAAAATTGTATTTCAAGGGGCTGATGCCAGGTTAAATTCTGGTACTTAACCACTTCCCACCCGGCCAATGCACATATACGGCCGGGTGGGAGCCATCTACTCCTGATAGGACGTTCAGGAACGTCCATCAGAAGGAGCGGGATCGCGCCCGCGCAGCGGCGCGATCCCGATGCGCCCGTGTCACCCGGACACGGCGCATCTCAGATCGGCAGGAGGGCTCTGTGATTGGCCCTCCTGATCACATGACGGCCGTGTCCAATCACGGCCGTCATGTGATGTAAACAAACAGCCGGTTGCTAGGCAATCGGCTCCTCCTCTCCTCACACAGAAGTCATCGCTGAGGAGAGGAGAGCAGATCGCTGCAGCCGGCTGATGATCAGTGAGTATGAGCAGTTTTTTACAGCTTTTTACTCACTGATCAGCAGTCTAGTGTAAACACAAATCACCACACAGTAAACACACCACACAGTATAAACACAATGTCCCCACACATGTCCCCAAAATATACATGTCCCCAAATAATAAAAACACATGTCCCTAATAATAAAAACATGTCCCCCACATATGTCCCACTAAAAATCACATGTCCCAATGATTATCTGCACACATATGTACGTGATCACCTGCACACATATGTACATGATCATTTGCGTACATATGTCCGTGATCACACAAACCAATTATTATACACTTAACTGAATTTTTTTTACCAAAAACATGTAGCAGAATACATTTTGGCTTAAATTTATGACAAAATGTGATTTTATTGGATTTCTTTTAAAATAGAAAAAAGAAAATATTGTTTTTTTTTCCAAATTTCTGCTTTTTTGCGCTTATATCGCAAAAAATAAAAAACGGAGCCGTGAATAAATACCACCAAAATAAAGCTCTATTTGTGCGAACAAAATGATAACAATTTCATTTGAGTACAGTGTAGCATGACCGCGCAATTGTCACTGAAAGCGCTAGAGCGATGAAAGCTGAAAATTGGGCTGGCAAGGAAGGGGGCGAAAGTGCCCTGTATTGAAGTGGTTAAACTGTGTGCAGTGTTAAAAACAATACATGTAAGCAGGGCCGTTCTTACCATTGGGCTTGACTGGGCTCAACCCATGGGCCTCGCCCAATAAGGGGCCCCATGGGTCCCGCCGAGATACATAGCTGAATGTACTCGGCTCTGCTCCGCTCACAGTCATGCCCAGTCCTGCCCTATGATGGACATAACACAGGACTCTGTATCTCAGCGGCGCCATTGGTAAACTTCAAGACTGCAATGACAAGGCGGCAAATGACAAGGCTACACTGACAAGGCTGCAATGACACTGGACAAGACTGCAGATGGACACTGATAGGGCTGCATTGATGGGCATGTAAATGGAAGTTTTTTCCTTAAACTTCCCTCCTAAATTTTTTTTCCTTAAAATTCTCTCCTAAACTTGGGGTGCGTGTTATACGCCAGCGCGTGTTATACGCTGATAAATACAGTAATGTATAGACGGTAGGGCCCGAAAGTGACTCAAGCCCAGGGGCCCCCACCACCCTAAGTCCTGCCCTGCATGTAAGGGTGCATTATTTAATAAAGAGCTGCATTTAAAGTCAATAGAGGAAACACTGTATCTTTCTACCTGTTTACATTGAAAAAAAATATCTGCCTGTTTTTTGTCTTTGAGTGAACACGAGTTTATAACATTTTAAATACTTTACAGTTAACAAAACTTTAAAGCAGATCTCTTTTATTTACAGACATTGATGTTGGTTCTGCATAAACCAATAAAATAAATACTGCGAGAATCCCTGAGAAATAATACCTGCAGTCACCTTAGACACAGTTTATTTACTGCTGTATAAATAGATTCTGGAGGAGGAATCAGAATTGCTGCTTTGTTCTGAGATAAAAGCTGATTAATCTAGACAAGGATGAACTTCACACCCACAATTAGCTGAATTGAACACACTTCATCACACATTCTCTGGGAGGTGATGAGATAAACAAAGCAGGCTTTATATATTTTGTGTTCATTTAAATCCCATTCCATATGCAAAAATGTAGTTGTATAAACCAATGACTAGGAACCTTGCACGTAACTTTGGCTGATGAGAGATGGTGGTGCCCTAGTGAGCTGGCCAGCCAGCTTGTTGGTAGAGAAGGGTCTGTACCATGTACCCAGTACCCCTGAGACCTTGAAGCCGAGGTGTTGAGCCTGGAGGGATAAGGTTGGCAACCACAGGGGATGGGACCCTGTTAGCTATTTGTATCTAGCAAATTGGTGGTTTCCTGATAGATCCTGTAGGCCAGTGGTCATCAACCCTGTCCTCAGGGCCCACTAACAGGCCAGGTTTTATGTATTACCTTGGGGGAGAGGCAGTCTAGAATACTGCAATCACTGAGCAGCAAATGATATCACCTGTGATGTATTTCAGTTATGAGGACAGGGTTGATGACCACTGCTGTAGGCCATAATAATTAGCCAGTCCTTGGGTTTGAGGTCTCCTAAATCCCCAGCAAGATGTTCCTTACTTCCCATAATTTGAGCACTGGTTTGTCAACCACCGGTAGGGGACATTACACACATGTGGCTTTCTCAAATATTCTTTGGAGGAGGACCATCCAGGTCAATGCATTTTAAATATTTGAGCAAGACGCATTTTCTGCTTTATAAAATATACCCCTGTAAGCAGGCTAAAATTCTGGTTAGTGAGATAGCTGCTGCCTCAGCTCGAAGGGAAGCAGCACTTTCTTCTGAGCTTTGCCTCTCTCCCTGTACTGATAATAAAAGGGGGGAGGGCTCTTCCCAGACAGAGTCTGCTGCATGGGAAAGAAAACGCAAACAAACAATCCACAGCATGTAATCTCCAGCTGATTACAGAGAAGAGAGAAGGGGGAGCAATTCCACCTTGAACAGAAAACCTGCCTGTTGTCACATCCACCTTGTAGGGGGATTGCTGGCACCTGCAGTCTGCCCTAAAGATACCAGCCCTGTATACCACCACTATGGACTCTGCCATAGATGGATGCTTGCCTGTGCAGCAAAGCCACAAGCCTGAGTTAAGGCATTAGGGATGCTGGGAAGAGACTGTGCACTTTGTTCAGTTATGTTAAGAGTTTTAAGTAAAACTTTTGAAACTTTGATCTTGCCTGGTCTGAAGTTGCTAAAGGAGTGTATTTATGTAACAGGCACACATAGTCTACAGCATGGGTCAGTAAAGACTTTTGGGGTATGAAGACAGCAGGAGTAATGTGAACCAGAGTAAAGCAAGTGATTACCAAGGGTAACGTAGATTTTAGCAAGCAGCCTATTGTGAAGCGTGTGCCTGTGACAGGTGGGGAAGCCTCTTACAGAGAGGGAGTTGTTTTGGGCAATCTCTCCTGAAGTGGCAAGTCTCCCATAGCAACGGAAGCAGATCTGCACCAAAATTATTTCACTGTAATTTAATGGCCTCCACAGGCACCTCATCTCAATCCAATAAAGCACCTTTAGGATGTAGTGGAACAGGAGATTCGCATCATAGATGTGCAGCCCTCAAATCTGCAGCAACTGCATGATGCTCTCATGTCAGTATGGACCAAAATCTCTGAGGAAGGTTTCCAACACCTTGTTGCATTAATGCCACAAATAATTAGGGTAGTTCTGAAGGCAAAGAGGGGATCCAACCCGGTACTAGCAAGGTGTATCTATTAAATTGGCCAGTATATACAGTGGTGTGAAAAAGTGTTTGCCCCCTTCCTCATTTCCTGTTCCTTTGCATGTTTGTCACACTTAAGTGTTTCGGAACATCAAACCAATTTAAACAATAGTCAAGGACAACACAAGTAAACACAAAATGCAATTTGTAAATGAAGGTGTTTATTATTAAAGGTGAAAAAAAATCCAAACCATCATGGCCCTGTGTGAAAAAGTGATTGCCCCCCTTGTTAAAACATACTATAACTATGGTTGTCCACACCTGAGTTCAATTTCTCTAGCCACACCCAGGCCTGATTATTGCCACACATGTTCACAATCAAGGCATCACTTAAATAGGAGCTGCTTGACACAGTAAGGTCCACCAGAAGATCCTTAAAAGCTACACATCATGCCGAGACCCAAAGAAATTCAGGAACAATTGAGAAAGAAAGTAATTGAGATCTATCAGTCTGGAAAGGGTTATAAAGCCATTTCCAAAGCTTTGGGAATCCAGCGAGCCACAGTGAGAGCCATTATCCACAAATGGCGAAGACATGGAACATTGGTGAACCTTCCCAGGAGTGGCCGGCCGCCCAAAATTACCCCAAGAGCGCAGCGACGACTCATCCAAGAGGTCACAAAAGACCCCACAACAACGTCCAAGGAACTGCAGGCCTCACTTGCCCCAGTTAAGGTCAGCGTTCATGCCTCCACCATCAGGAAAAGACTGGGCAAAAATGGCCTGCATGGCAGAGTTCCAAGGAGAAAACCACTGCTGAGCAAAAAGAACATCAAAGCTCGTCTCAATTTCTCCACAACACATCTTGATGATCCCCAAGACTTTTGGGACAACATTCTGTGGACCGATGAGACAAAAGTGGAACTCTTTGGAAGGTGTGTGTCCAAGTATATCTGGCGTAGAAGGAACACTGCATTTCATAAAAAGAACATTATACCAACAGTAAAATATGGTGGTGGTAGTGTGATGGTCTGGGGCTGTTTTGCTGCTTCAGGACCTGGAAGACTTGCCGTGATAAAAGGAACTATGAATTCTGCTGTCTACCAAGAGATCCTGAAGGAGAATGTCCGACCATCTGTTCGTGTACTCAAGCTGAAACGAACTTGGGTTCTGCAGCAGGACAATGATCCTAAACACACCAGCAAGTCCACCACCGAATGGCTGAAGAAAAACAAAATGAAGACTTTGGAGTGGCCTAGCCAAAGTCCTGACCTGAATCCTATTGAGATGTTGTGGTATGACCTTAAAAAGGCCGTTCATGCTCGAAAACCCTCTAATGTAACTGAATTAGGACAATTCTGCAAAGATGAGTGGGCCAAAATTCCTCCAGGACGCTGTAAAAGCCTCATTGCACGTTATCGCAAACGCTTGGTTGCAGTTGTTGCTGCTAAGGGTGGCCCAACCAGTTATTAGGTTTAGGGGGCAATCACTTTTTCACACAGGACCATGATGGTTTGGATTTTTTTTCACCTTTAATAATAAACACCTTCATTTACAAATTGCATTTTGTGTTTACTTGTGTTGTCCTTGACTATTGTTTAAATTGGTTTGATGTTCCGAAACACTTAAGTGTGACAAACATGCAAAGGAACAGGAAATGAGGAAGGGGGCAAACACTTTTTCACACCACTGTATATACATATACATACGCACACACACTATATTGCCAAAATATTGGGACACCTGCCTTTTCACGCACATGAACTTTAATGGCATCCTAGTCTTAGTCCGTAGGGTTTAGTATTGGCCCACCATTTGCAGCTATAAAAGCTTCAACTCTTCTGGGAAGGCTGTCCACCATGTTTAGGGGTGTGTCTATGGGGAGGTCTGGCTTGCAGTCTCCACCCTAATTCATCCTAAAGGTGTTCTATCGGGTTGGGATCGGGACTCTGTGCAGGCCAGTCAAGTTCCTCCACCCTAAACTCGCTCATCCACACTATATTGCTAAAAGTATTGGGCCACCCCTCCAAATCATTTGGTGGAGGGGGGATTATGGTGTGGGATTGTTTTTCAGGGGTTGGGCTTGGTCCCTTGAAGATGTCAGCATATAAAGACAGTTTGGTCAATTTCATGCTCCCAACTTTGTGGAAACAGTTTGGGGGTGGCCCCTTCCTTTTTCAACATGACTGCACACCAGTGCACAAAGTAAGGTCCATATAGACATGGATGAGTGAGCTTGGGGTGGAGGAACTTGACTGGCCTGCACAGAATCCTGACCTCAACCCAATAGAATACCTTTGGGATGAATTAGGGTGGAGACTGCGAGCCAGGCCTTCTCATCCAACATCAATGCCTGACCTCACAAATGCGCTTCTGGAAGAATGGTCAAACATTCCCAAAGACACACTCCTAAACCTTGTGGACAGCCTTCCCAGAAGAGTAGAAGCTGTTATAGCTGCAAAGGGTGGATCAACTCAATGTTGAACCCTATGGACTAAGACTGGGATGTCATTAAAGTTCATGTGCGTGTAAAGGCATCCCTATACTTTTGGTAATATAGTGCATATATTGTAAGATTGGGGTGATCAGCATGATATGAGTGTGTCTGAAAATAAGGGAATACTTCATGAACAAGACAATGAAGAAAAATGCAATCAGAGAGATATATAAGCAGAAAAAGTTACATATATACCACAACAAAGTGTTACATTGTATACAAGTTAAAGGGTATGAATGTCAGTACTGACCACAGAGTATTACTGGGGAGCATGATGGGATCATCGGCACCTGGCTGTCCCTGACGGTCTTTTCATTGTTTTTAACGCAACATTCAATTGGATGCAGGAAATTATCATGCTCGCCAGCAATACTCTATGGTCAGTACTGACGTTCGTACCCTTTAACTTGTATACAATGTAACACTTTGTTGTGGTATATATGTACCTTTTTCTGCTTATATATATATCTCTCTATGATTGCATTTTTCTTCATTGTCTTGTTCATGAAGTATTCCCTTATTTGCAGACACACTCATATCGTGCTGTTTACAATCAGTACCCCTGAAGAAGAGGGGATTACTCGAAACGCGTTGGATCCTTTTTCCCGTACATGTAGCTTACATGTTCTGTGGCATTTATGATTTTTTCTTATTGTATTGCATTCCCGTTATGTATACTGCATCCCATGTACTGTTGTTTGTATATTCATGTTAATGTATGTTTCACATCTGTATCATTCACAGAATTTTTCTTTATATGGTTTACTCCAAATAAATTCACATACGCATTAATACCCCAAGTAGCCTTTTTGCCATTTAAAGTCCCAATAAGTGGAACACTTTTCTGGTTACCCATTTAACAGGGATGCAGGAGAATTCTTCTTTGCGGACCCACTGGACACCACCCCTTTTCTAACAAAATACACTAGAACACCACGCAGGGGGTTCCACCATTACTGTAACTTGCAAAATCAGCATTATTCAGCCTCCTGGCTTACTCTCTTGCCACACGGCTGTTTCAGGACTCAAACGGAGGCCTTAGGCCTGCTCCTCAGACCAAAAGACTTCTTTAGAGTCAAGCTCTCTCATAGGTTACTCACGAGCAGCACTTTGCTGCTTTGTCACAGACTAAGACCCCTTTCACACTGGGGCGCTT
This sequence comes from Lithobates pipiens, assembly GCF_037356315.1. Taxonomy (NCBI): domain Eukaryota; kingdom Metazoa; phylum Chordata; class Amphibia; order Anura; family Ranidae; genus Lithobates; species Lithobates pipiens. Next base: position 472,771,547 of record NW_027507758.1, on the reverse strand, counting down.
TGCAGGCGCTACAGCTCTAAAAATAGCACCTGCAAAGCGCCCTGAAAGATATATATATATACACACATACATACATACACACACACACAAATGCACCAGGGTAATTAATCTTTTACACAGGTCTTGTAATGTATGTTGTTGGTATTACATATGGAAGGACATGTGAAATCTACTGTAAGATAACTTGCTTCATCTTCTCTGCCTTCCTTCAAACACATTTTGCTGTAGGTGTAATCAGCACGCTGAAAATATCTCTTGTTAACTCTAACTGTGATGTCAGCCTCTGTAGGGGGGTTTGTGTGAAAATCCCAATTAACAGATACTCATGTGACCAGAAAGAATGTTTAGTAAGACGGAGCAAAATATTTCCTATACAGATCGTCCCAAAGTGACCAAGTAATTATTTGTAAATTTGTACATTAGGGTCCAGCTTTAAGCCCAGTCCTGCAAGGTCATGATGCCATGGAGTGGATTTACAAAAAAGCAAATAAACTGTGGCATCGCTTCCCCCAGAACTTTGTGAATGTGGTGACACTGCTAAATTCCATCATCCAATCGTGTGCAAGTAAAAATGCTGTTGTTTTTTTTCCTTGCTCCTTATTGGGTATTCTTTACAAAGTGAATCTTTACCACTATTACATTTACTAAGGACAAGTAGTGCAACTGCATTTGCAAAGTGCACAGTCTATTTGACTTGCGTAAAACCACCCCAGTGTGTTTTTATTTTATTTCTTACTTCTCAGCTATAGTAGAATCTGGATTATTCATCTGTGAAGGAACCCAAGATGTTGCCTTCTCCCCTATGTAACAATCTTTCCATTGGCCTACCATTTTTGGCAAGATGCAGTTTAAACATTTAATTATACTTTCTTAACTCTGACTGCCCATTTATACCTCCTCCTCTGTCTTTAGGTAAACACAATCAAAAAAATAAATCCACCTTAAAATTTTCCACTTCATTTTATTTTGAGCAACGCTCTCTAGATGTTTCTTGCGCTGCTCCATTTCTCTGGAGCTCTCTTCCACAATACACCAAATGTCCCACAAGGTTCCAAGGGTGTAAAAAGTACCATATTTATTGGCGTATAACACGCACTTTTTTCCCCCTAAAATCAGGGGGAAATCGGGGAAGCGTGTTTATACGCCGATCCCCCGCGCTTCCTAACCTTTTCTGCCGCTCTCGGCGGCTTTCAGGTATTTTCGGCCGTTCTCGGGTATATTCGGCCGTTCTTGGCTATTTTCGGCCATTCTCGACTATTTTTGGCCACATCCGGCTGTTCTCGGTGGCTGTTGGAAAGAACGGCCGAGTGTGGCCGAAAATAGGCGAGAAGGGCTGAAAATAGCCGAGAACGGCCAAGTGCGGCCGAAAATACCTGAAAGCCGACGAGAACGAGCGCCACCGAGATACACAGGACACCCGCTCTGTATCTTGGTGGTGCCATTTTTAAAATGGCAAGGAGACAAGCCTGCAGTGGAAGGCTGCAATGCAAGGCTGCAAAGCAATGCAAGGCTGCAAATGACACTGACAAGGCTGCAGTGCAAGGCTGCAAATGACACTGACAAGGCTGCATTGATGGGCATTTAAATGTAAGTTTTTTTCCTTAAACTTCCCTCCTAAAAGTTTTCTTCTTTTAAATTCCCTCCTAAACTTGGGGTGCGTGTTATATGCCGGCGCGTGTGATATACACCAATAAATACGGTATTTACCAAACTCACAATTGTTTTCACATCACCTAAACTACATTAACATCTCCCACCACATTTACTGCGACCAGATCCTCTTACATTTTTGTATACATTTTTTTGGTTGCATTCTTGTCCCATTCCAACTGTTACCTGTTTGAATAATAAGGGTCTGTTGGGGGCTCCTCTGTACAGGGAAAGATGTAAATGGTTTCATGTACATTTCAAATCAATATGTGACGTTGTACTTTATACATAATAAATATAAAGAAAAAAATGATAAATACCAATGCATCTCATCATTTTATATAACTCTGCTGAAAGTGTAAGCTCTGTATATGTGGTTCTGGTTCTGGGAACATCTGCAGTGATGTGGATTCTCCGTGCAGGAATATATAGTGACATGTTAACCCCTGGGTACATACAATGTTTACAGAGTATTTTAACACTGTGCATATGGATAAAAAGAACAATGACAGATAATGAGTGTATAGACAGAGAAAACAATTATAGGACACTACTACTGAACGTATGAATTCTAGATGCTGTAACTGGTGAATCAGTATTTAGCGGTGAGGAGAGAACAGTAATATGAGTGTCAGCACTGAGTACATGAATAGTGGCAAAAAAGATGGATTATTAACCCTGTATGTATGAGAAATAGGTCAGCATTTAAATGAGGAGCACTGTGCAGTAAGAATAGAGTTCAGCATTGAAAGTATGACGCACAGTGCAATGTAAAAGAGGAGCATTGTGCAGAATGGAGAGAGAGTTCAGCACAGAGTGAGGAGCACTGTGTGATATAGAGAGTGTTAAGCACTAGAAGTGTAGGGCACCATGTAGTTTAGAGAGGGTTCAGCACTAGAAGTGTGGGGCACCATGCAGTTTAGAGAGGGTTCAGCACTAGAAGTGTAGGGCACCACGTAGTTTAGAGAGGGTTCAGCACTAGAAGTGTGGGGCACCATGTAGTTTAGAGAGGGTTCAGCACTAGAAGTGTGGGGCACCATGCAGTTTAGAGAGGGTTCAGCACTAGAAGTGTGGGGCACCACGTAGTTTAGAGAGGGTTCAGCACTAGAAGTGTGGGGCACCATGCAGTTTAGAGAGGGTTCAGCACTAGAAGTGTGGGGTACCATGCAGTTTAGAGAGGGTTCAGCACTAGAAGTGTAGGGCACCATGTAGTTTAGAGAGGGTTCAGCACTAGAAGTGTGGGGCACCATGCAGTTTAGAGAGGGTTCAGCACTAGAAGTGTAGGGCACCATGCAGTTTAGAGAGGGTTCAGCACTAGAAGTGTGGGGCACCATGCAGTTTAGAGAGGGTTCAGCACTAGAAGTGTAGGGCACCATGTAGTTTAGAGAGGGTTCAGCACTAGAAGTGTGGGGCACCATGCAGTTTAGAGAGGGTTCAGCACTAGAAGTGTAGGGCACCATGCAGTTTAGAGAGGGTTCAGCACTAGAAGTGTAGGGCACCATGCAGTTTAGAGAGGGTTCAGCACTAGAAGTGTAGGGCACCATACAGTTTAGAGAGGGTTCAGCACTAGAAGTGTAGGGCACCATGCAGTTTAGAGAGGGTTCAGCACTAGAAGTGTAGGGCACCATGCAGTTTAGAGAGGGTTCAGCACTAGAAGTGTAGGGCACCATGCAGTTTAGAGAGGGTTCAGCACTAGAAGTGTAGGGCACCATGCAGTTTAGAGAGGGTTCAGCACTAGAAGTGTAGGGCACCATGCAGTTTAGAGAGGGTTCAGCACTAGAAGTGTAGGGCACCATGCAGTTTAGAGAGGGTTCAGCACTAGAAGTGTAGGGCACCATGCAGCTTAGAGAGGGTACAGCACTGAGAGTGTGGACAGCTCCTAGTGTTCTACTTACATGGTAGGGATTCTAGGCAGATCTCGGCTCTCGTCTCCTGCAGAACACAGATCTGTGGATGGTGTCTGTAGCTCCAGCTCAGAGTGTGTTACAGATGGAGAAAAGGGCGTAGACGGATCTTCATTAACACATTTCTAGGTATAGACAGAACAGTAGGCTTATGAAGTGGCAGCTTAATTCACACAAGCAGAATGTGAAGTTACACATTTTTTTTTAGGAGTGAAACATCACATTTTAATGACATCCTGGATCTAGGATTGGTTTCCCCAAGCAACAGGGAAATTGAAAGGTTAGTAAAACACAAACCATGACTTGGCCTATAAGAAGGCTGTTTACTATTAATCAGTGATAAATGTTGGGCAAGGATGTGGCTATAGTCACAGATGTATGATTTATCCAGGCAATAAGGCTAGTAAAAAAAACAGTAGGGTGAATGCTCTGTACAGTCGGATCACAAATCCCCAGCATATTGTGATAAAAACAGTGTGCACGTGGTTTCAGTTATTTTAATGCGAACCTGCAGGTCAATATCAGCCAGGATCTATTGTAGTACAAATGAGTTGGCAAGGAGCTGGGTAGATAGGAGGAAAGATCAGAGTGGCCAACTTTATTGTCCAGTCACAGACTGGCAGAAGGAGGGAACCAAGCTTGGTTTCTTAATTTCAGCAAAGGAAAATTAGGTCACCCACTTGACTGTGAAGTTAAGGATGTATATATACACTCACTGGCCACTTTATTAGGTAAACTTTGCTAGTACCGGGTTGGACCCCCTTTTGCCTTCAGAACTGCCTTAATTCTTCATGGCATAGATTCAACAAGGTGTTGGAAACATTCCTCAGAGATTTTGGTCCATATTGGCATGATAGCATCACGCAGTTGCTGCAAATTTGTCGGCTGAACATCCATGATGCCAATCTCCCGTTCCACTTCTTCTACAGTCCAATTTTGTTTTTTGTTTTTCCAGTTTCCTGTTCCTAGCTGACAGGAGTGGCACCTGGTGTGGTCTTTTGCTGCTGTAACCCATCTGCTTCAAGGTTCGATGTGTTGTGCATTCAGAGATGGTATTCCTTGGTTGTAATGAGTGGTTATTTGAGTTACTGTTGCCGTTCTATCATTTTGAACCAGTCTGCTCATTCTCCTTTGACCTCTGACATCAACAAGTTATTTTCGTCCACACAACTTCCGTTCACTGGATATTTTCTCTTTTTTGGACCGTTCTCTGTAAAACCTAGAGATGGTTGTGCGTTGAAATCCCAGTAGATCGGCAGTTTTTGAAATACTCAGATTAGCCTGTCTGGCACCAACAACCATGCCACGTTCAAAATCACTTAAATCCCTTTCTTCCCCATTCTGATGCTCCGTTTGAACTTCAGCAAGTCATCTTCACCACGTCTAGATGCCTAAATGCATGGAGTTGCTGCCATGTAAGTGGCTGATTAGAAATTTGTGTTACCAAGCAATTGAACAGGTGTACCTTATAAAGTGTTCATTGAGTGTATATTTGAATTGTCTGTGCTATGTTTTCTTTAACCTGAGATAGATAGGAATAGCTTTTCCAATTTTCCTCCTGCATGAGCTGTGCTAATGGGTAGACGTAAACACAAAGCTTATGAGGGCATATGATTTTGAACTGTTGCTAATCATATTTTTTATATTAGACCTTAAAACAACCTTCTTATCCAAGGTTTACAGAAACAGTAGTTATGTAATAAATCAGTGAATATGAAGTAGTTAATATGAATCAGTGAACAAAGAATCTGCACTGTAAAATCTGCAAAGGGAGATCAGAGCAGATGTTCCTGCATTTGGGAAAAGGAGTTCAGTTGGTTATGTGTACATGCTGATGGAAAGGTTCACTATAAGACATAATAAAACGATAGAGAATAAAGGGATCCAAACCGTACAATCTCAAACTGCTCCTGCAGTAACCTTTGCATGCGAGTAAGTACGGTAGATCCCATGTCCATTCTTACATGCTCTCCTAATAGCCAGATTAAATGCCCACATTACTGGCGTTGTCCTTAGTGATGGTTTGTTTACTAACTAAAACACTGGAGGCAATGACATTAAGGTAATAAACTGCATCCACAACAATGTGGGAGAGAGAATGAGCCGGGCCTGTGATGCAGAGGAGCCCATCCTTGGCCAGATACAATTAGTGAATTAAACATTCTTACTGGGCTGGGTAATTTCATTAAAGGAAGCTGAATGGACAATTATATCTGGAATAGAACATCACATTGAGGAAATGAAGACAAATCAGTGTGGGGAGCAGGCAGGAGGACCCACAGAAGAACATTTAATAAGAGGTCTCAGCAACTCTACTCCTCATACTGAAGGACCCGCGCTGCCATCCACAGCCCATCATCCTATCTGAGGACATCTGAACTACACAGGCAGGTTTGTGCTATTTAGAGGGACAGGTGAGTCCACAAAGGGCCTAGATTCTATCATAGGTTATACTTTTCTATATCATTATTAGCTCCCACCACACTGAACTTCACCAGGTGGGGGTGTTTGTCCTATAATTTTGAAAGGAGTATAAGGTCATGGACACATGGGCTTCATCTCAACAGCAATGTGTAGAGCAAGTTTATGCAATGCATTGGTAAAATTTTCAGAAAGCATCAAGCAGCTTTGTTGAAGATATTAACTACTGCAGCTCTGGAAGATTTTACCTCCTCCATGACCAGGCCATTTTTTGCTATTCTGCACTGCGCTACGTTAACTGACAATTGTGTGGTCATGCAACACTTTGGGGTTGATTTACTAAAGACTAATCCACTTTTCACTACAAGTGCACTTGAAAGTGCAATCGCTGTAGATCTGAGGGGGACATGCAGGGAAAATAAACAGCATTTTTGCTTGTACATGATTGGATGATAAAATCAGCAGAGCTTCCCCTCATTTCAGATCTTCCCTTCAGATTTACAGCGAGTGCACTTCCAAGTGCACTTGTAGTGCAGTGTGTATTTGCCTTTAGTAATTAAACTCCTTTATATAATTTTTTTTTCACACAAATAGAGCTTTCTTTTGGTGGTATTTGATTGTTTGGGGTTTCTATTTTTTTATTATATAAAATAAAATAAAAAAACAATAATATGTTTTACTTTCTGTTAAAAAACATTCAATAAAAAAAAATGATAAATAAATTGATGATGAAGTATAATTTCATAATACATTTTGGTCAAAATGTATTCTGCTACAAAAAATCCCAATAAGTGTATGTTAATTGTTTTGCCTGAAAGTTATAGGGTCTACAAACGATGGTATATATGCTGTATTTTCTATTTATTTATTTATTTTATACTAGTAATGACGGTGATCAGCGACTCATAGTGGGACTGTGATAGTGAGAGAGGGCAGTCTCACAATAACACTTTGTGGGAACTAACCAACTGACTTACTGCCACTGACTTTTGCAGTGACACCAATACAGTGATCAGTGCCAATAATATTCACTGTCACTGTACTAATGACACTGTCTGGGAAGGGGTTAACATCTAGGGGCAATCAAGGCGTTTACTGTGTGCCTAACAATGTGTAATGTGTGTAATACGTGCTGCTTTTTTTTAATTATAGATCAATTTGTTTTATCTCCCTGCTTTGCAGGGAAAAGAAACAACGTGATCGTTCCCTCTGTACAGAGCCCTGTGGGTTATCAAACAGGGCTAGGGACTGTGATTGGACACAATGGCACATGAATAATTGGCTGGGATCTGTGGACAAACTCCCCCTGTGTCAAATCACAGGGGAGCGGGCAGGTGGGGGCATGCGCCCGAAACCCAGAAACAGGCAGCGACATACAGGTATGTTGCTCTGACTGCAGAAGCTACCCCGTCTCAGTGTATGTACTGAGGCGGATTGGCAAACACTTAAAGCAACCTGCAGCTACAGTTTAGGAAAGTTAAACATGGATAGTGGAAGTGTTGGCCATGATTCTAAACAAGCTGTGATCAAGCTTCAGTTGTCTTTTAACAAGTTTCAAGTAGTGCTAAAGGTGAAGGTATGGACAAAGTAATCCCATACATCTCTCCAATACAGGCACAGTTTTCCAAAGTTTAAAAATTCTGATCCCACCAGAAATCCAGTGTGCTCCAACCTCCCAGTGCTGCACTAAAATCTCATGCAGTGTCGTCAGCCCTGGCCACTCTTTTATTTTGTAGATTACAGACAACCGCCCCACTATGTGATAAAGATGAGAAGAGGTCACTATCACACTTACTGTCCTAGGCTGACAATGTTGTTCCTCCAAAGATACAGTACAGTGAGTGAGCATTTTCACCTTAGGACAGGAAGTGCTTTACTGGCAGGATCACCAGGTGAAGAAATAGAATGGGTGTTGTAAATCAGGATCTTTATGTAGTAATCCTACAGAGCTTCTTTTCCCTCAGGACTTGACATGAGTGGACAGAATAAGAAGCCAGTGAATGGCGACAAGGCGGTGAATACATGTGTGGACAGGAGTGCTAGAAAGAAGAGGGAACGGATAATTAGGAAGAAGATTTCATCCTTGGCTGTGCTCTGTGGATCCCTGAAGACTCACAAGTATGATCTCAAAATCCAACTAAACTCATTGCATTCAATTGTCTCTTAATTTGGAATCATATTCCTCTTTCTCCCTTTCTTCCCAAGTTGGCCCTCTTTTTAGTCAGATGTATAGACTTCTATAAAAATGTACTGTTTAACTGCCAAAAGAGTTTTTATACTCTACCCTTCTTGTAACCAGGGATGTATCCATAGGGAGAGATCAGCCTTTCTTTCTGCTAAAAGGTGTCCCTCTTTTTCACGTTAGAAAGTTGGAAGCTTTGTATAATTTTTATTACAATGTCACACTAATTGCATAGGGTTAGTCTATAGAAATCAGACAACTATGCCTGGTTTTCTTACTGAAAACTCACTAAATGGTATTTCTGCATTTTTTTGGTCGGCTGTGGTGGTTTCATATTCATCATTTTTTAAACAGAGCTGTAGACACTAGAGAACAGACCCACTTCACACACAAGCACTGAACATGAGATGAATTGTGGTCCTGTGTAGTCAGATTTTCCTCCTGCACTTATCTTCTCTTAGTAAAGTGATGGACCACCTAGCACCCTGCTTGGGTGCTTCAGCCAAGATACAGCTTCCCCCATTCTAAAACCAGAAACCAGGTATCATAGCTGAGCATTGCACCCAAGAACTAGATGACACTAGCTTAGGTGCAAACTGGTACTGACTTTATTGTAAGCTCACACAGACTATATACCACACAAAATCCAGTAAGGGCTTGATCATATTATCCTAAACAATGCAAACTGTAAACAGTAATATCAGTGAATCTAATGAATGGCTAACGTAATGGTTCAGTAACAAGTTAAATGGACACAATGCTAGTCACATCTCCAAGAGTATTATCAGACAGACAGAAACAAGAGGTGACTCAATTAATAATGGGAATTCACACCTAGGAGGCACACAATGGCCAAATTATGTCATGAGAGAAAGACAGTTGCATAGTTACATAGTTAGTCAGGTTGAAAAAAGACACACGTTCATCCAGTTCAACCATAAAAAATAAATAAATAAAATAAAAAATATCATACAATCCCATATACCCAATCCTATACCCACAGTTGATCCAGAGGAAGGTGAAAAAAAAACAACAGAAAAGCAAGATCTAATTTGCTATAGCAGGGGAAAAAATTCCTTCCTGATCCCAGAGAGGCAATCGGATTTTCCCTGGATCAACTTTACCTAAAATGTTAGTACCCAGTTATATTATTATGTACATTTAGGCCGGGTTCACACCGCTGCAATGCGGGAACGCCGCGAATCCGCGGCGTTTTCCCGCATCGCACACCTCCTGCCGGCAGTTCACACTGCCCTATGCGGACGGCTGGGAGTGTCAATGATATGTTAATGACACCCCCAGATCCGTCCGCATATCGCAGTGCGATCTGCCAACTCGCACAGGAATCGGATCGCATGGTGTGAACCCCCATGCGATCCGATTCTGTTGCGGACCAAAAAAAGGGTCCCGTGCGAGTTTGCAGCGGGAGCGATGCGAATTCAGCCATACTATCTGTATGGCTGTACTCGCATCGCTACGGAGATCGGATGTGATTTGCGGTGCGAATCACATCCGGATCTCCCCCCGCAGCAGTGTGAACCCAGCCTTAGGAAAGAATCCAGGCCTTTCTTAAAGCAATCCACTGAGCTGGCCAGAACCACCTCTGGAGAGAGTCTATTCCACATTTTCACAGCCCTTACTGTGAAGAAACCTGGAGATGAAATCTCTTTTCCTCTAGACATAAATCATGCCCCCTTGTCCTCAGTGATGACTGTAAAGTGAATAAGTCAACACCAAGTTCACTATATGGACCCTTTTTATATTTGTACATGTTGATCATATCCCCCCTTAATCTCCTCTTATCAAGAGTGAATAAATTCAGTTCCTCTAATCTTTCCCCATAGCTGAGCTCCTCCATGCCTCTTATCAGTTTGGTTGCCCTTCTCTGCACTTTCTCCAGTTCCCTGATATCCTTTTTGATAACTGGTGCCCAAAACTGAACTGTATATTCCAGATAAGGTCTTACTAATGATTTGTACAGGGGCAAAATTATCTCTCTCTCTATCTCTCTGGAGTCTATACCTCTCTTAATACAAGAAAGGACTTTGCTTGCTTTGGAAATGGCAGCTTTGCATTGCATGCTATTATTGAGCTTATGATCTACCAAAACCCCCAGATCCTTCTCCATCATTAATTCCCCCAGTTGTACTTCCCCTAGCATGGATGAAGCATGCATATTCTTAGCCCCCAAGTGCATAACTTTACATTGATCAACATTAACCACTTCAGCCCCAGACCATTTTGCTGGTCAAAGACCAGATCACTTTTTGCGATTCGGCACTGCGTCGCTTTAACTGACAATTGTGCAGTCGTGCGACGTGGCTCCCAAACAAAATTGGCGTCCTTTTTTCCCCACAAATAGAGCTTTCTTTTGATGGTATTTGATCACCCCTGCGGTTTTTATTTTTTGCGCTATAAACAAATATAGAGCGACAATTTTGAAAAAAAAACGCATTATTTTTTACTTTTTGTTATAATAAATATCCCCCAGAAATATATAAAAAACATTTTTTTCCCTCAGTTTAGGCCGATACGTATTCTTCTACATATTTTTGGTAAAAAAAAAATCGCAATAAGCGATTATTGATTGGTTTGCACAAAAGTTATAGCGTTTACAAAATAGGGGATAGTTTTATGGCATTTTTATTAATAATTTTTTTTTAATAGTAATGGCGGCGATCAGCGATTTTTATTGTGACTGCGACATTATGGCGGTCACAACATTTTTTACACATTTTTGGGACCAATGTCATTTATACAGCAATCACTGCTATATAAATGCAGTGATTCCTGTGTAAATGACACTGGCAGTGAAGGGGTTAACCAGTGGGTGGCAGTGTAGGGGTTAAGTGTTCCTAGGGGTGTGTTACTAACTGTGGGGGGCTGGGCTTTCATTTAGTGAACACTGATCTCTGCTCCAATCACATGGAGCAGAGATCAGCATCACTAGTTGCTAGGCAGATCGGGGAAATGCTGTTTACAACGGCATTTCTCCGTTCAGCCACCCCGCGAGACGATCGCGGGTATGCTCGCGGCGATCGAATCCACGGGACCCGCAACCGGACTCACGGGGGTCCCGACCAGCACGCGAGCGGCATTAAAGATTGGACGTAACTGTACGCCAGTATGCCTGCCCGTGCCATTCTGCCAACGTACATCGGTGTGCGCTGGTCGGGAACCGGTTAAACCTCATCTGCCCAATTAGACAGTGCATTGAGGTCGGCTTGTAAATTGGAGACATCCTGTAAGGACGTTATTCCACTGCATAGTTTAGTGTCATCTGCAAAGACAGAAATGTTACTGTTAATCCTAGACCCTATATCATTTATAAAGATATTAAAAAGTAAGGGTTCCAGCACTGAACCTTGGGGTACACCACTGATAACCTTAGACCATTAAGAGTAAGAATCATTAACCACTACTCTCTGAATTCTGTATTTTGGTCAGTTTTCTATCCATTGACAAACTGATATTTCCAAGCCGGTAGACTTTACCTTACACATGAGCCATGTGTGCGGAACTGTGTCAAACGCTTTTGCAAAATCCAAGTACACCACGTCCACCGCCACCCCTCTAAGGTTTTACTTACCTCCTCATAAAAAGAAATCAGGTTTGTTTGACAACTTCTGTCTTTTATGAATCCATGCTGCCTGTTGCTTAAAATATTTTTTTCCAGCAAGAACACGTCTATGTGGTATTTTATTAAACTCTCCAGTATATTCCCGACTATAGAAGTTAAACTAACAGGTCTATAGTTACTTGGTAAAGACTTTGTTCCCTTTTTAAATATAGGCACCACATTGGTCCTACACCAATCCAGTTATACTATTCCCGTCAATAATGAGTCCCTAAAAATTAGATACAATGGTGTTGTAATTACAGAGCTCAATTCTTTTAGGATCCGTGGGTGGATGCCATCTGGTCTAGGTGCTTTATCCACCTTTATTTTGTCTAAATATTTCTGGACCGTATCTCTTTTGAGTCATTGTGGATCATTTGGAGCTGTGTCACAACCACCCCCATTATGGACATGAGCTCCCCAATGCCCCTTTGTATACACACAGCTGAAGAAAGTATTTAATAAATTTGCCTTCTCTTTGTCCCCAGTCACCAACTCTAGATGATTTTGTAAAGGGCTTACATGCTCAGACCTGACCCTTTTACTATTAATATATTTGAAGAATTTTTGGGGGTTTGTCATCTTTTGCAATCTGTCGTTCGTTTAGAGTTTTTGCATCCTTGATTTCCTTTTTACATATTCTGTTATATTCTTTGTAACATTTAAATGACACTAGTGTTCCTTCATTTTTATATTTTTTAAAAGCTCTTTTCTCATAGTTTATAGCTTTTAAACTTTGGCCGTGAGCCACATAGGTTTTATTTTTAGCATTTAAACTTATTGCCAATGGGAATATACTTTGCAGTGAGTTCACAAACACTTTGAAGAATTCCCATTTCTGTTCTGTGTCCATTGATGCTAATATTCCCTCCCAGTCCAAGTCCTGGAGAGCGGCCCGCATCCTTCTGAAATTTGCTCTCTTGAAGTTATCTTCAAGTTAAGTGTTTTTATCTTTCCAGTATGCATTTTTTGCGTACCGCTAACATCAAATAAAATCATGTTATGTTCGCTGCTACCAAGATGTTCCTTTATATGAACATTAGTAATATCATTCCTAGTTGGGGCCTCAAAAAAAAAGAAATTGTCCTGTAATAGGTTTATAAATTAATACATTTTTGCCCTTTAACTGTCCCAGTAGTGCCATTACTCCAGGCAATTTCTGTATAGTTAAAAATCCCCATTATTATCACCTTCCCAGCCCTTGCAGCCCTTTCCATCTGTGCAAGGAGCAGAGTCTCCAACTGGTCAGGAGACCCCAGACCGGGGGGGGATTGAAGTAGTGAATGTTGGTTTGGGCATAAATCTATCTGGGGAGTCCTCCAGTTCACAGAGTCTGTGTGATTCCGTGAGACATGAACCCGAATCTGAAGCAGAACAACTCCAAAGGTCCCCCAGGCACACCCCTCCCAAAAAATAGAGCCAACTCAAAAGCCAGGGCCCATAGTCAGCGGGAAAGAGGCTTCCCTGCAGTACCCTACAAAAGCCCCTGTTCCGGGTGTATGTCACATGTAATCTCTGAAAACTTCTTTAGACTAAGATAGAAACAACACCCGACAACAATAAGTGCCATAGGAAATGTGTATACAGTGAAGTATATCTATCAGTTTTTTTTGTGCAGATGGAGGGAACTAATCCACAAATATTTTTTCTTGGTATTGAAGCAGACCTATCAATAAAGATGAACTCTAGGAAACAAACTTTCTGGCTACTTTCTATGTAAAAAATACCTCTAATTGTACATTCATTCTGTGCAAATGGGACAAAAAATTAATTTTATTTCCTGTGCTGGATGAATGTTTTTCATTAATTTAAAATGGAAAAACTATATGATACGTACCACCATCAAGTGGCCAGTATTTTCCATTTTAAAAATAATGAAAAACTTGCACCCAGCAAAGAAAATAGCTTAAAGCCAACCTTCAGTCTTTTTTCTCATCTTTCCATCTATGTAATCTTCTGCCTTTGTTGTCTTTGGATAGTATTTTTTTTCTGCTAGTAAATACCTTATACAGCCCACTTCCTATTTCTTTTCTGATAAAAAGCCTAGTATCATGACATCATGTGATGTACACTTGAGCGTTACAGAGTCACGTAGCTAAATTTAAATAGCTAACATAGGGTACCAGGTTCTCTTAGCCATATGTGTTTTGATCCAGGATGCATCCTTCAGCTAAGCCTGCGCCTGCGCACAGCCTTCTCCTGAAGAGTCCTCCCCTGGGGTTCTTCGGTTGCTGGGCCTCTCCCTTCAAATGAGACAGCACCTGGCCACCCCCGGATGAGTAGGCCCCAAAATCCAGTCAGGCTTGTCCCTGCAGTTGTGTCGCCTTGGGCCAGCCGGCCCCGAAACTTGGGATGCATGGTTTCGCACCCCAGGCCAGGAGGGCCATGGGGCTGGGTCAGGAGGACCACCAGAACTGAACAGACAGAAAATAAAGATGGAACCCTGAACCACGTGGTGTCGGTACCTTAAATACAACCTCCCAGAATATACAACAGGAAACACTACCACTGGGCTGTCCTCATCGTCTGGGGAAGGAAAAACAAAAACAAAGACTTTCAGTCCTGAAAGTCGAGTACCTGAACTCAAAATTTGGGATGAGGGATGGAAAGGAAAAGGAAAACATTGAACATGTATTACGTTAAACAGTTGACATAAAACCAGTCACATAATACACAAACCCCAATACCTGACTATCTACACCACCCACTCTCTGGTAGCTTGATAGGTGATCTTGGTGAGTCCTGAAAAGAAAATACACAAAGCAATGAACCAGATACTATGTGTACAATTATAGGAGGCAAAGTCCCATTCCCAACAGAAAATGAGACTCTCCCTCCAGTATCGTTGACCTACATGCCTACGTGCAATTGTCCAAGTGTTTTTTGCAAACTCCCACCATCTAGTGGCAAGAGCAACAAAATGCAAGTCCTTCATACAAGTGCTGTGGCTGGTAGATAACCTTGACATGGAGCTTTCCTCTAGTAAACCTAACACTATCTAACTAGCCCCACAGTCCATGTACTTTTTTTTTTTCAGCAGAGGGAAAATGTTTTCCCCTTTGGCATCCACAGTGGTGATGAAGTATACTACATTGTTCTTTCCCGGCCGGCAAATTACAACTTTATCAGAGTATATGTGTCTTCCAAAGCTCCAGTTCTGAAGACACCCGGGGGAAACGTTCGTACATACTGGGAGAACATCCTTGTTTCCTAAAGGGCTTTGGTATTTTCAGATAGTCGCAAACATCACTGGCATACCAATGCTCTCGGTTTTTCTCAATCTCTTGCATAATTTCCTTGGGAACATAGGGGAACTCCAAACCATATTCTGTAGCCACCCGCTTATTCAGCAGCCACTGGGATCGTGCGAGCCTAGGCAGAGCTCGGGCACTTCCATCCCCGGGAGGCACACAAGAATTTGGTAATTTATGTACCATAGAAAAAGACATTCTCTTGGACTCTGACAAACTGAAATTTTTGGGTAAAGTCAAGTCAATGGTTGTAGGGGTTCCCACCCGAGGCGATGCACTCCCTGAATTCAAAGCCAACCAGCTAGATACATTGCATGTTGTGGCCACATCATCTGCATTGGCCCATAACATTTCCTGGGACAAAGTCTCAAACAGATTGTCATCCCCTGACAAATCAGACAGAGAATCTATTTCTGAGTCCCGCAGCTCCTCTGCTGGCAAATATTTACATACAGTCCCACTCATTACAACTTTCCCAGAACTCTCAACCGTATCTGCAGTGGATTCCTTGGGAACGATCTCTTTCCCCCAATCCGATCCAGGTGAATTCTGAGTTAGGCCTCTACCGCGGCCGCAAGAGGGTTTCACGTACCCCACCTTCCTCTGAGCAGGCTTAGGGATTATGGTAATGGTGGACGAAGCAGTGTTCATGATGTCCGGAGTAACCCCTCCGGTGATGGTGGTGACAGCATCTCCCTCCAGGATACTGGTTGTGGTTGGTATACAAGTTGCAGGCCTCGCCACAGGAGCACATACAGCAGACTCCTCATGGCAATGCCCGTGGCCCAGTCCATATGGTATGCACGAGACGGCACGGTCGGTTGCTCCACTTTAAATAAGTACTCTCCACATTTCAGGCATCGGACAAACAGCCGGGGACTTGCGACCAGTCCCTTGCACCTGTTACAGAACATTCCCAGTGCCTCGACATCTCCTGTTGTATACAGTACAAAACACCCCTGCGGTCTCGGGCGAATTCCTGTATCTGTGAGCAAAGTCCCAGGCAGTCTCACACTTGTGGCATTTCCCACTGAAGGCATCCTGGGTCCCATGATGGACGATGTTCCTGGCATCCGGGACATTTTTTTCTCCTTTGCACAGACTCTTTTCCTCTTTCTCCTATGATACACTCACGCGGTGCCTCATGCAGGAAAAGAAACAGGCAAGACTCCTCCCACTGGTTCCTCCGGTCACGCAACTCGCAGGCTTTTTTTCAACTCCGCCCACAGTCTATGCACCAGGCAGTGGCCATCAATCACTCCATGTAAATATGGCGCAGTCCAAAAAACAAACCCTCTACCATATAAATTCCACACAGACAATTCTCTTTAGTTGCGAGAGGTAACGGCAAATCCCAGACGAGCCCCCACATGTAGCACTGACCCCCGAAGGAGCTGCTGGTTTTATTGGGCTTACCACTACCTCCTTGTTTGCCTCTCCATCTAGGGATTCCTGTGATAGATGGCCCAAAGAATGTGGAAACTGACACTGAATCTTCTTTTGGGTTATTTATTTGGAACAGAAACAGAGTCTTTCAATAAAGGGTACAGGGTTAGGAGTAAGTTCAGGTACAAAAAAAAATAATTATGGAAGTCCTTATAGAAAATCCAGAGAATAAAGACCGTTTCACAACTGGATTTAACAACCCCCGGCTAGACCTCCTAACACTAGGCCTAGCAGCCGGTAGGGTGTTCGACAAAGTCTCTGCCACAGACTTGTGATGTACTTTTGAGCATTACTAAGGAACGTAGATAAATTTAAATAGCTAACATACGGTACCAGGTTCTCTTAGCCGATCCGGTGATACCATATGTGTTTTGATCCAGGATGCGTCCTTCAACTAAGCCTCCAGGCTCCTTCAGAGAAGCCAGCCTTGCGCACAGCCTTCTCCTGAAGAGTCCTCCCCTGGGGTTCTTCAGTTGCTGTGCCTCTCCCTTCAGATGAGACGGCACCGGACCACCCTCGGATCAGTAGGCTCCAAAATCCAGTCAGGCCTGTCCCTGCAGTTGCGTTGCCTCGGGCCAGCCGGCCCCAAGACTTGGTATGCATGGTTCTGCACCCCAGGCCAGGAGGGCCATGGGGCTGGGCCAGGAGGACCACCAGAACTGAACAGACAGAAAATAAAGATAGAACCCCGAACCACGTGGCGTTGGTACCTTAAATACCACCTCCCAGAATGCACAGCAGGAAACACTCCCACTGGGCTGGTTCCGAGAAAACAATGGCATTAAATACACCCAGCTGGACTGCGTTTCTACTCTTGCCGGCAGTGACAGCGACACCTACGGTCAAGGAGAACCCAGTGCAACCCAGCTGGACTGGTACTGAAACCAGAAATTTTGTGAAATAGTCCTGAAATCCAACTGTGGTTTCAGGCAAATTAACTTTTCAAAAAAACATAGCGCTTGCTCGTCAGGAGTCACACATTTTTATAAAATACACCCCTACATTTATACAGCCTGTACACTATTAAAAGCATTGCACTTCTGGTGCTGAAACTTAGATTCTGGTTTAGTACAGTGATGATAGTGGGTTGCTCACACTATCTCATCCGTTTACAAAATGCCTTGTACTTTCTTCAAAGAATAGAAGGCATTCTGAATGGGAAAGGGGAGCGGAGGGATGCATGAACATCAGAATGTGATCACTGTACTAGAGCCTGAACTATACACTTCAGTGCCAGAAGTTAGGCACTTACAGTAGTGCAATGGCTGAATAAAATATAAGCTGGCCATACATAGAGTGAATTTCAGCCAATTCATCCTATCAGACACCAATTGATCGAACATCTCTTGACTGAAGAATCAAAGGAGCCAGATAAAAAAAATGCCTGCTGAACAGCCCCTGCATCCAATCAGATGCAGGCACTGTTTGGGTATTTGCACAGCTGGTGGAGTTGGCTGTCAAAGTACAATAGCTGCAGTTGAAGATTCATCCATCTATCCTATGAAGCAGGCTGGGAAAAAAACAAAAAAAACATGTAAATGGCTAACTTAAAGTGGTTGTAAACCCTTACAACCAACTTTGACCTACAGGTAAGCCTTAATCTAGGCTTACCTGAAGGTCTAAGAAATATCTCCTAAACATATACGGTTTAGGAGATATTTACCCGAAGACAGCCGTAGACAGCGGCGCGCAGGCCGCAGATCGCGGCAATATGCCGCGAGTGTCGGCTCCTGTGCGCATGCGCGGGAGTGACGTCATTGCTGCTCCAGCGAATCACAGCGCCAGAGCAGCGAGACCCGGAAGTCACTCCAGGATCCATGGCAGCGGTGGACATGAAGATGGAGGACCGCTTCGGGGGCTTCATTCTCAGGTAAGTTATTCATAATGAGCTAGTATGCTATGCATGGATTAGTATGGATTGTAAAAAATGGTCCCCCAAAATCCATACCAAACCCTTATCTGAGCATGCCAACCGGCAGGTCAGGGAAGAGAGGGGACCAGTGAGTGCCCTCCCCCCTGAACCATACCAGGCCGCATGCCCTCTCTGCCCCCCCACCCCAAAGCACCCTGCCCCCATGTTGATGAGGACAAGGGTCTCTTCCAGACAACCTTAGATGCTGGTTGTCAGGGTATGCAGGTGGGGAGACCCCCCCCCTTATGTGAATGGATATCGGGTACATGATACCCCTACCCATTCACCAAAAAAGCTGTGAAATGTAATAAATACATAAGACACCACCGGTTACCTGCTAACAAAAATGAAAAAGTCCGCTCTTGGTCTGTTGATGTCTTCATTTGTTTTGTTGTTGCCCGCTCTCTGCCAACTCTTATATAGCAATGGGGCGTGGCCATCCAATGGCATCACCCAGAGAGTCCACCCCTTGTGCCAAGAGGCAGGCTCTCCGAGCGATGTCATTGGATGACCACGCCCCATTGCTATATAAGAGTATGCAGAGAGTGGGCGACAACAAAACAAATGAACAGAACAAAAGTGACTTTTTAAAAAATGTGGGTGGGTAACTGGCAGCGAGGAAGAAGACAGCAGCGGCGGGTAGAGACGGATAGAGAAGACAAAGTTATTAATAAAGGAATTGTCAAAAACTGGCTCTTCTGTTTTTATTACATTTCAGTGCTTTTTTTGTGAAGGGGTAGGGGTACAATGCACCCGATACCCATTCACATAGCGGGGTGGGTAGCAAGGGGGGCTTCCAGGTTCCGATCCGCCTCCCACCCGCAGACCCCGCGGCTAGGGTCGTCAGGAAGAGGCCCTTTTCCTCATAAACATGGGGGCAAGGTGCTTTGGGGTGGGGGGCATGCCCCCCATGTTGAAGGCATTTGGCCTGGTATGGTTCCGGGGGGTCTCATTTGCCCCACCCCTTTCCTGACCTGCCAGGTGGCATAGATAAGGGTCTGGTATGGGTTTTGGGGGAACCCCATGCCCTTTTTTCATTGTGTGGGGGGAAACCCTCTGAATCCATACTAGACCCAAAGGGCCTGGTATGGACCTTGGTGGAGAATCCCACACTGTTTTTTTCTCAAATATTTTTGCCGGGAAATTTTTATACATTTTTTTACATTCAGCTTTCAGCTGGGAACCCTGCTGACAGCTTAGATGACTCATCTGTAGCCAAGGATGCAGTGGCCGGCTTCCTAGCCCCCTCCTTAGCAACCAACTATTCCCAGTGTGTTTTACAGTGCATTTAAAGAGGAAAAAAAAAGCGTAAAATGCGAAATGCATGAAAACTGCATGCAAAAACGATGATTTAAAAACACAAAGTGCACTGAAAAACATGCCTGAAAAACGCATCAAGCGCAGCCGCATTGATGTGAACCTAGACTCAGTGTTTTTAGACATACAGGCATATTTTTGCTGTTCCAAATGCGGCCCATTGTTTTCAATATGCCATGACCTTTTTTAACCACTTTCTGACTGCTGCACGCCGATATATGTCGGGCACAATGGTAGCGGTGGGCAAATGACCCCTTTAATTGGTGGGGGCTAGCGGGCGCCCACACCCTCTGCGTACAGCGTGACAGTGCCCACGGACCCACGGACTCGATGTCTGCCGGTGTCATGGAGCCGCAGAACGGGGAGATGCCTATATAAACAAGGCATTTCCCTGTTCTGCCTAGTGATATGACAGAGATCACTGCTCCCTGTCATTGGGAGCAGTGATCGCTGTCATGTGAGTGGTAGCCCATCCCCCCCACAGATAGAATCACTCCCCAGGACACAGTTAACCCCTTGATCCCCTAGTGTTAAACCCCTTCCCTGCCAGTGTCATTTACACAGTAATCGGTGCATTTTTATAGTACTGATCGCTGTAAAAATGACAATGATCCCAAAATAGTGTCAAAAGCGTCTGATGTGTCTGCCATAATGTCGCAGGCATGATGAAAAATTGCAGATCGCTGCCATTACTAATAAAAAAATAATAATAATAAAAAAGCTATAAAACTAAAAAAACCTAACTTTTGTGCAAACCAATCAATATATGCTTATTGCGATTTTTTTTACCAAAAATATGTAGAAGAATACATATCGGCCTAAACGGAGGAAAAAAATCTTTTTTTATATATATATATTTTTGGGGGGTATTTATTTTAGTAAAAAATATTGCATTTTTTTTCAAAAATATTGCATTTTTTTTCAAAAATATTGCTCTTTTTTTGTTTATAGCGCAAAAAATAAAAACCGCAGAGATGGTCAAATACCACCAAAAGAAAGCTCTATTTGTGGGGAAAAAGGACGTAAATTTTGTTTGGGTGCAACATTGCAGGATCGCGCAGTTGTCAGTTAAAACTGCGCAGTGTCGAATCGCAAAAAGTGCTCTGGTCAGGAAGGGGGTACAATCTTCCGAGGCTGAAGTTAATTGTGGGGGGCATAAACGTGCTGCATATAGAAGAGTAGAGAAAAAAAAATACAGGGATCTGAGTTGCGGTGAGTATTTTATGCATGTACATTTGTAAAATGTTAACTTGAATAGGTTAAAATTCCATTCTGAGAGCTAGAATTGGTTTTACTCATGTACAAGCAAATGCATGCAAAATAAAAGAAAATTTGTCAAGAAAGACTGATATTCAAACATCAGAACCACGACATACAAAACTAATGGTGCTATTCCCAACACTGTTCGCTAGATACTCTTTTACAAGATTTTTTGCTGATCCTTCGGCTTTTATCCTTTATAAGTAGCTGAGTAGTAAACAAGTATGAATGTAGATCTATAATTCCTGATGTGTGCTTGTTTCAGTACAGACATTTTCTAAGCAGTGACGCTAATGCCGCATACACACGATCGAACAGTACGCCGAACAATTAGATCGTGTGTGGGCTCCAGCAGACTTTTTCATTGTAAAGTCCACCGGACATGGCTTTCAGCGGACAATCCATTCGTCAGTGTGCTAGTCCGGCGGACTAAGAATGACGCATGCTCTGAAGCAAGTACGAGAAGGAAGCTATTGGCTACTGGCTATTGAACTTCCTTTTTCTAGTCCCGTCGTACATGCTGTACGTCATCGCATTAGAAATCGCTGGACTTTCGGAGTGTCCGTGAGTGGCCAAGTCCATTTGTTATAAAGTCCGGCGGATTGTTTGCCGAACCAATTCGATCATGTGTATGCGGCATTAAGGATTACTATGAGGACATGAACACAGGACTGGCAGCCCAGTTTTCACAATTTTACAAATATTTTCACCTCCAAAAGCACCAGGCCATCCAGAACGGATACTTCAGTTTTTAATATATGCAGGATCTTTCTTATATTCTATTGGTAAAACTTCTTTGCTGGAGTTCCTGGGTTTGCACAGCTTTTGTGGCCTTTATGAGAGGGCTTCACTCTTCCAACAACCCAAACTCCCAGGTAGACGGGAACAGAATTAAGTACTATGGCAGGGAGATCTCCCTGCTGGGAGTGTTGCATGCATATATATATATATATACACACACACACACACACACACAAGAAGCCAGGAGCCTTCTGAGAATAATATGATCCATAAGTAACCATATCACTTTTAGGCCCATTGACCCTTTGCATAAATGGCTTTGAATATAATGTTTCCATTGAAAAGTATGTATGATAAAGTGTTCAGAAAATATAGGCGCTCAGGACTTGGGCAATAACTCTCCCTGCATCTTATACCTTTCTGTAGAGGGAAGACACATGCACCAGAAGACAAGAAGAAGCCATTGTGTAGAACTGGACACAAAGAGCACAAAATGAACCGAGAGGAATCATACTGCGGCCAGCTGGAGCGTTCCAGGAACATGTGTGCACAGTGTGAGATCATCACCTGCAAGAAATGCGACACTCTGCACGCAGATTCTCTCTTTGTAGCACACAGCTTGCTGGATCATTATGATCACAGAGGTTTCATTTAAAAAGGTATGTAAAGGTATTATTTTTTTTAAAGTTTTGTATAGAGAAGGGAAGGATTAGACACCCTGTTATATATTACTGTCCATGTCTTCGCTTGTGGGATTCACCCCTTTTTCTGTTCTTGTGATCATTGGTCATAAAGACAGAAAATGGTGTAAATTCAAAATGTTAGAGTTGACACCGAAGCAAGAGGAATTTTAATTGGGACACTTGTTCCAGTGACAGCTCTATAAGATGGGAATTCCACACATTGAAGAGATTTTCTCTAATTTCTGGTTTTGTCTTCATAAGAGGAAGTGAGCAGAAATTCTCCTAGTAGGACACAGGAAGCAAAAAAGAACCTGACAGCGGTTTTCAACCCTTCTCTACTCTATTTAAAACAAAAATGATTTTGGCTTTACATACATTTTAATACTGGTCATACACCGATACAGTATATTTAGCTATGCAAGACACTGAGGCATCACTATTAATAATAAGGCACCAAAAGAGTAAAAGGATCCTTGAACTCAAAACCTACATTTCGCCGTTATCACAAATGTATAAACGATTCTTTACCCACTATTCCCAGACACAGTCTTATTTTGTACGGGAATGGGAATTAGAACTGGGAATGAACTTCATGCTCACCCAATTGCAAAAACATCACAAAGCTATCTAATGTATCTTCTATTAAGACCTAGGAGTTTTTTTCTCCCGCTGTTAAAAAAAAACGCCTTCATGATTAACCAAGATCTTTCTGGGAGCAGATCCCAAATGTTGGCGAGGTTGCCTCAGCAAGGCACATTTTTGCAGGGCCCCAAAATCCAAAAATTTTGGGAGGAAGATTTTCTTTGGATTCAGAAAACCACTCTTAAGTCCATCCAATTCTCTCCCCTCCATTGTCCATTTAATGCTACCCTTTCTTGCTTCAAGTTGCATAAAAATAGCGTTACGCCATACCTTTTAAATGTGGCAAAAAGCCTTATACCCAAGTTTTGGAAGCAGACCCAGTGCTCCACACAGGACTGAAAGTGAGAGGTAGAAAGGGTCATGGAATCAGAAAGAGGAGTTCTTACATCCAAGGATAAATAAAACAGTTCCATGATATCTGGTCTGCATGGATGTATTATTCATTTGAAATAGACAAATTAGACCAAAATAAAGCTGCCAGTTGACCTTCCTAGATGCATTTATTCTGTTTGGCTTTGTATCTTTTAAACACTTCTTTCAATGCAGAGGTCAATAATTTCTATTTAATGCTAAGATGTTTAAACATTTTGTTGATCAGCCCTCGTGGTCCCCTTGCAATTAAATGTTATTCTGTGACACCAATGTTGTATCATATCTGACTGTATGTACATGCATTGTATGGTTGCACATGACTGCTTACTGGAATGATTGACATAACTTCGCTCTTATTTTTCTGTAACCTTTATTGTTATGTACTTTTAAAAATCATTAATAAAAATAGCTTATAGAAAAAAAAACTAACATTGCAGCTGTGGACAAAGACTGATGAGCTAATTCACCAACAAATGTATTGTTTTATGGGACTTTATTGCCCTTATAGAGCTCCTAGCCCCCCTATGGATGTCTCAGTATTTAGGTTATAGTCTCCGTAATTTAAAATAAATGGAAAATCCAAAAGGTTATGAGAGAGTCAACCAAAAGATACAGCAGGTGTGTGGAACTGATAAGTCAGAGCAGATGTCTCTTCAGGACACGCCCCCCCCCTTCCCCAAAGCACCCCCCATGTTGCGGGTACGCGGCCTGGTACGGCTCAGGAGGGGGGGGGGTGCTCGCTCGTCCCCACCCCCTTTCCTAACCGGCCGGGCTGCGTGCTCGGATAAGGGTCTGATATTAACTTTGGGCCCCCACGCTGTTTTCTTGGCATAGGGCTTCCCCTTTAAGTCCATATCAGGTGACGGCCTAGCGAGGTGTCAATCTCGCCCACGGAGGCGGCGACATTGACCTCCTAGTCCCGTCTACCTGGTGCCTTGTTCAAAATTAACGGACTTTCCTCCGTGTGTGGTGAAGTCCATTCATTTCTAAAGTCCGGTTGTGTGTGGGTAGGTCCGCTCATTCAGAAAGTCCGGCGGACCTCAGCTGCAACGTCTGGTGGTTTGTCTGCCAGACTAAGTCCACCGAATAGTCTGATCGTGTGTAAGGGACATTAAAGGCACTGCAACAAACTGGAAATGACTACCTTGCACTGCAAAGTGTAAGAAAGTGTTGATGAGGTGGATAAATAGTAATAGGCATCTTGGATGTCTACAGATACCAGATAATGCCCTCGTCTCAGAAGCAATTACTGACCTTGTGGATTCTATGTGAAATATTGGAGTTTGAAGGGGTTTGTTGAGGGATTTGAAGTTTTAAGTCCAGAATAGAACCAATACCCCCCTTTGGGCTTTGGTACTGCAAACAGATTTGAAGAGAACCCTTTTTAGTCTGATTTTTGGAGGTACTGGGAAATATATCCTGGAACAAAGATGGTTTTGAACATTCTGTGGAAAAAAACCCTTTCTCTTGTGGCCTTTTTTATGAATTGGTCAACTGCTTCCCCAAAAAGACATCTGCTTTAAAAGGGCATGAGAGTGAGAAGATTTTCAGACAGTTTCAGCTGATTAGGCTTTGATTCAGAAGATTATGTGTATGTGAATAGAGAGAAGGGCCATTCTGGAAATTGTATTTATTACATGTTCTAGGGCCAGAGTCAGCAACCCGTTGATCGTGATCTTGTTCCTGCCTTGCCGACCCACAACTGGCAGAGTTGCATAGGTAAGCCACGAGTGCTGGAAACCTGTCAAAAGTCAGCAAAGGCATTCCTCCACACCGCAGCATGCCCTTTGCTTATGTGTGGCTGTGGGGCAGGGGAAGTCTCTGCTGTTTATGCAGCAGGGTTTGGGCTGCAGGGTGAGGAAAGCCTCTGCTGCCGAAGATAGCAGGCGGGTGGAACGAGGAAAGCCTCTGCTGCCAATGACAGTGGGCGGAGCGAGGAAAGCCAATGCCGCTAATGACAGCAGACAGGCAGAGCGAGGAAAGCCTATGCCACTGCTGACAGTGAACGAATTCTGGCTCTTTCAGAAGGCATCCAAGCTGGAGTGTATTGTGTGGATCACTCACTCCTCCTCAGTTCATCCAAAGGGCTTATGAGTGACATCATGTGGGATGGTTGAGAGAGGAGGGCTGGCTGGGGTCAGCACTAGAACAGTTATATCTGACACAGTAATGTGCATATCTCTGCACCAGGTAACAATTTTTGTGTCATTCTGAACCCCAGTGGTGTGCTCTTCAAACTCCGCAGTAATGTGCCCCCCCACCCCCGATACCCTCAGTAGCATGTCCATCTGAGGCCCTCAGTGGCATGCCCCTCCTGACCCCCCTCTATCATGTCTTCCTGACCTTTTCGTACCAGGCCACCTTGAATCCCCCATACCATGCCTTCCTGATTCCCTGTACCAGGCGCATCTGAGCACCCTCCTGTACATTGCTCTGCTGATACCCTGTCCTTTTCACCCACTGCCCTACTCTTCCCTATACACTGCCCTACGCGCTACTGAGTCCTGTACAATGTCCTACGTGCTAAAGGCCCCTGTATACTGCCCTACATCCTACTGGCCTCTGTACAGTGTCCTACCTGCTACTGACCTCTGTACACTGCCCTATCTGCTACTGACCCCTGTAGACTGCCCTACATCCTACTGACCCCTGTATACTGCCCTACATCCTACTGACCTCTGTATACTGCCCAAACTACTACTGACCTGTGTACACTGCCCTACCTGCTACTTACCCTGTACACTGACCTACCTACTTATCACACTGGTTAGAACTCAGAGCAGAAAGCCAACTAATCAGGCAAGTCAGCCTGCAGTACCAGATGCCGATAGGGTGAACAATTACTCACCAGTCATTGTGAATGGTGAGTTTCTGGCTGAAAGAATCTTTTAAGGTAGGCTACATTTGTATTTTTACAATGACATTAGTTTTATTATATTTTCTACGTTTTCTCCATGCTCTTACATTGGGGGGGCTTTCTGGTTAAATTCTTAAAAAAAAAAAAAAGGCGCCGCACCCCAGGCAAGAGTAAAGATCTTCTTTAGAAACATCTTAAACTTTTTATCTGTAGAATTTTTGATCAAAGGAACATTTTCAAATAGTACAGCGAGATATTTAAGACTGAGACTACAGGATCAAACTTTTTAGGGAACTCTTTCCATCAGAGAGGGGTCGCTCAGCAAAAAAATGTTTGGAGCAGTGAACTCTTTTTCTGGAATTATCCATTTATTATACAGTATATTGCCAATTCTATTTGTTCATAAACAATCATAAAGATGTCTTAATAGATTTTGCAGGACTCTTTGTACCAAAAGGGGCATTGCAAGATGGAGGCAATTTAAGAACTACAGCACTGAGGCTATTGCATATGACCGGTTATTAATTTATTTGTTATTATTTTGTGTAAAGCTCCTGCTTCTGGTGTGAGAGAAAAATCTTCCATAACCTCCTCTAATAATGCCTGAATCAGTAGAGAGGATGTAGCTGGAGAAGAAGGGGCATAGTGTTTTGTAGCCCTGGACAGAGATGGCTGTATTAAAGGCTCCAACTGGCCAAGGAATTGCGACAACAATAAATGCAAATGCTTTTGTCAGGTAGGCCACTTGCTTATAGGATCATTAGTTATGATATCAGCATTTGTTACTTCGGATGCATTCACAGTTACTTTGAAATTTGAAAGCAAATTCCAATACCTATAATTTAATAGTTTATAATAATAATAAAATCTATACTAGTTAGTAATTTAATTCGGATGCTTCCGAATTAACGAATATGCAAAATTTCCCCCGAAAACAAATTAGTAACAAAAGGAATTGCAGATGTCCAATCAAAATTAAGCTAATTCAGCAGCAATCAGTTGAAGTTTAATCCATTTATAGGCACTGTGGTTGAACAGAAGTCGATCTACCGATTGACTTCTGTTCCACCATCTTGTTGAAAAGTTTCTGCTCACTCAGTGTATTCTGATGGTGGGAAAGTCTCCCGCTGTCAGAATACAACCTCGAATGTGTGGATGTTTTTTTTTTTTTTTTGTTAAACCTGCTGATTGAACAAAAAAAAAAAACTAAAAAACTGTCTCATCTATGGCCAGCTTGACCACTTTAATACTGGGGACCTTTCACCCCACTTTCAGTGCAGTCACATTTTGAATAACTACTAAGGCATGCAACACTGTACTCAAATTAAACTTTTATTAATTTGAGAGCAAAGAGACTTTCATTTTGGTTGTATTTAATCACCAATTGGTTTTTATTTTTTGCTAAATAAACTGAAAAAGAACAAAAGTCTTCTTAGTTTCGGTTATAAAACTTTGTAAATAAGTAATTTTTCTTCTGCACCTATGTGTGCTAAGGAGGCTGCACTGATCAGTGTTATTGCTGTTCTCATTGTGCCCCACAGATTGTCTCTTCTTTCCTCACATGTTTCTGTGTGAGGAAAGGAGAGACGATAAGAGCTGATAACCAGCAAAACACTGTTTACATTGTGACAGCTGTGATTGGACACAGCTGATCATATGGTAAAGGGCCATTGTGATTGCTCCTCTACCCCGATCTGTGATTAGCTGTGTCCAAAGCACACTGCAGTTACAGAGCATGCCAGATGCATACCCCAGGGGGCCCCTGGGAGAACTTTCATGGACATCCTTCAAGAACTGGAGACCCATGCTGTAGCTGGCTATCGGCTATAGTGTGGGTGGAAAGTGGTCAAAATGTTTGCAAACATGATATAAGAACAAAGCATATCCCTCTATAGTGTGTACTTGTCTCAATCCAGTGCACTAAGTGTCATTTCTGTCTGCTGCCTTGTTCTTCTGAGACCAGCATGATTAACCTCTGACAAATTTTCCTGACACCAAGAGGAAAAAAAGATGACAGAGGGAGCTACAGCACTCAGCCTGTGATTGACAGCCTTAGCTCTGTTCCTGTGTGAAGGGGAGGTGTCCCTTCCCTGCAAATCATCTCTGAAAACTCAACTCACCAAGTTCTGCAAAGTGAAAGTTCCCCTGCTTTCTGAAAGCATCAACAAGCTGTATCAATTCTGCACTTTGCACAGCTGTAAGGAAGAAAAGACTGCAGATAAACAAGCATGACCTAGGTAGGAGGATTGGTTTCATCTCTGTGTATCACCTTAGTACAGTCACTTCACTGGGTATACGTAAAGGTTAGCGAATCCTTGTTGCGCCTAATCTAGGTGGATGGCGGCATGCACAGGTGCAGTGGCTGAAGGCAGCTACTCCCTTTGATGTGTGCAAGGCTAGCTGGTTGTGTGTGCCCGAGTGGTTCCCGGAGCAGTTTGTGGTCTGAGCTGAGGAGCAGGGGAAGAGAACGCAGCTGATAGCAGTTAACTACTGCTATGACTCTTCAGGAAGCAGACACCAAAAAAAAACTAGTACCCAAAAAAGTGGGATTGGAGGTGCATGGGGCCGGTGAGAGAACTCAGGGCACTCCCTTATAATCAGGCTGCTGGTGGCAGTGCACTGCTCTTTGTGGAGGCTACGTTGCCCATAGCACTGTGTGGCTGAGCTGTCAATTTGGTGAGCTTAATTCAGTGAGCTGTCAGAATGGTTCTTTATGTATCTTGGAGCAGGTTGAGCTGCGTAAATAAAATCGTCAATATCATTAATGTAAATTCATACCTAGAGAATAAATCAAACAGCCTAAAAAAAAAAAAAAAACTCATTATTGACCGAATGCTACCAACTGGCCCTTGAAGGCTGTGGCTTGGTATTGATCACTCCTTGATTATTCAAGCATGAGCTGCAAAATTACTGTTATGATGAACAGAGTGTCCTTTTTTTTTCATCTCTCTGGCTATGCTCTATTATTTGGAACATTTTTTGCAGAAAGCAGAGCATGTGAAGGAAAATTACTATAGGGCAGCAAGGATATGGGTTTTGGATAGTGGATATTGGATATTAGATCACAAGGTAACATGTCGGTCTTGAGCGAACTGTTGGGTGGTTCTATTGTCCTATTGGACTTAGCCCAGTATATAGGGGTACCGTACCACCAGTTGCTTTATCTGGTTTTTATTCCAACATGAAGCAAGCTTCTAGAGCCATTTCACTATCTCATCTAGGTTGATGAGATCATCTTTCTTTATATTTTATCTTTATCTTTATATTTTATTCCAGCATACATTAACATTAGGTAGAAAACAACTACAAACTAGATTGTAAGACAATTAAAACTTGGCCAGATGACTCCCTTTCACAGTTGCAGGATTGCTTGGAAAGAACAAATTGAAGTATTTAAGCAACAGTATTTAAATCTGTATACAAACTCAGCGTTGCGTTATAAATACTTGTGTGGATAATATAAGCGGATTAGAGTTTTTCCAAATCAAAAACTCTGGATGACTAAAGTAGTATGGTATCTTGTAAGAAAACAGAACGGTGCTTTTCGGAAAGGGGACACGATCGTGTCTAGTGTTGCAACGACATATTTGAAGAGAGGCGTAAAAGAAGCAAAACTGGCCTATAAAAAGGAAAATTGAAGAATACTTCAATAGAAATAAGGCATGGGAGGAATGGAGGGGCATACAGCACATTACAAACTATACAATATACATTCAAATGGAAGTAAACTAAGTGTTTCACTGGCTAAAGAGCTGAACATTCTTACACACTTTGATGTTATACTACCCTAATGTGATACAGGGCATTCATTAGGCACAGATAATTTTATACTCCTTGATTGATCAACACAAAGTAGCACATAACTTTGAAGTGGAAGGAAAATGATAAATGGTTTTCAAAATATTTTACAAATATGTGAAAATTTTGGCCTGCATTTGTATTCAGCCTCCTTTGCTCTGATATACCCAACTAAAATCTAGTGGAATTGCCTTCCGAAATCACCTAATTAGTAAAGATTCCACCTGTGTGTAATTTAATCTCTGTTTAAATACAGCCATTCTGCGATCCCTCAGAGGTTTGCTAGTGAACCTTAGTGAACAAACAGTATCATGAAGGCCAAGGAACACATCAGACAGGTCAGGGATAAAGTTGTGGAGAAGTTTAACCACTTCAGCCCCGGACCAATAAACACCTTAAGGACCAGAGGTCTTTTTCCAATTTCGCACTGCGCTGCTTTAACTGGTAATTGCGCGGTCATGCAATATTGCACCCAAACGAAATTTGCGTCCTTTTCTTCCCACAAATAGAGCTTTCTTTTGATGGTATTTGATTGCCTCTGCGATTTTTTTTTTTTGCGATATAAATGGAAAAAGAGCAAAAATTTTGAAAAAAAAAAAGATATTTTCTTCTTTTTGTTATAAGAAAAATCGAATAAACTAAATTTTAGTCATACATTGAGGGCAAAATTTATTCAGCCACATGTCTTTAGTAAAAAAAATGTCAATAAGCGTATATTTTTTGGTTTGCGCAAAAGTTATAGCGTCTACAAACTAGAGTACATTTTCTGGAATTTACACAGCTTTTAATTTATGACTGCCGATCTCATTTCTTGAGGTGCTAAAATGGCAGGGCAGTACAAATCCCCCCCAAATGACCCCATTTTGGAAAGTAGACACCCCAAGGAAATTGCTGATGGGTATGTTGAGCCCATTGAATATTTATTTTTTTTGTCCTAAGGGATTGAATAATGACAAAAAAAATAAAAAATTTTTTTTACAAAAAGTTGTCACTAAATGATATATTGCTCACACATGACATAGTTATATGTGGAATTGCACCCCAAAATATATTCCGCTACTTCTCCCGAGTACGGGGATACCACATGTGTGGGACTTTTTGGGAGTCTAGTCGCGCACGGCACCCCGAAAACCAATCACCACCTTCAGGATTTCTAAGGGTGCAAATTTTTGATTTAACTCCTCACTACCTATCACAGTTTCGAAGGCCATAAAATGCCAAAATAGCACAAAACCCCCCCCCCCCCCAAATGACCCCATTTTGGAAAGTAGACACCCCAAGCTATTTACTGAGAGGCATGTTGAGTCCATGGAATATTTTATATTTTGCCAAAAGTTGCGGGAAGATTACAAACTTTTTTTTTTTTTGCACAAAGTTGTCACTAAATTATATATTGCTCACACATGCTATGGGCATATGTGAAATGACACCCCAAAATACATTCTGCTGCTTCTCCTGAGTACGGGGATACCACATGTGTGGGACTTTTTGGGAGTCTAGTCGCGCACGGCACCCCGAAAACCAATCACCACCTTCAGGATTTCTAAGGGTGCAAATTTTTGATTTAACTCCTCACTACCTATCACAGTTTCGAAGGCCATAAAATGCCAAAATAGCACAAAACCCCCCCCAAATGACCCCATTTTGGAAAGTAGACACCCCAAGCTATTTACTGAGAGGCATGTTGAGTCCATGGAATATTTTATATTTTGCCAAAAGTTGCGGGAAGATTACAAACTTTTTTTTTTTTTTGCACAAAGTTGTCACTAAATGATATATTGCTCACACATGCTATGGGCAGAAGTCAAATTACACCCCAAAATAAATTCTGCTTCTTCTCCCGAGTATGGGGATACCACATGTGGGGGACTTTTTGGGAGCCTAGCCACGTACGGGACCCCGAAAACCAAGCACTGCCTTCCGGATTTAAATATAAAATGCTACCAAAAAACCTGTTAGCGATGGCAGGGATCAGGCCTGACTCTGCGATCGCTGCAGTTATGTGTTTAGTGTTTTGTAAGTGACAGTGATCGATCGATACTGCACTTGGGTGGGCTGGGCAGAGGGGCAAAACGCAGGTGCTAGCAGGTATCTGGGCTGATCCCGCTAACAATGCGTTTTTTTGGAACCCTAAACTGCTGGGGACGCTAGTATAGATCTGATCAGATCAGATATTGATCTGTTCAGATTCTATAGCACAACGGGAGGTGTATGCTTTGCGTGTGGGTGTTAGCGGTACTGGCACTAACCTAGCGCTGCCTGGGGCGACGCAGACCCTGACCCTAAAACCTAATTGATATCACCTGCCGGGTGATCAGGGGGTTAAACCTTTATTGGGTAATAAATGGTGGGTGCCCTGATGCTATAAAAAAAACAAACTAACCAGAGTCACCCGTAACACTTATACGGTGATCAGTGGTGAAAGGGTTAACTAGGGGCAATCAGGGGGTTCAAATTTTTATTAGGTAGTATATGGGGGTCCCTGGCGCTATATAAAAACCTGACGGGGAACCTAAATAACTAACTGGCTAACCAGCGTCACCAGTGACACTTATACTGTGATCGCTGGTGAAAGGGGGTGAAAGGGTTAACTAGCAGCAATCAGGGGGTTAAAACCATTATTGGGTAGTATATCGGGGTACCTAGCGCTATAAAAACCTGGCGGTGAACCTAAAAAAATAACTAGCTACCTAGCGACACTAGCGACACTGATGCAGCGATCAGAAAAATTATCGCTTAGTGACACTGGCAAAAGGGGGTGAAAGGGTTAACTAGCGGCAATCAGGGGGTTAAAACCATTATTGGGTAGTATATCGGGGTACCTAGCGCTATAAAAACCTGGCGGTGAACCTAAAAAAATAACTAGCTACCTAGCGACACATGCAGCGATCAGAAAAATGATCGCTTAGTGACACTGGCAAAAGGGGGTGAAAGGGTTAACTAGCGGCAATCAGGGGGTTAAAAACATTATTGGGTAGTATATCGGGGTACCTAGCGCTATAAAAACCTGGCGGTGAACCTAAAAAAATAACTAGCTACCTAGCGACACTAGCGACACTGATGCAGCGATCAGAAAAATGATCGCTTAGTGACACTGGCAAAAGGGGGTGAAAGGGTTAACTAGCGGCAATCAGGGGGTTAAAACCATTATTGGGTAGTATATCGGGGTACCTAGCGCTATAAAAACCTGGCGGTGAACCTAAAAAAATAACTAGCTACCTAGCGACACATGCAGCGATCAGAAAAATGATCGCTTAGTGACACTGGCAAAAGGGGGTGAAAGGGTTAACTAGCGGCAATCAGGGGGTTAAAAACATTATTGGGTAGTATATCGGGGTACCTAGCGATATAAAAACCTGGCGGTGAACCTAAAAAAATAACTAGCTACCTAGCGACACATGCAGCGATCAGAAAAATGATTGCTTAGTGACACTGGCAAAAGGGGGTGAAAGGGTTAACTCTAGGGGCAATCAGGGGGTTAAATCTTTATTGGGGGGTGATAGGGGGCTACCCTGGACCTAACACTAACTGTCCTGACAGTTTTTACTGTCACAACTGACACTGAATGCATTGATCAGTAAAGAAATGATCAATGCAATCAGTGACACTGTGACTGGGGGGGGGGGGGGGGGATCGGGGGGCGATCGGGGGGGGGGGGTTTGTGTGCCTGTGTGTACCTACATGTCAGTGTAGTGTTGGTGCACACTTACTATTAGTCTTCTCCTCGTAGTCCGGTCAAAAAGACCGCCCCGAGGAGAATGACATCACTTCCTCCTTCCTGTGTAAACAATACACAGTGGGAGGAAGCTTCTCATTGGCCAGGAGCGATCCAGAGGGGGTGGCCGAAAACCAACGGCCATCCCCTCATCACGGAGCGCTCCTGGAGCGAACCGGACCGTCGTATCCAATGGGAGGGGGTCCGTTCGGACCCCCCACCCGCTGGAAGGCAATCACGTACATCTACGTGATTGTGCCTGCCTGTGCCATTGTGCTGACGTACATTGGCAATACGGCGGTCCTGAAGTGGTTAAAGCAGGGTTAATTATAAAAAAAAATATCCCAAGCTGCGAAAATCTCACGGAGCACTGTTAAATCAATCATTTGAAAATGGAAAGAGTATGGCACAACTGCAAACCTACCGAAACATGGTCGACCACCTAAACTGACAGGCCAGGCAAGGAGAGCATTAATCAGAGAAGCAGCCAAAGGCCCATGGCAAGTGGCAAGAAGAACGCCATTGTTGAAAGAAAGCCATAAGAAGTCCCGTTTGGAGTTTGCGAGAAGCCATGTGGGGGACACAGCAAACGTGGAAGAAGGTGCTCTGGTCAGATCAGAACAAAATTTTACTTTTAGGCTTAAAAGCAAAATGCTATGTGTGGTGGAAAACTAACACTGCACATCACTATGAACACACCACTCCACCGTGAAACGTGGTGGCATCATCATGTTGTGGGGATGCTTTTCTTCAGCAGGGACAGGGAAGCTGGTCAGAGTTTATAGGAAGATGGATTAAGCCAAATACATGGCAATTTTGGAAGAAAACCTGTCAAAGTCTGCAAAAGACTTGAGACTGGGGTGGAGGTTCACTTTCCAGCAGGACAGTGACCCTAAGCATACAGCCAGATCTACCATGGAATGGTTTAGATCAGGGATCTCCAAACTACGGCCCTCCAGCCATTGCGGAACTACACATCCCGTGAAGCATTGTAAAACTCTGGCATCCACAGACTTGAGGGCCCTAGTTTGGAGATCCCTGGTTTAGATCAAAGCATATTCATGTGTTAGAATGGGCCAGTCAAAGTCCAGACCTAAATCCAATCTGTGGAGAATCTGTGGCAAGACTTGCTGTTCAAACACGCTCTCCATCCAATCTGAGAGAGCTTAAGCTATATTGCAAAATGCATGGGCAAAAATGCCACTCTAGATGTGCAAAGCTGGTAAAGACATACCCTAAAACAGTGTTCATTAACCCTGTCCTTAGGGCCCACTAACAGGCTAGGATTTATGTATTACCTTGGAGAGATGCAGACTAGAATACTGCAATCACTGAGCAGCAAATTATATCACCCGTGATGGATTTCAATTATCTTGCAAACCTGGCCTGTTAGTGCCCGTTCACACAGGGGCGACGCGACTTGCAGCGCGACTCACAGACGCGACCTGCACACGACTTCAGCAGTGACTTGAAAAATGACTTCTGTATAGAAGTCAATGCAAGTCACCTGAAGTCGCCCCAAAAATAGTACAGGAACCTTTTTCTAAGTCGGAGCGATTTGAGTCGCTCCTATTAGAACGGTTCCATAGTACAGAATGGAGCGCGACTTGTCAGGCGGCTAAGTCGCCTGACAAGTCACGGTAGTGTGAACGGGCACTCAGGGTTGATGACCACTGACCTAAAAGACTTGCAGCTGTAATTGCAGTGAAAGGTGGTTCTACAAAGTATTAACTGAAGGGGGCTGAATACAAATGAATGCAGCACTTTTCATATATTTATTTGTAAAAAAACATTTATCATTTTCCTTCCACTTCACAATTATGTGCTAATTTGTGTTGGTCTATCACATAAAATCCCAATAAATGCATTTATGTTTTTGGTTGTAACATGACAAAATATGGGAATTGTCAAGGGGTATGAATATTTTTTTCAAGACACTGTATATGCAGTAAAGCATGCCTGTTATACTCACTATGGAACCTAAGGGGTTAGTCCTCTGCATTGTGTAAAAAGGCAGTTTGTTCCCGTCTTCTCTGATCCTCCTCTTCTTCCACTGTCCCCAATCCACCTCCTGCTAAGACAGAGCCTTTTGAGTCACTCTCAACATGCTCAGTTTGTATTGCTAGAGAGTTTTTTTTTTTTCTTGGGAAGATACATGTAATCAGCACAGGGCCAATCACCACTGTCCCGATAGAGTGTCAGGGATCCTGCAGCCTCATAGGACAGCCAGAGTAGAATGAATACCCCTCTTACAAGCTTTAACCAGACACTAATAAAGTGTTTAACCAGTCACAAGACTGCTATATACTGCTGACGAGAAAAGGTATTTAGCAAGTTATCTTTACTAAAACTATCACATGTCCATGTTCTGTGGGAGACCAGATATACAATGCTGTGAAAAAGTATTTGTGCCCCCTTTCCGGTTTTTTTTTTGCATTTTTGTCACACTTAAGACTCAGATTAAACACATTTTTATTATTACACAAAGATAACCTGAGCAGATACAGAATGCAGCTTTTAAATGATTTCATTAGGGCAAAAAAGCTGTCCAAAACTGCCTGGCTTTATGTGTAAAAGTAATTGCCCACTAAAACCTAATAACTGGTTGTGCCACCCTTGGCAGCAACAACTGCAATCAAGCGCTTGTGATAACTAGCAATGAGCCTTTCACATTGCTGTGAAGCAATTGTGGCCCACTCTTTTTTTGCGGAATTGTTTTAATTCTGCCACATTGGAGGGTTTTCCAGCATGAACAGCCTGTGCAGTGGCATCACAAGGGTTGGTATCACCCGGTGTGAAAAAAAATGGTACAGAGCCTCCTCCCGCAGTATAGATCCCCCTCCCTCAGTATAAACCTCCCCTCTATCCGTACAGACACCCCCACCTCGGTGCAGACCCCACATCGGTACAGAGACCCCCACCTCGGTGCAGACCTCCCATCGTTAGACACACCCACCTCAGTACAGACCCCCAGCATTACAGACACCCCTCTCAGTGCAGACCCCCCTTAGTAGACACCTCCCCTCAGTGCAGACCCCCCAGTGTAGACAACCCAACAGTACAGACACCCCCTCAGTTACAGACCCCCCTCAGTGCAGACACCCCAGCAGTACAGACACCTCCACCTCAGTGCAGACTCCCCTCAGTACAGACACTCCCCCCTCAGTGCAGACCCCACCTCACTGCAGACCCCCCCAGCAGTACAGACACCCCCTCAGTGCAGACCCCCCAGCAGACACCCCCCTCCGTACAGACCCCCCAGTGCAGAGACCCCCGTACAGACACCCCCCCTTACAGACCTCAGAACAGCAGATAATCATACACAGCGGTGTGTGTCTCTCGAGCTCGGGCTCCTCCTCCTCTGTGGACCTGGGTGCGGCCCGCACCCCCCTAGCAACGCCACTGAGCCTGTGTAAGGTCACGATACAGCTTCTCAATTGGATTACTCCAAAACCAAAATTTTGCTTTGTTTCTACCATTTGGAAGTGGACTTGCTGTTGTGTTTCGGATCATTGTCCTGCTGCATAACCCAAGTGCATTTAAGCTTGAGGTCACAAACTGATGACCGGACATTCTCCTTTAGGATTTTCTGGTAGAGCTCAGAATTCATGGTCCCATCAATTATGGCAAGTCATCCAGGTTGTGAAGCTACAAAGCAGCCCCAGACCATCACGCTACCACAAGTCCACATCTGACTGTTTGTATGATGTTCTTGTTATGAAATGTTGTACGGGAGGGGGCAATTACTTTTTCACATAGGGTCAGGCAGGTTTGAACAGCTTTTTTCCCTTAATAAATGAAATCATTTAAAAACTGCATCTGGGATTTACTCGCATTATCTTTGTGCAATATTAAAATTTGTTTGACAATCTGAATCATTTAAGTGTGAGAAATATGCAAAAAACAAAAACAAAAAAACAGGAAGGGGGCAAATACTCTCACAGCACTGTAGTGAATGCAGGGTATTGGGTTAAGTAACACTTTAAACAATGTAGCTCAGATGCTAGCCCCCCTACCCCATCTACTTGTTATTATACAATAAAATAAAATCAGCAAAGAGATGGGGTCTCTTCTCCTATCAGCACGTTCCCTGTGCATGCATTTAATGCTTTTTTTTTTTTTTTTTAACTCATTCATGACTGCATTAAACAGTGTTTTGTATCAGCCTGGGGTTTACTTTGCCCATTAAGTGCAGAGAGACATTGTTTCTGCAAAAGGGGACCATTAATCTGTTTATGATTACCTTGCTAATCAGCACGGTCCGTGACCAGAGGAGCAGTGATTTCACTTCCTTCGTTATTTGGCAGTGCTGGGAATAGAGGTTTCCTACTATAACAAGCAGCAAGATACTCCCAATGGCTTATACTGCCACATATAAGCCATTGGGATTATCTTGCTTATTCTTATATACGTTATTGGGCTAGAAGCATGTTGTTTACAACCAGGAAAGGGGGGTTCCACATTTTCTAGTAGTAGTTTCCTACTAAGCCCAAGCACTGTCATGGGGTTGTTGCATGCTCCATCATACCCAAGAGCCCAGGTAATGTGGCCTGCTATGAGAAAAGGGAGCAGCAGGAGAATGCAGACAATGTGAGTATAAGGGGGCCCTTTGAAGATAGATTTTCAATTGTATCTGTATGGGCAAAGTTCTAGTAGCTCTGAGTCACAAGAACCCCTCTGACAATTTCAGATACACAAGAGGTTTATAAGTAAACAGGCAGTGCTGTGCTTTTATAGAAGAAAGCCTTGTATGCTCTGCAAAATGAGTATCACAAATGAGTATCACAAAAAAAAAAAAAAAAAAAAAAAAAAATGTAGCTTTTACTTATGTTCCGATTTATAGAAAAATCTTTACAGATATATAATTACATAAGTTTATAAAATTGCAAACAAAAAAAAAAAAAGAATTGTACTCGTCTGTAAAATAAACATGTGGATCCTTAGCTTCCGATCTAAGGAAACAACTGATTGACACAAACAGGGATACCATCCAGAGCAATAGTAATGTTTATTCAACATCTGAATCAGAAGGTGGCGTGTTTTTCTTACAGTGTAAAATTGGTTCAGTTACATTCTTATTAAGACAGCAGTATAATCCATAGTATTTACACAAGTCTATTTCCAGTGTAAAGACGTGTGTGCAACACAAGCAGCCAGTAGTCATGGAATGTCCTGTGCAGTGAAGTCTCTGTGACTTGCCACCAGCTACTGGTCCTGTACAAAATAGAGCATCCTCTCATTCATCTGGGACAGAAATGCTGTCCTTTACAAACTTTCAATAAATATAGGAAATATGCGACTGTCAAATCATAATAAAAATAGTCTTTGACTTTATAAAACAATAAGGTTGGAATAAATAAATTCTCTCAATTAGATTTTCTTTCATTTAAATCTATTCAGTGGTCAGTCACATTGCACCAAGTCTTTCCATGGCAATAATTGGCAATTTACATCCAAGTCTAGCTGCAATAGTCTGCTTTGCATAATCCAACAGTGTCACTTTATCTTCTCGGTCTTCTCATGGAGGCTTCTCTGAAGATGTGCTGGAAGTTCCACTAAGGTAAGGCTTAAAGCAGAACTATAGACAAGTGGTTTAACAGATAGCTGATACAGATATGCATGAATGGTCTACAGTCTAGGATTTTTTTTATTTTTTTTTATTCTGCGCGCCAATCCTGAGATTCACTCACCCCTGTCTGACAAAGCCAGTTCCCTGACTATCTTTTTCCAGTGTAGTAAAAGCAGTACTGTACAGCTTGGTCAAGAACCTGCCCCAGCCTGTGATTAAGCAGTACAAGAGCATCAGCTCACTGATTAGGTCATCTCTGTGGTCTCTCCTACCAGTATATTCGCCATGTTAGACTGACAGCGCTTGGAAATGCAGTACAGCCCGATTTGCTTTCAGTGCTGAACTTTGTACTACAGACTGGAAGAGTAGAGAATTACAGAAGGGTAATATAAAAAAACAGATTAGCATAGTACTTACAATTAATGTAAGGATTTTAATAACTACAGCTTCAATGTTTCTTTGAAAGCATTAGTAGTTAAATGCTCAGAGCTACATTTTAATGTGGAGTTAAAGAATTACCACTTCATCGCCTAACAATTCTCTCCACCCACAAGAACCTGCCTATAATTCTGCTTAAAAAGGCACAATTTTAAATCCCAAATAAGAGAAAAATAACATTCATATTTTGCAAAAATAAATAGAGTCCTGGGCTGTCAAAACTAAATTGGTTCACCCACCCGGCTCATATCTCCCTGGGTCCTCAAATAGGTCCTGGGTTTGTTGCAGTCTCACTTCTCCTGCTGTACTCCTTATTTAGGAGTTTCCACAAGGAGTGATTCTAAGGACTCAAGTACAGAGATTTTGCTGGTAGAGGTCCCACCAAGCTGAGGGTGTCTGCCCAAACTGAAATAACTCAGGCGGGTTGGAATTTTGACCCTAGTGTATGTGTTAAAGAAGGTTCATCTTTGTTCGGAAATACAGTAGCCCATTTCCTAGCCTCCTTAACTGATCTACTCATCATACTTATTTAAATCTTCACGATAGCATCCTGTCACAATTACCTTTCCGTACTTGGAAACTTCTCCAGCAACAGCTGCTCCTTACGGATTTTAATGGTAAGGCGATACTCCTACACTAGACACACTAATAGTACCAGTAAAGTGCATGAGAAGTTAATGCAGAGATGCAGCCATCGCTGAAGTACATTTCCTTCCTAGGAGGGTAAACAGGGAGGGGAGGTGGCTACTGTTGTCATGGACAGGTATGCAAGCATCTGGTTTGGGGTGGGGTAGAATAGAGGGCTAGTGAGGGTATGATGGTCAGTTTTTTGAACTTTAAGGTGGCACTCCACCCAAAAAGGGAAGTTCTGCTTTAGGCACTCCTCCACTGACACATTTGACATTTTTGTTTGGGTGGGGACGTACCTCGTTTTGCCAGGTACCTGTTCCCACTTCCACTTCCAATTCTTTACCTCCACATTAAAAAGTATCTGAGCATTTAATCAATTAACTACTAATGCTGTCAAATAAATGCTGAAGCTGGCCTAGTGTCAGGAGGCACATTCAGCTCACTGTTCACCTGGGCTTTATAACCTCGCTGTAGTTGGGCTTTATAGGATTCTATAACTGGACCATTTGTGATCGTCGTGCTAGGATTTATATTTGGAATGGCAGATTTAGAGTGGGGTTGCTGTTGACAGTAGACTGTACCAGACACACAACAGAGGGAGTTTGGAATAGTACAGGGGACAGAAACAGTGTTGGCATAACCAATGCACAGATTGGTAGACAGGAATGAGTGCATGGGATGACATAATGGCAGAGACACTTGCTATCTTGGAACAGAGGTGTGCAGTAAAATTGTTTACCCAGAATTCTAGGTCTTCGGCAACCAGATGATTTGTAGCAGTGGGGCAGACTGATGAACTATAGCAATGCCTGTAAGTCTTGGACAGATAGACCGTGCTTTTCACCTACAGTTCAAATCTTAAGTTTCTAGGCTCAAATGAAAATATATATACACACACACACACAATCTTAGAATAATAAGGAGCTTATGTATGAAAAAAATATATTTTTGTCCATAGCAACCAATCTACCTCTAACTGCCATGTGCAGAGTCAAAAATTAAACAGTTTTAAACGGTTTTGAATGGATGCTATTAGCGACAAAAAATCTCGGTTGCCCACTTTTCAGAAATGCCTTTTCCTTATTAGAGCCTACATTTTGACGCCTTACAGTTTCAATACTTCCTGCCCCACAAGGCTACCATGCAATGCAGTCAGGGTATTAAGTGAAGGGGAATGCTCCGAGACCAAGAACTCTATGAGAGGAAGGAGCAGCACTGAACTGTTCTCCAGTCAGATTACATGCAGACAGCCCATTCTCTGTTTCTCTCAAAATTACCTTTAGTAAAATGCAGTGCAATACTAAACATAAAGGGTCAGGGCAGAGAAACGGATCCCTCCCCAGACGAGAATACTAATTTTTCCTTCCCTCCCACCCCGATGATCTGTTCATCTGAAACTAAGGAAATACCCAGCACTTCTGCAAATGTAGAAGCATGTTGGAATGGAAGCCAACTAACATGAACCAGTGCCAAAACATTGGAAAAGTCCATAGCCCTGTGTATTCTACCATTTGACATTGCACAGGATAGCTTCTCCTGGAAGCGGCAGGGTAGTGAAGGAAATTTTGGGTATATGCTGCTGGAAGGTTCATTTAAAACTGAATCTTCCTTTAACTGCTGGTCTACCACCATAAGTTGTTGATTGGACAAGTGGAAGATTTTTTATTTCTGCAGTGCTCTGTACAAAACGGCACTGCAGAAATCACCTTCAGATGGCCAGCACTTCTGTTAATGGCTGTCATCTGACACAGGCACGGTGTACAGTCAATCCAAGTGGCTCTGTTCCCATTATCAATTGCAGCAATCACAAATGTAAACAATGCATAGTTTACATCCCAGAGCCTGCCCTATCCATTATTGTGAAGGAAGTATTAATTGAAAAATACACAAATGAAAGCAACAGCAGCAGAAGGTTAAAAGTAATGGATTTTACTTGACTGTTGGAATTTTTTTTTCCCCTTTAGCCCCCCCCACTCCCCTTCTCCATTACATCTCATCTCCAGCCTCTCTAAGCGAGTTGTATGTCTATGATCTGCTTTACATCTTACCCTGCACATTAAGCCCCTCTCTTCACTGTATTCTGCACATTAACCCCTCCATCTCTCGTGTGCAACCTGTGCATTTAATGGGCTGTATTCTAATGCACCAAGTGGCGTGATTTTTTCATTTACAATAAAATCTGGCAAAAGATGACATCACCTTGGGGTTTCTACTTTTCCAAAAAAAAACAAAAAAAAAACTGTCCTTGCATTTTAATTTAAAATGCTTTATAAAACAGAAAGATCGTTTTTCTCCCTCATAACATTTGGGCTTTTTTCCTTTATACAGTAACAAAAAAAAAAAAGTGGTTAAACTGGAAACTAGAAACTGAAAATGGCCTGGTAATGAGGGGATATTACAGACTGGTATTTCAAAGTTTAAAACATAAAAAAAAAAGTATTTTTTATACATTGTATTAATTGTAAGGTAGGGAGACTACTAATTCTCAGGGTGTTATCGGACTGCCATAAAAAAATATATATTTATGAAGATATGATTTTAAAGTGAAACTTCATCCTAAAAAGTGAAAAGGGGAAGTTCTGCTTCATGTCCTCCTCCCCCCCGCCTCGATCACATTTGGCACAATAACTTTTTTGGGAGAGTGGGTACCTAGTTTCGATAGATACCTGCATCCAATTTTGCTCGAATTGTCTAGGCCAAGTATAGGTAAACTTTGGCCCTACAGCTGTAGCAGACCCACAAGTCCCACGAGCCATTGCAGGACTGACAGCCACAAGCATGACTCCCAGAGGTATAGGCATGATAGAACTTGTAGTTTTGCAACAGCTGGAGGGCCACAGTTTGCCTACCCCTGGCCTAG
This sequence comes from Lithobates pipiens, assembly GCF_037356315.1. Taxonomy (NCBI): domain Eukaryota; kingdom Metazoa; phylum Chordata; class Amphibia; order Anura; family Ranidae; genus Lithobates; species Lithobates pipiens. The sequence goes on along the minus strand of NW_027507758.1, from coordinate 472,728,280 downwards.
GCAATCCATGCAGACCTTCACCCCCCTTCCCCTTTGCATACAGCCTTCTGGGACACATCACAGGTCCCGGAGGGCTGAGGGGTCATGTGCCAAGTGCAGTGTGACTCACGCATTTGCAGTGGGAAGCTGGCTGTGAAGCCACAAGGAACACCGCTAGCTACCCTTGGTAAACTTGCCGGAACCAGCCCGGGTGAGGACAGCACTGGATCCCTGGACAGGCAAGTGTCCTTTTAATAAAATTCAGCAGCTACGGTATTTGTAGCGGCTGACTTAATTTTTTTTCTTTCTTTCCCTCTTTAAGGTGTAATTGGAGACCAGCCAAACAGAGGTGAGTGGGCAGCAGGAAGTGAAGCCTTGGTACCAAATTATAACTTTTTGTAGTGATTTATGCTGAATACAGGATTTCTACTATACAGCTTGCAATTTAATTTACCTTAAGAATAATTCAATTTCAAATGGCAGAGATCTTGCAAACCTCTCTGAGCAAAGCTAATCAATGTTCTTGAAGTCAAAACATCATTGGAAGACATGAATGCTGATATTGCCAAAAATACCTGAAATTGTGACACAGCATCCACAACCTAACCCCCCCCCCCCCCTTTGTGACTTATGTCCAGCCATTCTTCAGGGCCAGGGGCTGGCAAATACAGTATACAGTGAATGCTGTGAGTGTGGCAGTGCAAAGCTGGAATTACTAGGAAGACAAGGAGTAAAAATTCAGTACAACGAACTGTGTGTACTTCCATCTCATATAAAAATCAGAGCCTCTTGGCTTGTTTGATATTCTAAAAACAGATGTAGATTAAAAATAGATTAAAATAACAAACGGGCTCAACTACAATAGCCAGAAAAAAAAATGTGCAAAACCAGAGCCTCGCTAAATTGCCTGGAGGGAGACTGTTCCACCATCTGTGTTACCAAGAAAAAAAAAAAAAAAGAAAACGCCACGTTCCGCTTATTCGTGGAGCCCAAGACATGAGAAACCAGCAGACTATGTCTTGGTGTTCATGTCTGCCGTCAGCATTGAGTTACTATGCAGAGATTCACTCATTTGCTCATCTTACAGTAGGTCTCTTGAAAATCTTCTTTCTTCTGAGTGTCGTTGGTACGCTGCCATGGGATTACAAGCTTTGAAATATCTCACGTGCAGCCACTGGCCAACTCATTCATCGTACAGGAGCAACCTGGAGAGGCCAGGAATTTAAGGACAGCCTTGTCAGGCACAAAAGTGGTTATCAGTGTTTCGCTAGGACTTGTAATCCTTTCGCATAGTGTGCGCCATCCAGTTGACTTTGGTTGTCCAACTCTCTTTCAGAGCCTCATCAAACTTTTGTTTAAATTGTTTAAGTGCTTCATCTTCTGTCTTCCCCAGAGCCAGAGAATCCTGAAATCAAACAGTAAACAATGATAACTAGATAAAAAAAAAGAAGTTTAGCTACTTAAAACTTAACGTCAGTTTTTCTTATCTCTGTAATTGACCCCACTAGGGAGATTTTTACATATTTCCTGTCCCTGTGATGCCCCCATATGACATGGATGGTACAATTGTCATCAGAATAGGAGGGAATATATAGTGATAAAAACAAAAACATTGTCAGAGTTTCTAAACCTTCTTAACTGTACTAAAATGCACTTTTGTTTTTTGCTGTGGCCCCAATTGGCTGATTTACAAAACTCTCTCCAAAAACGTCACAAACCACAATAAGCAAACTGCAACATGAAAGCAATAAAGAGTAACCACAAGACAGTGGGGAAGGGGCTGTGTCCTGTACTGCATTTCAAGAGAAGGCTTTTACATGCAAGTCAAAATTCCCATTATCTTAGTTGTACAGTTGAGGACTTGTATTTATAGATCATGCGACATCCCAAAGCAATAAACAAAAAGGTGGGCAAACAGAACTGCCAACAGTAACTTAAAACAAATTAGGCCGCGTACACACGGGCGGACTGTTCGCCCAACCTTGTTCGGCAAACAGTTTCATCAAACAGTCCGCTCAAAATTTGCATGAGCGGACTTGCCCACACACGAGCGGACTGTTTGACGAACAAGGTTGGGCAAACAGTTCGCTCAACTTTTGAAATGAACGGACTCGCCCACGTAAGGCGGAGGCAAATCCGCCCATTTCGAGCGCGTGTACAGGTAGGCGGGGCCCGCGAAGGAGACGTCGCGGGCTCCGCCGCCTGGAATGGGCTTAAAGGGGAACCCCAACGCCGAAAAAAATCGGCGTGGGGGTTCCCCCCAAGTCCAGACCAGACCCTTGTCCGAGCACGCTACCCGGCCGGCCAGGAAAGGGGGGCGAGCGAGCGCGCCCCCCCTCCTGAGCCGTACCAGGCCGCGTGCCCTCAACATGGGGGGTGCCTTGGGGAAGGGGGGGCCGCGCGGCCCCCCCACCCCAAAGCACCTTGTCCCCATGTTGATGAGGACAAGGGCCTCTTCCCGACAACCCTGGCCGTTGGTTGTCGGGGTCTGCGGGCGGGGGGCTTATCGGAATCCGGGAGCCCCCTTTAAGAAGGGGGCCCCTGGATACCGGCCTCCCACCCTATGTGAATGAGTATGGGGTACAATGTACCCCTACCCATTCACCTGTGAACTAAAGTACAATAAAAAACACAACACAGAGAAAAAATATTTTATTGCACAGCTCCGGGGGTCTTCTCGCCGGACTCCTCCGCTATGTGTGTGTAGCTCTTTTGCTAGCGGAGGAGTCCGGCTTTCTTCCTCCCCGCCGCCGGCCTCTTCTCCCGACTTCGGGGGTCTTGTCCCCCTCTTCGGTTCTTCTGCCGGGCCACCGCGCCTGGTCCGGTGGCCCGGTCTTCTGTCGCCGTCTTCCGTTCTTCTGTCGCCGCCTTCGGTTCTTCTGCCGGGCCACCGCGCCTTCTTGTAGCTCTTTTACAGGCGGTGGCCCGGTCTTCTGTCGCCGCTGTCGTCGCCGCCGCCGCCGCCTTCCGTTCTTGTTCTTCTTGTTCTTCTTCTTCTCCTGGAGATGTTGACTCGACGAGCTCTCCGGCCGGAATGCCAGGGACACGCTCCGCTGCCACTTATATAGTGACAATGGGGCGGTGTCACATGGTATATGTCACATGGGTTGGTCACATGGGTTGATGTCACATGGGGACTATGACATTGTAAGGGGGCGGGGTCACCATGTGACCAACCCATGTGACATATACCATGTGACACCGCCCCATTGTCACTATATAAGTGACCGCACAGCGCGGCTCTGGCATTCCGGCCGGAGAGCTCGTCGAGTCAACATCTCCAGGAGAAGAAGAAGAACAAGAAGAACAAGAACGGAAGGCGGCGGCGACGACAGCGGCGACAGAAGACCGGGCCACCGCCTGTAAAAGAGCTACAAGAAGGCGCGGTGGCCCGGCAGAAGAACCGAAGGCGGCGACAGAAGAACGGAAGACGGCGACAGAAGACCGGGCCACCGGACCAGGCGCGGTGGCCCGGCAGAAGAACCGAAGAGGGGGACAAGACCCCCGAAGTCGGGAGAAGAGGCCGGCGGCGGGGAGGAAGAAAGCCGGACTCCTCCGCTAGCAAAAGAGCTACACACACATAGCGGAGGAGTCCGGCGAGAAGACCCCCGGAGCTGTGCAATAAAATATTTTTTCTCTGTGTTGTGTTTTTTATTGTACTTTAGTTCACAGGTGAATGGGTAGGGGTACATTGTACCCCATACTCATTCACATAGGGTGGGAGGCCGGTATCCGGGGCCCCCTTCTTAAAGGGGGCTCCCGGATTCCGATAAGCCCCCCGCCCGCAGACCCCGACAACCAACGGCCAGGGTTGTCGGGAAGAGGCCCTTGTCCTCATCAACATGGGGACAAGGTGCTTTGGGGTGGGGGGGCCGCGCGGCCCCCCCTTCCCCAAGGCACCCCCCATGTTGAGGGCACGCGGCCTGGTACGGCTCAGGAGGGGGGCGCGCTCGCTCGCCCCCCTTTCCTGGCCGGCCGGGTAGCGTGCTCGGACAAGGGTCTGGTCTGGACTTGGGGGGAACCCCCACGCCGATTTTTTTCGGCGTTGGGGTTCCCCTTTAAGCCCATTCCAGGCGGCGGAGCCCGCGACGTCTCCTTCGCGGGCCCCGCCTACCTGTACACGCGCTCGAAATGGGCGGACTTTCCGAGCGGGAACAGTCCGCTCATTACGAAAGTACAGCGGACAAGCCCACACACGGGCGGACTGTTCGCTCAAACACAGTTTCAGCGGACAGTTTTTCGGAATTTCCGAAAGACTTTGTCCGTCCAACTGTCCGCTGAAACTGTCCGCTGAAAGCCCACACACGAGCGGACTGTCCGCCCAAACACTGTTCAGCGGACAAGGTTGGGCGAACAGTCCGCCCGTGTGTACGCGGCCTTACATATGTTGCTCTGCTGAGACTGATAAAAAGGCATATTTCCATCAGACACAAAAATATCAATAAAATAAACATGCAAAATTAAACAAATGTTTGTGTTGTGCTCTCCTTAACACACTCCATAAAAAAGGAGTGCACACACAAATTTAATATTTGCATTTTTATTAAGATTTGTGTCTGAGGAAAATGTGTCATTTATCAGTCTTAGCAGGGCAATACATTTAATTTGTTTTAGGTCATTGTGAGGGTGTGAGAACACGCTTTAGGTTGCAGTGCATAAGTATTTTTTTGGTAGAACTTCCAACAGGCTCATGAAAAACAAGGGTTAAGGAACCTGAAACAGATGACAGTTTGACACACCTTGTGGCTAAAGCGCACGTCAACCGAAGTCTGAAGAGCCTCCTGGAGAGGACCAGGCTTGCAAATCTGGGATACAAATACTTGATGCTAAAAACCCCAGGGACACACCAACAAACCTGGTAGAAGAAGTTGTGATGGGGAAAGGAGAACCCTTTCCTTAAAGATGTTTTTGAAAGTTGTCGAATCCACCTGTCAATGGTGGTGGGGGAGGCAGGGTTCCCGCCACAAAAAAAATAAAAAAATAAAAAAAGGGGGGGGGGGGAATGACTCTGTCGGCAAACAGAAGCCAAGGCTATCCGGTAGAAAGCCCTGATAACATGATAATTTCCTTGGTGTGGGCTGGGTCTCGGACGTACATCAGGTTGAGATCCAAAAAGGTGACACAGGGGGTTAAACAGATTTACATGAGCAACTTCCCGAAGAAAAATCTTGATCAGTGCATTGAGGATCACAAGAAACTATCACTGTTGTGTGCAGCAGCTGATTGAGATTCTTTATTGAAGAGATAATGGAGTCTAATAAATCACCAGGGCATCTACTGTAAAGGCCAGAGGATGCACATCTGTTGCGTTTTTTGTTGAACCTGGGAGGTCAAGATGTCCATATCTAGGTTTTTTCACCCTTGATAAATTTGAAGATCTCGGGTCTAGGCTTTTGTGGTATAGGAAGTACGCTGGCTAATTGTCCATGTCAGGGATGTGGATGGCACAGAGCTCTAAATTGTGAATTTATATCCATGGTTTTTCTTTGAGCAACTTAAGTTCTGGTGCCCCCCGATAGTATATGTAGGTCATTGCTCTGGCCACATTGTTCGACTGCACCCTGACTACATTTGATGGCTCTCCATTTCAGAATGCTGATAGGGAGTCTTGCCATCTCCGAGGACCAGGTCCCTTGAACAGTTAAGGAGTTGTAAACTCTCCCCCAGCCACAAAGGCTGGCATCCATTATCACCTTCCAGAGCATATGAAGGAATGACATTCCTGACTACAGGACAAAGTTGAAGATGCACCATGCCAGGAGAGCTTAGTCTGGCTCTATAGGTACATAGGGCAGTCCAGAGAGATAATTTGTTGTTTGTTTCACAACATGTGAGGATGTGGAGTTAAAGTGACCTGGAGTTAAACTGGCTAAAAGGGAACTGCATCGAAGGAGGCTATTAGGCCAAAAAACCTCATGCAGATTTAAACGAAAGTCTACACACAGGACCTTAAAAAAGCAATCTTTTCTAAAGGAAGGAAAAAGGTTTGAAGGAACTGAATCGTCTTTTGGATGTTGACAGACAAGGTTGTGGCTGAGGAGTCCTTCGGCACAAGATCATCCAAGCACCCTGTAACATCAATGTCCTGGGTCCACATCAGAGCAAGAAGCAGGGCAAGCACTTTTGTGAACACTCAGGGTGCAGAGGAGAGCCTGAATTGCAGTGCTACAATTTTTTTTTCTTTGAAAAGTTTTATTTATTGCTTTTTTAACATAACAGGTACATACAAGAACCAAGGGGCCACACAAAAAAACAAAACAAAAAACAAACAGTTTACATCTCTTCAGCATTGACTCTTCCTCCTCCTTCCAACCCCCGCTCAGGGGAAAAAAAAAAAAAAAATCAAAAAAAAAAAAATCATCAAAATAATAATAATAAGGCCACCTTTTCTTAACAACAGTCAATGGTACATTCACTTGTGTCAGATAATGACATACATGTTAAAAAGCCCCTCTCAGGTGCATACTATTATGTATCACTCAATCCGCCACCGTGGTTTCACTATTCATCCAACTGCCCCACACCTTATCAAATTTTTGTGGTATGCCCAGCAGTGCTACAATTTAAGAAGTGTTGGTCTCCCACAGCAAAATGCAGAAAGTGTTTTTGTAATTGGAGGATGCCACAAACTCCCCTTGTCTGAGAGAAGCAATGACAGACCATGTATATCCCATCCAAAATTTTGGCACACAAATAGGTTTAGCCCAATATGGGGCAGATGTCCTCATTTGTTTTGGGGACTGAACAGGTTTGACTAAAAACCTTGGAACTTTTCCATTGAAGGAGATAGTAAAACCACTCCATATGACTGAAGTTGGTGCAAGGCAGCTGGGTAAATATAAAAGTGTGTGAAAATCTCACGCTAATTATAAGTGTAGACTGCTTCTCTTTCATCACTCCTTGGATACAAAGAGATAATGAAAAAAAAATTGAAAATCTAAAAGGTCGCACTGTCTCGAAGAAAAACAAAAAAAAAAACAAAAAAAAAAAAAAAAAAAAAAAAAAAAAAACCTCTTAGGGCCCTTTCACACAGACTTGTCCGTGTACGAGCTCCGCTTTGCTCAGCAGGGGATCACTGTCGACCCCAGCTGAGCAGGCAGATGACTGATCAGTTTCTGCACACTGTGCAGGGACAGACCTGTCTAAAAGCCACTCTCTATGGGGGAAATCGAATGAAGACGGACTGTAGAGTCCGTTTTGATCCGATTCGCCAAATGGATGGAAAAGTAGGGTTTCCATCCGTCACACTTTAGTGGCTCAGAGCGGGTCGGAAGTCAGCGGACATGCCACTGCTGACATCCGTCGCTCCATAGACCTGTATTTGGCATCCGTTCAGGTCCGCCTAAAAAACTGACAGGCGGACCTGAACGGTCCGCCCGTGTGAAAGGGGCCTTATCCAAAAATAAGCAAACACAGTATCAACTAGTGATAAATAAAGTTCAACAAAAGTGTCCATGTGTATCAAAAATGATCTGAATGTGGTATCCACCATTTTCAGTGATAATAAAGTATAACAATTCAAATGAAAAGTATATTCCACATTCCCAGACGTAGCCTGTTAAGGGGAAACATGTTGAAAGGAGGTGGGAGCTGTGACATGATGAGCATCCAGATTTGTTGGTGATCCCCATGCTGGATCATCCTCTCTCTACTGCCTAATATTATCTCTGTTGTAAGTGCACATTTTAGCTTAAATAAACCCCCTATTTTTACATACTATGCGATGAGCTCTGTGTTCCCTTATCCTGCACACACAGTGAAGCACAGTGATCATCCTGAGTGAGGTAATCTGTGCTGGGATGCTGTGGAATATACTTTCAGTGTGATGCCACAGTCCAGAGTGAGAGGTGTTGGGACTCTGCGCCTGGAGCCGTCAGATCCATCCATCCATCTTGGAGGTCGGAAGACACACAGAGGATGTGGCCAGGCATCGGGCATTTTCTTACCTCATGCGTTTGATGATCTCTTATAATTTAGAGATCGGAAGTTGGTAACAGGTCAAATAAATTTCATTTGTTTTGTTATACTTTATTATCACTGGGAATACCATATCCAGTTGGTGGAATACTAATGGAATGATTTTTGATACACATGGACACTTGTTTATTGAACTCCTTATTTATCACTAGTTGATACACTGTGTTTGCTTATTTTTTTCAAGGGCTGCTGAGCAGGCTTGGTGGACTGAAGATCTAAAACTTGCAATGAAAAAGTTTTGAGGTTGATGGCTGGTGATAATTGAAGGGACACCTTTTGCCGAGTAGAGGCAGTATCTCTAGGAGTAGGAGTCTTAGGCTTTTTTTTGTGGGGCAGGAGCGCATTTCACCCAGAGCATTTCCTTGATAAATTAAAAGGATATCCCAAGCAGGATTTTCACCATCATGTATATTAAACCAGGGACACGCTGGGTTGCAACAACAAAAAAAAAAACCTGACAGCTCAGTTGGAGCCGCTGTATTAATCATGCAAGGTTAATTCAGCTATCTCCCCCCCGAGCTGTTGTGTTCTGCCAGAAAACTCTGATCACTGCTCTCTGCCACTGGTGGAGATCGCCGATTGGGAGACGGTCGGCTGCTGGTTTTCCAGCATGCACATCTGACAGAAGCCTGCCGAACTTCTGTCGGACAGACCGACATACACACGGGCCAAACGTCAACCTTTTTTCTTTTTTTTAACCGGCTGTTGTCTCCAGACATTCGGCCTGTATGTACGGGGGTTTAGGCACCTCTTAAGCCACGTACACACGGGCGGACTGTATGGCCAACTTAGTCCGTCAGACAACAAACAGTCCGTCGAAAGCTTGCGCGATGACGTGTACAGCACGTACGACGGGACTAGAAATAGGAGGTCCAATACACAGCAATGCAACCTTTCGCCATGTAAATCCTTTCTGAGCATGCGCCATACTTAGTCCGTCCAACTAGCCTACTCACGAGCGGACTGTCCGCTGAAACCAAAGTTGGACGGACAATATTACGGAAATTCCGAAATACTTAGTCCGCCAGACTGCACGCTGAAAAAGTCAGCTGAAGCCCACACACGAGCGGACTGTCCGCTGAAATGTGTTTCGGCGGACTAAGTTGGACAGACAGTCCGCCCGTGTGTACGCGGCTTTACAAGCAGGTTCAGCAGACCAAGCCTTTATCACAGAATCCTGAGCATATGCACAGAGATGAAGGACATCCTAGAAACAAAGCAAAACACATTCTCTAGGGCATCAACATAAAAACAATAGGACCAAGGAAATCAGCTGCAATTGTTCTAAGTGAATGAGGGCCTCAAAAACAGGTTCATATTCTTTTGTCTTGTCCTGTTAGCTTTAATCTGGTAAATAGACATGGCAGAAATTACCAGCTACAGGGATGAACCTGCAATGTAGGGCTGCAACTAATGAGTATTTTCATAATCGATTAGTTGGCTGATTATTGTTTCGATTATTTGATTAATCGGTTAATAACTGTAAAAAAACAAAAAAAAGTGTGGTGTATAATTTAGTTACTATGTAACATAAAAAAAAATCAATTTATTCTTAAATATCTCTATGCAGTGGTAAATATAAATAACCAACTATATGGTTAGAGAGCAAAATCTCGATTCCACTCTGAGAATGACAGAAGAGATATACTGTATATACTATTATTAGAGGAGATCTTTCCTCAAAAAAAATTTCATTTTAAGAACGTTTGTTCGATTTTCTTTTGTTCTTTTAGTTTCGTTTGTGGGGGTCAAATCGATGTACCTTTTCAACCACAGTGACGGGAAAATTTAGAAATAGAAAACTGCTTGGTGAAAGGAATTTTCAGACAGTATGTGGTTTTCGTTCAGAAATTACATTCATTTTAAAAACAGAAAGTTAAAAACAAGTGAAAATTTCAAAACAACATTCATTCAGCAAACGTACAAAGATTTTTCGTCTGAAAATTGATCTGTGTGGCCAGCATAAGGCTCGGAACCTTATGCACTTTTGTGCAGTTTGCTTTTGATCTGTCTCTGCAGTGCTTTTTGCTGTGCGTTTTGATTTTTGCGCACGTGATTTTGCTGTGATTTGTGTTTTTGCAATTTTTTTGCCCAATTTGTTGTTGGGCAGATTAAAAAACACAAATTGGGGGGGCGCATGCGCGGAGCTGAGCCGAGCGGTAATGTCGGCTTAGATCTCCGATTCCAGCGGGACTTCAGAGCCTGATAACAGCGGAGGTAACATTCTCCTCCGCATTTAAACATCAGATAAAGTTTGCTGATATATCTTAGGTCTCGTTTGAGACATTTTGGGGGCTTGTAGCTTTTATATGAAGCCAAAAAACGGAAAACAAGTGCCACCTCAGGGACACAGCAGAGCGCCGTTAAAACCATCCTCCTCTAAGACAGCTCACCTTAAAGCTACAATGCAGCCAGCTCCTCTTACTCCATTGTATAGTGAGGTAGCTTCATTAAAGGCACACAGACTCTCTAATTCCCCCTCAGAAATTGTCACTTCTGAAATAAAATTACTGGATATTCCTTCACAAAATGAAATGTCACCTCCTGTAACATTACAACAAATAGAAGAACTGCTTCATAATGCATTGAAATCTGCTGCAGACCATATCACTACAAGCCTTACTAAAGAGATTAGAGATTTGGGTCAACGTACTTCAGCGCTAGAAATCAGAGTAGATGATTTGGAAAATCATACATCAAATTTCTCCTCGGAAATTGACAGCCTTAAAGAAGAAAATACCACTTTACAAGATAAATTAGAAGATTTTGAAAATCGTGCGAGACGATCGAATATTCGCATTAGAGGAATACCTGAATCTGTGACAGACCTACAGACAGCTATGCTTGCCCTTTTTCAAGAACTACAGCCAACTATTCCAGCAGATCGCTTTGAGATGGACAGGGTCCACAGAGCCTTAACTCCCAAAAAACCGGAGGGTCCGCCACGTGATATTATCGTAAAATTCCATTTTTACCGCACTAAAGAACTAATACTAAATACAGCAAGAATTAAAAAATCCTTAATTTTCCAAGGGCACAACTACCAGCTATTTGCAGATCTATCTCAACTAACAATCAATAAAAGACGAGCATTGAAGCCTCTTCTCCAAATTTTACAACGCAATACTATAATCTATCAATGGGGCTTCCCTTTTTCGGTACGTTTCACTTACCAAGGCCACAAACACACTTGTCGCACTGCCAAAGAATTGCAAACTACTCTACAGAATCTAGGTCTGTTATATACCAAAAGAGACTATGCCGAATCAAGCCAAAAAACATCATCATCTCCTGGGAACTCGTCTTCTACCGCCGGAACTAACGAAAATCATAGCCCTCATAAGAGAAGCCGCATTCAATCCCCTATCCTAGATCCAGTTGATTCTATGGATTGAAAGATGCAATATGACAGGATTACATCCTTTTTTTTCTCCCTTTTTTGAGACAGGTCTAAAGACTCAATACCATCATTGTCTTCTGTCAATTCCCTTGCAATTCTAATAATATCTCAGCATAACTGTTTAGGATACTGTAGATATTATCCTTAACCTTCTTTAAACAACAAATCCAACCTACTTCCTTTGTTATCTTAGAGTATTTCTTTAATATATATATGTATTTATTTTATTTTATTTTTATGTGTATGTATGTGTGTATATATATATATATATATATATATATATATATATATATATATATATATATATATATATATATATATATATATATATATATATATATATATATATATATATATATATATATATATATATATATATATATATGTATATAATTTTTTTTTTTTTTTTTTTTTTTTTTATTATTATTATTTATTTATTTATTTTTTTCTCCTCAAATGAGTAACTGTTTTAATATGTATTGCTTTTTTTACACATATTTTGCTATTTTTCAGATTCAGTAATGATAAGTTCATATAATATGCCTAGAATGCCTCCCCCCCCCCCCCCCTTTTTTTTTTTTTTTTTTTTTTTTTTTTCTTCTTGAGGTTGGCCTTTTATTTATTTATTTTTTACTCGTAGTCATTGTTGGCATTTTATCCAAATTTCCAGAATGTCACTTTTGACTTGAACATTCTTTCTTGAATTAAATTAAAGTTATTGGTTGAAAGATAACTATTTGGTTGGCTCTTCGTGTTCCGCAGGGATGTTTCTTGCGCTCCCTCTGTCACTCTCGACTGTTTGTCCTTTCCGCGGACAGTCGACTGTGACTCATGTACCCTTGGAGGGAGATTTTTTCTCCCCCTAACGGATATGTTAGGAATGTACATTTGTTGTACCATATCTTTATGATATATATTTGTCATATTTTATTTCTTAAATTTTTTTATTTTTACCCTCTTTCCTCCCCTTCCTCATACACTCCAGTGGCAAAAATTTCTTCTCATTTTCCTTTTTCATACATTATTATAACTATATCTCCTCTAAAAATATGGCTCCATTGAACATACTTTCCCTGAATGTTCAGGGATTCAACATTCCGCAAAAACGAACTAAAGCCTTTCGTACCTTTATATCTAAAAAAACACATATTGTATGCCTGCAAGAGACCCAATTTACTACACAATCCACCCCCAAATTCTTTAATAAATCTTATCCACAAGTTTTTACAGCCTCCGCCTCCACAAAACAACGTGGTGTGCTTATAGCATTTCATCGAAACACCCCTTTTTCACTATTGAAAGAAATCAAAGATCCTGAAGGCCGATATTTGATCCTTAAAGGTCATTTACTGGATACCGCAATCACCATTGTATCATATTATGCCCCTAATAAACAGCCTAACGCCTTTTTCTCCCATCTATTACATACCATTGACTACCACAAAATAGGTACTGTAGTCCTATGTGGCGACTCCAACCAGACTATCTTTCCATTCCTAGATAAATCACCAATCCCACAGCTCCAAAGAAATGATAAACATTCTTTCTCAAAACTCATCACGAAATACAATCTGGTAGACTCCTGGCGTGAATTGAATCCTACCATGAGACAATTTACACATTACTCACACCCACATCGTTCGCTCTCAAGAATTGACCATATATTTATATCCACAGGTATGGTGCCAGAAATCCTAACTTCAAAAATAATCCCCTTCCCTTGGTCGGATCACAGTGCAATATTCAATTCTATGTCTTCATTAGTTCCAAGAGCAAAAGATTCAACATGGCTATTGAGAGATTTCTTAATCAAAAACCCAATATATAAAAACAATATTGAACTTGCACTTAAGGATTACCTACTAAATAATTCTACACCTGATGTTTCCCAGACCACTATATGGGAAGCACACAAACCTGTCATTCGTGGCATTTGTTTACAACAAGCCAATATATTCAATAGAGAACGAAAAACCCTTTGTCGCACCTTAGAAACAAATTTTAATTCATGCCATATGGCATTTCAACGAAACCCCAATCCTTCTTCCAAAGCAGATTTAGATAAAGCCAAATTGGAATTCGATTTATTCCTTACTGAATGTGCAGACAAAACCATTAAAAGATCGCAACATAACTTCTATATGAACGCAAACAAACCAAACACACTTTTAGCCAAGGTTCTAAAATCCTGCCATACCTCAACTAAACCTATTCGTCTTAAGACCTCCAGAGATGTATATACAAATAATCCACTGAAAATCTTAAATAAATTTAAATCACAATTAAAAGATTTGTACTCATCCGATAATGAGCTAGATCTATCCAAAGCAAATGATTTCTTCTCTCACATATCCCTCCCAACTTTATCCAAAACACAATTAGAAATGATGGAAAAATCTATGTCTATTGAAGAGGTGCTTGAAGTTATCAAGAACCTGAAATTAAACAAAAGGCCTGGTCCTGATGGATTTTCTGCTCTCTACTACAAAACTTATGCAAATATCCTATCACCGGTTTTGATGAATACCTTTAATTCCCTATTGGAGGGTCATTCCTTCAGGAGGGAATCACTGTCTGCAATTATTTGCATGATACCCAAGCCACATACGGATGAAACAATATGGTCAAACTACCGTCCTATTTCTTTATTAAATCTAGACATAAAAATTCTGGCAAAAATTTTAGCCAATAGATTAAATAAGATTATTGGTAGCCTCATACATCGGGACCAAGTAGGCTTCATACCTATCCGACAGGCTGGCGATAATATCAGACGTGCAGCACTTCTGTCACATGCCGCTAAGGCACGCCGAATCCCAACCTGCTTTCTTTCCTTAGATATTAAGAAAGCATTCAACACTGTATCATGGTCCTACATGCAATTTACCCTTAATAAATGGGGCTTTGGTTCACACTTTTTACAATGGATTTCCGCATTATATCAAAATCCCAAAGCCTACATTAAATATGCAGGGTACAAATCAGATGAATTTAATATACAGAGAGGGACACGTCAAGGTTGTCCACTCTCTCCATTATTATTTGCATTGCTAATTGAACCACTAGCAGAAAGAATAAGAATGGAACCTACAATCACAGGTATAGATTTAGGTGGATGCCATCATAAAATATGCTTATTTGCGGATGACATCCTGCTATTTTTATCCTCACCACAAACTTCTGCCCCAAACCTTATGATTATATTACAGGATTTTTCGCTTATCTCAGGCCTTAAAGTTAATGTCCAAAAATCACTGGCGCTTAATATCTCACTTAACGAAAAAGTTAAACAAACTTTACAAGACTCTCTACCCTTTAAATGGGTAGTTCATAGTCTTCCATATTTGGGTGTCCAACTCACTCCTGATCCTTCTGATTTATTTGCAGCAAATTATCCAACTTTACTGAAACACATCACCAGTCTATTATCAAACTGGTCATCCCTACCGATCTCATGGTTTGGAAAAATTAACATTATAAAAATGACCATACTTCCCAAATTCTTATATTTATTTAGAACGCTGCCTATTCATATTCCTGCTTATTTTCTCAGATTGATTCAGCAAAAGGCGATACAATTCACGTGGGGTAAAATAAAACCCCGACTACATAAGAATACCTTAGTTCTCCCTAAATGTATGGGTGGTCTGGGATTCCCAGATTTTACATTATATTATAAAGCAGCTCAGTTGGCACAATTAACAAAATATCACTCGACAACGGAGATCCCTATATGGGTATCCATTGAGGCTATTGACTGCGACCCTTTTATTGTCAATAATTTACTATGGTTACAACCTGCAGTTCGCAAGACTTTAAAAAATCCAATCACTAGGCATTCCCTATCTTTGTGGGATAAACATAGGACTTCACATGGCTTACAATCACTGCATAACCCACTTCTTTCCTTCCATAAAAATCCATCCTTCTACCCAGCCTGGATATATCCTAAAACTTTTAAAGCCTGGTCTAAAGCTGGCATTACTTGCCTACATGATTTGGCAACATTGTCCTCGATACGGCCTTTCCCAGAACTATGTGATACTTCGGGGTTACCCCAATCTGAACTATTTAGATACCTACAAATTAAATTTTTTTATACTCCTTTCCTTAATTCTAGTGAAAATCTACAATCTATTTCCCAATTTGAAAAAATCTGCCTCAAAGAACCTCACGCCAAGGGTTGTATCTCTACAATTTACACTCAATTGATTACTAAATCTAACACAATAATACCTACATATACATCCACTTGGGAAAAAGATCTTGAGCGCACAATTGATCCCAAAACTTGGTCTCATATCTGGTCTAATACTAAATCTTCTTCCACAAACATTTTGGCAATTGAGACATCTTATAAGGTGCTTACAAGATGGTATTTGGTTCCTGCCAGATTAGCCAAATTCACAATTGATAATTCAGGCCTCTGTTTTCGCGGCTGTCCGGAACAGGGTACTTATATGCACATCTGGTGGCATTGTCCTATTGTGTACTCATTTTGGAAAAATGTCTTTCTGATTATCTCGAAACTACCGTATATATTCGAGTATAAGCCGAGATTTTCAGCCTCTTTTTTGAGGCTGAAAGTGCCCCCCTCGGCTTATACTCGAGTCATCGCTGTCTGCCCGCTCGATCAGCGTGTCGAGCAGACAGACAGCGGCCATTCTATGATTCAAAAGCCGCGCCTCCGGCTCCGCCTTCGCCTGTGATAGGCGGAACACTGAATTTCCCAGCAGCCTGTGTTCCGCCTATCACGGGCATCCGCTCATCCTCGTACTACGGACGAGGATGATACGACGTCCGTGATAGGCGGAACACAGGCTGCTGGGAAATTCAGTGTTCCGCCTATCACAGGCGAAGGAGGAGGCGCGGCTTTTGAATTTTACAATGGCCGCCGACGAAGAGGGCACGGGACGGAGGCAAGGCAAGGCACGGCACGGGACGGGACGGGACGGGACGAAGGCAAGGCACGACACGGGACGGAGGCTCGGGACAAAGGCTCGGGACACAGGTAGGCTGGACACACACACACACACACACACACACACACACACACACACACACACACGGATGGAGACACACACACACGGATGGATGGATGGATGGAGACACACACACACACAGGGATGGATGGAGACACACACACACAGGGATGGATGGATGGATGGAGACACACACACACAGGGATGGATGGATGGATGGAGACACACACACACAGGGATGGATGGATGGATGGATGGAGACACACACACACAGGGATGGATGGATGGATGGACACACACACACACAGGGATGGATGGACGGACACACAGGGATGGACGGACACACAGGGATGGACGGACACACAGGGATGGACGGACACACACACAGGGATGGACAGGCATGTCTCACCCTCGGCTTATACACGAGTCAATAAGTTTGCCAGTTTTTTTGGGGGTAAATTGGGGGCCTCGGCTTATATTCGGGTCGGCCTATACTCGAGTATATACGGTATTCGATTGTTCTATTTCACCAGACCCAATGCTAGCTCTTCTTAATCTAAAACCAGATTCCCTCACACAGAACCAATTCAAACTATTCCTCGCGTTCCTGATAGCCGCAAAACAGACAGTAGCCAATGCTTGGAAAACATCTGTTGTGAATATTTCAGAAACCAAAACTAGAATGAACCAATCTTTTATACATGCCAAAATGGATGCTTTAGATAAGAATCGTCTGTCAAAATTCAATAACATATGGAGACCATGGATTAGATACTATATGTCAGATAATTTTGATAATCGAACGCTCTTGTCATGGTAATTTATATATATATGTATATATTTTCGTTCTCTCTCTCTCTTTCTGGTATAATATTTAGCTATATAAACTATAATTTATACCTGGAGTTAAATAATTGTCTCTCCCCCTCCTTTCTGTCCCCATCTCCTTTTACCATTTTCTCTTCCATACTTCTTCAAAAAACCTTTAATTATACTACAGTATTTGTTATCTATATTGAAGTATACCTAAGGTCAGGATTTCGTTTTGCTCAAATATGTAAAATTGATATATTTCTGTCTTTTCTAGTTTATTGAGCTCCTGACATTTCAGATATAAATAATTGTATACTCTAGTCTTCTCTAGATTATATAATAACCACACTTTTTCTATTTATTTTTTTGGAATGTTTATTATTCCTCCTTGGTATTTTATTCCCTTTTTACTTAGATATCTGTAGTTATAATTTGCATGCATCTTCATAGGTTGTATATGATGGAGCACCCCTCTCTTATTTTAGTGGGTTTATTTTTACTTATTTGCATTTTTTTTTTTTTTTTTTTTATATGTATTTAATTATTTTTTTTTTTTATAATATTTGTACTTTAATGTTATATTTTAATATTTTTGTTTTGTCAAATATTCTGTATTTGTTGTTATTTATTATTTCTAAAATTAATAAATCTTTTGAACGAGAAAAAAAACACAAATTGCTGCAAAACCCATTACATGCTTTTCTGCAGCTTCTCCATTGAAGTATATTGAACCAAAAAAGCATTGTTTTACGTTAAAAAAAAAAAAAAAAAAAAAAAAAAAAAAAAAAAAGTCCCTGACCGTTTTTTTTTTAACCCCATTAACTGGTCGATTAATCGATTATGAAAATAGTAATCAATTATATAATCGATTAGTTGTTTCAGCCCTACTGCAATGGCAAAGGAGGTCTTTAGAAGGGCTTCAAAACAGAGTCCTTATAAGAGGGAAGATCCTCAAAGGATCTGTAAGGTGTTTTTTGGTGATCTACGACCTGTAGAGCTCATTTTTCTTAAATGCCTTTTCCATAGGATACATTTCAGGAAAGCGCTTAGGAGTGAACATCCTTTCAGGAATAGGCCCATCCTCATGTAGCACACATTCACACTATGGCAACATTACAGGCAAGCCTCACACAGTATAACCTGAGGGGTACCAATTTATAAATTGCCAGACAGCCTAAGGGAAAAAGCAGTGAGATCTGGTTAGAAAGGGTCGCAAGAAAAAAAAAATTCTCCAAAGAAAAAAGGACACCAACAAAAAACTGGAGTCTCACAAAGTGGGTGGGTGGGGCTAAATGAGTGTGCACTAGGGGCAATCCTAGCAGTGTCCAATCACCTGAAGTTATTATCATCATCTATGAAAACAAGCCCTTCACTTTACCTTGACATACTGAATATCTTTCACAGAGCTTAATTCTGGGAGTCCAGCTGTCAGCATGAGTGCAAAGAGTGTGATGATGAGGTTTCCGTTCCTGCGCAGGATCAGATAGGCATCCTGGCAGCACTGCCGGAATCTGCAGACAAGAAGCACAGACAATGAGTTTCACATAATACTAGTGCTTCATGCAAAACTACTCCTAGCTCAAACAAGAAAATAAAAAAACACCCATATTGAAGAACT
Organism: Lithobates pipiens; assembly: GCF_037356315.1. NCBI lineage: Eukaryota > Metazoa > Chordata > Amphibia > Anura > Ranidae > Lithobates > Lithobates pipiens. The sequence goes on along the minus strand of NW_027507758.1, from coordinate 472,709,511 downwards.
GTAGATGTAACCCTAACTGGATGACATTAATGCCGCTTACACACGACCAGACTTTGACGGACTAGGTCCGGCGGTTTTCCGACGGACTTTCCGAACGAACGGGCTTGGCCACACACAAGCACACCAAAGTCCGACGGATTTGAACGTGATGACGTACGACCGGACTAGAATAAGGAAGTTCATAGCCAGGAGCCAATAGCTGCCCTAGCATCGGTCTTCATCCGTTGGACTAGCATACAGACGAACGTATTTTTCGACTGGTCTCGAGTCCGTCGGAAAGATTTGAAACATGTTTTAAATCTAAAGTCAGTCTGATTTTTAGACAGCAAAAGGTCAGATGAAGCCCACACACGATCGAATTGTCTGGCGGATTCATTCCGTTGGACCTAGTCCGTCGAAAAGTCGTGTCATGTGTTGCGGCATTCGTTTTCTAAAGAACCATGCATCTTAAACAATTTTTTTTTTTTTTTTTTTATAATAAAATACTTTTCATCTTTTTCATCCTTTGTTGGATCTCAGTTTTGCCGGTCCATTTCCTGTCTATTTGCATGCCTGCATGGTTTTCCTGATGGTTACACGTCTGTGTAATCTGTGTTGAAATGACCAGTTGTAGTCTCCATCAGGAATCTATGTGACAATGTAGTAGAACAATTTCAAGACAGAGTGTTGACCTATAACAGAAAAAGCCTGCACAAGGACCATCATACATCAGCAGGATCACAAAGTAGAATTTTAATGAAAGCTGCAGATTTTAAAATATTGAAGTTTAATTTTAAAATTAGCTTAACATGTTAAAGCTTAAATGAGATAGGAGGAGCAATAAAGTTATTTGGAGGCAGTCAGATGCCCAACAATACAATTATGGGTGATTTCTGAGGCTTTCAAGAGTTTAGAGTATACTAGTCTTGGCACTCTAGTAGATTTCTGGGATATTAGCTAAGCCAATGCAAACAAGTATGTACAGCAATAAAGAGCAGTGGTCTGGAGGAGAAGGATCTCACCCAGCAGTATTTACTTCACAGCTTAAAGATATCCAACCTGTTAAATTCTTCTGTATTCCCGGACTTTCCTTGCTGGATCACATGGATGAAGTCGTAGGTGAGGATGAAGGGTCCACGCTCCCTCTTAATTTTAAACTTGGACTTGAAATTCCCAAGAATATGACCAAAATCAATGTGAAACAGCTGAAAAGAGGAGAGGGATCAATTACAGTATTAACCAGCAACACAGTTTGGTCTATCTTGCTACCAAAATATTATGCAAAATAGGTATTACGAATCATACAGCACTTAGATTGGTGGCGCAGTGCAACAGGGATCCTCAGATAAGTCAGCTACACTGAGCAAAATTATAAAAACGCAACACTTTGAGTTCAGCTCATGATAAATGGGGGCAAACACAAAAGATCTATGACCTATTTCTCTCAAATATCGTTTACAAATCTGTCTAAGGCTCGGTTCACACAGGAGCGACACGACTTCAGGACGACTTTGTGAGGCAACTTGGAGACGACTTGAACACGACTTTTAGACACGACCTGGGGCGACTTACAAGTCGCCCCAGGCCAGGCGACTTTTGCCGTGGCCAATCAGAGAATGAGCTCTGAAGGGGGAACTCCACGCCAAATTTCTGAAAAAAATTTGGCGTGGGTTCCCCCTCCGAGAGCATACCAGGCCCTTAGGTCTGGTATGGATTCCAAGGGGAACCCCCTACGCTGAAAAAACGGCGTGGGGGTCCCCCCCAGATTCACACCAGACCCTTATCCGAGCACGCTACCCGGCCGGCCAGGAAAGGGGGATGGGGACGAGCGGGCTCCTTATGAGCCGTACCAGGCCGCGTGCCCTCAACATAAGGGGGTGCCTTGGGGGAGGGGGGGGCGTGCGGCCCCCCCACCCCAAAGCATCTTGTCCCCATGTTGAGGAGGACAGGGGCCTCTTCCCGACAACCCTGGCCGTAGGTTGTTGGGGTCTGCGGGCGGGGGGCTTATCGGAATCCGGGAGCCCCCTTTAATAAGGGGGCCCCCGGATACCAGCCCCCCACCCTATGTGAATGAGTATGGGGTACAATGTACCCCTACCCATTCACCTGTAAAATAAAGTACAAAAAAAAAAAACACAACACAAGATAAAATAATTTATTGCACAGCTCCGGGGGTCTTCCGTCTTCGGGGGTCTTCTCGCCGGACTCCTCCGCTATCTTCTTGTAGCTCTTTTACTAGCGGAGGAGCCCGGCATTCTTCTTAGTCGCCGCGGCCTCTTCTTCCGACTTCTGGGGTCTTGTCCCCCTCTTCGGTTCTTCTGCCGGGCCACGGCGCCTTCTTATAGCTCTTTTACAGTCGGTGGCCCGGTCTTCTGTCGCCGCCGCCGCCTTCCGTTGTTGTTCTTCTCCTGGAGATGTTGACTCGACGTTCTCTCCGGCTGCAATGCCAGGGACGCGCTGCGCTGCCACTTATATAGGGACAAGGGGCAGTGTCACATGGGTTGATGTCACATGGGTTGGTCACATGGGTTGATGTCACACGGCGACAGTCCCAGCATCCTCCGGGACTGTGACATCATAAGGGGGCGGGGTCACCATGTGACATCAACCCATGTGACATCCACCCATGTGACATCAACCGATGACCCCGCCCCTTGTCCCTATATAAGTCGCCGCGTAGCGCGTCCCTAGCATTGCGGCCGGAGAGAGCGTCGAGTCAACATATCCAGGAGAAGAAGAACGGAAGGCGGCGGCGGCGACAGAAGACCGGGCCACCGCCTGTAAAAGAGCTAGAAGAAGGCGCGGTGGCCCGGCAGAAGAACCGAAGAGGGGGACAAGACCCCTGAAGTCGGAAGAAGAGGCCGTGGCGACGAAGAAGAAGAATGCCGGGCTCCTCCGCTAGTAAAAGAGCTACAAGAAGATAGCGGAGGAGTCCGGCGAGAAGACCCCCGAAGACGGAAGACCCCCGGAGCTGTGCAATAAATTATTTTATCTTGTGTGTTGTGTTTTTTTGTACTTTATTTTACAGGTGAATGGGTAGGGGTACATTGTACCCCATACTCATTCACATAGGGTGGGGGGCCGGTATCCGGGGGCCCCCTTATTAAAGGGGGCTCCCGGATTCCGATAAGCCCCCCGCCTGCAGACCCCGACAACCAACGGCCAGGGTTGTCGGGAAGAGGATCTTGTCCTCATCAACATGGGGACAAGGTGCTTTGGGGTGGGGGGGCCGCACGCCCGTCCCCACCCCCTTTCCTGGCTGGCCGGGTAGCGTGCTCGGATAAGGGTCTGGTGTGGATCTGGGGGGGACCCCCACGCCATTTTTTCAGCGTAGGGGGTTCCCCTTGGAATCCATACCAGACCTAAGGGCCTGGTATGCTCTCGGAGGGGGAACCCACACCAAATTTTTTTTCAGAAATTTGGCGTGGAGTTCCCCCTTCAGAGCTAATAATTCTGTCAAAGTCTCCTCCGTATAGACAGAGATCCGACTTGGGGGCGACCTTCATTGAAATCAATGGGTACAAGTCGCCTACAAGTCGGATTGAAGTAGTACAGGAACTTCTTTTGAAGTCGGAGGCGACTTCAGTAGCGTGCATTAAGACGGCTCTCATTCACTTACATTGATTTTTAAAAGTTGTCCAACCTGAGGCGACCTGAAGTCGGATCGCAGTCGCCCCTGTGTGAACCGAGCCTAAATCTGAGCACTTCTCCTTTGCTGGGATAATCCACCTCACAGTTGTGGCAAATCAAGATGCTGATTAGACAGCCTGATTATTGCACAGGTGTGCCTTAGACTGGCCACAATAAAAGGGCACTCTAAAATGTGCAGTTTTATTACACAGCACAATGCCACAGATGTCGCAAGTTTTGAGGGAGCGTGCAATCTTCCAAAGGTTGCTTCAGAGAATTTGGCAGTAAATTCAACCATCCTCACAACCGCAGACCACGTGTAACCACACCAGCCCAGGACCTCCACATCTAGCATCTTCACCTCCTATCATCTGAGACCAGCCACCCAGACAGCTGGTGCAACTATCAGTTTGCATTACCAAAGAATCTCTGCACAAACTGTCAGAACAGTTGTGAACAATATTTGAGAGAAATAGGCCTTCTGTGTACATAGAAAAAGTTATAGATATTTAAGTTCAGCTAATGATAAATAGGGGCAAACACAAATGTGTTGCATTTATAATTTTTATCAGCGTACATAGAAGACAGCACTAGACTGCACGGATTGGTAAATAGTTGTCTCCTTAAAGTCAGCAGCTACAGTTTTTCCCGGCAGGTACCCAATGTTATTTAGCAAGGCTAATACAATGGAAATGTAATCTAATGAAATCAGAGATATCTATGAATAATGCTGCTCCTATGAATGAAGATTTGTAGAAAATAAAGTAAATGTATTATCCTTTGTCCATGAACTGGTAATGCACAAGCATAACTTTTCTGAACATATGTCCCCATTGGCATTTGCAATACTTGCAATACTGGCTGAACAACAGGTTAAAGATAGTTTCTCACCTGCCCGGTCTTTCTGACCATAATGTTGTCATTGTGCCGGTCTCCAATCCCAAGAACATAAGTAGCTACACAGTAGCCAGCACAGGATAAGGTGAATTCCTCTATCGCTCGCTGCAGGTCATCTCTGTGAAAGGAGGCAACAGGATGGGCTCATAACATATTATACCACTATTACACAGATACCTTTTCTATACTGTAAAAAACAGCCACTCAGATTAATTTACACAGATCTTGAATATGAAAAAAATATATAGATCAGAAACAGAACTAAAATTTCAGGAGGATTACTGGGGACTGCGATTGACATAACTATTATGGTGGAGCAGTCAAAGGCTGAAAACAAGCGCATAGCTTTAAATGTCAAAGTGCTGCCCCTTCTTCCATTCTCACTCTTTCCTTGTGGTCTCTTGGTTTATCTGCCTGGTCCATGAGCTTAGACTGCTGCAGGGGGAATCAAGATTAGCCAGTGGGGTAGGAAGCAAGGGGAAATTATTCCAATAGAAATAAACAAAAAAACAAAAACAAAACCCAGGCTTCACAGGCATTTTTGTCACTCTGAATGGGGGCCATGGGAAACTAAGTGCAGATACACTAATGCCACATACACATGAGCGGACATTCGGCCAGCAAAAGACAGATGAGAGCTTTTGGTCATAAAATGTGACCGTGTGTATGCTCCATTGGACTTTTGCTGGCCGAATTCCTGCCAGCAAAAGACAGAGCAGGTTCTCAATTTTTCAGTCGGAAAAAATTTTGATTGGAAATTCCGATCGCCTGTAGCAATTCCAAAGTGCAAAATTCCTAGCATGCTCTGAAACAATTTGACACATGCTCGGAAGCATTGAACTTAATTTTCTTGGCTCATCGTAGTGTTGTACATCACAGCGATCTGGACAGTCGAAAGTTCAGCGAACTTGTGTGACCATGTGTATGCAAGCCAAGCTTGAGCGGAATTCCGTCGGAAAAACCATCCAAGATTTTCCAACGGAAAATCCGCTCTTGTGTACGTGGCATTATAATTAAGTGCTGCAAAACATTTCTTAAAGGGAGTCCACAGTTCTATTAGAAGGACCTCTGTGATAACCTGACAATTTAAAGAAAAAATGAGTGTCCTAAATGAAGGCATTAGTAACCTGCAACAACTCTGGGCTGAGATGTACACAATAAATCCTGGAATACAGTATGAAGAGCAATGCCAAGAATGGATGTATGCATGGGATAAAGGAGGAGAAAAGTCAGGTTTGGCACTTCGATCTGAGACGCTTGAATTCAATCCAGAAAGTATCAATTACCCGGCATTGTACTCTTTGATCCAGTTGAGTAGAGCATCCTTGTTGAAGGCAGCTGCTGCTGCAAGATTGCTGCTGTCAAGCTGGATATCTGCAATGGTTTCAGCTGCAGAAACTACCTCTATCATACCACATCGATCTCCCGTTGCCAGGCATCCATAAGGGACTATTCTAAAACATACAGTCAATAAGTCTTGTTAGTGTTATTCATAATCAGTAGGAGCCACTTGCATGAGAAAATGCTGTACATCATAAACGGCAACTTTAATTGGGTACCAAAAAAAATAAAAAATACTAGCTTGGTAAAGATTTACTCCAAAATCAATCAATCATTCAGTGTCATTAGTGGAAAGAACATGTTGTGTAAAGAAAAAATAAAATAAAATAAAACACATTACTCATAATCACAGCTTTATCTAAAGCTGCCCATACATTATACAATTTCTTGTTAAATTTACGTTAGATTTACCTTCAACTATGTAGGGCAAGGGCCTACCTGATTACATACAAATTAAAAGTGTTTAGGCTTGACCTCATATTATATGGTTTTGGTAAATCTAAAGGAAAAATTGTAGAAGAAAAGTTGTATAATGTATGTCAAGCCTAAGAAATATTTACACCCGAAAACCTACTGCCACCTTTAATTATAACTCCTATTACATATATGTTGACCTCCAGTCTTCATCTTTTTAAATCTGCTACTTACCAGTTAATTTCAGATACTGTCAATAGAGGGTGCTGTGCCACTGATTACCAAGAGTAAGAACTATTCTTACAAAATTAAATGGCACTTAAAGAGTAACTGCCGTCTGCTCATATAATTTGTAATACCATCTTTGCCAATCTAAAGGTTCCCTCCAACCACTTTGCATCTTTCATATATACTGTGATTCTGTACTTGCCAAATATGCTGCAGAAATCTCCTTCCACTGAGTCTGGCTGCATCTGAAGCTGCTGCCTGTTCACTTGCTGGATTTACACAGAGGAACACCTCCAGCTCTGCAGCTCTCATCGCCCCTCTTATGACTCACTCTCCCCCCCCCCGGGCAAACTCGAGGGTGAGAGCTGTGCATGATGTCCAAAGCCTAGGCTTTTTACCAGACAAGAAAAAGGAAGTGGGCTGTATAAGGTATTTACTGGCAGAAAAAAGTTTTACTATCCAAAATTAAAACAAGGGCAGAAGATTTCATAGATGGAAAGTTGACAAAATGACTGAAGGTTCCGCTTTAAACAAGCAACATCTTTGAAGATTTACAACTTTTGTCTCTAAACATATAGATATTAGAAAGCGGTTGGACATGAAGGTATAGTTGGAAAACTCTTTAATACATAAGTGTATGGATCTAGATTTTGGCCCCCACATAAACCAACGGCATTGCCTCTTCTATCAACTAGACACAATAGTTGATAGAATTTAAAGTGTATGTAAACCATAACAATTAACTTATCTTGTCTGTGCCCTTTTGGTCTGTTAAATATACCGTTAAAGGGGTTTTGTATATCTGTTCAATAACTTTAAACAGACCCTGACAGAATTCCTGTGAGCTGATCACTTCCTGTCCTCTCTTCAGACTTAGTTGGCACTGTTCCAAGTTCTTTTTGGACCACAGAACACCTTCACCCTATGCTATGAAGAGGAGAGAGAAAGGTGTTCTGTAGTCCTACACACTGTCTGTTCTAGGGAGACAATGATGCTCCTCCATAGATACAGTACAGTGAGCGAATGCTGTCATCCTAGGATAGGAAGTGTTTCTCATAGGATGAAAAAAAAAAAAAAAAGTGAAAAAAATGAATAGTCACTGCATTTAAGGATTGGTAAGCTGCAATATATCATGCTTTTATTATTTATCTTGGATATGCTTTAAGATCTGGATTACTTTTACCACCAAAATTGTACAAGGGATGTCTGTCCACAGTATAAACTAGAGGCAAAACTTTTTTTTTTTTTTTTTTTTTTTTTAGATTTGGATAGAAAGGGGAGGGCTTTTTTTTTTTATTGCAGACTGTGTCCACGTTAGGGAGATTTACGTTTTGAATTGAATTACTGAAATAAATTAACTTTTTTGATGATATTCAAATTTTTTGAGCTGCACCTGTACATTGCAAGGATTTTAGCAAACACCATTTCAGATTTATTTTCTGTTCAGAAGATAGTAAACCTTGCTAGTAATTTCATCAAACTGAGTATGAAGTTACAGCACTGCATTCATTACCACCATCTGATCAGTTTCAGCGTTGAAGAAATATAGCACCCCCGGCACACTATAGGAGGCAAAGTCTTTGAAAGCATCTCACCAAAATTAAACTATTTCAATTGAAGCCAGTAATCTGACTTCAAGCTCTGTGCGGATTTCTGGGAAAAGCATCAAGCCAAACTCACAAGCAGGAAATGAGTTTTGCAAGGATGTTTCATACACAAACACTGTACAGGATGCTTTCAGGATGCCATAGCTCCATGTAAGAAACATTATGATGATTTTAAGAAAAATCACAGCAGATGACTAAAATAGGGAGGTATATTTAATAACACTTAGTTTGGTTGTGTATCAATTATACTAGTTTCCAATAAGAGGTTAATAGTGGAATATGGTGCACAAGACACCCAAGAATGAATGTAGTCATCACAGAAGTTCACTCTACTATCTAAACTTGACTGGGATAATTACAACAAAAGGTACCTCTGCAGCTGCTGTTAGACTGAGCACTGCATAGGCGACAACTTCATTCCAAGGTCACAGGGCCACTTGGCATTATTCCGTGACCATTTGTCACATCCACACTATAGTGTTTAAGGGACTAAGGCCAGTGACTTCCCTTCCAGAGGCCAAGAGATGACAGCGAGATTCCCCAAAGGAGCAGCGGGAGGGGAGTATAAAAATATCCTCGTCAGAGGTTGTGACAGAAGTCAGTAGGAGGGCAGCTCGTACAAATGGTGATCTGGACTGCAGAGAAACATTGAGATGCTCGATCAGTTCAATGTAAGGTAAAAGAATGTATAGCCAGATCAAAAAAATAATATAATAATAATAACTAAGACTGTGCAGTGTATACCTGCTTCATTGACCAGGAATACATCTGGTTGGCCAGTTAGTTACTGATGAAGAAACATTAGGATCCTGCCATGGGCAAAGGTGCTGGTGAATTCAGAACATGTTATAGCAGCAGAAAGGAAAAGTGAACACCTAAAAAGGTACCCATTGACTTAAAATGGTGGCTGTATCTTGTCTGTGCGAAAAACAAGAGCAAATTATGACAAAGTGGAATCAGCTCCTACTCCAGCCCCATCACAATTCTTAGCCCGAGACTTCATGTGGCCTTGGCTAAACAAAGCTTTGGTGTGTATTACTAGAGTTTTTTTTTTTTTTTCTTTGGAGGGTGCATGTGATCGGCACAGGGCCAATCCGCACTATCCAGACAGAGGTATAGGACAGTCAGAGGAGAATGAAAACTCCTCCTACAACTTTTAAACAGACACTGATAGAAATCAGAAGACTGCGCTAACTGCTGATGAAAAGGTATTAAGCAGTTTTTATTTAGTAAAATAATTGCATTACTATGTTCTGTGGACTGTGGGAGACCATATATAGTGAATGCAGGGTCCTGAGTTTATTAACAGTAAGTTACCAGAGCACTCTGCACTGTTCCTCCAATTGTACCCAATGGAGGCCATATTGCTTCTTTATGATCAACTCTCTTCCTATGTATATGGCAGCTTCAGGGAGCACTAAAGGTGATTGGCAAGAATGGAAGGACATGGCTCAAAGGAGGGACATCCTGCTTTGTATGCATTTTCTTGCAGTCATGCAATTGTCTCACAGTAGTTAAGACATAAAATACCAGAGACTGCAGGTCTATAGATTATTTTATTGAGATTTGGAAAAGGAAATCCAGAGCAATACATGGCCTTAAATGAAAGAACAGTGAGTTAATCATACTCAATCAATCATTCTCCATTCAAGAAATCCACAGGAAGTGTCTCACCTGAGGTCCAGACCCGCTTCCTTCCATAACATATCCATTAAACGTAGTAACTGGAGGGCTAGCATGTCCTGGCGCAGATCTGTGCAGGGAAAACATTTACAATCAGTTGGGCATACTAATCCTGGGAGACCATTTCTCCAGAACTGTAGGTAGTATTGTGTTTCATTTCTCACCATCTCCATTCTTAAAGATGATCCCAGTATAGTCCCCTCCAAAGCCTTTATTATTGTAGACAATCCACAGAGGTTTCATCTTTGAATCCATGTATTTGCACTTGTCTACACTATTTATACAAGAACAAACAAGATGAGTTACATCAGAAAGGAAAAATACCAGTTTGTAAGCAGCAGTCATGAGAACATTGTTATAATGCAATAAAGAATATTCAGATAACTGTCTGAAAACAAAAAAAAGAACCTGCTATAAAAAAAACCAGGTACTAAAATTTAACTTGATAACACCATATTTAGAGCAGTGATTCTCAACATTTAACAAAATCATGAACCGGTATAGTAGTATCCAGCAAGTGGCTTGTGAGATACATGTGGCTGTCAGATAATTTTATTGTTGCTTACCACTTCAGCTTCTAAACAAAGTGTAGATTAGTGTTCTTAGTACTAAGAACTATAATGGCTGGCTCACTATGTAACCACATGGAACAAAGAAAGGTGAACACTCACACAAGTTCAGAAAGGGTGACGCTGGGATTGAGGGGTGACTGGATATCGGTAAGCACTTCCCTGTAGGCATTCTGCTTTAAACAGGCATGCATGGTTTCCTTGTTCTTCACCTTACTTTGCTTTACAGCATTCAGCTTGATGAGACAATTAAGTGTGCGTAGCTTGTTCAGGGCTTCCACCTAAGAATACAGGAGCAATTTATTAATGCTCTCAAAACAATAAAAAAACAAAAAAACAAAAAACACATCTTTGTTTAGCCTAAGTGAATGAGAATAGTGCACTGACTCACCATATGTTTGATCGCTTTGCTATGTGTTGCTGGACCCAAGTTTCCAACAATTAGACTTTCTTTGGGGGATATAAGCTTTTTTATATACAGTACATGAGTCATTTCGATCTCTAAATAATTATGTGGCTGTATCGCTAATATGTGCCCTATTAATTCTATTAAATTACCATACCCTGCCCCCCCCCCCCCCATTTCTCCAACAATAATCTTCTAAGATTAACTAAACCTTTAAAAAAGGGGTTAACTTCCCTTCTTAACCACAGATTATAGGGTGGGTGTTCCTAAAATATAACAAATGCATCACAAATACAGAAGGAAACGAAGAACAAAAACCACACTCAAATATATGAACAGAAGCTGCACTAAAATATATCAAAATTACAATTAAAGTGTTACTAATCCCACAACAGTAAAATCAGTGTGTATATGCAGTCAAGCATGCTTGTTATACTCACTGTGGAACCTAAGGGGTTAAACTTCTGCATTGTGTAAAAAGGCTGTTTGATCCAGTCTTCTCTGATCCTCCTTCTTTCACTGTCCCCAAACCATCTCCTGATAGAACAGAACGATGGGGCACTCTGCACAGCTCTGCACAGTTTGGTGTGCATTGCTATAGGTTTTTTTCTTGGGGGGGGGGGGGGGGGGTGCATGTGATTGGCACGGGGCCAATTAGCACTGTCCAGACAGAGGGTCAGGGGTCCTGCAGCCTTATAGGACAGTCAGAAGGGAATGAAAACTCCTCCTACAATCTTTAACCAGACACTGATAAAAGTCAAAACACTGCTATATACTGCTGATGAGAAAAAGGTATTTAGCAGTTTATATTTACTAAAACTATTGCCATTTTCTGTGTACTGCGGGAGACCAGATATAGTGAATACAGGGTCCTGGGTTTAGTAACACTTTAAAATAACCCTTTGTACCAATTTCTCCCCATGACATACAATATTGAAAAAAAAACAAAAAACAAACAACAAAAAAATAAAAAAAAAATAAAAAAACGACAATTGCCATGTTCTCCTGGGAAACAATATTCCAAAGAATTGCACAATATATCCACAATAACACATTATAATTTATATATTATACACACACTGTACATATACATACACACACCACCTATTAAACACAAATCAAAATTCCCAATATAATGGGGGTATTATCTTCAACCCTGTTGTTGTGAAGCAATACACTTAAGCATCTTTTGGCTTCACTAACAACTGCACACTTCAACATGTTTTCGTTCCTAACCCAACTTCCTCAGGATCTATAAATGTGATACACCTTGTGGAAGTTTCAGTTAGGAGCAAAACGAGCCAAAGTAATTTCTTGGTGTTCGATACTACCACATGGTTATGCAAGTGGGATGTCATTTACTGCCGATCAATACTTGCAATCTCCCAAGGTGCTGTGTACTTTTTAAGATCAAAGATAGAGAGGATGGACTATCATCTGGCCAGAAGATAAGTAATTATATTCACATATAAATTAAGGATTTCAGCTCTGCTGGTTAGGTTAAATGGATACAAGCATGGAGCATTTTGGATACAATTATAACCATGCTTCAAGATAGAACTAGTGTTTGTGCCAATAGCATAGCCAGCTACAAAGTACAGCATTGTTGCAAACACTAGACATATGTCAGGGCTTACTATTCTTCCACTAAGATCCTAACCATTCAAGCGAAGGATGCACTCCTGACTCCTTGGGTTTACAGGTTTGTCTTACACCCAATGGGGAATAGGTGTGAAATGATTTCTTGGATTTGTGTAAGCCAAAAACTGTTTGAGTGGGCTGCTTGATACCATTATGTGTTTATGGGAAAAAGTCCAGTTTTGGAGAATGTAGCAGTTCCTGGATGCTCCAAATGAATCCCTAAAACAAGTGCAGGACACCGTGCAAACAGTATAATATATATATACATATACACACATATATATATATATATATACACACACACACACACACACACACTTTTTTTCCCTCATGGTTCGTGTTTGGCTGAAGCCATTATCAATTAACTGTGTTTACTCTTTAAATCATAACAAACTACCCAAATGACCCTGATCAAAAGTTTGCATACCCCAATTCTTAATAACATGCTTTGCCTCTTTAACATCAATGACAGCTTGAAGTCTTGTGGTATTTGTGGATGAGGCTCTATCTTTTCAAATGGTAAAGCTGCCCATTCCTCTTGGCAAAAAGCCTTCAGTTCCTGTAAATTCTTGGGCTTGGTCTTGCATGAACTGCACGTTTGAGATGTCCCCAGAGTGGCTCAATGATATCGAGGTCAGGAGACCGAGATGGCCACTCCAGAACCATCACTTTATTCTGCTCTAGTCAATGACAAGTCAACTTGGCCTTGTGTTTTGGATTATTGTCATGTTGGAGTGTCCAAGTACGTCCCATGCACAGATTCCTGGCTGATGAATGCAAAATGTTCCTCCGGTATTTTTTGATAACATACTGCATTCATCTTGCCATCAATTTTGACCAAATTTCCTGTGCCTTCGTAACTCACACATCCCAAAAACATCACCGATTCACCTCTGTGTTTCACAGTAGGAATGGTGTACCTTTTATCATAGGCCTTGTTGACTCCTCTCCAAAATATAGTGTTTATGGTTGTGGCCAAAAAGCTCAATTTTGGACTCATCACTCCAAATGACTTTGTGCCAGAAGGTTTGGGGCTCGTCTGTGCTGTTTGGCGTATTGTAAGCAGGATACTTTGTGTATTCTTCTGGTGAGTCGATCATACAGCCCATCTTTCTTCAAGTGCCTTCTTATTGTGCATCTTGAAACAGCCACACCACATTTTCAGAGTCCTGTATTTCACCTGAAGTTATTTCTGGGTTGTTCTTTGCATCCGATTAATTTTCCTGGCAGTTGTGGCCGAAATTTTAGTTGGTCTACCTGACCGTTGTTTGGTTTCAACAGAACCCCTCATTTTCTACTTCTTGATTAGAGTGAACACTGCTGCTTTGCATTCTCAATTCATTGGATATCTTTTTATATCCCTTTCCTGTTTTATACAGTTCAACTACCTTTTGCCACAGAACCCTTGACAATTCTTTTGCTTTCTCCATGACTCAGAATCCAGAAAAGTCAGTGCAGCCCCAGATGAAAGATGCAAGGGTCTGTCAGGAATCCAGAAACGCATTGGCCTTTTATATACACATGCAAATTACAAGCAAAAACATCACAGGTGAGGATGGTTACCTTTAATAGCCATTAAAACCCCTGTGTGTCAACTTGTGTGCAAGTTATCAGGCCAAAATCACCAGGGTATGTAAACTTTTGATCAGGGTCATATTGGTAGTTTATGTTGTCATTATGATTTAAAAAGCGTAAACAGTTGATTGATAATAAATGGCTTCAGCCAAACACTAACCATGTGTGAAATTTTTGTGTTATTCATATTCTCTGAAAAATGGGCAAGAAAGCAAAGTCTACCAGGGTATGTAAACTTTTGAGCACAACTGTGTGTGTATATTTTATATATGTGTATAGATAGATAGATGGATAAGTACCCCCCTCACATTTGTGTAAACATTTTAATATATCTTTTCATGTGACAACACTGAAGAAATTACTGCAGTGAGTTTACAGCTTGTATTACAGTGTAATTTACTGTCCCCTCAAAGTAATTCAATACACAGCCATTAATGTCTAAACCACTGGCAACAAAAGTGAGTACACCCCTAAGGGAAAATGTCCAAATTGGGCCCAATTAGCCATTTTCCCTCCCCAGTGTCAGGTGACTCGTTAGTGTTACAAGGTCTTAGGTGTGAATGGGGAGCAGGTGTGTGAAATTTGGTGTTATTGCTCTCTTATACTGGTCACTGGAAGTTCAACATGGCACCTCATGGCAAAGAACTGAGGATCTAAAAAAAAAAAAAAAAAGAATTGTTGCTCTACATAAAGATGGCCTAGGCTATAAGAAGATTGCAAAGACCCTGAAACTGATCTGCGGCATGGTGGCCAAGCCCATACAGAAGTTTAACAGAACAGGTTTCACTCAGAACAGACCTTGCCCTTGTTGACCAAAGAAGTTGGGTGCACGTGCTCAGCGTCATATCCAGAGCTTGTCTTTGGGAAATAGACGTACGAGTGCTGCCAGTGTTGCTGCAGAGGTTGAAGGGGTGGGGGGGGGGGGGGTCAGCCTGTCAGTACTCAGACCATACGTCATACACTGCATCAAATTGGTCTTCCTAGAAGGAAGCCTCTTCTAAAGATGATGCACAAGAATAAATAGTTTTCTGAAGACAAGCAGACTAAGGACATGGATTACTGCAACCATGTCCTGTGGTCTGACGAGACCAAGATAAAACGTATTTGGTTCAGATGGTGTCAAGCGTGTGTGGTGGCAACCAGTTGAGGAGCACAAAGACAAGGGTGTCTTGCCTACAGTCAAGCATGGTGGTGAGAGTGTCAGTCTGGTGCTGCATGAGTGCTGCCGACACTGGGAAGCTACAGTTCATTGAGGGAACCATGAATGCCAACATTTACTGTGAGGTACTTAAGCAGAGCATGATCCCCCTCCCTTTGGAGACTGGGTTGCAGGGCGGTAATCCAACATAACGACCCCAAACACACCTCAAAGACGACCACTGCCTTGCTAAAGAAGCTGAGGGTAAATGTGATGGACTGCCCAAGCATGTCTCCAGACCTAAACCCTATTGAACATCTGTGGGGCATCCTCAAAACGGAAGGTGGAGGGGAGCAAGGTCTCCAACATCCGCCAGCTCCATGATGTCATCATGGAGGTATGGTAGAGGACTCCAGTGGCAACCTGTGAAGCTCTGGTGAGCTCCATGCCCAAGAGGGTTAAGGCAGTGTTGGGAAATAGTGGCCACACAAAATATTGACATTTGGGGCCCAGTTTGGACATTTTCACTTGGGGGTGTGCATACTTTTGTTTCAGCGGTTTAGACTTTAATGGCTGTGTTGTGTTATTTTTAAGGGACAGCAAATTTACATTGTTTTACAAGCTGTACACTCACTGCTTTACATTGTAGCAAAGTGTCATTTCTTCAGTGTTGTCACAAGAAAAGATAGAATAAAATATTTACAAACATGTGAGGGGTGTACTCACTTTTGTGAGATACTGTACATATACACACACACAAATAAAGTTATATTTGAAATATATTTTGTGCAATCTTCAAATACTTTTGATGCAAGTTATTAATGCGTGTCATTTATCTAAAGTGGACCTTTTTGCATATCATTTTTGACCAAGCACAATTTTTTGCAAAAAGTTTTATATTTGCAGATTACACAATATATATTTCAAATAAAGTTTACTTTCTTTCTTTCTCTAGCTGTATCTACCGTAGGTATAGAAAAGAATCATCCCCTTTAAAATAATCACATTTTGTTGCTTTGCAGCCTGAAATTAAGACAGACACAGTTTTTGTTTTATCCAGCTGTATTTACTCAGTGCAACTTATTACATCCACCTGAAAGATATAACACCAACATGTCAGAAAAAAAATCAAAAAATTCAAAAACAGAATCGCTGAGTTGGAAAAAGGATCACCCCCTTGAGTAGGTGTTTTGTTGAAACACCTTTTTCTTTAATTACAGCCTTTAGTCTGTTGGGCTATGTCTCTACTAACTTTGCAATATTTGCCCACTCTTTGCAGAACTGCTCAAGTTCAGTTGCAGAGAAACACCCCCATAACATTATCACCTCCATGCTTTACTGTAGGAACAGTGCTATATGGATGGTGAGCTTTATTGGATTTCTGCTAGACATATTGCTTGGTGTTGAGGCCAAATAATGAAATTTTAGTGTCTTCGTTGTTAATATTATTCTTATACAGGATTTATATAGTACCAACAGTTTGCGCAGCGCTTTACAACATGAGGGTAGACAGGACAGTTGCAATACAATTTAATACAGAAGGAATCAGAGGGCCCTACTTGTTAGAGCTTACAATCTAGATCTGACAACTCCTTTTTCCATGTGGCCTCAGAATCTTCAAGGTGCGTTTTGGCAAAGCTCAGTAGTGACTGCATGTGACCTCTGAGGAGTGGATTTTTTTTCCTTGCAACCGTCCCATACAAGCCACATTTGTGGAGAATTTGTGATATTGTTTTCACATGCACACAATGACCACTCTTTGCTGTTCCTGAAACTGCTTCAGAGTTGCTGTAGGCCTCTTGATAGCCTCTCTGGCCAGTTTCCTACTTGCCTTTTCATACAGGTTGGAGCGACGTCCTAACCCAGGGACAGTCTGTCTTGTATCAAATACCTTTATCTTCTGAAGAATAGACTTCACTGTGCTTCTAGGTGTTGATAAAGCCTTTGAAATTCCTTTTGCATTCTTCTGACTTGTGCCTGTCCAAAACTTTATCACGGAGATCCTTTGACAGTGCCTTTCACCCATAGTTGGTTTGCTTCAATTACACTACTGGGGACTGAAATACTCCAGGAAAGCTCTTTGCAAGTTGAGCTAATCAAAACAACCACAGCTGATCACAGTTGAAAGTCAAATGGCTTTGTTTGCCATTGAGAAGGTGATTAGCTATACTTGATTAAGTGTACAAGTCATTCTCAGAAGGTGGGGGGGGGCTTTTTCCAACTCAGTAATTCTGTTTTTGAATTTTTTTTCTGACATGTTGGGTCTTTCACTTGGATGTTATAAGTTGCACTGAGTAAATACAGCTGGATAAAAAAAACTGCATCTGTCTTCATTCCAGGCCTAATACCAACAAAATGTGATAATTTAAAAAAAGGGGTGCGATTCTTTTCTATACTCACTGTATCCATCTATCAAGCAGGTGCACTCTGGCACTAGGACATACAGCAGGAGAGATTTTGTAGTGTAGTTTAATAAATTACGCTGTTCCAGCGGGGTACAGCCCACTTTACTTTGGTGCATCATTTTTAAGGACTGCCTTTATTTGATGACAATGCAAAGAATCCCAATTTAAGAAAGCATCTCAAAGAAAACCCTCTTAGTCTATATTGCCCCATGGCAGTGACAATTACTTCTATATTATAAATAAAATGTTAAATGTTTTTTGTGTGGTTCGTTACAGACCTGAGATTCCATATCCAATAATCAGCTAACAGTGACATTAGCAAGTTATATGTAGACCAGCAAAGTTTAATTTACCCAAACCTACCATCCTATGAATGGGAACGCTTGTGCTAGTCTACATACAAATAGCTTTGGGAAAAGGTGGCCAATGAGAGCACTTTATAGTTTTGTCATGGTTACCTGTTTGTAGAGCACCTTCATGTGTCCCACACTGCCCCGGCAATATGCTTCCAGCAGCAAACCAAACTGCACTGACACAGTAGGAATGTGAACTTCAGCCCTATAGCAGAACAGTGAAAGGTAAGACCATCTTTGCATGGAATGTGGAGAATCCACTCTACATGTGATCACAAGTCCAACTAAATCATAGACACACACAACATACGAAATACCCACATTTATCCAAGTAACTCCTTTCCCTGCCAGGGGGGCCTGCACTGTGCATTCCAAGCCTCACTGGGTGCTGGGAGCATTATCTGTCTTTAGGAAGTCTTTTAAAAGACTAGTGTTCCTTGAATTCCTGCGCTATAATCATGGGGGCTAATGCATAGGGGCCATCCATCATCGTCAGACAAATAAAGTGGGAAACATTCAGTGCTGATGAACATTTTGGCTGCATGAGGGTTGATGTAACCATCTGCAGTATTAATCAGCAAATCCTATAAGCATACACATTTTCTACAGGTTTTGGATCTGCACTGGTGAGCTTGCTTTCTAGATCAATTACATTTGAGGTTGTTCAAAAATAAATTTAATCGGGCTCCAGGCAAACAGTGTAGAAATATGGTGGCACCTTATGTGGCACGCTTTACTTCTTTAGAGCAAAGAAAACATTACACAGAAGTGGGGTTTTAGCTTATCCGTATTTTATTTTTTACTATAAAGAGGAACTTGGGAAAGACTGCAGAAATCATCTAGCAATGCAATGGCCTTCAATTTCCTCAGCAAACCAATACTTATTACCATTACAAGTAAAGGGTATTCATGAAAAATTGTATGCACTTATATGCATGCATGAAAAACGCTGTAACCCACAGTTCATAATCTAATTGTTCTTCAGTTCCAAAGTATACATAAACAAAGCTCAGATCTCACTATAGTACAAGTCATATTTAAACATTTCTTTTACATTTCCCTCACTGCAACTAGAATGGAGATGGAGGAGGACACCAAACCTCAGCCAAGAGGCTGTAGCTGACCTATATCTTTTGCGACGTTCAGCCAATCCCCCAAAAAGTAGGATCTGATGTTAACGACTACAGCAGAGTCACAGTCTAAATTCTGTGAACTCCCGTTATATATACTGCTCATGAAGACCAAATAAAGTGGGTGTAAATTAAAAATAACTTATATTATCAAACAGCAAAATACATCCAGATTTTAGTACTCACTGTAAAATCCAGAGAGTCCATCGAGGGGAAGTCTTAAACCTTTATATTATACTGCCACATACAGAAGGTGGTGACACTAGCAAAAAAAAAAAAAAACCCCAAAAACACTAGATTGGCCAAGATAACCCATCCAAGAAAAGGAATTTAAAATGAGAAGAAAAAAAATATATATACATTTTTGTCATCTATTGAGAGGAAGTCCTTAACCTACAGAAGTTGGAAAGCATTCCAACTGCGCAATAGCAAAGAAAATAAATGCTAACATGCAATGTCTACGCAATGCGAGTTCAGCCATACAGTTGTATGGCTGAACTTGCATTGGATTCGCACAGAAAAAGATGCAGGGAGTCCCCCCCGCACTGGAGTCAGGCAAAGGGTGCAGCCAAATTTGAAAGAGACCAATAGACTTCAATAGCAGGGGTCAACATAACTCCAGGCTGCAGATATTGCCACTGTCAATAGGTGCACTGCAAGCAACCCCAGAGCACTTAGAAGAAAGTGAGCTGTAGGCACCTAGTACATCAGATACTACAACCACGTGATAAGGCAGCATATGGGCTCATGGCAAGAAGAAAGGCATGAAAAACGGATTAAGGCTTGACGCTTCACATAGCTCTTGCCAAGAAAACCCATCAGCAAGGCGATGCTTCCTCGATGCTACTGTATTGTATGCAAGAAAGTGGAGCACAGGCAACTATAAACCCATCAGAGGACATCAGTGCTCTGTCTCACAGTGTTAACCCCTTATGCAGCAAAACAAAAAAAGAAAAGCGGAAACAGAATAAAGGGTGCCAAGGGACCTATGCAAATTGGGCAACTCCCAGTGCCCAGCCCCATCAGCCCACAGACTATAGGAAGAGGTAGAGACAGGGAAAGGCTGAGGAAATGCCAGTGGGTCTGGACCTGGAAGACAAGCCTCAGCTAACATTATATTTGTACATTTCTAGAGCTGCACAATTAATTGTTATCGCAATTTTTTTCCCCCTTGCGATCTTGACAAAGTATTTGCCAATTCTTTCCATGCAGAGAATTCTCTCTGCTCTGCTGAAGCCAACAGCCATCAAAAGAAAGGGGGGGGAAAAAAAAAACAGGCAGTTTACCAAGTACCACAACATTCTTTAGCAGTGGAACCAAGTATAAATATTGTAATGATTTGTCCTTTCGGTGTGTAAATGACAGAAGTTAACCACTCCCAGGCCACCGCACACCGATATATGTCCTGACTTTGAAGAGGGATATCTTTGTAATGGCAGTTCCCGATAATAGTGGTTTCTGTGGCGGAATCGCCGCAAGATCACTTTTAATCGGAGGCAGGAGAGGTCACCCATCCACCCCCCCCCCCCCCGCTCTCTGGTGCCCTCTGCCGCTTACCGGAGCCGGCAGTAGCTGCAGAGGCGATCGGATCCTTGTCCTTCCTGGGACAAGCGAGGGGAAGTCACACAAGTCAAATGCTCCTTTATATGTGGTATTATAAACTGAAGGTTTAAGACTTTCTGAATCTCTCACTGGCAATGATAGAAAATCTTTGAAAAAATATTTACCAAGTAGATACCCTGTTTTATACAATTAGTAGTAATATGCAGTGACAAGAAAACATATAAACCCTTGAAATTAACTGGTCTACTGCAGAAATTTGCCATAAAATATGATCTGATCCTCATCCAAGGATCGGTGCACACGGGCTGAAAATTATCTGAAAACTGTTGTTTCGACAGGATCCTTCATCCGGTGCAGGGGTCAGCGACCTTTTTCCACTTAAGGGCTGGATTCAATGTGTGTGAATGCATGGAGGGCCACATTCACCTGCTAATAAATTAAGATATTAATAATCCTAACCTAGTAACAACAACAGTACAGGTTTACCTCACTTTAAGGTGCTTCACTAATACAAAGCCAGTTCACCCTGAGGGAGCATGTGGTTGGGGATTCGGATATTACTGCCCCCCTTCCCCATCCTGACACCCAAGGGTGCCCTCTGTCCCCCTTCACATCAACTCCCATAGGGACCTCTCCCCCGTCCCCCCATGGCAATTTTCCTGTGCCCCCAATTGTAGTATCAGAAGGCTGGATGGGAGCACGAACTGTTGAAATTAACTTTTTACATCAACAGGCTGATAAGTGGTTGCTAGGATCGCCCAGCAACCAATCACCTGCTGTTTAGCTGCTTGCCGGCGGTGCAGCTCTTGTTCTGGGACGCTGTCATAGACCAGCCGCTCTGGAGTGCCCGTGGAGAAACGCAGCGCAGTGATCGCGGCCTTGCCTTGTTGCTAAGACAATCTCTGGAAAAAAAACGCGTCCACGGCTCTTTAACCATCTGTATCCAATTACAGCCGGTCACACGTAAACAAGGAAGTGCCGGTAATCGGCGCTCCTCGACTCCGTCATCTCACAGAGTGTGTGGTGAGGAGAGCCGATCAGCGGCATCTAGGAATGATCATCAGTGCCCCGATTACAGTATTGCAAAATAGTGTCACAAATCAGTGCCCACCACTGCCCATAAGTGCCAATCAGCGATGCCAGTCAGTGCTGGCAATCAGTGCCGCCTATCAATGCCCACCAGTGCCCATCAGTGCCTCCTCATCAACGCCCACCAGTTCAGCCTATCAGTGCTGCCTCATCAGCGCACATCAGTGAAGGCGAAAAATTACTTGGTTACAAAATTTGCTGACAAAGAAAAAGTAAAAAACTTTTTTTGTAAAAAATAAAGAAAAATCTAGCAGTGATTAAATACCCCCAAAAGAAAGCTCTATTTGTGTGAAGAAAATGATAAAAAAAATAAATAGTTTGGGTACAGCGTTGCACGACCGCGCAATTGTCCTTCAAAGTGAAACAGCGCTGAAAGCTGAAAAATGGCCTGGGCAGGAACTGGGTGTAAATGCCTGGTAGGTAAGTGGTTAATGTAAAATATTAACTTCAGCGGCTCCCACCCCCATCCGGCCCTGTGAAACCAGCCGCTCGCCTCTGTCCAATAAAGGGGACAGCAGTGAACATGTCCGTGGGTCGGGTGCTCATGAATTAATCATGGACACCGACAGGCCGGACAGTTCTCAGTGGCGGGCCAGATGCTACCCACTGACCCCTGATCCAGTGTGTATGGCTCCCAGTCCAACAGAAGAGGCCAAAATTCAGTCAGGGTACCCGCTTCTATCAAACAGTCATGCTGGAAAATCAGCATGCAATCAACGCTGGTAGCTAATGGCTGCAATTGCTAATCAGTGTGTTCTGGAGGAGAGGAAGTCCCCCTGTCAAAACACAAAGGCACAGCAGGGAAGATCGCCGCACTAACATCACTTATGTTAGCACAGTGGCCTTCAAGTTTCTTTTTTTCGTTCAGCCCACTGGGTTGAAAGAAATAATAATAAAAAATAAAAAAAACACAACACACAACAACTTTTTGTGTGTATTTAGCACAAGTCACAATAGGCAAACGCAATGTGCTTAAGCATTTCAATACCAGACACTTTCGCCCCTTCCCGCCCAGGACAATTTTCATCCATTAGGCTCCAGGTGTGCAAACTACTGATACCAATTAGCTTTAGTTGACATAATTAGTCAGAGTTGAAGCAATTTTGTAATGAGGAATGGTCAAAAATTCCTCCAGAGTGTTTTGCAGGTCTGTTTCAGAGCTACTGAAAGTTCTCGCTTGAAGTCATTGCTGCCAAAGGGGGTCCGACCAGCTGTTAATTCCAAGGGTTCACTTAATTTTTCCTCCAACACTGAATGTTTAATGGGTGTGTTCAATAAAGACATGAGAAATTAGAATTGCCTGTGTTTTATCAGCTTAACATATTGTTTGTTTGTCTTTTGTTGACGAGACTCCAATCACATTTTATGGCAACTTACTGCAGAAAACCAATTCCAAGGCGTTCACATACTTTGTCTTGCCACTGTACTTTGTATTTAACAGATTAGCTGGGATGTTGAAAAAAAAAATATATGAAAAATACTGTATTTATTTGATATGGTTTTATGAGTGAACGCTTGCAGTTCCCTTGTTCAATATTTGTAGTCAGGCAGCTGGGAATAAAGTGCAGACTTCGTCTCTAAAACCAATGTGTACCCACCTCAGATGCCAAAACAGGAACTGCCCAATTCTACGATTAGCCAGGGCTCTCTGCAACAAGAATCGGGACAGGGCGCAATCCAGGAAAGGCTCATATTTAAGAACCTGTACCAACTGCAGCAAATACTGGGATAACTCCTCGTCACTGTAACACATAAAAAAAGGTGTCAGCATACAGCCCTCCATACAGCTGCTCTGTCCTTATCTGTGATATTTTAAATGATGAACAAAACCACAATGCCAAAAGATAACTTCAGCTGCTTATTATAGGATGTAAAAGATGAAATTTCTTGTAATTACTGCTGATTCAACATAAATTGAGGATAGAACAGTATTTGTAAATAGTTAACACATCATAGTGAATACAATAAGACTGCACAAAGTCAGTTATTGTAAGTTCACACAGGGGTTGAATTTTATAGCAGCCGTTAACTAGGGCACATTAATTCCCCTTTTCGGGTGCACAAGTGTTGAAGTTGCATGAAGTTATGCTCGTTAAACGCCCTGTGAGATTTTATTACAATAACAAACATGTTTTATTTACCTGCTCTGTCAAATGGTTTTGCACAGAGCAGCCCCGATCCTTCTCTTCTTGGGTCCTTTGCTGGTGCTCTTGGCTCCTCCATCCCGCTGAGTGCCCCCTCAGTAAAACACTTGTTCTGGGGGCACCCATGCATGCTTGCTCCTGTGCCCTGCTCTGTGTGGCCTTTGGAGTGCACACAGAGCAGCTGGGCCCTGCTGGATCATCACTGTCTGATTGAGAAATGCGGGAGCCAATTGCTCCTGTTGCTGTATCTGAGTCAATGAGAGAGAAAGCTGAGAGAACCTCTGCTCTCATGCACATCGATGGATTGAGATCAGGCTCAGGTAAATATAAAAGGTGGGGCTGGGGGAGCTATATGGAGAAGGTTTTTTACCTTAATGCAGAGAATACTTTAGGATAAAAAAAAACTTCTGCTTTTAGAACCACTTTTTTGCAATGCTAAAATGAGAAATGATCATTTGACGCTTTGCAACTGAATCTTAAATGCTCTGTAGGTGCTTTTACATCATGTTTCCAACAGCTTTCATTCACTGCTATTAAAATGTGGTGCAAAGTGTCAACACCTGCCAAACTCTACAGTTTTATTTTTGCCTCGCCGTGTGGCAAGGCAAAGCTAGTGCTGCCTTGTAGAAACCTCTATCTGCTCTCTGCTTTAACAGTTGAGTGGTATTGACAGGTGAGGTGAGGAGGTCAGGAAGTGTTAAAAACCCAACCATCTATTTTTTTACGGTCTATGTGATCAAAGCCTTACAGAAATGAATAAGATGCTTTCCTGTATGTTAGGCCTCATGCACATGGCTGTACAGAATACCTGCATAACCATTTTTCTGGAACCTGCTGCTGCCGTGTTTAGCTGCCAATTGAGATAAATGTGAAGAATTGGCTGTATGCAAGGGTCGCATAAAGCATCTGCATGTGCATATGTACATATGCGCCAAAAGCATGCCATCTGTGCGTGCATTACTTGAGCTGCGGCTGTACACTGTTATGTGTCAGGGGTTGCATAAAGCACCTGCATGGATGCATGCTCCAAATGCACAATATCCTGTGTTTACACAATACATCTTTATGCCTTCTCTAAGTGAACATAGTGCATAACCATGTATAGCTGCATCTTCCAATTCAACTAAAAGGGGTTGTAAACCTTTGTTTTTTCACACTAATGCATCCTTACTTACCTGAGTCCTGGAACTTGACCTGTCGAGTATGCGCCATCTCTCCGCCCGAGGTTCTCGGCTCTTGATTGGATAGATTAATAGCAGTGCAGCCATTGGCTCCCGCTGCTGTCAATCAGATCCAATGATGTGGGCACGGGGGGGAGGGGCCAAGTCGTACATTCAGTGGCCAAGTACACCGAATTCTGGACTCGGGAGCATGCCTGCAAGGTAACCCCCTTGGGAGAGCTCTTCTCTTAGGGGGTAATCTGATGTAGGGAGGATCTGCGAGAGCTGCCGAGGGACCACAGAAGAGGATGGCCGGGGCCACTCTGTGCAAAACGAGCTGCACAGGGGAGGTAAATATGATATGTTTGTTTTTTATAAAAAATTTAAAAACGAACCCTTACAATCACTTTAATGGGTGGTTGTATGCGGTGTGATAGTGATTGAGCAGTCTCTGCATACTAAACAGTCCCTGTATGGCGCAGGAAATCTTGTATGTGGTTACACAGAATTCACCTACCTCATACTCTTTAGACAGTTGACAGCATATTCTCTTACATACTGATCAGGATAGTTGAAATCAAGCAGTTCCAGGGCATCTCTTGGGGGTAGTTTGGACCAGATCTGCAGCAGTGCCTGAAGCTGTAAAAACAACAGGAATGAACATGGAACTCATTGAGCAAATATACAGCATTGGGATAAAAATAGTGGGGGGCAGAATAAAAAACCCCAACTACCAAAAATGGTCACTGACATGAGCTAGTTATTGTCCTACACACTGGATTAATGTATGATTGCAAAATGGACTATAGGTCTGTGGAAACTATGCAACCTGTATGGACTGGCTTATAACAAATAAAAAAATGGTTGATTCAAAGTTGTTTGCTCAATACATATTTATAGACGGAAATAAGAATGCAACTTTATATCATGATGATAGGCAGTAGCCGGCTGACTGCCATATCATAATATTTTACTATAGGAGATGAAAATGTATGCATTCCTTCCAAGTTTTGCTCTATATGGGAGAACAGTCACTGTAACATAATGATCTGCATTTTTAAAGCTAACCATTTGTCCTTTTGCCCCATCACTTGAGGCCCTAAAATGAGCAATTAGCAAACTACAGTTTTCAGGTCTCTGGAACCAAGTAAAACAGGACATGAGAAATCTGCAGGACAGCCATTACATACCCCATTGTCTACAGCTATGACTGCTGTTTTATTGGTCTACAGCATACCTTCTGACGTGTTGCTAAGTCTCCAGTCTACAATTTTATGTGCGTTCTAAAAAAAAAAAAAACTCTAGTGTAGCTCAGTCGACAGAATGCCATCTACATTCTAACGCTGTCCACAGAAAGCTCAGCTCAGTTCTGAGAATGTTTTCTGCACTTTAGTCCATTTACCAGACTGGTCTTCCTATTTTGCTTGACCCAAAGGACAAGAGTAGTGTTTGTTGGGTGATGAAAGTATGCAGATCACAGTATGTTGTTAAATTATCATGCACAGGGATTAGAAGCTTGTTCTGGAAATACCTCTTGTGGATAATTATCTAGTACAGGGGAAGCAGCACAGGTAGATATGTCCAACACATGTGTCATACACAGACGGTACTGACGACTTAGTGATATGATCAGTAGAAGTAAATTTTCTCAAAGTCAGTCTCCTGTGATGTACACCTTATGAGCAGAGTGCTGACTATGCGAGAGGAATTTTCCAGAGACCTGTTTATTATCCTCACAGAGCGATTCTCTTCCTTGTTTATCAGTTCACTGTCTGAATGTCTGATCAGACAGGACAGGAAATTGTTGTGTATGAAATCTGGCCTCACTTTCCTTTCAATGCACCTGGACATCTAGATATAGAAATCACATTGCTTCCAGAAGAGGATGCTGCTCTGCAGTATATGCTCTATGACAATTATTTTGGAACTGGTGCACAAAGAGATGGTGGAAAGTTTACTGTGCACTAGAAGTATCGATGTTAACCCCTTCCTGACAAGCATATGCATATGTGGCCTCATGGAGGTGGGTCTTTATCCATGGGGCCGCATACATGTGTGGCCGTGTCTGTGCTGAGAACTTTACTTTAAAAATCAGGGTCTCGTACCAACGATCGGGAACCAGAAGAAATGTTATCTCTGTGATAACCTCTAATTAACTATCACAGTATTAAGTCACTGTTCTAGCCCACTACATTGTATCTTTTTTCCTTGATAGAGGAGAAATGCATAAAGAAAGTATGCATGTAAAAATAAATAAAAAGAAAAATACCGTAACTAAAACAAGGTTTGATCTAGGTCAATATCAGGATTAGCGTTCTGGTCAAAGTTAGGGTCAAAAGCCATGCTAAGAGTTGAAGGTCAGGGTTAAAATGGCTTTAAAAAGCAAAATGCATACTATTGTTTCTGGGCCCAACTAAGGGTACAAACAAAGTCATAGATACATACATTGTACCACTGCGATCATCAGAGGCCAGAGAGAATTTATTTGGGGTTTTTTGGTCGTAGGTTATGGCAATAGCAAAAAATTATTTTTACAGGAAAGATGTTTACCATTTGTGCCAGATTTCCATTAAGTAAAAAAATATATATATAAAGGAGGTATAGGAGATATACTTCAGAACACCAACTTAATGTCCAATTTCTCCTGAAAACAGCAAGGTATAATTCACCTGAATACACCAAGTAGGTCCAAGAATATGTTCAGGATACGTTAGGATTTTGCTTAATCCTTCTTAATGAAGGGGTTAATCACAGTAAATTAAGACATCACATCAACCTACTTCCCCAAGGCACACTCTCTCATTACAATAGTTTTGTTGGCAATTATGATTTTTCCACATGAAGATTGTAAACTACCCCAACTGTATCAGTAATGGTTTTAGCTAGCATATAACTACTATGAAAAGAAATAATAAATTTGATTATATTGGTGGCATATTGCTAAGAGTAATCCGGGTTTTAGGAAAGGTCATTATATTAATAAAGCATCTTAGCCTACACACTGTTAGAATTTGAATGGAAGCAATTCTTGTGCACATACCTTCTACACCTGCTGTGGGAATGCATAGAGCTGTTATCCCCTTTTATACCATTTTGGAGAATGCAGCTTAAAAAGGGAGATCTTCCCATGTTTCAGCAAGAGGACTGATCAACTGCAGCAGAGTTAAATAATGCAGCGTGCAGTTTAGACTACTGACATCTTCAAGACAGGTAAGAAGCGTCTCTAAAACTAGAATTTTTTTTTATTTCTTTATTTTTAACAACAACTCTTCTATCCTACAAAATGCTTTAGATGATTTTAAACTCATGGTGTGGTGCAAACACTAACTTTTAAAGTATGCTACATGCAGAAACGTTATACATGGCGAAAGTGATCTAACATGAAGGACAAGGGGTTCACATCAAAGCGTCCACACACATACATGGTAGTTTTCCAGTCATGGATCTGCAATCTGTAGGAATTTTCAGATTCCCCCCCTGAACAGTAAGAGTCAAGCTGTGATTGGAGGAAATCATTTCTTGCGTCTTTTGGAAGTTAGTGTGCAGGCCGTGGTTTGGAAGGAAGCAGAGGTCTGAGTGACCTGACAGGAGCAAGGAAATTCCAAAAATACAGCTAGCTTCATGTTTACATTCCGCTGCTGTAAATCTGGAAGGGAAGCGAGGGCTACAGAGGAGCTCTGTGACCAGCACAGATAATCAGCCATCAAAATGCTAACCCGAAGGACGCCCAGAGACCAAAGGATGTCTAAAAACAGCACTGCATCCATACAGCCTCCAATCAGTGAGTGCAGACAGGAAACCATCTTATTACAGCCCTGTACAGCTGTGTTTGCTCTTAATGTAAAATGCCAATTTATTTATGGTCCTAAGTAGAAATGCTGATAGGCATCTTAAGGCTGAAAAAACAGTTCATAGCTTTAAAAATGATTAAAGAAGCTGCTAATGAAAGACTGAGTTACCTCCAGAGCACTCACGTGATCTTCTCCACTTGTAACCCACTGCTCTGTCTGTCAGTAACATGCTAAACCTTGTCTGACATGCCAGAATCTATGGCTTATTAGACATAAAATTGTGATCTGAAGAAGCTTCATGTTTGTTTCAAAAAGATCAGTCTAAGGCTGAAATTTTCTCATTGCAATCTATTTGCACTTCCATTTTAACATCGCAAGATGATACTCGTGCGCAATTTTCTGCCTAGAATCATAATTTCAATAATATCTAAAACTAGTGTGTGTGTTTTGTGAATCAAAAGCCTTTTCAGAAGATAGGACAGTCACCGTGTAAAGAAAAATCATTCATAAAGCAAGCTTTCCTAGGTCTGGCCAGCAGTTTCATGTCTATGGATAGCATAGACAAGGGCTCAAAATTTCAAGTCCTGAGCTACTAGTCAGGCCTTAAGAGTTACTCGCCACCAGTTGCTCCACCCCTAAACATGCCCTTGGAAATTATCTCATGAAATTACACTGTTAAAGGTTTTATGCAGAATTACATTACAAAAATAAATATTAGCAATATTTAACAATGAAGCAGAGTGATTGGTGGATCAACAGTGCAGGCATTTCATCAGATTAGGTGACCCATCAGAAATGGTAATGGAAAGGACGTTCCGTCGCCGACCATCTTGCTACACCTTGCACTCCTCCACAGTAATAATACACAGAAAAGGGGGCAAGTGGACATTTCATTATACCCACCGGAGTTTTGCATTTCAGTTATTTTTAACAGGAAACGCAGCTTATAAGGTGAAATACAGTATATAGAAAACAGACTGTTTAGATGTTGAATTTTTAAAGCGGCAGCAAACCTGCTGATCTCACAGGTTTGCTAACCACTGCTTTTATAATTCAAGTAAACAGTCCGATGGATTTTGAAATACTGTATTTCACCATATATGCTCCTTTTCCTGTTAAAAATAACTGAAATGCAAAACTCTGGTGGGTGTAACAAGATGTCCACTTGCCCTCTTTGTGTATCGTTACTGTGGAGGAGGAGTGCGGGGAGTAGCAAGATGGCAGCGACGGAAAACATCACTTCCGTTACCAATTCTGACGGGCCGCCTAATCTGACGGAACATAGGCAGACAGGCCCATAGACAGGGCCAGTGCAAGGATTTTTGGCTACTTAGGCAAAGGTGAATTTTTTTACAAAGTATGGCCCTGTGCTAATGAGCCCTGAAGGCCCATTCACATACAGGTTCTCGTAAATGTGCACAAAATGTAAAAAAAAAAAAAAAAAAAAAAAAAAAAAATTGTATACCGTGCTTGTAGTGCCAGTTTTAATTGCATTCCAAGTGTATGTTTTGCTGAGTGCCAAATTACACAAAGCTTACTGCCCAAAAAAGTGTGGGAGCTTCTTTGGCATGTTATTCAAGTAAGAGGGTTGCCCTATGTGTTGTGAAAAACACACTATGAACCACATATGAATTGCACAGGAACTGAAGCACATTCCTGTACAAAGTGATTCAATGTGGTGCGATACAAGCCCATTCATTTTGACTGGGCTCAAATTGCACAGGCAGTGTGATTTTAATGCGGTGCAGGAAATGTGCACAGATAGTGGGTTTCACACACCACATTCCAGTGTGAACTGGGAAAGTACGTTCACACCAAACGCAGGTTTGAAATCGTGCAAGTTCAGCTAAACGTTCACGATTTCAAACCCGAATTTCAGTACAAGTTCAGGGGCCATTTAAAAGAAATCTGTGCAGCCTCTCACACAGATGTCTATTGGAATCGCCCCCGAAGTCGCCAAAAGTAGTGCAGGAACTACCTTTGGAAATCCGTGTGAAGCAGACTTTGCGGCACTTTGGGACGGTGCCAATGCTGGCAATAGGCTGCAATTTGACATGTCAATTCGCATGTCAAATGAGTGAGGGCTGGATCTGTCTATTACAGCAATTACCTGGCAGGATGGACAGGACAGATCCCTGGAACTAAATGCAAGCAGGTGAGTGGAAATTTTGAGAGCTGGCATAGACTGATGAAAATTGAGGGCACTGAGCTGATCCTCACAAGGCTTTACATTTTCATCTTTAAATGAAAATGCTGCTGCAGGCTGCACAGCAAAGATCACAGGAGCCAGAAATCTTAAATGTTGGATTTGGCCAGGGATAATTATCCTTGAAATTTTGTAGCTTCATAAACATGACCCCCCAAACCTCTTCTTCCCTCATTAGTAGCACCTGACATCCATTATACAGGGACCTTTCAATTCCTGTATTATCAGAATATATCCAGTGCAATCCTTTATGAACTGCTGTGTCAGAAAGTTTGGCCATAGGCATCAGCAACAATTTAAAAAAGCTGCTGTGAGAATGCAATAACACAGCAGAGATGATTCCTCCATCGGTTTCAATTGTGTGGAGGAGAAGGAGAGAAGGAGACGGAGAGAAGGAGAGAAGGAGAGAAGGAGAAGAAGAAACCCCTGATCCATATACAACAATCATTTGTGTAGCGACTGTATGATAAATTAATTATAACGGTTGTTACACAATACTAAAGATGTGATGCTTACTATGCTCTGTACAGTACTGCGGCCACTTGTATATCTTTAGTAGAACACATCTCTTACCTGGGCAACATCTTCAAGCTTGTTCCACTTGACAGACAGCAGTAGTTTAGGGAGTGAACAGGGGAAATTTTCTCTACAGTCGTACCGCAAGGTCCAGATTAGATCCTTCTCATTCTCACACAGCTGGCAAAGTGGATCCCTCTCCATGATCTCCTTCAGCTCAATGTTAAATTTCTTTCCTCCACGACCCTGAAAAAATGTACACAGATTGAACGCCATCAGCTCAAGATCACTGTAAATGAAAAGCTTGATCTAGCTCTCCCTCCAAAGCCCCAAACCTAATCTAGAAACCCACCACACACTCCTCCCTGATGCTTACTTTCACCTGTCCATCAGTGGTAGCCTTCTTCAGTGTTTACATTCTCTGATTCAAAGTTTTATTCTGCACCCGCTGAGCTTGTGCAATAACTACCTGTAGACTTACATTGAACGTTAGTCTAAACACGAGAGGTGCTAGGAGTACAGTTCAATTTAGGCATATGGAAAGTCACTGTGCAGTCATGGCCATTTCCAGGGAAGATTTCAAGCAGGTGGATTCAAACAATGGAAGAGGTCACTGCCGTCAGGGACAAGTAAGCGAGCACCCAGCTGGGGCATGAAGTGAGGTTCTACATTAAATAAGGTTAGGAGGCCAAGGAGAATTTGTTAGCAAACTTCTCCATTAAAAATTAACCTGTTATCTAAACAAGTCCTCATCGGACCATTCATTTCAACAAAAATCTTCCCGCAAAATTATATGTGCATTCAGCATATTTTAGAAAGGTTATTGGACCTGTAAAAAAAGTCTCCCTTGTGTAGACATCCAAAAGCTCGGAGACTGCTGCTGGGTGCCACCATCATGGATTTGATGTCAGCAGCTTCAAACTCAGAGCTGTCACCAGTGGTGACCTGTCCATAGGGGGTGCATAGGCTCCCCCCCCCCCCCCCCAAACAGTAAAAAGAAAATTAAAAATGTTTTAAAAGGCTTGGCGCTCACAGTCCACTCAGCTGTGTTAGGAAAGCGAATGACTATTCGCTTTCTTAACACTGACCAACCTCTCCGCCAATCAGGTGCTTGGGTCTGTTACCTGTCCGGATTGGCTGAAACAGGCGCCGCTATTGGACGCCTATCAGGAGGCAGGAGACACATGAAGGACCCCGCTCATCGCCCACTGATGACAAGGGTAAGTGCCAGGCAGACGGTGGGCAGGGGGCACACTGGCAGCATTTGATGGGCAGTTGGGCACAGTGGCTGCGTTTGATGGCACAGTGGCTCAATAGATTATTTTTTTCCAAAATCTTTTCATTTTGCCCCCCCCCCCCCCAAAAAAAAATTTTGAGCACCAGCTGCCACTGACTGTCACTCAAATGCCACTCTATAGGATTAACTTTTGCTGCTACACCAGCAGAGCTAGGGCTAGGCTTTGCTAGAGAAATGACTGGTCAATTTTCCTGCAATTTCAAAAGAACATTGCAGTTAGTAAAAAATAAATTGTATTTTCTACATAGAGGATTTTACACAAAAAGTTTAGCTCGGGAGCATTGTTTAGCAGCAAGTTTCCAACATTCAGCCCCTTTGGTTACTGACAGTCTGTTGATTAAAAACTTATATTTGGCTAACTTTATATTCAAGAAAAAAAAAAAAAACACCTCAACAGGGACCCCAAAATGCAGGTAAAAACAAATAAAAATTGGCTTTGTAAAAGCTTACTTGCAAGTTACCCAATACAAAACCACCAACAACCCCCAGCACACACTGTGGTCTGCTGTCAATGAATTAATGTCAAGATTATCAACAACTTTATTCTCAGCATATTCAATCATAGATTACAATCAAAAATTTCCACTAGGTGGCAGAGTAGCACTAGTAACAAAAAGTGACATCAACAAATGCATTTTTTTCTCTATACAGGCCATTATTTTATAATCTCAGTGCTTTGCTGGAAGCTGAAACCACAGAGTGTGAGGTTTACCGGGAAACGTCTCATGAATTTTATAACCCTAACATCCAGGCAGCCCAAACCAAATTAGCTGCCATGTGGTAAAATACTAAATCTTCATAACTTAGGCGTACAGTGCAGAAGACTAAAGTTTGGATTGTACGTGGGAACAAATTAGCATTTGCACAATAACTGCATACAAAATGACGGAATCATTGAACAACTGTGCGTTTTTCATCAAAACTATTCTATTTCTATAAAGGAACCTTATAATAAAAGAAAATATTAGGGCTGATACTGCTGACCTCCTAAAAATACCACCTACCTGGTGGTTTCTGGTGTCAATACTTTCTGGGTTGCTTACCCAGAACAAGCCTGCGGTTTGGAAAGTGAAATCAGAACTCCTAATCCCAATACTTTTTCCAGCACAGTGCTCCTGAAGTGCTCATGACGTGTGCTCAAGTATCACAGCCAGGCTTTCAAAAGCAGAGGTCAGCAATGGAAGCCTCTGCATTCTCTTGGTAAAGGTTTCCTTTACAATACCAGATTTGGTTAAAGGAATGGTGTATGGCTTTTTCTACCCTGATATCCATCCCTTGAACATAACAGTTTTAGTTTGGTAACTAATAAAACTTAAGCCTGAACGCCTTAGCAGGAGTTTGTGGAATGAAAGTGTCAGTAGAGCCCATTATTTATTAACTATTCTAGTGTACCATTAAACATTTCATGTATTAACAACCACGAGACTCAGCAAGACACAAAACTAAAACAGAATCCTGCAAAAGAGAACACAGGACTGACTGACCCCTGCAGGAACATATACTCCCCTAAAGCAGGGGTTTGATGAAGCGAACATGCGTGAGGGCCGACTATTTTGCCTGGCATTCTTTAAACCCCTTAAAATTCGGTCTGTGTGTTTGTCCGAGCACTAATACACTGCCCAACAAGAATTCTCTTGCCTTTGTGGCTGTGTGTGGTGAAGAGATGAGCTTGGGCCTGTTATTTGGATATACTATATTTATCGGATTATAACACGCACCTTTACTTTAAAAAGGAAGTTTCAGGAAAAAAATCTTAAAAAACTTTACATAAAAAGATCTTTAAAGCAAAATAAGGGTCAGAGCCAATCAATGCAGCCTAATCAGTGCCATGAATGCAGCCTCACCATTGCCATCAATGCAGCCTGATTCATGCCCATCTGCAGCCTTGGAGGAGACAGGGAGGGGGTGGGACAAGTGCTAACAGACATACAGGAGAAACTCCAGTTTTCTCTGTGGCCTCTTTAATAGAAAGTCCCACTTCCTATGATGGACAGAACAGTCATCCAATGGCAGCACAGGAGACAGGACTTCCTTTTACAGAGGTCACCATGTAAACAGGAAATACTCCTGTATTACGGCACTTGTCCCTCCCCCTCCCTGTCCCCTCCAAGGCAGCCACCATATATATTTTGTGGCCCCTAGTGCTCTGGGATTTGTTGGGGGCTACAAAAGATATACATGTCCATATCACCAGGCGGGCCATCCGAAACCGGAACACGGGCCACGATTGGCCCGAAGGCCGGACTTTGGACATGCCTGCCCTAAAGGAACACAGGACACTGCTGGTTTAACTTCCTAAGACAGTAACAGAGCAAACTGCTGAAATACGTAAAGAAAAAGAAAGTACAGATGTTATGTCAAAAGTATGATATCAGAGTTTAACGTGTTCTCTAGAAGATTAAAGCTGAATTCTGGGGTAAACAAACACTGTCTAAATACATTCATGTGTATTCTTACTTGAAACTTGGTGTACTTTGTGAATTTCCTTTAGATCTGTGCAGTAATCTGTAATAAAGACCAGTCCATGCAGCTCCCCCCCCCAGTCTTGTATCCACCCCCTCCTGTAGTTTTCTTCGGCAGCCTGTAGTAGATGGGCCCTCCCACAGCTCTGTTCAATGCACAGCCCATTGAAAAGGTCACTGCTACTTTTTCAAGGTATTATCTGTGTTTGCAAAGGCATTTGGTGCATACAGAGTGGATTTATATCATTTGAGACTACTGAGGAATACATTTAAATATATGTTTTTTGTGCACAGAGTTCAGCTTTGATGTGTGGACATGACCAGATTTTTTCTCTCTACTGAGTTCCTTGGCATATTTTATTACATTGTGCTTCTCAGTAGCACAAACTGCAGGACATTACCTACCTGAAGAAATAGGCAACTCAATAGGCAACTCATTTTACCCAGCTAAATCAGCAGGCAGGGTACCATGTGATGACTGGTCATCACTTTTAAGGTGCTGGGAAGGACCCCTCCCACTGTCACCTATGGCAGTCCCTGGGCTTTCCCATTCCTCTGGTTGGGACGCTTTCCCACAGAGGAGATGAGGAACATTTATTTCCTGTTCTCATCTGTGACAAATGAAGCTGGAAGGGATGAGGATTTTGTCATTGCCGGTTTCAGAGCCATTATTCCCTGGCTATTACAGCTAACAAAACAGCTAGCTAAACATGATCTATATTTAATCAGCTGCTTTGAAGGGTAAAGACATCAGGGGTCTAATAAACCCCTGATGTCTCCATAAAGGAGTATATGCTGCGTACGTCAGAGTGAGAATAATTCTAGGGCCTGCATTCACAATCAACTCTAAACAGATAATCTGTAAAGCTTTTTAGGTACTGTAGTCAGTCGCCATTTCACAGGCATGCACAATTTTAAAATGTTGACATGTTTAGTATCTATTTACATGACATATCATCTTATACTTTAGCAAAAAATTGTGTATTTGTGCGTAATAAAAATAATTTAAGTGTATTTTTTCCTGAATAATTTGCTTTCAATAAAAGGCCGCACAAATATCTTGTGACAAAAAAAATGCAACGGCCACCATTTTATTCTCCAGTGCCTCTGCTTTAAGAAAATATAGAATGAAAAAAATGCTTATGGTTCACTTGTATGTGAAAAATGTAAACATTCCCCTAGGCAGCTAGTGATAGAAAGCAACGTCTCAAAAAAAATTATATAAAACTCACTTGGGTACAGGGTTTCATAAGCGAACAATTGTCAAACTATCACAGCCCTAAAAGCTGAAAAAATAGCCTGGTAATGAAGGGGAATTTCAGGCTGGTATTTAAGTGGTTAAAACCCCAAAATAGTATAGAATTTTCTGAAAGCAGAAACACGATATTTGCACAACGGTTTATCAATCACAAATTTTCTGTAAAAAAGAAAGCCAATTTTAGTGAACTTGGGCTGCAAATCCAATCTAATTTCCACCTTTTCTCCATCATACCAGCTATTGGGGTTCTAGGTTGCTTTTATACGTTTGTATTGAAATCAAGTGTCCTGAAACTTACCACCATACTCAGACTGTCACTTTGTCTTGCAATCTCTGCAGCTTTTTCAAGTATCTGCTCAAAAAAAATACTTCAGATTAGAAGCTGTACCTGTACACATTCATATCTATATGGGTCACAGAAGTACATTAACTCCTGACAATACTTAATACAAAAGACTGATATACAACTGATGTTGCTTAGTTTTATTGATCTTATTTGAGGAGTGTAGTGTTCCTTTAAATAATTTCTCAGTCCACTCGCTCAGGCTGCATTCACACTACAGCGTTTTGAATCACGGACAGATCTGCCCACGATTTGACAGCACTGATGCGTGAACGTCAAAATGCGAAACTCCCATTTGAGATGTCATTCATTTGACATTCGTTTTATTGTGCCACTATCGCGCAATAAAACATTCTAGAATCGCAGCAACCCGCATCATGGGACACGTCGCCCCAAAGTAGCTCCTGAACTCTTTTTGGGTAGCATGTGTCCCGCGATGTGGGTTTCCACGATTACAGCACGTTTTATTGTGCGACAATCCTGCACCACAATTTGAGGTGTCATTCATATGAATGGCATCTTAAATACGAGTTCCGCATTTTGTCATTCACACATCAGCGCTGTCAAATCGCAGGCAGATCCGCAGTAGATTTGCCCACAATTCAAACACTATAGTGTGAATGCAGCCTCAAGCATGTCATGAAGCACAACACGAATGCAGTGGGTGAGGCAGATATTCCGTAAAAGGTACAAAGTAATCCATGCAAAACAGAATGGAAATATTTCCTTTAAGAGTCACTTCCCAGCTGCCTAAAGTGGTTCCAATTCCCAACGGCGCCCCTGCTGTCAAATTTGACAAGGGAGTGCAGCCAAGCAGTGCTGCCTGTTTCCAGAGGCACAGGCAATGT
The DNA here is from genome assembly GCF_037356315.1 of Lithobates pipiens. Classification (NCBI taxonomy): domain Eukaryota; kingdom Metazoa; phylum Chordata; class Amphibia; order Anura; family Ranidae; genus Lithobates; species Lithobates pipiens. Next base: position 472,671,838 of record NW_027507758.1, on the reverse strand, counting down.
GTCATGGGAATCAAGCCAGCATGAGTGCCCCAATAGAAAAAATCTTTTTAAAAACGGGGCACTCACTGAAGAGAAGGAGACAAAAGCGCTGGCAGGGTCCTCCAGAAGAAAAGGATTGAAGCTGCTCTGTGCAAAAGCAATACACGAAGCAGTCAGTACGAGTACTTGTGCAAATGCTCCGATACCTGAAACCGGTACCTTTGCAGTGCGATTTGAGCCCATACAAAATTATTGGGCTCAAATCGCACTGCAAAGAATCAAATGTGATTTCTGTCCGAATCACATGCGGTTTCCTGGACAGTTCCAGTGAGAACCCAGCCTTGTCATAGCGTCTTCACCCACTGGGCAGAGTGCAGAAAGACAGCAACCCAATTTTGGATAGAGTAAGGGAGGGTTAAAAAAACTTTTTTTTTTCGTCATCTGTGTCTCATTGCGGAGATTTCTCTTCACATGCTGTCTCATAGTCAAACAAGAAGTGAGAGGAAATCCCTGAAAATTTAAGTAATTCCTTGGGGACCCCCAGGTGACCCAAATTAGTGTCCCCATTGGAAGGTTTCCTCTTTATTACCTTTCTGAGGACAACCCTAAATTTGGGATTTTTTTTACTTTCACTGACAGTAAACAGGACAAATGGAGAGGATGAATCTCCTTAAGCAATAAAAATGGACAAGCATTTTAATGCCTCTCCACTTTATCCAAAACTAAATGTTTTGGTTTTAGTTATACTTTAACCACTTCCATCCCAGCGTATTGTCAAATGACGTCTGCACATCGGATGAGCGGGCATCAGCTGACGTCCTCCGCTTTCCGCCAATATAGGGGGCGTGCCCGCTGGGCACCCACGATCGCTCCTGACAGAGCAGGAACGTGGACACACTCGACAGCAGTGGTGGGTCAATCGAGCATGAAACGATCTTCCAAAACGCTTCCAACTGTTTTTCATCAAAGTCTTGAATGAGATCACCGCTGCCTGGGGATGCCGATGTGAGGAGGGCTCTCAGAGGAGAGGAAAGAAAAAAGCTTCAAGACTTTGATGAAAAACAGTTGGAAGCAAATGAAATGCCCTTACTGTGACAACTTATCACCGACCCTTTTGGACACGGATGCAGGTATAGGCCATCTTATCTGCAGGAGTCCTGGGTGGAGAGTCCGTTTTGGAAGATCATTTCATGCTCGATTGACCCACCTCCGCTGGCGAGTGTGTCCACGTTTTGGGGTAAGAGTGTGTCTGTCTCTGGACATTCTCAGCTGGTTTGTTCAACAGGGCAATGCCTGCGTCTTAAGTAATATTGATCATAGTAACCGAGTATATAAAGAAATGTAGTGGGTTATTGAAAATGGGGGCTACAGGTTTATGGGAAGAGTGCAGGGGCAATCTTTTACAGCTCATATCCCACAAATAGCATGGGAGAGCCAAGGGCATAATATAACATTGTAGCGTCTCAGGGGGATCCATGGTATTAGATTCATTGTAAGAAGGGCAATTGCTGATTTTCTATCCCTAGTATGTGTACGTAATATGAGCTGACACACACACACAGCTGTTCATTCTGTAGCCTCTCTTGTGCCCCAATTGGCAGGAAAAAGAAAGCCAATTAACGGCACAGTTACAGCAGCCAGTCAGAGACACTGTACTGAACTGCAGGAAGAGCTGCAATGTATTCTGGGACATGCCGTTCCCTCACAAAACTGCCCTATAGACTGGTATACAGGGAGAAACTACAAAGTCCTGGATGCCCTGCACAAAAAGGAGCTGAGGACTCCATTGTGTCCAGAGGGAAAGTCAGTTACAATGAGGCAGTAAAGGAGATCATAACCTGTAGGAGAGATGCTGTCTCAGATTATCTCCCCGCGCAATTCAGGCATCCACCACCAGTAGGGACATCCAGCCTGAGAGAGGGGGATTCCAGGTGCATATCAAGGACACACCTGCACCGACAATGAAGTGTTCCAGTGTGAGGCGACTAGACGGGTCACCAAGAAAGCCTGCTGTTCCAGGACATTCGTTTGGGCATGGATCACAGGATTTGGTGAGAGGGCATTTTAACCATCTGCAGGGAACAGAGTAATTGCACCATAGGAGGAGTATAAACACTGTTTACAGACATCGTTGCTGGTAGTCGTCTTGCTGACACTTGTAGTACCACAGAGATAAGGTCATCAATTTCTGGTACATTGTATACAGACATCATTGTCCTCATCTTGCCGAGGAGCATCCTGCCCATTTCACTTGATGAACTGGGCCAGCTGTGTTGTTTGGGCCCGCTATAGGGGAGTTTAAGTGCACCAATGAAAATGGCTAGTTGAAGACATCAAATCTTATCTTTTCCCCAAAAGGACTAAAGCTACTAGTGCCATACAGATACACACATACACGCATTCAGAGCTCTGCATATGCATGGGGTGTGTGGGACAGTTTATCTAAAAAGTCATTACCTGTTGACTTGTATAGAGTGTTTAAGGTTGGGCCTGTGGTGTCAGGGGACAGGAGAGAGAGGCCTGATACAAAGGGAGTCATTCCTCTGCTCCCTTCCTGCCTGGACTCAGAGCTAACCTGAGTAAAGATACCCAATCCAATTTAAAAAGTGTCATATTGTGCCATTTGAGTGTGCCTCTGCTCTTGGTTCTTGGTCTCAGGTTTGGAATCCTCTGAGAGCAGCTTGAATATAGCAGCTCTTAAATCTCAGTTATTACTCTCTAGTTGATTACTTGACTATATACCGTTACCGCCTGTCATCTTTCCACAGAAATATTGCAGTAAAGACAATTTCTGTGTTTTATCATAACGTGTGTGTTTCTCATTGGTCACTGCACTTACACTATTGCCAGGTGTCCCAGAGGGGGCTGAAACTGTTATTAGGGTTGAGAGGCAGAGTAAGGGGCTGAACATACAAAAGCAGCTCCTTTGGGGATATCGCTACATATATGTCATTAGTGTGGCGTTTTCTGACTGCACCTGCACAGATAGAAGAAATCTGACCCTCTGCGGAGGTCCAACAGCCCCTTTTTTAGATGCTACCATGGCAACCACCTGCTGTGGAAGCGAAAGTTACAGGTGGTCCTTTCTTCAGCAAAAGGGTAATGTGCCCTTAAGATTCTGGCTGTGGCTTCCGGCCTAGAGAGCAGTTGAAGCCTGTGGGCTAAATTTACATCTGGCCAGTGGCCATGCTGCTGCAATCTGTCCATGACCACCACACACACAGCGACAGCTGCTCAGACTGCGGCCAAGTAGTCCTCAAAAATAATCCCTAAAAAGGGACAAAAAAAAAACACCCAAGGAGGGGTTCCCAAAGGGACAATGAGACTGCTAAATAAGCACCTTCCACTCTCTAATGATTCAATACAGTTGTTGCAGTAATGCAGGTGTGGCCAAGGTCTCCTCCCTAGTTTCCAGAAGGGTTGTAGCACCAGACAAAATACATGGTAGCAAGCATAGCTTCCACACCGTTCCTTTCCAGAGGGGAGAAACGCAACACATCAAACAGGTAGAGAGGACAATGGAGGGAGACCCTCAACTTATGAGTTTGTCCAGGCAAGGATCATAAGGGACCGCCAGGAAGAGGAGTAGTACACATCCACCAGGAGCAGTAATCAAAAAAATCCAAAAGTAATCAAATTGGTTAGGTGGCAGAGTGGTGTAGTGGTTAGCACTTTCACCTAGCAGCAAAAAGGGTCACTAGTTCAAAACCCGACCACAACATCATCTGCCTGGAGTTTGCATGTTCTCCCTGTCCTTGTGTGGGTTTCCTCCGGATACCCCCCGGTTTCCTCCCACACTCTAAAGACATGCTGGTAGGTTATTTGGATCCTGTCTAAAAATATTGGCCCTAGTATATGTATGACTGTGTGTTAGGGACCTTAGGTTGTAAGCTCCTTTAGGGTAGGGACTGATGTGAATGTACAATGTATATGTAAAAGCGCTGTGTAAATTGACAGCGCTATACAAGTACCTGAAATAAAATTAGCTGTAATTATTCTAATATAAATGCAGCATATCTCAAATCAATAAAAAAGGGTGTTAATACTGAACAGTACTCATACAAAAAAGAGCAAATTTTTCACTAAACCAGGTGAATGCTGCACTGCATAGGACACTGAACACCATAAAAAGGAAAAGAGAAGAACTGAATATACTTACTTTATCAAAAAGAGGGTAATAAATACTGATTTTAGGGTACTCCGTGAACTTTATGTGCAGAGCAGTAGCATTATCAGGAAAAGGATTGGTGCGGACAGTTCCCATTGGATTCAGCATTTCTTCAAGTTCATCTAAAAGGGTATTGAGAAATGATTTAATTCATGTAAACAAGGCATTAAATGTACATATCTGCAAACTTTTCTTACCAGGAAATGAAGACCAGCTATTCAGGACATGTTCACCTGTCTTCAGCTGCCCTTTGTAATCAAACACCATAGTGTTCACCCAAGCAACAGGGGAGTGCTGTGAAGGACACACCATTGGTTAGCAGGGCTAAAACATATCTGTGTAGCTTTAGATATTAATGACACAATTACATAAATACAAAAAAAACAAAACAAAAAAAAACCCGTAATTTCCTGTAGGGGACAGCCCAAAAGTGGTAATTTAGTTTAACCTCCCTAGCGGTGATCCGAGTCTGGCTCAGGCTGGGATTTTAGTACCATAATCGGTAACCCATCACTGGATACAGGGAGGACACAGGGAGAAGTTACTTACCTTGTTCCCTGGATTCAGCGACGTCCTCCGCGCTGTGTGATCAAGCTTTCCTCCGCTCGATTCACACAGTGCCCGAATACCACCGAGCTCCGTTCCCTGCGACGTTACGACGCACGGGAGCGGAGATCGGCGCCAAATTCAAAAAAGTTAAAACACACACAGTACTGTAATCTAAGGCCGCGTACACACGCGCGGACTGTTTGCCCAACCTTGTTCGTCAAACAGTTTCGGCAAACAGTCCGCTCAAAATTTGCATGAGCGGACTTGCCCACACACGAGCGGACTGTTTGACGAACAAGGTTGGGCAAACAGTTCGCTCAACTTTTGAAATGAACGGACTCGCCCACGTAAGGAGGAGGCAAATCCGCCCATTTCGAGCGCGTGTACAGGTAGGCGGGGCCCGCGAAGGAGACGTCGCGGGCTCCGCCGCCTGGAATGGGCTTAAAGGGGAACCCCAACGCCGAAAAAAATCGGCGTGGGGGTTCCCCCAAAGTCCACACCAGACCCTTGTCCGAGCACGCTACCCGGCCGGCCAGGAAAGGGGGGCGAGCGAGCGTGCCCCCCCTCCTGAGCCGTACCAGGCCGCGTGCCCTCAACATGGGGGGGTGCCTTGGGGAAGGGGGGGCCGCGCGGCCCCCCCACCCCAAAGCACCTTGTCCCCATGTTGATGAGGACAAGGGCCTCTTCCCGACAACCCTGGCCGTTGGTTGTCGGGGTCTGCGGGCGGGGGGCTTATCGGAATCCGGGAGCCCCCTTTAAGAAGGGGGCCCCTGGATACCGGCCCCCCACCCTATGTGAATGAGTATGGGGTACAATGTACCCCTACCCATTCACCTGTGAAATAAAGTACAAAAAAAAACACAACACAGGGAAAAAATATTTTATTGCACAGCTCCGGGGGTCTTCCGTCTTCGGGGGTCTTCTCGCCGGACTCCTCCGCTATCTGTGTGTAGCTCTTTTACTAGCGGAGGAGTCCGGCTTTCTTCCTCCCCGCCGCCGGCCTCTTCTCCCGACTTCGGGGGTCTTGTCCCCCTCTTCGGTTCTTCTGCCGGGCCACCGCGCCTTCTTGTAGCTCTTTTACAGGCGGTGGCCCGGTCTTCTGTCGCCGCTGTCGTCGCCGCCGCCGCCGCCGCCTTCCGTTCTTGTTCTTCTTCTTGTTCTTCTTCTTCTTCTCCTGGAGATGTTGACTCGACGAGCTCTCCGGCCGGAATGCCAGAGCCGCGCTGTGCGGTCACTTATATAGTGACAATGGGGCGGTGTCACATGGTATATGTCACATGGGTTGGTCACATGGTGACCCCGCCCCCTTACGATGTCATAGTCCCCATGTGACATCAACCCATGTGACCAACCCATGTGACATATACCATGTGACACCGCCCCATTGTCACTATATAAGTGACCGCACAGCGCGGCTCTGGCATTCCGGCCGGAGAGATCGTCGAGTCAACATCTCCAGGAGAAGAAGAAGAAGAACAAGAAGAAGAACAAGAACGGAAGGCGGCGGCGACAGCGGCGACAGAAGACCGGGCCACCGCCTGTAAAAGAGCTACAAGAAGGCGCGGTGGCCCGGCAGAAGAACCGAAGAGGGGGACAAGACCCCCGAAGTCGGGAGAAAAGGCCGGCGGCGGGGAGGAAGAAAGCCGGACTCCTCCGCTAGTAAAAGAGCTACACACAGATAGCGGAGGAGTCCGGCGAGAAGACCCCCGAAGACGGAAGACCCCCGGAGCTGTGCAATAAAATATTTTTTCTCGTGTGTTGTGTTTTTTTTTGTACTTTATTTCACAGGTGAATGGGTAGGGGTACATTGTACCCCATACTCATTCACATAGGGTGGGGGGCCGGTATCCGGGGGCCCCCTTCTTAAAGGGGGCTCCCGGATTCCGATAAGCCCCCCGCCCGCAGACCCCGACAACCAACGGCCAGGGTTGTCGGGAAGAGGCCCTTGTCCTCATCAACATGGGGACAAGGTGCTTTGGGGTGGGGGGGCCGCGCGGCCCCCCCTTCCCCAAGGCACCCCCCCATGTTGAGGGCACGCGGCCTGGTACGGCTCAGGAGGGGGGGCGCGCTCGCTCGCCCCCCTTTCCTGGCCGGCCGGGTAGCGTGCTCGGACAAGGGTCTGGTGTGGACTTTGGGGGAACCCCCACGCCGATTTTTTTCGGCGTTGGGGTTCCCCTTTAAGCCCATTCCAGGCGGCGGAGCCCGCGACGTCTCCTTCGCGGGCCCCGCCTACCTGTACACGCGCTCGAAATGGGCGGACTTTCCGAGCGGGAACAGTCCGCTCATTTCGAAAGTACAGCGGACAAGCCCACACACGGGCGGACTGTTCGCTCAAACACAGTTTCAGCGGACAGTTTTTCGGAATTTCCGAAAGACTTTGTCCGTCCAACTGTCCGCTGAAACTGTCCGCTGAAAGCCCACACACGAGCGGACTGTCCGCCCAAACACTGTTCAGCGGACAAGGTTGGGCGAACAGTCCGCCCGTGTGTACGCGGCCTTACAGATTACAGTACTGTATAAAAAAAATAGACACCCCTTTGTCCCTAGTGGTCTGTGCAATGCCCTGCATGCACTTTTATATTATAAATACAGTTTTTTCTGCCTGGAATTTGGAGATTGCCCATAGCAACCAAAAAGTGTCCATTTATGTCAAAAGTGATTTTAGACCAACTAGAAAACAGCGATAATAAATTATAATCACTTGCAGAATTGAGCGATAGCGATTTGTGGGGAAATTCCTCATCAAACACTAAATCTAATGATAGCGACAATTCTGCAAATGAGCAAATTTCAGTGTTTTTGGATTTGATTACATTGAATAATTTTTATTATTATTTATTATATTATAAACTTTATCATACCCGGGATGTCTGCTAGACTCTGGTTTGAACACATTTAAGAGTTATTTCTAAGAATTATAGGACTACAATATAAAACGCCAAATTTCCATTCAAAATAATTGTACCACTTTCAGCGCCTAAAACCAGAACTAATCATACAGCCAGGGAGGTTAAGTAATTCTGAAAATAATATTTTCCGTTGCTGAGGGCATCACATGGGTTTGTTTACAAAACAAACCAGCCAACTTAGCCTCCACTATGCCTAGTGCAGCGTTAGTGCCCGTTCACACTACCGCGACTTGTCAGGCGACTTAGCCGCCTGACAAGTCGCGCTCCGTTCTGTACTATGGAACCGTTCTAATAGGAGCGACTCAAGTCGCTCCGACTTAGAAAAAGGTTCCTGTAGTATTTTCGGGGCGACTTCAGGCGACTTGCATTGACTTCTATACAGAAGTCATTTTGCAAGTCGCCGCTGAAGTCGTGTGCAGGTCGCGTCTGAGTCGCGCTGCAAGTCGCTTCGCCCCTGTGTGAACGGGCACTTAGAGTGATATACTTTAGAGCGTGCAACTGGAAAGAACATGACAGCTGCAAAATCGATATGAAGCATTTTTTTTTGTTTGTTGATTTCCCCTTTTTATTCGTTGAACTAGATGGACTTGTGTTTTTTTTTTCAACCAGACTAACTACAACAGGGAGGTGAAATACTTGCCTACCTGCGTGTAGCACCCCCTCACTGAGCCAATAGGCAAAGGAAAGGACACATAAAAACAGGCCGTGTTCTCTGACATGTTCTTCACAAAAAAACTCAGAAAATTCAAATTTAAAAGGGTTTTGCACTTTAAAATAAACTAAAAGGTGGTGGAATATTTAAAATGTTATGTGCCAATAATGAAAAGTGTTTACTTATCTACAAATCCCTATGCCCACTGATAGAAAGGCTTCTGTCTGTAAGGTCCCTATGGGTTTCCAGCATAAGCCGCTACAAATAATCGATGGCTACTAGTCCCTGTGTTTTTGTTGCGGACTCCAGGGGACCACTGCTGTGTCAAAAGAACTTTTAACTCACATAACTGACGCAAACACTTCCTCCTATCAATTTGTAATCTCATTGTTGAACATGGATTAAGATATTTGCGAATATAATAGCAAACAGATATCGCAAGGTTATAAAAAGGTTATTAAAACTGAACTAAAAAAATAATGAGGTTTATGCATTTATTAAAAAAAAAAAATTGTAAACCTCTGCTGAAAGAACCTAAAATTGATTTAGTATCGAGCTCTTGTAATCCCCAGTACAGGAGAGCTCTGATAAGGGAAACCAGTCAGAAAAACAAAAAAAAAACAAAAACAAACACACACCACATTAAAATCATACGGTATGTTTTCATTAAAATAATTCTAAAAACTAGTTGAAATATCTGGATTTTACTTGCAATACCCTGTATAGCCGAATTCATACTAGGTTGAAATAACACAAGGAACCAGCCCAGTTGTGCTGTGGTGCTAACACAGAACATGCGGACAGGAGGAAAGGGCAGAATGATATAGATGAGTTAATCAGTGTGATGCTTCTCCGTCAGTGCCCAATCTCAGGCAGGGGGCAGGAGCAAGACCTTAGCTGTATTTAACAGCAGAGAAAAGTCAGAAGGCCAGGTTGGATGTATTGTCGGGTGTATAACGTTTAGGAATTAATGGGCTAAAACTATGCATTTTTCGGTTTCTCTGAAATTCAGCTTTATCCTTATAAACCCATCTGATGCACTTTAGGTTCCAACCGTCACCTGATGCAGTCATGCGATTAAAAGCTGGTAGACAATCCTAATACTTTACCTTGGAGTCCCGCTGGTATTTTTCACACAAATTTACTGCGATGATTGGGACTTGCTTACTGCCATACCTAAGCCACCCAGTCATTGAAATATACCCTATATTGTCAAAAGTATTGGGACACCTGCTTTTACGTGAACTTTAATGGCATCTTGGTTTTAGTCCGTAAGGTTCAATATTGAGTTGACCCACCCTTTACAGTTATAACAGCTTCAACTCTTCTGGGAAGGCTGAGCACAAGGTTTAAGAGTGTGTTTGACAGAACCCACTGTCACTGTGTTTTGTAGGGGGCTGTGGGCTGGCTTCCTACCCACAGACTATGGCCCAGCAGAGAATGAGAGACTTGGGGACAAAATGGCATTGGGATAATGTAATGAGGTCTCTATATAAGTTGCATCCCTTCTCTCCCATCCTCCCCCTCTTGTTATTGTGTTAAATTATGTTAGGTCTTGACAAAAGGACAAAAGGTGTGGAGACACATACCAGCGGGGGATCTGTAAGGAGCTACCTGCTTATCATAATTCCCTTGTGTGTTTCAGCTGTAGTTTGTATGAATGTACAAGTGTCGAGTTCCATTGGTTCTTATTTGTCCCCTACCCCCTATATGACAAGTCTAAGGGGAGTGTCCCTAACTGTGTTTAAAGGTGTACGTTTTGTACTTAAAGCGGAGGTTCACACAAAAATGTGTCGGGGGGGGGGGTGCAGATACCTGTATAATACAGGTATCTGCACCCACTTCCAGATATAGACTCCCGCGGGAGTCATGCCCCTTCTCTTTACCCCCTGCTGTGTTCTGGGAAACACAGGTCCCAGAACACAGTGGGGACCAGCGAGGACGCAGAGCACGACTCGTGCATGCGCAGTTGGGAACCGGGAAGTGAGGCCGCAATGGTTCACTTCCCGATTCCCTCACTGAGGTTGGCGGCGGGGGCAGCCGAGCGATTGCTTAGCTGCCGACATTGCGGGCACCCTGGACAGATAAGTGTTCATTTATTAAAAGTCAGCAGCTGCAGTATTTGTAGCTGCTGGCTTTTAATATATTTTTTTGATTGAACCCCCGCTTTAACAGTTTATGTTCTGCATGTTTAACCATCAACATCTGTGTGGTTTGCCTCGTGATTGGGGGTTAAGGGGTGGTTATGGTGAGTTTGCCAGCTGTGGGTGCGTTTGGAGTGCAGGAGACACAGGTCTGGCAGAGATGCCCACCAGGGGTATTCAAGATTCATCACAGTGTCTATGGGAATGTTTGACCATTCTTCCTGAAGTGCATTTGTGAGGTCAGAAACTGATGTTGGATGGGAAGGCCTGGCTGATAATCTCAGGTCTAATTCATCCCAAAGGTGTTCTATTGGGTTGAGGTCAGGACTCTGTACAGGCCAGTCAAGTTCCTCCACCCCAAACTTGCTCATCCATGTCTTTATGAACCTTTCTTTATGCACTGGTCCAAATCATTTGGTGGAGGAGGGGATTATGGTTTGGGGTTGTTTTTCAGGGGTTGGGCTTGGCCTCTTCGTTACAGTGAAGGGAACTCGGCGTCAGAATACCAAGACATTTTGGACAATGTCATGCTCCCAGCATTGTGGGAACAGTTTGGGGATGGCCCGTCCTGTTCAAACATGACTGCCACATCAGTGCACAAAGCAAGGTCCATAAAGACATGAATGAATGAGTTCGGGGTGAGGGAACTTGACTGGCCTGCACAGAGTCCTGACCTCAACCCGATAGAACACTTTTAGTATAAATTAGAGCAGAGACTGCCAGCCAGGCTGTCTTGTCCAACATCAGTGCCTGACCTCACAAATGTGCTTCTGGAAGAATGGTCAAACATTCCCATAGAAGCACTCCTAAAGCTGATGCAAAGGGTGGGCCAACTCAATATTAAACCTTACAGACTAAGACTGGCATGCCATTAAAGTTCATGCGTGTAAAGGCAGGCGCCCCAATACATTTTATACACATAGTATATGTTTGCATCATCTCTGTTTTATCAGGCTGTGTAAAGTACCAACCTGCTCAATTCATGCATTGTATCCTTTGCTCATTTAAATGCTTTAGCTCTATCCTATTCTCCAGTGACAACTAATGTCAGCCAATTAAATGCACAGTAGGAAATCCAATCACATAAACAACTGGGTAGTCTTATTACTGTGTTACAATCTCATTTCATGGCTACTGTATTAGACTGGCCATAGATAAAGTGATTGGACATGCAAGGACAAGCGACTGATCAAATATTTTTCCAATTATTTTCACAAAAATGTATGCTCGGATCGTTCAGACATCCCCCTTATCTCATGAAGGGAAACAGAAAAATGGTTTCCAAGACTGAATGGCTAGTGTTCTGTGTAGCTCTGCTTGCATCCACAGCATCTCAGTCTGATCTACCTGAAATCAACCAGACAGGAGCTTTGGGGGGAATAAAGATGTGTTACCAAGGCTGTTAAAAAGGAGACGTTCACGAACGCACTCATCAGCAGACTAAGTCCAAACAATCATTGGCACTTCTCCATAATTTGACTGAGAGACGGGAAGAGTTGAAATCTCTTATGCATTTAGATCAGAAACAAACCCATCTCGTGGCCCAAAGAGTTCCTCGGCAACTATGGTGTATGATACTCCAAAAATTGGCCAGGAGTTTAGAGAGTTCTATCAACCTCTTTATCATGTTCAACATTCTATCACCGATAGGGAGGCTAAGTCGAAACCAATTAGGGACTACTTGAACCGCTCTAACCTACCTAGACTGCCCCTAGAGACTCTGTCCTCGCTGGAGGGCAAGCTTACCACCGGGGAGTTGCATAGTGCTCTGAAGGCTATGGCCCATGGTAAGGCACCAGGACCCGATGGTTTCATGGTAGCCTACTACCGCTCCTATGCAGACATTTTAATTCCCCGCCTGACCAGTTATGTCAATGTGACCTGACGGTGGTGGGCTCCGTCCAGAGACTACCCATGCACATATCACAGTCATACCTAAAACTGGGAAAGATCCCTGTGCTTGTGGGAGCTACCGCCCCATTTCACTATTGAATATCGACACCAAGATATATGTCTAAGCCATCACAAATCGCCTGCTCCCCCTGATCCCACAGTGGATATCACAAGACCAGATAAGCTTCATCCCGGGCAGGGAAGCCCGAGATAATTCCCTTCGCACCCTATCTTTAATGGCACATATACGCAGAACCTCCCAGCCCACCCTCTTACTTTCCACTGATGCTGAAAAAGGGTTTGATAGAGTGGACTGGGAGTTTCTCATGGCAACGCTATCTTACCTGGGAATTAATGCTCCCTTACTCTCCCAAATTTCCGCGCTCTACTACCAACCCACGGCCCAATTGTGAATCAATGGAACGCCGAGTGACCTCTTCACTTTATATAATGGCACACGCCAGGGTTGCCCCCTCTCCCCAATTTTATTTGTGCTCTCCCTGGAACCCTTCCTCTCAATTGCCAATTGCCAAAACCCGAGTATCCATGGGATAGTTGTAGCCCACACGGAACACAAATATGCTGCATACGCAGATGATATTTTATTCTACATACAACAGCCCCTAATAACCCTCCCAAACCTTATGTCTGAATTCTCAACATATAGTACTATCTCTAACTTTAAGATCATCCCCCTCGCGTATTGCCAAACATTTGAAACAGACCTTTACTTTTAACGGTCAGGCAAAGAAAATTAAATATCTAGGCATCCATCTCACACCAATCCCGGCCACTCTCTCATACAAACTTCATACCCCTTCTCAATACAATCCATGTAGACATGCAGAAATGGACCCAACTTGCCCACTCCTGGTTGGGGAGGATTGGGGTGGTTAAAATGAACCTGCTACCTAGGGCACCATTTATGTCCCAAATGATACCATATGGAATCCCAATAGGTTTCTTCACGATACTTAATTCCATTAAAAAAAACAGACTTCCTAGGTCCCTGCTTATTAGAGCCAAAAGAGAAGGCGGCCTGGCATTACCAGACTTCAGGCTCTATTTTCGTTCAATAATATTGGCCAGGCTCTCAGATTGGAAATATTGCAGACACTAAGCTATGGGTTACGCTGGAAATGGTACTCAGCGGTACTGACCTCCCAACGCAAATGTGGATACCAAAGAAGCACAGAAGCCTATCAACTGACACATCTCCACTTACTCACTCATCTCTTATGGTATGGGACTCTATGTAGGGCCCACAGCTGGCCATATAATTCACCCCTGCTGCCCTTGACGGAACATAATTAATTTTCCACCAGGGAACATGGACTCCAGGCCTCACACTTGGCACTTGGGGTCAAAAACCCTTTTACATCAGGTCATGGGCCCATCGGGTGTACTCTCATTAAACACCATAATAAAGGACTCCCCCATTTCCCACATGGATCAATGGAAACATCGACAACTGGCTGCCTTTATTAATTCTCTACCGAAACCTCTGAGATCCTTAATGGACTTGACACCTTTGGAAACTGCGCTGAGACCCAACCAATAGAGAAGCCCATATCCTATTTCCATCATGCTCTGATCTCGCGATCCTCTACCAAAACCCCTGTGTTTATCCGCAAATGGGAACTTTACCTTCACAAGGAACTGACCCCGGTCCAAAAAACCGACATCCTCACCTTGACCCATACGTCCTCTGGGGCCTCAAAAATGGTGAGCTACAAACTCCTGGCCAGATGGCATTACACCCCCGTACTGTTACACAAAGTTTTCCCACAAATTTCCCCCTTGTGTTGGAGAGACTGTGTAGAGAGGGCAACCCATGCCCATATTTGGTGGTATTGCCCAAGGATACAACCATTCTGGCTTACAATTCTTTATTGGATTAAAGAAATCCAAGGCTGGGAAGTTCCCAATGATCCGTGGTTTGTTCTTTTTCATTGCTCAGATAAACCAGTGGGGCCATACAAAAGATCAGCGATGCCCCATCTACTTAACGCTGCTAAGACCCTTATTTCACAATTTTGGAAGACAAGGACCATACCGACCTTACGCCGATGCTTATTATAAAATTTATGTTTATCGCATGGAGCACATGACCCTCCCCCTTAGGGGCAAAGCTGAACTTGCAAAAAAGATATGGTCCGGCTGGTTTGCCTTCAAATATACCACTGTCTATGTTGAAATTATGTCTCAATCTGTGTAGTATGCTATTAAAAAGCTATGTTAACGTATTTAGACCGAGGCGGAAGCACCCCCCCTCCCCTTCCTCTTTCCCTATCCTTCACCTCTCTTCCGCTCACTCTTCTCTACATTTCTCTTTACTTTTTATTGTAATAATGAAAAAGAGGCATACTTTACTCTGGAGCATTCGTAGAGGTGGCGTCAATATGTTTGTCTCTAAAGGGTTGCCCATATAACGGGTCCAGTTATGCGGTTTTCCATAATGCCTCCCTGATTTTCTTAAGGGAGCTATGATTTTTCATTGTTGGAGGCTGTACTCTCCCTTTATGTCTGCAACCTTCATGTACTTTATAATGGATACTGTCTATTCTATATTAAATGTATGTTCCTCTTTTCTCTAATAAATATTGATTAACCACTTGGGATCCGCGCTATTGCCAAATGACGGCATTAGCGCGGATCTACTTTTCCGGGACTACGTCTATTGACGTCGTCCCGGGTACGAGCGGCCTGCGCGCGCCCTGAGGGGCGCGCGCGGCGCGCTCTGTGATCGGCGAGTCCGTGAGACTCGCCTGATCACCGATCCGTGCAAGGGGTCAATCCCGACCCCTTATCACGTGATCAGCTGTCAGCCAATGACAGCTGATCATGTGATAGAACGGAGCCGGTAATCGGCTATTATTCCTCCTCGCGCTGACAGCGCGAGGAGAGAAAAAAAAAGCCGATCACGGCCAGCAATACAGCTGACCACCTGCCCCCTGCCAGTGCCCACCTGCCCACCGCAGTGCCATCCTGAATAAAAGTAAGTTCCCCCACATCAGTGCCACCCACAGTGCCCATAGTGCCCACAGTGCCACCCACAGTGCCATCCAGCAGTGCCACCAACAGTGCCACCCACAGTGCCCACAATGTGCCTCAAAGGTGCTGCACCCCAGTGCCGCCCATCAGTGGCCAGCAGTGCCGCCCATCAGTGCCCAGCAGTGCCGCCCATCAGAGCCACCTATCAGTGCCCATCAGTCCCATCTATCAGTGGTACCTATCAGTGCCCATCCGTGCCACCCATCCGTGCCACTTATCCGTGCCACCCATCCATGCCATCTTATCTGTGCCCATCTTTGCCCATCAGTGCCGCCTTATCTGTGCCCATCGGTGCCGCCTTATCTGTGCCTATTAGTGCCGCCTTAACTATGCCTATCAGTGCCCACCAGTGCAGCCTATCAGTGCCCACCAATGCAGCCCATCAGTGCCCACCAATGCAGCCCATCAGTGCCCACCAATGCAGCCCATCAGTGCCCACCAATGCAGCCCATCAGTGCCCACCAATGCAGCCCATCAGTGCCCACCAATGCAGCCCATCAGTGCCCACCAATGCAGCCCATCAGTGCCCACCAATGCAGCCCATCAGTGCCCACCAATGCAGCCCATCAGTGCCGCCTAATCAGCGCACTTCAATGAAGGAGAAAAATGACCCGTTTGCAAAATTTTATAACAAACTATTAAAACATGATTTTTTTTTTTTTTTTTGCATCTTTTTTTGTTTGTTTAGCAAAAAATAAAACTCCGAGCTGTAACTAAATACCACCAAAAGAAAGCTCTATTTGTGGGAAAAAAATGATAAAAAACTGGAGTTAGTACTTACCGGTAACTCCTTTTCCGGTGGTCTTCCAGGACAGCCCTTGAGAGATGGAGCTCCTCCCATCGACACAGGAAACACATTGCCACAGTTCAAAAGGCGGTCCCTCAGGTCCCTGGTCAGTCATTCACCAAGAACCGAAGGATGGAACTGAAAAACATATAAACCATAACAGGTAATAACATTAGTACATCACTACAATCAAATAAAGGGTGGGATCGTGCTGTCCTGGAAGACCACCGGAAAAGGAGTTACCGGTAAGTACTAACTCCAGTTTTCCCAAGTGTTCTTCCAGGACAGCCCTTGAGAGGATCCCCAAGTACTTACCAGATTAGGGGGGGACCACGGCCTGGAGGACTTTCCTCCCAAAGGCCTGATCCTGACTAGACATTAAGTCCAGTCGGTAATGCCTTGTAAAGGTGGAAAAGCTTGACCATGTGGCTGCTTTACATACCTGCTCCGGGGTGGCACCAGCTCTTTCTGCCCAGGATGCAGACAACGCTCTTGTTGAGTGAGCTTTAACACCCTCAGGAGGATCTCTATTCAAGGCCTTATACCCCTCTGCTATAGCTAGCCTAATCCATCTAGCTATGGTTACTTTTGAAGCTTTCTGTCCCCTACGCTGTCCGGAAAAAAGGACAAAAAGGGAGTCTGAGATTCTGAATGGATTTGTTATTTTAAGATATTCTAGAATACACCTCCTCACATCCAATAAATGAAAACGTTCCTCTTTCTCATTTGCTGCATTTTGACAAAATGAAGGGAGGACAATATCTTGGGACCTATGGAAACTAGATGCTACCTTTGGTAAGAACCCAGGGTCTGTCTTTAGAATGACTCTGTCTTCTAGGATCTGTAGGAATGGTTCCCTGATGGAAAGTGCTTGGATTTCACTGACCCTACGGGCTGAAGTGATTGCCACCAGGAGAACTGTCTTAAAGGTAATAAGCCTTAGGGAGGCCTCTGAGATAGGCTCAAAGGGTGACCCCAAGAAAGCTTTTAGCACAACTGCTAAATCCCAGGATGGGACTTTTGTGATTCTGACTGGCTTGCGTCTAGCGACTGTCTTACAGAATCTAGCGACAAAAGGATTTTCCTGTAAGCGTTCATCTAGGTATACACTTAAGGCAGCTATCTGTACTTTAATAGTACTTAGGGTTAAACCCTTGTTTACACCTTCCTGTAAAAACTGTAGAATATTAGCCGTATTTATGTCCCGGCCATTCAGCCAGCTATTGAATTTTTTCCAGACTTTTTTGTAAATAGCTCTCGTGACTGGTTTGCGACTCTGTAGTAAGGTCGCAATTACCTCGTCTGACAGGCCCTTACTCCTTAAGATTTCCTCCTCAGTAACCACGCTGACAGCTTCAGTGTGGCGACCTGCGGATGGTAAAGAGGTCCCTGCGACAGGAGGTCCTGTCTGTAGGGAAGTCTTAGAGGCGGACAGTCTGTCAATTGTAGCAACGTTGTGAACCACGGTCTCCTGGGCCAAAAAGGTGCTACTAGAATCAAACAGGTTTTTTCCTTGAGGAATCTTGCTAGGACCCTCGGAATGAGATGAAGAGGGGGAAATGCATACGCCAGACTGAAAGTCCATGGAGTTTGCAAGGCATCTACCGCCAGGGGTTGATCTCCTGGGTTTAGCGAGAAAAAATTGGGAACCTTTGCATTTTTCTTGCTCGCAAAAAGGTCTACCTCTGGTTCTCCCCAGTGAGCTGTTATGAGATTGAATGCCTCTGGGTGTAAGGACCATTCTTGGTTCGAAATCCTCTGTCGACTCAAGAAGTCCGCCTTGTTGTTCAGCTCCCCTTTCAGGTGAACTGCAGAAATGGATTCCAGATTGGCTTCTGCCCACTGGAGAATGCGTCTGGCTACCAACATCAAACGAGGACTTCTGGTTCCTCCTTGTTTGTTTATGTATGCTACAGCCGTCGTATTGTCTGAACGGACTTGTAGATGGTGACCCTGTATTGCGGGGTGGAAAGCTAGAACAGCTCTCAGGATTGCTGTTAGTTCTTTCCAATTGGAAGAGAAACATTTCTCCTCCGGGGTCCACTTGTCCTGGACCCAGCTTGAGCCTAGGTGGGCTCCCCAGCCCCAACTGCTCGCATCCGTTGTTAGTGTTGAAGTGATAGGAAGGACCCAATAAACCCCTTTGTTTAGGTTCTCCCTGTCCTTCCACCACCAGAGGGAGCGTTTTACCCTTGAGGGGATCGATACCTCCTCCTCCAGATCTCTGCCTTTTAATTGTTCTAACAGAAAACCCTGAAGTTCTCTTTGATGGAACCTGGCCCATTGTACGGCTGGAATGGCTGCCGTCATAAGACCTAAGACCGACATTACTTCCCTCACCGTACACTTGGGGCTGCATTGAAGAAAAGATATTCTCTGCCACAGATTCAAAATCTTTTCTTCCGGCAGTATAATTTTCTGATCTACAGACTTGATCCAGTACCCCAGATACAGGATCTCCTGTGTTGGGGTTGTCTTGGATTTCTCCTGACTGACAATCCACCCTAATCGACTCAGACTGAGTTGAGTCAATTCTAGGTCCTGAGAAAGACGACTCTCTGAGTGGGCTGTTAGGAGCAGATCGTCTAGGTAGGGGATAATTGAGACTGATTGAAGCCTCAGAGGAACTAAAGCCTCTCCGAGAACCTTGGTAAAGATTCTCGGAGAGGATGATAGACCGAAGGGAAGTGCTCTGCACTGAAAGTGGTAAACCTTTGTGTCTATCTGCACTGCCATCCGAAGGAATTTCTGGCATTCCTCCCTTATTGGAATGTGCAGATAAGCATCCCTTAGGTCCAGGGTTGCCATAAATGTCTCTTTCTGCAGGAGATTCTTTATGGAATAAATGGACTCCATCCGAAATCTCTTGTAACGGATGGAGCGATTCAGTGGACGGAGGTTCATAATTAGTCTGAATCTCCCTGACGGTTTTCTTACCACAAAGATGTGCGAGTAAAAACCGTCCCCTTGTTCCTGAATAGGGACTGGTGTCAATACTTCTTGATCTACCATTTCCCCTATTAGTAAAGGTAAGGCCCTGGCCTTTTCTGAGTGACTTGGAAGCTTTGTCACCAGAAACTTGGAAGGAGGGTTGCTGTGAAATTCCAGCGCATGACCCCTTTTTATTATGTTTAAGACAAACTCGTTCGAGGTTGTCTCTTCCCATTGAGGAAGAAATTTGCTTAATCTTCCTCCCACAGGAACCCTGACGTCACTGGGGTTTGGGATCCTGATTGGGGCGGCTAAACAGTATGCCCCCTTTTCCTTTCCCTTTATGTCCCGACCAATGTTTTTTGGGGGTTGAACTCTTCTCTGATTTAGAGGGTTCCTTAAAGGGACGAAAAATTTTTCTTTGAAAATTTTTCTTTTTTGCAGGAAAGGTTTTCTTTTTGTCCGCCGTCCTTTCTAAGGCGGAGTCTAATTCAGGCCCGAAGACTAAGTCTCCTGTAAAAGGGACGCTGCACAGGCGGGTTTTAGACGCCGTGTCTCCCCCCCAGGTTTTCATCCATACTGACCTCCTTGCTGCCACTGAAAGTGCTGCAGATTTAGCCGTAAATTTAACGGAGTCCGTGGAGGCGTCAGAGATGAAACTGGTGGCCTTAAAAAGCATAGGGAAAGATTTCAAAAGCTCCCCCCTAGGAGTGCCTGCCTTTAAGTGTTCTTGTAGTTGCGATAACCAGAACTCCAGGTTTCTAGCTACACAGGAAGTGGCTAGAGCTGGTTTTAAGCCTGCCATAGAGGCATCCCAGGCCCTCTTTAAGACGATGTCTGTTCTCCTGTCCATGGGATCTTTCAGGTGGCCCATATCCTCAAAGGCCAGATCAGCCTGCTTTGAGATTTTGGACAGAGGGGCGTCTAGTTTTGGATTTTTATTCCAGACCGCCTCTGGGCTCTCATCAAAAGGGAACCTTCTCTTAAGGGATTTAGGAAAGAAAACCTTCTTGTCTGGTTCAGACCACTCCTTAAGGACAAGGTCAGAAAGCACCTTATGTATAGGAAAAACCCTTGCTTTCTTTTTCCCCAGAGCCTCATACATTTGATCATGTCTGGATAACTGAGTTTCTTCCTCCTCAATTTCCAGCGTATCATAGATAGCCCCCATTAGCTCATCTACTTCCTCGAGAGATAATCTATATTTTGAGGCTTTAGATGCTGCTTGATCCTCTTCCTGACCCGAGTCAGTGTCAGAGGATTCGGGGCTAATCAACGTGGGGCTAGGCTCCCTGACCATACGGGGCTCCCCTGAGCTGGGTGTTGTAAGGCATGGTGAGGATGAGATTATAGTTGTTTTACTCGTGGAGGCAGCTGCAGCTGATCCCACGTCAGTGATTAACTCCCGGAGGGACTTAAAGGTCGACGCCATTTCCTCTTTAAAGGAGCCCAAAAACTTTGCTAAAGGGGAATCTGCCTCAGATTTAAGCAAGCTTGCAATGCATTGCTTGCATAGGGCTTTGTTAGAGCCAGAGGACAACCTATTCCCACAATTAGGACACTTTTTGCGGCCTGTCTTGTCTTCCCTTGGCATCTCTTTAGCCTGAAAATAAGAAGACAAAGGATTTCTTAGTGTCAGCACCATGTCCCTCTTAGAATCACCACTAACAAACAACCTCACTGTGAGTAAACCGCCACCGTGGGGTACTACAGGGCCCAGCCTACAAACACCACCACTCCACCAGAGTAATAGCATGCCCAGCAGCCTACCTGGGTTTGGCTGGTGCCTGTCTCCGCCGGAGTATCCTGGGGAATAGCCTCCATGGTCCCCCTCTGACGCTCCGAATCCCGCCGCTAATCCGGTATAGCTGGACGCTGGTCGGGCTTTACAGGCACAGCGCTGGCTCTCCCTCTCCTCCTTGTACCCTTAGAGACCCGGAACCGGAAGTCTCGGCACGCAGTGATGACGCGGTTCCGCCGGAAGTGAACGCTCGGCGTCTCCGACCCCCTGCAACGAGGAGGGAAGATGGAAGGTTCCACTCACCACTCCTGGGGGAAACCGGCGTCATTCTGCCCCTGGCCACCTCGGCACTGGAAGGAGGAGGGTAACGGGTCTGCTCCGGTTCAGCTGGACGGTACCCGAGCCAAAGAAAAAAAAAAAAAAGGTATGGACCCAAACTGCAGCCATAAACCAGGACCCGGTCCCTTAGGCTTGCAGGTTCTCAGGCAGCCCCTGAGAGGGGCCTCCAGGTTCCTGGCAACATGTTCCTCCGACGGAGGAAACACAAATGACTGACCAGGGACCTGAGGGACCGCCTTTTGAACTGTGGCAATGTGTTTCCTGTGTCGATGGGAGGAGCTCCATCTCTCAAGGGCTGTCCTGGAAGAACACTTGGGAAATTTCATTTGGGTACAGTGTTGTATGCCCGCGCAATTGTCATTCAAAGTGCATCAGCGCTGAAAGCTGAAAATTGGTCTGGGACTGAGGGGGGTTTAAGTGCCCAGTAAGCAAGTGGTTAAACAAAAGAAAAAAAAAAAAAAAAAGGAGGAGAAGTTCACCTTTAAAAAAAAAAAATAAAAAAATAAAAAAATAAAATAGTAAATGCACTTTTTTTAACCTGCAAAAGAAGCGCATTTACTATTTATTTTTAAGCCTGGAAAGCATTGCACTAGAAACCAGCAGATCGCTGATGCCATGCAGGTCTCCCGCAGACTGTCATTGTAAGCTGTCTGATTGTACATCATACAGGCAGGCAGTTTCACAGCAACAGGACTACTCAATTAACTACCACAGCTCTCAGCAGCGACGTGGTAGTTCATTGGGAACTATAAATTGACAGCTGCAAAGGCAGTCCATTCAATCACAAAACACTGAATGAATGCTGTGGCTGGGAGGGCAAAGTCCCCTCATGGGCATGTTTTATTTAGATTGTGGCAGTGAGCAGGGGGAGAGAATCCCCCAATCGCTTCCAAAACGGGGGATTGGGGGGCGCTATGGGTGCAACATATAACAGAAGTTGAACCTATAAATAAAAGTTAAACAACTAAGTGTACAAACAAGTCAAGTACCATTTTTCCAGATTTCTTGATGGTCTGGTACTTCGGATTGGATGCTTTGTTCCCTTTCTTGTTCTTGGTCTTGTCCAACACATTGTAGATAGACAAACAAAGACGAGCCATCCGTGGCAAGTCACATATATAGATATCAAATTCAAATGTCTCGCTCCATAGATGGTCATTTTTGCCTGGCAGTTCAGGACTCATAATGGGTTTACACAGCAATTCAGTGCCATGGAACAGGCCAGCCCGTACCACAACCTGCAGACACACAAGAGAATATGACAAATATTACATATACTGTATCTAGGTTGTAATGCAAAATACATTTATTCACAATGTAAATTTAGGAAAACCGAATCAACAAAAAATGCAAATTCATGTAAAAGAATGGACATAGGCAGAATATAATCTCACTAGGAAACATGCTGTAAAGAAGCTCCTAGCATTTTAAAATGTATATCATGTGTAATTCTAACTTTGGTATAGTGCCGCTTAAACCCTCATTAGCACCAGGTTCAATAACATTGTATCCTAGTTGGCACCCCTATTCATACGTGCTACCTTATCCCTACTGATAATTACCACTAATGCTGCTACAATATCTCATCAGGAGAAGCAGGGGGAAATTCAGAAGCACCAAACAATTGGAGCATCCAATGCTCATGTGTAATTAGCCAGAAACTTAACTTAGAGGAACTTCAAATCTCATAATAAATTAAAAAGCTTAGCATGAACTCAGCAAACGCAACACTAAAGCCTTTATAATAACAAACTTGTTTGGAGGGCAAAATTAATTAAATCATTTCCAAAATTAGTGGTGCTCTTTTTTCCAGAAACATGTTCAATTGCCTTCACCCTGAAGTACAAGAATGACATCAGGTCCAGAATTCAGTTTAGTAAAGCAAAACTACAGACAGGGAACCAAACAAAATATATGTGTTAACTCTTATGTGCCCAAGAGTTTGTAAATCTGTTCCATCAACCTTGAGATGCTCTCACACGTCACATCATAGCTCAGTCCCTGCCATCTAGGAGATGCTGATGCTGCCCGTGACTGGATAGTAACTAGGACTATGACATGCAAGAAGGGGG
Organism: Lithobates pipiens; assembly: GCF_037356315.1. Classification (NCBI taxonomy): domain Eukaryota; kingdom Metazoa; phylum Chordata; class Amphibia; order Anura; family Ranidae; genus Lithobates; species Lithobates pipiens. Next base: position 472,648,620 of record NW_027507758.1, on the reverse strand, counting down.
CTATGCTATGGAATTGACTCTTTTTCAAGTAGTCAAATTTAGCTTTTACCCATACTTTTAAATTGTTATTAGGGCCTCTAAGTTCAAGCAAAGCACCAACTACATATAGTAGATGCTAAATACTGATAGTAGTTGTAATGCTTGCCATACATTGCCTTGACACCCCAACAAAAAAGAACTGTAGTGAAAATGCAGTAACAATCAGACCCTCAATGAACAAGAGATATTTCAGAAGTTCACAGAGTGAAAAGACAAACCCCTAATACATTGTAGTATAGAGAGATGGTATATACATGCAGTCACAGTCACCTAGTGTCAAGACAGGAAAGTTGGCTTTACACCAGTCATTTCCTTTGTGCGTTAAAGCGGTAGCAAACCACCATGCTTTGTTTTTCCCCTTTGTTTAAAGCCTGCAAAGGTAAAGTTATAATGTGCTAGTATGCATCGCATACTAGCACATTCTGTAAAACTTACCTTAAAACAAAGCCCTGCAGCGATGTGCTGTCACCTCTGACAGGGCTTCCCAGTGTTCCTTCCGGGCTCGCATCCTCTGGCAGTCTGATCAACCGCTCAGCGATGATGTCACTTCTGCATTCACGGCACAGGAACTGCACGGGCATGGCGTTCCTTCAGAGCGCATGCGCCGGTGACATCACTGGCCCATTCAAAAGTAAATATCTCCTAAACGTTGCACGTAGGAGATATTTACTTTTCCCTTTAGGTAAGCCTTATTACAAGTTTACCTATAGGCAAATATCAACCATGGGAGTTTACTCCCACTTTAAACAAAAAATTAATCAATTCCCTCATCCGCACACTCAATGAGAATTGGGGAATCACCCCCACTGAGCTTTTGTATTCAGACTTCAGGCGCCGACTATAGCATGCAGCGCTGATCGAAATTCCAGTAGGCTGGCTTTACACAAGTTGATCTATTAGCCAAAATTTCAATCAGGTATGGCTGGCCTAAGGCCAATAACCAACCTTCTCCAGGGTTTTATCAGAGGAGGATGACCAGATTTAAAATCTCCAATCTTACAAGTCCTAATTGTTTGTTCTCCATACACAAAGTTTATTGCATGAAAGCCCCAAAACCACCCAAAAAAATTGTGAGGTTGCAATGGAATTTCAGTATTCATTTCAAATTTAGCTGATCCTTAAAGGATTTAATAAGTAAATTGCAACTTTCCCATAGAGAAGAAATATCTTACTGCATCCTCAGTGTTAAGCTTGCTCCCCTTTATCAGTGTGATCTTGTAAGGTTCAACCAAATCCCAGACATTATGAGACATCATCTACAAGAAAAATAGATATGAGAAATGTTTATTTTCAGAAAAATTATTTAATTCATATGGATATATTAGATTGGTATTAAATAATTTAATACCAATGTATTAAGACACTGATGTACAGATTTCTGAAATTGCTATAAAAGGCAAAATAGTATAGCAGGTAGACACAGTCACTGTACAATTCTAAATAATCATTCAACATCCAATCAGACTGTGATTAACTATATGGGCAAGGCTGGCCATACATTATACATCTTCTTGTACAATTTTATAATTTACCAAAACCATATGATAGGAGGTAAAACCTAAACACTCACTCAATTTGTATGCAGGCAGGCCTTTGCACTGCATAGTTGAAGGTAAATGTAATGGGAATTTAATAAGAAAATTGTATAATTTATGGCTAGCTTTTGTATCCATAGCAATAGTCTTCAATTACATTTTCTTGCCAGTACACTCTAATCTGCAGAAACATTTGCCTTTGACCATGCTATATGCCAATGCACCCTTCACCAAATCTATATGCCAGCGCATTCTCAAAGTTATCTGCCAGCGCGACACAGTGCACATCAGCCTTAAGACAATAATAGGCACAGGGAAATGGTGATTTTTCTTTTATGCTTAGCCTCATTCATATCACATGATAGTTACAGAAACTAGAGATGCAGAACCTCTCAGATAATTGGTACAGGATATTAACCTAAATAACGTGGTAAAGGATAGCAGCCCAAAATTGACATTGATCTCATAGAAAATGAAGGTCATACAATGTTTAGGTTTTTCTGCAGTTGGTCTCCTTCGACTCCCATTGCCTCCTCCCGCTGGTTAGGACTCTCCAGTGCCATCCCGACCCTGCAGATATGTTCTCAATCAAAGTGAGGAAAATACAATAAGGACAGCACTCGAGTCTTATCTTGTGAAAATAGAACGGGCACCCAGGCAGATGAGAAACTGGAGCGATGAAGATGTTAATGGGAGCCCCAAAGGACAAAACAAAAAACTCTGTCCTTCATATTTTATGAGGTCAACAATGTCTGCTGAGCGTTCTTAGCTTTGGGAATGGTGTGAGGAAAGGAGAAGGGAACATGCTTGATGCACGATGTTGAATTGAAGTTCAAGAGAGAAATTTGGCAGATTGGCATAGCAACTGAAAAGGGAAGGTGCTGACTGAGCAGAGCAAGAGGAAAAATACAAATAGATTTTATATTAAAAAGGTACACATCTAAATAGCATGCATGAGCACATGGTAGATTTAGGAGGTATACAGGTGATCTTTCACTTCAAAGTGCAGTTGTGTAACTTACAGAGGCACCACGTGTTTTTGGTGGTAGTGGTAAAGGGGGTGCAGAGGTTTTCCTTTTTACAGCCAACTCAACTGCAGTCATCTCTTCTTCAAACATCTTTTTAATCTTGCAGCACTCGACAAGTGTGAATCGCGGGATAGTCTTGTTTATTACACAGTTCCTAACATACTGAAACCCAAGACATGTTGTTAAAATTTACCTGACCCAAACACCAAAAAAAATACAAACTATTACTAAGATTTTAAAATGTAAGTTTTTTTATCTCTACTACGCAGAAGGTTTGGAGTAATGCTTTTTAGTGAACAAGGCAACAGATTCCTTTTTCAGGCTTTTCACAATTGTATAAAGCCAGAAATAGGGGTCTACAGCATCCTGAAAGCTTGCATATTTAAGAACTTAAAAGTGATTGTAAAGGCTCGTTTTTTTTTTTAATTGGCCAAAAATAAAAAAAACCTGTTATACTTACCTGCTCTGTACAGTGGATTTGCCCAGAACAGCTTGGATCCTCCTCTTCCCGGGTCCCTTTTCAGTGCTCCTGGGCCCCTCCCTCCTGTTGAGAGCCCCCACAGCAAGCAGCTTGCTATGGAGGCACAGGAGCCAAGCCAGCTCTGTGTGTCCATTCAGACATGGAGCCTCATTGGCTGACTGACTGAAATCAGCGGGAGCCAATGGTGCCACGCTGCTGTCTCAGCCAAGAGGAGAGTCCCTGCCAGCCGAGTGTCTCGTGAAACATTGCTGGATCTACAGGGGGCTCAGGTAAGTATTAGGTGGGCTAAGGGGGGCTTCTGCACACAGAAGACTTTTTATCTTCATGCATAGAATGCATGAAGATAAAAAAAAAAACTGACTTTACAAATCACCTTAAAAAGTAGTATTATAGGCAAAAAAAATGATCATTTTGGATAGAGTTAAGGAGGTTATAACCCCTGTCAGTTTTTTCCCCCCATCTGTGTTTCATTGGGAAGAGTTAGCTTCACTTCCTGTCCCATGGTCAAATCAGGAAGTGAGGAATCACTGCAAATTAAGGAAATCCCTTTGGGGCCCCCCAGGTCACAAGAACTAGTATCCCCCCCAATTATTTTTCTGGTCACAACTCAAGTTTTGGGATTTTTTTTTTACTTTTAAATGATTACTTTTTAAATGATAATGGTAAACAGGATAAATAGAGAGTGATTCTCCCCAACGGTGACACATACAGCTTTAAAAACTGACAGGTGCTCTAACCCATCTCCACTCTATAAAAAAAATCAAAAAAAGATTTGCCTTTAGTTATACTTTAATGCCAGCCAATATGGAGTATCATTTAAACTTCAAACTTTATACATCAATGACCAACATGATACTTTGCGCTGACTAAAACCAATTAAAGAACATATGCACAAATTACTTTACATTTCCATTAAAGGTAACGTGCTGAGAATAATATGTTGACTGCATTTCTGATCTTCATCTGAAGAAATGCAATTTGTTTGGCTGCCATGGCTTCAACATAACACACGGGGACAAGACTGCAGAGATTGAATCCAGACCACTGGATCTGCTCATATTTTTCTGGGTCAGTGAAAAATTGCAATACTGATACCACTGAATCACCATTACAGCCAAACTTCCCATTTTCAGGAGTGGTCACAACTCAAATTTTATACTTTTTTGGTAGGGCCCTTTTATTCCCCTTTATATCTTGGTCAGTAGATTCTACCACTTTTGCCAAATGTCTTTTGAAGAGTTTTTTTGTGAGAATTGCACCTGTCAAAGAGGCGAGCTTGCTGCTATTGTGGTGTTCTGAGAAATACAATTTTTTACCACAATAGGTTACACTATAGGCAAAATATTCACCTGAAACTGTATCAGCGGGTGATCATCAAACACATATTCCAACCTTCCAATGATCTGTAGGACATAATCCTCAGGATCTACCTCTTTATCCTCACGACCATGAATGGTTAGGCGCTTACGAATAGCCAGCTCTGTCATCTTTAGAGGGGTGATGTTTGGAGATACTTGGAAGCTAAATACATCCTGAAGAGAAAAACTAGGATGAACAGGAGAGCGATAAATATGAATAACAGATTTTATTTAAAAGGACCAATTAAAATGTATGATAAAAGGAGCATTTCCACAAGGTGCTATAAAACAGCAGTCATAGCATGAATATATAAATGCTCAGCCTAAATATGATAAAGCACTTTTCCAAATCACAACATTTTTCTAATAGGTCTAGCTGTTTCAAAATGAGCACCTGTCAAAATAAGCTGCCAAATCCTTAAATGAAGGATGGACAAAAATATCACCGTTCAACCTATCAACACCCCCTTCCATCTAAAAAAAACAAAGAATGAAGGCTTCAAGCATTATTAGACAAACTCTCAAAGCCTCAAAGCCCTCAAAGCAGACCTACATTTGAAAAGCTAAAGTTTAGCTGTCTAAGAGCTTAAAACTGTTGTAAAGGCTATATTTTATGTAATATATTTTATGTAAAATAACAAAGATGTTATGCTTATGGTATTGCACAGAGCAGCCCCAAACCTCTTCTGGAGTCCCCCACTGGCATTTTTGGCTTCTTGTGTGTATGTGCCCCCACAGTAAGCCACTTGCTATGGTGGTACACCTGCAGGTTTGCTCCTGAGCCAGGCTGTGTGCATCCATAGATTCACACAGCCTGGCTCGGGCCCACTCCCTGCTTCCTCTATTTGACTAACAGCAGCAGAAGCCAATGTGAGGCGGGGAAGAGACTAGCAGCGTTGCAGATGGGCACAGAGTTGGATCGAGACAGACATCAGATAAGTGTATAAGGAGGCAAGATACAAGTACATGGAAAATTTTTTACCCTAATGCAGGGAATGCATTAAGGTAAATGTCCTGTCTTTACAACCACTCCAAAGTCTTAAAGTGGTTGTAAAGCCTTAAAGTTTTTTACTTAAATGTATTCTCTGCATTAAAATGTAAAAAAAAAAAAAAAAGAAAAGAAAAGCCTACATGTGTCTGTTCTCCCCCTCAAAAAAAAATCTGTGCTATTGGCTCCTGCTGCTGTAAATCAAATCCAGTGTTGAGTGAGCGGGGGGCAAGGCTGAGCCTCACTGTCAGACGCATGTAGCCCAGTTCAGGATTGAGCTGCAACATGTGCCACCATAGAAAGTGGCTTCCTATGGTGGCACACAAAGAAAAAGGAGCAGCCCAGAGCACTGGTGGGCTACCCCAGAAGAGAAAGATTGGGGCTGCTCTGTACAAAACCGCTGTGCAAAGCAGGCAAGTACCACAGGTTTGTTTTTTGTTTTTTAAATGTAAAAAAAAAAAAAAAAAAAAAAAAAAAAATCACATTAACCTTAGCCATTTTTCCTGTTTTGATAGGGTGGAGAAAAGTAACAATTTGTAAGATTTTTATTTCCATCTGTGCCTCAATTGGGGGATAGTTTTCCTCACGTCCTGTTCCTATAATGCCCATACAAGAAATTGGAGGGTGACTTATCAGATTGGGATGGGGGTACAAAGAAGCCAATAAAAGCATTGCCAGTTGTTCAAACCCTTCTTCAGGCTCCTGAAAATGTGTTTTTGTCTGAAGCACAATTAGAGATTTCCAAGCATTTCTGATTGCAACAGGAAACAAGGGTAGATCTCCCCAACTGGGTCACAAAAACGCGAAAATAAAAACCTTCCTTGCTCTTTTCAAAACAAATTAAAAAGGTTTTGGCTGTGGTTAGGCATCAATTTAAATTAGGTAAATCAAATCAGGAAAAAAAAAAAATGCATTTCAGATTATTCTTAGCTAGAAGGAGCAGAGCATCATCTCAACCCATATGACAGTGCCCAAGCATATTTCGTCCTTTTAGCCTTTACTGAAGCCTATAAGAATTAGAGGTTTACCCAACCACTCCTGTTTCTTGTCAAATGAGTGCAGCATCCAAATGGTAAATCTATCCAAAAAAAAAGTACATCTAGAAGAAGGCTGGTTGATGGGTTGAGAGACACCTTATTGTACCTGGCAGTTTTCAAAGTGGATAGCCACCACAAGGTTTCCCCCATACAGTCGGTCCTGAATATTGTCCTGGATGGATGGCTCCAGTTCGGGAGGGAAGGTGCATTTAAGCCATTCCAGCCAGCTGAGATTAAGCACAGACTGCATCTTTTCCTCACTTATCTTCCTCATCTTACTACGGAAATCTCTGACCTCATTATCTTGAAGAGTATCAAATTCTTGGAGACCTGAAAAACATGAGTGAACCATACTGTTATGGCGCTGAAGATGCACTTTTTTCCCTGGCCCACCCCTTTCATGCAATGGGTTTCAGTTCTTTCAATCATGGAGGTTCAGCATCACATGTGGGTGTTACCTAGAGCAGTCTGCATACAAACAACTCCTTAAGAATTGAATCTGCTCATAAAGGAATTTAGATATTTGCATAACTCGTCCCAAGTACCATCCTACTGCTTGGGTCAGGGCCAAAGGCTTATAAGAAGAGTACTGAGGCAGCGTGGAGACATTTTCAGAAAGCTATGCACATCACCCTGCCAGCCCCTCCCACCAGACAAGATCTGCCTACATTACACAGGGAAACAAAGACCAAATGGTGTCACTGAGCCTTAAATAAGGTATGTAATGAAAACAGAAATGGAAAAGTTGACTTGGAACATTTCCTTTGCATGTTGACTGGGGATGAGGGGCAGATTAAACTTCAGCTTTAAAATGGGGCAGCAAAGTGGCCAAGTGGTTAGCACTAGCAGCACTAGGGTCGTCTGTCTGAATCCCAACCACGGAACTGCCTGCCTGGTGTATACATGTTCTTCTCCCTGTGCTTGCATGGGTTTCCTCCGGGTAATCTGGTTTCCTCCCACACGCCAAAAAACATGTTGCTAGGGTGATTGTCTCCTCTCTAAATGGACCATAGTATATGCAGGCAGGGACTGATGTGAATGTTGAATATATATGAAGAGCTGCGTAAATTGACAGCGCTATACAAGTACCTGTAATAAATAAAGTTGAAGTTGCGTTGTTCCAGATGTAAAAACGTATCTAAGCTATCAGCTCATTTAATCTTAACCACTTGCCGACCAGCGCACGACGATGTACGTTGACAGAATGGCACGGGCAGGCAAATGGGCGTACATGTACGTCCCTTTAAATTTGCCGCCCTGCCATCGGGAGCGCGCCGCCGCCGGCGCGCTCCCGCGCTGGTCGGGACCCCCGTGAGTCCGGTCGCGGGACCCGCGGACTCGATCGCCGCAGGCATACCCGCGATCGTCTCACGGAGCGGCCAAATGAAGAAATGCCATTGTAAACAGCATTTCTCCATTCTGCCTAGCAACTAGTGATGCTGATCTCTGCTCCATGTGATTGGAGCAGAGATCAGTGTTCACTAAATGAAAGCCCAACCCCCCCACAGTTAGTAACACACCCCTAGGAACACTTAACCCCTACACTGCCACCCACTGGTTAACCCCTTCACTGCCAGTGTCATTTACACAGGAATCACTGCATTTATATAGCAGTGATTACTGTATAAATGACAATGGTCCCAAAAATGTGTCAAAAATGTCCGATGGGTCCCCCACAATGTCGCAGTCACAATTAAAAAAAAAAAAAAAAAAAAAAAAAAAAAAAAAAAAAAAAAAATCGCTGATCGCCGCCATTACTAGTAAAAAAAAAAAATAATTATTAATAAAAATGCTATAAAACTATCCCTATTTTGTAAACGCTAAAACTTTTGCGCAAACCAATCAATCGCTTATTGCGATTTTTTTTTACCAAAAATATGTAGAAGAATACGTATCGGCCTAAACTGAGGGAAAAAAATGGTTTTTTTTTATATATTTTTGGGGGATATTTATTATAAACAAAAAAGTAAAAAATAATGCGTTTTTTTAAAAATTGTTTATAGTGCAAAAAATAAAAAACCGCAGGGGTGATCAAATACCACCAAAAGAAAGCTCTATTTGTGGGAAAAAAAAAAAGGACGTCAATTTTGTTTGGGAGCCACGTCGCACGACCGCGCAATTGTCAGTTAAAGCGACGCAGTGCCGAATCGCAAAAAGTGGTCTGGTCTTTGACCAGCAAATTGGTCCGGTCTGAAAGTGGTTAAAGTCCACTCAAACATGAAATTGTCCCAATTAAAAAAATGCACTCAGTGGCCTAGCTAGTTGTCATACTATACTGATTTTGTGAAGTTGGTAGCCCTGCTTACTAAATATCTGAGGTTACCCGTTTTCTGCTTTATTAAATCTAAAGCCAGCCATACATTAATGGAAATTAGGCCTGTTCAAAAGGGGGCAGGCCAAATTTCGATCCATGTATAGCAAGGTACCAGGCCTCCTTTGGTCTAATGAAAGCCTCCAGGGCCAGAGATAGCCGACATCCTTCTGTATATGGTGGGTTGCATGGCATAGTGGGTGTAATGCAAGGTAGATTAATTGGGCACCAGATACTTCTTGAATGCAAAAGAGATTTTCTTTTTCTTAACAGATCTTTGGGAGAGAGGGTTAGGGCCAGAGCACCCTTAGGTATCCGCAAGATTAACTGGCAGACCCTGAGACTTTACCAGGAGGACAGCCATGCAGGAAAAGGCATCCAGCAGCATGCCACATCTGCATATGTAGAAATTCTGTCTCCTATGGCAACAGTCTAACAGTTCCTAACAGAAAGTGTAACAGTTTCTTCACTTCCACTACAATTACTTATTGTAGTTCTTCAGTCCACTGAGCTCCCAGTCTCTCACTAGACTAGATGATAAACTGCCACAGAATCCCTTGAGCTCCTCCAATCTTCACGGTAGTATCTTTCTCAAGCATCACCCATGCCTCTCTGCTGGGTCCCTAGCTTGGCACTCAAGATGCTTCACCTCACTGGCCTGCTTGGTCCCCGGCTTGATACACAAGGCTGCTCTGCAAGAGTTACCACCGCTGGCTGGGTACCTGGCTTGATACCCACTGAAGTTTCCCAATTCTTCACCATCCCTGGTTGGTGAGAATACTGCTCCGGTACTTGCTTCAGCTACTTGCGGTGGTCCCTGGTAATAAGGTCCCTTAGCGGCGACAGCTTCCCCTCTACCTTCGACCATGACAGGTTCTCCGGCCGGCAGAACCGGCAGTTCTGGTTGGACTGCAAGCCGTAATCCCAACACTGCGCTGCTCTCTTGCTTCTGAATAGGCCCTCAGACAGGCTAGCAGCCAGATGTGCCCAGGATAGGTCCAATGTATGGGCTAACAGCCCAGGCAATACAACACACGTCCACTCAGGCAGCCGTCCAGGTGGCACAGAACACCGGATAACCTGACTCCACCCAAAATATATAGGTTCTCCCAGCAGGCCAAGGGATTTAAGAAAACCCCTGCCCATTGGCTAGGATACCCCATATACCCCTAATCTGACATGCATTACTCTTCTCACATCTAATGCCACCAAGTACCTGGCAACCTAGCGGCAAATGAGAGAAGTGCAGCAATTACAGACTTAGAGTGAAATCAATTGATCCTCAATAATTAGCCAAGGCAGCTATACCTGGCAGGTAAGTCCCCATTTCTAACCATTTGCATACCTCCTATTTGCATGGAAGTGTAGGGTTTGGAATAAGGCATCTGGGGGTTAATATCACTGACACAGGTAAAGCATAGCAGGTTTCTAGATCCAGATAGCTGCCTCCGTCCATGAACTGCACATCTGGGACCTGATCCATGCATTCCTACATGCGATACCTCTTCCCCAGAGTCCTGACAGCTCTGTGGCATAGTTATGGAATAAACCAAACCCAGAACTGTAGATAACCAACACCATATCTCTTGCAGGCCAACAGAGCAATCACAAACTCATTTCCATGAAACTTGTTTTAAGTGATTTCAAACATTTGACAGCACCCTGAAGGTAGAAATGGGGTGGGGAGGGCTAGATGGAGGGACCAGGCATTCATTAAAAACAAATGAGTTTGTTGCACATAGGGAGTCTGAGCTATGTTCTTGATCTGCAGACTTGTCTCTAGGTTTCTACTAATAAATGTACAACATATCTCTCTCATGAGCACTGCATATGAAATTAATTTTTTAATTCTTTGCACGATATGCATTTCCCTCACGAAAAATATTTTGATTAACTAGAAGTCCAATAAAAAGTTGTGTATTTAAGTCCTCCCTGTGGCTGACTTAGGTTTAGCCTACTGGGCATATACAATATTGTCAGAGTCTTTATGTATACATGTAATCGGCTTGACGTACATAATCTTATCACTGTGTGCATTTAGATGCCCCCATTTTTATGTATATTTCATTATATGTACATACATCAGGCATGCTTTACAAACTCATACTCCTTTTGCAGTTCTATACAGTGATTATGCTTAAGATCTCATGCACACGGGCACACAAGGCCATACAACTCAAATTGCAGGCGTATGTCCATGCCTAGAGACACAGCTGCAGCCTACAGACACCTATAGTAATAAATGGCTATATGCTAGCTGTCTCTCAGATGTGGGAATACACCTGAAGTTTACATTGTAAGGTCTTGTACCCATGTGCATGAGGCCTTACTATTCTTTCTCACATTGCAAGTCTACACAGAAAGGCTAAAGGGATTGCATTGACATGGCTCCTTCTAGTGGCCGATTTACATTTCTCCATAATAAAGGCAGAATTAAAGTGTGCAGGGGGTGTGCCTGGGCACATCCTAATAACTCTGTACAGTGCCAATTCTCCCTTCTGCCTGGGCTTCCCCCCGGTGTTGCATGCCCCCTATCACAGTGCTGCTGGCTTCGCTCCTCTCTCTCAGGATGGAGAAGGGGGTTAATCAATATCTTATTTACCAGCCCCTTTTCTAAATGAATACTGTGAACACACAGTGTTCAATCATAACGTTTACTATGCTTCAATTTATGAATTAACAGGAAGCCACTCAGCACATGCATGTGTGTTTGAGCTTTGTGGTGCATACCCTAATGCAATAGGCTGTGCGCGCCTATGTTTGTAACCTTAAAAAAAAAAAAAAAAAAATATGTCACTGCCAGACCCTCTTGTATCCAGACATAACACACTGCATAAAAGTGTTTTTCTAAAACAAAAACTCTAAATACTTTTTTTTCAGAGCTCTTCAAGATGGTCACATGACTCCCAGCCACTCTCCTACTTCGATTCAGGCATACAATGGGCGGGGCCCCAAGATCATCCCTCTGACAACAGTCGGGGAGGTCACGTGACCACTGTGCTGGCTGCTCAGACCCTCTCGCTGTAGCCCTGGATAGGAGTAGGAGAGCATCTGGGAGTCACGTGACCACCCTGAAGATCTCTAGAAAAGGTATTTAGAGGCTTAGTTGAAAAAAAATACTTACACTGTTATGCTTGGATACACAAGAGGGGCTGGCAGTGACAATTTTTAAAGTTACATTATCTACTGATCGCGTCAGGAAGGGGGGCTTTCACAATTGGTTTCCCCATCTGTTGTGCAATGCTCGGATCGCAGTTGTACATGTTAATTTAGAGAATGAAAGAGTAAGAGTGGAGGTAAAAGTGGTCCACACAGCATATATAATTCTTAAAAGGGTAACTCCAAATTCATGGGAAAAAAATAGCAAAGAAAAAATATGACACATACAATTGCGACACAAGTCATTGTAATTGAACGTGATTAAAAATTACTTTTCCTTTTCAATCTACCGCCGCTGTAATTTTCTGAAAATGCAATATGGCTACCCGGAGGTGTTCTGTACACAGAACGTGTAAAGAACGCCCCCCCCAGAAACATAATTTGCTGCTTGTGCGATTGGCTCACCATTCCTCAGAAGTCTGCACTTGGATACAAATCAGATTTCAGGCATCCCCTGCAACACAAATGTGCTTTTTGGTGAGATATTACCAATAGGAACACATCTAAGGGGATGCAGGCCCAGCAGATTTCCTTATTAGTGCCCTACAGGTGCACAGCTAATTGATAATTATGAAACCACTCCCATTGAACTCAGCATAGGGACACAAAAGAACAAACTGATTTCTTCAGAACAAAAAAAAAAAAAAAAAAAAAAAAAAAAAAGGTAGGAATCTGCAACAAAGTTTGTTAAAATCCTTGCAATGTACATGGAAAACCCACAGGGGGAATTTTTTTTTTCAATAAAAGCATACTTATGCTTTAAGAGTTCCAGTCATTTAAGTTTATTAAAAGTAAGCAGTTACAAAAAGCATAGAGGCTGACTTTATAACCAGACACTAATCCGTCACACGGTCCAGTGATGCAGCCACCCGAAGCCTCACTCCTCTCCCTCTAGTCTCCGTGGTGCCGTCATTGCAAGTGTGGGCACCCAGCTGTGACAGCTTGCGGCTCCACAGCCGGGTGCGAGTAGCGCTGCACCTTCTCAGTGGCCAGGCAATCTTCTGGGACCTGTGATGTGTCTCAGGAGATTGCAGAGAGGGAGAGAGGAGTCGTCGCCTAGGTGGCCCTGCGGAAGTGGGAGCTGGGTAGCTGTCAAAACTAGGTAACCCCCCCCCCCCCAAAAAAAAAATTACATGCCAATGTGGCATGCAAGTGGACGGAGGAGGGATTAAAGCAGAGGTTACACTTTTGGGTGGCACTCCGCTTTAAAACAGACCTTTCATGATGGAGCCATGATTACCTTAAACAAAAATATGAACAGCAGAACATGGGATAAAGTTGTATGTGATTTTACTGGACTTTGAGTGACCCTGTTGGTCAATGAAGATGCACATCACATTAAAAAAAAAAAAAAAAACAATAAAGAGGCTTGGGTGGAAGAAGGGTGAGGTACAAGTTTACATTTTATAGGAAAAGCTGAGATTTGACTGCAAATTCAGCTCATCTTTTTAATGTGTGGTTTTCACTTAAGGAATTTGTCTTTTAAAGTGGAAGCAAACCCATCTATTTAACAGTTTTAAAAAACAGTTAAATTCCCATCCGGTGCCTGGAATGTAACTCACATTGGTTGTCCTCTCAAGCAAAACACCATCCAATGGCTGGTGTCATAACTGATCACATGTGCAGCACCATGGCAGTTGAAGATCAAACAGAGGCCAAGATGGCAGCTTCCTTAGGGGAAAACAGTAGGAGGGATTACTTCCACGTTAACATATTTTTCCTCATAGGTTAAATTTTTATTTTAAAATTAACCTGAATAATTCAAAATAAATACTTTGAACATTGGAAAAGTAGCAAAAGTGCACAATAAAGCTCAAACTACGCAAAGTACGCGACAATGCGCAGGGACACAGGCAGGCCTTTGGATTTTTGACTTAATGTCTATTTAAAAAAGTGAATATACAATAAGTGTACTTCTTAGTAGAAACAGGAGCACTAAACAAGGAGGTGCTTACATTATATTTTACAGTAGTAAGATCAAATTAAAATTGGTTTCAAGGTCTCACTTGGGGCAACAGATTTCAGTTTAGTAGAATTACAGCAAAAAAACTAAATAAATTAGAGATCGATAGATAGAACAAGCAATGCCTTCTGTAATGGTTGTCCTTATGTTGTAACCACTGTGCAAACTGTTGACGTTATATAAATTCTGAAGAATATATATGTATTTTGATGTGTCCTATAGCAGACTGTGGCTTCACACTGAAATGTATTTACTTTTTTATACACAATAGTAATATCTTTACGTATTTCTATACAATAATATAGCAATATTTTTTTATTTGTTGCTACAAGTTACCACACGTTGCCTTACTGAAATGCTTCAAAGTGTTAAACTACTTGGTTCAAATTCAAAAACAGATGTATAAATATACAATATAATCTAAAACTGCAAATACATTTCTTTTTCGGTTTTGAAAAAATGAAAGCCATAAACGGTCTCATAAGGACAAGGTTTGCACTTTTTATTAGACCTTCCTTGTTTTGATTGATATAAAGTCTACATGAAGCTTGGTGTGAGATCCAGAGCCAGGTTCCACAGCGGGCTGTGGAAGAGAGCAGGATCTGAGTCAATATGGAAAGGGAGGCAATCTGCAGGGACGGGAGGTTTGGGAGAGGATCATGCTGAGGCTTGGAAGTCAAATGTTCTGTTCTCAATTCCTCTGCCAAAGTCAAGTCAAAGCTTGTCATTCAAGGCAGGGCCTGCACATATCAGGGAGTTGTTGGGAAAAGATCCAATGTTTTCTCATTCTATTCCACTAACCTGAGGACTTGCTGGAGCTAGAACGCTTACATATTACACAACTGTACATTCATAGCACTGGTGTTATCTAGACAAAATCATTCTTCTGTCATTTATTGGGGAATCTATGCAACACCGCAAATTTTAAAAAAAGGTCCTATCCTAAGGATTGTAGAAGTTGATCATGGAGAACCTAAGAGGAGAAGCTAATGCTATATGCTACATCAAATGCAGAATATGTGTTAAAACCCACAAAACCACTTTTCAACCCAAGATTTGGTATCATATCTTAAAAAAAAAAAAAATGGGTGGGACTAAATGTTTAAAGGAGATTGCCTATAATAATTGTAAATGACTACAAAGAAAGTTTTGAGAGAAAAAAAGGGATTTACATGGAACATCACAACCATGGTTTCCCTTAGGATCACCCAGCAAAGTAACGGACTGTCTTGATACCAATATTATAAAAAATACAAATGTTTATTATTATATATAAAAAGTTTTTTTTAAAAAATAAAGAGAAAAATTGTGTAGACATAAAATTTCAATGGTTGCACAATGTAGCTATAACATAGACAAAAAGAGATATTCTAACGATATTGGGTGTCCAATTCGGTCTTTGGTTTCTACTAGTTTCGCGACTTTACTGTCGCTTCTTCAGGAGACCTTGTTTGTCTGAAATCGAAGTTTATAACAGTTTATTTAACAGAATTAGCATAGTTCAACATATTTGATGTATTATTTTACAAGACCCTAAACAAAAGGGAGGGTAGAAAACGAAGTGTGCAGCTCACCACCACAAAGGCATCAAGTCACAAAGCATTTGGAGTTCGGGTGGTCCTAACCAGCCAGGCTTTAACCACCCTTTGGGGCGGACACGGGAGGTTTCAGAGTCAGCTATAAAACAATAATCAGAGAATCTGAGTGGTAAATATATCTAATTAAGAAGCATATCATTTATATCTCACTATGGGTATAACATAAACATACCGATATAACCAGATGCTTTTTAAATAATGCAGCATGGAAAAATGCATCAACTCATCAACGCTGGGGTCCAGATAAGGATATTAGACATGCCCAGGACGGTGTGGTAATGGGTCTGGTGCACAGTAGGGAGTGCGCCCATAGAGAGTACAGCGAGGGGTCCAAATCTCTGCCAGATGCACAATAGGTATTTATATGTGCAAAGTTAACCTAGTAAAGATATGCATAGATATAGATCAGAAAAATATATATATATATTGGGTAGCCAGCATAGGGGACGTTTGGGAAGGGAAGCACTTACCGGTAGGCGGAATCCCCCCCACATACAAACACGACCGCTCTTAGCCTGGAGGTCCTTCGTCCTCCGTTCCGCTGCTGTGAATATGCGCCATATTGGCGCACCTTTAACCTCCGGCCCGACGACGTCAAAAGCCCGACGCAGACGCCGAGCTATGACGTCGTCGGGTCCGCCGCTCCTACTGCGCATGCGCGAGAACGTCGCGACGCACATCAGCTTGAGTCACCATGGAAACCCATGGTGACTCATTGCTACAGCGGACCTGATGCCGCCCACAAATGAGAGGCTTACAGGGCCGCCGGAGAGGCGCGTGCCCGCCCCTGGGAGTCTCCTCCCATACTCCAATCTAAGCACCATGGCGATGTCAGAGTGCCTGGTAACAAAAAGCCTGTGTAGTGTCTCACACTTCGCTTAACTTTACAAACATCAATACATGCAAAAGGGTAAACAAGAATAAATAAAATATTAAATCATTTAATTTGGCAACATTTATTCACAGATATTTTAATCTATAGTTCTCACCATACGTGGCGCTTATCTAGAAGAAAAAGCAAAACAAGAAACAAATAAAAATAAGTTAGGGTACTAAGTCAGAGACGGACTACTGTCCACAGAATATACTGTTTGCTAGTACCTAAAAATCGCAGTGGCATCAAAAAAACCGAGAAATTGGGCTCACACGGTACCAGATAGCATGGGGACAGAGGGATGAAGAAGGGAGGAAGAAAAGGGGGAGAGAAATTGGTTCATGTTTGCCGTAAAGGACATATATATAATAAAACACACAAGAGGCTGTTTCACTTAAGGAAATATTTGTATGTTTTTGTTTCGTTCAAGCCAGGTGGGACCAGGGCATCTAAACGTTCTATCCATAGGGTTTCTCGTTTTAAAATTTCCCTATCCCAGTCGCCACCGCGGGTGTCCTCATAAACTACCTCGAGGACAAAAAATTTAACTACTTGTGGCTGGTACCGGTGGTGAATACCTATATGGCGGCCGACTGCCGTCAGTTTGCCGCCCGAAGAATAGTAAAGATGGTCACCAATACGTTGGCGGAGCTCTCTAATGGTTTTACCTACGTAAAATGCCCCGCAGGCACAAACCATTAGGTAGACAACGCCTTTCGTGTCGCAGCTGGCATAGAATGATGGAATAAAAATTTCTCCACTTGGGAGATTATATGTTGTTCCCTCCCATATCCAGGGACAGCGTGGACAGCCACCACAAGGGTGGGTGCCACGTGGATCCCGCCGATTTGGTGCGGAGATTTGATAGTGGCTTCTGGTGAGTTTGTTCCCAAGGGTAGCTGCCCTCTTGAAAACCAATTCCGGGGTTTGTCTAACATATTTACTTAGAGTATGATGATCCGTTAAAAAATGCCAGTGTTGCGATAAGATGTTTCTAAGTGTATTCTGATGTGTAGAATATTTGGTGATGATCTTAACTGTAGAAGGGTGGACTGGTCTGGGGGGGCCATAAAGTAAAGATTCTCGTGTGCGTCCGTACGCTTTGTTAAATGCTTTCCTTAAATTGGATCGTGGATAACCTCTATTGAGGAGACGCTCCTGTAAACCCCTGGCTTGAACCAAAAAGTCATGATCTGTGGTACAATTTCTTCTTATCCGAATGTATTGGGCATATGGTATGCTACGT
The DNA here is from genome assembly GCF_037356315.1 of Lithobates pipiens. Lineage (NCBI taxonomy): Eukaryota > Metazoa > Chordata > Amphibia > Anura > Ranidae > Lithobates > Lithobates pipiens. The sequence continues at coordinate 472,631,003 of NW_027507758.1, read as the reverse complement.
ATTAGAGGGCGGGGGTGTGAGCTTTTAGCATGTAGTAAAGTATTGCCAGATGATGGCTTGCGATAAAGGTCAGTCATTAATTTTCCAGAATTATCCTTAGTGATATTGAGATCCAAAAAGGCAATCTTAGTTAAATGATATGTGTAAGTAAATGTTAAGTTAAATGTATTTAAATTCAATGTTTTGACAAAATCTTCCAGTGCCTGGACAGTCCCTGTCCAGACAATTAGAAGATCATCTATGAATCTATACCAAAGGAGAACACAGTCAAGGTAGATTTGTAAAGATTCATCAGAGAATACTGACCGCTCCCAGCCCCCCAGATATAAATTTGCATAGGAAGGTGCGCAGGCTGTCCCCATCGCCACACCTTGAATTTGTAAATAAATTTGATCCATAAATGTAAAAAAGTTCTTACTAAGGATGAAATCTAAAAGATGTAGTATAAAGTCATTTAGAGGCCAAGTGGTATGGTCTTGTTTTTTGAGGAAAGTGCTGGCCATCCGGACGCCCTGCCCGTGGGGGATGCTGGAGTATAAAGCCTCCACATCTATTGCCACGAGGAGGGCGTCCGGAGGGACTTGCACGTCCTCAAGGTGTCGCAAAAGATCGCTTGTATCTTTTATATATGAAGGTAGGCTTGTAACATGGGGAATCAAGTACGAATCGACTAACCTGCTTGCGTTCTCTGTTAGGGAACCCATCCCCGAGACTATTGGGCGCCCTGGGGGATTGTTCTTATCCTTGTGTATTTTTGGAAGCGCGTAAAATGTAGGCATACGAGGTTTAGCTGTGTTTATAAATCTAAGGGTTTCAACATCTATCAGACCTTGTTCATATGCCCTTGTAACCAGGGACCTAAACTCAGTTGTAAAGGTCTCAACCATTGAATGGTTGATTGGAATGTACCATGCCCGGTTACAAAGGATTTTTAAGCACATTGATTGATATTGCTGATGAGTCATTATGACTAGATTGCCCCCTTTGTCTGATTTCTTAATGATCATATCAGGTTTTTTCTGTAATCTACGTAATGCCTGTTTCTGTTTATAGTTTAAATTGGATTGAGTGTCAGGCCAATCCTGTTTTTTTAAAGATTTAATTACTGCAGTCAAAAAGGCCCAAATCGTAGGGCATGTCATGAGGTCAGGGAATGCTCGTGAACTAAGTTTAAAAATGTTTTTTTGTGGTTGGATACTATCTGTTATGGATTGGGGCGTGGGTGCAGGGGTTGATGGAGCCTCTAAAGTTGTTTCATCCTCAACCTGCCCCTCGTCGTATAGTAACATAAGGTCACGTAGGGCTTTGAATTCTTGCATAGAGTAATGCTTTGTTCTTTCAGCCAGTTCTTTCTCTAAATTTAGGTTATGTCTATCCTTATCATACATAAATTTGTAGGTTAAATTCCGAGCGAAAAGATATATATCTTTAATAGTTTCATAGACGTTTATAGGTTCAGAAGGACTGAAGCCAAGTTGTGATGTTCCATGTAAATCCCTTTTTTTCTCTCAAAACTTTCTTTGTAGTCATTATATAAGGATGAGGATACCATATACTTTTGAGTTGTGATGTTCCATGTAAATCCCTTTTTTTCTCTCAAAACTTTCTTTGTAGTCATTATATAAGGATGAGGATACCATATACTTTTGTTTCATAACTTTAGGCACAACAATAGAACTAATAATTGTAAATGGTTTTAAACCTTGAAAAGACTGCATCAAGGTTAATTATACTATGCAGCAAACTGACATGTGACTCCTAATTGGGTTTTACCTTGATCAGGGTTTGTAAATACTTTTAACAATGTGCCATTGCTGTACTTTACTGGAACTGAAGGGCAGAGGAATCTGTCCATTCATTTTGTTCAATTAATCCATTAAAACATTTTCTTGAGCTACTTTGTAAAAGCTTGCTGAAAGTGAGACACAGGCTAAGATTTAAGACAGACATTCTTCCACTTCAAACATTCTGACCTTCCTCATCCCTTCTAGCAAAGCCACCTCATCTCAAACATCAGCAGTAGCTAGATGATTACATAACTGTGTATTACTTACACCGGCCACCCCCCAAATTTCCATTCTCCAAAACTGTGCTAGATTGAATTTTTAATAGGCCCATGCATTGTTATGTGGGTAATGTGCTTGTGGGTGTACCATAGCAAGGTTGGGAGGCTTGAGGTAATGTTGGATTATGAGAATATGCAGCTACAGGTATACACTGACAGTACAATCTTTCATAAAACTGTTAACCTGACAGCACATTAGAGAGTTTCACAAAGTGCCGTTTCATACACAAAGGAGACAACAAACAGATTTATAAGCCAAAGGGTTCATGTTGAAATCGGTAATAATGCAACAAGATCCAGCCCAATCCTAAATGTGTGGTATGTGCTTAAACGTGGAATAATGGACCTCTGAGCCTTGTTGCTGAACATGACTTCACCCTCATGTGTGCCTCAGAAAATTTACATACGTCTTTAAGACATTTCTGACGTGGCCGATTTACATGAATCTGTATTTATCCATTCAGGAGGAAAAGAAGTTCCTTTATTAATCTGCTCCCTCAACTGTTCATATATCTCAAAATTCCCCCTAACAGTCTGCCAGCTGAAATCAGATGCAAAACCTGGTACTTCAAATTATGGAAAAGCAAGCATGATCTCCCCTATCTACCAAAATGCAGCAATGTGTTCCTGGGCAACCAAGCCAACAGATCAAAGTCATATGGAGATAAAGGAAGATGGAGATGTAAGCTTCAAGCAGGCCCCTTACAATAGACTTTAATATAAAAGAGAGAGAAATAGCAGCTTCCTGCTAACGGCACATTACCTTTTCCTATTAAGACCCCTATTCTGGAATCTAGTTTCTCTGCAGGGTTACAGCTTTTGGACACCAATTTCAGAACAGGTAGAAAAGGTCGAACATCACAGAGTCGTCGGGTCTCATCCTCCAGTTCCTCATGAACAGCCGTCTGATTGACACACTGGAACATGTAGGAGTCAATCTCCAGGAGCAAGTGGAAAAGGGGGTAACGTTGTGCATGTTTCCATGCAAGCTGCAAACATACAAAAAGGTATCACTAGAGAGAGGTCTGCTGAATAAACATAGGAAATGCAAAGAACCCTGTATTTGGTGTATAGGCTGCACATGGTCTTCGTTACTGGACTAGGGTACAGCTGGACACACGATGGCTATACATTGATCACTACAATTACTATAGCGGGATAATTCCACAAAATATGATGTGTATCCGGTAGCCTCATACTTCCAATTCTTATGTTCAAGGGTTCTGGACCCAGGGGGATAGAAAGCACCTGCTGCCCAGTTGAAATTAGGCTATGAAATGGTGGCCGGAGCATTCTACATTTGTATAGGTTTATAAAACTTTGCATCTATTGCCTGTGTATAGGATTTGCACAAATGGAGGCCATATCTTCCTACATATTTATGCTGTACTTTCTGCTTAATTGCATAATACAGTGACTGTGCTTTCCAGTTTCTGCTCCTTTATCTCAGCACAAGGCAATGGAAAGAGTTGTAAGCACATTTAGTGAAAGCAATCTACAGTATTGTCTGGTTAGCCGCTACAGGCAGATTCTATTACTTTAAAAAATCTGCTGGCCCCATGGGCAAATCGTGATGACTAAACGCGTTGGAACGTGGCTGTACAGCAACCAGTTGGGACGTTTGACGCAATACCGGAAGTGACGTTCCGAGGTTCACAATCTCATGTGGGTGAGATACAGATCACAGACGCTGGGTCTGCTGTGACCATATCATGTCTGTACTTGCTGCTGCAAGTGGATACATACATGCTTTTACCCATATGCTTTCCCGTGAGTGCAAATGCGTGAAGTTTTTTTATTTAATAAAATGTACCACTACATTACTGCACTTTGGATTCACAATTGTATATCAGTGGATGTTCAACCCTGTGAGAGTTGATGCTGATTTGGCAAGCATGAGAGTGCAAGGCATCTTCATTTGGTGAGTGCATATCCAGAGGGGAGTGTAATCACTAAGTGCACATGGTGTGGTGGAAGAATTCAAAACGCAACATTTTTCTTGAGACATCATATCTTATATGTGGACTATTTATTCATGGATTACGGTCATATTATATAATTTTTGTATCTCAGTTTACTAGTCATCAACACTTGCCACTAGGTGTTACAGTTGTGCTAATCAGTTTACATACCCTGGCAGAATTTATGATTCCTTGCCCATTTTCCAGAGAATATGAATGATAACGCAAACATTTTTCACTCATGGTTAAGTGTTTGGCTAAAGCCATGTATTATCAATCAACTGTGTTTACTATTTTTAAATCATAATAATAACAACAGAAACTACCCAAATGAGACTGATAAAAAAAAAAGTTTACATACCCTGGTGATTTTGGCCTGATAACATGCACACAATTTGACACAAAGGGGTTTGAATGGCTATTAAAAATGTAACAATCCTCACCTGTGATCTGTTTGCTTGTAATTGGTGTGTGTGTGTGCGCGTGTGTGTGTGTGTAAAAGGTCAATGAGTTTCTGGACTCCTAACAGACCCTTGCATTTTTCATCCAGTGCTGCACTGACATTTCTGGATTCTGAGTCATGGGGAAAGCAAAAGAATTGTCAAAGGATCTGTGGGAAAAGGGAGTTGAACTGTATAAAACAGGAAAGGGATATAAAAAAAATATCCAATGAATTGAGAATGCAAAGCAGCAGTGTTCAAACTCTACTCACAAAGTGGAAAATGAGGGGTTCTTTTGAAACCAAATCATGGTCAGGTAGACCAACTAAAATTTCAGCCACAACTGCCAGGAAAATAGTTTGGTATGCAAAGAAAAACCCACAAATAACTTCAGGTGAAATACAGTACTCTCTGAAAACATGTGGTGTGGCAGTTTCAAGAGATTTACAATAAGGAGGCACTTGAAGAAAGATGGGCTGCATGTTCGAGTCGCCAGAAGAAAGTATCCTGCATACAATACACCAAACAGCACAGAGACAAGCCTCAAACCTTCTGGCAAAAAGTCCTTTGGAGTGACGAGACCATAACTGAGCTTTTGGCCACAACCATAAAACAATACATTTGGGGAGGAGTCAACAAGGCCTATGATGAAAAGGTACACCATTCCTACTGGGAAACACAGAGGTGGATCGCTGATGTTGGGGGATGCATGAGCTACAAAGGCACAGAAAATTTGGTCAAAATTGATGACAAGATGAATGCAGTACGTTTTCAAAAAATACTGGAGGAACATTTGCATTCATCAGCCAGGAAGCTGTGCATGGGACGTACTTGGACATTCCAACATGACAATGATCCAAAACACAAGGCCAAGTCGACTTGTCATTGGCTACAGCAGAATAAAGTGAAGGTCCTAGAGTGGCCATCTCAGTCTCCTGACCTCAATATCACTGAGACACTCTGGGGAGATCTCAAAAGTGCAGTTCACGCAAGACAGCCCAAGAATTTACAGGAACTGGAGGCTTTTTGCCAAGAGGAATGGGCAGCTTTACCATCTGAGAAGATAAAGAGCCTCATCCACAAATACCACAAAAGACTTCAAGCTGTCACTGATGTTAGAGATGGCAATACACGGTATTAAGAACTGGGGTATGTAAACTTTTGATCAGGGTAATTTGGGTAGTTTCTGTTGCTATTATGATTTAAAAAGAGTAAACACAGTTGACTGATCATAAATGGCTTCAGTCAAACACTAACCATGAGCAAAAATAGGATTTTTGTACTCACCATAAAATCCTTTTCTCTGAAGTTCATTGATAGACACAGCATCTTCATCTTGACCTTAGGGTTATATTGCCCCTTTAGGAGAGGACTAGGCAGAACAAGTTAAAAAACAGCAAAACTGTACAGTACCACCCAGGGAACGGTCCTACTGGCTATGACCCCTCACACTAAATCCGGCAGCTCAGTTCGTCAAAAGCAGTACAAACATAAATAGGAGGGGTGGGCACTGTGTCCGTTAATGAACTTCAGAGAAAAGGATTTTACGGGGAGTACAAAAATCCTATTTTTGCTCATGGTTAGCGTTTCGTTCATTGACGGACACAGAATCTTCATCTTGACCTTAGGGATGTTCCCAAGCAGAGAAAAAAAAAAGAAGAGGGGAGGGAACAGCAATAACTCCACCCATAACAACCAGAGCTCCTCAACGGAGGAGTTGCAGCCTTAAACAGCCGCCTGCAAAACCTTGCAGCCGAAGCAAGCATCCAAAGATGCGCTCACGTCAACCTTGTAAAATGTAGTAAAAGTGTGAACAGACGATCAGGTCACCACCCGAGAAACAGATGCTTGATGTCGAAAAGCCCAAGAGTCACCAATTGCCCTGGTAGCATGTGCCGTGACAGGAAAGGGAGGCAACCGCCCCCTTGTGGCATAAACCTGAACCACACTGTCTGATCCACCGAGAAATGGTGGCCGACGAGACCGCCAGGCCCTTCTTCGGACCAGCCACCCATACAAACAGCGAGTCCGACCACCGAAAAGGAGCTGTAGCAGACCGATACATCCGCAGAGCCCGGACCACTTCCAAGGAATGCAAAGCAACCTCTTTGGGGTGTGATGGCCAAGGACATAAGGACGGAAGAACAATGTCCTCATTTATGAAAGGCCGAAACAATCTAGGCCTTCTACGTACGATGATAAATCTTCTGAGAAGATGACTTCCATGCCCTCAGTACAGTGGAGATTACAGAATCTGACAGACCTCAGTCCCTTAGCACCTGGCTTACAGCCATGCCATTAAAGCCAGCGACAGTAAAGCAGGATGAAGTATTGGACCTTGTGAGAGAAGGTCCTCTCGCATCCACCACCATTCATACTATGTCGGAGTACCACAGATGCTGAGGCCAATCTGAGACAATCAGAATCCCCTTGGCCTCCACTCTGCAAAGCAGACGTGGTAGAAGTTTGAGTGGGTAGGCATAAATCAGCCGATAATGCCCCCATGGAGCCACCAACCCATCTGCCGCATCCACACAGGGATCTTTTGACCTGGCCACAAAGCTCTGTACCTTCCGACTGAGTTGAGAGGCCAGGAGATCCACATCTGGCGTACCCCACCTTAGGCAAAGGAGCCAAAATACATCCGGATGCAGCAACCATTCCCCTTGATCCAGCATCTGACAACTTCGGTAGTTCGCTTGCCAGTTTTCTACACCTGGAATGTACATGGCCGACAGAGCCGGCACAAGCCGCTCTGCTCGCCGCAGGATGTGAGCGACCTCCAGTGCTGCAGCCAAGCTCCTTGATGGTTGACATACGCCACCACCATGGCATTGTCCGTCTGGATCTTGACTGGACACCCCTGCAGTCTCTGGGACCATGTGGGAGAGGCACAACCTGATCGCCCGAAGCTACAGCACATCGATCGGCAGGCGGAATTCTTCCTGCCTCCAGCGACCCTGGGCCGACTGTGCACCCCAAACTCGCCCCCAGAGAAGGGAATCCCTGACTAGCTGGCTTACCCGAATTTGACAATCCTGGGACAATGGAGATTTGTCCCATTTGGACAGGATCTCCTTTTGCAAGACTCAAGTGTGGAATTGAGCATATGGAACCGCCTCAAAAGTGGCTACCATGAGACCCAGGACTCGCAGGCAAAAACGCAGCGACGACCACCTGTGGGACCACCAACAACTTCATCACAGCTTGAAAAGTCTGCAACTTGTCTGAATGGAGAAAGACTCTCGCCTCTGAGGAGTCCAGAAGCAAGCCCAGGTACTCCAGGCATTGGAGTAGGCACCAACACCAACTTCTGGAGGTTCAGGTTCTTCCCGAAGAGTTTGCATGGCGATTGCCACATCCTCCCTCAATTCTGAGGCAGAAGCTGCTCTCAGAAGGAGGTCCTCCAGGTAACCCATGATTGCGATCCCTCGCTGCCTTAGCAAAGCTAGAATTCAGGCTAGCACCTTGTTGAAGACCCATGGTGCCGAAGCCAGGCCAAAAAGGGAGAGCTACAAATTGGTAGTGCTCATCCCCGACCGCAAACTGCAGAAACCTCTGATGCTTGATGCATATATGGGGACATGCAAGTATGCATCCTTAATGTCCAGGGATGCCAGAAGATCCCCCTGATGGAGTGCAGCGACCACTGAGTGAACCGATTCCGTCCTGAACCTTTGTACTTTCGCCAAGTTGTTGAGGGCCTTGAGAACCAGGACCAGACGGAACCCTTCCTTCTTTGGAACTACAAACAGATTGAAGTAGAATCCATGAAACCTTTCTGGCGCCGTTACAGGCACTATCACCCCAAGCAGCAGTAGGTCCTGTACTGCCCCAACAGGGCTTCCCGACGAGCCAGAAAGATGAAGGTTGGAGGGGAAAAAAAAAAACCAGTTTGGCGGACAACAAAAACTATTTTGTATCCTGATGAAACCAGTTCGCAGATCCACTGGTCAGAAAGTAGGGAGGTCCACCGAGCTGCAAACTCTGAAGGCAACCCACCGCCCAAGGGTCGGCAGGGTCAAACCTTCATGTGGCAACAGATTTGCTCGCAGGTTTGTTTGGCTTGCGAAACCAGGGACCAGCAGGCACCTTGTCGGAGTGGGAACGCTTACCTGCCGACCCGGGCGGATGAAAAATCTGCTTCTGAGCGGAAAAAGAGGGCCCTTGCCTATGGTGTGGCTCCTTACCTTTTCTGACTGTGGGAGCAACGTACTCATTCCCCCAGTAACATTCTTAATAAGGTCATCCAGTGAGGCTCCAAATAGCCTCTTTTCCCTGAAAGGGCAAATCCGCCAGTGCTTTCTTAGATGCCTGGTCCGCAGACCAGCATTTCAGCCAAATCAGGCGATGTAGCGCTACTGCTGATACTGAGGCTTTAGAGAGCAAGGGGGCCGTATCTAAGGCCACATCACATACTTAAGGCCCTGCACCAACTGGTCCGCCAGCTCCACGCAGACTCATGGTGCAATAATTTAGCCCATTCAGTAACCGTCTGACACCAGGGCCGTGGCCAACACTAGCTGCAATGCTGGCCTCACCACCGCCGTAAACATGGACCGGGGGGGGGGGGGCTGGTCAACAATCGGAGAAGTCCACTTCTTCTGGAACTGAAAAGGCCCACTGCGGGCTTCCCCACTCCTTGTACTAAACTTATAAATAATCAAAATAAGTTGGGTAAGGAAACACTAACTGTGTGGGCCCTGAAAGGGACCGACACCTCTGTAAATGTCCTGCTGTATCCTTCATCTTTAGGGTATCCCACACAACTGTGATAAGTGCTCCTACTAGTGCTTTTTCCTGCGCTGACCCAGACACGGAGTCATTCTCACTGTCCGAATGGTCCTGGTCTGCATCCTCTGACATGTCAGAACAGGGGCCGCCTGCCACAGTGGGACCAGAGTCTGAATCAGAGCTTTCTCCAGAAGACGGTGGGGGGGTCGTTTTTTTACCCCCTTGCACCCGCATGCCGATTCCACCCTGACAACAAAGGCCTCCAGGCCCCGCGTCCATAGGCACCGCAGGTGCAGGGGAACTGCAGGGGAACTGGTTGCCTTAACAGGGATGTCTGGGGAAGAAGCGCCAGCTTCTGATGCCATGCTGACCCACACTCGCCTGTGGGACCTAAGGCAAGTCACACAAAATGTCCACCCTCCTTGCTGCCACAGGACTCGCCACCTTGACCCAGGTACTGCGCTGTGCTGCTGCTGTCCGCTCTCCCTGTGTCAGCCACAGGGTGTTCTGTGTAAAAAGCACGCTGTTCTAAAAGTAAACAAGCACCCAGCGCTAGAGACAAAGCAAGCTGAGGCTACTAGAAAATGCCCGCCAGCCGCCTCAGTAAAAAACGTCTGAGGGCGCCGGGATAATGGCCGGACTTTCAGAAAATGGCCGAAAGGAAAAAAAAATACCCCACCATGGCCCAGAAACAGGGAAGAAGATAAGTGGGCCCCCAACACCCGGCCCAGCCCCCTGCCAGGACCCGGAGCCCTCCCCCGGAGGACCCCCCCACCAGATACGTGCACCACACCCCCATGTGCCCAGTCACATAGCGGCCCATAGCATGGGGAGGAGGGAAGGGAGAAAGGGAAGAGTGAGAAACCCCCTAGTCGACCTCCCATGGAATGCTCAGCTGCTCCATCCTGCCGAGACAGGTGGAACCATACTTACCCCACCTGTAGGGACTGCTGGACGCATTGCACAGACAGACCCATCACCCGAGCAGTACGGGGTGGCTGTTGGCCACGGCACACTGACACAGACAGCAGTAGCCCAGTCAAATGTGTGCCCAGGAGCATATAGCTCACCAGGCGCCCCTGGATCAGACAGGGCATGTTGTGGCCGACCCAGCGCATAGCTAATGTCTGCTCACGCTCGATAGCCAGGCTGGGGAGACTACCAGGATCTATATTATCCAGCCCGGCTGTTGATTTTAGATCTCAGAAATCAAAAATGCAGAAAAAACAAAAAAATTCCCAGGACTAATGGTCCCACAGGAAGCCAGGTCCTTCTCCTACACTAGGCAGAAAAAAACTGAGCTGCTGGATGCAGTGTGAGGAGTTCTAGCCAGTAGGACCGCCCCCTAGGCGGTACTGTGCAGTTTTGCTGTTTATAACATGTTCTGCCTTGTCCTCTCCTAAAGGGGCGATATAACCCTAAGGTCAAGCTGAAGATGCTGTGTCCGTCAACGAACAAAAGAGAAACAAAAGTTTGTGTTTCATCATTCATATTCTCTGAAAAACAGCCAAGAAATCTAATTCTGACAGGGTATGTAAACTTATGAGCACAACTGTATATGAATTTAGTCATCAAGCACTATTATTTACTTGTTTATATTAGGGTTGCACCGATACTAGTATTGGTATCGATACTGAGTATTTGCACGCGTATTGGTACTCGTGCACCGATACCTGAAACTGATACTTTCAGGTTCGGTTCTTTGAGCTGTCAGTGGGTCTCCCCGGTGTTAACCGTTTCCCGACCGGCGCACGGAGATGTACATCAGCAGAATGGCATGGACAGGCAAATGGGTGTACAGGTATGTCCCTTTAAATTTGCCGCTGTACCATAGTGTGCGCACCACTGTTGGCGCGTGCGCCAGCCGGGACCTCCGGGACTCAGATTGCGAGTCCCGCGGACTCGATCGCCGCGGTGATACCTGCAATCATCTCACTGGGAGGAAGAACAGGGAGATGCTAATGTAAACAAGCATCTCCCCGTTCTGCCTAGTGACACTGATCTCTGATTGGGAGCAGAGATCAATGACGTGTCACATGTAGCCACACCCCTAGAGTTAGAATCACGCCCCAGGACACACAAACCTTATCCTGCCCCCTAGTGTTTAACCCCTTCACTGCCAGTGTCATTTACACAGGAATCAGTGAATTTGTCACCGATTGCAGTATAAATGACAATGATCCCAAAAATGTGTCAAAAATGTCCGATGTGTCCGCCATAATGTCGCAGTCACTGGTAAAAAATAAAAATGCCATAAAACTATCCCCTATTTTGTAAATGCTATAACTTTTGCGCAAACCAAACTCTTATTGCGATTTTTTGTTTTTGAGGGATATTTATTATAGCAAAATGTAAAAAATTATGCAATTTCTTTTTTGTTTATAGCGCAAAAAATAAAAGCCGCAGGAGTGATCAAATATCAGCAAAAGAAAGCTCCATTTGTAGGGAAAAAAAAAAAAAAAAAAAAAAAAGGATATCAATTTTGTTTGGGAGAAACGTCGCACGACCGAGCAATTGTTAGTTAAATCTACGCATTCCTGAATCGCAAAAAGCGCTCTGGTCAGGTAGGGGGTAGAATTTTCCAGGGGTGAAGCGGTTATACAATTGGTATAAAAAAATAAAAATAAAAAATAAAAGTAATCGGTACTTGTACTCATTGTTAAAAAAAAAAAAAATAAAAAAAAAAAAATAAATAAAATGGTATCAGTGCATCCCTAGTTTATATTGTACATTTTTTTTTAGATTCTATTAGTTTGTACGGAAAATGTGATCATGAAAATATCGCACAATTACAAATGTAAAAAAAAAATTAAAAAAAAAAAAAAAGTAATCTTAGTAGTATCTCACCTGTTTAATCTGCGATATGGATGCATCCCGAGGTACTACCATCTGCACATAGATTCCAGTGGGGAGTAGAATGTCCACATTGACATCTGGAGGGAGCTGTGTATCGGCTGCCCAGATATCCATGGGATCCAACACAGCGGGAGGCATCTTGCAGGTGGTAGTACTACCTGTGAAACATGGTCCTAGAGGGACAGAAGACATGATCAGGTCATAATGTGGAGCACAACATCAAAAAACAATTCTAATTGAGATTAAAGCAGACCCTAACCTGGAGTTCCACCCATTTAAAAGTCAGCAGCAACAAAAAGTGTAGCTACTGACTTAATAATCAGACACTCACCTGTCCTACGGTCTAGTGATACGGACGCACAAAGCTCCTCTCCACGGTGCTGGCATTCTAACGGTGGGCGCTCGGCTGTGGCTTCACAGCCGGGTGTGCACTGCTCATGCGCGAGCCTCGCTAGGAATAAACGGGTAATGTTCTGGGACCTGTGACGTCCCCCAGAAGATTGGGGGGGGGGGAGAGAACTTCTTTCCGGCACCCCGGAGCCAGAGGAGGAAGTGGGTGCTTGGTGCCCTTAAAAAGTGAGTACCCGCTACACCCCCCCCCCAAAAAAAAATACATACCAAATGTGTCAGAGGGTCACCATCACTTAAAGCAGAAGTTCAATTTTTGGGTGGAACTCCGCTTTCAGTAATCTTTTCAACTTTCCATCTATTACATTTTCTGCCCTTGTTGTTTTAACTTTGGATAGCAAAACATTTTTTTTTCTGCCAGTAAATACCTTACACAGCCCACTTCCTGTTTGTCTGGTAAAAAGTCTAGGCTTATGACATCATGCACAGCTTGCTCTCACTCTGGTGAAAGTTTGCCAGGAAGGGAGGTGGGATGAGTCATAAGAGGATCAATCAGAGCAGCAGGACTGCAGAGCTGGAGGCGTGCCTCTAAATCCAGGAAGTGAACATGCAGCAGCTTCAGTTGTTAAAATGGTTGCAGCCAGACTTAGTGCAGGGAGATTTCTGCAGCATATTTGACAATTACAGAATCACAGTATATATAAAAATATGCAAAGTGGTTGGAAGAAAGCTTCAGAATGGCAAAAATGCTTTTATTACAAATTATGTGAGCAGACTGTAGTTCCTCTTTAAGTACTAACAGACAGCAGCATTCTCTTATTAGCTATGTACTGTGTGGTGCCATCCTATTCTTACGGTATAAGCAGATATCCATGGTAACTAAAATCACAGGGAATGTTAAGAAACATTGTGCGTTACAAATTCTGCAACTAAATGACTGAAATCAATCTGTTTTAAATTTGAAAGTTTTCATTGTCAGCACAATCACTAGGCCCAAAATGTAGGCTTGTACAAAACATTGCATTGTGCCAATTATAAAGCTACATGAAAAATCAGTTGTACATATGTATTATAGCAAACTCTGCTTGCAGAAATCTGGAATCTAGACTGGGCCAGGAATCTCCGTAACTCTTGGAGATGGTTTTTATGACGATGGTATAACTCTTGCCCATTTCATATAACTATATACCAATCCTACAATACCCACCACAAGGTCAACTGATCAATAAGCATTAAAGTTTCGGTGTTATTAAACCCAGACTATGAAAACGCTCATTAAATGCTGTGTTCACACTCACAAAGCCACTAAAGCATTCATTTTGTGTAAAGTTAAATATACCTGGTTGATCCTGCCTTCAGCGGTCCCTCCCACCTTCTGTGTCACCACTGCATGCCGAGATTGTGTGTACCAGCTGGTGTCCTGTACTGAGCGTGCTCATATTCCATTTCCCTTCTAAGCTCTTTATGTCCTCTCTTTCTCATCTGTGCAGCCAACATGAGTCTAGTCACATGTGGGCATATACGCAGTGGTAAGTTACACTCCCCTCCCTCCGCCATCTCCTCCTATTGATACACACTATGGGGGTGGGATATACTGTAGATGCTGATTGATTACATTCACTAAGAAGCTCACAAAAAAATAAAAATAAAACCCAGATTTTAATATAAATCCGTATTATATACAGTGCCTTGAAAACAGCGTTAGGTACCTGGTAACTCTTTTTCTAAGAAGTCTTCCAGGGCAGCATCCGAGAGATAGGCTGCTCCTCCTCCCTGAGGACGGGGAAACACATTAGTCCCCCATTATAAAATCTGTCAGTCTTACCTGTGTGCCTCAGTTATATTAAAGCACCAAAAGAAACTAAGCAAGCTAAAGCTTCCCCACTATACCTGGTATTATTGCTTTAGGGTGGGAACTAATGCTGCCCTTGAAGACTTCTTAAAAAAAAAAAAAAAAAAAAGTTACCAGGTACCTAACTCTGTTTTCTCGAATCGTCTTCCAGGGCAGCATCCGAAGGGATGTATCAAGCAATACTTACTAGGGAGGGGATAAAGACTGGAGAACCTTGCGATCAAATGCCTGGTCTTGGCCGGACAGTTGGTCTATACGGTAGTGCCTTGCAAAGGTACTGAAGCTTGACCATGCTGCTTCCCTGCAAATCTGCTCCGGAGTTGCCCCTGGTCTGGTTGAATGGGCTCTGATCCCACTTGGAGGGGGTGAGGTTTTGCACCTCATAGGCCGTTTGTATGGCAATTCTTAGCCATCTGCTGATCGTGTTTTTTGATGCCCGTTTTCCTTTATTGGCTCCTGCATAGAGGACGGATAAAGAGGTAGTTTGTCGCCAATCCTTCGTTCTCTCAAGGTATACTATGAGTATTTCTTACATCTAGCTTATTGTGTCTCTTTTCTTGCTATCCATAGATTTTGGAAGCAATGGGCCAATTACATTTTGTGTCCTATGTAATGTTGAAGAGACTTTTGGTAGAAAAACTGGGTTTGGGGAGAGGATTATTTTGTCTGTTTGTATCAGGCAGTAAGGTTCCATCTTGGAAAGCGCTTGGATTTCTTTCACTCTTATAGCCGATACCAGGGCCACTAGAAGTGCAGTGTTTAGAGTAAGGCTGTTGTCTGAGCTGTCTTCCAATGGTTCAAAAGGGGGAGAGAGAAATCCTCTGAGCACTGTGGACATATCCAATGTTGAAGTTCTGTAAATGTTTGCAGGTCTAGCACTGTTTAGTGACATTAGGAATTGCTTTATCAGCGGATCCTCTGCTAGTCTGGTGTCCATAAAAAGGAGGAGAGTGCTGCCAGTTGTACCTTTAGTGTGCTCTGAGAGATGTTCTTGTCTGCTCTTTCCTGTAGGAAATCCAGAATCGTCGGGATGATCTGTCTGCTGGGAATCTGTTTTTATTCTAGGAGACAAACTTTTTCCTTACCTTCTCATAGATTGCTCTAGTCATGGGTTTTCTGCAGGCTGGAATAGTGTTGATCACTGTCTGACAGTTTGTTTTGTAGTCTTACCCTTTCAGCAGCCAAGCCAAAAGCTTTAGGAGTCTGGTTCGGATGGTTCACTGGTCCCTGTGAAGAGAGATCTGGAAGATTCAGCAGTGTCAGCTGTGGCTGGACGCTGGGGTTCTTAAAGTGGCTGAATTCTGCTCTTTGGGGCCAGTATGGTGCTATGAGCATCACCGCTGCCTTCTCCGCTTTGATATTTTGAATCAGTCTTGGTATTAGGGCAGTTGGAGGGAATGCATAACACAACTGCCGATCCCAGATTTGGCTGAATGCATCTACTCCATTGTTGCCATCTGTGGGATCCAGTGAAAAGAACATAACATGGTAATTTTGTGCTTGCCTTGGAGGCGAACAGATCTACCTTGGGTACTCCATCTTTTTGTGATTCGTGATAAGTTTGCTTGCTTTAGCGACCATTCTGTCTGTCTGTTTTAAAGCCTTCCGGCTCAGAAAATCTGCCAGCGAATTGTCCGTTCCTTTTTCAGGTGGATGCCCAATATTGATCTTATGTTTGTTTCTGCCCATAACAGAATTGTTTCCGTCAGGCTCATTAGGCTTTGGGATTTTGTCCCCACTTTCCTGTTTAAGTATGCCACCGTCGTGGCGTTGTCTGATTGAACCCTTACGTCTCTCCCCTGTATTGCTGGTTGGAAAGCTTTTAGTGCCTCTTCCACAGCTTTTAGCTCCCTCATATTTGAGGAGGCTTGAGACCATTTGGAGTTCGATCAGAGCTCCCCATGTGTGCTTCCAAACCTAGGATACTGGCATCTGTGGTAATCCTGACAGGGTTGGTTTGAGCCCATCTGCTCCCCTCGATGTATCGGAGCGGATTGAGCCACCACTGGAGTGTTTGACTGAGTTCGGAACAGAAATGGACGAGTCTATGGATGAGGGGTTGCCATCCCACTGGGACAGAATTCAATTCTGTATAGGGCTCATGTGAATCTGCACCCAGGTAATGGCTGGGATTGAATACGTCATCATTCCTAGCACTGCCATTCCTTGTCTGATTGTGATAGACTTGGTCCTCATCAGAGAGGCTATTGCCTGCTTGATTTTGTTTTTTTTCTTCAGTTAGGAAGGTTTTGGTTAGTCTGGTGTCCAGTACATAGGCCAAGAACACTACTCTGGCTTGGGGTCAGCTGCAATTTTTCTGTATTTACTATCCCCCCCAGGTTTTGTAGATAGGACATACTTGTGCGTAGATTGGTTTCAGTAGGTGGTCTAGGTATGGTATTACGCCAATGCCTTGTTGTCTTAAGCCTTTTAGAGCTTCTATTATCTGAGTAGATCCTGGGTGCAGAAGAGATTTGGAAAGGGAGAGCTGTATACTGCAGGTGTAGGGTGGCGACTGTCCCTGAATTGCGAACCTCAGGAATCTTTGATGACTTTCCTTTATGGGGACATGTAGGTAAGCATTCTGCAAGTCTACTGTGGTAGGATATTTCTGACTGAATATATGGACTCCATCCTCAATTTTTTGTATTTTATTCTCCTGTTGAGTGGTTTGAAGTTCAGTATATGCCTTAGGTTGCCTGACGTTTTTTTAATTTGTAAAGATATGCAAAGAGAAATCGCGTTTTCTCCTCTTTTTGAGGGACATGACAGATCACTTTCTGATTTAGCAGGTTTTCCAGGGACTCTAGAAAGGCCTTTGCCCGAACTTTGTCCCTTGGTAGGATGGTTACCAAGTACTTGGTTGGGGGGCGAGCAGAAAATTATATTGCGTAGCCTTCTGCTATGGTGCGGTGGTGGATGAATTTGTTTCCTGTGGCTTTCATCCACTGGTGGGAAAAAGCTGCAAGTCTGCCCCCATCTGAAGACCATCATTGCTTTTTGTTCTTTGGATTAGGAGGCTTGAGGATGAATTCACCCTTGCCTTTTTTGTTTTGCTGTCCCCAACGCTTTTTTTGCTCCTGGCTTGTTGAATTTTTTTTAACTGCTGAAAAGGCGCTCTCCCCCACTTTTTTGGTTTGGGGGAACCCTCCCTTTGCTGCAGTCTGTCTAGTACTATTTCTAGGTCAGGCCCGAATAGCAGGTTTCCCGTGAATGGGAGAGATATTGCCTTCCCATGACTTCAGCCACAGGGATCTTCGGGCCAAGTTCACTAGACCTGTGGTTCTTGATGGTACCCTTACGGTTTCAGCAGAGGCATCTGCTAGAAGAGTTGGCGCTCTGGTCAGTGTGGGGATAGTTCTTACCAGTTCTTCGCTTGGTGTGTCACCTTCTAGTAACTCTTGTAGCTGGGTCAACCAAACTAGTAAGGTGTGGGCTGTGCATGTGGAAGCTGTCGCTGCTTCCCAGGCACACTTCAGAAGGGTTTCTATCTTATTCATGGGGGCGCTTAAGGTACCCACATTGTCAAAAGCAAAGTCGGATTTGTTTGCAACATTTGCTAAAGAGGCATCCACTTTGGGGCAATTAGCCCAGGTCTTGGCATCTGCTTCTGCAAATGGATGTCCGCGTTTAACCGCTGCTGGTATTTAGAGTTTTTTCTCTGGTTCTTCCCACCCTTTTTTTTGACAATGTCTTTAACAGTTTGCTGTACTAGAAACATTCTAGGTTTCTTGGGTTGCAGTCCTTTATACATTTTGCCATGTAGGCCAAGTTCTGCAGCTTTTTGCTCTTTGATGCCCAGCGTGACAGCTATAGCTTTTAGAAGACATTCCGTATCTTCTGAGGGGAACAAGTTGCCCTCTGATGACGGATCTTCTTCAGAATCTGAGCATAGGCCTTCCTCAGATTCCTGTTTAGATTCATAAGAATCGTCCTCTTGCTCTTTTGTTCTACCTCCTCCCTGCTACCCGAGGGGATGCATGTCCCACTGGTAGATGGGGTACTATTTTGACTAATGCCCACCAGTGCCTCAAATTTCTCAATTGCTGAGCGTAGTGGTGCCATGGTGCTCTCCATTTCTTTTTCGAAAGAACTGAGCAGGTCTTTGAGGTAACCTTGTGATTCTTTAGCCACCATCTTGTCTATGCATTTTTGGCATAAAGGCTTTTTTCAGTCAGGAAGAAAACGGTGGCCGCAAGAAGCGCATGCTTCGTTGCCGTTTTTCCACCTTTCTTTCCTCTGGGGTCTTTGTAAACAAGCACAAAGGGCTAAATAGACAAGTTTGTAGTAAGGTGGAAACAGAGGTAACTCCAGAGTACTCTGGCTTACCTTGGAGCTGTCCTGGCTTGTAGGATCTGCAGGGCAGGGTGGAGAAGCGTCCGACATGGTCAGCCTCCAGGATCCTCTGCCCTTATTAACTGCTTCCTGCATTAGCTCTGGCCCCGCCCCCAGCTGACCCTTTGTTGGTGGACATACCTGCACATGCTGCTTCCTCTGGTGTCCTTCCTGGTTTTCCATTAGGGAGGCCTTTGCTGATCTCTAATTTTTCTCTTTTTAATTTGCGCCGCCACCCGCAAATGACCTTACAAGAAGGGACTTGCTCTACTGTTTTCTTAGAAGGCTTCCAGCCTTCAACAAAATGGCTGCTGATCGAAACTGCATGACCATCAGTGACATTTTTGGAGTGTCTGCGCCATCTTGGTACACTCTGTGGGGCCGGCCATGCGAAAGACGCCAGGAGAGACTGCTAGGTGTAGCGGGTGCCTTTCGTGGCAGGCAGGCTGGCAGCGGGCAGACAAGCGGGCCTCCACCAGTAGAAGGAACAGAATCTGGGGGGAAAACGCCAGTGGCATCTGTTGCAGCTTAGGGGGATGGTTGCAAGCCCCTCTGTAGGGGGTGAAACCTCAGGCAGAGTATTATGCTCAAGTTCCTGAATGGGATGCTGGACAGGGGGTCCCCTGCAAAAAGCACAGAGACTTTGAAAAAAATAAACGTTTTGCAGCTCCTGTGGGTCCGGAGAAAACACAAACAGCTGAGGCACACAGATAAATGACAAATTTATAATGGTGGACTAATGTGTTTCCCGTTTCAGAGAGGAACCCATCTTTTGGATGCTGCCCTGGAAGACTATAAAAATAAAAAATAAAAAAAAACATTCATTCCCCCTTGACATTTTCTAAAGACGTAAATGTATTTTATTGATATTTTGATGTCCATTTATGAAGCAGTGAAAAAATGTCCTCTGTGTGCCAGTTTATGAACTAAAAGTTTCGTCCCAGGGGACTTCTACTGGGGCATCTAAGAGTTAGATGCCCCAGTAGAAGTCCCCTGGGACCAAACACATAGGGCTGGTTTCTATGTTCCCTATATTGCTTTTAACATTGGGATCACCATTTTATTTTTCCCATTTTAATTTTTTGTATGCTGGTTTTATGTCAAGAAACAACTACTTCTTTCAAACTACACTATGGGAGGCTGTTGTCTCTGTTTTTTATATGATCTACTCTGTGAGCCTCCTCTACATTCATTGGAGACCCATTGTTCGGTAATAGTTTTCCAATTCCTGGACTTCACAGCGAGAGGGTTAACGTTTCTGAGGATATCGTGGAAGGTTCCTTTCCAAATGAAAGATCATCTGCGACTTGCCACACTGCTCCTGAGGGATCGAGGACTCACCTGTCGTGCTGTTCCTGAGAGATCGAGGACTTGCCTGTCCATGCTTGGTAGACCTGGTGTTACCCACATGCAGGTCCATAGGCTCTGGTAAGAGTACCCATTCTTTACATATCTGATGTTACTGCCTTTTGATGCCTAATGGATGTTTCTTCATAACAGGAATGATCACATTGGTGGTTGTTACATTGAACTTTTGGACAGAACTATTTAATTTTTTCAGATTATATTGAGTCTCCACGGACACTTTTTACATTTTATTTATTTGTGTGATACCCAGTCTTAGATATAGGGTTCCCTTTTCCGTACACCCACTCTTTGCACTTTTCACAGTATATTCATACTGTGTTTTTGTTAGCGCTACATTGTTATTTCTGTTTATAGGTTAGCGCAATACGTTTTTCACTTTGTATCCCTGACCTGTCTGGTGTATTCCTTGGCCTTCATGATGCGATATGGTCACAAAAGGTTGTCTAACAAACCTCTGAGGGCTTCACAGAACAGCTATATTTATACAGAGATTAAATTACACACAGGTGGACTCTTATTTACTAAGGTGACTTCTGAAGGCACTAGATTTTAGAGGTATCAGAGTAAAGGGGGCTGAATTCAAATGCACACCACACTTTTCAGATATTTGTAAAAAAAAAAAAAAAAAAAAAACACACAACAACAATTGAAAACCATTTATCATTTTCCTTCCACTTTGTGTTTCACATAAAATCCCAATAAAATACACGTTTTTTGTTGTAATGTGGAAAAACTTCAAGGCACTTGTATACAATGTATTTGCTAATACTTGTAAAGTAAAATAAGAGCCGTGTGTGCAGATGCCAGCTGAACAAAATGAAAGCTAGCATTAGCCATCTGACTCTGCCTACGCCATATTAATGCACAAAAAAATACACATTTGATGTTTAATAAAGATTTGTAGGGCGATGTAAAATAGTTTTATTGATATTTAAATTTTATTTTGAATGTCTCTTTAAGTGCTCAGGGTTGGCCAGACACAGACTCACGCTGTAGAGAGCATACATCAGCAAGTAATAGAAGCCCCTCCCAAGGATCTTTTCCTGCAGATGCCAAAAAACAGGGAGAGAATGTATGACCACACAACTCAACTGCAGGAATAAAAAGGTACTACGAGGATTACATTTTTTTTTAATGAGAAAACATAAAATTCAGTGGCATGCTGTATATGATTTATGTGAATGAATTATGGCAAACACTTCCGGACTAATGTAAGTATGCATATCTCAAATCTGGCTGATCCCTATGTAAACTGAAAATCACTGTTGTAGTCATTACTATTACAGTGATCTCAGCAGTCTTCTGGGTCCAGCGCCGAGTGATCCTCTATGGATACTATGCAGAACTGCAGTTGTTGGCCACTGCACCCCCAAAGACTGCTATTATCAGCAATGACACGCAAATTTCATACCTATGTAAGCTGTATATCTTCATATTCATGTAACCTTTAGCTTTAATGCAAAGCTTCACATTTTGTTTTTATACATGAAGGTGAACAACCCGAGTTCAGCTTCCACCCAGCACCACCTTATACGCACCTGAGGCCAATGTCAATCCAGCACTGACTCCTCTATTGCCAGTGAGGAAGGGGCGGGGTGGGGCAGAGCCTGCACGAGTGCTCCCATAGCAAGCAGCGTACTATGGTGAGCACTTAGTGGGGGGCAGGAGCGCCAATGGGACCCAAGAAGACCAGGATCGGGGCTGCTCTGTGCAAAACCATTGCACGGAGCAGGCAAGTATGACATGTTTGTTATCTAAAAAAAAAAAAAAAAAAAAAAAAAAACAAACCTTTAGACTCACGTTAATATGAATTGTATGCGTAATTTTTAAAGTCATGACAAGTATAAGCTTAAGGCTTCATTCCCACGAGGCAGATTTGCTGCCACGGGGTCCGCCTCTATCCGCCAGCTCAGCAGGAGATCTCTCCGTTGATCTCAGCTGAGCCGGCAGATGACAGGTCCCTTTCTGGTCACTGAGCGGGGAGGGGCTTGTTGAGCGCCGCTGGTTTCTATGGAGAGATCGGATGAAAACAGACAGCATGTCCGTTTTCATCAGATCTCACCCGATCTGATATCGATGGATCCGGACGTAGGGCCATACGTCTGCTTTTGGGGGATCGGACACGTCACTGCTGACATTCGTCGCTCCATAGACCAGCATGTACCGCCCGTTCAGGTCCGCCATCAAAACAGACAGGCGGACCTGAAAGGTCCGACAGTGTTAAAGGGGCCTTATATGCGAGAACAAAGCAGGACTTAACATGCATGTTCTCTGATTGAAATCTACACCTTGGCTGTACAAAAGGAGATGTGCTGGTCATAATCACTGCTCTCCCTCCTTTATGTGTGTAAAGTTCAGCAAGAGCTATTAGGCTCTGTAAACAGCTGCATACATGTACAACTGATGGATATAAGAATCTTAGAAAAATATGAAAAGAAACCAAAAAAGGCTGGCTGACAAGAGCTCAAAATTTTAAAATACACATTTCAAATTTACCAGCAAAAAATAAAGCTAGCGTATACGGGGAGCAGGGGCACGTTAGCTAATCCATTGGATTTACAGGTACCATATTCTCCACTTATTCTACAGCAAAAAACACACCAAGAGAAAAAAACATTTCTTGACATTTTAAAAGTTTATATGAATAAAAGCTTTTGATAGGATATACATCAATTGACATGGTACCTCTAAAGTTCGGTTTAGATTTTTTTTCCTCTTAAGGTGTTTCTTGCTATATAGATATTTTATACATAGTTACATTGGTCCAGCTTGGACAAATACCATGGATATATCGTACCTGGCCGATTCCCCTGAAAGCTGGAAGTCACTCAAGTAGAGACCGCTATTCCAGTGATCTCCACTTGCTTACAGGTCCTGCGGCAGGTGGCTGTCCTGCTGCATTCTGAACACAGGCCAGCTGCTTGGCACAGGAGCCATTCACAGAATGCTTTGCAATAAATGAAGTAGAGAGTATGACGTCAACACATCACCATCTCATCCAATCGGAGAACACTTCACTAATTCAGAAAATGTAAAGCCTTCCGTCGAGCGGCCAACCTCAGAAGGCAGTAGGGCAGCCACTAAGCACAGGAACCAAAAGCAAATGAAGAGCACTGGAGTGGCTCCATCTGATTGGGCTGCGGTGTCTCCAGGAAAAGGAGGGAAAAGTCCCCGACTTTAAAAAAAAATACAGCCACATATGCAATATGCACAGATTCCCAACCCACACAGATATGCACCTAGTCTTAGGGGTTGGGTGAATTTCTGGCAAATGAAAAGGCATTTCTGTACTTATAGGGTCCTTTAAGGGAAAAAACATGGGGAATGACCAGGTATTGCAAATATACTGTACACTGCCTACTATGCCATTTATTTTGTCTTGACATACACATTAAAAGTACAAAGATGTTAAAATAATTGTGCATGTTAGCACAATGATCTAACAAAACAAAAAAAAAATAGTCTTTAGATCAGTAATTTACGCTGCAAAGAGTTGCAGTTTTACCAGGTGCTCTTTTGCTGAATCGGATACAGATTCCTATCATGTCCTACTTCCTGAATGCCGAGAGGGAGGGTCTGTTACTACAGTCACATTATCAGCCATAATCAAATTACATTTCTGTGGGAGCTCTGTATAAATACAGTGAACAGTCTTCCCCACTATTGGCATTTCAAATACACCGACTGCTTTAAAAAGTGGCGTTTTCCTTTAATGGCTGACAAACCCAGAACCAGCATAGTGCCCCGTCTGATGTCTCTAGCCAACTTCAGGAAAACAGATGGCTGACCACCTGCCATATATTCCCATGAAAACAGAATTCATAAGATTAAAGTTCAGAAAAAAATCAAGAGGTGAATGGATATAAAAAGCTTCCTTTACAAGCAGTTCTATGCAGGCTCAGTGTAATATCAAGTTTACTTTGCTTGCAACCCTCATTACAGCCATTACAACTTCATTTTAAATAAGCCAGTGTTTAAAGTGGAACTAAACTGTACATGAGCACCACAAATTAACCTCAATCCATGCTTTATTTTTTTGAGAATCACTGCCAGTTTATTTTTTGCCCTCTGGATCACATTGGGGAGATTTCCCTTCACTTCCTGTCCCATAGCCAAAAGAGGAAATCCCTCCAAAGTCAGGGAATCCCTGGACGTCACCAGAACTAGTGTTACCATTGGAAGATTTCACCTCCATTTGTGTTCTGGCGACAACCCAAAAAATAGGACAAAGAGAGTGTGAATCTCCCTAAAGGGGACCACAGACAGCAGTATAAACCCGACTGGTGTTCTAAACCATCTCCACGCTTTACAAAGAAAAAAAAAAAAGTGGTCTTTAGTTGTACTTTAATGTTGATTGAGAGAGTTTAGTTCCACTTTAAGGAATGTATAGACATTAGGGAACTAGTACATCTTTTCTCACTCTAAAACCTTAGCAAAAACTCTCGTATTATCAAACTGGTGGTGTGGCATTTACAACTAAATTATAATTCACACTGTAGTAGTACTTGCACACAACTAAACAATTCAAGATGCTAGGAGTAATGCAATATGAAAAGAATCACTGCCCTTTTGAACTTCTGCTTGCCCCAGTGTGAGAGGGGTTAACACGTCACGCAGTCATGAGGCAACACTAATAATATCACTTCCCTTAATTGTGTACAACAAACAAACAACATCATGTCTGATTAACAGAGCTGCCATTGTCCCAGAGACTAGGAGTAAATCTGGGCCTCAGCCAATGCACCATAAAGGCAAAGCTCCCACAATTAGAGGGGGCAGTGAAAGAACATGCAAGTCTCGCAAGAGAGGGATGACAGCGACACAGCTGTAGAGGAAAACACGACTTTGCAATATAAAGCAGGAGACACAACCCATCAAGAAAGCACATCAAAATGCCATAGCTGGTATGTCAGATTCTGTCCACCCTAATCTTCCACCACTTACCTGAGACCATGCAAACAAACATATATAATATCCACAACAGAATTTCGGTCTGTCTTCTAATGGTAATACCTGCTGCAGCTCAGAGGAGATCACACTGACATATGCCAAGATTACAACTCTAAAGACCTGGTGTCATGAAATCACCTTTTGATCCATTCTTCTCACAGTAGGTGATGATCATCACTGTAGTTTTACTCTTGTGTCAGAGGAAAACATCTGCAAGAGGCACAGTGAACGACACCCATAAACAGGATGCCATCCAGAACAGTTCACCCTGACTGACTCACCTCCCTGGTTCCAGTTCTGCGTTAGCACAGTGTCCTCCTACCCACGCAGACAAGCGCTTGCAGTACCTGATGCCAGTTACATAACTCCTAGGCTGCACAAATATGACAAGTGTGAGGATTCCTACGAAGCCTCTCGCAGACAGCTGCACATACAAATTCAGTATGCCAATAACCTTTTCCCAACTAGGTCCGATTGAAGGGCATGCCTGAGAATTCTGCCATTAGATTCTGGAAGACTCGAGAGAGAGTCGCCACATGCAAAATGCCATTAAAATGACATCTACAAAACAAATTATGTACATGCTACGGAAAAGTGTTACATGATAAAGTCTGTTATATACAGTGGAACACTGGATTCAGAAGCTTTCAGAGGAGGAAGTATCTGATTTAAAAAAAAAATAAAAAAAAAAAGTGAAGGGACCGACTGTATCCAGAAACACACTAATCACACACCTGCTATACAATTGAATTACTTAAAATATACACAAAAACTACACTTTACAGCCTTAAAACCACTTGCATTCTTCCCACACACTATAACATCACCTTCAGGCTATCAATATCAATTTACTGTTGGCATGTGAGAATATATTACGAGTGAGGTTGTCAGTGCTAAACTAGGGAATGTAGGCAGGAGAAGTTCTGCACCATTTGAGCTGCATACCCAACACGCAGGAGCCATCAAAAATAAATAAATTCCAGTTATTCTTCTTACTTTTCTCTGAGGACCACATTGGATTTATGTTAGGCAGACAGGTGAGTGACAAAAGCAGGTGCAGGTCTCTCCCTATACACATTGCCAAACAAAAAAAAAAAAATCACCTCTGTTGAACTTTTCCCACTATTTTAGGTTGATCTTTGACTTTTATTGTAATTGTCCTGATAAAAAAAAGTTTGTTTTTACAGGCACAGACAGCATTAAAGAGATACAGTAAGCATAAGTATGGCATGTAGGTCAACAGTACAGTGTGGTCATCTGCCAACAGTTCAAAATGGTACAATACGTTAGGAAGAGGGCAGTATGTGACCTCGGAGTCTTTTGTACCTTCAACATGAATCTACAGAATTGTAAGGGAAGAGAGAAAAGAGGGAAGAGAGGAGGGGAGGAAAGAAGGGAAAGTGGGAAAAGAGTTAAGAGGTGAAGAGGAGTATCGCAAAAGCCCTGGGGGTACCCATTCAACATCAGGTGATGGGAGCTGCTTCTCATAGGTCTAGTAGTATGTAGTCAAAACCTCGGGGCATAAAGTTTAAGAGTCACAGACCCCAGGTTTTGTGGAAATTGCACATAACGCAAGTTTAACAGTCAGCTTATCATTGGTGAGCAGCACCTCTCCAGGTAGAATTGGAAAATTAACTCAAAAGAGCAATTTCAGCATATCGTAGACCTGGGTCCATAAAGCATCAAAAAAAAAAAAAAAAAACACCCACAACAGACAGGTCCAACACATGTGAGCATAATTGCCCAGTTCTAGGCAGCCGACTTGAGGTACTACTAGTACAATAGTTTAATATTAGTTTCAAGTGCAAGTACATTGAGATGTTGAGTGTATAAGAGATGAAGCCTGGGTCCTTACAGAATTGCTTTTCGAAGGCCATCATGTTCACCCCTTTAACAGTGAGTGGAATCAAACTGAAGTAGGGGTACACCGAATGTTTTTTTTTGTGGCAAAACCGATACTGAAAATGAAAAATACACTAGGCCCGAAAACCGAAACGTATTTTTAAAAATATATATTTTTATACAGGAGATGGTCAGACTGGGGACACGGCACAGGAGGTGGTCAGAGACTGGGGGCATGATAAAAGATCAGTGCAGCCAGTGTGAAGAGAAGAGGGAGAGGAGAGCCGCCTCCGCTGCCTGGTTGAATAGTGCGCCGGGAACATTAATTTCAATAGCTGTGTGTTCCGTCGCGCGCCGTCACATACAGCCCCTCTTTGTCCGGGCACTTTGATAGACAGATCACCTGTCCAATCCTGGGACGGGTGATCTGTCTATCAAAGTTCCCCGGACAAGGGAGGAGGGGCTGTATGACGGCGCGCAACGGGGAACACACAGCTATTGAAATTAAAGCTGTGATGTTCCCAGCGCTCAATTCAACCAGGCGGCGGAGGCGGCTCTCCTGCGCTATACACCCCCATGATGGGCGGGGATGGTGATTTTATTGTTTTACTATCCAAAGGTAAAACAAGGGCAGAAGATTTAATAGATGGAAAGTTGAAAAAAATTACTGAAGTTCTGCTTTACGTTTACTGCTGCCCACCGCGTCAGCACTGCCCAGTGCAACATCGAGTGTAAACACGTCAAACCGCTTACGCTACACTTCATTTTCTTGAAGCCTCTGGATTGCTCAGTGCAGCTCCTGCACTTACTGTTTGGGAGTACTTCACTATAAGTCACAATTTCTGGCCTTGAGACTACATTTCCCATCATCCCTAGCATCATGCAAACAAATTAATGTTTTCTGCAGTCAATCTCTTGCTTTGGGGAGGAGCAGGAGCATGGCTTGATGTTTTAGTGTTCTAGGATTCCTGTGCATGTCGGCACAGGCTGCTCTGGACTTCAGGCAGTAGTTCTCAGCTGGGGATGCATGCGAAAGGGTGGCACCATGGGACCCTCTGCAAGGCAACCCAAGAAGAGGAAACCTAGGCAAGTGATATTTGGACTGGGTCAAAGAAGATGAATGGCAAGCTCCTAAGCAGTGGCAGACCATGTGCAAAGTATGGATTTTAGCTGCTGTAATTTATATTCAAAGTTTAGGGTTTCAGAACACTCACCCCTTTGAGTGTCAGCTCAATAACTCTTTGCTACTCAACACCCCAACAAGCACCCTTCCTTATGCCCAGGAAAGGTAAATCAAAACTATAGTGCCCCGTACAAGCAGAAGACTGGAACCAAATCTGGCTCACTTCTTGTGTATGCTCTAAAAATTTTACTCTGGTAGACTCCAGCTACAGATTAATACTGCACCAGCAAGAATGTAAGACCATCCCAAATTGCCCCTGCTCCAGCTTTTGCAGATACCAGTCATGGGGAACTTTTCACGCAACTGGTGGGATCGCATGGCTGCCAAAAGATATTGGATAAAAATCTACACAATACAAAGGCTGTGGCATGAATATTTCTTAGTTTCAGACTGGAAACTCACATACTCACAGCAGCTAAAAGGGCAATAGCGGGAGCATGGATATTGTCTTCATTTTATTTTGAAGAAGTTATACATAAAGTAGCCAAATTCTGTTTTTTCGGAAACTGTAGTTTAGAAGAAACATTCTTCTCAATTTCAAAACAAATTTTATCCCCTGGACCCAGTACTACCTATCCCTGAGTTTACACATGGACTCCCACATGGTATACATTCAGTATACTGATGGGGTGATCACTGTGAGGAGCTCACCTCACTGGCTTTTGTAGGGTGCTCTGCATTGGTTGCAGTTCAAAATTCTAATCTGCCTCCATCCTCCCTCAACTCCCCCCAACTCCTCCTGCCTTCCCCTTCCTTTTTTATACCATCCTTAAAGTGGAGCTTTAGTCAGAAAATGAAGTCCCGCTAGATCACTTAAGGATGGCCCCTTTTGCAGGTATAGCTATGTAAAACATTAACAAGTATCTATGCTGTTTAAGACTGGGTTCATACTAGTGTGAATTGGATGCAGGTTTCCCCGCATCCAGTTCACACGACAGAAGATTGTGACTGGCTCTCAATGCAGCCGGTTCAGACATTTCCATGGTGGCTGCGGAGCAAATTGCACAGAGGTCTACAAGCTATGGTACCAATCTTTGAAAATGTATTACACCTAACGTACTGGCGACCTAATTTCTTGAGGCCCTAACATGTCAAGATCGTACAAATACCCCCCTAAAATGACCCATTTTTGGAAAGTACAGTACAAGGTATTTAGTAGGAGGCATGACACTTTTTTAAAGTTGTACTCTTTGCCCACAAATTTTTGGAAAAACAAAAATTAAATTTCTTTTTTTTTTTTTCACAAAAATGTCATATTAAACAAGTTATTTCTCACACAAGGCAAAAGCATACTTGCAACTACACCCCAAAACACATTCTGCTACTCGTCCTGAGCATGGCGATACCACGTGCAAGACATTTTCACAGCCTGGCCACAAAGAAGCGCAACATCCAAGGAGCACCTTCTGCCATTATCCACTTTAAGACCAGACCTCATACCGACACTTTGTTTACAAGTAAAAATCTGTATTTTTTTTTACAGACATTACACCCAAACATATTTATATATTTTAAAAATCTCCATAGGCAATGCTTTATATGCCTTTATTAGTTACTATTTGTCTGGTGCTAGAATTATTGCTCTCGCTCTGACGTTCACCATTATTGTATGTGTATGGGATAGGGCTGGGAAAAAAAAAAACGATTTAAATCTTGAATCGAGAGGTGAAATTGATTCAAAATGTCAGCAAATTTTTTTTTTTCCACCGGGACTGGCGCTGACACCACGCTGTTCCTGAGGAGCTGAGGGCAGGAGTTTTTAGACGAGGCTACAGCTTCGGCCTAGTCCACAAGGCTGGACACCGCAGACTAGGCAGAAGCCACAGCCTCGCCTAAAAGCCCCTGCCTGCAGCTGCTCAGGACCGGCACAGTGCCCGTCAAAACAAAAACAAAAAAACACTCGATTTGAAATCGTGAATCACTTTTTTTTTTTTTTTTAGAAAAATCTCCCAGCTCTAGTATAGGACCAATGTGTGTGTTCGCCTTTGCACATGGGCACGGGAGCACTTTAAATGTTTTATTTATTGGTGGGACACGAGTACACTGACAGATGTTTTTGTACACTGACAGATCTTGATCGTCCACCAGTGGACACTGACAGATGATGTCGAAATGGAACACTATTGCCGATGTTTTGAACACTGGTACAGATGTTATGGGGGCACTGACAGATGTTTATGGGGAAAGGGACAGTGGTGTTTGGTGTACTGTGTGTGAGGATCTGTGCTCTCACCAAGCCCAGCGGAGAGAACGGACACAGATGCTTGTCTGTTTACACTGAAGGCTGTGATTGGACACAGCCATCGCGTGATTGGGAGGGCCAATCACAGCACCAATATCCCAATCCCATCTTGGCTGTGCCCTGTGATCACAGCCATCACAGAATTGCATGGCTGCGAGTGGGCTCCCGATCTGAGGGACATTCCTGTATGTCCACTCAGAACGATGAAAGGCCAACCCCGCTGTTTATGTGCAGCGACCAGCTGGGTAGAAGTTAAAGCAGAATTAAACCCTCCTATCCTTTACAGCCAAGGAAGCCTCTATTTGATCTGCAACTGCCATGAACCTGCACATTTGATCAGTTATGACACCAATCATTTGACGATTTAACAGTTTGGTTGAGGACACAAGAAAATGTGACTGTTGACAATCCCAGCATTCCAGGAATGTAACAGTTTTTTTTTTTTTTAAACTTAAATTGTTTAGTTCCACTTTAAGATTTACTGCTGGGGTTCTGGGCTTCAGCAAAATAGCACAGGTGCAATGCTGGAAGCAATTTACAGCACACACCAATTTTTGTAGCATTAACTATTAGGCCTGGGGGGGAGAGGGGGCACGCAGCTACTGTCGACATGACTGGACGTGTCTAAGGAGAGCTCTGCCAGCCGCCCATAGAATCAGTTGTTATCCTGCATCTTACCAGCCGTTCTCGTTACCCAATCTATGCCCCTGTGGTGCCCAGACATCACACAGGCACACAGATTAATGCCATGAGCAAGGCTCACTTGTCTACCCTAGCCTTAAAGAATTATCCTGCATGGAAAAGCAAGATGCAGGGCAGCTACCTGGAGCACTCTGAAAGTCGGCACATCGGCGCCAGAGGAGATACAAGTCGACATATGACGACATATGACGTGCAGTGTGTTAGGGAGAGGGTGGCAGAAACAGAGGAGAATCTCCACCATAGAAGATGGTTTCTCCCCTTTCCCTGGCCGAGTGGCTGATGCAGAGAAACAAATCTTTTTGCTTCCAAAAGGCGGATGCCCTGGAGAATCACCTCAGGCGCATTAGCTATTAGGCCTCATGCACACTATGCATTTTTACAGCTGCTGTTTTTGGCTTCAGATTTTTTTTTCTGCAGTAAATAAACCCCCAACATTTTATCCTGTGTGTCCAAGCACAAAAAGGCTGTTATCAGCAGTTTTTGGCAGGGGTGTTTTCTGGCTGGAAAAAAAATAGAACTAGTGGGTTTTGAGAAGTGTTTTTTAGCTGTAAAAATGCTCCAACTCTGAAAAAAGTTGAAAAAATGCAAAAAAAATAAAACCTAAAAAATGCAGCTATTCTGCATTTATCCACGTTTTTGAGCCATAAGATTCTGCGGAAGTAGAATTTTGTTTAAAAAAAAAAAAAAAAAAAAAAAAAGCTAAAAATGCTACCGCAAAAACACTGAAAAAAAAACCTCATTCTACAGCTTTCTCCAGCCAACGCTACTAGCTTTTTTTTTTTTTTTTTTTTTTTTTTTTTTTAATAATGTCCAGTGTGAGGCCTGAATGTGGAATGTATGTACCATGATAAAGAACATTATTTATCAAGTGGTTATGGGTAAAGTTCTACTTTAAGACTGTAATAATGCATGAGTAACAAGGAAATGTGAACAGAAAAGTGCGTCACGCTTGCAGTGTCATTAATTTTTAATGCCACCCCAAACGCAGGTAGTCGTCACATGTTTTCCAAGTGATCCACATGCATAAACACTCTTGGCTCAGTGGCAAAAAAGGTACTGGAGCTTCCTTAGCAGGTTTGTTTCACAAGTCTCAAGTTTCAAGTCAATGGGCTATTGTGCCAAAAACTTGTGAAAACGTTTTCGCATCACACTACATGAATGCAGCAAAGTCTCTATGTTACCTTCTGTAATATTTGGTATGCTAACCATTTTTCAAATATGGAAAAACTACCTCTTCTACACATTTCCATGTAAAATCTAACCATAAAAAAAAATTAACAAAAAATCCCTATGTGGGCGAGAGGACCTCTCAGGGCGTATGCTATAGTACACCCTTTGTGATCAAGTCCTTAAAAGGACTGTATAGGTGGTGGAATTGTATGTTTATTTACGACCCCCCCCCCCCCCCACATGAGATATTTGTATAGGTCTGTGACAGAATAAACCCTGAAGAAAGATTTTCACTCAAAACAGATGCACAATTTAGAAGTGATCAGGGTAGGTTTTAATCAGTTGAACTGGCAATTTAGAACAGTTGAAAAAATTTGTAAATAAAGCTTCATAATTGTTAAATCTGCTCCTGTTTAGCACAGCTTTTCTGTGTGACAGAATTTATAAATATTGTCTTATGGGTGTGTGCCTGTGAGAACGTGTTCTGTACCATTTACAAATGTGCATATTTCAAAATGAGCATATTACCAGAAAAAGTCTTAGTCTAGCTTGGACCTGTGAGCTTCAAGTATATCTAAGGCCTAACCTTTGTATAGTGTTGAAGGGTTAGCACCTCTGTCAGGTTTTTATTGCGGTCCCAGGTCCTTATTTTGAGGCATCACCTTACTTTAAAATTTCCTCACACTTAATTTTGGCTGTACAGGACAGCGAGTAAAAGTCAGTTTTAACCCTTCCTTAGTCTACATAAAATGGAAAAAAAACTTCCAAACTCCAAAGCTTCCCTGATGGTCAGCAAGGCAAGAAAGCAGCAGGACCTATGTCAACTTTCACAAAAAGATTTGCATGTCAATTCAGAGGTCTTGATATTTGGCCTTTACTAAAGGTAGAAAAATGGAGACCTGCAAGAGAATTAAATCTCACACCATATCCCAAAAAAAGAATACATCAAGAAACAAAAACACATTCTGGGACTTTTAAAGTGTAACCTCTCAACAATCACACAAAAGTATGAATTAAAAAAATATATATATACTTTTTTTTATTAATACTTGATGTGATTGTAGCGTTTTTTTTTTTATTAATACAAATAATCTGGACAACCACATCATTAAACATCGTATCCAAAAAACAATGTAGCACCAGTCAAAAAACTATCACCACACCCATAGAGACCAAAAACCCAAATACTAGTTTATATAGTCACCATAAGTATTACATTCCTAGTCCTTATATCCAGGACTAGTGATAATTTACTACCGTCAACAGCATACCTTCCAACTTTTTGAGATGGGTATGAGGGACACCTATTAGCAAAAGTATGTACACATAGGACACGCTATGGGCAACAGGTGATAGGCCTCATGCAACAGGGTTCACATATGGTTTTATCAGGCATAGAGTGAGAAAAATAATGGCTGTAACGCTTAATCTATAGGGCAGCTTTTGCTGGTTTTATGCAGGTAATCTGCACTTTCCCATAGACTTCTATGAGGTCCTGCGTTTTTGGTGCAGATTCAGAAAGCACACCCAAAACCATGGGACACATTAGAAGAAGTGTATAGAAAAGTGCAGCTAACCCGCACGAAACCTGTGAGTTGGCTGTGCTTTGTCCAAAAGATGACATAATTAACATACAAAATGAGCTGTCCCAAAGGAGAAAGAGAAAGAAAGAAAAAGAAAGAAAGAAAGAGAAAGAAAAAAGAGAAAGAGAAAAAGAGAAAGAAAGAAAAAGAGAAAGAGAAAAAGAGAAAGAAAGAAAAAGAGAAAGAAAGAAAAAGAGAAAGAGAAAAAGAGAAAGAAAGAAAAAGAGAAAGAGAAAAAGAGAAAGAGAAAAAGAGAAAGAGAAAAAGAGAAAGAGAAAAAGAGAAAGAGAAAAAGAGAAAGAGAAAAAGAGAAAGAGAAAAAGAGAAAGAGAAAAAGAGAAAGAGAAAAAGAGAAAGAGAAAAAGAGAAAGAGAAAAAGAGAAAGAGAAAAAGAGAAAGAGAAAAAGAGAAAGAGAAAAAGAGAAAAAGAGAAAAAGAGAAAAAGAGAAAAAGAGAAAGAGAAAAAGAGAAAGAGAAAAAAGAGAAAGAGAAAAAAGAGAAAAAGAGAAAGAGAAAAAGAGAAAGAGAAAGAGAAAAAGAGAAAGAAAAAGAAAAAGAAAGAGAGAAAGAGAGAGAGAAAGAAAGAAACAAAGAAACAAAGAAAGAAACAAAGAAAGAAAGAAAGAAAGAAAGAAAGAAAAGCTGCAATAGGTCTATTCTTTCCCACCAGAAAGGTGCAGATTTACTTTAAGGCACACTCACGAACTACCAGCATCAAGTCGGTTACCTGCTACATGTGATATACGTAGGTTTAAAGCGCAGGTCCACCCTAAAGTGGACCTTCCGCTTATTGGAATCCTCCCGCCCCCTGGCGCCACAATTGGCACCTTTCAGGGGGGGGGTGCAGGTACCTGTACAGTACAGGTATCTGCACCCACTTCCGGGATAGCTCTCTGCGGAAAGGGGCGTAGATTACGCCTCTTTCCGAAAGTCCCCCGCTGCCTGCTGGGAAACACACAGATCCCAGAGGCAGCGGGTCCATCCTTATTGCGCAGCGCGACTCGCGCATGCACAGTAGGGAACCGGGAAATGAAGCCGAAAGGCTCCACTTCCTGATTCCCATACCCAAGATGGCGGCAGCAGCACCCGAGAGACGATCGAGAGATCGGCTTCGGGTGCCGACATCGCGGGTGCGCTGGACAGGTAAGTGTCACTATTTTAAAAGTCAGCAGCTGCAGTATTTGTAGCTGCTGGCTTTTTAAAAAAAAAAAAAAAAAAAACGGACTCCCGCTTTAACTACTGAATTGACTAAGCATTAAAAACCTTGCATTTTCCTGGCAACGCAACATTGAATGAGATACCCTCTTTGCTCAATGCTGGCAGAAGTCTGCCTTTCTACGGAAGTCGTAAAGTACGACACATTACATTGGCAATGCTGAACTACATTTCCTTCTGCAGATCCATCTCTGCACCAGTCAGCACTCTGACGTTCTAAAGGCAGCCGAGTTCTCCATTTCTACACAGAGCAAGCCGAGAGGGGGAAACCACTCAGACCACAAGATCCAGGTCCTTTGTTAGAGCATCAAAGCACAAAACATCAAACAGCACGGATTCCTCAATTTGGACATAGTTTGTCAGCGGAGCTAATTGGTTGCAGGAGAATGCAGCAAATCACAGCCCAAAATGATGATTAGATGAGATACATAATATGGTTTTGTGACTGCCCATTTCCTATCTATTGTGCACAGTCTATTTATAGCTGCAAAGTGCTTCTGGAGAACACAATGGTGACATTTCATTATCCAACTACCCAATTACAGCAATGATTAAAAAAGATAAGTGTACATCAGGTGAGTGTTAGCAGAATGTCTAAAAATACTAAAACAAGCTTTCTTAAATCTATTCATGTGAATAAAAGACAAATTTTCTAGAATCAGGTAAACCAATCGCTATGGTAAGGAAACTTACTTAAATTGGTTTTAGCCCATTTTACGCTTAAGTCTCATGACAAGTCATACCCCATGATTTCCAATGGTACTGTTCATACTGTGCAACTTCAAAAGTAGTTCCTGCACTACTTTGGTCCGACTGATGTGACTTGAGGTCTATAGACCTCGAGATTACACAGGCATTGCCTCAAGCCGAGGCAAAGTCGATTGACTTTCAGGTTGCACAGTGTGAAAGGGGCCTAATTAACATACATGGGACTGTGTTCAGCAGTTAAAAGTTCCTTCTGGAACCTCAAATCATGGTTAAACAATATTTTCAAAAATACACTCCAATCCAGTCTTAGGCCCCGTACACACTGGTGTGACATACGCTCTGACTTTGGGAGCACATATCGCATGTGTATAAATCAACTATTCCCCAAGAGAGCCATCCAAACTTGGTCCAACATTAGTCGGTCCAACTTTAAAAAAGGTTCCTGCACTACTTTGATCCAACTTTTCGGGGAAGATTGCAGCCCATTGATTTGAATGTAAGCCACATCCAAGTCGGATCACTGTCTTAACTGATCCAATTTTGGCATACGACTTGTGCTCTGAGGATCTTGAAGGGGAACCCCACACAAAAATATAAAAAAAGACACAAACATGACGTGGGGGACCCCCCTCCCCCCACCAAAAAATAAAAATAAAAAAATAGACCCTTATCCGAGCATGCAGCCCGGAAGGTCAGGAAGAAGGGGGGGGGGGTGAGCACATCCCCCCTCCTGGACCATACCAGGCCCCATGCCCTCAACATGGGCAAGGTGATTTGTCCCAAACAAACCATCTTGTCCCCATTTTGACAGGGAGAAGGGCCTCATCCCGACAACCCTGGCCATTGGTTGTCAGGGGTTTAACCAGGCCACATGCCCTCAACATGGGGGGTGTTTTGGGGCAAGGGGGCTTTGTGCCCCCCATTCCAAAGCACCTTGTCCCATGGGGACAAGGACCTCTTCCCCCACAACCATGGCCGGTAGTTGTGGAAGTCGGCAGGCAGGGCTTTTTGGAAATCTGAATGCACCCTTTAACAAGTGGGCCTCCATTTCCAGGCCCCTCTATGTCAATGAGCATGGGGTAATACCAATGGTACCAGTGTGAAGCCGGTCTTTAAGCCCCTTTCACACTTGTGTGATTTGTCCTGCAACTTGGGACTGCAAAGTCAAATGACAAGTCGCACCCCATGATTTTCAATGAATACCATTCATATCCGTGCAACTTCAAGTCGCAGCAACTTCATAGTAGTTCCTGCACTGCTTTGATCCCACTTTGATGAGACTTGGTCCACAGACCTCAAGATTACACAAGCATTTTTTTTTAGCTATCCAAGTTTTTAATTTTCATTTTTTATTCCCAGTGACCATCACACTAATGTATTGTGGGCTGTAGATATTGGAATTTTAAGCAGGGGTTCCCTGAAATCAGTTGACTTGAAAAATTATTTCAAGGGTTCCTCCACCTTAAAAAGGATGAGAAAGGCTGCTCTCATCAATTATAACATTTAAAACTGCAAACTACAGAGAACTTTACCTGTTGCTGACAGCTACTCAATTTGCAAGTCATCAAAAGTAATACGCCACAAATGTGTGATTTTCAAGAAGTAGTTATATCGCCTGGCAGCCTGAGATATCTAGGGCTCTAAAGCAATTAAAAATTTGTTGCAGAAAGATTTAACTGCTTGCTGGCAGTAACCTCAACTGTAGAACTCGGCAAATACATGTTCTGCTAGTAAGAAAATAATTAACAAGCAGTTAAATCTTTTAACAGTAGAGAGCTTTAAGATATAGCCATGGATATGGCCATACATGGATCTCTTCCAGCTGTCAGAATACAACAGAAGAAAGGATTAGCTCATCCACCTCGAATGTGTGGATGGGGAAATCATATCATTTTCTTTTGTATTCAACCCTCTGGTTGAATGAAGAAAAAATGATAAAGGAATCGGCTGCCTTATCGACTTCTTCAAACTAATAACATCACCCATCAATCTGCTGAGGTTCACCCAAAAAAAAAAAAAGCAGCAAATTTTCACATATACAGTATAGTATGCTGCAGTGCGATGCAAATAAAAAATAAATAAAATAAAAAATAGGTTAGGCTGCATTTTGAATGCACTGCTGTATAGGATTCTTTTTAGGTTAATTAACTCTTTAAATAGAAGCTAGTCACCGACTTCCCAGCTTCATCCTAAATACCAGGCTGGATTTTAAGATGGAATCAATCTTACTTATTCTTATTTCTCATATAAAAGCACAAAAAATTCAGAAAGCCAAATATCCAG
Organism: Lithobates pipiens; assembly: GCF_037356315.1. Classification (NCBI taxonomy): domain Eukaryota; kingdom Metazoa; phylum Chordata; class Amphibia; order Anura; family Ranidae; genus Lithobates; species Lithobates pipiens. Next base: position 472,593,166 of record NW_027507758.1, on the reverse strand, counting down.
ACAAGTATTAACATATTGGGGTTGATTTAGTAAAACTGGAGATAAATGCCATTTAATTGTTGAGTGAAGCTGCTCTGTATTGGGACCCAGAATCTTAGCCCTACAAAGCAGCTTCACTCAATTAAATGTCATTTATCACACAAACTATTCAGCTTCCAGGTTTTAGCCCTCATTCATATTGGAGCAGACTGACCTGTGATTTGCAGCGGCACTGTCCCAATCGATGCGGTGCAGCACCGATTTCCAAAAGTAGTCCCTGCACTACTTTTAGTGACTTCAGGGGCTTTTTCAATCACCCCCAAACTCGCACTAAAATGCGGGTTAATTGTCCGAGTTCAGCTGTGAATGAGGGCTCATTGTCAAACTTTAATTGAACAAGCTAAAGTTAGAAGCCGATTGGCTACCATGCACAGCAGCACCAGAGTGCATCCTGTTTTAATAAATCTTCCCCTGTGATCCTATCTTAATGAAAGTATACAGGATGGCCTCATGCACACTGCTGCTCCTAAACTTACATTTAGGAGCTTTTGGTGTATTTTTGCTAAAGCCCCTGAACCCAATTAAAAGCCTACGTGTCCATTCACGCATAGGCTTTTACAGGAGTTTGGGAGCAGCAGAGTTTAGAGGCAGTAAATGCACCTTTCTTGTATGCAGGCGAATTACCCAATAAAATAATTGCCCAGACACTGCTACACTCGACCAAACTGGTTTGAAAAAAAAGGCAGCTTAGGAGAGTTTATGACGCTGATTTACCCATCAGGAGAAACGGCGTTTAAAATAAATCAGCGTGCATGAGGTCTTACACAGCTATTGGGGTTTGTGGACTAAAAGCAGGTAAAAGTCTAAGGCCTAAGACCGCAATGTCGCTGCTAGCAGCCTGCCAGCACTAGAATCTGACAAGAGGAAATGAAAAAGGATAGGAGGAAACAACTTACGACAGAACACTTTACACTGGCAGTTAGTAAACAGATGTATTCAAAAACAAGTAGAATTCATGGGTATTCAGCAGTCTGGAGACAAAAAAAAAAAAAAAACACAACTCGCAAAACAAGCAACTGCTGAGCAGGAAAACATACATGCCACCACAAGAGGGACATACAACAAAACAAAAGGGAAATGTGGTCGTTATTGTCACACAGAGATGTAAATAAGATTTAACACTTCCTTCTTTGCAATTTTGACCACGTTTTAACACCCTATCACCAAGTTGATTGAAAATGGAGAAAGTATATAAAGAAGGATACAAGTCCAATTCCACTGTCCATGGCTTACCTGAGTTGCAGACTCCAAGCACCAGCTTGCCCCCCTCAACAGAGCTCCTGATGGTGGAGATGGGTTGGGAGTCTTAATGGTCCCCAGAACGTCATACCAGCTGTGGGCTGGTACTAGGTTTCAGCTCCCAGAATCATCCCAACAATGGGCAAGTAAGGTCAGGGAGGCTATGGTGTGGAGACTGTACACTATGGGATCAACAAGAGAATTGTCAGGTCCAGGCAGCTGTCAAGGCAGGCGGCAAACAAGAGAATAGTTAGGCCAATCACAGTGTGCATTGGTCAGGCAATCTTGCAGGTCAGTATTATAAGCTCCTCATAATGAGGTGTAGTTGATGAGAAGACACCACGCCCACTACCACCAGGGCTGATGCATAAATACCCTTTTGATCAAAAGACATGCCAAGCATAGATTAAGGCTGGGTTCACGGCAGAACAGGCAGTGGGTCTCACAGCAGGGGTCTAGTCTCCATTCACCGTTTCAAGTCCTCTTTCAGCCCAAATTTTGGGCTGAATTCGGACCTAAAACAGAGCAAAAGACACACAAGGCTCCTGTGCAAGTCGCACTGGAGCCGTTGCAGAGATTTTAGAGCCGGCCACAATCTTTTGCTATGCTAATTGGATGCAGGGAAACCTGCATCCAATTCGCATAAGTGTGAACCCAGCCTGAGGGGGTTCTGGAAGTACTGGCAGAAATTCCGCGAGCACGATTGGAAGTACTGGCAGAGATTGTTTAAAGTCGTTTCTGGTACTTTTACCTACAGGTAAGCTTAGAATAAGTTATTAAAACCCATTTGTGACTGCATTGGATGTTAGAGGACTGCGCACCAACATTCTCCCGTGGGAGAAAAAGGGAAGGAGTAACATGTTCCCCATACCTAAATGCACTAGATATGCTTATTTGCTCCTACTGGCCAAACGGAGCAGTGGAGGAATATAGAAAAAAGATGAAGTGCTTCTGGTGGGGCCACCATGAAAGCAAAGAATCAGGCCGATATAAAATAAAAACCATTCTGTATTCATTCACACATCATTAAAGTGGTTGTAAACCCTTTAGAACCACTTTGTACTACAGGTAAGCCCAATTATAGCTTTAGGCATGGTTTAGGAGATATCACTGCATTTGCATGTGCCATCATCATCGGCACATGCGCACTTAAACTGATGCAACAGCACTTACGTGCCGTTGCTTCAGTTGTACTATGCAGTTACCGGCGGCTCCCATACGCATGCACAGGAGTGACATCAGTCGATACTCCGGCCAATCACAGCACCGGAGCCGCGACACCCGAAAGTAACCCCCTGGAGAGAGGTCGGTCCCTAGAGTGGTGAACGAGGAATGCTGCGGGGGCTTCGATCTCAGGTAAGTAATTCATAATGAGCTTGTATGCTGTGCATACGAGCTTATTATGCCTTTGTCTTGCAGGGTTTTTTTTTTTTTTTGATTTTTTTTTAAAGGGTTTACAACCACTTTAAATGTTCAGACTGGGAGAGTTAAGACATGACAAACAGAACATGCCAAAAGGTGCAAGCCAATGGATTATGTAATTACTCCATCAGAACTGTAATGTGTAAGAAAAGGCTTATGAAAATAAGCAGCATTTTTTTTCTTTTTTCTGCCAGAATTTGGCAAAAAAATAAAATAAAAGAAGCTTTTGTTTCTGCACATATTGTTTCAACGTAAACGAATTCTACTGGCAAGAATATTAATTTGGCCATTGGAAAAAATCTACATTAACGTTTAGATGTGTTTATTCATGTTTTTTCTGCTCAAAAGCTCCTCTCAGAACGTGCCTTTGTTGGTGGGTCTTTTGCCTGTAAAATATTCCTCTTTAAACACTTCAGCCTTGGAAGGATTTACCCCCTTAATGACCAGGCCATTTTTGAGATACTGCACTGCGTCACTTTAACTGACAATCGCAAGGTCACGTGATGTTGTACACAAACAAAATTTATGTCCTTTTTTCCCCACAAATAGAGCTTTCTTTTGGTGGTAATGGCAGTGATCAGCAATTTTTAGTGGGACTGCGACAATGCGGCGGACAATTTTGACACTTTTTTGGGACCAGTGACATTTATACAACGATTAGTGCTAAAAATAACCACCGATTAGTGTATAATGACACTGGCAGGGAAGGGATTAAGTGTTCCCTATGGAGGTGTTTCTAACTGTGGGGGGAGTGAACTGACTGGGAGTAGAGAGATCGCTGTTCCTGATCACTAGGAACAGCAGATCTCTCTCTCCTCCCCTGTCAGAATAGGGATCTGTTTGTTTACATTGACAGATCCCTGTTCTGGCTCTCTGTGGAGCGATAAACGGTGGCCGGGGTACATAGTGGTCATCAGCAACAAGCATTGGCGTTGCGTGCCTGCTATTGCTCTTAAAGCAGCCGGCATACACCTATGGTGATTCGTCCAGCCGTGCCAACCTGCCGCAGTATAATGACGGCGGCTGGTTGGCAATCGGTTAAATACACCTGTGAATGCCTATGTGCAAATGACCACATAGAGGTGGTTTTACAGGTATAAAAAAAAAAAAAAGAAAAAAAAAAGAAGAACACTGAATGCCTGCATAAGCAGCATTTTTTAAGGGCCTTAAGGGTAAACTTCTGTCAAACATGAAAATGATATTTTAACATGTAAAAGGGACTTTGTCAACCTCCCCAGTGTCTAGAGAGCCTGATGGTTCTTGGCAATGTGGTATTTTGACACTTGTTCCCTTACCCGTGATTATGCAGGACGAGGACAACAAAACTATAGGGGAACTGCATAACTTTTATTATGCATGTCCCCAATCATAAACAGCATAGACTAATAGTTTTATATTAAATAAATGCAGACCTCTGTAGAGGGGTGCAATTCAGAGATTGACTGGCAACAGTCCACTGGGCACAGCAATAAAACTACATTAAAGAACATCCAAGTCCAAGAACAAAAATATAATATACTGTATTTCTGCTTACCAGTCCTTAGGCATGTTGGCTGCATGTGTCTTTGCAGGCTTTTGTTCCTTATTTTCACCTAGTGACTTAATAAACCTTCCTGTCCTAGCGTGACAATGCTCACTAACTTTGGGACTGCAGTGTTGAGCCCTTTGGGAAGAATTGTGTCAGAACTATGAAGCACCTCCGCAACTTGGGGGTGTTCTAAAGTTCAGAGAAGAAATGGGCAGGGCTCTTTACCCTACTATTTTAATGTGAACAGGTAGAGTGCACAGAAGTCTGGATTTCTGACAGGATCATTTTTTTTATTTTTTTATTTTTTGCACTCAGATAGAACAAATTGCTTTCAATTGCATATTAAACAGTCCAAATGGGAGAAGTTCATTGCTAGTGTTTACATACACTTTAAACTTTAAGGTTCCACTGCTTGGCCTTTGGCAGTGTGAAGTTTTCTGAATAGCTTTGTCAGTTTAAATTTGACTTCAAAATAGATTTTAGGTTTTGCGTTTTTTAAGATAAGCAATGGTGTAGATCAATTGCATGGGGTGACAAACTGTCTCAAAAGGATAATACAGAGACAGACCGGAGGTTCAAATTTCAATGTACTCTACTTGTGACCCCAGAAAAAAAAAAAAAAAAAGTCACATCCGGTTTAGCTAATTTTATTTCACTAAAGCATTTACCCTCACTAATGTTTCTAACTCATAGAAGTTTTAAATAAAAAAAATAAAAATAAAAAAAAAGTATAAAACTAATAATGTACAGCTATCAATTGAAGTCAAGGTTAACCTCTAGACACATCAAGGGGTTGCAAGGGACAAGTGCCTTTTACTATAGAATAAAAGTACCGTATATACTCGAGTATAGGCCGACCCGAATATAAGCAGAGGCCCCCAATTTACCCCCAAAAAACTGGAAAAAATTATTGACTCGTGTATAAGCCGAGGGTGAGACATGCCTGTCCATCCCTGTGTGTCCGTCCATCCCTGTGGGTCCATCCATCCCTGTGTGTGTCCATGCATCCGTGTGTGTGTGTGTGTGTCCATGCATCCGTGTGTGTGTGTGTGTGTGTGTGTGTGTGTGTGTGTGTGTGTGTGTGTGTGTGTGTCCGTGCAGCCTACCTGTGTCCAGCCTGCCTGTGTCCGTCCAGCCTGCGTCCCGTCCAGCCTGCGTCCCGTCCAGCCTGCGTCCCGTCCAGCCTGCGTCCCGTCCCGGCCCGGCCCGTCCCGGCCCGTCCCGAGCCGAGCCTCCGTCCTTCAGCTCTTCGTCGGCGGCCATTCTAGGATTCAAAAGCCGCGCCTCCGTCGGTGATAGGCGGAACACTCACTTTCCCACTGACTGCTGTTCCGCCTATCGGATGTCCGTGATAGGCGGAACACTCAATTTCTCAGCAGCCTGTGTTCCGCCTATCACAGGCATCGTCTCATCCTCGTCCGTAGTACGAGGATGAGACAATGCCCGTGATAGGCGGAACACAGGCTGCTGGGAAATTCAGTGTTCCGCCTATCACAGGCGAAGGCGGAGCCGGAGGCGCGGCTTTTGAATTCTAGAATGGCCGCTGTCTGTCTGCTCGACACGCTGATCGAGCGGGCAGACAGCGATGACTCGAGTATAAGCCGAGGGGGGCACTTTCAGCCTCAAAAAAGAGGCTGAAAATCTCGGCTTATACTCGAGTATATACGGTAAAAGGAAAAAAAAAAGTCATTGTGCAATACAGGAGGAAATGTAGCGAAAGGCCTTTATGATCTTAAAGCGGGATTCCACCCTAAAGTGGAACCTCTGCTGATCGGATCCCTCCCCCCCTCTGGTGTCACAATTGACACCTTTCAGGGGGGAGGGGGGTGGAGATACCTGTCAAAGACAGGTATTTTCACCCACTTCCGGGCATAGACTCCCGTGGGAGTCTACGCCATTTCCTGCCCTGCCGCGCTGTCTGCTGGGACACACACGGGTCCCAGTGACAGCGCAGAGATTTCCTATTGCGCGGCTCGCGCATGCGCAGTAGGGAACCGGGAAGTGAAGCCAATTCGCTTCACTTCCCGATTCCCTCAGCTAGAATGGTGGCGACAGCAGCCGAGAGCCGAGCAATCGATCGGCCTCGGCTGCCGGCATCGCTGGAACCCGGGACAGGTGAGTGTCCATTTATTAAAAGTCAGCAGCTGTAGTATTTATAGCTGCTGGCTTTTAATATTTTTTTTTTTGGTGGAATCCCTCTTTAAGTTGTTATCCAAAACAAATTATGTAGAAAGTGGTCAGCAACTGTATGGCTAATTTCACTAAAGAGAACAAGGTGCTGTAGAGCAAGACTAGGCTCCCGTTCCAGCTGTGCCCACCACAGCAGCCAAGGCAGATGCCTCTACACTGACTCGGCTCAGAGGATAAAATAGAATGCATTTTCACAGACATACATTATTATTTAAAGGTACTTGTAGAACGCCGTCAATTTACACAGCGCTTTACATATACATTGTACATTCACATCAGTCCCTACCCTGAAGGAGCTTACAATCTAAGGTTCCCAACTCACATTCATATACTAGGGCCAATTTAAACAGAAGCCAATTAACAGCAGGTCTTTGGAGTGTGGAAGGAAACCGGAGTACTTGGAGGAAACCCACGCAAGTAGTTTCGTGGTTGGGATTTCGAACCAGCTGCTAGGCGAGAGTGCTACCCACTACACCACTGTGCTACCCAATAGATTTAAAGAGTCACGGCAATGTTTATTGACCCCACATCTCTCCATAAAGAAGACCTATCACAAAAGATTCCTATTACAAGGGATGTTTACATTCCTTGTAATATGAATAAAAGTGATGAAAAAAAAACAAAAAAAAAAAAAAAAAAACATTAATTAAAAAAACGCCCCTACCCAGGGAGCTCGTGTTCAGAAGCGAACGCACATGTAAGTCACGCCCACATATGTAAACGCCGTTCAAAGCACACGTGAGGTGAGGTATCGCCACGTGCGTTAGAGCGTGTGCAACAATTCTAGCACTAGATCTCCTCTGTATCTCTAAACTGGTAACCTGTAAAAATTTTCAAAGCGTCACCTATGGAGATTTTTAAATACTGAAGTTTGGCGCCATTCCATGAATGAAGGATTCCATGTAACATCTTTCACATTATACAAAAAAAAAAAAAAAAAAAAAAATGGGCTAACTTTACTGTTATTTAAATCATGAAAGCATTTTTTTAAAAAAAAAAGTGTTTGAAAAATTATTGCGCAAATACCGTGCGAAGATAAAAAAGTTGCCATTTTATTCCCTAGGGCGGTGATGGCGAACCTTGGCACCTCGGATGTTTTGGAACTACATTTCCCATGATGCTCCACCACACTGCAGAGTGCATGAGCATCATGAGAAATATAGTTCCAAAACATCTGGGGTGCCAAGGTTCGCCATCACTGCCCTAGGGTGTCTACTAAAAAAAAAAAAAAAAAAAAAAAAAAAAAAACAAACAAACACATATACGTTTGGTGTTCTGAGAAATTTTCTAGCAAAGAAAAAAAAAAAAAAAGATGATTTTTACATGTAGGAGATAAGTGCCAGAATAGGCCTGGGTATTGAAGTGGATAAAAAAATGTGATAAAGTGCTCTGTGTTACTACAAACAATACCCGCTCAGGTGGAAACCCTGTGGTGGAATGCCTCCAAATCGCCCGTCGTGCCCAACAGTACACACCACACTCAGATTACTTTGACCCATAGTTTTACCACGCAAGTCAAGAAGCGCACAAATTACTCCTAAGTGATATGAACTCAGCCCCCTTTAAATCACTATCCCGCTTGTTAGGGTCTTTAGCAATGCCCCTTCATATAGCTCAGGGAAGGTGTGCCTCAGATATTACCGTAAAGGAAGGAGAGACTCATACAGTGTAAGAAAGTTTATTAAGTATTAAAGTATTGCACTCACATACAAGGACATAACATAACTGGTGGATGTGACATTACCCTGAATTCCCACCCCAGACTAATGATGAAATGCGTAGGACGGGGCTTTCAGGTGAAAACACTTGTCCCAAATGCACAATGGCCACATTGGGTCCAGTACTTCCTGGTTTTGTACAATATGGTGGTTATAATGGAACACACCTCAATTTACAGTTTCAAAGCATTAATTTCAGGGCTATTTAAAAAGATACAGCAGTCGTCATAAGAACTTGTCAGCCAACTGCACATAAACATGGGGATAAAAAAAAAAAAAAAAAAAAATCAGCTCCACCTAGTCCTAGTGCCTTCAATTAGTTATAAAGAAAGATGTTCTTAATTGATTGGCATATACCTGTAATAGCATGGAAATTCATTTTGTGTATTTATTACAATTTAGTGGGAAACAAAAAGTGCAAATTCAGCTTAAATTAAATACATTCTTTACTGATGTGTTTATACCCACACAATTTCCTTTAGGAAATGCGATTCTGGCTTTTCCCTAGTAAAATTTGCTTATGCTGTTAAGTAACTTATTAAACTGTGAGCACATAGCTCTAGTGTGCTTATGATGTAAACATTTCCCCTAATCGGCTAACCTTTCCTATTTCTGAACTTCAGTCAAAATTACTAAATGCACAATCAAAATACATATGCATAGTGCAACTTGAACTTTACTGTATAAATGCAAGACAAATCGGTGTCAGTAAAACGGTAAAAGGGGTATGCAACAAGCATAAAGCCCCAATACACACTATCAGATTTTCTGCTGATTTTTTCCTTCAGATTTACCAAAACCATATAATATGAGGTCAGACCTTAGAAATTTCAATTTGTATGCAATCAGGCAGGCCCTTGCACTACATGGTTTTGGTAAATCTGAAGACATAAATCAGCAGAAAAAAATCGGATAGTGTGTATGGGGCTTAAAAAAGTATAATGACAATGACAATGAAACTAATGTAGCACAAGGCTGCCCAAGGGTAGTTCCTGCAAAGGCTGCTAGGTGGCAGCACAATACAGAACAGTATCTAAGAGACTAAAATACAAGAATAAAATCACTATAAACAAACAGCACAGTACAGTCTGGTGCAGACAGTTACTTGTGGTACTTTGGGTGGTTAATACGTCTCAAGAGGCTGGCTGTAAGGCTCTCTGGACAAGCTTCAAAGAGGGGAGGCAGAAGGAGTAAATTATGGATGCCCAGGTAGTGGCAAAGTCCCAGAGATGGGTATACAAGAAGATAGCTGAAACAGGGCCACCAGCCAGCTCAGGGTCCACCACAGTGACTGGAGCTTACGATGAAAACATGCTCCTGTGCACTCATCCAGGGGTCAGTACACTGGGAATGAAGGACACCTTCTCACTTGAGGACAGTCACTGCTGTTCCATCAGGCGTGATCTTGCCATACCCCTGGGACACCTGGGGGAATGGGGGGGGGGGGGTGGAGTCCTGGGGATTTTGGGAGCCCACTGGTTCATTAGGAAAATGTATTAAGAAAAAGGGACTTGCACCCTCTGCTGAGTTCTGGACCCTTTTTTGTCGCTCGAATCGGGCAGATTTGGACGTTTTTCTTTTTTACATTGGTGACCTTTTGCCCTGCACAAAATCGCGGCAAAACACGTCGCAAAATTGCTGTAAAATCATGCGATTTTCTGCCTGAAAAACACTATGCTCAGGTCTGAATGGGGCCTTAAGAGTGTTTCCACGCCACTGCATTGTTTTGCAATTTTTTTCAGCATAGCTCATAATTCACATGCTTACTGCACTGTAGGAGAGTGCCTGTATATAGATGTCTTGGTTTTGCATGCTTTATTCATAACAGAACTTGACATTTCTAAATAGGATGGCATTCAAAGCTGGATAACCAGGGCAGGAAAAAACTAAAGATGGATGTAAATAGGCAGGAAAACATTTCTTTACTCATCACATTCTACAATTAAACCTGAACAAAGAAAAAAAAAAAAAAATAAAATAGTATGAAGATGTGCCCTGAGCCAATATCAAAGGAATCAGCACACATCTTTTATTTATATAAAACTTTGAATAAGATGTTATCAAACTGCAGCTGAGTAAAATGAGAGAAAACCCCAGGAACTAGGCCATTTATGATGGAAATATTTCTTCCTGGTACTGTGACACTAATGGTAGGAAGTGGGTGTCACACACACAAGGAAAACACTTTAGAATCCTGTGGAGTACATCATTTGTAACTTGATCAATGGATAGGACACAGCACAAGTTTCTATATGTAAACAAACCATATGCTTGTTACAAGTAGCAGCTGCACACAATGGCTGAACAATACTTCTATAGTGTTCCTGTTGACAGCAGAAAGGGGAAGCAGACCATTTCTTAAAAGCGGCACTAAACCAATGGATTTAACCCTTTCTCTAAACTGTTACAATCAATGCTAGTCGTGAGTGATAACTGACAGTTGCTTGTGCGCTCAATCAAATGACCATATCATAGATATGGCTGGTGTCATACCTGATCACATGTGCAGCACCATGGCAACTACAGATCAAACAGAAGCCAGTTGGCAGTAAAAGGAGGGTGGGGGGGGGGGGGGGGTAGCTTCAATTTAAGGCCTCATGCACACTGGGCTTAAAGTGGATGTAAACCCTCACATATACCCAGTGAAGTGAACAGCCTCAGATAATACACAGAAATGGAACAAATCTCAGCTGTCTTCTGTTTTATATACTGTTTAGAAAGTGCACGTCCTGTTAGATGTTTCACTTCCTCATTCCCCTGTAGGAGTGGATTATTGCTAGACACAGACAGCTGATTGGAGGAAAGGCACACCAGCCCCTTCCCTTGCCTGTGTATAGTTTAGCAGGCTATTGGAAAGCTGTCAAAAGTTATTAGGCTAACAGAGGAACAGAGCAGAACACAGCTACAGGACTCAGTGCTTTGAAGAGAGGTACAAAAACACTGCAGATATATGTGCCCAGCTCAAATTTCACGAATCAGGTTTACATCCACTTTAACACCAGGTTTTCAGCCTGCAAAACCACCTCTATATAAGCCTTTAAGGTTAGATTTACTAACGGGAGAGTGAAAAATCTGGTGCAGCTCTATATAGAAACCAATCAGCTTCCAGGTTTCCTTGTCAAAGCTTAATTGAACAAGCTGGCGTTAGAAGCGGATTGGCTACCATGCAGAGCTGCACGAGATCTTGAACTCTAGTTTTAGCAAATCAACCCTTATGTGTACACACGCACACACAGGCATTTACAGGCGAATTAGAAGAGAAGGGTTTACACAGGCTGGTTTACACCACACATCAATGGCATGTTCAGGAAAGGAGCCGGATAGCAGCAAAAATGCTGAATTCAGCTGGAGCTTTAATGCGTTCCATTGGCCACAATAAAATATTGCGGTCCATGGAATCCATGAACACTCAAATGATTGACATGCCTAAACGTGTGCATTTTTTAAGTGGCTTTTTTCCTGCCAGGCGTTCAAAGGAGCAAGGCAAGCGCTCCATGTACATAAAGGCCCAAGAAGTTCAGAATAATGCAGATTTCATATCTGCATGGTCAACAAACAGATACACTGAGAAAAACAATTCTTTCCATTGGATTGTTATTCCCAATCTTTCATACATTTTAATCGAGCACTCCTGTCCCTAGATCTTACTTTATCCAAAATCATAAATGATCAAATAGTCATATCCATGAGCCTTGATTAATCCCTGGCTCTCACAATTTAAAAAAATAAAAATAAAAAAGTTAGTTATAAGCACTACCTCAGGTTTCATTTATAGAAGCAAAATCTAATTTAAAAATGGAATTATAAATTGTATCTGCTGAAATACAGCATTAATAAATATGGCCATATAAAAACTGATCACCGCAAACCAGCTAACCAAATATGAAAATTAGATGTAGATTTAAAGCTGAACTCCAGCTTTTGCTCCAATTATATGCGAGGCCACTGGATGTGCTGTATAAACTGTAGTCATCTGAGGCTACATACAACATACCGCAATGTGTTCCGGGGTCGAGCTGAGACCTTCCCGTTTCATACCCTGAATACAGTAGAGTCTGAGCCGCACTCCGCCATTCATAGAAAACCATGTATTCCTCCGATTGGCTGAATAAGAGACGGGCTGATGATGTCACAGCCATATGTGTGTATTTGGGTAGATTTCCCTTCACTTCCTGCCCAATAGCCAAAAACAAGAAGTATGAGGGAATCTCTAAATTAAGGTGATTTCCCCCACCCACCCCCTGGTCACCAGAACTAGTTTCACCATTAAAAGATTCGATTTATTTCCTGGAATCCCTCTGCTCAATATTGATGTAATACAAAATCGATCATTTGTAACAGGATGCATTACAATAGTTAGTAAATTTGGGCTTACACTATTGTAGTACTATAAAAAGTCCCTTTACAGTAACTCTTCAGTTTATTTATCCATCATTTTGGGGTTTAGATGCCACCAAGTTCACAGTGCCTACATTCCAATCATTTTCCTGTTGCAGCTAAAGGAAGTGAAAGGTGCTAAAAACTATATATGCATTTCACCTCCGCCAGGAGCTCAAAGACTGATCATCTTCAACTAGAGCATTTCATTATTAAAGCTTACCGATACCTAATTGTATTCAGTTTAATTTTCCAGGCCAAAAACTTTTTTTGCCAGTACATAAAATACTTGTTATTTCCTGTGAGCTGAAAAGATAAAGAACCGAATATTGCAGAAACCAAACGTAGAATGAATCAAGCTTTCATCCATGCTAAAATGGACGCTATAGATAAAAACCAGATGACAAAGTTTGATATCATATGGAAACCCTGGATTAAATATTATACGTCAGATAATATTGATAACCGAGTTTTATTGTTATGGTGATTAAGATTTTTTATAGAATTACAACATTAGATGATATATAAAACCTCCTCCGGAGAATTATTCCCTCCCCTTCCCCTCCTATATACCTTTTATGTTCTTCCCTTACTATATAATACTTACTATAAACATACTTTAGAAGTTATGGTCAAAACTTTAAAATCATATTTTCTTTTAGACATATTTATATTTTCTTGGGATTAAAATGTTTAAAACTCAGCTATAAGAATGTTTTCAAATTCTAAAAATATATAAGGCCATTTATTGTCATTCCCACGAGAATATCTTGAAATTCTTCTTTGCTTTGTATCATCCGTACTTCAATATGTCTACTTTTTATTTCTGGTATCACATAATTTGTCTTATATTCTGTACATGTAATTTATTTTAACATAAAATAAAAAATTTTGAATGAGAAAAGATAAAGAACCTCATCATTATTTAGTAAAACCCATCAGTCCACCATGTGTTGGATATGAACAAAGACAGACATACTGTATTTGTAGTCCAGTCTTTGTGGCAATCACAGCTGCATAGAGGCAGTTAAAGAATGAAGGAACAGGAAGTGATACATTAAAGTTATCATAAAAAGGGGAAAAAATGCCTAACTATAAATAAGAACAATAAATAAATAAAAAACCAATGCAACCACCACATCTTAAAGCAGCAATATTACATTTTTATTTCTGGGGTTAAATATGCCCTAAACCAGTGATGGCGAACCTTGGCACCCCAGATGTTCTAGAACTAGATTTCCCATGATGCTCATATACAGTGCATGAGCATCATGGGAAATTTAGTTCCAACACATCTGGGGTGCCAAGGTTCGCCATCACAGCCCTAAACTATGGATTATATCAAGCAATCTGCAATTTATGAAGATCTACTGCCAAGCCACAGCAAAGTCGCAAGCCTCCTCCTGGAATTTACAAATTAGGCATTTTCATGGCGCAAGGTGCAAAGAGTGCCCCTTATGACCATAGTACTGAGCTGTCATGTCATCCTACAAGGACATGACTTTTCTTAAGAAGATTTCCAGGAACTAAAAATAGCTGTGACTCAGCGAGGAGGTTTTTGGATGCAGAAAAAGAGTGAGATGGCAAATGCGCTGTCTACTCACAGCTTCTCAGCCCTTAATTTAGAAGGAGGGCAGTCACGAGCCACTGCTGTGAATCTGAGTCACTGGAAGAAACTAAGCCAGAACACATTACAAAGCCCAAACCACGACGATTCACCCAGAATACTTCCTTGTTAGAGGTCAGCAGAGCAGCACTTGCTCCATACAGAGAAACTTAACTGTTTCCCACTCTGAGCCTCTACACTGAGCTCATTACGGACAAAATGTCTTAACAGAAAGGATTAATTCTGTGAAATGCCACGTACTCAAGCTCTGGATCGGTGCTTGTAGCATAAATCTGTGTAGGAACTTACAGTCTGTTCTCAGAACAATAATAGGAAATGGAGGCTGTATTCCTTACACAATGCTAAGGGCGCCAACAATGGGTAGTTATGGCAATTGCTCTATTGCATTTACTGCCTTCTCTAATCCCTCTTACCGAAATCAGGTTGCAACAGAAAAATTGTCAGTTTGGATTGAAATACCATTTGTGGGGAGATGAAAGTGCCCTCGTCTCCAATGCACAATGGAGCTTATTTTGTTGCCTGAAATAAATTGTCAACAGAATACAGCCCATTTGTTCTCTGGAATAGTGCTTGTGTTGGGACAGACCGGCTAAAGAAATAAAAGGATCAACATTTGTTTGTTTTTTGGAATCCTTGTCTGGTGTTTAGAGCTTCATCCTCTCTATACTCTCACTGACCATGTCACTATTAGGTACACATTGCTACTACTGGTTTGGACCCACTTTGTCTTAATTATTCGTGGCATAGATTCAACAAGGTATTGGAAACATTCCTCGGATTTTGGTCAATAGTGACATGGTAGCATCATGCAGCTGCTGCACATCCATGATGCCAATCTCCCGTTCCACCACACAGCTAAGGTGCTCTAGTGGATTGAGATCTGGTGACTGTGGAGGCCATTGGAGTACAGTGACCTCATTGTCATTTTCAAGAAACCAGTTTGAGATGATCTGAGCTTTGTGACATGGTGCATTATACTGCTGGAAGTAGCCATTAGGGTACATTGTAGTCATAAAGGGATGGCCATGGTCAGCCGTGGCATTTAAACGATGCTCAATTGGTACTAATGGTTCCAAAGTGAGCCAAGAAAAACACCCCACACCATTGCACCCCCATCACCAGCCTGAACTGTTGATACAAGGCAGGATGGATCCATGCTTTCATGTTGTTCGTGCCAAATACTGATCCTACCATCTGAATGTCGCAGCTGAAACAGACTCAGGCCAGGCAACTTTTTTCCAAGTTTTCTATTGTTCTATTTTGGTGAGCCTGTCTGAATTGTAGCCTCAGGTGTTCTGTGCTTAGCTGATGGTAGTGGCACCCAGTGTGGTCTTCTGCAGCTGTAGCCCATCTACTTCAAGGTTCAATGTGTTGTGCTTTCAGAGATGGTATTCTGCATACCTTGGTTGTAATCAAGTGGTTATTTGAGTTACTGTTGCCATTCTATCAGGGTGGATTTGATTTAAATAAAGTCCATTTAAATTAGGGCTGCAATAACAATTATTTTCATAATCGATTAGTTGGCCGATTTTTTCGATTAATCGTAAAATAAATTAAAAAAAAAATATATACAAAAAACTTAATATGCTATTTTTTTATTTAAAATAATAATGAAAAAAAATGGAGTGTTACACAGGTCATAATACAGGTATCCTGTCATGATTCCGGGAACAAGTATGATGGGGCACCATTGCTCCCGGGAACACCAATGATGGGGCACCATTGCTCCCGGGAACATCAATGATGGGGGACTAAGCCCCCCTAGGAAAATCAATAATGGGGTACTATGCCCCCCCCCCCCAGAAATACTTATGATCATGGGGCACCCGACATCACAGAAATTAATGTAGTACTACTGACTGAGCATTGTATAGCCATTAGCCGCTACCTTATCACTTCACATGTGCAGCTTGGCTCTCACAGCTGCTTCTTGCCTCTGTCTATTCCCTCGAGGAAGCAGCAGGCAGGACTGAGAATAAATCGGGGGGGAGCCAATGTCAGCGAGGAGGAGAGAGGCGGACGTGCCTGGTCACATGAGCCCTGCTGTATTCTCATGAGAATACGGTGGCACCACCGCCTTGTACACAAGAGGATTCTAACACTGGGACAGACGCGGCCGGACTGGTAGGGAGGAAGGTGTGGACCAACTAATGGATGATGAAAATCGTTGGCAACGATTTTCATTATCGATTTTATCGATTAATCGTTTTTAGCCCCAATTTAAATCACGATTTAAATCGCTAGTAAAAGGCTCGATTTAAATGGACTCAATTTAAATTATAATTTTTAAAGAGCAACTGTCATCTGTCCCGCAGCGGCTCCTCCTCTGACAGTCCCATTCACTTTTACTTTGGTTGTCTACGGTTTCCAGTCAGTGGTCATTACAGCACCCAGCATTGCTGCAGCCATTTTCAGGAACGTGTGTGTGTGTGTGAATATTGCATTAGGAAGGAAAAAAAAAAAAAAAAAAAAAAACACCTGACAGGGACTTTTGCCATTCTCTAATCTATAAAATTGTTTAATACATTTTCATTCCTTTTTGCATCTGTAGTAACAAAAATCTCAAGGTGGTGGGATGACTACTGCATTCCACCTGGACCACAACATGCACTTATGGCCAGTAAGGGAAAACTGGGCAGGAAATGTAGTCAGCAAATTAGAGCAAAGAAAACACAAAGCTGCACACACATAGAAATGGTCTAAAAATAATTGTGCTATATTTTTGTATACAGACACAGAAAAAGGACACAGCTACTGTAATCTGCATAAATTGTTATATACACTGAATATTTTTGGGTGTTTTACTTTCCCATACAAGTTGTTGGGAAACCTGTTTGAAGCAGGTCAAAATGCACCCGTCAAATTCTGAATGATCTCAAACTGATGCCATCAACACATGTCCTTATTTTTGTTGGCGACAGCCTTGTGCCTCCTTTCTTGAACAGATCCCCTACCAAATCAGAGCAGAACAGGCGTCACATTTGTGACATCTGTGTCTGTCAATTTTTGCTGCATTTAAAAACCAGATGGTTTCTGTACCCATATTTGACCTATGGGCATCCCTTTACATCCAATTACCCCAATGCATCACGTTTAAGACCAAAAAATTAATAAGGACCCAAACCTTTTCAAATTTTTTTTGGACCTGGACAGGCTTCGGGGTAATCAGATGTAAAGAGGAACAAGTCCAGTTACATATGGCAGCCCCATAGACTAACATAGAGCTTCCAATCAGGTCAGCTCGAAAAAATTACAGGCGGACCTGAGCAGACCACCTCTGCGACAGGGGTCCTTAGCCTTAAAGTGCCCTTACTGGCTTTTAATGGCAGATTAAAGTCTTAAAACAGAAAAAATGGCACCGGAATATGCTTTTTTTTCTGAAAGTAAAAAGCAGACATGGGCTCATCTATATTGCAGTTAAAAAAAATAAAACACACACACACACATCACAACCACCATCACCACACACCACAGTTTTAATGCTTTGCCCAACAGGTTTAATGTGTTTTATGCAATTTTATAAATGGTTTTGCCAAATTATGAAATTCAAGGCATGATAAAGTATGCAAAATGTGTTTCCAGGCATTGCACACAAAAAATAAATAAATAATAATAATTAAAAATTGTAACCCATTCCTATAGAGGCTCAAAAAAACTTGGGAAATGCAACAGCTGTGTCCCACCATGTACTGCCACACAACATATGGGTGAAAGTGGGACAGACTGTGTAAAGGAGTCATGTCTACAATTCATGAGGAAGGAGGCATTGGTGAAAAGTAAGGTCTTGGCATGTTTGAAAACCAGGAAGCTGCAAGAACGGGGAATTTTACCTTTCGATAAAGCCACATCACCTACACTGCAAAGCAGTCTACTACAACTAGAACAGAGACGCAGGGTTCTCAACAAACAAAATCAGGAAAGTACAGAAGATACTGTGTTGCTTCAAGCAAGACATACCTGCCGGAGTCAGTACAGAAAGTATTCTTTATATCTTTTTGGTTCAGTTTTGCATAAAGGTCAAGTTCAATCGGAGATTATATGTTACACATTATAGAATGGACAAATGTAGTATTTTGGAGCTCACAAGTTTAACCCAGGAGCCTACAAAAACTTGGCAATAGAAAAAAGGTTTAATCTACATTTTTGAGGGGGCATTTGCTATATAGCTTCCAACTGGGATTTTCCCCATCTTCATTAAAAGTTAAAAAGGTAAAAGGTAAAAGTTAAACAATGGAGAATGTTTAGCCTTAGCAAAATAAATATAGCTTAGTGAATTAAAAGAGTCAAGAAAAACATCTCAAGTTGCCCAAAAGCTCCTGGGTTACACATGGCATGCATCCCAAAAGGTCTCTAAGGCTGTCTTAGTTGTGATTGCAGCTGGCCCTGTCATAATGCACCATGGTGCATGAGCATCATCAGGGGGGCTGGCTGCAAGAACCTGGAAGAGACAGCCCCCTCCTGTCAAAAAAAATAAAATAAATAAATAAATAAAAAAAAAAAAAAAGGTGGTGTCACAGGGCTGGGTGTGCAGCAGCAGAGTGCAATTTTACCAAAGTTTCACTGGGTGTGCGAACATTTTTTTTTTTTAACCCGTTCCCGGACCAGCCACCGCAGTTACACTGCGATGGGCTGGGCAAGGTGTCGTAGCTATGGGCAGCTGCGACTATCTGAGTTGCTTCAGAACCAATCGGTCTCCAGGCCCAGACCAATGTCTTCTGTCCGGGACCTGGTGATCAGTCCTGGCGAATGAAATCCTTCCCCTGCCTGTGTAAGTGTAAACACAGCAGGGGAAGTAATGTCATCTCTCCTCGTTGAAGTCGTTTCATTTGAGAAAGGAGAGGAGACATCAGGGTAAGTGCACCAACACTGACATCAGTTCATGTAGGTACACTTGTCACACGTCGATCGCCCCCCCCAGTTAACCTCTTCACCCCCTGTCACTGTGTCACTCAGTGTACTTAGAGGTAGGTCCACATGTGGGGGGGTTTAATGATCCAATGATCACCGTATTAGTGTTACAGGCGAAGCTGGTTAGCTAGTTTTTTTTTTTTTTATAGCGTCAGGGCATCCGCCGTATATTACCTAAATAAAAGGTTTAACCACCTGATCACCCAGCGGTTGGTTTTTAGTGTCAGATAGGATCTGCGCTCCCCCCCCCGGCTGCGTCAGATTAGTGCCAGTAGAGCCAACACCCAAACACGCACCATACACCTCCCTTAGTAGTATAGGGTCTGAAAGGATCAATATCTGATCAAATCTATACTAGCGTCCCAAGCAGTTTAGGGTTCCCAAAAATGCAGTGTTAACGCGAGCAGCCCAGATACCTGCTAGCACCTGTGTTGAGCCCCTCCGCCCAGCCCAGGTGCAGCATCAAATCGATCACTGTCACTTACAAAAACAATAAACACATAACTGCAGCATTCACAGAGTCAGGCCTGATCCCTGCAAACGCCAACAGTTTTTTTTTGTAGCGTTTGAAGCAGTCACTGACAGTCGGGAGCTCTTTTTTCCTGCAAGTCTCACTATTGTGCAAGTAAATTTAAAGACCAAAATGTCAAAATTTAAAGGTACAGTAGTGAAGAGGCCTACACGTTTCTGAGCATGACAGATAGTGAAGAGGAAGTCACCCATCTGTCAGATTCAGGCTCAGAATACGAACCGGTAGACAGAAGCAGCACCCTTTTTATTTGCGGTTTTTCACGGAAGATCTCTATAGATCTATTGTGGACCAAAGCAATTTGTATGCTTGTCGCCGATAATGCCCAGTTGACCCTTGCCAGAGATTGGAAACCTATTACAGTTTCCAAAATTTAAGGCCTTCCTGGGCCTATCCCTCCTCATGGGCATAACTAAAAAGAGTGAGTTGCGGTCATATTGGTCCACCGACCCAATTCACTATATGCCCTTGTTCTCTGCATCCATGACCAGGACACGATATGAGCAGCTCTTGCGGTTCATGCACCTTAATAATAATGAATTATGTCTCCCTCGGGGTGACCCTGGATTTGATCGGCTCTACAAAATTCGGCCCCTCATAAACCACTTCAACCAGAAGTTTGCAGCCTTATTTACTCCAGATCAAGTTGTCTGCGTTGATGAGTCCCTGATTATGTTTTCTGGCTGCTTGTCTATCAAACAGTATCTTCCCAATAAGTGTGCCAGATATGGGGTCAAGATGTCTAAGCTCTGTGACAGGGCAACAGGCTATACATATCGTTTACAAGGGAAAAGATAGTCATGTAGAGGCGGAGAACTGCGCAGACTACATAGGGAGCACTGGTAAGATTGTGTGGGACTTGGTGTCGCCCTTATTCGGAAAGGGGTGCCACTTGTATGTGGACAATTATTACATGAGCGTGACACTTTTTATTCACCTTTTTGATTGTGGAAATGTGGTACCGTGCCATCTAATCACCGGGGCTTCCCCCAAAGGCTTGTAGAATCCCTACTTAGAAGGGGGGGGGGGCTGCTTGAAGAGTAATAATTTGTTAGCAGTGAAGTGGAGGGGTTCATGGAAAGTTTTTGTTCTGTCCTTCCTTCACGCAGATACGACAGTCCAAAGTTGCTGGAAAATTAAATTTTTTCCACATAAAGTAGTCATTAGATATGCAAAATTATACCCCCAAATACATTCTGCTGTTTCTCCAGAGTAAAGGGGATACCACCTGTGAGACTTTTTGGGAGCCTTTTTGCTACACGTATTAACTTCCCGACTGCCATATAACAAAATGATGGCCAGGAAGAGGTTTCATTATCGTATGCCGGAGGAGGCATGCAGCGCGGCAAAATCGGTGGCGTGTCATGTCAGTCTGACACACCGCATTTCTGATCGAGATAAAGAGCCTGACGGAGGCCCTTTACCATCTGATCAGCTGTGTCCAATCACAGCTGTCCACAGTATAAAAAAAGAGGAAAAGCCATGTATCTACTTTTCCTCTACTCGCACTGACAGACGCAAGTAGAGGAGAGCCAATTGGCTGCTTTCTTGACCGGGGGGGGGGGGGGGGGGTGTCTGCACTGATAAACTGCTTACCGACCAACCGCCTCAGTTGTACTGCGGCAACATGGCTTGTTTGCACAAATCTCCGTCATGTTACATTAATTCCAATTTTGCCTACTAAACTGGCCACCGTGGGCACACCCCCTGCTCGCCCATGGAGCTGATGAGAGTGCCCAGCGGTCACAATCGCCGCTGGGCTCCTGCTATTGCTCGGGGCACACCGAGAACCGGGATGTGTGTGTGTAAACACACAGGTTCCGGTTCTCCAAGGGGAGAAAAGACAGATCGTCTGTTCATACAGAGTATGAACAGCGATCTGTCATCTCCCCTACACAGTCCCCCCTCTTCCCCTTCAGTTAGAACACAACCCCTTGATCGCCCCCTAGTGTTAACCCTTTCCATACCAGTGACATTTTTACAGTAATCAATGCATTTTTATAGCACTGATCGCTGTATAAATGCCAATGGTCCCAAAAACTTGTCAAAATTGTCCATCGTGTCCCCTATTTTGTAGACACTAACTTTTGCGCAAACCAATCAATATATGGTTATTGCAAGAGAATACATATCGGCCTAAAATGAAAAAAAAAGTTTTTTTATATACGTTTTGGGGGATAGTTATAGCAAAAAGTTAAAAATATTGCATTTTATTTTTTTTCAAAATTGTCTTTTTTTGTTTATAGCACCAAAAAAAAAAAAAAAAAAAAAAAAAAAAAAAAAAAAAAACACAGGGGTGATCAAATACCCCCAAAAGAAAGCTCTATTTGTGGGGGGGGGGGAGGACAATTTTGTTTGGGTGCAATGTCGCACGACCGTGCAATTGTCAATTAAAGTGACGCCGTGTCGAATCACAAAAAGTGCTCTGATCAGGAAGGGGCTAAAATCTTTTGGGGCTGAAGCGGTTAATCAGTCTAGAAATCATTGCCCATGAGTGATGCCTGCCAGTGCCTCTGATCAGTGTCATCCATCAGTGCCTATGCGTGCCCTCCAATGCCACCTCATCAGTGCCTGTCAGTGCAGCCTCATCAGTGAAGAAGAACACATACTTATTTACAAAGTAAATAACAGAAACAAAAGAAATATATTTTTTTTCTTCAACATTCATTTTTTTTTTTTTTATTGTAGTGCAAAAAATGAAAACCCCAGTAGATGATCAAATACCACCAAAAAACAAAACAAAAAACTATTTGTGGGGGGGGGGGGATATATAAAAAATTTTGTTTGACTGACAATTGCGCGGTCATGCGACACTGTACCCAAAGTGTGATAGCGCTGAAAGTTGGTCTGGGTGGGAAGGTGTATAAGTGCCCTGTATTGAAGTGGTAAAAAAATAAATAAATAGTAGGATAGTCAGGATATGGGAAAGAAGTTTTCAGCACACAATGTCATTCAATTGTTTAGAAGCAGTGACCTTGCAGATAAACATTTGGGCCACATTAGTGAATGGAGTTCAGAGGGTTTGCTTGTCTGAATGCTTACAAATCTGCTTTAAAGTATCCAAATCATGATGGAAAAAAAATAAAAAATAAAAACCACACCACACATTTAAATCTGTGTATTCCAACATGTTCATAAATACCCAAGAAAAAAAAACAAACAAAAAAAAAAAAAACACAACAAAAAACAAAGAGCAATGATTTTTGCGTTTCATATATTATTCCTCTTCCGATCTATACTGTGTAATACAAACAATGGGAAAACGGCTTCACAGTATCAATACCCCCAGACAATTTCCACAATTTAGTCTGCTCTGGTGGTTTCCATGCTGCCGCAGCCACCACTTGCTAGAAATTATAGCTTTCTACATTTCGTCTGTGTGATGTTATTTTGACATTTGTTATAATTGGAAAAGCACTTCCTTCCCTAGCAAATATATGAAAATCTTCATCTCAGCATGCAGTGGTTAGTAATCATCTCCATTTAAGAGCCCAGAGTTCGAATCATCCAGCTGTACATACAATAACAGGACATCTAAGAAAAATTACAGAGTTGCAGGACATATTTGAGGTCATTTAAACATCTTTTTCACAGTGTCAGGACATAACAAAGAGGCACTGTGCACAGAATATATTCTACACAACAGAATGGCCATTTACAGGATTGTGTAGCTCACAACCAAGGTCTCCTAGCTGTGGAAGGGTCACGTGGCAGTCCAGAGGTCAAAACAAAAAACAGCAAAGTAGTAATGCAATTCCTACAGAACACTGTTATCATACGGAGACAAGACAGGCATCACTCAGCAGGAGCTGCAAGTCCTGCTGGGGGGACCTGGAACAAAATCGCATTCAGAACAACCCACCCCTTCCCTGGGACTTGCTATGCACACAAACACAGCAGCAGTATTAGTAGTGAGATGCACAGGGGATTCTCATAGCGGAAGTGTATGAGAGGCAAGTCATATTAATGTTTGATGAAAAGTGTTTTTTGTACCAGATGATACAATTATGTGGTCTGACATTACACTACATTACTTTGTACAAAGTGATTTTGATCAAAGCTTTTTCTGTCTTATCAGTAGGAAGTGAGTGGCTAGGAGTTGTCAGGCAATGTGTTCTACTAATGTTCCCAATGCTACTTAATCATACAAGGAGTGTTGATCTGTTTATGCTATATTACTCATTCACAAATACTGTTTTTCTTTAGTATCCTAAATATAATGGCCTAGATTTCACAATGACTGTGGATGGGTGTACCAATTGTCAAATGTCTGCCTTTACCTCTATGCAAATTGCCTTTTCTTCTACCTTGTACTTGAAAGCCACCAATCCATGTTGATAATATGCTTAGTGGCCATAGAAAACTTGTCTCAACTAAATGGACCAGAGTGTGTCTTCATGCCTTCCATCAATGACCAGACTGATATTTAATCTATATTACTTTATAAATGCATGCTATTCATTTGTAGACTGTACGTTTTAGACATCTAGTCTCCGTTACTGATCATTCAACTCTGTATTGTTACTGATGGTTTGTGGATGTGGCTTAGAGATGGAAAATAATGTTTTCTGTGCAGGCTACTTAAAGTCTCTAAAGAATTTTAAACCGATAAAAAATTATAAAAAAATAAAAAATGATATATATATTATATATATATATATATATATATATATATATATATATATATATATATATATATATATATATATATATATATATATATATATATATATATAATTTTTTTATTTTTGCTGGATGTTATATAGCATTTTGGGCAACTGCACCTTGGGAGGTGCATACATGCCCCAGATGCGGAAGACTTTTCCAAATACATATTTTGTATTCAAAACGTTCCAATTCCTATGGGTTGATCCTACGAGACAGGAGACCGTTGTGGGACCTTTCCTGTCTCGGGGTAAAATAACAAAATAGACAAGGAATATCCATCCTGGCCAATTAACTTTACTCTGAGAAAGCACAGCAAGGGAGTGTCACCTTGGGCGGTGGAGGGATACCAATGTTCCTTGCTAAAACTCTTTAACAGCAGACCCAAACATGTCTGTAGGAAGTCTACAATTGTTTAATGACTAAAAAATGCCATAAGTCATATAGGGAAGCTTTGAGAGATGCCAATTTATTTTTATCCAAAAATAGCAAATCTGATACATAAAATATAAACAGATGCCAACAATTCACATTGTTCACTTGCAAACTGGATTATGTGGTCTGGTTAGCATTATGCCCCATTTCAGACTGTCTGTATCCAGGGCTGATCATGTGCAGGTAATTGCTCCACGAGTGATTACATGTGAAAGGCAAGGAATAGCTGTGGGTGCTGTCAACCTTCTGATGTTTTCAATGGGTATTCTGCCCACTGCAACCTGAAGGCAACTCCTGCTGGATCACCCGCACTCTAAAATCGCAAACTATGCCAGTTGCAAGTGTGTATGGGGCTTACATGCCTTGAGTTCAGCTTTCACCCCCCCCCCCCCCTCATTAAAACATAAGCCATTCAATTATGAGAAATCATTTAATCTTTTCTAAAAGACAGCGAGAAACTCACTAAGATTTGAGCAGACAGAATCTGGAGCAGCTGATTATGGCAACCAATCGGATTCTATCTTTCACTTTCATGGCTTAACTAAACAAGCTGAAATAGAAGCAGATTGGTTACTATGCCAAGCTGCTGCAGATTCTGTCTGCTCAAGTTTTAAAAAATAAATACCCCCATTTTTGGAGGGGGTCCTAAATTAAACATCCATATTAGACCCTCATCTAGGACCATTTTTGTAAAGATTAAGATAATTCTTGGCTATTTGTTTACAAAACAGAAGTATAAAATAGCCAAATCTGCCATTTGACAGCAATATAAATGCCATTTTTCTCTTTGTAAATGTCAGTTCTGCTATAGTAAGTTGTGTGTGTATATATACATACACACACACACACACACATATGCCTAGATAGATATATGTGTGTGTGTATATCTATCTATCACACAGATTCACCACTTCACAGGCAGGTTAAGGGCATCCCCCAGGCATTTTACGTAAAAGGCTAAGTTCACCTTTAGGTAAATGTTACACCCATATTTAGAGTATAACTTGTAACATGTTCCCAAGCACCTTCACACCACCCCCCCAGCTTTTTTTTTTCTTCCTAGTTTTGGATAGAGTGGAGAAGGATTAGAATGCCTGTCAGTTTTTATTTCTGTCTGTGCCCTCCACCTCCCATTAAGGAGATACACCCTCTCCATTTGTCCTGTTTACCACTGAGAGTGAAAGAAAAATCCCAACTCTTAGGTTGTCTCCAGAAAAGCAAGAGGGGAAATCTTTCAATGGGGATCTCAGTTCAGATAACCTGGGGGTCCCCAAGGAATACCCTTACTCTGCAGGTATTTCCTCTCACTTCCTGTTTTGCTATGGGACAGTAAGTGAAAGAGCCAAGATAAGACAGTGAAACACTGTCTTATCTTGGCTGAGGTTTACTTTTAAAAAATACTAATACTGATCAGCCATTAGGGGTGCCTGCTCCTTCCTTAAAAAGTGTTACTAAACCCACAACAGTAAAAAGCAGTCTGTATATGCAGTAAAGCACTCATTATACCCACTGTGGAACCTAAGGGATTAATCCTCTGCATTGTGTAAAAAGGTTGTTTTATCTTGTCTTCTTGGATCTTCCCTTTCTTTTACTGTCTCCAATCCATCTGCTTATAGTTCAGAGCCTTGGAAGCACTCTGCATATGCTCAGTTTGATGAGTACTGCTAGAGAGTTTTTTTGGGGGGGGGGGGGGTGCATGTGATCAGCACAGGGCCA
The DNA here is from genome assembly GCF_037356315.1 of Lithobates pipiens. NCBI lineage: Eukaryota > Metazoa > Chordata > Amphibia > Anura > Ranidae > Lithobates > Lithobates pipiens. Next base: position 472,566,773 of record NW_027507758.1, on the reverse strand, counting down.
ATCCGCACTGTCCAGACAGAAAGTCAAGGGTCATGCAACTCCTCCTACAAGTTTTAAACAGTGCCCGGGCGGACACTGATAGAAGTCATAAGACAGATATATACTGCTGATGAGAAAATGTATTTAGCAGTTTCTATTTACAAAAATAATTGCATTTTCCACAGTCTGTGTACTGTGCGAGACCAAATATAGTGAATGTAGAGTCCTGGGTTTAGTAATACATTAACCACTTGCTGACCAGCCACCGCAGTTTTACTGTGGCAGAATGGCACGTCTGGGCAAAACTACCTTATGCAACGTCACTTTGCCCTGTGGCCACTAGAGCTGCTCACCCCCGGAGCCGATGCAAGTGCCCGGGGGGCGCGAACGCTCATGATACACCAAAAGCCAGGATCTGTATGTGTAAACAGAGATCTTGGTTCTCTGAGGGGAGAAGAGACTGATCATGTGTTCATACAAAGTACGAACAGTGATCTGTCCTCTCCCCTAGACAGTCCCATCCCCCTTCAGTTAGAACACCAAGAGGGAACACAGTTAAACCCTTGATCGCCTTCTAGTGTTTAATCCCTTCCTTGCCAGTGACATTTTGACAGTAATCAGTCCATTTTTATAGTACTGATCGCTGTATAAATGCCAATGGTCCCAAAAATGTGGCAAAAGTGTCCAATGTGTCTGCCATAAAGTCACAGTCCCAATAAAAATCGCAGATCGCCACCATTACTAGCAAAAATAATAAATAATAAAAATGCAATAAATCTATCCCCTATTTTGTAGACGCTATAACTTTTGCGCAAAGCAATCAATATACGCTTATTGCGATTTTTATTACCAAAAATATGTAGAACAGATTGGCCTAAACTGAGAAAAAAAATGTGCAAAGATGCGCAAAGATGATCAAATACCACCAAAAGAAAGCTCTATTTGTGGGGGAAAAAAAGAACATCAATTTTGTTTGGGTGCAGATCGCGCACTTGTCAGTTAAAATGACAGTGCCGAATTACAAAAAATGGCTTGGTCATTCAGCCGCCATATCTTCTGGGGTTGAAGCGGTTAAAAGGAGGATCTTGGGTCATTTGTATAAACATAAGTCAGCAGCAACAAATACTGTAGCTACTGACTGTCAATAGACACACACTTACCAGTCCAGAGATCCAGCGTCGACCTCACCCAGGCTGGCCCTTTTGTGCAAAGTCTTCAGGTCCCGAAGGCTGCCATCTTGCTAGTTGGAAGGCTGCAATTTCCTGCTTCTTCACAGCTGGCTCCCCACTGTGCATGCACAAGTCACACATGGCTTTTTGAATGGACCTGCAGCCTCCTGAGATGCTTTCCTGAGAAGTCCTGCATTAACTGTGCATCCTTGAAGTTACCCAAAATTCCTTTGCCAATACAACATTTCTACAAATCTAGATGTCATCTCAAACATTCTTTAAGAAATTACACTACGGAGTTTTGACAACTGCCCTTTTATCTTTACATCAGTTCAAATAATGGTTTCTTAAATGCAACATAGATCACATTTTACTGCTAGGACGTTTGAGTTACAGGAACATTCCTTAGCTCATGACATTGTAAACTAAGAATTTTTAGTGTAAAAACAGGACTGTACAGTGTATAAAACACAGATTATCTAATGGTTAACCAAAGAAAATGTAGAAAACTGCTGATAACATAAAGCAGCTATAGGATGGTTGCTTTTCTGAGGAAGCCAAGCAAAGGAAGTGAGAACTCTAACCAGACTAAAGTATGCAACGTGTGTAAATACATACAACCTACATCTCACTTGATAAGTTATGGTAGATATATTACTTATAAAAAGAAAAGAAATAACAATGTATGCCCTAAAAACAATGGGTAACAATACAATAGATACCAGTAACTGAAAAAAAAAAATAGGCTGTATATTGGTGCAAAAAACCTTTGAAGGAGAGGAGAATCAAAGAGAGTGGAGTACAACATTTTTTTTTCACACAAATAGAGCTCTCTTTTGGTGGCATTTAATCACCCGTGTTTTTTAGGTTTTGCTAAAAAAAAAAATACTTTTTTTTCTTAAAAAGCTTTTCATAGTTTGTTATAAAATTTTGCAAACAGGTCATTTCCTCTTTCACTGATGTGTGCTGATGAGGCGGAACTGGTGGGACTGCACTGATAATCAGTGCCCCTGTTATCAGTGCTGATGTCCCTTTAATGCTAACAGGTTATCGGTGGTTTCTCTCCTGAGGAAAGAAAAGACGATAACCAACTTGTGTTTACTTCCGTGATTAGCTGTCATTGGACACAGCTGATCACATGGTAAAACACCATTGTGACTGGCCCTTTACCCTGATCTGTGATCAGCTGAGTCAGAAGGACTCTGATCACTGAGCACGTTGTGGGGGGGCATGGGCAGCACGATCACGGGAGGATGTCCATGGATATCCTCCCGAAACACCAAGCCCACACTATAGCTGTCTCTCGGCTACAGCACGAGCAGAAAGTGGTTAATCTATAACCCCGATGCTCAACCTGCAGCCCTTGGGGCCCCTGCAAACATTAGTCTGTGTTGCCCTATTGCCCTGTTATAGTAGTGATTTCTAGAAGTCTTGTGTAATATAATGGCATAATATAAGTATGTGAACACCAAATTAACTGGTTTTCTGCAGCAATTTTCCATAAAATGTGATCTGATCCTCATCTAAAGCAAGACATAGGATTATTCAGTTTTCTTTTCTTTAATCACAAGTTAAAAAAGAAAAGAAAAAAAAAAAAATAGGATTTTTATAACAGCTTACCTGTAAAATCCTTTTCTTGGAGTACATCATAGGACACAGAGCCTTAAGTATTTACTTAGTAGGTTACAGCTACCTTCAGGTGTTGACACTGGCACACCCAATACAGGAAGTTGACTCCCCTATATAACCCCTCCTCCTTCCAGGAGTACCTCAGTTTTTGTAGCCAAGCAATATAAGCAATAGACTTAAACCCCATAAAAAGAAGAGGGGCTGGACCTCTGTGTCCTATGATGTACTCCAAGAAAAAGGATTTTATAGGTAAGCTTTTATAAAAATCCTATTTTCTTTATCGTGCATCATAGGACACAGAGCCTTAAGTATTTACTTATTGGGACGTCCCATAGCAATGCTACTTAACCGGTTCCCAACCGGCGCACACCAATGTACGTTGGCAGAATGGCACGGGCAGGCATATTGGCGTACAGGTACGTCCAATCTTCAATGCCGCCCTGCCATCGCGAGCGCGCCGCCGTGCCGGTCGGGACCCCCGTGAGTCCGGATGCGGGTCCCGCGGACTCGATCGCCGCGGGCATACCCGCGATCGTCTCGCGGGGCGGCTGAATGGAGGAAATGCCGTGTAAACAGCATTTCCCCATTCTGCCTAGCAACTAGTGACGCTGATCTCTGCTCCATGTGATTGGAGCAGAGATCAGTGTTCACTAAATGAAAAACCAGCCCCCCTACAGTTAGTAACACATCCCTAGGAACACTTAACCCCTACACTACGACCCACTGGTTAACCCCTTCACTGCCAGTGTCATTTACACAGGAATCACTGCAATTATATAGCAGTGATTACTGTATAAATGACAATGGTCCCAAAAATGTGTAAAAAATGTTGAATGTGTCCACCGCAATGTCGCAGTCACAATAAAAAGAAATAAATAAATAAAATCGCTGATTGCCACCATTACTAGTAAAAAAAAAATTAAAAAAATTCATAAAAATTCCATAAAACTATCCCCATTTTGTAAACGCTATAACTTTTGCGCAAACCAATCAATCGCTTATTGCGATTTTTTTTACCAAAAATATGTAGAAGAAGATGTATTGGCCTAAACTGAGGGAAAAAAAAATGTTTTTTTTATATATTTTTGGGGGATATTTATTATGACAAAAAGTTAAAAATAATGCGTTTTCTTTCAAAATTGTCGCTCTATTTTTGTTTAGAGCGCAAAAAATAAAAACTGCAGGGGTAATCAAATACCACCAAAAGAAAGCTCTATTTGTGGGAAAAAAGGACGTCAATTTTGTTTGGGAGCCACGTCGCACGACCGTGCAATTGTCAGTTAAAGCGACGCAGTGCCGAATCGGAAAAAGTGACCAGCAAAATGGTCCGGTCTGTAAGTGGTTAAGGGGAGGGAGACAACCCGTAGGGCACCCCCAGACCTTGAGGGATTAGACTGCTGCCCGCAGCACACTGCGCCCGAAGGCGATATCCTCACTCCTCCTTACATCCACTTGTTAAAATTTTGGGAACGTATGGACCGAAGACCAAGTTGTGGCCTTGCAGATCTGAGCAGGGGGCCTTGTGATGCACTGCCCAAGAAGCACTAACCGCTCTGGTAGAGTGCGCCTTAAACTTGAATAGGGGGAATCTTACTCCTTAAATCAGGAGTTTGAATTATAAAACTTGCCGAATCCACTTAGCGACAATGGATTTCAACGCTGCCTGTCCTTTTAAGGACAGTCTTACAAATCTGAGCAGTTTTCTTTAAATTGATTTTCACTGCTCTCACTACATCAAGACAATGTAGTGATTTTTCTTCCCTGGAACATGGTTTTGGAAAAAACTATGGCAGGACAATATCTTCATTCAGATGAAAGCCTGAAACCACTTTTGGCAAAAAGCCTGGACGAGGGTGTAACACCACTCTGTCCTCATGAATAATCAAATATGGCTCTTTACAAGGGCAGCCAATTCTGAAACCCTCCTTGCGGAGGATATAGCAACCATAAGTATCAGCTTCCTAGTCAGGAGGACTAAGGGAACATGCTGTAATGGTTCAAATGGCGTTTTTTGTAACACTGACAAAACTAAATTCAAGTCCCAAGGGGTTAAAGTTGATTTAAATGGCGGAGTAATCCACATCACCCCTTGTATAAAACCCTGGACTACAGAATGCATAGCAAGCAGTCTTTGAAATAAAACTGATAAGGCTGAGACTTGGCCCTTAATAGTACTTAGGGCCAACTTCATCCCTACACCCAATTGTAGAAAGGCAAGGCTTCTGCCTATAATACATCTCCGAGGGTGCCAACCCTTGGATTCACACCAGGAAATGTAAGCTTTACAAAACTCTATAATATACAGCTCTGGAAACTGGTTTCCTTGCATTGATTATAGTTGAGATAACAGACCTGGAAAGCCTGCGCTTCTTCAGAATGTGGGTTTCAATAGCCAAGCAGTTTAGCATTCGTAAAGCAGGATGGAATCGGCCTTAGTGGGAGAGGCCAAGGACCCTCCACTGCCATCTTTACGATCTCTGCGTACAATTACTTTCTGGGCCATGCTGGTGCTACCAGAATTAATGGCTTTTCCAGCTTGATCCTGCAAAGTCGTCAAGGCAACAACTGAATCAGGAGAAAAGCGTAGATCAGTTAAAACTGATCCCACGGCGTTACCAGCGCATCTGTTCCATATGCGAGTAGATCCCTTGTTCTGGACACAAAGTTGACTAACTTCATTTTGAATCTGGACGCTAGAAGATATATGTCCAGAGTCCCCCCATCTCTGACAAAAAAAAAAAAAAAAAAAAAAAATCGGGATGAATGATTCACCTGGGAATAACTGTTGGTGACTTGTATAGTCCGCCTGCCAATTTTCTACTCCTGGATTGAAAACTGCCGATAGGGACGGGACATTCCTTTCTGCCCAAGTTAGGATATGGTTCACCTCTCTGAGCTGAGAGACTTTTGGTGCCCCTTTGTTGACTGATATAGACCACAGCCGTGGCATTGTCGGATTGAATCCAGACTGGACAATTCTTTTCAGAGCCAGATACGATCCTTCGAGTTTTGACCACCGTCTCGGGACAGTCTCTCTAGTACCGCTCCCCAGCCTGAGTTGTTGGCATCTGTCATTACTACTTTCCAGATTATTGGTCTGAAGGATTTCCCCTTCAGCAAATTCTGGCTTCGTAACCACCAACTGAGACTGAGACACTCTTGGGGACAGCTGCATTGGCAAGTCCAAAGCTTGGATCGTCTTGTTCCAAGCAGAGAGTATTCGGTTTTGCAACAGTCTTGAATGGAACTGGGCATAGGGGACTGCTTCAAATGAAGCTACCATCTTTCCCAACAACCTCATGCAAAGGCGAATTGAAGGATTTGCTTTTGCCCTGACCATCCGTACCAGCTCTTGTATGGAGCTGATCTTTGCAGGGGGCAAGAACACCATTTTCTGGGCTGTATCTATGATCAGGCCTAAGTAATCCAGCCTCCTTACTGGTTTTAAAGGAATACTTCTCTAGGTTGAGGATCCAACCGAGACTTTCCAGATAACTGGTTGTAATGCGTACGCTTTGCCTTAAGCGAGTCACTGACTGGTCTATTAATTGATCGTCTAGGTACGCCAACACTGTTATGCTCTGTGTCCTCAACCTGGCTAGAGGTGGGGACAGTATTTTTGTGAATACCCATGGTGCTGTGGCTAGCCCGAAGGGTAAGGCAGCGAACTCAAAGTGCCGTTGTTCCACTTCGAATCGAAGAAACCTTTGGTGAGCGGGAAATATGGGGACATGCAGATATGCGTCCCTGATGTCGATGGACGCCAAAAGTTCTCGACCTTATAAGATGGAGACCACTGACCTGATCGACTCAATTCGAAATTTGCACATTTTTAGATCCAGAATGGGCCTGACATCTTCATTTGGTTTTGGTACCGTAATCAGGTTTGAATAGAAACCTAAACCTTGTTCTTCTGTGGGGATGTCTAATGCTGTAAACAGAGAGATTGTCTTTTCCCTGGATCCTTGGGAACGTTTGATCTCAGAAAGTGAGATGGTGGAAACTCCCGAAACTCTAGTTTGGCAGAGGGAAACTCAGGGCAGATGGGCTCTCCACAGTGACTCCAGGATACAGACTTGTGCGAAATGCAGAAGTCTTCCCCCCCACCTTGGTGATTGGAGATGCCTCTTCACGAAGAGGTCTTAGTATTCTGTTTTGTAGTCTTGCGGCTCCAGGTCTTCCTTTGAGCCTGGGCCTGACCCTGACGGTGGAAGCCGTCGCCACTGCCTAAAGGCGGATGCGCTTGGCGCAGGAGAGAAAGTCCATTTAAATGAAGGATGTTTATACTTTCTTTTGACTGGCAAAAGACTACTTTTTCCACTGGAAATTGGATGCATTTATCCAAATCAGCCAAATAGTCGCTCCCCATGAAATGGGAAACTAGACCGTAGGTTATTGCAGGGTGCGTCGGCAGACCAACCCTTTAGCCTATGCATGTGTATTAGCACAAGTGCAAGGCGAGACGCCTGGTGAATGGAATCCTTTATAGCATCCATGGCAAAACAATGCTTTTGGTAAATTGGCCAACTCACTGGCCTGTTGTGCAGGGAGCTTGTTAAGGGCATCTGAACTGGTCTTTTAAAGACTGGCAGATGCCTATAGCTACAATTGCAGGCTGAGTAACAGTACCTGCTAAAGAAAAAGGATATTAACAGTAATTCCAACTTTTTATCTGTTGGATCCTTTAGCATTTGTGCATTGTCCACCAGACAAGTTAAACTTTTATTCACACTGGAAATCGCAGAATATACTGCTGGAACTTTTGGTGAATTTTCCTCCATAGGATAGAAAACCGAGACTCTTTGGAGGGAGAAAATGCTTATCCGAATGATGCCATTCGGTCTAGATAAGCTTCTCTAGTAATGTGTGGACTGGAAACGCATGCACTGGTTGTGAAGGTTTCAAGGAACCCAAAGAAGAAACCAGACTTTCAGCTGACTCTGTTAGGGGTAGTATGAAAGTGGAACAAACCATGTCCATAAGGATTTTTACCTCAGATTGTGAAGTTGAAACTTCAACTGTTGTTTCCTCTGAAGAGGAGTAATCGGTATGTTTTTCTTGATCATTTGAGGGCAATACTTCATCCTGTCCCCACTGCTCCCCTGGTAAGGGGTTTGGCGTGGGAGAGGGATCTAGCACGCTTATCCCCTTTAATGGAGGATGCGATTAAAGCAGCTAATCTTCCTTCTAAGCCCTGCAGGGCAGAGGAAAATGCATCTTCAGTCACGTATACAGGGGCTGAAGTGTGAGAAGCAGTTGCACCACCAATTACTTCCAATGACTCACCCTGGCTTGCCATGTCAGCCATCTCCGGAGAGGATGACAATGTGGAGGCATGTCTGGAGTTCCCAGCACCTGGAGGTGGTTTTGGTGCCTTGGTAGTAAGCCTTGAAGCCATAATGCAAAGCACAAAAAGCAAAAGGTACTCTAAGAACCATTCTATTTATTTGAACAATAGTAGGAAAAACAGTGGTAGCATAGAACAATCTAATGCTAAACAATACGATTCTTCCTGCACTACAAATGCCTGTGTAAACTCCTCACGTGCACCAGCGCTTCTGTGTCTTGTGGCAGCCTTGCTTCAGCTTCTCCGATAGACACTGTCTGTTTCCCAGAGTATCAGCTTTAAGCTTTTAAAAAGGTGTGAGCCTGATCGTCTTGCTAAAGCACAGGAAAGGGCGTGGCGCATAGAGTCACCTCAGAGGGGAGGCAGGGGAGGCACGCGGGGGGGAGGGGGGGGGAGGGTTTACACAGCCGTTTTATCAGCTTTTCAGATTTATGCTTGTTTAAACATAACATGTATCCAACTCAGTTTCCCCATTTCCCCCCCCCCCCCCCCCCAGCTGCTGAGAAACGCACTGTATTAGCACAGATTTAAACAGGGTCTATACACCATTACTCCCGCTAGAGTTTTTAAGGCATTTTACAATATGATTGAAAGAAAAGTCATAGGTGGACTTTGCAGTTCCTATGCTTTTCTCTTACCTTTTCCTTGCTGTAGGATACGGCTGTAAACAGACAGATCCAAACTTCACCCATCACAGCGGGTAGCGTGGTTAAACCTTCAAAGACTGGGGCCCCATTAATAGGGGTTCCACTCCTTTGGACCATGTATAGCACCCCTCAGGACAGCTTTAGGTAATGTAGCAAGTCCAAAAAAAAAAAAGAGTCCTGGTTCCTACGGTCCCGCCCTCAAAGGGGAGCGTTACAGGCAAAAACCTTGTTCTTCTATGAGAGGCCCGGCTACCATTCTGGAGCCGCAGTGGCAGGATGGATCCGGTTGTGGAGGCTTTTTAAATCCAGCATGGATCCCTCCTGTAGCTCCGCATAGCCTATCTTCACTTGTGCCAACACCTTTAGACACTGGCGAAAAAATTGAGGTACTCCCTCCTGGAAGGAGGGGTTATATAGGGGAGTCAACTTCCTGTATTGGGTGTGCCAGAGTAAACACCTGAAGGTAGCTATAACCCACTAAGTAAATACTTAAGGTTCTGTGTCCTATGATGTTCGATAAAGAAACGGATTCCCGCTCACTGCGCTATTGTATTCTGACGGCGGGGAGGATTCCCCGCCATCAGAATACAATGACCACTGTCGGCAGCTATAGAAAAGTCCAAGAGGCTAACTGTATTGAAGTCGACTGAAGCCAGAATTGGGCTTTAAGCAAACTGCATATTGTTGGTGCCCTTAGCAGGTTCTTATAAAATCACACCCATGGGTGATGCATTTGAATATACGGCATCCATTTAAAATTCATGGTCAGAGGTCAAAAAGTTACACCTCAGAGTAATGCAGAACAGAATGAACTGTCAAAACTGAACAGCAACCAGTTAGGTCCAGGAGATCAAAGCAAATGTATACAGTAAAAACATCACATGACAGCTATTAAGTATTATATGTTGCTCTGTACAACATTTGATGCTAGATCAAGGGCAAATAACCATTCTGGTAACAGTCAATCTCTTCACGATACACAGTACATAATATATGAAATATCCTTAAAGTGTAACGCTACTTTTGCGGGGATAAAATGTGGCAAAATTAACAAACATACATAACTGCGACACAAGCCATACTGTAATTTCGTATTAAAATACCCTTTCAGTTTTAATCTGCAGAGCTGTCATTTTCTCCAAAAATAAAATGTATTATGGCAACCTGGAAGAGTTCTGTACAGTTGGTGTACGGAACGCCTCCAGAGATGTAATTTGTGTGGTGATTTTTAGAGGGTTGTAATTTCAGTAATAAGTCACACTTTATTATGCTTGGCCAAAGCCACAAAATATCAAAAAGTCACATGAAAGTTGCATTGAAGTCACATCAAGTGGCAATGAAGCGTCACACTGGAAGTCGCACAACTATGGGGTTGCAGCAGTGTGATCCAAGCCTAAAGGCATCCTCTGCATCAAAAATTTTATTTTTGGTGAGCTGCTTCTGAAGAATTATTCTATTCTAAAAAGGAATGCAGACCCTGCTACTCTCCTCAGAGAACTATGCATCAGCGCATCATCTGCTCAATCATGAAAAAGTCATTCCCATTCAGAATCAGTATAAAAAAAAAAATTATATATATATATATATATATATATATATATATATATATATATATATATATATATATATATATATATATATATATATATATATATAAATTATTTTTTTTTTAATAATAAAAAAGGTTATAGAACAAACTGCTTTTTATTCAGAACAGAAACAGTGGACACACTCCTTATGGCTAGGTTCACACTGTTGTGGGTCGCACACGTTTCCATGTCCAAAACATGCTGCTCTTTTTTGGGGATGCGGCTGTATTTAAAAAAGGAAAGGTGAATCAGGCTGGGTTCACACATTTGCAAATTGGATGCGTGTTTATTCGCATGACAGGCAAGTGTGACCGGCTCTCAATGGATTGAAAAAGGGTCCAATGCGTCTTTGGGTCCGGTTCAGGTTAGAATTCAGGCTAAAATTCGGACCTAAATTGCTCCTGAACCAGTGTACAAGAACGCACCGGACCCAGGCACGAATCTGCGGCTGCAGATGTGTGAACTCAGCCTAAAGCTGAACACAGACAGGGAAATCCATTTTAATCCAGTAACACACTCATTTATTGTACTTGTAGGTTAAACAGATTTGGTCATTTCATGTGTTTAAATATTTGTATTCTATAACTGAAGGGAGGCAGGGCAGTACACTGAGCCACCCAGGGATCTACTGCATTTTCCAGTGAGGATAGCTTTTTCACTGACAAGAGGATTACAAAGATGACCTCATCATCAACTTTATGACCACTAACAGTTTAAGTGAATATTATTGATTTTCTTGTTATAATGGCATCTGAAAGTCAGTGGGATATATTAGGCATCAAGTACATGTTGTCCCTGAAATTGATGTCCCGAAAGCAAAAAAAAAAAAAAAAAAAAAAAAAAATTATGAGCATTGCAGTTAGTAGTGTATGGGGCTGTGTAGCCACAGACTGGTCAGGTTGCCATGCTAACCTGGGTCCACAACCAAAAGAGCCTACACTAGGCCCGTGAGCATCAGATTTGGACTACAGAGCAATAGATGGAGGCCTGGTCCAATGAATCACATTTTCTTTCACATCATGTGGATGGCCGGGTGTGTGTACAACTAGGCTTTAGGTCTACTGGACAAAAAAAATAAAAAATTCAAACCCGTAAATAATTCTCTTCTATTTTTATCTTTAAAAAGGTCCCACCCCAACCTGAAAATTAATAGTTCTGGGTAGATGCTAAAAATTTCAGTAGTGGACAGGATTCTATTATCTGTCAATGATTTCTACAATTAAACAAGCATACTTACACTTTGCATTGGTCGGTGTCTTCTCTTTAGGTCACACAGTTTCAAAGGTTGACTCTTTCCAACATGTCTAGAAGTTAGAGCATTATGGCTGCAAAAAGTACCTCTGCAGGAAGAATCTTAGCTGGAAAAATGATCTCTGGAAGGAAGATAAACAAGAAAACTAAATAACATGTCATAAACCCATCATGCAGTAGTTAAAAAGGAACAACTGAAACCAACAATACAAAAAAAAAAAAAAAAAAAAAAAAAAAAACACACACATTTCCTTGTGGCGTACAAATATTGCAAGATTCCTAACTATTACATAGTTTAAAAACAAGTGCCTTATATGAAATATGATGGATAGAACAGGCAGAGAAATAATGACTGTTTCTTCTTCAGTCAATGCTTCAATCATCTCTTTACAAATGCAGTTTGGTAGAAACAGAAGCTGGCGATGACTGAAGAAGCTTCCAGAGGATCCTAAGAGCAGTGTCACCACTTCTGGAAAGCACAGACCTAAAAAGCAAGTGGCACGTTTCCAAACACACAAAAGATGAATGTATTGTTGTGCTCACATACAGATCCCATAAGATGGAAGGAAAACAATACCTACACTACCACCGGTCTGAACAGACTTGATACATCCTACAATCTGATAAAATGAGACGCAACATGTCCAAACCTAAAACTGAAAATCGAATACATTACATTTTATTAGTTCTTGGATGTGGTGGATTTATAGTGTTTTTTTTTCCCCAGGTGTTTTACTTTATTTTCACCTGGTGAAACTGCAAACAGCACTTTCTGTCCTTTTGTATTTACTGTACTTATTTCTCCATTGTGTTTATGGCGGCAGCCATGGTTGTCACACAGCCTGGACTTTTTACATGTCTGCCTATGTTTATCCCCATTACATGGTGGATTCATGGGAGTAGGAGATCACATTCTAGTCTAACCCTTTAAAGAAAAGATTTGTATACTTACCTACTCTAAAGCCACTCCGGTCCAGTCACATGATCTCTCCAGCAGCGGCTTCAGTGTAGAGGAGAGATCACTGACAACAGTTGCAAACGCCTAGGAGATGTTGTCACCCATAGGCTTACTTTGGGGCATCCATTGTCGGCTGTTCCGCCTCTACATTGAAGCCATTGATGACAGCTGATCATGGGACCAGACCAGACAACTATAGGCATCTTTTCTTTACATGGTTAGACAGAATAGTCTCAGAATTAGAGTATGTTTAGCCTTAGTTAGATTTATAGTAAACATCCACTTTAATCTCACAGGAAGTGACAAGGGCACATAATTTCTGACAAGATTAATAAAAGTACTCTACTTGCTGAAAATGTGCTTGGCCTGAAAAAAAAAATAATGACGTCACCACTTCTAAAAAAGGTAGGGTAAGGTATAATATATAAAGTTTTTGTTTGTTTTAGGTTTTAATTACATTTTACAAATTACTTGTACCGGTAACAAACTTATTAGCCTGAGGCTCCATTCACACCTAAGCGTAGTGATTTACTGGAATTTAAGAAGCGTATTACAAGCGTTTTATAGCTTCAGCCATTTTTTTTTAACCAATAGAAAGCACTAGGGGAAGGCGAGGAAAATTCGGGCTGGAGAGCTGTTGAAAACAAGCGACAAAAACCCTCAAGTCAGGCATTGCTATTGAAGTCTGTGGGGTCAAAAATGCATTTAATCCATCAAAAATAAACTTTGAGGCGTTTTGCTTCAGGTGACAGAAAACACATATGTTAACAGGGGCCACTGAAATAAACGCAATTTGGCTTGTTAAGCGTTCTAGAGCTACAAGCAAAAAAAAAAAAAAAAAAAAATCACTCAACTGTGAATGGGGCCTGAAAGAACACAAGAATCAAAAAACACACCAAAGACAGATGTGGCTGACCAACATTAAAAACAAACAAAAAAAAAAAAAAAAAAAAAAAAAAACACATCAGTAAACTGCAAATGCAACCCGGGAAGATATTTTTCAGGAAGAACTGTGCCAGACCCAGAAAGCTCATTATCTTTCATTGGCAAATTTTTAGAATCCTCTGCTTGTCAGGAAGTAAAAATAGACACTGTTGTTGGATTTAACCTCTGTTGACTCTAAGCTACAAAAAAAAAAAAAAACAAACAAACAAAAAAGGCAGTTGGAGCATAGCTTCTGTTCTGACCTCCAATTTTGTTTACATGCGCTATTCTCACCTTTCATTGCAGTGCACTGTGTTAAAAAGAACAGATGTTCTGTCCAAGAATAGAAAGAGAAGACCAATATACGGCATGTGTACTCTGGGGGCAGACTCTGATTTTGGCGGTATAGTAATGCAAGCTCGTTAAACGTTTGCACAAGTTAATCCTAGGATCGTAACGCTACAGATTGTCACTGCTTAATTTAAAGCCATTTTTTGGATACATTGTATGGTCATACACTGGTGTACATGAGACCACATGGAAAAGGTTCCAAGGTTCTTTACCTATGTTTCTCATAAGTACAGATGTGCTGCTGTACAGACGTGCACGCACAATAAATGATCCCACTTTAAAGCTGGCCATAGATGGATCGAAATTCGGCTGGTTCAGCTGGACTGGCTGAAAATCTCAATCTAAGGATTTGACATTAGTTGAACAAAGATGTTGGAAAAATCAGTGGTTGCAGCCAATACACTGCAGTGCTGATCAGTGTATTCTGACCTAGGAGGAGCCCCCAGTGTCAGATTACATTAGTACAGCGGGTAGGATAAGTTTATTTCTTCTTTAATCATCCCCCTAAATGATAAAAAAAAACAAAACAAACAAAAAAAAAACCCATCTAGCCAAAAGTCAGAACATGAGCGCCCAGTGCCTGATGCCATCCATTGCCATTTACTTTTCTAAATAAATCATGTCTGTTCGCCTTGCACGTCTTTTAGCACATCTTTAATATTTGATAATATTTATAGGAGAATATCAAAGTTAATGCAGAGCTCTCAATAACACCAGCTGCATCCTGTGGTTAACAGCATTTCTGTGGTTTTTGCACCTAAAGTAATTTAGATTGAGTTTATGGAGTCTGCACAATAAGGATACTGTCATAGAAGATCTTTTCAGCCAAGTGGTATTTTAAAGTGAACAAAATAAATAATCACACGGACGATTCCACACCGAGCTGATGATAGCTGCATCATGTCACTGTAGTCACAAAGGAAATGACACACTTGAAGTACTTTTGTCAGACAGGAATGTGGACATAAAAATAACTGCTAGGAAGAGCTCCTATGTGGATCCAGCCCAGTGAGGGTACCAAGGAACTCTATGGTAAAATTCAAATCCCAAATCTAGACAATGAGGAAGGCTGTATAAACATGCAGTAAGCAGCCATTTTTTTACCAGGTTAAGATGTACGTATAGGCAAAACAACTTTTTTTAATATTGGATGAAGTAGGGAAGGGTTCAACCCTCCTAAGTTTTTATTGCCGAGTTACTTTTGGGGAGATCAAGAGACAGAAAAATAGGGGGAAATCCAAAAATCTAGAGTTGTCATGAGAGCAAGAAGTAAATCGTCCGATAGGGGGAAATATTTTAGGTGGCAACAGACTAAGCCTAGGTTTCTTATATTTTTGGGTTAGGACCTAAACTGGGCCTTGGACATGTTTGGGATGGGCTGCCACTTGACTGTGTAATCTCAAATTAGTGAAAGAAATAGCAAAAAAGGAAAAACAAAAAAAATAAAAAATAACTGAGGACAGAGGGAGACACAGGAGAGCTGCAGATCGCAGTGGATGACGGAGGCACGTAAGCTGACCACGGTGTCAGGGCTCAGCAGCCATGATATACTTTGATCAGAGGGGAGGGTAGAACCAGGCAGGATCAGCCAGGTTTTTTTTTTTTTTTATAGAAATTTGACCCCTTGATAGAAGGGGCCAAATTTCACAGCACAAGCACTGTGCTCTATAACATGCTAAACATGCTGAATAAAAAATGCTAAAGAATTAAAAAATATAACATGCTAAATATCCCTAGTTTGGGAATGGAGTATCATTGTAAAGTCCTAGAACAGGAAGATTCACACACACACACACGTTGCTCTATCAGACCAAAAGCAATAGAAAAATAAAAAATAAAATAATGCATAAATTACCCTAGCATCTATACAGCATTGCAGACTCAGAGGGCAAGCTTACAGCGAAATACTCATGAAATACCCTTAATCTTTCCTAATGGCACTGTAACAGATACCAACAAAGTACAAACTAATCTTTTCCTGGGGCTGCGCACAGCATCTCTGACGATCTTGCTATAATATATAGATGAACTAGGGAGTATCTCTTAAAATAAGCTTCCGCTCCATTACTCCCACATGGAACCCTGAGGCTCATTTTATTGATGGGCCTAAAATGACTTCCTATTCGTACTCACAGTATTGATTGGAATCTCTGTCTTCCTACAGCTCCCCAATGACCTTCCAAGACATCAATATACTAAGTACCGTACTTTGTCTATAACTAGGTACTTCGCTAGTGCTGGAATAGTCAAGGCCTTTCTGACCCTGTTAACTTCCTATTTCCATTGTATGCACCAATATACATAGCAGATCCATTACAAGCCACTAAAGAGAGTCCATGTTCACACAACATACATAGTCAAGTAATAGTACTTGCAGAACACTAGTCATCAAAAACTTCCACGAAAGGAAAATATTTAGTCTAGATAAACCACTGCCAGTTTACGACAGAGCAGAGTTCATTTTTGTCAGCTTGTGCACCACAGAGCATACGGCAAAGACAAACCACCTATGAGAAAACAGCACTAAAATATTTGTGAATATTTAACTTGACATTATATGAATACACTTCTGTTCAGTCTCAAGTTTATAGGAAAAATATTTCAGCACATGTTCGCACAGAAAGGAATGGAACAACAGTTAAGGAAATGGTGCAAAAAAATTCCACACGAGCCAAGACATCCACAATTCAGGTGTTAATGGTTAAAGACAGATGGGATTGCTTTTTTTTTGCCAGGTAGATTCACCTACATTACACAAGCTTTTTTAAGTAGGCAGTTTAAAGATTAGGCTCCATTCACACTAGTGCGATTTCAGATGCAACTTGATTTGCATAGAGTTGCATGACAATGGAAATCATTGTTTTCAATAATGCCGGTCCACATCAATGCAACTTAGAATGGGGCAATTTGGAAACTGTACCTGGTGCAATTCATCCAACTTGTACTATAGAATTTAACTGAAAACTGGTTTGCAGCTGTGTGAACCTAGCATAATATAATATAATAGAATATAATATATTTTTATTATTATGCTAGGTTCACACAGCTGCAAACCAATTTTCAGTTAAATTCTATAATACAAGTTGGATGAATAGCACCGCGAGTCAAGTCCAGAGCTACCAGCTCCTCACTCAATCCCTACCCTGCCCCGCCCCAAATTCCGCCCCTAGACACGCCCTCAAATTATCTCATGAAATGACACTTAAATGTTTCATGAAAAAGTAAGTTACAAAAATATTCTAAATATAAAATATTTAACAACAACTTTATCAGTGCAGACTCACCTGTAGGAGGAGGCTGCACTGGAAGAGGAGAGGAATAGGACGTTGTTACTGGCGCTTACATTATAATTGTCACTGCTCTGCTCATCTCCTGACCTGTGCCTGTTATAGAATGCATCACAGCATTGGACCGGTGCTCTGTCTATCACAGGCTCAGGATAGGCTCAGGATCAGGAGGAGGCGGGGCTGTGTCAAGCAGAGCGGCGACAATTTTAATGTAAGCGCCGGTAACGGCATGCTATTCCGTGGATCTCCTCTTCCTCCCCAGGGTGATCGCTGGGAAAAAACGTCTCCCAATCAACGCCGCCGGCGGTGCTCTCCCATCTAATACAGGCAGGCAGCCCAGCTCGCAAGCCCTCATTTTCCACTCGCAAAATGCAAGTGGAAATTTTGAGGACTGTATTGTAATATATATAACGTCGTTTTCCTATTATTCTGGCATTCCCCCCATTGGCACCATCCGCTTCTCCATCCTCACGGTGGCTCCTATAGCAAGCCAGGTGCTAAGGAGTCAACTGTGGAAATGTGCTCCTGAGCTGGGCTGTGTGCATCCATAGACACATATCCCCGCCTCACAGGAGTTTGACTGGCAGTAATGGGAGCCTATGGCTCTGCTACCCTAGATTTCTCCTGTGCAAGCCAGAAACATGAAACATATTTAGACTTTAGTACCACTTCAAAGTGTTTTTAAATGCGCAAGGTTTTTTTTTTGTTTTGTTTTTTAAAAAAGGTAAAACATGGGTGCAGTCCCCCCTCTGTTATACTTACCTGAGCACCATCTTGATCCAGCAATGTGCATGAGAGCAGTGACTCTTTGGGGTTTCTCTCATCGGTTCACACAGCAGTGGGAGCAATTTGCTCTTGCAGCTGTCAATCACAGCCAATTGGCCAATGGAGGAGAGAGCAGGGGCTGGGCTGAGAAACACTCCATGTGTGAATGGGCATTGTCCATTCACAGGAGCGTAGCTGAGGAGCGAGAGGCTTGCTATTGTGGTCGGCAGAACCCAAAAAAAGAAGGATCGGGGCTGCTCTGTGCAAAAGAGCGGGTAAATATAAAATTTTATTTTTATTTTTAAATAACAAACTTGCCTTTAGAAATACTTTAAGCTAGGCAAACGTGGCTGGATTTCTGCCCCAATTCACACTTGAACGTTTATTGTTTAACTATGCTTGACTATGCTCAACATGCAGAACCCCATTCTTTGTAGTTGTCCCTGTTCACACTTGTACACTCAGTCATCCCATGCACAAAAATGTAAAATTAGCACTGTATTTTTGCCTCCACAGACTTCCTGTAAATATGCTACACCTGAATTTGCACATGGTTTCACACCAAAAAAAAACTACCCCTTGTGACCAGGCCAGTAAATCAAACACCCGAGGCTTGAAACACGTGCAAAGTTTGTAAAATGTCTGCATAATGACCAAAAAAGAAATGCATCAAAATCACTAGGAATACACTCTGCTTATGCTCTGGCCCTTGGGCAGAACAAGAAAAATATAGGATTGTTACAGATCTGCACTCCTACTCCATACCGCCACTCTGTCAGCGGCTGTAAGTTAGGCAGGCCATAGATTATGCAATTTTATTTCCTGCAACCAGCGTCAGTGTTGAGGGCAAGGGGAGCCATATCTGCTGGAAGCAATAATCATATGCTAAAAATCCAACATGCTGGTTGTAGCAAAGTTGGGTAAAATCAGCTTGCCTCAGATGGGCCAAATCTCAGCCGGTCCTTGCTGAACTGGCCGAGATTGGATCCATCAATAGCTGGCCTTAATACATTTTCTAACAGAGCTATAAACCCATTAACCCCTTGTACATAGAATCAAATGATAATAAAAAAAAAAAATCATCAATAAATTCATCAAAATCTAATCGATTTTACCATCAATTATTCGAAAAAGCAAAGAAACTCTTTAACAACCATTTCCAAACGAAAGTCTAACAGTTTATAGCTAGCTTTATTGCATATCAATGTGCCTGAAGATGCGTCATCACTCACATGTCTGATCTACTTTGTACTTACAGTAAACATTCAAATGACAAAATGGAAGTTTCTGCCTATTGCAGTGAAATTTTCAGCTTTTCATTCCGTCTGTTTTTACAAAATATTAATTTGCATTGCATTACCAAATCCTCTGCCTGATGAGGAAGCGGTTTAGCCTGCCTGCATCTAGTAGTTACAAATAAGTAATAGGGCAGATAGTAATAACTCTGTCCTAACCAAAGTAAGATTTTTTTTTTTTTTTTTTTTTTTTATTCCGCCCAGAAATGATGTGAATGGTAGGGAGGAGGGAGCCAATATCACAAGGCTACCAGTCCCTCTGCCAATATCTTTGCTCTACTTGTCATAACAGTTAAAGGGATAATAAATGCCATTTTATTTTTATTTTATTAAATAAATGAGGATGTACTTACCTGCCCTGTGCAACGATATTACATAAAGTGGTCCCTTACCGCCTCTTCTTGAAATCACCGACTAGCACCGATTCCCTCTTCTCCCGATTCCTCCTCATCAAGCCATGTGCCATGTGGGTACCTGTGCGGGCACGCTCCTGGACTAGGCTTTTTGCATCCATAGACACACACGCACACACACACACACACGCACACACACACGCACACACACACGCACACACACACACACGCACACACACACGCACACACACACACACACGCACACACACACGCACACACACACGCACACACACACGCACACACACACGCACACGCACACACACACACACGCACACACACACGCACACACACACGCACACACACACGCACACACACACGCACACGCACACACACACGCACACACACACGCACACACACACGCACGCGCGCGCTCTAAGCCATTCCCCCCATTCCATCCTATGGCTCTGCTGCCCTCAGTGTAGAGCTGCCACGACGCATTGACATAATAGACCACGAAAATACGTTGACGTGCGTGAAAGGCGTTGACTCGTCACACTCGCCGAATTATGCGGGTAATGGCGGCTGCTGCTCCTGGGAATGGAAAAAGTTCCAGTCTAGCACGAAAATCTAGACCACAACTTTCAAAAGTATGTGAATTCTTTAAATAGAGGCCAGATAAAATGGTCCTTTGTTCCCTTTGCAAAACCGAAATGGCGTACCACGGCAGTACAACCGCAATGCAAGAGCACCTCTGAAGAAAACATCCTGGCGCTCTCCGACCTCAAAACAGACAAGCCATCTTTGCAAGTACTTTTTAGTTTTGGGAGTAATTATTACAATTGTGTTTTGGTCAAGATTAATATACGCTAGTAATTACGGATACATCATTTATTAGTGCATGCTCAGGGGTACCCATTTGTTGCTGTGCGCTTTGCTAATTGTTTTTTTGTAGTGGCCATCTCACTTTTTTTTTTAAATGTCTCACAAGGCAATTTGCAGTCTTGCTGATCTGGGGATCCATCAGGGCATGGTTGACAACTAACTGTAATGTGACCTGGACACCTGAGAGAAGAGATGCCATGCTTTTCTTACAAAATACGCAGAGCAGTGACATTTGAATTGACTGCAGCATTATGCAGCTACAACATTGGCCATGGATATCTCAAACTTTTTATAATAGATGAAATACAATATTATAATCATTCATAATTAAACATAATTACTCACATTCAGTTCATATTATGCAGATTTACTACCCTACTCTCTTTGAAATACAGTACATTATTAGTATTGAGCATTCACAGATTTCATGTTGGTTAAACTTGGTTTCTACTTCCTAATGTTAGTAAAGTGGTTGTAAACCCTTACAAACCACTTTGACCTACAGGTAAGCCTAGATTAAGCCCTTGTACACACGGTCGGAGAATCCATCGGAATGTGTCCTATCGGACCGTGTCGTCGGATAATCCGACTGTGTGTGGTATGCATCGGACTGATTCCGTCGGAATATCCAACATGTTGGAAATATTTCCCGACCAACTGGGCCGGTCGGACATACTCCGATCATGTGTAGAGAATTTTGATCGGACCAAGTGCCACGCATGCTCAGATCAAATTCCTACATCAAAGCTATTGGCTACTAGCCTGAACGTAGTCCCATCGTAACGAAATTACGTCATCACGTTCTGAAAGATCAGATTTTTCGTCAACTTTGTCCGACCGTGTGTATGCAACAGTTTCGGACAAGATCCGACGGACAAAATCTGACAGATTTGGTTGTGGAAATCTCCGACCGTGTGTACAGGGGCTAAGGCTTACCTGTAGGTCCAAGAAAGATCTCCTAAACCTACACTGTTTAGGAGAGATTTACTAAAAAGACAGCGACAGCTGTCTACGGCGCATGTGCCGTAGACAGTGGCACGCAGGTGCACCATCGCCGTTAGCAGCACGCTGCTACTAACGCCGATATGCTGTTAGTGGCGGCTTCCGATCGCATGTGCGGGAGTGACGTTATCGCTGCTCCAGTGCTGTGAGTGGCCGGAGCAGCGATACCCGGAAGAAGATGGATGCTCCAGACTACAGGGGACAGCGGTGACATTGCTGTCTCCTGTGTCATTTAAGTGACACATAATGGGCTACTATGCATTGCATGCTTTACCTTTGCAGGGAGACAGAGGAAGTAAACCCATCAGGGTTTACTTCCTCTAACTATTGTGTGTTTTTTTTCTCAGGAAGAGGCAAAGCTGTGTACAGGAGTTCTTCTTTCATAAAAAAGGATGTTACTGTTTGCACACCCCAAATGACCGTTGCACATACCAATAGCATACTCAACATGACTGTAAAAGATGTGAGACCTCTTTCTATTGTAGACGGTCAAGGATTTCGGGAGATGATCAACACATTTTACCCAGGATACACACTTCCCTCTAGGTCCCATTTCACTAAGCTGATGGAGAAGAAATACGAGGAGAATTTTTAAAGATTGAAAGCGTCACTCAAAGATGTGAAATCAAAAATAGCTCTCACCACAGACACATGGACCAGTATTGCCACAGAGGCATACTTGGGTGTCACATGCCACTTCATTAATGAAGACTGGAATCTTACCACTATGCCACTTGAAGATCGGCACACAGCTGAAAACATTGCTAACTGGGTGGAAAAAGCAGCTGAAAAGTTTGAGATATCCACGGCCAATGTAAATGTAGTTGTCCATGATAATGCTGCAAATGTCGTCGCTGCTCTGCATATTTTGGAAGAAAGGTATGGCATCTCTTCTCTCAGGTGTGCTGGTCATACATTGCAGTTAGTGGTCAACCATGCCCTAAGGGATCCCCAGATCAGCAAGACCCTGCAGGCTGCAAAGTGCCTTGTGGAACATTGAAATAAAAGTGAGCTGGCTACTACAAAGCTTAAAGCCAAGCAGCAACAAATGGGTACCCCCGAGCATGCACTAATAAATGATGTATCCGTAAGATGGAACAGTACTTTACACATGATCAGCCGCCTGCCGCCTGATCAAGTCCTGAAGCCTTTTGAGCGTGCTACTGTTTTGAGTGGAGAGTCCTATGTGACTGCTTCCGCTCTACCTACACTGGTAAAGGGCCTCCAGAAATCCATACAGAGCACAATTTGCGAGACAGCAGCAGTCAGGCTTTCTAAAGTGTTGCTGCACAGGAGATGACATTAAGATGGGAGCAGGAAACTAAATTCAGAGATGATGGTGGAGAAAAAATAAAAAAAATAATATATTATATATATATATATATATATATATATATATATATATATATATATATATATATATATATATATATATATATATATATATAAAATATAAAGATGTCTTATTGCAGCAGCCCTGGACCCCAGATTCCTGCCAGCAGAGGACAGTTTAAAAGTTCACCTCAAGGTCCAAGCTCTTGCTCTTGAAGTGAAAAGAAGATATGAGGAAGAGCAAACGCAACATCAATGTGAGGAACAGTCAGCCAGTGCAGACATGACATTTTCAGAGAAGAGGCAAGTGTCTGTTGGACACTTTGCTCGGGTTAAGATGACCACCACAGTAATGGTGAGGATGACATCACTGGTCACATCCAAGATCAAGAAACCCACAGTGAAGTTGTAAGGAATGAGATACACATGTATTTTAGTGAGCAGGCTATTCCAAAGGAAGAAAATCCGCTGAAATGATGGAAGGAAAATTAAAAGAGGTTTCCCATCTTGGCCATGCTGGCAAAGAGTTACTTGTCTGTGCCTGCAACATCAACCCCATCTGAAAGGCTTTTCTCAGTTGCTGGCAACATTGTAACAAAAAAAAAAAAAAAAACAAAAAAAAAAAAAAAAAAAAAAAGGAGAGCAAGCCTAACTTCAGAGCATGTCGATATGCTAACCTGCCTCCATTGCAATGCTATAATAACCATTTGCACTGTTCATGTTGGGCTGTATTTATGTTGAGATGGCTGCCTTCAGGTAATCTTTGCACTGAATTGGCCATTAGTTTTGCACAGCGTTGAGCAGTGCTTTTGTTGGGCTTGGCTCCTTGAAAACCTTACAGGTATGTTTTACATTACAATTACAAGTAACACACCACAAAAATACGGCTCAACACTCTACAATAACACTATGTAATGATTACATAGTATTGTATGTTGACCAGCATTTTTGTGGTGTTACTTTATAAACAACACTTTAGGGCAACAGGCATAATGCCGTATTAATTCTGCCTAACACTTTGCAAAAGATGCATTCTGAAGGCATTATGTGGTTTAAAGTAGTAAGGTTAACACATAATGCATCTTTTGCAGTGTTGGGCAGAATTTATATGGCATTTTCATGCCCTAAAGTGCTACATTTTAGTATTTGGCACTTTATTTTTGTATATGTCTTTCATGTGTTTTTGCACAGTGTTGAGCAGCAGTGCTTTTGTTGCATTTATATGGCTTTTTTTAATGCTTCTGGCTCTGAATTAATGGCAATACCATTGTGGCATTATTTGTGCCTGATGCTAAAGTGTTGTTTACATTTTATTTTTGGCACTTTTGTATACTGTAAAATCTTCAACCACATTGAAGTATTTTTTGGGAAAAAATTCAAAAAGTTGAAATATTATATTAGAAGTTGTACTTATTTTTTGTAAAGTTATCCAAAAGGATTAATTAGCTAATCACAAAAAGAACACACTAGATGAAGTAAAAAAATAAAAATAGAAATGAATCGTTATAGTCGATGACTAATCGGTATTAGTCGATAGATTAGTCGATAGACAAAATAATTGTTAGTTGCAGCTCTACCTCAGTCTCTCCTGTGCAACCAGGAAGAGAGGAGAGCAGTGCTGCAGCTGGAATGGCACAGAATTGGTGTAAGGTGTCAGGTAAGTGTTATGTCCTGTACACATGACCGGACTTTCCGGCAGAAAAAGGTCCAACGGGCTTAATCAGACTTTCTTTCTAAAATTCTGACGGACCTAGAAATAGAACAGGTTTCAAATCTTTCTGTCGGAACAAGTTCTCATCGAGAAAACTGCTCATTTGTATGCTGTTCCGACTGACCAAAAACAAACGCAAGGGCAGCTATTGGACTTTTTTCTAGTCCCGTCATAGGTCATCGCGTGCTAATTGATCGGAACTTTGGTGTGATCGTGTGTAGGCAAGTCAGTTTTCGGCAGAACTCCATCAGAACTCCGTTGAAATGTCCTTCGGAGTTCAGTCCGACAAGAAGTCCACTTGTGTGTACGCGGCATTAGAGTTTGGGGTTGGAGGTGTTTTGTGCTCTTAATGCAGGGAATTCATTAAAGAAAAAAACAAAAACAAAAAAACAAAAACACACAACACACCCCCACACAACACTTTGACTTTAGAATCACTCCATTTTAATGTACTAATCTACAAAATTAAACTGAAAAATTGTATCACTCAAAAAAAAAAAAAAAACACACACACACACACACACACACACACACACACACACAGAGGAGGGGGGGGGGGGGAAGTGTATTATATTTTCTGAAACACTACCATTAGATCCCTTTCACACCGGGGCGTTTTTCAGGCGCTTTAGCGTTAAAAAAAGCGCCTGTAAAGCGCTTAAATGAAGCCTCATCTGCAATCCCAAAGTGAAAGCCCAAGTGCTTTAAGACCCCTTTCACACCACACCGCCCATTGCGTCTGCGGTAAAACGCCGCTATTTTTAGCTGCGTTTTACCGCTAGATTTGCGGCAGATTTCGCCCCCTAGCGGGGCACTTTTACCCCCTACTAGCGGCCGCGAAAGGGTTAAAACCGCCAGCAATATGCCGCAATAGCGGCATTTAGCCGGCGGTATTACAGCGCTGCACCATTGATTTCAATGGGGAGCAGCGGTGGAGGAGCGGTAAACACACCGCTCCTTCACTGCTCCAAAGAAGCTGCTGGCAGGACTTTTTTCTGACGTCCTGCCAGCGCACCGCTTTCACACTACACACAATGGATTGCAATGAATTTCTAACGCTACAGCGCCTGCAAAATGCCCTTGTGTGAAAGGGGTGTAACAGCCCTTTCACAATGTCAGTGCCTGAAATACGCTCGTAAAGCGCCGCTTAAAATAGCAGCGCTTTACCAGCATTTTTCGAGCGTTATTGGGACGCTTCTAACCCCTGCCAGTGGCCAAATAAAGGGTTAAAAGCGCCCACAAAACGCTGCTGCCAATAGTGCTTTTCAGGCGCTTTTCGGGCGTTTTACAGGCGCTTCCCATTGATTTCAAGGGGAAGGGGCGCTTTAGGAGCGTTATATTCACCGCTTCAAAAGCGCTGCAAAGAAGCTGCTTGCAGGACTTTTTGACGCCCTGCCAGCGCAGCGCCTCGGTGTGAAAGCACTCGGGCTTTTACATTGGGATTGCAGTTGCGGCTTCTTTCAGGTGCTTTTTTTAACGCTAAAGCGCCTGAAAAACGCTCCAGTGTGAAAGATCTCAGTGTGAAAGCACTCAGGCTTTTACATTGGGATTGCAGTTGCAGCTTCTTTCAAGCGCTTTACAGGCGCTTTTTTTTTTTTTTTTTTTAACGCTAAAGCCCCTGAAGAACACCCGAAAAACGCTCCAGTGTGAAAGGGGTCTTATGGCTACAAATACTGCTTTCCTACCCATGCGTAAAAATAAAATTACAAAATCACACAACAAACAATGCAGGAAAGCAAATATATGAAATCACAGTGTACAGCATGTGAATCAGAAGAGCACCCACGTGCTGGCTATATGAACGCAGTTTACGCAGCTGATGATGCAGGGTCCATGTGCCGGGACATTTCACATTTGGTGTGACTGAGCCACATGACTGCTATTCTCCAGGCGGCAGTTATAATAGGGCTTCGTTAGTTATGGAGCTGAAAACCATGGAAAACATGTGAAATTAAGTTCAGAAGTTTGGCCAGATCCCTGGGGGCAACATTAAAGCAATCAGACCATGACTGAACGGCATACAAGGTCAGGATGCCATTCTGATTCAAATATCAGCCCTGATCACATGTAATACAGTTCTTTCTGGCTTATACACTTTGGATTTTTCCACCACTTAAGTTGGCCATGAATATGCATTTATACAAACTTTAGATTTACCAAAACCATATAATACGAGGTCAAACCTAAACACTTTCAGGCCGTTGCACTACATAGCTGAAGGTAAATCTAAACTAAAAATTCAATACGAAAATTGTATAATGCACAGCCAGCTTTAAAGAGGAAGTAAACCCTGATGGGTTTACTTCCTTTGTCTCCCTGCAAACGTAAAGCATAATGGGCTACTAGGGTTACCTGTAGGTCAAAGTGGTTTGTAAGGGTTTACAACCACTTTAAGCCTGGTACACGCTACTAGTTTTTGGGCTGAACAAAAAATAAAATAAAAAAGCCTAACAGCTCTGGTCGGAGCCGCTGTACTAATAGTCTGACGTTAGTACAGCGATCTCCCCCACTGAGCTATTGTGTTCTGACAGGGGTACGCCCCAAGCCCGGCCAGAACACTCTGCTGATTGAAAGTCAGTCGGTTGTTTTCTAAATCTCTGGCATACATAGGCCGAATGCAGGGTAGTTTTTATTGAACTGGACAATATCTCCCGACATTCGGCTCATGTGTACGGGGCTTTAGAGTCTACAAACAGCAGTACAAAAGTACACCTGTCATAATAGAGGTAAGTTACTTGCCTGACTGTCCCTGACCTGCAAGTCAAACTCCCAATTTTCATTCATATGACAAAATTATGAAACCCAAGAGTCAGAACAACCAGTCAACTGGCATTTTCAGAAGGTAGGTTAGCAATGATAGCCCAGATTTCAAGTTTATGGTGACTTTTGGAAGGTCAGACTTGAGAAAAGGATACAGATGAGCTGTAGAAGAGAGGAAAAAAAAAAAGAAGAAAAGAAGGAAGGATGAGATGAGCTGCAGTTCCAGTGCATATACCAGTCATGCCAGACAATTTTCTTCTCTTGTTTAGTAGAAATACTTTTCCAATACCTCCACCCACCACTAGCCAATCACTAGTTTTTTATTTTTTTTATTTTTTATTTTTAAATCAAACCAATTCCTTATCTAAAAAGGACATTTAATTGACAGGCCGGGCCCCAGTTATTTTTTTCCTTTATGCTAGGCTCACACCTTAGCTTTTTAGCAGCCTGTGTTTTTTTCACGGGCACAGCAGCCCATTCAAACAAATGGGCTGCTATGCCTGCATTTCTCCCATTTCCCTGTGGTTCCTGCACCCCTACTGTGCTTTTACATACATGGGGGTGGGGGTGCCATTCAAAATGAATGGCATCCCAGCGCATTTTTCACTGCGTGCGGTTGCAGGTATCACTGCAATGTGAACCTAGCCTCAAGTCTGTAGTATGGGCCCTCAGGGAATTCTCCCAGAGTCCTGAAGTCTTCTAGTCTTCTAGGGTAGAATGTCACAATGTGAAGAACAAAAACAAGAGCATTGGCCTGAAGTGCAGCTTAAAATTATCACTCTTAATTACTGGAAGAGGCATTGTGGATAGTCATCAGGTTACAGTGGACTTTAGTAAAAGAGGATGTGGAAATAGCAGCATGTGTGTGCTTGGCCTACAGGCCGGAGTTAGGCTTGAACAAAGGCAGGAAAAACCTTCCCAGAATCATCTGATCGAGGGTGAATACTGCTGTGCAAAATGTAAGCATATCGTTTCCCTGGAAGCCCAGGTTCTGAATCTAGGTAAGCAACTGTCAGCACTGAGAAGGCCCTCCATACCTAAGGAGAGCTGAGAACGTAACCGACAGGGGTCAGCACAGAGGCGGGTGGAGACAAAGAAGTGCAGGCACTAGAAAAGAGTAGATTGGCGACAGTCAGGGAGGCTGATCCTGGGCTGGAACATCCCAATAAGTATGCTCCATTGAGTGACATTGGTGAAACCAGTCAGGGACTCCCCTAGCTGCCAGGGGAAGAACTCCTTCAGTGGGGGGGGGGTTAAGGAAAGAGATTCTGGTGGAAGGGGATTAAATTCTTCTTAGGAAAGAGAGGGCAATCTGTGCCAAAAACCTTAAGAGTCAAACTGTATGCTGTCTACCAGGCACTCGGGTTCAGCACATCACGGATCTGGTGGATAGATTACTGGAGAGGGGCTGGGGAAGACCCAGCTGTCATGGTGCACATTGGCACCAAAGTCAGAGGCAGATGGAGTGTCCTAAAGCTAAATTGAGGGAAAGGACCTGCAAGATAGTATTCTCAGAAATGCTACCGGTACCTCAAGCTACATCAGAAAAGGCAAAGGGAGATTAGGGAAGTAAACACGTGGCTGAGGAGCTGGTGTAGTAAAGAGGGGTTTGGGTTCCCCGAGAACTGGGCCAACTTCTTAGTCACCAGTTCTATAGAAGGGACGGACTGAACCTAAAATGGGAGGAGGGTACAGATCTGCTGGGAGTGAAGATGGCCGAAAAGTTAGAGGGGCTTTTAAACTAGGTGACGGATGGGAGGGTCTAGTGGTAGAGAGTCAGCGCAGAACATATATTTCAGAGGGTAGTATTGCGGGCATTAGTGGTAGGTTGACTAAAGCACATAAACCCGGAGGCAAGTATAGTAATAATTCCTATTTGCAATCTCGGAACACCCAATAAAAGGACAGTATGCAACTGGTCTAAACTACGTGGCATGTTCACCAATGCCAGGAGCCTGGCAGACAAGATGGAAGAACTAGAGATACTGTTGTACGAGTAGGATTTAGATTTTGTGGGAATTTCATAGACTTTGTTCAACAGCTTTGTGATTGGCTGGCAACCATTCAAGGGTATTCCCTTTATTGCAGGGATAGAGGGTAAAAAAAGTCTGTATATCAAGAATGTACAAGTAAATGTGAGATGACATCACTAAGGGAGCTAGGGAGGAGGTGTAATCCTTATGGGTAGAGCTACAAAGGGATGAAAATAAGGGGAAAAAAAAATACTGGGAGTATGCTATAGGCCCCCTAACCTGAGGGAGGAGGGGGAGACGAATGATCTATCACAATTTATATTAGCAGCAAGGATGGGAAGTGTTGTAATAATTGGGGATTTTAACCATCCAGACAGACAGAGGAAGGAATCGCACATTCGTCTAAGGCTCGCCAGTTCCTAAATGTCTTGTAGGACAATTTCATGGGTCAGATGGTAGACGCACCAACTAGAAACAAAGCGTTACTAGACCTACTGATTACCAACAATACAGACCTGATCACAGATGTGGAAATATGGGGCAATTTAGGAAACAGCGATCACAGGTTAATTAGCTCAAGTATAAATCACACAAAAATAGGAAACAATGGGGAATACAAAGACACGGAATTTCAAAAAAGCCAACTTGCCTAAGCTACAAACCTTGCTAGAAGGCATAAATTGGGATAAAATTATAGGAACAAAGAACACGAAGGAGAGATGGGTTTGCTTTAAGAGCATATTAAATAAGAGCATTAGCATGAGCCTCCCATTGGGAAAAAGAGCGAACAAAAGTCCTGGATGACTTAACTCCAATGTAAAAATGCATATAAAAGCAAAGGAGAAGGCCTTTAAAAAAAATACAAGGCTGTGGGATCATCATCAGCATTCAGACTTTACAAAGAATACAACAAGAAATGTAAGGGTGCAATTAGGGCGGCTAAGATAGAGCATGAAAGACATAGCGGATGAGAGCAAAAAAAAAGAATGAGGAAGGAAATCTGGTAACAAAGCAAGGGGAGATGGCAAAGGTATTGAATTTATTCTTCCAAGTCTTCACAAAGGAATGGGGGGGGGGGGGGGGGGTTAGTAACAAAAACTGCAGTTTTAAAGCTCATGACACATCATAGTAAGCACCCTCATGGCTAACAGAGGACGGAATTAGAAACAGACTTGGAAAACTGAACATTAATAAGTCACCGGGACCAGATGGCTTGCACCCGACAGTCCTTAGGGCACTCAGTCAAGTAATTGCCAGACCATTGATTCCAATTTTAACTGACAGTCTGACTGGAATGGTACCAGCTACTTGGAGAAAAGCCAATGTAGCACCAATATTTAAAAAAGGGCCAAAATACATCCCTGGGAATTACAGACCAGTTAGCACAACATCAATAGTATGCAAGCTCTTGGAGGGGATGACCACCACACACGCACGCACCCACGCGATTTTCGTAATGAAAACTATCAATAGCAGTAATCAACATGGATTCATGAAGAATCATTGTTGACAAATCAATCTATTAACCTTCTATAAAAAGGAGGTGAACTGCCATCTAGATAAAGGAAGGCCCGCAGACGTGTATCTGGATTTTGCAAAAGCATTTGGACACAGTTCCCCATAAATGTTTACTGTACAAAGCAAGGTCCGTTGGCATGGACCATAGGGTGAGTACATGGATTGAAAACTGGCTACAAGGGCGAATTCAGAGGGTGGTGATAAATGAGGAGTACTCAGAATGGTCAGGGGTGGGTAATGGGGTCCCACAGGGTTCTGTGCTGGGACCAATCCTGTTTAATTTATTCATAAATGACTTGGAGTATGTGGCAATTTCTATTTGTGGACAATGCTAAGCTAAGCAGGGCAATAACTTCTTCGCAGGATGTGGAAACCTTGCAAGAGGATCTGAACAAATCAATGGAATGGACAACTACATGGCAAATGAGGTTTAATGTGGAAAAATGTAACAATGCATTTGGGTGGCAAAAATATGAATGCAATCTACTCACGGGGGGGGGACCTCTCAAGTCTGAGGGAAACAAGGATGGAAAAGGATCTGGGGGTCCTAGTAGATGATAGGCTCAGCATGTGACATGCAATGCCAAGCTGCTGCTAACAAAGCACACAGAATATTGGCATGCAATAAAAAGGGATTAACTCAAGAGATAAAGCGATCATTTTCCCACTCTACAAGACAAGATGGAGTGAGTACAGAGAAGGGCGACAAAGCTAATAAAGGGTCTGGAGGATATTCGTTATGAAAGGTTGCGAGCACTGAACTTACTCTCTCTGGACAAGAGATGCTTGATAGGGGGACAGGATTTCAATTTACAAATACCATACTGGTGACCCCACAATAGGGATAAAACTTTTCCACAAAAGGGAGTTTAATAAGACACGCGGCCACTCATTAAAAAGATTTAACCTTAAATTGTGTAGAGGGTTCTTTACTGAAAGAGTGGCAAGGATGTGGAATTCCCTTTCACAGGCTGTGGTCTCAGCAGGGAGCATCAATAGTTTTAAACAAACTTATTGAATGACTGCAACAAGGGATATACAATGGAATACTGACATATAAAATCACACACATTGGTTGGATTTGAGTCTTTTTTTCAACCTCACCTACTTTGTAAGGTACTGATGACCAACACGAGACGCCAAGTTGTTTGGCTTGTAGAGTCTTCATCAAATATACTTTACAATCAAGAGTCAGATTTCTGCATGTGATCCGTACTGAGAGAATAGCATCTAAATTGATTGTATAGATGGCAAATAATGCTGGTCTGTGTGGACAGCAGAAAACTCCAAAGCTCATTTTATTGCAGAGGTTTGGCAGCAATATGATTGGCATCTCAAACCACAAAGATAATCTGGCCTGAAAGACAAATTATTTGTATTGCCATTTTTAAACAGGGAGCAGAAATAATTCCAAATGTGGGTTATTTTGTCTGATAAATTGAGGCCAGGCCAACACCTTAGCAGCTGTAAAATATTTTCCATGTGACCGAGACAACCCCGAGCTGTATAACCTTCCAGACGCTGTTGTCACTAGGTTAAAATGTGCTCCATGTGGTTAGTAAAACCTACGTGAAACATAGGAGTTACTTAACAAGGCTTTGAGATTAAAATGTCAACTGTAAATAAGAATAACTCATTCTGGGAGGTCAACTTCCAAGGACGTGGTTATAAAAACAGCGCCATTATATTATAAGGATTGAGCTATAAAGATAACATTCCCC
Source organism: Lithobates pipiens (assembly GCF_037356315.1). NCBI lineage: Eukaryota > Metazoa > Chordata > Amphibia > Anura > Ranidae > Lithobates > Lithobates pipiens. The sequence continues at coordinate 472,534,330 of NW_027507758.1, read as the reverse complement.
TCACTTATATATAAAACAGTAAGCCTGTCTATCAGTGAAAAATAAAAAGTTCAAAATCTGACCAGTGGCGGAACTTTCCAGGTCGCAGCAGTCGCACTTGTGACTGGTCCCTTGCGTTTTGCCCCCCCCCCCCCCCCGGCATCTCCCCCTGGACCTCTGGCTGTCAGTTTGGGATGCAGAGATCAGCAGCTCTATGGTGCCCATGGGGCTAGTAGTTCTCCTCCCGGGTGTATACAGTGGAGATGGGAGGGGCCTCTGGCCCGAGCATGTATTAGTTTCGCTTTTCAGCGTACAAGTCGGCTCTGCTTGGACACTGTTGCCTATACATGCCCGGGGTCAGGGGCCCCTCTTCTCTCCACTGTATACACTGGGGAGGAGAACTACAAGCCCCAAGGCAGATCCCGTGGTCCACAAGAACCATAGAGCTGCCAAGTCCCACCTCCCCCAGAGATGTGCTGGGGGTTAGAGGTGCACAAACAGCGGAGACCAGCCAGCTACAGAGAGAGAGCATATAATATGTACATATACACACACATACATACATACACACACACACACACACACACACACACACACACATTTTTTTTATATTGTTTGGTGGTTCCAAGTAAATTTCTAGCAAAAAACATTGATTTTTAACTTAAGGAACAAATGTCAGAAAAAGATTTATACTTTAAGTGGGTAAACTTCCTGCATTTACAGTTGTTAAAAACTTGGCAGACTGCCTGGATTTTTTTCTTTACACAGATGTTTATCCCTTTGATATAAAGGAAGAGTTAAGCCTCATACACACGGTCGGACTTTGTACAAACTTTTCCGTGGACTTTTGTACAAAGGGCGTGGTCCACAAGTTTGTATTGCATACACACAGTCGGACTTTTTGACAACAAACACGAACGTAATGACGTCACAACGTACTGACGCCGCTTCAAAAGAGGACGTTCAATGACTCCAGCGCCACCTTTGGTCAACTTCTGTATTCTAGTCTGATCTTTTGCATTGGTTCTGAACATGCGTGTTTGTACCTTGTACAAAAGTCTGATGCTTTTGCGTAAACACGATCAGACTTTGCTCCATCGGACTATTGTTGCCAGAAAGTTTGTCCATTCGCACAGCCAACAAAAGTCCGATGAAAACAGAAAAAGTTTGTCCGATGGAGCGTACACACAGTCGGATGTTGCTCCAAAACAGCTAATTTGCATGTTTGTTGTCAAAAAGTCAGACCGTGTGTACGGGCCTTAAGTTACAGTGTTTTGTGTTAAAAACTTGGCAGACTGCCCAGATGTTTTCTTTTGACAGCTGAGTGGGCAGGCAAGTCTCTCCACTTGTTATATGAAAGACTCGGCAAACTCTGCAATATCGTCAGGGGGGTTGAATCGAGATCATAACTTTTTAAAGATTAATTGAGCAGCTCTAAATATGATATATACAATATATAATACACAAACACACACACACACACACACACACACACACACTTCTACATACGTATATTATATACATGTGTATGCCTGCCCAAGCATGTGACTCTTTACATCACTGCTATGTGCTCTAGTCCGAGATCTTTTGTAGACCTAGCAATGGCCCTGGTGGGGGCCCTTCATGGTTTCTTGCACCGGGACCCTGAAGATTCTGGTTACGCCTCTGAAACTGACTCTTGTAAGGGTAGCCTTAGACTGGCTATGCACTAGTAGAATTTCAAATGAAAATGTATTTAAAGCCACCAATTAGAAAAACAAATAAATGTTCTCACAACGAAAAATTTAATTTGAAATTCTACCCAGCTTTAGGCAAACCATACACATCCTGATATAAGCAATGTTGTGACTAGAACAGTGGGCAGTGAGGGATCTGCCTTTCAATAGCAATCCACTCATTAGCTTGAGGTGCCCAAATCTGACCATAATTCTAAAGCTTACAGGAGTATACACTCACAGCTCATAACCCATTTCCTCCAGAAAAGTTCATGGGTGGGGTCTGCTGTACAAAGTTCTTGTAATCCACCAATGTGAGGATGCCAATGTCTGGTTAATATATAATTGGCCATATCCAATTATATATAAACATATACAGTATCTATTCAACGGTTTGTGCCAAAAAATAAAAAATTTGATTAGTAGTTGGTGTGCAAATGCATTTTTTTCTATGGTTGGCTTAAAAATTAACTCCTGCCTAACTTTATTCTGCCTTTGGTAGGGTGTGGAAGGGCCAGAAACTAACATTTTACCCTTAGGTGATATTTTCTCTCATTTTCTGTCCCAGTGACAACCACAAGGGGGCAATGGAAAACTCATCCAAAATGGGAAGAAGTGGGAACAATCAGAATATCAGTTCTAATACTGGTGTCACACAGACACACAGGTGAGTTTCCCTCAATTGAGTCAGTCTGTACTAAATATGTTAAATTCTAAATGGTAAAAGCCTAAAGCCAGTTAGATTTTAGGTAGAATAATCTGCCCAGTGATATTTGTCCTAAAAGATGGAGCCTGGAGGCTGACCCACCTGCTGGATTTCTTATAGTTCTACCAAAGATCCTGGCTTTGCTCTAACTTACTGTAAATTACTCCTCGGAATTATTCATACCATATAATACATTCAAATTTCAGGGGCGTGTCCAGATGCTGACGAGAGCAGACCTCCAGGAGGGAGATTGACATCCACCACCATCCGGAGTCGAAACAGCAAGGCCGAGCACCCATCCTGCACGAGGCTACCGTGGTAACAGGGCTGCACCTCGCAGGGTCATTTGTGCACCGGGAACGATATCGGTGCTGTAGGCCGCCGCGAGGCAGCAAGGACAGACGGGCGCCATCTTGGGGCCTGTAGGCTGGCCACCTCGCACCACACACCACTGCCGGATCCAAGGCACACCGGAGCCCATCCACACAGGGCCGTGAACCAAGTCCCGCAGGCAGCCCCCGAGCGGCTGTGGATCGCCGCCGACGAGCACCCTCTGTGCACCGGGGGCGGCGTTGGGAAAGCAAAACACTGACGGGCGCCATCTTGGGGCCTACAGCCAGGCCGCTCCACGCTGCACACCGCCGCCAGGCATCCAGGAAGCCCCTCACACAGTGCAGAACCCGACCACCCAATGACTGCTGCCGGTGAGCCCCAGACTGCAGCTAGGACCCGCGGGAGTGCAAGCCACGACTTTGGCCTACAACCTGGGCACACAGTGAGTACCACAGAGCCCACCCCACCCTCCCTCATAGCTGACGTTATCTGGCACCTGGTCCCCCCCAGAGACTTATACATTGGGGAGTACCCCCTGACACCCCACCTTGCAAGCCCTGGGACACTTAGGGATGAGGAGCTCACCGTGGGACCACAAGAGCCAGCAGGCCTACAGACTAGACACCAGCGGCCATCTTGCTACACCCAGCTTGCTTATCCCACTACTAAACCTAACTGGAATAGCTTGATCCGGCTATTCAGAACACAAAAGAATTCCAACAAAGATTGTACATAAGGTACACCCCACTCAGTCACTAGACTGCCACATACTCTAAGAACTGGCAATAGGGGCAACGGCCTGGTGCATAGCCTATATGTTGATGCTGTAAAAAAACCCTGGTGACCTGAGAAGTGAAAACGGATCACCTTGACTATGTCAACGCACTCATGGAGAAGTACACATAACCATACGCTGCGCTCACTGGGGACCCCACAGAGCAAAACATCTGCAAACCTAAGCAAATTTAAATACTCAGGCAGCGGTAAAAATACCAAAAAAGCACCCCCACAGAGCATCAGTATCATAGAAGACATGGAGGACGATGAGGTCTCTCTACCAGCCTCTGAAGACTCAACTACTGGCGCTAATAAGACTGACCACCTGCTTACCTGACATTGACATTGAGACTGACATTGCGGCCGACATTAAAAGCTCCTTTACAGCAGCAATTACTGACATTAAAACGGAAATTCTGCGACCAACGGAACAACTGGCAATAACAGACCGTGCAGGGAAAAGAGACAGAGCCCCGATAAGACTGGATGACATCGCAGCGATGCATTCCCAACACCTAATAGATATGAATCGGCAAATCGAAGATTTAGACAATCGAGGACGCAGGAACAACATCAGAATTAGAGGAGTACCTGAGACTGTACCCCAAGAACAAATTAGGCTGACTCTTACAGCCATATTTAATACCCTCATAGAAAGGCCAGAACAATCCCCTATTGATTTTGACAGGGCGCACAGGGCCCTCAGGCCTAGAGCACAAGACAGAAATCCCCCGAGGGACATCATTTGCCATCTACCCAACTATTGCCTGAAGGAAGACATTCTTCAAAAGGCCAGGGCCAGAGAACGGATTGTGCATGAAGACGCTGTAATCCAACTCTTCCAGGACCTGTCGCCCATTATGCTCAAAAACAGGAGGGCCCTGAAGCCACTACTGGAGGTGCTACGGCACAAAGGAATCAGTTACAGATGGAAGTTCCCCTTAGCGCTTCAGGCAAATTTATTGGGGAAACAATATGTGCTCAAAGTACCAGAGGACCTCAACAAATTTTGTGATGACCTTCAGACTGACACCACCGTGGACCTCCCAGAATGGTACACAGAATTCTGTCCGCCCCCAGAAATGAACAACCCACAATTCTCACCGGGACAGTCCCATGCACAGTCGCCTTACCAACCCGGTAAACACCGCAGGAACCCGGACAGGAACAGTTTTGAGCCTCCGTACCCCTCCAGAAATGCCAGAAGCCCAAGAGGGAGAGACACGAGGGGTTACTGACCTGACGAAGCTGCGCACAAGTTTTGACCCTGCAAGCTGCGAATCCCCATCATCCATTGAACACTAAGGTCGTTCGAACGCCTAAGGTTAACATATGCCATGTTAACGCGAACGCTACACCCGAGTGCAAATTATGACCGGCACGCATCCTAAGCTGGACTACCACGTTCGCCTACCCCATCGCCACACCTGCCTTGGTGGTTCAGCTACACCCCCCCTTTTTTTCGCCCCTTTGAAAACCAGCCAGCCCCACTTACAGACCAATGCAAAGTCTATCCCTGGTCAGAGTAACCTGCAACCAAGCTTGAACTTCCACTTTCAACTGAACTGTGAGTACCAATAATCACACCCTCTGTTGCCTTCCAGGAAAAGCCTGGTAAAGTACGCACTTGGCTGAGGCAAATGTCTCAGCGGGCACCACCTACGGTATCCTGAACCCTGTGCAAGACACTTTAACCCTACTATAGCGGAGACCTTTGGTACACACACGGGACTGTAGCTGAGCTGCTTTAAGTATATACCTTGGGCCTATATTCCTTGTTAACATGGTCAATGGGGTCGTTAAAATGTAGAGTTATTTACGGTTTGCTTTCGCATACCAGGTTAAGGAGTGCTACACTCCCACTTTTGGTTAGTAGATTGGTATGTTTACACTATCTATGACTTGAAATGTTATTACCTAGGTTTGTTACTCTGAGTCTCTTCTCTGACAATTTTGTAAGCACTTCATTGTTATGCACTGTTGATAGAGTTTAAGACACTAACAGATAAAATGGGCATAGTCCAAATGCAATGCCATCACCCCAAGCGACACCATACGCTGCTAACCTTTATTCAAGATCAGCTTTACGCCTGATCCCAGCCACCCTAACCTCAAGGGGGGAACCCCCCCCCCCAGCCTGAAGTCTTGGGCCCCCAGGTCCCAGCGGACCTTCTCACAGGGTTAACTACTAGCAGAAACACACCGCGCTACTACATAGCGCAACATGTAACACTATCTTGCTATCACACCTCCCACTATCCCCCACAGGGGAAGTACCACCATACTTTGGAACAAGTCAGAAACCAGGCTGACCCATCCCCCAGGGGGGGCAGATTAACCTACCCCTTCAAAATCGCCCTACACGTCCCACCTCCACCCTCCCCCTACCCACCTTTACTCCCTATCCACACAGCCGCTTCCTTGCTCCTATAGTATCCTTGCTCGCCTACGCCCCACGATCGCAGCAGGTCCAGATCACACTGTTAGATTACTCCGTATCTCCAAACACTCCCCTCTCGAAGTCCCGCCTACACCATGGCATATGCTTTCCTAGGAAAAACACCTACCATCCTCTCCCATAATGCGAATGGTCTAAATGTACCCGAAAAGAGGTCTAAACTATTGAGGGAACTTAAAAAAGCCCGACCCTTAGTTGTATTCCTCACTTGAAAAGCAGTAATACCCCTAGACTCACTGACAACACCTTTACCACAGTGTACCACGCCACCAACCCCCTGGCCAAAACTAAAGGAGTATCCATCCTCCTCCACAGGGATGCTCCCTTTGTGCTGAAGCAACAACTGACAGACCCTGAGGGACGATTTCTACTCCTCAAAGGCTCATGGGAGGGGTCACCTGTAACTTTCGCCAATGTATACTTCCCGAATGCCTCCCATATATCTTTCTGCAACAAAATCATAGAGGAACTCAAATGGTTTGCAGAAGGATGTATCCTTCTTGGAGGAGACTTTAACGTCCCCCTCGCACCCCTCAAAGACACTTCGACAGGACACACACAAGTACCGTATAGAACGCTCAAAAGAATAAAAGCTCTACTGCAGTCACTGACACTGGTAGATACATGGAGATCCATGCACCCCACAGGCAGGGACTACACCTTTTTCTCCACACCACACAAAAAATACTCGAGAATAGATATGATATTTATATCGCAAAGGGACCTTGGCAACCTGCTCTCAGCGGAGATAGGCATTATAGCCCTCTCCGACCATGCACCTACGGCGGTCACATTACCTCTAAAAACACCACACAAGTCCGTATTTAATTGGAGACTGAACTCCAACCTCCTCACCGACCCAATTATAAAAGATGACATCCTACACGCCATCAACACATATTTTGCTCACAACATTGATACTGACACTAACCCACTGAATAATTGGGAGGCACACAAATCTGTGATTAGAGGCGAACTTATTAAATGGGGAGCCCGGAAAAAGAAGGAAAGGGAAAATGAAATTAATAAACTCTCCCAGCAAATAGCAAACCTTGAATTGCAACACAAACAATCCCAATCACTTAAAAGTAGAAAATCAACACAACATAGGACCGCCCTAAGACTTCTGTTAGACATGAAAATTAAACGCTCCCTGTTTTTTAAGAAAAACATTTTTTACGAATATGGAGACAAGAGTAGCAAACAACTGGCCAAAGCCCTAAAAGATGCCATGCTGTCGAACCATATCCATACTCTAAAAGACAAGGAAGGTACTTTAAAACACAACTCGGAAGAAATAGCAGATATGTTCCATACCTACTATTCTAAACTGTATAAACTTCCGGCCCAACACAAACCACCTCACCTAATGCGCACAAAACAGGATAACATACATGATTTCCTAAAGAATAGCGGACTTCCCTCCCTGACAGCAGAAGATACAAATGCTCTTGAGGACCCCATAACTACCACTGAAATCTCGAACGCGATTGCCGACTTGAAAGCAGGGAAGAGCCCCGGACCCGACAGCTTCACATCACAATACTATAAAACTTACACTAACGCTCTTATAAAGCCCCTCCGCTCAGCCTTTAATTTCTTAGCGAAGAACCAACACGACTCCCAATCCTTCCTCATGGCGCATATAGCAGTAATTCCCAAGCCCAACAAAGAACACACGGACTGCGCAAACTTTAGACCCATCTCCCTTCTTAACATAGACCTTGAACGCCTAGCTAAAATCCTAGCTAATAGACTAAAACCCCTTTTAGTGAAAATAATCGGCCCTGAACAAGTGGGATTCATGCCAGGGAGGGAGGCCCGTGACAAGACCATTAAGGCCTTGAACTTAATAAATTTTGCATGCAAATCTACCACCAAGGGCATGCTGCTCTCTACCGATGCCGAGAAGGCTTTCGATAGGGTTTCCTGGGATTACATGATGGCCATCGGAGCCCCCAAGACAAAATCAAAATTAACAATATTTTCTCAGAACCTATATCCATCCATAACGGTACCCGCCAAGGCTGCCCTTTATCACCCCTCCACTTTATCCTAACCCTAGAGCCTCAAATTAGGACAATTAATCTAAACGCTGACATCCAGGGCTTTACGTTAAAGGATAGAGAATACAAAATTGCTGCTTATGCTGATGACCTCCTGTTCTTTCTCACCAATCCCCACATCTCGATACCTAACCTACACAAAGTATTTCAAACCTTTGGGTATATATCCAACTTTAAAATAAACCAGTCAAAATCAGAGGCCCTGAACCTCACCCTACCACAGAACCTCCTCGAAAATTTACAAAACAATCACCCCTACAAATGGGAACGAGGCGCCCTTAAGTATTTGGGCATAAATCTATCTATTGACATTGAAAAACTATATGACGCAAACTATAAACCCTTACTTGCCACGATTATAAAGGACCTTCTCAAGTGGAATGTAAAAAATGTTTTCCTGGTTTGGAAGGGCCTCAATATTAAAGATGACGGTACTCCCTAAACTTCTGGACGTATTTAACGCCCTACCAATTAAAATCCCAGAACTCTTCTTTAAAACAACATTAAGCCAAATTCAGAGACGATTTCTGTGGGCAGATAAGAAACCTAGAATTCAATTCCGACGTTTAACACTGGCTAAGAGTGATGGGGGTATAGGACTGCCGGACTTTAAAAAGTACCACCAGGTTACCCATGTCACGAGAGTGATACACTGGCATTGCCATGGACTAAATAAGGATTGGGTCCAGCTAGAAAGCAATCTGGCATCGCAGAACCCGCTACTTCCCATGGTCGCTTCATTCCAGAAAGCCCAAACTTATAGACCACCCATTAATCAAAACTACAATACAGATCTGGCAAACGCTGGTAAGGTCGCAAAATTAAAATAAATAAAATAAAATAAAAAATAAAATAAAAATCGCAACAAACCCAGGTCCCCTGACACCACTCACGAATAACCCTGAATTCATCCCAGGCCTACACCAAAACATGCCACAAGACTTTTTGGTACACACTTGTATGTCAGGTCCACAAGCTAAGACATTCGAAACACTGACCGCAGAGGTGGGGGAGCTGTTTCCTGGAAGTTGGTTTTACATTTAAAGTGGAGGGCCACCCTGAAAACAAAAAAAATATTAAAAATTACAAAAAAATATAAAAAAAAAAAAATGAAAAAAAATTTTTTTTTTTTTTACTTACCAGAAATGCCTGTTGCTAGGCACTTTCTCCTAATCTTCCTCCTCCGCGGAGATCTTCTGTCTTCGTCGCGGCGTCTTCTGGGTAATGAGTCGCGCTGTGTTCTGGGAACTGTGTTCCAGAACACAGCGCGTCCCATTCAGAAAGCGCTGCGGGACTCGCGCATGCGCAGAAGCTGCGGGACTCGCGCATGCGCAGTAGGAAACGGGCAGTGAAGCCGTAAGACTCCACTGCCTGTTTCCCTTACAAGGAATGGCAGCACCGGGACCCGAGAGCCGAGGGACGGGTCGGCCTCGGGCGGCCGACATTGCGGGCACCCTGGACAGGTGAGTGTGTTGATTAAGTCAGCAGCTGCAGTGTTTGCAGCTGCTGACTTTTTTTTTTTGTATAACCGGCCCTCCTCTTTAACTAAAGGACTTCCTGGTAAACAACAAACACAAAAATCAATTTTGCCTCCCATTAACTCAGATTGAGAATATATGTCTGCAGAGATCACCAATAACGAACACCACATCTCTTGCATACTCTATGCTAACTCAAGCGTCACAGGCTGACAAAAATAAATTCAAAACAAAGTGGGAACGTGATCTCAAGACCAGCATATCTGAGGAGCAATGGACTAAGGCATGCGTTTTGGCACACAAGTGCTCCTTAAGCTCCAAATATCAGGAAATATCCTATAAAATTCTAGCTCAATGGTATATTACACCACAAAAAAACAGGAGATGGTCTACATCCGCCTCAGACACATGCTGGAGATGTAAAACACACACAGGCACCTTCATGCACATATGGTGGGAATGCCCGCTAATACGAACCTATTGGGAAGCAATCAGATCCTGGGTAAAACACATAACAGAAACTCGCCTGGAACTGAATGCGGCCACATGCTTGATCAATCTGGTCCCCATCAATTTAAGCCGTTACAAAAAATCGTTGACCAGACACCTACTCACGGCCGCTAAAACACCAATACCAATTCACTGGAAAACAACCAAAGCCCCGGGCATTACAGACTGGCTTAATAGTGTACAATATATCTAAAAGATGGAGGCGATTGTGGCAACCAAACATGAAAATAGCACAAATTTTAACAAAACATGGCAACCATGGCTGGCCTTCACACTCTCCCCCAAATTCCGTACACTTAAAGATTAAACTCTTCAGCATCTTTTGACCCTCAACATGGTGGGAGCAAGGCTTAGACCGGCATAGAGCATCTATAACAAACGGAGTTATATACAATAGCAAAGGGCTGATCACACCCCACACTCCCCTCCCCTTACCCCCTACCACACCCCCCCCCCCCCCATACCCTCCACTCTATTCTCACCCATCCCCAAATATTGTACGCTACTTACCGTCTTCAATTGTGTACTCACCCCAACTTAGTCACTAACCTAATCAGAACACAATGGAGATGTATTTATATGTTTTTATTGTTTACAGATTGACTGCAATGATACGTGTATTCAAACTTTGACTGTAAACCTGATTTTATTTTTAATAAAACCTTTGATTGAGGTACATTTTTTTTTTTTTTTTTTTTTTTTTTTATAACAGAGAGCTTGCCCTCTTATATAGGGAAGTTTACTTGTGTTGTTAATTTGTATATTTAATCATCCAGGTGACTGCTGGCTGACAACCTGTCATTGAAGTGTATGGTCTTGGTAGCGCCAGCTATCAGCTCACAGCTGTGAAACTATTCCTGCCCCTGTGATCTGCACTGTGGCTAAACGCCTAGGTGAATAGAGCCTAACACTGCTATCTGAAAGGACATTTTCTCATAATGGCACACAAATGGGACAGTCTGCTGAAAGGGGCAGCACAGTGACTAAGTGTTTAGTGCTTCCACCTGGCAAAACTGGGGTTGTCAGTTTGAATCCTAACGATGGCACTACCTGCCTGGAGTTTGTAAGTTCTCCCTGTGCCTGCATGGGTTTCCTCCAGGTATTCTGGCTTCTTTCCACACTCCAAAAGACATGCTAGTAGGTTAATTGGCTCCGGTCTAAACTAGCCCTAGTCAGTGTATGTACGAATGTGAATTAGGGACATTAGATTGTTAAAAAAAAAAAAAAAGGCAGGGACTGATGTGAATGTATAATATGTAAATAAATTAACAGCGCTATACAAGTACCTGTAGTAAAGAAGTTGTCACTTTACGATGTAAAGCAGCACTAGGTGGATAGGAATCAACAATGGACAGTCTAATAACAAGAAAGATTTAGACTGTTATCAGTTATTAGAGTCAACATGGATAAAGCTCAGTAAGAATCAACTGCCATCATTTTGTATGTTGTAGTCAACCACTTCCTTGTTTTGAGCTACTAAAAAGGGAAATCTATGAGCAATGAAAATCTTTGATAAAAACAAAACAGCAGCTTAGAAGACTCACTATAAATATCTCAGATTCACACTCCCAACAGCTGCTGTTTTATGGCTTGTAAAAAAACGCAGAATTTTGTTTTCTTAAAACATGCTTTCAGAATGACTGGAAAGTTGGCAAATGATCTGTGCAACGCCAACATACCTAAACAAAAAAAAAGGTAGACTTGGCATTACACTAGGAGCATTCATTGCAGCAAGTTAACACATTATTTGGTGACTGACCATGTCAGAAATGGTTATACGTTAAATTTCTCAAGATTTCCAATGATCCCTGTATTAAAAAAATAATAATAAATAATTACCTAAACTACAAATCTTGGGAAACTGCCAATGACAGACAGACAATATAATGAACTAGATATACTTAAAACTGAACTCCAGAAGAGGCAAACATTGTCTGAATACAAGAGGTGTGTGTACTCCTCCACAATGGTGTACTTTGTGTATTTCTTCCATATCTCTTTAATCCGGTGTGAAAACTTTGCCTCTGTGTAGAGCTCCCTGTAATAAAGACTGATCACTGCAGCTCTTACTCTGCATGCAAGGCGACTGGTCTGGTCTCCACCCCTCCTGTAGTTTTCTACAGGCAGCCTGTAGTGGGCAGAGTCTGCTGGATCCCTCCCACAGCTTTGTCCTAAGAACAGCCCATATACCGCCGATATCAGTGCTTATTTTACAAGGTAACAACTTGATCTGCAAAAGGCATTTGGTGCACATAGTAGATTTAGAGCCTGTGTTGCTATAGAGTAATGTATGCTAGAAGTTCATATATAGAGACCATTGGATCACTATAAACCTATTTAGACGAAGAGGTGATAAGGTACAGGCATACCCCACTTTTAAATACACAATGGGGTTTATTTACTAAAGCTGGAACGTGCAAAATCAGACTCACTTCTGCATAGAAACCAATGCGCTTCTAACCCCAGCTTGTTCAATTAAGCTTTGGTAATAAAACCTGGAAGCTCATTGGTTTCTATGCAGAAGTGAGCCTGATTTTGTATGTTCCAACTTTAGTAAATAGACCCCATTGTGCACTTAAAAGTGGGGTATGCCTGTACGTAAAAGAAATAAAACATAGCTTTTGCATTGTAAGCTTTTCTTATAAAAGCGCCTACCAAATAAGTGATACTTATGGTACTATAGGTTCAGGGACATCAGCAAGTATTCTGCATTCCAGGCATAAACCCCTGAATGCACGGGCCCCTGAACACAAGTGCCACATAGTACAGCATTCAGATTCATCCAGCTGCTGCACATTTCTCTGACAGGTGGCAGGGCTGGACGCTGCGCTAAAATGCAGATATTGCACTCACAGGAGCTACACATCCAGTGTGCAAGGGACCTAATTCTGCCTCAACATTTAGGCTTCCCATGCAACAGTCTTAATATGATTTTAAAAACACAACCCTTTCAATGGAAAAAAAAATAAAAATAAAAAAAAAGTTTAGTTGAGTGGGTACACCACTCGGATTCTGGTCCTGAATTATATATCTTTCCCCTTAAAAAGGAAAGTGATTAAAGAGATAAAAATATGTAAACCCATACACTGAGAAAGCATTTGTTTAAAACTCGTGAAAGTAAATATAAAGTTTTTGTTTGTTTTTATTCTGTTTTTTTTTTTGTTCTTTTTTTTTTTAAATAATACCCACTGATCCAGCCATCAAGTTCCTTTTTCAGACACTTCCAGTTATAGGGTTACAACTTTCTGTCCCCATCTTCCAACTCTGCTCCTGCATTGTACCACTGGCTTCTGATGAGACTACAAAAGCATTTCAACACACATTACATTACAGTTGTCACCCTCATCCCTGGAGCATGTAGACATGAAGTGGCTATAAAGGTAGAAATCAGATCATACAATATTACAAAGGAAGCTCTCATCCATTTGATAAAAAGGAAAAAAAAAAAAAAGTTGCATTTGAAGACATAAATGGTGCTTTAGGGAATATATAACAAGGTCATAATGACAACTGAGTGGTTCAATTGCCTTTGAGAGAAGGAGTGTGTAAATGTGAGGAATTAAAGAGACACTTATTTTATCACTGGAAAGAGCAGCATTCAATAGTGAAGAGTCAAGTGGTGCAGACAAGGATAACGCGCTGTTATTGTCGGTACGAAGCCAAGCTGGCAATAGAGACCAAAACAAACCCAGCTAAGTACAGCTTCATGACTACCGTTAAAAAGGAACAACGGAACAAAGGAACAATCTCACACAGATCCATCAAGGGAGATGATACTCTGAACTACTCTGAGACCATTCTCTGAACTAGGAATGCTTCTGCTGCAATTCCAGCTCCCTCCCATTTATGGAAGGATTTTAAAAAATTGTGTGTTTTTGTGACCTAGAGCCTGGCAGCCCTGGGCACACACATGTGACCATTATGCACAGATCTGACGCAGGTTTTCAATCAAAACAACACTCATGAAAAGTGGCTAATGTCACATTATATATCAATGCAGTGCTTAGCAGGATATTTATTAAAATCAACCTGCCATTTTATATTACCGTCTCATCGCTCCTGTTTAGCCTTCCTGTGTGGTAGGATTAAATCTCATACATGGTATACAGTTCCACGCAGTATGTGCTCACAGCCTGTTTAATCTATCCACCCAGTCTAAACCATCTTTAAATTACATTTTATTACTGCTTACATTAGGTCTGTGTTTAGGACATTCATGGGTTGCAGGCCACACAGGAAGCATGTACGAGGATGACAGCAAGTTTTGTGTATTGAAACATCTAGTTTAAAATGCTTGTTTGCCCTGGACATTGAACTGCACTCCGCAGGCACAAACGTTCCTCCTCTGCAACAACGGGACAAGATCCCATGCCATCACTGACATCTTGGCCTAATCTTTGGCAATCTTAGGTTGGTTTGCCCAGAATGACAACTCCTCCTTCAATGTACAAGGTAAACTCGGGGGGGGGGGGGGGAGAAGAGAGACACGATCCTTGCAGTGGGGGCTCCCTCATACTGCAGGTGTTATATGCTTGTTTTTGTCAAAACTTATCTTTGAAAAGATAAGTTCACCTTTCAGAACATGTTACACCTGTATTTGGGTAAACAAGTTCCAGCTCCTGCATCCTCTCCGCCCTGCTTCAGTGTGACAGTGGGCAAGGGATTTTCTCCCCACACCCACTGTCACAATTCAAAAACAGCACGGCAGTGTGGGACTCCTCTCACACGGACAGTCATTCATTCAGTTTCCTGCAAATGAATAGATTACCACTACCTACAGCCATGGCGGCTGACGGCTTGTAGTCCTGAAAGAACTATGAGGGCACTGATGAGCACCCCCCGTAGTTCATTCACAAGCCCGGCAGCCTGACCTTGTACCCCCGTTCCACGGATTGCCGGTTCAATGCTTTCCAGGTATCTGCATGCAAAAAAAATAAATAAATGCACATTTCTTTTCTACAAAAATACATGCATTTATTTTTTCCTAAAAGGTGAACTTATCCTTTAAAATAAGGTTTTTATTTGCCTTATCCTTCGCTCTTAGACTCCCTCTTTGTGCAGCCGTTATCCCAAGGAACAAGGCAACAACATACATAAACAAAAAAAAAAATAAAATGGGTCAGCCAATTAAGTCAAAGTAAGAAAAAAATAAAATAAAAAATATTGTATGTATATACGTGTGTGTGCATACTTTTTTTTTCTATACACACACCCCTTCCCAAAGGCACCCCTGAAAGTTCTAATTGCATAAGCCCCTATTAACACAAGGGTTTTTCTGCTAGTTTTCCTACACAGGATGACATTCTTTCCAACTGTGCCTATTCATACTTGTATGCGCAGTTGCCCAACACTCAAAAAAATTTTTTTTTATCACATAAGATATATACACACACACTTTCAAAAATGGGATCATTTTAGGGGTGTTATATGTAGTCCCAGAGGGCACAGATGTGAACAAAGCCTAAGAGGTAAGGTGAGACCACATGTGTGATCTCCTCTATGTATGTTATGGTCTTTGTTTCTACACTGCTAAAAAAAATAAAAAAAAATAAATAAAAAAAAAAGGAAAGGAACTGTTGCACTATCAAAACAATTTCTCTGATTGAAAAAGAAATCCTGTGTGACAGCTGTAGTCATAGCAAGTGACTGGTGTGAAGTCTGTAGCTCCTATCAATATACTTTAACCAGCACAAGAAGGCTTATTATTCCCTTTGAAGAACATTCTAAAATTCTTGTTACACCTACAGCCAAACAGGCTCTAGTTAGAATGATCAAGAACCCAAATAAACATGTGCGTTTGTTTTAAGGCCCCTTTCACACATGCGGATGATATGTCCGTATTTCATCCATCCGTTTGCGGATGAAATACGGACATCCATTCATCCCTATGGGATAGCGGGTGTCTGCGGATGAGCATCCGCAGACACCCGCTATTGTCCGCCTCCGCAAATGTCCGATTCTGCAGACGGAGGAAAATCCTATTTTTCTGTCCGTCTGCAGAGCGGATCGGATGAACACGGACACACGGTCCGTGCTCGTCCGATCCCCATAGAGGAGAGCGGAGAGCTGACAGGGCGGTCCCCGCACAGTGTGCGGAGACCGCCCTGTCCGCAGCCGGCTCAGCGGGGACAACGGAGCGATCCCCGCTGAGCGAGCGGATCATCACGGGGCGGATCATTACTGATCCGCCCCGTGTGAAAGGGGCCTATAATTTTGGAGCTCATTTACAAACTACAGCCCACTTCCATTAATTGATCCATATGCAGACATTTTCAAGAACTGTAAAGGGAATATAGGGAAGGTAAAAAAAAAAAAAAAAAAAACACATTTTAACACGCCGCAACAAAACGGAGCCAAAAACCCCTGCCATAGCTTTTGCAAAGCGTTACCATAGACTTGAATGGGAGGTGTTGAGAGGCTTCAAACGCCTCCCAACTCGACATGAGGCTTTAACGCTAGCACTTAGTGTGAACAGCACAACGTACTGTCTATTCTATCTTGTGCATAGGTGTTTGAGGGGCATTTTAATGCGGTGATGGTATTTCTATGCACCTTTCAGGACAGCACCTTGGAAAGAGTGTAGCTCCACCTCTTAACAGGAAACACTGCGGACAACACCCCTTTAAAATCGGCTTCTTCCACCATGCCATCAGTTGTTACGGAGAATTCCTCCGACATGCTGGAAGATATAAAACAATTACCGAGCCCAACGAGTATAAACTATACATGATAACCTAGGGAGGAAAGTAGGCTGCTGTCCTGAAAGGCTCGTAGAAATACAGTCACCGGTAAGTCTAACTAAGGTTTTTCCCCTTCGCCTTTCAGGACAGCACCTTGGGAGATAACTGAACTTGCTTTAGGGTGGGACCACTGCTTGTAAAACCTTCCTGCCGAAGGACTGGTCTGACGCTGACAGTAGATCCAACCTGTAGTGCCTTATGAAGGTTGAAAAACTGGACCACGTGGCAGCCTTCTATATCTGATCTGATGATGCTCGGCCCTCTCTGCTCACGAAGCTGCCACTGCCCGTATAGAGTGAGGCAATATTCCATCCAGAAGTTCTAACCCCAAGGACAGGTACGCTTCTTTAATAGTCTGTTTTAACCAGCTTCCTAGGGTACTTTTGGAAGCGTTATCCCCTTTGTGACTTCCTTCCATTAGGACAAAAATAGAAGATGACTTTCTGAAATTCTTTGTTACTGCCAAATACTTTAAGAGGCACCTTCTGACGTCCAGAGTGAAAATGGACGGCTTCTTATACTGGACCAAAGGGCATGGGACAAAAAGTAGGAGTATGATCTCCTGTGTGTGGTGAAAAACCAAAAGACACCTTAGGTAGGAATGCTGGATCTGTCCTCAACACTATCCTGTCTGCTAGACATCTCATCAAGGGCTCCTTGATTGATAACGCCTGCATTTTGCTGATTCTATGTGCATCATTGCACACAGGAGAATTGTTTTAAGGGTCAGGAATCTTAAAGATGTATCTTCTAGCGGTTCGAAAGGAGATTTAGTGAGTTCCTGGCCTAATTTTTGCCACAGCCTTAAAAAAAAAAAAAAAAAAATATAAAATATATATCCCCCACCAAAAAACAAAAACAAAAAAAAAAAACGCAGCTACCTGCATCTTGAGAGTACTTGCTGCTAAACCTTTTTCCAATTCTTCCTGGAGAAATTCTAAAACTGAATTGGTGCTAACAAAATTAAAGTTCTTGCTGGAACACCAGGAATTGTAACACTTCCAGACTTTGAAGTAAAATAGCCCTGGTGACCCTTTTCCTACTTGCTAGAAGGGTGTTTTTCCGATAGCTCCCTTCGCACTTTATAGATCGGTACAGAATCTGATGAAATTTCCCAGATAGTTTCTTGATCAGGACTTATGAAATATAGGAGATGTAGAGGGGTCTAAAGAGCACCCCTCTACACCCCCCCCCCTTCGAAGATTCCGGGGTCTTTTCTGGGTCTGATCTTTTTCTTTATGGGCTTGCTGAAAATTCTTCCTTTGCTGTACCACTCTTTTTCTGCAGAAAAGCTTTCTTCTTGTCTGCTGTTCTATCAAGGACAGTCTCTAAATCTGGCTCAAACATAAGATCTCATGTAAAAGGGAATTCCGCACAACTTTACCTTTGAAGCAGAGTCCCCAGACCAGGTCTTAAGCCAAAGAGCCCTCCTGGCTGAATTAACTAGGGCTGAAGATCTGGCCGACATCCTGATGGATTCCTCCGTGGCTTCTGCCATGTATTTGACCAGTCTTAAAAAGGGTAGGAAAGGACTCTAGCAAATCTTTCCTAGAGGTGCCTGCCACATGGCCTTTAAGCGGTCCAGCCAGCATTCCATGTTTCTGGCTACTACTGTAGTGGCCATCGCCAGCTGTAGGTTAGATAAGTACCAGTCCCAATAGTTCATCTGCTCTTTTGTCCATGGCGTCCAAGTACGCCCATGCCCTCAAATGCTAGATCGGTCTGTCTAGACACTTGGGAAAAGGCAGCATACATTTTTGGTCTTTTATTCCACATCAATGCTTCATCCTCCTCAAATTTTACTTTTGAGGGCTCTAGAAAGAGAAAAAAAAAGAGAAAAAAAAAAAAAACACACAACCCTGTCCTTTTTCTGGATCTTCCATTCTTTCTTAACCACTTCAGACCCAGAGCATTTGGCTGGCCAAGGACCAGAGCACTTTTTTGCGATTTGGCACTGGGTTGCTTTAACTGACAATTGCGGTCGTGCGACGTGGCTCCCAAACAGAATTGATGTCTTTTGTTTCCTCCATAGAGCTTTCTTTTGGTGCCATTTGATCACCTCTGCAGTTTTTATTTTTTGCGCTATAAACAAAAAAAAAAAAAAAAAAAAACAGCATTTCTTACTACTTACTTATATATATATATCCCCTCGGTTTAGGTCGATACATAGTCTTCTACACATTTTTGGTTAAAATAAATCACAATAAGCATTACTGTTTGGTTTGCGCAAAAAAGTTATAGCGTCTACAAAATAGGGGATAGTTTTATGGCATTTTTTAATTTTTTTTACTAGTAATGGCGGCGAGCAGCGATTTTTATCATGACTGCAACATTATGGTGGGCACATCGGACGCTTTTGGCACTATTTTGGGACCATTCACACTTATACAGTGATCAGTGCGATTAAAAATGCATTGATTACTGTGTAAATTTGGCTGGTAGTGAAAGGGTTAACCACTAGGTGGCGCTGCAGGGGTTAAGTGTGTTCTAGGGAGTGATTGCAACAGTGTGTGTGTGTGTGTGTGTGTGAGTGTGTGTGTGAGTGAGAGAGAGAGAGACACTACACTGATCACTGCTCCTGATTACAGGCAGGTGGCGCTGCAGGGGTTAAGTGTGTCCTAGGGAGTGATTACAGGCAGCAGTGATCAATGACAGTGTCACTAGGCAGAACATTGTTTACATCAGCATATCCCCATTCTTCCTCTCCGTGAGGAGATCGGATATCCCCGCTGACAGAGTCTGCAGGACCCAAGGTCATACTCTTAGAGCTCGCGGCGGGCACATGTGACTACTAGCCAAGCCTTGCGAGATTTCGCGCAGCGGAGCCAACCTGCCGCAGTAATACTGCGGCGGCTGGTACGCAAGCGGTTAAATTGTATCGGTCAGAACTTTATGGACAGGAAAAAAAAAAAAAACATTTTGTCTCCTCTAGCCCCTGTTACATTTTGCTATGCAATGACAGCTGGGCCTTCTCTTCTTGAATTTCCAAAGTGGTATAGACCGCTTTTAGTAAGTCGTCCACCTCTTCTAGCGTTAGTTTATATCTAGACATTCTCATCTCCTCTTCCCCCTCCATCTTCCTCAGAGTCAATTGTTGAGGGGGGGGAATACTCTCTCTTCCCTCGGACTCACTTAAAATTAGTCTTGAAGTGGTAGGAGGAAGACTGGACTAGGAGCTCTGTTACTGCCTGGAATTCTGGCCCGGTTTCTTCATAAGGGGCCATACAAAAAAAAACATACCTCTATTAGGGCTAGATACTACTGTAGAGAGACAAAGAAACAGTGCCCAAAGCATACTGCCCACCGTGCCCCAGAGTCTCCCTCCATGCTGAACTGCTAACGGACCGTGTCATCCTAGCAGACAGCTGCAGGCTCTTACCATCACGCATACAACCACCCAGTGAAGAAAGGAAAGAGGTGCCTCTGCACCTCTCCAACCTGGGCCTGGCTGGGAGCCTGGGCATCTGCCATTGCTGCCGACGACTCAGTCTCCTCCACCACGAGCGCCGCAGCAGCCACCTATGTGCTCCTTAAATGAAGCTCCTCTGGCGTCCATCGCTCAGGAGCGGAAGTCCCAGCTAGATGACCTGCCCCTTTCTCCTGCGTTCCAGCAGCCGAAACCATGAGCTGCTACTCCCCACCAGAAGTCTCTGCCCCCCGGGAATATCATCACCCACCGTCATCGAGAACTCGGCACCGACATGCCATCACCTGGCATGCACGCTCCATCTGAGCACACCCATGGCCCCCCCAAGCTCCCGGGGCGGACAATCACCAGCGGACCCTTACTCCTGCGAGCTTGCAAAAGGAACGGGTACCGGAGCTACCCCCCTCATGTGGGAGAAAGCAGGTCTGATGACTGAACAACA
The DNA here is from genome assembly GCF_037356315.1 of Lithobates pipiens. Taxonomy (NCBI): domain Eukaryota; kingdom Metazoa; phylum Chordata; class Amphibia; order Anura; family Ranidae; genus Lithobates; species Lithobates pipiens. Next base: position 472,513,699 of record NW_027507758.1, on the reverse strand, counting down.
AAACAAACAACAAACACACACACCAAAAAAAAAAAAAAAAAAAAAAAAAAAAAAAGGGTACTGCCAAAACCCCCTCCTTGGATAAAGCGCAGCCCTTCTGGTTCCCCTGCAGTGCTTCCACCATGGCTGAGGAAACACTAAAACTGATCACATGGTGGAAGCAGCCGATTTTAAAAAGGGGTTTTGTCGGCAGCATTTCCTGTTAAGAGGTAGAGCTACGCCCTCTCCAAGGTGCTGTCCTGAAAGGTGAAGGGAGAAAACTGAACACATTGTATAATGCATACGCGCGCACGCACACACACACACACACAATCAATGGGGCACTATACCTCCTACGGATATCAAAAAGGGGTACTATTTCTCCCATCACAACCAATAATGGGGCCATGCTTTCTTCCACTGACCACAGGCCAAAGCCTGAAGGACACCCAAAGCCTGAAGGACAAAAAATTGTCTCTTTGCTTAAAAAGTTTGGAGACCCCTGCTCTAGAAAGCATTGGATATTTTCTGACTGACATTTGTAATTTTTTGATTGAAATAACAATGACAAGAGCAAAAGTGGAGCTGCTGACCATAGCAGCCAGTCTTTATCTTTCAAGAGAAGCAAAAAAATCTGACTGGTGCCAAGGGCAAAACGCTCACATTTTCTTTTGTTTGCTTTAGTCCAGACACATTTCCAGAAAAGAGCTATAAAATTTTGCAAGACATATTCTAGGGAATGTACCACTATAAAACAAAAAAAAACAAAAAATAAGAACTCAAATCAAAGACCTTGCCAATTACAGCATAGATGCAGCAAGAAAAAAAACTGTCCATACTGATCCAGCTGGACTGTACATTTGGATGAAAAATCAGCACATCATCCTATTAGCAGACAAAATATCATGGCAGGTGCCAGGCTCCTCATTTGGCGCAGCATCTGTGTCACCCTGTCCTTCTGCCAATCGCCTACACTCGCACACAATGCAGGCAATACAGAGATTCTTGTTTAAATTCCACTCATGTTTTGGGTAGCTGACCCAAGAACTCTGAGCTGTAGATCTTAGTGGCCGACTTCTGTAACACATGCTCTGCGACACTGGCATCTATCAGTCTACTGAACATGGCGCTCACAAAGGAGGACTGCCTGCATTGCCCATGGCAACAACTCCTTTCTTTCAGATTGTTAAGTTTTGGAGACATTCTTCGTGTTGATTTATGCAATATACAGTGGTTTAATGACGCTTTACTGAAAACTAATATGACTTTCCAATATGTTCATTTGAACAACAAGACCTAAAAAGGGCAGTCAGATGTGTAGTAATGCTGAGGTTTATTTATTTACTAAATCTAGAGGGTGCAAAATTAGTCACATAGAGAAACCCATCAGCTTCTAACCTCAGCTTGTTCAATTAAGCTTTGGCAATAAAACCTGGAAGCCGATTGGTTTCTCTGCAGAAGTGTGACTAATTTTGCACTATCTAGCTTTAGTAAATAAACCCGGCTGTATCTAGGGACGATGTGCTCAAAAGTGAGTGAGTAAGAGAGTGAGACAGAAGGATATGTTGTAATTATCAAACCATCGATAGACAATATTGTAACCCTTTGGTACATCCAAGGGTGCAAAGTAATAAAAAAAAAAAAAAATCAATAGAACAAGTGTGTATAAACACCTTTCCACATTTCAGTGATTCCAAGTAGATTGCAGATTTTTCCAGCATCAGCAAATAATTCAGATGCAAGAAAACGGGTTTTCTGTGGGGCTTTTTCACACCGAGAAGCTGTAATGGGAATCGCTGAAAAAAAAAAAAAAAAAAAATTCCCGCACGCAGCATTTTTAGAATAATTCCACCTCAAAGTATTTGACCATGACAATGTTTAAGACACTTGTTTTAAAGTGGGTGTAAACCCATTTATAAAAAATAAAGACACCTACAAAGGCATAATGCATACTAGCTCTTTATGTAATACTCACCCGAGATCGAAGCCCTCAGGGCGGTGCCCATACACCACTTCGGCAGCCAACATCACTCTGGGGGTTACTTCCGGATATCACGACTTTGGCGCTGTGATTACAAACAAGATAGGGTCTGTAGGCTTGTTCTTAAGGCGAATTTGTTTGTAAAAATCAGAACTGATAAATTTTTTAAGTATAGCGCCAGCCAAAAAAAAGCTTTTTGGATAGCATAGGGAAGGGTCAACACCCCTGTATCATTTGTTTGGCTGTCTGTGCACCTGTTCAGAAGATTTCACCTCACTTTCTGTGCCAAGGATTGGTGATAAAGCTTCAGTGGAGACACATTTTTCCCCACGATAACTAATAGCCCTTTCACACTGGGGAGTTTTTCCAGGTGCTTTTTGGCTAAAAATAGCGCCTGAAAAACAGCTCTCCTGCAGTCTCAGCGTGAAAGCCTGAGTGCTTTCACACTGAGGCTGGTAGGACATAAACAAAAAAAAAAAAAAAAAAACACTCCTGCAAGCAGCATCTTTGGAGCAGTGAAGGAGCGGTGTATACACTGCTTCTGCCCATTGAAATGAATGGGAAGTGGTGTTTTGCAGGTTGTTTTAACCCTTTTTCGGCAGCTAGCAGGGGGGAGGGGGGTTTAAAAGCGCCCCGCTAGCAGCCAAAAACCTCTGCAAAAAAAAAAGGTGAAAAAATAGCGACGCTTTACTGCTGACGCCGCAGATGCCCCAGTGTGAAAGCAGCCTTACAGGAGTAAGCATTTAGAGATGTTAAAAAAATAAAAATAAAAAAAAGCTCCACCAACCAACCAAACAAAACCAGTGCCAGTGTGTCTAGGAGCAGTGGCATTTTGGCAGAAAGAGTGTTTTACATGTCTAAGGCAGATCAACACTAGGCACATTTAGGGCTTGGGCGTGAATTCATTTCAGTGACCAGAAAATTCATGTCATTGGCCAGAGTATTATAAACCCCCAAGCACTTGACACTCCAAAATGCACCCAAACACGTTACATGCATTTATACAAGTCAAGCGTGGTTTTTTTTTTCTTTATGCCAAAACACTGCTGCCTGGAAGAAAATCGAGATAGCAAAAATATCCAGTATGCACGAGGCTTAATGCAGTTTCCTATGATGGTGTAACAGTGTTGCCCTGCTCGTAAGTTGTGCCTAGTTGCGCTACAGCAGGGTGACGCGTTGCAGGAGTCGCTACTATCAGCATTGTCATTGCTAATTCACAAGTCTGTAACTTGTCAGCATGCACCTGGCCACACTTAGCCCTGGTCACTGCTTTCTGTATATGCAGATCTAACACTGTGGCTGAAACCCTCCCACTGTGAGCTGCAGTTCCTGGGACTGGCAGCATGTGAGACAAATGAAGGGCAAATTTGGCTCAGTCAAGGAAGGGAAAGGAAATCTGAGACTGTCATACTGCAGCATTTTAATCAGCATTACATACTACTTGTGTAGCTTATGCCATGGAGAGCTACTGTTTCCATCCAGCTCCGCCAATCAGCTCTGAGCTCATAGAGATGGAAGTATGCAGAGTGCATTGACAGCCATCCAAACATCCATCCACGGATCCAGTCCTGTTTGAGTGAATTAAACAGACCGCCGATATCAAACCAGTGAAAGGCACACTGTTAACCCATTACCTTCCGGGAAGTGAATTACCTACAGGAATTCCCATAGAAGCAATATGGTGAAGGATTTATCTGGGATTTTGATCTTCAGAGATTTGGTGTTCAACATTTTGTACGAACGGATCAGCCACTATCCCACACCCTGCTTTGTATAATTAAAACACACGTGGAACTTTTTATCTTTAGTTTTGTATGTATAGTTATTTATGCCCTTGCTTTGTAATGTCATCAAAGCCACAGAAACTGTTGTAAACAAATCAAAATGGATGCAAAAACGGGTACATTAACAGATGTAAATGTAACGGAAGACAAATAGACAAATGAACTGAGATTTACATCGGATGAAGAGAAGACGGATGAACCAATTGATACGTTTTCAATGTGGCTAAACTGGCCACATTGAAAAAATTGAATAAGCTGCAGTTAGAAGCTGATTGACTACCATGCACAGCCGCATCAGTTTTACTAAAACTACCCCCATGTGTCTGTTTGGTTCCATTACCATTGAAGTGGATTTTCCGCAGCAAACAAAAAAAGGTCCCGTTTTTTCCCGCCAAGCTAGAAGCTCGAAAATGGAGAGCATGCACTCTAGCCCATTGCAAATATTTTTGGGAAGTTGAGGTTTAAGTTTTCTGTGTGCCCCAATGGGGTCTGGCATGTATGCAGTGTGTAAAAAAGCCAGTTACTGCCCCAAAAGTGATTTCTGTTTCTTCAGAATATGTAAATACTTCAGTGTGCATAATATGGGCACATAAAAATGCAACAAAACACACCCAACCATGGAATGGGCTAGCAGTTATGTGTAATAGTAACATGTATCCTATTGACCCAGTCCTGTGCAGCATGCAAGCCACTGGAGGAATGGAAATATCCAAAACAGAAACACCAAATGCCCCTTTCACGTGTGCAGACTGTTTAGATCTGATGATATTTAGGCCTCATGTACACAGGCCATTTAAAAAAAACATGCTGCAAAGCCACTACCAACCCCAGGAAAAAGCAGCTGTAGCCGCGTGTGTCTGCTTCCATTCAAAATCAACGGTTCCCCATGAGAGCCATCTACTCACTAGACTTTCAGCCCATTGATTTGAATAGAAGTCGCATCCAAGTGAGATCATCATGAGCCGACTTGTGCTCTGAGGATCTTGAAGGGGAACCCCCACGCCAAAAGGCCCCTTTCCCACAACCCTGGCTGGTGGTTGTGGGGAGGGAGTCTGCGGGCAGGGAGGCCAATTGGAATCTGGAAGCCCCCTTTAAGATGAAGAGCGGCAACAAGAGTGGTTGTTCCTCGGGCCAAGCCTCTTTACACGTAGCTAGGCCCAGGGACGTTTTTAAGGCAGGGCAAAAGGGGCAGCTGCCCTGGGCCCTGTTATTGTTGTGGGGCCCAAAGCAGCTGCCTCATACTTGCCAACCATTCCAGTTTAAATTCCCTTGTCCTTTGAAGTTTTAGTCCTGTGCTGTGTCCCGATATCTCAGTGTGAAGTGCTGCTACTAATGCTGCCCAGCTCGTCCCTATTGTTGTGCATGTATGACTCACCTGCAGACAGTGTTTACATGTAAATAACCTTCATTCATATGTAAATAAAAGGGGACATTCATATACATCATGCCCCCCTGCAGTGAGGAGAAGACGTGCTGTAACCTATAGGAACCAATGAGCAGTATTACTGTACAGTAATCTCTAGCAACTAATCAACAAGCAGAACTCATGTGCTGTAACCTCTAGCAACTAATCAGTGAGCCGTAATGTGTGTTGTAACCTCTAGCAACCAGTCAGTAAGCAGTAATGATATGCTGTAACCTCTGGCAACCAATTGCAATCGCTGCCCGATCTGATACAGTAAACTGATTTTAAGTCTAGCTGATATTTATTGTATGTCTCAGAGAAGGTGGAGAGCGAAATTGCATGGGGGAGGGAGGGAGGGAGGGAGGGAGGGAGGGAGGGAGGGAGCCCCCCCCCCCCCCCCCCCAAAAAAAAATGTTTGCCCTGGGTCCAGTCAATGTTAAAGACGGCCCTGGGTAGGCCTATACCTTAGCAGCTGCTCCACAAACCCACCCATCCAGGCCGCAGCACAGGTGGAAAAGAACTCTGATCACCTGACCCTCTCTAGACTATCCCAGCAGCCTCAACGGCCAATGAAACTCCCGCTAATTGGTCGAGAAAAGCATATTTACTCATACCCTGAATTCACTGTAATCCATCATCCGAATGCCAAAGGCAACAGTGCCACCTATTGACAGAAGACAGAAATCACAGTTAAACTCAAGCTTAGGAGAAAAACATTTGATCAAGACTACAAAGTAGCCAGGCTAGTTACCACCTAGCACCACTAGATTTAATAGCAGCCCTGTTTAGGACAAGGGTGCTACATACACAAGATAAAATTGAGGCACGTTCATGGTATATGAAGATATATAAAAAAAAAAAAAAAAAAAAAAAAAAAAAAAGTTTGCCCCCTCAGTTTAGGCCTATACGTATTCTTCTACGTATTTTTGTTAGAAAGCGTCTACAAAATAGGGGATAGTTTTATGGCATTTTTTTTTTTTTACTAGTAATGGCGGCGATCAGTGTTTTTTATTGTGACTGCGACATGGCAGACACATCGGACAATTTTGACACATTTTTGAGATCACTGGCATTAATACATCGATCAATGCTAAAGAATTGCATTGATTACTGTAAAAATGTCACTGGCAGTGAAGGGGTTAAACCACTAGGTGGCACTGTAGGGATTAAGTGTGTCCTAGGGAGTGATTCTAACTGGGGGGGGGGTGCTGTGTGTGACATTACTGATCACCGCTCCCGATTACAGGGAGCGGTGATCAGTGTCATTACGGAGAATGGGGAGATGCTCGTTTACATTAGCATCACCCTGTTTTTCCTCATTGTGAGACAATCGCGGGTATGCCCGCGGGACTCGCAGTCATGTAGCTCCCAGCAGGCGCGCACATACCCACAAGCCACCTCTTAAAAAGGGCAACGCACAGGTACGTTAATCTGCCTGTACATGCCCTTCTGCCGCAATATATCTGCGTGAAGCGGTCGGGAAGCAGTTAAGCTGAAAATGCAGCAGAATAGGTCTACCTATGTCTTGGCCACAATGCTTGCATTATGGTGCAGTAAAAGTGATCTTCCCTGTTGCGTTTGCTGGGCAACCAGTGACAAGGCATTATAGTATAACTCCTTAAACCCTGCACCAGCACACTGCAGTCACATGCAGTGCTGGCAGAGGGTTTAATACAGCCGTTTTCAACGAGGGTGCCTTGGCAAAATGTCTAAAAATTGCCAAAAATTGTATACAAGCCAACCTTTCAGTTATACAAAGTCACTGGTTTTCAAATTTAAAGGGTGTGACGGGGGAAGAAACACTGGTTTTAAGGAGTTAAAAAAAGGTGAGGAGAGGGAATATAATATCTCCTCGCTGGCTGTCAAATTCTCTCTGAAGAGCGGTTCTTCACAAAATTGGTCTTCAGGAGGGCAACGAAAGTGTAAAGCCAGCCATGGACTGTTCAAATCTCAGCCAGTTCAGCAGGGACCAGCTGAGATTTGAACCATGTATGGGCAGGGTGGCTGTGCCCAAGTTGATTGATTAATCAACTTGGGTACAACCAGTCTGTTGGATTTTTCATGCGATTATTGACAGAAACTTGTATGGAGTAGAGAAGGTATTTTTTGTTGTCTGTACAGCATTACAAACATTTCCCTTGACATTCCATCCCAGAAGTTAGAGGAATTTTCCTCTTAGACAGTTGCCCCCTGAACAGTTATGAGCGCTAGAAGATTTCTTCTCACCTCTTGCTCTGGAGACAAATGTAAAATGTTGGATTTACCCTCACCTTACTTTCTTCCGGTGACAATGGTCAGTAGGATAAACAGAGGGGTGACTCTCCCCAATGAGAACGCCAATAAACTACTGGTCTAGCCCAGCCTCTTAACCAGGCTTTATCCAGGAGGTTGCTAGGGGTTCCTGAAGAAAAAAACAAACACCACACACACACACACACACACACACACACACACACAATGTCTGCCTCTCAGATGAGTAACCATTGACAATGATCTTTTTAGCTACCTGTAGGAGGGTAAAAAAAAAAAAAAAAAAAAAAAAAAATAAAAAAACAAACACTGACCAGATTCCCCCATCCACGAACTTGATGTGGATGCAGTGGATGTTATTTCCCCCCCCCCCCCCAGCACAATACAGTAAACAATGAGGAAGTTTTCAGCAGCTTTAGTGGCAATACAGGTGTGTAAAATATTGCAGGAAAAAATAAAAAAATAAACGAAAAAAAAAAACCACCACAACCTTTTAATAGTAGAAAGGTCAAGTCTGAGCATGTAGGCCCTCTACAAAATAATCTAGAGTGGGTGACTGGGGACAAAGAGAAGGCTAATCTATTAAATACTTTCTTCAGCTCTCTGTATACAAAGGAGCATGTCCATAATGGGGGTGGTAGTGACACAGCCCCAAACCCACAATGGCTCAAAAGAGATACGGTACAGAAATATTTGGACAGAATAAAGATGGATAAAGCACCTGGGCCTGCTGACATAGGACCCACGGATCCTAAAACAATTGAGCTCTGTAATTTCAAAGCCATTGTATCTAATTTTTAGGGACTCATTAATGACAGGAATAGTACCACTGGATTGGCGCAGGGCCAATGTGGTGCCTATATTTAAAAAGGGAACAAAGTCTTTACCAAGTAACTATAGACCTGTTAGTTTAACTTCTATAGTCGGGAATATACTGGAGAGATTAATAAAAGACCACATAGACGTGTTCTTGCAGGAAAAATATTTTAAGCAACAGACAGCATGGATTCATGAAAGACAGAAGTTGTCAGACAAACCTGATTTCTTTTTATGAGGTGGTAAGTAAAACCTTGGACAGAGGGGTGGCGGTGGACGTGGTGTACTTTCAAAAGCGTTTGACACAGTTCACCACACACGGCTCATGTGTAAGGTAAAGTCTACAGGTTTGGAAATATTAGTTTGTAAATGGAAAGAAAACTGGATAAAAGACAGAATTCAGAGAGTAGTGGTTAATTATTCTTACTCTGAATGGTCTAAGGTGATCAGTGGTGTACCCCAAGGTTCAGTGCTGGGACCATTGCTTTTTAATATCTTTATAAATGATATTGGGTCTGGGATCAAAAGTAACATTTCTGTCTTTGCAAATGACACCAAGCTATGCAGTGGAATAACGTCCTTACAGGATGTCTCCAATTTACAAGCAGACCTCAATGCTCTGTCTAATTGGGCGACTATGTGGCAGATGAGGTTTAATGTTGAGAAATGTAAGGTTATGCACTTGGGGGCTAAGAATATGCATGCATCATACATGCTAGGGGGAGTACAACTGGGGGGATCCATAGTGGAGAAGGATCTGGGGGTTTTGGTAGATCATAAGCTTAATAACAGCATGCAATGCCAAACTGCAGCTTCCAAAGTCCTTTCCTGTATTACGAGAGGTATGTACTCCAGAGAGAGAGATATCTTTTTGCCCCTGTACAAATCACTAGTAACACCTCATCTGGAATATGCCGTTCAGTTTTGGGCACCAGTTCTCAAAAAGGATATCAGGGAACTGAAGAAAGTGCAGAGAAGGGCAACCAAACTGATAAGAGGCATGGAGGAGCTCAGCTATGAGGAAAGATTAGAGGAACTGAATTTATTCACTCTTGATAAGAGAAGATTAAGGGGGGATATGATCAACATGTACAAATATATAAGGGGTCCATATAGTGAACTTGGTGTTGAGTTATTCACTTTACAGTCAACAAAGAGGACAAGGGGGCACTCTTTACGTCTAGAAGAAAAGATTTCATCTCCAAAATATGGAAAGGTTTCTTCACAGTAAGAGCTGTGAAAATGTGGAATAGACTCCCTGCAGAGGTGGTTCTGGCCAGCTCAGTGGATTGCTTTAAGAAAGGCCTGGATTATTTCCTAAATGTACATAAATATAACTGGGTACTAACATTTATAGGTAAAGTTGATCCAGGGAAAATCCGATTGCTTCCCGGGATCAGGAAGGAATTTTTTCCCCTGCTTTAGCAAAATTGGATCATGTTCTGCTGTTTTTTTTTTGCCTTCCTCTGGATCAACTGTGTGTATAGAATTGGGTATATGGGATTGCATATTATTAAAATCTTTTTTTTTGTGGTTGAACTGGATGGACTTGTGTCTTTTTTCAACCTGACTAACTATGCAACTATCTCACATACATTTTTTTGTAATATGTTGCAAATATTTTATCTTTGCACAGCCTAGGCATAAACTTTTTCTCACCAAGTACTGTTGGCCAGCCTTAGGCCTCATTAACCCTAGAGAGCCTGTGTTTTCTAAGTATAGGAGAGGTTCTCTGGGGAGTACAAAGAACGTATGCCTCCCAGATCACTTTATCCTGTGTTTAGGCGGTTCCTGCTTTAGAGCAAGCCAGGTTATCCATGTTTACATTAATATAGAACCATTTAGCGCTTCTAACCAGATTCTGGATGCACAGAATTCCATTCCATCTAAAAGCAACTATACTGAATAAGCCTAAATGCAGATAAAATGTCCAGTCTGAATGGATACTATTGAGAGATCATTACAAGCTTTTATTGTAAATGTTTAGAAACTTGCTCTAAATGCAGGTCTGACACTGCAAGTGTGAATGAGGCCTTGTGTAAGAAAAGCCCCAGCAGGTGTTTGGCACACAGCTCAACTGAAACTGGGCAGATCTTATGTTGTGTTTTATACATCCGCCAGTCTTACCACCTTTAACCACTTCAATGCAGGGTACTTTCAACCCCTTGCTGTCCAGGCCCATTTTCAGCTTTTAGTGCTGTCGCACTTTGAATGACAATTGCGCAGTCATACAACACTGTACCCAAATTTTTTTATAATTTTTTAAAACACAAATAGAGCTTTCTTTTGGTGGTATTTAACCTTTGCCGGGACTACGTCTATTGACGTCGTCCCGTGCACGAGCGGCCTGTGCACCCCCTGAGGGGCGTGCGCGGCGCGCTCTGTGATCGGCGAGTCTATGAAACTCGCCTGATCACGGATCCAAGCAAGGGGTCGATCCCGACCCCTTACCAAGTGATCAGCTGTCAGCCAATGACAGCTGATCATGTGATACAACGGAGCCGGTAATCGGCTATTATTCCTCCTCGCGCTAACAGCGCGAGGAGAAAAAAAAAAAAGAGCCGATCACCGGCGGCCGTGATCGGGACATCAGTCCCGATCATGGCCAGCCCTGCCAATGCCCACTTGCCCCCTGCCATTGCCACCTCATCAATAAATAAGTGCCCACAGTGCCACCCAGCTGTACCCGCAATCTGCCACAACGGTGCTGCACCCCAGTGCCACCTATCCGTGCCCATCAGTGTCATCTACCAGTGCCCATCAGTCCCATCTATCAATGGTACCCATCAGTGCCCCTTAGTGCCACCCATCCGTGCCATCTTATCTGTGTCCATCAGTGCCCACCAGTGCCGCCTATCAGTGCCCACCAGTGCCGCCTATCAGTGCCCACCAGTGCCGCCTATCAGTGCCCACCAGTGCCGCCTATCAGTGCCCACCAGTGCCGCCTCATCAGCGCACTTTAATGAAGGAGAAAAATGACCTGTTTGGAAAATGTTATAACAAAACTATTAAACATGATTTTTTTTATTTTGCATCTTTTTTTGTTTGTTTAGCAAAAAATAAAAACTCCCAGCTGTAATTAAATACGACCAAAAGAAAGCTCTATTTGTGGGAAAAAAATGATAAAAATTTAATTTGGGTAAAGTGTTGTATGGCTGCGCAATTGTCATTCAAAGTGCATCAGCGCTGAAAGCTGAAAATTGGTCTGGGCAGGAGGGGGGGTTTAAGTGCCCAGTAAGCAAGTGGTTAATCACCACTGGGTTTTTACTTTATTTTTTTTAAAGCAAAAAAGACGAGTAGAAGGAAGAAGTAGCTTTATGATCATATCAGTAAATTTTGGAAATAAGCTATTTTTCTCCTTCACAGATGTGGCGGCACTTATGAGGAAGCACTAATATGCCGTACTGATGGGCACTGCTAATCAGGGCTCTGATTATCATAGTGTATAGTATATGCTCACCCTCAGACAAATGCTACATCCATGTCAAAAATATAGATTTTTAAATTGTTTTTCCTTTTCGATTTCTTAAAATAGAACAGGCAGCAGAGGGCCCAGTTTAAAATATATATAAAAAAGGTACTGAAAAAGGGTTACTATAGCAACCACCCAGACTGTCATTTTTAAAAACCTGCAATAAGAAAAATGACAGCTAAAAATTGCCGAAAGCAACAAACTTAGCTTTCCTTTAAAACATTTTGAGGGAGTCTAATGGAAGGTCAGACAATTTAAGCACACAGCGATCACAGCGAGTTACCCATAATTAGCTACGGCTTTCTCCATCCATAGCACATATGCTTAGGAGAACAATTCCTTAACAGTTTCCTGGAAGGAATTAAAAGGATATCTATGGTCACAGTATACATTTTCATTATATAACATCAGCATTGTAATAGCAATACAGTCATCATTGACAGTCCAATACAAGCTTACTCGAAAAATCTCCTTTCCCGTTGTGAAGTTCTGCCTGCCGGCCATCTTTCTACAAATTCCTGGATTTCATATATGCTTTGCAGTTTCTCCTGTGCTGCTTACGTTCCATTTCTAAAGACTACATATCCCATGGTACCTTGCTGCCTGCAAGCTGCGATTCCTTTACCGACTCCGCCTCCTGAACCTCCTCAGCACCTTTCCTTAGCAGTTTTGCAGGTTCTATGAATTCTGCAACACAGCAATGCCTACTCACAGGACATAGTGAATACATTTTACAGATAGTAAATGTGTGGGGATAAATAAATCGATTTAAATCTTGAATCGAGTTGAGGTCAAATAGATTCAAATTCTCAGCAAATTTTATTTTTTTCTTTTCACCAGGACCGGCGCTGACACCGCTCCGTTCCAAAGGAGCTGCGGGCAGTAGTTTTTAGGCGAGGCCGCAGCTAGTTGTTAGGCAAGGCTTCAGCCTAGTCCACGAGGCCGGACGCCACGGACTAGGCCGAAGCCTCACCTATAAAAAAAAAAAAAAAAAAAAAAAAAAAAAAAAAAAAAAAATTATAATAATAAATTTCGCTGATTTTTTTTGGAGAAAATCATCCAGCTCTAAATCTTATATGCTATATTTCCCCACCTCCCAAAAGTGGAGTTACCCTTTAAGCTGACCATACGCTGCTTGAATTTCAGCCAATTCCTTCTGGCTCGCTCAAAATTCAAGAAGTGTACCAATCCGTATGACAAAAGTCAACCGCTCAATCAACTTGTCAGAGGAGCTAGAAAGTTGTTGAATCCAATCAGATGCAGCCAATATTTGTGCATTCTAAGGGCTGGTGCTGCAGGCTGTCAGAATACAATATCACAGCATGGGGACAACTGTCTTGCAGGCTGTCAGAATACAATATCACAGCATGGGGACAACTGTCTTGCAGGCTGTCAGAATACAATATCACAGCATGGGGACAACTGTCTTGCAGGCTGTCAGAATACAATAACACAGCATGGGGACAACTGTCTTGCAGGCTGTCAGAATACAATAACACAGCATGGGGACAACTGTCTTGCAGGCTGTCAGAATACAATAACACAGCATGGGGACAACTGTCTTGCAAGCTGGGAACAAACATATGAACGGCTAGAAGAAAGCCCAATTTTCTAATGCAAAAAAACAATCTGAACTTATCTTTCCTAAAATGTAAAGATCAGCACCATCATTGAGAAGTGGAGAGCACTCCCTATGTAGCTTCATTCTGTGCTGACACAGCACTTTCCAGCATGTCTCCAATGCCATAAATACAAATTCTCATAAGCACGCACGTGTCATTGTGCTGAGTAATTATGCCCATATGTGCAGACAGATACACACCAGGGTCACCCTAACACACCGTGGCCATAACCAGGTCAATGTGTATAAAAAATGGCAGGTGAAGCAGGTGCTGGTCTGTACAGAGGTCAGCCTGGTAGGAGACTACACAAATAAAGACTTTGGTCTACAGACACACGCCATTTCAGCTGCTATAACCAAAGTGAAAAACAACTTTACCAATTCATAAATCGTCCAACACAATAACCTCAGAACACCCTTCATAATCTGTCACATGACTATGCAGATTGGATACATATCACAGAGCTGCTGTCGATAAGATAAAGAAGGAGCAAAGACAACAGTTTTGGTGTAATAGTGTCATTTTTCTACACTGCCTTTTAATACAAAGAGGGCTTGATCATTACTCCCAAAGACAATAGGCACAGAACCTGGGGCACCTTAGATCTCCTTCACATGGCTGTTAGGTGCATTCACTGGATTCTAGGGGCAGATTCTTGCAGACGACATGCAAATAGCAGTGGCTGCTCAGCCTATAAACCAACGACAGGCTGACAGTGGCCACCACTGTTTGCTTGTAGCCACACACCAAGCGTTAAACCGTGGATGTCCAAGCCTGGATGCAGTCAGCTCCGTTCATCCACAGGTAAACGTTAGTGTGCAGCTACATGTGAACAATGGTGACCACTGTCAGCCTGGCATTGGTTTATACAGAGTGAGTGCCCACTGCTATTCACATAACCTGGTCATTCCCACTGCAAAATGATCTGCTGCTGGAATACAGATGTGAATTTTCACTTCAGCAGTCAAATTGGGATAACACACCTACTCTGTTAAACATTTCCATTCTAATAGATAGATCTATGTCTTGCCTAGCCTCCTTCTGTGTAATATTAAGAAGGGGGGGGGGGGGGGGGGGCACGTAGTAAGGTTTAAAGCTCAACTCTAGGAAGTAGTGAGGTGTTATGATCCCAGAGATGGGCATCACCCTAAATAACTCATCTGTACTGTGCAGGATCTGCATTATCAGTTGAAAACTATATATGTGCGTACTGTCTGTCCTAAGGCTTGAGTGGCACATTGGAAGTAAACTTCCTTTACTACCTTTTACTTATAGGTAAGCCTTATTATAAGCTTTCCTATAGGTAGTGTAAATATCTCCTAAACATATACAGTTTAGGAGAGATTTACATTACATGCAGGCAGTAACATCACTGGTGCATGCACACTGAAAGACGTGTCATTCCTTCAAATACCTGTGCCCTGACTGAACGGCAGCTCCTGCATGCATGCACGGGTGTGACATCATCGTGGCTCCAGCCAGTCACAGAGCTGGAGCCCACGAACCCAGAAGCAAGACAGGTGAAGATCGAAGGGGCTGCAGCACTGACATTGCGGAGCTGGAACAACTTTGTTTTCAAGGCAAGTTTCACATAATGTGCTAGTATGCAATGCATACTAGCACATTATGACTTTACCTTGCGGGGGGGGGGGGAAATGTCCAGCAATATACAACCGCTTTAATGCTATAAGTCCTTTATAAATCAGCTCCTACAAGGGCAAGAAATAGGGTTGCTCAAATTTGAGTGCAAAAGAAATAGGTTCACCTTCAGGAAGAAAAAATAATAATAATAAAATAAAATAAACCAACACACACACATACACACACACACACACACGTCTATATAGAATGAACAGTACATAACAAAGCTCCTCCTGTAAAATAGTGAAAGGGGCGCCCCCCCCCCCCATTACAGATGCAGCTGTTGGGGGCCCTGTTCAGCGATAAAGCTGGTCCTTGATACCCTTCAGCACATATAAAAACCTGTCATTTAATATAGTGCTGCATAGGATTTAATACATTTACATACAGCTGCCAAAGGACCGAGATCTTTTTTGATATCAGCCTCTATATAAAATCTCCTGCACAGTAGTACTTGACTGATAAAGGATGGAGCATCAATAAAAAGACAGCAATACTTTGCTACAGTGTACAGTTCTGTCCATCCAACACGGAAAGCTTCCGAAATGGAGAGAGCAGAGGGTTGATCTCATCAGCGTGCTGCTGAGCCTCCATTATTTATTAACAAGCTAGGCGTAGGTCCTAGACCAGGGGTTCTCAACCTTTTGAATAGCAAAGGCCACTTAGGTGATTCTGTACCTGGTTGAGTGGCACATGGAAATTAAATGGTTCAGAATTTCAAATAGCATAATGAACATTTTTCCTCCTGCAGTGGAGAAGCCAGTTTTCAGCGGTTGCAGGAGGAAAATGGAGGGGGGGGGAGGAAAAAAAAAAAAAAAAAAAAAAAAAATCGGTTCCTGTATATGCTGCTCCCGCAGCTCCTCCTGTCCAAGTGCTAAACAGAATGTGACAGGGAGGCCGCACGGGCTCCCTGGAGCATGGGGTGGGGGGGGGGGGGGGTCGCCATTGCAACCGCTGACATTACACCAGAGGTTGGGGGTGTGTGGGAAAAACGCATCTCAATTATGGGGTTTAACAGCCCCCCAAACCACAAATGTAAACGAGCCCTTACTATCCTGAGCCACTAAAAGCCTGCTTTCACATCAACGTGCTGCGGTTTACCTACACCGTGGGCCCAGCACAGTGCACCCGCGGCTTTCCTGCAGGTTAGCTGCACTTTGCCGCTAACTTCTATTATATCCTGCAGGTGTAATGCACAATCCGAAAGTGCACCAAACCCACAGAATATAATGAAAGTCTATGGCTCAGTGCAGCTAACCCCCAGGTGCACTGCACCCTTGGATCAGTGTGAAAGCAGTCTAAAATATTGTTAGCCAACATGCCCATTGCAAATCCTCAGTGTACATTTTGTCCTTTCCCCTTCCAGCTTTCTGTTGGCATCACTCTGTCTTAAGGCTGCTAGAAAGATCCCAGGTGAAGTGCACTTGGTATCACTCTGCCTGAGATAGGAGCCCACGCTATACAGGAAGCATTAGCTTATGAGGCTCTGCTCCCTCTGCAGCTGCCTGCTTCAGCCGCTGCCGGTTTAATGCACTCTATGGCCACATTCACACCTGTGCGTTTTGCAGCTTTAAGCTACAAAACGCTGAAGGGGAAAAAAAAAAAAATCATCGCCACTCCAAAATGCCTGAAGCCAGAAGCTCAAACAAGTTCCAGAACTTTTCTTTTAGGCAGATTTGGGCATTATTCTGCTTTTTACATTGGTGACCCTTTGACCTGTACAAAATCGGGCAACTTTCTGCCTGAAAATGCTACGCTCAGGTGTGAATTTGGCATAATGCTCTGGGATGCTGGGTCAGCAAGCCCAGATCTCAATGGGTTGCCAACCCTTGGTATATTCTTCGCTGGTTTGAGGGCCACAGTTTGAGCACCCCTATACTAGATGAAGTTTTATAAACACAACTGCAGTGTAGTCCACTTGAAGGTATTAAAGTGCAGACTCTGGCTATGCTTTCCGATAAAGGTGTCTGATCACAAGACTGGACTAAACACCATTAAAATGACACATACAATTAATACTTGCCACTTCATTTATAGTTCCACGTGAACCAACCAATTTAAACATGGCATGCAAACATTTCTATAAACAAACCTCATGTAACACACAACCTTTGCTAGGCTTAGAGCCAGTCAAAGAAATGTCCCGGACGTGTAAATCTCTTGCAGCCGTTACCTCTTCCTCAGAAAAGTAGAACAATCCATTCACTGTGCACTACACAAAAGGTTCCATGACTCAAGAGCAGCCACAGTAGAAGTGGTATTCAGTAATCTGATCAAAGACAGAAGTTCTCACAGCTCGCTACATACAGCAGGCCCTCTTCCTAGGCTGATGCAGTTTATTACATAATGTGAAGTTTACAAAGAACACAGAAATGTTACAATACAGTTACATGGTAGCACACAGAAAATAAACAGTCGTGTTTCTTTACAGCCACAACATGCCAGGCACTGAGTGGAGGAGACTGAACCTGGCAGGGAGAACTGGAATGTAAGGAATTTGGCACTTTTCACCATGTTCTCAGATAACATCATATTTAGCCTAAGGATAGCCTTCCAGGTGACTTAAGCTTCTCCAAAGCCTCAGCAATAAGTATCTCCCCCCACCTTCTAAACAGTGTTGTCATCAATAGTATTTGCCAACTGCCTTCACTCCTTTCCTGCCAGTAGATCTGATTCTTTTGTAGGCATTGCAACATTCAGGAAACCTCAGTCACACGCTGCTTATACACACACGTTGAACATTTTGCTACCCTGCTGCTAAACCCATCAGACACAATTCAGTGATTATCATCTCCCTTGAAGATGGTTTGTCCGATGCACATGCGGAGTTTGTGTGGTGTGAAGGTTCAATTTTCCTGTCATTCTCAATAAATGCTCCACTTATTTCAGACATACTTTAGGCCGAAAGCCTTGCTGTACTTTTCCATTTTCTCATGTACCTTATAAGGACTCTATTACAGTTACGATATAAAGAGGCCTTGTTACCAACCCAAAAAAAGAACAGAAAAAATAAAAGTATTTTGAATGCTCACCTTATCGGCACTCACACCTGTGCATTTCCAGAACATGCACAGAAAGCCAATGTGTGTGTTTTAGAACAAGGTTTCAAATGTACATAAACGCTTGCGGGACCTTGCGGGCACTGCAGGATTTTAGTCCTTCATGGCGTAGTGTGCTACCAATTGTTTTCTTGGCGACTATGGACCCAGCTGCCTTGAGATCATTGACAAGGTTCCTCACCGTTCTCATGATTATTGAAACGCCACGAGGTGAGATCTTGCATGGAGCCCCAGACAGACAGAGGGAGATTGACCGTTATTTTGGGCTTCTTTAATTTGCAAATAATCGCACCAACTGTTGTCACCTTCTCAACAAGCTGCTTGGCGATGGTCTTTTAGGCCCATTCCAGACTTGTGTAGGTCTACAATATTGTCCCCGACATCCTTGGACAGCGCCTTGGTCATGGTGGAGAGATTATAATCTGATTGATTTATTGCTTCTGTGGACAGGTGTCTTTTTATACAGGTAACAAGCTGAGATTAGGAGCACTCCCTTGATTGATAGGGGATCAAATACTTATTTGACACATTAAAATGTAAACCAAAAATGTAAAAACTTTTATGATATGCGTTTTTTCTGGATATTTTTGTTATTCTGTCTCACATTGTTAAAATAAACCTACCATTAACCACTTACAGACCGGACCATTTTGCTGGCTTAAGACCAGACCACTTTTTGCGATTCGGCACTGCGTCGCTTTAACCGAAAAAATTGTGCGGTCATGCGGCGTGGCTCCCAAACAAAATTGCCATACTTTTTTTTTCCCATAGAGCTTTCTTTTGGTGGTATTTGATCACCTCTGCAGTTTTTATTTTTTGCGCTATAAACAAAAATAGGACAATTTTGAAAAACGCATTATTTTTTACTTTTTGCTTTAATAAATATCCCACAGAAATATATATAAAAACATTTTCTTTCCTCAGTTTAGGCCGATACGCATTTGTCTACACATTTTTGGGTAAAAATTGCAACAAAGCGATTATTGATTGGTTTGCACAAAATTTATAGAGTTTACAAAATAAGGGATCGTTTTATGGCATTTTTTTAAATTACTTTTTAATTTTTTTTTACTAGTAATGGCGGCGATCGGCGATTTTTATTGCGACTGCGACATTATGGCGGACATAGCGGACATTTTTGACATATTTTTTTGGGACCAGTCATTTATACAGCAATCAGTGCTATACAAATTCACGGATTCCTGTGTAAATGACACTGGCAGTGAAGAGGTTAACCAGGGGGTGGCAGTGAAGGGGTTAAGTGTGTCCTAGGGGCATGTTACTAACTGGGGGGCTGGGCTGTGCGTTAGTGAACACTGATCTCTGCTCCCTGTGATTGGAGCAGAGATCAGTGTCACTTGTTGCTGGGCAGAACGGGGAGATGCAGTTTACATCAGCATCTCCCCATTCAGCCTCCCCGTGAGACAATCGAGGGTATCCCAGCGGTGATCGAGTCGGCGGGACCTGTGACCGGACTCACGGGGGGTCCCGACCGGTGTGCAAGCGTTGGCAGGGCAGCAATTACAAATTAACGTACCTGTATGCCAATTAGTCTGCCCCTGCTATTCTATACATCGTCGTGCACCGGTTGGGAAGTGGTTAAAATTAGACTTATCATTTGTCAGTGAGCAAACACACAAAATCAGCAGGGGATCAAATACTTTTTTCCTCCTCAATGTACATTTTGCTGGAGAGCTTGTGCTTTTGAAAAAACAGACTTGCTGGCTGGATCACCAGATGAAACTAGAAGCCCTAAAATAAAAACCAAATGCAGCCATCACATCTAAGAATTGGTAAGCTGAAAAATATTAACAGTTTGTACTTGGGTTTAATAAGGCTTTAAGTGACAGCACACCGTCTGCTGGGGCTGCTGACACCAGTTCACAAAAAAAAGGATATTGGAGAAAAGTGCAGAGAAGGGCAACCAAACTGAAATTAATTTATTCTCCTTTTAAAAGATTAAGGGGATGGGTATGATCACCATGTACCCATACATAAGTGGTCCAGATAGTGAACTGTGTGTAGCGTTGTTCATGATCAGGTCACTACAGAGGACAAGGGGGCACTTTTAATGTGTGGAGGAGGAGTTAACTTTCACATATACAGTAGAAAGGCTCCTCTACAGTAAGAGATGGACTTGTATCTCGTTTCCAACCGGACTATGGAGGGGGAAAAAAAACAAAAAAAAAAAAAAAAAGGAAGAAGTTAAGTAGAAGAAGCTTTGGCTAGTGCTGTAATTTAACAATCCCATTCCTTACAGGGAACGCTGAAACACATGGCTTATGTGCAGTGGGAACAGAGAGCTGTGGTCACTCAGTTTACCTCTTCTACCATTTACCAAGCACTATTCAGTGAAAATATTTTCTCCATTGAGTGCTTTGAGCTCTGCCCGATTAGCTGGAAAAGCAGCACTAAAAATGACTTGTAAGGTCATGAAGTGTACACTTTCCATTTGTAAGGACACATTCAGGCAGGGAAGTAAAGCCACTTGTCAATGCTTTTGTGTGGGGTTCATGACAATATTATGCCAGCTGCTGTTAAGCCAAAACAGGGAACAGCAGATGGAAAATTAAAGTGACCTTTGAAATGAAATTTAAAAGGAACCCTGTCAGCCATTGAAATAAATCTACTGGAAATTCCCTGCAAAAAAAAAAAAAAAAAAAAAAAAAGAAGAAGAGCTTATACTCACATCTCAGGATCTTCTGCCTTCATTTCACTCCAGTGCTGTAGCTTCTGTCAGATTCTTCATCATTCCAGTTTTGGATGACTGTGACCCCCATCGTACAACTTTGGCTCCATCCTCCGACACTTATGTCAATACAGGACTCACAACCGGAGTGGGAGGTCAAAGAATGGAACAAGAACACAATGCGGGGTGGGGGGGTGGGGCATGGCTTGCTTTAGCAGAATTTTTTTTTTTTTTTAGCTTTTTGTTTAAGCGACATGGTAACTTTAAAATCCACTTCCATTTTGCAACCAAATTAGGTTAACTTTAGACATATTGAATGGGGGGCAGAGATTTTTTGCAAAATATATACATACACACATACAAAAAAACAAAAAACAAAAGAAAGAGCTTCAAAAGAAAAAAGCGATATGAGATGCATTTGGATAGTATACAATAATGTAGAGACAAGGAGCCAGCAAACATTTCAGAGCTTGTTCCCACAGGTATTCTGCTCCTGTGCATTCCAACTGAGTACTCAAGGTCCCCCCCCCCCCCCCACAGTCAACAGATCCAGAATTAAATAATATGGCTGGAAACCAAAACTGTTAACATATCCAAATAATAGCAAGAACCCTTGTAAAAATACAACTAATGATTATTTTTAGGGGTGCATTGAATGGAAATATGGGTGCCGAAAGTGCAGGATGCCAAAAAATGACAGTTTTTAAATATTTTTATATAGAATTGTATTATATTCAAATTTTTAAAGATCATCAATTTAAAGTTAATATACATTTATTGTTGCCCATTATTGGCACCTTTAGTGCAAGAAAGGTCAAGAAAAATGCAGTCTCTAACCATCTCTTGTATCATGTCCTCAGTCTCTTACTCAAGCTTAAAACACACTGCTAATAGTATTAGCAAAATTTCCATTCGGTGGCACCTCTAGCAGACATTATAGAAAAGATGGTCAGAGACTGCAGACATGCCCGTTAGATGCAGCTTCGCCACTGCCCGGATCAGATCGGTGATCTCCCGCTGTGTCATGGAACTGGATTTGAATTTCCCGGCCGCTGTAAAAGTGTCCTGCCACCTGTGATCACATCACCCCGATTCAATGTCCCGTCATTGGATCAGTGTGCCGTCTATCACAGGAGGTGGGACATTGTTACTGCGGCCGCCCACGCAATTCAGCTCCGTGACACGCGGAGATCATGGCTCCATTAGCGGCATTTCTCTTCTTTATGCCGATGCCTAAAAACTGTTTTCAGCCAATACATTTTTGGAGGCTGATTACACCACTATTTTCATAATCGATTAGTTGGCCAATTATTGTTTTGATTAAAATCGGGGGAAAAAAATAAATAAAAATATTTCTTGAATATCTATATGCGGTGGTAAATATAAATAACCTCCTGCCTTCGGAGTGCCCTTATAGGAAGGTGAAAAAAAAAAATAAAGAAACAAAGAAGGAGGAAGGAGGAGGGTACAAATATTAGGAAAAAAAAAAAAAAACACACACACACACACACACACACACAATTACTTAATTGCTCTGTGTAATGGTTTTGCATAGAGCAGCCCCGATCCCGCTTTTTTTGGGTTCCCTAACAAGTGCCCCCAAAAGCTATCTTCTTGCTATGGAGCCACTTCAGCAGGCTCACGCTGGAGCCATCATTTCACTCATGTCATACTGCTGCAGAGACTGAAACTCATGAACTAGGTGGAGAGCTGCTACTTAGAGAGCACACAAACCATTCTGAATGGACATTCCTGGGGAACCAAATGAAAAATGCAGTCCAGTCACTACAAGGAGGAGGAGGGCTGCTGCTCTAGCCAGGGGCACTTGTATGACTACAATACTCCTGTTTAAAAAGGAGAGAAATTGGCCCAGGAGACATGAGCTGGCTGGGTTGGGCATACACATCTGACCTCTCTAACTAGCTCCTTTCTCGTCTATGGGCATTACCTATCATACAGCTGGTCAAACACTAGGTGCCCAGTTATCGGTGTTCGTATACGTATCCACCATTTCCCAATAGCTTATAACAGTTTTAAGGATAATTACTGCGTATTTTTCAATAAGTACACATTTTAAGTCATTAACATAACACTTGCCTAAAGCCTTTCTCAAATGCACCCACTTGCAGTTTAGAAGCACACATTAGTGGTCAGTGAACAAGCAGTAAATCAGCATCCCTACTGAACAGCTGCATAGAAAAGTAATCACAGGATAATGAGTCATTTTAAATTATGTGGAGTAGACTGACAAAACTGCAGTAAAAAAAAAAAAATAAAAAAAAAAAAAAAAAAAAAAAAAAAAAAAAAAAAACAGCAAGTACAGGTAGTTTTTCAGCTGTAAAAACGGTCTAACTCTGGAAAAAGCTTAAACGCCAAAAAACACATGCATATTCTGCATTTATCAGCGTCTTTGAGCTATAAGCAAAAATAACATTAAAAAAAGCCAAAAATGCTGAAAAACTCATTCTACAGCTACTGGCTTTTTTAGAATGTACATTGTGCTCGAGGCCTTAATGGTTGCCAAATTAAGGTAGACCTTCACCCGTGACTATGATTTCCTCTCCACAGACTCGCCCCCCTCCATTTTACTCAATTGAAAAATAATACAGTAAATAACATTGGTTTGTTAATACCTTTTTTATTCTTACACTTTTCACTTTCTGCATCTTTGCCTGGCTGAGGGGTGATGTATGCAGTGTGATATCTGCACATCTCAGACATCCAGACACCCAGTGTGTATAGTACCAGGAAGAGATCTTTGGCATGTCTCAATGTGCGCATAATAGTGTGAAATTCCTAGCACGTGCGCAGAAAGCAGCATTCTTTGTTAGTCTATGGGACCTGACAAACTGTAGGTACAGGGGTTTCACGCATGTGCAGACATGCTGTTGTGGGTCTCTGCTAGGTCCCATAGACCAGGAAGACCTAGTCCCAAAGACTCGTGGCATGGCCTCTGCATGCGCAGAATATCTATTTAAGATGGCAGCGCAACTCTTTTTTTTAACACTGGAGTAGCGGACTACGTATAGTTTGTGTACATTGGTCCAAGCTGAAATTTCTTTTTAGGATAGCAATCACATGGGACGGTGTCAGGTCAGTCTCAGTAAAATGGCAGACTCAGACTTGCATTAGAGTGTAAGCTCCTTGACAAAAAGTAAAGCACAACTATTGTGTAGAACTGCAAGGGCCTGTTCACACCAGATGCACAAAAATAAAAAAACTCATGTGAACCATGTAACTGAATCTTCAAATACTCACAGCCCTACAATAAGTGCATGAAGAAAAACCCTCAAGAGTTTAATCGGTGTCAGTTTTCTCTGAAACAATAAAAAAAGGACTGTGTTGCAATTTCAGAGACATTTTAGAAGCCTTTAACAAGTTACTTTCCTGACATGTGACCAGAACCTATAGATGAAAAAACATGGTTTGTGTGTTCTGTGCATAGTAACACTTAAATGGAAGGAAACCCTGATAGCAACATATTGCATAAACACAAACTACAAATGTACATTTAGATGAAACTAGCATTGAAAATACTGGCCCATTTACCTTAAAAAGTGACCATAGCTTGTGTCTGAACACAATAAAAAAAAAAAAAAAAAAAAAAAAGAAAATACAAAAACACACACCACCAAACACACAGCTAAACTGAAACAAACAGAAATGGGCCATGAATCGACCTTCATTCTTTGATACAAGTGACAGCATTGAGGTGATGATCAGCTACATGGAGGAGCCCAATTTTGGGTCAGTAGCTATCTTCCTATAAGATATGTGCATTCACACTTAAGCCTTCCTGGGGCAAGTGCAAAAACGCATGTTTCTGCAGACATTTCTAGATACGCATAAAAAAACGCAGTAAAACGTGCATCACGTCTGTGATGCTATTATTTTTTAATGGCACCCCAAACACAGGTAGCAGTTTCTCAATTTGTCGCATAGCTAAATGCATGCAACTCAGTGTTACTATGGAGTGTGTCACATGTAGGTGGGCCCATTCAAGTGACCATACCAAAATGATGCAACGCATCACTCGGGTGTAAATGCATCCTTAACTCCTTCACACCGGCCATATGCAAATATGCAGCCGCACTGGACTGGGCTTTTTTCCCCCCATGGGGCCACATATTTGTGTATCTCCCAGCGCAGAGACCGTGGACTCACCGAGGGCCCCATTCTAACAATCGGGACCCGGAACGTCCGGTTCAGGGTCACCTGATCACTGTGATGGCCAATCAAAGGCTCAGTCACTGAAGTCCGCCCCCATGAATGGACAAGAGAGATATTTTCCTTTTCCTCCTGGAAAAAAACAAAACAATGTCTAATCTGCCTGGGTGCACAAAATAGTTGTGATGACATGTACTGTTTAACTAACACGTTAACATTGGGCTTGGGTATTTAGGTTTGTTTTACCCTTCGGTACAAAGTGGGTAATACAAGTTATTTACCTGTAAAAGCAGAATCTGCTGCTTGGCACCACCATATTGTATTTGATGCAGACTTTGGAGGTGTCACTCTATAGTGGCCTCGCCCAACCTTTTTACCCCCCAGGAAACCTTGACATAATTTTAAGGTCTCAGGGAACCCCTGCTAAAAAGGAATACAATTGCAGCTTAGGCTACAGTAGCATAATAGGTAAACTTTACAAAGTTAAAGTAGTAAGAATGTGACATACCTAGAGTAATTGGCATCAAGGGAAGATATAGGCACGCGCACACACACACACACACACACACAAAAATAGTGCAACCCCTACATTTCTGCCAGATAACGCACCACTTCATTCATAATATTTTTGCAATGTAGGCATTTTCATGTTTATTTCTTTTGTTTGTAATGCTATGAAAAAAAGTAGAGAAACGAAAAGACAAATTTGACACATTCCATGCAAAAAAAAAAAAAATGGACTGTACAAAATTATTGGCAGCCTCAAGTTAATATTTGATAGCACACCAATAAGAAAAAAAATAAATGAAATCAATTGCTTCCTAATCAATGACACCCACTGTATAGGGCAAATTTTTAGCAATAAACGAAAAAATTAGACATATTCTTACATCAGTGGAAAATTGCCCTCTTCAATGGTGGTTAAGTGTAGGTGGGAGATCAGTTCTCCATTGCTCAAAGAACCCCCGTGGTTCCACGGAACGGTGGTTGAGAATAGTTGCTCTATAGTATTAATTTTCCCTCCTACCCCAGCAGCTACATAAAATAAGAGGGACTGGGCTTGCAAAAACAGCAAGTGGAAAGGGAATTGACTTTTCCCTTCTAGCAAGTTCAAAGGCTCACTGCAAGTCAAACAAACAAAAAAAAAAAAAAAAAAAAAAAAAAAAAAAAAAAAAAAAAATCGATAGAAAGACTTTGCTAGTAAGCATATAAAAAAAAAAAAAAAAAAAAAAAACACACCAAAGTAAAAAAATTCTAAAATAAAAAAAAGGGGGGGGGGGGGGTGTCGTTTTCCTGTGCTTTTAACCCGGGTCTCCAAGTAATTTTTCCTCTTTGAACCAACATTAGCTCACAAACAGGAGAAAATGGTATGCATTCTTTTTTATATATATATAAAAAAAAAAAAAAAAAAAAAAAAAGTATGGGGAGGGGGCATTTGGAATTGTTCATATACCTAATGTAATCTAACCAAAGAACTAGACGTACCTGATGGGCACCAGAAGTGTAATTGCTGAACCCCACCCACCATATATAAGTCACAAACTCCAACTCTGTCAAATAAAAATGTTTCAGCTGAAACTAACTGCATACAACAACATTAGCTTGCCAGTTCGTTAATCCGCAAATGTATTTTCCTCCTTTTTAAATTTAGCAGTGGATTACCTAGGCAGACAGTCTAGTACTGTATGCGTCCAATACTAGATTATAGAATTCAATGCAGGACAGGTTACAGTAGCCACTTTGCTAACCAACCAAAAGCAGGAGCACCGGGCACCCAGCATTTAGAATTCCATCTTATTCCTGATGGCTAGTGTATGGCCTGCTAGACCACTCCGTTCGACAAACGTCAAATTGTTCAATAAACTTTTGTGGAAGAAGGCCTGTCGTAAAATGGTCAGATTTACTGCTCCAAGCTTCCCCCACTCCATGATCGGTCCTATGATGCTCTTTATTATTATTTTACAGGATTTATAAAGTGACAACAGTTTGCACAGCACCTTACATTATAAAAAGGGAGACAAGTACAGCTACAATACAATTCAAAAGGACTAGGAGGGCCCTGCTCCTGAGAGCTTACAACCTTATAGGGAGGGGCAAGTGGTAAAAAAAAAAAGTTATTACAATGTGGCATTGCTCAACCACCAGTTTGGCAAAGATGCCAAGGTCCCTACCACAACCCAGAGCATAGGAGGGAGCAGGACAGAGTCAGCTGCCAGAGAAGCAAGGGATAAGGATATTAAGGCCCCATGCACATTGCAGCTCAAAGAAGCTGCTCCCACAGGCGTTTAAGCTTTTATTTTTCTCTGCCTAGTAACTCTCCTCCATGTTAGCCTGTGTGTCCATGTACATTATAGGCAGTTTCAGAAGCTTACAGGAAGAAAATAAAAATAAAAAGATATCCTAGACAAAACTGATCATTAAAGTGGTTGTAAATTCTGTTACAACCACTTGTACCTACAGGTAAGCCTATAATAAGACCTACCTGTAGGTACTGTAAATATCTCCTAAACGTGCAGCGTTTAGGAGATATTCACTATATACCCTGCTGCCGACATCAGTTCATGCCCACGGAAGAAACAGCCTGCTGGTGCCGTTTTTTCAGGCCCCCGTTCCATGACCATCACAGCGCCTGAGCCAGCGAACCCAGAAGGCGAGAGCCTAAACCCTTGCAGTGCAGTGAGAAGTTTTTCATTTTTTCACCGAATTTTTTGTTCAATAGAGTGGGGGAAGGGTTAGAAACTCTCCAACAGCATTACAGGTAGAAATAAAAGTGCTTTCTTTTTAGAGGGTTAGGGGAAGAGCTCCTGCCAGTGTGTTGCAGTTTTTCCCCTCACTTCCTGTCTGGTGAAACCATTGTGGAAGGAAGGGAGTGTAAATCCCTCCAGCTGCAAGAACCTGCCAGGAGTTCTTATTCCTCCCCATTCTGTCCAAAAGCTGAAGTAGTCTCTGATCTAACATACACTTTATTTTTTATGTCCAGCTCACAACTAACCCTTTTCTTCATTGTACTTCCCGTCTCCAAATGAAGATTTTATGTCTTGTTGAAAAGAAGAAGTGTTTGGAGGAAGTAAGACAGGAGGAGTGAAGAGAGGAAGATGATAAGCAATTTGTAACACCACCTCATCCTGTGTGACACAGGATTTATTACCGACGCACGTATTTTTATACACATTCAGCTATGACAGACATTCTGTGAGGGGAAATCTCTGACAATACATCCAAGGGATGTTTTCCCCCCTCTTTCCAAACATCTATGTAAGCAAGTCAGCTAAACCTCAAGTCTAGTGGCCACAGAATCCACATCCTTCTATACAGCTGCAGATACTTCTTATTTCACCAGATAAAAGGCTGGCATGGTTTCTGGGGAAAAGGGGCACAATATTTGTTCACCTACAAGATTTTCTTCCTTCCTTTCAAAAAATAAAAAGGTTCTATCACAACTTTAGCTCACTAAAGACAATTATTCACCAACAAAAGAAGTGTTGCATGTGCAGCAGTTCACCTAATCAGACCATGTAATATGATTTCCCTCAATCTGGATTAGAGACAATCAGGTAAAGCAAACCTGCCATGCCAGAAATGAGAAAGAACGCCATTGTTAACTTCTTTTTCGAAAATGCTAGCTGCCTGGTTGTCACACATTAAGTGGTACCCCAAGAAAGATTTTTCTTCTTTTTTGGGAACATCACAAGTCAAATAATCTCAATGATTAGCATCTTGAGTTTGGATGGCTGCTGATTACTGTAGAAATCCCATCTTCATTGACAATGGATACTGCAGACACCCCTCTCCTTCCGGTGCTGCAGCGGAGAAGCTTTAGCACTCACACAGTAAAGGGTTGCATTATGTAGCAGCCCCTCTATTCACCAAAAGCCTAGTAATCTTTTTAGAGATGGCAATGCATTCTGTGAATGGACGAGGGAAGAGCTGGGATAATTGACAGGCTCTCCGCTTGTCCATATATAGAACACTTAGCATTCATTCAAAAGACTACAAGATCTTTGGTGAACAGATGAGGGAAGAGGAGGGGTGGCTATACAACACAATTCTTTACTGTATGAGCACCAAACTCTGTTTCAGACTGCACTACATTACCATGATCTCTGCAAGTCAATATCTTTACAGGAGAAGTATAACCAAAGCTATTTTGGCTATAGGTCTCCTGGGGATCACAGGAGTGCTGTTTGTTCTGCACTGTGGCCTGCTGTTGGCTGATGTCACGGAGTTGGTCCAAGCTTGGGAAAAGATTCTGACTTTACAGTTGTGATCCACCCAGATATCTGGATTGGCAGCTGGCTCAGCTAGCTACTGGGAGACTGCGCCAGCTGCTCCCACCCCTCCACCACGCAGTGTGGTGTCCAGTGAGTGCTGGAGGGGCAGAGCAGAGAGCTGGTGACTGAACAGTCACTGGCTCTTTGCTCACTGAAGACCGAGAACTGAGCAATCAGCAGTCTTTAATCGCTCAGTTCTCAATCTTCAAATCGGCAAGGAACAGATGCAGCAGTGGATTAATGCTGCATCCACCTAGGGGAGCAAGTATTTTTTTTTGTAAAGCCACACTTCTCTTTTAAGACGATGGATCAACACATTTTCTGTTCCATTCATAAGCTAGCAAAGTATTCCCCTTCTTTAAATGGTAACATTACAAAAAAAAAAAAAAAAATTGCAGTCATACTGAATTTATCAAAAATACAGAGAGATGTGTAAAAAGGCTGCAAAAGAGCACCTATTTTTAAGATGAAATGTAGTTTAGAATACACCGCAAGGCCTTGTTCACACTTGCAATGACATACGTGCATTACACATAACATGCATGTAATGATTGTAAATGGGATAATTCACACTGTACTTTTACCTGCATTTAGCAGCATTCAGTTGAGCTGCGTTTCTAGAAAACAGACCGCTGTGTGTCCAGGGGCACATTACATACTAAACATGTCTAGACACATTTAAAACATGAGTAGAACTTAAAGTGGGAAGCATATTGTTTGTTTACATGGCCCAGATCATTTCTCCTGTGTTCAAATAAACTGAATACAGGAGGCCAGTGTAAAATGCAGCCCAAGTATACCTGAACAGGAAAAGGTTTCCTACATTTGTAGCATAATAAATAATGGTTATTGCCATCATAAATAATAAAGAAGGTGCATTTAGACAATGTTTTTTCCCTTAGCAGTCACTTGTTTACACAACACACAGAATCAATAATGCTGGCAAACACAATAATGGACAGCCAAAGAGGCAAACACCAGTGAATAGCTGAAGGGTATACAAATCCTGAGCGAGAATACACAGAGCTCTACATGTGTAAACACATACATCTCACCTTCCTGGAGAGATATAAAAATATAAAACTGGATAGGAGCCGTCACCAACATTCCACCTATACACGTCATTAGACGGCAATGATTACAGCAACACAATGCACATCAATCTGTCACTGATACAGGTAAACAAGTCTTCTGCATAATTGGTGGCCTTGCCTTCTACTACCTTCTCATTGATGTGAATTGCAACATTATCTCATGATAATAGGTCATCCCTGTATACCTAATTATCTTCCCGAAGGAATGACAAATAGAAAAATGTCACAATCTGTCTGAGAAGCCTCTGCTAGAAGCTGCCACTCTCACCCCTGGACGCCATTATAGTTTTAAGATGAACCCAATTTTCTTCTCCCAATTTTTGCATTTTTCTTTCACACTCCCCAGCACACCCAGTAGTGTAGTTTAGTGACCTGCCACACTCAATTTAGTGTATATTTTATATTTATATTTTTAGAGTTTTAACACTTTGGGTACCACTGCTATATAGAATGTTTGATTTGCCATACACCCAGTCCCCTGGCACCATCATCTCGGACATCATAAGGAGCTGCCCGTCTCTTCCCGGTTCTTGCAGCCAGCGCTGAGGACATGCCATGTGTTGTGGCACATCATCACAGGTAAGCTACAAGAACCAGCAGGGACAACCAACTCCTTGAGAACGCACATTTTCAGCAACTTGCCCAGAAGCCTCCTACAGTGACTATGGTGGCCATTCTCAGAGCTAGGTTAGAAACTAGACGTGATGGGACCTTATTACCATAAAAAGTGCATTTAGAAGCATTTTAGGGGATCAATACCCTGCGTCTTAAACTTTTGTTAGAGCATCCACTATGAAGCATATTGGTTTTCCCTCTATGGAGTGGAGATCTTTATCCTTCATCTGGTACATACCTTAGACTCAGAGAGCATATCACACCTTTCGATAGGAATCTTGATTGGCAATTGGAGTGTATTACTGGTTTAGTGCCCGCTCAGGCACTATTGGTGTCGCTGTACGTATGTATTTTATTTTTTTCTGAAGGGGGAGGGGGTTATTTTATTAGGGAACATGAGTGAAGGAATGCTTTAAAGAGTTAGCTTACTTCTACGTAAAAAAAATAATAATTTATCTCTATAGATAGATAGATAGATAGTTAGTAAAAGGTGAACCAACACTGGACACCCTACCCAGGTCCCCGCTGCACCTACCTTGGTTGCTGAGCTGTCAGCAGCCAGTCCAGGGATCCCCACTCTTCTCTAGAAACCTCTTCTGATGGATCAGATTGATTCATTTTGATGGCGCTGGCCAATCAAAATAGATCTGGTCTATCCTGTAAGTGCTGCATAAAGAGCGAGGATTTCAAATCCATGGACCAGATGTTTGGGCACTGACATGTCAACATTCCTGGAGGCAAGTACAGCATTCACTAGGGGTGGTGGGAAGGGTGTACAGTGTTAGTTCACCATTACAGAAAAATGACAAACACCATAAAGTAAAGCAATGACAAACCTGGGAGACACAAGCTGAGCCTTGCGTGGAAACAATACCTGGGCTGAGAGGAAAGCACGTCAGGGCGATCGGTAGATCCAGAGGCTCTGAAGGTGGAGCGGGCTATCACCATCTCACTGTGCCCTCCAATTACACAGCTGGGAGGATCAAAACAGAGAGGGCAGCCTGGAATTTACTGGAAATATACATACAGCTGTTCATATCTCTGGATCTACTGATCATGGTGACCCACCTAGACTGGAGCACCCAGTCTCATCTAACCATTGCAGGGTGTCATGGATACACCCACCAGGGGGCGTCTCATGTCTCTGGACCTCCCACTGAGAAGAGGACCCGGACATGGAGTGACCAGGAAACCCAGGCAAGCCTGGAGCTTCACTACCCACCCCAGGAATCAGAGGATGGCAGCTTCCTTCAGTGGCTTTTCACATAGTCTTCTGCCGCTTGGCAGATTTTAAATCCAGACCCACCTGTGTGGTGGTAGAGTGTAAGCCCTCTGGACAAGGCATGGATGTCAGTGCTGTTTACTATACAACCAGTATATAGGAGGAAGAGATCTGATACCAAACACCCCGAAAAAGGAGGACATCACTCCCCTCCAGTTACAGAGCATTACACCCTATGGACATTTATAAAGACCAAGGACCCCCCCCCCCCCCCCCAACACTGTCACACTGCCCAGGCACTGCTGGCACTTGTGGCGCCCCTCCCACAATGCGCAAGGACCTCTGACACTTGTGCCACCCCTCCCACAACGCGCAGGGGCCGCTGCCACTTGTGGTACCCCTCCCACAACGCGCAGGGGGCGTTGCCACTTGTGGTACCCCTCCCACAACGCGCAGGGGGCGTTGCCACTTGTGGTACCCCTCCCACAACGCGCAGGGGGCGTTGCCACTTGTGGTACCCCTCCCACAACGCGCAGGGGGCGTTGCCACTTGTGGTACCCCTCCCACAACGCGCAGGGGGCGTTGCCACTTGTGGTACCCCTCCCACAACGCGCAGGGGCGCTGCCACTTGTGGTACCCCTGTATTATCTCCCACACATAGGGTGAGTTCACAGCCTGGACACTGGCAGAGTTTTCTCCTCAATACATGGACCTTCACAAACATATACCGGAGAGCATAGCCCTCCACCGACACTGCCAGTCTAGACACACACTACGTCCACAGACAACTACTTACCGGAGCTACCGAGACTGGAGCAGAAGTCGGTGCGCGCCCCCGCCCTATGTACAGGGTCCACAGAGCGCTCGGCAGGCGCGCCCCCGTCCTCACACTTGTTAGTATCAGTGCTTCCTACTCCGGTATTCCCCTCCTCCTCCTCCTCACACTGCTATCCCGTCCGCTCTACCGCAGCGAGCTACCTCTGCTCATTACCAGGGAAGGACACGCCCCCTTCTCATTACACAGCCGCCAAGACACGCCCCTCCTTCGCCTCATTACATAATTCAAACCACGCCTCTTCCTAGCACACAGAACGGACAGAAGCACACTGAAATAAGCAGTTACTTCATTAATGTAAGTCGTTCCCTTACCTCATTATGTATAATACAGGACACACCCCTCCTTGTCACCTTTCTTCTTCACCTACATTGTAAGACATGTCTCTCTCTTCGATGTACAGTACAGTCCCGCCCCTTCATATTCCCCAAGTCACGCCCTCTATTACCTCACGTTGCAAGGCCACATAAGCCACGCCCCTCTATCACTTTCTCTATTGCCCGTCGAGTGCACAAGCCACGCCCCTCCTGCTCCCTGTCGCGCTCGTTCACTGACTTAGAAGTTTCCTTCATCGGTGTCTTACATACTGGAGAAAAGATCTATTTGTAGGGACAGCTGTCTGCAGAGATCCAGGACCAGCCCCATACCATGATTATACCAGCCCAACATCATAACGTCATCGCCCAGGAAAGGGAAAACCCATGCATTTTAATCAAGCACATTTCAAGAGTGTATTAGATATAGAGAAGACAGATATGAAAGCACATAGGGCTTATATATATATATATATATATATATATATAAGCAAATTCCAGTTAAAAGTGGTCAATGATCAAGGGGGACCCCAGGATCTCTGGGAATGTAGAGGGGGCTCTGTTGAGCAGAGACCACCTTCTCACCTGCAGGAAGAATACAGTAAGGGGGAGGGGGGTACTGATATAAGGGGGAAACCTTTATATCTGTGCCCCCTTACATTATTGTCTTCAATCCCCCCTTACCACAGTACTCTCCCCCCCCCCCCCCCCCCCCCAGACTGGCCTGGAGGTGCTGTCACTGGCCTCACACGGGGCTCAATCAGTTGGCTCTGGTTTTATCCTATAGTCTCCTCTCCACAGTCCACACACATCTAACTTCTCCCATGACCTCCATCCCGGCGGCACTCCCACTCTTGACTCCTCTCCATACTCCCCCTCAGAGACTGCACACATGATATAAGACAAGGGATTGTCAGAGGTTGAGGACATGATACAAGAGATCAATGCAGCCTCACTGTGCCCATCAATGCAGCCTCACTGTTCCCAACAAATGCAGCTTTACGGTGCCCATGAATGCAGCCTCCCTGTTCCCATGAAAGCAGCCTCACTATGCTCATAAATGCAGCCTCACTGCCCATCAATACAGCGTCACTGTCCCCATGAATGCAGCATCACCTTGCACATGAATACAGCCTCACTGTGTCCATGAATTCAGCATCACTGTGCTCATGAATGCAGCCTCACTGTGTCCATGAATGCAGCCTCACTTCCCATCAATGCAGCCTCACTGCCCATCAATGCAGCCTCACTGTGCCCATCCATGCAGCCTCACTGTGCCCATCAAAGCAGCCTCCCTGTGCCCATAAATGCAGCCTCACTGCCCAATGCAGTCTCACTGTGCATCAAATGCAGCCTCACTGTGCATCAACTGCAGCTTCACTATCCATCAATACATGCTCACCATTACCTGTGTGTCCCGGAGCTGGGTCTGTGTGTGTTTGGCGGCACTGTAACAAGGTCCAGCCCCCCTAGACCGGCTCGTGTGATAGACAGAACACTGATTCAATCAGTGTTCCATCTACTATCACACGAGATGGCCTAGGTGGGCAGGACCTTGTTACAGCGCTGCCGAACACAGACCCAGCTGCGGGACACACCGCAGGAGATGGCCGCTGTATGTAACAGATGACATAAGAGGAGAGAGGGAGGGGAAGGAGCACGGCAGCCAGCCACAACTCAAAGCAGCCCCAGGGCAGGTGGCCTGCCGGGAAATTTCCCAGTATGCCGGTAGGCCAGTCTGTCCCTGCAGAGATCACTCATCTCATTTTACCCTAATGTAGTGTCAGTGTCAAACATTGGAGCTCATTTTCCCAGTAACCAATCAGCTTTAAAACTGAGGCCTGAGGCCAAGTAGGCCTGGAGATAATGGACAACCCTGACGCATGCCCCTAGCTACGTTAATACATCCCGCTGAGCTTGACCGCTGCTACTGGGGCACTAAATAATAAATCAATCCATTTACGAAAAGGTAGGGCAAAAGCCATATCTCCTTGTTATCTCCTGCATATAATTCCAGTC
Source organism: Lithobates pipiens (assembly GCF_037356315.1). Classification (NCBI taxonomy): domain Eukaryota; kingdom Metazoa; phylum Chordata; class Amphibia; order Anura; family Ranidae; genus Lithobates; species Lithobates pipiens. The sequence continues at coordinate 472,478,464 of NW_027507758.1, read as the reverse complement.
TACAGATTTAAAATCCTTTTCTAGGTCTAAAAAGACCAAAATCCCCCCTGTGGTTATCTCCAGGCCCAGTTGTAAATGTGTATAAACTCTCCTCAGATTGATATCAGTAGCCTTACCGTTTGGTCCTCTGAGACTAAATGAGATATGACCGACATGAGCCCATTGACCAGCATTTTTATACAGATTTTACAGATTAAAATCTATGTTCAATAAGGAGATTGGTCTATATGAAGCACATTGTGGGGGATCCTTATGTGGCCTTGCAATAAGAACAATGTGTGCCTCATATGAAGAGATAGCCCAACTCAAAACTCTCCTGGTAAAGGGTCATCAAACCTGGGGAAAGTATATCTGCATATTGTCTATACCACTCAATTGGGAGTTCATCTGGTCCTGGTGTAAAATAGGGATACTTAAACACTTTCAGACCGGACCATTTTGCTGGCTTAAGACCAGACCACTTTTTGCGATTCAGCACTGCGTCGCTTTAACTGACAATTGCTCGGTCATGCAACTTGGCTCCCAAACAAAATTGACGTCCTTTTTTTCCCACAAATAGAGCTTTCTTTTGGTGGTATTTGATCACCCCTGCGTTTTTTATTTTTTGCGCTATAAACAAAAATAGAGCGACAATTTTGAAAAAAACGCATTATTTTTAACTTTTTGTTATAATGAATACCCCCCAAAAATATATAAAAAAACATTTTTTTCCCTCAGTTTAGGCCGATACGTATTCTTCTACATATTTTTGGTTAAAAAAATCGCAATAAGCGATTATTGATTGGTTTGCGCAAAAGTTATAGTGTTTACAAAATAGGGGATAGTGTTATGGCATTTTTATTAAAAAATTTTTTTTTTTACTAGTAATGACGGCGATCAGCGATTTTTATTGTGACTGCGACATTATGGCGGACACATCGGACATTTTTGACACATTTTTGGGACCATTGTCATTTATACAGCAATCACTGCTATACAAATGCAGTGATTCCTGTGTAAATTACACTGGCAGTGAAGGGGTTAACCAGTGGGTGGCAGTGTAGAGGTTAAGTGTTCCTAGGGGCGTGTTACTAACTGTGGGGGGCTGGGCTTTGTGTTAGTGAACATTGATCTCTGCTCCAATCACATGGAGCAGAGATCAACGTCACTTGTTGCTAGGCAGAATGGGAAGATGCTGTTTACAACGCTATTTCCTCGTTCAGCCGCCCCGTAAGACGATCAGGGGTATGCCCGCGGCGACCGGACTCACAGGGGTCCCGACCGGAATGCTAGCGCACCGCCGGCGTGCGCTTGCGATGGCAGGGTGGCTTTTAAAACTGGACATACCTGTATGCCAATATGCCTGCCAGTGCCATTCTGCCGACGTACATCGGCGTGCGTCGGTCGGGAAGTGGTTAAAAGGTTAGTTCACCTGCTCAGAAAATATTGAAAAGGTAAACTAGCACCATATGCTCTTCCCATCCCCTGGTCCCCTCTGTACTCATTACCTCTGTGGGTGATGAGCTGTCAGTTCCTATGCAGCCAATGTAGCAGTCCATAGACTTGAAATCACCACTCTTCTTCCCCTTCTTTCTGCAGTGCTTCAGATGATCACTCTGATCCATCCGGAAAGCATTACATAAAGAAGAGAGAAAAATGCGAGCATGCAAAATCCTGGACTGATACACCAGCTATATGGCCATTTCCATAGCTGCCAACTGTCCCTGATTTTGAGGGACTGTCCCTCTTTTCTCGTCCTTTGTCCCTCATTTTGGTCTGACCTGTATAGCTGTATATAAAATGCACTAATTATCCTTCAAAAAAGTGTTTCCCAGTGCTAAACCTTTCATCCGATTTCTAAATTGATGCATTTGGAAATGTCCTATAAAGAAATAGTAGTGGTTAAAAAAAAAGCTTGTGGGTTTAACTCATCATTTTTTTTGTATAATTCTCCTTTAAGGGGGCGTGACAGGGGGTGTGTCCTATGCCGACCTACTTTTGCTAGGTGTCCCTTATTTCTAGCTCAAAATGTTGGGAGGTATGCATTACCCATGGGGGTAAGTACAGGTGCACTGCCAAAAAATTCCTTTTTTTTTCATTTTCGTTTCCTTCGTTTTGTTTTTTTCAGATCAATCGCTTTGATCGATATTTGTTATTTTGAATAAATGCGTAACTTCAGATAAATTTAAATTAGTTGCGTTCCATTCGTTTAGATATTTGATATTTTGATAATTCGTAAATTCAGATAAATTTTAATTCATTATGTTCCATTTGTTTAGATGCGGTATTCGTTATTTTGATAATTCATAATAATTCGTAACACCCCAGATGATGACCTGTAGGTCGAAACGCGTCGGGAGGATTCCGCCACTGCCTAATTTCCCTGATATGTTTTATTGACTACTATGGAAATGTGAGTTTAAATTTTTTTAATTAAAGTTATATTTTACAAAAACGTTATTATGTCGGCTCCATTTCTCCATTTTCCATGCCTGAATTGTTGTCGGAGCTGTCCATATATATGAAAACGGTGATTACATGCAGTTGTCCATATGAACCGTGTGTGGTGCGATTGGAACGTTGAATCCAGGATTGCATTAGCCGGGATTACAAGCCATTATTGACCCCTGAGGCATAAGTCTACTTGGGTCATGTACATCTGGTAAGCCTGCGCTTCTTAAGGTGGTGGGAGCTTCACAGGGTGGAACAATATCTGGTCACAATAATGCGGGACCTTTGTGGACACTGAAGTCCATTGGGACTTACACTTTGCACGTTTCAATCCCATTATTCAATGGACTCTATCACTTTTATTATTTATATTCTTATTTGTATACATTGATGTTTTCTTTTATATATTTTGTTGTCACTTCCTAGGTTTTGGGTCGCATTAGGACTTAGTGTAACCTTTTTACCTACTTATTTTTTCACTGAGACATATATTCATATGTCTAGTTGTATTGACATATAGGTTTTGATTGTCACTACAGTTGTATTGATATATAGGTTTTGATTGTCACTATACTCACTACCTGGTTTTTTAATCATTTGTTATCATCATCTTTACTTTTTGGGTCACGCTGTGTCCATCTGTTATAGATGTGTACACATATTGTTGCTTACAGTTCTCTTGTTTCACTTTTAAAAAGTTACATATACACAAGTTAGGTGCTTACACTTTACACCTTTGACATAATAATTCGTAAGAATGAAAATCCGAAATTTGAAAATTGAAAAATCCGAAAATTTGAAAGAACAAAAATCTGAAATTCAAAAATTCGAATTTGCAGTCATACTACACTGTACCCAAATTAAATGTTTATAATTTTTTTCCCTCAAATAGAGCTTTCTTTTGGTGGTATTTGATCACCTGTGTGATTTTTATTTTTTGTTAAAAAAATGTAAAAAGACAGAATTTAAAAAAAATTATGTATTTTTTATTTTGTTATAAAAATTTTAAACGGGTAATTTTTGTCCGTCATTGATGTACGCTGATGAGGCTGCACTGATGGGCACCAATAGGTGGCAGTGATGGGTGGCAGTGATGGGCACTGATGGGTGGCAATGATGGGCACTGATCGGTTACACTGATAGGCAGCACTTCTAGGTGGCACTGATTGGCACCACTGGTGGGCATCGATAGGTGGCACTTGTGGGCATTGATAGGTGACACTTGTCGGCACTGTCAGATGGCATAAATGAGGCATAATTGCCTCTTCCTTTTCGGGACCGATGTCCCTTTAAGATGAGCCGGTGCTCTGCTTTTTTTTCTCCTCCGCTGTCAGCGTGAGGAGAAAAAAAAACGATCACCGAGCTTTTGTTTTGATGATGTAATCAGCTCTCATTGGCTGACAGCTGATCACATGGTAAGGGGCCGGGACCAGCCCCTTACTCGGATCGGTGATCACCTGGGTCTCAGTGACTCGGTGATCACAGCGCACTCCTGTAGGGCGCACGCAGGGAGCATGCACAGGGGAGGCCATGCACAGGGGGGCCAGGAATTCAGATCCGCACTGTGGCCATCATTCGGCCATAGCACGGATGTCAAGTGGTTAAATTATAGGTATTGGAATTTCCTTTCAAATTTGTCTGTTAGGCCACGTACACATGGGCGGACTGTCTGACGGACTTGGTCCGCTGAAACGTGTTTCAGCGGACAATCCGCTCGTGTGTGGGCTTCAGCGGACTTTTTCAGCGGACAGTCTGGCGGACTAAGTCTTTCGGATTTTCAGCGGACAGTCCGCTCGTGAGTAGGCAAGTTGGACAGACTAAGTATGGTGCATGCTCAGAAAGGATTTACACGGCCGAAGGTTGCATTGCAGTGTATTGGACGTCGTATTTCTAGTCCCGTCGTACGTGCTGTACACGTCATCGCGCAAGCTTTCAGCGGACTGTCTGTTCATCGTGTGTGGTCAAGTCCGTTCATTCAAAAGTAGGACGGACTGTCTGTCGGATTGTCTGACGGACTTAGTTGGCCAGACAGTCCGCCCGTGTGTACGCGGCCTTAGTGAACGTAACGAATATGAATTTATCCGACGTTACGAATTATCCGGGATTTGTTATTTTGGATAATTGGTAACTTTGGATAAATTCATATTCGTAACACTTACTAACTAACAAATTTGAAAGTAAATTGCAATACCTATTAAGAGTTTATTATTATTATTTTAGAAATTATCTGAATGTTTTTTATTCTTTTGGGTTTTCAAATTATCAGATTTTTTAATTTTTGGATTTTCGTATATATTTTTTTTATATATATATTTTTTATATATTTTTTTTTTTCTTATTTTCAATCTTTCTGATTTTCGAATTTTCACATTTTCAGATTTTCGTTCTTATTTTCAGATTTTCGTTCTTTTGAATTTTTGGATTTTCTTTCTTTCGAATTTTCGGTTTTTGGAATTTTGGATTTTTATTCTTTTGAATTTTCCTTCTTTTAGAAAATTTGTTTTAAAAAAAAATTTGTTAAAAGGTCTTTCATTCATTTGAATGTTTCCGAATGAATGATTATTGACAAAAAACAATGTCTAGTAAGTACAGCAGGGACACGGACGAGGACGGGGGGAGAGATGAGGGTGTACAGTGCTAGGTCACCTTTACATTTTTTCTACAAAGTGGACTTACAGTTTAGTCCTCGTGCATACAGTGCATTTTTGCAAACTCTCCTGGCTTTTCCTCCTGGCAGCAGTGTTTTTGCAGAAAAACACTTGATGCTTGTAAAAGTGTCTGAGGCCGCGTACACACGGGCGGACTGTTCGCCCAACCTTGTCCGCTGAACAGTGTTTGGGCGGACAGTCCGAAAAAAATCGGCGTGGGGGTTCCCCCAAAGTCCACACCAGACCCTTGTCCGAGCACGCTACCCGGCCGGCCAGGAAAGGGGGGCGAGCGAGCGCGCCCCCCCTCCTGAGCCGTACCAGGCCGCGTGCCCTCAACATGGGGGGTGCCTTGGGGAAGGGGGGGCCGCGCGGCCCCCCCCACCCCAAAGCACCTTGTCCCCATGTTGATGAGGACAAGGGCCTCTTCCCGACAACCCTGGCCGTTGGTTGTCGGGGTCTGCGGGCGGGGGGCTTATCGGAATCCGGGAGCCCCCTTTAAGAAGGGGGCCCCCGGATACCGGCCCCCCACCCTATGTGAATGAGTATGGGGTACAATGTACCCCTACCCATTCACCTGTGAAATAAAGTACAAAAAAAAACACAACACAGGGAAAAAATATTTTATTGCACAGCTCCGGGGGTCTTCCGTCTTCGGGGGTCTTCTCGCCGGACTCCTCCGCTATCTGTGTGTAGCTCTTTTACTAGCGGAGGAGTCCGGCTTTCTTCCTCCCCGCCGCCGGCCTCTTCTCCCGACTTCGGGGGTCTTGTCCCCCTCTTCGGTTCTTCTGCCGGGCCACCGCGCCTTCTTGTAGCTCTTTTACAGGCGGTGGCCCGGTCTTCTGTCGCCGCTGTCGCTGTCGCCGTCGCCGCCTTCCGTTCTTCTTCTTGTTCTTCTTGTTCTTCTCCAGGAGATGTTGACACGTCGCTCTCTCCGGCCGGAATGCCAGAGCCGCGCTGTGCGGTCACTTATATAGTGACAATGGGGCGGTGTCACATGGTATATGTCACATGGGTTGGTCACATGGGTTGATGTCACATGGGGACTATGACATCGTAAGGGGGCGGGGTCACCATGTGACCAACCCATGTGACATATACCATGTGACACCGCCCCATTGTCACTATATAAGTGGCAGCGGAGCGTGTCCCTGGCATTCCGGCCGGAGAGCTCGTCGAGTCAACATCTCCAGGAGAAGAAGAAGAAGAACAAGAAGAAGAACAAGAACGGAAGGCGGCGACGGCGACAGCGACAGCGGCGACAGAAGACCGGGCCACCGCCTGTAAAAGAGCTACAAGAAGGCGCGGTGGCCCGGCAGAAGAACCGAAGGCGGCGACAGAAGAACGGAAGGCAGCGGCGACAGAAGACCGGGCCACCGCCTGCAAAAGAGCTACAAGAAGGCGCGGTGGCCCGGCAGAAGAACCGAAGAGGGGGACAAGACCCCCGAAGTCGGGAGAAGAGGCCGGCGGCGGGGAGGAAGAAAGCCGGACTCCTCCGCTAGTAAAAGAGCTACACACAGATAGCGGAGGAGTCCGGCGAGAAGACCCCCGAAGACGGAAGACCCCCGGAGCTGTGCAATAAAATATTTTTTCCCTGTGTTGTGTTTTTTTTTGTACTTTATTTCACAGGTGAATGGGTAGGGGTACATTGTACCCCATACTCATTCACATAGGGTGGGGGGCCGGTATCCGGGGGCCCCCTTCTTAAAGGGGGCTCCCGGATTCCGATAAGCCCCCCGCCCGCAGACCCCGACAACCAACGGCCAGGGTTGTCGGGAAGAGGCCCTTGTCCTCATCAACATGGGGACAAGGTGCTTTGGGGTGGGGGGGGACGCGCGGCCCCCCCTTCCCCAAGGCACCCCCCATGTTGAGGGCACGCGGCCTGGTACGGCTCAGGAGGGGGGGCGCGCTCGCTCGCCCCCCTTTCCTGGCCGGCCGGGTAGCGTGCTCGGACAAGGGTCTGGTGTGGACTTTGGGGGAACCCCCACGCCGATTTTTTTCGGCGTTGGGGTTCCCCTTTAAGCCCATTCCAGGCAGCGGAGCCCGCGACGTCTCCTTCGCGGGCCCCGCCTACCTGTACACGCGCTCGAAATGGGCGGATTTGCCTCCGCCTTACGTGGGCGAGTCCGTTCATTTCAAAAGTTGAGCGGACTGTTTGGCAAACAGTTCGCTGAAACAGTCCGCTCGTGTGTGGGCAAGTCCGCTCATGCAAATTTTGAGCGGACTGTTTGCCGAAACTGTTTGACGAACAAGGTCGGGCAAACAGTCCGCGCGTGTGTACGCGGCCTAACACTTTTATAATCATTTAGGCACATTATAGGTGTCAAGCGCTTAAGTGGGTGTTAATTAGCCAGAATAATAAATAATTCTGGCCATTGAAATGAATTAGCGCTCAAGCTCTAAACGCTCCTAGAGTATAAATGTGTTAACATGTGTTTAGACATGTTTACAAGCGTCAAGCATTTTTTTTCTGCCAAAACTGCGCTGCTCCTGGACACACTGCTCCTGGACTCTCCTGCCAATAAGTACTGCTAAAAAGCTAAAGATCCTGTTCCAAATGACGGCCAGGAGGCGCAGCTCTCGTTTGGGGTGGGCGTCATATGACATCCTCCCAGAATGACTGCTCTCGCGTGCCCCTGGGTGCACGCATCTCGCCGTCGCCGATCGGTGGTGTGGTGTGTTAGTCAGACACAGCGCTACACTAATCTTGGTATAGAGCCTCTGACGGAGGCTCTTTACTATGTGAGCAGACGTGTCCAATCACGGCTGATCACAATGTAAACAGGAAGAGCCATTGATCGGCTTTTCCTCACTCACATCTGACAGATGTGAGTAGAGGAGAGCTGATCAGCTCCTCTCCTGACAGGGGGGGTCTGTGCTGATTGTTTATCAGCACAGCCCCCCCTCGGATGCCCGCCCAGGACCACCAGGATGCCGCCTGGACCAGGGATTGGCACCACCCTGGACCACCAGGTATGCCACCCTAGACCACCAGAGAAATGCCAATCAGTGCCCAGGCAGCTGCCTATCAGTGCCCAGGCAGGTGCCAATCAGTGCCCATCCCAAATGCCTGCCAGTGCAAGTGCAACCCATAAGTACCCATCAGTCAGTGGCGGCCCGTCCATAGGGGGCACATGGGTGCAACCCCCCCCCCCCAAGGGCAGCCACAAAAAAATAAAATAAAAAATTTGATGAAACACAAGCTGCATTTGATGGGACACATGCTGCATTTGGTGGGACACATGCTGCATTTGGTGGGACACGTGCTGCATTTGGTGGGACATGTGCTGCATTTGGTAGGACACAGGCTGCATTTGATGGGACACAGGCTGCATTTGATGGGACTCAGGCTGCATGTAATGAGGGACTCCACTGGGGGCACCTGATGTAAGGACGGACTCTGCTGGGGACACCTGATGGCATCTGGTGGCAGGCAACGTGGCTAGTGACACGCTCAGGGCTCCCACTGATTCTGCATTATGGCGAGTTGAATGATTTCATTTTAACCCCTTCCCACCGAGCGTACGCAGATGTGTGTACTCGGCTTTCGGGGGGTATACTGGGATGATGCCCGCACCTGCAGGCATCATCCTAGTACAATTTTTCAGAGCCGGCGATCGGCTTTCCAGCCATAACAACTGATGCGGCTAAAAGCCGCTCAGCTGTTATGCCGGAGGAGCGGGAGGGGACGTCCCCCCTCCCGCAGCCTCCCGCCGCTCATACCGGGGCTCCCGTTCAATCAGGAGCCTCGATCTAACATCCAATGCCTCCGGCGGCTAGGGAAAGACTGGAATGAAGCCGTAAGCGGCTTCATTCCAGTCTCCTAATTGTAAACACGGAAGCGACATCATGACGTCACTTCCCATTTACTCGTCTGCCAATGGCGTCGGTTTTATACAGTATACAGTACAGTATACAGTATTCAGAATCGCCGAAACGGTGATCTGAATACTTTGAAGTGTAAAGGAGGGATCGGACCCCCGATCCCTCCATAAAGAGTACCTGTCACCACCTATTACTGTCTCAAGGGCTGTTTACATTCTTTGTGACAGCAATAAAAGTGATCAAAAATTATTATTATTTTTTTTAACTATTTATTAATTTTAAAATAAATAAGATTTTTTTTTTTTAAAGTGCCCCCGTCGCCGTGAGCTCGCGCAGCAAAGAAAACGTATACGGAAGTCACGCCCGCATATGTAAACAGTGTTAAAATCACACATGTGAGGTATCGCCGTGATCGTCAGAGCGAGAGCAATAATTCTAGCACTAGACCTCCTCTAACCTGGTAACTGGAATTTTTTTTAAAACGTTGCCTATAGAGATTTTTAGGTACCGTAGTTTGACGTCATTCCACGAGTGCGTGCAATTATAAAGCGTGACATGTTTGGTATCTATTGTTCTATTTGAAAACACCACTGCACAAATACTGTGTGACATAAAATATTGCAACAATCAACATTTTATTCTCTAGAGTCTCTGCTAAAAAAATATATATAATGTTTGGGGGTTCCAAGTAATTTTCTAGTAAAAGATATGGATTTTAACTTGTAAACACCAAATGTCAAAAATAGGCTTAGTCATGAAAGGGTTAAATTACAATGTAATAATAGAAATAATGCGCTTCAATCATCCTGGCACCATGGTTGGTGATTGAAGTGCTAACACCAGGTGTTTGGAGTATCTTTTTCTGCTGATTGTTAAACTTTCTAGAATACACATATTTCCATTGTTGTGTAGGATCTGGGCCTGGTGTTCCTCCATCCCTCTCTCCCTCTCCCTCCATCCCTCGTTCATCTCAGATGCTAACCACACCACCTTAGAGCCATGCCCACTATTTTGCTTAAACCACGCCTATTTTCACCAAGTGGGAGGGGTCAAAAAGGAAGGGCGGGGTCTGGCACCCCCCATCCTAAAACTTCACCAGCAGCCACTGCCATCAGTGCAGCCTTTCAGTGCCCATCAGTGTCACCTATCAGTGCCCACCAGTGCCACCCATGAGTGCCCATCAGTGCCGCCTATCAATGCCCATCAGTGCTGCATATCAGTGCCACTCATCAGTGCCACCTACTAGTGCCCATCAATACCGCTTATCAGTGCCCATCATCAGTGCCCGTCAGTGACGAAGCAATGCCACCTCATTGATGCAACCTCATCGGTGCCGCCTTAACAGTGCCCGTCAGTGCCGCCTTATCAGTGCCATCAGTTAAGGAGAAAATGTACTTATTTACAACATTTTATAAAAGAAACCAAATATTTTTTTTTTTTTAATTTTAGGTCTTTTTTTATTTGTTTAGCAAAAAATAAAACCCTCAGAGGTGATCAAAAACCATCCAAAGAAAGCTCAATTTGTGGGAACAAAATTATAAAAATTCTGTTTGTTTACAGCGTAGCAATTGTCATTTAAACAGTTACAGTGCTGAAAGCTGAAAATTGGCTTGGGCAGGAAGGGCAGTAAGTGCCCTGTAATGAGGTGGTTAAAGCATGTTATACAGCACAGTGCTTGTGCTGTATCATTTGGCCCCCTGTATCACCTGAAATACCTGTCTGATCCTGCCTGGTTCTGCCCTCCCCCCTGTAAATTGACCACGGTTTATCCTGGCTGCTGAGCCCTGATCAGCTGTGATTGGACACAGATGATCACATGGTAAAGGGCCACTGTGATTGGCCCTGAACAGCGATCTGTAATCAGCTGTATCCTAAGGACACAGCAGTCTCAGAGCGTGCCCAATGCATGCCCCTGAAGAAATGTAAAAAAGATAAAAGTTTAAAACAAGTAAAAATGATATACTTAAAGCGTTGTTTCAGATTTTTTTTTTAAAGTCAGCAGCTGCAAATACTGTAGATGCTGACTTTTAATAAGGACACTTACCTGTCCAGGGAGCCCATGATGTCGGCCCCCGCCAGGCCGATCCGTCCATCAGATCAGGTGCAGGCGCTGCCATTCTAAGGGAAACCAAAAATGGAGCCTTGCAGGTTCACTGCCCATTTCCTACTGTGCATGCGCGAGTCGTGTGGAGCATTTGTGAATGGCCAGCTGTCTTCTGGGACACACACAGGTCCCAAAAGACAGTGGTGGGGCTCGCTGCACAAAAAGGATATGATGTCCTGTGCCGTGGACTGAATGGAGCGGAAGTACATTATATACTTCATTAAAAGCTATGTCAGCAGAAAAAAAATAATTGTAATATCCAAAAACGAGGGATGGAGAGGTGGTCTTTCTTTTAAGACCACCTCTCAAAAGTGGGTGGAACTTCGCTTTAAGTATCTATTTACAAATACTAGCAGCACAATGAGTAAAAATAGTAAAAGTTGTTCAGGTGTGTGAAGTATCGCTTTAGGCCTCATTCACATGGACACCGTCAGTGTAGCCTTGTTATACACATCAGTTCTTATACGTTGCTTCATCTGTCTTCATCTGTCTTCCGTTCCATTAATCTCCGTTTTCTTCCGTCTTTCGTTCCGTTAACATCCATTTACATCCATTAATTTACCCGTTTACATCAGTTTTTGCATCCGTTTACAGCAGTTTCTGTGACTTCGATGACATTACCCAGAAAGCATTGCTCCTCCCATGCTAGTTTTCAGTGAGTGACTTGTCCTTGCTGTGTCCTTTCTTTGTCCTTGTCCTTCTGTGTAGTGCAATGGATTCCAACAATTTTGCCATTTTATCACTGTGATCCCAACATGTTGAGTCCCACAAGCCTGGCCTTTCATGCACCAGGTTTATTAGTTGCTCCTGGGAGATATCTCTGGCCATGTATACTTCCAATGTACTTCCTATTGTCCAACTACTGCCTGGGTCATAGGTTGAGTTCACAAATAAACAAACAAAAAAATTATTTCTTCAAAACGGATCTTAACTGATCGGACGTTGACGGACATTGTCAGTTAACGTCAGTTAATATCTGTTAGGCCGCGTACACACGGGCGGACTGTTCGCCCAACCTTGTCCGCTGAACAGTGTTTGGGCGGACAGTCCGCCCGTGTGTGGGCTTTCAGCGGACAGTTTCAGCGGACAGTTGGACGGACAAAGTCTTTCGGAAATTCCGAAAAACTGTCCGCTGAAACTGTGTTTGAGCGAACAGTCCGCCCGTGTGTAGGCTACTTTCGAAATGAGCAAACTGTTCCCGCTCGGAAAGTCCGCCCATTTCGAGCGCGTGTACAGGTAGGCGGGGCCCGCGAAGGAGACGTCGCGGGCTCCGCCGCCTGGAATGGGCTTAAAGGGGAACCCCAACGCCGAAAAAAATCGGCGTGGGGTTCCCCCAAAGTCCACACCAGACCCTTGTCCGAGCACGCTACCCGGCCGGCCAGGAAAGGGGGGCGAGCGAGCGCGCCCCCCCTCCTGAGCCGTACCAGGCCGCGTGCCCTCAACATGGGGGGTGCCTTGGGGAAGGGGGGGCCGCGCGGCCCCCCCACCCCAAAGCACCTTGTCCCCATGTTGATGAGGACAAGGGCCTCTTCCCGACAACCCTGGCCGTTGGTTGTCGGGGTCTGCGGGCGGGGGGCTTATCGGAATCCGGGAGCCCACCTTTAAGAAGGGGGCCCCCGGATACCGGCCCCCCACCCTATGTGAATGAGTATGGGGTACAATGTACCCCTACCCATTCACCTGTGAAATAAAGTACAAAAAAAAACACAACACAGGGAAAAAATATTTTATTGCACAGCTCCGGGGGTCTTCCGTCTTCGGGGGTCTTCTCGCCGGACTCCTCCGCTATCTGTGTGTAGCTCTTTTACTAGCGGAGGAGTCCGGCTTTCTTCCTCCCCGCCGCCGGCCTCTTCTCCCGACTTCGGGGGTCTTGTCCCCCTCTTCGGTTCTTCTGCCGGGCCACCGCGCCTTCTTATAGCTCTTTTACAGGCGGTGGCCCGGTCTTCTGTCGCCGCTGCCTTCCGTTCTTCTGTCGCCGCCTTCGGTTCTTCTGCCGGGCCACCACGCCTTCTTGTAGCTCTTTTACAGGCGGTGGCCCAGTCTTCTGTCGCCGCTGTCGCTGTCGCCGTCGCCGCCTTCCGTTCTTCTTCTTCTTCTTGTTCTTCTTCTCCAGGAGATGTTGACACGTCGCTCTCTCCGGCCGGAATGCCAGAGCCGCGCTGTGCGGTCACTTATATAGTGACAATGGGGCGGTGTCACATGGTATATGTCACATGGGTTGGTCACATGGGTTGATGTCACATGGGGACTATGACATCGTAAGGGGGCGGGGTCACCATGTGACCAACCCATGTGACATATACCATGTGACACCGCCCCATTGTCACTATATAAGTGGCAGCGGAGCGTGTCCCTGGCATTCCGGCCGGAGAGCTCGTCGAGTCAACATCTCCAGGAGAAGAAGAAGAAGAACAAGAAGAAGAACAAGAACGGAAGGCGGCGGCGGCGGCGACGACAGCGGCGACAGAAGACCGGGCCACCGCCTGTAAAAGAGCTACAAGAAGGCGCGGTGGCCCGGCAGAAGAACCGAAGGCGGCGACAGAAGAACGGAAGGCAGCGGCGACAGAAGACCGGGCCACCGCCTGTAAAAGAGCTATAAGAAGGCGCGGTGGCCCGGCAGAAGAACCGAAGAGGGGGACAAGACCCCCGAAGTCGGGAGAAGAGGCCGGCGGCGGGGAGGAAGAAAGCCGGACTCCTCCGCTAGTAAAAGAGCTACACACAGATAGCGGAGGAGTCCGGCGAGAAGACCCCCGAAGACGGAAGACCCCCGGAGCTGTGCAATAAAATATTTTTTCCCTGTGTTGTGTTTTTTTTTGTACTTTATTTCACAGGTGAATGGGTAGGGGTACATTGTACCCCATACTCATTCACATAGGGTGGGGGGCCGGTATCCGGGGGCCCCCTTCTTAAAGGGGGCTCCCGGATTCCGATAAGCCCCCCGCCCGCAGACCCCGACAACCAACGGCCAGGGTTGTCGGGAAGAGGCCCTTGTCCTCATCAACATGGGGACAAGGTGCTTTGGGGTGGGGGGGCCGCGCGGCCCCCCCTTCCCCAAGGCACCCCCCATGTTGAGGGCACGCGGCCTGGTACGGCTCAGGAGGGGGGCGCGTTCGCTCGCCCCCCTTTCCTGGCCGGCCGGGTAGCGTGCTCGGACAAGGGTCTGGTGTGGACTTTGGGGGAACCCCCACGCCGATTTTTTTCGGCGTTGGGGTTCCCCTTTAAGCCCATTCCAGGCGGCGGAGCCCGCGACGTCTCCTTCGCGGGCCCCGCCTACCTGTACACGCGCTCGAAATGGGCGGATTTGCCTCCGCCTTACGTGGGCGAGTCCGTTCATTTCAAAAGTTGAGCGGACTGTTTGGCAAACAGTTCGCTGAAACAGTCCGCTCGTGTGTGGGCAAGTCCGCTCATGCAAATTTTGAGCGGACTGTTTGCCGAAACTGTTTGACGAACAAGGTTGGGCAAACAGTCCGCGCGTGTGTACGCGGCCTTATAACAGATCTTGACGTAGCCTTGTACGTTAAAAAAAACGAGTCAAGGGTAACGGATGATCATACATTTGCCCATAGAAATGCATTGCTGTCCGTTGACAGATAGAAGGTCCGTTCATGTGAAAGGGGCCTTAAGGTTTCATTCACATGGCCGTAAAAATTTTACTGATGTTATTACACATGTGTTTTCTAGAAGAAAAGTTCTTGTATAATGATCAGTAAAATACTTGCACATAGATGCGTTTAAACGTGTAAAGATGCATATGCATACATAAGGATTTTTTTTTACGTGCTTACAAATGCGTATACATTCATATATACCACGTAAATCGCATGTTCTTAGACGCAGCTTTTTGGACTAGATAGGTGCTAGGATTAGTTAGGTTTAGTGCTGGATTACTGTTTTCAGTGGAGCTGTGTGTGTTTTTGTTAGGTAAATTTAGCTTGCCTCACCGTAACCAGTGTGGCTTTATTTGCCTTTCAGAGAGTGTAGCATTATTGGGAATATAGGCGTGGAGATATGTAAACGGCAGTATGAATATTTATGCAGCCCTGGCCAATCCCAGATTGCATGGCGTGCATCAGTATCTATTGCATGAAGCGATGTACAGGTATATGTACCGTGGGTGGTCCACAAGTGGTTAAATAAAGAAGTCTGCTATTATCTGCTTCTATTACAAGCTAAGTCCATAGTTTGTTACAAGCAAGGAATTCTGCTTTAGCTTTTCAGAGAGGAGTCTATTGTCCTCAACCTGTACATAGTTTCTATTTTTGGAGTATCCCACTAAATTCCCTCAACCCTTTTTAAGTTCTCCAAAAATAAAATTACCCCGCCCCCCCCCAGACTGGTTATCAAGGAAAAGTATGGCTGAGATTGTGTGTCTGGCTGTGGGGAAATCAACTGGGGAAGAACCTGGGCAAATTTCCAGTGGCTCCTAAGGCAGTAAGCACTACATGTGAATGTAGTGCATGTTTATGTACGTGTTTATGTACCTATGTACCTTCATTGAAAATATTGCAGCCGCGTTCAGATCCGTAATTAAAAAACATTTGTGTAAGCGTTTTTTTACAGCCATGTGAATGAAGCCTAGAGTAGAACTTGGGCCTCGCAGGCCTCATATCTCAGTTATGTTTTACAGCCCACCAAAAGCATGTTTGACGCATAGCACCACCTGAAGTCAATGGGACCCAGGGGAGGACTGACAACTCATGGGGCCCCCGGGCAATAGGAGATTATGGGGCCAGACAGTATACAGACACACACATACAGTATACACAGACAGACACATAGTGAGGCTGGCAACCCCAATGGGGCCCCCTAGTGGCATGGGGCCCTCGGGCAGTGCCCGAGTGCCCCAATGGTCAGTCCGTCCCTGATGGGACCGCACCACAACTGAGAGCCAAACGCTTGTATCACAGTTGCAGCATGCTTGTTTCATGCAAAAGTGCTATTTAGCAAACCACTTAAAAAACAGGCATTCAAGAGGCAGTTTCCCTGCCTGGACACCACTGCTCTTACCACCTACTGTAATGTGGTCCACAAACTTTTTGGGAGGTGGAGACTGTCACAAATGTGAATCTAGCATATTAAGAGTGGTGAGGGGTTCAAACCAACAGTATTTGTAGCTGCTGACTTTTAATTTTTTGGTGAGGGGTTGGAGCTCTGCTTTAGTAGGCCCTCCATCAGCCAGGAAGAATAGATGCCTCCCTCAACAGTAGAACGTTCCTATCAACAAATCCCCCAGCAACAATACATTCCCCTCCTTCAACAATGAATGAATGAATGAATGAAATACTTATATAGCGCACAATGCGAACTGAATCGCCTCTAGGCGCTGTAGACCCCCAATAGACCCCCCCCCATGACAGATCCCCTAGTAGCCAACATTAAAGCGGAGGTCCACCCTAAAGTGGACCTTCCGCTCATTGGAATCCCCCCCCCCTCCGGCGCCACAATTGGCACCTTTCAGGGGGGAGGGGGGTGCAGGTACCTGTACAGTACAGGTATCTGCACCCACTTCCGGGATAGCTCTCTGCGGAAAGGGGCGTAGATTACGCCCCTTTCCGAAAGTCCCCCGCTGCCTGCTGGGAAACACACAGATCCCAGAGGCAGCGGGTCCATCCTTATTGCACAGCGCGACTCACGCATGCACAGTAGGGAACCGGGAAATGAAGCCGAAAGGCTCCACTTCCTGATTCCCATACCCAAGATGGCGGCGGCAGCACCCGAGAGACGATCGAGAGATCGGCTTCGGGTGCCGACATCGCGGACGCGCTGGGCGGGTAAGTGTCCTTATTTTAAAAGTCAGCAGCTGCAGTATTTGTAGCTGCTGGCTTTTAAAAAAAAAAAAACGGCGGAACTCCCGGAAGACTCCTGCTTTAATAGACCCTCCAGCACACCCCAGCATCAATTGCCATTACAAACATTCAGTGCAGAAGGTGCCAAAACTGATATAGGGAAACTTATTTTTTCCTTAATATAAAATATTGGTGAATAAATGAAAATCATGTGTTTAATAAAAAGACAGTCCCAGTATTCCTCTTCAAGAACTGGTTATCCGAATCCCACGCGCACAAATCCACATCCGTGATTGGAAAACTTCCACCAATTTGTGAGACACAACCACCTTCTAAAATAAACACTCACCAGAAACAAAATAAAAAGATGCCTTTGTTTTATGCATGGGTTAACCACTCCACTCATATAAATATATCTAAAGATTTCCAAATGGTATGCCAGTAATCACTCCATGCATCTCCACATTGGTTGATCTCAGAATCTCATAGGAAGCAAACAGCCATCATTGCACAACATATTATACTTTATTCCATCAATAAGATAGATGTGAAAAATGTTCACTCACCAATATAGTGCCTATAGACGGGCACTGAGTGCCCGTTCACACAGGGGCGACGCGACTTGCAGCGCGACTCACAGACGCGACCTGCACACGACTTCAGCGGCGACTTGCAAAATGACTTCTGTATAGAAGTCAATGCAAGTCGCCTGAAGTCGCCCCGAAAATACTACAGGAACCTTTTTCTAAGTCGGAGCGACTTGAGTCGCTCCTATTAGAACGGTTCCATAGTACAGAACGGAGCGCGACTTGTCAGGCGGCTAAGTCACCTGACAAGTCGCGGTAGTGTGAACGGGCACTAAGGCCGCGTACACACGCGCGGACTGTTGGCCCAACTTTGTCCGTCCAACAGTTTGAGCGAACAGTCCGCTCAAACTTAGCATGGACGGACATGGCCACACACGACGGACGAACAGTTTGCTGAAACCGTGCGCGATGACGTGAACGGCACGTACGACGGGACGAAAAATACGACGTCCTATACACTGCAATGCAACCTTCCGACGTGGAAATCCTTTCTGAGCATGCGCGAGACTTAGTTGGCCGAACAAGCCTACACACGAGCGAACAGTCCGCTGAAACCTTGTTTCAGCGGACAGTTTTTCGGAATTTCCGTAAGACCTTGTTCGGCCAACTGTCCGCTGAAACTGTCCGCTGAAGCCCCACACACGAGCGGACTGTCCGCCCAAACACTGTTCAGCGGACAAGGTTGGGCGAACAGTCCGCGCGTGTGTACGCGGCCTTAGTCTTACTTTTGGGGCTAACATACACCGTTCCATCTCTCGGAGCCGGCGTGCGATCCAAGCCTCGATATGTTGCGGGTTGGGGGAGGAAGTGACGTCGGCGTTACCCAGAAACGAAGAGAAACATCGCTGGAAAGACTCAGTGCCGGTCTATAGGCACTATATTGGTGAGTGAACATTTTTTACATCTACAGTATTTTATTGATGGAACAAAGTATAATATGTTGTGCAATGATGGCTGTTTGCTTTCTATGAGATTCTGAGATCAACCAATGTGGAGATGCATGGAGTGATTACTGGCATACCATTTGGAAATCTTCAGATATATTTATATGAGTGGAGTGGTTAACCCAGGCATAAACCAAAGGCCTCTTTTTATTTTGTTTCTGGTATTTATTTTAGAAGGTGGTTGTGTCTCAGGAATTGGTGGAAGTTTTTCAATCATGGATGTGGATTTGACCAGGTGGAATTCGGATAACCAGTTCTTGAAGAAGAATACTGGGACTGTCCTTTCGTTAAACACATAATTTTCATTTATTCACCAATATTTTATATTAGGGAAAAATAATTTTCCCTATATTATTGTAGTTCACTAAATATGCACATGATTGATTTTATGATTAATTATTGATGAATATTATTCATTGTTTTAGATATGTGGTAAGATATATATACCATTTAGGTTCAGCACAGTTATCCTTTTTACTGTTTACCTCACATAATTGGTGGGGAATCTATGATCGCAGCAGATCCGCTACTTAAAGACACATTTACACATTTTTATATATTTACAGTGGTGTGAAAAAGTGTTTGCCCCCTTCCTCATTTCCTGTTCCTTTGCATGTTTGTCACACTTAAGTGTTTCCGAACATCAAACCAATTTAAACAATAGTCAAGGACAACACAAGTAAACACAAAATGCAATTTGTAAATGAAGGTGTTTATTATTAAAGGTGAAAAAAAATCCAAACCATCGTGGCCCTGTGTGAAAAAGTGATTGCCCCCCTTGTTAAAACATACTATAACTGTGGTTGTCCACACCTGAGTTCAATTTCTCTAGCCACACCCAGGCCTGATTATTGCCACACCTGTTCACAATCAAGGCATCACTTAAATAGGAGCTGCTTGACACAGTAAGGTCCACCAGAAGATCCTTAAAAGCTACACATCATGCCGAGACCCAAAGAAATTCAGGAACAATTGAGAAAGAAAGTAATTGAGATCTATCAGTCTGGAAAGGGTTATAAAGCCATTTCCAAAGCTTTGGGAATCCAGCGAACCACAGTGAGAGCCATTATCCACAAATGGCGAAGACATGGAACAGTGGTGAACCTTCCCAGGAGTGGCCGGCCACCCAAAATTACCCCAAGAGCGCAGCGACGACTCATCCAAGAGGTCACAAAAGACCCCACAACAACGTCCAAGGAACTGCAGGCCTCACTTGCCTCAGTTAAGGTCAGCGTTCATGCCTCCACCATCAGGAAAAGACTGGGCAAAAATGGCCTGCATGGCAGAGTTCCAAGGAGAAAATCACTGCTGAGCAAAAAGAACATCAAAGCTCGTCTCAATTTCTCCACAACACATCTTGATGATCCCCAAGACTTTTGGGACAACATTCTGTGGACCAATAAGACAAAAGTGGAACTCTTTGGAAGGTGTGTGTCCAAGTATATCTGGCGTAGAAGGAACACTGCATTTCATAAAAAGAACATTATACCAACAGTAAAATATGGTGGTGGTAGTGTGATGGTCTGGGGCTGTTTTGCTGCTTCAGGACCTGGAAGAGTTGCCGTGATAAAAGGAACTATGAATTCTGCTGTCTACCAAGAGATCCTGAAGGAGAATGTCCGACCATCTGTTCGTGTACTCAAGCTGAAACGAACTTGGGTTCTGCAGCAGGACAATGATCCTAAACACACCAGCAAGTCCACCACCGAATGGCTGAAGAAAAACAAAATGAAGACTTTGGAGTGGCCTAGCCAAAGTCCTGACCTGAATCCTATTGAGATGTTGTGGTATGACCTTAAAAAGGCCGTTCATGCTCGAAAACCCTCTAATGTAACTGAATTAGGACAATTCTGCAAAGATGAGTGGGCCAAAATTCCTCCAGGACGCTGTAAAAGCCTCATTGCACGTTATCGCAAACGCTTGGTTGCAGTTGTTGCTGCTAAGGGTGGCCCAACCAGTTATTAGGTTTAGGGGGCAATCACTTTTTCACACAGGGCCATGATGGTTTTGATTTTTTTTCACCTTTAATAATAAACACCTTCATTTACAAATTGCATTTTGTGTTTACTTGTGTTGTCCTTGACTATTGTTTAAATTGGTTTGATGTTCCGAAACACTTAAGTGTGACAAACATGCAAAGGAACAGGAAATGAGGAAGGGGGCAAACACTTTTTCACACCACTGTATATTTTTGCGGCGGTGACACACATTTCACATTTCAGGTTTTTTTAGATTATCTAAAGCCCAAAAATACAGAGAGCAGTGGCCAGGGGTCTGGCATGTACAACAGAGTGTATTTAACGCAGGGCTCTGGAATGTATAAAGCATAGGGTTGTGCATTATAAATAGCAAGATGAAAATTGAAGCCTATCTGACTGCAGCTAAAATTTGCCCAGAATATGTTTAAAAAAAAAAAAAAAAAAGTACCTTAAGGCTCGGTTCACACTGCTGCGACATGGGATCTGACTTGTGAGACCCCAAATCGAATGACATGTCAAATTCATTGTTTCCCTATGAGAGCTGGATTAACTGATGCTGCACAAGTCGCTCTGATTTCAGAAAAGGTTTTTGCACTACTTTGGTCCAACCTGGGTGTGGTTTCAACTCTTGTACAGGCTCCTAAATAGCATCCAAGTTGGATCAAGTCACAAAGGAATTCGTAGGGCAAAGTCGCAGGGAAAGTCACACGACTTTGCTGTCGCAGCAGTGTGAACCGAGCCTCAAACCACATGAGAAAGGAGAACAAAAATAGCTGTATAACGAGACTGGAGGAGATACGCTTTGAATTACTAAAAGAAGTTACCTCTTATTCTGTCCTGTGGCACATCATTGTTTTGAAATGATCAGGTGACAAGCAATCAAACCACATAGTTCTGATACATTTTGCCAACATCCTCATTCTTCAGGGAAAATTATAGAGGAATAACTGCCCAAGGAAAAAAGTAGCAACACCCATGTGCATTTCTGGAATTCTCTTGGAAACTTCAAGCTGAATAGGCCATTTATAAACAAACCAATGAAGACAGTTATGTATACAATGAAACCTTGGTTTGCGAGCATAATTCGCTCCAGAAGCATGCTTGTAATCCAAAGCACTCTTATAGTAAAACTAATTTCCCCATAGGAAATAATTGAAACTCTGATGATTCATTCCACAACCATTTATTCATATAAAAATGATTATGGCAAAAAAATATAGTATAAAGTGTACTATAAACATAAAACAAATAAAACTGCACTTCAAAATACAGTACTGTACTGTAGTAGGAATACTGTACTGTACCTCTGTTGCAAAAGTTTTAAGGTAAAAAAAAAAGAATGTGCACAGTGACAATGTTAAATAGTCTGGTTCTATTTAAAGCCGGTGTGTATACTGTATGTAGAGTAAATGCTGTACACCAGTGGCTTCACTGTACATATACACAGCAGCTTTACATGGATGAGCAGCAGACTCCTTCACATTATGAGTGAAATTCTTTTTTTTTTTTAAATAAAAAAAAAACGCTTGTATATCAAGACAGCGCTCGCAGATTAAAGCAATAAAAAAAAAAAAAGTTGCTCATCTTTCAAAACGCTCATAAACTGCGTTACTTGTAAACCAAGGTTTCACTGTATATTTATTAAATATTTTTTTTTTAATAAATGCAGTTAGTATGAGTAAAAATCTTGCATGTTAATTCCATCTACAAACTTGGAAGGTATTTTACAACCCCTTGTTGTAAGCTCCTATCATGGCCTCTTCTATAGTGCACAAAGAACTTGTAGCTCCTATCTTGGCCTCCTGTACAGTACTCACTAGGAAGATGGAGGATGTTAAAGCTGATTGTGGCCCTCTCAAAAAAAAGCATGTAATGTGCATTGTGTTAACGCTGCATTACCACACTGCATATACAGTGCCTTGCGAAAGTGTTCGGCCCCCTTGAACTTTTCAACCTTTTGCCACGTTTCAGGCTTCAAACATAAAGATATAAAATTTTAATTTTTTGTGAAGAATCACCAACAAGTGGGACACAACTGTGAAGTGGAACGAAATCTATTGGATAATTTAAACTTTTTTAGCGAATAAAAAACTGAAAAGTGGTGCGTGCAAAATTATTTGGCCCCTTTACTTTCAGTGCAGCAAACTCACTCCAGAAGTTCAGCGAGGATCTCTGAATGATCCAATGTTGTCCTAAATGACTGATGGTGATAAATAGAATCCACCTATGTGTAATCAAGTCTCTGTACAAATGCATCTGCTCTGTGATAGTCTCAGGATTCTGTTGAAAGCGCAGAGAGCATCATGAAGACCAAGGAACACACCAGGCAGGTCCGTAATACTGTTGTGGAGAAGTTTAAAGCCGGATTTGGATACAAAAAGATTTCCCAAGCTTTAAACATCCCAAGGAGCACTGTGCAAGCGATCATTTTGAAATGGAAGGAGTATCAGACCTATCTACCAAGACCTGGCCGTCCCTCTAAACTTTCAGCTCAGACAAGGAGAAGACTGATCAGAGATGCAGCCAAGAGGCCCATGATCACTCTGGATGAACTGCAGAGAACTACAGCTGAGGTGGGAGAGTCTGTCCATAGGACAACAATCAGTCGTACACTGCACAAATCTGGCCTTTATGGAAGAGTGGCAAGAAGAAAGACATTTCTCAAAGATATCCATAAAAAGTCTTGTCTAAAGTTTGCCACAAGCCACCTGGGAGACACACCAAACATGTGGAAGAAGGTGCTCTGGTCAGATGAAACCAAAATCTAACTTTTTGCCCACAATGCAAAACAATATGTTTGGCGTAAAAGCAACACAGCTCATCACCCTCAACACAACATCCGCACTGTCAAACATGGTGGTGGCAGCATCATGGTTTGGGCCTGCTTTTCTTCAGCAGGGACAGGGAAGATGGTTAAAATTGAGGGGAAGATGGATGCAGCCAAATACAGGATGAAAACCTGTTGGAGTCTGCAAAAGACCTGAAACTGGGACGGAGATTTATCTTCCAACAGGACAATGATCCCAAACCTACAGCAAAATCTACAAAGGAATGGTTCACAAATAAACGTATCCAGGTGTTAGAATGGCCAAGTCAAAGTCCAGACCTGAATCCAATCGAGAATCTGTGGAAAGAGCTGAAAACTGCTGTTCACAAACGCTCTCCATCCAACCTCACTGAGCTCGAGCTGTTTTGCAAGGAAGAATGGGCAAGAATTTCAGTCTCTCGATGTGCAAAACTGATAGAGACATACCCCAAGCGACTTGCAGCTGTAATCGCAGCAAAAGGTGGCTCTACAAAGTATTAACGCAAGGGGGCCGAATAATTTTACACGGCCCACTTTTCATTTTTTTATTAGTTAAAAAAGTTTAAAAAATCCAATAGATTTCGTTCCACTTCACAATTGTGTCCCACTTGTTGGTGATTCTTCACAAAAAATAAAAATGTTATATCTTTATGTTTGAAGCCTGAAATGTGGCAAAAGTTTGAAAAGTTCAAGGGGGCCGAATACTTTCGCAAGGCACTGTATGTAAATTGTCCTTTAAATTCAGGGATCCCTGTTCAGTCCTTTGAGCATATCAGGCTGCCTTTTTTCCTGCTCTGTCAAGAATCATAAATGGGGGGTACTGTGAGAGTATGGGTGAAGCCGCAACGTGAGGTATCGTTGTCTGTTACTCGTCCATGGAGGGAGGATTCCCTCCTTTATTTGCTGCTGTCTGCCCTTTCTCCTGCATTGTTAAAAGGCCAGCAGCTTGCAACTCTGCCACCAGTGCCCTGACTACAGTGATATCAATACAAAAGAATACAACTGATATCTGAATGTCTGGGAGATGGAAGAGTATGCTGGCAAAGCAAAGGAATAGCAAACATTTATAACATAAAATAACATAAATTAAGTAGATGCAAATGGCATTCTGTCACTCTTGGGCAACCCAGGCCAGGAAATTACCACTACATTATATAGGGATGGGGTTACAGCACAAAGAGCTTGGACAAAGTGAAGCTCTGGCCACCAGACTTGGGTTTAGTTACAGTGTAGCTTTTTGTTGCAGCTCAAGCGGACAACTGACACCTGCTGCCACCTAGAGCTTCACTTTCCACAATATCTGTAGCTTTTGTCTCTTAAATAACACACAGTAATTTAATTTCAAGATAAAACCCGTGTCACCTATGCTTCTTATGTTGTGGCCTAACCAAACTGCTTATATACTGTCCAGCCACTATAGTATATGTGTGTGGTGGATTTTGTCTCTAATGTTTATTTTAAGATAAAACCTGCCTTGTCTCTCTCTCTCTTTTAAATTGCTGCCTCATAAAGCTGCTTACATACTGTCCAGCCACTAAACAATATTCATGGCTATTGTCTCTCACATAATACACTCAACATTTTTATTGCAAGATACAACTTGACATTTTCTGTATGATACCTCTTTAAGTGTTCAGGTACTGTTCTTAAGATAGCCAATAGCAGATGTCAAGCAGGATTCAATGAACTTTCCACAATTCAAAGCCAGGCAGATCCATATTTGCTCATCCCTACTTCAGAATACACAGTTTATAATACCATCACTAGACATGTGCAATTTGTTTTGTTACAAATTCATTTTTGGACGAAATTCGGCATATTCGCTCATTCAGGAGCATCCGAAAATCCGAAAGAATGAATAACGATTCAACCTACGAGTTTACCAAATTGATTACTTTTGGATAATTTTGTTTTTCGCATTTTCCTTCTTTACAACTATTCGTTATCGCTGAATATAAAGAAATTATTGATGAATGCATTCATATTCATATTTCTTTTGGATATATTCAAATTCATTTGATTTTTGGATGGAGTGTTAGTGTGTTATCTCTGGCCAAAGAGCTTGTTCCTTGTGTGTTTTTCTGTGTCAGACTACAGTCCATCTAGAGTCTAGACAGGGTGTGGTGGGCCAATTACGAATACAACCACCAATGTCCGAAGGAACAAAGGGTCTGAGCCCCATATGAATGCCGTATGTAAAGGTATGGAACATAATGAATACGAACGCATCCAAAATTACGAATTATCCAAAGTAACGAATGCCACATCTAAACAAATGGAACAGAACAAATACTAATGCATCCAAAGTTACAAATGATCCGAAGTAACGAATGGTAATCATAATGAATGATCCGATAAACGGAAAAAAAAAAGTGGGTAGTGCACATGTGCACATGTCTAACCATCACTTTGCCAAAGAAAAAAAAATGCCAGATTTTTTTCTACATTGCATCTATTTTGATAATCCTGTGCTTCTTTTGCATGCTTTATTTTACAGATTAATGACAGTTCTGGTAAGAAAAGAATCAGATTCATTCTTCAACCTCATGTACATTCCTGAACATTATGTTTTAATTTTTTCTCAGATTAATTGTACCCTTTGTGTCCTTTGCTGACTTTCTGCCATACTCTAGTAATACCCTTGTGTCTACTCACTAATGCTTCTACAGTTCTACAGTTTCTACAGTTAAATGACAGAGCTGTTTAGATCTTAATAAAATATTTTAATAATATCTCAGCTTTTGAAGCAAATGGGCTACTAAAATGGGAAACACGTTTATCTCCTAGATTAGAGGGCTGTAATATGTAAATAAGCTTTTTTCCTAGATCAGAGTTGTACATACTATATAGTAAAGTAGGTTATCTTTTAGATCAGAGGGCTGATAAAATTCAGTTGAACTTATTTCTTAGATCAGAGAGGTGCTAACATGCAAGTTAACCTATCTTCCAGATTAGAGAGCTATAATATGCAAATTAATTTATCTCCCAGATCAGAGAACAGCTAGTATGAAACTTGATTTTTTTACTGAAGCCATGAGAAGTCGGTTTAAGTCACTTTGTGCCTGTCAGGGGCCTGTCAGAACAGAACGGGTGAACATCAACCCCTGGCCGGTTTGAACATCAGTGCTGGTATCCTGGTGTGTGTCAGCGTGCGCCTCAGGTGCGTGTGTGTGCATGGCGGGTGCGAGTACGTGCACAGCAGGCGCGTGCGCATCCATGCTGGCGCCGTTTGGCCTTTAAAAGAATTGCAGCTGCACTTGTGCAGCGCTGTTTCCTCTGCAGCTCTGTGCCTAGTAACCTGAAACCTGCTTGCTGACCTTATCTACTGACCCGGCTCCTGTTTTACTTCCCTGCTCTCTCCTTTCCTGATCCTGGCTTGCCTGACTCTGTTTATGGACTTCTGCTTGATACCCGTTGCCAACCTCTGCTTGTCATCTGGCCCTGCTAAAACCTGCTGAATCTGCCTGCCTGATTACTCCTTTGACCTGGCTTGTCTGACCTCTCTGCTGCCTTGCTCTGTGTGTGTGTGCCGTATCTTCTGGCTTGTCTCACCCAATTCCAGTTGCTGCTGCTCCTGCACCCACCAGTGCTTCGGATTGCTGACCTGCTACTGACTCTGCTTTCTTCTGCCGTTCCAGACATTCCTGGATTATGCCCATCCTTCTACAGTACCAGCTGCTGTAACTTCCTCAGGCACTCCTACCCTGCTGTGCACACAAGACCACTGTCCCCACTCCAGTGGCTCTTGAACCAGAGTTGTAAGAGAGGTCTTCTTCTACCAGTCAGGCTCTACTACCAGGTACCTAACAGTGCCCTCCAACCCCAGCACTGAGTGCTATGACATGCTGATGGGGATTTTTTTTTCTCCGTTATTGACCATCAGAACCATGGGGACCTTATAAACAATGAATCTTTTTCCCATAGAAAGTGTTTTTATTTTGTTTTATACAATTGGCTTGGGATTACATTATGTGGTTAGTTTAGATGCAAATAGTGCTTAGTAGGACTTGTGCACCCATTGTCACAGCAGGTATGCAAAAATAACACTTAATAGTAATATAACATATTGTTCTATATGACTGTGACATTATTATATGCAAATACAATTCCCATAGATAAATTCATAAATATGTTACATTATTAAAGGAGTGAGCTCGTTTGGCTGGGCTTCTCCTATGGATCACAGGAGTGCAATTCGTTTTACACTCCTGTGACCCATTTTCAGCAGAGAGTGGGCTGAAGTCTGCTCTCTGCTGATGTCACAGAAATCAGTCCAGGCACCACGTCATTGCGACAATAAAGTCTGGATCCACCCGTCGAGCCTGAGACGGCTGCTCCCCGCCCCTCCACAGCTCAGCCCTCCAATGAGTGCAGAGGGAGATGAGCAGAGAGCTGTGACTGACAGAACACAGCTCTCTGCTCGGTTTTCTGTCTAGAGGCACCAGGGGACAGATGCAGCATCGAACCAATGCTGCATCCACCTGGGTAAGTTTGATTCTACAAAAAAAGAGAGAAACCCATACTTCTCTTTTAATTGTTTAAGCATTTGACAGTTTCTAACTAAGGAGTGGTAGCTGGACGCTGACTGGATTTAGTCCAGATACAAGGGAGAGGAGCACTGGAAAAATGTGACATCCTGGGTTAAGAAATCAAGTTGAGATGAGGGAATTAGATGCTGGAGGAGATTACAGACATATTTAAAGTAGAATAAAACTTATATTTAAATCATTGCTTGGAGGTTGGACGGCTGCCAGATAGCATGTTTCAGGCACATATTGTGCTATTACCCAAACCTGGTAAAGATTTGATGCACTGTTCTTCCTAAAGACCTATATCACTACTGAACTATGACTTAAAGATCCTCACCAAAGCTCTAGCCAATAGGATAATGAAAGTTTTACCATCAATATTGACCAAACTGGCTTTATGCTTGGCAAATCCACTGATGTTAAAGGGGTTGTAAAGGTAAATGTTTTTTCACCTTAATGCATTCTATGCATTAAGGTGAAAAAACATCTGGCAGAGCCGGCGCCCCCAGCCCCACCATTTTACTTACCTCACCCCTCGAAAATCCTGCGCTCGCTCCCGCCGTTCCTCTTCACCACTCAGCCTGGCCGCTGATTGGCTGGAGTGGATGGATGGAAAGCAGCGCAGCCATTGGCTCACGCTGCTGTCAATCACATCCACTGACGCGGAGCGCTGGGGGGCGGGGCCGTGTGATACAGCGAGCGGCTATAGCCGCAGGCTGTATCACGGGAGCGCGCCCGCAGGTGCTTCTCACCATGCGAGGGAGCTCGCATGATCGTGAGAAGTACCTGTGGGAAGAAGCAGAGACAGGCACCGAGGGACCCCAGAAAAGCAGGTTCGGGGCCACTCTGTGCAAAACGAGCTGCACAGTGGAGGTAAGAATAACATGTTTGTTATTTAAAAAAAAATATATATCTTTACAATCCCTTTAATTTCCGCAGAATTTTCACTCATCTCCAGCTTCAGCCTGAGGGCACTGCCTCAAGAGTTTTGGTAGCCTTTGATATCGAAAAGGCTTTTGCCACAGTCCGGTGGGGTTACTTGATGCAGGTGTTAGAGCTCTTCGGTTTTGGTCCAGGCTTCAGGAAAAGTATTGATCTATTATACAAAGTCCCTGTGGCAAGTATTAAGCTGAATGGCAAGCTATCATCTTCTTTTCCAATCCAGAAGGGGACGAGGCAGGGGTGTCCTCTTTCCCCTGCCTTGTTCTAGCTGGTTATAGAATCGTTGGAGAAGGCACTAAGGGCATCCGATAAGGGCTTGTAGGCTCTATTGTAGACAAGGTAGCACTTTATACAGATGTTTTAATACTCTTTCAAATAGACCATGGCGCCTCACTCTCATGCACACACGATCGGAATTCTGGCCAGAAAAAGACAGATGAGAGCTTTTCATCGGAAAATGCAACCATGTGTATGCTCCATCGGAATTTAGCTGTCCGAATTTCCACCAGCAAAAAATTGATAGCATGTTCTCAATTTTCCCGACGGAAAAAACGTTCTATCGGTTATTCCGATTGTGTGTATGCAATTCCGACACGCCAAAAAATTACGCATGCTCAGATTCAACTACGAGACAGAAGCTATTGGCTACTGGCTATTGAACTTCCTTTTTCTAGTCCCGTCGTACGTGTTGTACGCCACCGCATTATAAACGATAGGAATTTGATGTGACCGTGTGTAGGCAAGACAGCTTGAGCCTAATTCTCTCGGAATTCCGTCGGGAAAACCATCAGAGCTTTTTCCGACGAGAATTCCGATCGTGTGTACGCGGCATAAGAAGCATAACAGATCCTAGACTGCTTTGCGGCCCTCTTGGGTCTACATACTAATTGGGGTAAATCCCTAATTTTACCGATTGATCAGGAGGCTGGCTGATCCCAATTCCCCTTTGCAATGCGTAACGACTTTTAAATATTTAGGGATTAATATTTATTCCAACACTAAGGATTTTAGACAACTTAACTTGTCCCCAGCTTTTCAGTGGTGTAAACAGAGGCTGAAAGCCTGGTCATATCTCCCTTTATCTCTTATTAGGAGAATTCATTTAATAAAAATAAAAATCCTCCCAGTCTTATTGTACAACCTTAGTCACTCCACAGTCTGGTTACCGAAATCCATTATTAAACAACTAGATTCACTTATAGGCTCCTTCTTATGGCAATCCCGCCCAGCTAGATTTAGTAGGAAGATTCTATGCAGACCTTGGACACAAGGGTAATTGGCTTGCCCAGACTTTTATAACTACTATTTGGCGACCATGCTCATCCATGCTCATAACTGGTTATTCTCTGGTGACACAAATGCCTCAGTAGTTCTGGAAGCTGCGCGCTGAGGATCCTATTGGAGCCTCCGTGCTGCCAAAGGAGTTAGATACCTTGCAGATATTTGTGACAGGGGTGCACTATTTACATTTGACAGGTTGAGGAATAAATTTACACTGCCTAATGCGTTCTATTTCTGATTCCTGACCATCAGTACAGCTTATTAATGCAGCCAGTGCCACCTCATCAGTGCAGTCTATCAGTGCCCATCAGTTTCCATCAGTGCCCACCAGTGTAGCCTATCAGTGTCCATCAGTGCCACCTCATCAGTGCCCACCAGTGCAGCCTATCAGTGCAAATCAGTGCCACCTCATCAGTGCCCACCAGTGAAGCCTATCAGTGTCCATCAGTGCAGCC
This sequence comes from Lithobates pipiens, assembly GCF_037356315.1. Taxonomy (NCBI): domain Eukaryota; kingdom Metazoa; phylum Chordata; class Amphibia; order Anura; family Ranidae; genus Lithobates; species Lithobates pipiens. The sequence goes on along the minus strand of NW_027507758.1, from coordinate 472,448,151 downwards.
TATTAGTGTCCATCAGTGTCACCTCATCAGTGCCCATCAGTATAGCTTATTAGTGCAGCCTATCATTGCCCATAATTGTCCATAAGTGCCACCTCATCAATGCCCATCAGTGCTGCCTCATTAGTGCCCATCAGTGTAGCCTATTAGTGTTCATCAATGCCACGTCATCAGTGCCCACCAGTGCAGCCTATCAGTGTCCATCAGCACCACCCCATCAGTGCTCCCCCCAGTGCAGCCTCTCAGTGTCAATGAGTGGTACCTCATCAGTGCAGCTTATCAGTGCCCACCAGTGCAGCCTATCAGTGTCCATCAGTGCCACCTCATCAATGCCCATCAGTGCAGTCTATCAGTGTCCATCAATGCAGCCTATCAGTGTCCATCAATGCAGCCTCGTTGGACAATCCACACAGGTACCGCATTGGGGAGAAGCCAAAGAACCTACCTGTCAGCCAGCTCACTGCACATGCAATCAGCACTCCGGGGATTTCAGCACTGCCAGTCCCACTCCCAACCCCTGCACTTTCCACAGTACAGACCCCCCTCCATCAGTATAGACCCCCTCAGTGCAGACCCCCCCCATCAGTATAGACACCCCCTCAGTGCAGACCCCATCAGTATAGACACCCCCCTCAGTGCAGACCCCCCATCAGTATAGACACCCCTCTCAGTGCAGACTCCCCCAACAGTATAGACACCCCCCTTCGTGCAAACCCCCCAACAGTATAGACACCCCCACAGTGGAGACCCACCCCATCAGTATAGACACCCCTCCCATAGCGCCCCCCCTGCACATGCCCATCTACATATAGTATAGTGTACAGACCTCCGAACAGCGTGAACGGATATACACATCGGTGTGTGTCTCTTGGGCTCCTCCTCCCCCTGTGTGGATGTAAACAGAGTGGAGGGGGAGGCGGCTTCGGTCCGCTCCGCAGATCAGTGTAGGGCAGCGGGCGATGTTAGCGGTCCCGCTACCCATGGGTGTCACACCTCTGGCAGGTGTCACCTGGGCGTGGCCTGCATCCCCCGAACCCCGCCAGCGACGCCACTGGATTGGCATTGTGGGGCGGCCCCCAATGTGCAGGTAGCATGACACTGCAGGGAGGGAGCCTCGGGTGCTTGGGCAGTCCGCACATTTGCCGCCCCTCTTAAACTGCCGCCTAGGTCCCGTGGCCCCACCGGGACCTATGGTAGAGCGGGCCCTGGATGTAGGCATGGTGGGGGTCCTCCCTTCACATGCTTAGTTAGTAGTATATGAGTACAGAATCGTTTGCAAGACATTGCAATTCTTCCAAATGCATATATCAATAGATTGCTGAATCTGGCAGCCAGAGATTATATGGAATTGGGAATAAGGTAACACAGAAACCAACATGCTATTTGAAGGAAAAAAAAATGGCCTGACCATCCTCCATTTTTTTCTACCTCCTTTTGAAAAAGAAAATCAGTTGGAAATTATGCTGGCCTTCAGTACTAAGTTTATGTATTTAAAATTATACTAAAGTCTTGTTTTTTTTTGTTGTTTAAAAATAACAAACATGTCATACTTACTTGCTCTGTGCAGTGGTTTTGCACAGAGCAGCCCCAATCTTTCTCTGCTCGGCTCCCTTGCCAGTGCTCCTGCACCCTCCCTAGTGCCTCCACAGAAAGCAGCTTGCTATAGGGCCACCCGAGCCGCTACTCTGTGTGTCCATTCAGACACGGATCCATGGTTTGGTCCCACCTACACTCTCTCTTCGTTAGCTCACTGACTTTGATTGAAAGCAGCAGGAGCCAATGGCACCCGCTGTGTCTCTCAGAGAATCAGGAGGGAGAGTCAGAGTCCCTTGTCCAACATTGCTGATTTGTGATAGGGCTCAGGTAAGTATTAGGGGGCTGCTCCACACAGAAGGGTTGCACATTTTTTACTGTACATTTTGCTGTGTTTGTTGCTCATTTTTTCACTTGGCAAAATGTGTGTTTGCTTCTGTGTTTGGTGTGCCGTTAAAAATTAATGGCACTGAAAGCACAACTAGTTAATTTTAGGTGTATAAATGTGGCCATACATTATACAATTTGATTGTACAATCTCTGTACGATCTACTATAGATTTATCAAAACTATATAATAGGAGGAGACACCATCTATCCAATCACTCTGTATCCAATCAGGCAGGATCTTGCACTACATACTAATGCCACGTACACACGAACGTTTTTCCGTCGGAGTTCCGCTGAAACTGTCTTGTGTACACACAATCACACCAAAGTCCGATCGCCAAGAACGGGGTGGTGTACAACACGCACGACGGGACTAGAAAAAGGAAGTTCAATAGCCAGTAGCCAATAGCTTTCATCTCATACTTGCTTCAGAGAATGCGTAGTTTTGGTCCATTGGAACAGCATACAGATGATTGGTTTTCTTGATAGGAATTGGTTCCGTCGGAAATATTTAAAACATGTTCTATTTCTAGGTCTGTCAGAATTTTCGGAAAAAGAAAGTCCAATGAGGCATACACATGATCGGAATATACAATGAAAAGCTTCCGTCTGACTTTTTCTGTCGGACATTCCACTCGTGTGTACGCGGCATTACATATATTCTATGCAGCGCTGTTGTAAAATAAAATTATAAGACCAGGTGCACTAAGAAAATTTTGCCAATAAAAACACAAATAAAGTGTAAAAATGCCAAACTAATATACAAATCATATAATAATACAAACTGATGGTAAATATGCACATCTGTAGTTCAAATAACTATTAAACAGAAACAAAGTCCCATAAATGTGCTTATAACAGAGACAGATGGCTTCAATAATGTAATTCAATTTCATGGTTATAACATTTCCTGGGCGCAGGGAGTTTTTTGTTTATTCACATCCTTGCACTACATAGTTGATGGTAGATCTAAAGAAGAGTGTACATTCAGATTGTATAGTGTATGGTGAGCTTTACAGAACCCAGGACATGCTTCTCCTTTTTTCAATACTACAGCTTTATCCACATTAGGCAGGCTGTTATCTGAGGGATATACTTTCCTTTGTGTGAGTCTTACTGGATTTTTTGCCCTGTAAGCTTCTCCCTTTTGAGTGACACATCAGAAATAAATTGTCTGCTTCTCAATACACCTGGAGTTTGACCGATCACAAGAGAAGAATAATCCTAACACTGGTCAGACACCGGTCAGACTTTAATGAACAGGATCCGACTTGAGATGAGTGCAACTTGGGTCTGGTATGGATTTGAGGTTTTTTTTTCCAATACATTTTGCAGTGCTAACATTGCCTCTGAGCACAAGTCACATGTCACAAATCAGATCAGATCAGTTAAGATGCTGATCCACCTTGGATACGACTTCAGTGATATTCATTGGGCTTAAAATGGACCAAAGTCAGACCAAAGTAGTACAGGAACCTTTTCCAAAGTTGGACTGACACAATTGGATCGGTTAAGACGGCTCTCATAGGGAATCATTGATTTATACACGTCATGCGACATATTATTATTATTATACAGGATTTATATAGTGCCAATAGTTTACACAACACTTTACAATATAAAAGGAGACAATACAGTTACAATACAATAAAATACAAGAGGATTAAGAGGGCTCTGCTCAGAAGAGCTTACAATCTAATAGGGTGGGGCAGGTGGTACAAAAGGTTGTAACTGTGGGGAATGAGCTAATGGAAGCGGTACGAGATTAGTTGGAGACGAGATAGGCTTTCCTGGAGATGACTTTTAGGGATTGCCTGAAGGTAGCAAGAGTAGGGGAGGTAGCAAGTTCCAGAGGGTGGGAGAGGCTCTGGAGAAATCCTGGAGACTAGCATGGCAGGAGGAGACTAGAGAGCTTGAGAATAGGAGCTTTTGAGAAGAGCGAAGAGGGCGATTTGGGTGATATTTGGAGACAAGACTGGTGATGTAGCTCGGGCAGAGTTGTGAATGGCTTTGTATGTTGTGGTTAGCATTTTGAATTTAATTCGCTGGGTGATTGGGAGCCAGTGTAGGGATTGGAGGAGAGGGTTGGCAGACACTGAGCGGTTGGTAAGGTGGATAAGTCTAGCAACAGCATTCATGACAGACTGAAGAGGGTATAACCTATGGAGAGGCAGGCCAATGAGAAGGGAGTTGCAATAGTCAAGGCGAGAGATAAAAAGGGAGTGAATGAGGAGCTTGGTGGTTTCATTTGCTAAAAAGGGGTGAATTTTAGAGATGTTACAGAAGTGAATTCTACAAGCTTTTGACAACGATTGGACTTGGGGCTGAAATGACAAGTCAGAGTCTAGGATTACACCTAGTACCCTGGAGTGAGGGGGGGGGGACTGATAGTTTCATTGTTGATTTTGATAGTAAAGTCATGGAGGGGGGCACCTGCAGGGGGGAATATTAATAGCTCAGTTTTAGAGAGATTTTGTTTAAGGAAGTGGTGCGACATCCATACTGATATGTCAGTTAGTAAGTTAGTAATGCGACAGGAGACTGAAGGAGTGAGGTGAGGAGTAGACAGACAGAATTGGGTGTCATCGGCGTATAAGTGGTATTGGAAGCCGCCGGCAGTTATCAAGTGACCAAGGGAATGAATGAATGAAATACTTGTATAGCGCACAATGCGAACTGAATCGCCTCTAGGCGCTGTGGCGAGCTTTGATCATCTGCTAAAAGAGGAAGGTCTTGAGTTTTTTCCTAAAAGCCAGGTGATTTTCCTTCAGGCGGATGTTGATTGGTAGAGCATTCCATAGCCGAGGCCCTTGGACAACGAATCTCCGATCCCCCTTAGATTTATACCGGGCTTTGGGCACGAGTAGGAGGTTTTTGTTGGCTGATCGAAGACTGCGGTTTGGTGTGTAATGATTTATTTTCTCCATTAGGTATTACGGAGCTTCTCTATGCAAGCATTTGTGGGTGAGGCAAAGGGTCTTGAACGTTATCCGATTTTTTACGGTTAGCCAATGTAAGCTCCTCAGCGAAGGAGAGATGGATTCCCAGGGTTTTTTCCTGTTATCAGCCTTGCCGCCGTGTTTTGGATCAGTTGTAATCGCGCAAGTTGATATTGTGGTAATCCTATGTAAAGCGAGTTTGCGTAGTCCAGTCGTGAATTAATGATTGTTCCAACTACCACTGCTTTGTCATTCTTTGGGATAAAAGGGATGAGTCTGCGAAGCATGCGCAGCAGGTGGTGAGATCCACTGACTACTGCTCCTATTTGCGCATCCATTGACATTTGTGCGTCTAAAATAACCCCAGGACTCTTCGCTTTGGTCTTTGGGAGGAGGTGTAGATAGAGAAGAGAAGGGGTTCAAGAACAGAGCCTTGGGGGACCCCCACAGAAAGGGGCAATGGAGAGGAGGAGATGGAGACACCTAGCCTAGTAAATTCACAATGTTTTTTGTCAGCTACATTTTGGGGCTTACCCTAAACAACCCCTAAAATGTGTAAAAATTTAATTGTTGTCCTCAAATTCAGGCAGAGTGGAAGAAACCATTTTTTGGGGCACAAACTCATTTGGAACCCTCCCTCCCCCCAATAATGCAAAGTTAACAGATACAAATACTCTATCTGCTGACTTTGCCAAACCCATAACACTATCCCTGTTTTGTGTTTACGTTTCTGTCACGGTACTACTTACAGCGAACCCACAGGCGAGCAGGTGACACGGGATCCCACAGGGCGTGGAATCTAAGAGCCAGCCGGTGTTCTACCAGGGACCCTCTCACGAAGGTTTGGACTTAGCTGCGTGCTGACCCCAGGTCACGACCCCCGGGTTAACCCTGCTCGCTTAGGGAAGTACCAGAAGACACTGTAGGCAAGGATGGATGGATGAAGCAAAGAGAGCCAGAAAGTAAGCCAAGGTCAGGGCTGCAGACAACGTAATCAGAACAAGTCGGGTCGGTACACAACAGATCAGTTCACGAGAAGTCAGGTAAAACAGGTTACACAGGGGAGCTTCAGAAACAAACGTTGCTCAAGCAATGATGGCTGGTTAGGAAGGGATTTAACTAGAGAAGCACATGAGGGGCTGGACAGGAAGTAGCAGGAAGGAAACATATATTAGGCAACAGGTGAAGGACTGCGACACCCATAGCTGCAGAGTGCACAGAGCTGAACACCTGATAGTGGAACAACAGATGCCAGCCGACCCACTGCAGTAAAGGTGAGACACAGATCAGCTCCACAGCTGATCTGTGATAGTTTCTGTATAAATTCACCTAACCATGTAGTGCAAGGGCCTGCCTGATTACCTACAAATTGTAACATAGAACATTTTTGTCTCCTATTATATTGATAGGTATTTTCAGAATGTCAAAATTTGCTGCAAATTTTGACATTGTGAATCCATATTTTTAGATTATGACACTTCTTACCTGTCCACTGGGCTGCCAATAGTGTAAGTAAGTAGGGGCTGGCTAAAGTATCGCAGTAATTATACAAACAACTCTCATGGAAGGGGAGAGGGTTACCTGTCCAAAACATCTACCCATTTCCTCCCCCCACCCTAAAATTTTACTAATGGGCCACCAGAGGGGGAGATGAATCAGATAAGTTGACCTTACCCTTTTGTCTTTAAATACTTATTTAAGTTTTCTCCTTATGTTGGCTAAGTATGTTTGTGTCAAATCTGCTTGCAATGTTATGTGCAGAAGTAGTCATTTCTTTTTTAAATTTTTAATCCACAGTTTCCTTCCAAAACACAGCAATGGCAGGTCGTTGCAGCCCAGTTCCACCATCAGTGGGATTTTCCCAACTGTGGTGGTGCTATTGATGGCAAGCATGTCCGGATTGTCCCACCATCCAACTCTAGCTCATATTATTCTAATTATAAGGGCTTTTGCAGCATAGTCATGCTAGCTGTAGTGTCTGCCGCCTATGAGTTTTTGTATCTGGATGTTGAGAAGAATGGCTGCAACTCTAATGGAGGAGTGATTATGCAGACAGAGTTCTATGAGCGGCTTCAGAATGGCACCTTAAACTTGCCACCTGCTAAGGAGAATGTTGAGGGCCTCAATTTTGTTTTTGTTGCAGGTGAGGCCTTTGCTCTGGGGGAACATCTGATGAAGCTGTTTCCTATGGGGAACCTCACCCCAGAGCAGAGAATATTCAGTTAAAGGCTCTCTCATGCCAGAAGGGTGGTCGTGGTCAAAAACACCTTTGGCATCCTATCGAATCGTTTCAGGCTGTTTTTTATGTCACTCAACCTGGCACTCTACAAGATAAACCATGTGATCCTGTGCTGTTTTATGTTACATAATTTTTTTAAGGCGGAATGTGAATAGCTATCTTGCCTCACTGCCAAGTGACCTGGACCCTGCAGTGGCAGGCCCAGCTGAAGAGGCTGCCGCTCGGCCGTCTGTGGACGTGCTGACGGCTCTTGAAAATGCCTGTGCTGGTTTGTCCTCACAAATTGCCAGAGATTTACGCCAGAAATACCTACATTATTTTGTGGGGAGAGGAGCAGTGTCTTGGCAGTAAATTGTAGCTGATTATGCCTAATATAATTTCGAGATCATAAACTCAAATTTCATTTGAACTACAGTTGTCTGTGTTTCTTACTTGTTTAATATGTTTACAAATGGGCTTTATTTTGTACACTTGCTCCAATATTGCAAATGTACCTTATCAAATGTACACTATCTTCTTCAGCTAACTATTATGGTGTACTGTAGGTCTGCCACACACACACACAATGTTTTTGTTCTTAAAGAGGAAGTAAACCCAGTACGATTTTTCTTTTTTTTTTCAATATATACATGCTGTAAACTATTGCAAATGGAAACACATTTAAATGGGCCAAAAACGAGGTTGCCAAATACCTTATTTACCTTCTGTATTATTTCTTCTCTCCTGGGTATTGGCCGCGCCATTACTACTGCTGTTTTTAGAATCTTTTCTGGACGTCATTTCCGCCCTTACTAGTATTCCCTAGTAAATCTTGCACATGCGCCATAGCGCCGAAACCAAGCCTCTCACTTGATTGTCGTTACCACGGCAACAGAGCTAAACCATAGCTGACGGCAAATCACTTGCAAGGGGGAGAGGCAGGATGGAGATGTTCAGATTGCAGCATCGCAAGACTTCTGTGCCGTTCTAAGAGGAAGATAATGACCCAGCATGCAGGGGAGATAGAAACGGCACACATAGTGTGCCGTTAATGAAAATACCTAGTGCGCAATCGCGCCTGATGTCACTCAAACTTGCAGGACAATTTCTATGGAAACGAACACTGTGAGTACACTTTCACGGGCAGTGATTAGCTAGATTACAAAGAGATAAAGTTGTATTGGAGGGTTTACAACCACTTTAATGGAGCTAATGCATGAAGTTCAAAAACATTATGCCTTTTCAACTTTTTGGAGGACTAAAAATTGTAGGAGTTGGCCACATTTAAAGTGGTTGTAAAACCTCTGGGACAATTTTAACCTACAGGTGCAAGAAATATCTCCTTAAACTACACGGTTAAGGAGATATTTTACAAAAACCGGGCACTCCGCATGCACGCCGTAGACAATGGTGCAAGCGCACAAGCGCATGTGCCAGAGTGACGTCATCGCTGCTCCGGCCACTCACAGTGCCGGAGAAGCGATACCCAGAAGGAAGATGGACGCTTCGTGGAAGAGGGGACAGAGGTGACATCGCAGGCTCCTGTGTCAGGTAAGTGACACATAGGGGGTTATTTACGAAAGGCAAATCCACTTTGCACTGCAAGTTCACTTGGAAGTGCAGTCGCTCTCAATCTAAGGGGTAGATCTGAAATGAGCGGAAGCACTGCTGATTTTATCATCCAATCATGGACAAGCTAAAATTCTGTTTTTTTATTTTTCTTGCATGTCCCCCTCAGATCTACAGTGACTGCACTTCCAAGTGCACTTGCAGTGCAAAGTGGATTTGCCTTTCGTAAATAACCCCCATAATGGGCTACTATGCGATGCATAGTAGCCCATTATGCTTTACCTTTGCAGGGAAACAAAGAGGAAGTAAACCCATAAGGGTTTACTTCCTCTTTAAGAGCACATTGTCACTGTAACTACAACAACTTAAAAAATACACTGGTATTGAGCTTTGAAATAATAAGCCACACATTGGGGGTTATTTAGGAAAGGCAAATCCACTTTGCACTGAAAGTGCACTTGGAAGTGCAGTCGCTGTAAATCTAAGGGGTAGATCTGAAATGAGTGGAAGCTCTGCTGATTTTATCATCCAATCATGTGCAAGCTAAAATGCTGTTTTTTTTATTTTTCTTGCATTTCCCCCTCGGATCTACAGTAACCTTACTTCCAAGTGCACTTTCAGTGCACTTTCAAGTGCACTTGCAGTGTGAAGTGGATTTTCCTTTAGTAAATAACCCCCATTGTTTAGTAAAAAAAGATTTACTCACAAAAAGTTACAAAGTTTGATTTTGGTAAAGTGAAGGCCAAATGAGACATTAGTATCCCAAGACTGTGTGGATGTTGACTTCCTCATATGGGGAAGTCTCACCCCTTTAAAAGCCAAAATGTGAAGCCACATACACATAGAGGCATAACAATTAAATTACCCTTATGATCCCATGCCGCAAATGTGTGTAGTTACAAATATCATTTTTCCTAAACCCACAAAACACGCAATGGGGGTTATTTACGAAAGGCAAATAGAGCACTTGGAAGTGCAGTCGCTCTAAATCTAAGGGGTAGATCTGAAATGAGTGGAAGCTCTGCTGATTTTATCATCCAATCATGTGCGAGCTAAAATGCTGTTTTTTATTTTCCTTGAATGTCCTCCTTGGATCTACAGCGACTTTATTTTCAAGTGCACTTGCAGTGAAAAGTGGATTTTCCTTTAGTAAATAACCCCCAGTGTGTCAACATGTGCTATCTCCCATCACAGGGTATCAATTAACGTGTTTTGGGGGTGCAACCCCTTCCTCTGAGCTTCTTTAGTTATGAGGAAGGGGTTGCATCCCCAAAATGTGTCCATTGATACCAAGTGATGGTAGATAGCACATGTTGACACACTATGGGGGTTATTTACGAAAGGTAACTCCACTTTTCACTGCAAGTGCACTTGAAAGCTCACTGAAAGTGCACTTGGAAAAGTGCACTTGCTCTAAATCTAAGGGGTAGCTCTGAAATGAGTGGAAGCTCTGTTTATTTTATCATCCAATCATGTGCAAGCTAAAATGCTGTTTTTTATTTTCCTTGCACACCCCCCTCAGATCTACAGTGACTTTACTTCCAAGTGCACTTTCAGTGCACTTTCAAGTGAAGTGCAGTGCAAAGTGGGTTTGCCTTTAGTAAATAAACCCCAGTGTGTTTTGTGGCTCTTGGCAAACTAGATGTATGGAAATACACACATTTTATGCATTGGATAATGAGGGAAATAAAAATGTTAAGGCACAATTTGGGAGAACCTTCAAATGTTGGTTCTTATATTCTTAAAAACACTCCAAATTACAATTCACATTAGTTAGGGTAGTGTTTCCCAACTCTCCTCCTCAATGCAAACCCAGGCCATGTTTTCTATACTTGTAGAATTTGGCACAGGTGATGTTGTCATGTTCACTGTTAGTAATTTGCACAGTCGTTTTTAGACTGAGGAAAATACAGAAAACATGACCTGGTGGTTCACCTAGAGGAGTGGAGTGGAGAAACACTGAGTTCTGTCCCTCAACGTTCACATTTCCAAGTCAGAAAAACATGATAAATAAGAAAAGGGCAAACAGGAGCCAACAAGTGGAATAAAAAACTTCAGAACAGGCAAGAGGAAATTAAAATTTGCCAAGCATATCCACAAAATTTTGTATTCTTCGCTGTAAAGCAGTGGCAGCCTCCTTGATTTGCTCCAGATCCTTCAAACAATGCAACATATCTGCCCTCATTCTGTCAATAGTGCATCGTGGCAGATAATGACCTAGTAAGAAGAGTAGAAAGTATTAAGGTAACGATGGTCAAGTGGCTGAGGCCCTACATAGTGAGTTATGGTCAAATTCCATAAATACTTACCTATCCAGCCTATTGTTGCTTGTAACCTGCTTGCCCTTCAGACACCTATACTACTAGGAATGTACACACTGCAACTACTCTTTAATCTTGGCCATGGTGCCTGGGTCTCCAAAACTCTGGTACCTAGCAACACTGCCAGCTCCTTCCACCTCTTCCTTCCCCATGCTAATGTTAATGCACTACATACATTGCTAATGTGTGAAGTGGGTGTTTGGCTTCAAATGTGTATAAATGTCAAGTGTTTTGATGTCCAAACAATACTTGCAAAACCAAGAGGCTCCCAAATACTTTCTTCCTCTTCTGGGTCGCTTTAGCCCTCAGTGTGACTCGCGTCAGGGTATTTCACAACTGTTTTGGGTCCAGGAGTCAGATCCCATGCCTCCAAAACATCCTGAGTGAGCTCACCACACTCTCTTTCCTCAAAACACCATTCATTAAGCCACCCCAAGTCCCATCTGTTTCTATCATCTATTTTGCTAGATTAGTTTACCAACCTTACACTTGGTCTGATGTCAATTTTTGCTCCTGACTTGTTGACTCCACCATGCTGCACTCTGGTTGTTTTCCTGTAAAAAAATGCATAGAAAATGGATGGTGATGTCATTTTACAGAGGGCAAACATTGGACAAGTGCCAATATTTAAAAAGTCCAGCAGTTGCCCCCCACCCCTCTTGTCTCCTATGGGATAAGGGGTATATGATGATCATCCTAGCAGGCGTGACTCTGTGTGACTGTGAACACCCAGGGCCTCTCCTCTACCCATGTCTACACTGGCAAGGCTGCATTACTGGGCACTGATGTCATAAATGACCTGGAGAATGGGGTAAACAGTTCAATCTCTGTATTTGTGGACAATACTAAGCTAAGCAGGGCAATAACTTCTCTGCAGGATGTGGAAACCTTGCAAAAAGATCTGAACAAATTAATAGGGTGGGCAACTACATGGCAAATTAGGTTCAGTGTAGAAAAATGTAAAATAATGCATTTGGGTGGCAAAAATAGGAATGCAATCTATACACTGGGGGGAGAACCTCTGGTGGAATCTAGGATGGAAAAGGACCTGGGGGTCCTAGTAGATGACAGGCTCAGCAATGGCATGCAATGCTAAGCTGCTGCTAACAAAGCAAACAGAATATTGACATGCATTAAAAAGGGTATCAACTCCAGAGATAAAATAATAATTCTCACGCTCTAGAAGACTCTGGTCCGGCTGCACCTGGAATATGCTGACCAATTCTAGGCACCAGTCCTCAGGAAGGATGTACTGGAAATGGAGCGAGTACAAAGAAGGGCAACAAAGCTGATAAAGGGTCTGGAGGATATTAGTTTTGAGGAAAGGTTTTCTTTTTTCAACCTCACCTACTATGTAACTATGTGGCAGTAAGCAACCAGAAACTTTACCCCTTAAGTTCTCACCTAAGCCCACCGCCTTTGGCCCACATAAAAGCACCCCTTTCGGTGGCTAAATGAGTGTGGTTTAAGTTGAAACTTACGTTTTCGGGAGTGTAGCCTCCCTTCGTGCATTGTGCTGGCTTGGCTGGTGCCTCCTTTTTTGGTGCCTCCCTGTTGAAAGAAGATTAAAAAATTAGGTACAAAAATAAAGAAATGTCCAAAAACATGACCAAATAAAATGTTCATATCTTCTTTATAGTTACCTTCATCGTTCGAAAACCAAGTCATACAAAGATTTTAGATAACCTTATATATAATTCTCTAGAGCTACTTGGAGAAAGAACATATACAGATAGCTAATTTACACATATACATATTGGTTAGATACAAATATTGCTTACTTTTTTATGATCTGATGTATGTACTCCATCTGGTCTTACTTATGGTGTTTGAGACCAGACCATCGTTTTCTGATTTGGTCCTTTGATCGTTCCACCAAAGACTCACTCTGCAAAACTACGACGACCTTCTCCAAAATGCTGTACTTTCAGCTGTTGGGCCTTTAGTAACTGCACAGCTTGCAGTTGTATTCGTGCTTCTCTAGGATGCGCACCATCTCCACCATCTCATCCTTGATCATGGGGGTTGCTTTGCGCCTCCTATGAGCTCCACCACCGCGGGGCTGCCTGGAATCTGCTGAATCTGCCATGTTGTCCCTCCCGAATGTTCTGCCGTGTGTGTCGTATGCAGAAGAGAGATGGTCATGCCCCAGCATCATGACGCACTGAGAGCGGAGTTTCACTCATGCATAGTGTATATAAAGCCATAACCCATGGTCAATGGAACGGCTGTAGGAACGATCTTGGAGTAAAGGACGAACAATCAACATCACCAACACATGAAAGGAGCCAGAAAACAAAGGGACAATTGGAAATTGGGGCATAGGTGGTTAGTGGCCTATACTGCTTAGATTGAGGCCTAGATTGGGACCAGCTTATGAGTTAAGCCAGACATTATGTTTTGTCTTGTGTTCTGTCTTGCAGGCATTATATCATTTATCATGATGGATACATTTACTGCGCCTGATTTTTTGTCCTTATTCATTGACCTGTACCGGGAGCTGCCCTGTCTCTGGAAGATCAAGAGCCGAGACTACTCGAATAAAATCTTGAAGAAGGCAGTGTTGGAGAAACTGCTTGAGTTGGTGAAGCCTTTGTACCCCAGGGCAGACATCAGCTATGTCAAGAACAAAATATCAAACCTGAGGTCATGGATTCACAGAGATCTGGAGCATCAGCAGATGACATATATGTCCCCAGGCTGTGGTATTACCACAGCCTGTGGTTTTTGACCGACCAGACAGAACCCAGGCCATCGCTGTCTACGCTCCCTTCGACATCTGCTGAGGCCACAGCTCCTGAGGCCCACACATGTCCTCCTGCACAGGATGAATATGTGGAGGAGCTTGACCCAGGTATAGCACTGTTGAACATATTTGTATCCAAAAATATAATGATGATAACTAGACGTTATTGATAAAATATTTCTGCCTTAAGTGGTTTCCATATCAATAGACAGTAGTGACCAAAAATGATTTGAACAAGAATAAAACATGCTGGGGTCATATTCACAGTCTTTTCTATTTGTCCACTTTCAATTTGCAACAGTGAGGAGATCAAAATTGTGTGTGATTGATGACCAAACCCTAACCAAAAATTAAAATTATGTTCCAATTTCAAAAACAGGAAGGTTTCAGTCAGGAGGAGCCTGTGGCCAGCAGCCAGGCGGAGTCCCAGATCCCTTCCCTACACCCTCCTGCTAAAAGGGCCAGGAAGAGCAAGAATCTGGATGAGGCCACAGCTGCCTTCCTCAGCCAGGCCACTACTGCCATCTGGACAAATCCAGATGCGGCTGAGGCATTTGGGTGTCTTACGGCAAACAAATTAAGGGAGATGGATGTTGAGCAAAGGAGAAGGTTTGAGAAACGGAAAGTGGCAATACCAGCCATAAGACCCCCAGCAAGGCCGCTGGACTTGGGATTTTCAGCCCTTCACCAATTATTAATTTCCTTTTTTTTTATTTGGAATAATGATTTTATTTGTTATATTTTTTATATTTTTGCATGCATATAATGCACTTTTTAGTTAAGTTTTTTTCAATTTGGATGGCAGATAGCATCTCTAATTAATTTTTTTTTTTTTTTAATGCACCATAAAAACAATTGATTAGAATAATACTTGGCTATGTGTTTTACTTCAAATGACAGTTTTGGAGTAGGCAGTTACATTTAAATAAATACAAGGTAAAATTAACAAGGGACACCAACATAGTTGTATCTTTGATCTTAAAAAAACTATGGGATAATGGTGTTGTGGTAACTTGCCCAAAAAAAAAAAAAAAAAAAAAAAAACAAGCATAATAATATTATTCGTGATATCACTAGGAAAAAAAAGCCTTTTAAAATAAGTTTGGCAGAACTCCATCAGTGACCTCAACAAAGCTGCTTCATTATTATCCCATTAAAGAAGAAGAGAATGTGTGCTGCATTTCGACATTTCATAATTTTCCGCGTCACAAATGTTAATTCTCCATTACGAATGCTAGTTTACAAGAACGACTGCTTCCGGCTCGTCCTTGCTTCTGAGCATGCGTGCTTGTACTTTGGACTTTTGTGTGATGGACTTGTGTACAAACAAGACGAAAATCTTACAACAGACTGCTTTCCGCAGAAAATTTGCTAACCTGCCATCCAACATTTGTTGGCTGAAAGTTGGACAACAATTGTCTGATTGAGATCAGACCATCGTTTTCTGATACTAACGGTCGGATTCTAGGCAAACAGTCTGTCATCACACAATTCCCTGCCGAAAATCCGATCGTTTGTACTTGGCTTTACTGTCATTGTTGCACGCTGAGAAAATATATAAATGTAGTGCTACTCCTTTGCCTCGATGGTGACTCACCTCGGTAGAACCCTACATACCTTAGGTTTAAATGGCCTTTATTTAAAAAGGTTAATATCCTGCAGGGAGATGATTGAACATATACCAAAAAGGACAATGCAATAGTGCAATGCATACAGCTCACACATGTAATACAATATGCACAACTAGAGATGTAGATTTTATGGAAATATTGAAGCCATGGGAAAAAAATTATTTTTTTTTCTGGAAAAAATAGAAATGTTAGGGAAAAAAACAGCTGTGGAGTAGTTTTTCAAATTGAAAGCCATTTCTTTTACACTGGAAACATGAAATGCAGTGTATGTATATAAAAGTATTATACTTGAAATAAAAGTACAGCTTATTCAGTAAACCGTATATGTTAAGAACATTACTATACATGAGATCAGGTAGCCACCCTCCTTTCCCTCATAATAATTTAAAAGTTTCCTGCCAATATGCTATTTCAGTTATTGATAATGCTGATACAGAAGCATATATTGCTCCTGCAAAAGCTTGATCAATGTTGTCCTGATTTTCAGGTCTCATTTCATCTATAAATTAAGGGATTGTGTATTTTTGTGAGGTAGTCGTTTGCAACGCTTGCCTACTTGAAGATGCTTCTGGTGAAGAAACACTGTGTGATGATACACCATGCATGTACCCCTTTAACCACTTCAGCCCCGGAAGATTTGGCTGCTCAATGACCAGGGCATTTTTTGCAAAACGGCAATGTGTCGCTTTAACTGACAATTGCGCAGTCATGCGACGCTGTACCCAAACAAAATTGGCGTCCTTTTTTCCCACAAATAGAGCTTTCTTTTGGTGGTATTTGATCACTGCTGTGTTTATATTTTTTGCGCTATAAACAAAAGAAGTGCGATAATTTTGAAAAAAACACAATGGGGGTTATTTACTAAAGGAAAAACCACTTTGCACTGCAAGTGCACTTGGAAGTAAAGTCGCTTTAGATCTGAGCGGGACATGCAAGGAAAATAAAAAATGGCACTTAAGCTTGCACATGATTGGATGATAAAATCAGCAGAGCTTCCACTCATTTCAGATCTACCCCTTAGATTAAGAGCGACTGCACTTTCAAGTGCACTTGCAGTGCAAAGTGTATTTGCCTTTCGTAAATAACTCCCAATATCTTTTACTTTTTGCTATAATAAATATCCCAAATTTAAAAAAACAAAAACAAATGTTTTCCTCAGTTTAGGCCAATATGTATTCTTCAACATGTAGCATTGACCCCCAAAGGAGCGGCTGATTATTTTTGGGCTTACCGTTACCTTCTTGACCTTGGGTGCGTCCAAGGGATTCCCGAGGTAGATGGTCCAATGAACTGCAGAGACTGACACCGGATCCACTTTAGGGATTTTTATTTGCAAAACGTTGAACAAAACACAGTCTCTCAGTAGGGAATAGAGGGACAGGTAGGAAAGCTCAGGTACTCTTGGAACTTCTGACCAGTCCAGGCTGTGGCTGCAGCTGATGGGAGTCCTACCCTCTCAGTATCTAAGCTCACAGTCAGGCTGCTGGTGCAGCCATTTGCAGTTTTCTCCAGCTCTGGTCTGTGCCAAAATGGCCGCTGCTCATCCTGTGCTGGGTTTCTGGGCCAGCACTGTCCAGCAATCACAGACAGGTAGTAACAAGTTGCAACAGAGAAGAACATTCTGCAGAGTAGCTTAAAAGGGCCACAGGCCAAATTACATTATTATTTTGGGGTGACCTTGGAGAAGAGTCTTTTGCCTCCTGGGCTGTGGCCTAGAGAGGATTTTTTCCTGTAAGTCTATGTCACTCAGGCCTGTGGCTTGGGGAGAGGGATGCTGAAAAAAGGACTGAAGCACGGCATTTATGCTACCTTGCTGGAAGATACATCCAGAAGGAGTGGAGAAGGAAGATGACTGCCTATATTGTGCATCTTGAGGTGAGGTTTGTTGATAAATAGTGTCTTGGAGAGCTGCTGCTGATGGATCTCACAAGAAGTTTTAACTGTTCAATGTAGAAGGTATTTGTGCTACCTGTTTGTGCTTAAAGTGGTTCTAAAGGTAGAAGGTTTTTTACCTCAATGCATTCTATGCATTGAGATGAAAAACCTTCTGGGTGCCGCTCCTCCACAGCCCTCTTATACTTACCTGAGCCCCATCTCGAGCCAGCGATGTGCATGAGAGCAGCAGCTCATCTGGGTCTCTCTCTCCGAATTAGATCACACAGTAGTGGGAGCCATTGGCTCCTGTTGCTGTCAATCACAGCCAGTGAGCCAATGAGTTGAGGGTGAGGGCGGGCCAAGCCACACTCTGTGTGTGTGAATGGACAATGTCCATTCATATGAGCGCTGCTCCAGAGAGAGCCTGCTTGAGTGCTCCCATAGCAAGAGGCTTGTTATTAGGGGAATTTGGCAGGGAGGAAAAGCTAGGACCACCGGTGGGGCACCCAAAAAGAAGAGGATCAGGGCTGCTCTGTGCAAAACCAGAGCACAGAGCAGGTAAATATAACATGTTTGTTATTACAGATTAGACTGTCTTGGCTCGGTCTTAGCGTAAAGCTCCATAGCATGTATTGACTGTTGCTACTACAAAATTCTGGAGACATATTTGCCTATTTTTGGGTACCCTGCACCCTAACCCTCTGTTCTATGTTAATTGGGTGCCAAACACATTAATGTAGCGCCGGCTCCTGAAGAGCACGCATGTTTTTTTTAAATTTAATGTTACACCTGAACTGCAGTTTGGTTTGGGTATAATTATTCCAAATTTGGACCTCAGCATCAGTTTGACTGGACTACTGGGTGTTCAGCCTGGCCATAGGGTGCACTGTCTCTTCTGGCAGGCATGGAACCACAGTCTGGTTGGGTGCTTTAAGGTTACTTTCTCTCTGAGCCAGACCAGTGGGAGTGTCACTCTTGCTGTGCTTTCTGGGAGAGGGTACTTAAGATGCGGATGTCACGTGGTTCGGGGGTTCTGGTCCAGAAGTATGTTCTGACTCCATGGGCCCGATCCTCCTGACCAGCACCCAGGAAGGCTATGGCCTGGGGTGGGGATCCACTCGACTTTATGTCTTGGGGCTGGCTAGCCCGAGGCAAGGAAACTAAAGAAAGGATTCCAAGGTAGTCCGGTGCCGTCTCTGGGTTGTGGAGAGGCCCAGCAACTTTGTAGCTATTCAGGGGAGGATTCTTCAGAAGAAGGCCACGTACGGGTTGGCTTATTAGCAAGATCCTGATGAGGCTGAAGTACCTAAGTGAATCCAGTTTTGTGGGTATCGCCAAACTGTCTGAAAGATACTGGTACCACACGAGTGTTCTACAAGTTCTAGTTTCCTACATGCTCGACAACAACGTTTGTGGCACAGACTTATTCCTACATGTTCTACAACAACGTCTGTGGCAGAGACTTGTTCCTGATTTAAGCACCTTGTTGGCTGCTAGGTCTTGTAAGAGAGGGACCATCCAACTTGAGTGAACACCCAGCTGTGAATGGCTATTCTCTGCATTTATTCAAAGTCCTTTATTATTGACTTTGACACTAAAGCCGCGTACACACGGGCGGACTGTCTGGCCAACTAAGTCCGTCAGACAATCCGACGGACAGTCCGTCCTACTTTTGAATGAACGGACTTGACCACACACGATGAACAGACAGTCCGTTGAAAGCTTGCGTGATGACGTGTACAGCACGTACGACGGGACTAGAAATAGGACGTCCAATACACAGCAATGCAACCTTTTGCCGTTGTGGTAGTACGGAATCTCCAATCCTGAGACCGGGTTTTGGGAACAGCCAGAAGTCTGGCTGGGTGATTGCACAGGTGGGTCCTGGGTTTAAAACAGAGCCAAGACCATGGTTCTGGGCTCCACCCTCCCGAGGAGTCCAGGCGAGTAAGGGAGAAGAAGTGTGCATGTCTGCACAGGTTGGTCTGTCAGAGCAGACAGAGGGTCCAAGCTTGTGGGCTGAAAAAAGGAAACTCGTAAAGAGTGCTGAGGTACTGGGTGTACAGGAACCCTGTTACAGAGCCGAGAGGGCTGCAGCATTAGTCTGAGCAGCAGTGCTGCTAAAGAGAGCCAGGTGGCTTGGTATTTTTGGTTTCTACGTACATTATTGCTGTGAAAAGCTGTAACCCCTGTGTGGGCAACTATTTTGTTATCGGACTTTTCTTTCTTTAATAAAAGTGGGCCTACAAGCCCTTAAAATGGCATATCTGGCGTGGACTCAGCTCACTGGTAAGCTCTACCTTTAAGCTAAAATAACCCCCAAATATTACAAGTGGTGTTCGAATGCGGGCAGAAGACGGTGGAATCCAGGTCCTTGCCCTACAGTAAGTTCAAGTCAGGAACTATTGGCTGTGTGTGGAAGTGCAGCCAGGCAAAAGGCATTGCGTGTTGCAGGTGGTGTACCTGTGAATGAAAAGTCAAATTTTTTTTTTTCTCTTGCTATGAACTGTGTTTGTGTGCATGAGACAGCACAATCAGTGTGTGCAATGTGCAGGTGAGGAAAGCTTGCATGAAGAGAAAAGCAACTTGCTTTAAAAGAGACAGAGCTCTGTGGTTGGAGGGGTTGTTACCGCCCGAACGAGCCCCATACATACCTGATCAGAGTGTATCAAGGAGAAAAAGGGCTGGGGTTGTCCCTAGCAACACTGGTGCAATGAGTGCACAGGTGACTGCTGTTATGGAGAGTCCACCAGCATTTGAATCTGCAGTGGATTGGTGCAAGCGGCATTTAGCAGCACTGGACAAAGCTACAGAGGAAAGGAAGCCAACCCTCAGTGCAAGGGGAAAGCCGCTGGATGTCCATAACTGGAAGAGGGCTGTTGTTGCCCCTGGCAAAGCTGATGCAGTTAAAACAGCTAATGTGAAAGATGTGAATGTGTCACAGCATGAGACGGGATCCAGCAGAGAGAAGCCCATGCGATATGCAAGGAGAGAGGCTGATCAAAGGCTAAGGATGAGAGTGGTTGCCCATAGCAACGCAGAGGAAGCCAGTCGGGCTGTCGCTGTACCATGGGCTATGTCTAATAAGGATCGTGGAAAGCAGCTTAAGGAGGAGCCAATTTTTCATGTTGGAGAGAGCCAGCAAAGTTCTGCTGGGAGAGTGCGGTCTCCCATGGCAACCGGAGTGAAATTTATGCCTGAAAGGAGCTGCAGTAGAGGTTTGGTTCAGCGTCCCCACAAAGAGGCCTGTACATTCCGGCCAGCTGGGAAACACCAGGAGAGAATCGCTTTGGAAAAAAAATCGTCCAGTACCATGCCTGGAATGTGGCCAGCTGAGGCATGGCATGTTTTCTTGCCCTAGGTTGTGGAATACGGCTGGAGATAATGTTGCTGAGAAAGTTTTGTCTGTAGGCTCAGATTCCGGTGAAAATATGTTTGCAGTCACCCCTAGCAACAAGAAGTTTCCTGTTGTGCCTGCAGGGGCTGCTAAACGGTGGGAGATGCCTGCTGTAGTTTCATCCCATGGCCACCAGGAGGAATTGGCCAGTAAAAGTGCAGCAGAGGACTGGTGCATAAGACGACGTACTCAAATGAAGATGGTGACCCCAACTACTGCGGTGGGTAAGACTGTCTTTAATGAAATGATGGCTGGAACTGCTGATTTCATGTATAAAAGGACTGGTTACGAGACTGTCCATGATGATGTGAGAGTGACCCCAGTTAGTGGGGCCACTGAATGTGCACTTGAGAATGACTTTTCCCTATATAGTGGGAATGCAAGGGTTAAAATCCAAATAGAACCTGTGTTGATGACTAAAAGTGTTGTGTCTAATGACTATCAGGCTCAAGTTGACCATGGGCTAGGACAGCCTACAAATGCGAAAAATGCTATAAGTGTTACTGTTAATGAAAAGTTTAATGCTGTTGGGAAAACTTTTGCTCTGAAAGAACCTGGGGTTATCAAAAATGGGCCGTCGCCTGTAGCAACTGGTGGTAAGACAGCACAGTTGTCCACAGGAATCTCCAGGGAACTTCATGTATTGGAGTCAGATGTTGCCCTGGACAACTGCGATGTCACTCTGGTGGGACAGAATGGAACTGTACCGTGTAATGGTAATGTGTTAGTGCAAGCTGCTAGTACTAAAAATGTGCAGGTAAATGGTGGATTAACACAACCTGTGAAAAATGCAAAGGTGTGTGAGGCTTATGAAATGCAAGCTGAGAAAGGTGGTGAATATGGTGTATTGCAACCTGTGCTACCACAGTCTGACATGATTTACAATGACTGGTGTAATGAGTCTGCAACTAAGCCAGTCTGTTCTTATGTGTCTCCTTGGGCAGATGGATCGGTGCTGAGGAATACCGCAGAAGGGAGCGCACATACAACAGATTGGGATGGTTGGAGCAAAAATCTTATCTCCCTGATAGATAAGGCTTTTATGCACAAAGATAAGGTGGACATGGTTTCTGCTGGGCCAGCAGGAGGGGCTGCAGAACAGCCTGTACCTGAGGGCGCGGTGGCTGCTGCAGGAGTTAACCCTGGTGAGCAGGATGAACCAAATAAGGGCACAGCAGAGACATTGTCCGTGACCCACAAAACTGAGGTTGACATGGAGTGTCAACGTGACGTCACTGGTAATGTTCTGGAGCAGTTCACTGATGCTGAGCCTGAGAAGTTGTGTATGAGTCCAGCAATTTGCAGCGCTCTGGTGGAGCACCAGGCTGTGTTTACCTCCAGCCGGGAGGAGGTTCCGTTAACCATTGCAACTTTTCAAGTCTCAGCAAGTGAGTCTCTCTGCATCCCCAGTGTCATGAAAATTCCCAGGAAGGACTTGGGTCTGGATTCAAGGGCCTGGTTTATAACCGAAGCATTAAAAGAGATGCTTGAACTTTGGGATGTACAGCCAATCTATACTAGTGTGTCTCCTCCACAGTCTGATGGTCTGGTATTGCGGAGTACCACTAGGTGGAGCACTGTATGGCAGGCTGTACAGAGCAAAGCAAAACGGGACAGGAATGGTTTATTCCTAAATTTGCTACTTTTGTTAAAAGTTGCCGCTACGTATGCTGCTAGATTAGATCCAGAAGAAATATTTGAGACAGACGTTGGAGAAGTTGAAAATAAGCCTAAATTGCCTGTGGTTTCACCTCCTAACAGCCAGATGGGAAGCATTTCTGCTGCTATGGTCCAGTGTGGTGCTGGTCAGTTGGTGAAGGGCGTGTATACTGCACCAGTAGAAAAACCACATGAGGTGGAAGGGCCATGTGTGGACCTGAAAGCAGCAGAGATCCTGACCAGGGCTCAAACAAAGGTGGTTAAAGAGACTGGGGTCCCCAGTCCAATGGTTGGTTTAGGTGACAAACCTAATAAGGTCCCCGGGACAGGGGAATGGGCAAGGAGCATGGTAAAAATTGTATGTGGATCAGACGAGAGCTTGCCTGTTCCGGTGGATAAAAATACAGATAGCATCAGAACGGGTCAAGTGGTAGGACAGCTGCCTGCAGAGTGGGTGAACCCAGGGGAGGTGGCGTCCTGTGAGGTTCCAGTGGGTGATGGCGGCCCTCTGGTATGTGTGCCCTCTGCAGACTCTGACCTAGCGAATTTTGAAAAAAAAGGCATTGGCGACATGTGCAACATTGAGAGGTCTAATGTTGGTTTGAATATGTCTGTCAATGATGAACCAAATAATGTGTTAATGGTACATGATAATGTGGTGTCCAAAGGTACAGGTAAACCTGGTAATCAATTAGTGACTGCTGAGTCAGGTACCAGAAATAAGAGGTGGGTTTCCGTTCTAAACACTATAGAAATAGGCCCCCTACAGTCTCAGAACAGTACTGCTGAGAGAGTTTTGGGGAAACCTGGGAACCTGAAGCGTGGAGGCAGAAGGGTTGGTAGAAAGACCAACGGGAACCCATTAAGATTTCAGGAGAGGAAGTGCTTATGGAAATGCACTCGGAAGAAAAGTTGGGAAGGTCGCATCAAAGCTCATAGCAGAGTGACAGTAAGGCTTAGAGGGAGACACCAAAGGAGGCATTGGGTGGAGTTCCCCGTTAGGAGAAGCGAGGTTGGACAGGAGGGTACTTCTGTAAATGGTATCTGGCACAGAGGTGCCAAAAGTAACTTGGGTGTTCCGCCCTCTGGGTCGAAACAAAGGGGGGGGATATGTGGTAGTACGGAATCTCCAATCCTGAGACCGGGTTTTGGGAACAGCCAGAAGTCTGGCTGGGTGATTGCACAGGTGGGTCCTGGGTTTAAAACAGAGCCAAGACCATGGTTCTGGGCTCCACCCTCCCGAGGAGTCCAGGCGAGTAAGGGAGAAGAAGTGTGCATGTCTGCACAGGTTGGTCTGTCAGAGCAGACAGAGGGTCCAAGCTTGTGGGCTGAAAAAAGGAAACTCGTAAAGAGTGCTGAGGTACTGGGTGTACAGGAACCCTGTTACAGAGCCGAGAGGGCTGCAGCATTAGTCTGAGCAGCAGTGCTGCTAAAGAGAGCCAGGTGGCTTGGTATTTTTGGTTTCTACGTACATTATTGCTGTGGAAAGCTGTAACCCCTGTGTGAGCAACTATTTTGTTATCGGACTTTTCTTTCTTTAATAAAAGTGGGCCTACAAGCCCTTAAAACGGCATATCTGGCGTGGACTCAGCTCACTGGTAAGCTCTACCTTTAAGCTAAAATAACCCCCAAATATTACACCGTGTAAATCCTTTCTGAGCATGCGCCATACTTAGTCCGTCCAACTTGCCTACTCACGAGCGGACTGTCTGCTGAAACCAAAGTTGGACGGACAATATTACGGAAATTCCGAAAGACTTAGTCCGCCAGACTGTCCGCTGAAAAAGTCAGCTGAAGCCCACACACGAGCGGACTGTCCGCTGAAATGTGTTTCAGCGGACTAAGTTGGACAGACAGTCCGCCCGTGTGTACGCGGCTTAAGAGTACCTGAAATTTCCTCCTAACCCTCTGATCCTACACTAAGGGACTGTTCGTTAACTACGTTTTTGCAAATAAAAATCCCTTTAAGCGGATCTGTTGTCAGTCTCTAAAGTTTCTGGGCCATCTACCACGGGAAACCCCTAGACGCAAATCGAGGTGAAGAAGGTAACGGTAAGCCCAATCAAACCAGCCACTCTTCAGGGTTAGTGCTACATTAATAAACTCTCTTAAGCGTACCAAAATATTTGGTTCCCAATTCTTTTCTCCTCATTAAGATTTCCATCCCAAGGTTTAAAATGCTAGCCCACTGAGCAACCATGAGATGGATATTCCTCAACTGCCCAGGGGCTAGTCAGGGGGAAATTTACCTCTAAAGGGCTCAAAATTGCACAGTTTCTGATCAGAACATAGTATTTCAAGGTTTTAGCCTAACATTATAGGATGTTTTGCAAGCACAGTTCAAAATACATGTTCCCATTCAAATGCATCACAAAGCCAAGCACATGAGCACACTAAAGAGCTGTTCAGAAATAGGGTTGGGGAATTCCAGCTATGCTAAATGCTGCCCAGTGCAGGTGCAGCACTTCTTCAGCTTTGGGCCGGAGCCCAAAGCTGGAGATGTTATGTGAGTATAAGGACCGAAGACGATGTTATACAACAATAAGGACTGAAGAAAGGATGTTTTGTATGAGTGCCGTTTATTATTTTTATCATCTGACTGAATGAATTTTGTGAAGTCATCTATTTGCAGAATGACAAATAGATGTATCCCTTACCACTTCCTGCAGTCCTAATTGGAAGTATATTTATAGTTATTCTTAGATTGCAACATTCCTTAGCTAACCACCATTAGAAAAATCCTCTGCTGGGAATAAAGGAGCACTGGCACAGAAAATATTCCCAGTATATGCAGTTAATATATGTAATGACAGAATTCATTATGTGACTTCCTTCATTTATTTGACATGCCTTTATTGACATTTTCTCAACATTTACATGCAGACCAAACTGTCCAGGAAAAGTGACAAAGGTTGGAACTGTAGACTTAACCATGGTTCACATCTATGTGGCTGCGGTTGATGCATGTTTCCTGTGCATTTTGCCGTACATTTTGTGTTATTGAATCTGTGTTTTTAATGTGTTTTTTTGCATGCAGTTTTCATGGCCGTCACATCCTTAACAATCAATACGTCATCAGCTGTAAGCAGGCTTCCCCGCTGACAGCTGAATGTAAAAATAAGAATTTCCGGCAATAAAAAAATCAGGAAAAAACCGTGTGGCCCGGGCCTGAAAGGCTTGGTATGGATTTTGATGATAAAATGTAAAACAAAAACAAAAAAGGTGTGATCCCCCACCCCCCCCAAATCCATACCAGACACTATCCGAACATGCAACTCGTTGGGTCAGAAAAGGGAAGGGAGGAGCGAGCCCCCCCCCCCCCCAAAACCATAATATGCCACATGCTCTCAACAAGGGCATTCTGGAGTAATGATGACATCACCCGGTGATGTCAGTGGGTGACCCAGCCCCTTAGAGACTATTAGACAATGGAACAGGCAGACAGCAGGAGCCTTCGGCAGGAATGTACCTTTTTTTTTTGGACTTCGTGATACACAATGAATCTACATCGCAGGACATTGCTTTTTAAATATAAGGTGTTATTTTTTCACTACACATTGTTTATGGTGAATGAGTGGGGGTACCATGTACCCCTACTCATTCACACAGGGCAGAGGCTGGGATCTATTGGCCCCCTAGTTAAAAACCCCCCACCCACAGACCCACACCTGCAGACCCCCAAAACCACTGGCTAGAGGGACAAAGTGCTTGAGGGGGACAGAGCCAAAAGCCCAAAGCACTTTCCTATGTTGAAGGCATGTGGCCTGGTATGGTTCAGGAGGGGGCCCCCTCCCTTTCCTGACCTGCCGGTCTGCATGCTAGGATAAGGGTCTAGTATGGATTTTTGAAGACCCCACGCCATTTAAAAAAATAAATAAAAATGTTAAAGGTTGGTGTAGAGTTCCCCTCAAAATTCATACCAGACCTGAAGGGCCAAAATTTGTTTTTACATTCAGCTGTCAGCAGGTAATCCCACTGACAGCTGATGACTCGTCGGTTGTTAAGAACATGGTGGCCAGCTTCCCAGTCTGCTACTTGCCAACCAGCCATTCACAGTGTTCTGGGAAAACACTTTAGAAATGTAACACTTGCGTTTTAGGTGCAGGTCCATTGAAGTCTATTATACATAGAGCACAATCTGCTGTGGGAAAAAAAGTCCCTGTCCCTTTCCAAAAACACACTGGCTAAAAAAATGCATAGATGTGAATGTGTACCATAGGAAACCATGTTAAAGGGACTGTAGTGCATTTCTGCAAAATGCACTAAGAAACACATAGGTGTGAACCTAGGATTATAGAGCATGACATCTGATTGGCTACAAGTGGCTACATCACTGTGCATATCATTGTGACTGTTTATACTGGATGTGTACATGTTGTGTTGGTGAATGCATATCTGATTCTGCAATACGGCAGTTATGAACATCTGTTGATTAAACATGTAATGTCAGCTGTAAAAACATGAGCAGGGAATGTACAAGTGACGGAAGTCATTAGGAATGCCAATTGCAGACAGTTTATCTTCTGTTACAAGACAGTTTTTTAAGATTTACTACTAGCTCCCGCATCAATAGGAATGTAACCGTAAATTAATTTGATCGGGTTTCATAACAACTGCAGTATTTATTGGCCCTGTATTTGTAATTTTTAGAAATTCATATGCATGTGAAAAACATGAGTTTAATGCAAGGAAACCCATCAAAGCATGCTATACTGTTGCTGCCCATGTAACACATGTGGGCTTTAATGCCCGCACACCACTCATATGTGGCACTGGGCGGTTGATGTTTCTTGGTTGAAAGTTCACTCGCTGCGTGTTCCCAGCATGGAGACTGAGCTGTCAAAGGTAGGTATTGAAGAGCACGTGACCTGTGGGCACCTCAGAATGTAGTGTAGTTAAATAGTTTAAAGCGTATATAAACCCAAGAGCATAAAATTTAATATATTGTAGCTTAGCAGTCCTTACAAGTGGTAGCTTCATGTCTTTCTTTCTTTCAGGCTTTTCTTTTCCTTTTTTTCACCTGTTGATCCTGCCAATGGGATACTTCCTGTCCTAGAGTGACAATGCTTATTCACTGTACTGTAACTGGTGAGGAGCAAAATGTTCACTTTAGGACAGGACTACAGAACACTTCTAGTGATGAGTGAACCAGGCAAAATTATAATTTTTTCTGGCCTGTTTTTTTAAAGCAAATTTACAAGTTTAAAATAGGGCAATAATGTTTATCAGTTAGAGAGTTTTTGTTTTTTAACTGTGGCTTTAAGGGCAATATTAAATATGCACATTTCCTTTAACCACTTCAGTACTGGGCACTTAAACACCTTCCTGCCCAGACCAATTTTGAGCTTTGAGCGCTGTCGCACTTTGAATGACAATTGCGCGGTCCTGCTACACTGTACCCAAATTACATTTTTATCATTTTTTTCGCACAAATAGAGCTTTCTTTTGGTGGTATTTGATCACCTCTACGGTTTTTATTTTTTGCTAAACAAATGAAAAAAGACCTAAAATTTTGAAAAAAAATATATTTTTTTGTTTCAGTTTCAAAACTTTGTACATAAGTAAGTTTTCTCCTTCACTGATGGGTCTGCACTGACGGGCACTGATAAGGCGGCACTGATGGGCACCGATGAGGTGGCTTCAATGAAGGGGCACTGATGAGGTGGCATTGATGGACACTGATATGTGACACAAATTGGCACTGATAGCTGGCACAGATTGGCATGGATAGGCGGCATGGATGGGCATGGATAGGCAGCACAGAAGAGCATAGATGGGCACTGATAGGTGGCACGGATGAGCACCGATAGGTGGCACGAATGAGCACTGATAGGCAGCACGGATGGGCTCTGATAGGCGGCACGGATGGGCACTGATAGGCGGCATTGTATTGTATTATATTGTACTGAGGGATGCCAATCAGTGCCAAACAATAATGCATTCCAATCAGTGATGCCCATTGTGGGCACTGATTGGCATCCATTGTGGGCACTGACTGGCATCCCTGGTGGTCTAGGGTGGCATACCTGGTGCTGGACATCCCTGGTGGTCTGGTGGCGTCCCTGGTGGTCCAGTGTTGACATCCTCTGGGGGGGGGGGCTGCGCTGATAATCGATCAGCACAGACCCCCCTGTCAAAGGAGCAGCCAATCAGCTCTCCTCTACTCGCGTCTGACAGACGCGAGTGAGGAAAAACTGATTACTGCCTCTTCCTATTTACACTGTGGTCAGCCGTGATTGGACACGGCTGATCACATGGTAAAGAGCCTCTGTCGGAGACTCTTTACCGAGATTTTAGTTGCGGGGTGTTAGACTGACACCCCGCAACAACGATCGCTGCGATGCGTGCCCCCGGATGTCATATGATGTCCGGTCAGGATTTTGAAACCACTATGCCGCCGTGTTTCTGCTATAGGGCGGGCGGCAAGTGGTTAAAAAACATACCGGGGGGGGGTGTCTTAAACCTGCAGGTGAAGTTGTGCATTGGTATGATGTACTCTTTTAAAATTGACAATAAAAAATAAAATTACCAGCTTCATGTAAATATGTGATGTCATTGAACAAATATGACCATTAGCCATGTGGCTTTATTGATATTTATTTTTTGTTATGTCACACAATTCACTCATGACGAAGCCTTGTTTATGGGCAAAATATGTTGGGTTTATTTGGGGTATTTTGGAGAATTTGTGGGCACTTTATTGATTTATGGTCTTTTTGAGGGGAGCACTTATGATCAACTTTCCTATTAGCGTAACGGTACCCCCGTAAGGGCTGCTAATAGACTCTGGCCCCCACTGATTCCCTTGACTCTGCAAATCCTCCATTACCTCTGATACCCTGGGTTCAGTCATCTTACCAACTGTAGTAGTAAATAGAGACTCAGACAGTATTAAAGAAAAAGTTAAAATATGTTTAATGTATTAATGAGAACACAAAATAGGTATACATCAACTTGGTCAGTCAGCAAGAAAACACTCCTACACAGTTGTTGTTTCTAACTTATCAAAGAGACAATAATATGATGCAAAGTTCCCTCAATTGGGAGTGAACACAAATATTAACCCAATCACAGAAACCTATGTGAACAGGTTAATAGGAGGGTAGACAGTCGGCACTATATCTTCTGTGTCAGGTTTCTCCCTTCTGCCCCCTCAACTCAGAGGCCATAAACTCCTGCACAATATAAAGAAACAAAATACAGACAATTGTATTCAAATAGGCTGGCGCCCTCTAGATGACGTCTCATGGAATCAAGGATGTGAAAAAAAGCATAATAAAAGGGTAAATGGTATTCCTTGAAATCCAGATATCTTCAGCTAGCCTCTTTGTGTTGTAACTAAAGTAATCCTTGATGACAGGGTGTAGAAAATTTGGCTGAACCTTGGTTTATCCTTGTGATATTGTAACTTCCTTCTTTTATGATCCTAATGATGTTATCCAGTATACCTACTAAAATCAATAGTGTGAACTGGGCATAGATGTCTGCCTTCAGTATTCATTATAACATAAAATCTAACTTCTGTGGGACTACAAGTACCTCCAGCTGAACTGTTGTGAATGATGTCTGAAAGCAGTGTCCTTAACTATAACATGGGCTATGCCCGCTCACCACTCTGGAACTCAGATGAAGTTGGAAACGATGCAGATATTGAGAAAACTCTAACAGGAACACTCTTTCTGTATCCTGGCTCTGGGTAATGGCGCCCGCCACACTACACTGCAGCCCATCTGAAGTGCAGATGTCTCTGGATGGCCCAGAACACCCTCCGATCTGTTGCAAGGAAGAAGCAATGCTGTCCACAGAGATCCCTCTGGTTATAGCTATCCGGCTCCCCGCTGTGTAGGCTGCAAATCATCAGCAACTCTGTGTCACACAGACCTCCTACTGGCAGAGTCAAAAGGCGTCCCGAGAAGCTGATATAGGCTGCTCCAGCCCCTTTTATATCCTTTACCAGCAATCTTTTCTGTCCACAACAGCATTCTGTTAATTGTAGTTCAGATCAGTCCTGCTGGCATAGTCACGTCAGCATTCTGAACTACACATCCCATGATGCTTTGCTCTAAAAAGGAAATTTACACATAGAGCCCAGCAAACACTAGAGGGAGCCAACCCCACATTAATAACACAGAAAATGTCTCTAGATTGTAGGCATAATAGCCAGCCCTGGCTACATTCGAAGTCTGGGATTGAAGTGAAGTCAGGCTAGCGAACAATGTTATAATCAGTTAGTCGTTTTCTGAGATTAAAGTAAGCTCTGACCAGCAGAATATGTTTGAATCTAGAAATAACTGGATGTAAGAGAGGCCAATGAGAATACAGTGGAAAAAATAATTATTTGATCCCCTGCAGATTTTGTAAGTTTACCCAATTATATAGAAATGAAGGGTCTATAATTGTTATCAGCAGGTCGGCTCTCCTGTGCAAACTAATGTACCTGTATGTCAGTCCATAAGAGCAGGATAGCGGACTCGATGTCTGCCATCAGTAGGGATGAGCTTCGAGTTCGAGTCGAACTCATGTTCGACTCGAACATTGCCTGTTCGCCTGTTCAGCGAACAGTGAACAATTTGGGCTGTTCGCAGCAAATTTGAAAAGCCGGAACACCCTATACAAGTCTATGGGAGAAATCGAAAGTGCTCATTTTAAAGGGTAATATGCAGGTTACTGTCCTAAAAAGTGTTTGGAGACCCGGGTCCTGCCCCAGGGGACATGGATCAATGCAAAAAAAAGTTTTAAAAACGGCCGTTTTTTTCAGGAGCAGTGATTTTAATAATGATTAAAGTGAAACAATAAAAGTGTAATATTCCTTTAAATTTCGTAGCTGGGGGGTATCTATAGTATGCCTGTGAAGGGGCGCATGTTTCTGGTGCTTAGAACTGTCCCTGCACAAAGTGTCATTTGTGCAGGAAAAAAAGTCTTTTAAAATCACTTGCGGCTAAATTGTCGGGTCTCCGTAATACAGAGAACACTCAATGAGTGTTCTCTGTATTAGCCGACAATTCATTCATTCATTGATTAAAAAAAAAAAAAAAAAAAAAGCGTGGGGGTTCCCCTAAATTCAATTACCAGGCCCTTCAGGTCTGACATGGATATTAAGGGGAACCCCGTGTCAAATTTTAAAAAAAATTGACGTGGGGGTCCCCCTAAATATCCATACCAGACCCTTCAGGTCTGATATGGATAATAAGGGGAACCCCGCATCAAATTAAAAAAAAAAATTGACGTGGGGGTCCCCCTAAAAATCCATATCAGACCCTTTATCCGAGCACGCAACCTGGCAGGCCGCAGGAAAAGAGGGGGGGACGAGAGAGAGGCCCCCCCTCCCTCCTGAACCGTACCAGGCCACATACCCTCAACATTGGGAGGATGCTTTGGGGGTCTGTGACCCCTCAAAGCACCTTGTCCCCATGTTGATGAGGACAAGGGCCTCATCCTCACAACCCTGGCCGTTGGTTGTGAGGGTCTGCGGGCGGGGGGCTTATCAGAATCTGGAAGCCCCCTTTAACAAGGGGACCCCCAGATCCCGGCCCCCCCCCCATTTGAAATGGTGAGGGGGTACAAAAGTACCCCTACCATTTCACAAAGAAAGTGTCAAAATGGTTAAATAAGACAAACACACTTTTGAAAAATTCCTTTATTAAAAATGAAAAAAATAAAAAAAAGATTCCAGCGGTGCTAATCCACTCTTGCTATCCAGCGACGGATCTCCGGGGTCCAGCGATGGATGATCATATCCAGCGACGGGGGATCTCTCAGTCCAGCGCTGTCCATACATCCTTCTTCTGTCTCCACTCCGGAGAAACTGCAGAGACGTTTCTTATATTAGGAGGGCGGGGCCACCCGTCACCTGACCCCGCCCCCTCTGACGCTGGTGAAGGGAGCCAGGGGTTCCCCAGTGACGTGTGGGTGACCCCGCCCCCTCTGATGTAACGGAAACCTGCGTTACATCAGAGGGGGCGGGGTCACCCACACGTCACTGGGGAACCCCTGGCTTCCCTCTCCAGCGTCAGAGGGGCGGGGTCAGGTGACGGGTGGCCCCGCCCTCCTAATATAAGAAACGTCAGCGCTGGGCTCTCTGCAGTGTCTCCGGAGTGGAGACAGAAGAAGGATGTATGGACAGCGCTGGACTGAGAGATCCCCCGTCGCTGGATATGATCATCCATCGCTGGACCCCGAAGATCCGTCGCTGGATAGCAAGAGTGGATTAGCACCGCTGGAATCTTTTTTTTATTTTTTTCATTTTTAATAAAGGAATTTTTCAAAAGTGTGTTTGTCTTATTTAACCATTTTGACACTTTCTTTGTGAAATGGTAGGGGTACATTTGTACCCCCTTACCATTTCAAACAGGGGGGGCCGGGATCTGGGGGTCCCCTTGTTAAAGGGGGCTTCCAGATTCTGATAAGCCCCCCGCCCGCAGACCCTCACAACCAACGGCCAGGGTTGTGAGGATGAGGCCCTTGTCCTCATCAACATGGGGACAAGGGGCTTTGAGGGGTCACAGACCCCCAAAGCATCCTCCCAATGTTGAGGGTATGTGGCCTGGTACGGTTCAGGAGGGAGGGGGGCCACTCTCTCGTCCCCCTCTTTTCCTGCGGCCTGCCAGGTTGCGTGCTCGGATAAAGGGTCTGATATAGATTTTTAGGGGGACCCCCACGTCAATTTTTTTTAAAATTTGACACGGGGTTCCCCTTAATATCCATGTCAGACCTGAAGGGCCTGGTAATTGAATTTAGGGGAACCCCCACGCTTTTTTTTTTTTTTTTTTAATCAATGAATGAATGAATTGTCGGCTAATACAGAGAACACTCATTGAGTGTTCTCTGTATTACGGGGAGCCGACAATTTAGCTGCAAGTGATTTTAAAAGACTTTTTTTCCTGCACAAATGACACTTTGTGCAGGGACAGTTCTAAGCCCCAGAAACATGCGCCCCTTCACAGGCATACTATAGATACCCCCCAGCTACGAAATTTAAAGGAATATTACACTTTTATTGTTTCACTTTAATCATTATTAAAATCACTGCTCCTGAAAAAACGGCCGTTTTTAAAACGTCTTTTTGCATTGATCCATGTCCCCTGGGGCAGGACCCGGGTCCCCAAACACTTTTTAGGACAGTAACCTGCATATTACCCTTTAAAATGAGCACTTTAGATTGTGAACATTCGAGTCCCATAGACTTTAATAGGGTTCTAAAGTTCACACGAAGTTTAGGTCTGTTCGCAGGTTCTGGTGCAAACCGAATGCAGCGAGGGGATGCAGAACGGGGAACTGCCTATGTAAAAAAGGCATTTCCTCATTCTGCCTAGCAACTTGACAGGGATCTACTGTCCCCAGTGATTGGGAACAGTGATCTCTGTCATGTTTCAGTAAGCCCATGCCCCCTATAGTAAGAAAACGCTGAGGGAACACACTTAACCCCTTGATCACCCCCTAGTGTTAACCCCTTCCCTGCCAGTGTCATTTTTACATTGATCAGTGCATTTTTGTAGCAATGATCAATGTAATAATGTCACTGGTCCCCAAAAAGTGTAATTTGGGGTCAAAAATTCCGCCACAATGTTGCAGTCCTGCTAAAACCCGCAGATTGCCGCCGTTACCAGTAAAAACTGAAAAAAATTAAATAAAAGTTCCTAAAACGTTTCCATAGTTTGTAGACACAATAACTTTTGCGCAAACCAATCAATGTACACCTATTGTGATTTTTTTGGCCAAAAATATGTAGAAGAATATATATATTGACCTAAAATGATTTTTTTTTTTGATTTTTTTGGATATGTATTATAGCGGAAAGTAAAAAAATAAAATAAATTACCACCAAAAGAATGCTCTATTTGTGGGAAATAAAGGATGTAAATTTTGTTTGGGTAGAGTGTCGCACGACTGTGCAATTGTCAGTTAAAGCGATGCAGTGCCGTATCACAAAAAATGCTCTGGCCATTAAGGGAGTAAATCCTTCCGGGGCTGAAGTGGTTAAATGATAGAGACAGAATATCAACCTAAAATCTAGAAAAAAACACATGATACAAATGTTATAAATTGAGTTTCAGTTCAGTGAGTAAGTATTTGATCCCCTACCAACCAACAATTATTCTGTCTCCCACAGATTGGCTACAGTATGTGCTCATGTGGTATACAGATTAGTCCTATAAATTTAAGAAGGTGCTCCTAAAAACAACTTATTATGTGTATAAAAGACACCTGCTCAAAGAATCTCTTAATTCCATTCAAACCTCACCATTATGGGCAATACCAAAGAGCTGTCAAAGGATGTCAGGGACCAGATTGTAGACCTGCACAAGGCTGGAATGGGCTACAAGACGAGAAGGAGACAACTGTTGGAGCGATTATTCGCAAATGAAAGAAATGCAAAATAACCATCAATCGGCCCTTGATCTGGAGCTCCATGCAGGATTTTGCCTGATGGGGTAAGGATGGTCATGTGAAAAGTGAGGGATCAGCCCAGAACTACATGCGAGGAGCTTGTAGACAGTTGGGACCACAGTCACCAAACAAACCATTGGTAACACAATATACCCCCATGGATTGAAATCCTGCAGTGCCTCAAGAAGGCACATGTACAGGACCATATGGTGTTTGATAATGAACATCTAAATGATTCAGAGGTGGAAACATGATGCTTTGGAGCTGTTTCTCTGCTAAAGGTACAGGTCAACTTTACCACATTGAGGGGCCAGCGGACAAGACCATGTATTGTAAAATCTTGGATGAGAACCTTTTCTCCCTTAGCCAGAACACTGAAGATGGGTTATTAATGGGTCTTCCAGCATGACAATGACCCAAAATTTACTGTCAAGGCAATAAAGGAGTGGCTCAAGAAGAAGCACATTAAGGTAATGGAGTGGCTTAGCCAGTCTCCAGACCTTAATCCTATAGAAAATTTATAGAGAAAGCTGAAACTTTGAGCTTCCAAGCAACAGCCAAGAAACCTTCAGGATTTAGAGAAGATCTGTAAAGAAAAGTGGACCAAAATCCCTCCTGAGATGTGTGCAAACCTGGTAACCAACCGCAGGATACTTTTTTACGGAAGTTTGGACAAATCAAGTAGACTAATTGTAAAGTTTGGTCCTTTTCTGGTACAGGTAAAGTCTGCTCAATTTGTCTAAAATTCTGTAAACAGCTGTCTTATGGATGAGGTACCCCCCTAGCTATTACATTTTTCTATATACAACTGCAGGAAACGTCTTACCCCTCTGCTTGCCAACAAAGTTTCTCCACCAAGTACTAAGTCATGTTTTACTTGGGGATCAAATACTTATTTTACTCACTGAACTGCATGGTGATCACCGCATAGTGATCGGATTGCATCACCTACAGTGCCTTGAAAAAGTATTCATAAACCTTGAAATTTTCCACATTTTGTCATGTTACAACCAAAAACGTAAATGCATTTTATTGGGATCCTATATGATAGACAAACACAAAGTGTAACATAATTGTGAAGTGGAAGAAAAATGATAAATGGTTTTCAAAATATTTTACAACTAAATATGTCAAAAGTTTGGCGTACATTTGTATTCAGCCCCCGAGTCAGTACTTTGTAGAACCACCTTTCACTGCAATTACAGCTTCAAGTCTTTTTGAGTATGTCTCTACTAGCTCTGCACATCTAGAGAGTAACATTTTGCCCATTCTTCTTTGCAAAATAGCTCAAGCTCTGTTAGATTGGATGGAGAGCACCTGTGAACAGCAATTTTCAAGTCTTGCCACAGATTCTCAATTGGATTTAGGTCTGGACTTTGACTGGGCCATTCTAACACATGAACATGCTTTAATCTAAACCATTCCATTGTAGTGCTGGCTGTATGTTTAGGGTCCTTGTCCTGCTAGAAGGTGAACCTCCGCCCCAGTCTCAAGTCTTTTGCAGACTCTAACAGGTTTTCTTCTAAGATTTCCCTGTATTTGGCACCATCCTTCTTCCCATCAACTTTGCCCAGCTCCCCTGCCCCTGCTGAAGAAGATCATCCCCACAGCATGATGCTGCCACCACCATGTTTCACGTGGGGTTGGTGTGTTCAGGGTGATGTACGCTGTTAGTTTCCAGCCACACATAGCGTTATGCTTTAAAGCCAAAAAATTCAATTTTGGTCTCATCTGACCAGAAGACCTTCTTCCACGTGTTTGCTGTGTCCCCCACATGGCTTCTTGCAAACTACAAGCTGGACTTCTTATGGCTTTCTTTCAACAATGGCTTTCTTGCCACTCTTCTATAAAGGCCAGATTTGTAGAGTGCATGACTAATGCCGGCCATACACGGTTCGAATTTCGAAAGAATTTTCTTTCGAAAATCGTATCTAAGAATTTTCGTATGAATTTCGCACCATTAGTGGGCTGCAGCAACAGCCGATTTTCGTGCGGAAATAAAATTTGAGGAATCGGACATGTTGGAAATTTTTAGAAAAACGAACGATTTTCTGATCAATGATGGGAGAATCGTGCGAGAAACGTAAGAAAATGTACGGAGATAAAAGAAAATGTACGGAGATAAAAGAAAATGTACGGAGAGAAAAGAAGATTCCCAGCCAAGAAAATTCTTTTCTGTAGCAACATGAGGTGAAATTGAAGGCTTGGTCGGCCGAATTTCGAAAATCAATGGTGGCATCATCGGATCACAAAAAAAACGAATTTTCTGATTTTGAAAAGAAAATTCGTTCGAAATTCGACCGTGTATGGCCTGCATAATAGTTGTTCTGTGGACAGATTCTCCCACCTGAGCTGTGGATCTCTGCAGCTCCTCCGGAGTTACAATGGGCCTCTTGGCTGCTTCTCTGATTAATGCTTTCCTTGCCAGGCCTGTCAGCTTAGGTGGACGGCTATGTTTTGGTAGGTTTGCAATTGTGCCATACTCTTTCCATTTTTGGATGACTAGCATACTAGCTCATTATGCCTTTGCCTTGCAGGTTGCATTTATTTTTTTAAATAGCCTTTACTTCCTCTTTAATGATGCTGTTTATTTAGTTAGGGGTATCAGAGTAAAGGGGGCTGAATACAAATGCATGCCACACTTTTCACATATTTATTTGTAAAAATGTTGAAAACAATTTATAATTTTCCTTCCACTTCACAATTATGTTTATATTTACGTTTGTGGTTGTAACATGACAAAATTTAGAAAATTTCAATGGGTATGAATACTTTTTCAAGGCACTGTATATTTAGTCCAAATATGGTCACTGACATCAGCCAGATTCTCTGGCACTGGTTACATTTCAGCAGTGCTGAGGAGCTGTTTGCAATGTTAGTAGCAGCAGAGGGAGCATTGTCTAATGGTGGATTGTCAGCTATTGCTTATTGTGCGTTAAACTTGGCTCTACATCGCTGGACGATGGGATTTACATTGGCTTTTCTTTGAACATTGTTTTTTTTTTTTTTTGGGGGGGGGGGGGAATTTTTAATAGAAGACTTTTTCATGGTGGCTGTGTTTTTTTTTTTTTTATGAATGAGTAGAAAAGGGCTTCCAGAATTTGATACGTTACCCCACCCCAAAATCCAGCGCTGGGGTCTGCTTCTCTCCACTCAGTTTCTTCCCATCCTCCCCAGGAAGCATGTGACCTCAGTTTATATATCAGCCCCGCCCCTGCCCATACAAATTAATGATTGGGCCAGGGCCATATACACTGCCTGCACTCCAGTCCCCAGCCCGCCTTCTTTCCAGAACATTTCTTAGGGAAAGCAAAGGAGGGTTTTCCAGTGCAGAGTACAGGTGG
This sequence comes from Lithobates pipiens, assembly GCF_037356315.1. NCBI lineage: Eukaryota > Metazoa > Chordata > Amphibia > Anura > Ranidae > Lithobates > Lithobates pipiens. The sequence goes on along the minus strand of NW_027507758.1, from coordinate 472,410,146 downwards.
TCACACCCCCCTCTATTCTACTACTCCTCCCAAACCAAATTAACAACCAGGCCTAAACAAAAAAAAAGGTAAGGCACTGGCAATTTTACCTAACTCTTTCCTATTAGCACCCACCTAATGGTCGTGGGCGCTACACTTAAGATATACAAAAAGGCGCTATTGGCATCAGTAACCAGCGTGCATGTGCAAAAACATTATAATGTCAGACACTGTGCCGGGACTTTGTTAAAAATACCATCTTTAGGGGAAAGGGGTCCCTTTTAATTATATGGTCCATGCGCAAAAACGTGTAGCTGCTTGAGTGGTTAAATACCTGCAATCCCATGATCCTGTGGTGTAAAATGTATGCCCTGGAAGCCATCCATGTAGGTCCTGTGAGCGTACCTCCCAAAATTTTGAGATGGGAATGAGGGACACCTACTAGCAAATGTATGTGGCCATAGGACACGCCCCTTGCTACACCCCCTTAAAGGAGAATTAACCAAAAAAAAGGTTAAAGTGAGAGTTCCGCCGTTTAAAAAAAAAAAAGTCAGCAGCTAAAAATACTGCAGCTGCTGACTTTTAAAATAAGGACACTTACCCTCCCAGCGCGCCCGCGATGTCGGCACCCGAAGCCGATCTCTCGATCGGCTCTTGGGTGCTGCCGCCGCCATCTTGGGTATGGGAATCAGGAAGTGGGGCCTTGCGGCTTCACTTCCCGGTTCCCTACTGCGCATGCGCGAGTCGCGCTGCGCAATAAGGATGGTCCCCGCTGTCTCTGGGATCCGTGTGTTTCCCAGCAGACAGCGGAGGACCCGCAGGAAGTGGCGTATATATCCGCAGATTCTGCGGATATCTATGCCGGAAGTGGGTGCAAATACCTGTACTATACAGGTATATGCAGCCCCCTCCCCCCTGAAAGATGCCAATTGTGGAGCTGGAGGGGGGAGGAGGGTTCCAATGAGCAGAAGCTCCACTTTAGGGTGGAGCTCCGCTTTAATTAAATCCACAAAGGATTTTTTTACCACTGCTATTCCTTTATATTGGTCTTTTAAAATTTACAAATGCAGCAATTTAGAATTTGTATGAAAGGTTTAGCACTGGGAAACTTTTTGAAAGATAAAAAGTGCATTTTATATACAACTATATGGATCAGACCAAAATGAGGGACAAATGAGGGGGAAAGAGGGACAGAGGGACATTGCTCCAAATCAGGGACATTCACTGAAAATCAGGGACAGTTGGGAGCTATGCCTGTGAGTTGTCCATGAGATCTTGGGAAAGACATCTGAGTGGGTCTGGAGCAGGAAGGAGCATGGAATGGTGGTATAACAAGCAGCGTATTTGGACCTCCTTGTGATATAAAGGTCACATTACAGGGTAAGGAGGTTGGCATATTTTCTGGTAATAGTGGCTGGATCGGATTGCTCACATCCTGTCACAAGAGAATTTGGGTCTTTTATTTTTACAAGAACTTTTATGGACTTTTTCTCACTTTAATATTTTGAATATCAAACCTTTTTTTTGGGACTTTATATTATTATTATTATACAGGATTTATATATCAACCATAAATTGCACGTGGTGTATTGTAGATTAAGGGACATTACCTATGTTTGATGTCTGTCAACACTGAGGATAGTGCTTTACGTGTATGGTTTTAGATTATTATTAATATTTGTATGTGGGTATTTATGTTGGCAGCTTTCTGTTTACATTATTTAATGCTGAGTTGTGATTTATAACACATTTTCACACATTGTGGGTAGGTTTGGTGTTTATTAACGCATGTTTGTTTTTTTAATGCAAATAGGTTCACAGGATGTCATGAGACCAGACCTTTACGCTTAGTCACGTTATACAGAATACCCGTAGTATGTGTATGTGCTGCCCTCTAGTGACAAATACATCCCTAGGACATCTGTCATGAATCGCAAGCATTCCACGGACGTTGCATTCTTCTTACATTTCACATGAAAACAATAGCATAACCATTGCCTGAATCCCTGAACTGCATCATTCTCATGGGACCAGACAGATCTACATGCAAAGATTCAATCAAATGTGTGATTATCCTGATTCAATCATGCCTAGTCTAGTGTATTTAGAGCAAAACTTCAGTCATTTTTCATCTTTCCATCTATTAAATCTTCTGCTCTTGTTGTTTTAACTTTGGATAGTAAAACATTTTTTTTTTCTGTCAGTAAATACCTTATACAGCCCACTTCCTGTTTCCTGTCTAGAAAAAAAAGCCTAGGCTTGTGACACCATACACAGCTCTTTGCCAGGAAGGGAGGGGGATGGGTCAAAAGAGGGCCAATGAGAGCAACAGAGCTGGAGGTGTGCCTCTGTTTATCTGTGTAAATCCAGGAAGTGAACAGGCGGCAGCTTCAGCTGCCCACAGTTAAAATGGTTGCAGCCACACTCAGTGGAGGGAGATTTCTGCAGCATATTTGGCAAGTACAGAATCACAGTATATATAAAATAATATGCAAAGTGGTTGGAGGGAAGCTCCAGAATGGCAAAGATGTTTTTATTACAGATTATGTGAGCAGACTGCAGTTCCTCTTTAAGCTGTGTGATACAATTAACTTATGTGTGCCACTTCCACAGATTTGTATATATTTGTGAATTAAGCACTGCCTTGTAAAGTAAGCCTTCAGGAGATGAATATTGTGCAATCATTTGTTAATTATAAGTGGTAATAAACCCAAAAAATTAAAATGTGTTATATTGCAGCTTATCAGTTCTTGTATTGCATGAAGTCCGATTTCGTTTTTTTTACTTCATTTTCACCTGTTGATCTGGACAGTAAGCGTCAGAAACATTGGTTAGCAAGTGCTTATTTTCATGCAGCAAGTTTGTGTGCATGAGCAGGAATATGCACATGCTCGTGATCATAAGTGTGGCGGGTGTGCCTGGGCACACCCTAATGTGTGTCCCGAGATCTGCTCTAAAATGCTGCAAGAGACTGTATAGTGCACACTGCCTGTGAGACAGTATCACATGAGCAGTCAGCGAGGCATGTAAGAGCTGCTCAGTGCATGCAACTATCATGTAATGTCACTGCTTGCAGAGACCAACTGTCAGAACTCGTCATTGATGTCGGGGGTGGGCTGGACCGAACAGCTAGCCTATCAAACACTAGATAAGGACGAAGAAGAAGATGGAGAAGATGAAGAACACCGGAGGAAGACCAGAAGAAAGAAGATGGAAGAAGAAGCGGAAAGAAGAAGAAATTAATAAAGGACTTGTCAAAAACTGTCTCTTGTGTTTTTTTAACCCTTTTGACACTTTTTTTGTGAAATGGTAGGGGTACACCATTACCAATTCACACAGGGGAGGCCGGGATCTGGGGGTCCCCTTGTTAAAGGGGGCTTCCAGATTCCGATAAGCCCCCTGCACGCAGACCCCCACAACCACCGGGCAAGGGTTGTGGGGATGAGGCCCTTGTCCCCATCAACATGGGGATAAGGTGCTTTGAGGTGGGCCCCAAAGCACCCTCCCAATGTTGAGGGCATCTGGCCTGGTACGGTTCAGGAGGAGGGGGTGCTCTCTCGTCCCCCCCTCTTTTCCTGCGGCCTGCCAGGTTGCGTGCTCAGATAAGGGTCTAGTATGCATTTTTGGGGGGACCCCATGGCATTTTTAAAAAAAAATTTGGAGCGGGGTTCCTCTGTGGGGAAATTCCATGCTGTTTTTATCAATGAACTGTTATGTGTATTTTCGGACCGACAATTCATTATAGCAGCGAGTAGTTTTAAATGATTTTTTTCCTTTAGAAATGTCATTTTGCTGTCAGACTGTTCTAAACACGGGAAACATGCGCCCCTTTACAGGCATACTATAGACACCCCCCAGGTATGAAATTTAAAAGAATATTACACTTTTATTGTTTAATTTTAGCATTATTTAGTATTATTAAAATCATTGCGCCCTAAAAAACTGCAATTTTTAAAACTTTTGCATTGATACATGTCCACTGGGTCAGGACCCAGGTCCCCAAACACTTTTTAAGACAATACTATGCATATAAGCCTTTAAAATTAGCACTTTTTATTATTCATGTTCGTGTCCCATAGACTTTAACGGTGTTCGCGTGTTCGACCAAATTTTTTGCCTGTTCGCATGATCTGGATGCGAACTGAAACAGGGGGGTGTTTGGCTTATCCTTACTTGTTAAGTCCATGTCTTTATGGACCTTGCTTTGTGCACTGGTGCACAGTCATATTAGAACAGAAAGGGGCCATCCCCAAACTGTCACCACAAAGTTGGGAGCATGAAATTGTCCAAAATGTCTTGGAATGCTGACGCCTTAAGATTTCCCTTCACTGAAGCTAAGGGGCCAAGCCCAACCCCTGAAAAACAACCCCACACCATAATCCCCCCTCCACCAAATGATTTGGACCAGTGCAAAAAGTAAGGTCCATAAAGACATGAATGAGCTTGTTTGGGGTGGAGGAAATTGACTGGCCTGCAAATTAGAGCACAGACTGTGAGACAGGCATTCTTGTCCAACATCAGTGCCTGACCTCAGAAATGTGCTTCTGGAAGAATGGTCAAACATTCCCATAGACATACTCCTAAACCTCGTGGACAGCCTTTCCAGAAGAGTTGAAGCTGTTATAGTTGCAAAGGGTGGGCCAACTCAATATTGACCACCATAGACTAAGACTAGAATGCCATTAAAGTTCATGTGTATGTAAAGGCAGGTGTCCCAATACTTCTGGTAATACAGTATATATATATATATATATATATATATATATATATATATATATATATATATATATATATATATATATATATATATATATATACAGTGGTGTGAAAAAGTGTTTGCCCCCTTCCTCATTTCCTGTTCCTTTGCATGTTTGTCACACTTAAGTGTTTCGGAACATCAAACCAATTTAAACAATAGTCAAGGACAACACAAGTAAACACAAAATGCAATTTGTAAATGAAGGTGTTTATTATTAAAGGTGAAAAAAAATCCAAACCATCATGGCCCTGTGTGAAAAAGTGATTGCCCCCCTTGTTAAAACATACTATAACTGTGGTTGTCCACACCTGAGTTCAATTTCTCTAGCCACACCCAGGCCTGATTATTGCCACACCTTTTCACAATCAAGGCATCACTTAAATAGGAGCAGCTTGACACAGTAAGGTCCACCAGAAGATCCTTAAAAGCTACACATCATGCCGAGACCCAAAGAAATTCAGGAACAATTGAGAAAGAAAGTAATTGAGATCTATCAGTCTGGAAAGGGTTATAAAGCCATTTCCAAAGCTTTGGGAATCCAGCGAACCACAGTGAGAGCCATTATCCACAAATGGCGAAGACGTGGAACAGTGGTGAACCTTCCCAGGAGTGGCCGGCCGCCCAAAATTACCCCAAGAGCGCAGCGACGACTCATCCAAGAGGTCACAAAAGACCCCACAACAACGTCCAAGGAACTGCAGGCCTCACTTGCCTCAGTTAAGGTCAGCGTTCATGCCTCCACCATCAGGAAAAGACTGGGCAAAAATGGCCTGCATGGCAGAGTTCCAAGGAGAAAACCACTGCTGAGCAAAAAGAACATCAAAGCTCGTCTCAATTTCTCCACAACACATCTTGATGATCCCCAAGACTTTTGGGACAACATTCTGTGGACCGATGAGACAAAAGTGGAACTCTTTGGAAGGTGTGTGTCCAAGTATATCTGGCGTAGAAGGAACACTGCATTTCAGAAAAAGAACATTATACCAACAGTAAAATATGGTGGTGGTAGTGTGATGGTCTGGGGCTGTTTTGCTGCTTCAGGACCTGAAAGACTTGCCGTGATAAAAGGAACTATGAATTCTGCTGTCTACCAAGAGATCCTGAAGGAGAATGTCCGACCATCTGTTCGTGTACTCAAGCTGAAACGAACTTGGGTTCTGCAGCAGGACAATGATCCTAAACACACCAGCAAGTCCACCACCGAATGGCTGAAGAAAAGCAAAATGAAGACTTTGGAGTGGCCTAGCCAAAGTCCTGACCTGAATCCTATTGAGATGTTGTGGTATGACCTTAAAAAGGCCGTTCATGCTCGAAAACCCTCTAATGTAACTGAATTAGGACAATTCTGCAAAGATGAGTGGGCCAAAATTCCTCCAGGACGCTGTAAAACCCTTTATTGCACGTTATCGCAAACGCTTGGTTGCAGTTGTTGCTGCTAAGGGTGGCCCAACCAGTTATTAGGTTTAGGGGGCAATCACTTTTTCACACAGGGCCATGATAGTTTGTATTTTTTTTCACCTTTAATAATAAACACCTTCATTTACAAATTGCATTTTGTGTTTACTTGTGTTGTCCTTGACTATTGTTTAAATTGGTTTGATGTTCCGAAACACTTAAGTGTGACAAACATGCAAAGGAACAGGAAATGAGGAAGGGGGCAAACACTTTTTCACACCACTGTATATGCATGCATGCATGTGTATTTGAGCTTTGGGGTGTAAAGTAAACCCTAATGCAATAGGCTGCACACACCCACGAGTTGTGAGCATAGGACTTTACCAAGATGTGCGTTTGCTGCATGAAAGTGAGCACTTACAAGGTTCCTTCATTTTCAACTTCCGTTAACAGACCAAGCTGTCCGGCTCAAGCATAAGTGGGTTGCGACAAACAATTTAACACTGATGGGGTGCTTACTTAGTTAGCTTTTATTTATACTTATATACATACTTAAAGCGGTTCTGCACTCATAATAATACATTTGCCCATTCTGTTGCCTCTAGACCGTACATTTGATAATGCCACATGTTTTTTTTTTTATTAATCTACCTTTTGTAATTCGTAGTTTTTTATTTTCCTCCCCTGCGGCGATGGGCGGTCTCTTGCGGGGATCAGCATCATTTCCTGCTGAAGCCCGCACTGTCTCCTGGGATCTCGTCCAAGTAATCCCAGGAGACATTGCGGCTAATGCACCCGGAATCTCGCGAGATTTCGGCTAATACACCCGAAATCTCGCGTGATTTCGGCTATTACAGGCTATTCTCGCGTGATTTTCGGGCAAATGTATTATTATGAGTGCAGAACCGCTTTAAGTATGTATATAAGTATAAATAAAAGCTAACTAAGTAAGCACCCCATCAGTGTTAAATTGTTTGTCGCAACCCACTAACTTATGCTTGAGCCGGACAGCTTGGTCTGTTAACGGAAGTTGAAAATGAAGGAACCTTGTAAGTGAAGGAACCTTGCAGCAAACGCACATCTTGGTAAAGTCCTATGCTCACAACTCGTGGGTGTGTGCAGCCTATTGCATTAGGGTTTATATATATATATATATATATATATATATATATATATATATATAACTGTATTACCAGAAGTATTGGGACACCTGCCTTTACATACACATGAACTTTAATGTCATTCCAGTCTTAGTCTATGGTGGTCAATATTGAGCAGGAAATGATGCTGATCCCCGCAAGAGACCGCCCATCGCCGCAGGGGAGGAAAATAAAAAACTACGAATTACAAAAGGTAGATTAATAAAAAAAAAAAAAACATGTGGCATTATCAAATGTACGGTCTAGAGGCAACAGAATGGGCAAATGTATTATTATGAGTGCAGAACCGCTTTAAAGTATAAGTAAAGGCAAAACTTATTTTAAGTTATGGAGTGGAGATGGATTAGAACACCTGTCAGTTTTTATTGCTGTCTGTTGCCCCCCGTTAATTATTAGTTATTTGTCCTGTTTACTGTTATTGGATTCAGATTAGAACACGCAGCGACTCCCAGCAGGACTCTGGTGCGTCTCCATTCACCGTTTCAGGTCCGATTTCAGTCCGAATTTTGGGCTGAATTCAGAACTCTTGTGCAATTCGCACTGCAGCCAGCTGCGGAGATGTGTGAACCAGCTCCATAGAGTCACAATCTCCTGCTATGCGTTTTGGATGCGGAACCTGAGGTTCAGCTTTAACCTTGTGGTCTTAGTAACTATGGGGTTGATTTACTAAAGGCAAGTAGACTGTGCACTTTGCAAGTGCAGTTGCTCCAGAGCTTAGTAAAAGAGGTAAAACTTCACTTTGCAAAGAATACCCAATTACGTGCAAGGAAAATAAAAAAAAAAACAGAATTTTTGCTTGCAAATGATTGGATGATTCAGTGAGTCAGGAAAGCTTCTGCTCATTTACTAAGCTTTGGAGCAACTGTACTTTGTAAAGTGCAGTCTATTTGCCTTTAGTAAATCAACCCCTATGTACCGTAGACTTGAGTAGAAATATGTGTAGCGGATCCTGCGCTGGACCTCATACTCTGGTTGAAAAGAAGTAGGGCTACTTTGAAAGCTTCAAGTAACATGTATAACAAATGTGACATGTAATGTAAAATTATATACCCAAGAACAAAAATGGCACAGGTTGAAAAAACTATCCACACAATAGATTGATGAAGGAACTGTCTGGTCTGGGTGCACTTCTCTTAATCCCACATGCAATCAGACATTATTTTTAGACAGTAAACGAGCAATTCTTAGTCTTAATGTTAAAAGTGTTATCTTTTCATGTTTTCTTTCTTCATCATTGTCCCCCTCCCCTTCTATCCACACATCCTCTCCTCTTTCTCTCTTGTCCATTTACTCCCCATTCTTCAGGAAGCAGGAAGTCAATTTTAAGGCACTTCCAGAAATCTCTAAGAACAAAAGATTGTTGGAAAGTTCATCAGATGTGGCCTGGACTTCACTCAGCAACTTTACGTCAGACAAACATGAACAACCCAAAAATTCTCTCTCTTTTGTCATCAGTGTACCCAAAGGTCAGTCAGCACCGAAGACATCCAGTGTCTTTGCATTCACTTGTATGCTTTATATACCACATGAAGGTAAAAATGAAGGTAAGAAGGAGCCGCCCAGTCATCTAATTAATGACTTACTCGTCATGTAATGAGCCACATAGACCTCCTTCATCACTTCATCTTTTTCTTAAATAAGCAGCAGCACATCTTATGAAGCCTGTCTCTAATGCAGTGTTTCTCAATTCCAGTCCTCATGGCCCACTAACAGGTTATGTTTTCAGGATTTCCCTCAGATGAAACAGCTGGGGTAATTACTAAGGCAGTGAAACTGATCAAATCACCTGTGCAAAATAATGGAAAGCCTGAAAACATGACCTGTTAGGCTGCTTTCACACTGGGGCGGTATTCAGGCGTTACAGCGCTAAAAATAGCGCCTGTGTAACGCCTGAAAAAAACCGGCCCCTTTAACTCCAGTGTGAAAGCCGGAGGGCTTTCACACTGGAGCGATGCGCTGGCAGGACGGTGAAAAAAGTCCTGCTAGCCGCATCTTTGCAGCGGTGAAGGAGCGGTGTATTCACCGCTCCTAAACCGCTCCTACCCATTGAAATCAATGGGACACCGCGGCAATACCGCCGGCAAAGCGCCGCTGCAGCGGCGCTTTGCGGGCGCTTTGCGGGCGGGTTTAACCCCTTTTCGGCCGCTAGCGGGGGTTAAAACCACCCCGCTAGCGCCCGCACACCGCCGCTAAAACGACGGTAAAGCGCCGCTAAAAATAGCGGCGCTTTACCGCCGACGCTGCTCCCGCCCCAGTGTGAAAGCAGCCTTAGTGTGCCATGAGGACTGGAATTGAGAAACACTGCTCTAATGTGACATATTCCATGGGTGGAAACATATCAAGGTGGGAAATGTTCCTTCACAGATAAGCACTTGCCCCAGGTCTTCTACTGAATGTCAGGGTCTGCTTTGAGATATGAAGCTGATACATTTTTTATTTTGCCTACTTTTCAATCTACAGTATTTATTTGGTCATCATAACATTACAGGTTTATACCAACTTGTTTTCAGTAAAAAGGTTATATTAGTTTTAAATATGATCCAAAGCGGTCATCATGGTATCTTACCAGTCCCCATCAGCATTTTAATCTGTGGGCCCAGTGGTGCCCCTGGTCTATTAGGACCCTAGAAACACCCCTGGCCTCACTGATCATGATGTTATCTCTCAGTGATTAGCAATAAAGTATTTTGTTTAAATGGCTTTCATAGTTGTAAAAGGGTTGCTGAGGCATGCCAATGAATAAATCCATAGCGAATATACAACACAAATATAAGCATATTCAAGTATATATTCTTAATTTATAAAGTACCTTCTTTTCTTCAGCCTCCTCCAAATCTCCAAAAACATTTTTTTTTTTTTTTTGCTGCTGTGACCCCATTTGCTGTCAGAGAGTGGCTACATTTGTTCTCTATGGTCCCACTCTGTGTGAGAATGTAGCCACCCTCTTATGCTTGCTCCCAAGAAGGACTAGAGGCTATGGATTATGGACTATGGGATGTGTATTGTACAAAGAGCAGTACACATGACTGCAGCTAAAGCCTGGTATACACCACTAGTTCTTCTTTTTCCTTCAACCCTCTGGGTTGAAGGAAAAAAATCTGACAGCTCCGGTCGGAGCTGCTGTACTAACAGTGCAACCTTAGTACAGCTATCTCCCCTGCTGTTCTTTAGTGTTCTGACAGGGGGACGGGCCCACTGCCGGAACACTCTGGTGAGCGCTCTCAGTCATTGGCTGGGAGCATGGATCAAGAGCAAGTCAGCTGCTGTATTTCCAGCATGCATGTCCGACAGAAGCCAGCCAAATGCCCGACTTCTGTCACACAGGCTGCCATACACACTGGCTAAATGTTGGACAGTTTTTATTGAACCAGCCGATGTCGCCCGACATTCGGCCCATGTGTACTAGGCTTAACATTCACTGCTGATTCCAAACGAGGGGGAGGGAAAAGTAGAGGTTTGGAAGCTTGCTGAGGACATTACAAGGAGGCAGGAAAACACAGTAAAAAAATATTTAATAAAAAATAGATTACAGTGCCATTAAATAGTGGATGTGTATAGATTATTTTTAGAAAATAAAACTGGCCATAGATGATTCTTTTTTTCTTGATTAGTCAGTTGGCTATTGTATTCTGACAGCGGAACTCCTCAACTGCCAGAATACACTAATCAGCTCTGCGGCTGACCGGCTGTACAGTATGCAGTGATCAAGCACAAATTTTCCAAGATTCCTATTGAGGAGTTGATCACTTGGTTGACTCTTCTCGAATGGGAACAGCCATAGATGGATGAAAATCTGGCCATCTTAAAGAGGAAGTAAACCCTGATGGGTTTACTTCCTCTTTGATTCCCTGCAAAGCTAAAGTAGTCCATTGTGTGTCACTTACCTGACACAGGAGCCAGAGATGTCACCGATGTCCCCTGTAGTTCTGAGTGTCCATTTTCTTGGTGGGTCTCGCTGCTCAGGCGCTCTGATTCGCCGGAGCAGCGATGACGTCACTCCCGCGCATGGGAGCCGACACTCGTGGCATATCGCCGCGATCTGCGGCTTGCCCAGTGCGCCTGGCTGTCTTCAGGTAAATATCTCCTAAACCGTATAGGTTTAGGAGATATTTCTTGGACCTACGGGTAAGCCTTAATCTAGGCTTACCTGTAGGTCACAGTGGTTTGTAAGGGTTTACAACTACTTTAAGGATATTGTTTAGTGTCACTTTGCATATATTACAAGATGATGGTAGCTTTGTCATGTATTTTAATTGTTCGTTCCTGTGTAGAGTGACTAAGTGGTTAGTGCTCTTGCCTTGCAGTCTAGGGTTCAAATCCCACCAAGGATCATATGTGCATGGTGATTGTAAGTACTTCCCATGTTTACACGAGTATGGGAGAGATGGTAGATTTTGAGAGGCAGAGACTGTTGCGAATGGCTTTACGTGCTTTGTAATTAGAGGTGTACCGAAATGAAGTGAAAGTGAGAATTATTGTCTGTGTTTTTTCATTCCGCCGACAGCAAAAAACAGCCGATACCGAAAGGGGGTGGGGTCCACCCATTGTGGGAGTGTCACCCTGGCGCGCCTCAGTTCTCCACTCCCTCCTCCTCCCCTCCCTCCTTGCTGTGATCTCCGCAAGTCACGGAGCTGAATTGTCCGGGCCATAGTAACAATGTCCTGCCTCCTGTGATAGATGGCACACGTATCCAATGGCGGGACATTGAATCAGTGTGATGTGATCACAGGAGGTGGTACATTGTTACTGCGGCCCTGACAATTCAAACCCTGCTCCATGACACACGGAGATGGCCACTCTGATCCGTGCACAGGCAGGCTGCATATGATGGTCACTGGTGTGGCTGTTGGGCACAGGCAGACTGCATATGATGGACACTGGTGTGGCTGTTGGGCACAGGCAGGCTGCATATGACGGTTACTGGTGTGGCTGTTGGGCACAGGCAGGCTGCATATGATGGACACTGGTGAGGCTGTTGGGCAAAGGCAGGCTGCATATGGTGGGCACTGGTGAGGCTGTTGGGCACAGGCAGGCTGCATATGATGGACACTGGTGTGGCTGTTGGGAACAGGCAGGCTGCATATGACGGTCACCGGTGTGGCTGTTGGGCACAGGCAGGCTGCATATGATGGACACTGGTGAGGCTGTTGGGCACAGGCAGGCTGCATATGGCGGGCACTGGTGAGGCTGTTGGGCACAGGCAGGCTGCATATGATGGGCACTGGTGAGGCTGTTGGGCACAGGCAGGCTGCAGATGATGGACACTGGTGAGGCTGTTGGGAACAGGCAGGTTGCATATGACGGGCCCTGGTGAGTTTACTGTGCACAGGCAGGCTGCATATGATGGGCACTGGTGAGGCTGCTGGGCACAGGCAGACTGCATATGACGGGCACTGGTAGGCTCCATATAATGGGAACTGGTAGGCTGCAAATGATGGGCACTCTTGAGGCTGCATATGACGGGAACTCATGAGGCTGCATATGACAGGCACTCGTGAGGCTGCTGGGCACAAGCAGGCTGCATATGACAGACACTGGAGAGGCTGCTGGTCACAAGCAGGCTGCATTTGATGGACACTGGTGAGGCCACATTGATCTCTTGTATCATGTCTGCAGTCTCTGACCATCTCCTATATCATGTCTGCAGTCTGTGACCATTTTCTTTGACCTTTCTTGCATTAAAGGTGCCAATAATGGCAAACAATCAATTCATATTAATTTAAATTGATGATATTAATTAAGGCAGGCTTCCATCGCCGTTTTTTTTTTTTTTTGTCTTAATCATCATAAGTAACTATTCTAATTTAGTTACTTACTTGTATCAGTTCTTACTGTGTCGTGCATCCGTTTTTCGCCTGCAAAAATTCTTTAGAAAAACGTCTCCTGACGTTTTCTATTTTGCCTGTGGGCATGTGAAGCCCACAGACATTGTCTTCCGGGACACAGTGCAGCTAATGTCCCAGCATGCACCGCCCGTCTAATCTGCGATCTCGCGCATGCGCAGATTATACCACTCGAGCGCTGACAACAGCGAAAACTCGAGCCTGGGCACCGCACAGACTCCTGGGAAATAAAAACAACGATCCCAGGAGCCCCTGCGGCTGACAGGAAGAACTGACCGATTGCTGAAGCCCCGCCCATATCTGCAGCAGCACCGCCCCTTTCCGGAATCTCCAGGGGCAGGAGATTTGAAACAAGAAGAAAACAGAAGAAGACATCAGCAAGGTAAGGGGGATATCTAGCGATTAGGGAAGGGGGGGATCACATAGGCATAGAACTAGGAATTTGGGTGGAGCTCCACTTTAAAAAGTTGAATATCATACAATTATACATAACAATATTATAAATATTTTTTTAAAACTGTAATTTTCCGTATCGGTTTGGTTTTTGGCCTATGCATCCGAGTGCATCCTTAATTTTCAGTATCGGTTTCGGCACCAAAATTTCCATTCGGTGCACCCCTAGTTATAATGCCACGTTTTCTGGGAAGGAAAAAACTATTTATAATCTCTTTTCTGTTAATTAAATTGAAAACAAGTCCCACGGTGTAATCTATTGTTGTCATATACAATAAATAGGTGAAAAAATATATAGCAACAAGTTTATTAGTTTTGTTACGTTGAATATGCTTTTATGCTGCCCAGAAAAGCAATTAAAGTGCCCCAAACCCTGGTGCAGGATATTATATTCAAATATGTATTTTTAATGTAAAAAGGTACCTTCTCCTGCTCTCAGCCACCTCAAAATCTCTAAATATCTTATTTTGTTGCTGTGAACTGACTTCCTATTAGAGGGTGGCAACGTTTATTCTCCATGGTCCCACTGCATGTAGGAACAAAGTCACCCTCCCTGCTGAGATGGACTATGGGATCTGTACTGTACATGCATAAAAAAAAGTGGTGCACATGAATACAACTAATGTAAACTGCTCATTCCAAAACAAGAGAAGTGAAAGGGAAAAGGAGAGGTTCTGGAGCTCACAAATGACAATATAAGGAGGCATAAAAATACAGTAAGAAACAGTTTAATGAAAAGTAGATTACAGTTCTATTAGATAGCGGATGTGTATGGATTATTTTTTTTTAGAGAATAAGGATATCATTTAGTGCCACTTTAATTCAGAATACAGTAACCCATAGTGACCAATCAATTTTTGCTCTCCTGAAGTCAGACCAGTAGAAGATAAATTCTAATTAGTTACTATACAGTATGCACTGACCATTGCACAATACTGACAAATTGGATTGTAGAGCGGACATTTTTTTAATATCTTCCTAATATGTCACTGGTTAAGTTTTCCACTGTACATTGCTGAGAATGATGTGTAGGATATTGAGGAGGGGTAGTCTATCAATCACAATCTGTAAAAAAATAAAAAAAAATTATTGCTTGACAGAAGAACACAGAAAAAACTGGTGTTTCTAAGGATTCTACTAATATAATTGACCATGTCCACACTTTTTTACTATTTTCTTTTCTGAAGGGTTTTTTCTTTTTTTTCCTTTCTTTTTCTTTTTTTTTTGTTTAATAAAGAGTCATTGGTGCATGAGAATAGTTTCAGTCTGGAGATGTCAATGTGTTGTGGATGCTTTGTTTTCATGTTCATTGTATACAGTACATTTCTGTTTAATATCACGTAGTATTCAAATTTGCCCACTAGAGGACTGTGTGTAACTGAGCATAGTTGTAGCAAAAACTTCACCATAGAAAGAAGTCATTTATCAGAAGTGTTCTGAAAGTGCATCCAGTCTAATGATTACAGGCTTCAAAGTGCCCCTAGATTGTTTTACAGCCACTCAGCTTGATGGATGTTTCTGGTCATGTCAGTATGCACAAGAGGCATGACTACCTAAAGCTGGGTTAAAAAATATCACAAAGCAAGACTTGCAAAAAACAAAAAAAAAAAGAAGAATTTATACCACCTGTCCCTCCGGCCGCTCATTCACCTCTTTACATCTGACACCTTTCTGGTGACAATGCTGGTCCTCTGCTTCATGCTCTAGTTCCTTCTGCTGGCCCCTACATTACAGTAGAGGGATTGGGGGTCAAAGTTGGAACCGCCTTGTGCATATGGGAGGATGGTGGTCATGGAATTCAACAACCCTTTAAGTGTCAAAAGTAAAGATTTGGTGACCATAGCTCTTGAATAGACTAAAGATCAGAGGAATAGGGTAGGTAAGTATACAACCCTCTTTGCCGGGCCCTGCCTTGTAATTTTTTTTTTAAACCCAGCAACAGAATTAGTGCTGTATTTATTTATATCCTGTATTGCAGTGGTTCCCAACCCTTTCCTCAAGTACCCCCAACAGGCCGTGTTTTGGGAATTTCTCTTAGATAAAATAGCTGTCCAAAATACCAAGCAATTCACTCTGATTTAAAGCACCTGTGCAAGATAAAGGAAATAGAAAACAAGAATTTGTGGCACTTGAGGCTGGGTTCACACTATACTACACGACAATAGTACGACTTTCATCCTACTTTGCTCAGCGACATCAGTCCTATATTGGTCCTACATTGGTCCTACATCCATCCGACTTTCATGAACAGGATACTACTTTGATCCGACTTTTCAGATAGTACAACTTGTCCTTTGACCAATCAAAACTAACACACAATAGGAGGGGCTACAGCAGGGGGCAGGAAATAACACAATATCGGATGCCAAAGTCGGATGGTTAGGACAAGGATCCGACTTTGATCCTACTTCAATGATAGTCAATGGGCTGCAGTAGGATCAAAGTCGGACCAAAGTAGTACAGGGAGCATTTTCAAAGTTGGACCGACTTGTGTCGGACCATTTCCGATGGCTCCCATAGGGAAACATTGATTTTCACACGTCATGCGACATGAGCTCCCAATGTCGGAGCCTTTGTCATACCAATGTGAACCCGCCTAATAATAAACTATGGAAACAGCTGCTAACACTAAATTGCTGGGTGCAACAAACATAGTATGGGTAAAGGGTGTAGCACTCCAAACATAAAATAATATAAAACATAAAGCTCAGAACGAAGAAAAACATGTTCTGAATCATGGGCCGAAGTTCGCACTTATGAAGGCTCTGAACAAATTTGAAACGTTTGTTGACATTCAAATATTTGTTCGTAAAGTGAACAGTCAGCGCTATTTTATTGCAAACCCTTAATAATATAGCTATAGTTCTAATATAGCGGTCTCAGTGGATATGAGGAATTCCAAATTAACGAACACCTCATTATTCAATCCTCTGGGACAGCAGGCCCCTGCAGTTTTTGTCTTCAGGGACCGGGTTAATAAGGACTTGCTTTCTTTACAAAGAAAGAAATACAGGAGGGAATACATTTTTTCCTTGAGAGAGAACCCCGCCATCCAATACAAAAAAGATCTTGAAGTATTGGTGGAGGACGGTTTTCAAAATAGAATTATATCAAAAAAAGAGAAAGCTTTTTTGATTCCATTGGCTCCCAGGTAATCTACTATTTACCGAAAGTCCATAAAGACCCTGTTTGCCCCCCTTGAAGGCTAATTGTCAGTGGCATTGACTCGGTGGCTTCCAGGGTGGGCAAATACATTGACCATTTTTTGCAACAATTTGTTGTTAGAACCCCTTCCTATTTAAGAGATTCCACACAGGTGATTAATGCACTAAAGAATGTACAATGGAAAGAATCTTATATCTTTGCTACTGCAGGCGTGTCTTCACTGTACACGGTGATATCTCATAGTCATGGTAGGGAAGCAGTAGAACATTATTTGAAACCGACACGCTCCACATTAAACAAGGATCTTTTATCCTTAGTCTGTTGGATTATGCAATGCAGCATAATTATTTTTGGTACAATGGGTCATACTATGTCCAGAATAGGGGGGGGGTGGCCATGGGGGCCAAGTTCGCATATGATGGGCACAGTGGCTGTGTTTGATGGGCACAATGGCTACATTTGATGGGCACAATGGCTGCATTTGATGGGCACAGTGGCTGCATTTGATGGGCACAGTGGCTGCATTTGATGGGCACAATGGCTGCATTTGATGGGCACAGTGAGGCTGCAATTGATGGGGGGGTGCAGTATTTTTCAGTTTGTTTGCTCCCCCCCAAAATTGAAGGTAAGGTATAGCCTTTAAATTTTTCTCAGCTAAACATTAAAAAAACAGCTTTGTAAGTGATCTTGTCAGCACATTGTAATGTTTTAAACGCCTTGTTTATATGTATAATTTGTCATTTTGAATGTTCTTGGGGGCAGCCGTATTTGCTCATTCCATAAAAAGGCTCTGCTTCCTGCTTGTGCTACACAATGGTTATTCTTTACTGCTTCTCTTCACTGTGCTGAGTCATTGAACACAATGATGATACCTTACTACAACAGTTGTTAAAGCTGAACTACACTGCCACAAAATTAATAGTTAAAGCGGAGCTCTACTCAAAAGGGGAAGCTCTGCTTTTTTCCCTCTTCTCCCCCTTCCCTCTGTTGCCACATTTGGCACCTTTTGGGGGGGTGCGGGTACCTGCCGCTGCGAGCCAGAAGTTCACCCCCCCTGCAGCTGGCCCATTCGCAGAGCGCTTTGCACATGTGCTGCTTCACTGCCCATTTTCCCTAGTCTAGATGGTGGCGCCAGCACCTGATAGCCAACTGAAAAGGGACACTGCTGGATTCCTGGACAGGTAAGTGCCCTAATATTAAAAGTCAACAGCTACAGTATTTGTAGCTGCTAACTTTAAATTTTATCTGCAGGAGTCTGGAGCTCCTCTTTAAGCTGGCCATAGATGGATGGAATCTCTTCGAGTTCATCAGGGACAGTCAGAGATTTGATCCATCTATGGGCAGGCTGATTGTACCATCAATCGACTTGGGTACAACCAGTATGTTGGATTTTTAGAACGTGATTATTGCCACCGGCTATAGCTGCTAGCAATTATTGTGTTCTGGGGGAATCAAACGATTTTCTTTCCTGTAACTCATGGCTGCATTAAAGAAAATCACATACTCTATGGCCTGCCTTAGGCCCCTTTCAGACCAGTGTATGTTACACCCACCAGGCATCCGATAAAATCTTCTAAAAATAGATGTATGGCGATACGTTCTCCATCCGTCTAGCGGATAGGATCAGATGACAATCAGGTGGAAACGGACATGCAGTCGGTTTCTATCCAACCGCCCCATAGAGGACAGTGGGGTGTCTCTACCCTGCATAGTGAAGTGGACATGGACCTGTCACCCACCTGCTCAGTGGGGATCAGCGGAGAGATCCCCCACTGAGCAGGTTGATTATGCTTGGACGGATCCGCTCCATCTGAAAGGGGCCTTACACTGAGCAAATTTTTTCCGGTTCCTAATTAACCAAAATTTGCTTTCTGGATGGCCCTGTCAGCATCCTCCACACAACATCTTTCGACTGGAAAATCTAAGGAACCGGCTGCAAAATTGTAGGCTGAACGGTGGCTATATCCAATCTGATGCAGCTGCTGTTCAGGCATCCATGTCCATCCGTGCTGTATAGCATGGGTGAAGCAATCATTTCCAGGTTGAACAAAAATATCTGTGTATGGCCAACTTTGGTTTTTTACAGAACTGTAAATAAAAAAGATTTTCATTATTTGTTAAAAAAAAAACAACAACTTACCTCTTATTTTGTTCATGTTTTCTCTCCCTGCACCAAGACTTCCAGTGGCTGAACATCACAGCTTTTCTGCGGTGACTACAGTGGAATGTACCAGTAGCATGGCGAAGCAGCTGTTTTTCATCCAACTGTGCAGGAACAGGGTGGCAACACTATAGCTAAACTGACACCCAGGGAGATGGAGTGCTTATGGATGCACATTTCAGGTAGGATTTAATTGACAGCAGAACATAGGGGAAAGGAGGTAGATTGAAAATTGTGAAGGTAGGGGAGATGTGATAAAGATCTCCCTATACCAATTCCAAATTCAATCATACCAAAAGCATGTTGGACTATACCGGTACTTAATTCGATACATAAAACTCAGAAAATATATAATAAAATAGTACAAATTTTAATACAAGGAAAGAATTTTTTCACAAACAAAAAACAATATATTGATACAGCGAAACATATTATATTTAAAAAGCTAGTGTATCCCAGATTTCTTGTGTACAGTTACTCATAATCGAGTTCCGTTCTAGGAGTACATTTTGGAGATTCCTCGACTAGTTTCGCGGAATTTTATCCGCTTCATCTGGAGGTAGTCTAAGAATTAAAATATACATTAGGGAATTCATACCTATTCATATACTTATACAGTCATATAGATATATATTGCAAAATAAGCAAAATCAAAAGGAATATACAATTAAATTTACAAAAAACTTTCTATATGAATAGTTATTATATGGAGGCTATACTTCATTATTTTTTGGACAGCAGAACATACATTAAAAAATTGAATCTTTGACATTACAGAAACTTGTGCATTTGGTTTAGGGATTCATTCACACCAGTGGCTGTGTTTGAATACAGTTACTGGTGAGTATTTTGATGACAGCAGTGTTGATGTGCTGATAATGGTGCATCACACTGTACCTTTAAAAAAAAAAAAAACTTTATTGAACTGTCACACAGTGACATTTCTTTAGGCTTTATTGGCCGAAAAACGTAGTGTACACTACTGCACCGTGGTGGTGTAAACCACCCAGACAGGACAGAAGGCATTTGGCCTTGTCTTGTGGATACACTTTAAGATAGAAAAAGAGTAGTAGTATTGAACCATTACCTTTAATGTCAAACCTACATAGCACTAAATTTATAAAAAAAAAAAACTATGAATAGTAAGTACAAATAGTAATAGGAACTATTAAAATGCACATTGCTTTCCCTTTTTTTTAAAAGTAGTCTTTATTTTGATTTTCACAGAGATGTAACATACATCTAATAATGGAGAAAAGAAGCCAAAATGGACAAAGGTCATGAATCACATTAATTTGAAATTGACAATAAGAACTAATTGGTACATTTTACCACATACATCTTATAATCTAGTCAACTTTATTCCCAAAAAACACTGGGGATTGTGCTATAGATTGTTGTACTACTCATTAGCTGAGAGCCCATGTATAAGACCAAGGAGGGAAGGTATTAATAAGTGAGGGCATTGGGGGAGAAAGGAAGGGAAAGAAAAAAGGATGGGGGATTGAATTGAGCACAAAAACACAAAGAAAATAAGATAAGAACAACCAGCACTTTAACTGAGAGCATAAATAATGCTAACTGAAATATATCATGGATCAGAGCAAATCCACTCCAGTCTTCAATGAGATCAACCAAAATAATTATTATGGAGTTATAGAGGGCCTGGAGGCAGTGGGCTGGTTACCCTGCAAAGCGGTGGAAGTGTAATGTATCCAGGTTGCCCAAATACCATACAACTTGTCATATTGGCTCTTACATGTCGCCATCTATTCCTCCGCAGCCATGATATTATTGACCAGGTGGATCCAATCAGCTCACCCAGGAATATGGGCCGTTTTCCAATGAATAGGGATCAAACGCCTCACGGCATTTAAAAGATGAGGCAACACTGGCTTGCAATAATGGCTGGAGGGATGGATGGCACATTGATCAAGGACTCTAAGTCAGGCATTTCAATATCTAGAATCACCTTGATCTGAGCTCTGATGTCCTGCCAAGATGGTTGGAGTCTTGGGCCCGCCCACCAGATATGCAGGTAATTACCCATATGGCCATAGCCCCTCCAGCAGGCATCAGAAATTGCCAGATATAAATCTTGTCTATTTTAGAAGGAACTCTATACCATCGGTTCAGCAACTTAAAACTGTTCTTCTGCATCTTTGTGTCCTCAGAATTCACATGAGTAAGGCGGTACAGATGGTCCAATTGGGCCACTGTGTAGGTGTGCTGCAAGTCTCTCTCCCACTATCGTACGTAGACTGGCCTACCATTAGACTCCGCTGACTGTAGCATCCCATTGAGGACTGAAATAGAATGGGGAATGAGATCGGCTGACTTACACAGTTTCTCGATGGCGTCAAGGGGGACGGGGGGTCTAATAGCTTGGGGTAAAATGTGGACAAAATGGTGAAGCTGTCTATATTGCCAGTCATCCAATGAGAAATGGCCAAATTGATCTTGGAGCCAATCCAAGGAGACAATGCCCTTTTCCTGCACAAATCTCCCACATCTCATCTCCCCATCACCTTCCCGTGAATGAAAGTAGGGGAGGTGTTCCCCAGGAATGAACACAGGGGAAGTCCCCCAAAGGAGCAAGGGGAGATACTGGGGGAGACATCAGCCCCTGCGCATTCAAAACTTCCCACAATCGCAGTAAAAGGGGATGTAAAATCTGAAAGTCCCCGATACTCCCGGAAATCCTGGGGTGTGGCCCAAGTAACAAACAGGCAAAAATGTCTCTAGGGAAAAGCATAGTTTAGTGTTCACATGATGATGCCAGTCCAGTATCCACTGTAAGGCTATCGCTTTGTAGTATTTATGAAGGGAAGATACCCCCAGTCCCCCCAACCTCTTAGGGCATTGCAGGGTGTGAATGACCACAAAGGGGTTCTGCCCATACCGATACATTTCAAACACAAACTTTTGAAGGTTACAATGCTTTTCCTTTTGAGTATCACAATAAAGATCTTGCTTGCAGCAACAATTAATAGTGAAGGGATAGTATCCTTTGATTCTTCCCACATATTGTTGTGCTGCAGTCAACTCTGACCCAGACATTTCTTACTAGACCCGCTCACATTCTAACAGCACTCAGTAGGACAGTGTATAGAAGACTGGAGTCTTAACTGGAAGTAAACACTTTATCCAAACACACACACTGCCAAACCATTAACAAGATTTTGGTAAAAAGCTGCTTTTCATTCCCAAATAATCCTTGAAATGTAAAATACCATAGCTGTCTTAATTCCTTGAGGTCTCTAAAATAACAAGTCTTCATCCGATGTAATAAGGAACTATATAAGAAACTGGACCTGACTTATTTCCTTGCCTTCTTTGAGTTACAATCTTCAATACTTTTAAAATGATTTATTCATATTTTTAGTCTTATGATTACTAGTATTACTAACAAAGGTGTATACAACTTGGTATGAAACAAGAATCATCCCATGTAATGAAAGCAGCAGTCTATATTAAACCACATTAAAGGAAATATTGTGGTTTGTATAGCATTTCTTTTATTATTCATTATTAAAGTGCAACTACGCTGTATCTGAGCGCAACAAATCAAAAATGCTATTTAATTCATTTTTAATATTCAAATCAAACTCACTCATCCGCCCCGTCTCCATGTTTTATTTTGCTGAGAAATCACTTTGAAAACACCCTCTAGCATTTCTGGCCGTAGCCATCTTGAGTAAGGACAGAGGCTTCATGTAGCATTTACTTCCTGGAATCCATCTGCCCTTAGCTCAAATATGAAGGCGGAAGGGTGTGCTTAGCTGATCAAACCCCTCCTCCCCTCTTGAAGACTCCTGGGATGTATGACATAATTTGCCTAGGCCAGAAACCAGGAAGTAATTGAAGAAAATTAAAACGTTTAAAGCAAGTAAATATAATATACCTTCCTAGCTATTTAGCAGCATAAGGATTAAAAAGAGTCAATGTTTATTGAGAGAGTGAAGTTGTGCTTAAAGCAGGGGTGTCCAAACTTTTTTCAAAGAGGGCCAGATTCGATGAAGTGAACATGTGTGAGGGCCGACCATTTTGCCTGACATTCTTTGAACCATTAAAATTCGGTCATTCGAGCACTCATACCTGGCCCAACAAAAATTCTTGTGCCTTTGTCGCGCTCGTTTGCCCGACACACAGACGCATGCTCTGTTCTTTAGGGGTACCGTTAAGTCTTAATGGTACCCCACACATTGGAAACATGGGGTGCTTTTGGTGCAGCGCAATTAAAAAAAAAAAAAAGCTCTGGGACTTCTTTCCCTGCATTTTTGTGGGTATGGAAGCCCATTGAAATGCATGGGCTGCCCTACACACAGCATGCAGCCATGCAGATGTGAGCCAAGGGCTTATTGGAGGGGCAGTAAAACTACATGGTTGAGCTGTTTTTACCACCCCCAACTTCTCCCCCTTTAGCTGCAGAGGGAGCAGCTGGGGGTGTACACATGCTGTGGCTGCAGCTGGAGGTATGCTCAGGGTGAATGGGCCTGCACTGCAACTACCCCGCAAATGTGTGGACTGCACAGTTGCGGTATAGTGATGCTACATTTACGGGCTTAAAACAGGTGGTGAGGAGGCAACATAATGCCTCTTTACCACCTTTCAAATGCCTCTAAAAAGCGATCTGTATATGGATTACTTTTCAGAGGAGCAGCAATCCTGGCTGCTATCACACACACAAGCACCACAAAAGCAGTTCTGATGGTACAAGAATGGGGGGGGGGGGGTCTGGATTAAAAGTAACACACATGCATACACATACACACAGACATACACACATACAGACACATGCATATACTTACATACATACAGACACATGCACACACACACATACAGACACATGCACACACGTACATACATACATACATACATACAGGCACATACATACATACATACAGACATACACGCACATACATACAGACATACATACATACACACACACACACACATACATGCACACAGATACATACAGACACACATACAGACACACATACATGCACACACATACAGACAGACATACACGCACATACATACAGACACACATGCACATACGCATACATACAGACATACATGGACACACACACACATGCAATCATACATGCACAGACACACACACACATGCACACACACACACACACACACAGACACACATGCACATACAGACACACATACACACACACACATATATACAGACAGACATGCACACACACACACATATAGACACACATGCACACACATACATACAGACATGCACACACATGCACAGACACACATACATACAGACACACATACATACAGATACACATGCACACACACACATACATACATACATACAGACACACATGCACACACATGCATACAAACATGCACACACATACATACATACAGACATGCACACACACACATACAGACAGACATGCACACACACACATACAGACAGACATGCACACACACACATACAGACAGACATGCACACACACACATACAGACAGACATGCACACACACATACAGACACACATGCACACATACAGACACACATGCACATACATACATACATACAGACACACATGCACACACATACACATAAATGAAGCCTTTTTAAAACGAATCTAGCTTGTAGTACAGTACCTTTCCATTCCATTTCCTCATTCAGCCGGGTACTGCACTGTAGGGGGAAGCAGAGAGCACAGCACACTCCTCTGCACTTTACTTTCACTTTTGAAGCCGACGGAGCTTCACACAGTGCCGGGGATCGGCTCATTTGACAGCCCTGATCCCGCAGCACACCAGGCGGGCCGTTCAAAACTGGACTGCGGGCCGCGATTGGCCCGCGGGCCGGACTTTGGACATGCCTGGCTTAAAGGATTTGAAGTCAAACACATATGAAATATTATATATTCATATTTAGCACTGTTCATTTGAGCCTGAAGGGAGAACTTTGAGCTTTTTTTCCTGTTTCCCACCTCCCTGTTTACTTCTTTGATAAAAAAAAGCCTGTTGTTAACAGAACTAATTAGCAAGCTGAAAATAAAACTGGCCATAGATGTATAATTTTATTTTTTTTTAAATAAAAAAAATAAAAAATAAACAAACAGATTCCTCCTCTCATACATGCATGCATGAATACTCCCTGCTGGGACATTGTATTCTGACAGCAGGGATTTTAGATCAACTTCTGTCGAGCAAGAGGGGCCACGCATGGGTCAAAATCTGGCTGTTCCCTGCTGAACTGGCTCAATTTTAATTAATCTATGGCCAGATTTACATAAGAAAATAGTTTAAAACAATGACTCATTGTCAGGAAGGGCAAGCCAGCATTCCCCTGATTCCTGCCTATCTGTTACTCTGTACCTGCTCCAGTTGTATGGCTCTGGTAATTCCTAACTACTCCCACCATCCACCTGCACCAACCCCAGCATGACCTTGCTCCAGCCTCCAAATCTGTTCTTGACTTGTCTGCTTGTGTATGACCTGGCCTGCCTGCACCAGCTTGTGTTCCTATTCCCTCAGAACCCTTACTTAGCTGCTGTGTCCAACTCCTGGGCTGTGGCATTAAGTGACGGCCTGTTCCAGTCTTCAGCCTGTCTGCTGTTCCTGGCCTTCCCACCATGCTTGTGATCTTTAATGGTTCTATTGAGAGCTCCGGTCTTGCTCTGTTGCTAGCGATCCTGCCAGGCACTCGTGCCACGCTGCACTCCAGTGCCACCTGTCTGCTCTATCAGGGGCCTTGTGTCATGAGTGCAAGAGAGGCCTTCCTCTACATATCAGGCTCATCTACCAGGTACGTGACACCCATACAGGTCATTTACTTCATATTTGACAGCTCTGTGAAAGGATTTAGTCTGACAAACCACAGTCTCAAAGCAGAAAGCATCTACCATGTTGCCTTCTCTTTAGCTAACTCATAGTTCTTTGGGCTTCCTTTGTCAAAGGTTGTATATAAAATGTAACACACTTATAACAAGAAACTTGCTGATAATTGGAGAGAGCAGAATTTCCCTTCACCTTCACTCTCCAAGCTTTATTGGCTGAAGCTGTATTTCTAACAGCAATACAGAAAGGCTTATTTACCTGGTTGTTGTTTTTTTGTCTGGTAGGGCTCTGTATATCTTAGGACTGGATGGATAGAAAGGCCTATTTGCAAGTATATGCAGTAGGTATTATCTATGTATTTCAACTGCATATTTTGCTGTTTTCCTGGTTTTTAGCTCCAACAATCTCTCCTAATCTTACCATATAGAACAAAAGATGTTAGTAATGTACAAGCTTTATACTGTATGCATTTTTAAGAGAAATAAGTCCACAGCATTAAAGTGAAACTGTAGGCTGAAGAAAAAGTAACATATGCAGTGGGTTCTTCTTCTACACTGCCAGGTTTAAATGCTGGGACACATTCTGAAAGCAGTGGGCCTGTGTGCAAGGTTATATATTGGGCCCTCTGGCTCAAGAACAAGAAAAGGCAGAGCAAGCAGTGTACCATGGGAAAAAGTGGGCATGTTTCCAATTGTGTTGAATACTGAGTCTGGCTTAACAAGGTGTGGTAAATAGAGTCTGAGTTGACTTACATAGTATAGCATGAGGCAGTGTTAAATAGGGAATGTACAGCACAGTATCAGTGGTGGTACTTTGGAGGGGCCAGGGCCCAAGATAAGAAATGGGGGTACCTGTTAGGGGTAAGTAGTAAATCACTTACTACTGACCCCATGACTTCTGGACCACCTACTGCTGACCCCTGAAGTCATCATCACCCACTACTGACTTTTGAATACTCTGTAATTTACTGCTGACTTCTGTCACTTACTACTGATCTCTGAATGCTACATTACTTTCTACTGACCTCTGCATCACTTACTACTGACCTTTGCATCGCTTACTACTGACCTCTGAATTCTGCGTCACTACTAGGGATGAGCCGAACACCCCCCTGTTCGGTTCGCACCAGAACCTGCGAACAGACCTAAACTTCGTGTGAACTTTAGAATCCTATTAAAGTCTATGGGACTCGAACGTTCACAATCTAAAGTGCTAATTTTAAAGGGTAATATGCAGGTTACTGTCCTAAAAAGTGTTTGGGGACCTGGGTCCTGCCCCAGGGGACATGGATCAATGCAAAAAAAGTTTTAAAAACTGCCGTTTTTTCAGGAGCAGTGATTTTAATAATGATTAAAGTGAAACAATAAAAGTGTAATATTCCTTTAAATTTCGTAGCTGGGGGGTATCTATAGTATGCCTGTGAAGGGGCGCATGTTTCTGCTGCTTAGAACTTAGAAGTGTAATTTGTGCAGGAAAAAAAGTCTTTTAAAATCACTTGCGGCTATTGTCGGGTCCCGTAATACAGAGAACACTCAATGAGTGTTCTCTGCATTAGCCGACAATTCATTCATTCATTGATAAAAAAAAAAAAAAAAAAAGCGTGGGGGTTCCCCTAAATTCAATTACCAGGCCCTTCAGGTCTGACATGGATATTAAGGGGAACCCCGTGTCAAATTAAAAAAAAAATTGACGTGGGGGTCCTCCTAAATATCCATAACCAGACCCTTCAGGTCTGATATGGATATTAAGGGGAACCCCGCATCAAATTTTAAAAAAAATTGACGTGGGGGTCCCCCTAAAAATCCATATCAGACCCTTTATCTGAGCACGCAACCTGGCAGGCCGCAGGAAAAGACGGGGGGACGAGAGAGCGGCCCCCCCTCCCTCCTGAACCGCAGGTTTCCATTACATCAGAGGGGGCGGGGTCACCCACACGTCACTGGGGAACCCCTGGCTTCCCTCTCCAGCGTCAGAGGGGCGGGGTCAGGTGACGGGTGGCCCCGCCCTCCTAATATAAGAAACGTCAGCGCTGGGCTCTCTGCAGTGTCTCCGGAGTGGAGACAGAAGAAGGATGTATGGACAGCACTGGACTGAGAGATCCCCCGTCGCTGGATATGATCATCCATCGCTGGACCCCGGAGACCCGTCGCTGGATAGCAAGAGTGGATTAGCACCGCTGGAATCTTTTTTTAATTTTTTTTATTTTTAATAAAGGAATTTTTCAAAAGTGTGTTTGTCTTATTTAACCATTTTGACACTTTCTTTGTGAAATGGTAGGGGTACTTTTGTACCCCCTTACCATTTCAAACAGGGGGGGGGCCGGGATCTGGGGGTCCCCTTGTTAAAGGGGGCTTCCAGATTCTGATAAGCCCCCCGCCCGCAGACCCTCACAACCAACGGCCAGGGTTGTGAGGATGAGGCCCTTGTCCTCATCAACATGGGGACAAGGTGCTTTGAGGGGTCACAGACCCCCAAAGCATCCTCCCAATGTTGAGGGTATGTGGCCTGGTACGGTTCAGGAGGGAGGGGGGGCGCTCTCTCGTCCCCCCCTCTTTTCCTGCGGCCTGCCAGGTTGCGTGCTCGGATAAAGGGTCTGATATGGATTTTTTTTTTAATTTGATGCGGGGTTCCCCTTAATATCCATATCAGACCTGAAGGGTCTGGTTATGGATATTTAGGGGGACCCCCACGTCAATTTTTTTTTTAATTTGACACGGGGTTCCCCTTAATATCCATGTCAGACCTGAAGGGCCTGGTAATTGAATTTAGGGGAACCCCCACGCTTTTTTTTATTTATTTATTTAATTTTTATCAATGAATGAATGAATTGTTGGCTAATGCAGAGAACACTCATTGAGTGTTCTCTGTATTACGGGACCCGACAATAGCCGCAAGTGATTTTAAAAGACTTTTTTTCCTGCACAAATGACACTTTGTGCAGGGACAGTTCTAAGCAGCAGAAACATGCGCCCCTTCACAGGCATACTATAGATACCCCCCAGCTACGAAATTTAAAGGAATATTACACTTTTATTGTTTCACTTTAATCATTATTAAAATCACTGCTCCTGAAAAAACTGCAGTTTTTAAAACTTTTTTTTGCATTGATCCATGTCCCCTGGGGCAGGACCCAGGTCCCCAAACACTTTTTAGGACAGTAACCTGCATATTACCCTTTAAAATTAGCACTTTAGATTTCTCCCATAGACTTGTATAGGGTGTTCCGGCTTTTCGAATTTGCTGCGAACAGCCCAAATTGTTCACTGTTCGCTGAACAGGCGAACAGGCAATGTTCGAGTCGAACATGAGTTCGACTCGAACTCGAAGCTCATCCTTAGTCACTACTGACATCTGCGTCCCTTACTACTGACCTCTGTTTCACTTAATACTAACCTTTGAACTCTGCATCACTTACTACTGAACTCTGCATCACATAGTAGTGACCTCTGTGTCACTACTGACCTCTAAACACTGCATCATGTACTGGTGACTTCTGTATGAACTCTAAACTCTGGCTCCCCTCCTCCTTCACTCCCCTGGTGCAGTAGGAGGGGGTAAATCACAGCTCTGCTAAGGGGACTGATGGAGAAATTGTATATTTATACTTCTCATATTCTTGACTCACAATATCTAATAATGAATTATAAACTTGGTTAATGGGCCATACAAGACATAAGAAAGCTTCTAATATCCTGTTTTTCCTGATGTGAAAGGGATGTGTAATAGTAAACTGACAAAGTCCTTAAACCGTGATATCATGGTCCAAACAACTTTGATAATTTACTCACATACCAGTCTGTATCTACCACAGCCAAAACTGGAATGGGCTACTCTCATCCAGAACTGCCATCAGGCCTGTGTCTGGACCTGGTCATCGACCATGCTGCATGCGCAGATGGGACTCCATAGCAAAACAGCATCTTTAGTAAAGTATTCTTGTTATATTTTCTTTATCTTTATGTGTATTTGTCATTACTTTTAATAAATGTTATACTTATACAGTATCTCACAAAAGTGAGTACACCCCTCACATTTTCGTAAATATTTTATTATATCTTTTCATGTGACATGTGAGAAATTACACTTTGCTACTGTCAGGGCTGGCTTGGCCCTTCCTCCTCTGGGCTGGCCGCTCAGCTGTCGGCTAATTGCCAGCTCTCTTCTCTTTCCACAGTTACTAGCTGTTCCCGATGGTGCTCGTCTGACCTGCCTATTTAAAGCCTTCCTGCTCACTTTTTCATTTGCCTTCGCTTTGGTCACATCACAGGGAACCATCTCCTGCTGTTTGTTTCAAGACTGGCTTGCTGACATCCCACCTGGCTTCTTATCCTGCTTGTGATTGCTCTCCTTGGATCCCTGACTTCCGGCCTGGCTGATTACCCGATCTGGTTAATGAACTTAGGACTGGCTGACTACCCAATCTGGCTACAGGACTCTGGCTATGCTTGACTATGCTTTTTTCTATTTACCTTTTTATTTTTTATTAATAAACAAGTGTGATTTGATTGTATTTCTGTCTCAGTCTGTTTCATGGTTTCTGACAGCTACATTGTAAAGTAGTGAGTGTATAGCTTATATAACAGTGTAAATGTGCTGCCCCTCAAAATAACTCAACACACAGCCAATAATGTCTAAACCACTGGCAACAAAAGTGAATACACCCCTAAGTGAAAATGTCCAAATTGGCTATTTGCCCTCCCCGGTGTCATGTGACTCATTAGTGTTACAAGGTCTCAAGGGTGAATGGGGAGCAGCTGTGTTAAATTTGGCGTTATTGCTCTCACTCTCTCATACTGGTCACTGGAAGTTCAACATGGCACCTCATGGCAAAGAACTCTCTGAGGATCTGAAAAAATAATTTTTGCTCTACGTAAAGATGGCCTAGGCTATAAGAAGATTGCCAAGACACTGAAACTGAGCTGCAACCCAGTGGCCAAGATCATACAGCGGTTTAACAGGACGGGTTCCACTCAGAACAGGCCTCATCCATGGTCGACCAAAGAGTTTGAGTGCATGTGCTCAGCGTCATATCCAGAGATTGTCTTTGGGAAATAGACATATGAGTGCTGCCCCACAAAGGCTGTCCTGAGGGCCACGCCTGTTATCGTGTAGTTTCGTATTTGATTTGAACTACACGACAGGATGAGTTGTTACCATGGTAAATATTTGTAACAAGGAGAAGTTGTCCGTCACGTCGTACTCACATTAAGTATATTTACGTTCGGATGAGCGGCGTGATTGGATGAGCCGTTACTATAGGAACCCCTTATTGTCTATTTATACATCGGGTGTCGCGCCATTTCTGTGTCCGCTGATGAAGTCCCGCCTATAGGGACGTAACGTACGGACAGAGATCATGTGACGCCACCCGCGGCCATTCATTTTAACGATCGACTGAAGCTTCGTTATTGTAAGTGTGTTTTTTTATGTATATTGATCATTAAAACGTTTTTCTATGGAGAGAACTATGGCTTGTCTTTCTATCCACATGGTTTGAGGAAATGTGAATACTGCAATATAACGATCCATTGTGGGTACTCCACGAATTTGCCAGTTGATTTGACTCTGAGTGGGAGAAAGCTGAACCAGTCGGATAATATCTGTGAGAAGGAATACAGCAATTGGACGAGTTGATAAGCATTCAGTGATATTAAGTGCATGTGACCCTCTGTAATTTAAAGGGTCCATATGATGAGGTGAGCAGCCAATTTTACCATTGGTGGTGGTCCCCCTGGCACTAAGTCACTTTACGCATGATCTGACTGTATACCAATGAAGATTCCTCACGTGGATTTTTTGACATGCAAGCTATTTTTGGACTTTTAATTAATATTTATTTTAATACGTTAGTAATTATTTTAATTTAGTTAGAGCGCTGTACCATCTGTTTGATATATGAGTGCTGCCAGCATTGCTGCAGAGGTTGAAGGTGTGGGGGGTCAGCCTGTTAGTGCTCAGACCATATGCCACACACTGCATCAAATCAGTCTGCATGGCTGTCGCCCCAGAAGAAAGCCTCTTCTAAAGATAATGCATAAGAAATCCTGCATAGTTTGCTGAAGACAAGTAGACTAAGGACATGGATTACTGGAACCATGTACTGTGGTCTGATGAGACCAAGATAAACTTATTTTGTTCAGATGGTGTCAAGCGTGTGTGGAGGAAACCAGGTGAGGAGTACAAAGACATGTGTGTCTTGCTTACAGTCAAGCATGGTGGTGGGAGTGTCATGGTCTAGGGCTGCATGAGTGCTGCTGGCACTGGGGAGCTACAGTTCATTGATGCAACCATGAATGCCAACATGTACTGTGACATACTGAAGCAGAGCATGATCCCTTTGGAGACTGGGCCGCAGGGCAGTATTCCAACATGATAACAACCCCAAACACACCTCCAAGACAACCACTGCCTTGCTAAGGAAGCTGAGGGTAAAGGTGATGAACTGGCCAAGCATGTCTCCAAACCTAAACCCTATTGAGCATCTATGGGGCATCCTCAAATGAAAGGTGGAGGAGCGCAAGGTCTCTTAATATCCACCAGCTCTGTGATGTCATCATGGAGGAGTGGAAGAGGACTCCAGTGGCAACCTGGGAAGCTCTGGTTAACTCCATGCCCAAGAGGGATAATAATGGTGGCCACACAAAATATTGACACTTTGAGCCCAATTTGAACATTTATTTGTAAAAGGTTGTAAAAAACATTTATCATTTTCCTTCCACTTCACAATTATGTGCCACTTTGTGTTGGTCTATCACATAAATCCCAATAAAATACATTTATGTTTTTGGTTGTAACATGACAAAATGTGTAAATTTTTAAAGGGTATGAATACTTTTTCAAGGCATTGTAGGTGCTAGGATTCGTGCATTATAGTTTTTGGTTTCTCTGCTTAACAGAGGAGCAGCTAGGTAAATTGAATTGCTGTCTGCTTATCAGAGAGCTGTGATCAGCTAGTGTAATCTGCTCAGAGTGTTCTGGTGCTGCTCATATCGTCTTGAAGTTTCACACTGTCCTAGCAACTATGGAAATTGCTGGAGAGTTGGTGGAAACCAAGCATGAATATTCATACAGGCATGCTGGGTGCCTGCAGGGCCATCATTCTGTACTGGTGGTAGCACGGTGATACCTGACCTGCCCTTTGTCACATACTGGTAGAAGCAGTCGATTCTGACCTGTCATTTGTCAAATATTAGTTTTTCAATACATCTAGGGTTGCAGGTTTCTTGTATGTAATTTAGCCGCTGTACACTCTAAGCAGCTTGCCTGAAATTCAGCTTCAAAGTTTTGGAATGGCCTTGAGTCTATAGTCTTGGATAAGTTTGCAAATGTGTGGGATGATCTCAGAAATGTAAGGCATGCAAGACTTAATAGGAATTAGAATTAGAAAGAAAAATACAGAAAGTTAAGAGTTTAATTGATACCTTTCTTGGTTCACTCAAACTATTAAAGTGTAACTCAAGGCAAATTTTTTTTGGTGTTTTGTTTGACTTTTGGCTAGAATTGTGAAAGCGTTAGCATGAGCACTGTCACTGAAGCTGAAAGTTATCGGAAAATTCAAAATTTTGAGTTGCCACCATAATAGGAATAGATAGGAAATCTTCATATTGAGAAACCTGTTCCAGTAACAACTGTCTAGAGAAATTTCCCTCAATTATGAGAAATGTCCTCTTCCTGTAGTACTGGGATAGGAAATGAACATACATTTCCCCAATGGAATACTGATGGCAAAATAAAATGGGGTTTTAGCCCCTGCCTACTTTTATCCTATTTATTAAATGTTGACTTTGGATAAACTTTAGGGCCTCATGCACACAGGGCGTAAAAATACTGCTTTTAGGGGTGATTGATGATTTTATTATCAGCCTTTAAATGCCCCTCTATGTTAGCCTATGTGTCCATGCACACATAGGTGTTTACAGGCATATTAGAAGAGGAACATATAGAGGCTGAAAAAATACCCCATCATTTGCACGTTCAGGACAAGACCGTTTGAGCAGAAAAAACATTTGACACGCCTAAATGCCTGTAAACGCATGTAAATGTGCCTAAATGCTAGGCATGTTACACGCTTATTAATTTCAATGGCTAGAATACATTAACCACTTCAGCCCCAGACCATTTTGCTGGCCAAAGACTGGGCCACTTTTTGCGATTCGGCACTGCGTCGCTTTAACTGACAATTAAGCGGTCATGCGACGTGGCTCCAAAACAAAATTGACGTCCTTTTTTCCCCACAAATAGAGCTTTCTTTTGCTGGTATTTGATCACCACTGCGGTTTTTATTTTTTGCGCTATAAACAAAAATAGAGCGACAATTTTGAAAAAAACACATTCTTTTTTACTTTTTGTGATAATAAATATCCCCCAAAAATATATATAAAAAACATTTTTTTCCCTCAGTTTAGGCCGATACGTATTCTTCTACATATTTTTGGTAAAAAAAAATTGCAATAAGCGATTATTGATTGGTTTGCGCAAAAGTTATAGCGTTTACAATATAGGGGATAGTTTTATGGCATTTTTATTAATCTTTTTTTTTTTTACTAGTAATGGCGGCAATCAGCGATTTTTATTGTGATTGCGACATTATGGCAGACACATCGGACATTTTTGACACATTTTTGGGACCATTGTCATTTATACAGCAATCACTGCTATATAAATGAAGTGATTCCTGTGTAAATGACACTGGCAGTGAAGGGGTTAACCAGTGGGTGGCAGTGTAGGGGTTAAGTGTTCCTAGGGGTGTGTTACTAACTGTTGGGGGCTGGGCTTTAATTTAGTGAACACTGATCTCTGCTCCAATCACATGGAGCAGAAATCAGCGTCACTAGTTGCTAGGCAGAATAGAGAGATGCTGTTTACAACGGCATTTCTCCGTTCAGCCGCCCCGTGAGACGATCACGGGTATGCCCGCGGCGATGAAGTCCGCGGGACCCGCAACCGGACTCGTGAGGGTCCCGACCAGCACGTGAGCGTGCCGCCGGTGGTGCGCTCGTGATGGAAGGGCGGAAAATTTAAAGGGACATACAGGTACGCCCATTTGCCTGCCCGTGCTATTCTGCCGATGTACATCGGCGTGCACTGGTCGGGAACCGGTTAAAGCAGCTTTAAACCCAAAAGCAAACACATTTGGTTGGCTGAATTTGTTTCCTTTTTTTGGGCTTTCTTTTCCTTCTTCTTCTATTTTCATCTCGTGATCCAGGAAGTAGGTTTGTTGTTTTTCAACAGAAAAGCTATGTAGCAGTTACAGGGATGAGACAGACCCTTGGACACTGGAAGGTGTGCCTAAAATGATCAGCTTTTATTTATTTATGTAAAACCTTTATCCCAAAAACTGTTTGCTGTAACTGATTCTAAAGTATTAGCTGTAGTTCAGCTTAATTTGTTTGCTATATTTAAATCTCCCAGTACTAACACTTCCCCTGCCCTCAGACTGACAATGCTGCTGTCCAAATCTGCCCCCTGTGCTCATTCATCCAGAATCCTAATACAGGAAGTGTGCTAGCTAGTTCACCAGTGGAAAACAGAGGGGGAAAAATCTTAAAAAGAAAAGTAATACAGCTACTACATCTAATGGTAAACTGCTATATATTAAATGTTTGGGTTTGGGTTTAATACTGCTTTATTATTCTGGCCAATGGAATTAATGAATGTCTAAATGCTTGATGTGCCTAAATGCGTTTGCAAAATGCAGTTTAGTCATGTTTTCTCTGGCCAGGAGAAAAAGGCGTTCAGAATAGCCCAATGTGCACGAGGCCTTTAGAAACATGTTTAATTGTTTGTTGATGATAAAACATTGTTTAAAGTTTTATCATCAGGCATGATAATTCTTAAAGTGTTTGTTAACCCACATGTGCATCACTGCCAGCCCCTCTATTATATGCAGGCATAGCACACTCTATAAGGCTAGGTTCACACTATTGCGATGCGGGAACGCCGCGAATCCGCGGCGTTTTCCCGCATCGCATACCTCCCGCCGGCAGTTCACACTGCCCTATGCGGACGGCTGGGAGTGTCAATGTTATGTTAATGACACCCCCAGATCCGTCGGCATATCGCAGTGCGATCTGCCGACTCGCACAGGAATCGGATCGCATGGTGTGAACCCCCATGCGATCCGATTCCGTTGCGGACCCAAAAAAGGGTCCTGTGCGAGTTTGCTGCGGGACAGCTGCGAGTTCAGCCATACTATCTGTATGGCTGAACTCGCAGTGCTACGGAGATCGGATGTGATTTGCTGTGCGAATCACATCCGGATCTCCCCCCGCAGCAGTGTGAACCCAGCCTAAGTCTTTTATAAAAATGAGCCTTGTAAATACCAATTTAGGGGGATCTTTAGGCTAGTCACATGACTCGCGGCTGCTCTACAGCTCTGATGGATGGCTTCTGCAGGAGGGGCCAAGATCTCCCTCTAACGTTAGCTGGGGAGATCAAATGGCTGCTCAGCCCCTTCGGCAGTAGCCCTGGAGACTGGCCCACGAGTCACATGACCGGCCTGAAGATCGTGCTAAAACTATATTTACAAGCCTCGTTTTTATAAAATGTATACAGTGTGCTATGCCTGCCTATAATAGAGGAGCTGGCAGTGAACATTTGTAAAAGTTTATTTGTACTAATAAATCGGAAACAGTGCAGCGCTAGAAACCAAATGTTTTCTAGCACTGCACTGTTTCCCCTTTATTCATTCACGCAATTTTTGTTAAGATTGTAGTGCTGGCTACTATTGTTTATTTATGTGTCTAGTATTTTATATTAATTCCTTATTTGTACTAATAGCGGTGGGGATAGGGGGGCGGAGACAGAGACACAGAGCTGACAGGCAGGGAAGGGGGAGTGAGGGGAAGAGAGGATTGCTGAGAGCTGAGAGCAGGGCTGCAGATGATGGAGGGACGTACTCTGACCACAATGGTCAGGGCTCAGCAGCCATGATTATTGTGGTCAGTGCAGAGAGGGGGATACAGGAAGTGTCAGGATCAGGCAGGTTTTTTTTACAGTTTAGAGAGGGGCAGATTACACAGTATAAGCACTGTGCTGTTTAATCTGCTTTAAGGGACCAGGATTTGTAATTTTTTGGGGGGGCTGACAAACACATAAAGTAGAAACCTAATGTATTTTGCACCTTTAATAACTTGAAACTATTGAAATTAATAAAAAAAAAATATCACCCTAGTGAAAGTTAAAATAAATAGGCAGCTTTTACTAAAACCTTCATTCCCAAGCTGTCTCCTGCAGTAATTTCTTTCTGCTACTAGATGCTATTATTGTTTTTAATTAAAGTGTTTGGCTTTGTTTGTTTTTTTTGTTTTTTGTTTTTTATAACAAACAGGCTTATACTTACCTGTTCTGTGCAATGGAATTGTACAGAACAGCCTCGAACCTCCACTCTCAGGTCCTCCACCGGCGCTCCTTGGCCTCCTCTGCCTCAGCAAAGCCATTGAGACCAGGAAGTGAGGGGAGAGAAGAGCTGCAAACGTGCACAGCGCTGCATTGAGTAAGGGCCCAGGTAAGTAAAATGGGGGGCCAGGGGGAATACTGATGCCTAAGGAATGCAATAAGGTAAAAATTGTTTAGGCTTTAGAACCACTTCAAAGATTAACTCCACTTTCGTGGTAATAAAAAATGAGCTAATAAAACAAAATGATATAATGTATACAATTGCAAATCAAGTTGTTTTGTTATTGAATGTTATTAAAACTGATCTTTCCTTTTCAATCTGCAGTTCTGTAACTTTTTTAAAATGCAATGCAATATGGTTATTTGGAGGCATTCTGTAAACATACTGTGTACAAAACTCCTACAGAAATGTCATTTTGTGCTTGTGTGATTGGCTCACTGATTTTCCTAGAAGTCTGCGATACAAGTCACATTTTTGGCATGCCCTGCAACAAAAATTACATTTTTGATGAGATACTCCCAATTGGAAATCATGTCTAAAGGGATGCAGACCAGGAAATTTCATTCCCATACATACATACAGTTTCATTCCTTCAGAATAACAAAAGGTAGGAATCTGCGACAAAGTTTGTTAAAATCCTTGCAATGCATATTGAACCACCCAGAGGAGAATGATTTTAATTTTTCAGTTTTTTGAGAAAGCACTGTGCCTAGCACAAAACATGTCAGAATAGAACTTGTTCCTATTGGTAATTTTAATAAAGGAAGAACATTGTTATTCATCTTGGTGTGTTCCATTCGTGTTGTTGGTGCAATTAATTGCTTCAGTGGGAACAAGCCAAACCAGCACCTGAGATGTGATTGTGGACTATGTAGCTTGATTTAGTCTGGAGCAGCATGTTAAAACATTTGAGGTTTTGATAAATGCTTTTCACTTTTGGTAGTGTTTATTCTACTTTTGCTTACTGTCTATTTTGTAATACCTTTTCTATAAATATTATATATTTTTTAATATCATTAAAGAATATGTCAACCCAAAATGTCATATTCCTGATATGTGCCTGTTGTGCCATGTGCTTGTAAAAAAAATATCCTGTTATCTTTGTAATTCCTGCCAGTCACTTTGCTTTCTTATTAAAAACTGACCACATTAGATGGGAGAGCACAGCATTGTCGGTTTTCTAGCTGTACTGAGAACTCAGCCTGTTCTCCTCCAATGATCTGACTTTTTCTGACAACTTAAATGTATTTTATTGGTATTTTATGTGATAGGCCAACACAAAATTACACATAATTGTGAAGGAGGAAGGAAAATGATAAATTGTTTTCAAAATTTTTTACAAATTAATATGTGAAAAGTGTGGAGTGCATTTGTATTCAGCCCCCCTGAGTCACAACTTTGTAGAACCACCTTCTGCTACAATTACAGCTGCAAGTCTTTTTGGGGATGTCTCTATCAGCTTTGCACATATAGAGAGTGGGCAATCCCTAATACTTCTATTAGGATGTAAACCACTCTACCTTAAAGAAGTGTATCTTGTGATCTATTATTCTAACACACCAAACTAATGACTAAATAAACCATAAGGCATTACTTATAACTAAATACAGTAAACATATATATTGCCCCTCATAGGTTATGAACCAAAAGGAAAAAATGTACAATTCTAAGTCAGCAATTCAAAAACAAGAAACATATAAAGTAGAATCAAACAGTACTGAAAATGTATGTGATAACATAAAGTCCATTAAAAGTCCAACTGGAGAAACACCCTGTGTAGAAGGGATCTATTCAATCGTAAAACGTTTCAATCAACGTGAAGTAAAACCAGGTGCACCTCCACCAGACAAGTAATAATAGCCCCTTACCAGACGTCCCGGTAGGGAGCGCTTAATCACAAAATGGGTCTGAAGATGGATCAAACTTGAGCCCTCCAAATGGAACACTTTTACGTAGGGCAGGTTAGGAGATACGCCAGTCATAAACCATCCAGCAGGGGAAAAACGCTGTTTGAAGCGGGACTCAGATGTGTAGCATTGTAGGATCAAGGAAGGTTCACCATAGGGAGGAAAAGATGCTCCAAATAGTGTAAAATCATTTATTAAAACAAAAATATAAAACAAGAGATGCACTTACAAACATGAAAGAACATCGGGCATATCATCAAACTGGGCAAGCGTCGGCCGATCGCGAACACCAATCGATATCCCTTCTGGTACCAGTTCACATGAGGCAAGTCAGCGTGTCACGCCACCCAACGCGTTTCGTGAAAAATTCACGTCGTCTGGGGTATGGGTGACACGCCATATTGCCTCCATTATATAGTGAATGTTGGAACAAGCCACCTCCTCCGTTGTGTGAGAGCCTGTTTCACTTCCGGGATCAAAGGACCAGGCCTCACTCTCATATCCAATAGAGTGAGAGCCTGTTTCACTTCCGGGATCAAAGGACCAGGCCTCACTCTCATATCCAATAGAGTGAGAGCCTGTTTCACTTCCGGGATCAAAGGACCAGGCCTCACTCTCATATCCAATAGAGTGAGAGCCTATTTCACTTCCGGGATCAAAGAGCCAGGCCTCACTCTCATATCCAATAGAGTGCAAGGTCAGAGAGCCAAGGCGGCGGAAATGATCCATGCAATCACCCGCCCCTCCCTGTTTACGACTGTAAAACGACGCTCCTTACAACGGCGTGACAACACGCCGTACATAACGAGCGGATGACGCCACATCGTACGTCACGAGCGGATGACAACACGTCGTACGTAGCGAGCGGATGGACGGCGCACATCACCCACTACAAGGAAGTATGTGCGCTCCATCTGATGCCAAGTCTCGCTTTCAATACAATGTACGTAACGAGCGGATGACAACACACCGTATGTAGCGGGCGGATGGGCGGCGCACATCACCCCCTGCAGGGAAGTGTGTGCGTTTCATCTGGTGCCATGTCTCGCTTTCAATACAGTGTAGTCGTGGCTCCAGACCTCCATAGCAAATAAATCTTCCTCCATATCACGAAGGAGGAAGAATAAAGAATTATATATATATATACCTCAAATGAAATTAAATTAAAAAGGGAGGAGGGGACAAGTCCAACCACAAAATTAAAAATGATTAACACTTAATAATCAAAAATGGATAAAACATACAAGGCACTTTGTAATACATGGCTAACTCAATATGTGGTTAAACACTTCATAATATTAAGATAGCGGTATTAACTAAACTACAAAGTTCACCCACAGCAAAAAGTGAAAGGGGCATACACAACTGTATTATGTAGAACTCAATACATTATGAGAAAAAAGATGAGAAAAAAGATATTTCTCTCTCAAAATGGAAAGAATGGGAGCTTACAAGAAAAACCATCAAACGCTACATTGAGGTAGAAAAATCCACAAATATCCAGATCCCACAATGTCTGATGGAAAAAGTCATAAATGCTTTACGTCTGTGCCTAGAACACTGGCAGGAACAACACGTTAAGCATTATTAATAAACGCATTAACGTCTGTATCTGTGTTCATACCGTAAGGGGTGTAAGTTTTTAGTCTATGGATCCACGACATCTCCAGCCGTGAGATCTCTCTGACCAGAGCTCCCCCCCTCCAGTGGGGTTTGTACTTATCAATCCCCATGTACAAGGTGTTAGACGGATCCCTTCCATGTTTCTCGTCATAATGTCTAGAAAGGGGATGTTTGTCAAAACCCCGTTTAATGTTGGCGATATGCTCATTCAATCTGACCTTGAGGGCTCTCTTAGTTCTCCCCACGTACTGAAGCCCACAAGGACATTGGATGAGATAAACCACTGCTTCTGACGAGCATGTGATGAACGGCTCCACTATATACCTACTCTGGGTGCTGGTGGAGACGAATTCAAGGATTTTAGAATTTTTGTTCTTATTATAGGAGCACACCTGACAATTCCTACACCTATAGAACCCTTTGAGGTTCTGAAAGAAGCATCTGTCCTTCACAGGGGGGTTCTGTACACTAGGAGCAATCATATTGCCTAGTGAAGAGACTCCTTTAAAAATTACTCTAGGGAGGGTATTTTTAATCTCAGCACCCAGGCACTTTCTGACCCCGAAAAACGGCTTTTGGATAAGGGTCTGAAATTTGCTCCACCAAGATGTCTGAGCAAATTTCAGACCTACATGGACATACACAAGTTTGTACGCAGATTAAACATCAAGCGGTACATGTTGGGTAACCCCATTCAGGAGAATAATAGGTCGAGTCCGGTCTTTCAACATTCCGGCCTTGCCAATGCATCCCTTTTCAATCCCCCAGGGACACTGGCTCCTAGTATCAAAGTCTTTAGGGATCTAGTACTTAAGGATTTGGATGGGATGAAAGTAAAGAAATGCAAACTTCGGGGTGATCTGCAGAAGGGTTTGGATTCCCTCTGCAACAATAAGTCCCTTGTCATCAGACCTGCAGATAAAGGGGGCGGCATTGCCATCCTGGACAGGTGCGACTATCTCAAAGAGTTGCATCGCATTACTGATGACAGGGAGACTTATTCCCTGCTTAGCAGGGATCCAGTGATTAAATACAAAAAGGAATTAACAGGGATTGTAGATGAGGGCTTCCGTAAAGGGATCCTTACGGACAAGGAAAAATCTTTCCTTATACCTATGGCCCCTAGAACCCCAGTTATCTATTATCTCCCGAAGCTACATAAGAGTACTACCTGCCCCCCTGGTCGCCCTATTGTTAGCGGTATAGACTCGGTGACGTCCAGGGTGGGCAGGTATATAGACTTTTTTCTTCAGCCACTTGTGAAGAAAATCCCATCATACGTGAGGGATACCAAGCAAATCCTTAATATGTTAAACTCCTACAAACCAACCCCAGGCTTATGGCTCGTGACAGCCGACGTCACATCACTTTACACC
The DNA here is from genome assembly GCF_037356315.1 of Lithobates pipiens. Lineage (NCBI taxonomy): Eukaryota > Metazoa > Chordata > Amphibia > Anura > Ranidae > Lithobates > Lithobates pipiens. Next base: position 472,368,104 of record NW_027507758.1, on the reverse strand, counting down.
ATTATTCCCCATGAATTGGGTTTTGAAGCCGCCAGGGTTTATTTGGAGCGAGACTCTGGTTTAACACAGATCCAGATTGATTTCATTTTGGCCCTTTTAGATTTTGCAGCCAAGCACAATTATTTCTGGTTCGACAACCAGTTTTATCGTCAAGACAAAGGGGTTGCCATGGGGGCCAAATATGCCCCCAGTTTGGCTAACTTATTTATGGCCAAATGGGAGGAGGATGTCATCGATTCTCCCAGACGACCGGAGATAGTGCTGTGGGCACGATATATTGATGACGTCCTCCTCCTGTGGGATGGTGACGAACATGAACTCCATGCCTTTATGGAAGGGCTAAATAACAACTCGAGAGGCATCAAATTTAGCTATGAAGCCAGCCAGGAAGGTGTGAACTTTCTAGATTTAAACATCAAGGTTAATAGTGAGAGTTTTGTTACCTCCACCTTCTTCAAATCCACAGATAGGAATTCCTATATTCCTATGGGCAGCTGTCACTTGGACTCCTGGTTAAGGTCGGTCCCTTTGGGACAGTACCTACGCATAAGGAGAAACTGTTCTGACACCAACAAGTTTGATGAGCAAGCCAAGTTACTATCTCAGCGGTTTTCGGAGAAAGGCTACGCGGCAGACCTGTTGACCGAGGCTTATACAAAAGCACGGGAGAGAGACAGATCTACCTTGCTGGCAGATAGGGAGAGTGAGGCCGATGCCAATCAGTCTTTATTACCCTTCGTTACTACCTTCTCGATGCAACATCAGAAGGTTAAACAGCTGATCCGTAGACACTGGCATATTTTGACCAATGACCAAACTCTTGGAACTATCCTACCGGAAGTCCCTAGAGTAATTTTTAAAGGAGTCTCTTCACTAGGCAATATGATTGCTCCTAGTGTACAGAACCCCCCTGTGAAGGACAGATGCTTCTTTCAGAACCTCAAAGGGTTCTATAGGTGTAGGAATTGTCAGGTGTGCTCCTATAATAAGAACAAAAATTCTAAAATCCTTGAATTCGTCTCCACCAGCACCCAGAGTAGGTATATAGTGGAGCCGTTCATCACATGCTCGTCAGAAGCAGTGGTTTATCTCATCCAATGTCCTTGTGGGCTTCAGTACGTGGGGAGAACTAAGAGAGCCCTCAAGGTCAGATTGAATGAGCATATCGCCAACATTAAACGGGGTTTTGACAAACATCCCCTTTCTAGACATTATGACGAGAAACATGGAAGGGATCCGTCTAACACCTTGTACATGGGGATTGATAAGTACAAACCCCACTGGAGGGGGGGAGCTCTGGTCAGAGAGATCTCACGGCTGGAGATGTCGTGGATCCATAGACTAAAAACTTACACCCCTTACGGTATGAACACAGATACAGACGTTAATGCGTTTATTAATAATGCTTAACGTGTTGTTCCTGCCAGTGTTCTAGGCACAGACGTAAAGCATTTATGACTTTTTCCATCAGACATTGTGGGATCTGGATATTTGTGGATTTTTCTACCTCAATGTAGCGTTTGATGGTTTTTCTTGTAAGCTCCCATTCTTTCCATTTTGAGAGAGAAATATCTTTTTTCTCATCTTTTTTCTCATAATGTATTGAGTTCTACATAATACAGTTGTGTATGCCCCTTTCACTTTTTGCTGTGGGTGAACTTTGTAGTTTAGTTAATACCGCTATCTTAATATTATGAAGTGTTTAACCACATATTGAGTTAGCCATGTATTACAAAGTGCCTTGTATGTTTTATCCATTTTTGATTATTAAGTGTTAATCATTTTTAATTTTGTGGTTGGACTTGTCCCCTCCTCCCTTTTTAATTTAATTTCATTTGAGGTATATATATATATATAATTCTTTATTCTTCCTCCTTCGTGATATGGAGGAAGATTTATTTGCTATGGAGGTCTGGAGCCACGACTACACTGTATTGAAAGCGAGACATGGCACCAGATGAAACGCACACACTTCCCTGCAGGGGGTGATGTGCGCCGCCCATCCGCCCGCTACGTACGGTGTGTTGTCATCCACTCGTTACGTACATTGTATTGAAAGCGAGACTTGGCATCAGATGGAGCGTACATACTTCCTTGTAGTGGGTGATGTGCGCCGTCCATCCGCTCGCTACGTACGACGTGTTGTCATCCGCTCGTGACGTACGATGTGGCGTCATCCGCTCGTTATGTACGGCGTGTTGTCACGCCGTTGTAAGGAGCGTCGTTTTACAGTCGTAAACAGGGAGGGGCGGGTGATTGCATGGATCATTTCCGCCGCCTTGGCTCTCTGACCTTGCACTCTATTGGATATGAGAGTGAGGCCTGGCTCTTTGATCCCGGAAGTGAAATAGGCTCTCACTCTATTGGATATGAGAGTGAGGCCTGGTCCTTTGATCCCGGAAGTGAAACAGGCTCTCACTCTATTGGATATGAGAGTGAGGCCTGGTCCTTTGATCCCGGAAGTGAAACAGGCTCTCACTCTATTGGATATGAGAGTGAGGCCTGGTCCTTTGATCCCGGAAGTGAAACAGGCTCTCACACAACGGAGGAGGTGGCTTGTTCCAACATTCACTATATAATGGAGGCAATATGGCGTGTCACCCATACCCCAGACGACGTGAATTTTTCACGAAACGCGTTGGGTGGCGTGACACGCTGACTTGCCTCATGTGAACTGGTACCAGAAGGGATATCGATTGGTGTTCGCGATCGGCCGACGCTTGCCCAGTTTGATGATATGCCCGATGTTCTTTCATGTTTGTAAGTGCATCTCTTGTTTTATATTTTTGTTTTAATAAATGATTTTACACTATTTGGAGCATCTTTTCCTCCCTATGGTGAACCTTCCTTGATCCTACAATGCTACACATCTGAGTCCCGCTTCAAACAGCGTTTTTCCCCTGCTGGATGGTTTATGACTGGCGTATCTCCTAACCTGCCCTACGTAAAAGTGTTCCATTTGGAGGGCTCAAGTTTGATCCATCTTCAGACCCATTTTGTGATTAAGCGCTCCCTACCGGGACGTCTGGTAAGGGGCTATTATTACTTGTCTGGTGGAGGTGCACCTGGTTTTACTTCACGTTGATTGAAACGTTTTACGATTGAATAGATCCCTTCTACACAGGGTGTTTCTCCAGTTGGACTTTTAATGGACTTTATGTTATCACATACATTTTCAGTACTGTTTGATTCTACTTTATATGTTTCTTGTTTTTGAATTGCTGACTTAGAATTGTACATTTTTTCCTTTTGGTTCATAACCTATGAGGGGCAATATATATGTTTACTGTATTTAGTTATAAGTAATGCCTTATGGTTTATTTAGTCATTAGTTTGGTGTGTTAGAATAATAGATCACAAGATACACTTCTTTAAGGTAGAGTGGTTTACATCCTAATAGAAGTATTAGGGATTGCGCAGTTCTCCTCTTTTTCTTTGTTTTTATATGTATATTTCACTTTGGGTATATATTAGAATTGCTGCATCACACATTTTCGTTAAGTATACACTGTAGCGCAGATTTCCTCTTCCTTTTTTCTCACATATAGAGAGTGACATTTTGCCCATTCTTCTTTGCAAAATAGCTCAAGCTCTGTCAGATTGGATGAAGAACATTTGTAAACAGCAACTTTCAAGTCCTGTCACAGATTCTCTATTGGATTTAGGTATGGACTTTGACTGGGCGATTCTAACACATGGATATGCCTTGATCTCTAAACCATTCCATTGTAGCTCTGGCTGTATATTTAGGGTCGTTGTCTTGCTGGAAGGTGAACCATCACCCTAGTCTAAAGTCTTTTGCAGACTCTATCAGGTTTTCTTCTAAGATTGCCCTGTATTTGGCTCCATCCATCTTCCCTTCAACTCTGGCCAGCTTCCCTGTTACTGCTGAAGAAAAAGCATCCCCACAACATGATTCTGCCACCATCATGTTTCACAGTGTGCTCAGGGTTATGTGCAGTGTTAGTTTTCTGCCACACATAGCATTTTGTTTTTAGACCAAAAAGTTAAATTTTGGTCTCATCTGACCAGAGCACCTTCTTCCACATGTTTGCTGTGTCTCCCACGTGTCTTCTCGCAAAATACAAACAGGAATTCTTATGGCTTTCTTTCAACAATGGCTTTCTTCTTGCCACTCTTCCATAAAGGCCAGATGCACGACTAATAGTTGTCCTGTGGACAGATTGTCCCACCTGAGCTGTGGATCTCTGCAGCTCCCCCAGAATTACCATGGGCCTCTTGGCCGCTTCTCTAATTAATGCTCTCCTTGCCTGGCCTGTCAGTTTAGGTGGACAGCCATGTCTTGGTAAGTTTGCAGTTGTGCCATACTCCTTTCCATTTTCCATTTTTGGATGATGGATTTGAACAGTGCTCCATGAGATGTTCAAAGCTTGAGATATTTTTTTATAACCTAACCCTGCTTTAAACTTCTCCACAAGTTTATCTCTGATGTGTCTGGTGTGTTTCTTGGCCTTCGTGACCCTGTTTTTCACTGAGGTTCTCTAACAAACCTCAGAGGGCTTCACAGAACTGCTGTATTTATAATGAGATTACACACAGGTAGACTCTATTTACTAATTAGGTGACTTCGGAAGGCAATTCCACTAGATTTTAGTTAGGGTATCACAGTAAAGGGGGCTGAATACAAATGCAGTGTGAATTAGGTGACTTCTAAAGGCAATTGGTTTCACTGAATTTTAGTAAGGCTACTTTCACACTGGGGCGGCGGGCACCGGCGGTAAAGCGGTGCTATTTTTAGCACCGCTTTACTGTTGTTTTAGCGGCGCTATTCAGCCGCTAGCGGGGCATTTTTAACCCCTGCTAGCGGCCGGAAAAGGGTTAAAACCGCCCACAAAGTGCCGCTTTGCTGGCGGGTTTGTGGCGCTGCCCCTTTGTTTTCATTCACCACTCCTAAAGCGCTGCAATGATGCGGCTTGCAGGACTTTTTTGACCGTCCTGCAAGCGCACGCTCCAGTGTGAAAGCCCTCGGGGCTCTTTCAGGGCGTGTTGCAGGAGCTATTTCTAGCACTATAGCGTCTGCAAAGTGCCTCAATGTGAAAGTAGCCTTTGGGGTATTACAGTAAAGGGGGCTGAATACAAATGCACACCACACTTTTTAGATATTTCTTTGTAAAAAAAAATTAAGAGCCATTTATCATTTTCCTTCCACTTCACAATTATGTGCCACTTTGTGTTGGTCTATCATATAAAATCTCCAAAAAAAAACATTGACGTTTTTGGTTGTAACATGACAAAATGAGGAAAATGTCAAGGGGTATGAATACTTTTTCAAGACACTGTATGTATATATTTTTTTTCTTTGAGGTTGGGGGGATTTCTGAAAGCTAGACGTCTGCTTTAAGTTAGTTGGTAAAAGTTATGTGACTAACACAGTACAACATTCTGCTACTACTATTGTTGGCTAGAAGTTTGGAGTCTGTGCTTTCTGCCAAAGTGGGTTCTACTAAATAATAACTACTGACTGAGCCCACATTTTGGCACTTTGTGCTTTATTTATTTTTTTCGAGGCTATTAAATTCAGCATATAAATAGTAAATGTGCTTTACATTTTGCAGAGACATGTTTACATTTGTTCCCTTGAGCGGTTATGCTAACTTTTTTATACGTGTAATTCAAGCAGGTGCCCAATTTTTTGTAGAAGACTATAAATATATACTGTATATTTACAACCTTTCAAAAGGACACGTTATTTATGTTTTCAAGCAGGCTGGTTCAGAAAAATCTATTTATTTGATGTTGGAAAAACATCCAGCTGATAGTTGAGGAAGGATCCCAGAAAAAACAAGCTTACCAGGACATTAAAAACAAATACATCCCTGAAAACGACAGTACAAAAAAACTCCTGTTTCTTTATTAGCACCATGATTTGCTTTAAAACCTATACCTGGGCAAAGCTTAACACCCCTCCAACCCCCCTCACCCATTCAGCTTTCTTTTTAACCATCTAAGCTTCGTGCATGTCCCTCGCTGGCACATGTTTCTGGGTGCACCGGTAACTCAAAGCTGCAGATGTATCTGCATTGACAGGTCCCGGCCTAACCCTTCTTGCTGATATATTTGCTGTAGACTTCTCTTCTCGATCTTGAGAGAAATTCTCCTTCTGGACAACCAGTAGGAAGGGTCCACATCATATAGGCAGTGACGTGAATACCCAGTCAGGACCTACTGTAAACAGAAGAAGAGAGTAGACTCAGGAATAGAACATCACATGACTATGGGTTTAGGTAAGTTAAAGTGGTTGTAAACCCTCACATATACCCAGTGAAGTGAATAGCCTCACGTGATACATAGAGATAAAACAAATCCTCCTGCATAGACTTTACTTGTTTATCTGCAGTCTTCTGCTCTCTACACTTTTTTGAATGTGCAGATCATGTTAAAAATCTTTCTTCCTCTTTCAGCAACACATAGGGGTGGGTGTGGAGTCTGGGCTTACACTGTGTGTGAACTAAATGGAGGAAAGGGACACCTTCCATCCACAGAGGAACAAAGAAACATGCAGAGCTGTAGTCTGAATAGACAAGCTCTCTGCTAATCTCCCTCTAAGCACCGTCTCTGACACAAATTTTCAGCTACTGTTATCTAATTTGTCAGAGAACTTGTCAGAAGTGACTCATAATAACAGAGAAACCAAAGCACCAAAGAGAAACAACGCTCAGATCTTTGGAGAGAGATATGTAAACACTGCAGATATATGTGCTTAGTTTAAAGGGGTTGTAAAGGTAAATGTTTTTTCACCTTAATGCATTCTATGCATTAAGGTGAAAAAACATCTGACAATGCCGGACAGTGCTGTCAATCACATCCAATGATGTGGCGCGCCGGGGGGCGGGGCCGTGTGATACAGCGAGCGGCTACAGCCGCCGGCTGTATCACGGGAGTGCGCCCACAGGTGCTTCTCACCATGCGAGGGAGCTCGCATGAACGTGAGAAGTACCTGAGGGAAGAAGCAGAGACAGCCGCCGAGGGACCCCAGAAGAGCAGGTTCGGGGCCACTCTGTGCAAAACGAGCTGCACAGTGGAGGTAAGTATAACATGTTTGTTATTTTAAGAAAAAAAAAAATACCTTTACAATCCCTTTAACTTTCATAAATAAGGTTTACAAACACTTTAAATAGGAATGTAGATTGTTTTTTATTTATTTTCTATGGCAGCAAATAGTTATGTCGGGTAGGCTGGTTGGGCTCCTGCACCTCACCTTGACCCATCATTAGGATATGCAGCCTCATTGACCAGTAGAGAGGTGCAGGAGGCAGTATTAGGTGGGGAATATCACCTATTTCTTAGTGGAAATATGTATTTTTGGGCAATAGAGTACCCTGGGTTTTAATTCCACTGGGGCACCCTGAAAGAAAAATTAAGCTACATGTAGGCACATGATATATATTATAGTCTATTCATATCTCTATACCTTCTTCTCTATGTGCTGTTCCTTAGACTCCTTACTCCTCATGTGCCGCTCCTCAGACCTCTCAACCCTCTAAGTGCAGCTCGTTAGACCTTTTACCCTTATCCGTGCAGTTTCTAAGTCTTCTCACACTTTGCTTTCTATGGGGGCTACTCATACTACTTACCTTCTCCACTCCGTGCAGCTCTTTGTACCTCTAATGTCTTCTTCTGCAGCTACTTTCACTTCTAAACTTTGTTTTCTGTACCTTGGATCTTTTATCTGTATGCAGCTCCTCAGGTTTTCACCACCAACTGCCATGCCCTGTGCAGCTCCTCAGTCATATCATCCTTCTGTGTGAAGCCCCTAAGACTTCCCACCACCACCCCTCCCCCTTCTTCCAATGCAGCTCCTCAGATTGTCTCACCATCACCTGCCTCTCACCCCTCTATGTGCAGTCCGTCAGGTCTCTCAACCCTCTGTGGGCAGTCCCTCAGGTCTCTCACCCCTCTGTGTGCAGTCTCCCAGGCCTCCCACCCCACTGTGTGCAGTCCCTCTGGTCTCTCACCCCTTTGTGTACAGTCCTCCAGGGCTCTCACCCCTCTGTGTGCAGTCCCCCAGGCCCCTCACCCCTCTGTGTGCAGTCCCCCAGGCCCCTCACCCCTCTGTGTGCAGTCCCCCAGGCCCCTCACCCCTCTGTGTGCAGTCTCCCAGGCCTCCCACCCCACTGTGTGCAGTCCCTCTGGTCTCTCACCCCTTTGTGTACAGTCCTCCAGGGCTCTCACCCCTCTGTGTGCAGTCCCCCAGGCCCCTCACCCCTCTGTTTGCTGCCCCCCAGGCCTTCACCCCTCTGTGTGCAGTGCCACTGGTTGCTCACTCTCTGTGTGCAGCTCCTTGAACCTGTTAAATCTCTCTTCTGTGTACAGTTCCTGAGAACTCTGAGTGCAGCTCATGTGAACTCCAACCTCTCTCTCCTTTGTGTACAATTGAACCACATTCTCTTCTTTATCTGTGCTCCAGGGATCTTTCATTCTTCTACTTTGCTTACAGCTCATCATTCCTCTCACTGCTCTAGCACCTCTTCTCTTCCGAGCCTGCTATACTATTTCTTGCTCTTGCAGTTCTATTTAGTCTTGTAAGTGCATGCTTTCTTTGTTACTCTAATGCATTGCACACACGATCCGACAGCAAAACCGTGTAATTTTGTCCGAAGGCTGTTGGCTCAAACTTGTTTTGCATACACATGGTCACACAAATGTTGGCCAATAATTACGAACATAGTGATGTACTAGACGTACTAGGTGGTTTATCAGCTCTTCTGCTAATTTCATGTTAGTAGAAGTTTGGTGAGTGTTGATTTGCGCTTTTATTTTTCGTGTTTTTCGTTTAGCGCATTTTAATTCATTTCTGAACGGCCATTCGTCAACCAGCCCTGTTGCGGAATTGGAGGAGATAACGTGTTTTGCCTTGTAGTTATTGCTTTGACATTATTTTTTTGATTGAATAATGATTTGATTTGGCATATTTTCTATATTTTTGGATGCATAGAATGCACTTTTTGGTTAAGTTCTATAGGCAGATAGCATGTCTATTTTTTTTTAATGCACAATAAAAAAATTGTGGAGAATAATACTTGGCTATGTGTTTTACTTCAATTAACAGTTTTAGAGTAGGCAGTTACATTGTAAAAAATACAATGTAAAATTGACAAGGGACACCAACATAGTTATATGTTTGTTCTTAAAAACTACAAGATAATAAAAAAATTTTTTTTATATCACTAGAAAAAAAAAGCCTTTGGAAATTGTTTGCAAAAACTCCATCAGTATCACTAGCAATGCAGCTTCATTAAGAGGAAGTAAACCCCTTCAAACCACTTTGACCTACAGGTAAGCCTAGATTAAGGCTTACCTGTAGGTCCAAGCAATATCTCCTAAACCTATATGGTTTAGGAGATATTTACCCGAAAATGGGCACCGCTGTCTACGGCGCATGCGCCGTAGACAGCGGCGCGCAGGCGCACTAAATGCGGCAAGTCCAAGAATGGATTTGCCTAATTTGTCGACTCCCGTGCGCATGCGTGGGAGTGACGTCATCGCGGCTTCGCTGAATGGCAGCGGCGGAGCTGCGAGAGACGCGACTCCCGTGCGCATGCGCGGGAGTGATGTCATCGCGGCTTCGCCGCTGTCATTGGTCGGAGCTGCGAGACGCCACCAGCAAGATGGATGCGGCGGACTACAGGGATCAGCGGCGACTTCGCTGGCTCCTGTGTCAGGTAAGTGACACATAATGAGCTACTATGCGATGCATAGTAGTCCATTATGCTTTACCTTTGCAGGGAAAAAAAGAGGAAGTAAACCCATCAGGGTTTACTTCCTCTTTATTATCCCATTAAAGAAGAAGAGAATGTGTGCTGCATTTGGAGATTTCATAATTTGCCATGTCATGAATGTTACTTCTCCATTACAAACGCTAGTTTACAAGACCGACCGCTTCTGCTTCTGAGCAAGCATGTTTATACTTTGGACTTTTGTCCGACGGACGTGTGTACACACGATTGGAAAGTCCGACAACACACATTTGTTGGCGGAAAATTTGAAGACATGCTAGCCAACATTTGTTGGAGGAAAGTCCGACAACAATTCCCCGATGGAGCATATACATGGTCAGATTTTCCGCCAACAGCCTGACATCCAACATTTCCCGTCGGAAAATCTGATTGTGTGTACGGGGCTTTAGTGTTTCCCATTCTCACAATTTTCTTTTCACCATCTCTGCTATTTTACCTAATGTTCCACCTCTACCCTTTACCTTGTGCTGCATTCCACTGCTCTAGACACTGTCAATCTTCATTCTTCTGTCCTTGAACCATCTCTCAGCGTTCTAGAGAAAGAAAACAAAACAAAAAAAACCTGGCCCAGAGATAGTAGCACAGTGTACCAATAAGTTCATAGCTATGCCAGTGTTGACTTGGCGATTTAATGGAAAAGGATCCAAAAACATTGCTGGCTGCTTTTCTAGAACACCAGCCTGATGCTTGATGGTTTCAAATTCTTCCTCCTTTTCAGTGCCCCAAATGTTGGCCCAGTTCTGATAGACCTACTAAATTGATGAGCAGGGGGCCTTGCATGCTCACAAACCCCTTTCTGGTGTCTGACAATATAGTTGGTTTTTGCGTATGTGTGAGTTCTCCCATTTCCATCTGCTTTTTTCGAGGTCCTGGAATGAAGTACTTGGCGGCCTTCAAGAAGTAATACAGATCCTAATGATTTCCCAACAGGGGATGTGGTATTATTACAATTGCTTTGGATGCTTTGACAAATGTTGTCTAGTGATTTCATTACATAAATGGATTACTTTTTTAGAATAGTTTTCAGTGTGTGTGTAAATGCTCACAAATAGTTCAAGTGTCTTGAACAATTCAGCATGACTTCTAGATATATAATATGGAAGTTTGGCAGAGCACGCTACCACAAAATTATCAGTCTATGGTTGCAGTTCTGTTTTTGGAAGCTTAGAGATGAGATAATATTCTTATGGCTAATGTTTTTATCTTTTTTGGGAACCCTCCACCTAAGTTTAATTTTCAAGTTCCCACTCTTAAGTGTCTTGGAGAGTCAGTAAATACTGCTTTTTGAATTATTTTGTTTCAAAAGAATGTGAAGTGTGTAACACAGATGCCCAAAGAAAGTGAGTGTTTTGTTTAATTGTGAGAAGAGAAACATATTGGTAACCTTTTCCTTAGATAGATGGGTGGGTTTTAAACTCTGATCTCCATTTAGTGAAGGTTTCAGGGGGGCATGAATACAGTTGACTGTCCTGTGACCAGTATCTGAAATTTCCTGGGTTTCCGTATCGATCATTTATGCAAAACATTTTTTTCTGGCTATCCATTATTAAACATGCACGGCTCCATGCAGAATATTTTTTCAGTCAATTCACAGTTTTCCTGGGCACTGGTTTCTTGTTTATTCTCCTTCCAGCAAATACTGGCATGCATACATTCAAGAGACAAATCAATGATTTGCAATTTACAAAATGCTGGTTCAGCCTCATCTTGAATACATAGTTCAGATTTGGTCACCAGTCCTAAGGAGAGATGTTGAATTAGAAAGAGTGCAGCAAAGGGTAACAAAACGGATAAGAGGGATGGAGGACCTCAGCAATGAGCATCAATTACATAGATTACAGTTAATCACTGTGGTTAGGAGGCACTTACAGTAATAACAAAGGTTTATTTATTTATCATCAAAAAAAAGATATTATTATATCTTTAAAATATAAAATATAAATTATATATATAAAATATTGCACAGAATGATCCCTTACTTCCTTTTTGGCAGTCCCTTGCCGATATTGTCTGCTGCTCTTTCTTTTTCTGAGTGCCCCCTTAGCAAGCCGGGTGCTAGGAGATCAACCGTGCATGCGCTCCCAGGATGGGCTGCGTACAGTGTCCATATATATTCACAGGAGTTTGATGACAGCAGCAGGAGCATATGACTCCAACTGCTTCTGTGACACCAGGAAGTGAGAGAAGTAGTGCTGCAACTGGTTACAGTGATGGAGCGGTGAGAGCAGTTAGGTAAGTATTTAGGGATGGGGCTGGGTAGAATAGGTAGTGGGGAGTTTTTCTACCTTAACATAGAGAATGCATTAAGGAAAAAGCAACTATTTTCACTGTAGAACCAAATAAGGGGGGATATGAATTCATTGTACAATCATCAAAGGTGACTTCAGTAACTGCGATAAACTGTTATGCCGGACGACTGGAGTTTCCGGCAGACTAGGTCCAAAGGGATTAGTCAGTCAGACAATCCGATCGTGTGTGGGCTAGTCCGATCATTTTTCATTATAAAAATCTGACGGACCTAGAAATAGAACATGTTTCAAATCTATCTGACTGACTTAATTACGACAGACTAAAATAGAGAAAACCGTTCGTCTGCGTGCTAGTCCAATGGACCAAATATGATGCAAGGGCAGCTATTGGCTACTGGCTATTGAACTTCCTTGTTTAGTCCCGTTTACTTCATCACATTCAAAATGAATGGACTTTCGAGCGGACTTAGTCCGTTCGTGTGTGGCCAAGTCCGTTCATTTGGAAAGTCCGTCAGAACTCTGCTGAAAGTCTGTCAGGAAGACCGTCGGACCTAGTCTGCTGGAAAGTCTGTCAGGAAGACCGTCGGACCTAGTCTGCTGGAAAGTCTGGTCGTGTGTACGCAGCATTACTCTTACGTCCTTGAAGAGGACACAGGGCCACAATTTGAGGTTAGAAGAAAGGAATTTTAACCTTAGGTTGAGGAAAGGTCCCCTCCCCATAGTCCTAGTTGAGAGTGTCGGCAACTTCAAAAAACTTTTAGATGTCTTCCGCATGAAGCAGAATATACAGGGCTATGGGAATTGTTTGAAAATTATAGGTTGAACTGGATGGACCTGTGTCTTTTTTTTCAACCTTATAAACTATGTAACTACGTAATTAAAAATCAGCATTACAGTCTGGTATATGACTACTGGTAAGTTTATTCTAGATGACCAGGCATACTACTAATAAATGTTGAGATTAATAGAAACAGCAGCACCACAGAGAAATTGTTTAGGGACTTAGATACCAAAAACAGACCGCTGCCAACCTAGCTTTGATAGAACATCAAATAAAATACTGTTAAGAAAATGAGCAGAAATAGTCTGTGCCAACACTCTGTACTATACTAATTCCCCCCACTAGTGACTCATGATCCTTCAACAATCCACCTCACAATACATATGCAAAAGGTGCTAGTGCAAAAACACAAAATATTTTCTAACATATAATGTGCAAACAATACATATGCTAAAAGTGCTAATGTGCAAATAATGTGCAAACAATGCATAAAACGTAAAGTTATAATAATTCATATATCCAATCAATTGCATGAAAGTGCCCCAAAAATGTATCCGAAAATCAAAGAAAGAAAAGTCTGTGTTATGTCAAAAGGGGGAAAGTCCCAAGAACAGTCAAGTCTGGTGCTGCGTAAACTTCTCAGAGGTTCTTCTCATGCCACTGTTTGTAACATACTGGGTGTGATCCCTCACACTAAATTGACTCACCAGAAATAATGGCTAGTCAAGTTATAAACCAGCTACTGTGCAAAATTCTGATCCATTCAATGATTAATGGCTCCAGACAGGGTCCCTTGCAATAAACCCTCTTGAAAGGAGGATAGAAGAGAGAAGGTTGGCTTTTCTACCTGGTGAGTCCGCTTCCGGTGACTGCATTTCAAGGTGATCTCAATTTGCAAATCTTGGGTATATTAGCCCACACTAACACTGTGATTCCAGGGGTGATTGTATGGAGACCATTTCTCAGTGCTTACAATGTTCCTGTTGTTCTATATCTATATTATAACACAAAACATGTTATTTCTGTTCACTTTAGTAGGTGGCCAAATGCTTAGACTTAACTAAGGGTTCAAAGAAGACCTAACCCAATAGCTAAGATATTTTGTATTTTTGTTTTCCCCCATTTCTTATTGTTTATACAGGGCATGCAAGAATTCTGCACAGATACATAGTTACATAGTAGGTGAGGTTGTAAAAAGACATAAGTCCATCAAGTCCAACCTATGTGTGTTATTATATGTCAGTATTACCTTGTATATCCCTGTATGTTGTGGTCGTTCAGGTGCTTATCTAATAGTTTTTTGAAACGATAGATGCCCCCGCTAAGACCACCACCCGTGGAAGGGAATTCCACATCCTTGTTGCTCTTACAGTAAAGAACCCTCTACGTAGTTTAAGGTTAAACCTCTTTTCTTCTAATTTTAATGAGTAGCCATGTGTCCTATTAAACTCCCTTCCGCAAATTTTTTTTATCCCTATTGTGGGGTCACCAGTACATTATTTGTAAATTGAAATCATATCCCCTCTAAAGTGTCTCTTCTCAGGAGAGAATAAGTTCAGTGCTCGCAACCTTTTTTCATAGCTAATATCCTCCAGACCCTTTATTAGCTTTGTTGCCCTTCTTTTGTTCTTGTTCCCAGAACTGGACAGCATACTCCAGGTGCGGCCAGACTGGAGTCTTCTAGAGTGGGAGAATTATCGTTTTATCTCTGGAGTTAATCCATTTTTTAATGGATGCCAATATTCTGTTTGCTTTGTTAGCAGCAGCTTGGCATTGCATGCCATTGTTGAGCCTATCATCTACCAGGACCCCCAGGTGTATAGATTGCATTCATATTTTTGCCACCCAAATGCATTATTTTACATTTTTCTACTTTAAACCTCATTTGCCATGTAGTTGCCCACCCCATTAATTTGTTCAGATCTTCTTGCAAGGTTTCCACATCCTGCAGAGAATTTATTGCCCTGCTTAGCTTAGTATCGTCCGCAAATACAGAGATTTAACTGTTTACCCCATCCTCCAGGTTGAATGAATGAATGAATGAATGAATGAAATACTTATATAGCGCACAATGCTAACTGAATCGCCTCTAGGCGCTGTGGCGAGCTTTGATCATCTGCTAAAAGAGGAAGGTCTTGAGTTTTTTCCTAAAAGCCAGGTGATTTTCTTCCAGGCGGATGTTGATTGGTAGAGCATTCCATAGCAGAGGCCCTTGGACCGCGAATCTCCGATCACCCTTGGATTTATACCGGGCTTTGGGCACGAGGAGGAGGTTTTTGTTGGCTGATCGAAGACTGCGGTTTGGTGTGTAATGATTTATTTTCTCCATTAGGTATTGCGGAGCTTCTCTATGCACGCATTTGTGGGTGAGGCAAAGGGTCTTGAACGTGATCCGATTTTTTACGGTTAGCCAATGTAAGCTCCTCAGTGAAGGAGAAATGGATTCCCAGGGTTTTTTTCCTGTTATCATCCTTGCCGCCGTGTTTTGGATCAGTTGTAATCGCGCAAGTTGATATTGTGGTAATCCTATGTAAAGCGAGTTTGCGTAGTCCAGTCCTGAATTAATGATTGTTCCAACTACCACTGCTTTGTCATTCTTTGGGATAAAAGGGATGAGTCTGCAAAGCATGCGCAGCAGATGGTGAGATCGACTGACTACAGATCCTATTTGCGCATCCATTGACATTTGTGCGTCTAAAATAACCCCGAGACTCTTCGCTTTGGTCTTTGGGGAGATAGTCTGCCCAAAGACGGTTGGTGGAGATCAGGAGGTTTTGGTTGCGGGCTTATGATTTTGGTGTAAGATAAGAAGCTCTGTCTTTGATTGGTTCAGCTGGAGGGAGTTGGTGGTCATCCAGTCCTCTATTGATTTGAGGCAGTTTTCAAGTTGTTGTTGGTGATCTTTTTTTCCATTGATCCGGAAATAAAGTTGCGTGTCGTCAGCGTAAGAGTGGAAGCAGAGATCTGAGCATCTGATGATTTGAAGGAGTGGGCGAATGTAAATGTTGAAGAGAACGGGTGACAACGGAGAGCCTTGAGGGACTCCGCAGGTGACTGCCCGAGTTTCGGAGAGGAATTTTCCTAGTTTCACTGTCTGTGACCGATTTCCTAGGAAGGACGCGAACCAATGGAGATCTATGTCTTGGACTCCGGCTACTTCTGTGAGGCGGACGAGTAAAGTATTGTGATCTACTGTATCAAACGCTGCACTTAGGTCTAGCAGTACGAGGAGACACGGCTCTCCGTCATCTGCTGCTTCGAGGGCATCATCCCAAATCTTGAGGAGAGCTGTTTCTGTTCCATGACCCGGGTGGAAGCCTGATTGCAGCGGGTCCAGGAGTTTGTGAGTATCCAGGTGAAGTTGTAGCTGATGTACTACAGCTTTCTCCATGATCTTAGAAATGGTGTTGAGGCTTGTAATCGGCCTACGGTTGTTTGGATCCTGAGGGTCCAGGTTTGGTTTCTTGAGTAGAGGTTTGACAATGCCTTGTTTGAGGATGCTGGGAACAATCCCTTCGTGGAATGATCGGTTTATGAGGTGGGTTATGGTTGGAGCCACGATGTCGGAGCATTCTTTCAGTAGTTTTGTGGGGATGATGTCAATAGGTGAGGTACTGTCACGCAGTTTATTAATGATGTTTTTTGCGGTGTCTACGGTAATTGGGGATAGTGAAAATTTTGCCGGTTGCGGTATGTTGGTGCGGACATCCTCTTTATGTATTTGCTGGCTGAGGTTGGATGTTTTCTTCTGACAAATTGTTTCCCTGATGGTTGTTTGTGAACAAATTAAATTGGATTGGTCCCAGCACAGAACCCTAGTGTAAAATAATCTAAAAACAAGCTTTTATTAAGAATATTCAAAACCACTCACATATTCAAAGTTTTTTCCAACACTAGCCTAATATCACTCAATCGTGTAGCCTATCATCTGGCACAGACCAGCGCTGCTCATTTCATTAACAGTATTCTACTAATAAAGTATTTGTAAACTCAATCATTTTATTCTTATATAAACTTTATTATGTTAACCCCTTCCCGACCAACCGCGGCAGTTATACTGCGGCAGGTTGGTTCTCCTGGGCGAACCGGCATAACTGTACATCGGTTTGCCTTTTGACCA
The DNA here is from genome assembly GCF_037356315.1 of Lithobates pipiens. Taxonomy (NCBI): domain Eukaryota; kingdom Metazoa; phylum Chordata; class Amphibia; order Anura; family Ranidae; genus Lithobates; species Lithobates pipiens. The sequence continues at coordinate 472,351,196 of NW_027507758.1, read as the reverse complement.
CTAGGGGGCGCACGTGTTTGCCATGTCCGCCGGGCACCCATGATCGCTCCACACAGAGACAGAACGCAGATCTGTCAATGTAAACAGACAGATCTCCGTGCTGTCAGGGGTGAGGAGAGCGATCTTTTGTTCATACTAACTTGTGTGTTATACTGCGGCAGGTTGGTTCCCCTGGGCGAACCGGCATAGCTGTACGTTGGTTTGTCTTTTGACCACTAGGGGGCGCACGCAGTCGCCATGACCGCCGGGCACCCGCGATCACTCCACACAGAGACAGAACAGAGATCTGTCAATGTAAACAGACAGATCTCTGTGCTGTCAGAGGTGAGGAGAGCAATCTTTTGTTCATACTAATTATGAACAACAATCGCTCTCCTCACCCAGGCAGTTTTATCCCCCCACAGTAAGAATCACTCCCTAGGTAACACGGTTAACCCCTTGATCGCCCTCTAGTGTTAACCCCTTCCCTGCCAGTGACATTTACACAGCGATCAGTGCATATTTATAGCACTGATTGCTGTATAAATGCCAATGGTCCCAAAAATGTGTCAAAAGTGTCCGATCTGTCTGCTGCATTGTTGCAGTCCTGATAAAAATCGTTGATCACCGGCATTACTAGTAAAAAAAATAATACCCTGTTTCCCCGAATATAAGACCTAGCATGATTGTCAGGGATGGCTGCAATATAAGCCCTACCCCCCAAATAAGCCCTACTCTGTTTCCCTGAAAATAATCCCTACCATGAAAATAAGACCTACAAGGACTTTAACTAGGGCTTATTTGGGGGGTAGGGCTTATATTGCAGCCATCACCAACAATCACGCTAGGTTTTATTTTTTGGGAAACGGTAATAATAAAAATGCCATAAATCTTTCCCCTATTTTGTAGATGCTATAACTTTTGTGCAAACAAATCAATATTTGCTTATTGTGATTTTTAATACCAAAAATATGTGGATTACATATCGGCCTAAACTGAGGAAAAAATTTGCTTTTTATAAAAAAAAAAAAATGGGGATATTTGTTATAGTGAAATGTAAAAAATACTTAGTTTTTTTCAAAATTGACAGTCTTTTTTTTGTTTATAGCGCAAAAAATAAAAACTGCAGGGATGATCAAATACCACCAAAATAAAGCTCTATTTGTAGGAGGAAAAGGATGTCAATTTTATTTGGGTACAACATCGCACGACCGTGCAATTGTCAGTTAAAGCAACGCATTGCCGTATCGCAAAGAATGGCTTGGTCATTGAGCAGCCAAATCTTCCGGGGGGTGAAGTGCTTAAGTAATCTTCAATATTTTAAATCTGCAGCTGTCATTAAAACCTTATCTGGTGGTCCTGCAATGAAAATCTGTTCTACTACTTCATGTTATAGCTTGACAACACTGTCTATGTCTTCTGGTTGTGCTCCTGCATTGTCATCCTCACATATGCATTTGATGTAGACTACAAGTTGTTCTTTGAAAACATATTACACAGAGAAAGTCAGGTGTTGTCACTATCAAGAAACCCACCATGCATCCATTGCTGGAGTACACGCACATAGTCAGGAAGTGGCCACAGAAGTTCAGCAGCACCAAGATGCAAAAAAGAGATGGAAAACAGGTAAAAACAAGTATTTTATTTAAAATAATATGTCAAATGACAAGATGACTTGCTACAATAATAAGACATGGCAACCTTGGATACAGTATTTGTCAATGGATGACTGAGGCTTGGGGTGGCATAACCCAGATTGCTCTTGACCTTTATTCCCCCCTCATTCCATACTCTTTTTTTCTGTTCTGCCTATTGTATTAACCAGATTTTGAGAATCCTAGATATATTGTCCTTGGATGCAGGGTGACGTCTATGAACACTACACCATGCCTGTTTTTCCTACAACAGCTCTTATATAGCCTTAACCTGGCAACACTGTTCTGTTTGTGAGTTTTATGGTAACTTGCCTGTTCATATATGTCACCTTGATACTACTGTGGCGCCGGCTCCTGAAGAGCACACGCTATGTGTTTTTCAAATTTAAGTTTACACCTGAACTACAGTTTGGTTTGGGTACAGTTGTCTAAATTTGGACTTCAGCATCAAACTGACTGGACTATGAGATGTTCAGCCTGGCCACAGGGGGCACTGTCTCTTCTGGTAGGCATGGAATTATGGTTTGGTTGGGTGCTTAAGTTACTTTCTCTCGGAGCCCGCCCAGTGGGAGTGACGCTCTTGCTGTGCTTTCAGGGAGAGGGTATTTAAGATGCGGACGTCACATGGTTCGGGGTTCCGGTCCAGAAGGATGTGCTGACTTCATGGTCCTGGTCCTCTTGACCAGCCCCCAGGAAGGCTATGGCCTGGCGTCAGTGGCGGCCCGCCCATAGGGGGCGCCCGGGCGCCGCCCCCCCTCTCCCTAGGTATAAAAAAAAAAAAAAGGTAAAAAAAAAAAAAAGGTAAAAAAAAATAAATAAAAAATAAACGGGCCCTTTAAGACATTAAAAAAAATAAAAAAAATGTCATTTAACAATTTGACATAGTGTACTGTGGCGCCGGTCACAGTGCACTATGAGAAGCGCCACGTCGATGCAATCACAAGATTGCATCCATGGCGCTTCATTTGCGGGTTAAAAACCCGCCTTGCGGCGCACTGCAGAACGCCGCCTAGCTTCCGCCCGTAAAATCACTGTGATTCTACGGGCGGGAGCATTGTCATTCTTAGACAGGCAGTCACTTCCGGTTATCGGCTGCTTCACAAAACGCGGAAGTGACGTTGGCAGCTCCGTTCCTTAGCCCGAGCGGAGCTGCCAGACAGTGAGACAGGTGAGTCACCGCATAAAGGCTTTCTAGTTTCTACTTTGTTGAGAATGTTCATGCATTTAGCTGAATGAATGCAAAAAGCTTTCACAGCCAGAAAGGTTTCCCCAGGCCAGGCGACTTTTGCCGTGGCCAATCAGAGAATGAGCTCTGAAGGGGGAACTCCACGCCAAATTTCTGAAAAAAAATTTGACGTGGATTCCCCCTCCGAGAGCATACCAGGCCCTTAGGTCTGGTATGGATTCCAAGGGGAACCCCCTACGCCGAAAAAACGGCGTGGGGGTCCCCCCCAGATCCACACCAGACCCTTATCCGAGCACGCTACCCGGCCGGCCAGGAAAGGAGGTGGGGACGAGCGGGCGGCCCCCCCCTCCTGAGCCGTACCAGGCCGCGTGCGGCCCCCCACCCCAAAGCACCTTGTCCCCATGTTGATGAGGACAAGGGCCTCTTCCCGACAACCCTGGCCGTTGGTTGTCGGGGTCTGCGGGCGGGGGGCTTATCGGAATCCGGGAGCCCCCTTTAATAAGAGGGCCCCGGATACCGGCCCCCCCACCCTATGTGAATGAGTATGGGGTACAATGTACCCCTACCCATTCACCTGTGAAAAAAAGTACAAAAAAAAACACAACACAGGGTTAAAATATTTTATTGCACAGCTCCGGGGGTCTTCCGTCTTCGGGGGTCTTCTCGCCGGACTCCTCCGCTATCTTCTTGTAGCTCTTTTGCTAGCGGAGGAGCCCGGCTTTCTTCCTCGCCGCCCGGCCTCTTCTTCCGACTTCCGGGGTCTTGTCCCCCTCTTCAGTTCTTCTGCCGGGCCACCGCGCCTTCTTATATCTCTTTTACAGGCGGTGGCCCGGTCTTCTATCGCCGCCGCCGCCGCCGCCACACGTTCTTCTTCTTCTTCTTCTCCTTCTTCTCCAGGAGATGTTGCCTCGACGATCTCCCTGGCCGGAATGCCAGGGACGCGCTGCGCTGCCACTTATATAGGGACAATTGGGCGGTGTCACATGGGTTGATGTCACATGGGTTGGTCACATGGGTTGATGTCACAGTCGCCAAGTGACATCAACCCATGTGACCAACCCATGTGACATCAACCCATGTGACACCGCCCCATTGTCCCTATATAAGTGGCAGCGCAGCGCGTCCCTGGCATTCCGGCCAGGGAGATCGTCGAGGCAACATCTCCTGGAGAAGAAGGAGAAGAAGAAGAAGAAGAAGAACGGGCGGCGGCGGCGGCGGCGACAGAAGACCGGGCCACCGCCTGTAAAAGAGCTATAAGAAGGCGCGGTGGCCCGGCAGAAGAACCGAAGTCGGGAGAAGAGGCCGGCGCTAGGAAGAAAGCCGGGCTCCTCCGCTAGCAAAAGAGCTACAAGAAGATAGCGGAGGAGTCCGGCGAGAAGACCCCCGAAGACGGAAGACCCCCGGAGCTGTGCAATAAAATATTTTAACCCTGTGTTGTGTTTTTTTTGTACTTTTTTTTCACAGGTGAATGGGTAGGGGTACATTGTACCCCATACTCATTCACATAGGGTGGGGGGCCGGTATCCGGGGCCCCCTTATTAAAGGGGGCTCCCGGATTCCGATAAGCCCCCCGCCCGCAGACCCCGACAACCAACGGCCAGGGTTGTCGGGAAGAGGCCCTTGTCCTCATCAACATGGGGACAAGGTGCTTTGGGGTGGGGGGGCCGCACGCCCCCCCTCCCCAAGGCACCCCCCCATGTTGAGGGCACGCGGCCTGGTACGGCTCAGGAGGGGGGGGCCGCCCGCTCGTCCCCACCCCCTTTCCTGGCCAGCCGGGTAGCGTGCTCGGATAAGGGTCTGGTGTGGATCTGGGGGGGCCCCCACGCCGTTTTTTCGACGTAGGGGGTTCCCCTTGGAATCCATACCAGACCTAAGGGCCTGGTATGCCCTCGGAGGGGGGAACCCACGCCAATTTTTTTTTCAGATTACATAAGGGGCATGTTTTATGAGAAGTGGGAGGGGCCAAAATGATGGGCGGGGTCATGGTGGGCGGGGTCTGGCGCCCCCCCATCCAAAAACTTCACCAGCCGCCACTGCCTGGCGTGCGGATCCACCCGATCTTGTTGTTTTGGGGCTGGTTAGCCCGAGGCAAGGAAACTAAAGGAGGATTCTGAGGTGGTTGGATACCATCGCCGGTTTGGGAGAGACCCAGTGACTTCAAGCATTCCAGGGGACTCTTCAGAAGAAGACCACGTATGGGTTGGTTTCTTAGTAAGAGCCTGGAAGGGCTGAAGTACCCAAGAGAATCTGGTCTTGTGGATATCGCCAAGCTGGCTGAAAAATCCAGGTATCACACGAGTGTTCTACAAGTTTTGTTTCCTACGTGTTCTACAACAACGTCTGTGGCAGAGACGTATTCCTGTATGTTCTACAACAACGTCTGTGGCAGAGACTTGTTCCTGAGTAAGCACCTTGTTGGCTGCTAGGCCTTGTGAGAGAGGGACTGTCCAACCTGAGTGAACATCCAGTTGCGAATGGCTATTCTCTGGATGCAGTCAAAGTAAGCAAGTTCTTCAGCATTGACTTTGACATTAAGAGTACCTGAGCTTTCCTTTCCAACCCTCTGATCCCATGTTAAGAGACTGTTCATTGTCTACGGTTTTGCAAATAAAATCCATTTAAGTGGATCTATCGTCAGTCTCTGAAGTTACTGGGCCATCTACCACGGGACACCCCTAGATGTGAAGTGAGGAGAAAGAGAAGGTAAAGGTAAGCCCAATCTAACCATCAGCTCCTTCGGGGGTTAGTGCTACACTATCAAGAGGCTTGCACTTTGAAGGGATACCCCTGTATCAACGGTCATATTAACACAGACCTTCAGCTTTGTTTGTTTCCCGTTCAGACATGTTTTTAAGTATCCCTTTCTTGTATGACTTTCTAATGCTATGATGTCTGTTTGAATACTGGTCACTTTTGTACTTTACACAAAAAACAATAAAAATATTGAAATAAAAATAATATGTAGCACCCCTCTAGTTGTGTGCTACTAGTAGTAAGTGTAGATAAAAACATAGCTCTGGGTTAAACCTGAGTCATTAAATCTGGGTCAGGGTTAATAGAGACCAGGGCTGGATGACTCATCCTGGCAGCTCTCTGGTGCCTCCCCCTGTTTCTGGGACATTGGAGAATGTTCTGGAACTAGCGGGTGGAGGCTAGAAGGTGATGTCATAAATATTTATGAGCCCTCAGTCAGTCCCCAGGAATGGGCCTGCCTGTGGACTGAGAAAACCCAGAAATAGACAAATAGACATAGGCCATGCCAGCAAGTGTGTTTGGGTGAAAGATGTAAAAGCAGTGCTGAGGGAGGCTGTCGGTGGCCCTTGAGGGACCCCTTATTGAGGGGGGGTTACCTGGGGCTGGAGTTTAGGAGTCTGGCTTGGGAGTCAGACCTGGAAGTATCCCACCACAGGGGGCAGTTGGAGGGATTCAAGCTTGAGAGGCATCAGAGAGATCTGCATTTGTGCTACTTTGTCAAAGGGACTGAGAGTTCCTGCCTGTAATGACCTTTGCTGAACCACCAAGACTGAGCAGCAGGTGCTGTACAAAGGAACCAAGTTTGTGCAGGAGGAAGGAAGAAGAGGATAAATGTAAATAGGGAGGAAGTTGTCCCTTGTTCTGTGGTTTGGATGTTTTCAAGTTGAGTATCACATACCGTATATACTCGAGTATAGGCCGACCCGAATATAAGCCGAGGCCCCCAATTTACCCCCAAAAAAACTGGCAAACTTATTGACTCGTGTATAAGCCGAGGGTGAGACATGCCTGTCCATCCCTGTGTGTGTGTCCGTCCATCCCTGTGTGTCCGTCCATCCCTGTGTGTCCGTCCATCCCTGTGTGTCCGTCCATCCCTGTGTGTCCGTCCATCCATCCCTGTGTGTGTGTGTGTCCATCCATCCATCCATCCCTGTGTGTGTGTGTCTCCATCCATCCATCCATCCATCCCTGTGTGTGTGTGTCTCCATCCATCCATCCATCCATCCCTGTGTGTGTGTGTCTCCATCCATCCATCCATCCATCCCTGTGTGTGTCTCCATCCATGTGTGTGTGTGTGTGTGTGTGTGTGTGTGTGTGTGTGTGTGTGTGTGTCCAGCCTACCTTTGTCCCGAGCCTCCGTCCCGTGCCTTGCCTCCTTGCCTCCGTCCCGTGCCGTGCCTTGCCTCCTTGCATCCGTCCCGTGTCGTGCCTTGCCTTGCCCCCGTCCCGTCCCGTCCCGTGCCGTGCCGTGCCGTGCCTTGCCTTGCCTCCGTCCCGTGCCCTCTTCGTCGGCGGCCATTGTAAAGTTCAAAAGCTGCGCCGCCGCCTTCGCCTGTGATAGGCGGAACACTGAATTTCCCAGCAGCCTGTGTTCCGCCTATCACAGACGTCGTATCATCCTCGTCCGTAGTACGAGGATGATACGATGTCCGTGATAGGCGGAACACAGGCTGCTGGGAAATTCAGTGTTCCGCCTATCACAGGCGAAGGCGGAGCCGGAGGCGCGGCTTTTGAATAGAATGGCCGCTGTCTGTCTGCTCGACACGCTGATCGAGCGGGCAGACAGCGATGACTCGAGTATAAGCCGAGGGGGGCACTTTCAGCCTCAAAAAAGAGGCTGAAAATCTCGGCTTATACTCGAGTATATACGGTAATTCCATACCCCATTCAAGTTATCATCCCCTAATAAAACAACAAAAACAAGCCAAGGACTGTTTTCTGCATTGAGTAAACAAAGGAAATGTTGTGTGACCGGTTGTGCCGCATTGGGGAACCCTAACTTCAGTAACTTCTGCGGGGGTAGTGCTACAAATATATCAAATGCTTATAATACAGTGAGCCTTTAACAAACTAAATGTCATTCAGTTAGGGTTTCATCTACTTTAATTTGTTGAAACATTGGAGAGGTAGGGTGGCAGGGTGAACACAGCCATCTTGAATACATTTACTATAGTGATTATAACAGAGTATGGTGTCACACAAGTTATTCCTTTTGTTTTACCTATACTACAAGGAGAACTTGTCATTTACAAAAGCATGTTTTACTAATGTAAAAAAATCATTCTGGGAGCAGTCATTATAATAATCCTCAGCATCACTACAGGCACAAAACAGAGCTGAGAATTTGGAAGGTTCTGGAATCGAAGAAGCCCTGGACTACCCACCGTTCATTTATGGCTCTCCGCAGCAAGCCAGTCATAAGTACCCGCACTATGCAAGATTTATAGTGTAATCACAGGCTGCGTACCCCTAGTCTACACCATGGCTGCTAAAAGTCACAAATTACCAAGAATGTGTGGTCTACAACTCAGCTGGATCACAACCACATTGCCGCAGTACAACCGCTTTCTGTTTTCACACATCGCCACAGACTAAAATATGGATGTTTTTCTGGTTGATAGGGAGCAAAAAGTGGAACTCATAGCTTTTTAGCATTTAAGAATATTTAAAGCTAATATCATCTGGAAAATGCAACATAATGCAGACAGACTAGCATTTTTTGTCATTGACGTGTGTTTTTTTTACCTTTTACTGGCATCTTGTCAATTTCTCTGACTGCAGGGTGGTAATATGGGTACTAGTCCAGGGCAGGGATTCAGGAATTAGTGCTCCACACACTAAGTACATCCCCTACATTAGAGGTGCCCAACCTTTTGAGGTGCAAGGGCCACTTTAGCGACTTGGTAACCAGTTGTGGGCCACAACGAGTGGAGCGGGCGGATGACAGGTCCGTGTCCATTCTGCATATTTAGAGTGGATATGGACACAGCTTTCTCTACTCTATGGGCCCTCTGATCCAATCAGCCCAGGCAGAAGGGGATCAATCCCCTTCTGTTGTTTTTAAGAGTGGATCGGATTGGAGAAAGGCGGGTGTAAAAGGACACAAGTCCGTTTACATCTGCTGCTCTATAGAGGTGAATGTAGGGTCTGATTGGGTCCACCTGAAAAACAGGGGACATAATCTGACTGATTATGTGAAAGGGGCCTAAGGCTGCTTTCACACTGATAAACTGCGGTACCTGCAACTCAACTGACCTCACTCTTCACTTCTTCCTCAGGATTCCCGCAGGTATCGCTGGCTGCTGCTGTCCCCCAGGCAGTTATGGCTGGTGGCTGCTGATGGCTGTCCTCCAGGGCTGGTACTGCTGGTGGGTTCTGCTGGTGGGTACTGTTGCTGGGTACTGCTGATGGGTACTGTTGCTGGGCACTGCTGGTGAGTACTGTTGCTGGGTACTGTTGCTGGGTACTGCAGGTAGGTACTGTTGCCGGCCCTGCTGGTGGGTACTGTTGCTGGGTACTGCTGGTAGCTAATGTTGCTGGGTACTGCTGGTGGGTACTGTTTCTAGGTACTGATGGTGTGTACTGCTGGTGGGTACAATTACTGGGTAATGTTGCTGGGTTCTGTTGGCGGGTACTGTTGCTGGGTACTGCTGGTAGGTACTGTTGCTGGGTACTGCTGGTGAGTACTGTTGGTGGGTAGTGTTGCTGGGTACTGCTGGTGGGTATTGTTGCCGGCACTGCTGGTGGGTACTGTTGCTGGGTATTGCTGGTGGGTACTGTTGCTAGGTACTGATGGTGTGTACTGCTGGTGGGTACAATTACTGGGTAATGTTGCTGGGTACTGTTGGTGGGTACTGTTGCTGGGTACTGCTGGTGGGTACTGTTGCTGGGTACTGCTGGTTGGTATTGCTAATGGGTACTGCTGGTGGGTACTGTTGCTGGGTACTGCTGGCGGTTACTGCTGATGGGTACTGTTGCTGGGTACTACTGGCAGGTACTGTTGCTGGGTACTGCTGGCTGGTTCCCGATGCATCATCCCTGAGCATCAGTGAGAAAAATGGAGCCAGCGCTGGAGGAAGCATGCGGCTGCAGTAGGGAACAGAGCCGATGCTTTCTGTATCACATTTGGTATCACTCCGCCTATGACAGGAGCCGGCACTATACAGGAAGCATTGGTTCTGCTCTCTACTGCAGCAGCATGTTTCCTCCCATGCCAGCTTTGCTCTACACACTGATGCTTGGGGATGGCAGGTCGGGAACCCGCGATCTGGACTTGCCGAACTGCCAACCCAGTAACTGTGATGAGAGTCACTTTGGGCTGGGGGCCCATGGAACCCAGAATCCCTTGGAGAGGTTGGGAAACCTTTTTTTTAGCTCCCCATGCACCTCCTATGTCTAAGTTACCCTGTGTCTATTAGGGGCACAGGGTGACTGAGAAAATGATGGAACATTGCAAGAGTTTTGTAGACTGTTGCCATGCCCTCTGCAATCCCTGATTAATCAAAGCATAGCTTAGATATGGATTTCATGTTCTTCAATGTAGGAGCTGGTCCTTCTGCTACTGGGGGCTCCTGCTATTGTGTGATGGTGTTCTGTGTTTATACTTATGATAATGTGTATTGGGTCTTCTGAGCTAGAAGATGGCAAGTCTGACCTGAAAGGTCAAACCTCTGAATCATAAACAAGGCCAAGGATAAATCCAAGGAAAAATTCCAAGCCTACTTACCAACCAGCCCGCAGACAACCAAATCAACCTGTCCAACAGTATGCGTTAAAAACAGGGGTTTAGTCTGCACACATTTGCAAATACATGTGTAAGCTACAGGCCACGTCAAGGAACCCTGGTATCTGTAGTTCCTATCACTGACTGATGAGTGACTCCACAGTGGAAGCACATGGATTCTGTTGAGTAGGTGGAGGGCAGATGAACTGAAGCGAGCCCACCCCTTCTTAAAGGTGCAGGTGCATACTGAGCACCCAGCAAATCGCACAATGGCTGCAAAGGTGTCAGTTCGTTGCCTGACCAATATAACATTGTTGCAAAAAAGGGGTCCACTACCCCCACCTATGACTGGCCATTGCAGTAAGCAGCATTGGAGGGCAAATAGATATAAACAAGGCCAAGGATAAATCCAAGAACAAATTCCAAGCCTACTTACAGACCAGCCCATTTTTTTGCAGAACTCTTAGTCACCTAGGCTGGTTAAATGACTAATTAATTAGCTCATGTTAATTTATGTTTCTAGTTACAGTTTATATTGTTAGGGTAATATGATCAGGAGGGAGAACCTCCTTCTCAAGTGTATAAAAACATGTATTCTTGTTCAAATAAACAGTTTCAGCTTTCCAACCAAAGGAGTCCTGCCTAGTTCTTGGTTGTAATATGTGGCTATAATATCTAATATCTATAATCAGCCTGGAGAAATCTGTATATGATGGAAGCACTCAAGCGGAGTGTGTAACGTTCCGTTACAGTAACCTTGCCGCACGATAGCCCCTCATCAAACACATTTTGGCTATGAATGTGTATTTTATCACCCAAAGCTAGGTACAGATATTATGGTGGTATTGTGGTTGAATATTACCAGGAAAGTGACAGGAGTTGTTGGTGATGATTATGGGGGAAGTGGGGATTTCTGATGGGGGAGAGGGGATTTTTGCTGGGGATGGGTGGGAAATGAGAGAAAGATTTTGGCTTGAGGAGGAAACAGAAGGAATTTCTTCCCCAAATATTGTCACAATTTGCCATTTGTTGTCTGCTTATTATCATAATCATAGCTTATATATTGTCACAATCCCTTATTTGCTGTCCACCTATTGTTACAGTTGCCATTTTGTCGCCCCCATATAGTTATTATTGTCTGCTTATTGTTTTCCTTTTTTTTCTGTGATGCTCTACATACCCTACTATTAAAACCTTTTTTTTTTTACCAACACAATTATTTATAAAACATTCAGATAAAGAAAATCATCATTGTTTCATTTTTTTTGTACATTATTAGTATTTATTTTATTTAATGATTACAACCAATGATGAGCAGACGCTATGTTTTTCAAGTTCTGGTTTCTGTACCATTCCAGTTGGGTTGCACTGATTTCCACCTGACCGTAGGTGTTGCTGTCACCGTCAGTGGGTGTGGAAGAGCAGCAGACTGGATGTATTGAATACCGCATCTTGCTCAGAAATGGTTCAGTGGTTGTGGTTTCCCTGCTGTGCATTCTGGGAGAGGGTATTTAAGGTACTGACGCCATTTTTCTGGGTTCGTCTGTTTTCCGGGGTCTGTGATCCCAACCCCAGGGCCCTCCTGGCCTGGGGTCTGTGTTGCATGGTCTTGCGCCTCGGGGCCTGCTGGCCCGAGGCTCTGCAACTGAGAGTGTAGGCCCAGGAATGTCTTGGGGCCTACTGATCCAGGGGTGGTCCTGTGCTGTCTCGTCTGAAAAAAGCCAAAAAAGCTGAGAAAGCTGAAGGACCCAGGGGAGGACTTTTCCAGTGGAGGACCGAGCGCAAGGCTGGTGTCTCTGGAGGAGCCTGGAAACTCAGTTTGAATCTCTAAGTTTAGTTGGCAGGTCTGTGGCGGATGACTTTGTTGTGCATCTACTCTCAAGAGCCACTTAGTTTCATTAACATGTCTGTGGCAGAGACTTTGTTGGCATTTCATCGGCTGCTAGGTCAAATGAGTGGGGCCTATCTGGTGACTGCTGGATCCAGTCTGTGGAGCTGTTTGTCTTCTGGACCTGACTGATACCTCTAACCCACAATTACCAGGTGCCTGAACTCCCCTTATCCTCTAACCCTCTATTGAAGGACTGTGTCTTGTGTCTTTTGTTGGTGTTACCCCTAAATAAATCATCAAAAAGGACCACGTGTCCGATATATCTTCATTTGGGCTACTTTCCACGGGACCCCCCCTAGGATGAAGAGGCGAGCAGAAGAGGTAATGGTAAGCCCGAATAAAACCAGCTGCTCCTTTTGGGGTTAGTGCTAAATGTGGGGGCTTGTATGTCCAGGATTTGCTGTTCGTAATTGGAGGAAACTGTACAATAGAGGGTTTTACACTGATACTGGTATCGGTATCGGCGCCAATACTAGCCATTTTCTCAAGTAACGGTACTCGCGAAAATGCTCTGATACCAGAAACCGATACCGGAAGTGACATCGCTTGGGAGCGGACCGCCTCCTCCACCCCCTCCGGACAGTGCCTTTCCTGCCTCCTCCTCCCCTCTGGACAATGCCTTCCCCGCCTCCTCCTCCCCTCTGGACAGTTCCTTCCCCGCCTCCTCCTCTCATTGCCATCGCTAGGTGCAGGCCCGCCCATCCTAACAGCCCACTAGCTTTGTTTCCTTGCTGCACACCTCCCTCCTCCAGATCTGACTTCCCACCACACAGAGCACTGGATCCTGGCTCTCCCTGACTGGATGCTGAGGCAGACAACAGGGGGGCCCTGTATGAAGACACTGTATGGGTGGTATCCTGTTGTACTGAGCAGCAGAGCTCTCTCCCTGTACCATGCCTTCAGTCTTTGACTGTCTCCTGTACCATGCCTGCAGTCTCTGACTGTCTCTTTTACCATGCCTTCAGTCCCTGACTGTCTCCTGTACCAAGCCTGCAGTCTCTGGCTGTCTCCTATACCATGCCTTTAGTCCCTGACTGTCTCATGTACCATGCCTGCAGTCTCTGACTGTCTCCTGTACAGTGCCTTCAGTCCCTGACTGTCTCCTGTACCACGCCTGCAGTCTCTGGCTGTCTCCTATACCATGCCTTTAGTCCCTGACTAGCTTCTGTACCATGCCTGCAGTCTCCGACTGTCTCCTGTACCATGCCTGCAGTCACTTCTGCCTGTTGTCTCCTCCTTCCCTCTACCAGCTGTCACCTCTGCCCCCATGTCTCCCAATAACCCTCCTATCCCCATCCCCCCCAGTGATCACAGCCTTTTCCATCTAAACTCTCCCGCCCCACAATCCCTATTTCACCCCACCCTCAACTACCTTGCCCTCACTTACCCCTCCCCTCCCACTCTGCCATCACCCGACTCCCAAACACCAACCCATTGCCACCTCCCAAACCACCCCTCTTCATTGGCGATAGGTATCGGTAATTGGTATTGACGAGTACATGACATCAAGTATCGGTACTTGTACTCGGTGTCAAAAAAGTGGCATCGGTGCATCCTGAATTGCAGTAATTCAATTCAAAAAGTGAAACTCATATAATTTATATAAATGCGTTACACACAGAGTGGTTTATTTCTAGCATTTCTTTCTATTAGTTTTGATGATTAAGGCTTACAGCTAGTGAAAACCAAAAAAATCTGTATCTCAAGAAATTTTAATATTACATAAGACCAATAAAAAAAAAAAAATTTAATACAAGTGTTGGCTCACTGAAAAGTATGTTCATGTACAGCACTCAATATGCACTTAATACTTGATTGGTTCTCTTTTTGCATGAATTACTGCATTAATGCAGTGTGGCATGGAGTCGATCAGCCTGTAGCACTGCTGAGTTGTTATGGAAGCCCAGGTTGCTTTGATAGCGCCCTTTAGCTTGTCTGTATTGTTGGGTCTGTTGTCTCTCATCTTCCTCTTGACAACACCCCACAGATTCTTTATGGGGTTTAGGTCAGACGAGTTTGCTGGCCAATCAAGCACAGTGATACCATGATCATTAAACCAGCTATTGGTACTTTTGGCAGTGTGGACAGGTACCAAGTCCTGCTGGAAAATGAAATCAGCATCTCCATAAAGTTGGTCAGCAGAGGGAAGCATGAAGTGCTCTAGACTTTCCTGGTAGAGGGCTGTGCTAACTTTGGACTTGATAAAACACAGTACACCAACACCACATGACATGGCTCCCCAAATCATCATGGACTGTGGAAAATTTTGCATTTCATTTGAAAACCAAGGTCTCAGAGTTTGGAGGAAGAGTGGAGAGGCACAGAATCTAAGTTTCATGAGGCCCAGTGTGAAGATTTGGAGAGCCATGTCCTCTGCTGTGTTGGTCCACTGTGTTATATCATTTTCCTTTGCTGACCAGCTTTATGGAGATGCTGATTTCATTTTCCAGCATGACTTGGCACCTGCCCACGCTGCCAAAAGTACCAATACCTGGTTTAATGATCATGGTATCACTATGCTTGATTTGCCAGCAAACTCGCCTGATCTAAACCGCATAAAGAATCTGTGGGGTATTGTCAAGAGAAAAAGTAGAGACACCCGACCCAACAATACAGACAAGTTGAAGGCCACTATCAAAGCAACCTGAGCTTCCATAACACCTCAGCAGTGCCACAGGTTGATCGCCTCCATGCCACGCTTAATGATCATGGTATCACTGTGCTTTATTGGCCAGAAAACTCGCCTGACCTAAACCCCATAAACAATCTGTGGGGTATTGTCAAGAGCAAGATGAAAGACACCAGACCCAACAATGCAGAGGAGCTTTTTTTTTATTGGTCTTATGTAATATTCACATTTTCTGAGATACTAAATTTGGGGTTTTCACTAGCTGTACGCCATAATCATCAAAATTAAAGAAAGTAATGCTTGAAATATATCACTCTGTGTGTAACGCATCTATATAAAATATATGAGTTTCACTTTTTTAATTAAATTACTAAAATAAATTAACTTTTTGATGATATTCTAATTTTATGAGATGCGCCAGTGTGTGTGTATATATATTTTACATTTAGAGGGTGGGGAGGTTTTTTTTATTGGTGTTATCAGATTTCCAATTTTTGTACTTTGAAATAATGTATATATACAGTATATATGGATTATAGTGGATGATGGATGACAACATTATGTAGGGACTGGTGTGTTTGATTGGTACTCTTTTTTGGAGGGGTTTGTATGTTTTTAAATGCTTTTAATACATGGGTTATATTTGTGGGGTTTTATACAATAGCGTATTGCCATATATTTAGAATATTTTTGTGGTGTGGAGGTTTGTTCTTGGGCTTTGCATTCTATTTTGATTCCCATGGTGGCACTGATTTGATTTTGTAAGGATTTTATTGTGGCCTGTCCTCACTGGAAATATTTCTCTAACTTTTCTGTCTCAAGTTTGTTTGTTGCCTGGACAGGAAGTGAGGGCAAATTTCCCTCATGAGGACACAGAAGCAATAAATTCCTAACAGAGGTTAGGTAAACAGTGTTCCTCGTGTGTCTTTTTACCTTCCTTTTCTGTCTGACACCTGTCCAACAGACAGAATGGAAGGTAAACAACTACAAGGCAATGAGCTTAGGTAGTTGACAGGGCAGCAACTGTCATATCCCAAGGGACCTCTTAGCCCCAAGAGTAGTTTCTTATTTCTTAGTTTCTTATAAAGTCTAAATGTTTACATTTTTGCATAAATCAAGTGACTGGTTCCCTTTAAGCAGAACGTTTAAGAGGAAAAAGTTGAAAAGATTACACTTTGACTTACCAGGGAAGGACATTGGGGTGAAAAGCTGTTCATACTGTAATTTACATGACAGCACAGTGGCTTGGTGGTTAGCACTTATGCCTTGCACCACTGGGGTCCTCTGAATGAAACTTGTTGTTGGAAATTCCGACGCACAAAATTCCACGCATGCTCAGAATCAAGCAGAAGAGCCGCACTGGCTATTGAACTTCATTTTTCTCGGCTCGTCGTCGTGCATCACTGCGTTCTTGACCTTGGGAATTTCAAACAACATTTGTGTGACTGTGTGTATGCAAGACAAGTTTGAGCCACCATCCGTCGGTTTTGTTGTTGGAATGTCTGATCGTCTGTATGCGGCATTAGGCTTGCTTGGGTTTATTCCTATACCCTGTTTTTTCCCACTTGCCAAGGACATACTGGTAGGTTAGTTGGTCCTGGTATATGTGCATGCATGTGAGATAGGAACCTTGTAAGCTCCTTAGGGGTAGGGACTGATGTGAATGTTGAGTATGTACAGCACTTCCAAATGCGTCAAGCTATATATCATATGTAATTAAAAAAAAATTGATGTTTATAATTAATGGCCTGTGGTTGTTTGGAGATCAGACAAGCAAATCAATGGCCATATTGACCTGTTCATGGACAGAGTCAAACCTTCCCCACCCAGGCTATGTGTGCAGTACACTGAAAGGCAGCATATAGACTTGTAGTACAGAGCGGTAGCACATATGTTATAGAGACCTACACAGGACATAGGTCCCAGGGGTACAAAGTGAATGGAAATATAGTGACGTGGCTAGGGGACAATTGGAAAAAGAAGCTCTGAGTATTAAATTAAAAAAATAAAATAAAATGGATGTGAGTTGTGTTATTTTTATCTGATTTAGAAAAAGCTATTTTTTACTTTAATGCCACTTTTCCCACATTTTGTTGTAACACTTTTTCTTTAAAAAAAAAAAAAAAAAACAATCAGCAGCAGTAAATACTATGAGGTATGGTACTATCCTCTGGCTGGCTCACTTATTGGAGGGGGTTGGTGAATGAAATAAGATCTTGTGCCAAAATCTCCAACTGAAGGTGTAAAAACACAGCCTGTGGCTTCTCAGATGTGGCAACTGTTGGCCAATTAGTTAAGAACAACAGAAAGCCTATCTCCAGGTAAACTGCTCAGATACAATTACATCCCCAGCAGATGCAAGCAAGCTGCAGAGATGCAATGGGGTTGATTTACTTAGTAAAGTAAATGTTCACTGAACTCATTATATATAGAGTAACGCTGTAATTAATATCAATCATGTGCAAGAAAACAATCTTGTTTTTTCTTTAATTTCCCTCACATGATTGGGTATTGAAAGAGAAAACCGATTCGCCTCATTTTAATAAGCCAAGTGACCATTCACTTTGCTAAGTGAACAATCTTTACTCCTTTTGTAAATCAGCTACTTTGTTTTAATTTTTTTTGTGTGCTATTGTTCTAATATGTATAATAAGGTCACTTGTGATTGCTATTTAGTACTGAAGCCACACACCACTTTCTGAGTGGAAAAACAACTTTATTATTCAGCACATGCACAGACATGATCACTACACCCAGGATTCTCCCTATAGCATGTTTTACCACCTATTGAGTAGAATTTCAGTATAAATCCAACTATCCCTAAAAATGCTCCCTCCCCTCTCCTAACACCTATACTAAAAACCTGTGTAAGAAAGATGTGTATACTATCTATTTTCAGACAGCTCCAGTCCAGCCATGTGATATGGCTTCCCTGTGTCGGTCAGCAGTGGTTTCAGGGTAGAGGAGGGAGCGCTGACAACAGATGAGCCATAGTAGCCTATGGGTGACATTCCTGCTCCGACCTTTACTAGCCATTGTTGAGCGCTCTCTCCACTTCCCTGCAACCACCCCACTGGATAAAAAAGCAAAGATCACGTGACTGGACCTTAACCACTTGCCGCCCACCATACAGCAGAATGACAGTGGCAAAGTGGTTGTATTACCCTGACTGGACGTCATATGAGGTGATCAGGATAACACAGCCAGCACGCTCCCACAGGGGCATGCAGTGCGGTGATCAGAGGTGCTGTGTGTCAGTCTGGCACACCTCAACTCTGATCATGGTATGGAGCCTCTGACAGAAGCTTCTTACCACGTGATCAGCTGTGACCAATCACAGCTGATCATTGCGTGAACCAGGAAGTACCGGTGAACAGCTTTCCTCGGTTCACGCTGACAGGGAGAGCTGATCGTCAGCTGATAATCAGCACATTGATTATCAGCACAGCCCCCATTAAAAGGTGCCCATCAGCTGCCAATCAGGGCCCAACACCTGCCAGCCTGTTCCCATAATAAACACCTGTCAGTGCCTACAACACTGCTGCCGATCAGTGCCCACAACAGTGACAATCAGTGCCCAAAAAAGTGCCAATCAGTGCCCCATCAGTAATGCTTGTCAGGGCCCCATCAAAGTGCCAATCAGTGCCAATCAGTAATGCCTGTCAGTAGCTCCTCATCAGTGCTGCCTATTCAGTGCCACCTTTCAGTGCCCATCAGTACCGCCTATCAGTGCCCATCAGTAGAGCCTATCAGTGCCATCAGTGCTGCCTATCTGTGTCGCCTATCAGTGCCCATCAGTTTTTTTTTAAATTGTCATTCTTTTTTAATTTATAGCACAAAAATTAAAAACCACAGAGATGATCAAATACCACCAAAAGAAAGCTCTATTAGGAAGAAAATTATAAAAATGTAGTTTGGGTACAGTGTTGCACGACTGGGCAATTGTCATTAAAAGTGGGACAGTGCTGAAAGCTGAAAATTGTCCTGAGCAAACTGATCCGGTCTCACGCCTAGCTGTCAGCGGCAGCTTCTGTGTGGATGTGGGTGCAGGGAGGAGGCAGCCGACAACGGAAGCCCCATAGTAACTTTAAAGGTATTGTCACTTCCTAGGTATTTCCCAGCCGTTGACGGCTGTCTCTTTTGCAGAGCTTCCACTGCTGGAGACCCAACCGGATCGGCTTCAGAAAAGGTATGTATTTTTTCTTTACAGGGTTAGGTTGGTCTTAGATTGTGGATGTCAGTAGATTTAGAGATTTTAGTATTAGAGTGAACAGCCACTTTAATGGCCTGAAAATAGGTAAGTATATACATCTTTTTTTTTTAAGCAGGTTAGTCATCATAGGTGTTAGGTCTCTTGCTATTGAGAGGACCCCATCGCTGGACATCCACCAGGAAGTGTCCACATTATGCAGGAACTGCTCTGGAAACCTGAAGAAGAACCCAAGCAGGAAGTAAACAGAAGAGCAGAAGACTCTGGACTCATGTGACCATGGCTTAGGGTAAGTAAAAAAGGGCATTTTTAATTAGTGCTTTTTAAATTCAATGATTGGTGGTGAGGGGAGGGAGTACAGTGGAAAGAGAGGTGTAGGTGGGGATGGGGGCTTTGCTTATAGAGCAGACATTTGTGTTGGTGCTAGGTTCATACATAGAAAAGTCATACACTGTTAACTAAGAAACATCCACTGCATTGAGAGTATAAAAAGGGAAATTTCACAAAAGAGTTGTGTTCTTTGCTTTCAAATATTCTAAGTTCTATGAATAATACAAATAATGACGGTAACACTTTTTTGAGTTGTTTTTTTTCTAGATATGAAAATCCTCAGTTTCAGTCTCTCCTCTGAAGGTTTGAGGAATGTTTAGGCTGCTAACAAGTAAAGTGGACCTTTCTTCCCTTTCACTAAAAAACACTTTGGCATATAATTCTGCATACTGATATGAAGAAAACCTACATTCATTAGTTAAACAAACATCTATTGCATTTACTTACTATTACTGTTTTTTCCACTTCCTGGTTGAGTAAGGTACTGGTGGTGTAACCCTGGCCTCACAGCTGCATTCTGGGAAGTTCCTGTCATATGCTCCTGGTGGCAGACCAAGAGTTCTAGGCTGAGTTCCAGGAAGTAAAGAGAGATTAAATCATGCCCTTAGTGAAAATGGCCTCCACAAGAATAATGGATAGGAAAAGAAAAATAATTTATTCAGAGAGTAGAAAGCCTGCAAGTATCTATAAATATCTGTTTGTCTCTTACCATTATCAGACATTTCTAAAGGTGCCTTTGTTGTAATTTTTATAATAAGGATGAATTTTAATTTTAAAGGATAAGTTCACTTTTGTGAAAAAATTAAAAATGCACATGTGCATTTATTATTATAATTTATTTTAGGAGCCTGCAGAGCATTGCATCTATGATCAGCAGATTGTGGGTGTATTGTCAGTTTCCTGCAGACTTTCAGTATAGCTGTCTGTCTTAACCTCCCCTACAAGCAGACAGTTACTGAAGAGCAGTAAGAATCAATGAACTTAGCGCCTTCACAGTCCCTTAAAAACTACAGGCCGCCTGCCACCATGGAAGACGGGACTTGTAGTTCATTCAATCAAAGAAATCTGTGAATGTATAACACTGTCTTGTGGGCAGAGTCCCGCATGGCTGCACTGTTTTTATATTGTGATAATGGGTGTGAGAGGAGGATTATGGGGGGATCATTGGGGTGCAGAGCCACTACTTTGGTGACATGTTACATATTAGACTTTGAATAGGGGTGTAACATGTAAGTTACTAAAGGTGAATTTAGACTTTAAAGTGTAGAGCTCCTATTATTTGCCACCTTTTGGTCTGTTAATTATACCATTGAAATCATGTATATGTTTGACTTTGCAAATAAATACCTATTTATCATATCAGAGATTTAGGCTGGGTTCTGTTATGCGAATTGGATGCGGGGAAACCTGTATCCAATTCCCAATAGTGTGAACCCAGCCTAAAGTGTTACTAAACCCACAACAGAAAAATCATTGTGTATATGCAGTAAAGCATGCTTACTGTGGAACCTAAGGGGTTAATCCTCTGCATTGTGTAAAAAGGCTGTTTGATCCTGTTTTCTGTGATCTTCCACTTTTTCCACTGTCCCCAATCTATCTGCTGTTAGAACAGAGGCTAGAGGATAATCTGCCCATGCTCATTTTTTTGTGTATTGCTAGAGAGTTTTTTTTTTTCTTGGGAGAGTGCATGTGATCAGCATAGGCCAATCAGCACTGTCCAGACAAAGGGTCAGGGGTCCTAAAGCCTAATAGGACAACCAGGGGAGAATGAAAATTCCTCTTACAAGCTTTAACCAGACACTGATAGAAGTCACAAGACTGCTCCAACTGCAGACGAGAAAAGGTATTTCGCCATAGTCTATCCTTGTACTCATAATATATATAGGTTAATACTCATATGTGCAGGCATAGTATGGCATCATGAACATTAAAGAGTGATATATCTTTATAACAAATGTTGTGGCTTTAAAATTTGGCTATATAAACTGGTCTAATCACATAGGCAGAATTTTTTTAAGTAGTTACCAGATTTCCAATATGTGGTCATAAATTTATCAGACTGTACGCATCATAAATAATGCAAATATGTTATTTAATCATTTCTTAAGTACAGAGATAAAGGTACGTTCAGCTAAATATGAGATGCCAATATTTATTACATTTTTAACTCTTAATAATGGCAACTTTCTAAGCTTTGAAAATTTTCAACGGAAAAAAAATTCAAAATGATAATAAAAATGTAATAATCCTATAATCCCTGTTTGCCTACCTAAGGGGACGTATAGTCGGTGATACTATAAGCAAGCACGGGGAAGTGGGCTCAGCTTTAGGGAATTCATATGCGCTTAGACCCTTGCTGGGTATGTTTGTACTTTATACATGTGTTCGATTTTATTAAAGTAAGGAAACCATGCTCTATTACAAGTGAAAAGCACAGCAAGCATACTTATAAGCATAGTAATTCAGCTCTTTTGAAGTAATAGAAAAATGACTTTTAACATTTATATTCATGCTGCTGTTGCAGCATTATTCAGAGAGGAAATTCTGTTGCTTCGTCAACTTCAACTAACAAAAAAAGCTATAATAAATTTTGCGCTCATATCATTATATGCCTAGCAATGGGTTAATTAGTTAAAAATGGTCAAGTTCAAAGTAAATTTATCATTAAATTAAATTAAATAGTGAATAGATGTGAACACTAACTAGCATAACACAACATGCCACAGTGCTCCTTTTTTTGGTTCCCTTTAAAAAAAATACTACAGCTGGCCACACACCAGTAGCTTTTCTAATGAACATTTGTATGAACATTTCTATGAAAATTCTCATTCCTGCAATTGATGACTTGATGAATTATGATCTAACGTATTTCAGAAAAGGTTTGCATTTAATATTTGATTTTGAAGTCAATGGGCTTTCCTGAATGAAAATGATATTCACTGCTAGAAATTCATGCATTCAAGAAAAATTTTCATCCTGCTCCAGTCAATTATCTTATCACTGAGGTTGAACATGAACATTAATTTGACCCCACTAATTATTAGAAAATAAAAAATTAAAAAAATGTCATTTAAATTCCACTAGTGTATTGCTAGCTTATTGTTCTTTCTTGATCTAAACATGCAGCATTGTTCTGGGAATTGTGCAGCACGCTGGATATTTATGGATCATTGTGACGGCTCTGAGATCATTTACATCCGTGATTTTGCTGAGAAATTGTTTTTTTTTAAATAATATTGATGAATTAAAAAAGATATAAACTCTGTCCATAAAGTTTATTGAAGACAGCAGGAATGTTTTACATGATGCTCTTTATTCATTTGCAGAATCTGCAGGTTTTCGGCAAAAGAACATCCACATATGTATAAATATTACTGAAGTAAGTTTTGCTAATGTTAAGTTGTTTTTTTGTTTTGTTTTTAACTCGCTTAACTTATCTGTCCTTAAAAAAAAAACATTACTGCAAAAAAGTATTCTGACCGCTGTATATGAACAGTACATGTACTGATCATATTTAATAGTAAAATTCCTTTTTTAATTAAACATTATTCATTTACAAGTAGGCCCACCTGATCAGAAAAGGTGACAAGGACAACTACAATGCTGGTGGTGTTGTAGATTGTCTCAGCCTCTGTCACTGTCACTTTTGCTGGACAGCTTGTAAATTAGAAGAAAATATATAAATTAATATTTGTTTAATTTAAAAAATTGTTTAATTACTATCATGACATATAAAAAGGGAAAAAGCGAGAATGGGAGTTTTAAGGTACAAAAATAATCAACTCCCATTCTCGCTTTTTCCCTTGTTAGATTTACTATGGGGAGGTGGTGCATGTAAAAAGTTCTCTCATCCTTGGATAACATTTATATTTACAATCATGACATATTTTAACAACATGAAATGATTTCAATTCAAAACACAGCATTAAAAAAAAAAATGTAATCTGATTAATCTGAAAATCATTTTGTAACTGAGGAAAACAATGCTTGGGTGTGCAGAATTTTGCTAACTAGTCAAAGTAGCATGATTTAGCTTTAGTCGGTTTCTAAACGGATGTTACAGGGCAATACAAAAATTCACTCTGGGTGTATCAATGTTGAATAGATCTCTGTAGCATCACAGCACAGAGAAGTAACCGAGGCGAGTGCTCTGACTCAGATAGGCTGCTTTCTTCAAAACGTCTGACTTTCTCTACAGCAGCTACATAAACAGCAAATGATAGTAAAAAGAAAAAAAAAGGAAAACCACATTAAACCATTTATTGGCAGGCTTTAATTCTATTGCTAAGTTTGAACCTTCTTACACAATCTGAATAATGCACAATACCTGATGGCCAACTCAGGAACCTATGTGTTTCTCTTTCTTTTTGATACACGCATTTTTTTATTTCCTTAGCCAATGCAATTCCTCTGGTTCTATATGAACTGTTCAATGTGTCCCAATAACAAAACTTTGATGTTAAAATCATAAAATAGCCAAATTTATGTCCAATATTTACACTTTTGTGGAGATTTTAAATTCATTATTTAATTTGTTTTGTTTTTACTGTTTCAAACTGAAATATAATAAACTGTACAAGACAATAACAAAAATATAAAATCCATCAAGAACACTACTTGTGGTTTTAAAAAGATATGTCTTGAGAAGGATTGACTGAACTCCATCAAAACGTTGACAATAAAAAAACGCTGCTGTTTTCATCTACCTTCTCCACAAGACCAATGAGTGCCTTTATATTAGTTTTGGATTTGTATATACTGTATATATTTATTTACATATATTTACATATATATACATATTACATTATATATTATATATTTACATATATATATTTATATTTTCATATATATATATATATATATATATATATATATATATATTTTACATATATTTACACACACATATATATATATATATATATATATATATATATATATGTGTGTGTGTATATATATATATATATTTATGACTAGTACTATGTGACCACTAGAAAGAACTAAAAAGCTAACTTTAAAAGAACTAAAAAGAACTATGAGCAAATTAAGTGACTAGGACAGCTTTGCTTTTGTCAATACAGCCATTCATCTGGTTCTTTTGAGAATAGAAAAAACATGTACATATAATTGTTTAGAGAGAACCTACTGAGCTTTAACGTATTAAAAAACAAAACAAAAAAAACTGATATGTTATCCGGAAAACTTCGATCCACAAAGTTCTGAAATACAGAAGACAAAACACATATAAATAACCCCAAACATTCTCTAAATATATCAATATGTAGCTAAGATCAAAAACTTGAGGACATGATTTCCAACTAGCAGGAGAAAAGTTCAAAACTAATCTTAGCTAATATTATTTTACTGAAAGAGTAGTTGATGCTAGGAATAGACTTCCAGCAGAGGTAGTTAGTCAGTCCACAGGAAGGTGACTCAAACATGCTTGGGACAAGCATAGATCTATAGTCAGACAAAAAAGTAAAAAATAAAAATGAATAAAAAATTGGGGGAGACTCAATGGACAAATGGTCTTTTTTTTTCTCCTTAGAAAGAGAAGGACCAAAAAATTACAAAAACTTTGCTTTTGTCAATACAGCCATTCAACTGATCCCTTGGAGGAAAGAAAACATTTGTACAGAACCTACTGAACTCTAACGTATATATATTATATTATATATTATCCAGAAAACTTCCATCCACAAAGTTCTGAAATGTAGAAGACAAGACACAAATAATCCAAAACATTCTGTAAAAATGTCAGTCTATATAAGATCAAGAACTCAAGGAGATGACCTCAAACTAGCAGGAGAAACATTCAAAACTAATCTTAGCAAGTATTATTTTACAAAAAGAGTAGTTGATGCTTGGAATAAACTTCCAGCAGAGTTAGTGGGTCAGTCAACATGAAGCGGACTCTGATATGCTTGGGACAAACATAGATCTATAGTCAGACAAAAAAAAGTAAAAAAATAAAATAAAAAATGAATCACAAAAATGGGGCATACTTGATGGACAGCTTGGTCTTTTTTTCTGCTGTCGCTCTTCTATGTTTCATTGTAAAATTCTCTCTACGTCCATGGCCTTTTTTGAGGTA
Source organism: Lithobates pipiens (assembly GCF_037356315.1). Taxonomy (NCBI): domain Eukaryota; kingdom Metazoa; phylum Chordata; class Amphibia; order Anura; family Ranidae; genus Lithobates; species Lithobates pipiens. The sequence goes on along the minus strand of NW_027507758.1, from coordinate 472,325,748 downwards.
AACTGTAGACTTAGTGGCTTCATGGTGAATGAGAAAATTACACCGCCATTATGACTTCTATGAAAATATAGATACCCCGGATAATGTGCTTTTGCCTACAACATTTAGAACATGAATCAGTAATTTAACAATTCGAGAAAGTTCAGCCCAGGACCCGAGATTAGCTCCTCCAGATCTCAGGCTCTCAATGCTTCTTCATACAATTTGTTTATTAAATCAGATTGTTCCATTGTTCCATTTCCTAAACCAGAATAAAAACATACTGAAACCAAAATAACGCGACACACACACACATAACAAATACTGACTTTGATGATAATCGTGTCGTATGCCAATAAACGGTCTTAGGCCTCCCCCACACACTGCAGCAGTGCAATAGCAATACACTGCAATATAAGCCCCATATGAAAAGTTCCCCATTTCATTTATAGGTAAAGCTTCTATGTATGAAGTTACCGGTGCTTCCAAAAAAATGATATATGCTGAAGTTAATGAAGTGCACATGCATGGATGATTGAGATAAATAACTGCATGCCAAAATGCATAATAACTAGTTTCATATGCATATTTAGGACACGTCTTAGTAGAGGCTGTTCAATTCTTCACTCGCCAAATTATAGTTTAATATTGCCGAGAACGTTGACTATGTGAATGCTAGTAAATAAGTTAAGTGTTCAATATGAATACAAGCGAAAGAGAAAAAAAAATTGGTTGATTGAAGTGATCACAGCACCCTCTTATTTAGCACGTTCAGTGAAGCTTCTCTTTGTACAGTGAACTGTCTTTGCTTCTATAGTAAATTTATGGCAATTATGCAAAACAATTTAATCCATACCCTAGTAGTGAACCCAAGAATGTGCTTTTTTACTTTACGACTGATTTCCTAAAGTAGGAGATACTTAGCAAATTTAATTTTCACGGATTTTACTAAATTAGTTGAAGCTATGTTCAGTTTCAACGTCTAATGATGTAAAAAGTAAATTTAGAAAACCTTTTTTTTTTTTTTTGTTGTAACTCATTAGATGATGAACGTGAACACATCTTTACTAAGTTAAGTGAATATTTACTTTGCAAAGCAAAGTCTTTACTTTAGCCTGTAGGAAGTCAAATGATGTCCTGGACTTGAAGTGGAGATTACTGGATGATGTGCAGATAAAGGCATCATCCAGATGTCTATCGTTTCAGCTGGTGATTCCCTACAATGTAAAAGCCATCCTAGTGGCTGATTAACCGCAGGATTACTTTTACAGGCAGCAAGAGGGGATGTAAACCCGCACCTCTCAGGGGGTTTTCCCATGTGATGGGGTCTGATGCAGTGGTAGCAGGTTATCACAGAGATGGCTGTGGACTGGATGGTCTCTGGCCATCTCTATAATCCTGGGAGGAAGTCATGACATCACTTCCAGCTCTGGTAGATGTAAATACTGCCATTTTTTTCCCTGGAAAACAGCAATCAATGTTTCGTTCTAATGCTTTCCAGAGTAAAGGAAATATCTAGGGTATATAGACCACAGATGTCTCCATAAAGAGCACCTGTCATGCCTTATTTCTATCACAAAGGATGTGCAGATTTCTTGTGATAGAAATAAAAGTGATTAAAAAAAAAGGGACAGTGTAAAAATATATATATATTTTTTAAATGTCCCGTCCCCTCATGCTCACTCCAGCATGTGTAAACAGTGTTTGTACCACACATGCGGTATCGCCACGAATGTTATAACGAGAGCAATCATTTTTGCACTAGACCTCCTTTACAAAGTAAAAAAGTAAGAGTACAGCGCAAATATATAATATGAATAATTAAATAACACTCAATAAAATAAAGTGCATAAAACACAAAAGTCCATAAGTGAGTCTCACTTATGGACTTTTGTGTTTTATGCACTTTATTTTATTGAGTGTTATTTAATTATTCATATTATATATTTGCGCTGTACTGTTACTTTTTTACTTTGTAATGTGGGATTTGGTATTTTGACCTATAGTATTCAAGCTGCAATTTTTTCACTTTTTCACTTATTTTATTGTGTTTAGCGCTGGTTGATTTTCTGTTTTATAGTTTTTACTAGACCTCCTTTGTAACTCTTATCTGGCAACCTGTAAAAAAGTGTCACCCACAGTTTGGTTCCATTAAGCATCAGAGCATGCGCAATTTAAACCACTTCAGCCCTAGAAGATTTTACCCCTTTCCTGACCAGAGCACTTTTTTCAATTTGGCACTGTGTCGCTTTAACTGACAATTGGGTGGTCATGTAATGCTGTACCCAAACAAAATGTGCATCTTTTTTTCACCACACAGCTTTTTTTGCGCTATAAACAAAAAAGAGCCACGATTTTTGAAAAAAAATAAAATATTTTTTTGCTATATATATTTGCTATAATAAATATCCCCCAAATATTAAAAAAAAACTAATTTCTTCATCAGTTTAGGCCAATATATATTCTTCTACATATTTTTGGTAAAAAAAAATAGAAATAAGTGTATATTGATTGGTTTGCACAAAAGTTATCTACATGGGAAAGATTTATGGCATTTTTATTATATATATTTTTTAGTAGTAATGGCGGTAATCTGTGATTTGTAACGATATTGTAACGGACAGATCAAACACTTTTGACAAATTTTTGGGTCCATTGACATTCATACAACCATCATTGCTATAAATATGCACTGATTACTATGTAAATGTCACTTGTAGGGAAGGGGTTTACACTAGGGTGGCTAATCAAGGGGTTAAACTAGGGATTGCCTAGATGTGTTCTAACTGTATGGAGATAGGACTGACTGGGGGAGCAGACAAATACTTAGTAGGAACAAACAATATGTCTCCTCTCCCCTGACAGAACATGGATTTGTGTGTTTACACACACAAATCCCTGTGCTGGCCCTCGTGCATGCGATCATGCCCACCGCCCACACACATCGGGTCCCCTTGCTGTGCAGCAAGTGCGCGTGCCCTCTGGTGGCTACGGGGTTTCGCCCAGGAGAGCCATTCCACAGCAGAAAATCTTGATGAGCCGGTTGGGAACCAGATAAAGTGTGACATTTTAGGTATCTATTTACTCGGCATAACAGAATCTTTTATATCTTACCAAAAAATTGGGTTATATATTGTGTTTTTTGTGCATTGAAATTCATTAAAGTGTATATTTTTTTTCAAAAATTGCATTTGAAATATTGCTGTGTGGATATCACATCACATAAAAAATTGCAATTACCGCCTTTTTATTCTCTAGGGTCTCTGCTAAACATATATATATATATATATATATATATATATATATATATATATATATATAATGTTTGAGGTTTCTGAGTAATTTTCTGCCAAAACAAAAATACTGATTTTTACACGTAGGAGGGAAATGTCAGAATTAGCCTGGGTGGGAACAGGTTAATAAAAGGTTGACAGTGCAGATGCTGACACATGTTTGAATTTGGTATATATGAATTAGGGGATGTGGGTGCCATTGTTTACTCTTTATATTTCTGGCTTTCAGAAGAGATTAGGGATAGATTACGGATAACCCTGATGGGTTTTACTTCCCTTTTTTTTCCTGCAAAGTAAAAGCATAATGGGCAAGTAAGAATTGCATACTAGCCCATTATGTGCCACTTACCTGCAAACAAAGCCTGTGATGTCCACAATATCCCAGTTGGTGGCCTCATCCATCTTCTCCCCTCTTCCTTACGGGCCGTGGACTCCGACTATGTGACTGGCCGGAGTCGCGTAACGTCACTCCTGCATATGCCGGAGTCGCCAGTCATGGCACAAGCCCCTTATAAACGGTACGTTCGTTCCCTTTCATCAGTGCACATGCGCCGATGATGTTGGTGCAAGCGTATATGGTAAATATCTCCTAAACAGGCAATTTCCAGTACCCACAGGTAAGCCTTATTATAGGCTTACCTGTAGGTAAAAGTGGTGTAACTAGGTTTTCAACCACTTTAAATTCTCGCTAATGCTAGGGGTAGAGGGATAATTTGTAGTTCTTTTTCCTTGCTGCAACAGGCTCTGGAATGCTTCTCCTCACTGCAGTGCTCTGGGTTGTGGATGGGCCCTTGCTGTCCACATGTACAATGCAGGATTATGCCTCGTGCATGGTACTTGATTTTGTCAGTGTTCGAGTATCTGAGAAAAAAGGCTTCGAAGGAACAGGGTGCACAAACGGAAGGAGCCTGCCAGAGCTAGAAATTAGGTAAGTATTACACCCTTTTCCTCTAACCCTAAAGTTAACAAACGTTTAAAGCAGTTTCTCAACCAGGGTTCCGTGGAAGCCTAGGGTTCCTCCAAAGGTTGCTAGGGGTTCCTTGAGGAATGACAATTTTTGCCTCTTAGATAAGTTTCCAGTGACACCATTGATCTTTTTAGCTATCTGTAAGGGGGTAATTCTTCTCAGTGACCACAAGTGTAAGGGGCATGCTTACCACTGACCATCACACTAATGTATCATGAGTTGTAGACTTAGTCATTTTAGCAGGGGTTTCTTGAGACTGGAAAGTTATTTCAAGGGTTCCTCTGTGTTGAAAAGGTTGAGAAAGGCTGGTTTAAAGTATAACTAAAGTATGTGTTGGATAGAGTGGAGAGGGATTAGAACACCTGTTGGGTATTTTATTGCTGTCTGTGTCTCTATTAGAGAAAGTCACCCTCTTTATTTGTAAAGTTTACTGATATCACCAGAAGTGAAAGTAAAAGAAAATCTTAAATTTTGGGTTGTCATTAGGACAGGAATAGAAGGGATATTCTATTGGGGACACTAGCTCTGGTGAGCCAGGAGACAACTATGGATTCCTTCACTTTTGGATTCCTTCACTACTTCCTGTTTTGGTTATAGGACAGGAAGTGAAGGGAGAACTCCCCAATGAGAGACGGATCACTTATCCAATCATGTGAGAAACAACCTTCTGTTTATTTATTTTGTTAATCTGCACATAATTGGCTATTCAAAGTGAGCTCAGCTAAAATGCCATGAAGCTGATTTACCAAAGGAGTTGAGAACTTTCACTCAATACATTGTAGCTGTGTAAAGTGAACCAAGTGAGGCCAGGGTGAATATGGTATTATTCTCAATTTTCTCTGTGCAGTGAATATAATTCCTGTGACTCAGTGATGATGGTTTCCTTTCATGTTTCAGTAGCTAAGGCTCTCAAGGCATAGACAATGACAGAGTATCATTTAAAGATCTGTCAAATATATTGTCAGGTAGTCATCTTCTCATGGCTAAATATTTTACACAAGACAAACAAATGGGCGTTCACGTTAAAAACTCTACCATGCGGAAATCTAGATCTGTACATTTATTTTCATCTTCTAAAATGTATCATGTCTTCGGTGCAAGTGTTTTGATTCCAGAAAGGCACACACATTTCTGGCACAAATAAGGGATAGCACATGTTATGTGATTGTTAACTACCCAAAATATTGTATTTGTCACACTTAAAGAACATGTAGCCAACATTTCACATTCCTGATATGTGCCTCTTGTACCATGTAAAAAGTATCCTGTTCTTTCTGTATTGCTTTCTTGGAGTGAAATCCCTGGTGTCCCTGTCAGTCCCTCTGCTTTCCTATTAAAATCTGACCACACTAGGCAAGAGAACACAATCTCTGGATATGCTTGGAACTTGCCCTGACATGCCCCCCCTCCCCCGCCCAGCCTATTACTGGGCAGACCAGTATTCTGCTGTTTCTACTCCCCCAGGTCTTATGTAGCTAAGAACAGAGATTATGTGATCACATATAGAAAATAAAAATAAATACTGTATTTCTAATATTTTTTTTATATTTTTTATATGTATACGCAAATGTTTTGCCTTTCATTTATATTTTAAACTGAATGGGTTGTTTTGTAAGGTGAGGTACAATCACTTTGAAAAACCTAACAGTCGCTTAATGGCCCTTAAAGAGGAAATAAACCCTGATGGGTTTTACTTCCTCTTTTGCTCGCTGCAAAGCCTGCAAATGAAAAGCATAATGGGCTAGTATGCATTGCATACTAGCCCATTATGTGCCACTTACCTGCAAAAGAATCCAGCAATGTCCCCTGTGTAGGCAGCGTCCATCTTCTGGTCCCTCTTCCTTGCGGGCCGCGGACTCCGGCTCTGTGATTTGTCAGAGCCGCGTACGGGAGCTGCGATTAGCGGCACAGGCTAGGGAAGAAATGGCACTTCGTTTCGCTTCTTCCCCGTGCACGCGCCGTTGGAATTTTCGGCGGACTACAAGTGAAATATCTCCTAAACGACACACGATTAGGAGATATTTCCACTACCTGTAGGTAAGCCTTATTTTAGGCTTACCTATAGGTAGAAGTCCAAAAAGTGGGTTTACAACCACTTTAACCCCAAACAAAATCTCTAATCCTAATCATAAACCTAACCCTACACATCAACCTAAGTAAAAAAAGGAAGTGATATTTGGTATGTTGCATTGTGCATTGTATTAAGGCAGCCCATTCTGGTTCACACCATAAAACATGCTTCTGAGCGTGTTTTTGCATGTTCCCCCTCACTTAGGACAGCCCATTAATTTTGGTTGGACTGTCAAATATGTGGGAATGCACAAAAACTACTGCATGTGCAATTTTTAAAGCAGGGCGGTCCACTAAAAAAAAAAAAAAATATTAAAAGCCAGCAGCTACAAATACTGCAGCTGCTGACTTTTAATAAATGGACACTTACCTGTCCAGGGTGCCCGCGATGTCGACAGCTGAAGCTGAGCAATCACTCGTCTCTTGGCTGCGCCCGCCGCCATCCTCATGAGGGAATCAGGAAGTGAAGCATTGCGGCCTCACTTTCTGGTTCCCTACTGCGCATGCGCAGTCGCGCTCTGCATCCTTACTGGTCCGGCTGTGTTCTGGGACCTGTGTGTTTCCCAGAACACAGCGGGGGGTGACGTGAAGGGGCGTGACTCCAGTGGGAGTCTATTCCTGGAAGTGGGTGCAGATACTTGTATAATACAGGTATCTGCCAAATGTGACACCAGAGGGGGGGAGAGTTCCGAAAAGTGGAGGTTAACTTTTTCTGTGAACTTCCTCTTTAAGCTCCTGTCACACCAAACCACATGCTACAACAGTACCATGAATTTTGGTGGCTGCAAAAAGCATCCGCATTAATGCATTCTATGCATTAAGATAAAAAACCTTCTGTGTGCAGCAGCCTCCCCAGCACCCCCTAATTACTAGCCTGAGCCCCATCTCTCTCCAGCGATGTTCACGAGTGTCTTAGCCATCTGGGACTCTCTTCCTGATTGGCACATAGCAGCAGTGCCATTGGCTCCCATGTCTGTCAATCAAAGTCAGTTAGCCAATCAGGGGAGAGAGGGGGCGGACCCGAGTCGGGGCTCTGTTCCGTGTATGAATGGACACATGGAGCTGTGACTCGGCTTGGGTGCCCCCATAGCAAGCTTCTGGTTGTGGTGGCACTTAACACGAGGGAGGGGCCAGGAGCAGTGAAGAGGGACCTGAGAAGAGGAGGATCCAGGCTGCTCTGTGCAAAACAAAATGCTCAGAGGCGGTAAGTATAATATGTTTGTTTTTGTTTTTTTAAATAAGACTTTACAATCACTGCAAGAATGAATGGCACACCAGCGTGTCTGTAGAGGACAGTGTGTTTCTGTGTGATACAAGTGGTGTGAACCAACCCTTAGAATGAAGTGACAGCATGCATCACTGGAAGGGAAACCAAGCTGCAAATTTTTGTCAAACTCATCGCACCACAACACTCCACGCATTGTGTTGTGCTTCAGTGCAGGTCCATTGGCACCGATTGTACTCGAGTGCTGGGGTGCCATTCTAAATGAACAAAGTGCCATGCATTATCGCATATTGTTGCAAGATGCTGTTACCACACATTACTGCAATGCATACGTGTGTATTCTAGCACTTAGTGTTCAGTTGTAAATGTGTGAATCTTGGGTAAAGGTTGTGTGAATCTTGTGTGAATAAATTCTAAATAACGCTCAATGATGGTGTCAGGACTCACAAGCTATTTGTTCTTTTATTTATTTATTTGTTTTATTTTTATGTGTTATTTTTATTTTATGTTATTTGCTATGTTTATTTTTGAGATATTAATTACTTTTTCTATGGATTTTAGGATTCTATTATAAAAAATATATAATGATTGTTTTATAGAATTGGTGAATAGCTGCATGGCAAAACATGCATTTGGCAATAGAGTCTCCATAAAAATCAAATTAATTGACCAATAGAAAATTACCCTTAACCTTCAAACTCTGTTTAGTAAACACACTCTCCATGAATATTAGATGATGGTTGGATATTAACAAATCATTTTATACAAGGCCTTTCAGTCAACAGACATACATTTTTGGATATCATGAGCTTGTGTTCCTGGGTTGATTGCAGAGATATGTAGTGGTGCTGTTAACTAAGGGGATCAGCAACCCATCAGCTAGTAAATTCCATACTTACTCAACCCAAGGGTTCCTCCACAAGGCTTTTAATACTGGTCAGTGCCAAAAACAGTCAATTCCCAACAGGTATGATTTTTTTTTTTTTTTTTTTTTTCACAATCAAAGGTTTTATTGAAGCAAATTCAGCATAACAAATGATTTTTATGTCTGATGGCAGCAGAAGTCAATCCTGGACAGTCATTCATGATGGAATGATGATCAGCCAGATTTAGTATTTTTGACAGACCAAAATTATTTCCCGCAGAGGTATGAGATTTTGCCCTCTAATATCTATGGTGTGTCCTGACCACATACTGTACCACAATACTGTCAGGCCTACTCTAGTTCTCTTTAAGGGATAGGATGACGGTCATTTGTTTGCCTGGATGGTTGCTTAAGTGCAACCACTTCGTTCTATAGGTGAGAAAGCCCAGAGATGAGACTGGGTCATGTGACCTGAGCTACACGTGATGAGCCATGCCACATGACCATGTTCTGTGCTATGGTGATAGAAAGAGAGGTGTGTATGGGCAGAGGGAGCATGATGATACAAGAGTGTCACTGCACCACTGCCATACCACAGCAGAAGGGGAGGGGGTGGTGAGCTTCAGAGGGGGGAGGACCAGATGTGTGATAGAGAGGAAAGTGTGCCATAAGCTGCATGGAGAGGTGTGATGCATGGTGAGGAGGTCTACTATGAGTTACATGGTGATGTGTAATGTGCTGTAACTCACTGATGTGATGTGTCCAGACAACAGAGAGGTGTGAGCTGAAGGCCGATACATAATATGTGCTAGAATTTTACAGTGTGATGGTGATGTGTAATGTTCTGCATGGTGATGGAACGTGTGATGTTCTGCATGGCAATGAAGATGTGTGATGTGTGGCATGGTGATGGAGACATGTGATGTGCTGCATGCAAATGTACATTGTGCTGCATGATGGGGTGATAAAGATGTGTGATGTGCTGCATGGTGATGGAGATGTGTGAGAATGAGAAGCTGCTGCCAGGCACACGGACACTGAACGCCAGAGCCAGGTGAGTGCTGAACTGACTGCAATCCCTCCTGGGGTGGGTGTTAATCACCTGGGTGGCTACGGGTCTGCATCAGGAACAGTAAGACCCCATAAACACTATACACATTTTTCTGTCTGATTTCCTTTAGATGTACCAAAACCATGTAGTGCAAGGGCCTGCCTGATTGCATACAAATTGAAACTCTTAGCCTTTGTACACACGGTCAGATGTTCTGACAACAAAATCCGTCTGATTTTTTCCGACGGATTTTGTCCAAAACTGGTGTTGCATACACACGGTCGGACAAAGTTGTCAGAAAATCCGATCGTTCAGAACGTGATGACGTTATTTCGTTACGACGGGACTATGTTCAGGCTAGTAGCCAATAGCTTTGGTCTCGTAATTTGATCTGAGCATGCGTGGCACTTTGTCTGATCGGAATTCTCTACAAATGATCGGACAAAGTCCGATCGGATCATGTTGTCGGAAAATTTTATATCCAGCCCTCAAACTTTGTTGGTTGGACATTCCGACAGAAAAAGTCCGATGGAGCCCACACACGGTCTGATTATCTAACAACACGGTCCGATTGGAAATTTTCCATCGGAATTTCCGACCGTGTGTACAAGGGCTTAGACCCCTTTCACAGTGAGGCGCTTTTCAGGTGCTTTCACGCTAAAAAAAATCGCCTGAAAAACTCACAAAAACCTATTTCGATTAAAATCAATGAATGCTTTCACACTGAGGCAGTGGGCTGGCAGTGAGGTGAAAAAACACCTGTGTCCATTTAAATTAATGCAAAGCTCTTTAAAAGCGACTGAAAAGTTCTGTAACCTCCCTGGCGGTATGATTATTTCAGATTTTTGATGCTGAAAGCGGTACAATTATTTTGCATGGAAATTTGGCATTTTATATTGAAGACCTGTAATTCTTAGGAATAACTCACTTAAATCTGTCCAAACAAGAGTCTAGCAGACATCCCGGGTATGATAAAGTTTGAAAAACGAAATGATAAATTATAATATAATAAATAAACATAAATATTTATACCAAATAATAATATAATAATAATAAAAATGGTTCAATAATGTAATCAAATCAAAAACACTGAAATTTGCTCAGTTGCAGAATCGTCACTGTCATTACTTTTCAGTATTTGATGACAGCTCACAACCCCACAAATCACTATCTCTCAATTCTGCAAGTGATTTTAATTTATTATCGATGTTTTCTAGCTGGTCTAAAACCACTTTTAATGTAAAGGGACGGTTTTGGTTGCTATGGACAATCTCCAGTTTCCAGGCAGAAAGAACAGTATTTATAATATAAAACTACATGTAGGACACTGGACAAACCACTAGGGACAAAGGGGATGTGAAATAATTTCATACAGTAATGTAATCTGTAAGATTACAGTAAACTGTACGTATAGTGTGTGTTTCACTTTTTGAATTTGGCGCCGTTCTCCGTCCCTGTGCGTCGCAATGCTCGCAGGGAATGGAGTCTGGCTCTGTGATGAATCGAGTGGAGGACAAGCCACACACACTGGATATCGCAGAGGAAAAAGGTAAGTAACCTCTTCCTGGATCCTGCGATGCTATCCCGAGTCTGGCTCGGGGGTTACCGCTTTTTGTTCTGAAATTCCACCCCGAGCCAGACTAGGGAATACCGCCAGGGAGGTTAAAAGCGCTCAAATGTTTTACTGGCAGTTTGGAATTGCCCCAGTGTGAAAGGGGCCTTAAGGTTTGACCTCGTATTATATGGTTTTGGTAAATCTGAAGGAAAAAATCTACAAAAAAATCGTATAGTGTATATCCAGCTTTAGAGGAAAATATACAGAACTTGATGAGGGTGTGCTGTGATGTCTGGAGGTGAACATGTGACACATCAGAAATCATTGGCCTGTGTCTTGCGCATATAATCATATTACAAGTTGAGTATCCCTTATTCAAAAATACATGCACATGTAGAGTTTATTTTGTTTTTCAATAAAAAAAAACTATATAATTGAAAGTTCTATTATTGTGTTTTTCTTTTAAGAAAAAAGATGTTAATTATCTCAGACAACTGTATGAGTTGTTTTTTCTAAACTAAAACCTCCACATTCAGGTTTAACCACATTGTTGGCACTTTGAAATAAATAAGTTGGTTTTGTGTTGCAGTTTGGGCACTCAGGCTCAAGGTTCGCCATCACTGCCCTAGAATATTGCCATATAGAGCAGAGAAGTGTTAGAATCCACTTGGCGTGTCAAATGCTCTAGTAGTTATTCAATTTTCTTTATCCTTTCTATATAAAACATTCTACAACTTACTGATCGGGCTAATGTACTGTGACCTATAGATAAAATATTGTTTTAGCAGGGGTTTCTTCAGCAGACCTCAACATTATTTCAAGGGTTTATCTGGGGTAAAGGGGTTACTAAAAGCTGCTCCAAGTTGTACAGTCAGAATTGGGCCATGGACCCTCTCACTTTAAACACCCAATCAAAATGTATTTTTTGCATTTTCTGCAAATTATTAGTTGAATAACTGGGAGCTCACTGTGGCCCGAGTAAAACACCTTCTTTATTAAATGAACCCAGTTGTGCCATGTTCTCATGTCCACAGTGTAAGTTGTTATGTTCACTACTATCAATGACCTATTATTCAGCAATTTATTACGTATTACATCACACACCTAATGAGGTTTTTGTGCAAGGAATTTTTTTTTATTTTTTTTATATTTGGTGTAGAAAAAGAAAACTCATTGTATGGGCACTGAACAATTTTGAATTTTATATATACAATATATATATATATATATATATATATATATATATATACATATATATATATATATATATATATATATATATATATATGATAAAAACCTCCTAATGAAAGGATGGCGTATAGCCAGGAGCACAGGGGGTTGTTTACTAAAACCGGAGAGTGCAAAATTTGGCGCAACTCTGCATAGAAACCAATCAGCTTCCAGGTTTTATTGCCAAAGCTTAATTGAACAAACTGAAGTTAGAAGCTGATTGGTTACTATGCACAGCTGCTCTAGATTCTAAGTGCACCATTATTAGTAACCCCCCCCCCCCCCCCCCATAGTGTCATTGGGGTTGATTTAATAGGAATAGGGACTTTTAAAAATAAAAATACAGGCATACCCCACTGTTAAATACACAATGGGGTTTATTTACTAAAGCTGGGAAGTGCAAAATCAGGCTCACTTCTGCATAGAAACCAATGAGCTTCTAACCCCAGCTTGTTCAATTAAGCTTTGGTAATAAAACCTGGAAGCTCATTGGTTTCTATGCAGAAGTGAGCCTGATTTTGCACTTTCTAGCTTTAGTAAATAAACCCCATTGTGTACTTAAATGTGGGTTATGCCTATATTGTTACACAATGTACTAGACGTATTAGAGTGATTTACTTAAAAGTGGGGTATGCCTGTATAGGTTGCAAAGTGAGTGGTTAGCAAATAAGGTGAGGCACTGTGTTCATTTGAATACTTAATCATGCAGCAAGAGAAAAAATAAAAAATGAACAGTTTCCCAACTTATACTGAGATAGACTGGATGTATAAATATAATAGTTGAGGCTATTCCTGAGCTGCTCTTGTGATGTCCAGCTTGCCTTCCTGTCTGCTGGAGGTGGGTGATGGGTGCACTTCACATGGGGCGGACATGGAGAAGGCATACAGCGCTCAGCACAGTTCTTCACTTGCTCCTTTCCCGAGGAAGTGCGTACAAAGCTGCGGCCTGTTTGTTTGGGCTGGACTTAACCCTTCCTGGGCAGGAAGCCTAAAAATTACAGGACCAGCTGCCCTGACATAGCACAAATGGATCTATGGATGGCCAGATAGATCGTGCCTGATATAATAAAGAAGTAAAGCATATTCACTTTGCAATGTGAATTTTCACTTTACAGTGGGATTTTCATTTACCTTAGCGAATGTGGTGAAAATTTCGTGTAATTTAAATACCAAATCAAGTGCAAACAAAAAAAAAATTTAATTTTTGTTTACACGTGACTTGCAGAGTGGAAATTCACTTTACATACTTTTTTCTTTTAGTAAATTGACCACATGTAGTTTTTAATAGTTAGATAGATAGATAGATAGATAGATAGATAGATAGATAGATAGATAGATAGATAGATAGATAGATAGATAGATAAGGCTGGCCATACATTATACAGTTTTCTTATTTAATTTCCTTTAGATTTACCTTCAGCTATGTAATACAAGGGCATAATTAAAGGTGTTTAGGTTTAACCTTATATTATATGGTTTTGGTAAATCTAAAAGAAAATTGAATTAGAAAATGATGGAATGTATGGTCAGCCTAAGAGTGATAGAGGGGAATAGATAGATATAGATAGATAGATAGATAGATAGATAGATAGATAGATAGATAGATAGATAGATAGATAATAGATAGGGAGTTTTGTACAGCACAGCATATAGTAATGTGGTATGGTACTGATATATTATTGTATAACATCATGTTCCTTTCATTGTCCATGAACTCCTAAAGGCACAATAACAGGGCCGATGTATAAAAGTTTTTTTTTTTTTTTTTTTTTACAGTCAATCACAAAAACTAAAATAATAAAAATCAATAAAAACACACATTTATCTAGTAGATCTCACTGGATGGCAAATGATGAGCTCCTATGATAGTTGAAGCTATGTAATAAGGATAATGTTGTGTGTATTTAAGGCTAAGTTTACACTAGCTTCATAAGCAGGCATTTCATGGGCATGTTTGTATCCACACAAATGCCTGTCAAAAGTGTGCCCATTACAATGACCAGTGTTATTTACACAGTCGGGTTTGCCTGGCTTTATGTTGCTCCAAAAATGACCTGCTGTGTGTAGTTTGGAAGGCTTACCTCTCCCCAATGCTTCCACTGATGTCAGTGTAAATGCACGTCCCTATTATAGTGTGTTTGAGATTGATTTCGAAATTTTTACCAGCTGATGCGATAGTTCGAAAATATAGGAAACCAACACAGAAGAGGCCTCTGAAAAGCATTAGTTAGGCACAAACGCATTAAAAAGAAACGCATAAAAATGCCAATATGTGCGTTATTGGACGTTCACATTTCTTTGCATGTGATGAGCCCAAAAAGTGTCTGTTTAGTGGCACAATCATTACAGAATGGTGGGGTGTAGGAGTTCTGTAGAATGAAAATCCGTCTGACACCTCCTGACCATGGACAGACAAATACAGACAATCCTATGTACTAAATCAAGGATACGAATGCGCACATTAGCCTGTACTGTACTTGTGTCACTATATATAATCTCTGCATACAGTACATAATAGATGAATTCACATATACCAGGTATCCATACATAACAGAGAAATCTGTATATGCTAAAGCTAAGGGATCAAGTCATAAAGAGTCAATTCATATACAAACGGTCGCTGCATTAATGCAATATATACATAAAAAAATAATCATACATAAAGAATCAAGCCAAACATAAAAAACCCCATTCATACACAAAGAACCCTCTTGTAGATAAAGGATCGATGGACGTGTAAAGAATTCGTTCATATTAAAAAAGATTCGTGAAATAGGGATTCATTAATAAAGGATCGGAGGTCACTTCCATGTAAATACTCATGATTATTAATCTGACAGTGATTTTTTTTTCTTTTTGGTAAATAAATAAAATCATCCATCATCCACAATTATTTGTCCCTGGGGTGTCTACCTATCCATGTACAGGTCACACAGAGCAGCCAATCACCTGGGGACACGTGTCTCTCTGATCCTTCAGGTGCTCACTACCTGTCTGTCCACTCAGCCTACAGGAGAAGACTGGAACACTGACATAAACACACACTGACATAAACACACTGACATAAAACACTGACATAAACACACACTGACATAAAACAAACTGACATAAAACACACTGACATTAAACATAATCCATTTTAAATTTAAGAAAAAGAGAGATATACAATGTAATACTGACATATAAGGTTGGACTTGATGGACTTGTGTCTTTTTTCAACCTCACCTACTATGTAACTTAAAAAAAATATATTATATACAATAAAATATAGTATGTTAATAATAATAATAATAAAACAATAATAATAATAATGATGATTATTATTATTACTATTGATAATTTTATTATGTTTGAACTGTACATATTGGGGTGATTTAGATCTATTCTTATAACCTTTTTTAGGAGAATTAAAAAAAATCAGGATGTCCTCTGAAGCTAGCTGGACATTGGATAAGAGTAGAAAATAGTTGCTTCTATAGTAAAAACAAATCCAGATATTGGAGCGCTTCAAGGAGACAAGATTGGCTCCCAAATCATCATGCTTCTCCTCTTGAAACCATATAGAAAACAGTCTTTTAGAAGAGATAAGAAAGCAGTGAGATTCTAATCGCATAAAATGATCGCCCCTGTATACAGCAGACTGCAGTGTAGGTGTACAGCCATCACCTATGCACTGTGTACTGCAGACTCCAGTGTAGGTGTATAGATGTGCGACTATCATCAATTTACTGTATGTATACAGCAGACTCCAGTGTATAGGTATAGGTGCATATTCATGAACGCACTGTATGTATACAGGAGGCTGCAGTGTAGGTGTATAGGTGCATATACAACATTAATACACTGTATGTATACAGTAGGCTGCAGTGTAGGTGTATAGGTGCATATACACCATTAATACACTGTATGTATACAGGGGGCTGCACTGTAGGTGTATAGGTGCATATACAACATTAATGCACGGTATGTATACAGGAGGCTGCAGTGTAGGTGTATAGGGGCATATACACCATTAATACACTGTATGTATACAGGGGGCTGCACTGTAGGTGTATAGGTGCATATACAACATTAATGCACGGTATGTATACAGGAGGCTGCAGTGTAGGTGTATAGGTGCATATACACCATTAATACACTGTATGTATACAAGGGGCTGCACTGTAGGTGTATAGGTTCATATACAACATTAATGCACGGTATGTATACAGGAGGCTGCAGTATATCTGTCTGTGTTGTATAATCGCACATCCAACATCCATGCACTGTATGTGTACAGCAGGCTGCAGTGTAGGTAAATATGTTCTTATCCGTCATTGATATACTGTATACTGTATATAAAGCAGGCTGCAAGAACTGTTTGTGTTTTGTGCACTGTATAGGTACACATCCATTATCCCAACACTGTAAGTGTACAGCAGAGGGCAGTGTAGGTGTATAGGTGAATATCTATCATCCATACACTGTATGTATAGAGCAAGCTTCAGTGTAGTTGTACACCCATCATTAATGGGCTATAGAGTCTGCAGTGTAGCTGTGTGTTCTTTGCACTGTGTAGGCGCACGTCCATCATCACTGCACTATGTGCATACAGCCCCTCAGTGCACAGCCATTGCAGATCTGATTAATGTGCTGTTTCCTGATTGCTGCCCCCTCTCTATCTTATGTCTCATTAAGATGATTTGTACCTCTGTAGACATCCTGCCTGACCCATGTTCTCAATCAGTGACAGGGAGGGGACACTTCTACTAGCTAATGTCTCATTGTCTAATAGTCTCATCAAGCTTCCCAGTTAACACAGAACTACAGATCACATTTTGCTCAGTCACTTTTTTTTCTACTGTGCAGATAGCAGCCTAGTGCTGGCCAGTGTATGAAGTCACATACTGTATGGAATCCAATCTGCTCTTAATCAAGTCCCAGATCTTTATAGTATTCATCCGCCTGCTGCACTCTCCCTATGCAGACTAATCTGTAAAGCATTAAATGGGCCACAGAACTTTCCAATTCCCATGATAGGTTACTTCCTGAAGAAAGTTATACGGTATCTCACAAAGCATCTCTATCTGCCAGCATCCGACACTGCAGTACTCTGTCTATGCTGTGCCTACAATCTAGAACAAGGCCAGTATCCATACAACTACACTACACGTGTACAGTATTCAGAGATGACAGCTGCCCCAAGAAGGTCCACAAGGAGGAAGAAATAAATAAATTATACAAATAAATTTATATATAAATATATATATATATATATATATATATATATATATATATATATATATATATATATATATATATATATATATATATATATATATATATATATAATTTATTTATTTTTGAACTGATATCATTGGTATTTAATTGGTGTGTGTTGTGTATATATATATATATATATATATATATATATATATATATATATATATATATGTGTGTGTGTGTGTGTGTGTGTGTGTGCAACTCTCTGCAACTTCCTTAATAATAATCCAATAAGTAAAACATGAATTGCCTTTCTATCCCTATCCCTACAATATATAAATGGTGCCTATTTCCACTGTTTATCACCTATAGTATATGATTACATATGTTTAGCACAATATGGTATGCTTTATTAATTGTTCAGAGATAGAGATCAGACTGGCCATGTGCAGTATAATGATCCCATAGAACAGACCAGACCCCATCCATCCAGCGATGAGACTGGGGGGACAGGAATGCAGGGCTCAGCCTATAGAGCTCTGGGCCCTACTCCTTACATCCCATACATGGATATAGTATAGAGATTCGCCATAATCACATATTCCTAGAAGAAAGACGTGCTTTCCAGTGCTAGTGGTGAGAATCATTGACTTGTCAGAACTTGATCTAGTCTTCACATGTCTGCCTGTCAGTGAGTAGGTGTTTATTTGTGCTGTCTCCATATATGTGTGCACACCATACCCAGAATGTAGCTGTGCATTCAGCTGATGAGGCTGCCCTGGGTTTCCTTCCTGGCACTCATTACATAGAAAGGGCCCGGGATGTCCTGGGGAAGAGATCTGTCTGCAGCTCAGAACTGGCCTCAGGATGACAGCACTCCTCTCCTGCCAGCCTTCATACAACTAATACTCTTACTCTGTCCTTACAACACTTTGCATACTTATACTGGGCTACATTGCCTGCATAGATAGCAAATACCATAGACATAGGTGGGCACACAGCTAAAGCACTAACTCACTCTGATAAATAATAAATACCATGGCGATAGATAGATAGATAGATAGATAGATAGATAGATAGATAGATAGATAGATAGATAGATAGATAGATAGATAGATAGATAGATAGATATTAGTGTCCTTACCCTATCAGCACTACATAAGACTTTGCTGAGATTACATTTTTCTTGGAGATAGATAGATAGGTAGATAGATATGAATTAAATTTCTAAAGAATACACTATGCTAAATTAATTCCTTACATAGATAATAATATCTAAAGAACAATAATGAGAAACCTGCACAAGATTCTACCTTGCTGACTTATTTTCCTGCACAAAGGGGTAATAAATCTCTCTCTCTCTCTCTCTCTCTCTCTCTCTCTCTATATATATATATATATATATATTATGATAGTAGATAGATAGATAGATAGATAAATAGATAGATAGATATTAGTGTCCTTACCCCATCAGCACTACACTAAACTTTGCTGTGATTACATTTTTCCTGGGGATAGATAGATTTGCTAGAAGAGTACCTACTGCTCACTTAGAAAAGTGGATTCCATTGAGCTTAGTAAATACCACGAATCTATGTTCATTTTGAATACTCAAGTATGTGCCAGGGAAAATGTAAAAAAAAATAGGATTTATTTTTTCTTGCATGCAATTGGGTTAGGTAAATACAACCTTTAGCAAATTACCCCGTCATGACCTGCAAAGCAGACATTTCTACAATGCTGATCTATTTTTTTTCCTACCCATACAAATAACAAATAGAAAAGTGAGACAGAAAGAGAAAGATATATAGATCATAACTCTTTCTAGTTAATACAGTAACAAAACAAATCAAGAAGAGAAAAATGGCATCATGTAAGAAATGCATATCGAGTATATGTGCATGGGAGGTTGCCTGGAGAGTTCTGTGACACTTAAAAGTTTATTGGATTATTCTACATATTATGTAATAAATAAAGTTTTTTGTTATAAAAGTCCAGACTGTGCCTTACAATACACAGAGCGTTTACTAAAGAGTATAAACCTAAGTTCTGCCGAAGCTTAATGTATGCAGCTCCTGTCCATAATTTAAAACATTAATAATAATAAATATGCACTGAGACAACTAATTAAAATAAACAAAGAAGAATATAATATGTAACTGCACTCAGCTGTGATCTCTGAATATTATAGCAGTGATAAGTGTTTGGACTATATATATATATATATATATATATATATAAATATATATATATATATATATATATATAAATATATATACAGGTATACCCAACTTTTAAGTACACAATGGGGTTTATTTACTAAAGCTAGAAAGTGCAAAATCAGGCTCACTTCTGCATAGAAACCAATGAGCTTCCAGGTTTTATTACCAAAGCTTAACTAAACAAGCTGGGGTTAGAAGCTATTGGTTTCTATGCAGAAGTGAGCCTGATTTTGCACTTTCTAACTTTAGTAAATAAACCCCATTGTGTACTTAAACGTGGGATATGCCTGTATATATTACATAGGGTTTGAAAGGACTATTTCGAGATGCAGAAAGCAGTAAAGTAGACAGTAATGCCATAAGATATTTTCCTGTTAAAAAAATGCCATAGGCTCGATTCAAAATCGACACAAATATAAGGATCTTTATTTTATCCTTGAGATGTTTAAACCTTATTTCTCAAGTTTAAGTTAACTGTCACTTTTTCAAGAATCCTTAGCCTGCAGTTTGAATACGAACGGCCAGAATTGTACATTCCAAATAAATGAATTAGACATAGAGCCTACAGTCACCCCCATCCCTGAGCCCCCCATGAATATACAGCAGCCTGCATTGTATGTACAACACATACTTCCTCCGCCTTGCACACACAACTACAGCCCATAGGGGAATGATAGGGGAATGATCACCACCCCGGACACCAGCAATATGAAAACAAGTCTGACTGCTGACCTGTCAGTATATCAGAGATCTGTCATACTGAACACAAAACGTCAGGAAAATTAACCTCATAACGATTATTGTTGATATATCGAGTCTGGAACTGCTGCAAGAATAAATTAAATTAAATTCATACATAAAGCACTTGATAATTTATTATGTATAATAATTTAAATAACATATACGGCGTATTTACTAATGTGCTAACATCATAAAATGTGTACTGTAAATAGTAATAAAAATACTGTATAAATTGAATAAAGCGAGGGGCCTTTTCGCTTTAATTTTGCAGGTTCTGTATATATAATTCAGTATTTTTTTTCTACTTAAAAAACAAACAAAAAAAAGCCATTCCAGGACTCACAGCTACACATAATGGACGACTAGGATAAAAGAAAAAGAATATTTTATTGGGGGGATTTACAAGGCTAAAAATACAACCAAAACATAAAATCCAAAAAAAAAAGTGCTAACTGACTTCAGTATGAGAAAATTGGTCCCAAATATCGGCCATACACAGCTCAGAGTGTCAGCGGATAGTCCTCGAGGGGGGAGAGGAGTCATAACGGATTCTGCTGTACAAAAACACAAACTTGGCACCAAAATACGTGCGCTATAGTGCGTTAACACGCGTAAAACATGCCTTTTTCCGGGATTGTAGTGTGAACAAGCTCATGTACAGTGACTGAAATGAATTTCACATTTACTAAAAGAGTAGCTGTTCACGTATCAAGGTGAATGTTTGCTTTCCAAACTGAATATTAGTAAATAAGGGGAAGCTTTCTTCCCTTTGAAAACCCAATCATGTGCGAAGGAAATTAAAAACATTACTGGGTATTCAAGGTGAACACAGCGTCACTTTATTTACTACTAATCTGCTGAGTAAACAACTCCTACTACCTCTTTTAGTAAATCAACCTCACATTTTTCTCAGTCATCCTAATCACACGAGCATTGATTTTACTAGTGTAGTGCAGTCGGTTGATTTTGCTTTGGGATTTGTATCTATACTGTCAATATAGTGTATCATCTTACAGAAAAGAGAAAGACAAAATGTTGCCATCTTTGTATACAGAAAAAAATGAATGGGCCAATCTATTGGTGTCAAGCAAGGGACTAGTGACATGTCCTTATTTATTGAAAATGGAATCAGTAGCTGCTATGGGGGGTAACTTTGTGCCTTTTGTAAAATCAGATGTAAAACTAGAAGATGGATTTATTTGGTTGCTCTGGCAATGCCCCCAAAATGTGGAATAATGCAGACATTCTGTAATATACTGAGATAATGATCTGACCTGATCGTATAGCTATCAGCACATATTACACTACAAATGTCTCAAATGCACTGCTGGAATGTGCAAAAATCCTTAATAATAAAAGTGGGGTGCTGTATGTATAAACCAGGTTCTCTTTGCACTTTAATTTAGAATTCCATAAAGTTTGAACAAACCTGGAGCTGTAGCACATTGCAATTAGGCTAATTTACTAAAGGAGTTATGGATACTTACACAATAAACTGTGCGAATATTCACTTCAAGTATCGAATCATGTGAAAAGCAAATATTTGTTTATTTGTTTTATCTGCACATAAATGGATGCTTGAAGGAACATTCTCACAATTTCTTGTGTGAAGATATTCAACTTCTTTAGTAAATCGCCCAAAATGAATCATTTGTACTTTTGGGGGAAAAAGCAAGACATTTTATTGAATAAGTGCTCCACTTTGCTCCAGTTTTATGGTACATCTGCCACCAACTCTAGTGGAACTACAAGACCCAGCACTTCCTAGGGTAGCATTCTGAGACTAGTAGTTGTCTAGCAGTAGAAAGAGCTATAGGATGCCAGCTCAAGATCAGCACAGTCTGTGTATGTGTACCATAGCTGTATACAGAATGTATATGGTGTGGCTTCATATCAGTGTAAACATGGAGGAAGTGTCACAGTTAGACAGGTACATCACACTACTATACAATGATACACTTACACTGCCTTCAGCAGAGGGCTGTAATAAAATCAGTTCCCCAGTGTCTCTATGGCACCAAGCCTATAATAATCCTCAACTACCAAAAGAGACTGGCAATAGGAGCTGAATCTTCTTAAAGAGAAATGTCTGTCTTCAGAGGCCTATCCAGGGGGTGCGCATTATTGGAAGGTTCTATGTCTTTGTGGGGTTCCCCAAATTTCTGGACTATGGACTTTCAGAATTGGGATGCAATGTATAGGTTGTTCCGCAGTTCAGTCTTCTGGTGCCTTCCCAAACTGGTAAATTGTGGGATCTCAGTGCTGGGGTGCACATTGTAGATAAGTCCTCAGATCAATCATGTAGGGTCTCCACAGACTGGTGAACTGTGGGTTCTCAGAGGTGGGGTGCACTTTGTAGTTAAGTCTTCAGATCAGCATTGTGGGGTCTCCCTAAGAGTGCTCGGAGCTGGGATAAACATTGTAGACAGATCCTCAAATCAGTCATTTAGGTTATCCTCAAAGCTGGGTGAACGGTGGGTTCAGTCTTATAAGGTCCTCTCTCAGAGGTCTATTCTGGGGTGCAGGGCGCTGTGTTTGGTTTCATGGTCCCAGTAGGAACAGTGCATCATAGACAGCTCGGGTTGTCTGGCACAAGGGAACTGCACCCCATTAGGAGTTGCTGCAGGTGGGGGTGCGGGGCTGGCCGGGCTCAGCTGCTGGGGGTGATGAGCATGCGGGTGGTGATGATGGTGGCTCATGCCATTGTAGGAGTTGACCATACTGGGTAATGACATGCTCTGTACTCTAGAATATGGACTGTAGGAGGACGATGCCGACAGTCCCTTCACATTGACTGGGCTAACATTGCCACCGGCCATCTGACAGGAAGTGTAGGACATAGGGGTTGGAGGCTGCCCCAGGGACCATGAATTGTTCATGAAGGTGGACTGCAGGTACTTGGGTGGGGACAGGTAGCCGTAAGTGTCACTGCTGAACAAGCTCTTACCTGCCTGGAAATGGGTAGGAGGGGGTCGGAATGGCCTTTTCATCCGTCTTCTCCTTCTGTAGTTGCCCTTCTCGAACATATCCTCACATGCCGGGTCCAGGGTCCAGTAGTTGCCCTTCCTTTCTCCACCACCTTCTCGGGGAACCTTGATGAAGCACTCATTGAGGCTGAGGTTGTGTCTTATACTGTTCTGCCAGCCCTTCTTGTTTTTCTCATAAAATGGAAATTTACTGATGATGTACTGGTAGATGGCAGACAGGGTCAGTCTTTTCTCTGGGCTTTCCCTGATGGCCATGGCAATCAGTGCCACATAGGAATAAGGGGGCTTCTGAGACGGGTCCGGCTTCTCTTGACCCTTTTCCTGGCTCAAGTCATCCTTGTCCCTCTCCACCTCCTTGCTGGCATTGGGGTTGTGGGCCATTAGAGCCACCGTGTTCTCATCAGATGCCTGGTAGGAAGCCATGTTGGCACCTCTCTGGCCAAAGCAGCTGCCCAGACTGGAATATTCCGAAGAAGCTGAAGTGGCACTCATAGGAGAAACTGCAGGTCCATATGCCAGCTGCTGTGAGCTTTGGGTTTGATAGGTAATATCTCCTGGATATCAGAGGCTGCCAAGTGAAGATGGTCAAGAGAGCACTTCCAGACTCTGTACTTGATTATAGAAGTCCAATGTGCAGTCCAGAAGTCCTGACACTGGTGGAACCACAGTATGTGCCCACAGTTCAGATTTAGAGGCACAGCGGGTATCAGTGCCTAATTGAGTCCGATGACACTTGTAGAGCACAGATGTCCAGGCGCTGCTTGCTGCTCCACAGAAGACTGCCTCTTGTAGCAATCAGCTCCTCTGGCTGTTGGGCACTGGCGGCGCATCAGATGAACTAGTGTTGTCCAAGTCTTGCCCCCTCTCTCGTGTTCCTCTGTCTTTGCAGGAGGCTGAGACCTGTGACTGAGGATCCTTCCTCTAGTTTCATTGTATTAGAAGTCAGCCAAGTTCCGCTTCCGTCAGCAGCTCCCCCTCTATAGCTGGGAGAGCAGCCTGGGGAGGGAAGGGTTCACCTCCAAGTCACAGACGTCCAACCTGACAGCTTGGAGATCACACCTATCATTTAGGCAGTGCGCAGCTTGGGGGCGCAGGGACCTCTCACCCCATATCCTATCCTATCCCAAACCCCTTGGCTCTTTAACCCTTGCTGCTCCACACTTTGCGCCTGGAGCTTTGTGCATAGCCTGCAGATCTGCCTCCTCTGGGCTGCATGTGTTTAGATTTCTATCCCAATGAAGCTTTCCTCTCTGCCCTTCTAGATAGGAGACTGGATCTGCCACAGGAGTCCAAAGCTAACACTTCGCTCATTCTCTATTTAACGCTAGATTTATCACCACTCTGCAGATGGTCTGTTTGTCCAGGGATCAGAGGCACCTCTTCATCATCCCTTGGTGACACTCTATGGTGTGTGACAGCCAAAGGACTAACTTTCCGAGGACATTTCACCCCACCAGCTCCCTTCATTTATCGCTAACGAATCTTATTACAAACGGTAAATATT
The DNA here is from genome assembly GCF_037356315.1 of Lithobates pipiens. Lineage (NCBI taxonomy): Eukaryota > Metazoa > Chordata > Amphibia > Anura > Ranidae > Lithobates > Lithobates pipiens. The sequence continues at coordinate 472,300,857 of NW_027507758.1, read as the reverse complement.
CGCATACTAGAAAAAGAAATAGGGGTAGGCGAATGGGATCAAGGCTTACATTTATTATGCGAAATTATCATCATTTGTGCACATTATTTCATGCAATTATTACCCAGTAATACCGATTTTATATGTGCCCAGGAGACTCGCTTGATTTTTATACACTTTGCTGATATATATATATATATACACACACACACACATGCATATATATATATATATATATATATATATATATAATATATATATATATATATATATATATAAAAATTATGTAGATGCACAAACCTTAGATTTATTAATTGAACTTAGCATGTTCACTTTGCAAAGTGAATTTTCACCGTGCAAGGGGATTTTCCCTTACCTTTGTGAATAGAAAAGCTGTGCTGATGTCAATAATCAACTGACATGCAAGCAGAAATCCTGTTTTTTTTTATTATTATTATTTTTTTTTTTTAATAATTGCAAATTTTTGCCACATTGAAAATTTTTCTTTGCAAAATGAAAATTCGCTTTGCAACGTGAACATGATCAATTCCTTTAGTAAATCATGGTCACAGATTCATGTAACAATAATCAATGAGTAAAATGTAGCTAAAACAAAGCAATCAGGATCACCTCGTACTATGAATTGTATAAACTGAAGAGAGACCAAATCCACTTACTGCATTTATTGACTGCTTACTGCATGTATTTATTTATTTTACTACATGATCTCGTTCACTGTTCGCAGATAAAACAAAGATTAATTGAGTTACAAGGAATTAATAGGACCCACAGCTGCCAGAGTAATCAATAATTATTATGAGCTGTAAAAGCATTTCTAATCCATATGATGGGTTAGCTGGAGATCCCAAAGAGGCAGTTCACATTGCATGTACACATGTCATAGAGAAGTGTTTATTGTTTAAGGAGGACTGTTATTGGGATTTGTAGATAATATCTCACTGGCCAATGACAGATCAGACACATTACAATAATCATCAGCATCAATAAGAGAGAGGGGACTTGTATCAGCTCTGCACACACTATAGCAATGCAGATCTATCAGGGTCCATATTTTAATTGTTATTATTATATTGTTTAAATAATAATAATAATAATACAAATAAAAAATAAAGTTTATGTGTATATGGCCACTGAATCTGTAAAAAAAAAAAAAAAACATAAAAAAACTGGTATAGCTTTAGGTAACTTAAAGCTATACTATAGCCAATGGCTGTGGGACTATGTGGATTAGTAGAAGCTGGCTTGGCATGCTGATGTTTGTAGTTCTACATGACTTGTAGAGCTCCATAGTAATAGATATGGACATATATAGAGTGGTAAAGGTGCAAGAGATGATACAGGGGATGGGTACAGTATATTCTATCTGCAGTAAGGTCGGTATGATCACTGCGGCCCAGGCTGATCATTCACATATTATATCGGACTTGTGATAGGAGGTTGATTTATTAAGGCTGTGCATTGTTCACTTACGCCAATTAAACTGTATTCATCCACCATATGAAAAGAAAATAGGGTTTATTTAAAACTGGAGAATGGAAAATTTGGTGCAGTACTGCTTTGCAGCCAATCAGCATCTATCTTAAGCTTGTTTGATTAAGCTATGACAATACAACTGGAAAGTGATTGGTTTCTATGCAGAGCTGCACCAGACTTTGCTTTTACCAGTTTTAGTAAATCAACTCCTATGTCTTTTTTTTTTATCTGCGCTTAAATATGGGTTCACAAATTCAAAGGTTGAATAATATACTGTTTTAGTAAATCACTCTAATACGTCTAGTACATTGTGTAAAAATATCGGCATACCCCACATTTAAGTACACAATGGGGTTTATTTACTAAAGCTATAAAGTGCAAAATCAGGCTCACTTCTGCATAGAAACCAATGAGGTTCCAGGTTTCATTACCAAAGCTCAATTGAACAAGCTGGGGTTAGAAGCTCATTGGTTTCTATGCAGAAGTGAGCCTGATTTTGCACTTTACAGCCCCATTGTGTATTTAAAAGTGGGGTATGCCTGTATAACAATTGTATAACAATATATATAAAATGACAATATTTGTATAAAATTTGTAAAACATTATACTATATCATAATTATATTATGACTGAATACATTTTCTATACAAAATGCAAAGCATTGCGTATAACATTCATTGACTATACAATTAAACGCAGAATTATATATAAAAAAATAAAATAAAGGTCAGTTATTTTATTTTTATTTTTTTTAGCAAAAATATAATACAATCTTTGAATCATTGACTATTATAATTTTCTTTCTGCATAAAGCTCCGACGTCCTAACATCCCCTATCTGCTGGCACTGTTGACAGGTCTGTGTTTATTAATTCACAATTCCGACCACTGGAAATATTATTATTATTTTATAATTTTTTAATTTATATATTTCTTTAACAACAAGAGCATCCGCCCATGACAGAGCACTGGAAATATTCTAAGTAACAAACTTTACAAGAAAGACAAATAGAGACATTGTGTAATAGTGGTTTGTCATGGGGTATTCATTATGGGGACTCTGCTAAGCACTGTAGATGTAAAGTAAAGAACAATTGTGTGCATAGGGTTACAGAGAACCTTAGAAAAAGCACAAAAAGTTAGAACAAAAAAACAAAAAAACAAAACAGAACAAAAGTATCGGAAAAAAGGAACGAATGTGCTCAACGATTAATAACAACTATAACAAAATACATTTTTCTAATTCTACACGTTTTCTTTATTGTATTCATAATGAATCTCTTAATTCATCTTTATTTTATATATTATTCTTTTTGTACTTGAGCTTTGAGAATTACAAGTAAATAAAAAACAAAACAAAATTTTTGTTGTTTCTGTCATTATAGACTTAAAAAAACAATAATAATAATAATAATAAAATAATAATAATAATAATAGTTATTATTATTATTGTTTTGAATCACACAATTGTGCATTGGTAACACTGAGGGGAATAGATCCCAATCCTCAGGACACGGGCAGTAATGGTTCTGAGATGTCCACGTGTCTACATAATTGTTTATTACACAGATATCTAATAGGAGATTTCCTGGATATGTTCTCCAGAAATATTTCATTCTGGGCACGAGGAATTTAATATAAAATATCTGGGACGAAGCTGTAATGTTATGGTATAGAAGCGTGCAGTGTAAACATTTATCCAGGCAGTTCAATCAGCTCAATATTGGTAGAGCAGCTGCCGCATTCCGCCTGTACAGTATGGCAGGGTAGGAGATGGCTCTGGGTATAAATATGTACAGTATGGCAGGATAGGTGATGGCTCTGGGAGTAAATATGTACACTATGGCAGCATAAGAGATTGATTTGGGTATAAATATGTACAATATGGCAGGATAGGAGATGGATCTGGGTATAAATATGTACAGTATGGCAGGATAGGAGATGGATCTGGGTATAAATATATACAGTATGGCAGGATAGGAGATGGATCTGGGTATAAATATGTACAGTATGGCAGGATAGGAGATGGATCTGGGTATAAATATATACAGTATGGCAGGATAGGAGATGGATCTAGGTATAAATATGTACAGTATGGCAGGATAGGAGATGGCTCTGGGTATAAATATGTACAGTACGGCAGGATAGGAGATGGCTGGGTATATATATGTACAGTATGGCAGGATAGGAGATGGATCTGGGTATAAATATGTACAGTATGGCAGGATAGGTGATGGCTCTGGGAGTAAATATGTACACTATGGCAGCATAAGAGATTGATTTGGGTATAAATATGTACAATATGGCAGGATAGGAGATGGATCTGGGTATAAATATGTACAGTATGGCAGGATAGGAGATGGATCTGGGTATAAATATGTACAGTATGGCAGGATAGGAGATGGATCTGGGTATAAATATATACAGTATGGCAGGATAGGAGATGGATCTAGGTATAAATATGTACAGTATGGCAGGATAGGAGATGGATCTGGGTATAAATATATACAGTACGGCAGGATAGGAGATGGATCTAGGTATAAATATGTACAGTATGGCAGGATAGGAGATGGCTCTGGGTATAAATATGTACAGTACGGCAGGATAGGAGATGGCTGGGTATATATATGTACAGTATGGCAGGATAGGAGATGGATCTGGGTATAAATATGTACAGTATGGCAGGATAGGAGTTGGATCTGGGTATAAATATGTACAGTATGGCAGGATAGGAGATAGCTCTGGGTATTTATTTGCATAGTATGACAGGATAGGAGATGGCTCTGTATAAATATGTACAGTATTGCAGGATAGGATATGGCTTTGGGTATAAATATATACAGTATGGCAGGATAGGAGATGGCTCTGGGTATAAATATGTACAGTATGGCATGATAGGAAATGGTTCTGGGTATACATATGTACAGTATGGCAGGATAGGAGATGGCTCTGGATATAAATATGTACAGTATGGCATGATAGGAAATGGTTCTGGGTATACATATGTACAGTATGGCAGGATAGAAGATGGCTCTGTGTATAAATATGCACAGTATGGCAGGATAGGAGATGGCTCTGGGTATAAACTTTTCTCTTCAGAGAAGCCTACCTTGCCTCCATCTAACAACGGTTCTTTTATTTTCTTCATTGGCTCATGGCCCACAGTTATTACCCTTTCATATCACTTGACCTTCCCTCCTAGACTGTAAGCTCTAACGAGCATGGCCCTCTGATTCCTCCTGTATTGAATTGTATTGTAATTGTACTGTCTGCCCTACTGTTGTAAAGTAAACTGTCTGCACTATATAAATCCTGTATAATAATAAAAACAATAAAAAATAAATATGTACAGTATGGCAGGATAGGAGATGGTTCTGGGTATAAATATGTACAGCATGACAGGATAGGATATATCTCTGGATATAAATATCTACAATATAGTAGGAGATAGGAGATGGCTCTGGATATAAATATGTACAGTATGGCAGGATAGGAGATGGCTCTGGGTATACATATGTACAGTATGACAGGATAGGAGATGGCTGTGTATATATATATATATATATATATATATATATATATATATATATACATATTTGAATAGAGAGAGCGCCACTCACAGGTCTTGAAAAGTGAACGCACAGTGAAGATTTAATTTTAAGGTTTCGATGAGGCACAAGTCTGTCTTTTTCAGGAGGAGCTTGTGCTTCATTGAAACGTCAAAATAAATTCTTCACTGTGCATTCACCCTTCAAGATCCATGAGTGGCGCTTTCTTTTGGATTATATGTCTTTGCTGTGCACCCAAGCCCATTTTTTAAATCTCTATTTGTGCAATGCCAACAATTGGATAATATTGGATAGGAGATGGCTCTGGGTATATATACTCTATGAGAATTACAGGATAAGAGATGGGTATACATGTGTACGGTATGGCAGCAGAAAAGAGGGCTATAGATATATATGCACAGTATTGGAGGTGGCTCTAGGTTTTGTGAGGCCCTAGGCAAAACTTAGACATGAGGCCCCACTCACGCCTATAATGGAAAAAATAATTCAAGCAAGTTATCACTGATGGATGACACAATGGAGTCAGGGGTGAATCTGGGCTAGGACAGAAGTATCACCACTACTGGGAGGCTTGACAGGCAGGAGAAAGATCAGGTATATGATAGGAGTCCCACCATTGCTGAAGAAGCTTGACAGGCAGGATAGGGATACTCCTCCTGTTAGCTGCTTTTCCTGTGTGTAGACATCAGAGCTGAGGAGGCAGCCAGCATCTTTCCCTGAGGTCAGATTGTAGCATGTTGGACACCAAACAGCCCACACAAGCTGAGGGCGGGTGTGCCCACATTAGCATCCCCCCCCCCACCGGGGGATTCACTGAAGCCCCTTGGCTCTGCTCCAGCAGGATTTAGCCTGGATACACAGGCAAGGTCCTAGCAATGCAGGTAACTTACCGGAGCAGAGAGGATCTCTGCTTAGGGAGAGAGACCTTCCCCAAAAAGTGAGGCTCCGTGTGCGGGTCGGCCAAATTAGGCGGCCGTGAGGCCCCTGTGAGAGTGAGGCCTTAGGCCACCACCTAATTTGCCTACTTAAAGAGCCGCCTCTGTACAGTATAGCAGCAGAGAAGAGGTGAGGGTTCTGGGTGTATATACAGCATGGCAGCAGAGAAGATAGGTGAATAAACAGTATGACGTCCGAGGGGAGGAGTGGACTCTTGGTGTATGTACATGACATCAGAGAAGAGGAGAGGGCTATGGATTTATACACAGTACTGTATAGCAGCAGAGGAGAGGTCTTTGGGTTTATAAATGGTATGGCAGCAGAGGAGATGAGAGGCTTTTGTCTATTAACAGTATGGCAGCAGAGGAGAGGAGAGTGTTGTGTGTGTATGTACAGTATGGTAGAAGTGGAGAGGGATCTAGGGGTATGCACAAAAGAGAAGGATCCATGTATATGTATTGTATGAAAGTAGAGATGAGTAGAAGGCACTGGGTGTATATACAGTGTTACATCAGAGAAGACAATATAGCTGTAGATGTATGTGTAGTATGGCCAGGGGTGGACTGACCATTGGGCCACTTGGGCACTGCCCGAGGGCCCCATGCCACTAGGGGGCCCCATCAGGGTTGCCAGCCTCAGTAAAACCAGGGACAGTATGTCAAAATTTGTGTTTTTTTTACATCTGTCTCTGAAATGTCCCTTACCGACATCCTTTTGGTCTAAAAATCCCAAGATTATAGCTGCTCCACCTCTCCAGTACCTTCTCAGCCAATAGAAACATGTCTGTGTATACTATGTGATTGTATACTGTGTGTGTGTGTGTGTTTGTGTATACTGTGTGGCCCCATAATCTCTGATTGCCTGGGGGCCCCATAATCTCCTATTGCCTGGGGGCCCCATGAGTTGTCAGTCCACCCCTGAGTATGGCAACAGAGAAGAGGAGAGAATTCTGTGTATTTGTACAATATGACAGCAGAGGAGAGGGCTCTATGTGTGTGGACAGTATGACAGAAGAGAAGAGGGCTCTAGATGTATGGACAGTATGACAGAAGAGAAGAGGGCACTAGATGTATGGACAGTATGACAGAAGAGAAGAGGGCACTAAATCTATGGACAGTATGACAGAAGAGAAGAGGGCACTAGATGTATGGACAGTATGACAGAAGAGAAGAGGGCTCTAGATGTATGGACAGTATGACAGCAGAGGAGAGGGCTCTAGATGTATGGGCAGTATGACAGCAGAGGAGAGGGCTCTAGGTGTATGGACAATATGACAGAAGAGAAGAGGGCACTAGATGTATGGACAGTATGACAGCAGAGAAGAGGGCACTAAATCTATGGACAGTATGACAGAAGAGAAGAGGGCACTAGATGTATGGACAGTATGACAGAAGAGAAGAGGGCTCTAGATGTATGGACAGTATGACAGCAGAGGAGAGGGCTCTAGATGTATGGGCAGTATGACAGCAGAGGAGAGGGCTCTAGGTGTATGGACAATATGACAGAAGAGAAGAGGGCTCTAGATGTATGGACAGTATCACAGCAGAGGAGAGGGCTCTAGATGTATGGACAATATGACAGCAGAGGAGAAGGCTCTAGGTGTATGGACAGTGTGACAGCAGAGGAAAGGGCTCTAGGTGTATGGACAGGGGCGTAACTATAGGGGGTGCAGCAGTTGCGAACGCAACCGGGCCCTGTGCTGCAGGGGGCTCATGCAGCCCCCTCTACATATGGCCGGCAGCAGCATAGGCAGCTAGGGGTACCAGTGCACCATGCACACGGGTGGCTGGAGGTGGAGGGTGACTAGCAAAACTCCATGCTCGACTATCGCACTGGCTGCTCTTTAGTTGTGCATTCCCCGCATGACCTGTGTCCTCGGCCGGCTCCTCAGAGTACCCCTCTCCTGCTCCATGCATTGCCGCTCAGTCCGATGTCTGTTCTCCCCAGCCAGATGGGGCACCTAAAAATAAAAAAATAAAAAATAATAAAAAATAACTACTGATGCCAGTGGTGGAACTACAGGGCTCACAAAGGTCATACCTGTGACCACGCCCTGGAGTTCCAGCGCCGGACTCGGAGGGAAGGGCCCTGGCTGGGGTTCAGGGGGGCCCTTCATGGTTTCTTGCATCGGGGCCCTGAAGGTTCTAGTTACGCCACTGTGTATGGACAATATGACAGCAGAGGAGAAGGCTCTAGGTATATGGACAATATGACAGCAGAGGAGAAGGCTCTAGGTATATGGACAGTGTGACAGCAGAGGAGAGGGCTCTAGGTGTACATACATTATTACAGCAAAGATGAGGAGTCTGGGTGTATATATAGAGGCTCCTGCATGTATAGTATGGTGGCAGGGAGTAGTGGGCTCTGTAAATACAACATGGCAGCAGAGAGGAAAAGACAAGTCGGAAGAGTAGGGTTCTGGTTGTATGAGCAGTGTAGCACACATATAAAGAGGCAGGCGATGAACTCTGAGTCTATGTAGTATAGAAGGAGAAAAAAGGCAGAGAACAGGATAAAGGAAAGAAATAAAATCTGAGGGTTAATATATTATGGCCTTAGTGTAGGACAGTGGTCTCCAAACTGTGGCCGGGGGCCAGAAGCAGCCCTTTCCTTCCTTTTATCTGGCCATTGGGGCACTATTTCATCCATTGATACCAACAATGAAGCATAATGCCCCAACAATGGGGCACCCCCCCGTACCCAATGATGGGACACAATTCCTCCCAAGGATACCAACATTTGGGCACAATGACACCAATGATGGGGCACAATCCCCCCCACTGACACCAAAGATGGACCATTGTTTTTTCGTGCTGACATCAGGACCTTTTCTACTCCCAATGGCGAGTCTGGACCCCTTGAAGTCTGAAGGACAGTAAACTAGCTCCCTGTTTAGAAAGTTTGGAGACTCCTGGTGTAAGAGAATATATATATATATATATATATATATATATATATATATATATAGTGTAAGGTAGTAGGAGGATATAAGGGAGCTCTCCCTTTACATAATGAGGTTGATCTAAAGGTTTTTTTTATGAGGTTTTTACTAAAACTGGAGAGCGCAAAATCTGGTGCAGCTGTTTATATAAACCAATCAGCTTCCCGTTTTTTTCTGTCAAAGCCTACTTGAGCGAGCTGAAGTTAGATGCTGATTGGCTACCATGCTCAGCTGCTCCAGATTTTACGCTCAGTTTTGATAACTCAACCCCACAGTGGACTGAGAGGATAGGAGTCAGAAGAGAGCCCTGTATGTACATATAGAAGGAGAGGACAGGACGGTGCTCTGGCTCCAGTCCCCACACATTTCAACAGTGAGGCTGCACTGGATAAAAATAAAAGAGATTTAAGCCTTCTCATTTACCACACACACTTCCCAGCTCAATGGGTGAACTGTGTGCGCATCCAGCTGCATCCACATGGCATTAAGTACAGCTTGAAAGAGAATGACTAATAATAACATGCCTGTACTCTTTAGTGAAAGCTGCATGCTCTCACACCTCTAAGAGGACTTTTCCCCATCACATAAGAATATGTTGTATGACATAGACCAATCCACTTATGTATTTTTTTACTACCTTATAATACTTATATTTATTTTGGTTGATTTATTAAAGGATAGTTGCAGGAAGCAATTTGATTCTGATTTTTATTGTTATTATTTAACTGTTTCTTACATTTTCTTACATTGTTTCTTAAATATTTTTTTTACAACCCAAGTAGCTATTATTTAAAACACTTCAACTAAATAATGTTTATAGAATTTTGAAGACATATCACTGAAACTAAGCCTCCTGAATTAGAGCTAAAGCTCTTCAACAAAGCCCACGCTGCCTTCTGATTGGAGAACTCTAGCAATGACTCAAGAGAGGTGAGGTGCACCTCGGGAGAAAGACAACCGCTTCCACACAAAGAACAAGGGTCCTTGACAGGCTTTTCTATGCACACTGTGGCTGCTTTCTATAGGAAACAGTGGCAGCCCATAATGCAGGGCACAGGGGCACCGCCCGCCCATCAATGCGCCTGTCCCCCTAATCTACATCCGGGGTGCTGGACGCATGGATTCCATGTTTTTTTTTAAGCACTTGATTCGAGTCAGAGGCTCTAATAGGCTTCAAAAAAGGGTGGTCTTGGACGGGGGCACTGTGCCACGAACCCACCCAGTTGTGTGACAAACTGAATATTTGCGATTGTCACACTGATTCTCCTCTCAGCCAATCAGGAAGGAGACCCTTTTCCCAATTGGCCGAAAGGAGAAGCGATGCATACTAGCGCATTATAACATTGCCTTGCAGGATATTTTTTATTTTTTGATCACCAGCTTTTTACTACTGCTTTAAAGGCCAATTGAACATTTAGTATAAATCATACAAGTATATTTCAGCCACAGTCTGAGTAGACTGTTCTATCCCCTGCCAGAAGCTGTAAAGTGAAATCCTTGCTTTCTGTAACTCAACTCAAGTTCTGTGAGTAACTGACCCAAACCTATAGCTCTGCAATCAGCACAGCTCATGTCCCCTGCTGAGTGGAGAGCCCCTGGTTCTGAGGGATATTTCAGATGGTTGCAAAGAGATCACTGCTTCCCCACAAAGAACAATGGTCCCACTCTACAGCTTGCTGGCAGGGGACAGGCTGACCACCTCACGCAGATATACTGTGGCAGAAGGGCACGTTTAGGCAGATTAACATACCGGTACATTGCCCTTTAAGAGGCGGCTTGCGGGCGCGTGCCGAGAGCTCCTTGACAGTAATCGCGGGGACCTGTGGACCCGATGTCCGTGGGCATATCTGCGATCATCTCATGGTGTGGAAGAACGGGGAGATGCTAATGTAAACAAGCATTTCCCCTGTAATCGGGAGCGGTGATTAGTGACATGTCACACACAGCCCCTCCCCCCACAGTTAGAATCACTCCCCAGGACACGCTTAGTCCCTACAGTGCCACCTAGTGGTTAACCCCTTCACTGCCAGTGACATTTTTACAGTAATTTTTTAGCATTGATCGCTCTATTAATGCCAATGGTCCCAAAAATGTGTCAAAATTGTGTCCGCCATAATGTCGCAGTCACAATAAAAATTGCTGATTGCCGCCATTACTAGTAAAAAAAAAATATATATATCAATAACAAACATGTAGAAGAATACGTATTGGCCTAAACTGAGGAAACAATTTTTTTATATATATTTTTTGGGGATAGTTATTATAGCAAAAAGTAAAAAATAATGCATTTTTTTCCAAATTTGTCACATTTTTTTGTTTATAGCGCAAAAAATAAAAACTGCAGAGGCGATCAAATACCACCAAAAGAAACCTCTATTTCTGGGAAAAAAAGGACGTCAATTTTGTGTGGGAGCCACGTCGCACGACCGCGCAATTGTCAGTTAAAGCGACACAGTGCTCTGGTCAGGAAGGGGGTAAATTCTTCCAGAGCTGAAGTGGTTAAAAGCTATTTTTTTTCCTTGCACGTGATTACGTATTCTTTGAAAAGTGAAATTTCACCACATTCACCATGGGGAAAATTGAATTGCAAAGTGTCACTTGACTTGTAACGTAAACAGCCTATTTACCTTTAGTAAATCAACCCCACCATGCCCAATCCCATTGCCCATTACCACATCCATTCTCAATTGCACAGTAAATGAAGGCTTCAGCCTATAATCTTGCTTTGCATATGCTGCCATTCTTCCCCTGCAATGGGCACAGGAGGGATGAATGAAGTTACAGAAATGTGTCTGTTTTTTTTTCATAAATATGTCCCTGGCTCTAATTTGTCCAATGACTGACCTATATGAATATATTTAGATTGGCCATATACTGTAAAAGTGATTTTCCTACTCTTCCATAGCAGAAGATTAGATCCTCAAACAATGTTTTTTAGTAGACATAGGGGTTGATTTACTAAAGGCAAATCCACTTTGCACTACAAGTGCTCTGCAAGTGTATTTGAAACTGCACTTGGAAGTGCAGTCACTTTAGATCTGAGGGGAAGCTCTGCTGATTTTATCATCCAATCATGTACAAGCAAAAATATAGTTTTTTTCTTTTCCTTGCATGTCCCCCTCGGATCTACAGCAAATGCATTTCCAAGTGCACTTCCAAATGCACTTGCAGTGCACTTGTAGTGCAAAATGGATTTGCCTTTAGTAAATAAACATGGGTGGACATACCTGGATGGCAATGTGGATAATTTCTATAAGAAGCACAATTTAATTCTGCTACATCAGCTACAAATAATTCCAAACTAAACTGAAATTCCAGCCCAGTTGACTGAAGTTTTGATGTGCTGTAGGATTAGATCTTTTTCACCACATATATGCTAAAATCATTGTAATAGCAACACATTGGTTGTATTATTCAACAATTTGACATCGTATGTGGTCAAGATGACATTTTTACTATTTCATCACCTATTCATTAAGGATCCAATTACATTTTTGTGGTGTGTTTTGATGTGTTTTGATGCACGTGTTAACATGCACCGTATTAAGAGGGCTTACTAATTTAAATGGGATTCCTCAGGCACCAAAACACACTGGGGGTTATTTACAAAAGGCAAATCCACTTTGCACTACAAGTGCAAACTACAAGTGCAAAGTTCACTTGAAATTATGCTGAAAGTGCACTTGGAAGTGCAGTCGCTGTAAATCTAAGGGGTAGATCTGAAATGAGGGGAAGCTCTGCTGATTTTATTATCCAATCATGAGCAAGCTAAAATGCTGTTTTTTATTTTCCTTGCATGTCCCCCTCAGATCTACAGTGACTTTACTTCCAGTGCAATTTCAAGTGCACTTTGCACTTGTAGTTTGCACTTGTAGTGCAAAGTGGATTTGTCTTTCGTAAATAACCCCCACTATGTGCTATCTTAGCAGACCAGACCAACACATTACCATGCGATGTGGTGTGCTGCAATGCAAGTCATTTTGGAAAGTTAAATTGGCACCACAGAGTATCAACACACTTAACAGCAAAGCAACAATGTGAATCCTATCTTAACGTGGTTGTAAACCCTTACAACACACTTTTACCTACAGGTAAGCCTAGATTAAGGCTTACCTGTAGGTCCAAGAAATATCTCCTAAACCTATACAGTTTAGGAGATATTTGCCCGAAGACAGGCACCGCTGTCTACGGCGCATGCGCTTGTAGACAGCGGCGCACAGGCGCACTGAGCACGGTATCGTCCATGACGAAGATGCTGCGCGTGTCGGCTCCCGTGCGCATGCGCCAGTGAAGTCACCGCTGTCCCCTGTAGTCCGGCGCATCCATCTTCTCGGTGGGGTCTCGCAGCTCCGCCGCTGTCATTCAGCGAAGCCGCGAGACCCCACAGAGAAGATGGATGCGCCGGACGACAGGGGACAGCGGTGACTTCGCTGGCTCCTGTGTCAGGTAAGTGACACATAATGGACTACTATGCGATGCATAGTAGTCCATTATGCTTTGCCTTTGCAGGGAATGAAAGAGGAAGTAAACCCATCAGGGTTTACTTCCTCTTTAAGAAACTATCAATACATACCGTCAACAAATCATTCCCTCTCTGCGGCTGAACTGAATTTGCTACATGGGACACAATCCTGGTGCTGCTGAGCAGAATGATAAAATAAGAGATACAACCAGGGCTGCTTTAGAAATCGCGGGGCTCCATACAGCCTATCTGGCAGCCCCTTCGAAAAAAAATCTAAATGATATTTTCAGTAAAAATACACTTAAAGTATTATTAGCAGACACAGACATAGCATAACATACAACATTCATGCTAAATCTAAAAGATAAAACTGTAGTGAGCTAATCAATTTTGCTGTTTTTTACAAAAAAAATGTAATACCACGTTGGTCGGGGGCTTTGGTGAAATATCAGGGGTATAAACAGACCCCTGACATTTCTCCTTTGTGACAGAGAAAAAAATTGAGGACACAGATTCTTCAGTTCCTCTCTCTGCCACCTCAGCTTCACTGAAGATGAATGAACAGGAAACAGAGGCTCCTGTTCATTAATAAACTGAAACATGCTATAAAAAGTTTACTATGCTCAGTTATCAATGAATACAGGAGCGATTGGTGCTAATTACTTATTTAATTACTGCTAATTACTGTGTCCATTCAGAAAAGGAAGGGGGTAGTAAATTACATATTTACCGGCCCCTTCCCCTGCTCTTTCTCTTGACACATCCACCTGTGTACCCACAGCAGCTGGCAGAAGTAGGACCCGGATATATAGGGGGCCCACAGGGGAGAATCAGATGTGGACAGAACAGGGAGGGGGATCGGTGTGGTTGGGGCAATTACAGAATGATGTCCTGTGTCTGAGTTTCTCTCTGCAGCAGCTGAAAGTGATCAGGAGGGAGAGGGGGAGAAATGGGCTTTCAGCTGCTGCAGAGAGCCGCACAAGGCATCCTTCTGTAAATTTCCCGCTGCCACACAGATTCCCCCTGCTATCTGGGTCCCCCTGTGTGCCTGGAACCCCTACAGGAGGACCGGTGGTACCCCCTTATCGGTGGCCCTGGTTACAACAAATATCATCATCTACAGTGCATATTGTCATCGAAAGATTTCAAGAATCTGGAGAAATCTCTGTGTGCAAGGGACAAGCGCAATAATGGATGCCCATGAACTTTGTTTCCTTAGACGATACTTAATTAAACACAGGCATGATTCTGTGGCGGACATCACTGCATGGGCTCAAGAATACTTCCAAAAATCACTGTCTGTTAACACAGTTCTCTGTGCCATCCAAAAATACAAGGTAAAGCTTTATCATGCAAAGTAGACACCATAACTTAACATGATTTAGAACCACCATTGTCTACTCTTTTTGGCAACCATGTGCACCACATCCTTCAGACTAAAGAGTAGAGGGACCTTCAGTTTGCTAACAGCACTCAGTTCAAAAGCCTGCATCTCTGATGATATGAGGGTGCTTTATCATGTATGGAATGGGCAGCTTGCACATCTGGGAAAAGAAAAGTGCAACCTCCATAGTGTAGTAAACAAAGTGAACAATAATTATTAATGATTAAAAACACATACACAAAAGAAGAGCTTGTTCAAGGCAGTAAAAGTAAAAGCTGCTGCCTCTAGAGACCGGAGCCACTGTGGAATTACCCTGCTTTGGCCATGAGCAGGGGAAAGAAGAGCACAGCCAGGAGGGAGCTGCTGCTGCAGGGAGACAACCTGATCAGGGTTTGAAGCCTGAGCCTGGATGGAGAGGATGCCTGACAGCACTGAGAATGCGTTGGGAAATAGGAACGTATTTCAAAGCATGTCGCTTCTTCTTCAGCCTCACATCTGGAAAGCACCGTAAATGCTGAAATATACAATATATTCAGGTTTTAGAGCAGCATATGCTCAGGCAAGAATGGGACAATATTCCTCTTTCAAAAATCCATCAATTTGTCTCAGCTCCCAATAGTTTACAGTGTTATTAAAAGAAGCGGGAACGCTGTACATAAACATGGCCCTGTCCCATCTTTTGGAATTGGGTTGTACTTTGAAATTGATGGCAGCAACACATCTCAAAAAAGTTGGGACAGGGCTTTTGTTGCTCTATCCCAACCTTTTTTAGATGTGTTGTTGGCATCAATTTTAAAATGAACTTATTCCACTTTTTAAATGGTACATTTTTCAATTTAAACATTTGATATGTTTTATATATTCTACTGTGAATAAAATATGGGTTTATAAGATTTGAAAATCATTGCATCCTGCTTTTTTATATAGGTTTTACGCAGTGTCCCAAGTTTTTTTAAGCCATAAGAGGCACCAGAAACCATTAGGTTAGTTAAACTCTCCAGCACGCACCAAAAAATCCAATATCAGTTTTGAATGGATTGACACTTTAAACTCCCTGGCAGTATGATTATGTCAGATTTTTGATGCTGAAAGCGGTATAATTATTTTGCATGGAAATTTGGCGTTTTATATTGTAGGCCTGTATTACTTAGGAATAACTCACTTAAATCTGTCCAAATAAGAGTCTAGTAGGCATCCTGGGTATGATAAAGTTTGAAACAAAATATCATAAATTATAATATAATAAATAACTATAAATAATTATAACAAATAATAATATAATAATAATAAAACTTATTCAATAATGTAATCAAATCAAAAACACAGAAATTTGCTCAGTTGCAGAATTGTCACTGTCATTACTTTTCAATGCTTGATGACGGATTTACCCACAAATCATTATCGATCAATTCTGCAAGTGATTCTAATTTATTATCGCTGTTTTCTAGCTGGTGTAAAACCGCTTTTGATATAAAGGGACACTTTTTGGTTGCTATGGACAATCTCCAGTTTCCAGGCAGAAAGAACAGTATTTATAATATAAAACTGCATTCAAGGCACTGGACAGACCACTAGGGACAAAAGGGAGGTGAAATGAACGAATACACTTATGTAATCTGTAGGATCACATTGTACTGTATATGTATTGTGTTTTTTACTTTTTGAATTTGGCGCCGTTCTCCGTCCCCATGCATCACAACGCTCGCAGGGAACGGAGATCGGCACTGTAATAGATTCGGAGGAGGACACAGCAAGCACACACAGCGGGGAGACATCGTAGGATCCTGGGAGCAAGGTAAGTAACTTTGCTTGGATCCTGCAATGCGGGATTACCGCCAGGGAGGTTAAATAGCTGTGCCCAGCTATCTGGACACCAACAAAATCTGAAAACTTACTTTTTTATTAGTGAGTTTCATCATAGCTAAGCAATTTTGACAGAATCCCTACTGTAGAAAACCAGAGCATAAAACTCATCATGTTGCATAATAAATAGACACAGCTAAACTACACAAATTTGTTTTTCTCCCACAGCTGTGCAGTAGTAAAAGTAAGACCTGTGCACAAATGAAGGAGAAATATGCATATTAAAGTGTAACTGAAGACAAAACTTTTTTTTTCGGTAGAGTAAGGGAGGGTTATTTTTTAATATTTTTCTTCCATTTGTGTCCCATTGCCAAAACAGGAAGTGAGAAGAAATCCCTCCAAAGTGAAAGAATCCTGGTGTGTCACCAGGGTCCCCATACCTTGTGTCCCCATTGGAAGGTTACCTTTTTATTAGTGTTTTGATGTCAACCCAAAATTTGGATTAACTTTTAATGTCACTTTGTTAAAGGTAAACAGGCCAAATAGAGAGGGTGACTCTTCCTAACGGGGCACAGACAGCAAGAAAAAACTGACAGTTGTTATAATCCCTCTCCACTCTATCCAAAACGAATAAAAAGTTTTGCCTTTAGTTACAGTTTAATTGCACATAGACATGTGGGAAATCTCTGTCTGACAGGGCTGATCCTTGCTTAACCACTTCAATACAGGGCATTTATACACCCTTCCTGCCCAGACCAATTTTTAGTTTTCAGTGCTCTCACACTTTGAATGCCAATTACTCAGTCACTGTACCCAAACTTTTTATAAATTCTTGAGGCCCTGAAATGTCAGGAAAGTACATATACCCCCCAAATGACCCCTTTTTGAAAAGTAGACAGTCAAATGTATTTAGTAAGAGGCATGGTGAGTTTTTTGAAGTTGTCATTTTTTCCCACAATTCTTGGGAAAATTAAGAATTTTATTTTTTTTCACAAAATTGTCATAATAACAAGTTATTTCTCACACACAGCATATGCATACTTCTAATTATACTCCAAAATACATTCTGCTACTCCTCCCAAGTATGGCGATACCACATGTGTGAGACCTTTACACAGCCTGGCCACATACAGAGGACCAACATGCAGGGAACACTGTCAGGCGTTCTTGGAGCATAAATGACACCTCAAATTTCCTAACAACCTATTATACCTTTGAAAGCCCTGGAGCACCAGGACAATGGAATTACCCACAAAATTACCCTATTTTTGAAAACACATACCCCAACGTATATTCTATGAGGCATTGTGAGTCTTTTGAACAGTTCATTTTTTTACACAAGTCTTCAGAATACGTTGAAAAGAAAATTAAAATTATTTTTTTTTTTTTACACAAAGTTGTCAATTTATAAGATATTTCTAACACATAGCATGTATATAGCAAAAATGACACCCCAAAATACATTCTGCTACCCCTCCTGAGTATGACTATACCACATGTGTGAGACTTTTACACGGCCTGGCCACATACAGAGGTCCAACATTGAAGTAGTAGGAGCATAAATCACACATTTCATTCCTACCTATCACACTTTTGAAGGTCCTTGAGCACCAGGACAGTGGAATTACCCACAAAATGACCCCATTTTGAAAATCAAACACCCCAACACATTTTCTTTGAGGCATGGGCTGCAGATAGGTACTCTGGTACTCTGATGGGCTGGAGACAGGTACTCGGTTACTCAGATGGGCTGTGACAGGTACTCATGTACTCGGGTACTCAGATGGGCTGTGACAGGTGCTTTAATGGGTGATAACAGGTACTTTGATGGGTGATGAAAGGTACTTTGATGGGTGATGACAGGTACTTTGATGGGTGATGACAGGTACTTTGATGGCCGGTGACAGGTCCTCTGTATTGGGGGGGGGGGGGGGGCAATGAGAGTGGTTAGTGTGCACTGTGAGCAGTGTGAAGAGGATAACCCGGTAACATCTCGTTATCACGGTTTGTTGACATTCTGTGACCAGTTGTGATTGGACACAGTTGGTCACATGGTAAAGAGCCATTTTTTATTGGCTCTTTACATGGATCTGGGATGGGCTGTGTCCGAGGGACTGAGCACTTCGCAATGTGCAGTTGCACTCTTCAAGTGCAGTTGCTCCAGAGCTTAGTAAATGTGGTAAAGCTTCACTTTGCAAAGAATACCCAATCACGTGCAAGGAAGATAACAAAAACAACAGTTTTGCTTGCATGTGATTGGATGATGAAAGTTAGCAAAGCTTATCTCATTTACTAAGCTCTGAAGCAACTACACTTTGCCAAGTGCACAGTCTATTTGCCTTTAGTAAATCCCATAGTAACCTGCCTGGGATTCAAACTGAGGACCCCCTTGCTGTAGGTAGAAGAGCTAAACACTAAGCCACTGTGCCAGACTCAAGCTAAAATGTAAATTTTTCTGGATAGAAAAGGAAGGCTTAGAACCTCTGTGAAGTTTTTATTGTTGCCTGTGCCTGCACAAAGGAGTTTCCCCCATACATTCTTTTCCAGTGACAGGGTGACAGAGTTCTAACCCTTTCCCATCCTATCCAAAACGAATAGCAACAGTTTGGACTGAAGCTGGGCTTTACCGCCTTCTGATCTGTCACCATGTCATGAAGGCATAAAGTACTCTGCTCCCAAAGTGGTTAAAGGGTTTTACCCTTCTCTTATTGCTGCTGATTCTTGGTTAACTAAAGGGCTATGAGAGAGGTATGGGGAGTGTGAAGTCACTGAGATGACATGGAAGAATTACAGCAATGTCAGGGATATTGAGGTTAATCTTCCCCAGGTGGGGGATACAGAACTGTCACACGTCTACCAGTATAAGAAGATGACATGGTGCTTGTCATGTGGCATTCTCCTATCTCTAGCTATCCTTCCCTCTGATCCGTAGAAGTGTTTTGGCTGTGTACACATCATTTAGACTCATAACAGCTGCAGGCTCTGCCTATATCTTTTATAATTACAGCTTTATTACTGCAAATTGGATAAACACCTAATGACCAGTAAGCAGGGCTATTTTCGTCATCCTTTTGATGTCTATAGTATTTTATAACATTTTCCAGTTTGTTTGAATGATTATTTATTTATGTGCACAAAGAAAGCTAAAAAAGGAGACACCGTGAAAGAACATATTCTGGAGATGTATTGCCTTTTATATATATTAAAGTAAAATAAGCATATAGCACTATCTAAGCTCTTATGGACAGGTGATCTGTGACTCATGTTGTTGCTATGAAATTAATTTAGTAAGAATTGTACAATTTTCTGCTGTTACACAGTATGTACAATGGACAGTGAGGAAGTCCCTAAGGCAACAGGGTTAGGAGGGAGACCAGGGCAAGCTTACAGTGGATGTAAACCCAATGTTTTTTAATGTCACAATGTAGAGTATAAGATTTCCTATCATTTGAGCCCAGTCTTGCCACAAAGAGTTAATCCAGCTCTGAGCAATCCTCTTTTATTGTTCAGTGAGATAAATCTTGACAAACAGAGAAAAACTTTGTCAAATCCTCCCCCTTGCTGTGAGTGACAGGTGATTTACATATCTGGTGCACTAGCCTAAGAGACATGCATTATTTTTTTAATTCCCTCCCACTCCTTTCTTCTGCTCCTCTGCCAGGATTGGATGTTCCACACCTCAGCATAATTGGGCATGCTGAAGTCATGTGGTTACTTTCCTGTCTTTTCACTGGATGTTAGAGATCATAGCAGAAGTTCAGTGTAAGAAATACACAGGAGAAACTGCATATTGACAAGGGGAGTGTAGAGGTGGGCGGGGAGTCTACTGACATCCCGACTCCACCCACCAAGCTCCAGACAACAGACCCAACCACAGAATCTGCAGCTTTTCGGGTCTCATAACAGACAGAGGGGAGACATTTGACAGGTAAAGATACATGCAGGAGGCATGTATATCCTTATAGATAACCCCTATGGCAGTAGTTTACAAAGGATGACATTGGGTTTACATCCACTTTAAAGAACTATACCCTTTTTTCTTATTTTGTTTATTTTTTTAGGCTACTTCTGGACATTTTTGGACAAATTTAGCAAATTTCCTGTAGGGTCGCAGGAGTAGTTAAAGTGGTCCCTCAATATTTTTGCCCTGCCCCTCCTCCATAATTTATCTTTGATTCATCTTCGTATGTTCACAGATGTTCTGAAGACCTCTGCAAGGTTTTTGGGACCCGGCAGATATTTGCAGTACAATTGCACACAAGTGAGTGTCTCCAGTGCATGAGAACAAAATGCGGATATCTTGGACCTGGATAGCTGTATTTGCTGTCACTGGGACCTGAAAGTAAAGCTGGCTCTGCTGGAAAATGATCTAAGTATGGTTTGCAACAGTCATGCAGTGTAGAGTACTTGGTATTATAACCCAAGATATAATGAAAGATCGTGTCCATGGGAAGTGCTCATTATTTGTCAAAAACTTGTTCTTAAATATGTAAAAATCTCTGCAAGTGTCCTGCAACTCTTCTCTTTTCTCCACAGGACAGGGAATGCTTTACTTATCCAAAGTGTGCCATATTCTAACACTACCTAAGTCGGGAAAACATTTTTCAGAAAATAAAATATTTCTTTGATATGTGGTCTTGAAGATGACTTTGCACTAAAACTGGCCATACACAATTTGCGCAATCTCCTTTAGATCTACCATCAACTACAGAGTGCAGGGGGCTGACTAATATAATTGTAAATGGTTTAGATTTGTCTTCATATTACATGGTGCAGAATCTAAAGGACAATCGGATTGGTATAGTGTTTGGTAAGTTTTATGCTGAACTGTGGCAATATGTCAGCACACCTTACCCTATAAAGAGAACATTGTGTACATGCATGTGAAATGTTGTGAAACGCATGTACATACCCAACTCTGAAATAAATGTATCTGAATTCATTAAAGCTTAATACACGTTCCTCTTGTCATAACAGTCTTTTTCCTTGTGTACTCCTGCCTCAGAGACGCAGGTATGAGATTTAAGGATTAAATTCAGTTTTAATGCAGCTTTAAAAGAGAAGTTCAGGATTTTAAAAAATAAACATTTATACTCACCTAGGTGGATGCAACACCAATCCGATGCTGCATCTGTCCCCGCTGGCTCTGCAGCGAGAACTGAGAGCTCAAGCATTGCTGATCACTCAGTTCTCCCCCTATGCTTTGAGCAGAGGCTATGACTGTCAGTTAACAGCTCTCTGGTCTCCCTCCAGCTCTCACTGTAGCACTGGGCAGTGGAGGGGGCGTGTGGGCCTGGCAGATCGCTGAGAGGCTGAGCCAAGTGCTGGTCCAGGTCTCTGGGTGGATACCGACTATACGGTTGGGATCTTTCCCGAGCCTGGACCGGCTGAGTGACATCGGCTGACAGCAGGCCCGATGACGTTTGAAAATGGGTCACAGAAGTGCAAAATAAACTGCACACCTGTGATCCATAGGAGGAGTATGGGCAAAAAAGCTTGTAACCTGCCAGAAAGGAAAAATAGAATTTGCCATTCCTGATTGTTTTTATAGGCATTGTACATGTAGTTTTTAGGCATATTTTTTTAGGCATTGTACCTATGCTTCAGCTTGTAAAAGAGCAATGTGCACAGTCAGCTTTACAGCTCAAGTTTAGTGAACTGACAGTTGGGTGTAAGAATGAAAGGTCAACCTTTCCCACCCTGCTTTGCATTGTGGGAATGAATAGTATAGGTGCTATGAATAAAGCATGAGTGCCTGTAACGAGTGCAGTTGCTGATATTAATCCCCACAGTACCTCAAGATCACCACTGTATCTGGGTATCAAGGGAGAGAAGACTGAGGATTTCTACTATAAACAGCAGCCATCAGCACATGGGACACACTGTTCTAGTGATACTGGCACTGGTGTGGATAGCGATCGGGAACATTGTTGGAGGCTGCACCGGTCTGGTGTCACTGTCACTGGTGTGGCAGTGATCAGGAACACTGTTGTTTGCTTGCGCTGCTCTAGTTACACTGGGACTGGTGTAGTGATCAATCAAGAAGACTGTTTCTGACTGCACTGATCTGGTGACACTGGGACTGATATGGTGGAGTTTAGGAACACTGCTGCTTACTGTGTAGCCAGGAGTGGGCTATCTTTATCTGCAGTCAGGAGACACTGTGCAGCCGTACTGTTGTGGAGCTGTTTCCTCCTAGTGTTTAGCCTGTACTCTGTGCTGTCACTTCCTGAATGTAGAGTGATTGAGCTCTAAATGGAAAGCAAAGCATCTTGGGACGTGTAGTTCAGGAAACAAAGATTTAAATTCTAGCTGGACTGTCTTGAACTACAACTACCAGACGGCTGGGAGAGAAGAACAGACTGCTGGGAGAGCTTATAAAAAAGGCTGTGCTAGGCCTAGATCGCTCTCTTGGGACCCTGGCCTGGATCTGCAAGCAAAGGCTCTGTGTTTGAAGGTGCTGGCCTGATCTCGGCCTCTGCAGGGAAGAGTCATTGCGTGTGTGTTCAAGGGGCATTCAAGCATGCCAGCATCATCTGGTTGAACCTGGAGGCCGCTCCTGCTCCATACACATCAGATCCAGCTGGCACATGGCATGGTGTGGTGCAATGCAAGGTCAGACACCATCCCCTGAGCTAGGACCCTGAGGGAGTTGCTGTAAAGATCCAAATCTTGTCGCTAACACCACAAGTTGCAGGGATTGGTGAGCGGGCACTTGCCCATCTTCTCCTGATAGATACTGCAAGCAGGCAGCATTGTCTCTATCACTGCCTACATCTGAAACACTGTTTCACATTACACCTGGTCAAGCAGCTACAGCATTCATCTTGTGTCAAAATAGTACAGGCATACTCTTCACCCATTGCTTGCTAAAATACATCAGTTTGAGCTGCTTTGAGTTATTCTGTGCACAGAACAACCTCTGACATAAAAGACCTAAAGTGCTATCTGAAGACCTAAGGATTACACTTCTTTAAAGGAACTATAGCTAACCTCCCCCTCTCTCTCTACAGGAGATTTACATGTCATTGCCAAAAAAGGCCTTGTTAATTAGGACTCTGCTCCTTAAAAGAGCAGGTTAAAGTTTACAAGTTAAATTATTTATATTCAACTTCATGTGGGTTGAGGTACAGGAGGGAGTGGGCTGACACTGTCAAAGGCCATTCCCCTGCCCTCCTCCTGCCTGTTCCCATAGGTTTCCTATTTCTAAGCAGGGGTTTGACTGTATCTAATTGTTCCTTTTATTCAACCATCGGAAATTGTTTGTTGCCATTATTGCCTCTACCTTCCGAGGTGCTCTTATAAGGTACTGCTCATGACGTTTATTCTTGTTGCCTTTATTACATCAGTAAACAAAGATTAATTGGTTTATCAGATTTGAGTGTGTTTTTCATTATCTTTGATAAAAATGTCTGAACCCAGGGTGTCAGAGGTGATGGAGGACTTGCAGGGTCGGGGCAACCAGTAGGTTACTGATTCAACTAACGGCCCTCACGGGGGTGGTGCTACATCTCGGGGCTCACCCAGGATACCCCTCATGGAATGGTCAAGAGGGTCATGTGATGAGCCCAGGGCTGAAAAGAGAATGGAGTCGGTCACTGCAACCAACTGGGGACGAGAGCATGGAAATCGATTGGAGCTGACCACAGTGGTGAGAGTGCCCGGAATTTAATGGGCTGAAAGGGAAGTGCGACAGCTGATGAGGAAGGCTGGTCAAGAGCAAGGGTCCTACCTTGTGGATATGAGTGGCGAGAGAGTATCCCAGCTGGATACAAGCTCATGACACTCTTATTGCCTTTATTACATCAGTAAACAAAGCTTAATTTGTTTATTCAATTTGTGTGTCTTTCATTATCTTTATCATTGATAAAAAAGTCAAAACCCAGCATGTCAGAGGTGGCAGAGGACTTGCAGGGTCCAGGCAACCAGTGGGGTACTGATTCAACAAGCGATCCTCACGGGGGGTAGCTCTACAGCTGCACTCGTTTTGGTCACTGGCACTGGTGTGCTGGCACCCAGGAACACTCTTGCTGGCTGCTTGTGTGCCAGCGATCAGGAAAACTGTTGCAGTGACAATGGGACCAGTGTGACAAAGATCAGGAACAAAGGGGTTGATTAACTAAAACTGGAGAGTGCAAAATCTGGTGAAGCTGTGTATGGTAGGCAATCAGCTTCTAACTCCAGCTTGTTCAACTAAACTTTGACAATAAGGCCTCTAAGCTGATTGGTTTCTATGCAGAGCTGCATCCAATTTTGCACTATCCAGTTTTAGTGAATCAACCCCACTGTTGCTGGCTTACATTGGTCTAGTGATGCTGGGACTCATGTAGATGTGGTGTTGATCACTGCTATTGACTCACACTGGTCTGATGACACTGCAACATTTGTGGCAACGATCAAGAACACTGGTTCTGGCTGCACTGGTCTGGTGACACTGGGATTGGTTTGGCAACAGTAAGGAACATTCTCATGAACTTCTCATTTAAGCTTTGCCTTTGCACTTCCTGTTTGCCAGATTATTGTGCTCCCTCCAGGCAATATCTTGCTCTTGTCACTCCTGCTGCCATCTGTATCTTTGCTACCACTCATTACCAACCTTTCACCTTTTCCTCGACTTTGCTTTCACTTGATCCCAACTTGCAACCACTTGTTACCGACCTTTTGGTTTGTTCCTTGACTACGCTTCTGCTTGAGCCCAACCTGCAACATTTACTATAGCTACTGTTATCCAAGCCTGACTTCTGACCATGACGCAATGGGGTTTATTTACTAAAGGGAAATAGACTGTGCACTTTTCAAAGTGTAGTTGCACTTTGCAAGAGCAGTTGCTCCAGAGCTTGGTAAATGAACAGGAACTCTGCTGACTTCTATCATCCAATCATATGTAAGCAAAAATGTGATTGGGTACTCCTTTCAAAGTGAAGCTTTACTTAATTTACTAAGCACTGGAGCAACTTCACTTGCAGAGTGCGACTGCACTTTGAAAAGTGCATAGTCTATTTGCCTTTAGTAAATCAATCCCTTTGGCTTGATGACACTAGCCCAGACGAGGCAGTAATCAGGTAAAATGTTGCTGGCTTATACTGGTCTAGTGAGTCTGGGACTGATGTGACAGTTATTAGGAACACTATATCTTCATTACCACTCGTTACCTACCTTTGGCTTGTTCCTCGACTATGCCTTTGCTTGCAACCACTTATTACCAACCTTCTGCTTTATTTCTGACCATGTTCTGCTTTATTTCTGACTATGCTTCTGCTGGATCCCTAACATGCTATATCTGCTACTGGACCGCAGCTTGCTCACCTCCTGGTAGGGCAATCCTGAGGACTGCAACCTGGTACTTAAAAACCTTGCTCAAAAACCCATCTACACCATCAGGAGTTTTGGTGATTAGTACTTAGACCCCACACATTAACTGAGCCCACATCATCTTCCAAGGTGACCTGCTTGTATACTTATACTGCTGGTCAGTGGGAGCCTCTCTACTACTATAGCTGCTGGCCTCTGAGCCTGACCCGGGACCATGACACAATGGCTTAATGACACTAGCCCTGGTGTGATGGCAATCATGAACAATGTTGCTGGCCTACACTGGTCTGGTGACACTGGGACTGCTGTGGTGGATCAGGACCACTGTTGCTGGCTTACACTGGTCTAGTGAGACTGGAACTGGTGTGGGCGGAGATCAAGAACACTGCTTCTGGTTACACTGGTCTGGTGACATAGAGAATGGTGTAGCATGGATTAGGAACAATGTTGACGGTCTGCATCGTTGATGGCTTACATTGGTCTGATGACACTGGAACTGGTGTGGCAGCAATCAGAAACAGAGTGGATGGCTACACTGGTCTGGTGACAGTGTGACTGGTGTAGTGGAAATCAGGAACACTGTTGCTGGCTTACACTGGTCTCATGACACTGTACAGGGTATGGCGGCGATCAGGAACACTGCTGGTGGCTTGCAATGGTTTGATGACTCTAGCGTCATGTGCATTGTATACCAATATGTGCACACATGAGTACCTACACAGGAATGTGGAAAATAACATTGATTTTTACTGCTAGGAAAATAGTTAAAAATTACAGAGATGCATTGCAAATACAAGATAATATTAAATTAAAGAACATATATAGTATTTGATTTTCTCCAAATAAGATTTTTAAAAACAATGGGACTTTTGAATGAATGGAGTCTTCTCAGATAATACCCACCAAGCGTAGGCAATACAGCATGCTCGATATAGTGTTGTATACCACAGTGAGAGGTAGGTGCCCAGAAAATAGGTATTTTTTTTCCAGAAGCTTGGGAGGATAACTGAGAGGGCTGACTCTGTGAAGAGTATTTATAAAGACTGAATAGAAAATAGGAGGTGGGTATAATTAATCTGTCCCACAACAAACTGGAAAAATAAAAAAGGTACCAACTTCTTTGTCACCAAAGAAAATCTGGTCAAGTTGTTTGTGAGTCATGAAGCTGCTGTCAAACTGTCTTCTTCACATACAGATCAAAGTAGCACATCACTCACTTCATCAGCCCATATAAAAACCACACCTTCACAAGTATTACTAGAAACATAGGCCACATCTATATTTACAGGGAGGACTGAGAGACATCACAACACCACAAATCCCTAAAATCAGCGTAACCATAAGTCATGTATATTCTTCTGGTGGCCCTATGATATGATATGATACAAGCTCAATATTATAGTAGACATGACATGTTCTCTTTAGTTATACTGTCAGAAAACATTGCACAACATCAATAACGTGTTAGCTTGAATAATGTCTTCCAGTTAATAATGACAAGAAAAGTAGAAAGTACAAAAATGTTTTACTTTTACAGGTGTTTTGCTTTTTTTTTTTTTAACGTGTTTTTTTATAACGTGGGCAGGCCGTAGATCGTGGCGATATGCCGTCCGTGAGTGTTGGCTCCCATGCGCATGCGCAGGAGTGACGTCATCACTGCTCCAGCGCTGTGATTCGCCCGGGAAGTCACTCCGGGATCCATGGCAGCGGCAGACATGAAGATGGAGGACTGCTTCGGGGGCTTCGTTCTCAGGTAAGTTATTCATAATGAGCTAGTATGCTATGCATACTAGCTCATTATGCCTTTGCCTTGCAGGTTGCTTCCCCCCCCCCCCCCCCCATGGGTTTACAACCACTTTAAGGCACACCTAAAAGCATATGCAATACAATGGCATTAGGCCTGTTTTTTTTTTTTGTATTTAACCGCTTCAGCCCCGGAAGACTTTACCCCCTTCCTGACCAGAGCACTTTTTGTGATTCGGCACTGCGTCGCTTTAACTGACAATTGCGCGGTCGTGTGACGTTGCACCCAAACAAAATTGACATCCTTTTTTTCCCACAAATAGAGCTTTCTTTTGGTGGTATTTGATCGCCCCTGCATTTTTTTTGTGCTATAAACAAAAAAAGAGTGACGATTTTGAAAAAAAGCATTATTTTTTACTCTTGCTCTAATAATGTAATATTTTTTTTCCCCTCAGTTTAGGCCGATATGTATTCTTCTACATATTTTTGGTAAAAAAAAATCATATATTGATTGGTTTGTGCAAAAGTTATAGCGTCTACAAAATAGGAGTTAGTTTTATGGCATTTTTAGTTATCTAATTTTTTTATTAGTAACGGCGGTGATCTGCAATTTTTATCGGGACCGTGACATTATGGCAGACACATCGGACATTTTTGACACTATTTTGGGACCATTGTCATTTATACAGTGATCAGTGCTATAAAAATGCGTTGATTACTGTGTAAATTACACTGGCAGTGAAGGGGTTAACCACTAAAGGGAGATTAAGGGGTTAAGTGTGTCCTAGGCAGTGATTCTAACTGTGGGGGGGGTGGGCTACTAGTCACATGACAGCGATCACTGTTCAATGACAGAGAGCAGTGATCTCTGTCATGACACAAGCCAGAACAGGGAAGTGTCTTGTTTACATAGGCACATCCCCATTCTGAGGCTCCGTGATACGATTTCCAGGATAAACGACACAATAAATTACCCAATTTTTGGGTAAATTTTTTTAGACCTGCATGACGTCCAAGAACCTAGCATCTTTAAAAGGAGAGGCCAGATAATGTAGCTTCTCTAAATCCTCAATGTGTAGATTTTGATATTTAGTCAAAACTTGATGGACCAGGTCAATAGATCCAGAAATAGCTGCACTATGGTAAGTAGGATAGACTGTGGAAGAACTGGTTGGAATAGAAGTACTCTGAGAAACTGAATAACATCTAAGCCTTATATTTCACTCTTCCACAGTCTAATCTCACTTTTCTGCCTTTGCTACATCCTTTTGGTGTGGTAGCTGTATTCATTTAAATTTTTCAGGCTTTATTTTCCTTATTATTACCTGCCAATTCTTCCAATAACACACTTCTTGCCCCTGGGTAGCAAAACTCACTTCTCCACTGTATCTATGGAGGCTGCAATAGTTGCCACCCAGGATGGACTTCAAGTATGCCTGCTTTTGTTCTTCTCCATAAAACCTCAATCAAGCTGGTGGCCATACAGCATAAAGAAATAATTTGTTTAGCGGCCAGCAGGTGCCCAGGAGTGACAGGTGTTTGTGTATAGCTCTCAGTGACAGGCTGCAATTGTATGCATCTGAACGTTTGCAGGTGTACAGTAGTGTTCCCTACAGTACAGGGTCCCTTTAGGCTGGGTTCACACTGCAGCGATGCGGGAACGCCGCGAAATGGTGGTGTCATTAACGTTTCACTGACACTTCCAGCAGTTCGCATAGGGCAGTGTGAACTGCCACCGGGAGGTATGCGATGCGGGAACCCGCCGCGGATTTGCGGCGTTCCCGCATCGCTGCAATGGTTCACACTGCAGCGGTTACGAGAACCGGATGTGATTCGCACCGCACTGCAGTGCAAATCACATCCGATCTCTGTGCGATGCGAGTTCAGCCATACAGATAGTATGGCTGAATTCGCATCGCACCCGGCCCAAACTCGCACAGGACCCTTTTTTGGTCCGCAGCAGAATCGGATCGCATAGGTGTTCACACCATGCGATCTGATTCCTGTCCGAGTTTGCAGATTGCACTGCGATATGCGAACTGATCTGGGGGTGTCATTAACTTTTCACTGACACTCCCAGCAGTTCGCATTGGGCAGTGTGAACTGCCGCCGGGAGGTATGCGATGCGGGAACCTGCCGCGGATTTGCGGCGTTCCCGCATCGCTGCAATGTGAACCTAGCCTCAACCCAAACACATCTGAATTACACAGGTTCTAAGGCTAATTGAATGCAGATAAGGCACCAAGTGAGTTTAGTTACCACCTTAATCAGCCACAGAACCTGTGTAAATAATATGTGTTTGGTTTTAAATGAATGAGGTGGCAAGCCTAGTGTACAGGGGTGCATGAGAAGCCCTAAACACAGACAGTTTGCATCCAGGGCTGCTCATTGTATGCATGCACTCGGATGTGTGGTGACACAAGTACAAAAACTGCCTATCATTGATTTGTACATGCAGCTGTATGCAAACACCTGTCAATCCCAGCAGCATTAAAGTTAAGTTCCAGGCTTTTTATGCTTATTAAAAATCAGCAGCTACAAAAAGTGTAATAAACAGACACTTACCTATTCCACGGTCCAGCGGTGCGGCCGAACAGAGTGCCTCTGCTGACACCTTCATTGCCACTCTGGGCACCCAGCCGTTACAGCTTTTGGCTTCATGCCTGGGCATGTATGGAGCATGTGCGAGTCGCACTGCGCTCCTGGAGTGGACAGGCGATCTCCTGGGACCTGTCTCGTGTCCCAGGAGATCGCCTAGAGGGATGGGCCGCCTAAGGCGAAAGGAGAAGTTGCCTTGGCGGTCCCTGGGCGGAAGGAGGAAGTGGGACAGGAAGTCCCCCTCCTAACAAAGTCCCCACTCCCCCCCAAAAAAAATGACATGCCAAAAGTGCTTAAAGCAGAAGTTTCATTTTTGGGTGGAACTCCGCTTTAACAAGTGCCTTCTTCACACTGTATGGCCCTCTATGCCTGTGTGAATGAGGCCTTACACGGAGGATGATGTGATTTGTAGATTACAGAAAAAAGGTAATGTTTTATTTTCTAATTAGCTCATAATGAGTACATTGCACTTTTGGCAAGATCAACAGGCATTGCATTTGAGTAGTGGTACAGGTGATGTGAAAGACAACATTTACAGCATGCAGTTTGCATAAGATCATGACTTTCAATGGCAAAACAAACATGCTACTCGCACATGGGTTATATGGGTACCGATACAGAACAAAATAATACATAACAGGTTATCTGTTAGAGACCATAGCACAGCATGAGGCACGCTAAACCAAGTCCTTCTAGTCAGCCAATGTACACAAACATCGGGCTTTGTCAATGCCACAATGTTTATGTTTATGATAGAATCGGTTAGGGAATTGTGGCCCTAAATAAATACATTAGAGAAAAGTACATATCTTGATGGAACAAATACAACCATGACTTCTGAGCCATAGAAAGAAAAGAGATGTGGTTTTTGTATCTGTTCCATGCATTCAAGTGGAAAAAACAAGGCCAAGCGAAGGCTACAATTCAGACTGACGGCTCCCATCTGATAAACATGGTGAGAATATGTTGCGGTATGGACAGACTTTTCATTTTGAAGCCATTTTAGGCAACAGCAAATTTAAAACTACACAAGCTAGCCATAAAGAAAACATAGATTTGCCACGAGTCAACTAAAGAGAAACTTCAGGCAACAAATGAAATCAACAAGTGGTCTCCTGAAGCCCAACTCTAAGAAACGTGAAAAACCCTCCTTGTAGTGAGGCTGTGCCTATACGTCAGGGGTTATCTGCTTGTTTGGGCCGAGAAGACATAGTGGGGTTGATTTGCTAAAGGCAAATCCACTTTGCACTACAAGTACACTTTGAAGTGCAGCCACTTTAGATCTGAGGGGTAGATCTGAAATGAGGGGAAGCTCTGCTGATTTTATCATCCAATCATGTGCAAGCAAAAATGCTGTTTTTTTATTTTCCTTGCATGTCCCCCTCGGATCTACAGCGACTTTACTTCCAAGTGCAATTGCAGTGCACTTGTAGTGCAAAGTGGATTTGCCTTTAGTACAGGCATACCCCACTTTTAAGTACACAATGGGGTTTATTTACTAAAGCTGGAAAGTGCAAAATCAGGCTCACTTCTGCATAGAAACCAATCAGCTTCCAGGTTTTATTACCAAAGCTTAACTAAACAAGCTGGGGTTAGAAGCTCATTGGTTTCTATACAGAAGTGAGCCTGATTTTGCACTTTACAGCTTTAGTAAATAAACCCCATTGCTTACTTAAAAGTGGGGTATGCCTGTTAATCAACCTATCAAATTAAGTAACCTCTTCATCCCCAGAAGTTTTACCCCTTTATGACTAGGCCATTTTTTGCAATACAGCACTGTGTTACTTTAACTGACAATTGCACAGTTGTGCTATGCTGTATCCAAATAAAATTGATGTCCTTTTTTCCAAGATAAGAGCATTCTTTTTGTGTTATTTGATCACCTCTATGTTTTTTTTATTTTTTGTGCTATAAACAAAAAAGGAGGACAATTTTGAAAAAAAATAAAACAATATTTTTAACTTTATGCTATATAAAAAAAAAAATGTCTTCATCAATTTAGGCCAATATATATTCTGCTACATATTTTTGGTAGAAAAATACCAATAACATATATTGATTGGTTTGCGCAAAAGTTATAGAAAAAGTGGATAAATGTAAGGCTAAAACTAATAATGCAGTGAAAGTGCACACATAAAAGATGAACAATCGAATAAGTATTCAATAAAAATGAATAATAAAGTCCAACATGGTGAAATAAGTGAAAAGGTAAAAAGTCCAAAAACACAAATCAGATCCTGAAAAGGAAAACTCAATAAAATTCACAACCATAAGGTGATACTCCTCAGATAAATGGGTGTAAAAGGCTGATATGTGAAGCATCCAAGATGGTAAATCTTCTCTAGATGGATAAGAATAAATACTCTTACCGACATTGGTGGAACCAGATGTCAGCGACATCGAATCAAAATAAAAAAGGATATCCAGATCGATGAATCTCCCAAACAATTGAAGGGACCCGGGATCTCAGGTGGTATCTCCAGAGAACCTTGTGGGCATTAACAGAACTGGAAGGGCAGATAGCCCAATTGGAACGGCACAGCAACTCACATCCGAATACGTTATGTAGGAAAAAGAAGGGGGGCTCCAATACTGCAGGTCAAAAAAAGTAGGTTTATTTAAAAAAAAAAAACAACATTCATATAATAACATAACATACATAGACTAAAAAGTGATCATGATTAACCACTTCCATACAGGACATTTTCACCCCCTTCCTGCCCAGGCCAATTTTCAGCTTTCGGCGCTGTCACATTTTGAATGACAATTGCGCGGTCATGCAACGTTGTACCCAAATTCAATTTTAATCATTTTTTCCCCCACAAATAGAGCTTTCTTTTGGTGATATTTGATCACCTCTGCCTCTTTTATTTTTTGCGCTATAAACAAAAAAAGAGCATTAATTTTGAAAAAAAAAAAAACACAATATTTATTACTTTTTGCTATAATAAATATCCAATTTTTTAAAAAAAGATAAAAAACGTTCCCTCAGTTTAGACCGCTATGTATTCTTCTACATATTTTTGGTTAAAAAAAATCCCAATAAAGGTTTATTGATCTGTTTGCAGAAAAGTTATAGCGTCTACAAAATGGGGAATAGATTTGTCATTTTTTTTTTAATTTTTGTTTTTTTACTACTAATGGTGGCGATCTGTGATTTTTATTGTGACTGTGACATTTCGGCAGACACATTGGACACTTTTAACACTATTTTTGGACCATTCACATTTATAAAGCAATCGGTGCTATAAAAAATGCACCAGTTACTGTATAAATGTGACTGGCAGGGACAACATTAGGGGGCGCTGCAGGGGATAAATGTGTGTCCTGGGGAGTGAATCTAACTGTGGGGGTATGGGACTGATGAGGGGTTCCTCTGTACAAGGAACATCCGATCAGTTCTCCTCTCCCCTGACAGGACGTGGATCTGTGTGTTTACCGGCAATTGTGGGTGCCCGGCGGACATCGTGTCTGCCGGGCATGCGCACCCGGGCCCCAGAGTTGCGGCGTGCTCTCCACAATATCGGAAAGCAGAGGATGTCATATGATGCCTACCTGGAGGGAGGACAGCTCCTGCCTCCATCATTTTACAATACAGCGGTTGGGAACTGGCTAATAAAAGCAATGTAGGGAGCAATGAACCTTTCCTGATGCATTTTGTCCTACTAGGACATCTACAGGGGCATTTAACTGCCATAGCGTCTACAAACTGTGGGATTATAGCGTCTACAAACTGTGGGACAGATTTATGGAATTTTAATTTTGTTTATTATTTCTTACTAGTAATGGTGGCGATCAGCGTTTTTAGCGGGACTGCGACATTGTAGTGGACAAATCTCACACTAAGTGACACTTTTTGGGGTCCAGTGACACCAAAACAGTGATCAGTGCTAAAAAAAAATGCACTGGTCAATGTATAAATGACACTGCCAGGAAAGGGGTTAACATCAGGGGCGATCAAAGGATTAAATGTGTTCCCCGGGAGTGCTTTGACTGGGGAAAGAGGTCTGTGTTCTTGCTTAGCACAAGATATCCATCTTCCCCTTTCACAGAACGGCGATCTGCCTTGTTTACATAGTCAGACTGCCATTCTGCCCCTCTCTGGAACAATTGCGGGGTGCCAGCGAACACTGGGTCTGCTGGACCTGCTGATTGGCTCCCACATCCAATCACAGCAGGAGTGGGTCAACAGAGGCTCAGGTGCGCGCCCCCAGACCTGGATATAGAAATCATGTACAGGTACGTGATTTCGCCTAGGAGGGCCGCCCTGCAGCAGTATATATGCTTGGGGTAGTCCTGAAGAGGGTAAAGAAGTTTGACTTGGCATTAAGGAACATATTTGGTGAATGTATATATATTTTTTTAATAAAGTACTTGTCAAATGTTTGGGTGTCTATTTCTATGGTACTATGTACTCCATACATATTCACATGGTGGAGGGAGGCATCTGAGGGCCCCTTTACTATTAAAGGAGGCTTCTAGATTCTCATTAGCCACCCACTCACAGACCTCCACAACCACTGGCCAGGGTTGTGAGGAAGAGGCTCTTGTCCTTATCAACATGGGAACAAAGTGCTTTGCCTGGGGCATGTGGCCTGGTATGGTTCAGGATGAACGAAACCCCCCCCCCCCATTCTTTCCTAACCAGCCAGGCTGCATGCTCAGATTAGAGGTCTGGTATGGATTTTTAGGGCCGTGATCTTCAAATTATATAGGGACTGCAGCAGGCGATCTGACACTAACAATGTGGAATGTGTGCTGCTTTTAATAAGAAATCTCTTTGTTTCTTATCCCTGAAACAAAAAGATTGTTCCCTCTGTACAGAGGCATGTTTCAGGGCTCTGGGTTGTGATTGGACACAGCCAATCAGCAGGTCTTGGCTATAAATCATTGGCCAGGACTTGCTGACAGACTTCCACTGTGTATAATCACGGGGGGGGGGGGGGGGGGTTCGGGGGTGCCAAAGCATGTGCCCTATACCCAGAAGCAGTTAGTGACATACCAGTTTAGTGCGTAGTAGTACATTACAGGCAGGATTTCCGAAAGCGGTTAAATGCACATATAATCTTATAGGAGAAACTTTTGTTGAAATGAATCGTCTGGTGACAGGGTCTGTTTAATGTGTTTCTCATCCAAAACTCAAAAGTCATGTAAAGCCACAACTTTAGTTTTGAACAGAGAAGCAAAAAATCCCCATCTGCTTTTTTTTTCTTCAAGCGGGCCGTACACCACTTGGCAAATTTCCCTTCTTGGACATGCAACAGTAAATTACATAAAATGTCTCCAAAGTAAACAGAATTCTCATTTTAGATAGCTGTGACATGAATAGTTGTGGTCCCTATAAATCATAAAAAAAATGTAATTGTTTAGTAGTTTGGGCATTTTGAGGTTCCTCTAATTCATTCAATGAAATTAATCAATTGTTTAGTCATTTCGGTATGTTGAGGTTCCCCTAAGTAATCTTAGTTAATTGAATCACTTGTTTGGCCATTTGTGCATGTTGAGACTTCTCTAATTCATCCAATAAAATCAAAGCATTTTTTAGCTGTTTGGGTACATTGAGGTTCCTCTAATTCATTTAATGAACTCAATCAGTTTAGATATTTGGGCATGTAGAGGTATGGGTGTTTCCTGAGCTTGCAGATATCAACACTAGAGAATCAGAGTCACCTTCTATACAGGGCAGTTGCTAGACTCTTATGCACCCGAGGTAAGACCAGCTACTTGCACCCCCCTCCATGAAGAGGGGAGTGAGGGGTAGGTGGGGCAGTACGGGGGTAGGTGAGTTAGTATGGGGGGTGGGAGAGGCGATATGAGGAGTAGGTAAGGTGGTATGGGGATGGGTGAGACAGTATTGGGGTGTGTGAGGCAGTATGAAGGGTGGGTGAGTTAGTATGAGGGGTAGGTGAGGCAGTATAAGGGGAGGGTGAGGCAGTGTGAAGGGTGGTGAGGCAGTATGAAGGGTGGTGAGGTAGTATGAGGGGTAGGTGAGGCAGTATGAGGGGTTGGAGAGGCAGTATGAGGGGTAGGTGAAGCAGTATGAGGGGTAGGTGAGGCAGTATGAGGGTTAGGTCAAGCAGTATGAGGGGTAGGTGAGGCAGTATGAGGGATAGGTGAAGCAGTATGAGGGATAGGTGAGGCAGTATGAGGAGTGGGTGAGGCAGTATGAGGAGTGGGTGAGGCAGTATGAGGAGTAGGTGAGGCAGTATGAGGAGTGGGTGAGGCAGTATGAGGGGTAGGTGAGTCAGTATGAGGGGTAGGTGAGGCAATATAAAGAATGGGTGAGGCAGTTTGAAGGGTAGGTGAAGCAGTATGAGGGATAGGCGAGGCAGGATGAGGAGTGGGTGAGGCAGTAGGAGGGGTAGGTGAAGCAGTATGAGGAGTGGGTGAGGCAGTATGAGGAGTGGGTGAGGCAGTAGGAGGGGTAGGTGAAGCAGTATGAGGGGTAGGTGAGGCAGTATGAGGGGTAGGTGAGGCAGTATGAGGGGTAGGTAAGGCAGTATCAGGGGTAGGTGAAGCTTTATAATGGATAGGTGAGGCAGTATGAGGAGTGGGTGAGGCAGTATGAGGAGTAGGTGAGGCAGTATGAGGGGTAGGTGAGGCAGTATGATGAGTGGGTGAGGCAGTAGGAGGGGTAGGTGAGGCAATATGAGGGGTGAGTGAGGCAGTATGGGGGGTAGGTGAGGCAATATGAGGGGTGGGTGAGGCAGTATGAGGAGTAGGTGAGGCAATATGAGGGGTGAGTGAAGCAGTATGGGGGTAGGTGAGGCAATATGAGGGGTGAGTGAGGCAGTATGGGGGTTAGGTAAGGCGTGGGGGTGAGGTTGGAAGACATTTGCACAGGAACCAGCAGCAGGATATTCAGCTCACCTGAGTCCCTCAGTGCCACTGGTCAGCCCGGAACATCTGTACATCTGTGTACCAGTTTCCTGCCTGCAGTGATGTCACTCCCTGGCTAGGTAGGTATGATGGAGGAAATTCTGCTGATAAGACAGTACAGGCAGCCCTCTGTACTGTCTGGGACTCTTATGGATCCCCCTGCTTTCTTCCTCCGGCTGCATTGCAAGGGGATCGATTCTTGTATCTGTGCCCCCTTCCACCCGCTGTGTGCCCCCCCCTTTACCGGTCCTTTCCTTTTCTGAATGAACGCAGCGATCAGTACCAATTGCTACTGTGTCCATTCATTACAGATGTTTAGTAAACTTCAGTTTGTGAATGAACAGGAAGTCACTCAGCACAGAACACTTCCCATTCATTTACTGTCCAGTGCAGCTGAGGTTGTAGAGAAATGGATTGATGAATCCCTGACCCCCGTCCCCTCTCTGTCTCAAATGTGAGACATCAGTGATGTGTTTAGACCTCTGACATTTCACCAAAGCATCCCCAACATGGCCGTTAAAAAAATGTAAAAAAAAAAAAAAAAAAAAAAGCACTAACCCCGAAGGAGCTGCTGGTTAGATTTGGGCTTACCGTTACCTTCTGTTTTCCTCGTTGCACGTCTAGGGGTGTCCCGTGGTAAATGGCCCAGTCACTTGAGAGACCGACAACAGATCCACTTGAATGGATTTTATTTGCAAAACTTAGATAATGAACAGTCTCCAAAATTGGGATCAGAGGGTTGGAAAGGAAATTCAGGTACTCTTAGTGTCAAAGTCAAAATGGATTTGCAACTGGATGATCACTGAGGTTGGACAGTCCCTCTCTCACAAGGCCTAGCAGCCAACAAGGTGCTTTACTCAGGAACGAGTCTCGGCCACAGACGTTGTTGTAGTACCCGTAGGGAAACTAAGCTTGAAAACACTCATAGGATACCTGGATCTTTCAGCCAGTTTGGTGATATCCACAAGACCGGATTCTCTCGGGTACCTCAGCCCTTCCAGGCTCTTACTAAGAAACCAACCCATACATGGTCTTCTTCTGAAGAGTACGCCCCTAAAATGCTTGAAGTCACTGGGTCTCTCCCAAACCGGAGACGGCATCCAACCACCTTAGAATCCTTCTTTAGTTTCCTGGTCTCCAGCTAGCCAGCCTCAAGACATCAAAATCGGGTGGATCTGCACCCCAGGCCATAGCCTTCCTGGGGGCTGGTCAGGAGGACCAGGACCATTAAGTCAGTACATCATTCTGGACCAGAACCCCGAACCACGTGACGTCCGCATCTTAAATACCCTCTCCCAGAAAGCACAGCGAGAGCGCCACTCCCACTGGGCAGGCTCCGAGAGAGAGTAACTTATGCACCTAACCAGACTATAGTTCCATGCCTGCCAGAAGAGACAGTGCCAGACTGTGGCCAGGCTGAACATCTCACAGTCCAGTCAGACTGATGCTGAAGTCTAAATTTAGACAATTGTACCCAAACCAAACTGCAGTTTAGGCATAACTTTGAAAAACCCATAGCGTGTGCTCTTCAGGAGCCGCCACTACACACTCCCCCTGGTTATTTAGACAATGTCCTCATCATCTGGGAAAGATAAGAAAAAAGAAACCCAGAGATAACAAACTAACTCTACAAAAGACCTTAGAGTACCTGAATGTTAAGGGTAGGAATGGGAAAAGGGAAAGGAAAACAATAAACTTTCCGGATTGCTCTTCAGAGAGCATTTGACAGGCAGTGAGGAGACACATTGCCTCCTCACTGCCTACTTTAACCTCACACTAACACACCGCAATCTTGTGCTTTGCTCTTGCAGATCAGCGCTATTCAGTTGAATGGAACTTGTTTAATGAGGGTATAGTTTCTGTCATGGCTGTAAAGCATAGCATTGTGCCCATGGCATTTTTGTGAAAATATCATTTGATATTTTTGGGGTGGGGGGTACTGTATACGTCTAATCTTTTGTATCATTTATTTGATTAATAAACAATCATTTATTCTTTCCCTGAATAAATGTTTAACTGATCATTTCATTTTTTATAAATGCTAGAGGACAGATGTGCACATCATTGACCATGCGATATGAGATACTATATATCTGTACAGTTATCAATATTTTAAATATAATTAATTTCACAAAGCCAAAACCAAATTAAGATACATTGGTAACACAAAGGTTGTATCTGTTAAAAAGTACACTAACGTATAATACAAAGACGGATCCGTATTCTATCGGAGACTGCAAGGGGTATTCTGGAAAGTTTTCTGTTTCTTCTAGGGAAGAGATTTAGGATAGATATATGGGTGTAGACCACGCTGTTATGTTTTGCCATGGATACGTGATACATTATATATATATATTTATGGCTGAAGCCCTATGACCGATACGTATCCGAACAATACAAACTTATCATGAGATACCCTATATGAAATGGACCTGAAAGTGTGCCCTGGTCTAATGGACGGTATACCAAAATAAGGGGGCATACCCAGTAATTAGAAATGAATGTGTTTGAAGAGAAATGTTTTGATAAATGCCCTAAAAAAGGGGATGGGAGGGTGGGTATTGCGCACAGGAAACCGACAAAGACCACAGGCGAGTGGGCTGGTTAAATACCCCCCGGGCTCCTCCCATAAATTCAGGCCACCATACTGGCCTTCTTACTTATGGCTGAAGCCCTATGACTGATACGTATCCGAACAATACAAACTTATCATGAGATACCCTATATGAAATGGACCTGAAAGTGTGCCCTGGTCTAATGGACGGTATACCAAAATAAGGGGGCAAAACACTTAGGTAGGGATAAGAGAGTTTTATTGTTTCCAGCTTAACCTTTATTGAGCAAGTTGAGTGAATGCTCGAGACATCTCTACCTGTGGGTTAGGGATGTACCGAGTGAAGCAGGCCGATTTCCACCTGCCCAATCTTTTGATGACGTGGTCCGGGACCCCGTGCCGGGATGCGGATGAAGCTGCTCCGATGCGGAAGGAGTGGCCGGAATACTCACCGGGATTGAGGAGCAAGTTGCGGAGGAGAATCCTAACATGTTTAATGAACTGGCAGTTCGTTAACGGTTTGACCGGGAAGGGCAAAAGAGGGCTAGAGTCCGGGAGCTCGGGTAACCGAGAGAGTAACTGTGTAAGCACAGCGATCGGGCACCAGGCGTTGTTGGTTTTGTAGAGGTGGATATCTACGCCGGTGCCTGTTTGCTGGGTCTTGGTTACCGAGAGGTGGAGGATGAAGTGGTCCTGGTGACGGAGCAGATGACGTCTGCGAAGGACTGGAGTATGTGGGCTGTTATGAGTGAACTCGCTGGGCCGTAGGAAGCCATAGTAGGCCAGGTAAATGGCTGCCTGTATGACCAGACTGGGGAGAACACCGAAGGGGTAACTGGTAAGCATGGTGGACATGTCCCTGAAGATGGAACTGGTGATGGGGAGCCGTTTGACTTTTATTGGCGGCTGTTCCTTCTGGATGCCGCGCAGGATGGCTCGGATCGCGTGGGACGAGAAGATGGACGGCTTGGTAGGATCCTGAAGTGAGAGGAAGTGCTGTATGCCAGCTAAGTATAAGCGGATGGTGTTGAATGACAAGGCCAGTTGATTATGGCAGTATGAGGTGAAGGCTAGTATGTGCCTAGCGTCTGTGGGGGTGCCTACTGTGGAGGCGAGCAGAAATGTATTGAACGCCTTCCAGGCTACCCGGTAGGCTTTCAGAGTATTGTCCGATAGTGAATGGTTGATGAGCTGAGTGGCTCTATGTAGATGTGGCTCTAGTCCAGGGTCAACCGAGACCAATGCGGGATAGGAGCTGAGACCGTATCTGCACTGGGAACCTGCTGAAAGAAGGACAGGAAATTAAAGCGGGACAATGCGTCAGCTGCACGGTTGTACTTTCCTGGGATAAACGTGCAGTAAACATTAAACTGATGCTGCAGAGACAGCTGCACCAGCCTGCGTAGGAAGGACATCATGGAGAGAGATTTGGACCTGCCCTTGTTGACAATTTCGGCTGTGGCCTGGTTGTCGGTGGTGAAACCTACAGTTTGTCCTGTCCAGGTATGACCCCAGAGCTGGGCGGCTGCTA
Organism: Lithobates pipiens; assembly: GCF_037356315.1. Taxonomy (NCBI): domain Eukaryota; kingdom Metazoa; phylum Chordata; class Amphibia; order Anura; family Ranidae; genus Lithobates; species Lithobates pipiens. The sequence continues at coordinate 472,259,673 of NW_027507758.1, read as the reverse complement.
CCATGGGGTAGAGCTCGAAAAGGGATGACGACTGACTAAACCCAGGGATCCTGAGTATTTGAGAAGGCCAGGGTCCGGCGAACCAATGGTGGCCAAAAATTGCCGCAAACCCTGTGGAGGCCGCGGCATCTGTCACTACCTGTGGCGAGAGAGGTGAGATATACGGGATGAACAAAGAGATACCGTTCCAGGTGGACAGGAACTCGTCCCACATCGACAGGTCTGCTAAGGCTGCGGTATCTAGGCATAGGATTTGATCCGGGTCTTGTGCCTGAGAAAGGTAGACCAACAGGCGTGAGACAAAGGAGCGACCTTGCGTAATTATACGCATGGCATAGTTGAGCATGCCCAACAGCGACTGTAGCTGCCTCTTTGTACATCCCCTGGTGCGGGTGAACTCGTGGAGAACTGCCCTGATGCGGGTCAGTTTGTCGAGGGGCAGGCTGGCCTGCATGGAGCTGGTGTCCAGATTGACTCCGAGGAAGGTGATTGATTGCGCGGGCCCGTCCACCTTATGTTCAGTGATGGGAACATTGAGGTTCCCAAAGACGGTCCTTAATTTGTCGAGGTCCCTTGGAGGTGTGCCTGGCTGTTCGATCAGCAGGAAGTCATCCAAGTAGTGGATAACTTGCTGACAACCAACTTTGTGCAGGAGAATCCACTCGAGAGACTGCGCGAATGTGTCGAACAGCCACGGGCTGCTTTTAGAGCCAAACGTTAACTTGGTGGCGAAATAATATTGATCTCTCCATTTAATTCCGTGCCAGCACCAGAGGGACGGGTGGATAGGCAATAGTTTAAAGGTGTCGGATATGTCGGCTTTGGCCAGCCACGCACCTGTGCCTACTTTAAGGATGGCCTGAATCGCCATGTCCACCGAGGCGTATTTTAATGAGAACTCTACGGAAGGAATCAAGGAGTTTAAGCTGGGAATGTGGGAAGAACGAGGCGCAGACAGGTCGTACACCAAACGATTTTTATTAGAAAATTTGCCCTTGACAAGCCCAATAGGGCTAACTCTCCACATATTGAAGGGGGGCTGTGAGAAGGGACCTATGACAAAGCCTCGTTCCACCTCGTTCTGCAGCAGTTGGTCAATGGCTTGCTCGTCAGCGGCTGCTGAGCGGAGGTTTCTGCACTCGTAGGTCTGGTGGGGTAGGGAGATGAGGCCGGTGTGGAAGCCTGTCGTGAAGCCACCGATGAGGAAGGTGGCTAGTGAAGGAGTGGGGTGCATAGTGAGGTAGAAGCCCAAGCATAGGACGTCTATGCGGCTCAGTCATGAGCCCTTGTGTGCTTTGACCTCGCACAAATTTCTGGGGTGCGCTCTGTGACATACGACACAGATGTGCAATAGGCGGCACTGGCTAAAATTGCACGAGCCGTAGTTATAATTATTGCAGATGGCCGCTCCCCCTACGGTTCGGACCGTACGTCCAAATTTGTCCACTTGATTCTTTGGCGCAGGGCCTGATTGGCCTAGGGCTGCACCAGAGGTGTTGGCGCACCAGGAAGCGGTATGGGTGGAGGACTGGCAGATGGCACACAGGGGTGAACGAAGGCCGGCAAAATGCCGACAGAACAGTTCCGTGTCCATAAGGCTCCAGTCTGTGGGTGACTGGAACTGTGCCAGTTTAGCGGCTGCCTTGGCTGAGAATGACCGATGATAGTCGTAGAAGGAGAAGCCTCCGTATTTGTATCCTAGGTCCACTACCGTGTGGAGGTACAAATCCAGCTCTTCCCTCCTGGCAGGGGATGCTGAGCAAATGACGTCTCTCAGCATCCCAAAGGCTAGGGCAAACTCTGGGATGGAAAGTTTACGATTCAGCCTGGGGTCCTTAGCTTTGAGGACTACGGAGACGTCTCCCCAGGAGTAAGCCTTGTTTTCTGCAAGGTCATGTACCGAAATGAGCAGGGAGGCCAGGTTGACATCCTTGCCGTCCAAGATGTCCTTCCTAATGCCGGCCGGCACCAGATGTGCTGGACAGACCACGGGACATGTTCCTTCGTTACCTGTCGGCAGTGGTGACAGGACTGGAACCTGGAGCGTCACTCTGGCCTGGACGTCCGTGACCGTATTGGTTAGGGACGACACCATAGCGTGCAGTTGGCCTATAGCCGCTGAGATGGACTGGAGCGTAGCCTGAGGCGGGTACTAGGCCCGGCCGTAGCTGGTGGGGTAGAGAGGAGCCTGAAAAGCTCTGCCTTCCTAGCCGTAGCGGGGAAAGGAATGCCCCTGCGTCTCAGCTCCGCTGTCAGCCTGGGGATAGTCCAACCCCTGAAGGACTGTACGCTGTCGCTCACTGAAGGCGGGCGAGGAGACAAGGGGGCGGTAAGGTCTTCGCTGCCGAGTTGGGACATGGCTCCAGGTAAATCGTGCCCTAGGAGTGATGTCCTATCTCTTTGGGGACGAAGGATGGATGACCGGAACCTATAGAGGGTGACATAAGTCAAGACTGTTTCTCTATTTTACCAAGCAAACCCACCTATTTGCTGAGCACTAAGGCGGGAGCGAACGTGTATACATATATATATATTGTCACAAGCCTTCACATACATATATATGTATGCCAGCATGGTTGCTGTCGCATTTTCCACGCCTTCCCTTCTCCCCCCCTTTTTTTTTTTTTTTTTACCTGGGAAGATAACGTCCAAGCTGGTGCAGGGTGGACCTACTGAACTTGACTGACCTGGAGAGAGAAACAACAGATGACAATTGGTGAGAACCTAACAAGTAAACTGAAGAGTGACGTGAACGGCTGGCTAACATGACCGAAGTGCACCGTTGAGTAGACATTTTCCCGCCACCACTCCTTTTTTATCACCGCCATTTATTTATCATCCTCATTTTTTTTTTTTTTTTCCTCTTTTTTTTCCTTTTTTTTTTTTGCTGTCCCAATCCGACGTATCATATGCGTAAAGGACGAAGTGTGAGATGACCCGTGTCCAATGCGGGAGCGTAAATAAGTGCTGTAGTTATGACCGTACAATAAGGCAACCTGTTGAAAAAGTGAAATGTGGCCGTTCCCTCTGGGGCACGCCGAACCGAATCGATGCATCACGGATGCTACTGGATTCGAGTCGGAGCGCTGTAAGTGACAGTGAAATGAAGCATGATTTGCCATGACAGAGGCACGAAATGGTCGTGTCGCAAGTGCGACTGACAACAAAGCGGACTCTGGAGCATGTACTGAAATGTGGGAAATAACCTGGGGCGAACCGGAACGAATCGGTGCATGTGTATGTGCGACTGGATTCGAACCGGAGCGCAGAGCGTGACAGTGAAATGAAATGAACAACTTCTGTCATGACAGAGGCCTGGATCGGCTGGCCACGAACTGCGACTGGAACCGACCGGTCTCTGGAGCATGCACTGAAATGAGGCTGAAAAAATACCTGGGGCCGTCCGGACGAATCGATGCACAGGGATGCGACCGGATTCGAACTGAACGCACTACGTGACAATGAAATGCTTCCCATGATAGAGCTACGAATCGGAGAGGACGCAGCCTGCGACCGTCAACGAGCGGGCTCTAGAGCATGTACTGAAATGAAGCCAACGCAACTGGGACACGTTGATCGAACCCGTGCGTTTTGAGAAATGCGACTGGTTTAGAATCGGAACGTGATAGGTGACAGTGAAATGATTCCCATGACAGAGACCCGATCGATTAGCAACGAGCGGTTTCTGGAGCATGTACTGAAATGAGGCCGAGCAACTGGGGCACACCGGAACGAACCGTCGCATTTAAACGAATGCGACTGGATTCGAATCGGGGCGCGGTGAGTGACAGAAATGAGTGAAATGATGAAATGACCTACGTGAGCCAGCTGTGGCAGAGGTACGAATCGTTGTGCCGTGAGGTGCGACTGGCAACGATTAGTCTGTGGAACATGGTGATGAGGCAGATAACACAACAATTTACGAAAACAGTGCAGATTTTCCTTCGAGCAATTCCTACTGAAATGAGGCCCGTGAAATGAAGGGCGCTGCAAAAATGGTGCGTTTTGAGTGATAAATGACCCGGTTTCGTAACGAATGACTCGAGATATTTCAAGTTTTACGATACTCAAAAATGAAACGTTTTAGTAAAGGAAGGTCAAACAAGACCCTTACCTGCGGCAGTCGAGCCAGAGACGTTGTACAAAACACGAACGGGAACGAAAACCACGAGACTTCTGGTAGAGAGAAGTTTCCGAACGGCAACGAAATTCGAGTAGTCGGCCTAGTGACGTAGTATTGCGCACAGGAAACCGACAAAGACCACAGGCGAGTGGGCTGGTTAAATACCCCCCGGGCTCCTCCCATAAATTCAGGCCACCATACTGGCCTTCTTACATATATATATATATATATATATTTTTTTTTTTACAACTTATGATTACAATTGATACTTTTTATCCCAGACACAATCTTTGTGTTTCAACACCATAAAAGGTCGTATTGTATTTAGTTATGTTTTGTACCACTTAGGGATGTGTTTTTGGAGGGACAGGTTATATTATTATCTAAAATAAATTAGTTTTTTTAGATTAGATTTTACAAAATAATAATTTGATCCACTACTACTAATACTCCTTTTTTAACTAAAAGAACCATCATTGTATCTTATATATGTATATACTATTTATTATTTTTTAATATCATTTAATTGTTTTTTATATGCTTAGCCATCAAGAATGGACAGCCCATTCCCCTGAAATATATTGGCTGTATCCAGTGGCATCGGGGGGGGGCTGAGGGCATGCACAATTCTGTTATAAGCCCCGAGCCCGAGCGCCGCCGCTGAGCGGGGACCGATCTGACCTCGAGCATGGCCGAGTGACATAGCAGGTCCCGACTTCTGGAGCCTGCAGCGCCTATGATGGATGTCCCACTGGTCCAATGCCGGGACAGCGGGACATGTGACATCCATCATAGGTGCTGCAGGCTCCAGAAGGCAGGAATTACAATGTGGCCGTCGCGTCACTGTGAGAAGATCCCCGCTCTGCACTCGGTGGGCGGCTTTCCTCTCCTGTCCTGTCCTGTGTCATGGCTCTGGCTGTGGTTGCCTGGAGTGCCTGCTGTCTACTACTCTACTACTGCAAAAGGAGGTCATGTCACCCGAAGTCTGGTCAGGTAGGTCAATGTCAGCATGGGTCAGTGTATGTCAGGTAGGTCAGTGTGTGTCAGGTAGGTCAGTTTATGTCAGGTAGGTCAGTGTGTGTCACGTAGGTCAGTGTGTGTCAGGTGGGTCAGTGTATGTCAGGTAGGCCAATGTGTGTCAGGTAGGTCAGTGTCTGTCAGGTAGGTCAGTGCATGTCAGGTAGGTCAGTGTATGTCAGGTAGGTCAGTGTGGGTCAGTGTATGTCAAGTAGGTCAGTGTGTGTCAGATATGTCAGTGCGCACCAGGTAGGTAACATCTCCCCCCCCGGTGCCGGGTTCGGACTGAAGCCCCTGGTCTTTTTGCCACCTAGCAACATCCCCGGCTGTATCTGACACTCTTCTTCAATAAATATTTTAAATAAACTTCCAAGTAAGATGACCCAGTTTACTAGGTGCTCCTAACAACATATTGTAACACACCCTTCTGTACAAGAGGTCAGAATGTATAGCTGGCTAGTGTAGCTTCAGCTATAATGGCCCCATTCCCTTAAGGCAAGCATGCCTATTGGTACTTGATTGCCCTAGGACTTTATGCACAATGCTTTATTCTCTGGTATGGTATTACAAGAGGCTGAGTAATGTAAAAAAAAGAGTGCCTTTGGCATGGGGAGATACTGAAGTCTGCAGAAAATGGTGGAGACTATAGCAGAAATCTACCTAGAGGTCGGTCCAGGTACCTTGCAAACCCACCCTAAGGCACATCCGCAAGGCATAAACAGAAAAATCTGTGCTACTACCCATACACCACATAGCAGAGCTCCCAGGTGCTCAAGTAATGTAGAAGAAATAATCCGCAATCCGAGTTGTTGCTCTTAAAATGTCTTCATTTTATTGAATAGCCACAGTTAACAAACACAGATTAAGTCAGTTGACGGGTTTCAACCTATAAGGCCTTAGTCATAACATCCGCAAGGCACCAAATACTGTATGTGGGAAGAGGTCCTAAATTGAGTGTAAACCCTTACTATGAACTTCTCTTATTTGCTCCCTTTTTGTCTGTTAAAGAGGAGGGCCACCTAAAAAAAAAAAATATTAAAAGCCAGCAGCTACAAATACTGCAGCTGCTGACTTTTAATAAATGGATACTTACCTGTCCCATGGTCCAGCGATGTCGGCAGCCGAAGCCGATCAATCGCTCATCTCTCGGCAGCTGCCGCCGCCATTCTCGGTGAGGAAATAAGGAAGCGTTGCAGTTTCACTTCCCGGTTCCCTACTGCGTATGCACGACTCGCACTGCGCATCCTAACTGGTCCCCGCTATCTCCTGGGACCCGTGTGTGTTTCCCAGGAGACAGCAGGGGGGGGGTGACTCCAGCGGGAGTCTATTCCCAGAAGTGGGTGCAAATACCTGTATTATACAGGTATCTGCACCCCCCTCCCCCCGAAAGGTGCCAAATGTGACACCCGAGGGGGGGGAGGGTTCCGAAAAGTGGAGGTTCCATTTTTGTGTGAACTTCTGCTTTAAATATACTTTTGAAACAGTTTAATTATATCGCTTTGATAAAAAACCCAGTTGAACCTGTTGAAAATTCTGAATTGTGCACATTGTCCTATGCCTATGTTATCTCTAGAAGCCTAATCAACCCTCCTTGTTCTTAGCTTGTGTACAAAATAATTGCCTTTAATGCTATGGTGATAGGAAGAGAAGAAGGTTCTGTAGTTTAGCCAAAAAAAAAAAAGAAGCTTTACAGGGCTTACACCACAATAATTCTGTGTATTGTCAGTCCATAATAGAAATGTAAGATCTGTAGTTGCAGGGTGTTTGAAAGAATATTGCCTAGGCAAATGTGTATGTATTGCAGAGATGTGTATGTATATTTGAAGTGCAGTCGCTGTAGATCACAGTAGATCTGAGGGGAAGCTCTGAAATGAGGTGAAGCTCTGCTGATTTTATCATCCAATCATGTGCAAGCAAAAATGCTGTTTTTTATTTTCCTTGCATGTCTCCCCTCGGATCTACAGCGACTGCACTTCCAAGTGCACTTGCAGGGCTCTTGTAGTGCAAAGTGGATTTGCCTTTCATAAATAATCCAGTGTCATTTCTGTTTGTTACATAGTTACATAGTTGGTAAGGTTGAATAAAGACAACAGCCCATCCTGTTCAACCTACCTGCTACTTTGTTCCTCTGCCATCAGCATGAATCACTTCTGACAATTTTTCCTGACACCAACAGAAATAAGTGACACAGGGGAGGGACCTGCAGCTGATTGACAGCCTCAGGTCTGTTCCTGTGAGATGTGTGAAGGGGGGTGTGTCCCTTCCCTCAAATTATCTCTCAGAACTCTCCTGCAGAGGGTAACTTCAGCTCCTTGCCCCCTTTTTTTCTGACAGCTCAGACAAGCTTTATATATTCTGGACTTTCAATTTGCTGGAGAGAATAGAAGACTGCAGATAAACAGTACAACTTATGTAGGAGGATTTTTTTATTTCTGTGTCACATGAGGATAGTCACTTCACTGGCTATATATAAGGGTTTACAACCACTTTAAAGAACATTTGTTTCTTAGGTGTGTATGTTGTGTGCCAACTTTTCATTCTCAGGCTTTATCATTGCCAAATAATGCGATGCACTAAGCAGTAATGATGGGCGATTCTACCCAGAATCAATTCGGCAAGGATTTAGCCAATCTTGTTAAAAATTCGTTGAGCCTGAACTTAAAGGGGCTGTAAAGGTAAATATTTTTTCACCTTACTGCATTCTATACATTAAGGTGAAAAAACATCTCACAGTGCCAGCACCCCCAGCCCCCCGTTTTACTTACCTGACCCCTCGAAGGTCCCGCGCTCGCCCCCCGACGTCCTCTTCGCCGCTCAGCCTGGCCACTGATTGGCTGGAGTGGGTGGATTGAAAGCAGCACAGCCATTGGCTCGCGCTGCTGTCAATCACATCCAATGACGCGGCGTGCCTGGGGCGAGGGCCGAGTGATACAATGAGCGGCTATAGCCGTTGGCTGTATCACGGGAGCGCGCCCGCAGGTGCTTCTCACCATGCGAGGGAGCTCGCATGAACGTGAGAAGTACTTGCGGGAGGAAGCAGAGACAGCTGCCGAGGGACCCCAGAAGACCAGGTTCGGGGCCACTGTGCAAAACAAGCTGCACAGCGGAGGTAAGTATAACATGTTTGTTATTAAAAAAAATTAAAAAAAATAACTTTACAACCCCTTTAACCATCTCAGCCCCAGAAGGTTTTATCCCCTTAAGAACCAGGCCATTTTTTGTGATACTGCACTGCGTTAGTTTAAAGAGGAGCTGCACAAAAAAAAAAAATATTAAAAGCCAGCAGCTACTAATATTGCAGCTGCTGACTTTTAATAATATCACACTTACCTGTCCCAGGTTCCAGCGATGTCGGCGGCAGATGACGAGCGATCGCTCGTCTCGCTGCAGCCACCGCCGCCATCCTCTGTCAGGGAATCGGGAAGTGAAGCATGACGGCTTCACTGCCCGGTTCCCTACTGCGCATGCGCGAGTCGCGCTGCGCTGGTTCCCCGCTGTGTCTCTGGGAACTGTGTGTTTCCCAGAACACAACGGGGGGGCGGAGCCATGCGGGGGTGGGCGGAGCCATGCGGCGGTCTGGCCGGAAGTGGGTGCAGTTACCTGGATTATCCAGGTAACTGCACCCCCCTCCCCCCCGAAAGGTGCCGATTGTGGCACCGGAGGGGGGGAGGGATAATACTAGCGGAACTTCCCCTTTAGGGTGAAGAACCGCTTTAACTGACAATTGCGCGGTCGTGCTACACTGTACCAAAATAAAATTGATGTCCTTTGTCTTCCACAAATAGAGCTTTCTTTTGGTGGTATTTGATCGCCTCTGTAGTTTTTATTTTTTGCGCTATAAACAACAAAAGAGTGACAATTTTGAAAAAAACTATATTTTTTACATTCTGCTATAAAACACATCTAAATTTTTTTTTTTAAAAGATCTAATTTCTTCAACAATTTAGGCCAATATGTATTTTGCTACATACTGTTGGTAATAAAAATCCCAATACACGTATATTGATTGGTTTGCGCTAAAGTTATTGCGCTGACAAACTATGGGATAGATTTATGGTATTTTTTTTTTTTTTTTTTTTACTAGTATTGGTGAGGATCAGCGATTTTTAGCAGGACTGTGACATTGCAGCAGACAAATCGGACACTAAATGACACTTTTTGGGGACCAGTGACACTAATACAATGATCAGTGTTAAAAAATTCACAGTCACTGAACTAATGACACTGGCAGGGAAGGGGTTAACATCAGGGGCGATCAAAGGGTTAAGTGTGTTCCCTGGTAGTGCTTGCTAACTATGTGGGGGATGCTCTGACTGGGTGAAGACAGAAAACTGTGTTCCTGTTTAGCAGAAACACAAGATCTCCATCTTCTCCCCTGTCAGAACAGCAACCTGCCTTGTTTACATAGGCAGACCACCGTTCTGCCTCTCTCGGAAATGATTGCGGGTGGCCGACGGACATTGGGTCCACTGGACCTGCTGATTGGCTCCCCCTCTGTCCAATTAGCGTGCAATCGGTCTCTGGCAGCACATGCGTGGGTCTCCAGTGGTGCACCCCCTAGAGGTAATTGCACGAAAATGACGTACGGGTACATGATATCATGCAATAGAGCCACTTTGCCGCAGTACATGTACGTTACTCTGTCGACAAGTGATTAAATGTGTATCCTATTGAAGTCTATGGAGGGAAAATTTGAGAACAAATAAATGCTCTCTCCAGCATTAAGGCCACAACCAAGCATGTGCAGGTCAGCTACTCTGCCTGTGTTAGCTGGCCTTCCCCAGATAGACAGTGCAAGAGGGGGAGGATCTGTGCATACAGGATAAAACAGCCTTTTTACACAATGCAAAGGATTAACCCCTTAAGTTCCGCAGTGAGTATAACAAGCATGCTATGCTGCATAAACAGACTCTTTTTACTGTTGTGGGTTTAGTAACACTTTAATTCTGGCCATTTTTAAGGCTGATAGGCAAACTGCTGTCAAAAAAGGCATGGGAAGGGAGGTACTGCCAGTCACATGTACCGATGCAAAAAATAAATTGTACAAATCGTACAGAAGGAGGAGGCTCTTTTCATGTGGCTTTTAGGGTATCATAAAATTACACAAAACTTTTAACCACATGACGACCAGCGCATGACAATGTACAGTGTACATGGCGCTGTACATGACAATGCACAATGGCATGGCTGGGCAAATGGGAGTACAGGTACGTCCCCTTTAAATCACGGCATTATGGACATGTGTACTACGTGACCATGGCCACGGGTCGATGTACGCCGGGGGCCCGTGATTGTGTTATGTAAACAAGGCATTTCCCTGTTCTAAGGAAAAACGTGATAATTACTGCGCTAAAATTGCGATGGAAAGTTACATGCAGCAGCTACATACAAATGTGACAAATGTGACAAAAATTCATAAAAACCAAAAAGGACAAATGTAGCACTAAAATAAAAGTAAATTATAAATAAATATAAAACTAGAGTTCATCTGAATGAACAATGGATTCTTGAAGCTGGAAGCTCAATCCTGCATGGAGAAAAGCAGCCTACAGCTGTGTGTAGATGAATGGTAAGGTCCGGATAAACTGGTATGATGAAATACTCTTACCGGAAACGATGGACCCCACAACTAGAATCACTCCCTAGGACACACTTAACCCCTTGATCGGCCCCAGGTATTTAACCCCTTCCCTGCCAGTGTCATTACACAGTAATTAGTGCATTTTTATAGCTGTATAAATGACCTTAAAATAGTGTCAAAAGTGTCCGATGTGTCCACTATAATATCCCACTCATGATAAAAATCGCAGATCACCTCCATTACTAATAAAAAAAAATATTAATAAAAATGCCATAAATCTATCCCCTATTTTGTAGACACTATAACTTTTGCGCAAATCGATCAATAAACACTTATTGCGATTTTTTTTACCAAAAATATGTAGAAGAATACATATCGGCCTAAACTGAGAAAGAAGTTCATTTTTTTATATATTTTTGGGGATATTTATTATAGCAAAAAGTAAAAAATATTGCTTTTTCTTCAAAATTGTTGCTCTTTTTTTGTTTATAACACAAAAAATAAAAACTGCAGGGGTGATCAAATACCACCAAAAGAAAGCTCTATTTGTGGGAAAAAAAGGACGTCAATTTTGTTTGGGTGCAACGTTGTATGACCAGTTAAAGCGATGCAGTGTCGTATTGCAAAAAGTGCTCTGGTCAGGAAGGGGGTAAAATCTTCCGGGGCTGAAGTGGTTAAATAGAATTAAAATAACATTCTTTTGTAACAATAAAGCTGAACCTCGTGCCTACTAAATAGTATGTGCAGCAGGATATAGAAAGAACATCTACGACTAAATTCATATCACTTGCAGATTGACCCTGACTATTGTCTAATGCCGCGTACACACGACCGGACTTTCCGGCAGACTAGGTCCGACGGTCTTCTCGGGGGACTTTTGGCGGAGTTCCGACGGCCTTTCTGAACAAACAGACTTGGCCACACACGAACGGACTAAGTCCGTTCGAAAATCCGTTCGTTTTGAACGTGATGATGTAAAACGGGACTAAAAAAGGAAGTTCAATAGCCAGTAGCCAATAGCTTCCCTTGCATCGTATTTGGTCCGTCGGACCAGCATAAAGACGACAGATTTTCCCGATAGGAATTGAGTCCGTCGGACAGATTTGAAACATGTTCTATTTCTAGATCCGTCAGATTTTTTAAATGAAAACGATCGGATTAACCCACACACGATTGGATTGTCCGACGGACTGATTCCGTCAGACCTAGTCTGCCGGAAAGTCCGGTCGTGTGTACGCGGCATAATACTAACCATTTTGGTAATTAGTACATGCTGCACTGATGGTTACAGCAAAAAAGAGGCTTAGCCATTTGAAATTCAGAAACAGAGGTTTATCTATCGTCTATAAAAAGGGACTTTTTTCAATAAATTCTTTGGGCGATGATCTTATCTTTTTAATTGTTTCAGCATGGGAATACATAGCACACTGATATTTAAGTAGGATTATTAGTTCAGAGTTTGAATATCAAAAGCAATTGCAGAATGGGACCTATAGCCAAATAATGACATCCTCTGGCTCCACCCCTTTTATCATCACTACACGATTATTGTTGGCAAAACAAAAAACAGAATGACGTATTGGAGGCATTATGATGTCTGCTATCTGACTTATATGCAGGACTACCATTAACCCCTAGGCACTGACGGCATGCAAATATGCGGCCTCTCAGCATGTTTGCCTTGGTGCTGACCAGACACATATCTGCGTACCGCATTACAAACACAGCACATGGCCTGCGCACCCTCGGCATAGTTACCGGCGGCTATAGGAAAACTCCCGGTCCCTTCTTGTGAACGGGAGCTTTCTGATCATGTGGCCACTCTAACAGCCAATTACAGCGTTCACGTAATTGGAAACCCCGCCCCAGCATCTGAAATCCCTTAAAGGGCCAGGAGGTGCTGACACCCAGGGGTAAAAAAAAAAAAACAGCCAAACTTTCTGATAATAAAAAGTCAATTATACGTAAAAAAAAGAATCGGTCCATAGTCAGTTTATAAAAAAATATTAGTCCTAAAGCTGAACTCCAGGAGCAAAAACTTGAATTCAAAGTGGTTCTAAGACCCCTTTCACACTGGGGCATTTTTCAGTCGCTACAGCGCTAAAAATAGCACCTGTATAGCGCCTGAAAAAAGTGTCTCTTTTCACTCCAGTGGAGCGGTGTGCTAGCAGGACGGTAAAAAAAATCCTGCTAGCAGCACCTTTGGAGCGGTGAAGGAGCGGTGTATTCACCACTCCTAAACCATTCCTACCCATTGAAATCAATGGGGCAGCATGGCTATACTGCCAGCAAAGCGCCGGCAAAGCGGTTTTAACCCTTTTTCGGCCACTAGCAGGGGTTAAAACCGCCCCACTAGTGGCCGAATAGCGCCGCTAAAACGACGGTAAAGCGGCGCTAAAAATAGCTATGCATACTAGCTCATTATGCCTTTGTCTTTTGCCTTTGTCTTTTTTTTTTTTTTTTTCTTGACAGGGTTTACTTCCTCTTGAAGTATATTCTTCAATAGCCACGAAGGATGTAAATCCACTTTGTGTGCATCAAATGCCTTTACAAACTCAGATATTACTTTTAAAAAGTAGCAGTAACATCATCAGCGGGCTGTACATATCCTGTGCATTGAACAGAGCTGTGGGAGGGGCCCATCAGGCCCTACCCACTATGTTGGGCGGAGACAAGGCTGGTCACTCTGCCCAAGGGGAGAGAGCAACAGTGACTGGTCTTTATTACAGCAAGCTCTGCACAGAGGTCAAGTTTCACACTTTCTAAGGTTTCCTGACAGTAATACACTTACTGTCGTAGAGAAACAACACTCACTCAGTGTACTATATCTATGAAGGAGCAGTGCACCTCCCCTCTCTTCACCACTTTAACACATGGAGGTGTTCTGTAGTCCACAGTTTTAGTCCATGCAGGAAGATAAGAGCGCTTGCTTTAGATAATGCTGCAGTGTCCACAGGACGTCATTAGCTTGCTTGATTTTTGACAGGATCAAGGTCATTTTTTGTACTTATCAAACAGACATAACAAAACACTTTCAATGGCATATTTAACGGAATAAAAGGAACCAAATAAAAGTAAGTTCATTGTTACTGTTTAATTACAGAGAAAATTCTGGTTGGCTGAACGTCCAGTAAAATCACCATTATTTGTTTACGCTGTTTCCCTCATTTTTGTACTGTGGAATGCTTTTATCAAGAATGCTACAATAAAGGTGATTTTACTGGACCTGCGGCCACCAACCAGATGGACAGGGCCCGCACCTGTTATTGTGTTAGTAGAGATGGAACACAGGAGACCAACCTGGAGCGGTGCTCATCCTTTTAATCACAGGGGACTGTAAAGTGACACTATTATGCAACAGGAGTCAGTTGATCAAATACTCCATACTTCAGGTGGTCTCTTACCTTTCAGGGCCAAGACTCATCCTAAAGCCCCATACACACTATTAGATTTTCTGCAGATTTTTTCCTTCAGATTTACCAAAACCATATAATATGAGGTCAAACCTTAGGCGTTCCAATTTGTATGCAATCAGGCAGGCCCTTCTACTACATGATTATGGTAAACCTGAAGGAAAAAATCAGCAGAAAATCTGATAGTGTGTATGGGACATAATGCCACGTACACACGGTCGGATGCTCCGACGGAAAATGTTGGATGTGAGCTTGGCAGAAAGTCCGACCATGTGTATGCTCCATCGAACATTTGTTGTCGGACTTTCCGCCAACAAATGTTGGCTAGCATGTTCTCAGATTTTCCGCCAACAAATTTTGTTGTCGGACTTTCCAATTGTGTGTACACAAGTCCATCACACAAAAGTCCACACATACTCAGAATCAATGCTCACCAAGTACGTTCGTAATTGTTGGCCAACATTTGTGTGACCGTGTGTATGACAAGTTTGAGCCAACAACCTTCGGACAAAGGTTTTGTTGTCGGAAAGTCTAATCTTGTGTACAGGGCATTAAGGTTTGACCTCATATTATATGGATTTGGTAAATCTGAAGAAAAAAATCTGCAGAAAATCGAATAATGGGTATGGGGTCTTTGTCACAACAAACCTGTGTTGCATAGGTGTGTGCAGCCTATTGCATTAGGGTGTGCACTCCAAAGCTCAAACACACATATCTGGTGCCTCAGCTACACAGGACAGTGAATGAGTGTTCTGTACTGAGCGGCTTCCTGTTCATTCACAAATGGAAGCATAGTAGACACAGTTTACTATGCTTCAGTTCTAAATGAACAAATTGAGTGAATGTGTTCACTGTGTTAATTTAGAAAAGGAAGGCACTGGTAAATGACATAATTACTTAGCCCCTTATAATCACTTAGCCCCTTTCTCCACTCTTCATCCTTAAACATCTCCCGCAGCAACTGGGGGGAGAAGAGGGATGCCAGCAGCACTGTATGGTGGGGGGGGGGCAACATGGTGGTAGACCGGAGAGTAGTTGGAATTGGCACCACATGTAGTGAATAGACACACCTGGCAGAACCCCATGCGCGTTCCTATGCTGTTTTGAGAGAAACACGGATTTGCTAACCTCTCCTTATTAATATTTGCTGACCCTATCGTTTCAATACTTTAAAGCTGAACTCCAGCCATAAACTATTTTTGCACATTTGCACAATATAAAATAAATGACCACCTTTGAAGTAAAATGAAATGGCAACTCATGTATTCAGTGTGTTGTGTTGCAGTGCAGTGACATGTGATGCCATTCAGTGCACTGCAGAAAAAAACAGCATGTTTGCATTTCCCACACTGCACATCACACCATCATTGTGGTGTGAACCAGGCACATTGAAAATAATTGGCTTTTATCTACCCTTGTTGTAACTGGTATGTATCCATTGTGGAAAAACTGAACCATACTATGTACTGTCACTGTATATAGCATGGTCAGGCCCTGCATCTCTTACTTTCATTCAGTCTGCACTCACCTGTCAGTGCCCAATATCCAGAACTGAGATATCCAGTTCCCCCTGTGGTATACTGGTCACAGTGGGTCTCTTGCTATATCCCATCCTCCAATCATAAAATACCTCCTATTTTTCTCAAGGAGTGCAAGGCGTTCTGTGATTGGCGGTGGGGAGATCATGACATTCACCCTCACCTGTTGTATTCTGTGAAAAGTGTGCAAGTCTTTTTCTGACTGGAGGATGGGGTTAAGCGAGAGACCCACTGTGATCAGTGTACCACAGCCAGAAATGGAAATTTCAGTGCTGGGCATTCAGTGCCAGCGGAAGAGTGTGGGCTATAGAAAGAGATTTGATGAATGCTGCAGCAGCCTGGAATGGGGCAGGCTTCATTAGTGCTATTTTTTACTGTGCCAATGTACAAAATTAGTATTCGTCAGAGTTCAGCTTTAAAGGGGTTGTAAACCCTCATGTTTTTTCAGCTTATTGCATCCTATGCATTAAGGTGAAAAAACACCTGCCAGTTACCGCCCCCCCACTTTACTTGTCTGAGCCCCTTCATCACCTCGGCAGGGACTCACTGTCCCTCTCTCCACGGGGTCCCAGCTCTTCATTGGATAGATTGATAGGAGCGCAGCCATTGGCTCCCACTGCTGTCAATCAAATCCTATGATGCAGGTGCCGGGGGGAGGGGCCGAGTTCGGCATTCCTGTCTGTGGACACAAATGCTGGATTTGGTAGCGCGCCTGCAAGGTGACCCCCTAGGGCAGGGATCCTCAAACTACGGCCCTCCAGCTGTTGTGAAACTACACATCCCATGAGGCATTGTAAAACTCTGACATTCACAGACATGACCAGGCATGATGGGAATTGTAGTTCCTAAACAACTGGAGGGCCGTCTGATGTGGGGAGGAGCCACGAGAGCCGCCAAGGGACCCCAGGAGAGATATTCAGGACCACTCGGTGCAAAACGAGCTGCACAGTGGAGGTAAGTATGATATGTTTGTTATTTAAAAAAAAAAAAAAATTATCCTTTACAATCACTTTAAAGCCTAGTACACATGAGCCAAATGTTGGGCCACAACGGCCAGTTCAATCGAAACCGGCTTCTGTGGAAATGGCATGACCAAAAAAGGTCTGCTGTTTCGACTCCCATTGATTGAGAGCTCTGACCGGAGTGATCTTTGGGGGCTGTCCCCCCTGCCAGAACACAATAGAACAGCAGGGGAGATCGCTGTACTAAGCGGCTCCTCCCAAGCTGTCAGTTTTTTTTCGTTCAGCCCTGCTGGGTTGAACGAAAAAAAAAAACTACTAGTGTGTTCCAGGCTTTACAACAATATAATTACATGCAAGGAAAAAAAAAACACAAAGTATTTTTGCATGCACGTGATTGGATGATTGGAGTCAGCATAACTTTACCTCATTCAATGAGATAAGGGAAAATTCTCTTACAAAGTACCAATTTCCTTGTTAAGCGAACAGCCTATTAGCCTTTAATAAATCAACCCCAATGAGTCAAAATAACAGCCAGACACTAAGTATTTTCATAATGAAGTAAGCAATGGCAGCCCCCAGCACATGCAAGTCAACTCATTTATGATCATTTACTGCTGAATATTCAGAATCTTGCATATGCACAAATAGAATGTATAATTCACTAATGAAAAGCACACAATAAAATAGGACTATCATTAATAATATTTTTGGGCTGTCAAGAAGACTAAGCCCCTGTACACACGGTCGGAGATTCTGCCAACCAAATCCATCGGATTTTGTCCGTCGGATTTAGTCCGGTGGATTAGGTCCGAAACTGTTGCATACACACGGTCGGACTAAGTTGTCGAAAAATCCAATCTTTCAGAACGTGATGACGTAATTTCGTTACGATGGGACTACATTCAGGCTAGTAGCCAATAGCTTTGATGTAGGAATTTGATCTGAGCATGCGTGGCACTTGGTCCGATCAAAATTCTCTACACATGATCGGATTACGTCCGACCGGCCCAGTCGGTCGGGAAATATTTCCAACATGTTGGAAAATTGGGTCTGACGGAGATTCGGACGGAATCAGTCCGATGCATACCACACACAGTCGGATTATCTGACGACACCGTCCGATAAGACGCATTCCGACGGATTCTCCGACCGTGTGTACGCGGCATAAAGGTGGCCATTCACTAGTAGATTGTTAAAAAAAACTTCTGTAAGAACATTTGATGAAAAATGCCTATGGAAATGTTTAGTACAGTCAATGACTTCACAAATATCATTCAAAAATACTTAAAAATTTTATTTGTATATGTATGAAAAATGGACTTTAGCAAAAGGAAAACCACGCACACTGCGCTCCTATCCTTCAAATTTCCTTTTCACTGAGGTTGAAAAACAAACATCAATTTGACATTCCTAACAAATAGAAAATCGAACAAACATTCTTAAAATAAAAACTTTCAAACGCCATTCTACTAGTGTATAGCGAGCATTACATGCCATCATTTGTTTTAATGCAAAGAAAGGACATTAAATTATTATTTTTTTTTTTTTTTAAATATGTGTTAATCTGTTGCCATTATCTGACGATCTCTACAAATTCTGTTAGAACTTTTTAATTACATTATCTTGTGTTGATGCCAAATGAAGTCTTCTGGTCTAAAATTACAACTCTGAACTCTAACCTAAGTGGAAATCCTTCCTAAACCTTTAAGTATTTTGTTTGCATGGTGAGTTATACAGTGATCACACTTTACAGACTGCAAAGCATTTCAGTGGCTATAGCAGACTGATAATGATTATGATTAGATAATATTAGATAATTCGATTAGATAGATTTTTAGATAATGATTTGTGAGCGCTCAGTGTCATGGTAGAAAAAGCGGTGCCACCCAAATTGTGATTGTCAGCATCATGGTAGAAGGGGTGCCCCAACTTGTGACTGTTGGCATCATGGTAAAAGAAGGGGTCCCCTCCAACATGTGACTCTCAGCATCATGGTAGAAAAAGGGGTGCCCCCAATTTGTGACTGTCAGCATCATGGTAGAAGAAGAGGTGATTCCCAACTTATAAATGTAAGAATCATAGTAGAAAAAGGGATGCCCCTAACTTGTGACTGTCAGCATAATGGGAAAAGAAGGGTTGCCCCAACTTGTGACTGTCAATATCTTGGTAGTAAAGGGGGTGCCCTCATTGTGACTGTCAGCATCATGGTAAAAGAAGGGGTGTCCCAGCTTGTGACTCTCAGCATCTTGGTAGAAAAAGGGGTGCCCCCAACTTGTGACTGTCAGCATTATGGTAGAAGGGGTGACCCCCACCTTGTTACTGTAATCACCCTTATTAAAAAGGGATGCCCCCAATTTGTGACTGTCAGCATCATCATAAAATAAGGGGTTCTCCAACTTGTGACTGTCAGTTTAATGATAGAAGAAGGAGTGCCCCCAACTTGTGATTGTCAGCATGATGGCAGAAGAAGAGGTGCCTCCTAACTTGTACTTGTTGCTTTCAGTTTTTATGTACAAATATTTGTATAAGTTAGCATATTCATTGATATCTATACTTACTGGAGTTCTTCTGCCAGTTCAATCCCTCTGAATTCTGGCAATTATATTTAAATATGTATTCTTAATTCAATAAAGTGCCTTCTATTGCTGTCAACCTCCCCTAAATTGCTTTTTTTTTTTTATGTGCTGATCCAACTTCCAGTTAGATGGTGGATAGTGGCTATGTATGTAGGAACAATAAATTGTGGATGGTGGCTACATAAACATAAGAAAGTGGCCAGCCTTTATTGCTCTCTCGCGAAATGGACTAGAGACTTTGGGCTATGGCATGTGTAGTGTGTATGGAGCAGTGCCCATGGTGGCAACTAACATACACTGCTCATTCCAAACAAACGGAAGTGAAGGGGAAAAAAGAGAAGTTCAGAAGTGCACAGAGGACATTACAAGGAAGCAGAAAAACAGAAACATTTAATTATTAATAGATTACAGGACCATTAAAGTGATTGTAAAGGTTTCATTTTTTTTTCTAAAATAACAATGTGGTGCCTATATTTAAAAAGGGATCAATGTCTTTACCAAGTAACTATAGAAAGATACTGGAGAGTTTAATAAAAGATCACAAAATATTTGAACCACTTCAATAAGAGGGACTTTTCCCCCTTCCTGCTCAGGACAATTTTCAGCTTTCAGTGCTATCGCACTTTGAATGACAATTGTGCGGTCATGCAACACTGTACTCAAACTACATTTTTATAATTTTCTTCCCACAAATAGAGGTTTCTTTTGGTGGTATTTGATCACCTCTGTGTTTGCTATCCTGATCACGTCATATGACATCCGATCCGGATAATTAAACCATTTTGTATCCGTCATTTTGCTATATGGCGGGCAGCAAGTGGTTAAGTAATAGACAGCATAGATTAAAAAAATATAGAAGTTTTTAAACAAACCTGATTTTTTTTATGAGGAGGTAAGTAAAACCTTGGATAGAGGGGTGGCGGTGGACGTGGTATACTTGGATTCTGAAAAAATGTTTGACACAGTTCCCCACACACGGCTCATGTGTAAGGTAAAGTCTACAGGCTTGGAAAGATCAGTTTGTAAATTAATAGAAAAGGATGTCTCCAGTTTGCAAGCCAATATATATATATATATATATGTATAGCTGTGGGTGTTTATCATTATTTAAAAACATTACCTATTCTTTCATAGCATCTAGCCATAATGTAATAATGTATTATGTCTAGATACTATGGAAGGGTTGGTCATATTTTTCCTCTTGATCTAGCTGTAAATTTTGTGTCCTCATATTTAGAACAGTAAGGCGTTTACACCAAGGTCAACAAGGTCAGGCTGCTGCTTAATGTTTGTTTTTATGGCTGATCCGGACAATGTGAAGCTGCCCACTCCGGATCTGCTTTCTAACATTTGGGAGGTCCTCGGAGCTGGTCTTGCTGTTTGCTCAGAGATTTCCCTGTGGTCCTTGAGCAGCTTATAACAAACCTCACAATCTGTAGGAAACCCCACACAGAGGACTTATTGTCACATGTGGCATCAAAGACCCTGTACATTGATGGACTGGCAGATAAAGAGGATCCTGTAGTATAGTGGCATTCAAGAAAACACTGTGCTTTTTGCACAAAAAGAAAAAGGAGTATTTGAATAGCACAATAGTAATTATGAAGGACCGATTCATACCTAGGGGAGCATGTTAAGGTATACACACAGTGTGCTTGCTGATATGCATTGCGAACGTGTGGTGTTCTTTTTTTTTTTTACTTTAACAAACATGACAGTTTATTTTCCTCTATGTGTGGCAACGTGTTGCAGTGCATTACCGCGTGCCACAACTCCCTATGCAAAAGTGCATGTCATACTTTTATTTATTGGGACTGTGTTGGCCAAAGCTGCCCAGTGTGTTAGCAGGTCTCCTAGAGGCCCTGCTAACACCAGCAACACCACATGGTGGTCTAGGGACATCCTGCTGTAACCTCGTTGTGAAACCCAAGGGGGGGTTTGCCAACTCTCCTAGCTTCAGGGGAGGCTCTGCCATCTTGTCTTCATACACAAAACAGGCTCAAGGCCCTACAAAAGGGATCCAAATCCTTGTCCCCATAACGAATTTCAAGTCAGAGCTTTTTTTTCTAACAATTTACTGTATTGTGAATGTCATAACACATCCCGGTTTCAGAGAACATCTTCCAGATAAAAAAAAAACGACTAAAGAAAAAACAAAGAGATCACATGCACATATCAAAAACATAGATATGCCCAGGGGTGGACTGACCATATGGGTACTCGGGCACTGCCCGAGGGGCCCCATGCCACTAAGGGGCCTCATCAGGGTCGCCAGCCACAATAAAACCAGGGACAGTATGTAACAATCTGTGTATTTTAAAAAAATCCCAAGATTATAGCTGCCCCTCCTCTCCAGTGCCTTTGTGTATTATGTGTGTGTATACTGTATGTGTGTATACTGTGTGGCCCCATAATCTATTGCCTGGGGCCCTCCATAATCTCCTATTGCCCAGGGGCCCCATTATCTTCTCCTATTGCCTGGGGGCCCCATAATCTCCTATTGCCAGGGGGCCCCATGAGTTGTCAGTCCGCCGCTGGATATGCCTCACCAATATAAACAACCCCCACCCCATTATAATTTAAACAGACAATATTAAACATATTGTTCAATGAGACAAATCCAGTACTGATACCATGGGGCATGTATCCAGGAGGGAATACATATGTATTTCAAACCTATATCTCTCAGATTCATGCTAAACTGGACACCAGTTTTGTACAGAACAAATTGACAGATACAGTATCTCACAAAAGTGAGTACACCCCTCACATTTTTGTAAATATTTTATTCCATCTTTTCATGTGACAACACTGAAGAAATGACACTTTTAGTAGTAGTGAGTGTACAGCTTGTATAACAGTGTAAATTTGCTGTCCCTTCAAAATAACTCAACACACAGCCAATAATGTCTAAACCACTGGCAACAGAAGTGATTACACCCCTAAGTGAAAATGTCAACATTGGTCCCTATTAGCCATTTTCCCTCACTGGGGTCATGTGATTCATTAGTTTTAAAAGGTCTCAGATGTGAATGGGGAGCAGGTGTGTTAAATTTGGTGTTATCACTCTCACTCTCTCATACTGGTCACTGGAAATTCAACATGGCACCTCATGGCAAAGAACTCTGTGAGGATCTGAAAAAAAGAACTGTTTCTCTACATAAATATGGCCTAGGCTATAAGAACATTGCCCTGAACCCTGAAAGTGAGCTGCAGTATAGTGGACAAGACCATGCAGAGATTTTACAGGACAGGTTCCACTCAAAACAGGTCTCGCCATGGTCAACCAAAGAAGTTGAGTGCACATGCTCAGCATCATATCCAGAGGTTGTCTTTGGGAAATAGACATATGAGTGCTGCAAGCATTGTTGCAGAGGTTGAAGGGGTGGTGGGTCAGCCTTTCAGGGCTCAGACCATACGCCACACACTGCATCAAATTGGTCTGCATGACTGTCATTCCAGAATGAAGCCTCTTCTAAAGATGATGCACAAGAAATCCCGCAAACAGTTTTCTGAAAGACAAGCAGACTAAGGACATAGATTACTGGAACCATGTCCTGTGGTTTGATGAGACCAAGATAAACGTATTTGGTTCAGATGGTGTCAAGCGTGTGTGGCGGCAACCAGGTGAGGAGTACAAAGACAGGTGTGTCTTGCCTACAGTCAAGCATGGTGGTGGGAGTGTCATGGTCTGGGGCTGCATGAGTGCCACCGACACTTGGGAGCTATAGTTCATTGTGGGAACAATGAATATCAACATGTACTGAGACACAATGAAGCAGAGCATGATCCCCTCCCTTTGGGGACTGGGCTGCGGGGCAGTATTCCAACATGATAACAACCCCAAACACACCTCCAAGAAGAACGCTGCCTTGCTAAAGAAGCTGAGGGTAAAGGGGATGGACTGGCCGAACATGTCTCCAGACCTAAATGCTATTGTACATCTGTAGGGCATCCTTAAACAGAAGGTAGAGGAGCACAAGGTCTCTAACATCCACTAGCTCCATGATGTCATCATGGAGGAGTGGAAGAGGACTCCAGTGGCAACCTGCGAAGCTCCGGTGAACTCCATGCCCAAAAGGGTTAAGGCAGTGCTGAAAAATAATTGTGGCCGCACAAAATATTGACACTTTGGGCCCAATTTGGACATTTATACTTAGGGGTGTACTCACTTTTGTTGCCAGCAGGTTAAGACATAAATGGCTGCTTGTTGAGTTATTTTGAGGGCACAGCACATTTACAATGTTATACAACCTGTACACTCACTACTTTACATTGTAGCAAAGTGTAATTTCTTCAGTGTTGTCACATGAAAAGGTATAATAAAATAATTACAAAAATGTGAGGGGTGTACTCACTTTTGTGAGATACTATACATGGACTAATCTGCACACCAAGGCAATTTAACATTCCTCTGCTATAAGGATTAAAGCTCAATAGCTGCATGGATCCATGTGATAACCCAAAGTAGAATGTTTGGCACACTTTCAGTTTGTCATGGCAAAAAAGATGATCTATTCTAACTAGATACATTTTGTATGTTACTGGGAATAATTGCAACATTGTATTTAGGAGGAAAGCATTTCCTCTCAATATCCAGTTATGCTTGTACTGCAGTCATTCACCAGCAAAGTCGTTGAGGAGAACAAGCACCTGTTTCACTTAAACAAGGATTCATCAGGTAGTCAGGATCTTTCCAGGTACAGTACATGGACCAAGTGAGATTGTACAATCAATCTTTTATACATCCAGGTTCTAGTAGATGACCACCAGCTCATATAAATAGATGCAAGTTACAGTGCAACACAGTGTTAAGTCCACTGAGTATATGCAGCTTTATTAATCAGAATAAACAAATAACTCCTCCCTCAACATACATGCACCGATTTAAGCTGTTCTGCCCAAATGTGAATTCAGTTGATAGCACCATGCCACACAGGAGATATGCGTTCAGGGTCATTCCACATAAATGCACCAACTGGGATTGTACAATTAATCTTGCTCAATCCAATTGCCATGGTTAAGCAATAGAGTTTGTTTGCTTACCTGTTTCCATGTGTTCATCTCTAGAGACCAGCCGACCCTCACCTGACTGCTTTTGTAATCCATCCTCTGGCATGACTCCACCCTAGCTCCTATCAGAGAACTCTATATTAACCTGTGCACTGCAGGCCAACCCTGCTGATCAACCATTGTGTATTCCTTTGTGTGTTTAGCTTCCTGTTACCTGCCGTGTGCTCTTCTGTTGTTCCGTTACTGACTTTGGCGTGTCCTTGACTATCCCTGTTTGCCTGTGATCCTGACCTATTGGCGTGCCCCTGACTATTCCTGTCTGCTTGTGGCCCCGACCTTGGCTTTATTCCTCACTATCCCTATCCTCCTGTTGCCTACTGTGGGTGCAAGCTTCCTTCTTCCTCTTTTGTAAACTTTTTAAGGGGAAGGAGTCCCACCCACACCAATTAGGGAACAGGGTGAAGCATCCTAAAAAGAATCCTAACCACTGCTTACAAATATTCTGGTGTAAATAAGCCTAGTACACACAGCGGACTGAACAAGTCTCAGTTTAGGTCGGAGAAATTCGGTGTTAGTACAACGATCTCCCCTGCTCTACTATTGTGTTCTGACGGGGGGGGGGGGGGGGGGGGGGGGCTCAGTGCACTGAGCCAATTTCTGTCTATCTGACCGGCTGAAGTACACATGGGCCGAATAGAACAATATGGTAACCGGGGCAATTGGTGCTACCTACAAATAAAACTCCTTACATGTATGTATGTAAATATATAATCCCGAATATATTGTTTTTAAGTGGTTTTTGTATTCTAAGGGTCCTTTCACATTGACGTCCCGTTCAGGCCCGCCTGTCAGTTTTTCAGGCGGACCTGAACGGGTGCTCCATAGAGGTCTATGGAGCGTCGGATGTCAGCGGTGACATGTCCGCTGACATCCGACCCGCTCCGATCCGAAAAAGTGTAACGGAGGAAAAAGCTATTTTTCCATCCGTTTGCGGATCGGATCGGGTGACGACGGGCACTGCGGTCCGTCGTCATCCGATCTCCCATAGGGGAGAGCGGCGCTGTGACAGGTCCGTCCCTGCACAGTGTGCAGAGACAGACCTGTCATCTCCCTGCTCAGCGGGGATCGACGGAGTGATCCCCGCTGAGCAAACGGATATCCACGGGGCGGATCAGAACTGATCCGCCCCGTGTGAAAGGACCCTTAGTCCTTTGTGTTTTTTGGGATAAAGTGCCATCAGCGTATGGTTATTATCTTTCTCTCAGCTTTTTTCTAGGATTTTCTATCTGTTTTCCTGGAACGTTACCATTTATTTATATATGGAGGCTGAGTGATTTTTTAATGGACTGTGGTTCCACATTTTGTCTCAATATATGAGATTTGTTTTTT
Organism: Lithobates pipiens; assembly: GCF_037356315.1. NCBI lineage: Eukaryota > Metazoa > Chordata > Amphibia > Anura > Ranidae > Lithobates > Lithobates pipiens. The sequence continues at coordinate 472,234,061 of NW_027507758.1, read as the reverse complement.
TCGTTTTTATCATTTTTTATGTTTTTATTGGTTTATATTTTTGTGGCAATAAATAGATTTTTTATACAAATCACACTATGGAGGCTACAATTTTTTTCTTATGAGGATATATGAAATCTCCCCTTGGTTGCGATTGAGGAGCTGGACATCAGCAGGGATTGAGAAAACTCTCTCTGGATGCGAATGAAGAGCTGGATATCGGCAGACTTTGATTTCAAGGCGAATTACCCCTGCAGGGGTGTATTCTTCTGGTGAGTGGGGTACCTTGTGGGGGAACACAGAAGTCACGTTGAAGATTGCACAGGAAGCACTATAGTCACATTTGAACTTTCTGTAATTGCACCATTGAAGATTTTTTTGGAAAATTGGACACTATTTTTGCACTTTTGGTTATTATGGATTGTTTATTTAATTTGGGGGTTAATTGATTTTTTGTTTTTTTATACTTTTTTGCTTTTTTGCTTTTTATATTTTTGTTTTTTGTTTTTTCACTCACACTTTTTTGATATAATTTTGATATAATTTTTATATACTATTAATATTTTGTTATTTCATATATATGCTTATATTAGCATTTTGCATTCATAGGTTGTATATTTAGGGTTTGAATTTTAATTTCATTAAGCACATTTATATACACCTCCTACTGGGATTTTGCATATCTTGGCGATAATGCGATTTTAGGCAATAATTTTTTATATATATGTCTATATTAGCGTTTTGCACTTATAGTTTGTATATTTGGGATTATAATTTCACTAGCACATTTACACACGCCTCCTACTGGGAATTTGCTTATTTAACCATATTTTGGCGATAATGCGATTTTAGGGAATATTGCTTTTTAGCGATACAGATACAAATCTTTTGGTTTTTTTTGTTTGTTGTTGTTTGGTTTTTGGTTCTTTCCTTTCCCTTTGTTTACTGGAACTATTTGGCCGCGTACACACGGGCGGACTGTTCGCCCAACTTTGTTCGTCAAACAGTTTGACAAACAGTCCGCTCAAAATTTGCATGAGCGGACTTGACTACACACGATGAACGAACAGTCCGCTGAAACCGTGCGCGATGACGTGAACGGCACGTACGACGGGACTAGAAAAACTACGTCCTATACACTGCAATGCAACCTTCGGCGTGTAAATTCTTTCTGAGCATGCGCGAGACTTAGTTTGATGAACAAGCCTACACACGAGCGGACTGTCCGCTCAAACCAAGTTTCAGCGGACAGTTTTACGGGATTTCCGAAAAACTTTGTTCGTCAGACTGTCCGCTGAAACTGTCCGCTGAAGCCCACACACGAGCGGACTGTCTGCTGAAACACTGTTCAGCGGACAAAGTTGGGCGAACAGTCCGCCCGTGTGTACGCGGCCTTTGTCAATCTCAGGAATTAATCTACAGTAGGAATTTTGCTGTTTTTTGGGACATCTGAGTAGCTTGCAAATTAAAAATCGCAGAATAGCAGGATTTTTTGGGTTATACCCCTTTTTATTATATATATATATTCTTTAGGATGAATACATGATATATTCGGGATTATATATTTACATACATACATGTAAGGAGTTTTATTTGTAGGTAGCGCCAATTGCCCGGTTACCATATTGTTCTATTTTTTGGAGGAAACACCTATTGGAGTTTCTTTCCTTGTGGGTGGCAGCAACCTAATGATATAACTAGTATTTGGCTGTAGCCACTGTTATTGCTATCCTTTCTTACTTCCCACCGTTGTTGAGCGCGGTTTTCCTTAATTTTATACATGGGCCGAATGTTGGCCAGTTTCTAATTCATTACACTGGGTGTCCCTATTAGACTACCTGTATAAATCAGTTGCCACCGTCAGGGTACCACCTTATATCAGGTATTTCCCTCAGGTTTCTTCATCAGAAGGCTCCCTTACATCTGGTGTCTCCCATTACATCATTAGTCCCGATCAGAGTGTCCCCTTACAGTAGTTGCCATCATTAGAATGCCCCTTTACATAAGGTGTCCCCATCAGAGTGTTCCTTTACATAAGGTGTGCCCATCAGAGTGCCCCTTTACATCAGGGTTCTCCATCAGAGTGCCACTTTACATTGGGGTCCCCATCACAGTGCCCCCTTACATCAGGTATCCCCATTACAGTGCCCCCTTACATCAGGTGTCCCCATCAGAGTGGCACCTTACATCAGGTGTTCCCATCACAGTGCCACCTTACATCAGGTGCACCCTTACATCAGGTGTCCCCAACTGCATCCCCCTTAACACAAAATGTGCCCATTGGTGTTGCTCTTAAAATAAAATATGCCCATCAGAGGGCCCCTTAACATAAAATATGCTCATCCAAGTGCCCCTTAACATAAAATGTGCCCATCAGCATGACCATTAACATATAATAAGTAGCATGCTGATGGGCACATTTTATGTTAAGGGGCCCTCTGATGGAAACATTTCATGTTAAGGGGAACTCTGATGGGCACAACAAAATGTGTCCATCAGTGTGCCCCTTAACAAAATATGACCATCAGTTACATAGTTACATAGTTAGTCAAGTTGAAAAAACACCATCTAGTTCAAACATAAAAATAAATAAACATCAGTGTGCACCACATTCTGCCCATCAGTGTGCACCTTAAAGTGATTGTAAACCCTTACAAACCACTTTGACCTACAGGTACGCCTAGATTAAGGCTTACCTGTAGGTCCAAGAAATATCTCCTAAACCTATACGGTTTAGGAGATATTTACAAAAAGACAGCCACTGCTGACTACGGCGCATGCGAGTGTTGGCTCCCGTGTGCATGCGCGGGAGTGACATCATTGCTGCTCCGGCGAATCACAGCGCCGGAGCAGCGAGACCCGGAAGTCACTCCGGAATCCATCGCAGTGGCGGACATGAAGACAGAGGACCGCTTTGGGGGCTTCGTTCTCAGGTAAGTTATTCATACTAGCTCATTATGCCTTTGCCTTGCAGGTTGCTTTATTTTTTTGTCACCCATGGGTTTACAACCACTTTAGCAGATTATGCCCCACGTACCTTGAGGGCAGGAGAGAGCACACTTGGTGAGCTGCAGGGGGCCAGAAGCTGTGAGATATACATCGCATTAGAGCCAGGAGCAGGGAGCGGGTGTTCTGAAAAAACGTCGAACCTGGCAGAATGAGCAACCCACGTCACTTCTATTTTCCATCATGAATTGCAGATTTTGACGAATTGCTGTTTATTTTCATGAATTGCTGTTTGGATACAACACCGGCAACCGAGTTTTTGTTTATGATATTATGAGCGGAAAACTAACCAAGAAAATGGCCTCCTCCAAGGCTTTGTCATTAACCGCTGTGCTGTGAAAACAGCAAAATCTTCCTGTACTGGACTGTATTCGGTAGCCAAGTGTGGTCAAACACCAATTCATCCGAATCAGCAATTACTGCTGGTTTAAAGAAAGCAGAAGTGATGTTGTTCAATTTTCTGCCAGGTTGCCTATTTTGTCAGGACACCAGAAGCCACAAGCAGCAGGGGGGTAGGTGTGATGTCATGCCCAGCCAGGAGAGAGCAAGAGCCGCGGTGAGGAGCAGGAGGTGGGGCACACACATGTAATGTCTTTGGTTGCTGGGAAACCCACAGTCCCTGCATGCAAACCAATGACTGGTACTACACTGGCGGTCCGGGCAGAAGCGACCAGCGGGGCCGCCATTTAATGATGGCTGATTTAGGGCATTGGCTCCTGAATAGGGGTACATAACTACAAACATAATCACAAGAGTGTCTGAATAATTTTTGGATTCAGGCAATACAGTTCATCAGGTTAATGCATCCTGGTTAGTTTGCACTCTTAAGGTGGGTACAGATGCATCTAAATTCGTCAGGGAATGGCCTGAATTTCAATCTACGATTCGGCGTTAAAGTCAGACTGGGACTTTTGTGTTTATATAATAAATTTTTAACAAATTTTAAGGAGTGAAAACTGCATTTATTTTTTTACGTACTCCCCTGCTTCATTTATACACCTGTCCCAGTGTTTAACTAATGTCTGGAAAGCTTCGGCATAGAAAGATTTGTCAGTACACCTGAACCATCCTAGGACAGCTTGCTTCACTTCATCATCAGTGCTGAAATGCTGACCTCCAAGGAACTCTTTTAGGGGTCCAAACAGTTTGAAATCACTTGGAACGAGGTCCGGGCTGTAAGGGCGATGTGGTAATACCACCCGGTCGAGTTGTTGTAATGTGCACGTAGTGCAGTGAGCAGTATGAGCTTGTCCTCAGCATTCGTCACATGTAAAGATGGGATCAAGAAAATCCTGGCCTTCCCTGTCAAAACACTCCTTCAACATAGTTCCAACGTCAACTCTTCTGTGCCGGTCAAAACGGAAAGCTGTCTTGGTACTCAGCATTCACTAACTTTTCAAAAATGCAAATGTTTGTGAATGACTATGTTCACCATTCCTTCAGAAAGAATAATCTCTTGTGCATCTTTATTTCAGGTTATACATCGATTATGTAGGGTCAGCCGTTTCACACTCTGAATCTTCACAGGAATGACTGCTGTCGGCTGGAAACCACCATGGCTGGGATCGTCACCGACTGATGTACGGCCATCTTTGAAATGTTTACACTATTCAAATGTCTTACTATGGCTGAATGTCTCATCACTGTACTATGCTTGAAATCTTCTATAGATATCAGTGAGTTTTATGCCTTTGTTCACAAGAAACTTCATCACCACATGCTGTTCCATGCAAGCACTAACACTGTTGTCTGCCATCTTGATTAACAGTCTGTCTCTGGACTGGCCTGCAGCATGTGCACTGCCTATCAGTAATAGGACATACTTGCCACTTGCATGTAGTACTGCCATGCTAGCATCCCTTTTTATACCTGTAAAATTGAAAGTCCTGGTTTGACTTGAACGCCTCTCCTATGTGTGACGCTGCCTTTTTGACAGAGGTCAGTCGTTAGATCAACTTCTGTTGAATGGTCACGCTGGAAAAGTAGAAGCTGGCAGCACTGCATATGAGTCACGAGTGTCAGCAATAAGGTAGTACTGCTGGCCCTCCTCGGCAGGTGCCTGGGTCCCCCTTTTGACTTAATAATGCCTGGCCCAAATACAGGAGGGCTGGCTGTATGGTCTTATCAGTGGCCCTGCTTATTTGTTTCACATAAGGGGTATAAATGGATAAAAACATAAAGGTATTCTGTGGTCCACAGAGGACTACTAGCAGAGACTTAGCAGGGCTCACCTCTTAGGTTTACGGAGCATTAAAGCCGCCATTACCAAATCACTACAGGAAGTTTGATATTGCATGCATTTTCAGAAAAAACACAGATATTTTTGTACGTGCATTTTAAAAGAGACAAAACATAGAGACGTGCATGTATTACAGAGTGATACAGCATATGTTTTTATTTATTTATTTTGCCAATATTTACACATTCATTTCAGTGCCTTACATTATAGTAACAATTACAATTTAAAATGCTTTGTTCCAGAGGAAGGACATTTCTTAAAGTACTGAACTGTAAAATGATTTAAGGAAGTGAAGCCTTTATCAACTGGAAAATGTAGGTCATCATTTTTTATTTGAATACACAATGAAGAAGCAAGAGGGCAGCATGTGGCCCAAAACAAAACACCAATTTTACAAGCTTGGTCTATATTGGGAATATTGGGTGACAATCTAGAACAGCCATTCTCAACCAGTGGAACCCTGGGGTATCTCCAGAGGTTGCTAGAAGTTTATTGAGCTGTGGCTGATGAACCACCTTTTTGATGGTGCCTACAGAGTTTAAGGTTCAGCATCACTTAGCAAAGCCAGCAGTATGACACCAAATATCTTTTTAGCTGTCTTTAAGGAGGGCAATCTGAGCACCACTTTACGGGGGGCATTCTTCCTTTTGGCCAAAAGTATCAGGCACATTGTTCCTATTAACCCCTGATAAATTGGTTTAAGTAAGGGTTCCTCGAGACCTGAAAATAATTTTTGGGGTTCATCTAGGGTTGAAAGGTTGAGAAAGCCTGATCTAGAAGATCACATTGCCATATCCATAGGACCTTCTATTATATTCTCAGCAGTTTGTCTAATGCATGACTTCTCTGTAGCCTCAATAATAAAGAAAAAAAATGGTGTCCAATAAGGTAAAATAATCTTTGTGTGGAATAATGAACCCTTCCGAGTGTGCTTCTTGAACCTTCTTTGTTATAATTCTTGGATGAATTCTTAGCAGACTTAGAGATTATTTTTATGGATATTGTTTTTCTATGTTTGCTGCACCTCAAACACAGTCCAGCAAAATCCTACTGACTTCAACTAAGCAATACACATTTGACATGCTTTGCATTGTACTGTCCGTTACAAAATGTGTTCCCAAACAAGAGATTGGAAATTCTATTACAGAAACTCATGAACATAAAACAAATCTGTTAAAGTAGGTCTTTCTAGATTGTAAGGACCATTAGTGGCAGATGGTACCTTTAGTGCAAGTATTCCCCTGCAGGCATCGTACACAATCCCTCAGAGAAGCTCTGGATATGGTGAGAGGAAAAAATAAATATTTATTTCTCCACCATCACTCACAGACTTTTTTCATGGTGGACCTTAAAATGGAAGTAAACCCTTCCAAACAACTTTGACCTACAGGTAAGCCTAGATTAAGGCTTACCTGTAGGTCCAAGTAATATCTCCTAAACCTATATGGTTTAGGAGATATTTGCCCGAAAATGGGCACCGCTGTCTACGGCGCATGCGCCGTAGACAGCGGCGCGCATGCGCACTAAATGCGGCAAGTCCAAGAATGGATTTGCCAAATTTGTCGACTCCCGTGCGCATGCGCGGGAGTGACGTCATCGCGGCCTCGCCGTATGACAGCGGCGGAGCTGCGAGGCGCGACTCCCGTGCGCATGCGCGGGAGTGACGTCATCGCGGCTTCGCCGCTGTCATTGGTCGGAGCTGCGAGACGCCACCAGCAAGATGGACGCGGCGGACTACAGGGATCAGCGGCGACTTCGCTGGCTCCTGTGTCAGGTAAGTGACACATAATGAGCTACTATGCGATGCATAGTAGTCCATTATGCTTTACCTTTGCAGGGAAAAAAAGAGGAAGTAAACCCATCAGGGTTTACTTCCTCTTTAAGATTTCACATTTGAAAGATCTGTATTAGTCTGATTTCTGTTAGACAAACCCAACCCCTTTCATTGGTCACAGTCCCACATATATCCTCCTCCAATCCCTGCAATCAGCCAAGGTCCAAGGCCCTGGAGTCTTGCTCCAAAGTAGTCCACCACCCAAATAGCGATCTGCACACTGAAGATTTTCAATTCCAGCCAAGGTTTATTACAATGACAGCACACAGCTCGCTCTCACCCGAAGCCATGCCTCCAACATGTTTCACCAACACCAAGGCTCAATCATGGTGATCATTCCCAGCCCCTACTTAGTACAGCTTATGTTGTTAGTTTATTTTGACTGCTGGTTGCATTTATGCTTATGTTTTACAGTCCAAGTTACCTGCAGTTAACCAAAAAAGTCAGTGAAAATAGTTTCTTATGAATAAAACTTTATCTCCTCATAAAATCAGAATTTTTCGAGAAGATAAAGCTACATTTAAGGAAAATCTGTCTATTTCACCTCTCATTAATATGTGCTATCCCTATTGCTCTATCAGAGCCTTCAGTAAATACCTGACCCTTTTGACTATAGGGTAGCATGTGACCTCCTTCCAGGATGAAGTGACACGAGAGGCCAATCAACAGGCCCAAACACTGTCAGGAATGACAGTTTCTGAAATCTTTTGTAAATAGTCAGTTACTCCACCAGAGACAAGCAAACTGCACAGCCAGTGCTACAGTACAAGGGACCCATAGCATGATAGGTCCCCACCAGAGACCCATGTGAGCTCATTATACTGCTATGTATTGCTGATCCCCAAGAATGTGAATTTTGGTTGGGCTCCAAGTATGTGTCAAGATACTGGTTGGCACTGGTAGATGTCCCAGAAAGCGATTTTATGCAGCTATTGAGGATTCATACCTACAGGAAAGGAGTCAATGAGTAGTGGCATTGTAAAGGAAGACGTCAGTAGGTAACTGCTTTTTAATAAGAGCTAATGAGAAGCATACAAATGGTCCCCAATAAGCCTGCAACAAAGGCAGGCATTGGTCTGGTGGTTAACAGGAGGCAGCAGCTTTTCTGAAGCTTTTCAGAAAGCCAAGCAATAGTGATTGGCACTAAAATTAAATCTGAACCTTTTTTGACACAGGGGACATCTTCATTTGCCACTGGTCCTGCACACTGTATGCAATTGAGGCCTAATTAAAATGATATATATTATGGAAAGCAACTCAGTTATCACTTTAAGGATGTTAAGGTCTCACAACTTGCCATGACATTTAAATGTGTATAGTGGGTCCAAGCAAAGTCTCTATGTATGGTGATTATTAAAAGGAAGATGGGCAGAGGTGGAATACTGTAGCGTGAATAGTGTAGAGTTCCCAGATAGCAAAATCACAGACTGTTCTGCAGACACAAAACATTCTGACAAACATCTCCTTCTAAGAATTCAGTGGGATGTGATCTCAAGAGGAAAGCTGACCTTGAATTTATCAGACAAGATTCTCAGGAATTCTTTTTTCCAGGTCAGATCTTCCCACCATTGCTGAAGTGACGCCTAAATCTGCGTATGAGTCAGGAAAGGAGTGACCCAGATAGGATCAAATGATGTGACATAGAACCTCTAACTGTCTTCTTATTACTAGGTCCACAGCACACACTGAAAAATGGGCCACTTATAATAAACAGGTGTATAAATAAAACACAGGACTGAACCTAATCCATAAAATGATGACTATGACTCACAGCTGTATAGTTCTCTTCTCTTTTCAGCATATTATATGCAAGCATACAGTGCAAATATATATATTGATTAGTGATAAAATCGTAAACATCCCATTACTTGTACAGAGTATACAGTATGTAGATCTTATTACCATCTCTGCTCTTGTCTGTAGTTTAATGAACCTCAAAGTGTGATAAATGATTTCAAAGTCTGTCTAAAGCTATATGTTCTCTCATCTGTGTTGGGTTGGTCATACACTGATCGAAATTTGGGCAGTCCAGAAGGGATCAGAGAGATTTCTCCAGTGCGTGTTCTCCCACACTTAATAGAAGTCAGTTATGTAATTTTAATAACTTCTGATGATAAGCAATTAGGGAGGGATATATTTTCCTATGATCAGCAGCCAATGGGCTGCTGATCATCGGATGCCTAGACTTTTACAATCAACCTTATATCTACCGATTAATCGCAGGGGTCTGGCGTTGCCTAACCTCCTACTGTACTACTGGGCAGCTGTCTTGGTTACAGTGCACTAGTGATTCTCCCAGCCTAGGGATAACATGGTGGTCTTGCTTGAGGCAGCTATACTTGGCTCCTCTGCGGAGCTCAGTGATCTTAATAGAGGACTATAGAGGACCAATGTCTAACCACAATCACTACCCCTATGAGGACAACCCTGAAAGTCTGGAAGCAAGCCAGGGTTTAGTATGGTACAAACGCTACTTACTCCGCCTATGCTCTGCTCTGGGGCAATCCTACAGTTCCTCACCTGTTCACTGTGCTGGATGCTGCTATATGGGCTCTGTATGGAATAAGGATACTGAGACACACAATAGGTGTTCTTCTATCCTTTGATGATATACAACCTATTATACATATATACATATGTATATACATATATACAACCTATTAGATGTTTTTCCGTTTTTTGCAGTTGTATCACACAATTGCTGAAGGTTAGGGCCAAAAAAAATGTAAATTCAGAAACCATGATATGTTTCAATTTTAATTTTCTGGCAAGGAATGGATTTCAGTTGGTGGCAATGCATTGCTTAGCATATAAATTGCTTTGTTCCACAAACGATCATTACAGATCTTCCGTGAAAAACAGCTAAAGAAAAATATCAAAGGGGGAGTAGTTAAATTTGCTATTTCCACTTGAATTCTAGGTTGACCAATGAATGGGGAAAAGTATAGGTACTGCAGAATCTGTGGGCTGCCAATCAGGACTTGCAAGGCCATCCGGAAGGACATAATGGGCTCTACGGGCCTGTGTTCAAATTTTTAGTGGCTGCGGGTCACTGCTTGTGCTAGCCACCACACCAGCTTGGACTGCACTTCTGGGATTCGCCACATCACCCTGAGATACTGCAGTGCTGATATGTAAAATGCACAGATGTACTAGGCCACTGGTGCTCACCAGTTCACCAAAAGGTAGTGTGACACTAGTACTGGCACTCTGCTGCATATGAGAATCCTTGTGCAATTCTAGCACCTCAGCAACCTGGGCATAGGGTTGGGTATACCTGACCTTAGCAGGGACCTCTTCTCCATCATCTGAGCTATGTGTCAGAGTGCTGCTGCTCTCTACAGGACTCCCCTTTACTCTCAGCTGACATACTCAGCATCCTGTAGGCCTCTTCACTAGAGTAATTTTCTCCTTTCTTTGGACATTTTCACCACTCAGTCTATGTTTACAGCTATGCAGGCTGCGCTTGATGTGTTTTTTTGACTCATTTTGCGATGCGTTTTGCGGTTTTAAACCCTGGATTTTGATGTGTTTTCGCATGCAGTTTTCATGCATTTTGGTTTTTTTTTTACCCTTTAAAAACATTGTCTATAGCTGGTTGCTAGGGAGCAGGCTGGGAAAGCCCTTAACAACCGGTGAGTCATCAGCTGGAAGTAAAAAAAAGCATTACCGGCAATAAAAAATCTGGAAAAAAAAGACGTAGGGTCCACCGAAATCCATACCAGGCCTTTTGGGTCAGGTATGGATTTGGAGGGGAACCCCATGCCAAAATGAAAAAATTTTTTTTTAAATAAAATTGGTGTGGGCCCCCCCCCCCAAATCCATACCGGTTCCTTATCCGAGCAGGCAGCTTGGCAGGTCACGAAAGGAAGAGGACGAGTGAGCATTGATGGGGACAAGGGCCTCTTCCCCACAACCCTGAGCTGGGGCCCCCATATCCTGCCACCCATGTAAATGAGTATGGGGTACATAGTACACCTACCCATTCACCAAAAAAGAGTTAAAATTAATAGACAGGTTTTAGACAGTTCCTTTACTAAAAAAATAAAAAACAATGTCCCCCGATGAAGATCCATCAACAATCACTCCGCCGCTACCACTGCCTCCGCTGCCACCGCTGGACTTGAAAAAAATAAATAAAAGCTCTACTTGCCACGAACGCTCCCACAGTCTGCACCGCCCCCTGTGATATAATTGACCGATGCATGCTGGGCCACTGACATTACAAGGGGCAGTGCCCAGGTCAGCCATCACACAGCTTTAGGCCTGCCCCCTGGGCCTGACCACCTACATTCCCCAGGGCTCGCCCACTGGCCATCCCACCGAATCCGCCCATCGGTCATCCCACCGAGTTCTTTGGTGCATCCACTTTTATTTTAACACTATAACAACTTAATATATAAAATGAATCCAATCCAGCAAGGAGACACCCCCATATATACAGCAAAGAGGCATACCAATTTAGCAAAGAGACATTGCAATCCAGCAAAGAGACATCCCCATATATTCAGCAAAGAGACATTCCTATATATTCAACAAAGAGACATCCAAAACCAGCAAAAAGACATCCCTCTGGCTTCAACGGCTCACTCTGTGGCTTCCTTGCTAGTTACTACAGCAACAACAACTTGAACTCGTTGGGTGGGGCCTAGGTGGCTGGGCCCCCTCGGGACGCCCAGGCCCCCTACGTGCAAAATGCTACAAAAAATGCATCCGAAATTCAACACTTGCGTTTATGGTGCAACTCCAGTCTATTACACACAAAATGCAATCTGCTATGGGAAAAAAGTCGCCAACCTTTTCCAAAAATTCACCGACTGAAAAATGCATAGATGTAAATGTATACCATAGGAAACCTTGTTAAATGGACTGTAGTCTGTTTCTGTAAAATGGAAAAACGCACAAATAAGCGGAAAGATGTGAACGTAGGGTCAGCTTACAGGAACCTAGTGCAACTCATGGAAAAAGAGCACCTGGCTGTCAGGGACTGCTTGAACCACTACAAAAAAATGTACCTGCTCCTGCTAGCAGAAATCCTGCCTGATCTTTCTAATGCTGCAGTTTTGTGTGCAATTTATTAGAAGTGACAATGATCTACTGACACTGCACTTTTTTTTTGGGGGGGGGGGGGGGGCTAAATGCAAGTGCTAGCAGGTGTTGGGGCTGATCCTGCTAATGCTGCGTTTTTGGGGACACTATACTATTGGGGAGGCTAGTATAATTCTGATCTGCTGAAAGATACTGATCTTATTCGGACAGCATTCTAGTAATGGAAGTTTATAGTTTGTTGACTGATAGTGTTGCTAGCAATCAAAGGGTTAAATGTAATTTTGAATATTTGCCGAGTAATCTGATGCTATCTGGGAGGGCCGCTGACACTAACACTATCTAACGTCATCTGTGACACTAATACAGTAACAAGTAAAAAAAATCTGTACACTGTACTAATAACATTGGTGACAGGGCAGTAAGAAGGTTAACAGGTTGCAAATAGGGGGTTAAAATGTGACTATGTATTTTTGTGTCATTGTAGCTCTCCTACTCACTGTAGTTCTGACCTCTCACTTAAACCGAAAAGGGCTTCACAAAAGAAGGGCTTGTCACTTTCTGTGCCTGTGTTTTGTAGATACATGCTGATTTCTGATTCAGTACAGACAATCAGACGAACTGGTGTTCTTTAGTAGTGTGCAGGGTATATTAAGACAGGATTATTTACACGCGTTGATTGTCTAGATCACATATGTCAACAACAAGGCTCGTGGTCCAAACCTGATCTGTCAGGCCTTGCCATGTGCCCCTCGCACCCAGTTTTGCAGTCAGAAAGTGGTGAAACTCCATTCTGCCACTTCTGGCTCTCACTGTCCTCTCTAGCTCCCTGCTGTCTCTTGTAAATACAAAAGCTTTCTGTGCTTACAAAGGACAGCTTTGCTCTCATTGGCTCTTGAATCTTAACAGATCCCGCACACACTCACGGCTGGGCACGGCAGGGACAGATCTCCAGAATCTGAGGGAGAGAAAGATCTTCCTGCAAAGTGAGGCAGAGCCACCTACACAGGGAGGTACAAGAGTCGAATACACAGGCAGTAGAAGCACCTACACAGGGAGGTACTAGAGCTGGGCCAAGTTAGAGAGAAAAATGTAAGTGAGCTTTGCGTGAGGAAGAGGGGGGCTTGTTAGGGTTGCACACTGTGCATAGTGCACCCCTATACCCTGCACTCTGTACACAGCCAACCCCTCAACTCTGCACTCTGTACCTAACACACTCCTGGACCTTGCACTCTGTACACAGTGCATCCCTGAACTCTGCATTCTGCATGTAACGCACTCCTGAACTTTGCACTCTGTACATAGCACAATCCTGAACTCCAACCTCGGTACATAGCACATTTCCTAACTCGGCACTCTGTACATAGCATACTCCTGAACACTGCACTCTGTACATAGCAAACTCCTGAAAGTAGCGTAATCTTGAACACTGCACTCTGTATTTATAAGGTACTGTTAAATCTTGCACTCTGTACATAGCACACAACTGGTCCTTTGAGGGAAACCATATTGCTGATACGCTCGCAATGAAATTGAGTTAGACACCCCTGGTCTAGATGTATTTTGTGTTGGGGCCCCAGCATTTGTTGATATAAGAAATCTAAACCAACCTATGACCAGGGTTTTACAGGAATTTATAAGTTTGGTAAATGTTATAAATATGCAAGCATTTTTTTGTGCAGACCCATTATCTTGGTAACCTTTAACCACTTGCTTACTGGGCACTTAAACCCCCCTCAGTCCCAGACCAATTTTCAGCTTTCAGCGCTGATGCACTTTGAGTGACAATTACGCGGTCATACAACACTGTACCCAAATGAAATTTTTATCATTTTTTTCCCACAAATAGAGCTTTCTTTTGGTGGTATTTAGTTACAGCTCGGAGTTTTATTTTTTGCTAAACAAACAAAAAAAGATGCAAAAAAAAAAAAAAAAAAAATCATGTTTTAATAGTTTGTTATAAAATTTTGCAAACGGGTCATTTTTCTCCTTCATTGAAGTGCGCTGATTAGGCGGCACTGATAGGCTGCATTGGTGGGCACTGATGGGCTGCATTGGTGGGCACTGATGGGCTGCATTGGTGGGCACTGATAGGCTGCACTGGTGGGCACTGATAGGCATAGTTAAGGCGGCACTAATAGGCACAGATAAGGCGGCACCGATGGGCACAGATAAGGCGGCACTGATGGGCAAAGATGGGCACAGATAAGATGGCACGGATGGGTGGCACGGATAAGTGGCATGGATGGGTGGCACGGATGGGCACTGATAGGTACCACAGATAGATGGGACTGATGGGCACTGATAGGTGGCACTGATAGGTGGCTCTGATAGGTGGCACTGCTGGGCACTGATGGGCGGCACTGCTGGGCACTGATGGGCGGCACTGCTGGGCACTGATGGGCGGCACTGGGGTGCAGCACCTTTGAGGCAGATTTTGGGTGGCACTGTGGGTGGCACTGCTGGGTGGCACTGTGGGTGGCACTGTGGGCACTGCTGGGTGGCACTGTGGGCACTGCTGGGTGGCACTGTGGGCACTATGGGCACTGCTGGGTGGCACTGACAGGGGGGCACTTACTTTATTTCAGGATGGCACTGCGGGTGGCAGGTGGGCACTGGCAGGGGGCAGGTGTCCGTTTAAATTGCTGGCCGTGATCGGGAGTGATGTCCCGAACACGGCCGCCGGCGATCGGCTTTTTTTTTTTCTCCTCGCGCTGTCAGCGCGAGGAGGAATACTAGCCGATTACCGGCTCCGTTTTATCACATGATCAGCTGTCATTGGCTGACAGCTGATCACGTGATAAGGGGTCGGGATCGACCCCTTACACGGATCGGTGATCAGGCGAGTCTCACGGACTCGCCGATCACAGAGCGCGCCGCGCGCGCCCCTCAGGGGGCGCGCAGGCCGCTCGTAACCGGGACTACGTCAATAGACGTAGTCCCGAAAATGTGGGTCCGCGCTATTGCCGTCATTTTGCAATAGCGCGGATCCCAAGTGGTTAATTGAGCCCATACAATGGTGGCACATCTAAACCAGAAACGTAAAACTGATATAAGTACTTTTTTTTGGGCGAAAACTTAAAGCGGAGCTGCACCCAAGTGGGGAAGCTCTGCTTCTTTGCTCCCCCCTCCACTGCCACATTTGACACTTTTTGGTGGGAGCGGGTACCTGGTTTTGACAGGTACCTGCTCCCACTTCTGGGTAAAAGCTCTGATTGGCGATCTCCTCCTCCCCTTGCTGCCTTCTGGGACACACAAAGGTCCCAGAAGATGGCAGGACCAATCAGAAAGGTAAGCGTGACTCGTGCATGAGCAGTAAAAAGCAGGCTGTGAAGCTGCAAGGCATCACTTCCTGCATACCTTACTACAGATGACAGCGCCTGCACCCGAAGCCGATTGAAAAATTGGCTTGTAATGTCAACATCATGGGATCTCTGGACAGGTAAATGTCCTTATATTAAAAGTTAAAATTTTTCTGAAGGAGCCTGGAGCATATCTTTAGGCCCCTTTCACACGAGGAGGATCTGTCTCAGCAAAGTCTACCAGCTTAGCGGGAGATCGCTCCGTTGAGCTGGTGGACAGGTCCGTCTCTGCTCACTGAGTGGGGAAGGACCTGTCAAAGCCCCGCTGTTCTCTATGGGGAGATTGGATAAAAATGGACAGCATGTCCGTTTTCATCAGATCTCATCTGATCCAATCCACCAAGTCGGATGGCAGACGTATCGCCATACTTCTGTCTTGAGCGGATTGGATGGCAGACGAGTGTCACGGACACATCCTAGCTGATATGATAGGAGTCAATAGATGGCCCACTCGGATACGCCTGAAAAACAGACAGGTGGATAAGAGGGGGCTGGTCGTGTGAAAGGGGCCTTAAGCTGGTATGTTTCCCTGCACCTTTTCAAAACTGCAGGTGCACTGAAACCATATGGTGCATTTTGCTTGTGTGTGCACCCCGCACTTCTCCCCAGCCGCCGCCAGGGTGACAAGCTCTCAGATGGGAGAGAAGCCTGACAGCTTATGCGGGGTAATTCTCCCCCTCCCTCTCCTCCTCCCTCTGTTTGTGCATGCAAGCGGCGCTCGCAGAAAGACCAGCCGCCCATTCTGTTCCCTCCCCTGCTTTCCTATTGGAGGGAGGAGTGAGCTAATGAATAGAGTTACAAAAAGAGCAAAGGACTAAGGGACATTTAGTCCTTATCACAAACAGCCCCATAGTCTTCTATGGGGACAGGACCACAGATCCAGCAGGCTCTGGGGGAAGAAGCAGGGTCTGGGGGAAGAAGAGAAGAAGACACAGAGAGGCTGGCTGGGAGTGGATCAGACACCATGAGGCAATGAGAAGACTGAACCCAGGTGAGAGGTGTTGCCTTACCGGGTCGGCGTACCATTCCTTCCAAGCATCCAGGTCGGGGACATCCTGCCTGAGAGGGGGATCCCAGGTGCATTTTCCAGGCACACCTGTGCAGACGGCGTGAAGCGTGCCAGTTGTGAGGTAGAGAGTAGAGCTACCTGAAGAGCCTGCCTGATCCAGAACGCTTAAAGCGGAGATCCACACATTTCTTAGTTTATTAAAAGTCAGCAGCTACACAAAGCATAGCTGCTGACTTTTAATAAACAGACAAACACTCACCTGTCCCATGGTCCAGTGATGTGGCCACCTGGAGCCTCGCTCCTCCCCCCTCCTCTCCGCCGGCGCCCACTGTGGGCATCCAGCCATGACAGCTCTGAGCTCTGCTAGTGGCCAGGCAATCTTCTGTCACATGTCCCAGATTGCTGGCAGGGAGGGGCCACTTAGGGGGAGAGGAGGAGTCGCCTAGGCAAGTACCCACTCCCCCCCCCCAAAAAAATGACATGCCAAATGTGTCATGTCAGTGGGTGAGAAGTGCTTGAAGCTGATGTTCCACTTTTGGGTGGAACTCCACTTTAATTTGGGCCTTGATCACAGGATTAGTGAGCGGGCACTTGCTTATTCTTACAGAGATACAGAGAAACTGCATGCAGACAACGTTGCCTACACTAGTAGAACACTGTGCGCTGTGCTCATCCGCTGCCAGGCCGTAAAAGTGTTCTTCCTGCTGCAAGAGTTACACAGTACACTTTGCATGACTCTTACCAAACAGGATCTCTAACTGAAGATTCAAGGCCTTCTTTTTGCAAGGCACTGAAGTTACTGGTTCCATACAAGCACACACACACATACTTAGGACTTAGTACATGTAGTTGTAAAGCTGCAGAATCGTAATCGCAATCTTGACTAAAGTGTTTCACAATTCTTTCTATGCAAAGACTTCTTTCTGCTCTTCTGAAGCCACAGCCCTCAAAAGAAAGGAAGCGAAAATATATATTAGGGCTGTTACTGATTAAAATTTTCGTGTTCGATTAATCGATTTTTTTTTAATAGATTAATTGACTAATTTTGATTAATTATAACGCACATACAGATCCAACTACTTTAAGTTCATCTCCTTGCTTTGCAACTCTGCATTAATCAGTGGTAAATGTGGTATACACTATATACAATCACCTGACACTAGTTAGTTTCCACAATCCATGACTTAACTTCACAGTTCACACAAATACATTTTAAATTCAAACTGTAGCTCTGACGTAAGTAATTTTTTTTTTCACAGTAGCGCGACAATCCCTCCACCTCCGGTCTAACTAATCACTCTCACCTTATGGCATGGACCCCTGTGCAAACAGGTGGTCATGCAAGCGGGTATCAAAAGGGTTAACACGGACCATAAACTTCTCTCACATCTCCTTAGATCTCAGCAAGGACGCCAGGCCATGGGTAGAAAGAAAAGATCTAAGTGCTCACCACTTAAATATAAGATTTAATTTTTGTGTTCAAACACAAACTACTCACATAAAGATGATAAAAACACAGCATGTAAAGCCGACAATCGTGTTAGTTCCATAGGGCAGCAGCGTGTGACGTCATGCGTAGCTGCTCCCCCGTACACGTTACGTTCAATCAGAACTTCAACGTCACCGGACTCCTCCCCCTTCCCTTCGTTAGTTGATGGAGGCACTTGGGGAAGGGGGAGGAGTCCAGTGATGTCGATGTCCGTGACGTCACCGGATCTCTGACGGAACTCCCTGAAGACCCGGAAGCTGGCGGAGAGGTGAGTACCAATCAAAAGAATTTTGATAAATCAAAAAAATGTATTGATTAATCGAGGAATTAATCTTTAATTTCCACAGCCCTAATATATATATATATTTTAGTAGACACCCTAGAGAATAAAATGGTGGTTGTTGCAATATTTTATGTCACACTGTATTTGCGCAGCGGTCTTTCAAATGCAATTTTGTTTTGAAAAAATTACTTTAATGAATAATAATAAAAAAAAACTGTAAAGTTAGTCCATTTTTTTTGTATAATGTGAAAGATTTTACGTCGCGAAAATCGTGATCTTTTTATTTTAAGCAAAAAAATTGGGATTCTTATTTTGGCCAGAATCATGCAGCTCTAATGTAGTGTATGAGCAAGGTAGTCTAACTTGGGAGGTACGCTACTGACCACTAAATTAGGTGAAGTGTTTATGGGTTTGTGGGTCTGTGGTGTCAGGAGATAGAAGACAGAGGTCTGACATAAGTAAGGGTAATTTCTCTGCTCTCCTCCTGCCTGGACTCATAGAGCACAATTTAAGTAGAGTGGTGACCAATCCGTTAAAGTGTTTGCCATTTGTGATCTATCAGTTGTTAAAGTGTTTGCCTCTGCTCCCGAGGTTACTCGCCCTGAGGAGTCCCCTGAAAGCAACCACACAATACCATTGAGTTCTATTGCTCCTAATTTCAGTGCTTATTACATGGTTAATTTACTTGAGATATATTTGTCTATTGTTCAGATATATTGTTGTTTGTTCCCATTCAAAGAAAGTTCACGGTAAAGACTATTTCTGGGTTTTAATTTTAACTTGTGTCTTTCATTGGTGGTGTTTGCACTAACATTATTGCCAGGTGTGTCAGAGGGGTTGAGACTGTTCTAGGGATTGAGAGGCAAAGTACAGAACCAAATATACTCAAGCGGCTCCTTCGGGGGTGTCGCTACACACGCATTTCTGCACCTGAAATAATGTATAATGGTAAGTGTGCTGAGAAATATATTTTGTTTGATTTTGCTGTGTGCAAAGCCCTTACATGTGTACCTTTCACTAAAAGCTAGTTGGGGTGGTTGACTTTTTTGTTTGAGTAATTATACTGTATATGTCTGTGGAGGTCTACTTTAACCGGTTCCCAAGCGGCCACCGCAGTTATACTGCAGCAGAATGGCTCCCTTGGGTGAGCCATTGTAGCTGTTGGTCGGCCCTTTAAGACGCTGTAGGAGGCAGCATGTGCCCAGAGCCGATGTGAGTGTATGGCGGGTGAGATGACCGCAGGGCACCCGCGATCGCTTGTGACAGAGTGAGACCCGGGATCTGTGTGTGTAAACACACAAATCCCCATTCTCTAAGGGGAGAGGAGAGAGATTGTCTGTTCATACTAAGTATGAACACCGATCTCTCTTCTCCCCTAGTCAGTGCCCTCCCCCCCACAGTAATAACACCTCCCAGGGAACACATTTAACCCCTTGATGGCCCCTTACTGTTAACCCCTTCCCTGCCAATGCAATTTACACAGCAGTCAATAAATTTTTATAGCACTGATTGCTGTATGATTGTCAATGGTCCAAAAATGTGTCAAGAGTGTCCAATTTGTCCGCCGCAAAATCGCAGTCCCCATAAAAATCACAGATCACCACCATTACTAGTAAAAAAAATAATAATAATAAAAATGCCATAAATCTATCCCCTATTTTGTAGACGCTATAACTTTTGCACAAACCAATCAATATATGCTTATTGCTTTTTTTTTATTTATTTTTTTATCAAAAATATGTAGAAGAATACATATCGGCCTAAACTGAGGAAAAAAAAATGTTTTTTTGAAAAAAATACAATAAATATGGGATATTTATTATAGCAAAAAGTAAAAGATATTGTTTTTTTTTTCAAAATTGTGAATCTTCTTTTGTTTATAGTGCAAAAAATTAAAACCGCAGAGGTGATCAAATACCACCAAAATAAATCCCTATTTGTGTTAAGAAAAAGGACATCAACTTTGTTTGGGTACAGCATCGCACAACTGCACAATTGTCAGTTAAAGTGACGCAGTGTCGTATAGCAAAAAAGGGCCTGGTCATTGAGCAGCCAAATCTTCCAGGGCTGAAGTGGTTAAAGTGAACCTGCTTCTTTGTCTTGCATTTGCAAAGCACATAATCGCTGTATAGGAACCGATTTAGAACCTTTGGGTCCCTGTATGTAGAAGCACCTGACAGTTTGTTTCTATCTCACAAAGGTTATTATGGTATGATATTCTCACAGTTATTTGTGTCTCTGTTCTCTACCTAAAGGCCATAACAAAGATATCACTGTCCTGTAGCTAGATTCCATAAACATGTATTTAACCTCCACCAGAGAATAGTGACACCATCATTTGGCTTTGTGTTGGCTAAGGCAGTTGAGTTATGGTGGATATCTCACAACTACAGTATTTGAACAAAATAAACAGCCAGCATGAAAATGGATGTAGCACCCTCCTAGTGTAGGATGCTAGGTAAATTTCATTTTTTATCTCCTTCTGTAATCAAGGGAGCAGTGATTATTTGGCTTGGAATGTTTAGAGCTTCACAGGCTGGGAGTATGACTGCGTTCCTCTGCCTCTGGAAGAAGATTCCAGAGCTTAAGTGGGGAGATGCAAATAACCAGCCTAAATATTTATAATGCTCCAGGCAATACCTGGAGAGTAGTGTCCAGAAAGGGGCTGCAAAGGTCATAAGTAGTCGGAGACACTGGAGAGTATGGTCCCTTCTCCCCAGGAGGGTTCCAGAGCATGAAGGGATGCTACCCTCTGGCAACCCATGGACTGTGCAGCTGTTCTAGAGGCCCCCTGCGGTGTCAGGGCTGAGGGCCTGGATGGATCTTCCTAGAAGTTGATTACAGGGCCTCACTACAAGGAATCTAGTCTGGAGAAGGACTGTCTCACCCACCAGACTTGGACCAGAAGAAGTTGGGAAAAATAAAAATCGAAAAGCGTCTCTGAGTAAAAGTGTTTTAATCAATAATATAAAGGAATTAATAAGCACTTACATGTTAATAAGTACAAAGATGCTCAATGATGCTCAACATGGGTCGGCATTAGCAGGGAGATATGGCCGGTGTCAGAGGCATATTTCCAGAGAAACATCCATGCTGCAAAAACCTCAGGGAGACGGGGAGGAATCCAGCTAAATCCTTTGGAGGCTAGCGGCTCATAGAAACAGCGTGTGATGTCAGCACAGGCAAGGGGGGCACAATGCGTTTCAGAGCATGCGCAGAATTAATACATTGTTCTCAATGAATTTATTGTGACACACTGCATCATTGTTCCGAGCACCAGCATCTGTGGTATTCAGAGGAAGTTGGGAGGTGGCAGCTGTCCTAGGGACTTGTGAGTAAAGAGCCTAAATTGATCCCTGTGGCTGTGCAGTATTCTGGAAATAGCATTGGCTACCAGTGGTTGTGCAAATGCAAAAGGTAACTGGCCATATGGTTTTCAGCTGTGAGGCCTTAGACCGTTCAGAAACCTACCTCATGGTCCCCAGCTGAAAGGCCTTAGACTGTCTGC
The DNA here is from genome assembly GCF_037356315.1 of Lithobates pipiens. Lineage (NCBI taxonomy): Eukaryota > Metazoa > Chordata > Amphibia > Anura > Ranidae > Lithobates > Lithobates pipiens. The sequence continues at coordinate 472,212,306 of NW_027507758.1, read as the reverse complement.
ACTCATTGTAAGTTATGTGTAGTATTTTAGGATCAATGTTTATTGTCTATAATTTATGTAAACTTGCACCGCAGATGTCAATTACTAAATTTCCATTTCAATCAACTCGTTCTATTTAGCTCCACACTATAAATTACATGTCTTCTAGTGACGAGGTATGCTTCCTGAAGACATAATCACGAATCGTACATCGAGGCGGTACCTGGTCACGCTACTCCACGTCACATCCGGTCCCTCTAATTGTCTTTCCGGTCAGCTTGGTGGAACGCACTCCAACCACAGAGGTGGAAGCAAGGCACCACACAGCCATCCAGCAGAAACAAGCCTACAGCCCCAGTGCTGGGTAAAGGCACATCCACATGTAAGCGGCCATTCAGCTTTTGCTTTTTTATATTATCTTTTAATAAATAGGATTAAGCTATGGGTTTCTATTATTTCTTTCACATATCCCATGCATAAACTCTGAGGAGGAAGGATTCCATACATCTCCAGGTTATACCTATGTGTGCAGGCATTATCCTGCCAAAGCGGTTTTTGACTTTCTTTTTAACTAAAGAGGTCAAACACGTTGGGTGTTGCCATAGTGTCTGGTGAAGGACTACTCACTACTTCTTTGGAAAACTATCTACACAGAAGAATTTGTTACAGATTATTATGAACTGTTGTTTGGGATTATTCACTCTTTTGTATATCAATTACGGTTGGCCACTATGCCATTAGATCAACTAAGTCAATTAATGTGACTGCCTACCACGTCTACCATGTATGAACTTCAACCATTTTATTTTTACCAATTTATGGTATTGGTATATAGATTCATTTACTGCTATTAATTATCTTTGAGTGCCCTCTGTATACTGCACAATCACATTTTTGATTATTTTTATACCCATTTAGGGGAGCAACCTTTGTTTTTTGTTTTTTTTGTTTTTTTTGTGTTTATAAATAGGCGCGGAGCACATATCACTCTTCTATCACTTTAGACCATCCAATACTCACAATTACATAAGGAGACGATTGTCCTCTAATTGCTATCTGCTAATCGTTTTGGAGTATCCCATGCTGTAACCCTTCTCCTGTTAAATTTCTCAGAGTAATAAATCCTAAAAATGCATTCCTTAACCACTTGAGCCCTGGAAGAATTTACCCCCTTAATGACCAGGCCATTTTTTTTGCGATATAGCACTGCATTGCTTTAACTGACAATTGCGCAGTCGTGCGACATTGTACTCAAACAAAAATTATGTCCTTTTTTTCCCACAAATGGAGCTTTCTTGTGGTGGTATTTGATCACACATTTATTTATTAGTTTAGGCCAATATGTATTCTGCTACATATTTTTTGTAAAAAAAAAAAAAATTGTATATAGCGTATATTGATTGGTTTGCGCAAAAGTTATAGCGTCTACAAAATAGGGGAAATATGTAGGGACTTTTTATTTTTTTATTGTTTTTACTAGTAATGGCGGAGATCAGCCAATTTTTTTGTGGAAATGTGAAATTGCGGCAGACAAGTCTGACCCTAAGCGACACTTTTTGGTGACCAGTGATGCCAATGCAGTGATCAGTGCTATAAAAATGCACCGATCACTGTATAAATGGCACTCATAGGGAAGGGGTTAACATTAGGGGGAGATCAATTGGTTAAGTGTTCCCTAGGGAGGTGTTTCTAACTGTCAGGGGGACGGACTGATTGGGAGTAGAGAGAGATCACTAGGAGCACTCTCCTCCCCTGTCAGAACTTGTTGAAAAAGGCAGATCTCCGTTCTGCCTCCCTTTACCGCGATCGCAGGTGGACAACGAGTCCCCCGGACCCCCAGGCGAGCTCCCACGGTACATCGGTTTGCGCAACCTTGCCGCCTTGCAGCAGTATTAATGAGGAAAGCAGTCGGCAAGTGGTTAAACTGTGTTAATGGAGACGGTGTGAATGGACTGATACTTGTGATAGTGGGCAACCTCTGTATTTCTAAGGGAAAAAACTGTTATTAGCAGTGGTCCTTTCAGGGTAGAAAACCGTATCAGGCTCTACCATTATGGTAGAGCCTGATATGCAGAGGATGGCCTCTCTTACAGCTCTGACTTGGAGCTCCTGATAGAGCTGACAGGGAGTGCCGAAATGCAGAGTCGCACGAGTGCCTGGCAGGATCGCTGAATCTGGAGCTGGACTGGAACTCCTGGCCGGACTGTAGAGGTGTAGTAGAAGTCCAAGAACAACAGTAAGCAGGGAGCTGGAACAAGCTGGCACTGGAATCCCACAGGCAGAAGTACGGATGCAGCAGCAGGAGGGATGTTGACACCTCCAAGACTGAAAAGAAGGAAGGTTCAGGCAGGCTGGGTCATACACAAGCGGGCACATCAGGAACAGAGGCAGAGGCAGGAGAGGAGTCAGGATACAGGTCAGGTTGTCAATGAGCTGGCAGAAGGAACAGGCAGATGCGGAGTGGAGGACAAGCCAAAGTCGGATACAGCCAGGAAACAGGAACGTCAGGAAACAAGCCGGGTCACAACAGGAACAGAAGTCAGATAAATAATGCAAGTCACACAGGGAACGCCATAGAGCAGACAACACTGAGTCCATGTACTGACCCTGTTTAAATAGCCATTTTGGCGCCATGAGTGCTCGCGTGTACAGACGCACGCATAGATGCACTCACAGGCGCACGGAAAGATGCACGCAAGCGCACCCTCGGCAATCTCTCAACAGGAACTGAAGTTCTGTCACCATTTTGATTGCTGGCATGGGCTACCTGACATAGCACCACAGCAACCAAGAAAAATTCACATTACAGTTTTAGAAGGAGTTGGCATTTAAGTACCTTTCATCAAACTAGTATTATTCTGAGGAATGCTCAGTACTGACAACTCTCATAGCTCGCACCACTCATCGAATTGCAGAGCACCAGTGCAGAAAAGCATATTGGCCCCCTTTAGCTCTCTAGTCTGTGTTTCCCCACGTTTATGCCTTTTTACCAGGATGGCACAGTATGACACTGCTTCCTATGTGCTTCTACTCAATGTCTTAGCATGCCAAAGCCCACTCCACTGATGCCTCTTTCACCATCACCATCCTTCACCATCCCTGTGCAATCAGACAAACTCCTTGTGCCAGCACACACATTAACATATTGTCTCTGTCATACCTATTGTTCAGCTTCCTCTGATTCTATGCTCAACCTACGCAATGTCTGTCTTCTTATTCTTAGAGCAGCATTGCTTCCTAGCAGATGGCTAGTCTGTGATTCAGGCACCCCTACCACACAGCAGAGCCAGGTTCCCAACTGCGTTGCAGACTACATTGGAGTTAATCAGTACAGCCTAGTCCAGAATCCACCCTGGCCTTGATTGAACAATTTAGGAACAGCAGCACACTGATGAGTTCAACCCTGTTTTCTCTCCTTCTGTTAGCACGTTCACATTTATAGACCCAAAACAGCAGCGGTCTGATTGGCCTAGTCAGTCTATTCTATTTGCTATTGAATACAGGAAACTGAAATCAAGATAGGCGAAGGCATTTTTATAATGGATTCAATTATGTTTTTACATAATACACAATATTGGGAAAATCCGATTGCATCTCGGGGGATCAGGAAGGATTTTTTTTCCCTGTTATAGCAAATTGGAGCATGCTCTGCTGGGGTTTTCACCTTCCTCTGGATCAACTGTGGGTGAAGGATTGTATTTTTTTTTGGTTGAACTAGATGGACTTGTGTCTTTTTTTCAACCTGACTATGTAACTATGTAACTATTATTCCCAAATAAGCTGCGCTATACTGATCCGATAAATGCTATGTGAAGCAAATGAGTGAATAAATAAAGCATGAAATCAAAAAATATTAACAAAGTGCAGACAGGGAAATGCATATACTAATGTTCAAATATTAGTCCATCATCCCATCAACAAAAAATGTTTTGCTTGTAATCTCCAACGTGTTTTAAACACACCACACCAATATAGGAAAAGTGTCATCAGAGTTTGCAGGAAAAAAGAGGACTTCCACCACCAACACTACTCGCAGTAGTGTTGGTGGTGGAAGTCCTCTTTTTTCCTGCAAACTCTGATGACACTTTTCCTATATTGGTGTGGTGTGTTTAAAACACGTTGGAGATTACAAGCAAAACATTTTTTGTTGATGGGATGATGGACTAATATTTGAACATTAGTATATGCATTTCCCTGTCTGCACTTTGTTAATATTTTTTGATTTCATGCTTTATTTATTCACTAATTTGCTTCACATAGCATTTATCGGATCAGTATAGCGCAGCTTATTTGGGAATAATTATTTGAATTGTGGGTATCTCACGGTTAAAGCTGCTGCTGCGTTTATAATTCACAATTTTTTTTTTTTGTTGTTGTTTTTTTTGTTTCATTACTTCACATTAAGTTTACATAGGAACAGCGCTGTATTTTTTAGGTTTTTAACTATGTAACTATATCTACATAAATCCAAAGTTCAGATTTAAAAACGCCATTTGTTTTAGTCTTAATATTTCTGTAAACATCCAGGAAAACATTTCTGAATAACAGAGGTTGTAATGTAAACTTATTTCCTGAATATTTTAAGTAATATCAATTAGCAAAACAAAGCATCACGTGAAGATTAATAAGAACAGTGTCATACCACGGCCAAATTGTTGTGAAAATGTCAGAAGGATTATTTTACATTTTTGAAGCAGTAACATATAAATAAATATAACTGTTATGCCCTGTACACACGGCCGGACATTCCGACCACCAAAAAAAGTTTTTTTCCGACGTAGTTTGGCTGAAACTTGTGTTGCATACACACGGTGGCACAAAGTTGTCGGAAAATCCGATCGTTCTGAACGCGGTGATGTAGAACATGTACGACGGGACTATAAACGGGCCAGTAGCCAATAGCTTTCGTCTCTTAGTTTATTCTGAGCATGCGTGGCATTTTGTCTGTCAGAATTGTCTACACACGATCGGAATTTATGCAATCGGATTTTGTTGTGGGAAAATTTTAGATCCTGCCCTCAAACTTTGTGTGTTGGAAAATCCGACAGAAAAAGTTAGATGGAGCCCACACACGATAAGATTTTCCGACAACATGATCAGATCGCACATTTTCCATCGGAAAATCCGACCGTGTGTAGAGGGCATTAGTCTTCACAAATAATATGCAGTTTTCCAAATAACTATTTTTGTTCTAGTAGCATGTCAAGTGCAATACAAACAACACGTGTAATGTAGCTAAATATACAAGCACTACTACAAGTAATGCACTGTCATAGGGTTGAAGGTGGAGTGGTGGAGGGGATGGGAGGCAGCAAGCCCAGAAGGGACAGATATTTCAGTCATTTTGGAATGGAATGTCTATTGGGCCTCCTTGTAGGATGTGTCCCCTATCCCTGCAATAACAAACATTCAATGAAGTGTCAGGGGGGCACAGGAAGTCAAAGGGTGGCCAGTCCACATGGGGTTTCCTAAGTCCCGACACACAGTTCCCTCACATCACAGATCATTGTTTGAAGAAACAAGGACCCTTCTCTAATTAACCATTGCACATGGAAGTAGTCTTCACTGCACAATGTAAGCAACCTGCATAGTAGGCGGTGGTGCACTTAGATGGCAGAATAGAAGCTTTAAATTAAGCCTGTATCACCAGCAAAAAGATAAACCAAGCCTGTGGTTGCACATAAGGGACCATCCAATGTTACAGCATAATGTAGCTGTTCACTGTTCACCCCTAATGCCACGTACACACAAGCGTTTTTTCCGTCGGAGTAATCTCTGAAGGTTTCTCTGACGGAATTTTCGATGGAATTCCGCTCAAGCTGTCTTGCATACACACGGTCACACCAAAGTCCAACCATCAAGTATGCGGTGATGTACAAGAAATATGATGTAACTAGAAAAAGGAAGTTCAATAGCCAGTAGCCAATAGCTTCCTTCTCATGCTTGCTTCAGAGCATGCGTCGTGTTTGGTCCGTCGGAACAGCAAACAGACGAGCGGTTTTCCTGATAGGAATTGGTTCCGTCTGAAAAATTTAGAACATGTTCTCTTTCTAGGTCCATCTGAATTTTCTGACGTAAAAAGTCCAATGGGGCATACACACGATCGGAATATACGATTAAAAGCTACTGTCTGACTTTTTCTGTCGGAAATTCTGCTCGTGTGTACACGGCATAACTCTGAAGTTCGCATTCAAACACTGTGTTTGCATAGGTCTATCTATGGTCTATCATGGTCTGTGTTTGCATAGGCTTAGGCTGCATTCACACCTATGCATTTTTTGTGCTTTTTGCAGATTTGCACTAAAGAACGTGTTCCATAAGAAACCATGTTCAATGGACTGTAGTGCAAATCTGCAAAATGCAAAAAAAAATATAAAACTGCACAGGTGTGAATCCAGCCTTAGGCCTGGTACATACTATGACCATGCAGCCATTGGCTGAGAGGGCTGATCGGATGCTGATCAGCAGATGTTTTTCTGGCATGCCTGTTCTACAAAAGCCGGACATTGGGCCGGCTTCTGTTGGACAGGCCAACACCGAACGATATTCGGTCCATGTTGTGTACTAGGCTTTAGGCAGACCTCATGTAACAGCATTCAGGCTGGATGATAGGTCACTCAGACACTAAACAAGTTTGGTTTGCCATGGTGCTCCAAATAGCTCAGCGCTGTACATGGCTGCATCTATTCTCCCCTTACTTCCTCTTCACACAGCATTATAGGAACTGTGCTGAGAATGGTTCTTGAGAACTTTACTGTTATCAGCAACTACCTCAGTAAAGAATATAATTTGTTTACTTGCATTGTCTGGTCTGAAGTCTCTTAACCACCTCCCGCCCGCCCTATAGCCGAATGACGGCCGTAGAGCAGGCGGGTTCGTCCGGGCGGTCGTCCCTGGACGTCCTTGTGTTTACTTCTGCAATGCGCGCCGCCGGGGGCGCGCATCGCGGAAATTTTGTACTCGCCGTGTCTCCCGGAGACAGGCAAACATAGATCGCCGTGAACGGCCAATCAAAGCGGCCGTTCACAGCGCGATCGCAGCTGCCAATGGGAGATGATCTCAAATGTAAACATATGAGATCATCTCCCATTGCGATGTCTCTCCCTCCTCACACAGAGACAGTGTGTGAGGAGAGAGAGGATCTGTGAGTGACATATTTTTACTGTGACTAAAATCTATCAGCCCCAGTGCCATCTGTCAGCCCCAGTGCCAGTGCCATCTGTCAGCCCAGTGCCATCTGCCAGGAGTGCCACCTGCCAGTAGTGCCATCTGCCAGTAGTACCAGTGCCGCCAGTGCCACCTGCCAGCGCCAGTGCCACCTGCAGGCACCAGTGCCGCCAGTGCCAGTGCTGCCAGTGCCAGTGCCGCCAGTGCCAGTGCCACCTGCCAGCGCCAGTGCCATCCGTCAGCCCCAGTGCCATCTGTCAGCCCCAGTGCCGTCAGCCCCAGTTCCACGTGCCAGTGCCACCTGCCAGTGCCAGTGCCACCTGCCAGCGCCAGTGCCACCTGCCAGCGCCAGTGCCATCTGTCAGCCCCAGTGTCGTCAGTGCCAGTGCCGCCAGTGCCAGTGCCACCTGCCAGTGCCAGTGCTACCTGCCAGTGCCACCTGCCAGCGCCAGTGCCATCTGCCAGCCACAGTGCCATCTGCCAGCCCCATTTGCCAGAGCAATTAGTCAGAGCAAATAGCCAGCACTGCCAGTGCCAGTGCCATCTGCCAGTGCCAGCCCCAGTGCCATCTGTCAGCGACATCTGCCAGCGACATCTGTCAGCGACATCTGCCAGCGACATCTGTGAGTGACATCTGTGAGCCCCATCTGTCAGCCCCATCTGTCAGCCCCATCTGTCAGCCCCATGTGCCTCCATTGCCATCTGCCTCCAGTGCCATCTGCCTCCAGTGCCATTTGTCAGTGCCACGTGTTGTCAGTGCCACGTGTCGTCAGTGCCACCTGCCACGTCAGTGTCACCTGTGATCAGTGCTGTCAGTGTCACCTGCCACATCAGCGTCACCTGTCAGTGTCATCTGCCAGATCAGCGTCACCTGTCAGTGTCATCTGCCAGATCAGCATCACCTGTCAGTGTCATCTGCCAGATCAGCGTCACCTGTCAGTGTCATCTGCCAGATCAGCGTCACCTGTCAGTGTCATCTGCCAGATCAGCGTCACCTGTCAGTGCCATTTGTGATCAATAAAAATGTCACAAAGATTATATTCAGCTGAGGAGGCATATGATATTCTTGCAGCCGACGAGAGCAACGGGGAGGTTTCCGCTTCGGATTCCTCCTCATATTCAGATTGTGAGTCTGACGTGGACTACGAGCCTGTCCTCAGCAGCGGTACCATGACAGCCTCAGAGGAGGAAGATGATAGTCCGCCCGTCAGACGAAGGTGCACTGGTGAGGAGGCAGTACCATCCACCAGCACCGCAGAGCCATCCACCGGCAACCCAGTGCCATCCACCGGCAACCACAGTACCTCGGCAAAGGCCACGTACCAGTGGGGTGTCAACTCGGCCCCAAAGGGTTAGGTCCATTGCCAGCCTTCCCTATTCCCTCCAGAACCCCTTGTGGCTTCCTCCTAACTCAGGAGAAGCTAACGTTCCCCCTTTCACTGCCAACCCAGGAGTCCAGATGGACACACACAATTTTCCCCTGATGGACTTTTTCCACCTAATTTTTACAGAGGACATGCTTGAATCCATTGTGGTCCAGTCCAACCTATATGCCCAACAATTTATTGAAAGCAAAATTTCAATTTATTTCTTTAATTTGGCCATATACAACACATATGTAATTTATCGTAAATCCACAGAAAGACCCATACCCTTCCTTGGCTACCAGGAGGAAATCACCACTGCCCTTATATACCCCAACAGCCCACCACAAAACATTCGATCCGATGTAATTAGCAGACTCTCTGAACGCCACTTTCCTGATAAAATCCCCCCCAGACCAACAGGCCGAAGACATAAGAAAAAATGTCGGGTGTGCAGCAAACGAGGATTGAGAAGAGACACCACTTATCATTGTGCCCAATGCCCTTCCCAACCAGGCCTCTGCATAGGTGACTGTTTCCGCCGTTACCATACTTCAGTGAATTATTAGTGAAGTATGGTAACCATAACCCTCACTTCCTGCAATTTACCTTCAAACCCCTTATGCCTCTGCTTGCTCTGTAACTGACCCTGGCTTGTTATTCGACCACGCTTCTGCCTACTGATTCTGTACATACCTCTGCCTGATCTGGAACTGACCCTGGACTGTTTGACCATGCCTTTTGCCTGCCTCTTGGACTGATCTTGTACCCTCTCAGTGGACTAGTGGGATTCATAACAGGGGTCTCACATATGTGAGGGGCTCCAGAATAGTTTTTTTGGATGAAGAAGACAATTTCCTTTGTTTTCTCATTCCTAGATTAGGGTCTGGAGACTCGGAGGCTTCAAAGAGATTTGGGTGGGAGAAGCCTCTACCCCTATCCCCATTCTGTCCTGAACAAGGCCCTACTGCGTTTTCATTTTTTTCCCACATTTTGTGGGAAAATGAACCATTCAAACGACTCATTATGCCTCATAGATTATACGTTGGGGTGTTAGCTTTCCAAAATAGGGTCACTTTGTGGGCATTTCCATTGTCCTGGTGCTCCAGGGCCTTCAAACGTGTAATAGGTGGTTGAGAAATGAAATGTGTAATTTATGCTCCTAGAATGCCTGATGGTGCTATTTCAATATTGGGCCTCTGTATGTGGCCAGGCTGTGTAAAAGTCTCACATATTTGGTATCGTAATACTCAGGAGTAGCAGAACGTATTTTGGGGTGTCATTTGTGGTGTACACATGCCATGTGAGAGAAATAACCTATTACATTGAAAATTTTGTGAGAAAAAAAAAAATCTTAATTTTGCAAAGAATTGTGGGAAAAAGATGACAACATCAAAAACCTCACCATGCATCTTAGTAAATACCTTGGAATGTCTACTTTCAAAAAAGGGGTCATTTGGGGGGTATTTGTACTTTTCTGACTTGTTCTGGTCGCAAGAAATGAGATAGGCCACCAGTACATCAGGTGTGATCAATTTTTTATGATTCGCACCACAGCTTGTAGACTCTCTAACTTTCACAAAGTTCAAATAATATCCACTAATTTGGGTTATTTTTACCAAAGATATGTAGCAGTATAAATTGTGGCCAAAATTTATGAAACAAAAATTATAATTTGCAAAATTTTATCACAGAAACAAAGAAATATGCGTTTTTTTTTCAAAATTTTCAGTCTTTTTTCATTTATAGCGCAAAAAATAAAAGCCCCAGAGGTGATCAAATACCACCAAAAGAAAGCTCTATTTGTGGGAAAAAAAGGACACAAAATTCATTTGGGTACAGTGTTGCATGACTGAGTAATTGTCATTCAAAGTGTGAGAGCACCAAAAGCTGAAAATTGGTCTGGGCAGGAAGGGTGTTTAAGTGCCCAGTAAGCAAGTGTTTAAAGGAGTGCAATCACAGCGTATCAAAGAACAGGGCTTGGTAAACAACAAGGGGACCGAGTTAGAGGAAGATACAGAACATAGGTCTAACACAAAGAGGACTACAGTATCTGTGTCAAATGCAAGGCAGCCAATCAGCCAGGAGACAGGTGACATGGCAGAGGTGACAACCCCTCTGGTAGTGAGGTGGGTTAAGCGTTTGGCACCTCCATTAGCGGTGATTTCCCACTCTTTGGGACCAGATCTGCAGCACAGAATGCCAAGGGACCCAGCCTGGAGTCACGGAAGAAGGAGAGATGCAGAGGGGCTTCAGGTGAGAGAGCAAGTGCAGAGGTTGGAGAGAGAGCATTTTTCTGTATCCCATAGCACCCATAGGACTAGTCACTGCAAGATAAGTGACATGAACTGCTGGATTGATGGGATCCAGTACAGGCTCATTGGTACCGGTTCCTAAATGCTGCACACCTGGGAGCGGTGTCCTCTAAGGAAGAGAAGGTGTGCCTCTATGATCAGTGCTCTCTACTTTTAAATAAAGGGGGTGGATTCAGGGGTAGAGCTGGAGTGGGGGGGGGGGGGGAGGGCGTCAAAATGAGGTTTCGCCTGGGGTGTCAAAAATCCTTGCACCAGCCCTGCCTGTCTCTACACTATCCACATATTAAATGTGTGCCAAGCCCGAGAGCCAGGGTCTTAAATAGACTCTGCATCACCCCAGAGTCACATGGGCCATCAGCATACAACCATAACACTGTCCCAGTGACCCAGGAAACCATAGAGGAACCCTGTTCCTCATCACTTCCTCTCTTTCTCTACATTGCCTCTGCGGTTGAGCGCCACCTGCAGTGGAGAAAATAGACTGCACCTATACAGGTTTAAAGTAGGAAGCACATTCACTTATAACTGATCTATCACAGCAAAACAAATTTCACTCAAACTTTGCTGATTGTAAACCTTTGTCTCGTTTTATTGTCTCATCTTTGAATATTTGAATCTAATCAGGATCAGAAGGCCAGACATTCTACCGATCAGCTCAGTTCTGAAATTGTTAATCTTACATTCGCTCTACTAGCCACATATTTTCAATAAAAACATATGCAAAATTTGCTCGTATGACCTTGTTCTAAGCGCGATATGAGTGCGTTATCATTAAACAATGTGTGGTTCCTCCTGAGGCTATTCATTTCCATGCACATAGCAGTGATTTTAAACCTTTTATTAGAAACCACAGAAACTTCCATGCAAACAAAGACAAAAATATTGCAGCATATGCTGACACTAATTACACAATCGTGTGCCTTTATCTGTTCAAAGTTACACGCACAAAGCAATCCTAAATGGGTTTCAGATTCCTAAAGCTTTTTTGAATCCATGCAGAATTCACATGGAGTACAGTGTACCATGTGGGGGTATAACGCCGGAAATATGGTGTGAAATGAGCATGCCATTTTCTGTGTGATAATACATTATTTCTTTTGCAGTTTTACTGCATAAATTATTTTTTTGCTGTTAATTAAATTAAAGTAGAGCTATGTACAAAATAAAAAACATGATATGATATGGTATAGTCTGTCAATACCAATAACATAACATTGTTTTTTTCTAAATCCTTCTTATAGCAAACATTTTTGTTACCTATTGATCCTACCAGTATGTATTTTTCTATTTCTTGTAAAGCTTCCAGAAAAGGTTTCAGTGCCTGGGGTTGGAAAATACCATTTAACACTAACAGGGGTGCCTACACATCTGTTGTATTTTTATTCATATGGCAAAGGCTTTTTTGGTGGTCAAAATGTGGTAGCACACTGAACCACCACCTCCGTCACTGCCCTGAATTCATAGGTGTGTGCAGCCTATTGCATAAGGGTGTGCACCTCAATTACATAGTTACATAGTTAATCAGGTTGAAAAAAATACACAAGTCCATCTAGTTCAACCATAAATAAATAAATAAATGAAATAAAAAAATATCATATAATCCCATATACCAATCCTATACCCACAGTTGATCCAGAGGAAAGCGAAAAAACCCCCAGAAAAGCATGATCCAATTTGCTACAGCAGGGGAAAAAATTCCTTCCTGATCCCAGAGAGGCAATCAGATTTTCACTTGATCAACTTTACCTATAAAATGTTAGTACCCAGTTATATTATATACATTTAAGAAAGAATCCAGTCCTTTCTTAAAGCAATCTACTGAGCTGGTCAGAACCACCTCTGGAGGGAGTCTATTTCACATTTTCACAGCTCTTACTGTGAAGACACCTCTCTTTTCCTCTAGACGTAAAGAGTGCCCCCTTGTCCTCAGTGTTGACAGTAAAGTGAATAACTCAACACCAAGTGGACCCCTTATATATGTATACATGGTGCTCATATCCCCCTTAATCTCCTCTTCTCAAGAGTGAATACATTCAGTTACTTTACTAATCTTTCCTCATAGCTGAGCTCCTCCATGCTTCTTATCAGTTTGGTTGCCATGTGTGGGGAACTGTGTCAACCGCTTTTGCAAAATTCAAGTATTCCACGTTCACAGCCAGTCCTCTGCCCAAGGTTTTACTTACTACCTCATAAAAAGAAATCAGGTTTGTTTGACAACTTCTGTCTTTCATGAATCCATGCTGTCTGTTGATTAAAATATTTTTTTTCAGCAACTATGTGGTCTTTTATTAAACTCTCCAATATCTTCCCAACTATAAAAGTTAAACGAACAGGTCTATAGTTACTTGGTAAAGACTTTTTTTTCCCTTTTTAAATATAGGCACCACAATGGCCCTGCGCCAATCCAGTGGTACTATTCCCATCATTAATGAGTCCCTAAAAATTAGATACAATGGCTTTGAAATTACAGAGCTCAATTCTCAATGCTCAAACCTGTGTGTGTGTGTGTGTGTGTGTGCATATACGGTACAGTGTATATATACAGTATCTCACAAAAGTGAGTACACCCCTCACATTTTTTGTAAATATTTTATTATATCTTTTCATGTGACAACAGCAAAGAAATTACACTTTGCTACACTGTAATGTAGTGAGTGTACAGCTTATATAACATTGTAAGTTTGCTGTCCCCTCAAAATAACTCAACACACAGCCATTAATGTCTAAACCACTGGTAACTAAAGTGAGTACACCCCTAAGTGAAAATGTTCAAACTGGGCCCAAATTGTCAATATTTTGTGGATTGGATTGGTTGCTCGTACGGGGGGTGGTCATCTGACCCGGGTTCAGTTCTGGATTGGTTCATGGGGTAAGTACCTGACAAATCAGGTGTGGACATCACAATGAGGCTTGGTTTTGGCGGGAACAGCCAGGTGCCCAGAGTGAGGTTTGGAAGGTTAGAGACAGTATAAATGGAGGTGACGCAGCGTGCCGCTCGTGCCCCTGGATGACGCAATTTTGTTGCGAAACGCGTAGGGCTGAGCGGTACGCTATACATCACCTCGTGTTTGTGACGGCTTCCAGGAGAACGGGTCTGTCTGTGTGCGTCCGGCCGGCGCCACAGACTTAAGGCTTATTTTCTTCTATACATTTGTAAGTGTATTTTTACTTTTTTATCGTGAGTAATAAAGGGTTTTACACTATTTGGAGTCTTTTTCCCTTTACGGTTCCGATATCCCTACTTTTGAGTCCTCTTTTGGGCCTCTGAGGAAGACGCCCGGGAACAGATCTCCTTCCCAACCCCCACTGGAGTAGTGGAACCAGGAGGACACCGAGGATCCCCCTTTGGCTGGAAGTTACATCTATCCTTACAAGTCTCGTGTGACCCTCTGTAGTGGGGGGTCATGTCGTTCTGGTAAGCGGCAAATTTTATCGCATGTTGGTGGTGGATTGAACATTCTTTTTTCCATTGGACTGAGTGGTGGATTTTTATGAATATTGTGGTCTAATTTTGGAGGACTTGATTTATAGTTTTGTAACAATTAGTTTTGTGATTTATGTATATGGACTCACTGTCTAAACACTGGGTGTTTCTGTTCTATCCTCTTTTATGCTGATAAGAGGTTTATATATCAGGAATTTATATTGCAAGATTTAAGTTCTACATTTTGGGTTTTTTCATGTGTGTTCTATATTATGCACGTTATAAGTAACACTAATTTATATATGGTTGTTATATTTTGTTTACAATTTTTTGCACAATCATTTGTCTGTATAAGTTAAGCGCAGCTTAGTATTTTTCAATTTTGGTTCTGTATTATGTGACACAGTGAAGCCGCAGCTAAACGTTTATTCTTATAAGTACTATATGAGAGTATATATAACTTACACTCTTTTGCACCTTAGCGCAGTTTTTTTCCCCATTTTTCAATATTTTGTGTGGCTACCCGGATGATCAGAGCAATGGGAACATAACAGCTTTTATTTCAATAGCTGTGTATTCCCCACCACCCGCTGGCACATGCAGCCCTTCATCTTTGTCTGGGCATTTGATAGACAGATCACCGTCCAATCCTGGGAGGGGTGATCTGTCTATCAAAGTTCCCTGGACAAGGTAAGGGACTGTATTTGATGGTGTGGGGCGGGGAACAAACATCTATTGAAATAAAAGCCGCAATGTTCCCAGCGCTCTGATCATCCAGGTGGCGGCTCTCCTCTCTCTTCCCTTGCACAGGTAGGCTGCATTGGTTACACAGGCTGCATTGGGGACATAGTCTGCATTGGTGGCACAGGCTGCATTGGTGATACAGGCTGCACTGGCGGACACAGGCTGCATTGGTGGCACAGGCTGCATTGATGGCACAAGTTGCATTGGGACACAGGCTGCATTGGTGGCACAGGCTGCATTGGCGAACACAGGCTTCATTGGCAGACACGGCTGCATTGGTGGGCGCAGGCTGCATTGGTGGACGCGGACAGGCTGCATTGGTGGACACGGGCAGGCTGCATTGGTGGACACAGGCTGCATTGGTGGACATGGATACATTTGTTGTTAATATTTAGTTTTATAACTTAATTCTGCATAAAACATTTAAGTGTCATTTCATGAGATAATTTATGAGGCTGTGTTTTGGGCGGACTTAGGGGCGGGGCAGGGTAGGTGGCTTGACCTTTGTCAAAGACATCGCTAAAAACATGGTACTCCTCCGGCAGGGAGGAGAGAGAAGAAGTGCACAGGACCTTGGCTACCTTCTGGAAGCAGGTCTTACTGCATTGTGACGACCAAGAGAGGACCTCGGCATGGAGCCAATCAAAAGAGGGGTTGTGACTCTGTAACCAAGAATAACCAATATCCAGTGGACACTTAGGTGAGGAAATAATTTGGAATTGGATTTTCTCATGGTGAAGAGCCCCTACGGCCATGGACAATGGAACAGTCTCATGCGTCATGTGGGCAAGCTGTAGCGGTCTCCCATCAAGAGCCCCATTGGCAAGTGGAGTGTCACGCAGCTGCAGCGGAATTGAGTACTTTGATACAAAGGCAGCATCAATGAACAGGAATGCAGTCCCAGAGTGGGGATGGGAGAATGGTTCAGCCTGAACTTTAGTAATTTGGACTTTCGACGAACAGCTGAACAAATGGGTAGTTCCACTGTTTGTTCGGCCCCCCAAACTGACCACAATGCATTGCGGTGCTGAACAGTGCATTGCAAGCCCTGATTGGCGGAAGCAATGAAAGCTTCAGCCAATCAGGGCACAGAGCACTGTCAGAGTCATGATTGGACACAGTCATTGTGTATTTATCCAATCATGGCTCATTCCCGCCCCACAGTATACAAGTATTCTTTCAATGGCAGCTATTTTCAATGTGATTTGGGCGTGGAGAGAGATAGAACAGGGCTCTGTTCAGTGCTATCAGTTAGTGTCCTATACTGTGCTATTTTGCTTTAATTGTCAGTGTAGAATATTAGTTTAGTGTCAGTCTAGGGATAGTTTGAGTGTAGTGCATAGTATTCAGCTACAGTAGGGACAGCTCAGATAGTTTCACTGTAGTGTAGTGAGACCGTGTCATTTCTACATACATTAGTGTGGAGTAGGGACAGATCATATAGTTTCAGTGTAGTGTAGTGAGACCGTGTCAGTAATCTTGACATTAGTGTACAGCTAGAGTAGGGACAGTTCAGATAGCGTCAGTGTAGTTGAACACGTCTATTTGATTGCATTACTGCCAGTTTAATGCCATTTACTTCTGTGTGCGTTAATGCCAGTTTAACGCCATATCGTTTTGTGTACGTTACTGCCAGTTTAATGGCATATCGCTTTGCGTGTGTTACTGCCAGTTTAACGCCATATAGTTCTGTGTGCGTTACTGCCAGTATAACGCCATATAGTTTTGTGCATTACTGCCAGTTTAATGCCATTTACTTCTGTGTGTGTTACTGCCAGTTTAACGCCATATAGTTTTGCATGTGTTACTGCCAATTTAACACGATATAGTTTTGTGCGTTATTGCCAATTTAAGCCATTTACTTTTGTGTGCGTTACTGCCAGTTTAACGCCATATAGTGCTGTGTGTGCTACTGCCAGTCTAACGCCATATCATTTTGTGCGTTACCGCCAGTTTAATGCTATTTACTTCTGTGTGCGTTACTGCCAGTTTAACGCCATATCGTTTTGCATGCGTTACTGCCAGTGTAACGCCATATAGTTCTGTGCATCACTGTACGTTTGGCGCATTATATTGCAGTATATTATAGTGTATCCATGGAGTGTGTCTGTGTAGCTTGAGAAATCTAATTGAAGTGCACGAAATACCTCTTTACATTGATTAAAGTGCATCTAGAGTAAACATAGTCTGAGGGAGGCAAGGGTGGGACTGCAAACCTTGGAGACAAATATACAGGAGGCTTCCGCAAGCGCTCATTAAAAGAGAGTCTTCCTCTGAGGAATCAATGAGTATTGCAAACGTGATCAACTTCTCCAGCTCAGTGGGTATATCTCGTGTTGCTATCTCATCCTTGATGGTATCCGGGAGACCATTAGAAAAAGCAGCCACAAGGGCCTCATTGTTCCAAGCAAACTCTGCTGCTAGAGTATGGAATTCAATGGCATAATCGGCAACAGTTCTTGTACTCTGTTTGATGGACATGAGGCACTTGGCAGCAGAAGCAGAGCGCACAGGAACGTCAAATACCCTTTTAAAGGAAGCCAAAAACTCAGGGTAACTCAAGACAACAGGTTTTTGCATCTTCCATAGAGGGTTTGCCCAGGCCAAGGCGCTCTCAGAAAGCAAAGATATCACAAAAGCTACTTTGCTTCCGTCCATGGGAAACGCCTGGGACAGCATCTCAAAGTATATCTTAACCTGGTTGAGAAAGCCTCTGTATTGGACTGGATCACCTCCAAATCGCTGGGGAAGCAGAGCAGAACCAGACATACTCTTATAGAGGTAATGCTCGAGGCGGGTGCCTGCACAGAGACTGGGGCAGCAGCAGGGACGGCCTGCAACACAGGTTGTCCTGGAGCAGCCACAGTGGGAGATTCCAGGTGAGCCGTGTGACTCAGGAGCGTTTGTAACGCCATGACAAAATGATGCATGCGGTAATCCTTCTCATCCAATCTGGAAAAAATATTACCAACAAGTGGATTGACTGCATAATCTGAATTCATGGCCTTCGCCTACTGTCAAAAACCATGAATCAGATTGAGACAGACGTACAGTCAAATCTCACTTGTTTAATAATAATATAAAAAGGTAAACATGTAGTCAAAACATAGCCAGAGTTCAGGAACCAGAACGGATAGTCAGACATGCCAAAACATCAGGGAGCCAGAGATGAGCATAGTAGAACAGCAAGCAGGATCTGGAACCAGAAGCAGGGCTCAAGTCCTGCGGGAACGCATGGGAACGGAGTTCCTGTACTTTTTCCACAGCAGGAACTCAGTTCCCCTTAGCATCCGCGTCCTGCAAGACTTTTAAGTATGCAAGCTGTGTGGCAGGTGCTACACCAGCAGCCGCCGACACAGCTCGCAATAGTAAGTGATACACACCAGGGGTGGACTGACCATTCAGGCATTGCCAGTAGGGGGCTCCATGACAGCCTCCTCTTCGATCTACCTGTCAATCACAGCTAGCTGACGGGTAGATCAGGTCCCTGCTGCTAAGAAATTGTATTTAGTCAGACCTCTCATGATGCGCTCCTCCTGATTTTCTCTCTTCTCAACCCCCCCCCCCCTTTCTCCTGCATACTGGCTCTGTGTGTCCCGCTGAATCCCCCCTCCTCTATCTTCAGTGCCATATGATTAGAGAACCCAGAGGAGGAGCACAGCTATTCTGCTCACAGGACATGCAGGGAGAGAGGTGAGCTGAGGGAGGAACATCAGTTTGGCGTGGTAAGCTGAGCACAATACCTGGCAAAGTTTAATGCCAGGAGGGAAGTTTATGTGGAAATATGTGAAGGGTTGGAATAGCAGCGAGCGTGTGTTGGAGCCCTGCAGAGTCTGCATCCCCCCCAAGCTAACATACATCTCCTAAGCAGGAACACACCACCATCTCCCCAAGCATTCTGTCCAGATAATGTGCAGTTAATTTATGACCTTTCCATTTAACCCTGTGTTATCCAAACTCTGTTCAATGAAAAGTGTAAACTAACCACTTAAACATTCTATATACAAAATAAAATTCCCCAATAAAGATCAGAACATGATGTTCACATTTGCATGGAAGCACAATTGAATGAATGCTGATTATTCAGAGAATTACCGTATTTATGTTTATTGAGGATTGTTTTTTTTTTATGTACTAACAGTTAAGCTTCATGTACACAATACAAAAATTGGATGAAAAATACCACTTTTGAAGTGTTCGTGCATATGAGCGTATCATATTTTTTTTTGGTGGGGGAGTGGATCTTGGGTGGGAGTTCCCACACTTTTTTCCCCAGGACTTGACCCCTGGCCAGAAGGAATGTCAGCCAAGCAAGTCTTTAACAGGAACACAGCAGAGCGTCTCTAGACATGTGACCAAGGCGAAGGCAGAGATCATCTGGGCTGGACAGCTTAAATAGGCAGGACTGACGAGCAGGATATCAACAGGTGAGTCACTGTGGAGAGATAGGAGCTGGCAATTAGCTGAGCGGCCAGCTCAGAGAAGGAAGGGCTGAGCCCAGCACTGACAGAGGGTTAAGGCATTGCTGGGAAATAATGGTGGCCACACAAAATATTGACACTTTGAGCCCAATTTGGACATTTTCCCTTAGTAGTGTACTCGCTTTTGTTGCCAGCGGTTTAGACATTATTGGCTGTCTGTTGAATTATTTTGAGGGGATGGCAAATTTATACTGTTATACAAGCTGTACACTCACTACTTTACATTGTAGTAAAGTGTCATTTCTTCAGTGTTGTCGCATGAAAAGTTTGAGGGGTGTACTCACCTTTGTGAGATACCACATATATATATATATATATATATATATATATATATATATATATATATATATATATATATATATATATATATATATATATATATATATATATGTAAATCCACAGCAACACAGAATAAAACTGCACTTGTGTTATTTTTCAACCTGATTAACTATGTAGTACACATGCCACGGCACATTTTATTTGGCTTACAGAGTTTGACAGGCGGCACTGTCTGTCAAGTTTGCTAATTTTTGTCAATGGGACCACAATGTTTGCAAGTCAGGTTCTTGGTTCATAGTTGTGGAGCAGTATTTCAATACAAAATCCCCCTTAGGATTTACAAAAAGCCAAGAAACCCCCAGAATGCCAAGAAAAGGCATTGAAGGGGTCGCAGTATTGCCTCCTGAATGCTTGTCAGCTACTGCTCTATCGTCCACTAATAAATGATCCACCACGGATTGCTTTTCAGAGGTAGGTAGAGAATGCCGCTCACGTGAAAGAGCACTTACAGTTTGGTCCATCTACAATCATTGTTACCTACAAGTATGAGAAATAGATGTGTTCTATTCTTTTGCGTAATAACTTACAGTGTGATAACTTACACATTATTAAATAAATAACTCTGAAATTTTGAGATGTCTGTATAGTTTGCAAACTCAATTTCCACCATTTTGGCTGTTATACCAAATATTAATTATAATTTCTATGTAAAGTCAAGGATAGCAAGCTGCTGTAAATTACACAATAAAATAAATGCCAAAATGCATTCTATGGCTTATTTTTCACTAGTTGCTACCACCTTAATATGTGCTAATCAGGTCTTTGGCTGAAAAAGAGTTAATTAATAGGTGGCCAAAGTTAGGATCAAAGTGATAAAAGGGTCTAAGGGATATCATTAACCTCTGTCAACAGGAGCTGTGTCCAGACGCTAATTAGCATGGCTGAAATTTTAGACATCCCTCTAAAACCGAAAGGGAATTAATGAAGCTCTCTGCACTGAAATTCCAGAGAAAAACTTCCCAGGAAGACAGCAGTCAGTTGCACCCTGGTTCCCTTGAGACTTCCAGTGTTAAACCATCTCACTAGACTTCTGAAATTTCTGAAAGTCAAGCAGGCTGTTCTATGAACAAAGCACATACCAAGTTACAAGAGTACCACAGTCACCAAAATACCACGAAAAACAAAATTTGAACTCAGCAAACTTTCTTAAAGCAATATTTAGATATATACAGTATATCGGGCATTTATCAAAGTAAGACTATCCACTTTTAAAGCTGGCTGTACACACCACCTGCTACTCTTTGCCTGAGTGGGGAAGATACTCAGGATTTTGCGTTAGAGTATAATTTAACTCTCAAACTGTCCATGTACGTAAGACCTAATAATCATTATTCTTTAATGGGCAATGACCCTAAATTCGTTCTCTTGAATGGATATGACAGCTGAAGAATTTTCAGCATTCAACACAATTTTGGGTGTTTTGGATGCCTGGGTTCCCTGCTTCCTCCTGTTGTTTCTATTTGCTGGCTGTTAAATCACTGCAGAACACACTAGCGACATAGTGACCAGTGGCCAGAACCACCGCACTGCTATAAACCGGGCTTACCAAGAACTCTGGTCCTGCCAGTTGATAATCTTTAACATCTGACAATCAAGTGTATAAACATGTGCTGACAGGAAACCTGCTGACAGGAGGTAGGAAGAAGGGCGAGTTTATACGTTTCTGCCCCTTCACTTGCCAGGGGCAGAAAGGTGACCAGGCTGTGTTTCATAACTACAGTAGTGAAAGGTTCAGTCACCAACCTTTCTCTTCTGTCTGCCGGGGATGTGTACATTTCAGGACTGTCAGAAACCATGAATCAGACTGAGACTGAAGTACAGTTAAATCACACTTGTTTTATAATAATAATAAAAAGGTAAACAGAGTAAACATAGCCAAAACAAAGCCAGGAACCATAACAGATAGTCAGACAAACCAAAATGTCAGTGAGCCAGAGATGAGCGTAGTAGAACAGCAAGCAGGATCTAGAGCCAGAAGGAATGTCAGCCAAGCAAGTCTTTAACAGGAACACAGGAGAGTGTCTCCAGAGATGTGATCAAGGGAATGCAGAGATCATCTGGGCTGGACAGCTTAAGTAGGCAGGACTGACGAGCAGGATATCATAAACAGGTGAGTCACTGTTGAGAGATAGGAGCTGGCAATTAGGCAACAGCTGAGCGGCCAGCTCAGAGAAGGAAGGGCTGAGCCCAGCCCTGACAGTACCCCCTCCTCAATGACCCCTCCCCCTCGGCGGACCACCAGGCTTGAGGGGAATATGTCAATGGAAATCACAGAGGAGGACAGGGGCATGTACGTCTGAGGATGAGACCCAAGAGCGGTCCTCCGGACTGTACCCTTTCCAATGCACCAGGTACTGTATGCACCCGCAGAACCTACGGGAGTCAACAATGGACTGTACTTCATACTCCTCATGGTTCTCAACCTGTACAGAGTGAGGATGAAACACTGAGGTGGTAAAGCGGTTGCAGACCAAAGGTTTTAATAAGGAGACATGAAATACATTCGAGATGCACACATTAGAAGGAAGGTCTAATGCGTAAGCCACTGGGTTAATCGTACGAAGAATACGGAAAGGCCCAATAAACCGAGGTGCGAACTTCAGAGAGGGAACACGATGTCGGTGGTTGTGAGATGACAGCCAGACCCTGTCTCCAACCTGGTAGGAAGGCGCAGGCAGGTGTCTGTGGTCAGCATGGAGTCTGTACCTATCATTAGCATGTCGCAAAGCCTCCTGGACTTGTGCCCAAGTGGAAGGAAGACCATGGAGGTGCTCCTCTAATGCAGGAATACTCTACAGAACAATCAAGTCAGGCAACATGGGAGGTTGGAAACCATAGTTCGCCATAAATGGGGACAATCGAGAAGCAGAATTCAAGGTACTATTGTGAGCAAACTCCACCCACGGTAAGAGGTCTGACCAGTTGTTATGATGGTCAGAAATATAGCAACGTAAGAATTGCTCCAAGGATTGATCAGCTTGTTCTGCAGCCCCATTAGACTGCGGGTGATACGCAGAGGAGAAAGCAAGCTGAATTCCCAACTGTGCACAAAAGGCTTGCCAGAGCCGGGACACAAGCTGACTACCCCTGTCCGAGACAATCACCTTGGGTAGCCCATGTAAGTGGAAGAACCCCTGAGCAAAAATGGAAGCCAGTTCCTTAGAAGTGGGCAACTTCTTAAGTGGAATACAATGGGACATTTTCGAGAACCGGTCAACCTCCATAAGGATAACTGTGTTGCCCTGGGAGTTGGGTAACTCCACAATGAAATCCATAGACAGGTGGGTCCAGAGCCTCTCTCCATTGGGTATGGGTTGTAGGGGGCCCACTGTAAGGTGTCATGGAATCTTACTCTGAGCACACATGGGACAGGCAGCTACGAAGGCGTTACATCAGCACGTAGACCAGGTCACCAGAATTGTTGGGAAATGGCCCAAAAGAGTTGATCCTTCCCAGGGTGGCCAGCAGCCTTGGGAGAATGGTAAGTCTGGAGCAAGGCAGTACGGAGACTCTCTGGGACAAAGCAGCAGTCACAAGGTTTCTCAGGAGGAGCTTGGACCTGAGTGGCAAGAATTTTGTCACCCAAAGGAGAAGTGTGACTGGTGCGAACCATAGCCAAAATACGATCAGGAGGAATCAGAGGAACCGGGACTGTCTCCATCTTGGAAGTGGAGGAAAATTGTCGTGACAAAGTGTCAGCCCCTTCATTCTTAGTACTAAGTAAGAATGAGACAATGTAATTGAAACTAGACAAGAAAAGAGCCCATCGCGCCCTTCTGGGAGAGAGGCGTTTAGCCTCAAACAAGAATGTGAGATTCTTATGGTCAGTAAGAATGGGCACCAGCACAGTGGTACCTTTGAGGAGATGTCTCCATTCTTTCAGGGCTAAAATGATTGCTAACAGCTCTCTGTCACCAATCTCATAATTGCACTCCGCAGGTCACAATTTCTTGGAAAAGTAGCCACAAAGATGCATAGCGTTCTCAGAGGTAGGATGTTGAGACGTAAGGGTGCCAACTCCAGTCTCAGAAGCATCAACCTCAAGGATAAAAGGTAATGTAGGATCAGGATCTGCCAACACAGGAACAGAAACAAAGGCAGCCTTGAGACTCTCAAAGGCCTTAATGGACTCCGGAGACCAACCCTGTGGGTTACCGTCCTTTCTGGTCATATCAGTCAGGCGCTTGACCAGAGACTAGAAGTTACAAATAAACTTCCGATAATGGTTGAAGCCAAGAAAATGCTGCAGAGGAGGTAAACCCATGGGTTGGGGCCACTGTAGGACTGCAGAAAGTTTCTCTGGGTCCATCAAAAAACCAGCAGTGGAAATGACATGGAATTTAACTGGTTCTCGATGGAAATCACACTTCTCCAATTTACAATAGAGATTGTTCTCTCTTAGTTTCTGAAGCACACGGCAGACATCTGTGTGGTGGCTCTCCAGATATATGAGGATATTGTCGAGTTAAGCCACCACACATAACTGCAACAAATCTTGGAGCACATCGTTAATAAATTCCTGGAAAACTGCTGGGGCATTACAAAGGCCAAAAGGCATTATGGGGTACTCATAATGGCCTGTTCTGGTATTAAACTCAGTTTTCCAATCGTTGCCCTCCTTAATCCTCACAAGATCATATACCCCTCTAAAATCAAGTTTTGTGAAAACTGTTGCTCCCTTGAGGCGGTCAAATAACTCCTTAATCAACAGAATCGGATAGGCATCCTTAATTGTGAAACGATTGAGACCTCTATAGTCAATACAAGGTCTCAGTTCACCACTCTTCTTCTTCACAAAGAAGAAACCAGCACCAGCAGGAGATGAGGATTTTCCGGATGAAACCTCGAGAAAGTGCGTCTGCAATACACTCTTCCATGGCCCTATCCTCCAAGACTGACAAAGGGTAAACCCCTCCATGAGGGGGTATGGCACCGGGTTGAAGGTAAATTGTGCAATCATACGACCGGTGGGGAGGCAAACTACTGGCTTGACCTTTGTCAAAGACATCACTAAAATTTCGGTATTCCTCAGGCAGGGAGAAGAGTGAAGAGGTGCAAGGACCTTGTCTATCTTCTGGAAGCATGTCTTACTGCATTGTGGCGACCAGGACCGAACCTCAGCACAGAGCCAATAAAAAGAGGGGTTGTGCCTCTGTAACCAAGTATAACCAATAACCAGCGATAACTTGGAATTGGGTTATCTCATGGTGAAGAGATCCTACAGCCATGAACCACGGAACAATATCATGAGTCACATGGGCAGGCTGTAGAGGTCTCCCGTTAAGAGCCTCAATGGCAAGTGGAGTGTCATGCAGCTGCAGCGGAATCGGGTGCTTCGATACAAAGGCAGCATCAATCAAAAAGCCTGCAGCCCCAGAGTCAATTAGAGCCTGTATCTCGATGGGCAACTCAGCCCAACAAAGGGTAACCGAAACCAGGGGCTTATCCTTCTGGATAACTGGGGACGACACAACGCCACCTAATGTCTGTCCATAGGCGTGCATAGGGGGTGTGCCGGTACACTGGGCACACCCTAATCACCTTGTGTGGTGCAGGCTCCCCCTTCTGTCTGGTACTGATATTTACCAAAGCCGCACAATGGGGCTCCTTAACAAAATTTGAAGCACTGACCCCCGAAGGAGCTGCTGGTTTTGTTTTTGCTGGTTTTGTTGGGCTAACCATTACCTTCTTGAACTCACCTCCGTCTAGGGGTTCCCATGGTAGATGGCCAAAAGAAATGCAGAAACTGACACAGGATACTCTTTTGGGTTATTTATTTTAGAAGATAACAGTTTCTTAATAAAGGTAGAGAGTTAGAAAGGAAGTTCAGGTACTTTTGGAACTGCAAAATCCAGAGAATAAACGTTTCACAGCTGGATTCTCACAACCTCCTGATAGACCTCCTCTCACTAGGCCTAGCAGCTGGCAGGGTGTCACGTAAAGCAAAGTCTCTACCACAGACTTGGATGTAGAACACTTGAGAAATAAAAGTCTCTGCCACAGACTTGAATGTAGAACACTTGAAAAGCAAAAGTCTCTGCCACAGATTTGGATGTAACTGAGGGACGTAGTTAAATTTAGAGAACTATGATACGGTACCAGTATCTCTCGATACCGTATGAATATAAATCCACAAAGTGTCCTTCAACTGAGCCTCCAGGCTCCTTCGGAGAAACCAGCCTTACGCATGGCCTTCTCCCGAAGAGTCCTCCCCTGGTTGCTTCTCCAGTTGCTGGGCCTCTCCCTAGATGAGACGGCACCAGACCACCTTTGAATCATTATGGCCTCATATCCATTCAGGCCTGTCTCTGCAGTTGCTTCGTCTCAGGCTATCCAGCCCAGAGGCTCGGAAATTGCATGGATCCGCACCCCATGTCAGGAGGGCCATGGGGGCTGGTCAGGAGGACCAGGACCTCACAGACAGAAAATCTCTTCTGGACCGGAACCCAGAAGCACGTGTTTGCAGTACCTTAAATACCACCTCCCAGAATGCACAGCAGTACAATACTTCCACTGGGCTGGTTCCGAGACAAGGATGTTACTCAATATACCCAACTAGACTGCGTTCTACCACTTGCTGGCGGTGACAGCGACACCTGCAGCCAAGGAGAACCCAGTGCAATCCAGCTAGACTGGTACCACAATTTGGCAAAATTAGCCCTAAAACTCAACTGTGGCTTTAGGAATATTAATTTTCAAAAACATATAGCCCGTGCTCGCCAGGAGCCGGCGCTATATATATATATATATATATATATATATATATACACACACACACACACACACAGGTTTGAAATTTGGGGTGCACACCCTAACGCAATAGGCTGTGCACATATGGGTCTGTCCATGACGGGTAGGAAAAGACTTCAAAAAGTGACCTGCCTAACCACAATAAAGGCACAATCTCCCTCCTCCTAAGGGTTATCTCATCCGCAGAGAGATGCGTGAAGCCCGAGTGCATGGGTTCATCTTCACTGACCAAGAAGAGTCATTGGCGCACAAACGAATAATCCCTTTGTTAAGAACGGTTATCCATATAATAAGATACTCGTTATTTAAGATCATGTCCAATCGTTGGTATCAATGTACAGCTGTTGAACCACTTTGGACTTGGTGGAATAAGGCAAAAAAAAAAAACAATCAAGAAACAGCGCAGCAAAGAGACTTGTGATATGGTGTGAAAAAACACATAAAAATCATTTATTAAATATGAAGAAAACAATGACAAAGACATCTGATCCTCCTGGGATCTTAAAAGCATAAAATCCATCAATCATAAAAACATATATATAAACTGACAGATGAGTGACTCCAGGAACATAGTTCTATTTACCTGCACTTTATCAACTTTTGCTTTTCCCCTTTCTGGGTGAGGATTGTTCACAATTACTAAGTCCCCATATTCCAGCTGATTGGTGGCAGTGCAGCTTCTCCATTATCCTAAAGTCACAAACAAAGACTGCAGGGGTGATTCATCACAAAACATCTATCAGTTTATATATATTTTTTTATGATTGATGGATTTTATGCTTTTAAGATCCCAGGAGGATCAGATGTCTTTGTCATTGTTTTCTTCATATTTAATAAATTATTTTTATGTGTTTTTTCACACCATATCACAAGTCTCTTTGCTGCGCTGTTTCTTGATTGTTTATTTTTCATCTTCACTGACCGACTCGGTACCAGGAGGCATGGGAGGTGAGGGAGGCAAGGGTGGGACTGCAAAGTTCAGACAAATGTACAGGAGGCTTCCTCAAGCGCTCCATAAAAGAAAGTCTATCTCAGAGTCTGGAGTCAATGAGGATGGCAGACATGATCAACTTCTTCAGCTCAGTGGGTATATTTCGGGCTGCTATCTCATACTTGATGGTATCCGAGAAACCATGAGAAAAAGCATCCACAAGGGCCTCATTGTTCCAAGCAACCTCTGCTGCCAGAGTATGGAATTCAATGGTGTAATCGGCAACAGTTCTCGTACTCTGTTTGATGGACGTGAGGCACTTGGCAGCAGAAGCGGAGCATGCAGGAACGTCAAATACCCTTTTAAAAGAAGCCACAAACTCAGGGTAACTCAAAGCAACAGGTTTTTGCATCTCCCATAGAGGGTTTGCCCAGGCTAAGGCTCTCTCAGAAAGCAAAGATAACATGAAAACCTCACTTTGCTTCTGTCCGTGGGAAACGCCTGGGGCAGCATCTCAAAGTATATTTCAACCTGGTTGAGAAACCCTCTGTATTGGACTGGATCGCCCCCAAATCGCTGGGGAACCACACATACCTCTTATAAAGGTAATACTTGAGGCAGGTGCCTGCACAGAGACTGGAGCAGCAGCAGGGACAGCATGCAACACAGGTTATACTGGAGCAGCCACAGTGGGAGATTCCAAGTGAGCCATGCGAGCATTTGTAACACCATGGCAAACTGATCCATGTGGTGATCCTGCTCATCCAATCGGAAAAAATATTACCAAGTGGATTGACTGCATCTTCTGAATTCATGGCCTTCGCCTACTGTCAGATTCCATGAATCAGACTGAGACAGAAGAAGTACAGTTAAATCACACTTGTTTATTAATAATAATAATAATAATAATAATAATAATAATAAAAAGGTAAACAGAGTAAACGTAGTCAAAACATAGCCAGAGTTCAGGAACCGGAATGGATAGTCAGACAAGCCAAAACATCAGGGAGCAAGAGATGAGCGTAGTAGAACAGCAGGCAGGATCTGGAGCCAGAAAGAATGCTAGCCAAGCAAGTCTTTTTAACAGAAACACAGGAGAGCGTCTCTAGCGATGTGACCAAGGGGAAGGCAGAGATCATCTGGGCTGGACGGATTAACCACTTCGCGTTCACGTTATAGACGAAAGACGTCTACAGCGCGGACGCCAAAAAATGACAACATTAAAAACCTCACCATGCCTCTTACTAAATACCTTGGAATGTCTACTTTAAAAAAAAAGGGGGGGGGGGGTATTTGTACTTTCCTGGCTTGTTCGGGTCGCAAGAAATGAGATAGGCCTCAGTACATCAAGTGTGATCCATTTTCTATGATTTGCACCACAGACTGTAGACTCTATAACTTTCACAAAGACAAAATAATATTCACTAATTTGGGTTATTTTTACCAAAGATATGTAGCGGTATAAATTGTGGCCAAAATACATGAAGAAAAATTTATAATTTGCAAAATTTTATCACAGAAACAAAGAAAAATGCTATTTTTTTTCAAAATTTTTGGTCTTTTTTTCATTTATAGCGCAACAAATAAAAAACCCAGAGGTGATCAAATACCACCAAAAGAAAACTCTATTTGTATGAAAAAAGGACAAAAAATGTATATGGGTACAGTATTACATGAGTAATTGTCATTCAAAGTGTGAGAGCACCAAAAGCTGAAAATTGGTCTGGGCAGGAGGGGGGTTTAAGGGCCCAGTAGGCAAGTGGTTAAGTAGGCAGGACTGATGAGCAGGATATCATCAATAGGTTAGTCACTGTGGAGAGAAAGGAGCTGGCAATTAGCCGACAGCTGAGTGGTCAGCTTTGAGAAAGAAGGGCTGAGCCCAGTCCTGACAGGGACTGATGCAAAGACATGCTATTCATTTGGAAAAGAGATATTGGGCCTGTGTTAGGGCCTGAACCCAAGACCTCGGCTTTGTCTGGCAGTTACTCTTCTCACTGAGCCACCTGAAATGCTAGACAGCTCCCTGCCTGATTGCTTAAACAACCCTGCCTTATATCTTGTTTCCCATCAACCTTGAACTCTCTGCTCTTCTATTAAATCTTCTGCTTTTATTGTTTTAACTTTTGATATTAAAACATTTTTTTCCTGCCAGTAAATACCTTATATAGTCTACTTCCTGTTTCTTGTCTGGAAAAAGCCTAGGCTAATCACATCATGCACAGCTCTCTCTCTCACTCACGTGAGATTTTGCCAGGAAGGGGGGGGGGGGTGAGTCATATGAGGGCCAATGAGAGCTGCAGAGCTGGAGGTGTGTCTCTGTTTGTCTGTGTAAATCCAGGAAGTGAACAGGTAGCAGCTTCAGCTGCCCACATTTAAAATGGATGCAGCCAGACTCAGTGGAGGGAGATTTCTGTAGCATATTTGGCAAGTACAGAATCACATTATATATAAGATAATATGCAAAGTGGTTGGAGGGAAGCTTCAGAATGGCAAAGATGTTTTTATTACAAATTATGTGAGCAGTCTGCAGTTCCGCTTTAAGCCGTGTCTCGGCACTTCCTTTTTGCCAGATGCAAAAAAAAGCCATGTGATGGGGGGGAGGAGGGGACAAAATAAGAACTATGTTGCCAAATCAAATCTAAAAACTTTTCTGGAGCAGGTTAGAAATAAAAAGACTGTGACTGGTTGCTAAGGTTAGCACAGACTGTTCTTCTAGTACACTTGCTTTAAATGTTCAAGCCTAACCTAATTTTCCCAACTGCCTCTATTGCCTGCCTGAACCTGCAAGGCATGGGGCTATTACCATCTGTGTACTATACAGGGGCAAATATTTATTGGTACAGCACTGAGTCAAGGCTGATGCCCGCATGGGCAAGAAACGGTATCATACAGTAGCTTTGAAAGTGTGTACCAGGAATCTGCTTTAAACCAAACATTCTGGGGAAAAGGCATTTCTTCTAAGTATATTATCTTGGAGGATTGCTCATTAAAAGCATTATCCAATTAACACTGGCACCACGTATAACACAGGGGAATTCCCAGCATGACCACTCTCTGCTGTGGCATCTTGAGCAGTTTCTTTAACTCAAACCAGGTCTGGGAGATTAGACTAAAGCTCTGCTAAGTGCTTTTATTTACTTGAACGGTTGGGTTACCTAGACTCACAATGGGATGGAGCTAAATGGCATCTGATGTGCAGCATAGGCAACTAAGTATAATAATGCATGACAGGTAAGCATAAGTGAATTAATCCAATGCATTTGGGCTGTTAGACATTGTGTGTGTGTATACATACACATATATATAGATACAGTATATACTATATGCAACAAGTGATAGGTCCCACCATTTTGATCATAGACCGAGTAAGAAAATACCTGATATTGTCAAAAGTATTGTACCGCCTTTACACGCATATTAAGTTTAATGGCATCCCAGTCTTAGTCCGTAGCGTTCAACATTGCGTCGGCCCACCCTCTGCAGCTATAAGAGCTTTAACTCTTCTAGGAAGTCTGTCCACAAAGTTTAGGAGTGTGCCTATGGGTATTTTTGTTCCATTCTGCGAGAAGCACATTTGTGAGGTCAGACACGGATGTTGGATGAGAAGGCCTGGCTCCCAGTCTCTGCTCTATTTCATCCCAAAAGGGTATTTCAGAACAGGAGGGTGGGGCTAGAGCAGAGGAGTGCCCCCCATTGAATATGCAGTTGGATATTCACTGTTATAATGGTATAATGGGCAAGAACTCATCAAATGTCAAGGATGCTTTGGGAAAAGACTTTAAAGCAAACCAATTATTGGAACTAATTGAGCATCAGGATGTTTAAAGTGGATGTTAACCCACTATTGTAAAAGCAAGCCACCCCCTCTGTTAAATAACATTATGTGTCCCTGTGCATGTGCTGTTTAAAAAAATTGCTGATCTGTACCTATATCAGAGCTCATCCCGGCACTCACGTGACTCGTCAGCTCTCTCCTCTGCCCAGCTGACAGTGGGCGGGGCTGAGCACTGCTACTGACATCAGCCAGGGAGGATGACAGGAGAAGAGAGAGCTGAGGAGTCACGTGAGTGCCGGGAGATGCTCTGATAAAGGTACAGATCTGCATTTTTTATACAACACAGGCACAGGGGTTATATAACAGAGGGGAGGGCATGCTTATACAATAGATATGAGAACAGCGGGAGGGGAGGATTGTGGAGTGGATGGAGCTAACAGACAGGGAGCAAGGAGGGAGAAGGACATAGGAGAGCAGAGAACAAGGCTGCGGATAACGGAGGCACGTAAACTGACAATGGTGTCAGGGCTCGGCAGCCATGATAAACCGTGGTCAGTTTACATGGGGGAGGGCATAGCCAGGCAGGATCAGCCAAGTATTTCAATATGCCCTAGGGCCCAACAGCCACGCTCCAGTACTGGGCTTCCACTTTGCCTTCCACAGTCTACAACCCTCTGTTCTCATTAGCTGGGGAGAAGCTGTGAGCCATTTCCTGAATGGAGAGGAGCACTGGGTAATAACAGCCCAGGATGGGGAAGTGTCTGTGCTGTGTGCTGGCAACATGGATTGGTAACCAAGCTCAGCAAGTTAAGAGGAGGAGAGTGCCGTCCTGTAGCCACAATGGGACCGATGTCACTGGTGAGATAAGACACCACTCAGTGTCTTCTAGTCACTAGCTGGGATTCTCTGTACCCACCCACCAGGGGATGTCTGCTTACCCCACTTCCCTGACAACTGGGGAAAAGACACGGGAGGTGACCTTGCCCCAACACCTGCCAACACTGACAGAGAAACCTTCATAAATTGCTAAAAAAAATCTAACACCTCCTGATGGGCCCCTGAGGGGCTGCAGGCTCCAGATTTCATGTCACATGGCTTTGCCACCCCCAGATCTAAGTTTTGCCCCTCCCCAGAGTCCCCTGACCACCCTGTCCTCCCTGGATGCTATGGCCGCTGCTGAGCTTCTTTCCCAGTACAGCACTCTATACTGCTCCTCCTCCGCAGGGCTGAAATCACATTCCTTTACAACACAGCCAGTCAGCCGTGATCTGCACAGGGTGTATCTGCCTACTGCAACTACACTGCTGTGCCGACCAGGGGATTTCACAGGTCAGAACGGCAACATAAAAGCCAAATACACCCTGTGAAGGTTGATAGACTGTGTTTAAAGGAATGTGATTTCGGCCCTGTGTATTGTGGGTGGGAAGAGCTGTTTACAGTGCTGGAATGGGAAAGGAGCGCTGCCAAATTACCTACCAGGGGTTACTGTCCTCTGATTCTCCAGCAGTGATCCCTGTCCTCTGATTCTCCAGAGGTGAACCCCGTCCTCCTGTGATGATCAGCAATATCAGAATCAATGACATCAATGCAGCTTTAGGGTCCCATTATAGGGTGACCTCAATCTAGGTGTTACTCAACATCCCAATGCTTATGGAATTTCCAACTCCCTCGACGAACCAACCCCTGGCCCAGACCCCTTTTGCTATACATACAGCGGGGAAAATATTTATTTAATCCTTTGCAGATTTTGTAAATTTGCTCACATAAAAAAATATAGACCCTTAATTTCTTTGTAAATGGGCAAAGTTACAAAATCTGCAAGGGATTACGATTTTTTTTTAAATGATAGAGTCAGAATATTAACCAAAAATCCAGAAAAAACACAGAAAACCAATGTTTTAAATTGAGTTGCAGTTCAGTGAGTAAAGAAAGTATTTCATCCCCAAGCAAAACATGACTTAGGTGTCTGTTTATCAAGCAGTGGAAAATATCCACTGCTTTATTCTCCGGCATTCACAGAGGAGATCGTTCTCCTCTGGATGACAGTTTATGAAGCTTTGTAGATCACTTCTCCTTTTGAGAACAGTAGAGAACAGGCCCTGATACTAGAATCTCATAGACATAGTGAGATTACAGTACCAGAAATTCACTGAAACACTCTGGTGTCCGTTTATTAAGCAGCGGTAAATTACCACTGCTGAGTACACGGACATTCTCAGAGGAGACCCTACCTCATGCTAATAAAATAATTAGTCCCCCTACACAAAACACACACACACACATGTATATATTATATATACATACACACATAAACATGGCAGGGGGACATGTTTACTGTCTTGGGGGGTCTGATCGAGGTAGAAGGAAGTCAATAATCTTCCTCCTTCTTCCTCAGTTCCCCCCGGGATTCTCTCTTCTCACCCTGATTCACCACCTCTGAGCTGGTGAGTCACCACCACTGATTCACCACCTCTGAGCTGCTGAGTCACCACCTTTGATTCACCACCTCTGAGCTGGTGAGTCACCCCCTCTGATTCACCACCTCTGAGCTGGTGAGTCACCACCACTGATTCACCACCTCTGAGCTGGTGAGTCACCCCCTCTGATTCACCACCTCTGAGCTGGTGAGTCACCACCACTGATTCACCACCTCTGAGCTGCTGAGTCACCACCTTTGATTCACCACCTCTGAGTTGGTGAGTCACCCCCTCTGATTCACCACCTCTGAGCTGATGAGTCACTACCACTGATTCACCACCTCTGAGTTGGTGAGTCACCACCTTTGATTCACCACCTCTGAGCTGGTGAGTCCCCACCTCTGATTCACCACCTCTGAGCTGGGGAGTTACCACCTCTGATTCATCACCTCTGAGCAGGTTTGCACACATCTCAGGAGGGATTTTGGTCCACTCTTCTTTACAGATCTTCTCTAAATCCATAAGTGTAACTAAACCTATGAATGTAACAATAATGCATCTTCAGCCCCGCAGTACACACAACCTATAAATGTGTTTTTTTCATTAAAATAAAATCGCTATATACCTTTTCTTTACCCTTTTCGGTATACATCGGTTACATGATATATAGAAGTCACTTTTTGCTTGGGGATTAAATACTTATTTTACTCACTGAACTGCAACTCAATTTATAACATATGTATCTTGTGTTTTTTCTGGAGTTTTGGTTGATACTCTTTCTTTATCATTTTTCCTTTCGCTGCCAGTCCCTGTGCTCCATTTTTACCCTCAGGTGGCAACCATTTTTGCAATTTTTCCTTTGCTTTTTTATTTTTCACTTATAGCTTTCAAAGTTTGTAAAAGACCCCCCAAACATTTTCTGAAAGCACATGACCAGTAGAATAAAAAGAAGGTGCTACTGATTTCTAAGGTCCCACGGTATTTTAGCAAATGTTTATCAAAACAATATTTTTACAAAATATCCACTAAAATCATGATTAGCAGATAAATACACAGCACATTTTACAAAATTCCTACTAAATATAAAAGCTTAACCTGTATTGAGTTAATAAATAACAAATGTTTATATTTAATTATATATTTATATGTAAATATCCAAATTTCTCTACAAATCTGAAGGTTTTCATTTTTCCCTTACAGCTTTCAGAATTTGTGAAAGACCCCCAAAACCATATATTATTTTCTGAAAGGATATGACCTCTAGATAAAAAAAGATGACCCCTAGATAAAAAAGAAGGTGCTACTGATTTTTTAGACCCCTGCGGTATTTGTGCAAATGTTTATCAAACCAATATATTCCCAAAGAATACACTAAAACCATTAATAGCAGATAAAAACACAGCTAATTTTACAAAATTCCAGCTAAATCCCAACTAAATATAAAAGCTTAACCACTTGAGATCCACGCTATAGCCGAATGACGGCTACAGTGCGGATCTCCTTTTCCGGGACTACGTCCTCTGTGATCGGCGAGTCTATGAGACTCGCCTGATCACCGATCCGTGCAAGTTGTCGATCCCGACCCCTTATCACATGATCAGCTGTCAGCCAATGACAGCTGATCATGTGATAGAACGGAGCCGGTAATCGGCTATTATTCCTCCTCGCGCTGACAGCGCGAGGAGAAAAAAAAAAAGCCGATCACCGGCGGCTGTGATCGGGACATCAGTCCTGATCACGGCCAGCCCTGCCAGTGCCCACCTGCCCCCTGCCAGTGCCCACCTGCCCCCTGCTTTGCCTGCCTAAATAAAAAATGTGCCCCCCCTGTCAGTGCCACCCAGCAGTGCCCACAGTGCCACCCAGCAGTGCCCACAGTGCCACCCAGCAGTGCCCACAGTCTGCCTCAACAAAGGTGCTGCACCCTAGTGCCACATATCCGTGCCCAGCAGTGCCGCCCATCAGTGCCCATCAGTGCCCAGCAGTGCCGCCCATCAGTGCCACCTATCAGAGCCACCTATCAGTGCCACCTATCAGTGCCGATCAGTCCCATCTATCAGTGGTACCTATCAGTGCCCCTTAGTGCCACCCATCCGTGCCACCCATCTGTGCCACCCATCCGTGCCATCTTATCTGTGCCCGTCTTTGCCCATCAGTGCCGCCTTATCTGTGCCCATCGGTGCCGCCTTATCTGTGCCTATTAGTGCCGCCTTAACTATGCCTATCAGTGCCCACCAGTGCAGCCTATCAGTGCCCACCAATGCAGCCTATCAGTGCCCACCAGTGCAGCCTATCAGTGCCCACCAGTGCAGCCTATCAGTGCCGCCTCATCAGCGCACTTCAATGAAGGAGAAAAATGACCTGTTTGCAAAATTTTATTAAACTATTAAACATGATTTTTTTTTTTTGCATCTTTTTTTGTTTGTTTAGCAAAAAATAAAACTCCCAGCTGTGATTAAATACCACCAAAAGAAAGCTCTATTTGTGGGAAAAAAATGATAAAAATTTCATTTGGGTACAGTGTTGTATGACCGCGCAATTGTCATTCAAAGTGCATCAGCGCTGAAAGCTGAAAATTGGTCTGGGACTGAGGGGGGTTTAAGTGCCCAGTAAGCAAGTGGTTAACCTGTATGGCGTTAATAAATAACAAAAAAAATTAAATTTTTAGGCTCCATGCACACTGAAGCTCAAAAAAGCTATTTCTGGACGCCAGATTGCTGGCAGAAAACGCTGGTTGAAAAACCTGCTTTTAACAGCGTTTTATACTAGCGTTAATGAGCGTTAATGAGCG
The DNA here is from genome assembly GCF_037356315.1 of Lithobates pipiens. Classification (NCBI taxonomy): domain Eukaryota; kingdom Metazoa; phylum Chordata; class Amphibia; order Anura; family Ranidae; genus Lithobates; species Lithobates pipiens. The sequence goes on along the minus strand of NW_027507758.1, from coordinate 472,175,832 downwards.
TTTTACAGCGTTAGCGTTAATGGGCGTTTTTTATAAAAATACACAGAGGACACTCCAAAAATCCCACAATGCATTGAAAAATAGAATGCCGAACACTAATGAACGAGCGTTAATGAGCGTTTGTCGTTTTTTGCCGCTGAAAAACGGCACTTTGAACGCGAATTTCTGGCGTTCAGAAAAAAGCCCATAAACTCCACTGCTCATTAAAGCTGAAAAACGTCCATGTGTGCATGGACACATAGGCTAACATAGAGTGGAGTTTATGGGCTTTTACAAAAAACGCCCAAACTCCAATAAACTGCAGTTTATCAGCTTCAGTGTGCATGGAGCCTTACAGTGCGCCTTTTTTCAAAATGGTCAAAATAAAATGTTCACAAAGATGTAAATATCCAATTTTCTCTAACATTCTGAAGGTTTTCATTTTTCCCTTACAGCTTAACTTGTATGGAGTTAATAAATAACAAATATTTGTACATTTTAAATTGCTCCTTTTTGAAAAATGGTGAAAAATCGAACGTACCCAAAAATTTCTCTGAATCTGGAGGTTTTCATTTTTCAGTTACAGCTTTCAGAATGTGTCAAAGACCCCAGCGTGATATTTGCGCAAATGTTTATCAAATCAGTATTTTCACTAAAAATACACTAAAATCATTAATAGTGTACATAAACACAACATAACAAAATTCCTGCTAAATTGCTACTAAAGCGTCGTTCACATATGGCATACTAAAGTGTACGCCCATGGAGGGCCATGTTTACCCGCACAGGGATGCACAGGTTTTTCGTGCATCCCCGTACAGGCAGTCCCATTTATGTCAATTGGGATGCAACAGTTGCACAGGCATAGATGCTGCTCCCAATCTGAAATCCACGTGGGTGTGTGTGTACATGACCCTGGACGCAGGCAGTGTGAGCTCAGGGACATGCATGCGGACCTAAATGGATGTAAAATTGGGAGCAACGGCTCTGTTGGTGCAGTTGCTGCATCCCATCACAGAGATGCATGGAACACCTGTGCATCCCCGTAAAAGGTACGCTGTGTATGCCCTGTATGAATAAGAAGACCTTAGGCCCCTTTCACACAAGCACATCGATTGGGTTTGCCTGTCCGTTTTTTTTAGGCAGGCCCAATTGGACTTACTATTGTTCTCTATGGAGAGGTTGATGTAAATGGACATGCGTCCGTTTGCACACGCTTGCATCTGATCCAGTCCAGTCTGCTAAAAACAGAAGAATGGGAATTCCATTCCTCATCCATCTAGCAGATCGGATCGGATGGTATCGAATGGAAATGGACAGAGACAGAGAGAGGGACTGAAGATAGTCCCTTTCTCTGTAGCACTTTACATGAATAGAGATTCCATTCAATTATGAAATGGCAGTCTGATACATTGTAACACTCATGGTTACAATGATCAGCTATCAGTGGATATAGCAGCGATCAATGCCTAGCTCTTTTGTATAGGGGGGGGGGGGGGGGTTGGTATACGCATGTATAGCAAGCCCCTCCATGCCACAACTTCACCCCCACCCGCATCGCTCCCCCCTCCTTGCTCTCCATGCTGACAGATCCGCTGATCAGAGTTATAGAATTGTTCAGCAGAGACTGCTTAACAATTCTGATACAATAATACCTCAGATTGCGAGTATAGGGGTTATCGAGCGTTTCACAATACGAGCCATTACTTTAAAAAAATCCTGACTCGGTTTGTGAGTGTTGTCTCGCAAAAACAAGCAGGATTCAAGCCTCTGCGGTGTGCAGTACCAGAGGTAGGAGGGCGCTGGTGACACTCGGAGCATCTCGGATGCACTCGGGGAAACTTGCTTTGATAGGAGAGTGGTTTGGATTACAAGCATTCTCCTAGAACGGATTATGCTCATTATCCAAGGTTCCACTGTATAATCATATGTTCATTAAAGTGAGCGTAAGCTTATAAGAGAGGGATATATGAGGTCCGTACTGCATACGGACTTGGCCACCTGCAGGGGCTTTTTTTAGGTCTGTACAGCGTACATATCTGGCAGTGAAAAGCTTAAAATGCCCCTATTTGTAAGTGAGCAAACTTGCAAAATCTGCAGGGGATCAAATAATTTGTTTCCCCACTGTATATATATATATATATATATATATATATATATATATGTGTGTGTGTGTTTGTGTGTGTGTGTGTGTGTGTGTTTACTGTACTGTATATACTGTATATATTCCCACAACAGGAAGCACCACAGCCAAAACAACAGGCAAAAACTTGAGTCACTGGACATTAACTCACTAGTAAAGATCACAATTAACATATTAGAGTGATAGTAAAATTTCGTAAAAAAAAAATAACAAACATGTTATATTTACCTGCTCTGTGTAATGGTTTTGCACAGAGCAGCCTTGATCCTCCGCTTCTCGGGTCCCTCTTCACTGCTCCTGGCCCCTCCCTGCAGTTGAGTGCCCCCACAGCCAGCAGCTTGCTATGGGGGCACCCAAGCCGAGCTGCAGCTCCGTGTGTCCATTCAGACATGGAGCCCTGACCCAGCCCCACCCCCTCTCTCCCCTAATTGGCTAACTGACTTTGATTGACAGCAGCGGGAGCCAATGGCGCCACTTCTGTGTCTTAGCCAATCAATAGGAGAGTCCCGGGTGGCTAAGACACTTGTGGACATCGCTGGAGAGAGATAGGGCTCAGGCAAATCATTAGGGGGTGCTGTGGAGTCTGCTACACACCCAAGGTTTTTATCTTAATGCATAAAATGCATTAAAGTGGTTATAAACCCTCCAGGTTTATCACCTTAATCCATTCTATGGATTAAGGTGAAAAACCTCCTGTGATGCAACAGCTCCCCACAGCCCCCCTTTTACTTACCTGAACCCAGTCTTTCCGCAAGGGGGACGAGCACACCAACTCCAGTCGGTGTCTCGGTTCCTGATTGGATAGATTGATAGCAGCGCAGCTATTGGCTCCTGCTGCTGTCAATCAAATCCAATGATGGGGGGGCCCCGAGTCCTGCTGTCTGTGTCAATGGACGCAGCAGCAGGACGCGGGAGCACGCCCGCACGAATGCCCCAGGGGAGAGCGGCTCTCCAACGGGGCACTTGAGAAGAGTAGGAGCCAAGAGTGCCACTGAGGGTCCCCAAAAGAGGAGCATCGGGGCCACTCTGTGCAAAACCAACTGCACAGAGGAGTTAAGTATGACATGTTTTTTTTAAAACAAGCCTTTACATGTCCTTTAAAAAAAATCTTTCTGCCTTTACAACTCCTTTAGACTCCTGTCTCTATGGGTTCAAGGCTAACAAGAGAATATTCAATATCAAAACATGGGGATATTCAAAAATCTATCTCCATCCACCTACACATCCATAGAACCAGGTCCACAAATTTTTTTTTTTTATAACTTAAAAAAAAATAGGAGTAATCTTTACAATAATATAGCCTGCCACTCCATGCAGTATGGGCTTGTATCTTCTTGGCTATAAGGCCACAAACAGGCGTGCTCCCTTCTATACTAATATTATTGCACATGTTCTTCAGCAACAGCATTTTTTTTAAAAGGGCCCTAAAAAAAAAAAAATTAATTCTTTTTTATTTTGCCTGTACCATGAAGTATCTCTGATTGTAACCATTCCATGGTCAGGAGAGCAATTAGAAATACCTAAAAAACTGCAATGAAGACCCATGAAGACCCATGAAGACCCATGAAGACCCATGAAGACCCATGCGTCCACATCATGACTTTGGGTAATGACATTTTTGTGATCAAGTTTTTGGCTTATGCCGGGTCATTTGCTGTCCCTGTGGATAACCATGGTTATGTAGCATGCAAAGATGTAGTAAAAATCGACTGAAACAGAAAACTGCTTTGGGGAGAAGGTAGAGGTATTTTACAATTATTGTGTTCCTCTAATATTGTAAAGACTTCAAATGCCTCAGTGTAGTGTTCTGTAAAAGTTAGGATATAGGTCATATACAGGACACAGGAGTTTTGGACATCCCATTTGGAGGTGTTTGGTTGCAGCCTGAGTCATGAGTGTCACATGGAGAATTTCTATCCTAAGCCAGTTAAGCAATAGACCCTTTTATCTGAGGAGCTGAAAACCTCTCTCAGTCCACTGATGACGTAAGAATAGCTTGGAGCACAGGGATGATATGGATTAAACATAGCAAGATCTGCCAGCCACCTGCCATCCGAACCAGGTTCCCTGATAGAGGTCCACATTAACTCTCTATAGACATACATACTGCATAATAAAACATTTAACTTAAAGGAGAACTCTTCTAAGAATTATTTGTCAATAAAATGGCCTCATGCCATAACCCTTTTATATTTTAGCATATTTCAAAAAGTTCTGGCTTACTTCTACTGTCCAGGTTTTAAGAAGACGTAGAAATTATAGGATATTTCAAAACTGGCATTCCTTGCTTCTTACAGTAAAATATGGGTTGTAGGTTGAGCAGATTGAAACAAACTTATCCGTTTTTTTTTTCCTTGCAAGTGATTGGGTACTCTTTGCAATGTGAAATTTTACCACGTTCACTAGGCTAAGACCCCTTTCACACTGGGGCGTTTTTCAGGTGTGTTTCAGGCGTTTTTCAGGCGCTTTAGCGTTAAAAAAAGTGCCTGAAAGAAGCCTCATCTGCAATCCCAATGTGAAAGCCCGAGTGCTTTCACACTGAGACCCCTTTCACATCTGGGTGGTTTCCGAGCACAATACTCTGCGCTCCGAGCCCACCTTATTTGAAGCTTATTAGAACCTATGGCTCTAATCAGGTGCGTCAAAAAAACAAAACACCCCCTTGCTGTAATTCAGACACTGGCAGTGAAGGGGTTGACCACTAGGTGGCAGAGTAGGGGTTAAGTGTGTCCTGGGGAGTGTTTCTAACTGTGGGGGGGCGTAGCTAAGTGTGACACGTCACTGATCTCTGCTCCTGATCACAGGGAGCAGAGATCAGTGACACCGCCACTAGGCAGAACAAGGAGATGCTTGTTTACACTAGCATCTCCCCATTCTTTCTCTCCGTGAGGCAATCGTGGGTATCCCCGCAGCGTTTGAGTCCACGGGACCTGCGACCCGACCCATGGAGCTTGCCGTGGCCGTGTGCCCTTAGGCCGCCTCTTATAGGGCCACGTACAGGTACGTAAATTTGCCTGTACGAGCCCTTCTGCCGACGTATATTGGCATGAGGTGGTCGGCAATCGGTTAAAGGGCCCCAACGATAGCCAGCAGGAGAAGAACTGAAAGAACTGCCCTTCCCTTAATAATTATTCTGAAAGCCCCCTTTATTCCCCTGCACCTTCCGGTACCATCTACTTTTCCTTTGGACAGTGCATACGCAGTCTGTCTCTGACTAGCATCGCCGCCATAAATGTGCTCTGGTAGCATAGTTCCAGTACTTGGTAGGTTAAACTTTACTACTGCTCACTGCTGTACTTGAGGTGGCTTTACTATTGTTTATGCTGATCTGGATGTCAAATGTCATCTTATACCTAGTCCCTACCGTTAATCACTTTGTATGGCAAATTGTGTTATTACCATTGTTAATCCAATTAACCACTTTCAGACCGGACCATTTTGCTGGCTTAAAACCAGACCACTTTTTGCAATTCGGCATTGCGTCGCTTTAACTGACAATTGCGCGGTCGTGCAACGTGGCTCCCAAACAAAATTGACATCCTTTTTTTCCCACAAATAGAGCTTTCTTTTGGTGGTATTTGATCACCCCTGCATTTTTTATTTTTTGCGCTATAAACTAAAATAGAGCAACAATTTTGAAAAAAACGCATTGTTTTTTACTTTTTGTTATAATAAATATCCCCCAAAAATATATAAAAAAACATTTTTTTCCTTCAGTTTAGGCTGATATGTATTCTTCTACATATTTTTGGTAAAAAAAAAATCGCAATAAGTGATTATTGATTGGTTTGCGCAAAAGTTATAGTGTTTACAAAATAGGGGATAGTTTTATGGCATTTTTGTTAATAATTTTTTTTTTTACTAGTAATGGCGGCGATCAGCAATTTTTATTGTGACTGCGACATTATGGCGGACACATCGGACATTTTTGACACATTTTTGGGACCATTGTCATTTATACAGCAATCACTGCTATACAAATGCAGTAATTCCTGTGTAAATGACACTGGTAGTGAAGGGGTTAACCAGTGGGCGGCAGTGTAGGGGGTTAAGTGTTCCTAGGGGTGTGTTACTAACTGTGGGGGGCTGGGCTTTGTTTTAGTGAACACTGATCTCTGCTCCAATCATATGGAGCAGAGATCAGTGTCACTTGTTGCTAGGCAGAAAGGGGAGATGCTGTTTACAACTGCATCTCCTCGTTCAGCTGCCCCGTGAGACGATCATGGTTATCCCCACGGCGATCGAGCCCGCAGGACCCGTGACTGGACTCACGGGGGTCCTGACCGACACGCGAGCACGCCGCTAGTGGAGCGCTCACAATGGCAGGGCGGCATTTAAAACTGGACATACCTGTATGCCAATATGCCTGCCCGTGCCATTCTGCTGACGTACATCGGCGTGCGCCGGTCGGGAAGTGGTTAATGCTTGCCTATTTACCATATTGGATGATGATATATTATGTTTACTCTTAGTACTTAGTTTGGTGCCTGTTTTCTTTGACATAGCACTACTAATGGGTAAACTAGGTATTATTTTCATTTATTTTTGTGATATTGTAATTTTGTACACTCAATCTGCTGTGTCAGGGGGGCTGAGGTTCTAGAGAAGTTTGAGACAAAGAACAGAGGACCCATGCTATCTAACGGCTCCTACAGGGGTTGTGCTATATCAGTATGAGAGAGGAAGTGAAAAAAAAATCTCTCAGTGGAACACAGATTGCAAAAAATGGACAGAGGTTATAACCCTTCCTTACTATATCTAAAAACAAAACAAAAAAAAAAAGTTTTGCCCTTAGTTCTACTTCAAAGTAATTTAAACTGTTGGTTTACATGTCTTAGCCCTTGTACACACGGTCGGAGAATCCGTCGGAATGTGTCCTATCGGACAGTGTTGTTGGATAATCCGACAGTGTGTGGTATGCATCGGACTAATTCCGTCGGAATATTCGTCGGACCAAATTTTGCAACATGTTGGAAATATTTTCCGACAAACTGGTCCGATCGGACATACTCCGATCATGTGTAGAGAATTTTGATCGGACAAAGTGCCACGCATGCTCAAATCAAATTCCTACACCAAAGCTATTGGCTACTAGCATGAACGTAGTCCCATCGAAACGAAATAACGTCATCACGTTCTGAATGATCGGATTTTCCGACAACTTGGTCCGACCGTGTGTATGTAACAGTTTCGGACACAATCCGTTGGACAAAATCCGTCGGACAAAATCCAACGGATTTGGTTGGCAGAATGCCCGACCGTGTGTACAAGGGCTTAGAGATTGTGATAGATCCTAATAGTACAACTATTTCCATATTCGGTAGATTTGAAGTAGGGTATTCATATTTGTATTTTTAATAGTAAAACATCTCCCACTTTTATTAATAAAAATGTAGTCTGAGTAAAACAACAAATAGAAAGCTTAAATAATCTTTATCTCCCCTGCACAATCTAGCCAGGTGAGTGATACTTTGCCAGCCGATCGTGTGAGTGAAAAGAGTAGGGAAAAATTGGTTTCAGCAGATTAGTCGAGACAGACAGACAGATTCACAAAGAGATAAAGTAACTGTATGTATCTTATATGTCAGTATGTGGATAGCTTGATTAAACTGGTGTACCAGTATTATACCAAGGAGTAAAATTAAAGATAACATATCTCACATTAAACAATGTTAAATCATGTAGGTAGTGGAACGGCACAGAATTAAAACACGCACACATAAAAGATTTATACATATCTTGCAATTCAACCATGTCTAGTGACAGCTAAACAAGCCAAGATGAATGTTTCCCTATGCGTGCCTTTGAGGGCCCACTTCTAGTCCTCAATATACGTAAGCAAGGCTATTATTACGTATATGGTATATGCATTCACATGTGTATTTTTGTATGGACCCACAGAGCTGTGTATCACGGTAGCATAATGGTTATGGTCAGTGTTTTGTAACCATGGTGGATTTTTTTTTTTCTAGCATTCCTGAAGCCCACAATGAAAAGATAACTGGCTATATACATTGCTATGGTACCCTTGCATGTGCAGATGATCTTCATTCAATACTGTGCCTGTGTATGGGCTACTGGGTGATCTCCACGTACTGTACATATATAAAAAAAACAGGATGTTCTTTTTAGGGCCATTTTTGCATATGCAGTTTTAACAAACAGGCCAAATGATCAGATACAAAGTAATAATCCAAAATAGATTATGAAAGCTGCATAAACATGACTCTTCACAGCAATGTTTTTGTGGCTCAATCGGGTTAACACGTGACTGCATAAGATAGTCTTTACAAGAAGACTCTATAGCAACTGAGAGTCTAGCTGAGACTCACTACTTTATTAAAATAGTTCCAACACCAAAAAACAACTACTTGCAATTATCTTCATAAACAGAGTTCCTTTCAGTGACATGCAGGGTACTGATTACACAGGCAAAAGAGTCATCCAACTAAAGTGCTCTGGTAGGGACTTCCTACTGTAGATGGGTCTTCTAGAGCAGTGGTCATCAACCCTGTCCTCAGGGCCCACTAAGGCTGGATTCACACCTATGCATTTTTTGTGCTTTTTGCATTTTGCAGATTTGCACTACAGAACGTGTTCCATAGGAAACCATATTAAATGAACTGCAGTGCAAATCTGCAAAATGCACAAAAAATGCATAGATGTGAATCAGGCCTAATAGGCCAGGTTTGCAAGATAACTGAAATATATCACAGGTGATATCATTTGCTGTTCAGTGATTGCAGTATTCTAGTCTGCATCTCCCCAAGGTAATACATACAATCTGGCCTGATAGTGGGCCCTGAGGACAGGGTTGATGACCACTGTTCTAGAGCAGTGGTTCTCAACCTCAGTCCCCAAGTACCCCCAAAGGGCCATGTGTTGGCAACTTAAGATAGCTCTTATCAATTCCATGTCATTGATAGTGATTTAAAACAGTTGTGGAAAGTAAAGGAAAACCTGAAACACTTTGTAAGTGTAACTCTTTGGGGGTTGTTTAATAAATGTAAAAAACAGAGAAACACTATGGTAGTTGTGTCTGTTGTTCCATGTTACAAAACTTCATTGATTAAAGTGGTTGTAAAACCTCCCCCACAACTTTGTCCCATGTAAATCAGCATAAAAATCCATAATGAACACTGCTTGTAGATATCTCCTTACTTGCTTAGTATTGTTGTAATCCTTTTTGTTCTTTAGAAAAACATCACTGAGCATGCCCAGATCTCCCCTGATTTACGGCACACTCTCTATGTCTTATCTATCTGCTATCAGGACCTCCTAAGGCACACCATTGAACTCCCAGGAGGCTGCTAATCACTCAGAGCTTCCTCCTACACACATTGTGACCATGTGACATGACATACAGTGTAAACCAGGGAATGGGACAGCAGTACTGCAGTCTTATCAGCTAAAGCTGATAGGATTCATACAGACAAACACTAGGTAATCAGCACAAGTAAATACTATGAAATAAAACAAGTCAGCTATGGACGGGGAAGCAGGGTTCCATAGAAACGTTGGATTGAGAAGGAGGCTTGGTTAACAGTACAGGAAGTGCTCAATGTAAGGGTGGAAATACACTCCACTGTGGGCTCAGAAAACAATACTGAAGATGGTGCTGCCTAACCCCTGGAAACAAGTTTTTTAAAGTTTCTTTAAACAGTAAGTAATATGCAATTTGGGCTGGATTACAGTAGCTATACTTTGATAATTACTTATTATAATAGACTAAATGAAAAAAAGCATCAGAGTGGGAGAGTTTACTTCCTCTTTAAGGCCCCTTTCACACTGGGGCAGTTTTCAGGCGTTACAGCGCTAAAAATAGCGCCTGTGTAGCGCCTGAAAAAAACTGGCCCCTTTCACTCCAGTGTGAAAGCCAGAGGACAGTGAAACAGCGCTGGCAGGACAGTGAAAAAAGTCCTGCTAGCCGCATCTTTGGAGCGGTGAAGGAGCGGTGTATTCACCGCTCCTACCCATTGAAATCAATGGGACAGCGCGGCAATACCGCCGGCAAAGCGCCGCTGGTGTGGCGTTTTGCGGGCGGTTTTAACCCTTTTTCGGCTGCTAGCGGGGGTTAAAACCACCCCGCTAGCGCCCACAGACCGCCGCTAAAACGACGGTAAAGCGCCGCTAAAAATAGCGGCGCTTTACCGCCGATGCCCGCACCACCCCAGTGTGAAAGGGGCCTGAAGCAGAGTTGAACCTGAATGAGAGAGTGAAGGAGGGTGTTCCCTGGAATCAGCTGTAGTGAAGCCACCAGTGTGAACGGGCAGCCTAAGGACTGGAGCATAAGATTCTTACCACCAATAAGCCGAGAAGTAGAAAGAATGAGGTGGATTTGAATGCAACATTTTTCCTATGAGTTTTTAACTCATTCTTGAGGTGAGCGAGCATTTTGGCTGGTGATGGTGTGCACATAGCATTATATTCAAGAGAGAGAGGATCTGCACAGTGGTGTTTCTGTTTACAACACATTTTAAGAGAACATTTTTTTCGAAAATACAGGAGTTGTTTTTTTCGCTATTATTTTTATTATTTTTTTAATTTTTTGAGTGGTCACACAAGGACTGACTAGAGTGTGAGATGATCACTATTAATAAGCATTGTACACTTTATATTTGTATGCATATTTTAGAGTTGATTTCATAGCGCTGCACTATTTAACAATTATTATAGTCTATATTTGTTGTGGTGATTCATTGAGAGTGTCACAGCAGCTGTGGAACTATTGTAATTCATTATTACTATTCACTTTACATTTTGACTTATGTTAGTATTTGGCGCTGATTGCTTTTTTCACAGTTGAAAACATGGCCCATTGCGGGAACTTGAGGACTGAGGTTAAGAGCCACTGTTCTAGAGAAGCAGCTTGCTATTAAAGCAGAGGTCCACCCTAAAATAAAAAAGCACATTAATATTCTCAAAAAAAATATTAAAAAAATAAAACATTTTTACTTACCAGAAACCCCTGTTTCTAGGCAGTCTTCCTAATCTGCCTCTTCCTATTTTGCAGTGCTGTTCCTTTAATTCTTCCTCTTTGACGAGCTGCCCCGTTGTATTCTGGGACATGTGTGTGTCCCAGAAATCAACAGGGCCATTCACAAAGCGCTGTGTGACTCGCACATGTGCAGTAGGAAATGGGCAGTAAAGCCGCAAGGCTCCACCGCCTGTTTCCCTTCATTAAGATGGCGGCGTCGGCACCCGATCCAATGGACAGATCGGCCTCAGGGGGTTGGCATCGCAGGCTCCCTGGACAGCTAAGTGTCCTTATTAAAATTCAGCAGCTACAGTGTTTGTAGCTGCTGCCTTTAAAAAAAAATTGCGGCTAGAACACTACTTTAAGCTCCCGCCTGGCTGCCCACGTGTTTGTCCTGACAGTGGAGGGACTCTCACCTGGCTACAGATGGCTTGCCCAGCTACCTCTACCCCATCAGATGTGGCCTGAGTTCCTGAGGAAGAAAATCATTGAACCTGATCTTCCCCAGGCATACCTAGAAGTTGTGGGAAATTTAGTAAAAGAGGCCTGTGTCTGCATTCAAGCAGGGTGAGTAAATGGGCACTCCACTACACTGGTCATTCAAACAAAAAAAACATTATATTGACTGCAATTCCAGACTGTAACAGCGGTAACACTGATAATTTCAGTAGGTTGGTCTGCTTACGGTTGAAATCACATTAGGGTAAGTTCTTAAAGTTGACACACAAGGATAGGGAAATATTTTTTTTTTTAAAGTGACAGTTATTTTTAGCTGAGACAATGAGATTTGAAAAGCATTCACAGCCTGTAACTAAAATAAATATTCTTATTTTTGTGGTAAAACGATAAATTCATCCTATAGTGTTCCACTTCTGTTTGGACTTCAAGACTCAGTGTGGACTTTTTGGCTTAAGTCATAGTCAATACCACCTGGCTCAGCCAGCATTATATTTTTTTTGATGAAACCAGCATCTGTCCAGACATAATTTGCCTTAAAAAACCCTGGCACCTGTTCCTCTAATTGGGGGCTTCAAATTCCTTTCCCAGTGTGCAGGAAACAGTCAAAATATTGTGTTGGGCACCTGGCTTCTAGGTTCCTGAGGTCCTGTTGTCAGCCAAGCATGACATTATCTGTCCATACTTTGAAAACCTGATTATCACCTCAGTTGTCTCTTCTGTGGTCTGATCTATTCCCAAGCAAAGCAGTGATCTGAGGGTTCTTATCAAAATCTGCAGTTCTAAAAATAAGATTCCCTCAATGTTGGTAATTTTCCTGAAACCAGTGGTCTCAGCATTAGTAGTTTCATGTAGTAGGTATCTACAGAAGTTTCATGTGAACATTTGATTCAGAAAGACCTGCTGCATCCATGTGGGCTTCCAGGTGTTGTAGTATATAGACAAGGCTTCCCTATTGCTACTATTGTGCTTGTCTAGCTCTAGTCTGATTCTGAAGAGAACTCACAGATGACATGATTGCGTCTCTGAGGCCTTGTCTTCAGCTGTAGCCAAACACAGTAAATATTATTCCAATTTCATCTATGTTCAAAGATTTTAGCTACTTGGCGCTAGAGTCAGTAGGGTAGCTTCTACCCATGTATTGCTGACCTATTTCCACACTTGCCAGTAGCTCCAGTTCTACACCTATGCCTATCTATGCCAGGTAATTTGGATGAACCAGATGAAATTTGCTTTGTGAGTGTTCCTGCCATCACTTGTCTGCCCAACATCCTTGGATAAAAATCAATGGAGCCTGAAGGCTGAACAAAAGAAAAAAAAATCTATCCATCAATAATCAGCTTTTGTTGATTTGAATTTCCTGGCCTGGTCTTTTGATCCAGCTCACTAATTTTCTGATAGTCTTGGGTGGATTCTTTACAGCCTATATCGACCCTTATAAGTTTGCTGTAACTTTATCAGCATAGTATGTTCTTTCAGTTGTGTCTCGCTCGTCCTCCAAGAGTTATTTTGATTCATGATCAAGGGTTTACGGCTGTATTGTTTTCTCCTTTTCTTTGAAACTTCAATAAAAATATTGAAACAGAATTTCCTGGCCTGATAAGACCCAATATCACAGCTAACCAAAAATATATTGTCTAATCTAACCCAATATCATAAAAAGTATTCCTACAATTTTTTCAGACTCTTTAAGAAACGTATCAGTGTTCCATTTCTGATGTCACTACAGCATGTGACAAAAGCAGCTTTATTTTTCTTTACGCATTAAAAATCGAGGCTTGGCCTGAAGATACCTAATTTTGATTGCTCACCATAGAGATATCTGCCAGGGTTGGGGAGGGCTAGGAAATGTAAGATCTGGCAAAAATCTGCAAACGTCACTTCTGTATATAAGCATCTTAAAGTGGAAGTCCATGCAAAATCTAAAATCCCTGCATCTATAGACATCAGGGATCTAACACTAACTGCTCTATCCTTGTAAAGAAAAAACGAGTACGGTATACATACCTTTTTGGAAGCTGATCTCATCCGCTTCCAACCGGATCCCATGCTGAGCTGTCAGCCGCGGGTTCTCTGTGTAGGCGGGTGCAGAGGAGACAGAGGACAACTGAAGCCCCATAGTAACTCTGTGGGTGACATCACTTCCTATTCATTTCACAGCCGTTGTCGTCCATGTTTTCTCCTGAGCTTCTGGCACTGGAGATTGGGTCAGAGTGGGTCAGATTAGCTTCCAAAAAGGTATGTATACTCATCTATTCTTTACAGGGATAAATATTTATATTACAAATATTTGTACTAAAAGTTAGAAAAATTGTTTGAGCATTTGATAATACAATTATGGACTCAACAATTTTTATATGAAAACCTTGAAAATTTTAATTTGATTGTCATGCGAGTGTTTAGAATTCTCTTTTCAATTATCATAATAAGTATACAGTCAGGTTTAGTATATGGTCTCAATCAGACACATGGAAACTTAAAGAGAATTTCCTTTGCTGTGTGTCATTTTAGTTATTCCATGGTGCTCTGGGAATCATTGGCATGTATCAAATGTTTGTTAAACACTATATATACTGCAATGCCACTTCAACATATGGAGAAAACATAGAGCTATTGTTTTTGTCAACAGGAGAAAGAAAAGACAGTTCGTACATGTTCCAAGTAGTTATAGGTTCTTCTACTTTCAAAAATTTTAGTTACCCTTCTATTCAAGGAAAAGGAACATGTTCCTTACCTGCACTGTGTATGATAACCATGGTGACTTCCTATTCACTGTTGATCTCTAAAAAGTAATGATTATTTAATATGGTTGCTTAAAGTTTATTCATTTGCATGCTACATTTACATTAGTATAACTTTGCTGAAAGCTTTTTTTGTAAGAGAAATTCCAATTAAGAAAAACATTAGTTTAAACTAAATCAACAGTGTTGGCTCTAGACACTGATCAAACAAGATCATTGTATTTTTAAAGGGCTGGCACTCTTTCTATGGCAGAAAGAACAAACAATATTATATAAAGCATTCCTAGAGGGCATACATAATTTTGGGAAGCCCCCCATAAAGCCAGTTCTGTGAATCAGCTCTTGTAAGCGGTCCCTTTTTCATACCTTTGTTGACCTTGTGATGCTGGATGCTGACTAGCTGGATATTCATGGATGTTAGTATCCTTGTCTTTCTAATAACCCTTGCAAAAACACAATCCAGTGTGATCCCTAGCTCAAGTACAGGCCTCTGTCTGAACCCACTGTTGTTTCACTCGTATCAACTGGAGCATTAGCTGAATGGTGCAAAAAATCATATGACAAGAGGCTGCAGTCCATTCCAGAAGCCCAATAAAATATCTGCTAAATCTGGCTACACTGGACTTTATAAAACCTAAAATAAACACCTTTAGCACAGCAATGGCAGCTTTTCAATTTCATTTGTTGTTTGTTGTTGTTCCTAAAAAAATAAATAAAAAAAAATAAAAAAAGTTTAACTGTGAGTTTAGTTTTTACATTGTGAAAATGACACAGCATGCTTGTGTATTACTATGCAGTTTAGTGGACCTGGATGTGCATCCTTACACAGTTCTTTGAAGGGCAGTGTGCTCTGGATAAAAGTGAGGGTCCGTTCTAAGATCTCTGCAGGAAGCCGGGTCTGATCACACAGGGTCTACAGGACAGGAAGACCTGAGAATGTTTGTTTGCAAAGCCAGGAATTCCTGCACATGTTGGGAAAGGCAGGGACTCCTAACAAGATCAGCATGTGACCGGGGAGCTCCCCTGTAAGCCAGACCCCCAGCATTTCATTGCTGCTGCAAACATAGAGTGCAAGCTCTTGTGACACGACATATGTTTTCTAAATACACTTATATATTTATACACCATAATAAAAGTTGCATGTATTTTAAACATTTTCTTTATTGGCTGTATTTCATGATTGCCAGTAATAAAGGGAGAGAATCAGGCTCACTTCTGCATAGAAACCAATAAGCTTCCAGGTTTTATTACCAAAGCTTAATTGAACAAGCTGGGGTTAGAAGCTCATTGGTTTCTATGCTGAAGTGAGCCTGATTTTGCACTTTCCAGCTTTAGTAAATAGACCCCATTGTGTACTTAACCACTTCGCGCCCACGCTATAGCCAAAAGACGGCTACAGCGCGGACGCCAATTGCCGGGAAGGCGTCCCTGGACATCCTCTTGTTTACTTCCACAATGCGCGCACCCACGAGCGCGCATCAGGGAAGTTCTGTGCTGGGCGTGTCCCTTGGTCACTGTAAACGGCCGCTGTGATTGGCCATTTACAGCGATCGGCGTGTCCAATGGGAGATGATCTCATATGTAAACATATGAGATCATCTCTCTTTGCCGGCTCTCCCTCCTCACAGAGAGACAGCCACCTGTCATCAGTGCCACGTATAAGTGCCATCTGTCATTAGTGCCATATCAGTAACATGTGTCATCAGTGCCATGTATCAGTGTCATCTGTCATCAGTGCCACCTGTCAGTGTCACATGCCATCTGTTATCAGTGTCACGTGTCATCAATGCCACGTATTAGTGCCATCTGTCATCAGTGCCATGTATTAGTGCCATCTGTCATCAGTGCCATGTATTAGTGCCACATGTCATCAGTGCCACGTGCCATCAGTGCCACATATAAGTGCCATCTGTCATCAGTGCCACATATTAGTGCCACCTGTCATCAGTGTCATCAGTGCCACATATTAGTGCCATCTGTCATCAGTGCCACATCAGTGTCACGAGTCATCAGTGCCATCTGTCATCAGTGCCACGTCTGTGTCACGTGTCATTGTCCTGGTGCTCCAGGGCCTTCAAAAGTGTAATAGGTAGTCAACAAGTTAGATGTGTAATTTATGCTCCTAGAACACGTGATGGTGCTCCCTGCATGTTGGGCCTCTCTATGTGGCCAGGCTATGGGAAAGTCCCACACATGTGGTATCGTAATACTCAGGAGGAGTAGCAGAATTTATTTTGGGGCGTCATTTGCAGTATGATAGGTAAGAAAAAGAAAATAGATATGGCGCTATACCTTATTAAACTCACTAAATATGGATATCGTAAGAATGTACAAATTTTCCAGCTTGCTGGCTAATAATTTTAAAATCCCGAATAAAACTAGATGAACTAAGTAATAAAATCAATAAATGATATAGTGGCCAGATACGTACACCTCCATTGATTGATTTTTAGCACTATATCATTTATTGATTTTATTACTTAGTTCATCTAGTTTTATACTTGTCCTTTTTTTCCCACAAATAGAGCTTTTTTTCCCACAAATAGAGCTTTTTTTGTTGCATGACTGAGTAATTGTCATTCAAAGTGTGAGAGCACCAAAAGCTGAAAATTGGTCTAGGCAGGAGGGGGGTTTAAGTGCCTTGTAGACAAGTTCTTAAAAGTGGGGTATGCCTGTATAATTTAAACTTGAATATA
Organism: Lithobates pipiens; assembly: GCF_037356315.1. Lineage (NCBI taxonomy): Eukaryota > Metazoa > Chordata > Amphibia > Anura > Ranidae > Lithobates > Lithobates pipiens. The sequence continues at coordinate 472,158,840 of NW_027507758.1, read as the reverse complement.
TTAATGTAATTTTCAATATTTTTATATTTTATATATTAATATTTTATATTTGCAGATAATGCTGCAAAAATAATACTTGGTGATCCTGCCATGAAGTTCCTTGTTCAGGAACCTCCTTTTATATAGACATGTGCACAATGAAATATTTCGTTTTGGAATTTCCTTTTCATCCAAAAAATACATTTATTTAGTTACTCCCAAAATTCGTTTTTATTTATTTCGTTTTTCATTAAAAATTTGTCCGAAAATCCAAATGAATTAAGGTTGAATCTGTCATTGAAGGCTTTTGGTGTCTGTCGAATGTTCAAAGAAGATTCGACAGAGCTGCTAAACTGTATGTCTCTGTATAGTTTAGCTGCTCTGTCGAATCTTCTTAGAACTTTCAACAGACACCATAAGCCAAAGATTTGATGTTTGTATGTTTTTCTCTGCTTTGTCGAATCTTTGTGATTCATGTTGAATGTATATAGTTCAAACAGATAATGGACTGGTGATAGTGATCAATGATCAGACAGGCAACAAGATAGGGTATATAGAATCTCAATCTATAATATAGAATCTATAATAATAAATCCCCCCCCCCCCCCCCCCACAACACGGGCAGCCTCTGAGGCTATCACAACACTAACAACACTAGTATCACTATCAAGTTCACAACACTAACACAATAGCAGCAGATTATTATGAAAAAGTTAAGCTGAACTGTAGCTTGCTTCACTATTGTTCTGCTGCTGTGCTTATGCTTAATTGCTAAATAATTTATGTTCTCTGACAAACGGATCAGCTAAGATTGACTGTCTTCTGAAATGATTCCGTGTCTGTGTCTCTCTCTACTAGCAATTGTTGGCTGCACGTGTGTACTTAGTTCTAGCTATTTTACTGCTCCTCCTCTTTGGTTACAATCAGCCAATAACATTCATCATCATTTTTATTTTACTTCCCCCACCCAATTCCAGCAGTTATCTTTTCTCTCTCTGTCGAATCTTTTCTCTCTGTTGAATCTTTTCTTTCTATGTAGAATAATCCTGGACTAATAGAAGTAAGGTTAGGCACATTCGACCACAGGTTAGATAGACACAGATTGTTATTGTCAGTGTCATGTCGAATCTCTTATCTATAGCGAACTGTTGTCACAACGAAAACGGAAATAAAGCATTTATTTATGTTGGATCTTGGATTCTGCACTTTCATAATCATTTGTTAAAACAATAACGAAAATATCTGAAATTCGGACAAAAATGCATTTGGGCATTTTTATAGGGTTTTATAGGGTAACACCACTTTGTCCCTGTCTCCCATGTGTGCTCCTCTATTGCCACCTTGTCACGTTGGCACAGGCATGGTCCAGTGTTGTCATCATCAGGAAACCTACCCTGTAAAATGCCATGCAGCCATTCCTGGAGACTGGAGTACAGACATGCAGAAGGCTTGCGAGTTCAGCAGCACTGAGATACAGCACAAAATGTGAAAACAACAAATATAAATATATATATATATATATATATATATATATGTGTGTGTATGTGTGTGTGTGTGTGTGTGTGTATGTAATAAAATACAAGCCACTAACACTTATAAACGTTAATACATGTTAATTGTGACCCAGGGAACTATTTAAAAACAAAGTATCTAAAATGCAAAAAAAGAACCTTGTAGAATTAATCAAATATAATTATGGGGATTTACTATACCACTGCAAATACCCACTAAAACATTTTAACTGGAGATTTGCTTTATGGTGACCATGCATGTGAAAAATCACTGGCAGTGGACATATAGGGATTGATTTACTAAAGGCAAATAGACTGTACACTTTGCAAGTGCAGTTGCACTAATTTTCCCCAGAGCATAGTGAATGTGGTGAAACCCTGCTGATTTCTTTCATCCAATCATGTGCAAACAAAACGCATTTGTTTTATTTTCCTTGCACCTGATTGGATATATTTTACAAAGTGAAGCTGCACCTCATTCACTAAGATCAGGGAAAAAATGAATGCAACTGCACTTGCAAAGTGTACAGTCTATTTGCCTTTAGTAAATCAACACCTATAACGAAAAGAGGAGTTTTGGGGACTTTATATGAAGCCTGTTAGGTCCTTGCCTCCATCCCTATCATTATTAAGAAGAGGCGAGAAGTGGGACTTTATATGAAGCAGATGGGAGCATATAAATGAGTTGTATATATTGAAAAATAAATGTATTGGTTCACAATGCTATATAATTTCATATCTAAATTTTTGCACATTATTTTATATTATAAATTAATATTACATAATGATTGACAGTCCAATAAATATTCATATATTCACAAACACATGGGATAGTTGATACATATATACATACACACATTGCAGTTAATACCCATGCAGCCTGTTGACCTAATTAGATTTCTATTAATAGAGATAAAAAAGATGGAATATAATAGAAAAAAGTCCTTAAAAATGTATTAAACATATATTAAATCATAAAGGAGTCTAATCGGCCCATAATTAGTATAATTGGATACGGTAGTTGTTAGCTCAACGTGTTTCATGGCCTTATAGCCACTCATCAGGAGCAGAATGGTAGTAATTATCTATAAATAGAAAAGACAATCATGTCTAAATGATCTAGAAAAATCACAACAACAAAAAAAAGGCACTCAAAAGTTGTAAAAATATTGTAATATATATAGGGTAGGAAAACCCCCCCTTTGTTGCATAAAACTTACAGACACATCTGTGCATTGGTGGCATTGCATTGAGAATCGCAAACCAGTCAAAGACATAATTTCTGGGAGCTGAGGCGGTGTGCAGGGTGACAACAACCAACACAAACAACATCCAAAGTGGGTTAAAGTGTATGAAGGGACCCTTGTGTATGCTCAAAATGGTGACCCCAAAAAAGGGACCTCTGTGATAAAAAGTATATAACAGGAAAAATGTGTAAAAATATGAGCAGTGTAAATAAAGTGTAAGCCCCTGTACACACGGTCGGAGATTTCTACAACCAAATCTGTCAGATTTTGTCCATCGGATCTTGTCCGAAACTGTTGCATACACACGGTCGGACTAAGTTGTTGAAAAATCCGATCATTCAGAACGTGATGACGTAATTTCGTTACGATGGGACTACGTTCAGGCTAGTAGCCAATAGCTTTGATGTAGGAATTTGATCTGAGCATGCGTGGCACTTGGTCCGATCAAAATTCTCTACACATGATCGGAGTATGTCCGATCGAACCAGTGGGTCGGGAAATATTTCCAACATGTTGGAAAATTGGGTCCGACGGATATTCCGACGGAATCAGTCCGATGCATACCACACACAGTCGAATTATTCGACGACATGGTCCGATAGGACACATTCCGATGGATTCTCCGACCGTGTGTACAAGGGCTAAGAGTGAAATGTTGAGTACACTTTTTTCACAGAGGTCCCTTTTTTGGGGCCACCATTCTGAGAATACGCCAGGGTCACTTTATAGACTTTGACCCACTTTGAATGTTGTTTGTGTTGGTTGTTGTCGCTCTACACGCCGTCTTACCTCCTGGAAATTAGGTCTTTGGTTGGTTAGGGATTCTCAATACCACACCACCAATACGCAGATGTGTCTGTAAGTTTTATGCAACAAAGGTGGTTTTCCTACTCTATATATATTACAATATTTTTACAACTTTTTGAGTGCTTTTTTTTCTGCTTTTGCTAGATCATTTAGACATGATTGTCTTTTTTATTTATAGATAATTACTACGGTTCTTCTCCTGATGAGTGGCTATAAGACCAAGAAACGCTTTAAGCTAACAACTACCATATCCAGTACTAATTATGGGCTGATAAGACTCCCTTATGATTTAATATATGTTTAAACATTTTTTATGGACGTTTTTCTATTATATTCCATCTTTTTTTATCTCTATTAATAGAAATCTAATTAGGTCAACAGACTGCATAGGTATTAACTGCAGTGTGTGTATATATGTATGTATGTATATATGTATCAACTACCCCATGTGTTTGACAGTCCAATAAAAAATCATATATTCACAATCATTATGTAATATTAATTTTGAATGGAATGTAAAAATTATTAATATAAAATAATGTGCAAACATTTACATATGAAATTATATAGCATTGTAAACCAATAAATGTATTTTTCTATATATCCAACTCATTTATCTGCTCCTGTGTGCTTCATATAAAGTCCCACTTCTCGCCTCTTCTTAACAACCCCTATAATATTGGAGCATGTTTGGAGATCTTGTCTATTACTACCAAATCCAAGTAAACTCTAAGCTCCCGTACACACCGTCGAAAATTCTGACAGAAAAGGTCCGATCGGATTATATTGTCGGAAAATCCGATCGTGTGTGGGCTCTATCAGACTTTTTCGTCGGACAGTAGGAAAAGTAGGACCTCAAATTTTCCGACAACAAAATCCAATCGGACTTTTTTTCGGACAAAGTGTCACGCATGCTCAGATCAAATTACGAGACCAAAGCTATTGGCTACTAGCCGCAACACCAGTTTCGGACAAAATCTGTCGGAAAAAATTAGACGGATTTTGTTGTCGGAATGTCCGACCGTGTGTATGGGGGCTTAGAGTTAAATGCTGATTAACTTAAAAGGATAGAGGAAGAGGCAATATTACTTACCATATCCATTGCTCCAACACGCTCCTCTTCTCCCTGACTTCCCAGGCTGTGGATGAGCCCTCAGCATCATTATGTACAATGCAGAGCTATAAATTCTGTATTGTATAAGATGTGATATTGATGGAAGCGTAGGCTTGAGCTCTTTAAAGATAATCCTTTGAGAAACCAGTTGCACATGAAGAAGGCCCGCTGGAGTGAGAAGAGTGGTAAGTATTATACCTCCTTACTCTAATCTTACATTGAATGATAATTTAACCCTTCTATTTTTTTCTTATGCCCAAAGTTGACTTTAGCCCTTTTACTATCATCGACATATGCTATACGTTGTTGGAGCCCTTTTACTATCATCAACATATGCTATACATTGGTGGCTTTAAGGGGTTTTGCTCACACTATGTGTGTAATTCTGACAAACTTACTGTCGTCTGTCAGATCGAAGCGATCTGACTGTCAGATGGAGGCAAACCAGATCACTTCCACACCCTCCTGTTACCTAACACACTCCCACATACATGTAAGTACGAATCAATGTCCAGCATACATCTCTGTGGCTACTGATCCCAGCACCACCTCTTCAGGCATTGCCAACCCGTCTGGCTGCAGCTGCCCCTTTCACCAGCCCTCCAGGCTAACTTCTCCACAATCATCCAAGACTGACACGCTCTCCACAGTCCTCCATATTGACACTCATCAGCACGGCTGACTCTCAGGAGATCTCCCAGTAGTGCTGACCTGCTCCCGCTGTCTTCTCTCCTTGCTCCTGTGCATCCAGGAAGGATTTCCTTCATGTGTTTTAGGGGGAATCTTCCAACACCCAAGCCGCAGCTCCAGGCCTGAGGTCAACCCCCCCCCCCAGACTAGGGAGAACCCTCAAGGGCCACCGAAAGCCTCCTCAGCGCTCCATCTTCCACCAAACTGTGCCTGTTGGCGTGTCTCATGTCTATTTCCCAGACAGCAAGGATAACTTGCCAAGAATTTGTGTAAGTGTTGAATTGTAAGTCTGTTACTTGCTGCTCATTTTCACTGGCAAGTTTACACTTGAAGACCAGAGCACTTGAAACACAAGTTCTAGTTGACACTTTTCCAATTTATAGCAAAATGGCATGGCAAATGGCATTTAGCAAGAGCAAAGTTGCAGTGGTGAGTCTGCAGCAAGAGCTCTGCAAGTCTACAGCATGAAAATTCAGCCACAGTGACCCCTGTGGTGGGATGACTATTGCGCAACATAACTGAACCAGAACTTGCAGCAGACTTGCAGAATGTTTGCAAAGAAAGTTGATCTGGAGTCATGCAATGCGGACTTGCTGCAATTGTGCTACAAACTTGTGAAGCCTGGCAAGTCTAGTAATAGCTTAGCCAGTCATTTTCAAACTTGCAGCACACTTGCTTGCTATCTGGGTTATGAAATGGCCTGCCCCATGCCAGCCCATTTTCTGGGGATTGGCTGGGACCCTCATAAATATACCAAATAGCCCCTCCTAGCCTCCACCCACTACATTTGGATGCTTCTCCAAGGTTCCAGAAAACAGGGGGAGGCACCAGAAGAGCTGTTTGAATGAGTCACCCAGGCTCCCTGAGTCACTAATCCCTGACCCAGATTCAACACAGGCCTGGCTCTCAGCCAAACCAATTTGCCTACACTAACAGCTGAACTATGTACACCTAGCACACTAGTTAGAGGGTGCCACACAGAAACATTAATTGCGTTACATATGTTACGTACGGCCACGCATGCCAGAGTGAGAGCAATAATTATAGGTCCATTATTCATGGTTAATTATAAAACGATGACCTGTAGGGGATTTTAAAGCATCGCCCATGGAAAATATAGCGTACTAAAATTTGTTGCCGTTTTACGAGTGCAGCAGTTTAAGGCTAGATATGTTGAGTATCTATTTACTCAATTTCATCTTTTATATTTTAACAAAAAGAATAGGTAATACAATGTATTTATTTGCCATAAACTAAATTTAGTTATTATTTTACTGGAATTTTGCCTTTCTTAAGCCTTGCGCTAATATTGTGTCACATAAAAAATTAAAACTACCACTATTTTATTCTCTAGGATGTCTCTTTCAGAAAATATTTAATATTTGGGGTTTTTATGTAATCCTAAGGCCCAAAATAATTTTTTAAATGTGTGCAAAAAATGCAAAAAACGGCTCGGGAAAGAAAGATTAAAATTTTAAATATGAAATTAATTATTTTTTTAAAGGATAACTAATCCCAACAGTAAAATCAAAAATATAATCTACTGCAGCATACAAGATGGTTGTGGGTTGCACTAGCTTTACTTTTTAGGCTAAAAGCATTTTCAGCAAATACAGAAAAGAACTGTTAATCTTGCCAAAATCACAAAGTCTTGTGAGCTGAACTTTCTGCATGCTTATCTTCGGTAAACTACTTGTAAGCAGGTAGCCTACTGTATATTTAGTTAGCAACCAGCTGCCCAGGTCCGATCGAAGGAGTTAATGTTTTGCTGCCTGTGTAATTAAATGCAATGTGCTTTGTGTGCTTTCTGTGGGGTCTGGCCTCCCTCCTGTGTTGTATAAAAGGCAAGTAGTCATACAACTAGGAAAATGTACGTTGACTTGCTGGGACCTGTGGTCCTCTCTGGAACGCCAATTAGACAGAACACCCCAAGGAGTTCTCTTCTCTTTCTGTTTCCAATTTCCAATTATGAACTTTTCCCAAAGAGGCTTCACCTGTGTAGGTAACCTGGGGCATTCAGTTAGGTTTAGGAGAAAGACTTTATTGCAGTTATACATGTCGTGCCAAGTTGATTCAACTGCTCAAGGCCTGGTCTGAATGTTTTCAAGGGATGCATGTGCATATTTCTAAAGAGCCTGGGTCCATAAAAGTAATATGGAGTGTGTGTAACATCACTATGGCAGAGGTTAATTCAGCAAGAAATGGAGGAAGAGGTAGTTGCTATGACTAATCATAAGAAAGAACAGCAACAAGTTATTGCTGTGGTACCTGGTTAGGTGACAAATACTCCGGTAGCAAGGGATCGGTAGTTGGACTTCCTCCCTAGCTGTCCATCTTTGCCGGTCAGTGGGAGTAGACTAGTGTTATGGAGATCTATGGCCTGGTCACTAGGCAGGGAGAAGTGAGAGCATGCATGGGGTCGATGTAGTCTTCACATGACCACAGCTCCTGCCTGGTCCTGAGCATTGATGAGCACACCTTCGGGCAAAGTTTTACCCCATGTGCAAGAGTTAGTGACCTGGTTCATTGCCTGGTGTAACCTAAAGAACCCCTGGGGGTATATAATTTGGAATAATTGGCATGGGTACACCACCGGACTGATCCATGCCTGTTACTGCCTACATACTAATTTCCTATTGCTGTGTAATGGAGATGAACTAAGGCTGATTTGAAGTCTTGCCTGGCTGGAAATCATGTCTCCCTCCACAGATACAGTGGATTGATGTACAGGAAGTGTGTAATTTGCAGGATTACCAGGTGAAAATATAGGCATGAAAAAACAAGATAGAGAAACTAAAATTAAGGACCTTACTAAACCTTACCGACTATCTGAATTCAAGAACACCCGCCTAAACTTAACATAAATTTAAACTGCATTCAAAAGCTCCTGAGAATTGAAGGTGATGGGGCAACTCAGGTGCCATGATCAGACTATGGAGACTGCACAGTGTATGTGTTTTCAGGTCGTATAAGCCCAGGACTTGAAATATTCTATCTATTTACATTACTGAGTAGGGATGAGCCGAACACCCCCCGGTTCGGTTCGCACCAGAACTTTCGAACAGACCCCAAATTCGAACGAACTTTAGAACCCCATTGAAGTTTATGGGACTCGAACGTTCGAAATTAAAAGTGCTAATTTTAACGGCTAATATGCAAGATACTGTCCTAAAAAGGGTTTGGGGACCTGGCTCCTGCCCCAGGGGACATGGGTCAATGCCTAAAATGTTTTTAAAAATGGCCGTTTTGGCGGGAGCACTGATTTTAATGACGATTAAAGTGAAAAAAAAAGTGAAATATTCCTTTAAATATGGTGCCTGGGGGGTGTCTGTAGTATGCCTGTGAAGTGCCACGTGTTTCCCGTGTTTAGAACAGTCCCTGCACAAAATGACATTAAACGGAAATAACACCATTTAAAACTGCTTGCGGTTTTAATGTTATATCTGGTTCCTGCAATATGGTTGAAAATCATTGAGAAAAATGGCATGGGTAGCCCTCCCTGCCCATTACCAGCCTATTTGGGTCTTGTACGCATATTAAGGGGAACCCTGTACCCATATTAAAAAAAGGAAATGCGTGTGGCCCCCAGGCCCTATATACTCAGAACAGCAGTATACAGGCGGTGCAAACAAGACAGGGACTGTGTAGGTTTGTTGTGTTAAGTTGAATCTGTTTGTAATTTTCAACTGGTACATTTTTAAAGTGTAGCTCCAGTCAAAAAAACTATTTTTAAGCTTTTTGGAAAACATAGGGAAGGGTTATCACCCCTGTATAATTTGTTTTGTCGTCCATCTTTTTTCATCTCACTTGCTGTTGTCTCCTTCCGTTTGCAAGTAGGAGATGTTTGTAAATTGGATGTTTGAAAGTAGGGGCCTGCCCTATATGCTCTGCAGAAATGGCGGAACAAGGTGTTGGTTTTGCCACAACATTGTAAGCCCTCAAATTGACTCTTGGTGGGCGCTGGAGCGCCCTGCTGTGAACGATTATATCAAGAATTGTAATTACATGCCATTGTTGAACAGTGGTAGAAAAATTGACCTTTGGTGGTTGTGGTGCTGGTGCCACAACACTATAAGTCCTCACCGTTACTCTGGGTGGGCACAGGAAGGGGCCCTCCTGTGAAATATTATATCAAGAATTGTAATTACATGTCCCTGTTAAACAGAGGCAGAAAAATTGGGCTGATGGCATCAACCAGTACAGGCTTAAAGCAGAACATGGTATTGGGTGGCATTGTCAAGGACCTGGCTTTAATGGTTGTGTCAGAATTCTTGTATGTTTTTAAAGAATGGTGTCTAAATCATGTTATTGTTATGATCTTTTAACTAATAAAGCTGTGACCATAATACTCCAATGAAAATAATTTGTGCCATATTGTATTATTTATGAGGTCTAATGTGTTTGGTTTTATTCAGTGGCGGCTGGTGTTAAAATTTTTTAGGGGGGCGCAAACAAACTTTAAAAAAAAAAATTTGAAAAAAAAAACCCATCAAACGCAGCCACTTTGCCATCAAAGGCTGCCACTGTGCCATCAAACACAGCCAGTTGGGTAGTGTATATTGTGCTAGAGGCACACAACACCCACTAACTCCTGCAGATGCCTTTATTATAGAACAAATTTCAGCTGTCGGTGCTCTCGCATTTTGAATGACAATTATGCAGTCATATGAAATTTGTGTCCTTTTTTCACACAAATAGAGCTATCTTTTGGTGGTATTTAATCACCAGTGGGTTTTTTATTTTTTGTGCTATAAATGAGAAAAACTGAAAATTCTGTTAAAAAAAAATGCATTTTCTCTGTTTCTGATACAAAATTTTGCAAATAATTTTTCTTCATAAATTTTGGCCAAGATGTATACTGCTACATATCTTTGGTAAAAAAGTAACCCACTACACAACAGCAAGATCGAAAATCGTCCGAAAACGATCGGTGTGTACTGTGTTGAAGGTACACAGAACACCCACTAACTCCTGCAGATGCCTTTATTATAGAACACCAGAGATAAAGGGGTATATACAGATGTATACTGTGCTGTGCTGGAGGCACACACAACTTCCAATAACTCCTGCAGATGGCAAGTGGTCTCAAATAGAGAAGAGCTATGTAGGTGGATATAGCGGTATGTACTGGGTACAGAGCACGCAGACAGCACGCACAAGCTCCTAACACTACTGACTGCAAGCTCTATTATAAAAGATAGATCACTAGCTATATAGGTGAGGTGAATATAGCGGTGTATACTGCGGTCAGGGCACGCAGACAACAACCACTACACAACAGCAAGATCGAAATTCGGCCGAAAGTGATCGGTGTGCACTGTGTTGAAGGTACACAGAACACCCACTGCTTCAGACGCCAACACACTACACAAGGCCGCCGCGCTGGCGGCCTTATATAGTGTGGGGCGTGCACTACACAGCCTGAGCTATGATTGGCCACAGGCATCCTGCCTGTGGCCAATCATGGCTCTCCTCGCTGCTGGCGCTGCGATTGGCCAAGCATGAGGGGGTCACAGTGCATGCTTGGCCAATCATGAGCCAGCAATGCACTGCGCCATCGCAATGCATTGTGGGCCGTGAGCGCCACACGAATTTGGCGCGAACGGACCAAAATGTTCGGACTTCGCCGAACGGACGAACAGCCGGTGTTCGAGTCGAACGTATGTTCGACTCGAACACGAAGCTCATCCCTATTACTGAGTATAGTTATACTCTTGAACAAGCTAATATGTATATGTACACACATGCAAACACACATAAAAAAAGTGATTGGTAATTATTTTCCAGGTGTTTTGGGAAATAGAACCTTGGCAGTCCATGATCGATAGAAAGAGAAACCCTACCTAATACTTTCATTCTACTACCTTCAAGCTGACTACTCTAAGGCAGGCCATACATGATTTATTTTCTTTTGGTCAACCAGCCAGTTTAATGAAAGAAAATGAATTGATCCATTTGAAGTGGATGGGGAAATTCCTGTCTTGGAGCTATTGTATTCCAAAAGCAGGGAAGCTCATCAGCACTGCCGACTATAGCCTGTGACATTGATTGAGCATACATTTTCCAAGAGGCTGGTTGTGTAGAGGTCAATCGAAAGAACTACAACCAGCCGGGCCATAGAGGGATCGAAATTTGGCTAGTTCAGCAGAGTTAAACTTAAAACTGGCCACACACTGTAATGGTGCGTACACACAACCGTTTTTTCCTTCAGAATAAACTCTGACAATCTTTCCGACGGAGTTCCGCTGAAACGGACTTGCCTACGACCACACCAAAGTCCGTTCATTTAGAACGCGATGACGTACGACGGGACTAGAAAAAGGAAGTTCAATAGCCAGTAGCCAATAGCTGCCCTGTCGTTTTTGGTCCATCGGAATAGAATACAGACAAATGATTTTCTTGATAATAATTGATTCCACCGGAAAGATTTAAAACATGTTCTATTTCTAGGTCCGATAAAGCCTACACACAGTCGGAATATCTGATGAAATGATTCCGTCTGACTTTTTTCTACCGAAAAGTCCGACTGTGTGTACATGGCATTAGTTTTTTTTTTTCGATCAGCCACATACGAGGTGGATGGAGGAATCCTCCCTTCTCCAACAGGATATTGTATTTTGACAGTAGCACCTGCCGCTATCAAAATCCACTGATCAGTGGCTGCAGCCAACATGTCCCTTCGAAGAACTATATAAGATTTTATATATACAGTATATATATATATATATATACAGTATATATATATATATATATATATATATATATGCGCACACATGTAATTCTGTGTAATCACCTCAGTCTTGGCCTTTTCCCTCCCTACAGCATTGCACTGTGCATATCACATTTCATTTTAATAAAATCTGCTCTGCCTTCCAAGTCACATCTGGAGTTCTAGGTTTGGGGGTTTATTGGGAGGTGAGGATTGTAGATAACCCCTGGGTGACACCACTTCAGGACATTAACCCTTTATCTGCTATAGTTGTCTAAGTTCTATGAATGGAATAAATCTGAACTATACATCTTATACTGCAGTTAAACTAAAGATTGGATGCGCATGGTGGACTTAATGCAAGGCACACACAAAATCATATCAAGTATTTTGCACATGAATACTGCTCTAAAAATGCAGTAAATATTTTCCATGATGGCGCTAGACTAGTGTTAATAAAAAGCAGCCCTGACATTGGTAATGCAGCATTGCTTCTTTATAGAGGACCCACTTTTTTTTAGAGCCCAGGGCAGCAATCATGTTCCTATAAAAAAAAAACACAGCAGCCCACAAATACAATCAGCCAGACTAGTCCTGCTGGTACGTAAATGGCAGGGCTTTCAGATTGGACCTATATCTGTATGGCTCAAATGTTTTAGTCTAGGTTTGCAGCTCCCTTGGATTACTCTATACTTACTTTATTCATTTTTATAAATATATTTATACTTTATATGATTTCTTTATACAAAAATAAAGGAAGATTTTATTGTACTTTTTTTTTCTAGCTCAGTCAGGCGTTTCACAGTACTTTTAGACAGGACTGAAAACTATTGTCATCCAGATTTTTGCTATGTACCTGCCCGGGGGCAAGGATTTAGGGGGCTCAGGGAAAGAGATGCTCTGAGGACCAGAGAACATATCAGATCAAGGCATACTTATGATAAGGGGCATAATTATATGGTTGTTTCACAATGACGTATCTGATTACAGAACCCCTCTCCTCATCCCCATAATGTATGTAGCAGGTGTTCTGTAGTCCAGCAGAGGGTGATAACATTGCTCGGGAATTTAGTGCAGCAGAAGCAGCATTGTCAGTTCACTACAGCAATTTAAATTGGAACTAAACCTCCAGAAATACACACCTCCACCTTACAGCGTTGCTGCAGTTACATCCCTCACTTCCCTGTCATCAGGGGAGGTGGGTGACGTCATCCCGCACATGCACACAGGAGTCAGTCATTCTAGCATAGCCAGAAAAAAAAATTCATGCTGAACAGCTCAGTGTGCATTTAATAGAAGACTGGAAGTAGGCAGATAAGTGTGTATTATTGCAGAAGAGACATAGCATGCCTCTTCTGCAATAAAGTGCTGCCTGTGTACAGTCTTTTAACAATTAAGTTAAGTTCCACTTTAAGAGCTCAGTGAATTTCTGGAAGGATCAACAGATGTCTTTCTGTACTTTTAGCATTTTAGAGAGAGACTAAACATGGGGAAATGTGTTTATATTTCAGAAATGTGCTAAATATGTTTTTTTATTTTATTTTACAAATAATTTTCAATACTGTACTGCAGCTACAAAACAATCATAAAACATGACACCTGTGTGAACTAGCTTGTCAGATACTGCCACTTTCTTACTTCCTCTGCTAGACAAATAAAATACTAAATTTAGATGAATATCTGAAGAAATCTCTACTGTAACCCATTAAAAGCCATTTTAGCAGAGATGACTGTGTTTGGCAACAAGCAAGCAAGTACAGTGTAAGGAACAACCTGTGTTTAATCACCTTTTACTGGCAAGAATCAGGTTTCCAAACCTCCATTTGTTTAATGAGAAGCTGGTTACTAGTACATGTCCAAGCTTTTCCGTATTGATCTGTATCACAAAGAAGGCAATTAAGCAGCGTTCTGGAAATCCAGCTGGCTCTCTATAAGATCTACCAACCTGCAATCCCATGAAACCTTCCCTGCCAGGTAATCTCCTAGCATTGCGGCCGAGGAGAGCAGCTGGGGGCAGACACATGGTGGCGGGAGATTTCTATGTATTTAGTCATGAGGCAGCCTTTATCCTATATTAGAAACGTATGCTTGCATTTCAAGGAAAAAAGGCAAGGTGGTGGATTTAGTATAGCTTTGTGGCCTAACTCACTAGGGTTCTGGCTTTAGTTTGTACAATATCTTCAAACTTTCTAAGATGGGAAACAGAGACACCGTTTAGTAAAATTAAAGCTGGCCTAAACCCTTCTATCATATTCTATAAAACCAAGGAAGCTGCCATACCCTGTATGACCTGCAGCTTCCGTGGTACTGCACATGTGATCAGTTATGGCACCAGCCATTTGATGGCTTGACGGTTCAATTGAGAGCACAGAAGCAACTGAGGCACTTGTAATTCATGGCATGCCTTGAATGTAACTGTTTTGGAAAACAGTTAATTTGATGGGTTTAGTTCCTCTTTAATGTAGGCAAAAGACTACCACTCAACCAAATACATATCCCACAAAGAATTAATACTGGAAACATTTCAAAATAACAGAAGCAATAATTAAGGGTTTAGTGTAGGTTTAGTGTAGTATAAGGCCGCGTACACACGCGCGGACTGTTCGCCCAACTTTGTCCGTCCAACAGTTTCAGCAAACAGTCCGCTCAAAATTAGCATGGACGGACATGCCCACACACGACGAACGAACAGTTTGCTGAAACCGTGCGCGATGACGTGAACAGCACGTACGTCGGGACGAAAAATACGACGTCCTATACACTGCATTATAGCTTTCGGCGTGAAAATCCTTTCTGAGCATGCGCGCAACTTTGTTTGACGAACAAGCCTACACACGAGCGGGCTGTTCGCTGAAACAAGGTTTCAGCGGACAGTTTTTCGGAAATTCCGAAAAACCTTGTCCGTCCAACTGTCCGCTGAAACTGTCCGCTGAAAGCCCACACACGAGCGGACTGTCCGCCCAAACACTGTTCAGCGGACAAAGTTGGGCGAACAGTCCGCCCGTGTGTACGCGGCCTAACACTTTCAGTAGTTAAAGTGTATGCCTCCCGGGGAGCCAGACACAGCCTTTTGCTTGCTTTTATCTGGCCCTTGAGGTACTATTTCATCCATTGACACCAATGAAGGGGCACCATTCATTCCAGTGATGGGGCACAATTTTTACCAACGACACCAATGATGGGGCACAGTTCTTCCAAATGACACCAACAATGGGGCCAAATGACACTATTGATGTGGCACAAATCTTCCCAGTGACATCAACAATGGGGAAAAATCCCTCTCTTTTTAGAGCGCAGCTCAGACACCTTCAAGCTAGCTTTACCTTGAAGTGGACAAACAGGGCTCTGAAGTACCTAGGTACATACATCCCTCATGCACTCTCCAAACTGTACGAGCTTAACTTCTCACCACTACTATTGGAAATAAAAACACTTCTGACCCAATGGCAATTGGGCATGCACTCCTGGATAGGACGCTGCAACATTTTAAAGATGTCTATCCTCCCAAAAATCCTCTACCTGATGCAGGCCCTACCTATACACATACCAACCACCTTCTTTAAAAGGGTACGATCTGCATTCCCAGAGTTCGTCTGGGTGAAAAAAAGACCTAGACTCGCCAATAAACTTCTTGTGCTCCCCAAATCGCATGGCGGTCTATCCCTACCGAATATCCGAGCCTACTATCAGGCTGTTCATCTGGGGAGACTCATAGATTGGTGCCGCCATCAGGGAACCAAGCTATGGACCAAGCTGGAACAATCTCAAAGTGTTATTCCGCCTTCGGGGGCGCCATGGTACTACCCAGCACTGCCAACTGGGATAAAACATCACCCACTGATTGGTAACTCGGCGAGGGTAATATTGCAAGTGTCCCTCTCCTGCCCGAACTCGCCCCTTTACCCTATCATAGGCAACCCCTTATTTACTCCGGGTCTTTACGATGGGTGTCTTCGGAATCTGGGGGAGGCGGGCCTACATCAAGCCTCCCACTTCAGTTCTGGTGGGCGCTGGAAAACGATGGCGAATTTCCTAGATCCTACGGGCCCATTCCGTCAAGACTTCCTGAGGACACTCCAACTAACACATTTCCTCTCTACGATCCTACCCCCCAAGGAAGACGCTCAGACGCTCACAGCCCTGGAGGTGCTATGCACTGACGTGGGTGTCCTTCCACACACACTTTCATTGACCTATAACCTTTTAAAGCTCCCTCAGCAGACTTTATTCCCCCGGGACTACTCAACTGGGAAAAGGAGTTAGCTTGCCAATTCAATAACACCAAGAGACAGTGTATTCTGCGATTTACACACAAATCCTCTATCTGTGCCAAGATCCAAGAAACAAATTACAAAATTCTCTCACGTTGGTATAGGACTCCTCCGCTACTCCACCAGCTTTACCCGAATACATCAGACCTATGTTGGCGTTGCTACGCAGACAAGGGGACCCTGCTACATATTTTTTGGTCATGCCCTACACTTACGCACTTCTAAAAGGTGGTGCGTGAGACAGTACAACAATTCAGGGCCCGACCCCTCACAGACGACCCAGCATTCTTTCTCTTACACGGCTCCGATGTCCCTGACAGGCAATACAAGAAATCAGTGATCCGCCACCTACTTGATGCAGCTAAGGCCTGCATACCACTCCAATGGAAATCGCCCCTCCCGTCAACCATTGACCTTTGGCTTCGTAAGGTGGAGGACATCAGGAAAATGGAGGATCTCATCCTCACAGCGCAAAACAGAGAGGAGACCTTCACTAAAACCTGGCAGGGTTGGAATGTGTTTATATACTCGGCTGAGGGCCAGGCCCTGAGAGGGTCTGACACAGACACATAATACCGCATGCAGTGACAATGATATGTTGAGTCTGGTGGTCATAGACAGAGGCCCCGTAACTGCAATTCTGATTGGTTATCCGAGCACTCCATGATCGTGTAACACACTTTGCTCTTCCCCCCCTTTCCCTCCACCCCTCCCCCTTTACCCCCCATACTTGATACACACCCTTTCTTCTCTTTTCCCCTCTGTCCTTCCTCCTCCTTTGCTTCACCTCCCCCTCCATATACTGGAGGGGGTATCAATGTAGATACCTAGTTAGTTAAAAAGAAACTGGGAAGTGAGACCACGGGACAATGAGAATTCACAACTCCACATGCTGCTGTTTATTATTCTTGATGATAATGCTAGCAGAGAATTGATGTTGTATTACCTGTACTGCCTTTTTATCTGTAAGCTATGTGGAAAGTATGTAACCTGTTGGTCTATGTGGAGCCATTTCCTGCTATGAATAAACAATAAAAAAAAAAAAAAATCCTCTCTTTGACACCAAAGATAGGACATTGTTTACTCCCACTGATAGCGGGACATTTTACATAGTTACATAGTAGGTAAGGTTGAATAAAGACAATAGTCAATCCAGTTCAACCTGTGTAGATGTATGTGTGTCAGTGTCGGTAATCATTTCCCATATCCTTGCATGTTGTGTTCTTTAAGATGCACGTCCAAGAGTCTTTTGAAAATATTAATACTCCCCACTGACACCACCAGTTGTGGAAGAGAGTTTCAGAACCCTTTTTGCCCTGACAGTGAAAAACCCCTTACGCAGCTTCTCCTCCAATCTGATTGAGTGGCCCTCTGTTCTCTTAAACGTCTTGAGGCTGAATAGTTTTTTTCCTATGCTGGGATCACCATTGAGGTATTTGTAAATCGCTATCAAGTCCCCTCTCAAGTATCTCTTCTCCAGCAAAAACAAGGTTAGTGCTTGTAGTCGTTCCTCGTAATTGAAGTCCTCCAGTCCCCTTATTCCTTTTGTTGCCCTTCTCTGGACTCTCTCTAGCTCCAGCACATCCCTTCTAAAGACTGGTGACAGGAACTGGACAGAATACTCCAGATGTGGCCTGAGGATTATCATTTTATCTCTGGAGTATATCCCCTTTTTTATGCATGCTAATGTTCTGCTGGCTTTGGTAGCCGTGGCTTGACATTGCATGCTATTGCTCAGTCTGTCTTCTACTAGGACACCCAGATCTTTCTCCATCCCTGATTCCCCCAGAGGTTCTCTCCCTAGTGAATAGTTTGTGTTTATGCTTTTAGCCCCCAGTACATTTGCCATGTAGTTGCCCACCCAGGTCTTTCTGTAATATTTCTATATCCTGATGTGAAGTTATTGCCCTGCTTATTTGTGTGTAATCTGCAAAAACGGAGATTGAGCTATTTATCTCATCCTCTATATCATTTATGAATAAATTAAACAGAATTGGTCCCTAAATAGAGCCTTGGGGTATCCACTTTTCCACTCCAGACCAGTCTGAGTATACATTATTTATCACCACCCTTTGGACTCGCCCCCCGTAAACCAGTTTCTATTCAAGAACAAACTCAGTGGTCCATGTTTGTAGATTAAGCATTCATGGGGAACTGTATTGAATGCTTTTGTCAAATTCAGATACACCACATACACAGGCCTCCCACTATCTAGATGTTATAAGTAAGGTAGTTGCACACTACTATATTAAAAAAGACTAACATGGGGTTGCTGCTGCTATCACCTCTGTGCTCCCACAAAAAACAAGATATAAAGGATATAAATGAGACAGCGCTGCATAAATAATAAAACAGAATAATACGAATTTCAAACTAAAATAAATCAGAAAATTGTCTACAATATACGTGCTCTAAAAAAAGTCCAATAATAATTTATAAGTGATATTTCTTCCACTGGCATGCAGGAAGGTGTGAAGTTTTTCTTTGCTTCAAACAACCTCCATATCCATAGTACTCCTGCCACCACATGCAATGCTCACTCACCTCCTTGAAAGACGATGCAAGGAGTCAAAACGCGCCTTGCACACAGTGCAACTCTCCCTTCAGGAATAATCCTCACTGGTCCTTAGCGATCTCTGTTGGACTCTCAAAGGGCAGGTAACAATCTATATCAGATGTAGATTCCTTTCACTATGTTGCTTCAAACTTGAATCCACATTGGCTGCTGGTAATTCCACAGATACATAGAAAAAACAAAAAGTCCCTCCAATAGTGCAGTATCCAAGGGATTAAGAACTGAACCTTACCACCCCAGCTAATATTCAACTCACATTTATTAAAAAGTTTAAAAGCATTGGTACAAAATTCATCAGAATGGTCTCACTTATTGCGAAAAGGTTCCACAGCCAGGCTCCACTTCTACTAGTTACGCCACCTCTCACGTGGCTTCATCTGGAGGAATGAGCCAAGTGGCTATGGTGGGGTAGATTTATAGGGTACATCATAAAAATGCTAATTACCGTATGTGTCATCGGCTTCGGGATCTCTGAAGAGCCATGCATGCGCAATTGCTGTACATCGTGTCAATGAGACACAGTTTGTTTGGATGACACGCTGTGATGACAGAATCCTGGGGAAAACCAGAAGTCGGTGCATCTATGGGTATCACTTCCGGTCATGGCCTGAATAAACAAGGACTTCAAGAAAATGTCCGAAAACGAGGACATATTACCATAATGCAGAGGTAGAACCGAGGTGTAAATGATATCTCGCCAGATATCTAACATAGATATTAATATAAAAATAACAGAATATCTCACAATAAAATAAATAAAAAGTCAATGGAAAAATAAAATGATCTAAAAGTAATTTAAAGTGGGAGTCCGCCGTTTTTTTTTTTTTTAAAAAGCCAGCAGCTACAAATACAGCAGCTGCTGACTTTTAAA
Source organism: Lithobates pipiens (assembly GCF_037356315.1). Taxonomy (NCBI): domain Eukaryota; kingdom Metazoa; phylum Chordata; class Amphibia; order Anura; family Ranidae; genus Lithobates; species Lithobates pipiens. The sequence continues at coordinate 472,139,066 of NW_027507758.1, read as the reverse complement.
ATAAGGACACTTACCCGCCCAGCACGCCCGCGATGTCGGCACCCGAAGCCGATCTCTCGATCGTCACTCGGGTGCTGCCGCCGCCATCTTGGGTATGGGAATCAGGAAGTGGAGCCTTTCGGCTTCATTTCCCGGTTCCCTACTGCGCATGCGCGAATCGCGCTGCGCAATAAGGATGGACCCGCTGCCTCTGGGATCTGTGTGTTTCCCAGCAGGCCGCGGTGGACTTTCGGAAAGGGGCGTAGATCTACGCCCCTTTCCGCAGAGAGCTATCCCAGAAGTGGGTGCAGTTACCTGGATTATCCAGGTAACTGCACCCCCCTCCCCCCTGAAAGGTGCCGATCGTGGCGCCGGAGGGGGGGAGGATTCCAATGAGTGGAAGGTCCACTTTAGGGTGGACCTCCGCTTTAAATCACATATTTATATCTCAGCTAAAGAAACTAAGTAACAATTGGATGGATAGAGGAATGGCAATGAAAATAGGGGACAAAGATAAAAACGAATCAAATAAAGAGAAGTTATGAGATAAAATTATAATGATAAAAAACGAAATCACTAATGTATAGAACTTCAGGAAAAACTAATAATCATTAACAAAGCAATTAATATCAAACTCAATGTTATGTCCTAACGGTTATAAAGTTTGCATTTCTTGAATCCAGAAGGATTCGAGCTGATTCAGGGAAATTACCTTGTTAGTTCCCTTCCATTAGGGATGCTATTTTTCTATCCCCCAAAACCGGGCACAGACCTCTGGAAACGCATCCTTTCCATCTGCCCACACCCTACCAACCTACAACACTATTTTAAATCAAAAAGCACATAAGGAGAAAAAATTTACTTTATAGGCACCAATTATAAAAATAAAACAATCGTTTATTCAACACAAGATACAAAAGGGAATTTTCATTAAAACGTTATTTTGTCAAGTACATGCAAAACTGTGTCATTGCTTTTACTCTCTAAGACCTCTTTCACACGGACGGATAGAATGGTGCTTTTAGCTGTGAATTTTATAGTTTTCTACCGCAGCTAAAAGCACACAATGCTTTCCTATTGGCCCCATTCACACACTGCATTTAGCTGCGATTTAGTTACATGAGGTTTGGTGCGGATAGAAAAAATAGAATTGACTGCATCCAGGAGCGATTTAGCGCAGCTATCTGCACATAACTGAACGTAATCGCAGTGTACTATTTCACCTGCGGATAGCAGCGTGAGAAAAAAAATATATAGATCAGGGGTCTCAAACAGGCGGCCCTCCAGCTGTTGCTAAACTACATGTCTCCATGAGGCATTGCAAGGCTGACAGTTACAAACATGACTCTCATAGGCAGAAGCTGGCAAAATTGTAATTTCGCAACAGCTGGAGGGCCGCCAGTTTGAGACCCCTGATATAGATGGAAATAGATGGTTTGAAATGCAGAGGACCGAAATGCATCATGGGTAGATTCAAGGGACCCAAGAAAAAAACAATAAATAAAAAAAGGGTTGCTATGGGAATTACTACCGCAGCTAATCGCAACCGCATGTAATCACACTGTACAAATATAGCTGATCGCAGTGCCTGGAGTCTTGAAGTTCACAGAACAAATTATATGATTTTAACTGCGGCAGAACAGCCGTCCGTCTGAAAGGGGCCAGCAGAAAAAATGATACCAAACATCATATTAGTCCTGCAACAGTGTATGGTATGTAGTAACACGCCTGCTCTACATGTTTCGCATATGAATGCTTCATCGGAGGCTTAATAGCTGTTCTAAAAAAGAGAAGGGAGAGACATAAGCATATAGAAATACAAGAAACAATACATAATCGAACAAAGTACATTGGTAGAATGTTCCACATATTTTAGCAGAATTCATCCAAAAGGTAAATATGCAGCATAAGGCTCGGTTCACACAGGGGCGACTGCGATCCGTCTTCAGGTCGCCCCTAGTCGCCTCAGGTCGGACAACATTTAAAAATCAATGTAAGTGAATGAGAGCCGTCTTAATGCACGCTACTGAAGTCGCCTCCGACTTCAAAAGAAGTTCCTGTACTACTTCAATCCGACTTGTAGGCGACTTGTACCCATTGATTTCAATGGAGGTCGCCTCCAAGTCCAAATTTCTGAAATAAAATTTGGCGTGGGTTCCCCCTCCGAGAGCATACCAGGCCCTTAGGTCTGGTATGGATTCCAAGGGGAACCCCCTACGCCGAAAAAACGGCATGGGGTCCCCCCCAGACCCTTATCCAAGCACGCTACCTGGCCGGCCAGGAAAGGGGGTGGGGACGAGCGGGCGGCCCCCCCCTCCTGAGCCGTACCAGGCCGCGTGCCCTCAACATGGGGGGGTGCCTTGGGGGAGGGGGGCGTGCGGCCCCCCCACCCCAAAGCACCTTGTCCCCATGTTGATGAGGACAAGGGCCTCTTCCCGACAACCCTGGCCGTTGGTTGTCGGGGTCTGTGGGCGGGGGGCTTATCGGAATCCGGGAGCCCCCTTTAATACCGGCCCCCCACCTTATGTGAATGAGTATGGGGTACAATGTACCCCTACCCATTCACCTGTAAAATAAAGTACAAAAAAAAACACAACACACAAGATAAAATAATTTATTGCACAGCTCCGGGGGTCTTCCGTCTTCAGGGGTCTTCTCGCCGGACTCCTCCGCTATCTTCTTGTAGCTCTTTTACTAGCAGGGGAGCCCAGCATTCTTCTTCGTCGCTGCGGCCTCTTCTTCCGACTTCGGGGGTCTTGTCCCCCTCTTCGGTTCTTCTGCCGGGCCACCGCGCCTTCTTATAGCTCTTTTACAGGCGGTGGCCCGGTCTTCTGTCGCCGCCGCCGCCGCCTTCCGTTCTTCTTCTTCTTCTCCTGGAGATGTTGACTCGACGTTCTCTCCGGCCGCAATGCCAGGGACGCGCTGCGCTGCCACTTATATAGGGACAAGGGGCAGTGTCACATGGGTTGATGTCACATGAGTTGGTCACATGGGTTGATGTCACATGGCGACAGTCCCAGCATCCTCCGGGACTGTGACATCGTAAGGGGGCGGGGTCACCATGTGACATCAACCCATGTGACATCCACCCATGTGACATCAACCGATGACCCCGCCCATTGTCTCCTTCTCCTGTAGATGTTGACTCGACGCTCTCTCCGGCCGCAATGCCAGGGACGCGCTGCGCGGCGACTTATATAGGGACAAGGGGCGGGGTCATCGGTTGATGTCACATGGGTGGATGTCACATGGGTTGATGTCACATGGTGACCCCGCCCCCTTACGATGTCTGTCTTACTTTTTTGTACTTTATTTTACAGGTGAATGGGTAGGGGTACATTGTACCCCATACTCATTCACATAGGGTGGGGGGCCAGTATCCGGGGGCCCCCTTATTAAAGGGGGCTCCCGGATTCCGATAAGCCCCCCGCCCGCAGACCCCGACAACCAACAGCCAGGGTTGTTGGGAAGAGGCCCTTGTCCTCATCAACATGGGGACAAGGTGCTTTGGGGTGGGGGGGCCGCATGCCCCCCCTCCCCCAAGGCACCCCCCCATGTTGAGGGCACGCGGCCTGGTACGGCTCAGGAGGGGGGGCGCCCGCTCGTCCCCACCCCCTTTCCTGACCGTCCGGGTAGCGTGCTCGGATAAGGGTCTGGTGTGGATCTGGGGGGGACCCCCACGCCGTTTTTTCGGCGTAGGGGGTTCCCCTTGGAATCCATACCAGACCTAAGGGCCTGGTATGCTCTCGGAGGGGGAACCCACGCCAATTTTTTTTCAGAAAATTGGCGTGGAGTTCCCCCTTCAGAGCTCATTCTCTGATTGGCCACGGCAAAAGTTGCCTGGCCTGGCGTGTTCAAGTCGTGTTCAAGTCGTCTCCAAGTTGCCTCACAAAGTCGTCCTGAAGTCGTGTCGCCCCTGTGTGAACCAAGCCTAAGTGACATGCAATCGGTGATTTTAGGTTGAACGTGGGGGTGTGCCAGTTAGAAAACAGAGAAAAACAGAAAAAATAGGAAAAAGTAATAAATATTTGTAAAAAACAGCAAGGGTATATATACCCATGTCAAAGCGTCCATTATTTGAGAAAAAAAAACAAAAAAACAAACAAAAAAAAAAAACAATTCCTGCAAAAAAGCATAAAAGCAGATCAGGGAAGATAGCAAATAGTATTATTGGCCAAAAGCCTACCTATGCACATAGACCATATAGGAGCTATCTCATAGGTAGTCAGATAGTAGATAGTATTGATGTAATAGTAACCAACATAAACAGACCACACAGTGACCTAAAACACCGAAACATATGGGATTAATATATAGTACCTAGTATTCATAATAAAAAGGACATAGAGGTGTTTGACATTTAGCTACTCTCACCTGTTAAATAAACTAAAGTGAATAAATCTACAACACTGACTGAGCGAGTCAGCCCAGCACAATCTACACCCATTCTACTCTTCAGGTAACAAAAGGCAGCTCTAAATTCCTGACACTAGCAATAAGTATTTTTTGCACTTGATAAACAGATATAACAAAACACTTATAATGGTATTTTTAAGATACCAAAAGTTAATTGTTAGTGTTTGCATACACATTAAATAGTTTTTATTTTTTGAGAAATCTATACATCAGACCAAAGAAAAAAGGGATAAAGATGAAGAAAAAGGATTTGGTTCCCAATGAGTTGGAAAGCATGTCAGAACATCAGGCAGTGCAATGCTCAAGTAGAGTAACCCTTATGAACCAGACTTTTCTCTCATTTGACTGGAGTGAACTGAAATATGATTGGTGTCAACAAACTTTGCACTTGGTCAATGGAGTTTGCCAAACTTATGAAATAAAGCATGCTGTTCACAGAGCTAGCAATCACCTTTGCAATCACAGTAATATTTGAGGAATGGCTCATGCCTGCTTTTCCCTGGAATGTGTACTCAGTGTGGGCATGTTCTCCCTGAGAAGGTGTGAGGACTCTCCTTGTCAGTACACGCAGGTAAATCAGGGTTTCTAATCCCAGAGACATGCACCATGACACAAGGACAAAAAGACAGATGATGGCGGTCACATCATATCTTGCTTATAGGGCATGTTTCCAAGTTCTCTGCATTACACACACCACTATCCAAGTGCAGGACTGAAGATCATCCAGAAATGTAGGATCAAATCTCAGTGAAAATGTAAATGTTAATCATTTTTTTTTTTTTTTGCTTTAGTAGCAGTTAGGCACAATTGTTTTACTGCATTTAACTTTGATGCAGAATTCAAAAGGAGACAGTCTTTCAAATTGTAGGGAGATCTTTCTGCATGAAATAGCACTATGTAGCAGTTATGGTCAACTTTCTTGACAAGCGTGACTCCTGATATCACCAATGGGCCACATCATGTAATGGCCGTGCTACAAAAAGCAGTCAAAGACTGCAAGAGTGTAACAGGAGATGGTCAGAGACTGTGAACATGCTGAATGTTTGTTGAAGACTGGAGGCATGCATCATAGATGGTCATAGACTGGAGACATGTTACAAGAGACTGCTAAAAATCACAATTTTTATGGTCCTTTTACAAATCAAAGCTCCAATATTAGCACTCCCTATAGTCCCCTATAGAAATATCTTGTTGCACATTTTAAATTCCTCTCAGCAAGATCCATTAAAAAAAAGATCAAAGAAAAATATTATAAAAATGAAAAGGAATGGACAGCAGAAAAAAGTGAGATGGCATGAAAGAACTAAACCAAATCATTTAACTAGTAGAACCCAGTTTAAAGAATATTTTTCCTTGCCCGGAAGTAAGTAAAGCTGGCCATAGACGGTTTGAATCCCAGCCGGTTCCTGATTCAAACAATGGCTGAATTTACCCAAGTTGATTGATCTATCAACTTGGGTACACCCAGCCTGTCACGTTTACAAGCAATAATCACTGTGTTCTCCCGGCAGGGATGGCTTTCCATGCCCCCCACTGGAAATGAACACAATGGCTCAGCAGGAGGGATTCCCTCATCAACACTGACTGTATGGATGGGGGAATAAAGAGATTTTCTATCCTGCAACCCGTGGCCTGCCTTACTTAAACACAGACTACTGTCTGCAGAGGGGCTGAGAGCCATATAATAAGTGGCATATAAGTGACAAAGGACATTTTTCGTAATATTTTTAAATGATACAATAATAAAAAAATATTTGTATTGGGTTTCAGAAGAAGGAGGGTTGCATACACACGGTCAGACAAAGTTGTCGGAAAATCCGATTGTACATAACGTGATGACGTTATTTCGTTACGACGGGACAAAGTTCATTCTAGTAGCCAATAGCTTTGGTCTAGGAATTTGATCTGAGCATGCGTGGCACTTTGTCCGTCGGAGTAGGCTACACATGATCGGAGTAGGTCTGATCGGAGCATTTTGTCTGAAAATTTTGGAAAACTTGGTCCGTTGGAGTAACAGTCTGATGGAGACCAGACACAGTCGGATTATCCGACAAAACGGTCCGATAGGACACATTCCGTCGGAATCTCCGACCGTGTGTACAAGGGCTTACAGCTTTTTGCGGTTTAATTTTTGCATATTCAAAGTGACAGCCAATGATGCATAACCCCCCCCCCCCCCCCCCCCATGCCTGGGATCTCCATCCCCATGACTAAGCTCCCAGGGGCAGGGTGAAGCATGATGGGGTGTGGCCTATTTAGAGTCCAGACTGAGGTTGCCACACACACCTCAGGGATATTATGGATGTGCGGCCATAAGGAGACTTCCTCTTCAAGGACCCCATGCAGCCCTAGGGTCACAGCGTGGGCACCAGGTCTCTATAATGTGATGTCAGTCTGCGCAAGCATTGGTATTGCACCTGTCACAATGACATAAATATTAGTTAGGCCCCAATATGCTCAATTTAAAATGTAGTTTCAAAACTGCCATAAGTAAAGTAGAACTGACAAACTAGACCATGATATTATCCTGGGCAGGTCAGTGTCATTGTAGTGAAGTATTCATAAAGAAATTAAAGCTGCAATTAATTTCTTTGGACGGGTTTTAATAAAAATCTACATTTTAGATGGAACCCCTTCCACGAAGAGGATTAGGATATTCTAGCACTTTTTCATGCAAATAGGAATCACAAATAAAGAAAGAGCCAGGTCAAAGCTTAAAGTAAAAGTAAACTCCCCTATCGTTTTCAGACAAGGAAGCTGCCATCTTTGCCTCTGTTGTGCTGCACATGTGATTCGTTAAGACACCAGCCATTGGATGGTTTGATAGTTTGGCTGAGAGCACAGCCAATGTGCAGTTAGCATTCCCAGCATGCCTTTTTTTTTTAACTGTTTAAATCAATGGGTTTACTTCCACTTTAAATCTTGAAATGTATTTATAGCCAGGTAGAAACACAGAACAACCCTCTGCTGCTAAAAGTACACTTTATGGCACTGTGAGCCATACATGGCTCTCAGGGTTGGCTGTATAACATAGCAAAAGTCCAAACAGATTGTGCAGAAAATTGGTACATTTTAAAGATAAATAGATCTATTCCAAGTATTTCCTGGTCTAAATCAGCTTAGGCCCCACGTGTCCAATAGGTAGTACACTTCATGCACCACATGTTACTTCTTAGCACCTTCAACGTGCCCCTCCTATTTTTTTTTAAACGTTGGTAGCTATTAAATTGCATGAAAGACACATACAGAGGAATTTTCCAGCTCGGCACCCTGTGTATTGCTTGCAGTCCTAACATTACTAAATTTATGAGCATCTCCAAAGTGGGAGCACTTGCATTCTAATGGATAGACAGAAGGCAGGTGGGCCTGAAGATAGCCTAGTCCTCCTTAAAGGCACAGGGGCACATTGGACACCCAGCGCAATGGTAGCTAAGGTGCCCAGTGTGTCTCCTGACCAAATTTACACCAGTAACAAAGAGATGGGCCTGCCCACACCTATAACTGACCTTCACAGCAAGGAGCATATGGAAGGGCAAACGCATTAAAAACAAAACAGTGGAAATTCCCAGCTCAACTCACCAACTAGTCTGCTTACCAACCAAATGAACCTGTCCAACAGTCTGCGTTAAAAACAGGGGTTTAGATAGCACACATTTGCAAACGCATGCGTAAGCTGCAAGGCCACTTCATGGCACCCTGTGTATTGTTTGCAGTCCTAACACTACTAAATGTATGATCATCTACACAATGGGAGCACATGCATTCTAATGGATAGGAAAGGGGCAGGTGGACCTGGACGTAGCCCAGTCATCCTTAGGGGCACATTGGACACCTAGCACATAGCACAATGGAAGCTAAGGTGCCCAGTGTGTCTTCTGGCCAAATATACACCAGTAACAAAGATATGGCCCTTGCCCACACCTATATTTGGCCTTCACATCAAGAAGCACATGGAAGGACAAATGCACGAAAGACATATTGCTTGCAGTCCTAACACTACTACATTTATTAGCATCTCCACAGTGGGAGCACATGCATTCTAATGGATAGATAAGGGACAGGTGGACCTGGAGGTTGCCCAGTCCTCCTTAAAGGCACAGGGGCACATTGGACATTAAGCATATAGCATGATGGCAGCTAAGGTGCCCATTGTTTTCCCTAACCAAATTTATACCAGTAACACAGAGATGCCCGCTGCCCCCACCTATATCTGTCCTTCACAGCAAAAAGCACATGGAAGGGCAAACACATGAAAGACAAAAACCAAGGAAATTCCCAGCTCAACTCACCAACCAGTCTGCTTCCAATTGAATTACCTTGTCCAATAATCTGCGTTAACAACAGGGGTTTAGTTAGCACACATTTGCAAACGCATGCGTAACCCTCTTCAAGGCACCCTGTGTATTGCTTGCAGTCCTAATACTACACTCCTTAAAGGCACAGGGGCACATTGGACACCCAGCACATAGCACAATGGCAGCTAAGGTGCCCAGTGTTTCCCCTGACCAAATTTCCACCAATTTTCTTTAAAAAAATCTTATATGAGATTACTATTACTACTGAGAGAAATGCATAGCCAACACAATTGTACAGGGAATCAGAGAATAACGCAGTTTTTTTTTTAATCCTAAAAATCTACATAAATCTAGTAAGCCATTGTCACCATCTGATCATCCCTACTAATGGATCCTGACAACATTGTAATTAGATTATGCATGCAGTTCAATAGTGTAAAATTGGACAGTTTTAAAATATGTAAAATATGTTTGTTCTACCTCTCCAATCTAAGCACTGCAAGTATGTCTCTATAACTGATCCAGTTGTAGTGAGATAGCTATAGCTTACAATCCCAGTAGAACTAGCAGACAATGACTCAATCCAAATGACATCTTGCAGATCACATAAAGCTTTAATCCAAACCTTGTGCAGATCATCACAGAGGAAAATTAGATCAAAAATTCCTAACATGTCTAGCTACAGCAATTACATGTGCTCAGAAAAGAAACTAAAGGCACACTGAAAAGAGTGCGGGACTAGCAAACGTACATCTCCTATCTATGGATTGTGGTACGGACAAAACTATTTCAAGGTAAAAAACATTGTAATGGTAAAATATTTCCAAGTATTTAAACATTTTAAAATATTTTAAATATGTTTACATATTTTAATATATACGAAAATTGGACAGGAAGTAGCCAGGAGGTGCAGTTCTGTATGAAACATTGCTTCCAGTAAATCTAAGAAGCAGAAAGCATCAAGCTCCCAAGATGCATTTGGAGAGCCAAAGGTTGCCTAGCCTGCTTGTGACAGGACCTATCTTTAAAGTGCAAGACTTTTCTGCACAGTTTGTTGTATAATTGTACTTGAACACCTAAAGAATCAGCCATTGTTCACGCTTTGATTTTAAGTCAGTTTTACATCCCCATCATCCTCTGCACAGCAGATACAATTTGAAATCATGTATGCCTACATGAGCAGCTGAAATGGAAATCAGCAGAGTGGAGATTACCATGCTACCTATATTCACAGACTATTCTGTAGATATCTATAGTTCTTCTGATTATATAGTGTTGGATGACAGAAGTTGTTGACTAAGCAAATCAAGCCTTTTTTTCCCCCTGAAATGTTGCAGCACTCAGTAGACATAATGCAGACCTCTTGCCTTGAAGATTTCGTCTTTTCAATTCAGCTCACTGTTTCAGCTGAATTCAACATGACTGTATTGGATAAAACAGTGGAGGAGTGAGGCATAGTTGAAACTCCCTGAAGAAATAATTGTAGCCTTTAAGAATGGGAGGCTCAGTCTTCCATATAAAAGAGCCCAGGATTGGTTGCACAGGAGCATTCTAAATTTTACGGACAATGGTTATTATTATAATTGCTTAGAATAGAAACCATTTTTCGACTGGAGTGTCTGTGGTTGTTTCTGTAGCAGCAACTGTATAATTGTAAGACATACACTACTGCCACTTTCCCCATTGCCTTCAGTGTTACACAACAGAGGCAGTGACATGTGAACCGGAAAACTCAGGGACACATGACGCCAACCTGCAGCAGCAATATATACAATTTTAAATTTCAACTTCCTCCACAATGGTACTTTTGACATTAAATAATTTCAATCATAGAAATGGTGTCTGTCGGGTGTGAAAGTAAATTATTTTGGACTATTGACAGAGTCATGTTGGTAAACATTAGCAGTACACAGTGCAGGTTTATCTATAGCAAATAGCATATTGCAGGGATCAGCGCTAAGCTGCGCCAGGGGATGTTTTGCTAATCCTCAGAGCCTGCGCTCCTCTGCAATCAAGATGACATTTCAGAGATGGAACTGAGGCGGAACATTCAAATCCTAAGAATCTCCTCTAAGATTAAGCAGGAATCTAGAAAATAGCACTCCTTATGTGCCAGACTTGTATAGCAGCACAGCACTCTTTCAGTGCCAAACCTATATAGTGACATACATGTCTATTTCAGCACTAGACCGTTTAATGACAAAGAAGCCCTATGGAGGCCCTGCACAGAGCACATAAGAGCCCATAGCAATCAGATTTAAACCCCATTCACACCTGAGCGTTTTGTAGCTTGAAGCCTGAAGCTACAAAACGCTGGAGGGGAAAAAATCTATTATTTTCAATGGAGATGGTTCACATCTCCATTCCATGTCGCCTGAAGCCGAACGCCTGAACTCAAACAAGTTCCGGATCCTTTTTTGTAGCTCGAATTGAGCAGATTTGGGCGTTTTTCTTCTTTTAACATTGGTGACCTTTTGCCCTGCACAAAATCGTGGCAAATCGCGGTAAAAAACAGCGAATCGCGGTAAAAAACTCTGCAAAATCGCTGTAAATTCGTGTGATTTTCTGCTTGAAAACGCTATGCTCAGGTGTGAATGCAGCCTTAAGGATTTCTTAAACAGCTCAAATTTGTGCCATGTGTGCCCTTGTCAGTACCACACGACTCAACAAAAGTCGATTGTTCTAGCACCCTTTGTTGAAGGAGATGGGTGGAAATTCAGACGACTATTACTACATCCGCTCAGATGCAATCACTGCTTGGTTATTCTGACAGCCATGGGAGCCAGCTGTTAGGATACAGCAGCCGACAGGGAAGATTTGTTCATCCATGCTGTTTAGTAAAGATGGAGGAATCTTTTAGATTTGTTTTTGTTCATGGCAAGTTTGTGAGGCAGGCTTTAGTCTTTTACTGGAGTATGTGAACCTAATTGATTGTTGGGGAATAAATGCACTTTTCACATAAATGTTTTTTGTAATACTTTATTAACCACTTTAGGTCTGCCCTATAGCAGTTTTACAGTTACAGGGTGGCACCTGTGCGCCAGGTCACATGTATATATACGTGATTCAATACTTCCGGGTGGGGTTGCGCATACGTGCCCCCAGCTGCTTTCTTCCTCTGTGATTACACACAGCGGAAGCCGATCAGCAGGTCCAGGGTACTCGATGTCCGCTGCCACCTGCCAATCGTCAGGCAGAGACACAGAACTGTGATCTGTCTATGTAAACAAGGCAGATTGCTGTTCTGACAGGAAGAAATGGATGGAGTTTGTATCCTTTCAAAGCAGGGAATACATTCCATCTGTTCTCCTAGTAAAAGCATCTCACCCAGTATAGTAAAACACTGGTTAGGCACACAGTTAACCCTTTGATTGCCCCTGATGTTAACCCCTTCCTAGCCAGTGTCATTAGTACAGTGACAATTCATTATTTTAGCACTGATCATTGTACAGGTGTCACTGGTCCCCAAAAGGTGTCAATGTCAGAATGTCTGCTGCAGGATCCAAGTCCCGCTATAAGTTGCTGATAGCCATCATTACTAGTAAAAAAAAAAAAAAAAAATCCCATAGTTTGTAGGTGCTATAACTTTTGCGCAAACTGATCAATATACGCTTATTGGGATTTTCTGGACCAAAAATATGTAGTAGAATACATATTGGCCTAGATTTGTAAAGAAATACAATTTTTTCATTTTTTTTTATTGGATAACACAAAGGTGATCAAATACCTCAAAAAGAAAGCTTTATTTGTGGGGAAAAGGACATAAATTGTATTTGGGTAGAGTGTTGCATGATCGCACAATTGTAAGTTAAAGTTATGCAGTGCCGTATTGCAAAAAGTGGCCTGGTCATGAAGGGGGGTATATCTTCCGGAGGTCAAGTGGTTAAAGTGAGTATGGAGTAATGCTAAAGTGGAAGTTTACAGTATGCAGGCTTCCATTGCAAAGCTTTCCTTTGGGATTGTTGCTCACTAGTAATCATGCTGACGCTTTGGCTTCAATACGTTCTGAGTCTTTGACCAGAAACAAGTATAGAGATAAGGAACACTAATCTGAAGATCCTTTACAGTATGGGTATACTGTCTCTGTAAATTCAAAGCATAAAAGCCAGACACAGCCAGTCAACTGACATTTTTAAAAGAAGTCAAAATTTCTGGTCCATTTGTCACAATAGAATAACTTTAAATATTGTAGGTGTATTTCATTTAGTACCCCCTGTTTGTGGGAGCTTTCTGAATCTGGTTTGGGTTTGGTACATGTCCACATCACCCGTGGCTCCCTTTATCATTATCTCTGAGTCTGCTGTAAAAAAGGCAAAATAAAATATAGGAGGAATAGTCATCTGCGCCTGCTCTCTAGCAACACTTCACCAATCAAACTTGTCATAAAGTATGGAAAAGTTTTCATACAAATATGGAAAAATCCAACCTTTTTTTCACTAAGTGAGAATATTCATCCATGTACTGTCAAGAGGACACTATTGGTGCTCAAAGGAGCTTTGTATCACTTCAAATTGCTGCAATACAGCTTTGGCCAAAAGTTTTGAGAATGACACAAATATTCATTTTCACAAAGTCTGCTGCCTCAATTTTTATGATGGCAATTTGCATATATTCCAGAATGTTATGAAGAGTGATCAGATGAATTGCAATTGATTGCAAAGTCCCACTGCCATAAAAATGAACTTAATGCCCTGCATTTGTGAAGAAGGCTTCTGGGGACCCAAGAAAGTCCTGCCATCACCAAGACCATATTCTACAGTTGATTCAGCTGTGGAATTGGGGCACCACCAGTGCAGAGCTTGCTGAGGAATGGCAGCAGGCAGGTTTGAGTGCATATGCACGCACAGTAAGAAGAAGACTTTTGGAGGATGGCCTGGTGTCAAGAAGGGCAGCAGATAAGCCACTTCTCTCCAGGAAAAACATCAGGGACAGACTGATATTCTGCAAAAAGTACAGGGATTGGACTGCTGAGGACTGGGGTAAAGTAATTTTCTCTGATGAATCCCCTTTCCGATTGTTTGGGTCATCTGGAAAAAACCTTGTCTGGAGAAGAGGTGAGCGCTACTATCAGTCCTCAGTCATGCCAACACTAAAGCATCCTGAGACCGTTCATGTGTGGGGTCACTTCTCAGTCAAGGGAGCGGGCTCACTGACAATTTTACCTAACAGCACAGCCATCAATAAAGAATAGTACTAAAGAATCCTCCAACAGCAACTTTTCCCAACTATCCAAGAACAGTTTGGTGATGAACAATGCCTTTTCCAGCATGATGGAACACCTTGTCATAAGGCAAAAGTGATAACTAACTGGCTTGGGGAACAAAACTTTGGGTTCATGGCCAGGAAACTCCCCAGACCCTAATCCTATAAAGAACTTGTGGTCAATCTTCAAGAGGCGGGTGAACAAAACCCCCCACAAATTCTGACAAACTCCAAGCATTGATTATGCAAGAATCAGCTGCCAGCAGTCAGGATGTGGTCCAGAGGTTGATTGACAGCATGCCAGGGTGAATTGCAGAGGTGTTGAAAAAGAAGGGTCAACACTTCAAATATTGACTCTTTGCATAGACTTAATGTAATTGGCAATAAAAGGCTTTGACACTTATGAAATGCTTGTAAGTATACTTCAGTATACCATAGTAACATCTGACAAAAAAATCTAAAAACACTGAAGCAGCAGACTTTGTGAAAATGAATATATGTGTTATTTTCAAAACTTTTGGCAACGACTGTACTACCTTTTTTAGTAAGCTCTTGAGTAACAACATGGAATACGTTATAAATAATTTTTCAAGCCAGCTAGGCTGCAACCAAGCTGTGTCGGAAAACAGGTGCACGTTATTCTCCACAACCATTTCCACAGCACAGCTCTTAAGAGCTTAAATAGCACTTCAAGGGTCTATTCACTCAATGCTACATCAATGCAATATCTAAAAATATATAGACCTTTAAAAAAAAAAAAAGGTACATGATTACATATTTAATTAATTAGTTTGAAAAAGACAAAGAGGTCCATGTCAGCATGCAAAGTAAAGTTAGAACTCCCTTTCAAGGCAGGGACAGGGAAAACATTGAAGCCCAGGGGGTTTATTTACTAAAGGCAAATCCACTTTGCAGTTGGAAGTGCAGCCGCTGTAGATCTGAGGGGGACATGCAAGGAAAATAAAAAACATAATTTTTGCTTGTACACGATTGGATGATAAAATCAGCAAAGCTTCCCCTAATTTCAGATCTTTCCCTCAGATCTAAAGCGACTGCACTTCCAAGTGCATTTCCAAGTGCACTTGTAGTGCAAAGTGGATTTGTCTTTAGTAAATCAACCCCCAAGGGTTAGCATGATTTCCAGAGGTTGATTTACTAAAACTGGAACACTCAGAATAGGGTATAGCTTTGCATGGTAGCCAATCAGCTTCTAACTTCCGCTTGTTCAATTAAGCTTTGACAATGCAATCTGGAAGATGATTGGTTTCTATGCAGAGCTGCACCAAATTTTGCACTCTCCAGTTTTAGAAAATCAGCTCCATAGCATTTTCAGAGGGGAAGTCAGCAAGAGCAGCCTACCCATATCACTTAAAACAGGTTTCCTTTAAAGTGTAACTGAACTAAAAAGTTTAAGATTTGTCAGGTTATAGTGAACATCTAGAAATGTCACTTGTTCATTACAATGAAAAAATGTATGTTTTGTTTTGAATTTCTCCTGCAAAATAGCTGTGCAGTTGCTGATATAGGACTGTGCCTAGGAGTGAAGTGCGATTTGGTGATGACACTACGATGCTGCTTACTGGAGTGGAATCTGCACTGAATGCATTTCCCTGCTTCTGTGAAACAGTGCTATATGAACCTCTACAGGTGCTTTTTCAATATTCTCTCAGCAGATATCCAATTACCAGTCATCGCGGCATCTCTGACATCAAGAAGCAAAGCCCTGACTAAACCAAGATGACCATCCCCCCACCCCCACCCCACCATCCCCACACATACACAAACATATTGTAACAAAAGGCATGGAAAGCATAAAAGAACGTAGAATACGGGGACAGTTTTGACCAATTGTGCTAGTTGTCCTAGTTTGCTGCAGTAGCATCAAGGTTTTAGCAGAGTTCCCTAGATACGCAGTGTGCCTTAGACTCTTACTTATATTTCCTTGTGAATGATCTGGCTCTGATGAAGAGTCAGTAATAGGGAAAAGATCAGCTGCATGATTCCTACAGGCACTACCTAGTGCTTCTCCCACTGCCTGCCTTTTTTTTAGGAACAACTTGCAGAATTCAAGTTCTCTTTAATTAGCCTCTAAGATTTTCTCCAAACTGAAAACAAACGTGCATAATTGTATTTATCCAGTTGCCTTCCATTGATCACTCTTGAAAACTCTTGTTGGTTTCTACATTCTTGGTGTACGCTTTTAACAATTCTTAAATATTGATAAAACATCAGCCTTGTGGAAGTTAAAAAAGTGTGATAAGTAAGAAAAAATGGCTTGTCAATAACAGAGCTTAATTCCTTCAGCACACATAGCAGATTCCATCTTGTCTTGTGTCTGCCATTGAACACTCTTCAAAACCCTTGTTGATTCCTAGTTTCTTGGTGTTTGCTTTTCAAACTTCTTAAATATTGATAAAACATCAGCCTCGTGAAAGGTAAATGGAAGCATAATAAGTAAGAAATAGTGGCTTGTCAATAACTGAGCTTAATTCCTTCAGCACACATGGCAGGAATCCATTTGGTATGGTGCTATTCTGGTTTGGTTTAGAAACGTAAATAAATTTACTCTTGTGATAGGTAGGTAACATAATAATAAACTATAATTGACCAATATGGATTTGTATTTTAAAAAGAAATGTTGTGTGTGAAAATATCTTGATATAGAAAATGAAAATATACCTCTTTATTCCCATAATGAGGGCCCTCATCCCTCAGCTGCAATGACAAGAATGAAGAGAACGCAGTATTGCCACATGAAGTCACTGTACATTTTTAAGCTTGGATCTTGAAAGACTTGAACTACAAGAGCAGTCTGTCAGAAACAGGAGGGTAGAAGGGACAGAAAGTCTAGGAAGGCTTGAGGGTGCAGGCCCAGCATGAACAGCATTGTTATCTTTTCTGCAAATTTCATGTTAAAATGACAAAAACTGTTTGTGAAGAAGCATTACAGGTGACTTCATTGGCACATGGTGATCTTTACCTTGAATATAGAACAAATGTAACTTATGACTCTCTCCCAGAGTCAATCTGTCTAAAGTCCTAAGTATGAAGACAGATTATATTAAAAAATGCTACTATTTTTAATGGTGTTATTAAATAATCCTCAAGTATTTTCTGCACAAGAGATTTTACTAATGGACTGCAGGTGCAGAGCTACCATTACAACCTCAGTGTAATAATAAGATTTTCCAATTAAAAAATGTGTAGATGTGTGTGTTGGGTGAAGGGAGGTCTTCCAAGGGTTTCATTGTTTAGATTCTTCTACCTTTAAGAGGGAAAGGCTCTTCAGGTTGCTCTGAGAAATTTTTAATATTGTTTTAGTAAAAGGAAGCTTCCAAAATGTCTGTGAAGGTTCTCATGAACCAATGTCATGGTATAACGAGCTATAATTATTACACTTAACTAAACTTCTTACGTTCTGTAATGTTGAAGACATTTTGCAGCTTATCAAAGCTGTTTCTTTCATTTGAATGTGTGTCATATACTGTATGTACCAAAGTTTATGAAGTATTCCTGAGTTCTTCGCTATGTTGCCCTGACAGGCATTGCATTGCCTTGGAACAAAAACTCCTATAGCTGGACAGACCCCAACAATCCTGAAAGTATGGAGGTATAGTGGCAAGGTTGCCTGCACCTAAAAAATTTAAAAGAGGTGAATATTATAAAATGCAAATCATTTGTGTGCTGTACTGCACTGAGGTTAAACAAAAATGCTGCAGGTAACTTATATCCTGTGTTCTGGTACATAGGCAGTCCATTTAAATTTAATGGCTGCCTTACCACACGCATAGTAGTTGTAGTAGTACTGTAGTACTGCATGTGAATGTGTGTGTAAGAATGCCCCACGGAATGGTGGAAAGGTCAGAATGGATCCTAATTCTTACTGACTCTAAGGACATATGTACATCTATGCATGTGCATTGTAATGTGCTTTAATACATATTTCTTGTGTGCCGCTTTGGCCCATAGAGTTTCCTTTAGACCCTTAACAAGCCTCCACAAACCAAAAAAAATGACCTGACTCATTTTATGCCAATGCTTTGCAACAGGGACCTGTTTATTTACATGTATGTATTGTGGTGTGTCAGGTGCATTGTTTACTGCATAAACATTTGTCAGGGGTCATTATAAATGAATGGGGTGACCTCCAATGGCATATTCAATGCGTGCATGAATGTGCAATAAAACATGCATGGTAACGATTTTTTTTACTGACACACATAGATGTAAAAAAAATGTTGTGATAATAAATAAATAAATATATATGTATATATATATATATATATATATATATATATATATATATATATATATATATATATATATATATATATATGATGAATAGGGGCAGATTTAACAAAACTAGCTTCTAACTTCAGCTTTTTTTTTAATTTAATTTATTCAGACATAACTTTAGTCTAGGATCTGGAAGTTTATTTTTCCTTTAGTAAGCATGTAAATATAGAAATCCATAAATCATATGACGAGACCTAGGCGTACATAAAAATACATCTGGAAGTGAAGTGGTTAAGTGTCACAAAGGCTCCTTTCTCTGCTGCTCACGGTTTTGCCCCCTGGCTGTGTACAGGGCAGAGGGTCACTAAGGAAACCCAGCTCAGCCTGTTACCTGCACACAGGTGTGTACCTGTATTGTCACTGGCTGTCAGATAACCTAGAGGGGGGGAAGACAAGGACTCTTCCTTCACTTGACGGCTGTTTGAAGTTGACTTTGCACTTCCCTGTAATGTTACACCTGGCTTAATCACTTAAACCCTCTCTTATCCCAACAATCTGCACCATTAACAAGAAGACCCAGGATCTGCTGCCTAGAGCACAGGAGCAATTAGCAGGTCTGACAATGATAAACTGTACACCACTAAAACTTAAATCTACAACCATCTCTGTTGCATAGATCAATGTGTATCTATGTGCTGTGGGATTTAGTAATAAACATTTGCTTAGTAATGCACAGTGGATATATATATATGTATATGTATATATATATATATATATATATATATATATATATATATATATATATGTATATTATTATTTAAGGTACTTATATAGCGCCGTCAATTAACGCAGCGCTTTACATATACATTGTACATTCACATCGGTCCCTACCTTCAAGGAGCTTACAATCTAAGGTCGCTAACTCACATTCATATACTAGGGCCAATTTTGACAGAGGCCAATTAACCTACCAGCAGGTCTTCGGAGTGTGGGAGGAAACGGGAGTACCCAGAGGAAACCTGCACAGGCACAGGGAGAACATGCAAACTCCAGGTAGGTAGTAAGAAATTATATTAGAATAGAAAGGCCCAGGCGCTACCTGACACTACTAAATAAACTTTGTAAATTATATATATGTAAAAACTGTGTATGTATACAAGCTAGTACCCCCGGCAGAGGGAAATAAACACCAGATTGAATGGTGGTTATATTCCCTCAGCAAACACAAACGAAAATAAAAGTGAAAGATGAAAATAAATAAAAAAATGTAAGGAGTCCAGAAGAGAGGAGTAGGCAGGGGCAGGCTTCAGAGAGGTACTAGTGACGTGTAACTCTCACCCAGAAAATCTTGCCCAAAACATACATAAATAAATAAATATAAATAGTTCCAAGAGAGACAAAACTGCAATACTGGCTCAGTAGATACTAAGGGGGTATGTAGGCTCAACCTAAGTGGCACTATAAGAGGTCATAGATGCATATAGATAGTACTAAATCGTACAGATATATGCATATACCCAATCTGAAATAAGTGCTAGAATTATGCAAGAAAATGTGTAAAGAATGTGCAAATGTGCAAAACAGCAAAACTGTGCAAAAAACAGCAAAAATGTGCAGAAAAATTATGTGCAAAAATTGTAAATATAGATTATTACATACAATTCATAAACAAATACATTAATTGATCAGTGAAGCGTCCTTTGAAGACAATAGGTGCAATTCTTATGAAAAGCAGAAGACCAAAAACAAAACAAAAACAAAACCCAAAACAAAAAGTCCAAATCAGGATGAGGATAATCTCAAAATCTTCAAATAAATGTAGATAAAGGTGACTGGTGCTCAAACATATAAAATTCAGGTGACTTCCGTGCTCGCCCCCTCAGGTCCCCACTCACCAAATCTCTATGCCCACACAGGGCAAACAGGCCTGTATAATACACAGTGCAGGGTCTGGTTACTCCACGGGTAAGCACATCCAAAGAAAGCACATCCAGAGAAAACGACCTTCCACCCTTGTCTCCTTCCTTGGTGTGTGGAATAATTTCCACTCGGTTGGTGATAGTATATCAGGGTATCCTCAGGGAAATAGAAAGGATCTCATAGTGCAGTAATTCCAGGGTTTCAAAAATTGAGTTAAAAAATATAAACTTTATTAGGGCATCAAAAAATAAGGTACAGGCACAAGTGCCATGGTTGGGATTTGAACTATATATATATATATATATATATATATATATATATATATATATATATATATACATATCAAGCAAGGCAATAGCAGGCAGGATTATGGTTTATACATGTCACAGGATTTGTCTGCTATATAGAAAATAAACTTTATGTTTTAGCAGATCTTAATAAGTCCTGGTTCAGATCATGGAGTCCAGAGACTTTGTAGAGATTTGGGTAGGATAAAGACTCCATCCCTAGGCCCACTTTCCTGTTAATAAGACCTAATCAATTAGTCTCAGGTGTGCACAGGCTTGTATATTTGTGAGCTGATGCACAGAGCTCTTTCCCCTTATTGTGAGAGCCTGCTGCTGGGTGAAAAGGCTGACTGCTGACAGAACAAAAAAAAAGCACAAGAGATGCCTGTCTGGGCAATTCATTCAAGGGGTACCTTGTTAGTTAGGAATTGACATACATGATGTGTAAGTTTCTTTAAGAAATGGTCCCACTCCAGTTGTCACCATGAGAATCCAGCATTTCCAAATTGGGAAGGGTGGGAGGAGCTGGGGTAATTGTTATGCGGTGGAGGATCATGCTGAGGAGGGGTTTTTCTGGTGCAGAGGCTACATCACCACTGGAATATGAGTTCTTAGGGACTTAAACTCCCCTTCGGAGGAGAAGGGCTCTCTCTCTCTCTCTCTCTCTCTCTCTCTCTGACGTAAGTAATTTTTTCCCCACAGTAGCGTGACAATCCCTTTACCTCTGGTCTAACTAATCATTCTCACCTTATGGCATGGACCCCTGTGCAAACAGGTGGTCATGCAAGCGGGTATCAAAAGGGTTAACAAGGACCATAAACTTTTCTCACGTCTCCTTAAATCTCAGCAAAGACGCCAGGTCATGGGTAGAAAGAAACCCATTTATATATATACATATATATGTGTATGTATATATAGATAGATAGATATTTGCTGCAAAGTTCATGAATTTTGAGTAAGATTTGGAAAACTGTTCATGAACTGAAACCACGCAGATTTGCTGACCTTTAATAACAATAGAAAGCTGATATTACATATCATATCTTATTTTTATTATTACTATTATATTGTAAAATTTGAGGAAAGTGTCTGAGAGGTACCTGTATTGTAATGTCTGAACTAATTTAGAGTATAATTGTTTAATATTTACTGCGTTGAAAAGCAGTGTTTGTATACCTTTATATGTTTATATTTCCAGCCTGCCTGTCTTCCAATGGTTGGACTTGTGCTGACATGCCCCCCCCCAAAGTCATTCACTGGGAAGATCAGTGTATTGCTGTTTCTCTGCTTGTTGCTGTCACACCACCCTGCAGTCTCCACCCCACCACCCCATCTCTCTAACCCCCTTATGCAGCTAAGAACAGAGATTATGTGATTGCTTATAAAAAAAAGTATTTACAATTATATATATATATATATATATATATATATATATATATATATATATATATATACAAACGTTTTCCTTGTGTTTCCATTTTAAACTGAATGGCTTTTGCAAGGTGAAGGTTCAAAAGTACTTTAAAGGAGTTGTAAACCAAAGTTTTTTTTTTTTTTTGTTTTTTTTTTCTTAAATAACAAACATATCATACTTACCTCCACTGTGCAGATCATTTTACACAGAGTGGCCCCGATCCTTGACTTCTGGGGTCCCCCAGCGGTGCTCGCGGCTCTTCTCCACATCAGAAAACTCCCTAGAAGAAGCTTTCTCCCTGGGGGTTACTGTGTGGGTGCGCTCCTGTGTCCAGCATTTGTGTCCATAAACACAGAATGTCGGACTTTGCCCTGCTTAACGGTGCCCACATCATTGGATTTGATTAACAGCAGCTGGAGCCAATGGCTGCACTGCTATCAATCTATCCATAAAGAGCGGAGCCCCCAGCCAGGTCAGGGAGGGTTTGCGCGTCTCCGGCATGGAAATTAATGGGCTGAGGTGAGTAAAACGTGGAGGCAGGGGGGGCTGGTCAGTGACAGAAGTTTTTTCACATTAATAAATGGAATGCATTAGGGTAAAAAAAAAAAAGACAAGGGTTTACAGCCCCTTTAATATCTGACAATATAATTCATCTTTTTCCTTACTTCACTTTGCTGTACATCTTGTTCTATATGTAAATACGGAAATAAATATAACATACAAAATAGAAAAATTAATTAATAATATTTATCATTAATAATATTCAATAATGAATATTACAATTACAATTATTACAACATAATTACATATGATTATCAGAATAAAATATTTTTTTCTCTTGTCGCTCTAAAAATATAGACATAGATATCTGTGCACAAAAGCTTATTTAGCTATGACAAATCATTCAGCATATTATAATTTCATTTAGCTCAGTATGTGTATGCTTGTGTCACATGTATCATTGAAGCATATCTATGCACAATAACCCCTCAGGCAGCACAAAGGTTAAATATGTGTTTTCCACTGATAGCCCTAGTTAGTCGGATATCTATTTTGATAATGTTCCTATTAGTGTTACAATATTGCCTGTACACCTGCATAACTGCGCTCACAGGGAAAGCTAGACCTGCCCCAGCCTGTAACCCCTTTATACACATCCAGCCATGACAGATTCTTCCGGAGCCCATCCTGCGTGGGGATTAACCTGCACGCCTCATTTCACTGGCCTTAAACACTTCAAACATCAAGGAGTGTAGTTGTAGAAAAGATGAGCACCTTCTTCAAGTGACCAGCTGAATAACCAGCTCCCTTTCTAGGCCAGGACAACTACAGGGACCCCCGATCGGATTTTCAGATTCCAAATGTCAGAATATGAGAGTTGTTTAAGGGAATGCTTTTATGAAATAAGCAGACATTCACTGGATAGGAAAATTAACATTAATGCTTCAATCCCGTGTCCAGATTAATATGACAATATAATAATAATTGCAGAGTGAGTTTTGCCATTTGAAATAACTGTTTATGTTGTACACTACATAGCCCTGATCACATTTTTTAAGACATGCTGTACATTACCAATGCTAATCACAGCACCCTTTAAGCTAAGTTGTATGTTACATACCCTTGACCACTGCACTTTATATGCCATGTTGTGTATTACATACTCCTAATCACTGTATTTTATACACTATGTTGTAGGTTACATACCCTTGACCACTGCACATTATATGCTATGTTGTGCATTGCATACTCCTAATCACTGTATTTTATACACTATGTTGTAGGTTACATACCCTTGACCACTGCACTTTATATGCTATGTTGTGCATTACATACTCCTAATCACTGTATTTTATACACTATGTTGTAGGTTACATACCCTTGACCACTGCACTTTATATGCTATGTTGTGCATTACATACTCCTAACCACTGTATTTTATACACTGTTGTAGGTTACATATTCTTGGACACTGCACTCTGTACTCTCTATTATACATTACTATCTCCCAATCACTGCATTCTGTATGCTATATGCCAGGGATCCTCAAACTACGGTCCTCCAGCTTTTGCGAAACTACACATCCCATGAGGCATTGTAAAACTCTGACATTCACAGACATGACTAGGCATGATGGGAATTGTAGTTCCTGAACAACTGGAGGGCCATAGTATTAAGACCCATGCTATATGCTATAGGCCAGCCTTTTTCAACTAGGGTGCCTTCAGGTTTCTTCAGGGGTGCCTTAGCGAAATGCCTAAAAATTGCCCAAAAATTGTACACATAACAGTGGGTTGATTAAGTCTGCCACAAATACACAAAGCCACAGGTTTTCATTGTTCACCATTACAACCTTCTAGATGCAGGTGTTCTAACAACTAATGAAGTCATCGGTTGATAAGGAGGATGTTGGTTGCTTGCACAGCAACCCTGCCCCACTCCACCAGCACTGGGGTTGCATTACCCGAGCGATGGAGAGAAACTAAGGAAGAAGAGAAACACTAAAATATTCATCAGTACCAGTGTGTAAAAGGGAAGAATACATCATCACTAATGTTGGGTCCCATGTGTGTGGCTTTTGCTGCATTATGTAAAACTATTAGAATGTTTTTTTTTTACATTTTAGAATGGGGTGCCTCAAGGCTGTCCATAATTTTAAAGGGTGTCTTGACTAAAAGGTTGAGAAACACTGCTATAGGCCATGTTTAAATGTACATATTCTTGATAACTGCACTCTATATTCTATTTTGCACATTATATAGTCCTGTCTGCTGCACTTTATAAGATGGACTGCCAATAGTCTGTGTGGTTAAAAATATACAGAGCTAGAGAGCTTCATTTTTAAAAACAATCCTTCTGTTCTGAGGTTTGTGTGTGTCTGAGAGGTTCTAGATTGTGGCACAGTAGATGTCGTTTGTGGTTACAAGGATCACAGCATAGGTGTTTAGCAGTTTATACAGGCAGTAGAATTCTCAGGTTCTTTTTAACTGTAGCACCCTCCTAGATAGGCTTACAGTTAGGTTAGGTAAATTTAAGTCTTGTGGCAAACCTGTAATCAGCTGAGTGGCTTGTGATTGCCTTGGACCATTCTGTGTTTCACTGGCTGCAGGTTTGATTGATTCCCCCTGCCTTCTGGAGGATTCCAGAATTTAGTGGGCAGGATTAGGCAAATCAGCAGCTGAATATTTAGATGGTCTCAGCCAACCCCTGGGGGAGGTTACCCAGATGGTGGCTGGGAGTGAGCCTAAATTGTCGGAAGCCTGGAGCTGCCTTGGTCTTGTCCAGGAGGAGAAGTTCCCAGCCTGAAGGCCTGGGGGTCTGATCTAGAAGATTTACTTAGGAGTTGTCTGCTTGATAATGGAGTGAGGTACCCAAGTATCCAGGGACACTGTGAGTACAGACCTGAACAAAGGGATCCTAGTGACTGTTGCTGCTGATATCTCTAACCAATTAATATTAGTGCTTGCCTGGCATCCAAGTTAGGCAGCAATACATTTTAAAAGTAAACCCCTAGACTGTTTATTGAGCCAGGCGAGTGACTGTTGCTGTGTGTCTGGCTGCCAATGCACCTATGTGGGAGAAGATCTTGGGACAAATCTAGTGTCCTACATAACCGTCCTTCTTCAAGCCACACTCAACATACTATTGATGTGGTGTTCCAACCCCCAGGTTTTCTAAATCTTTGCAACATCAGTAAAGCATGGTATACATATACAGTTTTGTTTTCATTAAACCAGCCGTTTGAATAAAAAAAAAAAAAAAAAACTGGCAGATCCCTGCATCCACACAAATGATGTTACTGCATGGATCCCTCCTGCTGTTCTATTGTATTCTGACAGTGAGGACTGCCCTCTCGCCAGATTACACAGATCAGGGCTTGCAGCCAATGGCTCTGTGTGCTGAGGTAATGTTGGTTTTCCAGCGTGACTGTTTGACATGAGCCAGTTGTTAGAATGGCTTCTGTTAAACAGACAGTGGTACACACATGTGTACTGGGCTTTACTCTGGCCCTTTAAATGCTATATTGACATATACAACTTTTGTAGCCAATGCTTAGGGCCCAATCAGATACACTGCCTTGAAAAGGTATTCATAACCCTTGAAATTTTCCACATTTTGTCATGTTACAACCAAAAAAACGTAAAGGCATTTTATTGGGATTTTATGTCATGGACCAACACAACGTGGCACATAATTCTAGAGAGTAAAATATTTGCCATTTCTTCTTTACAAAATAGCTCAAGCTCTGTCAGATTGGATGGAGAGTGTCTGTGAACAGCAGTCTTGCCACGGATTCTCAACTGAATTTAGGTCTGGACTTTGATTATGTACATACATGAATATGCTTTTATCTAAACCATTCCATTGCAGCTCTGGCTGTATGTTTAGGTTTGCTGTCCTGCTGGATGGTGAATCTTGACCCCAATCTCAAATCTTTTGCAGACTCTAACAGGTTTTCTTCTAAGATTGCCCTGTATTTGGCTCCATCCATCTTCCCATCAACTTTGCCCAGCTCCCCTGTCCCTGCTGAAGAAAAGCATTACCACAACATGATGCTGCCACCACCATGTTTCATGGTGGGGATGGTGTGCTCAGGGTGATGTGCAATGTTAGTTTTCTGCCACACATAGCATTTTGATTTTAGGCCAAAAAGTTAAATTTTGGTCTCATCTGACCAGATCACCTTCTTCCACATGTTGGCTGTGTCCCCCACATGGTTTCTTGCAAACTATAAACAGGACTTATTTTGGCTTTCTTTTAACAATGGCTTTCTTCTTGCCACTCTTCCATAAAGGCCAGATTTGTGGAGTGCACGACTAATAGTTGTCCTGTGGACAGATTCTCCAACCTGAGCTGTGGATCTCTGCAGCTCCTCCAGAGTTAGCATGCTTCTCTGATTAATGCTCTTCTTGCCCAGCCTGTCAGTTTAGGTGGACAGCCATGTCTTGGTAGATTTACAGTTGTGCCATACTCTTTCCATTTTCAGATGATGGATTGAACAGTGCTCCGTGAGTTGTTCAAAGCTTGGGATCTTTTTTTTATAACCTAGCCCTGCTTAAAACTTCTCCACAACTTTATCCCTGACCTGTCTGGTGTGTTCACTGGCCTTCATGATGCTGTTTGTTCACTAAGGTTCTCTAACAAACCTCTAAGGCTTTTACAGAACAGCTGTATTTATACTGAGATTAAATTACACACAGGTGGACTCTATTTACTAATTAGGTGACTTCTGAAGGCAATTGGTTCCACTAGATTTTAGTTAGGGGTATTAGAGGAAAGGGGGCAAAGTATAAATGCACACCACACTTTTCAGAGATTTATTTGTACAAAAATTTGAAAACCATTTATCATTTTTCTTCTACTTCACAGTTATGTGCCACTTTGTGTTGGTCTATCAAATAAAATCCCAATAAAAGAAATTTACCTTTTTGGTTGTAATATGACAAAATGTGGAAAATGTCAAGGGGTATGAATACTTTTTCATGGCATTGTAAATACTTTGCGTGGCATTAATGAATGTATGTTGCCTCATGTTATCTTCTGTGTTCATGTGTGTTGCATTCAGGTAGCACATTAATGTGATTAGGTTATCTACACACCACAACACAGTTGTAGTGATGAGCCAAATGTTCTTGGGTTTGGTTCTGGTTTGTCAAACTACTGAAGTTTGGGTGCTGAATCAAACCCAATTAAAGTCCATGGGAGCAGTGATTTTTATAATGCTTAAAATGAAAAAATAAGACATGCACAATTCCTTTAAATATCATTTGTAGCACCTGTACGATGTATAAAACCTACTTCTGCAAAACATAAGTTTACAAATTTTTAAAAATCTGTTTAAATCAATGGTAAGTGACAGTTCCCAGCTGCTTCATTCTGTTTGTATAGATGGTAATTGCGGACCTCACTAAATTTTTTTACATGGGAAACTCAGACAACTCAGACAAATACAAACAAAATTGGTGTAGTTTCCTGCCTCTCCCCAGTTCCATACAGATTTTTATTTTTTGCTGTTTTATCCTGCCATTATGTTTACCTGTCAGCCAGTAATCCCAGGCTGAATGGGCCAGGTGGAGATGGCTCCCTAACCACCAGCTTGAAGGAAGCTGTCACATTTAGCAGCAGTGAAAGTACCGCTGCTCAATGTTTTACTTCCTGCTGCAGCTGGAAGGTCGGGACAGTTAAACACCCATTTAGTTTGGGTGTTAAAGCTGTATTAAACCCAAGAGCAAACATTTACTATATTGCAGTTTGCCAAAAGTGGTGGCTGCGTTCGTTTTCTTTTTAGGCTTCCTTTCCTTTGTTTTCTCCTGGTGATCTTGCCAGTAGGTCTGTTGTTTTTCAACGGAACAAGCTCTCCTTCAAATGTATCAGTTACAGTGTTAAGACAAAACATTTACCACTGACAGGGTGATCAGCTTTCATTTATTCACGTAAAACCTGTTGCTGTAACTTCTGGTCTAACTGCAGTGTGGGCTGGAGTTTGGCTTCAATTGTTAGTGTATTGAAATCTGCTAATACACTCCCCTCAGACTGACAAAGCTGCTGTCTAAATGTGCCCCTTGTGCTCCTTCATCCAGAGTGGGGGTACTCTAATGCAGGAGGTGTGTTACTGGCCAGATCACAAGATGAAAACAGAGGGAAAGAGAATAAAAAAATAAAACAAATGCAGCCACCACATCTAATGATTGGTAAGCTGCAATATAGTACATTTTTGGTTTTATGTTTAATACCACTTTTAAATTGCACTGATCACCACATGGTACAACATAGGTATAGGTCTTAATGAAATATTATAATGTCTAGTTATCTCCTTCAGACATCTGCATTAGCTTTTTGATAAATGGCAGAGCACTTCTGTAGCATGCAGCACCTGTGGCCACTGCCATTCCTGCAACTGACTATTTTGTTTTGTACAGAAAGAAGGAGAAAACCCCCCAATAAAACTGGACTTTATAAGTGACTGAAAACACAAGTAACGGATATTATTACAATATTTTATTAAATACAAAAATTATCTTTAAATATGCATATAAAGCATTTAGAAAAATGCATCATCACAAACAGCACAATATGATACATAAAATGGCTCAAGCACACGTCCAACCCGACGAACGTTTCAGGCAGATCCTGCCCTTCTTCAGGGTTTTTTCTAGACCTTATACAGAGCACACTAATAAATATTAATGTATTAATTCACTTACTACTTACATTTAACAGAATATATCATAGTCAGAAGCATGGAGAGACATATACAGGTTTTTTTACATTACCAATAAAATTTGAATCTGTCTGATATTCCACGTAACATGTGATCGTTTGAGACTCAGACAAGCTGGTATTCCTATGGCCCTGAACGCCAATGAACCTCAACAGGGGTCACACAAATGGTCCACCCCAACCTGCCGAAAAAGGCCACTTGCATGTGACAGGTATGTATGTGAGTTGTTTTGAGTGTATGTAGGAGTGAGTATAGGTATAGGTAGGGTTTTTTGTGGACATGTTCATGTGTGTGTTTTTGTGTTGCTATAGGTGGATATGGATTTGTTTGGTCATGTAAGGGTAGATGTGTTAGTGAGAGGAGATGGAGGTAGGGATATGAGAGTATATGTGTATGTGTGTATATATATATATATATATATATATATATATATATATATATATATATATATATATATATATGGATAAGATTAATTGTGGGGTGTTTTTTTTTTGTTTTGTTTTTTTAGAACATCCATTTGGCCTTTTCCGTCAGGTTGGGGTGGACCATTTGTGTGACCCCTGTTGAGGTTCATTGGCGTTCAGGGCCATAGGAATACCAGCTTGTCTGGGTCTCAAACCATCACGTTACATGGAATATCAGACAGATTCAAATTTTATTGGTAATGTAAAAAAACCTGTATATGTCTCTCCATGCTTCTGACTATGATATATTCTGTTAAATGTAAGTAGTAAGTGAATTAATACATTAATATTTATTTGTGTGCTCTGTATAAGGTCTAGAAAAAAACCCTGAAGAAGGGCAGGATCTGCCTGAAACGTTCGTCGGGTTGGACGTGTGCTTGAGCCATTTTATGTATCATATTGTGCTGTTTGTGATGATACATTTTTCTAAATGCTTTATATGCATATTTAAAGATAATTTTTGTATTTAATAAAATATTGTAACATCCGTTACTTGTATTTTCAGTCACTTATAAAGTCCAGTTTTATTGGGGGTTTTTCTCCTTCTTTCTGTACAATCTATTTGGGATGTGGGGACTGAGAACAATATTTTCTGTGATTATTGGGATTCTTTTTTCCTTGACTATTTTTTGTGGGGCCACTCACCCAGAGGTCACAGGAGATGCTCACTATTTACTTATCAGAGTGTCATATATTTATGGGATACAGAGACCTCCATAACATCATGAAAAGTAGCACCTGGGGGGGGGCACTTATTGCAGTGGCCATCCGTAATGCAGGGCGCAGGGGCAACGTCTCCCTAATCTCCATGCAGGGAGCCGGACGCATGGATTTCGATGAGGTTTTTTTCCTAAAACACATGATTAGAGCCTGAGGCTCTAATTGGCTTCAAAAAAGGGTGGGTGGTGCCCTGAGCCCCCCAGTTGTGTGACAATAGTGAATTAATATTCGCTATTGTCTTCCTGATTCTCCTCTTGGCCAATCAGGAACTGGGTCTTAGGACTCCCGACCAATTGGGTCTCAGGACCCACTGCGAGTGAGAGGGGAGGTTTATTTGCCCCCCCAAAAAAAAATTGAGCACCAGTCACCACTGAATGCAAGTATCACTTGGATATGCTGTGCTTGTCTGCAGGTTAAATTACTATAAAGGTGCTGTGTTTGAATACAGAACCACCCCAGCATGGCCTAGCCAATCTTATTGTAATCATTTTATGTCAGTGAGTGTATTGACATCGCTCATTACTACTGTATGGCAGTTTTTTTTAAATTAAAAATAAACAAAAAATATATATAAAAGAAGGCCAGTATGGTGGCCTGAATTTATGGGAGGAGCCCGGAGGGGTATTTAAGCAGACCACACCTCAAAACTTTTGGTAATATAGTGTATATATATCAGGCATACGTCTGTATATCTGTATATTGCAATGGTATCTAGAAACTGTGCTTCAATAGACAAATGCACGAGACTATCGGGTAAAATAAGCATACAGTCCTAGCTGAGCAATTGTTCCACATGTGTTGGGTGATGTAATAAATGAACATTTGCTGCAATGTAACAATTATGAAGATGTGACTGGGTAACTGTCGGTGTTAATTTTGTAGCAAATCACAGCAACCACAACAAAGGTAGTAAACACTTTCTCACTGCCATCATTATCACCTTCTCCAGGGTAATGTATTTCTTTTTCTAGTTACTGTGGCTTATCCAAGTGACATCATGTTTCTGGTATGTATGCCACAGCAGGTAAGAAGAATTCCGATGCTGCCAGAATGCAGACAAATGCATAGACAAAGAAAACACAAAGTGGTCAGACAAAAAACAAAGACAAAAATACAAATAATTTACTATTTATAAGCACAAACACATTGGACTCATTTGCTAACATTAACCGCTCTGCATAAATCAAAAAGATTGGGGGTTATTTACTAAAGGCAAATCCACTTTGTGCTACAAATGCAATTGGAAGTGCAGCTGCTTTAGATCTGAGGGGAATATCGAAATGAGGGGAAAATCTGCTGATTTCTATCATCCAATCATGTTCAAGATTTTTATTTTTTTTCCTTGCATGTCCCCCTCAGATCTACAGCGACTGCACTTCCAAGTGCACTTGTAGTGCAAAGTGGATTTTCCTTTAGTAAATAATCCTCTTTGTGTTCACATAATAGACACAACATCATATCACCTTAAGAATGAATGGCTGTACTGATGGTTATAAATCGCTTCTCAACAACTGGAAGCACGTTTTCTGTCCAACACTTCCAACTGTATTGTGTGTATTGGTTAGTTTATGTCTAGAATAAAGAAAAGTAAGATGCTGGGGTTGATTTGCTGAAGGCAAATAGACTGTGCACTTAGCAAAGTGCAGTTACACACTGCACGAGCAGTTGTTCTGGAGCTTAGTAAATGAGGTAAAGCTTCACTTTGTAAGAATACCCAATCATGTGCAAGGAAAATAATAAACAGCAGTTTACATGTGATTGGATGAGGGAAGTCATCAGAGCTTCTGCTCATTTACTAAGCTTTGGAACAATTGCTCTTGCCGAGCGTAACTGCACTTTGCTATGTGCACAGTCTATTTGCCTTTAGTAAATCAACCGCACTGTCAGAGACGGTTTTGTAGGATAGTGGTCTGAAATGTTCTGCCACCTGGTAAAAAGCTGACATGTGATAATTATTCACTTTGCACATTACAGAACTGTTTATCCATAGTAACTTAGTGGTTAGCACTTCTGTCTTGCAGTACTGTAGTTCAAATCCTGGCTAGGACACTATATGCATGGCTTTTTCCCTGTGCTTGCTTAGGTTTCTTCCAGGTACTCTGGTTTTCTCCCAGATTCCAATGGAACTTTGGTAAGTTATAAAACAAAAAAGTGTAGCGCTGCCCACTGTTTAATCATTAACGTGTGAATGTTGATGAGGACAAGGGCCTCTTCCTGACAACCCTGGCCGTTGGTTTTCGGGGGGCTTATCGGAATCTGGGAGCCCCCTTTAATAAGGAGGCCCCCAGATCCTGGCCCTCCACCCTATCTGAATGAGGATGGGGTACATCGTACCGCTACCCATTCACCTGGGGAAAAAGTTTAAATAAAAACACACTACAGGGGTTTTTATAGTAATTTATTAGGCAGCTCCAGGGGTCTCTTCCTACTTCGGGGGTCTCCGGTGTCTTTGCCGAACTCCTCCACTATCTTCTGCACTTTTGCCCGCTCTTTTGCTAGCGGTTGCCAGGCCTTCTCCATTGTCTCCTTCCCTCTTCTCTTCTTCCGATGTTGACCCAACGCTCTCTCCCACTGTAATGCCATGTGCATGGTGCACAACGACTTATATAGGCATGGGGCGGGGTCACGGGTGATAAGTTATTGCACACTGCGCACACGGCATTACAGTGGGGGAGAGCGTTGAGTCAACATTGGAAGAAGAGAAGAAGGAAGAAGACAACGGAGAAGACTGGGCAACCACTAGAAAAAAAGTGGGCAAAAGAGCAGACGATAGCGCAGAAGCCCAGCAGAAGACAACGGAGACCCCCGAAGTTGGAAGAGACCCCCAGAGCTGCCTAATAAATTACTTTAAAAACCTGTGTAGTGTGTTTTTTTTATGGACACATTTTTCCCCAGGTGAATGGGTAGGGGTACGATGTACGATGTACTTATTAAAGGGGGCTCCCAGATTCCGATAAGCTCCCCGCCCACAGACTCCGGGAACCAATGGCCATGGTTGTCGGGAAGAGGCCTTTGTCATCATCAACATGGGGACAAGGTGCTTTGGGGTGGGAGGTGCAGGGCCCCCTGCCCCAAAGCACCAACCCCCCATATTAAGGGCATGTGGCTTGGTATAGTCGGGGGCGCTCTCTCGCCCCCCTTTCCTGACCTGCCGGGGCTGCATACTCAGATAGGGGTCTGGTATGGATCTTTGGGGGACCCCCACCCCATTTTTTTCCTGTCTTGGGGGGAACCTCACAAAAATATGAGCTTGGTTCCCCCCTCAAGATTCCCAGCACACAAGTTGCACTGCAAGTCGGATGCTCTTGACCTTTTGTCTGATGTTTTTACTGCTCTAGCACTGGAGCCTCAGAATGCACTGGTCCTGGGGTTTTTTTGCAGCTTAAAATGGCTATGCCATTTACAGTTCAAAAATGCCATGGTGAGCATGAGGCCATAGGCTAACATGGAGAGGTGTTTTTAAGCTGCAAGAAATGCTCAAAAATGCAGCTCTAAAAACGTCCGTGGGCATGAGGCCATATTTTGAATAATGGTGGCAGCAAAAGAAAAGATCACATTGGGTTGTAGTTCCAACATAAACTAAAATTACTAAATCAATTTCAGCATGGATATAACTACTCAAAAGATTGTGTCATACAGTGTATAAGAGAGGCTAAAACCAACTTAGACCAGGTTAATATAAGATGACCTCAGATAAAAAAAAAAGGTCTTACCGTAATTATTATCAAAGGTATAGTTTAAAAAAAATATATATATTATAGAATCAAAAATCTTATACTACGTATTGGAACTATGTACAATTGGTACAATGATAACCAATTAAATAAAAGTTCTGCTACCAGAACTATATACAGAGTAAATTGAAAGAGGAGAGAGAGAATAGGGGGAAAAAGTAGAATAGAGAAAGAAGATAAAAGAATAAGTAATCTTAGGTAGGAGAAAAAATAGATAGGGAAGAAAGAAATGAGAGGTAGTAGGGGTCCCCGGGGTAGTACATGGTAATATACACATACCATGAATGCAGAGAATGGAAGTATAAATCGAGATTACCAAGGTCTTAGTAGGGAAGCATCAAAATTGTAAGGCAAAAAGTGAGTCACCCAGGGATTCCATATATTCTCAAAGTTGGATATTTTATCTTGAGTTATAGCCTCTGTTTTGGCATGGATCATTGCTTGATTGACTCTATTTTTAGTTTCAGCAATTATTAAGGACGGGGATTTCCAAGCTTTGGCAATTGTTTGTTTTGTGATCTGTATTAGGAGTTTGAATTGGTGGTAGGAGAGAGTGGCCAGTTTTAAGTTTAAAAGTGCAGTGTTGAAATCATAAGAAATATATCTTTCCAGAAATTATTTGCTACCAGGCAATTCCACCAAGTGTGAAGATGTGATCCAAGATCACCACAGCCATGAAAACAAGATGGGGAATAATTTGGAGCATATTTCGCAATTACGCATTTTTAGTGTGTGTGGGTCACGTTTACAAATATTTTCAAAGTTAATTTATCTAAATTAATTCTTACTTGTATGTAGAGCATAAACATTTTTTAATCTGAAGATATCAAAAGAGCTCTGAATTAGGAAGTTTGTGACTTACACATAAGTCAGGGAAAGTTTTGAATGAAGTAGAGGATGCTATTTCATAGAGTTGAGTTAAATTAGTGGAGGACCATGCTTTAAAAGATTTAGGGGAAGACCAAGCAGGATAGAAAAGTGGATTTTTAAGAAATGATAAAAGAGGTATATGGGGAAATTGTAGTCCATTTACTAATTGAAATTTATCCCAAATGGCTAGTGTATGTTTAGTTATAGGATTATTGTGTTTTTTACGGCCGAAGGAATTAGACCATACAAACTTGGTTATTGAAAGTGGGTCGCAATCTATTGATTCCGGTGCAACCCAAAGTGGAATTTCACGTTTTGTGTGATATTTAGGGATATGGGCTAATTGAGCTGCATGGTAATAGGTGGTAAAATTAGAAAACCCTAGTCCCCTTTGGGCTTTGGAAGGTAAAGAGTGTGTTTGGGCAGATGGGGTTTCAAGGAGCCCCAAACGAAAGTTAATGCCTTACGTGGTAGTATTCTTAGAAAGTATGCTGGAACAGGGATAGGTAAAACTCGAAAAAGATAAAGAATTTTGGGCAGTATAGCCATCTTTATTACATTAATTTTTACCTCTCCATTGTGTCAGAAGATTAAATATTTGATGAAAAATTGGAGAATAATTGCAAGTGGAAATGTAAGAAAGATTGGGTGTGAGAGTTATCCCTAGGTAAAGAAGGCGTGAAGTGGACCATGAGAAAGGGGGGGATGTTTGCGCTTGTTGTAAAATATGAGGAGGTAAAGATATATTTAAGGCTGAGTTAATAATTAGACCAGTTACGTTGGCAAAGTGATCAAGTTTACTTATAAGATTAGGAGCAGAAATATGAGGGGATGACATAAAGATTAAGACATCATCAGCAAATAGGCAAAGTTTATGGTGGTGAGCAGCTAAATCTAGACCTTAAATAGAGGAGTGAGTACGGATTGATTGAGCAAGAGGTTCAATAAATAGGGCAAATAAGAGTGGGGAAAGTAGACATCCCTGACGCGTACCCCTACAGATGTCAAATAGGTTTGATTTATATCCAGCATATTTAACATAAGCTTTGGGATTTTTGTATAATGAGGAGACTCAGCTAAGAAAATGAGGACCAAATCTCCAACACTGCAGGACAAAATGTAGGTAATGCCACAAAACTGTATCAAATGCTTTTTTGATATCTAAGATAAGAGATAGATTGGTATTTGTCATGATTTAGCTGCTTAAATTAGTAAAGTAGTCCTGCGTACATTATCTGCCGCTTGGCACTGTGGGATAAAGTCGACCTGGTCTTTATTTATTAACCACATCAATATTGGGCACTTTCGCCCCCTTCCTTCCCAGACCAATTTTCAGCTCTCAGCTCTCTCGCACTTTCAGTAAGAATTGCGCGGTCATGCTACGCTGTACCCAAATTAAATTTTTATCATTTTGTTTGCACAAATAGAGCTTTCTTTTGGTGGTATGTATTCATGACTCCGAGTAAATTTGGAAAAAAATATATATATTTTATTTATTCTATTTTAAAAGAAATCCCATAAAATCTAATTTTGTCATAAATTTAAGCCAACATTTATTCTGCTACATGTTTTTGGTAAAAAAAAATCCTGTTAAGTGTATAATAATTGGTTTGTGTGATCATGGACATATGTACGCAAATGATCACGTACAGATGTGCGCAGGTGATCATGGACATATGTAAATGCAAATGATCATTGGGACATGTGATTTTACTGTTATATATGTGGGGGACAGTGGCGGAATTATAGGGGTCGCCAAGATCGCCATGGCGACCAAGCCCCTTGCTGCAGGGGGCCCTTGAGGGCCCCCTGTACTCTTCGATAGGGGGGAGGCTGAGAGGAGCTCCCCGAATCAATCATCAACCGAACTGAAATCGGCACTGTGCGGGGAGCTCCTCACATTAGGCTAAAGTGAAAGTACAGTGTGTGCTCTTTGTCTCCCCCTACAGTGCAGTAAAAAGGTAAATGTCTGACATTTTTTTTTTTTTTTTTTTTTTATAGGACTAGCTACTGTATTTGTCTTTATATGTGTGTGTGTGTGTGAGCATGCATGTGTGTGTGTGAGCATGCTTGTATGTGTGTGTGTGTGAGCATGCTTGTATGTGTGTGTATGTGTGTGTGAGCATGCTTGTATGTGTGTGTGTGTGTAAGCATGCTTGTATGTGTGAGCATGCGTGTATGTGTGTGTGTGTGTGTGTGTGTTTGTGTGTGTGTGTGTGTGTGTGTGTGTGAGCATGCTTGTATGTGTGTGTATGTGTGTGTGAGCATGCATGTATGTGTGTGTGTGTGTGTGTGTGTGTGTGTGTGTGAGCATGCTTGTGTGTGTGTGAGCATGCATGTATGTGTTTGTGTGTGAGTATGCATGTATGTGTGTGTGTGAGCATGCTTGTATGTGTGTGTGTGTGAGCATGCATGTATGTGTGTGTGTGTGTGTGTTTGTGAGCATGCATGTATGTGTATGTGTGTGTGTGAGAGCATGCTTGTATGTGTGTGTGTGTGTGTGTTTGTGAGCATGCATGTATGTGTATGTGTGTGTGTGAGAGCATGCTTGTATGTGTGTGTGTGAGCATGCTTGTATGTGTGTGTGTGTGTGAGCATGCTTGTATGTGTGTGCATGTATGTGTGTGTGTGTGTGCGTGTGAGCATGCTTGTATGTATGTATGTATGTATGTATGTGTGTGTGTTTGTGTGTGTGTGAGCATGCTTGTGTATGTGTGTGTGTGTGAGCATACTTGTGTGTGTGTGTGTTCATATATGTATGTGTATGTATGTATGTATGTGAGTGTGCATGTATGCATATGTATGTATGTGAATGTGCATGTGTTTATCAGTGGCGGTGAATCCAAAAGGGCGCACAGGTACCGCCCCCTCTCTCCAGACACCCCCTCTACGACCAATGGATAGATTTATGCATAGCATAGCATTAATCTATCCATGGCCACCGCTGCCACCCCCATATTTAGGTGTCTGGTCCCTTTTGGGGTGCCGGGCGCCTGAATTACAGCAGTGGGGGGTGTTTTTGCAGCACCTGATTAGAGCCATAGGCTCTAATAGGCTTCAAAATAGGTGAACTGCGAGCACCATGCTTGACGCTCACAGTCCACCCAGGTGTGTTAGAAAAGTGAATTAATATTCACTTTCCTAACACTGAACTGCCTCTCCACCAATCAGGTGTGTGGGTCTGTTACCCGTCACCTGATTGGCTGAAACGATAGGCGCAGCTATTGGACGTCTATCAGGGGGAGAGGACAGGAGATGAGGATGGCAGGAGATGCATGGAGGACCCCGCTCATGGCCGTTACCCGCTGCCCCACCAAGACAGGGTAAGTGGCAGGCAGACAGCGAGCGGGCGGTGGGGATTCACAGTGGCAGCATTTGATGGGCACACCAACAGCATTTGATGTGCACAGTGGCGCCATTTGATGGCCACAGTGGCAGCATTTGATGGGTACACTGGCAGCATTTGATGGGCACACTGGTGGCATTTGATGGGCACAGCCGTGGAGTTTGATGGCACAGCGGCAAAGTTTGATGGGCACAGTGGTGACATTTGATGGCACAGTGGTGGCGTTTGATGGTATTGATGGCTGCAATTGTATGTATGCACATTTTATGTAAAATGCTTTTTCTCCGAAAAGCGATCCATGCTCAGATCGCTTTTCAGAGGCATTTGACAGCCGGTAGAGAGGCAATATGTTGCCTACTGACCACCTGTTTTAACCCCTTAAATGCATCGTCACTATGCTGCAACTGCATGCAATGCACACAGTTGCAGGGGGGTTGGAGTGCAGCCCCATTCACCTAGAGGTGTACTTCAAGGGTGCCCTGACTGGAAAAAGATTGTGAAACACCGATATAGAGGAACCGGTCTTTCCATTTTCCTCCTGCAGCAGCTGAATGCCTGTGGGTGGGAGAGAAGGAGAAGCGGGGGGAAATGGAGAAATCGGTTCCTTTATATATGGCCACCTACTTGGGACTGGGCCCTGGTGTTCCACCATTGGGCTCAGAGAAAAGAGCTCTGTCCGGTGGTCGGGGGGGGGGGGGGCCTCCATGGTTTCTTGCATCGGGGCCCTGAAGGTTTTAGTTACGACATGTGTTTTGGAGATCATTACTATGTGGGGACATGTGTGTTTACCTGTGTTCACTGTGTATTTTACATTGTGGGGACATGTGTGTTTTACACTGTGGGGACACTAGGTTGGTGATCAGTGAGTAAAAAGCTCATACTCACTGATCACCAGCCGGCTGCAGAGATCCGCTCTCCTCTCCTCACCAACAACTTCCGTTTGAGGAGAGAAGAGCCGATCGCCTAGCAACCGGCTTTTTGTTTACATCACATGACGGCCGTGATTGGAAACGGCCGTCATGTGATCAGGAGGACCAATCACAGAGCCCTCCTGCCGACCTAAGATGCGCTCGCAATCTTTTGAGGGACATTCCTGAATGTCCACTCAGAAGGAGAGAGCGTCCACCCAGCCGTACATATGCAGTGGCCTGATGGGAAGTAGTTAAAGAATCTATTACACTATTAATTTGGGTCACAAAGACTTTCGCTAGTAACTTAATGTCAAGGTTGAGTAATGATATGGGTCTATATTTAGAACAAGGTGTATCATCTGGCTGAGGATTGGGGATCATTGAAATTATAGCTGCTAATGTTTCGGGGCAAAAGGATTGATCGTTAGGGAGAGAAGTAAAAGCCTCTGTTAACATTGGAGCAAGGATATGAGAGCATTTCTTATAGTATAGGGCAGAGAAGCCATCTGGACCTGGACGTTTATTTGGTTTAAGAGAGTTAATTGCCAATTTCATTTCGATAGCTGTAATGGGGCTTTCAAGACAATCGCATTGTGCTAAAGGAAAAGTAGGAAGTTTGATTTGTGAAAAAAATTATATTTTTATATAAGGCGGTAAGATGCTTTTGAAAGGTGTGGAGGATCTTTACTGGATTACTAGTAAATATATCATGAGATGATTTCAGTCAAATCGGTTTAAATGGGCGATTTCGTTTTTTAAGTGCTCGGGCTAAAAGAGTGTCTGGTTTATTTGCTTTAAGATAAAATGTATGTTTAGACTTACATAACAGTTTATCTACAGATTCTTATAAAAACAGATTGAACAGATCGAAACAGATCGAAACAGATTTGTAAACAAACTTGTAATGTAATGTCATGACGCCGGTTCCTCCCTCCCCTCTCTGTACCGGTCGCACAGTTGCACAGTATTGGCAGAGTATTGCACAGTATGGGGAGAGTATTGGCACTGAGCAGCGCTGTGGACACTAACCAATACGCTGCAACACTGTGCAATACTCTGCCAACACTCTACAACACTCTGCAACACTCTGCAACACTCTGCAACACTCTGCAACACTCTGCTAATACTCTGCCAATACTCTGCAACACTGAAACACTGCAGACTCTGCAGACTCTGCAGACTCTGCAATATTCTGCCAATACTCTGCTAATACTCGCCAATACTCACCAATACTCGCCAATACTCATCCAATACTCACCAATACTCTGCCAATACTCTGCCAATACTCTGCCAATACTCGCCAATACTCACCAATACTCGCCAATACTCACCAATACTCGCCAATACTCATTCAATACTCACCAATACTCTGCCAATACTCTGCCAATACTCTGCCAATACTCGCCAATACTCTGCAATAAAACAGAAACAACGATTTTTTTTTTCTGAATTTTCAGTCTTTTTATTTATAGCGCAAAAAAATATAAAACCCAGCAGTGATTAAATACCACCAAAAGAAAGCTCTATTTGTGTGAAAAAAATTGACAAATATTTCATATAGGTACAGTGTTGCATGACTTAGTAATTGTCATTCAAAGTGTGAGAGCACCGAAAGCTGAAAATTGGTCTAGTTAGGAAGGGGGTTTAAGTGCCCAGTTGTCAAGTGGTTAAATATTTACCTGGAGGGTGTCCTTAGTATGCCTGTAAAGTAGTGCATCTTTCCCAGCAAAATTACATTTCTACATTTCTACACCCGCAACCAGTGTAGTTTTTTTTCAATGATTTTTATCTATATTGCAGGTAAAAATGCGCTACTTTACAGGCATACTAAGGATACCCCCCAGGCACGATATTTAAAATGAATATTTCATTTTTATTGTTTCATTTTAATCAGTATTAAAATCACTGCTCCTGAAAAATTTTTAATTTTTAAAACTTTTTTTTGCATTGATACATGTCTCCTGGGGCAGGACCCAGGTCCCCATGCCGTTTTAATCTCAATGATTTTTACCTATATATAAAAAGTGTTAAAATGGTAAAAATTATAGTAGACAATTTGGGACAAGATTCAAGCCCACGTAAACCACTACAACCAACAGTTTTCAGCCTTGTTTACTCCCAATCAAGTTGTCTGCACTGATGAGTCCCTGATTAAATCTTCTGACCGCTTGTCTTTCAAATACTATCTTCCCAGCAAGCATGCCAGATATATGGTCAAGTTGTATAAGCTCTGTGACAGGGAAACATGGTTTACGAGGGAAAAGAGCCCAAGAACTGCCCAAACTACATAGGGAGTGCTGATAAGATTGTGTGGGACTTGGTGTTGCCCTTATTCGGAAAGGGGTACCACTTGTATGTGGACAATTATTACACATGTGCCACTTTTTAGTCACTTGTTTGATCATGGAATTGCCATTACCCCAGCAGTTGGTAGAATCCCGACTTAGACTGGGGGAGAGAGCCTGCTTGAAGTGTAATAATTTGCTTGCAGTAAAGAGGAGGGATAGTCGAAAAGTTTTAGTTCTGACCTCCCTTCACGCAGCTATGACTGTCCAAATTCAAACAGCGACTGGTGTTGTGGAGAAACCCCTCTGTGTCCATGAATACAACCTAAATATGGGAGGGATGGACCTCAATGACCAGTTGTTGGTGCCGTACCTATTTGCCCGTAAAGGCCAGACGATGCTTTACAAAGCATCAGGACGAACTGGATCCTTCCTTAAATTCTAGGTAGAGATCATCACAGCCCCCCTGTTTCCAGATGGTGCTGTGGCTCAACTTCCGATGCAATGAGAGGCACTTCTCAGAAGTTCTCTATGGTACCTCAGGCCAAAGAACACCCCAAAAAAGATGTTATGTCTGTAGGAAACGCGGATACAGGTGTAACACCGACTTTTATTGTCCCTTTTGTCCTAACCAACCTGGTCTCTGCATCGATGAATGTTTCCAATGCTACCACACACTAGTGGAGTATTAGCGTAGGGTACAGCACTGTTCAGTCATAGGACACGCTTTCACAGGGTCTCCAAAGATGCCATCGCATTTAGAGAGACCCGAACCTGGAATCTTTACAGTTACCGTAACAAATAAAAATGTAAAAGAAAAAAAAAAGTAAAAAAAGAAAAAGAAAATTATAAAAGAAAAAAAGCCAAAAATTGTTGTTTTATTGTTGTTCTCTCTATTCTCTCTCTATTTTTCTGCTCTGTTTCACTGTATTTTATAACTGCAGTTTTTTAATGTTATTATATTTTATCGTGTACTTTGCAGGTATATAATTCTTTTATACTTTACTGTTTACTGTGTTTTATTGTTAACCATTATTTTCTTTGTAGGTATGCCATTCAGCTACAGCACTGATTTATTTATCTTGACAGCAACAGTGTTTGCTCTCAGGATAAGTAAATCAGCAACTCCAGTGCTGTAGGAGGTGATTTCATCACCACAGTTAAAAAAAGCACATATCCAGAAACATGAGGGCAGGGATGGAGGGGTGATTTTCTCCAAACATTAGGGGTGGATTGCCACTAATGCCCCGTACACACGACCAGACTTTTCAACATCAAAAGTCTGACGGAATGATTCCGGCAGACTATTCGAACGTGTGTGGGCTGCAGCGGACTTTTGATTTGCAAAAGTCTGACAGACTTTAGAAATGGAACATGTTTCAAATTTTTCCGACAGAACTCTGCCAGACCCAGAAATCCGCTTGTGTGTGTGCTAGTCTGACGGACTAAAACCGACGCTAGGGCAGCTATTGGCTACTGGCTATGAACTTTCTTATTCTAGTCCAGTCATACGTCATCACGTTTGAATCCGTCGGACTTTGGTGTGATTGTGTGTGGCCAAGTCCGTTCATTCGGAAAGTCCGTCAGAACTCTGTCAGAACTCCGTCAGAACTCCGTCAAAAGTCTGCCGGACTTAAGTCCTGTCGTGTGTACGCGGCATAATGGTATTTTTTAGGCACAGATTGCAATAAAAAAATAAGATGTTTTATTAAGTTAATGTTTTATTGTTACCATTGTTTGCTTTTCAGGTACGCCATTCAGCTGCAGCACTGATTTATTTTTATTTATCTTGA
Source organism: Lithobates pipiens (assembly GCF_037356315.1). Taxonomy (NCBI): domain Eukaryota; kingdom Metazoa; phylum Chordata; class Amphibia; order Anura; family Ranidae; genus Lithobates; species Lithobates pipiens. Next base: position 472,095,972 of record NW_027507758.1, on the reverse strand, counting down.
CGGCAACAGGGTTTGCTCTCACTATATGTAAATCAGTGACTCCAGCGCTGTAGGAGGTGATTACAGCACCACAATAAAAAAATAAAAAATGGTACATGTATGCCCATCATTAGAAGTGGATAGGTGCAGGGTGGTATTCTAATGGGGGGGCATACCCACCAATCAATCTCTTTTTTCATGCAGCCCACAGGCTGCATGAAAAAAAAAAGAACATTACAATATATGCCAAACAAGGACCAGCAACATACTGGTATGTTCCTAGACTTTGACTAGTTATACCAGAATGATACCTGCAGGTTTAGGTATCTTCTTGGTATCATTTTCTTCAGCCAGCCGTCAGCTTTTATGTAAAAGCAATTCTAGTGACTAATTAGCCACTAGACTGCTTTTACAAGCAATGGGAGGGAACGACCCTCCCCCGCCGTCTTCCATGGTTTTCTCTGGCTCTCCTGTCCCACCGTGGAACCTGATAATGCAGCCGGTGGTTCCGCCAGCTGACCATAGAGCTGATCGGAGACCAGAATGGCTCCAATCATCTCTATGGCCTAAGAAACAGGAAGCTACAAGCATTTCATGACTTTGAATTCACCGTATATAAGCAGCGCCATTGGGAAATTGGGAAAGCATCTTATCACACCGATCTTGGAATGGTTAGATGTTTTGAGGGCAGATCAGAGATCTAGAGTCTAATATACCCCAATTTTTTTTTTTTAAAGAGTACCTGTCACTACCTATTGCTATCATAGGGGATATTTACATTCTCTGTGATAACAATAAAAATGATAAAAAAAATTAAAGTAACAGTGTAAAAATAAAATAAAGAAGCAAAATAAATAATAAAAAAAACACTCCTGTCCACATGTGCTAGCAAGCATCGGTCTTGTGTCATATGTAAACAGCAATTGCACCATGCATGTGAGGTATTTCACCCTCTGTAAATCTAAAGTGGTAACCTGCAAAGGCTTTTAAAGGCTTTTAAAATGTATGTAGTTTGTCGCTGCTGCACGGTTGTGTGCAATTTTAAAGCATGTTGTGTTTGGTATCTATGTACTCAGCATAAGATCATTGTTTATATTTTACCAAACATTTGGGCGATATAGTGTGTTTTAGTGCATTAAAATTCAAAAGTGTTTTTTTTTCCAAAAAAATTGCGTTTGAAAAATGGCCGTGCAAATACTGTGTCAAAAAAAAATGCAACACTCACCATTTTAATCTGTAGGGCCTTTGCTTTAAAAAAATATATAATATTTGGGGGTTCAAAGTAATTTTTGAGCAAAAAATAATATTTTTTTTCCAAGTAAACAAAAAGTGTCATAAAGGGCTTTGTCTTCAAGTGGTTAGAAGAGTGGGTGATGTGTGGCATAAACTTTTAATGTTATGCATAAAATACCAGGACAGTTTCAGAGGCATTTCATGGCCTTCGAAACTGTGATAGGTAGTGAGGAGTCAAATCAAAAATTTACGCCCTTAGAAACCCTGAAGGCAGTGCTTGGTTTTCAGGGTCCTGTACGCGGTCAGACTGTCAAAAAGTCTCACACATGTGGTATCCCTGTGAGAAGCAGCAGAATGTATTTTGGGGTGTAATTTCACATATGCCTATGTCATGTTTGAGCAATACATCATTTCATCGACAACTTTGTGTAAACATTTTTTTTTTTTTTTTGGCATTTTCAATCACTTGTGACAAAAAAATAAAATATTCAATGTGCTCAATAAGCCTCTCAGAAAATTCCTTGGGGTGTCTACTTTCCAAAATGGGGTCATTGGGGGGGATTGTACTGCCCTGCCATTTTAGCGCCTCAAGAAATGAGATAGGCAGTCATAAACTAAAAGCTGTGTGACTTCCAGAAAATGTATCTTAGTTTGTGGATGCTATAACTTTTAATAAAGCACATATATACACTTATTCAATTTTTTTTCCCCAAAAATGTGGCTCTAAAATAAATACTCTTTAGCCTAAATATATGACTAACATTTAGTTTATTGTATTTTTTTATAACAAAAAGTAGAAAATATATTTTTTTTTCAAAATTTTCCATCTTTTTTAATTTATAGTGCAAAAAATAAAAACTGTTCGTATTTTTCCCCTATTTGTGGGGAAAAAAATGATGCAAATTCCTGTTTGGGTACAGCATTGCATTGCCGTGCAAATGCCAGTTAAACAAAGCAGTGCCAAATTGTAAAAATTGCCCTGGTCAGGAAGGGGATAAAACCTTCCGGGGCTGAAGTGGTTAACTTATATAGTAGCGCAGAAGAAATTTTCACTTTTTACAGGCCAATTCAGGTTGGGCTCATATGACCCCTTAATTGCCTGTCTTCACCCACCCTAGAAAGTGTGAAGCCTGTCTCCCAATATAATTCGCACAACTTGTTACATGTAAATATCACTGGTTAGAATGACCCGCTTGGAATGAAAACTTCTTAGATAATATACTGAAACAACAGGCTTGTTTAGTCTTTTGTCTATACTTGTATGTGGAAGTAATTCATTACATTTTTTTCAGAGGTTAAAAACCTCTGAAAAAAAATGGCTCATACCAGAATGTAGTCTTGTAACTAGAAAAAAATATCACTGAACAGATCTTGTAAAGGAGAAGACACAAAATAATGAAGATTAACTTACATATCTTTCATCATTAACAGAACTGTAAAAAAGACAGAATGACAGAATTACAGAGACGTGCGCTAATTGTGACTGATCCTTGCCTAGTACATACATGGCTGGCACACACAGCGCTCCCTCATCAGGCAGTATATTGGAAAAATGAATCATACTAGATAATTACACAAAATTTGGGTAAAAAAAAAAGATGGAAAATTGGTATAGTTTTGTAATCGCTCTTAGTAAAAAAAATGTCTACGTTGTCAATAGCACGCAAACCTCATCTGTCATATTTCTAGTGTCGCTCACAAATGAAAGGAAGACTCTAATTCCTGCGAGCAAAGCTTTTTCCCCTCAGAGACGTTCAGACCAGTTCTAGAAGTCTACATGCACATGGGCAATTAGCCATACTGCTAATCCCAGTGGCAAGGATCTAGTGAAGGGGACACTAATGCTCTATGATGGGGAAGGGTGGCACTGATGCTCTGTGGAGGGGGAGAGCGATACTGGCATTTTATGAGGGCACTGATGCTTTGTGGGGGTCACTCCTTGGTGAACTTAAGGTGGGGGACATTAGTATTAGTGTGGGCCACTGATGTTGACAACTAGACAACAGTGAAGTGGCTCCCACTCTCAGAAGCAACCCACGTCCCTTCTGTCAAACGTCAGTGAAATATCCCCTTCCATCAGTGGAGAGTGAAACTGCCCCAACCTCAGTGGTAAGTAGAGTTGATCCCTTCCCTCAGTGGTCAGTGAAGCAGCCACCCACCTGTTCTGTTGGTGGTCAGTGAAGTATCCCACCCTTTCTGTTGGTAAACAGCGAAGTGGCCTTAACCTCTTCCTTCCATTTGAGGAAGGTAAAGTGGCTCCCAACTTGTCCATCAGTAGCCAGTGAAGCATCTCAGATGGGAAGCCCCTTAAGATACTTGGACATTGCATACTGTATGTAGCTGATGCTACAGTTTATACAGGGCTCACAGCAGGTGCATCATTTAGTAAAGGAAACAGTTTGTGTGGGGTAGCTGGGCCCACACAAACTATTTAGAGTGACAGAAAACGAGAGAATCAACAAAAGTGTGCTTGTTCTAGATCAGGCAAGGTTGGAGATAGCACAAACAATGGTATCACAAACCACAGATTTCAGGAAAGAAATTTGCTAAATTTTCCATTCAACACAGATAATGTTGACACAGGAATCCCTCTCACCAAGTCATTGTGTTCTCCCAGTGGGGGCCGGGGGAGAAGATAGTGATTATTGCTAGCTACTATAACAGCCACTTGCAATAATCGCATGTAAAATCCGTCAGGCTGGTTGTACCCAAGTTGAACGATCGATCAACTTGGTACATTCAGCCTCAGCATACATGACTCGAACCATCTATGGCTAACTTTAGTTATTCTATCATGCATAATCATGATTATGTATGACTTAATAAAAAAAGACATAAAAGGAGCAGCTCAGATTTTTATGAATTGGAATGATTAACTACAATCTATTCATATGCCATATCAATGTGGGCAGATCAGGATGGGACAATAGTAATACAGATGAACCAAAGGGCCCAGAAGTCAATATAGCAGTTGGTAGTGACATAGTTGACATTGTTTCATCTAAATGACAGTCATGCCAAATAAAGCTAGTTTATTAGCTTTGCCCTGATGCCACCCAAGAGGATGATGGTCTACCTAAGGCTCGATTCACATCTATTTTGAGCGTATTTGCAGTGTTTTTTGCAGTGCTTGTGGCATTTTTGGACACACGTTTTTACCGCGATTTTGCAGCGTTTTGCGTTTTTTTTTCTTTCTTTTTTTTTACACTGTGGTGGCTTAGCAACCAGCTATATACAGTGAAAAAAAAAACGCAAATCGCGGCAAAATCGCTGTAAAAACGCGGTACTTGCGTTTTTGATGTGTGTCCATTGACTTCTATTACATGCAAAATGCTGCATTTTGTATGAAAAAAGTCCCAGACCCTTTCCAAAAACGCAGAGGCACAAAAATGCATTGATGTGAACATGTTCCATAGGAACCCATGTTAATAAATTTCCCTGCATTTTTGCAAAATGCAAAATGCATCAAAGAACGCAGGTTGCAGTTTGCATATTCCAGGTGCTTTTTGCATTTTTGATTCATTGAAGTCTATGAAACCAAAACCAGAAAAAAGTCCCTGGCCCTTTTAATAAAATGCACAGATGTTAAATGGACTGTAGTACGTTTCTGCAAAACTGAAAACGCACTGAGAAATGCATAGGTGCAAACCAGGCCTTAAAGAACAGGCTGAGGTGAAGGCAGCTGCAGTGGAAGGAAAGCTTTTAAAGTAGATTTAGACATGTGCAGGGGCATTGCTAGGTGACAAAAAGACCAGGGGCTTCAGCTTGAAGTCCAAGGCCGGCGGGGGGGCGGTAGTGGCATGGGGTTTTTTGGCTGGGCGGGGAGGTTGTGTGGCGGGGGTAAGCTCACTTGCTGGTTGCTGCCTGGCTTACCAGTGCCCATCAATGCTGACCACTAAACTCACCTGCCTGACACACTGACCTACCTACCTGACATACACTGACCTACCTACGTGGCATACATACACTGATGGTAGTGACATACATACACTGATGGTAGTGACATGCATAAACTGACCTACCTACTTGACATGCATACACTGACCGTAGTGACATGCATACACTGACCTACCTACCTGACATACATACACGGACCTACCTGACCAGGAGACAGACTTTGTGTCTTGAAGCAGCTCAGCTCAGCTGTGGTGTGCAGTGCGCCCATCATCATCACAGCAAGCAGGCAGCCAGAGGAGGAGAGGAGAGCCGACCACCCGAGCACCGAGCGGGGATTTCAAAGTGATGTGGAACAGCGGCCACATTATAATTCCTGCCTGCAGTGCCTATGATGGACGTCACACATCCCATGGTCCTGGGAATGGAACAGTGGGATGTCCATCATAGGCACTGCAGGCTCCAGAAGGTGGGACCTGCTATATCACTCGGCCGCACTCGGTGGCTTTCAGCAGCACTCAGGTTAAGATCGGTCCCCGCCCGGCGGCGCCGGCGGCGCTCAGGGCTAGTAATGGAATGCTGCACACCTGAGACCCGGGGCTTTTTGGGGACCCATTCGGGCTCCAGCCCCCCAGCCCCCCCCCCCCCGACACCACTGGACATGTGTCTAAATCTCCCTTTCCTCTGAAGCCCAATCCACATTCAGATCGCACTCCAAAGGCTACTGACAGGTGGTTAAGAAGCTATGTGATGCCTCCACACCGATTTAACCTAGTTTTTGCCGACAACCACAGTGCATGCAGTTGCAGGGCATTTGTGGCACTTCCCCATTTACTTGAATGGGTAGCGCTTGGCAGGCTTGCCAACTGCACATCCATTATGCCCACAGGCAGCAGCACTGTCAACCACATTTGGTCAGCAGCTGCTGGAGACAGAGATCTAGACTGGTAGGAGCACAGAGCAGAGGTGAATGAGGTGTGGAAAAATGAGTAGTGTTGAAGGGAAGGTAGTCCAGGACCAATTCAGCAGCGTGGCATAAGGACCTGCTTCTTGGTGGAAATGGAAGCATGAGCACAGTATTACATTTGCCACTGTGTCCATTACACGGAGGTAGATTAAAAAAAAAAAAGTTAGTTTATACTTTAATTTGTCTCACCCTTAAAGAGTAATTTCACTTTTGTTTTAAAAAAAACAATACCATCCCCTCTGGGTGATCAATATATATTGCAAGGATTTTAACAAACTTTGCTGCAGATTTTTTTCTATTTCTACTCTAAACAAAAATCTGCCCATATAATCATGTCATTTGAATACTGATTCTGGATGGGAGGGTCTTGTTCATTATAATCACCTGTGCTTATAATGATCATCACTGTAACCGTATTAAAAAAAAAATCCCTGATCATGATCACCCCCCCCCCCCCCCCCCCGCCCCCCAGAGTAGTGCAGTGTCACTATGAACTACTCTCATGAAAGTATGTAAAAAAAAAACATATATATATTTTAAAAAATAAAAAGCTGTTAAAAATTGTTAAAAATATATTTATTTTTAACATACTGTCACCAGTTCGTATCCCTGATCACCACTACACAAGTCATATGATGACACTGTACTATACTGGTGACAGTATGTAAAAAAAAAAAAATTATATATATATAATTCTATTTAAATATATAATATATATTTCTTTATTTACCTTAAACTGTCCACTTTGCAAAAAAGTGTAATTTGAGGGTATTTGTACTGTCATGGAATTTTAATGACTTCAAGAAATAAGATGGGCCGACAGCACATCAGGATTAATCAATTTTCAAAAATATATACACCATAGTTTGTAAATTCAATAACTTTCACACAAGCCAATTAATAAGCACTTATTGGGATTTTGTTTACCATAGACATGCATTAGAATACATTTTGGCCTGCATTTATGAAGAAATTTGTTTTATAAGAGAAAGTATCATTTTTTTTTTTTTTTTTTTTTACATTCAAGAAATATGTTTATTGAAAGGTAATAACAGTACAGAGGAAAAGTACAGACTCGGAGTTGAATCAGACAAAAATAAGGCATAAGAATACAAATTACTGGTCAATGAGTGCATCAGGTTATGTCCAAAACAAGAATTATCTACCAGCTCAAATCTGTACAGGACTGTGAACCAGGGTTGGCAGCACAGCTAATTGGCCGCATATATTGTAGCTAACAATGAGCAGCGTAAAATATCCATACTTCGTGAGATAAAGGAGAATAGGAAGGAACAGAAAAAAAGGGGACAAAAAGGAAAGAGAAAGTAGAGGCAGCAGGAATGACGGTGGGGGATCCGCTGGACTAAGGACACTATATACAGCATGTAAGTATCATAGTGGAGGGTCATCTATCTAGCCAGCGGTTATTTTGTATTTCTGCTAGACCAAACTCCAGGTCACAGGACCAAAGTTTTGAATTCTGGCGAGAGCCGGTACTCGAACCAGGGAGACCAGGTCTTATGGTAGCGTTCAATGTTTTCCTCCGATTGTGCTTTAGTGTCTTCCATTTCACAAATGTAAGAAATTTTGAGTAACCATTCTTTCAAGGAGGGAGAGCGAGTGGTCTTCCAGTGTAGGGGAACAAGTGACCGAGCCGCATTGATCAAGTTCCTAGATAAGGAGTTTTTGTACTTCTTCATAGAGAAGTTGGTGATGTTGAGTAGACAGCACGCAGCATCTAAAGTAAGCCTGGTCTCCGTGATTCGACGCACCAGCCCAATCACTTCATCCCAGTATGGCCTTATCTTTTCACACGTCCACCAAATATGTAATATAGTACCCTTATCCTTGTGACAGCGCCAACATAAGTCACTCGACAGAGGATACCAATTGTGTATTCTGTCGGGTGTAGCATACCAACGGGTAAGTACCTTGTAAGCTGTCTCCTGCATCCTTGTACTGATGGAGCATTTATGAGCCAGTGAGCAAGCCCTCTCCCATTGGACGTTAGAAATGTTTACATTCAGGTCCTCCGACCATCTCTCTCTGAACCGGTCGCTCGTTACTGCTTTTAGGTGCTGTAACCACTCGTAGGCTGTAGAGGTTGTTTTTAGAACCCTGTCCCCCTTGAGGCACACCGACTCCAACTCCGTGAGGTCTCTAACAAAAAAATGCTTACTAGACCGTCGATTAACAAAAGAACGTATTTGTAAATATGTCCACAGGGGCAGGTCGGGTATATCGTTGTCAGTTTTCAGGTCAGAAAAGTCCTTCATGGCTCCCCCATTGAAGCAGTGAAGTGCAAGGAGGGGGGAGTTGTTTGTTATTGGGTCGTAACAATTGGTTCCCCAATCCTGGGGTAAATTCTGGATTGTTTTGTAAGGGCGTGAGGGGACCCAAGGGTGTGGTAAATCTGTCTTGTTTAGATAATAAGTGGAAAATGTCCAGTGTTGTCCCTATCAAGGGATGTTTTTTTAGTTGCGAGGGGTACACGGATCTCGAGATCCAGGGGGAAAAGAGCAGAGGTATTGGGGCAGACTCCCTTTCCAGCACCACCCACTCCTTTGTATCGGCATGACAGTGCCAGTCAATAATGCGGGCGATGTGGGAGGCATGGTAGTAAGTCTTGAAGTTCGGCACCCCCAACCCTCCCAGGTGCTTGGGTCTCATTAATAGAGCGAACCTAATACGAGGCGTTTTTTGCACCCACAAGAATTTCAGCAGTAATGCCTGCATGGACCTAAAGAAACTTTGGGGAATTCTGACAGGGAGGGCGCGAATTAGATATAGTACTCTAGGCAGGACATTCATTTTACAAATAGCAGCCCTACCAAACCATGAGAAGAGCTTGGCATGCCAATGTTGCAAGTCCTTCTCAATTGACCGGAGGAGGGGCACAAAGTTATGGGTGAAAATAGAGTCAACCTTGGGAGTTAACCAAACCCCCAGATATTTAATGGCATGCGTGACCCATCTGAAGGTACTATTGTCCATAAGTTGTTGAAATTTCTGTGCCGGCAATGATACGTTCATTGCTTCCGACTTGGAGTAGTTTATTTTAAGGTTAGAGATGTAGCCATACGTCGTGAATTCCTTTAAAAGGGATGGCACTGTTATGTGTGGTTCGGTGACAAAAAATAGGAGATCGTCGGCGTAACCGGCCACCTTAAACTCCCTCTCCCCGACCTCGAAACCTCTCACCGACCTGTTGGTCGTGATCTTTCTGATGAAGGGTTCAAGCGTAAGGATGAATAGTAAGGGGGACAGGGGACAACCCTGTCGAGTGCCATTCCTTATGCTTACCCTGTTAGACAACACGCCGTTAATCTTTAGCCTAGCTGAGGGATCCTGGTACAGGGATGCTATCAGGTTCAGCATGCCGGGTCCTAGTCCCACATATCTACAAGTCTCAAACATGTAATCCCAGGCTACTCTATCGAAGGCCTTCTCCGCATCGGTTGACAGGAGAAGGCCCTCGAGCTTTCGCTCATGGGTCGCATGTATCAGGTCCAGGGCCTTAGTGACGTTATCTCTGGCCTCTTTTCCAGGCATAAAACCCGCCTGACTCGGGCCTATCAGTTTGGGAAGAAAAGGTAACAGTCTCGTAGCTACAATCTTCGCTAGCAGTTTGACATCTAGATTTAACAGCGAGATTGGCCTATAACTAGCGCAGTTTACTGGGTCCTTGTCCGGTTTTAAAATAACTGCAATGTATGCAGACAGAAAGTCAGGTGGGACCTGCCCTCCCTCCGTTAAAGAATTCAAAGCGGTAAGAAGGTGTGGGGTCAGTATGTCTCGGAATGTCTTGTAGTATATGGCTGTGTATCCGTCCGGGCCCGGGCTTTTGCCCGTCTTAAGTTCCTTGATTGCCAAACTGAGTTCTGCTTGGGTTATGGGGGCGTCAAGAGCAATAGAGTCTTCCTGTGTAAGTGTGGGGAGTCCAGAGTCATGTAGGTATTCCCGTATCGCTTGTGTTCTATCACTCCGTATGTCTGGGGGTTTGTGTTGTGGCGGGAGGTTATAGAGCTTAGTATAAAAATCGTGAAAGTGTTGGGCTATTTTGTCAGTCGTCCTGTCAACGTGACCGTCTTTGTTACGGATACCTGGTATGTTGGTATTATTTGTAAGGTCCCTCAGGGCTCTAGCGAGCAAGCGTCCTGCCTTGTCTCCCTGTTCATAATACATCTTTTTCCGAAGAAACAGAAGACGCTTGGTTTTTGAGTCAAAGAGCTGTTTAAGGGTCAGCCGCGTCTCTAGTAATGTTGTAGCTGAGCGTTCGGACAAAGACTGCTTATGGAGGGTTTCTAGACGACGAATGGTGTGGGTCAGTCGTCAAATTTCGTCCTCTCTTTCCCTCTTCCTTTGAGCTCCCATTGCCATCAGTGTCCCCCTAACGGTACATTTATGGGCTTCCCAGAGCACTAAAGGGTCAATATCAGGGGTCATGTTATGCTCAAAAAATTCTTTTATGGCCGCTTCAATTTTTGGGAACAGTGAAGGATCCGTCAGGAGTGAGGAGTTCAGTCTCCACATGGGGGACGTTTTAGTGTTAGACCCCAAGTCGAGACTGAGCGACACCGGGGCATGGTCAGAAATAGATTGGATTCCTATATGGGCCGCATGTACTAAGTGTAGATCCCTTTGGGAAACAAATAGGTAGTCGATCCGCGAGTGTCTGTCGTGAGGGATAGAGTAAAATGAAAAGTCTTTATCAGCTGGATGTAGGTAACGCCACGTGTCTATCAAGTCTAAAGTGTGGAGAAGAGTTTTTATTGTTTTCAGGGTCTGGAAGGAGACGAGAGTCTTCCCAGTAGAAGTGTCCAATAAGGGGTTGAGCGGGATATTAAAATCCCCACCTAGGACCAAGCATCCCGACCCAAAGCTCTCAAGTTCTTTTATCATCCCCCTACAGAAGGCTAGATGGGAGGTATTAGGGAAATTTACATTTGCCAACGTAGTAGGCATTCCCGCCAAGGTCCCCTTTAAGAAGATAAATCTCCCGTTTGGGTCTACTAGCTTGTCAGAAAGCTCAAAGTTTGCCCCCTTACTCAGGAGGACAGAAACTCCTTTCGACTTAGAGACATCATTAGTGGAGTGGTGTGCTTCTGTGAAGTAGGAGTCGGTGAGCCTAGGGACCTGGCCCGTTCTAAAATGAGTCTCCTGTAGGAAGACGATCTTTGGCCTACCTTTTTTCAACTCCCTCAACAAGGTTGAGCGCTTCTCAGGGATGTTTAACCCTTTCACATTGTGGGACACCAGCGTAGACGCTGTGCCCAGTGCCGAGTAAGCCATCGGTCCAGGTCAGAGAGGGATGGAGAGTCGTGTCCAAAAGCCCCACCTATGGAGAGCAGAAAATACAAACTTAGAAATTATTACACCCCCACCTATTCCACCGGAAAGGAGGCCAAGAGAAGCAGATAGGGTATGGGAAAAGGAAACAAAGAAAGAAAGAAGGCAAAAGAGAGTCAGATGTAGAGGAGGAGGTAGAGGTAACGACCCACCTGGACTATTAAGTCGTCCAAGCAGGACAAAAATCTGGAGCCCGGGCGGCAACAGAAGTACCGCCCAGACCCTCAACTGTTTGTGGGGACAAGGGAGGCACCCAAACGGAGCCGCGGTCACTACCCTGTGCGCAATGGCACAGACAAAAAGTTGTAAATGCCAAAACGCAAAGGGTATACCAGCAAAGGAAAAAACAATAAACCAGAGGGAGCCGAGCCCCAGCCCTTGTAGCGTACACAACTAGCTATAAAATCCTCTCTGCCATAAGAGGAGATGTATAAAACATAACTGTTAAACGGGTGAACATACTAAACTAGATCCGGGCAAAAGAACTGAGAATCAAACCTGCGAAACATTAAAGCCAGCATCAGAGGGCACCGCCGGCAGAGGTGCGGGTAGGAAGAACGGGCAAACCCCCCCCTCCACCATCACACATCCCCCCCGATCAGCGCCCTCCGCTCAGGCACGCTGTGGAATACCCCATATCCCACCCCAAACTATCTTAGGCCCCGTAGCTGTTCAAGCAATAAAAATGTTTGCAGGGCCCTGCGGTTATAGGGCAATAGACCGCCACGACCCCCACAGCGCCCCAAAGACCAATAAACCCGAGGGGTCTAATGTCGAGACATCATTGCAGATCAAACTAGTGAAAGGCATTAGTCGCTGAGGTCAAGTATGCCTTAGAACATCCACAGTAATACTGATAGCGCAGAAATATTAGCAATTGTTTGCCCAGGAAAGAAGTGGTGAGGGCGGACCACAAAAACCAGGAACTTGTACATAGGGATCCAACTTGGCAAACTCTAGTCTTCAGGCTGGGACCGCGAGGAATGTGCTCTTCTGCGAGGCGTGCCCACACCAGGGCTCTCTTGCCAGGCCTGACGTTTCCTTTTTGGGATGGCGCTTGTCGGGCGTCGACACGGGGGAATGGGGCGGACTCCTCTCCCTGGGTGGCAGTGCATACTCCTGGTACCAGTCCGGTAAGTCCACAGGATCTAGGTGCAGAGCGTTGCAAAATTCTGGGAGATCATTCGGTGTGCGGAGCGTGTATTGCTTGCCATTGTGAGACACCAGGAGGGCGAAGGGGAAGCGCCATGTGTAACGGAGGTCTCTGGCCTGCAGTATCTCCAGCAAAGGGCGCAGGGCTCTGCGATTTTTAAGTGTTATTTGCGAGAGATCTTGAAATAGTTTAATGTTTTCGCCGTTAAACACAATCAGGTCGTTTCTACGTGCCTTAAGCATGATTTCCTCCTTTAGGGAAAAGTTCTGCAAGCAGCATATTATGTCACGCGGAGGCAAGGTATCGGGGCCTCTAGCTCGGAGAGCCCTGTGGGCCCGAACGAATTCAATAGCAGAATATTCCGGCCTCTCCAGTACACTATTAAAGACCCTTTGGAGAGCTGGTACTATCTGCTCGGTGGTCACTGACTCTGGCACCCCCCTGACTCTTATATTGTTCCTCCTCCCTCTGTTGTCGAGGTCCTCCATGTGCCTGTTCAACTCAATAAAGTGCTGAGCATGTGTGGAGGTGACATTGTCTAAGCGGAGTATTGCTTTGTCTCTAAGCTTCCCTGCTGTTTCAGCGGTAGCCATCTTTTCAGTGAGCACAAGCAGGTTAGTTTTCAAGTCTGTAATGGCCGCTGAAAATGATGCCTTGATGTCAGCAGCAAAACCTGACATGTCTGCATATGTGAGGGGATGGTCAGGTCGAGCCAGTCTCCTACCGTTATCCTCCGTAGCGGATTGGGAGTCCTCGCTGAGATCGCCGTCTGTGGGGACCGGCGCCATCTTGCCTCGCTCCGGGGCCCGCTGTGCCATCGCCTGTTTTTGGAATATGTCGGAGATATTCCTGCTAGCAGAAACCGCGGTTGATCGGCGGGATCGTGAGTGCTGTGATCCGCGAAATTGTTTGTTCATCCTCGCTGGGTGCTGGGCAGAGAGGTGCTTAGGGCTTCAGGCTGCACGGAGCTCCTCTTTCAAGCCATCTCCGTCGCGCGCCAAGCCACGCCCCCGTATAATTTTTTTTATTGTTTATATAATAAAAAATAAAGAACCCAGTTGTAAAAAAAAAAAAGTTCTATCGATTTAATTTGAATACAGTGTTGCATGACCGCACAACTGCCAGTTAAAATAGCACAGTGCTGAATAGCAAAGAAAATCCCTGGTCATAAGGGGGGTAAAACCGTCTGGAGGTCAAGTAGTTAAGAAACAATTTTATTAACAACAGATTATAGGGCTATTAAATTGTGTATTTTTAAGGATTATTTTGGAGAATAAGGATATTGTTTAAAATCACTCTTAATTTTCTGCATCACATAATGTTACTCTTATATGCTTTTAAAAAATAGTCACAGTCTGCCTGACCAAAAGAGCTCACACTTCAAAAGGCAAAAGGGTACAGTACATGGGGCAGTATTTACTATATAATGCCAAACTAAATTAGAATATTTTATTTCCAATGAATCCTGTACCATCGCTCAGCACGGAGGACGAATCGCACAGGTGTCGAGAGCCTTCAGCACCTTTCCTGCCCCTATAAATGCAGTTGTATTTAGGGTCCACTTCCTGGCTAAACTTACTGACAGTCCCTTGAAGGCGAGATGTGTCAGGGCCATCCGTCACTGTCAGAGAAGAAAGGAGTGAACATGTGCCCCTATCCTGTCTGACTGGAAGCTTGTTGTCTGACACAGAACTATCCCACAGGTTATTGATAGGCAGGAGTTTAGAGATATACTCATTGTTGACATTAGTGTCTAGTCTGAGAGAGGATGTACACAATGACCTTCACTACAGAAAAGTGTCAAAGGACTCTTCATGGACATAGATCAAAGTCTTGGAGAGAGATGGAATTACTACCTTCTGTTTACTGCAGGTACATATGTTCAACGCGCTGGAGATCCTGTAAATACATAGAAGGGATTTGGATGTGTACTGCAGGAAAGCACATGCGAGAAAACAAGCTCCTTGGGTAGGGGTTGTATGTTTTTTTGGCAATATTGTTTAAAACCTTTTTCACATTTGTTTCAAATGTACATGTTTTTACATTTACATGGTCCTTTATGTCACTGTTCTGTTCAACTCTATCCAGAACAAGCACACAGCTGAATGCATCAGAGGAGGAACACGCTCCAAGCACCATATCTGATTCATATGCTTCTACGTGGAGGTTCAGTCAGAGAGAGACAACCCACAAGTGGGCAGCTTCTGTTGCCCTTCCCTTGTTAAAGAAGACATGAATATTTTGTATTGTTTAACAAATCAGAAAGAACCTAAAATAACTGCCTAATTATTTCCAATGCCACGTAAAGTAGTACTAAAGGCAAAATTTAAAATGACATAGATGTTCCAGTATGTCACTAGCATTGACAAAGAAGACTTGTTTCAAGTCCCCCCTGTAAAAGTGAACATTAGAGCGTTGAGACAAATCATTTAATACTGACGGGTTTCTTATTATGATCAGCTTTTATTCCTTTTAAAACTTTTTTTTTAAAACTCTTTCTGTAACTGCCTAAAAGTATTATATATATACAGTATCTCACAAAAGTGAGTACACCCCTCATATTTTTGTAAGTATTTCATTATATCTTTTCATGTAACAACAATGAAGAAATGACACGTTGCTACAATGTAAAGTAGAGTGTACAGGTTGTATAACATTGTAAATGTGCTGTCCCCTCAAAATAACTCAACACACAGCCATTAATGTCTAAACCACTGGCAACAAAAGTGAGTACATCCCTAAGTGAAAATGTCCAAATTGGGCCCAAAGTGTCAATATTTTGTGTGGCCATCATTATTTTCCAGCACTGCCTTAACCCTCTTGGGCATGGAGTTCACCAGAGTTTCACAGGTTGCCACTGGAGTCCTCTTCCACTCCTACATGACGACATCACGGAGCTGGGGGATGTTAGAGACCTTGTGCTCTTCCACCTACCGTTTGAGGATGCCCCACAGATGCTCATTAGGGTTTAGGTCTGGTGACATGCTTGGCCAGTCCATCACCTTCACCCTCAGCTTCTTTAGCAAGGCAGTAGTCGTCTTGGAGGTGTGTTTTGGGTCATTAGCATGTTGGAATACTGCCCTGCAGCCCAGTCTCCGAAGGGAGGGGATCATGCTCTGCTTCAGTATGTCACAGTACATGTCGGCATTCATGGTTCCCGCAATAAACTGTAGCTCCCCAGTGTCAGCAGCACTCATGCAGCCTCAGACCATGACACTCCCACCACCATGCTTGACTGTAGGCAAGACACACTTGTCTTTGTACTCCTCACCTGGTTGCCGCCACACACGCTTGACACCATTTGAACCAAATTAGTTTATCTTGGTCTCATCAGACCACAGGACATGGTTCCAGTAATCCATATCCTTAGTCTGCTTGTCTTCAGCAAACTTTTTGCAGGCTTTCTTGTGCATCAACTTTTGAAGAGGCTTCATTCTGGGAAGACAGCCATGCAGACCAATTTGATGCAGTGTGTGGTCTATCGTCTGAGCACTGACAGGCTGACCCCCCACCCCTTCAACTTCTGCAGCAATGCTGGCAGCACTCATATGTCTATTTCCCAAAGACAACCTCTGGATATGACGCTGAACACATGCACTCAACTTCTTTGGTCAACCATGGCGAGACCTGTTCTGAGTGGATCCCGTCCTGTTAAATCGCTGTATGGTCTTGGCCACCGTGGTGTAGCTCAGTTTCAGAGACGTGGCAATCTTCTTATAGCCTAGGCCATCTTTATGTAGAGCAACAATTCTTTTTTTTTCAGATCCTCAGAGAGTTCTTTGCCATGAGGTGCCATGTTGAACTTCCAGTGACCAGTATGAGCGAGTGAGAGCGATAAAACCAAATTAACCACACCTGCTCCCCATTTACACCTGAGACCTTGTAACACTAGTGAGTCACGGGACACTGGGAGGCAAAATGTCCTAATTGGGTCCAATTTGGACATTTTCACTTAGGGGTGTACTCACTTTTGTTGCCAGCGGTTTAGATATTAATGGCTGTGTGTTGAGTTATTTTGAGGTGACAGCAAATTTATATATATATATATATATATATATATATATATATATATATATATATATATATATATATATATTGGGACACCTGTTAGTCCGTAGGGTTCAATATTAGGTTGGCCCACTCTTTGCAGCTATAACAGCTTCAACTCTTCTGGGAAGGCTGTCCATAAGGTTTAGGAGTGTGTCTATGGGAATGTTTGACCATTCTCCCAGAAGCGCATTTGTGAGGTCAGGCACTGATATTGTCGAGAAGGCCTGGCTCACAGTCTAATTCACCCCAAAGGTGTTCTATTGGGTTGAGGTCCAAAATGTCTTTAGATTTAAAAGGGGGAATTAACGTGGTTCCAAAGGCTGAAGGTCTTTTACCTTAATGCATTACCTGTATTAAGGTAAAAAAAACTCCTCTCCAGCCCCCTGAGCCCGAACTTGGTCTGGCGTTGTGCACGAATGCAGTCGCTCTCACTCCTCATAGGCTCAGAGACACCAGGAGAAACTATTGGCTCCCATTGCTGTCAACCACAGCCACTGTGGGGACAAGCCATGCTCTGTGTGTCAATGGACACACAGAGCGTGGCTCGGGAGCTCACTATAGTGAGCGCTCGGCAGGGAGTGTAGCCAAGACTGCCGACAGATGACCTGAGAAGAGGAGGATTGGGGCTGTTGTGTGCAAAACGATTGCACAGAGCAGGTTAGTATGTTTGTTTGATTTAGTTTTTTTTTTTTTAAATGGGTTTACAGTCGCTTTAACAAAGAGTTAGCACAATGCTTGCACCATTTTTTTAAACTTAGAGCACGGAGCATGCTACTCTTAATTAAAGTATAAATAAGTGAAAAACTTTTTCATTTTGGAGAGGGATTGGAACACATGTCAGGTTTTTACTGCTGCCTGTGTCCCCTTTACAGAGATTCACCCTCTCTATTTGTCCAGTTTACCATTATCACTGAAAGTGAAGTAAAATCCCAAATTTTGGGTTGTCCCCAGAACAGGAACAGAGGAGAAATCTTCCAATTGGGATACTAACTCCAATGACCCTGGTGACAATCAGTGATTCCCACTTTGTAGGGATTTCATCTCACTACCTGGTTTGGCTATGGGACAGGAAGTTAAGGGAAATCTCAAAAACAAAGATGGCAAACAATTGACAGGGGTTATAACCCTCCCGTACTCTATCCAAAATGAAAAGTTTGCTTTTAGTTCTACTTTAACGCCTTCAGGCTAATTGTATGAAAATATGCGGCCTCGGCTTAAAGGGGTTGTACCGGGGTGATGTCTGCAGCTGCACGCATCTCCCCAGTACCTTTATTTATATTCGGCGCCTGGCTTTCTTGAGATAATCACCAATGTGGCCGAGAAGCCGCTCTGCTGTTATACCAAACAGTGGGAGGGGATGTCTCCCACTTCTGCTCGGTTTACAAAAGACTTAAAATGGATGTAAACCCGATTCATTTTCTTATCTCTCTACAAAGCACTGTGTCCCGTGTGTTTCTTCTGTCCCGTAGCTGTGTTATCAGCCTGATAACTTCTGCCAAGTTCTCTGAGACAGTAGCCTGAAGTTTGTGTTGTGGGAGGTTGCTATGAATAGATTAGCACAAATCTGCCCGATTTACAGCAGAGCTCTGGGAGTCTCTGCCAATGTGGAGGGGGGTGGGTGCCTTTCCTTTAGACCCCTTTCACACTAGGGTGCTTAGCAAGTTCTACAGTGCTAAAAATAGCACCTGCAAAGCACCCTGAAACAGCCGCTGCTGTGTCTCCAGTGTGAAAGCCTGAGTGCTTTCACACTGAAGCGGTGCGCTTGCAGGATGTTAAAAAAACTCCTGCAAGCAGCATCTTTGGAGCTGTGAATGAGTGCTGTATACACCGCTCCTTCACGGTTTAGTTGGGTTTTGGGGCTAATTTTCTAAATTTCTGGTTTCAGTACCAGTCCAGCTGGGTTGCACTGGGTTCTCCTTGACCGCAGGTGTCACTGTCACCTCAGGCAAGAGTAAGAACGCAGTTTAGCTGGGTGTATTGAATGCCACTGTTCTCTCGGAACCAGCCCAGTGGGAGTGTTCTCCTGCTGTGAATTCTGGGAGGCGGTATTTAAGGTACCGACATCACGTGCTTCGGGGTTCCAGAGATTATTTTCTTTCTGTTCGGTTTCTGGTGGCCCTCCTGACCCAGTCTCATGGCCCTCCTGGCCTGGGGTGCGGAACCATGCATTTTGGGGCTGGCTGGCCTGGGCAACGCAACTGCAGGGACAGGCCCGAGTGGATTTCGAGGCCTATTGATCCAAGGGTGGTCCAGTGCCATCTCATCTGAAGGGAGAGGCCCAGCAACTGAAGAACCCCAGGGGAGGACTCTTTAGGAGAAGGCCGTGGTCAAGGCTGGCTTCTCTGAAGGAGTCTGGAGGCTTAGTTGAAGGACGCAACCTGGATCAATGCTCAAGTCTGTGGCAGAGACTTTGTCAAACATCCTACGCTCAAGTGTACATCATAAGTCTGTGGCAGAGACTTTACCGAACACCCTACCAGCTGCTAGGCCTAGTGAGAGGAGGTCTATCCAGTGTTTGTAGAATCCAGTTGTGAAACGGTTGCTATTGTCTAGATTTTTCTATGAGAGGACCTCCTTTATTTTTGCAGTCTAAAGCACCTGAACTTACTCCTAACCCTCTACCCTTCATTGAAAGACTCTGTTTCTGTTACAAATAAATAACCCAAAAGAAGATTCAGTGTCAGGCCGCGTACACACGCGGGGACTGTTCGCCCAACTTTGTTCGTCAAACAGTTTGAGCGGACAGTCCGCTCAAAATTAACATGGACGGACTTGGCCACACATGACGAACGAACAGTCCGCTGAAACTTGCGCGATGACGTGAACGGCACGTACGATGGGACTAGAAATACGACGTCCTATACACTGCAATGCAACCTTCGCCGTGTAAATCCTTTCTGAGCATGCGCGGAACTTAGTTTGACGAACAAGCCTACACACGGGCGGACTGTCCGCTCAAACCAAGTTTCAGCGGACAGTTTTACGGAATTTCCGAAAAACTTTGTTCGTCAGACTGTCCGCTGAAACTGTCCGCTGAAGCCCACACACGAGCGGACTGTCCGCCGAAACACTGTTCAGCGGACAAAGTTGAGCGAACAGTCCCCGCGTGTGTACGCGGCCTCAGTTTCCACATTTCTTTAAGCCATCTTACCATGGGAATCCCTAGACCAGTGATGGCGAACCCTGGCACCCCAGATGTTTTGGAACTACATTTCCCATGATGCTCCACTACACTGCAGAGTGCATGAGCATCATGGGAAATGTAGTTCCAAAACATCTGGAGTGCCAAGGTTCGCCATCACTGCCCAAGACGGAGAAGCAGTCAAGAAGATTATGGTAAGCCCAATAAAACCAGCAGCTCCTTTGGGGGTTAGTGCTACAATAATAAGAAATTAAAAAAAATGAAAGCATCCCTCCCTGTTTGCAATTTTAAAGAATGACATGTTAGGTGTCTATTTACTTGGTGTAACATCATCTTTCATGATATCCAAAATAATTGGGCTATCTGTACTGTTTTTTTTTTTAATTCATGAAAATGTAATTTTTAATTCATGAAAGTGTAATTTTTCCCCAAAAATTGCATTTGAAAGACCGCTGTACAAATACTGTGTGACATAAAATATTGCAACGACTGGCATTTTATTATCTAGGGTCTCTGCTAAAAAAATATATTATAATGTTTGGGGATTCTAAATAATTTTCTAGTAAAAAATATGGATTTTAAGCAACAAATGTCAGAAAATGGCTTAGGCATGAAGAGGTTTACAAAAGGGTACACACACTTTTGGTAATTAGGAGTGATCAGTTCTCTTCTCCTGTGACAAATACAACAAAGAGAATGGAGAGCTGGAGCTGCAAGCTTTGATCCCTGCCCCCCTCAACTCAGAGTGAAGAGAGGTGGAGGGTACTAACCCTGCATGTCCTGCTCATGTATTGTGATCACTGCACGAGCAGTGATCACACTGGCATAAATCTGCAGCCGTTTTCCATATGGAAAACTGTCATATTAACTGTGATAACAAGGTAAAGACCTGTGCTAGTTTCTATTTCACTCTTCTCTGTTAATGCATGTCACTTCTGACAGATTCCTGCACCATTATAATGGCACAGGAAGATTCGTTTATTCCCTGGAAAATGCCCCATGCAAGTATCTAACCAAAATTGGAATTACAGTGCACTAATAGCATGGAATGATGATTTTCAAATTAAAACTAAACTGTTGAAATGTACCTTGTGTAATAAGTATATACATTGTTGAGCTTTCCTTTAGTGCAAAAAAAACAAGAAGATACTTCAGAATGGTGTCGGTTGCTGTAGAAATAACCCTACTAATAACGAGTGGTGCTGACAGAGAAGTCCATGTAATACAATACTGCTTACACAGCGTTCTTTTTTCCTCGAGGTATTTGAGTGACATGTTTGTCAATAATCATTTCCGTGTTAGAATCACAAATCGTACACCTAGGCAGAAGGTCACAGGGGTGATTGGAAACAATCAACAAATTGTACTGTATGTAAACATCCAAACATCCAAACTGATCTGAAACTTTACGTGGACCTTCCAAGTGACAGTTGTTACCTTGTCCAAGTAAAAGTGATATCTCCATTTTGGATGGTTGGTTGAACATGTGGTGTCACATTGCACCTCCATTCATCCCTGGATCTCCAGGACAAGATTTACCCATCCTGATTCTCATTGGTTGTAAGAAGCTGTTGGGTGATTGACAACATGTCTAATATCAAATGATCCATGCAGAGACCTTACTAGACATATCTTCTCCATGGACAAAGAATAGAAGTAATAATACCCTTCTACCCAAAAAACCCCTCCAATTTGCATCAATTTCCTGATCTAATGCTGCATTAGCATTCTGTATTTCCTGGACCAATGGCGATTCTAAAAAAAATAAAAAATATTATTGAATGAGCTGTCATCTTAATTTATGGACCCAAAAAATTATTTTAACAATTTTTACCCCTACTGTGGTATTGTGTCCCTGTATTCTGTATGCTCTATACCAGGGATCTGCAATTAGCGGACCTCCAGCTGTTGCAAAACTACAAGTCCCATCATGCCTCTGCCTCTGGGTGTCATGCTTGTGGCTGTCAGAGTCTTGCTATGCCTCATGGGATTTGTAGTTCTGCAACAGCTGGAGGTCCGCTAATTGCATATCGCTGCTCTATACTGTTGTCTCACATCCCTTCCCTACTTCAGTTCTTCATAATCAATTTTTTAAATATTAAATTAAATCATTAATAAACATGAGATTAAATTATTATTAATTAATAATATTAAAATACATTATTAAATTATTTTAAAATATGAAGTTAAATTATTGTTAAACATGATGTTAAATGTCCTATTGCCTACAATAGGACATTTACAATATCCTACAAATATGCAAATATTATACAATATAGAATATTAAATTGACACTAAACTTTGTTTATAAAAATCTGTTCAAATAGAAAGTACACTAATTTGAAGTAAAATAAGTCAGTGGCTAAAAATACTGTAGCTGCTGACTTTTAAGAAACAGGCATTCACCAGTGTAGGAGTCCAGCACTGTCTTAACCCTGGCCGGTTCTTCACCTGTTTTCAGAACCCTGGTGCCACGATCTTGGCTGCAGAAGATGGCTATAACTTCCTGCTGTTTCACATCCGACACCCCCTGTGCAGGTGCAAAATCGCACTGTGCTTTCACACTGGTCCTGCAACCCCCAACCTCCATGTGAGGTGTCATGGGAGGTTGCGGTTGCTGAGGTAGGTGGGTCAAACTTCCCTAATTCTCACCTAGGCAAGAATAGCAGAAGTGGGGTGGATACTTGTCAGAAAAAGTTGCACACTAAGAAAACACCAATAATGTTATAGAAGTGGGTTAAGAGGAACATGAGCGGACCTTCACTTTTAAGTGAAGTTCCGCTTTAAGTATGTAGTCTAAACTCAAAAAGTATTTTCTATTGCTCTCAGCCTCCTTCAAATCTCCAAATTATTTTTATCTGAAACTCCAACTACCCAAGTGTGATCAGCAAGTTGAATAAAGTTTTAAAGAATACGTATAATATGGTGTATGTTGAGTATGTTTTCGCATCCCCCTGTTCGATACCCTTTTTTAAGTGAAACAAGAGTGACGGCAGAAAAGAAACACAGACAAAAATATTTGTAGGGTTTCCTTACACTATTGGCCAGTGGAGAAATTACATCTTACATTTTTAGTAAGCAGGGATAACCATGGGTTCAGCCTGAACCTGAAAGTGAGCTACATTCCTGGTCCATAGAGCTGTGTTTGTGAGATTTTCCACCCTGAAGCTACACGTACACAAATTGATGAGAATGCTTATGATATTTTTGCGCCGATATGGCTACATGGCCATATTAAGTCATTTAAGCCACAAGCATCTTGCCCCTTTGTTACATGCAGCTGCAGAGTGGAGACTCTCATCTGCAGCTATCGGACTGATCATGTGACAACTTCCCTCAGGTTCAGGTGAACAGGACCAAGTTCAGACTCAAACCCAACTCATTCCTAGTGGTCAGTAGGAAAAAAGTCCCTTTACATTGGTGGCCAGTGAAGATGTTCTGCCTTTAATTTTTGGGGTCTGTTTACATTGGTGGTCAGTGTAGAGGAGACCCCTTGAATTTGATATCAATGGTCTTTAGTGGAGGGTATAGGTGACAGATCAATCTACCACTGCTCAAGGAACCCTTGGCAACCTCTAAAGGAATCTTTGGGTTCCATGAACCTTATTAAGAAATAGACATGTGCATTTGTTTTCGTCCAAATGCATTTTCATCCAAATTCCGGGTATTTTCGTTTTAACAAATGATAACGAACGTGCAGAATCCGAAAAATGAAAGATCCGACATAAACAAATGCTTTATTTTCATTGTCGTTGCGGCAACAATTCGATATAGATAGGAGATTCTACATGATGCTGACAATAGCAATCTGTGTCCATCTAACCTGTGGTCGAATGTGCCTCACCTTAGCTCTATTAGTCCAAGATTATTCTACATAGATAGAAAAGATTCGACATATAGAGAGAAATGATTTGACATTATAGAGACAATAGCAAAAAAGGTTGAATGTGTCTAACTATTAGTCCAAGATTATTCGACATAGAGAGAAAAGATTCGACATGAAGATTCGAGGCAGTCGCCGCAAGTGGACCTTTATGGACATTTATGGTCAAATGCTCTGCCCTTAGGCTATAGAAGAATTCTAATGTTGGTTGACTAGTGATAATAATAATTAATAAATATAATTATTAATAGTGTCATACAACATTAGAATTCTACTATAGCTTGTAGGCGGAACATTCGACGCAAAATGTACGATTGCGGCGTCATACAGTTTAGCTGCTCCGTTGAATCTTCTCAGACACCATAAGCCTTCAATGACAGATTCAACCTTAATTATTTCGGATTTTCAGACAAATGCATTTTTTAATGAAACTAAATAAATAAAAATGAATTTCGGGAGTAACAAATATTTTTTTCCGGATGAAAACGAAATTCAAAAACAAAATATTTCAGTGTGCACATGTCTATTAAGAAAAGCTAATATTACATAGTAGTACAAAGTGATCCTACCAGCAGCCTCATCTTCCTGGATGTTCACTATACTTCATGGTTTATCATGGTCGCACCATGCAGCACCTTCCCTGTATCAGCGTACAGGACATCATCTAATACCAAAGTCCAAAAAGAGCATTTGGATGCCATTTTAATTCATTATTTATTGTTTACTATGCAAGGAATTTTGTTTTGTTAATATAGTTTGTAGGTTAAGACCTTACAGATACTTTAAATGAATGGCACTGCTAGCCATCCAACATCCATGTTACTTGTGGCATTTGTTCTGGCCCATCTCCCAGATTTCTTCTGATGCGGGTGGCCTGTATACTAGTTACTACATTCATTGTGGTGTGTCTCAGCACATAGCAAAATAAAAGCTTTTCTTAGTTGCCTGAGTGTACTGAGCCATCTGAATGTGCTGGTTCTGGCCCTGTATTCGGCGGGTAGCTTGCAGGTGGATAGAATGCAATTTTATAATAGATGTGTAGCAAACCTAACCCTTTTTCTTTGTGACAGTTATATGCAACTCATGCTATTATCGGCTGTCACTCAGTTATAATGGACACACATGCTTTTGTCAAAGGACAAGGACAGAGTGACCTCGCAAGACAACTGGTCTAAGTTCCATGAGATTAATAAGCACTGCACAGAATTCACACAGTACTACAGCAGAGGCAAGTGAGATAGCTGGGGGGGGGGGGGGAGTCCTGACAGTGAGCGTCCCACAGTCACTGCATGGCACAGATTATTTGGCCTTAAATGCAGACTTTTGTTTAATTCTAGGGACAGTAAAAGCTTATTTGCTGTGAGATTATTGAGATGTGCCACTGGAAAATGTCATCACTTTTACTTGTTCATAGATTTGAACTTTGATTTTATTCCCAAGTAATATTTCATAACAATGATGTTGCATTCAGTGTTGACCATCTAGTCCAGGGGTCTTAAACTGACAGTCCTCCAGCTATTGCAGAACTACAAGTCCCATTATGCCTCTGCCTGAGGGAGTCATGCTTTTAACTATCAGCCTTGCAATGCCTCATGAGACTTGTAGTTTTGCAACAGGTGAAGGGCCGCCAGTTTGAGACCCCTGATCTAGTCATACCTGGGGTTCATTTACGCCAGCCAGGCCCTCTGTGGTATGTTAAAGACATGCATGTTAATACCTGTTGTTTTGTGCATTAAGCTGCATTGTATTGGGGCAGCCCTACACAAAAATTGGGCATGCAGCATTTTCTGTAGCACTGTAGGACACTGCAATGCATGTAAAATGTGCCACAATGATACTGTAACTGGGCCCTTATTGTTTTTTTAATGTATGCCCAGCCAAAATGTTTTTAATGTCAAAATATGACTGCTAGTTAACACTGTGACCCCAGAAAAACAAGAAGTGCCACACCAAGAGCTAACACAAAGTCACCTGGGGACTCCACCGCTGTCGGATGCTGGCTTGCCCACAGGGCTTGCCTACATCACTGAAACAAACTAGCAGAAGAATTGGAGAGCCAAACATTGATAATCAGCCCAGTCAAAGTCTATAAAGAAACAATTTCAGCTTTTCTCCTTCGGAAGCTTTATAACTAATCACATGGGAGGGTGAAATGCTTCAGAGAGTCATGGCTTCTGGAAAAGATAAGTGAAGCTGTTTTTTTTGGACTTTGACGGGGCTGAATATCGTTGTGTTGCTTTCCACATCTTCTGTTAGTTCACTACTTAACACTGCCACTAGAGATGGACGAACTTCCGACAGGACGTTACGCGAACACGCCCAAAAGTTTGCGAACCTCAAAGTTCTCGGCGGGCACCATTGACTTCAATGGCAGGCGAACCTTAAAAACCTACAGGTCGTATTTTCAGCCACAAAATACTTACTAGCTGTACACACATAGTCCCACCACATGACACTGACATAACACATGTATAAAGTGAATCTGGGATCGACAACGACAAGCATTCTTTTTTTATCTGTGAAATCTTGACAATTCAGGACTCAGGAGCGCATGAAGGCAATGGAGGAGAGGAAAGGTCAAGGTAGGCTATGAAGAGGGTGCAGGAGATGATCACCAGCACCGTGATAGAGAGCACTGACACCAGCACCGTGATAGAGAGCACTGACACCAGCACCGTGATAGAGAGCACTGACACCAGCACCATGATAGAGAGCACTGACACCAGCACCGTGATAGAGAGCACTGACACCAGCACCGAGATAGAGAGCACTGACACCAGCACCGTGATAGAGAGCACTGAAACCAGCACTGTAATCGCACGCACCTTCTGCAATTTGCCACTTTGGCTCAAGCCTGTTGCTCCTGCCCTACCCCTACCACCCCTGCGGAAGGGCCTGCCTCTTCCTCTGCCTGTCATTTTTTAAATGATCCTGTGACAAAAATCTCTAGAGAAGTGCAGTATGTATGTGGAAGAAGGTATATAACACCCCGCTTCAATCTGTCCTTTTGGGGGGCCAGTGTGATAGACCATTTATAATACTTTTTTTTATTGCGTTTGTCACTCTTTGTAGTATCGCTGCAGAACTGCTCAGCAGTCACAATGCTGCACAGTGGAAATGCACTATATTATGCTTTCTATATGTGCAAGTATTTTATACATGTATCACACACCTATATACTGCACATCAAATAGTACACCTATACCAGTCCTTAAAAGGACCTTTGTGGACCTAGTAGCTAGTGATTTGCAGACTGTCCCTCAGTCCCTACACTGATAAAAGGGCTGCAGAAAAGAGCAGTAATCTGCAGCACAGCAGTGCAATAGCGCCCTATATATTGTACACCTATACCAGTCCTTAAAGTGGAAGTAAATCCATCGATTTAAACAGTTAAAAAAAAAAAAAAGGCATGCCGGGAATGCTAACTGCACATTGGCTGTGCTCTCAGCCAAACTATCAAACCATCCAATGGCTGGTGTCATAACGAATCACATGTGCAGCACCATAGCAGTTGAAGATTAAACAGAGGCAAAGATGGCAGCTTCCTTGGCTGAAAATGATAGGGGAGTTTACTTCCACTTTAAAAGGACCTTTGTGGACCTAGTAGCTAGTGATTTGCAGACTGTCCCTCAGTCCCTACACTGATAAAAGACAGCTGCAGAAACGAGCAGTAATCTGCAGCACAGCAATGCACCAGCACCCTATATATTGTACACCTATACCAGTCCTTAAAAGGACCTTTGTGGACCTAATAGTAGAAGCTAGCTAGTGATTAAACTGACTACCCCTGCTCCACACAGCGTCCTGTCCCTACACTGACAAAAGACAGCTGCAATCACCAGCACAACAGTGCACCGAACCCTATATACTGTACTAACCCTATACCCGGCCTTAAATTGACTTTTGTGGACCTAATAGCTAGTGATTTGTGTCACTACATTCTCTCCCTGCTCCACACAGCGTCCTGTCCCTACACTGACATAAGACAGCTGCAATCACCAGCACAGCAGTGCACTGAACCCTATATACTGTACTACACCTATACCAGTCCTTAAAAGGACTTTTGTGGACCTAATAGCTAGTGATTTGTGTCACTACAGTCTCTCCCTGTGCCACACAACATCCTGTCCCTACACTGACATAAAACAGAATGTAAAATGGCTGCCAGATCAGGTATATTTATAAGGTAGGGGGAATGTCCAATTGTCCATGTGCTGAAATGTCTCAATTGGCTGTCCTGTACCCTATGATGGATGTGTCATCATGGGTCAAAGTTCTTTCACACTGTAAACGCATATGTCCGCCGGGCGAACAGCGGCAATAGTCCGCCGGTTTGGCGAATCGCGAACACGCAAAATTTGCCGTAAACCGACCGCCGGGGCGAACCGTGAGGCCATCCCTAACTGCCACCTTTTCAGGGAAAAATAGCAGCCTTTCTTTTTGCAAATGGGTTACATTTTTACCAAGCAAGCAGATAGAATACTGGTCAAGAGACAACTCTACTGATAAAATAGCTGTGTTAGTATATATTTCAGGTTAGGAGGCCCTTTGTTTGCTTGATCAAATTATTTTTGGGTCATAATTCATTTTTCAGGTTGCAAAAGACCTTGGTAAAACATTTTCTTACTAAAGCTTTCGGTGCTGAACACCCCCAAAAAATGAATTTCAAAGGCAGAGTGTTATGCTCAGTACACACGATGATATTATCAGATGAATGATCATTTTTTAAATTGCTGCATTGGTTAATTCCAAAAGCCAGTATAAAGGAATAGTAGTAGTGAAAAAAAGCATTTGTGGGTTAAACAAATATTTTTTTTGGTATAATTCTCCTTTAGGGGGGCGTGGCAGGGGGGTATCCTATGCCTACATGCTTTTGCTAGTAGGTGTCCCTCGTTTACATCTCAAAATGTTGGGAAGTATGGTGGTGCCATTAAGATGGCTAACTAACCTACATTGTAGTGCACTGCCAAAAATGCTATTAGGCAGCCCATTCAAATTAATGGAATACCTCAACGTTATGTGCGTTAAAGCGAAACTTCACTTTCTCAATCAACATCAGCTATTTTTAATCCTTATGCTGCTAGCATTAGTAAATAGATAGGAAATTATACCATATTTATTTGTTTTAAACATTTTTTTTACATTTCTTTAGCTACTTCCTGGTTTCCAGGCCTAGGCAAAAAATGTCATACATCCCAGGAGTCTTCAGGAGGGGAGGAGGGGTTTTCTCAGCTAAGAACACCCCCCTGCCTGCATGCCTGAGCTAAGGGTAGATGGATTTCAGGAGGTAAATGCTATATGAATCATCTGCCCTTACTTAAGATGGCTGCAGCCAGACATGCTAGGGGGTGTTTTTCAAAGTGCTTTCTCAGCAAAATAAAGCATGGGGACATGGATGGATGGGGAAGTTTGCTTTGGATATTAAAATTTAATTAAACAGTGTTTTTGGTTTGTGGTGCTCAGATACAGTGTAGTTCCACTTTAAAGTAGTTGTAAACCCTTACATAAGCCTATAATAAAACTTACCTATAGGTACTGGAAATATCTCTTAAACCTGTTTAGGAGATATTTACCATATACGCTTTCACCGACATCACCGGCACATGTGCACTAAAGAAAGGGCACGATCGTACCGTTTCTATAGGGCCTGTGCCATGACTGTCAGCTCCTGCGTGCATGCGCGGGAGTGATGTTACGCGACTCCAGACAGTCACAGAGTCCATGGCCCTGGAAGGAAGAGGGGTGAAAATGGATGTGGCCACCAACGGAGACATCGGGACATCCTGGGCTTTGTTTGCAGGTAAGTGCAACATAATGGGCTAATATGCAATGCATACTAGCTCATCATGCTTTTACTTTGTAGGGGAATAAAGAGGAAGTAAAACCCATCAGGGTTTACTTCTCTTTATTATAACACATAATGCACATGTGCTAAGTCAGCACAACAGTGCGAAAGGGCCCTAAATGAGGGGACATTTTTTCAGTGGAGCCCCAGCCAACAGTAAAAAAAAAAAAAACTTTTTTACTCCTTAGCCAGTTTTTGCTGGGCATACAGTGTATTTTAATCCATGCACATTTGAGTTAAAAAATGCTGCTTTTACAGGCGTTTGAGCTTTTTTGTTAACCTATATGTATGGACATATACAGGAGTTTAGAGGCAGAAAAAAAAACATAATTTGTAAGTTAAGGGGAGAAGCTTTTGAGCATCAAAACACCTGATGCGCCTAAACGTAAGTAAACATGGCTAAATGCGTGTTAACGCTAGGTGATTTAGTGCTTTGGCATTGTTTTTATTTCAATGGCCAGAATAAAAGAATATTCTTGCAAATGACATGAATATAACCCAAGTGCTGGAGGCGCCTAAATGCCCTAAAAAAAAGGAGAAAGAGCATTTAGAAGAGCACCAGTGTGGATAAGACCTAAAAAAACCTTTGTATAGGCTTGTGCTGCTTTATCTAGTTTATCAGGTTTTCAGCAAAAGCTACATAAGCTACATCATGCAATTTTTTTTTATTTTTTTTACATAAAATAACTTTTATTGTTTGGCATTTTACAGCATGAAAATTTAATTTATAACACACAAAAGTGGATCTAATCAAGCAAAAAAAGTGAAAACCACCGATTGGCCATCTAACACATAAACCCTAGCTTTTTACCTAGGCTCTATCGGCCACACTAAACTTCAGGTAAAACTGATACTATTACAACTATTTTAGCTGTAAGACTGCCACTTGTTTTGCATTTTGCTTGGCTGGCTAACATTTAGAGCTGTCATCAATGTTATTAGGAAATGTATTTATTTCAGATACTTATACAGCGCCGTCAATTTATGCTGCGTATTGCATATACATTGTACATTCCCATCAGTCCCTACCTTCAAGCAGCTTACTATCTAAGGTCCCTAGCTCATTCATACACATACGTACTAGGGAAAATTTAGACAGGATCAATTATAAAGCTGGTATTTTTCCCTGAAAAATGCATTAATGATAATAAGAGTTAATTAATTAATAATAATATCACATTAAAAAAGATGACATTAAAAAACATTAGACAATTAAAAGTTTGTCACTGGTTAACTTCATAGTGTCACCATTTTATCCTATTTTATCTTTTATAGGTCTATAAAATTTAGTATTGTGGCCTATAGTTTTTTAGCTGCAGAATCAATCACATATAGTTTATTAAAGGCCAGTTCACACCACAGAAACCCAGTCCGGATGCATTCCAGATGCTGTTTTGCATGTGCGTTTTTAATGCATTCCAGTGCATTTTTGATGCCTTTTTGGGCTGGATACTCACCTTTGCATTTTTATTGCTTTTTGCATTTTGCAGATTTGCACTAAAGTTCATTTAACATGGTTTCCTGTGGAAGACGTTCTGTGGAGCAAATCTGCAAAATGCAAAACGCACTAAAAATGCATAGGTGTGAGTCCAGTCCAGTGCGTTTTTGATGCAGTCCAGTGCGTTTTTCCCCCCTTGTTTTTCTTAACTTTAAATTGGAACATGTGTGCTCCAGTTTTTGATGCATTTAGGTGTGTTCCAGTGCCGGAAAAATGCAGCATGTTCTATTTTCTGGAACTGCAAGCACTGGTGTGAACTATGTCATTGAAAACCATATGACCCACTTTCCATGCGTTTTTGATGCAGAAAAAAAATGCATTGGACTGCATGTGGTGTGAACTGGCCCTAACATATTTTGCGTTGTTTTTTTTTTTAAACAGGTAGAATTTTTTTTAAGTCAAAAGCAACTTTGTACATGAGAAATATCAAAAGGATCATACAAATTTACATGAGCTCTAACAGGTAGTAGGTAGTCAGAGTACTTGTGTGTTTTTTTTTTTTATTTTGTAAGGACACAGTGAAAATAACAATGATTTTATGTTTGTAGTGTACTGGTATATGGCTCTCTCCTGAAATATATATCTATGTGTCACATAGTTTGCACTTCATAAGAATTTATTTTATTTTTTTATTTATTTATTTTATTCTCATTGTGTCTTTTTTGCTTTGCAACTCTAACTAGGATATTGTTAAGCAATCTACTAAATCTTAATCCCTGAATTGAGATGATGCCCCCCTCTAGGCCTAAAGTGCTGTTACTGGCTATCCCCAGGTGTTGCTGAGCTGTCACAGAAGTCGGCTGGCCGGTATGAGAAGAATCCTAGCTGCCCCTCACAGCTGTCCAGAGCTATTATATGAGGGGGTCTCACAGCTGCACCCCCAACCCCCATTCCATTACAGGAGCCAGTGAC
This sequence comes from Lithobates pipiens, assembly GCF_037356315.1. Lineage (NCBI taxonomy): Eukaryota > Metazoa > Chordata > Amphibia > Anura > Ranidae > Lithobates > Lithobates pipiens. The sequence goes on along the minus strand of NW_027507758.1, from coordinate 472,064,067 downwards.
AGACAGCTCCCAATCGCAGCCACCTGGCCTCCATCACCCCCGCCCAGATGGAAAGTGGGACTCAGCAGCAGCACTTAGCTCTGCGACCGGGGCGGACGAGGCCTTGAGATCTGACAGGTCACCAGGGAGGGGGGGAGAGGGAGGCTCTGCTGGAATGTGTCAGTGCTGCACCTCTCCAGGCTAATTGTTACACCACACTAATGCCACTAGCCAGTCTCACATATTAATTCCTATCAGCAGAACATGCATCATTGTACAGCACTAATGAGCACCTACCACATTCTCTCTGGCAATTAAGCACAGTACACCTGCACATTGATGGGCATCAAAAACTAGGAGATTTTCATAACTGTATATTTATTATGAAAGAGCTCACTTGTCTGTAGGGACAGGCACAATTGCACATCAATTCTTTCTTTCTTCTATCAGAACATAATATCCAGGAGTCTTTGTCCGGAGTCCTTTAAAAACAAATGGAGATAAAACAAAATTATCATCTCCAATCCTTTGTTGTTAATTACACGTGACAACAGGATGACAGAAAAATTCAATGCATTTCAGTGGCCAAAACCCCCTTCCATCAAGGCTTGGACAACTTAGAAAAATTGGGGTGAGTTACTAAAACTGGAGAGTGCAAAATCTGGTGCAGCTGTGCATGGTAGCCAATCAGCTTCTTATTTCAGCTTGTTCAATTAAGCTTTGACAATAAAACCTGATTGGTTGCACGCACCAGATTTTGCACGCTCCAGTTTTTGTAAATCAACCCCATTATTCTACGTTGTCCAAGTCTTGTTAATTACATCCCATGTAATTAACAACAAAGGATTGGAGATGATCATTTTGCTTTATCTCTGTTTCGTTTTCACGGGACCTCTGTTTTTTCAGGGAGAGGGCTGCCGAAGACAAGCCATTAGGCAGTACTGAAGAGTCTTTATTATGGGGCAAGGAACTGTGACCAGCTTCCCACCCATATCTTTCTTACAACATAAAATGCATGTGTTCAGAATTGCATATATTTTCATAAGAAAATGCATATACAATTACCATATTTATCAGCGTATAACACGTACTTTTTTCCCACTAAAATCAGGGGGCAATCGGGGTGCGTGTTATACGCCGATCCCCCACTATTTCTATACCCTTCTGCCACTCTCTGCGGCTTCCGGGTATTTTCGGCTATCTTCGGCCGTTTTCGGTTATTTTCAGCCATTCTCGGCTATTTTCGGCCATTCTTGGCCGTTCTTGTCGGCTTTTTGGAAAGCCAAAAGCCGCCGAGAACGGCCGAGTGTGGGCGAAAATAGCCGAGAACGGGCGAAAATAGCCGATTGCGGCCGAAAATACCCGAAGGCCGCCGAGAGCGGCCGAGAACTACCGAGCGCCGCCAAGATACACAGGACATCTGCTCTGTATCTCGGCGGCACCATTTTTAAATCAAATCATTTTCAAATAACTCGCAAGGCTGCATTAGAAGGCTGCAAATTACTGACAAGGCTGCAAATGACTGGCAACTGGCAAGGCTGCAATAGAAGGCTGCAAATGACTGACAAGGCTGCAATGCAATGCTGCAAATGACTGACAAGGCTGCAATAGAAGGCTGCAAATGACTGACAAGGCTGCAATGCAAGGCTGCAAATGACTGACAAGGCTGCAATGCAAGGCTGCAATTGACACTGACAAGGCTGCAATGCAAGGCTGCAAATGACTGACAAGGCTGCAATGCAAGGCTGCAAATGACTGACAAGGCTGCAAATAACTGACAAGGCTGCAATGCAAGGCTGCAATTGACACTGACAAGGCTGCATTGATGGGCATTTAAATGTCTGTTTTTTTCCTTAAACTTCTCTCCTAAAAGTTTTTTTCTTTTAAATTCCCTCCTAAACTTGTAGTGCGTGTTATACGTCAGTGCGTGTTAAATGCCGATAAATACAGTAAATGTGTTTGTTGTATTGCCATGCACTTCTATACAATTTACATGTCATTTTACATGCAGTTTTGTACACATGCATTTCCCCAAAGGATCAAAATGCTTTGTAAAAGGTGGAACTTTATATATATTCCCATGATGCACTGAAATAGGAAAGTTGAAAACGATTGGGTTTATTTATGGAAAGAGCAGATGTTGTTCACTAAATAAAGTGAACGTGAATGTATTTTCACTTGGCAAAGTGAATAATAGTAAATTAGGTGAACACGGGTTCACTCTGAATGCCCAATCATGTGCAAGGCAAATAAGATTTATTTTTTATTTTTGCTGGCACATGATTGTTTGATTGATGTGAACACAATTTGACCTAAGCTCAGTGAACATTCATTTTGCTGAACAACCTCTACTGTTTTAGTAAATCAGCCTCTCTGAAAGTTTGATTGTGCATTTTATCTAGTTTGTGAAATGCAGCAAAATATATAGAAGCAGAGGCAATGTCAATGAAGCCTTAGGAAGGCAGGCATGGAGATAAAGCATGCATAAAGTATATAGAATGCATTGAAAATGTGGCAATACAGGCCTATGCATTTTACCAGAAATGTAGTGTCCTTGTCACTTACTGTGAGCTGCACCAAAGAATACCTTCCTTACTAGCTATCTTACTAGCTATGTTCTGTAAAGTACCAATTGCCCTTGCCTCCGATGTATTGAAGATGAATAAATCAACATCAACATGTTTGTAAACATCTGTTAGTACACCATCTGGAGTGACCCCTTCATTGGATGTGTATTGTGGGTAGGCTCAGTCCTTTAAAATCTAGAACCAGAGGATCGTGGGGCAAAGGGTGATGGGAGAATGCTACCCCTAGTATACTGTTATGTCAGCTTGTAGTCTTAGGAAGTGAACCACCCTGGGTAGGCCTGGAACAGGCTCTACTGAAAATATACCTATGGGGGACCTACAGTGAGGACAATGGACTGTACCCCACTGTCCCATAAACAGGGCTTTTCATTACCAAGTCAGGATATATGAAGAAATGGTGCATTTTAGCTGTAAGGGAGGCCCAGAATTTGGGGCTTTGTGGTCTATAGCAAAGACATCCAAAGCTATTTTATTCCTATGGACCAGCCTTTCTCAACTTTTTTACCCCAGAGGAATCCCTAAAAAAATTGTCTGGTCTCCGGGAACTCTTACTAAACCAATTTATCAGGGGTTCAATGGCAAAAATTTATAAAAAAATTCTCCAATTGCACCAATTGCATTGGTGGTCAGTAGGAAGAATATAACCCTTACAGTGGGTAGTCAGAATGCCAGACAGACAGCTAAGAAAATTGTTTGTGTCATGATGTTAGCTTTGCCAAGGGTTGTTGGTCCTAGAACAAGGCAGGCGCCATCAAATGAGAGTGTAATCAGCCACAGCTCAAGGAACCCTGAGCAAACTCTGGAGGAACCCAATTTGAGAATGGATACTATAGACAGTAGACCTTTAAAGTGACAAGTACACTCTAATATATTTTTTAGGGCTCATGTACTTCTATTCTGCACATAGGGGTGCATTTTTTTTTGTAGCATTAGATAGGCGCTTTCTCATGTATACATGTGTAGTTCCTTTGTGTGTTGACATGCATTTTGATGTGTGTTGCCATGTGTTTTCAATGCATTTTTGGATTTAGAATTTGAAGTTCATAGGGTTACCAGCCATTGACCAAAGCTTGTTAAAGCATTAGTAAGCTCAGTAATGGAATGCCCCCTGCATACTAGCACATTATGAGAGATTTACCCAGGGCCAGGGCATGGAGTCAGCAGGAGGGGCAGCTGCCACAGGTGCAGTGGGGAGGTACACATGCACATTACATTGGCAGTCAGTCATTGAGCAAGAAATTGGTCATGCTTTTGCAATGCACACTCCATGCCAACAATGGGGGAGCAGGGGATAGAGAATGGGAGTAGGGCGGTACACCAATTGTATGATACTCATTAGCTGCAGGGGAGGGGGCACAGTTCCTCATCCTTGCCATTGGCACTGGAAGAACCTGTCCTGCTACTGGACTTACCTGTCAAACAGAGCCCTTTAGTGCTGTGCTGTAACAGCTTCTGCTGGTCCTGGACACTTCCACCTTTTCCTGGTGTTCCTTGTAGGTTTCGTCCTTTCGGAAATGCACTGAAACTCTTGAATGGGAACAGATCTTTGTAATGGGAAACTACAACACGTGTTTTACTGCACCAAAAAGAATGCGTTAAAACACAACAATGCAATGGACCCTTAGTGCCGGTTCACACAGGGGCGACTCAGATCCGACTTCAAGTCGCCCCAAGTCACCTCAGGTCACACAACATGTAGAAATCAATGTAAGTGAATGAGAGCTGTATTAATGCACACTACTGAAGTCGCTCCGACTTCAGAAAAGGTTCGGGCCGGTTCACACTGTGGCGCGAGGCGAGGCGACACGGCTCGCCTCGCCTCGCTCCCGCAAGTCGTCCCCATTGAGTACAATGGAACCGTTCTGAGAGGAGCGACTCGAGTCGCTCCGACTCAGAAAAAAGGTTCCTGTACTACTTCGGGGCGACTTCGGGGGCGACTTGCATTGACTTCTATGCAGAAGTCCTCTGCAAGTCGCCGCTCACCCCCCCTGCAAGTCGCGGCGAGGAAGTCGGAGACGCCTCGCCGCGGCTCGCAGTGTGAACCGGCCCTTCCTCTACTACTTCAATCCAACTTGTAGGAGACTGGTACCCATTGATTTCAATGGAGGTTGCCTCCAAGTCGGATCTCTGTCTATACGGAGGCGACTCTCAGAGAATTATCAGCTCTCAAAAGGAGTTCCCCCCTGAGAGCTCATTCTCTGATTGGCCACGGCAAGTCGCCTGGCCTGGGGCGACTTAAAGTAGTGTTGTAAGTCGTGTCCAAGTCACGTCCAAGTCACGTCCAAGTCGCGTCCAAGTCATGTCCAAGTCACGTCCAAGTCACGTCCAAGTTGCCTCCAAAAGTTATGTTGCCCCTGTGTGAACCAAGCCTTTCTGAATTTTAGCAATATACAGAAAGATTAAATTGAAGTCTCCTGACTGTAAACAAGTGTCACTTCACTGACAACAGGCTTCCTTTCCAATAATGCCATAAAGCAGTGGTCATCAACCTTGTCCTCAGGGCCCACTAACAGGCCAGGCTTTATGTATTACCTTGGGGAGATGAAGACTAGAGTACTGCAATCACTGAGCAGCAAATTATATCACTTGTGATGTATTTCAGTTATCTTGCAAACCTGGCCTGTTAGTAGGCCCTGAGGACAGGATTGATGATCACTGCCATAAAGGGCAAAATCTACAGAACTGCTTTCTAGTGCTAAAATGTTGTACACACCACCCAAAATTCTTCCTGTGCGATAATGACAGCAGGCTTGTCAGCTTTCACCAACGGTCTTTTGATTTAATACACATATACCATTAGCGTGCCCAACATAAATTCCAAGCACTGCACAGTCGGCAACAGTCAGCTCATTCAAAGACTGTCTAATTCAGTTCCTGACAACTTTCTGACATTTGGACAAGGCAGGAGCGTAACCAATCTGAGCAATAGGCTCAGGTGGCATAGCTCTCAGCTACTCGAGTGACAGCCACAGGGTTTTAAATCGGTTTTCTGTAATCATTTGCTGCTAATGTCCTTTCTTATATAGAATATATAGACACATCTATTAGGGTTTAACCCTTGTTATGCATTTTCCTGTGTACAAGGCGACCTCCAGAATTACTCATTGGAATAAGTTGAAACACGTGATTACTGAGGCTTTGGTTGTGTCATGCTGTGGTGGGCCAGTGTACATTGCCTACATAGAATGCAATACTTGATTTCCAATAAGCCAGCAAGCACCCTTTTGAAAATATTTGTAAGTGTGGGGAACATTACATCAGCAGAAAAGTAATGTATATTGTTTTTAGATCTCATTCTTTTCAAGGGTGCAGCTTCATCATAGAAACATAAATGAGCGTGCAACACAATTTTGAGAACAATGTACTGTAAACTTTGTTTCACTGTGGATGCATCTCATTTTATGAATAATGTGCTTAATCATGCAGGATAACTTTCAAATGACACTAAATTGAGCTTTTAAAATGTTTTTATTCAAATATGTATTCTTACTCAGAAAAGTACCTCCTATTACTCTGAATGCTCTTACACACTATAAGAAAATGGGGTTAACATTTTCGCCTGCGGAACAATTGTACTATTTTCTGATTGTGTGTACACAACTTTGGACTGCCGATTCCGATCTTCCGAACTAAAATTTCCGAAGGAAACTCCAAAATGTTTCTCGTAGGAATCAGAACGAACGATTTTCGTTTAATGTTTTTAATGTTTTTGTACAATTTTCATTCGAGAAAAATCCGCCGGACTGTTAGGTAAAAAAAGTCTGCCGGAGCCCACACACAGGCGGATTACGTTTGTTCGTGTGTACGCGGCATTAGGGTGATATTCTCTCACTTCCTATTAGGACAAAAGAAAAACAGAAAGATTAAACGTACACAGTCAGTGTCAGTGTCACGTGCCATCTGTTGTCAGTGTCACGTGTCATCAATGCCACTTATCAGTGCCATCTGTCATCAGTGTCACGCATCATCGGTGCCACGTATTAGTGCCACGTATTAGTGCCATCTGTCATCAGTGCCACGTATAAGTGCCACGTGTCATCAGTGCCACGTATAAGTGCCATGTGTCATCAGTGCCACGTATAAGTGCCATGTGTCATCAGTGCCACATATTAGTGCCATCTTTCATCAGTGCCATGTGTCATCAGTGCCACGTATAAGTGTCATCATTGCCACGTATCAGTGCCATCTGTCATCAGTGTCACGTGTCATTGTCCTGGTGCTCCAGGGCCTTCAAAAGTGTAATAGGTAGTCAACAAGTTAGATGTGTAATTTATGCTCCTAGAACACCTGATGGCGCTCCCTGCATGTTGGGCCTCTCTATGTGGCCAGGCTGTGAAAAAGTCCCACACATGTGGTATTGTAATACTCAGGAGGAGTAGCAGAATTTTCCTGGTTGGTGTCATTTGTGGTATACACATGCCATGTGAGAGAAATAACCTATTACATTGACAATTTTGTGGAAAAAAAATTAAAAAAATTAAAAATCTTAATTTTGCAAAGAATTGTGGGAAAAAAATGACAACATCAAAAAGCTCACCATGCCTCTTAATAAATACCTTGGAATGTCTACTTTCCAAAAAGGGGTCATTTGGGGGGTATTTGTACTTTCCTGGCTTGTTCGGGTCACAAGAAGCGAGATAGGCCACCAGTACATCAGACGTGATCAATTTTGTGCAATTCGCACCACAGCTTGTATACTCTCTAACTTTCACAAAGACCAAATAATATCCACTAATTTGGGTTATTTTTACCAAAGACATGTAGCAGTATAAATTGTGGCCAAAATTTATGAAGAAAAATTAATAATTTGCATAATTTTGTCACAGAAACAAAGAAATATGCCTTTTTTTTAAAAAAAATTCGGTCTTTTTTCATTTATAGTGCAAAAAATAAAAACCCCAGAGGTGATTAAATACCACCAAAAGAAAGCTCTATTTGTGGGAAAAAAAGGACAAAAAATTCATTTGCATACAGTGTTGCATGACTGAGTAATTGTCATTCAAAGTGTGAGAGCACCGAAAGCTGAAAATTGGTCTGGGCAGGAAGGATGTTTAACTGCCCAGTAAGCAAGCGGTTAAAAAGACCCTGTCACCAGATCATCAATTTCATCAACAAGCTTCTGATAATATTATATGTGCATTTATTTATTTATTTATTTCAGGTGCTTATACAGTGCCATCAATTTACACATATATATTGTACATTTATATTAGTCCCTGCCCTCAAGGAACTCACAATCTAATGTCCCTATCTCTCATTCATACCTACAGATAATAGGGCCAATTTAGACAGGACCTTTATTAACCTTCCAGCATGTCTTTGAAGTGTGGGAAAAAACTGGAGTACTCAGAGGAAACCTGCGCAGGCACAGGGATTTGGACATGTTATTTTCCTGTAAACGCCAGCACATACAGTAATTACATACCCCCAGAAGAGTTATGATATGCAAGGAGGAAGGGGGCTGTGTTAATGAATTGCCACTTTCTAGAGTGTTAAAATGGCTGCAAAGCTTTGTTTTTTTTTGTTTTTGTTTTTTATAAAAATAACAAACATGTAATACTTACCTTACCATTGCACAGAGCAGCCCAGATCTTCTTCCGGTGATCCCCACCGACGCTCCAAGCCCCTGTTCTTCATCGGGTGCCTCCAGGGAAAGCTTCTTTCTCTGGGGGCACCCGTGCGTGTTCGCTCCCGAGCCGCGCTGCTGCTTCCATTGACACAGGCCCCGCTCCCGTGACACAAGATTTGATTGACAGCAGAGGGAGCCAATCGCTCCCGCTGCTATCAATCTGTCCAATGAGGAGGGAGAGCGGCGGGAGCAACTGTGCTGGTGCACATAGCTGGATCTGATTGGCTCAGATAAGGAAAAGAGGGGCTCTGGGGGGAAGCTGCAGCACAGGTAAAAAACCTTAAGGCTTTAGAACCACTTTAAATTGCATGTTACCCCAATATTTAATATTCTGCCATGTGTCTGTGTTTCCATGTATTGTATGAAAATGTATTATGTTCTCTTTGATTTGTTTCATTTGTGTGACATAAAGAGTAATTTCCTATTTTAAACTGACCACACCAGGGCATGGAAGCACATCCATCCCAGCATGCACTTGAGAGCACATCTTGCCTGTACATCAGTGGTCAGACTTGTGCTGACCCCCCTCCCCCGCCCGCACAACTAATTAATGGGAATATCAGTGTCCTGCTGTTTCAGTCCCTTCCCCCACCTCCCTAAGCCCTTTATGCAGCTGAAAACAGAGATCGTGTAAAAACTTTAAAAAAAAAGAAAATGAAAGAAAAGTGCTTATATTTTTTTATTTTTTTTTATTTTAAACTGCCGTAAATGAGTTGTTTTACAAGGCAGTGGTTCCCATATACAAACAAATGAGAGGCCACAGTTGCTAAGACGATGGCAGAACTCAATTCCTAAGACAGTGTTTCTTAGCCTTTTTTCAAGACGCCCTTTATAATTATGGTCAATCTTGAGGCACCCTCCAAAATTATGGACAGTCTTAAGGCACCTCGTTCTAAAATGTAAAAACTATTCTGATAGTAATAATGCAGCAACATCAATACACATAGGACACCCAGCAGTAGAGGTGATTTATTCTTCCAATGCAAATACACTTTAGCAAACTGGTACTGACTAGTATTCCAATGTTTCTCTTCTCCCTCACTTTTTCTCCATCACTCACTCAATGAGACCCCCAAGCTGATGGAGAGATGGGGTAGAGGAGGGTCAAACAAGGATGATATGCAGTCAACTGACATTCTGCTTATCAACTGATGATGGCATTAGCTGTTAGGAGGTTGTCAGCTAGAAGGTTGTAATGGTGTACAATGAAAACCAATGGCTTCGTGTAACCGAAAAGCAGGCTTCATCCACCCACTGGCTTGTAGACAATTTTGGGGCAAGTTTTAAACATTTTGCCAAGGCACACCTGAACAAACCTCAAGGCACCCTGGTTGAAAAAGGCTGCTCTAAGATATATGAAAGCCAAAAAATAAAATTTTGCCTATGGGACTTTCATGAATAAAGTTGATAACAAAGGATACAAGGAGACTTACTTACCTTGTCCCCTGGATCCTGCGATGTCCTCCTCGCTGTATGTGCAAGCCGTCCTCCGCTCGATTCACACAGTGCCCGAGTGCTGCTGAGCTCCGTTTCCTGCGACGTTACGACGCACGGGAGCGGAGTTCGGCGCCAAATTCAAAAAAGTAAAAACACGAAACACATACAGTATACTGTAATCTGTAAGATTACAGTACTGTATAAAAAAATACACATCCCCTTTGTCCCTAGTGGTCTGTGCAGTGCCCTGCATGCACTTTTATATTATAAATACTGTTTTTTTCTGCCTGGAATTTGGAGATTGTCCATAGCAACCAAAAAGTGTCCCTTTATGTCAAAAGTGATTTTAGACCAGCTAGAAAATAGCAATAATAAATTAGAATCACTTGCAGAATTGAGCGATAGCGATTTGTGGGGAGATCCGTCATCAAACACTAAATCTAATGACAGCGACAATTCTGCAACTGAGCAAATTTCAGTGTTTTTAGATTTGATTACATTATTGAATCATTTTTATTATTATTTGTTATAATTATTTATAGTTATTTATTATATTATAAATGTTATCATGTCTACTAGACTCTGGTTTGAACAGATTTAAAAGAGTTCTCCCTAAGAATTACAGGCCCACAATATAAAACACCAAATTTCCATGCAAAATAATTGTACCGCTTTCAGCACCTAAAATCAGAAATAATCGTACCACCAGGAAGGTTAATGAAATCGATTTTTCTGCATTATGTTAGGATGGTGACAGGGTCTCTTTAGGGTTTATACAGGCAGTAATACTGGCTCTTCACACTTTCAGTACAATTGGAGATGAAAGATGGGCGATGACAGGACTTGGGGGATAAGAAAAACAGGGCACACTGGAAGGAAAGTGGAATAAGAATGTAAAGGAGATGTGAACAAAAATAGATGCTGTAATGTTTTAAATTCAGGCCAGATTTTTTCAGTGGCTTCGCTTGATCGAATATAAAGCGTACGCTGTCCGGTGACTGAAGGGGCAGCCTTGATTCCTATTATGACTCGGGTATACAGAGGTTAAAATTTGCTAAGCCACCCAGTAGTTATCATATTGCTTTTTAAATATGTCCATCACAAAAAAAGCCACCCTCCTCCCTCCTTCTTCCCCACCATACCTCTCTTAATGCAACCTGTACTCTTGACAAGTACGGATTTTCATCCCTAACACAGAGCAGCTGGGACCTATCTAAGTTACACCACAACAGGCCTTTCAACCCCACAATTCCCAGCTGAGACCTCTGGGTAAAACTCGACAGAAATTCCAGCCTATGCCGCCATCCTCTGGGAATCTCTCTTAAGATACATGCACTTTTTCACTCTAACTGTACCTAGGTGCCTTATCATATTCCAGTCTTAAAAACTGTATATCTCTTAAAGCAATCACACTCGGCAGGCAGAGTTTGTGTACCTACGGTAATTAACAAGTCTTTATTGTTGACATATGTCATTATGAACTCAGGTGCGTCTAATGAGGCTTTGTTGTTCCTTTGAAACCCAACTGCCTGTCATCAAAGATTAAAAGTACAGAAGGCAAGTTATAATAAATAAAACTTGTGCTTTTTTATTTCATTTACTTTCAGTATTTACAAAGAGCCAACATATTACATGGTGCTTAAGTACTTAATATGGCAAATGGTTTACAGAATTACTTTTAATTGCTGTTTTCAAGTATAAAGTGAAAACACCTTTAATCTCATTTTCTATTCCCCCTATTTAATTTTGCCAAAATATTGGTAAAAATTGCACTTTTTTGTAAAAAAATAATACTGATTTAAAAATGTGCATGTATGCATTTTCTAATTTTCTAAGGTGAAGCCCATAAAACATTGCAACTATGATCAGTACATCCAAGGCTGCTGTTAGAAATCACAGGGCTTCATACAGCTTACCTGACAGGGCCCCACCCCCACAAGAAAATATCAAAATTATATTTACACTAATATCATTATTACGCATCATAACTTACAAATTTCCTGCTAAATCTAAAAGATAAAACTGTATGAAGTGGATAAAAAAAAAGCTTTGTGAGGTCTTGGGGCTCATTTACATGGGCGCTGTGGCCTGTATAGTTTGCGTGGTTTGTTTATGTGTCTGGAGCTGCCCACAGCTGTGTGCAGGCAGCCTATGTTACACTACAGGGATGAACACAGCTACAGGTCCTAATTTGGCAGGCAGGTGGGTACAAGTATATGGCCCCAGACACTAACAGTGTGCATTTGGAGACACTTATTCACACCTGCACACCTGTCAAATTAGTACCTGCGGCTGCGTTCAAACATAATAGATGGCACCAGCCACAAAAACAAATCACTCATTCACACAGCCAAAGTACCTGTGTGAATTAGGGCTCATTCACATGTGAAGTTAGGGGGCAGTAAAATTCCCCATTAGAGCTTTGCTTTACAGTCTCCCAACCACCACCACTATAGCTGTAGAGGCAGGGGCTAGGCATGTACATATGCAGGTGTTGTAGAGATTATACCCTCAGTCGAAGAAGACCCCGCAGAGTGATTGACACTGCTCTGGAGGCAACCTGCAACTGCGTGTAATGAATGCGCGTGAACGAGTTCCTTTTTTTACTTTTTTTAACAGCCCTGTTGGGGGAGGGGGGCATGAAGCAAGTAGGGTGCTTGGGGGAAATAATAGTGGTCTAAATGGACCCCTGATGTTTCACATTTGAGACAGAGAATGGGATTAAAAACATTTCTCAGCCACAGCTGCACTGCAGAATGGATGAACAGAATGTCTCTGTACAGAGGATTCCTGTTCATTGAGAGACTGAGGCATAGTAATCACATGTAGCACTGACTCCCGAAGGAGCTGCTGATTTGAATTGGGCCTGCACCCTACTGAGAAACCCCCCTTCTGAATGACTCCATCCCCTTGGCACAGCTGTGGTGCAATAATAATACTGTACAGTGTAAACAGTATAATGTACCTGTGTCTATCCCTCAGGACCCCCTGGCTCCACCTGGTGGGGAAAGACAGTAAACCACACATTTGTACTCTTAAACAGGAATACTTTTACTTAAAATATAGCAAATAGGTGGTTACAGAGTTTGCACTGTCGTTCCAACGTAGAATGTCAGCACAACATAAGTCAACAGGCAAATAAAATAAACAACATGCAAGCATGTTACTATCTAAAGCTGGGAGCACCCCTTATTTAAAGTCTACGTGAGGCCTCAATGTATTTCTTCCTTTATCTTCTTTCTTCGCTAGCTTAAATAGTTTCTCAAATAATTGTAATCCAAAGGGGTAAGTAGAGAAAGTTAACTTAGAACACTCCAGGTATAACTCTAGAAACTTGTAATCACATTTAGGTACTAAAGTGAAACAGGCCTCGAGCCTATTAAGTGTCAGTTGCTAAGTTACGCTTCCGTGAAACAACAGGTCATAGCGAGGCCTATTATTAAGTCTAAGTACGTGTAATAGATTAAACAGTGGGCCGCAACCCACTCACCAATCAGATCAGAGTTCTGAGTGATGGCTTGAGTCCTACAACTGCAGATTGCTTCCGCTGACAAGGCCAGATGCTCCGTGTCACTCCACCGACTGGATCTGGCTCTCCGCTGCTCCAGCAAGCGTTTCCAATCCCCTTCGGTCTGATCACCAGCTCTTGGCTCCGTCAAGTCACCCAGCAAACAGGCCGGTTTGCACTCCGCAGTGATTATCTACCGAGCACCTAGACCCCACTAGGTTTGGATTACTGTTTTTGGCACAAATTTCTCTCGAAGCACGTATATTTTATAGTATAACCTAACGTGAATGCTGGACTTAAGAGGTGGCCATTGATACAGTGTACTTATAATATATGTCCATCTATATATCCTCATCCTATTTTCCCTGTTTCCATCACACTGACTGATCACTCTTCACTGTATTTTCCTCATCTACTCTTTAATTTCATCACTTCCCTTTTCTTTCTTTTTTTCCCCTATACACTGCGCGGCACTACCACACATAGTTAATATTTTTTGGGTAGGAGTAACCCTTTTCAGTGCATGCAGTGTTTTTTTCACTCTTTTTATTTAACTAGCTGGCGCAGAGGTACCCTACACATTACATTATCTACCGATGTGTTAGAGAACCTTACACACAGTTCCGCACAGGCAGGTAATGTGGTTCCAAGAGACCAAATATGGCCGCTGCAGTCCTTTTTATACCATACCCAGCATGCACTGCATATCAGAGTGTTCATGGGTAGGTCACACAGACTCCTGGGTAAATGAGGTCAGATGACCAAAGTAAACCCAGTCACTTCCTGTTATCTTTCCAACTCCATAGAAAAGGAAAATAGCTAAAGTCCATTTCCAGTTTTGGTCACTAGATGGCATCCAATAGTAGTGAATAACATTGTCCATAGATTTACATTGTACTTCACATTAATTGCATTAATACACAATTATATCCCCGCTACACACAGTTTACTGGGCTTAAAGAGTGCAAACTGCTCATATAAATGTGCAAATCCAGCTATAAAATATATAAATGCAACTATAAAATACACAATGAAATCAATTCCTATATCCAATATATCAAGTATGTTCTCCTGTATGTATTAGAATAGGTAATAGCCCCACGTAAAAGTAGTAGTATTGAGATAAGGCTTCTTCAATTAGATTATTCCCTATTCGCATATACAGTATCTCATAAAAGTTGAAAGCTGATGAAATGTTATTGTGGTATGCATGCATACAGTATCTCACAAAAGTGAGTACACCCCTCAAATTTTTGTAAATATTTTATTATATCTTTTCATCTGACAACACTAAAGAAATTACACTTTGCTACAATGTAAAGCAGTGAGTGTACAGCTTGTATAACAGTGTATATTTGATGTCCCCTCAAAATAACTCAACACACAGCCATTAATGTCTGAACTTCTGGCAACAAAAGTGAGTACACCCCTAAGTGAAAATGTCCAAAATGGGACCAATTAGCCATTTCCCTCCCCGGTGCCATGTGACTTGTTAGTATTACAAGGTCTCAGGTGTGAATGGGGAGCAGGTGTGTAAGATTTGGTGTTATCGCTCTCACTATCTCATACTGGTCACTAGATGTTCAACATGGAACCTTATGGCAAAGAACTCTCTGAGGATCTGAAAAAAAAGAATTGTTGCTCTGCATAGCGATGGCCTAGGCTATAAGAAGATTGGCAAGACCCTGAAACTGAGCTGCAGCACGGTGGCTAAGACCATACAATGGTTTAACAGGACAGCTTCCACTCAAAACAGGCCTCGCCATGGTCGACCAAAGAAGTTGAGTGCACAAGCTCAGCATCATAGCCAGAGGTTGTCTTTGGGAAATAGACGTATGAGTGCTGCCAGGATTGCTGCAGAGGTTGAAGGGATGGGGATCAGCCTGTCAGTGCTCAGACCATACACCGAACACTGCATCAAACTGGTCTGCATAGCTGTTGTCCCAGAAGGAAGCCTCTTCTAAATGATGCACAAGAAAGCCCTCAAACAGTTTGCTGAAGACAAGCAGACTAAGGACATGGATTACTGGAACCATGTCCTGTAGTCTGATGAGACCAAAATAAACATATTTTGTACAGATGGTAGCAAGTGTGTGTGGCAGAAACCAGGTGAGGAGTACAAAGACAAGTGTGTCTTGACTACAGTTAAGCATGGTAGTGGGAGTGTCATGGTCTGGGGCTGCATGAGTGCTGCCAGCACTGGGGAGCTACAGTTCATTGAGGAAACCTTAAATGCCAACATGTACTGTGGCATATTGAAGCAGAGCATGATCCCCTCCCTTCAGGGACTGGGCCGCAGGGCAGAATTCCAACATGATAATGACTCCAAACTCACCTGTAAGACAACCCCTGCTTTGCTAAAGAAGCTGAGGGTAACGGGGATGGCCTGGCCAAGCATTTCTCCAGACCTAAACCCTACTGAGCATCTGTGGGACATCCTCAAATGGAAGGTGGGGGAGCACAAGGTCTCTAACATTCACCAACTCCATGATGTCCTCATGGAGGAGTGGAAGAGGACTCCACTGGCAACCTCTGAAGTTCTGTGAACTCCATGGCCAAGGGGGTTAAGGCAGTGCTGGAAAATAATGGTGGCCACACAAAATATTAACACTTTGGGCCCAATTTGGACATTTTCACTTAGGGGTGTACTCACTTTTGTTGCCAATGGTTTAGATATTCATGATGTAATAAAATATAATAAGATATAATAAAATATTTACAAAAAATGTGAGGGATGTACTCACTTTTGTGAGATACTGTATGCATGCACACCACAATAACATTTCATCCAAAAGAGTTATATAACATGTGGGCATATATTATATATATTTTTTTATATATGGTTCACATTACCTTGAACTTCATCCATCACATTAGAAATGTACTATTACACCATAAAGTTTTTTAGGAGAAATATCATTGTCATGTGTATTTTAAGTAAAATTTTACATTTCAATGTCGGTATTGCAGTACCAGTATTTGTATTAAGATTTATCTAGTGAATTAGAATGTAATAAAGTTATTACATTATCAATTGGCACAACATGTATTTGATAGTTTCCATCTGCTGTAGATGTTTACATCCATTACATAACGTCTGGTAACCCAAAAATGTATAGTAGTTATATTGTGAGCAAGTTGTTTCCAACATCAAATTAAAAAAAATGTCTGCCACTAAACTTACGAGGCTGATATTCAATAAAATGGTGACATGAGGTATCCACAAAATGTCTGACAGACATTTTTGTTTACTGGTCGTCTAGAAAATTGCTGCCCCTCCATTTGATTACATGAGAGTATATAAAGACTCTCAATGTGGGAAAATGCTAATAAATTGAGAACTAGATGGTATAAAGTCCCGACACTCATTCACAAATATGCCCCTTCAACATTGGATCGATGCTGGAGGTGCGACTCCGAAAAATGATCCTTCATATCTGGTGGGCATGTCTTCTTTTATCAAATTACTGGCACAAAGTGCATGACACTATCCTTCATGACATAGGTGATTCAGTATCATTCTCTCCCTCACAATATCTACTGCACCTTACGTATCTATCATTAAAATCCTATAAGAGATCTTTGACAACACATATGATCAAAGTAGCCCGGATGTGCATTCTGGCCCTTTGGAGAAACACACAAGTTCCTAGCCTTAGGGATTGGCTTATCAGACTGAGGAAAATAGCGTAAATGCAAGAACTAATTCATAAACCCCCAGATAGAATGGTTTACTACACAAATACTTGGTCTGGTTGGATCCATTTCCAGACCACAGATCTCTATAAACAATTATGGACTAAACTTGAAAAGCCAAAGAATGTGACCGGGTTGCCATTTCCGAATGTTCAGGGGAGAGAATCAGACTAACATGGAATTTATAGGCTGCAAAAGCTGTTTGTGATAATATTATCAGGTTGTGAGGGGTTCCCTTCCCAATTGGCCCAGTGATTTTGAGCTTCTTATTATCTATAGACTGGTTGAGCTATCCTAATATCAATAAAAGTTTAAAAGTTGCAAGGAGTTAGTGTCCCAATATGGGATCTACACCACTTAAATCTGGACTAAATGTCTTTAGTAAACTGAATAATTCCGCACGGGAGGGAGCAGTCCCCCCCCCTTTTTTACTTTTTATCCCCCGCTCCCTTCCCTTTTTAAATTTTTTTTTATTAATTTTTTTGTGTGAGTACTTGGGTACTCAGACTTGTGAGCCATTATTTACCCAATTATATAATTTTTTACCTCAACCAACAATCTCATTATTACTAATTCTAAACTGGTATTACACTCAATGTACTTGGCCTTTATTTCTACTGTAATTCTTTACAAAACATTTCAATAAAATGTTATGGAGTAAAAATAAGAACTACAAATATGCCCGCAGCTATCCCCCGAAGAAGTCATTTAACAGTGATGTAATGTGTAGGGCAAAAGCGAAGGCACACAAGATTACCGGAAGTGACATAAGCAGAAGCAAGAGTCTGGTACTCATGGTTTTTATGCTGTTTTAAAGATATTTTATTGTATGTGCGGCACATATTTTAATAATTAGGTTGGTTTAACAATACAGGTGGTCCCTGGGTTACAAACATCTGATTTAAAAACTACTCTGCATACTTACAAACGGAGGGTGACCACAGGAAGTGAGAGGAAATCTACCCCTAGGAAGAGTTACTATGGGAAAAAGGTGTCTCCACTGAAGCTTTAATGCCAATCCTTGTTTACACAACAACCCAAAAATGTCAAAATCCAGTTGTCATTGGGACAGAAAATGAGGTGAAACAGGGACATAAAAAGTAAAACAAACGTTGCAGGGGTATTAATCCTTCCCTATGCTATTCAAAAAAAATGTTAATATTTTTTTGGGGCTGGAGCTACACTTAAAAAATTTACCTGTTCCAACTTACAAACAAATTCAACTTACGATCAAGCCCACAGACTCGATCTTGTTTGTAACCCAGGGACTGCCTGTACTACACTATGGGAGGTTTCTTCTACATCTTTTTATATTATAAGACAAGGCTAAATCTGAAGGATACACAGACAAGCCCCTTAAACAGGAACAGTCCCATCTATTCACCAGAACAGTGGGGTGAGGCTTTACCTAGAGGGTCCCTAGTGGACAGAGTATTCAAGAGGATCTATGTACCAGGAGGATTGTTGATATATGCTGAGAAACAAATAATAAGAAGGTGAGAGGCCTGTGAGCACAGTGGTGATATAGAAACATCCAATAAGGGACACAGAAGTATATACACAGAAAGTGATGGACAAAACATAGACGCAAGAGTACATATATGAACTTTTTTCATGGGATTATTACAGATTCTAATACATACAGGAGAACACACTTGATATATTTAATATATAAATTGATTTGACTGTTTATTTTATAGTTGCATTTATATATTTTATAACTGGATTTTCAGATTTATATGAGAACAATTTGCACTTTATTTGTTTATACAAGCACCGCATTTGCACAATTTGTATATTGCTTGTTTTGCACATTTGCTAACACATTTCATCAAAATATTTATTTACATGTTAGCTAACAGCGCAGCAACATTTATTATATTTATAAAAAAAAAAAAAATCTGAATATGCACATTTAGACAATTCTACTTTACACTAAAGCCTTATAGTTATAAAGCCACATTCAAATTTGTATAATTATAATATACCATGTTATAAACAAAAATCTATTTGTGCAGTCCAAAATCACCCTAGCATGGTTTGCAAGCTCACACTATAGCAGTGAGTCCACAACATCTCTATTTAATCTAAAATATTATTGAATAGTGTAGTGTTACCCAAAAATAAAATAAAAAATACACATATATAACACTTTCTTACAAAATTCCAATATAATCAGATGGATATAAACCATTAAAATAAATAATGTGATCTTCAAATACATAAAATGGTGCACAATTCAAAATTGTGAATAATTATAGCTTGAAATCAGTGAGTCCTTAGTGAAGTAACATCCAAAAGATAGAAGAAAATCCGCAACCGTCAGCGCCACAGTCTTCCCCGATAATATTCCCACTGATCCACAGAATAAAAAAAAAACACTCCACCCACTGACACGTAGATTTGCTCACCTCCACATATGAACTCTAAGCTTCGTAGGAGGTCAGAAATGCTATTCCCATAAATGGGTAAAACTAGCATGTCTGCTCTCCGCTTTTAATCCTATAAGGCTGGATTCACACCTATGCAGTTTTAGTGCTTTTTGCATTTTGCAGATTTTCACTGCAGAACGTTTTCCATAGGAAACCATGTTAAATGGACTGTAGTGCAAATCTGCAAAATGCAAAAAGCACTAAAAATGCATAGGTGTGAATCAGCCCTAATACTGCTTCTTCGAACATCATATAGGTACACATAGGTGTGTAAGGGGCCTAACTAAAGGCAAAACTTTTTTTAGGGTTTTGGATGGAGTGGAGAGGAATTAGAACATTTATTGCTGCCTGTGCCCCCATTAAGAAAATTCACCCTCCGTATTGGTCCAGTTTACCAATATCATTGAAAGTGAAAGTAAAAGATATTACCCACATTTTGGGTTGTCCCCAGAAAAGTAATAGAGGGGAAATCTTCTAATGGTTACACTAGTTCTGATGACCTGGGGGTTCCCAAGAAATTCCCTCGATTTACAGGGATTTCCTCTCACTTCCTGAGACAGGAAGTGAAGGAAAATCTCCGCAATGGGACACAAATGGCAAAAAAAAATTGACAGGGGTTATAACTCTTCCTTGCTCTATCCAAAATTAAAAAAAAAGTTTTGCCTATAGTTCCACTTTAACAGCTTCCCAACTGCCTCGCGCAGATATACTGTGGCAGAAACGCACGTACAGGCAGAATCACGTACCTGTACAGTGCCCTTTAAGAGGGGGTTGTCACTGGGAGATTTGTGAGCATGATCGCGGGTCCTGCGGAATCGATGTCCACAGGGATAACCGTGATCGTCTCATGGAGAGGAAGAACGGGGAAATGCTAATGTGACATGCATCTCCCCGTTCTGGCTAGTGACAGTGTCACTGATCACTGCTCCCTGTAATCGGTGATCAGTGTTGTGTCACACACAGCCCCTTCCTCCCAAGTCAGAATCACTCCCTAGGAGACACTTAACCCCTACAGCACCACCTAGTGGTTAACACCTTCACTGCCAGTCACATTTACACAGTAATCAATGCATTTTTAATTGCACTGATTGCTGTATAAATGTCAATGGTCCTACAATCGCTCCATAAGTGTCCGATCTGTCTGCCATAATGTCACAGTCATGATAAAAATCACTGATCGCTGCCATTACTAATATGAAAAAAAATTATTAACCTCCGTAGCGGTAATCCTGAGTCTGGCTCGGGTTGGGAATTTTCTAGCAGGAACGGTAACCCAGAGCCAGACTCGGGATCGCTTCGCTGGATGCAGGGGAGGACACAGGGAGACTTACTTACCTTGTCCCCTGGATCCAGCGATGTCCCCCGCGCTGTGTGATCGAGCTGTCCTCCGCTCGATTCACAATGCCGAGTGCCGCCGAGCCCCGTTCCCTGCGACGTTACGGCGTACGGGAGCGGAGAACAGCGGCAAATTCAAAAAAGTAAAAAGACAAAAAACACACACAGCACTGTAATCTTACAGATTACAGTGCTGTATTACAAAATTACACACCCCCTTTGTCCCTAGTGGTCTGTGCAATGCCCTGCATGCACTTTTATATTATAAATACTGTTTTTTCTGCCTGGAATTTGGAGATTGTCCATAGCAACCAAAAAGTGTACCTTTTTCAGTGTTTTAGGATTTGATTACATTATTGAATAATTTTTATTATTCTTTATTACATTATAAACTTTATCATACCCGGGATGTCTGCTAGACTCTGGTTTGAAGAGATTTAAGAGCGTTATTCCTAAGAATTACAGGACTACAAAATAAAATGCCAGATTTCCATGCAAAATAATTGTACCGCTTTCAGCACCTAATTCCAGACTAAATCATACAGCCAGGGAGGTTAATACAAATGCCATAAAACTATCCCCTATTTTGTAAATGCTATAACTTTTGCACAAACCAATCAATAAATGCTTATTGCAATGTTTTACCAAAAATATGTAGAAGAATACTTATCGGCCTAAACTGAGGAAAAAAATTTGTTTTTTTTTCAAAATTGTCGCTATTTATTTATAGCGCAAAAAATAAAAACCGCAAATCCACCATGATCAAATACCACCAAAAGAAAGTTCTATTTGTGGGAAAAAAAGGATGTCAATTTTGTTTGGGAGCCACAACGCACCACCGCGCAATTGTCAGTTAAAGCGACGCAGTGCCGAATCACAAAAAGTGCTCTGGTCTTTGGCCAGCCAAATGGTCCCAGGGCTTAAATGGTTAAGTACCGCAGCCCATATTTTTTTAATGGGATGCCATAGTTGTACTTTATGTTTTCTCCCACTAGTGTCTGAAGTTGCAGCATGACAGAGAAAGTGACTGTAAATTTTGGCTCTATCATCTGGTAAGGAAAGATATAAACTATTGAGTTGGATTTGTTATTATAATTTTCTTTACATATTGCACTTCATTTGAAAGTCTATACAAAACCAAAATGTTATAACCTTAGTTCTTTCGCAATATTTCAGTTAGCATTCAGATTGGCATCGTATTTACTGTCATAACTAGCTGTGCAAATGAAGCGAAGAGTCTATTGATATTGTTCTGTACTTGCTGTAAGATTCTGGAAATAGGAGATGCTTCTGTTGATTAAATAATGTGCAGGTTTAACAGCTGGAATTATTCCATAAAGGTGTACTTCAATGTCAATCGTCAATTTGGCGGTAACATGATCTCCAATGAGAGGAACACAATCCCTGGAAGCATGTCCTGATTGTAGAACATGACACTTCCAAAGTAACACTATTTACTTAGGTTAGAATTAAAGAATGGCAAAATCCGCCTGTTTTTTGTTTGCTAGTTGGGATTATGTTCTTTTATTGCCATTTAAATGCATCATCTACAATTCAAATATTACAATTTAATGCTTTAGCACATCATATCCAAAGTCGGAGATGGCTAGGAAATTCACAAGGCTTCTATACACCTCTGGATGGATTAAGGGCATAAAGCCATCATTTTACTTTTCAATAATTATTTTCAAGTAGACAAAATTAACAACGTAAAGATAATAAAAGTCTCTCAGATATGATAATGAGATACATGAGTCATCCACAACGAGTATAGTGGAGATCGAACATCAAATAAAATAGGTAGAGAACATGTATACCAGTAGACATGACAAATAAAACTGTTCAAGCAATGATTATAAAACATTGATTTTATTTGTCGTGGTAGTGATAGATTAATTCATGAACAGAACAGGACATAATATCCATACTAGTGGGCATAATGGGAGTATTGCATCGTAATAAGATCTCAAATAAGCATAAAACAATAATCATTACAGGGGAAGGAAAAAAGAAAGAAAGAAATAAGCCTATTCTAAATACCTGAGAGTATAACCTCATTAATGAATGAAAAAAGGGAGAAAAGCCAAACTGCCAAGTGCAGTAATAGTATAGAGCACATGTGTCAAACACAAGGCCCGCGGGCCAAATTCGGCCTGCCAGGCCATTTGATGTGGCCCTCGCACCTCTCCTGCAGCTGCAGAACCCCTCTTGTCTCCACCCACACTTTGACTCACCAGTAGCAGCAGAGAACTCCTCCAGATCCTGGGCTTCTTCATGCAGCCACAGAAAGGCTTGTCCCTGCCCCCCTCTGTCTTAGCAGTTGACAGCAGAGAGGAGGACAGAATTTCTCCTACAAATCCTGTACCTCTCTGTGCAGCAGCAGCACTCCCTCATCTCCAACTCTCCAGTCTTCAGTAGTCTTCAACAGCTGACTGCAGCCCACCTCTGGTCCTCCTCCAGACCCTGCACTTTCTGCTTCCTTGCACTGCCCCCAGCTTCTTCCTGGCAGCAGCACAAGGTAAAGGGGGGTGCACTGTGATGTAAGAGTGGTTGGGGGATTCTTGACTTCTAAAGGTGAGGGGGGGGGGGGCTCTGGATACCTAGTCTTACAGCTACAACCGGCCCTATGAGGGCAACCATAACGTTCATACAGCCCCCAATTAAATTTAATTTGACACCCCTTGTGTAGAGTAAAGGAAATAATAAAAAGGAAGGAACAGTAAAGTATGGTAAAGAGGGTTGTCCCAGGAGTCGCTAGTTCATGGACAGATACCTAATAAATGGATTCCATGTCTTTTTGTGATGTTATTTTGGAGGGTGGCAGTGGACCTATAATTAACCATGATCCGTTTGATGTAATCGAGTGGTATCATAGGCTGCTTCCAATGTTTCGCAATGGTGCTCCTGGCTGCTAAGATCATATATAGGATTCCTTCGGGATTTTCTGAAATAAAGCTAGATCAGGAGATCTATGAACATTTTAATCAATAATCTGGATACTTTAGGACACTGCCACCTGTGTCTTGGCCTAGGCTGACAAGTCCTAGGTATAGGGCGGCACTTTGTGGGGGGCAGCCGCATGAAAAATTACCCCCAGACACATCCTCCCGAGTCCTGGGCTCCCGTGGCCGCCTGCCACACAAATATAGCCCTGCCACCATGGCCTGCTTGTAGCCTGTAGCACGACACTAATATTAGCAGTAAAGGGTGTACTTGGACAGGAGGAGGGAGTGACTACTATTAGCACTGGTAGGCTGCACTGATGGGCACCGATAAGCTGCACTGAGGAGCACTGGTAGGCTGCACTGATGAACACTGATAGGTTGCACTGGTGGGCACTGATGAGAACTGACAGACAGCACTAATGAATACTGGTAGGCTGCACTAATGAACACAGATAGGCTGCACTGATGAGCACTGGTAGGCTGTGCTGATGAGCACTGATAGGTTGCACTGATTTGCTGCACTGATGGGCACTGATTTATGTAAGTATGGAGTGAATGGTGCGCGATTGTGTTTGCTAATGTACAGAGAGGTAGAGGTGGGGCTCTAAGAGGAAAAGGTGGAGCCTAAAGAGGAAGGCGTGTGGTTTGCAGATGATATTGTGTATCTTAAACAGGAAGTGTGTGGCCTTGACAGGAAGGGGTGGGTCATATTTAAATTTAGGAGGTGCATCAGTTTAGTCGGGCCTAGGGCAGCACAAAACCTAAATATACCACTGACTGTCACCAGATATGATACATTGGCCTCAGTGCCAAAAGCAGGCAAGTGAAGCCAAGGGATGCATTTTCGAAATCCTTATGGGTACCATATCAATAGTGTTTTGTCCATCGGACACAGCGAGTTACTGTTACCGGTATCCAATAAATGGGTAGCATGTGTTTGCTATGATTGGTCATAGCGATCACATGATAACAATGTAAACAACCTGCCATGAATTTCCATTCATGAACATGTTGTCATGATGTGATTCACCCAAAGCAATCACATGGTACCTGGCTTAGCCAATCACAGATCACAACCATAAGCAAACTGTTCATGAATGGTTAACCCATTCATGACAGCTAAAACCATTTCTTATACAGTGATCATCACTGTATAGGCAATAACTGTGTAAAAATTTTGAAAAAAAAGATTTGAAAAAAAAAGATTTGAACTTGGATGTCGAAGGGTTAATATGGGATTCCCACTTGATCAACAGAACTTTTCAGGGACTCAACCTATATACATTCGGTGTATACTCATATATACTCCTATACTACTACTACTCCTATACCTATACTCAGGCACGCCTTTCTTCTACCTCCAGCACACACTTGCTGGTAGAACTACAATTCCCAGGACCAGCTAGCACTTTGGTTTTGATCCAACACTGACTCAGTCAGAACCTTTTAATTGCCTTTTGCAGGCAGAGACTGTGGGCCCCTTTTAGTGTAGCAAAAATAGAGAGGTCTTTGGTGCTAGGTGTCCTTTTCCTGTGGCTACTGCTCCCAGTACAACCTCTTCAGGCACTGCCAGCCCACCTGGCTGCAGCTGTCCCTTTCACTAACCTTCCTGGCTACTTCTCCACAGTCCTCCTAGACTGAGTCACTCACCCATCCCAGACTGCTTGCACCTAGCTCATTCAGGCATACCTCTCAGTCTGACTGCAACACTCACCAGCCCACCCGGCTGTCTTCCTCTTTGGAGATTTGTCTGGCAGTGTTCTCCTTTTGTCCTTGCTCCATTGCCTCCTGGTCAGGATCCCTCTGTGTGTCATAAAGAGGGGTCCCTTCTGCACTCAAGCCCAGGCCTGAGTTCACCCCCCCAGACTGGGGAGCTACTCTCAAAAGCCCCTGACAGCCTAACACTCCATCACCACCTTCCATCCGAACTACACACTGCCCCTGCTGGGGCTGACGCAGAGTATTTGAGGGGGCCTGCCCACTGCCGGCCCTTCTGTTGGGGATTGATCAGAGCCCTCAGAACACTCAAGTTAGCTCCTCCTAGACCCCTCCACACTGCTTCTGGAATCTTCTCTCAGTTTCCAGATAGCAGAGGGAGTCACCAGAGAAGCTGACGATTAGTCATCCAGCCTACATGAGTCACTCACCCAACCCAGAAAAACACACAAGCTTGACTGTCAGCTAAGCCTAAAAATTTACCTACACTAACACAAAAACTCTAGAACTCTAGGTGTAAAACCTTCAGGAGCTTAAGTGGTTAAAGCTCAAGCTTTAGAGGAACAGATTCTGTTGTGCTCTCTCACTGGATACCATAATCCACAGTGCTCAGGGAATCCTTTGTCATGTAAAATAAATATAAAACCATGAATATACTTTAAATTAATTGTAAAAAAAAAAAAATACATGTGTACTTGTTAATACAAATACATTTTTACTTTCACTCTTAGCTTCAGCCTAATATAGATAGTGCATGTTTCAAATAATAATATAGAGGGTTTAATAGTTTAGAAGGACATGGTAATAAATGGTGGTATTGCAGTTTAAATAAAATTCTTACCTACCTATGTAAGAGAGATGTATATACAGGGGTCGGACAAAAATATGGATACACTACATGATTTGCAGGTGTGAAAATAACATGTTTTGCGTAGAAAGCAGAAGTGATTTAGCTGGGGACAGTAGGGGGCATAAAAACCAAACATACAAAGAACACTAGACACACCAAACTGGATTAATAAGGGCCGCAAACTTGTTTATTGGTTTTCACAAATATAAACAATTAACAATTCACCATAACTCTTTTAATCAATATATACTTTAAAACTGTACACAACATCAGCCAAAATCAGTGGTGCGCCCTTCAAATATTGCTCTGGGGACTGGCAAAGAGCCCCTCAGCCTCCTGCTTAAATAGGGGTATTGGGAACTTTTGGAATGCTCTGGGGGGGGGGGGGGGGGAATCACATGACCTTAAATGATCTATCCTAGAGGACCCCTCAGAACATCTAGAATATTTCCAATCAGCTGACCTTTTTTGATCTATCACAAAACCCTCCTTTAAAACCAGCCAATGGGGGGCTTGAAACTCCTGCCGCCAACATCCCATCAGGGAAAGGGTGTCCTTAAAACAGGCTATCCCCCTTTCCTCTCATTCTTTTGAACTCTATTAGCAAAACATTCATGGGCAAGCTGCAATTGCCAAACCACTAGTGATGCATATTATTGCTCAGAAGAGGAAAGAGTGGTGCAACGCCCATAAATCATGGACTATCGATAAATGGAAGCCTGTAAGATGGTCCGATGAATCTCGCGGTGGTTCCCAACCACCGGACATATTTACATGTGGTGAACACCGTCCCAAGCTTATGACCAGGACTGTCTTGGTTTTGGCAGCAATATCTTGATATTCTGGAGGCACCATCATCACCTTGAAAGGTAGACCCAATGCCAGCACTTTTGTACAACTTTTGGCTGACTATGTGCACCCTATGCTGCAGACATTGTTTCCAGAAGACAGAGCCTTTACCAAAACATTAATGCTCTGATTCACACAGATGTTGTCAAATCGTGATTTGATGAGCATGCAAATGCGGTGTCACACCTTCCCTTGCCACTGCAGTCGCTGGACCTCAATATAATAGAGCCACTATGGGTAATTTTGAAGAACAAGGTTTTGCACCTCTGGCATCTTTGTGAGAACTGGACTGATTTTTGCCACCATCCAAAACTTATATATATCAAAACCCAGAAGAATTCAGGCCGTCTTGGATGCCAAGGGCGGTCCAACACCATATTAGGTATCGAATCGTTCTTTTACCTGGTGTTTCCATATTTCTGTGTAACCCTTGTACTTGCCTATTTTCAGTCTGCTCTGGTGATGTGATCCTGCGTTAGCTAGTGCCAGCTGCAGGGGAGAGGAGAGAGCGTTCTACACCAGCTGGGAATGCCTGGAGCAGTGACATCCATCATAGGCTCCCATGGTCCACCTGTTGCTGGCACTCCCTTCTCTCCCCTGCAGCTGTCACTGACTGACAAAGGGGACACAGATCTTATAATGTGCAACTCCTCCCTTTTCCCCTGGAAACACAAACAACGCGCACAGTGCCTCCAGAGGCTGGAGGAATGACTGGCATCTACAGGCTGCACTGGGGAAGAGGATGTCAATAGTGGGACGTACAATGTGGCATTGTACATTAACTTGTTTCATTACTATCTAAGGTATACCACACATTTTTTTTTTTTTAAAGAACATTGAAAAAGATACACAAATAAACAATGAAAGTTAAAACACAATGTTAATTGGGCCATAACTTTCTTTGCACATTTATGTAACACTTTGTGACGTTCCTTTAAAATAAGGAGCTGTAGCATATTGTTGTGAACCCTAATTCCCTGTACACACGGTCAGACATTCCGACCACAAAATCCGTCGGATTTTTTCAGATGGATTTTGTCCGAAACTTGTGTTGCATACACATGGTTGGACAAAGTTGTCGGAAAATCCGGTTGTTCGGAACATGGTGGCTTTCGTTGCATACCATGGGACTACATAGAGGCTAATAGCCAATAGCTTTGGTCTCGTAATTTGATCTGAGCATGCGTGGCAGTTTGTCCGTCGGAATTCTCTACAAATGATCAGAAAAAGTCAGATCGGATTTTTTTGCCTAAAAAATTTTGGATCCTGCTCTCAAATTTTTTCTGTTCTGTCCGATAAAGCCTGCACATGATCATATTTTCGGACAATATAATCCGATCGGACCTTTTCCGTTGGAATTTCCGACCTTGTGTACAGGGTATAAGTCCTATTGCAATGGATTATCGTATCACTCCGCGGTGCAGACTGTGTTCATACACACTGTCAGATTTTCTGCTGATTTTTTCCTTCAGATTTACCAAAACTATGTAGTACAAGGGCCTGCCTGATTGCATACAAATTGAAACTCCCTAGGTTTGACCTCATATTATATGGTTTTGTTAAATCTGAAGAAAAAAATCTGCAGAAAATCCGATAGCGTGTATGAAGCTTTAGAGAGCTTTACTGTACATTTCCCTTTGTGAGTGCTTGCCTGTCTGTTTACTGCTGTTGATATGCAGCCCAAAACATGGCACCCTAAAAATTTGTATTCACTGCCACCCCCTTCTATGTCATCATGAGACTGTAAACACAACGTTCACACGGTACAACAGGGGGCTTTCCTACTGCATCACAGGATCTGAGCTTCTTTCCTGATTCACACGTTTAGCCCTGACATTTAGTCAAGCTGAGCAATTGCTTGAATTCCTTCTCATACAACCAAGTGTTAGCAGCATTGGGAACTCTTAGGCATTTTCTACAATTACATTGTGCAATTTACATTTGAGTTTTTTTATTTTATTTATTAGGCCAACACGTGTTGCCTTATGCAGATTGTGAGTGGAGTCCCCAGTTACTTACCCTTGTAGAAGATTCCCATGGTAAATGAACATACTGTTGGAGAGTTGTCTTGTGCCCTGAGGTGTATATACCAGTAGTGCTCTGGATAATTCCCGTGTATTTCACAGTCGAAAAATGATGAAGCACATTCCATACTGCCCTCATGCTGGTGATTTCAAAGGTATCTCTGGTGACTTTTTTTGTACTACATGCTTCATCCAACCCCGGAAAGATCTACAAGACATCTCCAAAACTTTATATTCTCAACCTTTGAGAGGTATGGCAAATAAAAAAACTGTACTACTGTATAAAAATATTTTAAAAGTATCAAAAGCTATCAAAATAGATTAACTTGGATCAAACTGTACAGCGAGAGCATTCTTGATGCAATGTAACAAAGTGAAAACTATTTTCACCTGTAATATTATAGAATTTCACGTTTTATTTACTGTGCTATTTTCATCTTAGATTGATTTACAATCTAATGTCACACACTAGGAAGAATTTAGTCTGGAGCCAATTAACACAGTACTAGTACTGTGCTCTAAATAGTAGAAAGGAGCACTATGAAAACTCCAAACAGGATGGGCATACAAACTTTGTGCAGGACGTACGCTGCAGGAATTGAACTAGAACCCTGCTGCTCAAGCTCCCAAAAGCTTCTGGTTTAGAACATTAACCTAGAGGTCTACCAAGGGGAATTCTTTTTTAAATCAGCTGGCCTTTGGGCAAGATCATAAGTTGGGCACCATCGTTTGAAAAAAAAAAAACGTGTTGTGCTTAGTGCACCACAGTGAAGATGGGGCATGGTTTTCATTGTGCCAGAGATGTTGCTAGGATTGTAAAAGACCTAGGGCACCTTTGGGCATACCAAGTAGAATAGTAGTAGAGTAGTTTGGTGCAATTAGCGCACCATGGAGAACAGTGGGTGTGGCCAAATTGCGTTAATGGTAGGAGGGCTTAAGGGTTAACCGCTTAAGGCATGCCCCATGTACATATACTGTGGCAGGGTGGCCCTTAAACGCAAAATCATGTACTTGTATGTGATTTCTTCTTCCTGGTCTGGGGCGCACACGCGTGCCACAGGAAACCCGCTCCCGCTGTGATTCCACACAGCGGGAGCCAATCGTGTAAATAAGGCAGGCTGCCGTTCTGCCAGATGGCAAAATGGTGATCTAAGCAGAAACATGGATCTCTGTTTTCCTTTAGTCAAAGCACATCCCACACAGTTCGAAAGCAGCCCCTAGAGCAGCGATGACGAACCTTGGCACACCAGATGTTTTTGAACTACATTTCCCATGATGCTCATACACTCTGCAGTGTATTTGAGCATCATGGGAAATGTAGTTCCAAAACATCTGGGTTGCCAAGGTTCACCATCACTGCCCTAGGGACACATTTAAACCTTTTATTGCCCCTGATGTGAACCCCTTCCCTGCCAGTGTCATTAGTATAGTGACAGTGCATTATTTTTTTAGCACTGATCAATGCATTGATGTCACTGGTCCCTAAAAAGTGTCACTTAGTGTCAGATTTGTCTGCCACAATGTCGCAGTCCCGCTAAAAATCACTGATAGCCGCTATTACTAGTAAAAAATATTAAATAAATTAAAAGTTGCTAAATCTATCCCATAGTTTGTAGACACTTTAACTTTTGCGCAAACCAATCAATATATGCGCTTATTGGGATTTTTTTTACCAAAAACTAAATTGATGAATAAATTAGATTTTTTTTTATTGGATATGTTTTATAGCAGAAAAATATAGTTTTTTTTTTTCAAAATGATTGTTTTTTTTTTGTTTATAGCGCAAAAAAAAACACAGAGGTGATCAAATACTACCAAAAGAAAGGTCTGTGGGAAAAAAAGAACATCAATTGTACTTGGGTACAGCGTTGCACAACCGTGCAATTGTCAGTTAAAGTAACGCAGTGCCGTATTGCAAAAAATGGCCTGGTCATTAAAGGGGTAAAACCTGTCGGAGCTAAACAAGGTCAGTCTGCCCCCTAGTCCAAACCCCCCCCCCCCCAGGTCAGTCCATCCCCCAGTATAATCTGTCCCCCTCCCTCCAGGTTAGTCTGTCCCCATTATAATCCCCCTGGTCATTCTGTCCCCCAGTAGAATCCTTCCCCCCAAGGTCAGACTATTCCCCAGTATGATCACCCCCAGGTCTGTCTATTCCCCAGTACAATGCCCCCCCAGTTCAATCTGTCCCCCAGTAAAATCCACCCTCCCCCGATCAGTCTGTCCCCCAGTACAATCAATTTTTACTACTGTTCATATAAAAGAACATCTGGGTAGCAGTGACCATAACATGATTTAATTTAATGTTAGCTGTAAGCAACAAACACAGGAAAGGTTAAAACACTTAATCTTAAAGGAGTTGTAAACCCTCAAGGTTTTTCACCTTAATGCATTGTATGCATTAAGGTGAAAAACCTTCTGTGCTGCAGCTGCCCCTATAGCTCCCCTTTTTCTTACCTAAACCCGATCGTTCCAGCGATGAGCACGAGCCCAGCAGCTCAAGCCGCTGTCTCGGGTCCTCATTGGGTAGATTGGTAGCAGCAGGAGCCATTGGCTCCTGTTACTGTCGATCAAATCCAATGATACAGGAGCTGGGGGTGGGGCCAAGTCCTGCTGTCTGTGTTAATGGACACAGCAGCAGGACTCGGGTGCCCCCATTGAAAGTGTCACTTTCCATGAGGGCACTCAATGAAGTGGAGGAGCAAGGAATGCCACCAGGGGACGACCCCAGAAAAGGAGGATCAGGGGCCGCTCTGTGCAAAACCCTTCCAAAGAGCAGGTAAGTATAATATGTTTGTTATTTAAAAAAATTTAATTACATTTTCCCAAGGATGAGGGCTGCTCTCCAAGACTTGCACTGCGATGGAATATAAATGTCATAGATGAACACAGAACAGCAATGGGAATTCTTCAAAGCGACTGTACATTATGTGAACACATGGCAAAATATATTCCTATGGGCAACAAGTTTAAATGGCTAAAAAAAACCTTTGCGGCTCCAAAGTTAAAAAAGCTATACATAATAGAAAAAGAGCTTTTAAAAAATATAAAAATGAAGGAGAACTATCATTGTTTACATGTTACAAAGAATATAAAAAAATATGTAAAAAGGAAATAAAGGAAGTAAACATTCAAAATGGAAAACAGATTGCAAAAAAAAGTAGAACAAACCCCCCAAAAATATATTATCAGTAAAAAAGGTTGGGTCTGAGCATGTGGGCTCTTTTTAAAATAATCTAGAGTGAGTGACTGGGGACAAAGAGAAGGCAATTATATTAAATGCCTTCTTTAGCTTTGTGCATACAAATGAGCATGGCAGAGCTTATGTCCATAATGGGGATGGTATTGACACAGCCCAAAACGAACCACAATGGCTCAAAATTGATATGGTCCAGAAATATTTAGACAGAATAAAGGTGGATAAAGCACATGGACCAGATGGCATCCACCCACGGATCCTAAAAGAATTGAGCTCTGTCATTTCAAAGCCATTGTTTCTCATTTTTAAATACTCTTTAATGTCTTGCAAAGTAGCCCGGGATTGGCGTAAGGCCAATATTGTGCCTGCATTTAACCAGTTGCCGACCGCCGCACGCCGATGTACGTCGGTAGAATGGCACGGGCAGGCATAAGGACATACATGTACGTCCCTTGCCTCCCGCGGGTCGGGGGCCCGATCGGGCCCCCGCCCGGTGCCTGCGGCGGTCGGTTTTCGTCCGGGAGCGATCCGGGATGAGGGGGCGGCCATTCATTTATGGCCACCCCCTCGCGATCGCTCCCGACGAATAGAAATCCCCGGTGACATCACTTCCTCTCCTGTAATGTAAACACAGGAGAGGAAGTGATGTATTCTCTCCTCCGTGTCGGTATTTTTCGTTCCGACACGGAGGAGAGCGGATCGGTGAGTTGCACCAACACTCTACACACACAGTAGAACATGCCAGGCACACTCACACCCCCCCTTTACCCCCCCGATCACCCCCCCAATTACCCCTGCCCCCCAGTCACAGTGACACCAATGTCATTTTTTTTTTTTTTTTTGCATTGGTGTCATTTGTGACTGTAATAACTGTTAGGGCAGTTAGGGTTAGCCCCCTTTAGTTCTAATGTACCCCCCTAACCCCCCCAATAAAGGTTTAACCCCGTGATCACCCCCCGTCGCCAGTGTCACTAAGGCTGGGTTCACATTGCAGCGGTTTATGAGAACGAATGTGATTCGCACCGCACTGCAGTGCAAATCACATCCGATCTCTGTGCGATTCGAGTTCAGCCATTCGCCGCACCCGCCGCACCCGCCACACCCGCCGCACCCGCCGCAAATTCGCACGGGACCCTTTTTTTGGCCCGCAGCAGAATCGGATCGCATGGGTGTTCACACCATGCGATCCGAGTTTGCAGATCGCACTGCGATATGCGAACTGATCTGGGGGTGTCAGTAACATTTCACTGACACTCCCAGCAGTTCGCATAGGGCAGTGTGAACTGCCGCCGGGAGGCATGCGATGCGGGAACCCGCCGCAGATTCGTGGCGTTCCCGCATCGCTCCAGTGTGAACCCAGCCTAATAAGCGATCGTTTTTCTGATCGCTGTATTAGTGTCACAGGTGACGCTAGTTAGGCAGGTAGGTATTTAGGTTCGCCACAGCTTTTTATAGCGCCAGGGACCCCCATATACTACCGCATAAAGCCCCCTGATTGCCCCCTAGTTAACCCTTTCACCAGTGATCACCATATAACTGTTACAGGTGACGCTGGTTGGTTAGTTATTTTTTTATAGTTTCAGGGCACCCGCCATTTATTACCTAATAAAGGTTTAACCCCCTGATCACCCGGCGGGTGTCATTTGTGACTAATAACTGTTAGGGCAGTTAGGGTTAGCCCCCTTTAGTTCTAAGGTACCCCCCTAACCCCCCCAATAAAGGTTTAACCCCGTGATCACCCCCCGTCGCCAGTGTCACTAAGGCTGGGTTCACATTGCAGCGGTTTATGAGAACGGATGTGATTCGCACCGCACTGCAGTGCAAATCACATCCGATCTCTGTGCGATTCGAGTTCAGCCATTCGCCGCACCCGCCGCACCCGCCGCAAATTCGCACGGGACCCTTTTTTTGGCCCGCAGCAGAATCGGATCGCATGGGTGTTCACACCATGCGATCCGAGTTTGCAGATCGCACTGCGATATGCGAACTGATCTGGGGGTGTCAGTAACATTTCACTGACACTCCCAGCAGTTCGCATAGGGCAGTGTGAACTGCCGCCGGGAGGCATGCGATGCGGGAACCCGCCGCGCATTCGTGGCGTTCCCGCATCGCTCCAGTGTGAACCCAGCCTAATAAGCGATCGTTTTTCTGATCGCTGTATTAGTGTCACAGGTGACGCTAGTTAGGCAGGTAGGTATTTAGGTTCGCTGCAGCTTTTTATAGCGCCAGGGACCCCCATATACTACCGCATAAAGCCCCCTAATTGCCCCCTAGTTAACCCTTTCACCAGTGATCACCATATAACTGTTACAGGTGACGCTGGTTGGTTAGTTATTTTTTTATAGTTTCAGGGCACCCGCCATTTATTACCTAGTCTCACTAGTGTACCCCTAAATTTAGGGGTGTCTACTTTCCAAAATGGGGTCATTTGGGGGGGGTTTGTGCCATCTTGGCATTTTATGGCCTTCAAAACTGTAACGCCCTTAGAAAGCCTGAAGGCGGTGCTTGGTTTTCGGGGCCCCGTACGCGGCTAGGCTCCCAAAAAGTCCCACATATGTGGTATCCCCGTACTCAGGAGAAGCAGCAGAATTTATTTTGGGGTGTCATTTCACATATGCCCATGGCATGCGTGAGCAATATATCATTTAGTGACAACTTTGTGAAAAAAAAAAAAAAAAGTTTGTAATTTTCCTGCAACTTGTGGCAAAATATAAAATATTCCATGGACTCAACATGCCTCTCAGCAAATAGCTTGGGGTGTCTACTTTCTAAAATGGGGTCATTTGTGGGGGTTTTGTGCCATCTTGGCATTTTATGGCCTTCAAAACTGTAATAGGTAGTGAGAAGTGAACTCAAAAATTTACGCCCTTAGAAAGCCTGAAGGCGGTGCTTGGTTTTCGGGGCCCCGTACGCGGCTAGGCTCCCAAAAAGTCCCACATATGTGGTATCCCCGTACTCAGGAGAAGCAGCAGAATTTATTTTGGGGTGTCATTTCACATATGCCCATGGCATGCATGAGCAATATATCATTTAGTGACAACTTTGTTAAAAAAAAAAAAAAAAAAAAAAGTTTGTAATTTTCCCGCAACTTGTGGCAAAATATAAAATATTCCATGAACTCAACATGCCTCTCAGCAAATAGCTTGGGGTGTCTACTTTCTAAAATGGGGTCATTTGTGGGGGTTTTGTGCCATCTTGGCATTTTATGGCCTTCAAAACTGTAATAGGTAGTGAGAAGTGAACTCAAAAATTTACGCCCTTAGAAAGCCTGAAGGCGGTGCTTGGTTTTCGGGGCCCTGTACGCGGCTAGGCTCCCAAAAAGTCCCACATATGTGGTATCCCCGTACTCAGGAGAAGCAGCAGAATTTATTTTGGGGTGTCATTTCACATACGCCCATAGCATGTGTGAGCAATATATCATTTAGTGACAACTTTGTGTAAAAAAAAAAAAAATTTTTTTTTTGTCATTATTCAATCGCTTGAGGCAAAAAAATAAAATATTCAATGGGCTCAACATGCCTCTTATCAATTTCCTTAGGGGGTCTACTTTCCAAAATGGGGTCATTTGGGGGGGTTTTGTACTGCCCTGCCATTTTAGCACCTCAAGAAATGAGATAGGCAGTCGTAAACTAAAAGCTGTGTAAATTCCAGAAAACGTACCTTAGTTTGTAGATGTGACAACTTTTGCGCAAACCAATAAATATACAATTATTGACTTTTTTTTTACCAAAGACATGTGGCTGAATACATTTTGGCCTAAATGTATGACTAAAATTGAGTTTATTGGATTTTTCTAATAACAAAAAGTAGAAAATATCATTTTTTTTCAAAATTTGCAGTCTTTTTACGTTTATATCGCAAAAAATAAAAATCGCAGAGGCAATCAAATACCATCAAAAGAAAGCTCTATTTGTGGGAAGAAAAGGATGCAAATTTTGTTTGGGTACAACATTGCATGACCGCGCAATTACCAGTTAAAGCAGCGCAGTGCCAAAGTGTAAAAAGACCTCTGGTCATTTACCAGCAAAATGGTCCGGTCTGAAAGTGGTTAAGAAGGGATAAAAGTCTTTACCAAGTAACTATAGAAGTGTTCGAGTAACTTCTATAGTTGGAAAGGTACTGGAAAGTTTTCATAAATACCACATAGTTGAGTTCTTGCTAAAAAAAAAAAAATATTTTAATCAACAGACAGCATGGGTTCATGAAAGACAGAAGTTGTCAAACAAATCTGACTTCTTTTTATGAGCAAGTAAGTAAAACCTTAGACAAAGGTGTGGCTGTGGACGTAGTATATTTAGATTTTGCCAAAGCATTTGACACGGTTCCTCACACACGGCTAATGTGTAATGTAAAGTCTACAAGCTTGGAAAAATCAGTTTGTAAATGGATAGAAAACTGGCTAAAAGACCAAACTCAGAGAGTAGTGGGTAATGATTTTTACTCTGAATGGTAAAGGGTTATTAGTGGTGTACACCAAGATTCAATGTTGGGAACCTTACTTTTTAATATATTTATAAATGATATACGGTTTGGGATTAATATCAGTTAACCTGGCGGTAACAGATCTTAAGGAAAAACCTTTGACCACAGATACAAGAGGGGGAGAGAAGACTTTTGTTGTCAGCTCCCTCTAACCTGATGCCACAGGCGGAACGAAACAAAAAACACAAATTGTAAAACCTGAGTTCCCATTTAAGGTAAACAGGTGCTGTAGATGGATTCCTTTGTATGCAGGAGTCTTTAAAGTAGTAGTATTTGGAACCTTCAGCTAGCTATGAAGGGGCCCAAAGATGTTGCTGTGCTGTGCAATGGTGACCAGCAAAGGTGAATAGAATAAGCAAGGTGTATCCCAGCAAAAAACCTTTGATGTAGAAAAATGGTGGGGGTAAAGGTGTCTGCATACAGTGTCTCTGAATTCAATGTTAAAGGTGGGCTTCTACTCTCTCACCAATCCTGGAGATACCAAAGCTTGTGGAGATAGGATGTCATAGAACAGGCTCTTGAAGGATCTGCAGCCAGGTGTAGAATGCCCGACTGGCAACCTGATGACCCAAGAAGTCAGCTGCATCCATGTGGGTGTAAGTGAGAGTGAGCCACAATAGCCACTCTGCCGATGAGAGCCCAGCTCACATACCCTATCCCAGAAAGGTCTCAACATGGGACAGTCCCACCACACATGTAACATTGAGCCTTTCTCTGTCTTGCACCTCCAGCATAGATCTGAGGACAGTGGAAACCATTTCTTCACTTTCACAGGTGTGGCATACCATTGCGTAAGGACTTTATAGGACATTTCCTGTAGTTTAGTACCAATAGAACGTTTATGTGCAAAGATGGTGGCTTGTTGCCAGACATTTTATTTTTACCTTTTTTTAAATAAAGTTCCACTGCCATATTGGCGATAAGAAAAGTAGATTTAATTAGAACCTCTTCCATGTTGGAGTAAATTGTGTCACGTGTATGTAATTCTGGAGCAAGTTGCGCCATTTGCTGCATGGACGGGATACAGATTTCTAATAAGTATCTATAACATGCTTTATGAATTCCAAGGTTTGTATTCATTGCTTATTATTAAATATAATAGGATTTACCTTGAAGTGCAGTAACATGTTTAAATGTGGTTGGCTTACTGTCTCATACATTAATACAGCAATGGAATGTCTTTCTGTGCGTTATTATTCTTACAATTTTTTGGTTGGAGATATATTAGCCGTGCTTTCATTTCATTACCAGTTCCATCCTGTATTTTTATAAACTTTGATAGATCACAGTTAAAAAACAATATATAAAATAATATCCTTTCCTGCAAAGTTCACGGTGACACTAAACATGAACACTTACAACCCAAGAAATCAGACAAGGAAGTGAAAACAAGAATGTCTGTACATTTTATGAAAAAGCAGGCTGGGACACAGAGCCGTGGGCCTCGCAGATATCATGCATGCCTTATACAGAGGTATCTGCTCCCTCTGCGGGCATCCGTCCCTGCTTTGACCCAGCCGGAGGTATGTAAACGTTTTACGGTCTGTGGCACATGAGAGTCTGTGGCAAAGAGGAGAGAGTGGAGGACTTCAAAGGGTCAACACACCTTCAAAGTGTGGATACCAGCATGAGTATGTGTAAGGTACTTGTCAAAGCATCAGTTGACCCCTAGCTGAAGATTATCAAGGACAGGCTCAGACACTGCTGAATTTCTCCCTTTCATAATGTCTTTGTGACTACATATTATCAGAAATTGACAATACCAGTGCAAAACTTAATTTCTGCAAAAAAAAAAAGTCTGTTGACTGAATATTGTAAAAAGCGGGCTTCTGCGTTAATGGTTTTTCTGAAACCATAATGATGGCATACCACATTATTCTAGAAGTACCAGGTGACTTAAAGTAGTTCTAACCCCAATAGCAAAAACTTCAAAAAACATGTTAATGTAGTTCAAATGTTTTTTCCATTTTTAAATCTTCAGCTTTCATTAAAATAATCATTGGTAATTTGGCAATGGAGGTC
The DNA here is from genome assembly GCF_037356315.1 of Lithobates pipiens. Taxonomy (NCBI): domain Eukaryota; kingdom Metazoa; phylum Chordata; class Amphibia; order Anura; family Ranidae; genus Lithobates; species Lithobates pipiens. Next base: position 472,025,379 of record NW_027507758.1, on the reverse strand, counting down.
CTTGTTCATGCACTTCCTGATAAGGGGTAACAACTGTCTCCCAATTGTACTCCTGCATTGTCAGCTTGTCACATATGCCCCTGGTGGAGACTACAAACGACCATGCCAACACAGAAAAGGACAGCCATGGTTCACTATCAGAAAGTTGGTCTAGAGCAACCATGTGCAGCTGATGCTGAAGCAAGTGCATGTAGGCAGAAATTGGTTGAAAGGGACTGCAAGATATCAGCACCACTGAGAATGAAAATATAATGAAAAAAAAAAAGGTGAAAACATAACAAGTTATATAAAAAAAAAAAAAAGATAGCTGTTTTATTACACAGTACTTTAGCATAATAACTGTCATCTAGTTGGCTTTCAACTTTAACGCACAACCTTAAGGTGGAACTAAGTATGAATACTCACCAATGCTCCATTGTTCCAATGCCAACAAGGTCCCTCATCGGCACTGACATCTTCTCCCCACTTCCTCCGGGTGCTAATCTTCAGCTGTATTGATTGGACAGTGTAGTGTGACATCACTGCCATGCATGCATAGGAGTCATTCATCCCAGTACACTGGCACTGTGCCGAAAATTTAAGTGGAGCTGCACATGTGGAGCTCCGTGTACATTCTGCAGCGGTTCAAGAAAGGAAGGGTGACCCCTGGAAGTTGCACATTTATGGTGTCCTGCTGCAATGAATGGAGTTGCAATCTCAGCCTAGACTCCGACCAGGCCAAGCCCCCAACGCATTTCATTCTCCTCCCCAGAGCTTATTCATGGGGATCTACTCTCTGCAGAGGACTGTGAACAGGCAGGTGAGTTTAATTTACTGTAGAGGATACAAAGCATGTTCTATAATAAAGAGCCTGCCTGTCCGAAGTTTTTTTTTCAGTTCTCCTTTATAAATACACTGTACCTACATGGGAGTGTGCAGTAGTCCATAGCCAAATAAAGGAAACTAAATATAATAAGTAAGTAGGTAAAATAGGATAAACTGCAATTATGCTTAAGACAGAAACATTTTTGACGTTTGTGCTAATATAACTACTCACATAAACATTCAATAAGCTTTTCACAGTGCTTGTGGGCAGAACTGCAACAATGATATTTAGCAGTCTTTCCTTCACAGTTCTATTGGGGGGCATTTTAGTCCCCTCTATTCACCATTAATAGCCTGATGTTTGTTCTCTTGATTGCAGAGTTTAAATAGTTGCTGTACTTGCCTGAAATAATGTCCTGACTATATATATATATATATATATATATATATATATGAACTATTTCAAAGATGTGTGATTACAAAAATGTATATATGCCCTAGAAACCCACATTGTGTGTTCTGTCCCAAATGATGTTTTATTTATTACAGTTATTCATATAGCACTGGGAACGTATGCAGCACCTGTCCTCAAGGAGGTTGATTTACTAAAGCCGTTGCACTATGCAAGTGCAGTTGTGCCAGAGCTTAGTAAATGAGGTAAAGCTTCACTTTACAAAGAATACCCAATCATGTGTAAGAAAGAAAAAAAAGGCATACCCCAATTTTAAGTACACAATGGGGTTTATTTACTAAAGCTGGAAAGTGCAAAATCAGGCTTACTTCTGCATAGGAACCAATGAGTTTCCAGGTTTTATTACCAAAGCTTAATTGAACAAGCTGGGGTTAGAAGCTCATTGGTTTCTATGCAGAAGTGAGCCTGATTTTGCACTTTCCAGCTTTAGTAAATAAACCCCATAAAAGTGGGGTATGCCTGTTTTTTCTTGCACATGATTGGATGATGGAAGTCAGCAGAGCTTCTGCTCATTTACTAAGCTCTGGAGCAACTGCGCTTGCAGAGTGCAACTGGACTTTGCAAAGTGCACAGTCTATTTGTCTTTAGTAGATCAACCCCAAAGCCTCATACAGGAACATCAAACATGTCCACCTGGCTCTGGGAACATGGCAGTACATGGACATCATCGAAGAGAGTGTTGTTTTTCCAAAATAATAGTTATAGGCCATTTTCTATACACATATGTGGAGATCTTGGGTATTGTAAGTGATTCTTCTGAGGAAATTTCCTCACTCCACCACAATTTCTGACAATTAATTTTTTTTTTGTTTTCCAGAAATGAAGATAAAAAAGCCTTAATAAATATTGGTATATGTACGAGTGAATGGCTAGAGTAAGTATGACAATCTCCCTGTGACAGTAGCAAGGGAAACAAATCTAGACGTGTGAAAAAGGGGGATTGTTTTGAATGTGCTGACATCTTTATTGACAAGACTTGTCACTAGCACGACAAATATTATTGTACACACTTCCAGGCCTCTCTCTGTTTGTGTAGCGTGGGGATGAATGAACTCTGAGTGTGTAGCACAAACAGGACACTAATTATCACAGTGTTTAGCTTATCATCTGTGACAATTTACCTGACGTCTGTGCTTTGTGAATAGAGCCAAATAGTGACCAGGCATATTACAAAGGTTTGATGCAAAGTCTACTCTGCATTGACAGGGTTTTAGTTGTTCCCAAAGATTTCCTTGTTGAATCTGGAAAGTATAGCCATTGTTTTAGGGCCTATTTACACTTGTCCATTTAGATGCAGCAAAACTTTTGCATTTTACTGCATGAAAATACAGTATCTCACAAAAGTAAGTACACCTTTTTGTAAATATATTTTTTTTTAATGTAACAACACTGAATAAATGACACTTTGCTACAATGTAGTGAGTGTACAGCTTGTATAACAGTGTACATTTTTTTTCTTCTCTCTCTCCTCCCCCGACCCCCCCCCCCCCCCCCCCCGTTACTTACTCTTTTTGAAAATGTGAAAAAGTGGGACAAGCGGCCCCCTTCCCGTGTATGGGGATGGCTGGTGCTGGGGGGATTTGGGGTTTATATGATCCCGAACCCTGGCACGGCATTCTCACTAGATCTCGCCAGGATATGATTGATGTACGACAGTCTTGTAATTGCACTTTTCTTTTTCTTTATTTGTACTGAGTTTTTGGTTCTTTGGATTGTTTTGTACTCTGTCATGGTATGTTGTATTTTGGGGACTGCTTCTCCCTGTTTGGAGTTGAATAAAGATTATATTGGAACAGTGTAAATGGGATGCCCCCTCAAAATAACTCAATACGCAGCCATTGATGTCTAAACCGCTGGCAACAAAAGTGAGTACACCCCTAAGGGAAAATGTCCAAATTGGGCCCAAAGTGTCAATATTTGTGTGGCCACCATTATTTTCCAGCACTATCTTAACCCTCTTGGGCATGGAGTTCACCAGAGCTTCACAGGTTGCCACTGGAGTCCACTCCTCTATGATGACATTGTGGAGCTGGTGGATGTTAGAGACCTTGCACTCCTCCACCTTCTGTTTGAGGATGCCCCATTGGTCTGGAGACATGCTTGGCCAGTCCATCACCTTTACCCTCAGCTTCTTTAGCAAGGCAGTGGTCTTCTTTGAGGTGTGTTTTGGGTCGTTATCATGTTAGAATACTGCCCTGTGGCCCAGTCTCTGAAGGGAGGGGATCATACTCTGCTTCATTATTTTACAGTACATGTTGGCATTCATGGTTCCCTCAATGAACTGTATCTCCCCAGTGCCAGCAGCACTCATGCAGCCCCAGACCATGACAATCCCACCACCATGCTTGACTTTAGGCAAGAAACATATGTCTTTGAACTCCTCACCTGGTTGCCTCCACACATGCTTGATACCATCTGAACCAAATAAGTTTATTTTGGTGTCATTAGACCACAGGACATGGTTCCAGTAATCCATGTTCCTAGTTTGCTTGTCTTCAGCAAACTGTTCATGCACTTTCTTGTGCATCATCTTTATAAGAGGCTTCCTTCTGGGATGGCAGCCATGCAGACTAATTTGATGCAGTGTGTGGAGTATGGTCTGAGCACTGACAGGCTGATCCCCCACCCTTTCAACCTCTGCAGCAATGCTGGCAGCACTCATATGTCTATTTCCCAAAGACAACCTCTGGATATGATGCTGAGCATGTGCACTCAAGTTCTTTGGTCAACCATGATGAGGCCTGTTCTGAGTGGAACCTGCCCTGTTAAACCACTGTATGGTCTTGGCCACTGTGCTGCAGCTCAATTTCAGGGTCTTGGCAAACTTCTTATAGACTAGGCCATCTTTAAGTAGAGCAACAATTTTTTTTTTCAGATCTTCAGAGAGTTCTTTGCCATGAGGTGCCATGTTGAACTTCCAGTGACCAGTATGAGAGAGTGAGAGCAATAACACCAAATTTAACACACCTGCTCCCCATTCACACCTGAGACCTTGTAACACTAACCAGTCACATGATACCAGGAGGGAAAATGGCTAATTGGAACCAATTTGGACATTTTCACTTAGGGGTGTACTCACTTCTACTAGCGGTTTAGACATTAATGGCTATGCGTTGAGTTATTTTGAGGGGACAGCAAATCTACACTATTATATAAGCTGTACACTCACATGAAAAGATATAATAAAATATTTACAAAAATGTGAGGGGTGTACTCACTTTTGTCAGATACCGTACATGTCATGTACAAATCCTATTCTTACCTTTGTTGCTTGTTCACATCTATGCAATGCAGTTAAGTATGAAAAGATAGAGAAACTCTATGAGCCCATTCACTCCTACATGTTTACATTATCATATGCAATGTACGCACACAGAGCAGTGTGAATTCAGCCTAATAGGAGAAGTGTGGAGTTATAAAAAAAAAAATACTCACCTCCATGATGCAGCATCATGTTGGCTCTAAGAACGAGAACTGGGTGATCACATGACCACTGATCGCTCACTTCTCTGTCTTGTCAGATCAGAGAGCAGTGACTTTTAGTCATTGCTCTTTGGCCTGCCCCTCCAAACCAGTTTGACAAGGGGACAGACACATCTGGCTTCGGCTCTCAACTGAGTGCTGAGAGGCGGAGTTTGCAGTCAATCAGGCAGCTGGGTGGATCCCGACAATATCGTTCAGCAAAAGTGTCAGTTAAAGGGTTGAGGCAAACCCGACAGGGGTGTTTACAATGGCCAGCTTTTATTAATTCATTTAAATTTTTTATCCCAATAGGAAAAAGACTGTTGCTGTAGCTGCCTAAAAAGTCTTCGTTGGAGTTCAGCTTTAATTTGTTAGTCAAGTCCATCTAAATCTGCTAGTGTATCCAACACTAACCTCTCTTCAGACTGACAGTGCTGCTGTCCAAAGGTGTCTCTGGTACTTTTCCATCGATAGTGGAGACACTCTAAGACAGGAATTGTGTTATTATCCAGATCATCAGATGAAATAAAGAAAAAATGCCAAAAAGACCCCTAATGCAGCCAGCACATTTAAAGATTGGTAAGCTGCAATATATTAGACATGGGCGCCGTCAAAAAATTAGTTTTGTTTTGTTCCGTTTCATTTCGTCTGAAAAAAAAATTGTATTTCGTAATTCGTGTACGAAATTCAATTTGGATTCGTACACAATACGAATTTTTGTTAGATTTGTAAACTTTTTGTTAAAATAATGAAAGTTCGTTATGATGAATTTATCTTTATGAGGGGCTCCCACCATCCCTGTGCTGTGCTGACTTCCTGGGTTTTTAACCTTTCGTTTTGTTAACTTTTCATAAAAATAACGAAAGTTTGTTATGATGAATTTATCATTATGAGGGGTTCCTACCATCCTTGTGCTGTGCTGACTTCCTGGGTTTTTAACTTTTAGGTTTGTTAACTTTTCGTAACAATTATGAATGTTCGTTATGATGAATTTATCATTATGAGGGGTCCCCACCATCCCTGTGCTGAGTTTCCAGGTCTGTACACCTGCTGTGTCCATTATGAGGGGTCCCCACCATCCCTGTGCTGAGTTCCCGGGTCTGAGTGTACACCCGCTGTGCCCATTATGAGGGGTCCCCACCATCCCTGTGCTGAGTTCCCAGGTCTGAGTGTACACCCACTGTGCCCATTATGACGGGTTCCGACAATCCTTGTTCTGTGCTGACTTCCTCTGATTGGTAAACAAAACACCAGTCATGTTTCTATTAATTTGGATCTGAAATTCCGAAATTCGTTAACGAAATTTCGTATGAAATTCGTAAGCATAGAAATTCCCATAGGGTTCCCACCATCCCTGTGCTGAGTTCCCAGGTCTGTACACCTGCTGTGTGTCCATTATGAGGGGTTCCCACCATCCCTGTGCTGAGTTCCCGGGTCTGAGTGTACACCTACTGTGCCCATTATGAGGGGTTCCCACCATTCCTGTGCTGTGCTGGCTTCCTCTGATTGGTGAACAAAACACCAGTCATAATTCTGTTAAGTTGGATCCGAAATTCGTTAACGAAATTAAATTTTTCATATGAAATTCGTAAGCATAGAAATTCTCATTAGGGTTCCCACCATCCCTGTGCTGACTTCCTGGGGTTTTAACTTTTACGTTCATTAACTTTTCGTAACAATTAGAAATTTTCGTTACAATGAATTTATCATTATGAGGGGTTCCCACCATCCTTGTGCTGTGCTGACTTCCTGGGTTTTTTACTTTTAGGTTCGTTAACTTTTTTGTAACAATTAAGAATTTTCGTTATGAATTTGGATCCGAAATCCGTAAGCGAAATTTCGGATTTCGTCCGGAATTTCGTATGCATAAAAATTAGTATTTCGGATTCATACAAATGTACGAATTTCCGGAAATTCGAACCCAGAAAAAAAAGAGGGAGAGAGTGGACACCTCTACAGAGTGAGTTGAATTCTTCTTTTAGACAGTTGTAAACGGACCTGCGACGTTTACATCTAAATTACGTTCAAGTTTGTCTAGGTCAGAAAAAAGAAATGGAAACAATCCGCATCCTTTGCTGTTTTTTTTTCTCCACACCTAAACGTGATCGATCGAAGGTTAAAGGATGTAAAAGGATGCATGCCCATTGGCATCCACCTGCCCACAGACTTAAAGTGGTTGTAAAGACAGAAGGTCTTTTATCCCAATGCATTCTATTCACCTTCTCTGTGCAGCTCCCCCCACCAGCCCCCATACCTGAGTCCGATCTAGATCCAGCGTTGTGCCTGAGAGCAGCAGCTCTTCCCTATTTCACCAGATTTGTCAATTAACCCTCCTGGCAGTAATCCCGAGTGTGGCCCTGGGTTGAATTTCAGTACCATTAGCGGTAACCTCAAGCCACACTCGGAATTGCATTGCAGAAACCTGGTACAACATACTTACCTTGTCACCAGGATCCTGCGATGTCCCCCTGCTGTGTCCTCCGCTGGATCATCTGCCCAATGTCTTGTGTTCCGGTCTCCGTTCCCTGCGAGTGTTGGGGCGGAGCCTGGGGGCAATTTCAAAAAGTACAAAAAACATAACACATAGAGTACACTGTAATCTTACAGATTACATTACTGTATCAAATCATTTCACATCCCTTTTATCCCTAGCGCTTTGTCCAGTTCCCTGCATGCACTTATTTATTATAAGTGCTTGGCCAATCATAAGCCAGCACTGCACTGCAATAGCGTAGTGCATTGTGGGCAGTTCGCGTCACACAAATATGGTGCGAACAGTCCACAAAGTTCTGAATTCGCCTAACAGGCGAATGGCCCGTGTTCGATTCGAACATGCGTTCAAGTCAAACACCAAGCTCATCCCTACTCTCAGTATTATTTTCCCCTTAGCTTCATCCCTTTGGTGCTCTACCCATAAGGATTCCACCTCCTCCCTAGCTCCCTTGTTATCTCTCACATCTCTCACATGGTGTGGCTTGTACATTATTCTTGATATATAGGTATACCCCTCTCCCTTTTTTACCCTTTCTATCTTTGCGATAAAGGGTATACCCTTGAATGGTTGCCAGCCAATCACGAGAGCCGTTGAACCAGGTCTCTGAAATTCCCACAAGGTCCTAATCCTCCCTGTACAACAGTATGTCTAGTTCACCCATCTTGCCTGCCAAGCTCCTGGCATTGGTGAACATGCCACATAGTTTAGACCAGTCGCATATTATCCTCTTATTGGGTGTTCCGAGATTGCAACTAGGACTTGCTACTATACTTACCTTGGGTTTATGTGCTTTGGTCAACCTACCACTAATGCCCCCAATACTACCCTCCAGAATATGTTCTGCAACTGACTATCTCTAACTCTGGACCCTCCCCCCGTCGCCTAGTTTAAAAACCCCTCTAACTTTTTGGCCACCTTCATTCCTAGCTGATCTGCACCCTCCTCATTTGCAGTTCGTCCCTTCTATAATATCGACTGAGAAGTCGGCCCAGTCCTCCAGGAACCCAAACCCGTCCTTACTACTTCAGCTCTTCCTCCACTTGTTTACTTCCCTAATCTCCCTCTGCCTTTCTGGTGTGGCTCCATGTACCGGTAGTATTCCTGAGAATATTACCTTGGAGGTCCTTTTCCTCAATTTAGTTTCTAAAATCGTTCTTTAGGACACTCCATCTGCCTCTGACTTTGTCATTGGTGCCAATAAGCACCATGACAGCTGGGTCTTCCCCAGCCCCTCCCAGTAATCTGACCAGTAAACAGACCTAGGTGCACTTGCAGAACTACGTGCACTTGCAGACCACTTGCAGACTTATCTACACTCGTAGACCACTCGTAGAACTACGTGCACTCGCAGACCTACGTGCACTCACAGACCACTCCCAGAACTACGTGCACTCGCAGACCTACGCGCACTCGCAGACCACTCGCAGAACTACGTGCATTCGCAGACCACTCGCAGACCTACGCGCACTCGCAGACCACTCGCAGAACTACGTGCACTCGCAGACCACTCGCAGAACTACGTGCACTCACAGACCTACGTGCACTCGGAGACCACTCGCAGAACTACGTGCACTCGCAGACCACTTGCAGGACTATGTGCACTCACAGACCTACATGCACACGCAGACCACTCGCAGACCTATCTGCTCTCGTAGACCACTCACAGAACTACGTGCACTCGCAAACCTACGTGCACTCGCAGATCATATGCAGAACTACGTGCACTCGCAGACCTACACGCAATCCCAGACCACTCGCAGGACTACATGCACTCGCAGACCACTCGCAGACCTACGTGCACTGGCAGACCACTTGCAGACCTACGTGCACTTGCAGACCTATGTGCACTCGCAATACACAGCACACACTACACAAGTACTAACGATCCACACACACTACTCAGACAATACTCAGGTACTCACACTACACAGGTACTATGACCCCTGTTATAACCTCCTGTTTTAAACTCTGGTTTTTAACTCACCACTTAGACCAGTTCCACTTAGACAGAGTTCCAGCAGACTTAAAGATGAGCAGGCTCACAATGAGTTCTGCACAAGGTTATATAGGCCTCAAGCACCTGTGACCAATTATAGTTATTTACTATATTATAATTTATAATTTCGTGTTTCAAACTTTATCATATCAGGGATGTCTACTTGACTCTTGTTCGGACAGATTTAAGTGTGCTTTACTAAGAATTTCAGACCTGCAATAAAAAACGCCTCTACCCTTCCTGACTGTCACCTGTCTCTGTGCTGGATTGGGGATTATACCCTGTCCAAATTACCTAACAACTAGCTTCCTGACACTAATACTCAAAAAGAAAATACACAGGTACTCAACAAGACAATACACAGGTACTCACAGACCTACATGCACTCGCAGACCTACGTGCACTCAAAGACCACCCGCAGAACTACATGCACTCGCAGACCTACGTGCACTCGCAGACCACTCGCAGACCTACATGCACTTGCAGACCACTCGCAGACCTACATGCACTCGCAGACCACTCGCAGACCTATGTGCACTCGCAGACCTACATGCACTCGCAGACCACTCGCAGACCTACGTGCACTCGCAGACCTACATGCACTCGCAATACACAGTACACACTATGCAAGTATTAACGATACATACACACACCACTCAGACAACACTCAGGTACTCACACTACACAGGTACTGTGACCCCTGTTATAACCTCCTGTTTTAAACTCTAACTCACCACTTAGACCTATTCCACAGAGTTCCAGCAGACTCAAAGATGAGCATCCTCACAATGAGTTCTGCACAAGGGTATATAGGCCTCAAGCACCTGTGACCAATTATAGTTTATTATATTATAATTTATAATTTTCGTATTTCAAACTTTATCATACCAGGGATGTTGTCTACTAGACTCTTGTTCAGACAGATTTAAGTGTGCTTTACTAAGAATTACAGGCCTACAATAAAAAACGCCAAAATTCTATGCAAAACAATGTACCGCTTTGAGATTAAAAAATCTGACAATTCATACCGCCAGGGAGGCTACACTCTGTGATGAGATAACAGGGGGCAGAGCAAAGCCATGCTGTATATGTCTATGGACACAGGCAGTGCAGCCTGGATTTGAGCTCGCAGGTGTGCTACAAAAGGAAATGGCTTTCTATGGTGGCATACCGAGAAGAGGAGGAGCCAGGAGCAATGGCGGGGGACTCTAGAAGAGGAGGCTTGGGACTGCTCTGTGCAAAACCATTACAGAGAGCAAGTAAGTATAATATGTTCATTATTTTTTAAAAATTACCCTTTACAAGCACTTTAACATGGGTCAGTTAAGCCCCAGCAGGAAAAAAAATAATGAACATGGAAGTCACAAAAGTGATATCTGTACTGTTCAGCTTCATCCAGCAGGGAATTTGTTTACGGAGCCCCAGAAAAAATTACCCATGTGAAAGGGCCTATTGTGGTTCAAACCCATCATCCTCTATTCAAAACAATAAGAAAAGGTTTTAACTTTAGATAGACCGTAAATTACATCTCCAGCCAAAAACAAACACAAGAGCAGTTTTAAATGGCATACTATTTGTAGAATGCAGACACTATTATGATCCTCTCCAACCATTATTCTGTTATATGGCTTCGTGGCACATGGAGGATAACAACAATATTCATAACCTCATGTAATTTCCCCACCGTTTGCCTAGTCTTTAGACTATTAGTGATTATAGGGATGCCCATCCAAAACTCCACCCCCCCATCATAATTCCAACTCTCCCCATCGCCTTAAAGAGTAGACATTCCCACTACAAGACTTATGCCGTGTACACATGGCTGGACTTTTTGTCGGACTGAACTCCGAAGGACTTTTCAACGGAGTTCCCATGGAGTTTAGCCGAAACAGACTTGTCTACACAAAATCACACCAAAGTCTGATGGATTCGACCGTGATGACCTAAGACCGGACTAGAATAAGGAAGTTCATAGCCAGTAGTCAATAGCTGCCCTAGCGTCGATTTTCGGCCGTTGGACTAGCATACAGATGAACAGATTTTTTGACAGGACTTGAGTCCGTCGGAAAGATTTGAAACATGTTCTAAATCTAAAGTCCGTCTGATTTTTTGGCAGCAAAGGTCCGATGAAGCCCACACACAGTCGAATTGTCAGACAGATTTGTTCCGTCAGACCTTTGCTGTCGAAAAGTATACACAGCATAACTTTAACTTTGGTAGCTCTATAGCAAGCCTCATTTGGTGTCATTATTTTTGGTGGATACATGTAAAATAATATTAAAGACATATAAAAAAATCCATAGGACACGTTTGCTTGTCAGTAAGTTGTTGTGTGAGGCCAATTCCAGACATTGTTTTTATTTTAGATACAGTGTTAAAGGTTTAGGGCATGTATCCATTTTTTATTGCGGTGTGTCTCTCCATTGGGAGATTTCCTCTTGATTCCTCTTGTGGTGATCCCCTGTGACATCCAGACACAGGAAATGAGGGGAAATCACCCCAGGGGCCCAACAGGGCAAAATAAAAACACAGCCCTTTTATTTGGCTGTTTATGTTTTTGTTTTGGGCTTTAAAATGTTCTATAATTCCTGGCAATAGCTTTGTGCACACCTAAAGCTGGCCATAGATGGATTAAGGTCAACAGGGACCATTCCTGCTCAAGACAAGTCAATCTAATGATCTAATGATCAGCTTCTCTAGAACAGAAATGTTGGCAAAAAAATTCTATCACTTCTTGTCCTGTCTATTAAAGAGAGACACGGCAATTAATCTAATAGGGGCTCCCGTCCATCCTCGGTCTATGCAAAATAAAGTAGCAGGCTTGGCTGGAGTTAGGCAATAAAGGATCAATTCAGTGGATACACACTCAATAGATGGCAAACACAACTAGCAAACTCACGTATTAAAAAAAAAACTTGCTTACTCCCAGTATTGCCCATATTAGGTCAGTGATGTCACAAGTATCCCCACCCCTTTGTGTAAATCAACTGAAGCGTGGGGTATTTCCCTCTTGCAGCTCATTGGCCCAGTATTGACAGCTAACTACATAGTTACATTGTAGGTGAGGTTGAAAAAAGACACAAGTCCATCAAGTCCAACCTATGTGTGTGATTATATGTCAGTACTACATTGTATATCCCTGTATGTTGCAGTCGTTCAGGTGCTTATCTAATAGTTTTTTTAAACTATCGATGCTCCCCACTGAGACCACTGCCTGTGGAAGGGAATTCCACATCTTTGCCACTCTTACAGTAAAGAACCCTCTATGTAGTTTGAGGTTAAACCTCTTTTCTTCTAATTTTAATGAGTGGCCACATGTCTTGTTAAACTCCCTTCTGCGAAAAAGTTTTATCCCTATTGTGGGGTCACCAGTACGGTATTTATAAATTGAAATCATATCCCCTCTTAAACGTCTCTTCTCCAGAGAGATTCAGTTCAAAGTTCAGTGCTCGCAGCCTTTCCTCGTAACTAATATCCTCCAGACCCTTTATTGGCTTAGTTGCCCTTCTTTGTACTTGCTCCATTTACAGTACATCCTTCCTGGGGACTCGTGCCCAGAACTGGACAGCATACTCCAGGTGCAACTAGAAGGCTTCGGACCAAAGCCAGGAGCCAACCTCATCCCTACCCATAATCCAATGTGGTGGCATAACACAACTGGAAATCTGGACATATGCCTCTATTACAATATTTGCTTTAATCCCTCAACATTGCATCCGCACTAGTTTAATTTTAGGACACTGTCTGCAACTTTCTGGCAGGGCATTGTAGGACATGCGGCTGGCCTACAAATAGGAGTTTTTAAAAGTGAACATTTTTTTTGTCAATGGCACAATGATTTATCATCTACTTAGACAATTATGAAACATTATCAAAGGTAAACTAACCCTGTAAAGCACTAGATTCCACTGGTGAACAACAGTGAACTTTATGTGTTGGTGCAATTAGATTTGAACTCCTAAGAACATCCAGTTGTGTCATGCACTCATTTCTCTATTTGTATAAGCCTTTTGGTTTTCTTAGTGAAGACCTGACTGCTTTGCCATTCGAGCCGTCAATTATTGTAAATTTCTATCTTACACTGATCCTTCTCAGATCAATAGTCGATGGGGAATTATATTCAGTCGACACTGCTGTAGAGTAGTTAGACCTGTATGGAATAATATTTTACTGAAATTAATACCATTCCATTAACAGGGAAGGGAGGGGGAGTTTGAAGGCTGCCAGGCTGTTCTCACGCACACCTGCACGCTTGTGAGCTTGCGTTCGCTCAGCCATGTCGCACACTCATTACTCTGCGGGTCGGTACTATAGACATTTCACACACAAAGTGTCTCTGCAGTCTTTTAATGTCATATCATTTGCCCTGCTTCTGAAAGGGCTGAACAAATACTATTTGCGGCAATCCATCAATTAACAGAGTGCTATGTATCAGTCCATTTTGGGTACAAAGCAAATCATTTACTTATTTTCTTTTTTATGTAAACATCTGTCTTGCAAATTACTTTGATAGAATGGAAATCCTCATTTTAAATATGATAAGGCGTTTTTTTTTTTAAAGTTTACAAAGTTTTAATTTTTAGTCCTGGTCATAGTAAACAAAGAAAGAAAGTATGTATAAAACCACTATTCATGTTAAAGAAACTGGTTCTCCTAAAAGCCTGCTACAAATACTTACCTTCATTACATTCCCCCAACCATACCCATTTACCTGGGCAGTTGGAAAATGTGGAAAATTACTTTCAAGTATAGAAAAGAAAAGAGCAGTGTTTAATCCTTCAGTCAGAATAATGTGTCCATACTCAATGCATTCTTAAAAAGTAATATTGTATTACAAATTCATTAAAAGGTTTGTGGGGTGTAACAGTTCTTAAAAATGTGAAAGAATTCAGCAAATCATATTCAGTATTGCACCCCCAACATTGAGGCAACTCCTATAAATCACAGATTAATACCAAAATATTGTGCTAATTAGGGATGAGCCGAACACCCCCCGGTTCGGTTCGCACCAGAACTTGCGAACGACCCCCGCGTTCGGTACAAACGTTAGAACCCCATTGAAGTCTATGGGACTCGAACGTTCGAATTGGAAAGTGCTCATTTTAACGGCTAATATGCAAGATAGTGTCCTAAAAAGGGTTTGGCGACCTGCCTCCTGCCTCAGGGGACATGGGTCACTGCAAAAAAAAGTTTTAAAAACTACCGTTTTGGCGGGAGCACTGATTTTAATGACGATTAAAGTGAAAAAAAAAAGTGAAATATTCCTTTAAATATGGTGCCTGCGGGGTGTCTGTAGTATGCCTGTGAAGTGCCACGTGTTTCCCGTGTTTAGAACAGTCCCTGCACAAAATGACATTAAACGGAAATAACACCATTTAAAACTGCTTGCGGTTTTAATGTTATATCTGGTTCCTGCAATATGGTTGAAAATCATTGAGAAACATGGCATGGGTAGCCCTCCCTGCCCATTACCAGCCTATTTGGGTCTTGTACGCATATTAAGGGGAACCCCGTACCCATATTAAAAAAAGGAAATGCGTGTGGCCCCCAGGCCCTATATACTCAGAACAGCAGTATACAGGCGGTGCAAACAAGACAGGGACTGTGTAGGTTTGTTGTGTTAAGTTGAATCTGTTTGTCATTTTCAACCGGTACATTTTTAAAGTGTAGCTCCAGTCAAAAAAACTATCTTTAAGCTTTTTGGAAAACATAGGGAAGGGTTATCACCCCTGTATAATTTGTTTTGTCGTCCATCTTTTTTCATCTCACTTGCTGCTGTCTCCTTGCGTTTGCAAGTAGGAGATGTTTGTAAGTTGGATGTTTGAAAGTAGGGGCCTGCCCTATATTATAGCGGTATGTACTGGGTACAGAGCACGCAGACAGCACGCACTCCTAACACTGCTGACTGCAAGCTCTATTATTAACCACTTGTTAGCCCAATGTTTGCATAAAGTGAAAGATGAAGTTATGCTGAGTAAATAGATATCAAACATGTCACTCTTCAAAATTGCACATGCCCGTGGAATGGCGCCAAACGTCGCTACTTAAAAAATCCCCATAGGCGACGCTTTAAATATTTTTTTACTGGTTACATGTTTTGAGTGGCAGAGGAGGTCTAGGACTAGAATTATTGCTCTCGCTCTAACATTCTCGGCGATACCTCACATGTGTGGCACATGCGAGCACATGGGGACATGGGCGCTTTAATTTTTATTTTATTTTTTTATTGTTCATTTTACTTTATTTATTTTAGTTTGACATTTTTTTTCCCAAAAATATATTTTTGATCACTTTTATTCCTATTACAAGAAATGTAAACATCCCTTGTAATAGGAATATGGGGTGACAGGTCCTCTTTACAGTGAAATCTGGGGGGTCAATATGACCCCACATCTCACCTCTAGGCTGGGAAGCCTGAAATAAAAAATAAAAAAAAGATTCTGGCTTTGATCGTACTGGCGAGTTGGTAGAAGCACCGGAGGGCGGTGAGGGGTGGGGGGCGTCTATGGCTGGGTATTTCAGGGTATCACCGAGTATGGCTGGGTATCTCTGAGTATGGCTGGGTATGGCAATTTATGGCAGGGTATTACAGAGTATTGGCGGGGTACTACAGAGTAATAGCAGGGTACTGCACTGCAGAGTAATGGCAGGGTACTGCACTGCAGAGTAATGGCGGGGTACTGCACTGCAGAGTAATGGCGGGGTACTGCACTGCAGAGTAATGGCGGGGTACTGCAGAGTAATGGCGGGGTACTGCACTGCAGAGTAATGGCAGGGTACTGCACTGCAGAGTAATGGCGGGGTACTGCACTGCAGAGTAATGGCGGGGTACTACAGAGTAATGGCAGGGTACTGCACTGCAGAGTAATGGCGGGGTACTGCACTGCAGAGTAATGGCGGGGTACTGCAGAGTAATGGCGGGGTACTGCACTGCAGAGTAATGGCAGGGTACTGCACTGCAGAGTAATGGCGGGGTACTGCACTGCAGAGTAATGGCGGGGTACTACAGAGTAATGGCAGGGTACTGCACTGCAGAGTAATGGCAGGGTACTGCACTGCAGAGTAATGGCGGGGTACTGCACTGCAGAGTAATGGCGGGGTACTGCAGAGTAATGGCGGGGTACTGCAGAGTAATGGCAGGGTACTGCAGAGTATGCACTGGTATTGCAGAGTATTGGCAGGGAATTGAGGGGTTAAATTCGGTGAGCAGCGATGTGGGCACTGCAGATGCAGCCCACATCGCTGCTGACACCGATCTCTTTCCCCTCCGCTGTACCGATCGGTACAGAAAGGGGAGGTAGGAACAGGCGTCATAACATGACGCCGGTTTGTTTCCAAGTGATCACTCCGTCATTTGACGGAGCAATCACGTGGTAAACGGCCGCTATGAGCGGCCGTTTACCGTGATGCGCCGGGTCCTATGGACCCGGCGGTCACGGATGCTCTCGAGTGCGCACACCTCGGGGCACGCGAGAGCAGAATTCTGGGAGGCCGTTAATTAACGGCCTCTCTGAGTTAAACAACCGCCCTGAAGCCGTTAATCGGCAATGGGCAGTTGTTAAGTGGTTAAAGCTAGATCACTAGCTATATAGGTGAGGTGAATATAGTGGTGTATACTGCAGTCAGGGCACAGACAACAACCACTACACAGCAGCAAGATAGGAAATCAGCCAAAAACGATTGGTGTGTACTGTGTTGAAGGTACACAGAACACCCACTGCTTCAGATGCAAAGTAACACACTACAGGAGGCCGCCTTAAAGGCGGCCTTATATAGTGTGGGGCGTGCACTACACAGCCTGAGCTATGATTGGCCACAGGCAGGATGCCTGTGGCCAATCATGGCTCTCCTCGCTGCCGGCGCTGCGATTGGCCAAGCATGCGGGGTCACAGTGCATGCTTGGCCAATCATCGGGCAGCAATGCACTGCGCCAACGCAGTGCATTGTGGTCCGCGCGCGCGTCACTCGAATTTTGACGCGAACGGCCAAAACGTTCGGAATTCGCCGAACGCCCGAACGGCCAATGTTCGAGTCGAACGTACGTTCGACTCGAACACGAAGCTCATCCCTAGTGCTAATATGATAACATGCCGTCCATAAAAAGTGGATGGGTTGAATTTCGAAAGAATTTTCTTTTGAAAATCTTATCTAAGAATTTTCATTCTTATTTCACACCATTAGTGGGCTCCAGCAACAGCCGACTTTCATGCGGCAATCAAATTTGAGTAATCGGACATGTTGGACATTTTTTGAAAAACAAATGATTTTCTAATCAATGATGCGAGAATTATGCGAGAAATGTAATTGAAAAAGAAATACGCATGTGCAAGAAAAGAAAATTCCCGGAAAGAAAATAAGATTCCCAGCCACGAAAATTATTTTCTGTAGCAACATGAGGTGAAATAGAAGGCTTGGTTGACCGAATTTCGAAAACAATGATGTCACCATCAGATCACAAAACGCACAATTTTCTGATTTTCAAAAGAAAATTCTTTCGAAATTCAACATGTATGGCCAGCCTAAAAAGAGGGGGAGAGAAGAGAGTCCCTGTTCCAATGTGTTTTGCACTAACAGCTTCCTCAGGGCTTCAAAGGGTGCAGTTATTATGGTTACTGAAAAGAAAGAAATATATGTGATAATACACAGATAAAGGTATTGTGACAATCAATATTATTTAAAAAAGTCTTCTGGGACTTATAACAATATGCATTGAAAACAATATCCACAATTCAGGGGTACACACACTGGCGGGCAATGATTCCTTAAATCCTTAGATCACCATAACATGTATGGATATATCTCAATACAACAGATTTAATGCTATGACATTCAAAGAGCCTTGAAGACTGAGCCAGGTAGGTCATAACAGTCTATTATGGTGATTCTCTTTAGAAATCAAAGCTCGCCACAGCGCCTAGAGGCGATTCAGTTCGCATTGTGCGCTATACAAGTATTTCATTCATTCATTCATTCAAATAACTTTAGAAATAACTCATTATTATCTATTACTTTATTCAAACCCCTTTAACAACCAGGGATTGATATTTGGGCTGTGACCTCCCTATTGGGCATAGCTCCCAACTGTCCCTGATTTCGAGGGAGTGTCCATGATTTCAAACAAAGTCCCTCTGTATTTCATTCCTCCTCATTTGTCCCTCATTTTGGTCTGATCTATATAGTTGCATATAAAATGAACTTTTTATCTTTCAAAAAGTGTTACCCAGTACTAAACCTTTTATCCAATTTCTAAATTTCTGCATTTGTAAATTTCAAAAGCAAACATAAATAAATAGTAGTGGTAAAAAAGCACTTGTGGGTTTAACTAATCATTTTTTCTATACAATTTTCCTTTAAGGGGGCGTGGCAGGGGTTGTGTCCTATGCTGGCATACCTTTGCTAATAGGTGTCCCTCATTTCCATTTCAGAAAGTTGAGAGGTATGTTGTTGGGCCCCACAAACTTTTTAATGAATTTGTAATAAAAGATTACTTTTTAAGAATGCATTGAGTATAGACCCAGGATTCAACACCGTTAAAATCCCTGTTCTTTTCCTTTCTATACTTTGTGCATTATTTTTGGGATGCAATGTTTGTATACAGAACTGGACTCATTTATGTTCAATTTGACTTTCATTAGTAATTCAGCTCTGTGTGTAAATTGCAGCTTAAGTTACTAAGGTCGGAACTAATAGGGTTTTTATTGCAGGCTGTAAAGAGATATAGGAGAATATTAAAAGGCATTTACAGATCCACCTGCTGGCTAAAAGATACAAACTAATGTACAATATTTCATATTTCAAGGGGAACTAATGTTTTGCTATCTCAACCAGTGAGCAGGCTAATGAGATATATGTAAGAGCCATAGGAGAATGTTAAAAGACATTTACAGCTTCACCTGCTGGCTAAAAGATACAAACTATTGTACAATATTTCATATTTCAAGGGCAACAAACATTTTGCTGTCTCAAACAGTGAGCAGGCTAATGAGTTAGAGCTATAAAAGAATGTTAAAAGACGTTTACAGCTCCACCTGCTGGCTAAAAGATACAAGCTATTGTACAATATTTCATAGTTCAAGGGCAACAAACGTTTTGCTATCTCAAACAGTGAGCAGGCTAATGAGTAAGAGCTATAGAAGAATGTTAAAAGGCGTTTACAGCTCCACCTGCTGGCTAAAAGATACAAACTAATGTAGAATAGTTCATATTTCAAGTGGAACTAAAGTCTCGCTACCACAAACAGTGAGCAGGCTAACTCACACATGTCTTTTCTTCAATAAAATACACCTACCTGCCTGCTTTCTGTCTTCTCCAGTGATGTAAATTAAACTGTGCAGTTCGGCACGGTCCCTGTGTGCCAGGATGATGAACTCCTGTGTCATCTTTCAGCGCCGGCTAATAAAGACAGCCAAAGACTGGCACCCAGGAGAAGATTGCAGCTTGTGCAGTAAAGTTTAGCTCTGCTTTAAGGGTGCATGCACATGGGCCATTAGCATACGTGGCAAGAATCTGCAGATTTTCTGTGGCTGGAATAAAAGGTGTGGGTGTGAAGGGGCTCAGCCCATACAAAGCAATGATAGGCTGATGGTGGTTGTAGCTGTCTGTGACTGTTCACAGCTGTTTACACAGCCATTGATTACCTGGCGCCAACCGCAGTAAATCTCTGGCTGCAAATTGGTCCCAACCACAGCACTGACCAATTGCCCACTAATTTCCATGGTATCATAAGAAATGTAATTCTCTTTCCCCCGACCAGCACTTATCGAATGTGACGTGCCCTACCCACTTTGATTCTCCCACCTCCGCTTGGCCACTGTAAACGTGGAAAAGGTTAGTGATGTCATCACACAAAAGAAAAACGTTGATAACTACGAAAGTAAGGCTTTTTTTTTTTTTTTTTTTAGCACATAAGTGTTTTTATTGCAATAGGGCAGAGTGAGCTGGGTTAAAAAGTGATCCTGGTCCTAGAGCTCAGCACTAATCTAACTGAAATATAACAACAAAATGGATAAACACTGGGGTTTACTAAAGGCAAATAGACCGTGCACTTTTAAAAGTGCAGTTGCTCTCTGCAAATGCAGTTGCTCCAGAGCTTAGTAAATAATGGAGAGCCCTGCTGACTTCCATCATCCAATCACGTATAAGCAAAAATGCTGTTTTTGTAATTGTCCTTGCACATGATTGGGTGATGGAAGTTAGCAGGGCTCTCCATTATTTACCAAGCTCTGGAGCAACTGACCTTGCAGAGAGCAACTGCACTTTCAAAAGTGCACAGTCTATTTGCCTTTAATAAATCAACCCCACTGTGTCCCTATGGAGAGGTCACTTGCAAAATCACTCCACCAAATGTCGATTTTGGTACCAAACAAAATACCTTTTTAAAATTATATTTGTTTAATCCTGACCATACTAAATAAATGATTAATACTTTTAAAAACAGCTAAACATTCAATTTTAGTGTGTGCTTAAGTTTATTCTATAAACAGAAGAAATTATAAAAGGGATGTGTAGAGGGCAGTAACCCAAAGCAACCAATCCAATTTCAACAGCCATCCCAGGCAACTGGTAGAAGAAACTAATGCAATCAGGTAAATGGTGCACTATGCTAAAACCTGAGCTTCAATTCAATTTAATAAGGGTTCCCTGTTATCCACTGAGTTGGAGAAATATTAGGTTTAGATTTCTAAAATTGAACCTGTGCTTTGATCATTAAGGGCAATGATTCACTTACCTGACCCCCCTCTTCCTCCCCCAGTTGCACATACCCACCATTTCTCTGCTTCTCCTTCATTCTGAAAACAGAAAGCCCCGTGTAAGCATCAAGTCAAACACATTTTTCTTTTTTTTTCCTTTGTGCATGATCTGGTACTCATTATCCTAAGTAACCATTAATTTTTACTAAATTAATATTCTCTATTGATTTAGTAGATCAACCTCACTGAGCCAAATTTATAGCAACCCCCAGGCGCACCATAATTATTTCAGTACTTTTATTAAACTATCACAAAGTATCTATTTTATGATCCGCATTGCAGAAGTCTACTACTACCTAACAGTTTTCCCTGAAAAAGATAACCCATTATTAACCAATTCCCTGTGGTCTCCTAAATGCACACAGCCAGTTCTTCCCATTTTCAGACACTTTGATGTGATTTGGGTTTAATAATCTGCAATGCTGGTGCCACTGGACACAAGACAAATGGCTTTCGGTAAACAGAGATGATTTGGCTGACTCTCTCACCACCTTGTAGATGTCTCATCTTACACAATGAAATCACATTAGCACATTCACCGTCCCCAGAGAGCTGACAATATTTTTGTTTTCAGACATGGCTTTTTAGCTTGGAACGTTAGTTTTGGTTATTTTACTAATCTGATCACAAAACCCAGGTCAATCCATTACTGTAAAATGTTTACATATGTACTGTTAGAGGACCGGAAGAGCTTCTGGATGGGACAGACCTTTTCTACTCTGGCAGTGTTAGACTGGTGTGATGAGTACACAATGTATAAACTGAGAATAATACAACTAATAAAGGTTACTTAGATAGTAATGTTGATGATACACAGGCGCTAGCAACAAATCTCCAGTTGCAGGAATGCTAAAAAGGCTGCCTGTGTGTCCCAATCTAATTGCTAATTACTCCCTTTGTAGTCAGATGCAGTAAGATGTCGCTCTGTTGCTGGGTGGAAGGATGCATGTTCTAATGCATTGCATTAATGTTGTTATGTTAATGTTAAAGGTGTGAATGGGCTGCCAATGCACCATAATGCACAAAAAAAACAGATATTCACAATTTTTTCAGTACCTCACAATAGAAAGAAATATGATATTGTTCGTGGTGTGCTGCATCATATGTAGTAAATGTTGCATATTGAAGCATATTTAAAGTATTAAGATCTGGATGGTCCATTCTGTTCCTTTCCCAAAGTTGAAACCCCAATAGCAACATAACAACAAAAATCTAGAGGACCCAGGTTTATTTGACAAGTTCCATACAGTGAACACTACAGGGCCCTGCTACAGATAAAATATGTCACCGGCATGTGTGACCAGATGTGAGTCATTGCAGCACCCTTTTCATCACATGGCCGATTGGTGTGTGAGAGGAATATACCACATGTATACTGTAGATTGTGGCACCTCGTCTGACACACTGTAACTGAGCATTCTCAGACTCCACCTCTATGCACCCACCCAGGCCCTATCATGAATCTGAGCCCCATTTGCAATCAGCTGCCCATGGGGGAGGTTTGAGACGTGCTTTTTGGATAATGCCCATGGTCCCATATCTGCAATGTCTCTTCCTCCCTTCCTGTTTTCTTCTTACAGTGTGTAGCACCTTCTAGTGTGTGCTGGAAGTAGTTATTAGTGAAGGAAAATTTAGCTTGACTGAGGGCCAGGCTTGGGTTAAATCTGGGTCAGGCTTTAGTAAATCAGAGGGCTGCATGACTCATCCTGACAGCTCTTCTGGTGTCTTCCCATGTTTTCTGGAGTATTGGAGAATGTTCTAGATGTAGTAGGTGGAAGCTAGGAGGGGCTGCAATGCATATTTATGAGGACCTCATCCAATCCCCAGCAAAAGGGGTCTGGAAGGGGGCAGGCCACCTCATAAATACACATGAGTCAGTCCAGCAGGGGCAATCAGGTAGAGGATGTAGATGGAGTACTGCAGAGGCTGTTGGTGGCCGCTGAGAGGGCCCTCTAGTCTAGGTGGGATGACCTCGGGCCGGGGCTCGGGTGCTGGAAGATTCTGCCTAAAACACATGGAGGAAACCCTTCCTGGAGGCACAGGAGCAAGGAGAGAGGACAGTGGTAGCAGGTCAGCACATCTGGGAGATCTCCTGAGAGTCAGCTGGGTGGGCTGGTGAGTCTCAGTCTGGAGGACTGTGGGGAGACGTTAACCTGGAGGGCTAATGAAAGGAGCAGCTACAGCCAGGCGGGTTGGCAGTGCCTGAAGAGGTGGTGCTGGGATCAGTAGCCACAGGAGGAATGTACGCTGGACACTGAACTTTTGCTACACTTCTAAGGGGCCTTGGGTTCCTGCCTCTAGTGGGCAATTGCTTTATCTGTGATGGTTGGATAATTTACAGTGTTTTAGCTGGGTTCTGTAAGCAAGTGAGGGCTGGAAGAAGAGGAGCTGTATAGAGAGACTGTATATAGGAAGAGTTGTCCCTGAAGTTTTGTTATGAATTCAAATGGGCATCCTATAATCTCCAATCCCTATCCAAGTAATTATCCTTCAATAAACAAAAAAAAAAACAGTCACATGCTGTTCTCTAACTCAGAGTGCCTGAGGAAATTCAATGTGCTTGGCTGTGCAGGGTGAGGGATCCCAGTTACTTGCAGCACTTAAGGGGGTGTGCCACAAGTTTTTCTTTCTGACACTTTTTCAAAGCTTGTTCCAACTTGCAGCCTTGAGAGTGCACCAAACATGGAATGAACAAATAACTTCAACCCCTGTCCCTTTAAGCCCAGGACCTGCCTCTTCTCTCCCAGTAATGACATCAGTTGCAATCAGGTGGCTGGTCCTGCCCCACTTCCTGCCCAGTCCCTTCCCAACACCTCATTTTTTTTTTAACTCAGTTTATTGGAAAATTGTGCGTACAAGAAGGTACATATCATACAAGTACAAGTACAAAAGCATTTCCAAAATGTGTAACCAGCATGATACACACAAGCCATCAATAGTGGCTATAAAATCAAAGAGCACATGGGTAGTACAAATCTAGTATACACCATATAAGTGCAGGTATATACAAGTTTCACAAGTAACGAAACAAAAAAGAACAGAAAAGAAAAAAAGACAGAAAACAAAAAACAGAGTATGCGATAATGATTGTGGGAACATCTGCGCAGTTATGAGATTCCTAGAAGCCTATCTACCTGAAATACAAACCAAATCGAAATACAGTGGATGATGCAATTTCATTGGTTGACCTAATATGGTATAAGAGCACTCATATACAATAAAGGGTCCTAACTGAAGATCATAAAAATATGGCATCAGAATGTAGGAGTAACCTAGGATATATAATTAGAGACCAAATGCAGTAGCGTCAGATCTTGTTGCAATTGGGAAATGTTTTAAATATACCTGCTTGATATAGCTGGTGCCAGGGCCGTCTTTAATATTGATTGGACCCTGGGCAAAACTTTTCTTGCCCCCCCCCCGCCCCCCTCCATGCAGTTTTGCTCTCCACCTGCTCTGAGACATACAATAAATAGCAGCTAGACTCAAAATCAGTTTACTGAATCAGATCAGGCAGCAATTACGATTGGTTGCCAGAGGTTACAGTGTATAATTGCAGCTCACTGACTGGTTGCTAGAGGTTACAACACATCATCTCCTCACTCCAGGGGTCATGCTATACATATGGATGCCGTCTTTATTTACATATCTATGTGGCTATTTACATATGAATGCTGTTTTTTTACATGTAAACACAGGGTCTGCAGGTGAGTCATCTGTACACAACAATAGGGCAGAGCTGGGCAGCATTAGTAGCAGCATTTCACACTGAGATATCAGGACACAGCAAGAGACAAGGATATATAACCTGGGATAGTTGGCAAATATGAGGCAGCTGCTTTGGGCCCCACAACAATGACAGGGCCCAGGGCAGCTGCCCCTTTTGCCCTGCCTTAAAAACGGCCCTGGCTGGTGCAGGTATATTAAGACTCATCGCAGACCATCAGGCGAATGAAGAAAGTGGGGTAGTCGGGGGTTATGCCTTAAAGGCTAATTGGGAGAACTGATATGATTTGCTTCAGCCAGGAAATTCACACAATAATTATAAATTCTCAAAGAGGATTTTAAAGTTAAGGTGCCACTGGTGGTATTAAGTATACATCTGTAGCACCCTGGTTGTAGGCAGGGTTTCTAACAAATTTAGCTTGCTAGGTGGTAACTAGCCTGGCTGATTTATAGGGGATTCACTGGGTTTTCCCTAACTCTGGATTTGATTCACCTCTCTCTTCTGCATTAGAATGACCAGGGCATAGTGAATTCAGACTAGGAGTGGATGGGTTGTCTCAGCCAATTAGCAGGGGTTTTTCTTTAGTCCCTTAGCCTGCTGGGAGAGCCCATTTATTTGGGAGGAGTCAGGTGATCGGGGTTCTGCTCCACCCGGATGGCTGTCTGGGTAAACGTGTGTCACGAGGCTCTGGGTTGCTAGGCCAGTCGCCTGAGGCCTATCCCGGGAGCACCTGTCTGCTAGGCTGTCTGAGGCCTATCCAGGTTTGAGAGAAGCAGCGCAGGGATGGGGCTTTCGGCCAGAAGCCCAACCAGGTTGCAGAGGTTCCACCAGACGAGGAACCACATGGTTGCCAGCGGTAAAGGATAAGCAGTTGCCACAAGGGACAACCACTCCTTTCGTCAAGGGCAAGTGATGATCAAGGCCAGAGGTAAAGGGAGGAATAGTCGCCAGGAAGGAACAACCATTCCTGTTATCAGAGGCCAGTGTATGGAAGTCTGAAGAAGTATCAGAGCAGCCTTTTCACCAGCGCTGAAGAAGTGGGAAAGCTTCAGAAGAGTACCAAGCAAGAGACCCAGCGGGTTAGCAGACGTGTGGCTTGAGAAGAATACAGCAGGTTAGCTGTGGAAGAGCTAAGGGGGATCCAGTGATGACTGGGATCTTGAAGTCTAGTAAGAGACTGAAAGACCAGGAGCTCAGTGAGTGAAGTAGTATTCGCAGTAGGATACTGTAAGATGTGAGAGAAGATTTATAATGGGTTGCTGTGAGTTACGTGTACGGCTCTTTATTGACTGTTCAAAGTTCAGTTGCCATAGGAGACAGCAGTTCTACAAATACAGTTGCTCCATCCAGCTTAAAGGCCCTCTACCTGTATAGCTGTCTGCCTATTTTTGTCTCAGAGTCTGCCAATTACTATTGCATCTGCCTAAAGGTGTCCTCACCCTAACGCTCTCTCCCCCAGTTCTGTTTAAGAGACAATAAATCTATTTTCTTGCATTTCAAAAAGTGACTGACGCCCATGTTTCTAACTTGCAATACACCCAACATGCCTAATAACCCACACTACAAGAAAAGATGTCAGCTCTCCCTGACTCTAGAGGTCACCATTAGGCCATGGAAGTCGGGATGCCACTACACATCTGTAATTGAGATTACCTAGAGTTTCATATGAGGAGACCACAACAGTCTCAGCCGCAGTGGCAGCATTATTTAGCTGAAGGAAAACTACCAATGAATATAAACCAATTGGGCCGCATAATATTAGAACCAAATTTTGGGAAGTGCCAGACCCCCCTCCCGGAAGACAGGAAGCTGTAAAGACACTAAAGAGAGCCTGGGCACTTTAGTATACCATAGGAAAACAGAAAGGAGTGAGTCAATTTCTTGAACATTTTTCTTTGGGATGTAAAGAAATTTTGGGAAAAATATACACACCTCATTAAGGTGAGAGGCGGCCCAACCCATTGGGTTATCCTGGTAAGGAAGGAAGAAATACATGGCTGGACATTATTTTCAGAGTACCTCCCCACTGGTAATTGGATGTGAACCCCTAAATATTTAGATTTATGTGTGATCTGCAACAGACAGAACTGGGGCAATTGCAGAGGGATATCCTCATCAATAGGGAGTATACAGGATTTGGTTCAATAGACTTTGGACAGTCCAAATTGACTGTCCAAATTACTGAATGAGATTTAACGTGGCTGGAACACTGTACATAGGATCTGAGAGATAGAGTATTTCATCTGCGTATAAGGATACTCTTTCTTCCAATGAGCCATTCTGCATATCCTTGAGCAAGGGGGAGACTCTGAGATGTTCCAGCAGAGGTTTAATTGCAAGGGCACACAGCAGGGGCAACAATAGGCACCCATGCCTAGTGCCTCTCTGGGTGGAAAAGGGGTCAAATATACATCCATTAATCCTTATGCATGCCTAGGAATGGATATAAAGCATTTTTATCCAAGAAACAAAAATGTCATTGAAACCAAATTTTTGTAGGACTTGGAATAGATATGGCCATTTTCTTGAGTCAAATGCCTTGTATGTGTCTAGAGGCACAAGGATTTTAGGTGTATCTTAGGTATTGGGAACCTGCAAGCTAGTAAACAGTCTCTGCAAATTTATGTACGTGGATTTGCCAGGAAAGAAGCCAGTCTGATCAGATATTATTAGGGAGGCATATTAGGGAGGCATAATGGTATTTAAATGAAAGTATTTTGGACAGGATCTTAAGATCAGTATTTCTCAAGGAGATAGGGCAGTATAGAAGATTTATTGG
The DNA here is from genome assembly GCF_037356315.1 of Lithobates pipiens. NCBI lineage: Eukaryota > Metazoa > Chordata > Amphibia > Anura > Ranidae > Lithobates > Lithobates pipiens. Next base: position 471,997,895 of record NW_027507758.1, on the reverse strand, counting down.
GCTTAGGGATCAGTACAATGAGGGCTTCCCTCATAGAGGCAGGAAGAGTTTTCTCTTCCAAAATACACTTATAAAGGGAGAGTACGAGCTAAATAGCACTCGATAGGCAGACCATCTAGGCCAGGTGTTTCTGCGGAAAGAGAGGGGAGACAGAAAGACTGCAAGTACCCCAGCAGGTCGTCCGGTGTATAGTGTACACGGAACATACAAAATCCAAGTAAAACTGTAGAAGGGCTTCCATAATGCGGTCAGTGGACCCTTGCAGATAACCAGCACCATCTAAAATCCTGGGAATAGTAGAAGGTTCATTGGCTGGTTTGGTGAGAAAAGCTAACAATCTACCGTTTTTATCCCCTTGTTCAAATATATGTTGTGCCGAATAAAGACGTTTTTTCTGTGTCTTATCAGTGAGAGCTAGAGCATATCATTTCTTGGCATGTTTCCATTGTTGATAATTTGATGGAGAAGGATTAGAGACATATTGAGATAGGTTAGAGTCATTAGCTTGTTTAAGTTCTCGCACGCCCTTAATGTATGATCCCTCATAACAGCTTTAAAAGTGTTCCACAGAATGTCTTCTGAGGCCCCCGGTTTATTTTCTGACCAAAAAGTCTCATTGTCTCTCTGCATTTGTAAAAGACCGTGGGATCAGAGAGCCAAAGGGGGCTCATACGCTATGTGTGCATACCAGAGGGAGGCGACACTTGCAGCTCCAAAGAGGTGTGATCCGAAATAGCTTTAGGTAAATATCGTATTATTAAAGTCTCTAGCAATACGGATGGTCCCCTTAGCCATCTGGAGCAATCTGTTGGTACACGTTACTGTCTGTTAAGATAAAACGGTGGGGGCATATGAACGTTCAACAGAGTGTAATATGTATCAAGGTATTTTAGGATTACAATAAGGTAGCAACCCTGGGGATCATTAACCACCTCCTCAATTTGCACCGACAATAATCACAATCAAAATTACCCAGTAGTACATAGAGTAGGTGGCATGGAACGCATAAGCGATATTGGGGCATTTTTAAAGCCATAACATGGGACACAGTGGGATGCGTCTCCTGAAGAAATATTATCTGCGGCTTAACCCATTTCATTAGATCAAAAACCAGGGACTTTGGAATGAAGTCCCCAGATGTTTCAAGACATTATGCTAAGAGCCATAGTGATCTGAATATGGTAAATGAGAATGATGGTTGGGGAGCTACTGTATGTGCAAAATCGGTTATAGCAGTACATTGCATAACGTACAAACATAGCATCAGGACAAAACAGAGGTGAACAAAACTCTGCCATTAGAAAAGTGAAAAAAAAACCTTAAAACCCCAAGCCCCCACCCAGCCCAGATAATAAGCAAAAATCTGAATTTTTCACATAATCAGGAGAACTAGTAAAGAGGGTGTCCGTAGAATTCCCCATAAAAAAAAACCTGCAAACACAGAACTAAAAACAAATACCCCTGTGGACTGTAAAGTGTGGTAGGGGAAACAAAAAAATGTACAGTATCTCACAGAGGGGAGTACACTGCTCACATTTTTGTAAATATATTATTATATATTTTCATGTGACAACACTGAAGAAATTGCACTTTGCTATAATGTAAAGTAGTGAGTGTACAGCTTGTATAACAGTGTAAATTTTCTGTACCCTCAAAATAACTCAACACACAGCCATTAATGTCTAAACCGCTGGCAGCAAAAGTGAGTACACCCCTAAGTGAAAATGTCCAAATTGGGCCCAATTAGCCATTTTTCCTCCCCGATGTCATGTGACTCATAATGCCGCGTACACACGGGCGGACTGTATGGCGTACTTAGTTCGTCATACAATACGACGGACAGTCCGTCGTACTTTCGACTGAACGGACTTGACCACACACGGATGCACAAACAGTCCGTCGAAAGCGTACGACGGGACTAGAAATAGGAAGTCCAATACATAGCAAAGCACCCTTCCGCCGTGTAAATCCTTTCTGGGCATGTGCCATTCTTAGTCCGTCGAACTAGCATACTGACGAGCGGATTGTCCGCTGAAACCAAAGTACGACGGACAGAATTTTGAAAAATCCGAAATTCTTAGTACGCCAGACTGCACGCTGAAAAAGTCCGCTGAAGCCCACACACGAGCAGACTGTCCGCTGAAATGTGTTTCGACGGACTAAGTACGCCATACAGTCCGCCCGTGTGTACGCTGCATTAGTGTTACAAGGTCTCAAGTGTGAATGGGGAGCAGGTGTGTTAAATCTGTTGTTATCGCTCTCACCCTTTCATACTGATCACTGGAAGTTCAACATGGCACCTAATGGCAAAGAACTCTCTGAGGATCTGAAAAGGAGAATTGTGGCTCTACATAAAGACGGCCTAGGCTATAAGAAGATTGCCAAGACCCTGAAACTGAGCTGCAGCATGGTGGCCAAGACCATACAGCAGTTTAACAGAACAGGTTCCACTCAGAACAGGCCTCGCTATGGTCGACCAGAGAGGTTGAGTGCATGTGCTCAGCATCATATCCAGAGGTTGTCTTTGGGAAATAGTTTCATAGTTAGTAAGGTTGAATAAAGACACCAGTCCATCCAGTTCAACCTGAGTGAGTGTCTACAATTGTCCCTATCCCTGTACATTACACACTCACATTGGTCCCTACCCTCAAGGAGCCCACAATCCAAGATCCCCATTCATATACTAGGGCCAATTTTGGACAGAAGCCAATTAACCTACCTGCATGTCTTTGGTTTGTGGGAGGAAACCGGAGTACCCGGAGGAAACCCACGCAGGCACAGGGAGAACATGCAAACTCCAGGCAGGTAGTGTCATGGTTGGGATTTGAACCAGTGACCCTTCTTACTGCTAGGTGAGAGTGCTAACCACTACACCACTGTGCCGCCCACTAATAGACGTATGAGTGCTGCCAGCAATGCTGCAGAGACTGAAGGGGTGGGGGGTCAGCTTGTCAGTGCTCATACCATACGCTGCACACTGCATCAAACTGGTCTGCATGGCTGTCGTCCCAGAAGATATTGCACAATAAAGCCTGCAAACAGTTTTCTGAAGACAAGCAGACTAACGACATATATTACTGGAACCATGTTCTGTGCTCTGATAAGACCAAGATAAACTTATTTGGTTCAGATGGTGTCAAGTGTGTGTGGCGACAACCAGATGGGGAGTACAAAGACGAGTGTGACTTGCCTACAGTCAAGCATGGTGGTGGGAGTGTCATGGTCTGGGGCTGCTTGAGTGCTGCCGGTACTGGGAAGCTACAGTTTATTGAGGGAACCATTATTTCCAACATGTACTGTGACATACTGAAGCAGAGCATGATCCCCTCCCTTTGGAGACTGGGCTCCAGGGCAGTATTCCAACATGACAAAAAACCCCAAACACACCTCCAAGACGACCACTGCCTTGCTAAAGAAGCTGTCGGTAAAGGTGATGGACTGACCAAGCATGTCTCCAGACCTAAACCTTATTGAGCATCTGTGGGGCATCCTAAAATGGAAGGTGGAGGAGCCCAAGGTCTCTAACATCCACCAGCTCCATGATGTTGTCATGGAGGAGTGGAAGAAGACTCCGGTGGCAACCTGTGAAGTTCTGATGAATTCCATACCCAAGAGGCAGTGCTGGAAAATAATGGTGACCACACAAAATATTGATACTTTGGGCCCAATTTGGAAATTTTCACTTAGGGGTGTGCTCACTTTTGTTTCCAGCGGTTTAGACATTAATGGCTGTGTGTTGAGTTATTTTGAGGGGACATTAAATTTACACTGTTATACAATCATTTCTTCAGTGTTGTCAAATGAAAAGCTATAATAAAATTAGGGCTGTGGAAATTAAAGGTTAATTCCTCGATTAATCGATTAATTTTTTTAATCGATCAAAATTCTTTCGATTGGTACACACCTCTCCGTCGGCTTCCGGGTCTTCAGGGAGTTCTGTCGGAGATCCAGTGACGTCACGGACATCGATGTGAGTAGTTTGTGTTTGAACACAAAAATGTAATCTTATACTTATGCGGTGTGCACTTAGATCTTTTCTTTCTACCCATGACCTGGCATCCTTGCTGAGATCTAAGGAGACGTGAGAGAAGTTTATGGTCCGTGTTAACATTTTTGATACCCGCTTGCATGACCACCTGCTTGCACAGGGGTCCATGCCATAAGGTGAGAGTGATTAGTTAGACCGGAGGTGAAGGGATTGTCACGCTACCGTGGGAAAAAAATTACTTACGTCAGTGCTACAGTTTGAATTAAAAACTTATTTGTGTGAACTGTGAAGTTAAGTCATGGATTGTGGAAACGAACTAGTGTCGGTGATTGTATATAGTGTATACCACATTTATTTTTATTTTTTCAATCTTTTATTTATTTCATAAGACAAGAAAACACAGAGCACATCTTCTTCAGATAAAAACATAAAAAAAACAAATAAGAAAAAACAAATAATAATGACAACAGTTCAAATAAATCAAACTTGTTTCGCTCATATCAAACATATCGTCTCAAACATATATATAACCTGACCTTCTTAAACTATTTCTCCATATCTAAACATCTGTTCCATCAAGTTATACCCTGTTGTCATATGTGCCCTGTACTTCCTGCCTCAAATTTTCCCCATCTTGATAAAAAAAAAAAAGAGGGGAGGGAGGGGGGCCTGGGGGTAGGAGGAGGAAGGGAAGCTAACCCTCCCCCCCTCCAATATTAAGGAGACGGAGGTGGCGAGCGCGTTTCACTCAATATGTTACTCAGTTTACATTTATTTAGTCTACTGTATTGCCCTCAAACAGGGTCCGTCCTTCGTTTGAGAAGATATACATATTCTAGGGTGTCCACGTCTTATGCCGCGTACACACGAGTGGATTGTATGGCGTACTTAGTCCGTCATACAATCCGACGGACAGTCCGTCGTACTTTCCACTGAACGGACTTGACCACACACGGATACACAAACAGTCCGTCGAAAGCTTGCGCGATGACGTGTACAGCACGTACGACGGGACTAGAAATAGGAAGTCCAAGACACAGCAAAGCACCCTTCCGCCGTGTAAATCCTTTCTGAGCATGCGCCATTCTTAGTCCGTCGAACTAGCATACTGATGACCATATTGTCCGCTGAAACCAAAGTACGACGGACAGAATTTCGAAAAAACCGAAATACTTAGTACTCCGGACTGCACGCTGAAAAAGTCCACTGAAGCCCACACACGAGCGGATTGTCCGCTGAAATGTGTTTCGACGGACTAAGTACGCCATACAATCCGCTCGTGTGTACGCGGCATTAGTGTGTTGTTCCTTTTGATGGCGTTTTGTAAGAATTAGGTCCTCCATTTTCTTGATTTGCAGTGTATACCACATTTACTACTGACTAAAGTAGAATTGCAATGCAAGGAGATCAGCTAAAAGTAGTTGGATCTGTATGTGTGTTATAATTAATCGAAATTAGTCGATTAATCGATAAAAAAAAAATCGATTAATTGAACACGAAAATTTTAATCAGTATCAGCCCTAAATAAAATATTTACAAAAATGTGAGGGGTGTACTCACTTTTGTGAGATACTGTATATAGACCTTTTCCTGCAAAAATGCCTTAATAGTAGATTTCCATGGCACAGCAGGAATCAACAATGAGCTAGATTGGCGTATCTAGCTGGGCACATCAGTGAAAGAAGTCACAAATTACACAGAAATGTAGAAAATGTAGTGTAACATTAAATCTCCTCAGGAGAAGTAAAGAATTGGGCTTTACTGTTGGCAACTACTCTCAATTTTACAGAGTGCAACATGCTGTAGGGCAGGTTTTTATTGTGGAGTCTGCGCTTAACCGATGTTAATGCAGCGCATTGCTTTTGAATGGCAGAAGAGAAATTAGGGAAAATAGAAATGCAGTTTCTATTAAAGGACAGATCACACAAAGAGCAGAGCGAATAATAGCTTCCTTATGCCGGAAATGTAGAAATTTTACCAATAGCAGACGAGGAGGGTTGCCTGAGGGTAAAGGGCGCAGTGGTACCCTATGAGCCTATTCAATGGAAAATAGAGAGGATAGAGTACCGGGATTCACAATGGTTTTGAGCCAATTTTCCATAAAGCCTTCAGGCTCCCTGCCCTCTTACCCCTCGGGGAATCCATTTAAATGTAAATTGTTCTGGCGGAGACAATCTTCCAAATTGCCTAATTTTAAGGTGTGATGTTGTTAAGCTGTGTGGACCTCAGCATTTAAAGGATTAAATGTGTCTTCCATATCCATCTCATCCGGTCAAAATTAAGCAGCGGAGCTGTTAGAGCTTAGAGAAGAAGCTGCTCACATGCCCACTGCTGGCCATGCTCCCCAGCACCTCATTCTTGGATGAGGGCTGCACTCCCCCACCACCACCATGGAATACTGATCACTAGCCCATGAAGCTGTCACCCGCTGCCCCTGCTGCACCCTCAGCCTAAAAGCGCCTCTCCCCATGTAAATACTTTGCCACCCAATCTCCCATCAATCTTTTTTTTTCGGATAGAGGGAATGGTTCAAACCCATTATCTTTTTATTGCTGTTTGTGTCTTAGATGACTTGGTAGGTTCACCTGCTCTACTTGTACTGGAGAGACAAAAGTTTTACAGATCGTTTTGGCCCATCTGTGTCCAGCCCACTCACCCTGTGGATATAAATTGGGGCAGTGGTTCGGTTCAGTATGAATCCACGAAAGAGAAACCCAGTGAGCACTGTAACAACTTGGGTTGTGAGACCAATAGGGGGTGGAGACAGAAGAAGAAACCCGCAAAAGTAGGAGAATGCCACTCATTATGGCCTGTAACAGAGATTTTGACTTGGGGTTCTCCTTGAAGAAACAAGCTTCCACGGATTTACAATTGTGTGAGAAAGCCTGTGAAGGACTATGGGTACTGGAATGTGCTTCTGCAGGTATGCCAGGGCAGCACACCAGCCTGCAGTTATAGTTAGGGAATTATGAATAATAACCACTTGCCACCAAATCACATACACATACAGGGATGTTTACATTTCTTGTGATAGGAATAAAAGTGATCAAAAAAACAGTGTAAAAAAAAAAATTTAAGAAAATAAATGTTTTCAATTTTTTTTTTTAAAGGGCCCCTGTCCATCCAGGTTCATGTGCAGAAGCAAACGCATACATAGGTGCGATATTGCCATGAACGTTATAGTGAGAGCATCGATTCTAAACACAAGCGATCATAAACGCAGCTAAACGAGCATAAACGTGCCATGTAAAATTGGCAAAACTGATGTTTTTATCCGTCAGTTACTAGCTGTCAAGATTCAGCATTCAGAAGAGGTTTTCTAACGTCCTGTGTACATGAAGCCTATCTCTATACATGTAACCTGTAAAAACTGTTAAAGCGTCGCCTATGCAGGTTTTTAAGCATCGTAGCTTGTTGCCATTCCACAAGTGTGTGTATCTTTTTACTCTGTGTAACATCATCTTTTATATGATACCAGAAAATATGGTTATACATTGTGTTTTTTTGCATTAAAATTCAAATGTATTTCTTCACAAATAAATTGCGTTTGAAAAACCACTGCGCAAAAATACCGTATGACATAAAAAGATTGCAACAACCACCATTTTTTTCTCTAGGGCCTCTCTAGGGTTAATACAGTTAACCAGTGGGTCTTGAATACATTGGGGTATGAAGACATCAGTATGGAGTAGTACTGTGAAGACATAAGTAGTTGCCAAGAATAACGGAAGTTTAAAAAGCAACCTGATGATAGCATGTACCTATTATTGGTGGCACAGCCTCCAGCTGTTGTCGGCATAGCCTCTAGCTGTTGTCTGCATTGCTTACACCCGTGGTCTATCTCCCACAGTAACAGGAGCGGATTGCGCTGAAGAATTTTCCCATCCTGTACATAGGTACGGAAGGTCAAGAGTTAAGTAAGAGCACCTGTGGACCGTGCACAGAGCGCACGGCGAGGCACACTCTGCTACTTGGGAGTAATTGTGGAAAACGCTGAACAAGTGGATGTGGGCAGTGCTATCCACTCCTATTACTGTGGGAAATAGACCACTAGTGTAAGCAATGTCCTTCCTAAATGTGGTATATGGAGAAGGTGTACATTGTCACAAGAAAATGAGAGTTAACTGGAGAACAGTTGCGGTGTCAGTGCGCATGGTGTATGTTCATCTCAAGTGTAGCGGCCCGCCCTAAAGTGATTGTAAACCTTTGTTTAAAAAAAAAAAACATATACTTTATATCAGCTCTGTTGATTACACTGGAAGAGCTGCACCCTCTGTGTAATCTAGAGAACAGAGCTTTTAGTTGGACAGCTCAGAGTGCACATAAGTAGGGTTAGAACTTCTGATAATGTTTTAATGTATGTCTATGGCTTAAATGGGCATCCCAGGAACTGGAGGAAATGTCAGTCCAGGGAAGAAGATGTTGCGCTAGCAGACTTTACTTTGCTGGAAGGGAGGTGAGTAGTGAAGGGTTGAATTCCACTTTAAAGAAACATAGTGTTGTGCATTTATATATTTTCCAGTAGTATTCATCAATTAAAATACAACACAAATGTTCCAAAGTTAAATTGTATGTAAATCTATTCATTAAAATATCATAGAAGCGTTAACATGTAAACGTCATTCCAAAGCTAATTTTAAATATGTTTGAATTTGCAAATTTCATTGAATAATACATAGTGATTCAGCAATGATAGTCCTAATGCAGGCATTTGCTGTAATAGAGCCACAACACTCTATGCCTGTCTCTCAATTGTTTTCCTAATAGAGACTACAAGTGGTCATGCAGAAAGACATTGCACGTGTAGCAGTAGCTGAGATGCAACAAATGATGAAAAAAGGAGAACCTAATTTTTTTGTTATTTAAAAAAAGTTGTTTATGATACACAGTACTTTAGCAAACTAAATATCATTTAGTTTGGGCTTACATGTACTTTAAAGTGACCCTGTCACCACAGGGACCAAAGACACATACTATAAAAGAACAGCATTCCCTAGAGACTTCTCTGTAGGGTCTGCCTAAACCCGAACATTGCAGGAGTGAGAGTTGGGGAAATGCAACATAAAATATCTGCCTATGCGGATGACTTTCTCTTTTCCTTAACGGATCTGGCTATTTCTTTTCCAATTATTTTAAAGATACACACTCCACAAAACCCTTTACCTAGTGTATCGTCACAGCGCTACGGATAACCCAATGTTTTATACCTTAGCGGCCACTTACCATAGACTGTCAAATATATAAAGGTGCATACAAAAATAGTGTTAAAACTCCAAATAACTAATTAGTTGCACGTGGCGCTATTACCTGTGTACCTTTCAGTAGACGTGCCCTCACCTCCTCAGTGATCCTATCTCAGATCATAAATTGTGTGATCAATAACAAATTATACAAGTATTTATCACTCAGTGAATACCCAAATTTACATTTAGATTACATATACAGTGACAAATATAAATAAATGTGAATATAGTCCATCCACCAAACAATATTTGAAAATATCCAGATTACAGAAAGTCTTTCTATAAATGCGTGAAAAAAGTATCCAGTGTTCAGATTCCTTTTTACAAGTGACTCCTTCACCACACCATCCGTGATTTATGCTCCCCCCTTCGTGAAAACACTCACCGACTGCTAAGCCTTACACTCTCGTGTGAGGCTCAAGGGCTTTCAAAAAATCTCTCAAGATGAAATTCAGACCCCAGCACATCCGATTGGAACTTCTCCACTTACGCACTTCATTGTATATATATATACCTCAAGGAGAAATCACAGAGGGAGACCCCAATAGTGTAATACTGCAATCACTCTTTAATGTTTTAAAAAATCTCACTCCTTATGCACTCACATGAACTTAAAAAAGCAAAATCACTTCAAAAGAGTAAAAAGACTCGCTTCACAACTTCACTCCACAATACTATTCTGAATACGTAGGGGCATTGGTGGTCACGGCAGACTCATTAGATGCGGTACTGAATCGCTTAATCTCACCCCTCCTCGTGCGTCCCGCCTGGTCCCACACAGCAGGTCTGTTCGAAAAAGGGCGCCTTCAAGTCAAATGATTCAGTCCTCTTAGTCCTGTGCCTCCTTCCCAGCTCCGTGTATGTCAGCTCAATATTCACCAGATAGCCACGCCCCCGACATGTTTCGTCATATCAGACTTAATCATGGGATTGGCTATCTGGTCCAGCATCCCACCTTATATTTCCCTATCGTCCAATCAGCATCCTTGGCTTACCCTCTGTCACTCCCATATTAGTGGAGTGTATACTGACGTCCACAACACGCGCCGAAACCAGATTCCTGATTTGCGCATGCTCAAATCGCAGCATTCGATATCCCCATTTCGAAAACTGGTATATAATACCAGACATTCGATTTGAGAATTCGCTACGGTCTCCGGAACGTGTGTCGAGATTTATAATGTGCGTCGAAACATTCGATCTTAGATGTTGCATTCGATGCTATATAAGTTCCGCTACGGTCTCAATACTTTACATACGCTACGTGCTGATAGGTCTCGCGTGTGCCGAGATCGAGACTGAGTGTCCCCATCTCCACAATGGTCAAGTATTGGATTCCGTGTCCCCACATTCAATCATCGAGAAAATGTGGAACCCTTAGCGTACTACCTCTAGTGATGTCAATACCCATTAGTGGTGTCTCTCCATTTAAGCTAACGGTATCCTCCTGCATAGCGCATTATATTCAGTCAACTAATATTACATTTAGTAACCGTGCCTCCACACAGCATGCAATCCAGTGTATACGTAACTATAGACTGGTGCAATACTCTATCGCCGTGTCATCAATGCGCCAACGTTTACAATAATGGTTATCATATATCTTCAGCTAGCTAATAGGTACACGTATTCATTACTGTATTGAAGTATTATAAATGCAAATCTAATTAAATTCAAATGGAAATGCATATATCTCAAAAACAACACCTATATTGCAGGTAAACTGACATATAAACATAACTCCAAATAAAAATTCTTAAAAATCTAAAATCGCATAAAAAGAGATCCTATTGCTATTGCCCTAAAAAAGAGACAAAATTGGCACCCTCATAATATTCTCAGGGCTCCCCCATAAATAACTTCGCATCTGTCTACAGATGCGAACTCATGTAAAGACTTATTTTAGAGAACAGTAATTGGTAACCTCATGTGTATTTCCATATCGGAGTTGCAATCTTAAATGGTAAACATCATGTGCATTTCCATATCGGAATTGCAATCTTCCCTCTATAACACTTGGGAAATCACTAAACCCTAACGCCTAATGTAGGATATTTCTACTAAGGGGGCTGATTTCCCTTACTTGAACAGCACTGTTACTGTCCATAATTGCTTGACTAAAAGTCACTAATGTAGCAGTTAAGGTCCAGCTCTATGTTCATACCTCTTGGATAGAGGCTCCTCAACAAGAAGATCCACTTGGTCTCCCTCTGCGACAGATCTCTTACATGATTAGAGCCTCTCCACGAGGGATGAACATGATCTATTCCACAAAACTGTAGTAGATCGGGATTTTGTTGATGGTGTTCCTTAAAATGTAATGACACGCTATGATACTGGTAACCCTTTCGGATATTAGTCAAATGTTCTGAGATACGCACTCTCAATAATCTCTTTGTACGTCCTACATATAGTAAATTGCAGGGGCACCATAGCAGGTATACAATATGAGACATATTGCATGTCATGAATTCCTTGATTTCAAATGATTCACCATCACTGTTAGTTATTGAGGTGATTCCCCTGTTTATCTGGTGTACAGTTCTACAACATATGCACCTCCTACATGCATAGAAACCTTTCAGTTCACCCGAGATGGTTACTCGCTTAGGGGGGTCAAGAACCTTTTTTACAACCCTATCCCCAATATTGGGCGCCCGTCTATAGATAAATCCCGGGGTTTTGGATATCACACCCCCCAAATGTTTATCCCTACCCAGGATGTGCCAGTGTGTCCTGAAAATCTGCTCTACCTCTCTAAATTGATGATGGAAATTAGACAAGAATCTTAGTTGATGTTGTGCCCCCTCTCCTTCCTTTCTCCTCCCCTCCAGGCAGGTTTCCCTTGGAATATTCGCAACCGTCCCAATAGTTTCATCCAAGATGGTTTCTGAGTACCCTTTCTGTATGAACCTCTTCTTCAAGATTTGGGATTGGGCTACGAAATCTTCTTTAGTTGTACAGTTCCTACGAACCCTTAGAAATTGTCCCTTAGGGATATTTCTAATCCAGGATGGATGATGTCCGCTCTTAGTTGATAAATAGCTATTCCGGTCTGTGTTCTTAAAATACACTGTCGTACTCAATCTATCATCCTTTCTCTCTATCAGGAGATCAAGGAAGTTTACCGTGGTGGAACTAATATTGAACTCCAACTTAATATCATTCGAGTTGGAGTTCAATCTTTCCAAAAAATTTAAAGCCGAGGCCTCTGTTCCACCCCATATGAAAAACAGGTCATCTATGAATCTTCGATAAAAAATTAGTTGCGGACACTCAATACCAAACACATATCTATCCTCCCACTCAGCCATGAATAAGTTGGCGAGGCTGGGGGCATATTTGGCCCCCATTGCCACGCCAACCTTCTGGGCGAAGAAGGATCCATCAAACCAGAAGTAGCTGTGGGTCATGCAAAAATCTAGTGCCTGGCCCACAAACACCTTCCGGGCATGTGGAATATCCTCCCTCCTGCTCATGGCCCAGTTAAGTGCTAGCAGGGCATCTTGGTGTTGAATAATGGTATATAGGCTAGCTACGTCAGCCGTAACTAAATACACTTCCATGGCCGAGGGGATAGAGATCTCATTGAGGGATTTTAACAAATCTGTTGTATCCCTCAAATACGCTCTTGTGTTTTTCACACTGGGTTGGAGTGCTCTATCTAAATATTCTCCCAGTCTCGAAGTGACTGATCCTATCCCATTTACAATAGGGCGAGGGGGAGGAGCCGTCACATCCTTATGAATTTTGGGCAAGGTATAGATTACCGGTATCCTGCAGGAGCTAGGGACCAAATATTTCTTTTCTTTTAAGTTAAGTGCTCCCTTCCCATATCCCCACTCCACCAACATCTCTAATTGGTTCTTATATTCATCTGTAGGGTCTACATTTAGTTTTTTGTAGGTGGTGGTGTCCCCTAACAGCTCCTCCAACTGGTCATGATAGAATGATCTATCGAGGATCACCACCCCCCCTCCCTTATCTGCCGGGCGTATAATGATATCATTCTTTTCTTCTAGGGATGTAATCCCCTCCTTAATATATCTTGGATTCACACCCTTACTTACGGGGAGTTTTTCTAAATCATTTAACACCAAGTTTTTAAAAACCTCTACAAAATGATTAGCAGTCAACTGCGGGTTGAATAGTGACCGATCGGTCACTATTCAACCCGCAGTTGACTGCTAATCATTTTGTAGAGGTTTTTAAAAACTTGGTGTTAAATGATTTAGAAAAACTCCCCGTAAGTAAGGGTGTGAATCCAAGATATATTAAGGAGGGGATTACATCCCTAGAAGAAAAGAATGATATCATTATACGCCCGGCAGATAAGGGGTGGGGGGGTGGTGATCCTCGATAGATCATTCTATCATGACCAGTTGGAGGAGCTGTTAGGGGACACCACCACCTACAAAAAACTAAATGTAGACCCTACAGATGAATATAAGAACCAATTAGAGATGTTGGTGGAGTGGGGATATGGGAAGGGAGCACTTAACTTAAAAGAAAAGAAATATTTGGTCCCTAGCTCCTGCAGGATACCGGTAATCTATACCTTGCCCAAAATTCATAAGGATGTGACGGCTCCTCCCCCTCGCCCTATTGTAAATGGGATAGGATCAGTCACTTCGAGACTGGGAGAATATTTAGATAGAGCACTCCAACCCAGTGTGAAAAACACAAGAGCGTATTTGAGGGATACAACAGATTTGTTAAAATCCCTCAATGAGATCTCTATCCCCTCGGCCATGGAAGTGTATTTAGTTACGGCTGACGTAGCTAGCCTATATACCATTATTCAACACCAAGATGCCCTGCTAGCACTTAACTGGGCCATGAGCAGGAGGGAGGATATTCCACATGCCCGGAAGGTGTTTGTGGGCCAGGCACTAGATTTTTGCATGACCCACAGCTACTTCTGGTTTGATGGATCCTTCTTCGCCCAGAAGGTTGGCGTGGCAATGGGGGCCAAATATGCCCCCAGCCTCGCCAACTTATTCATGGCTGAGTGGGAGGATAGATATGTGTTTGGTATTGAGTGTCCGCAACTAATTTTTTATCGAAGATTCATAGATGACCTGTTTTTCATATGGGGTGGAACAGAGGCCTCGGCTTTAAATTTTTTGGAAAGATTGAACTCCAACTCGAATGATATTAAGTTGGAGTTCAATATTAGTTCCACCACGGTAAACTTCCTTGATCTCCTGATAGAGAGAAAGGATGATAGATTGAGTACGACAGTGTATTTTAAGAACACAGACCGGAATAGCTATTTATCAACTAAGAGCGGACATCATCCATCCTGGATTAGAAATATCCCTAAGGGACAATTTCTAAGGGTTCGTAGGAACTGTACAACTAAAGAAGATTTCGTAGCCCAATCCCAAATCTTGAAGAAGAGGTTCATACAGAAAGGGTACTCAGAAACCATCTTGGATGAAACTATTGGGACGGTTGCGAATATTCCAAGGGAAACCTGCCTGGAGGGGAGGAGAAAGGAAGGAGAGGGGGCACAACATCAACTAAGATTCTTGTCTAATTTCCATCATCAATTTAGAGAGGTAGAGCAGATTTTCAGGACACACTGGCACATCCTGGGTAGGGATAAACATTTGGGGGGTGTGATATCCAAAACCCCGGGATTTATCTATAGACGGGCGCCCAATATTGGGGATAGGGTTGTAAAAAAGGTTCTTGACCCCCCTAAGCGAGTAACCATCTCGGGTGAACTGAAAGGTTTCTATGCATGTAGGAGGTGCATATGTTGTAGAACTGTACACCAGATAAACAGGGGAATCACCTCAATAACTAACAGTGATGGTGAATCATTTGAAATCAAGGAATTCATGACATGCAATATGTCTCATATTGTATACCTGCTATGGTGCCCCTGCAATTTACTATATGTAGGACGTACAAAGAGATTATTGAGAGTGCGTATCTCAGAACATTTGACTAATATCCGAAAGGGTTACCAGTATCATAGCGTGTCATTACATTTTAAGGAACACCATCAACAAAATCCCGATCTACTACAGTTTTGTGGAATAGATCATGTTCATCCCTCGTGGAGAGGCTCTAATCATGTAAGAGATCTGTCGCAGAGGGAGACCAAGTGGATCTTCTTGTTGAGGAGCCTCTATCCAAGAGGTATGAACATAGAGCTGGACCTTAACTGCTACATTAGTGACTTTTAGTCAAGCAATTATGGACAGTAACAGTGCTGTTCAAGTAAGGGAAATCAGCCCCCTTAGTAGAAATATCCTACATTAGGCGTTAGGGTTTAGTGATTTCCCAAGTGTTATAGAGGGAAGATTGCAATTCCGATATGGAAATGCACATGATGTTTACCATTTAAGATTGCAACTCCGATATGGAAATACACATGAGGTTACCAATTACTGTTCTCTAAAATAAGTCTTTACATGAGTTCGCATCTGTAGACAGATGCGAAGTTATTTATGGGGGAGCCCTGAGAATATTATGAGGGTGCCAATTTTGTCTCTTTTTTAGGGCAATAGCAATAGGATCTCTTTTTATGCGATTTTAGATTTTTAAGAATTTTTATTTGGAGTTATGTTTATATGTCAGTTTACCTGCAATATAGGTGTTGTTTTTGAGATATATGCATTTCCATTTGAATTTAATTAGATTTGCATTTATAATACTTCAATACAGTAATGAATACGTGTACCTATTAGCTAGCTGAAGATATATGATAACCATTATTGTAAACGTTGGCGCATTGATGACACGGCGATAGAGTATTGCACCAGTCTATAGTTACGTATACACTGGATTGCATGCTGTGTGGAGGCACGGTTACTAAATGTAATATTAGTTGACTGAATATAATGCGCTATGCAGGAGGATACCGTTAGCTTAAATGGAGAGACACCACTGATGGGTATTGACATCACTAGAGGTAGTACGCTAAGGGTTCCACATTTTCTCGATGATTGAATGTGGGGACACGGAATCCAATACTTGACCATTGTGGAGATGGGGACACTCAGTCTCGATCTCGGCACACGCGAGACCTATCAGCACGTAGCGTATGTAAAGTATTGAGACCGTAGCGGAACTTATATAGCATCGAATGCAACATCTAAGATCGAATGTTTCGACGCACATTATAAATCTCGACACACGTTCCGGAGACCGTAGCGAATTCTCAAATCGAATGTCTGGTATTATATACCAGTTTTCGAAATGGGGATATCGAATGCTGCGATTTGAGCATGCGCAAATCAGGAATCTGGTTTCGGCGCGTGTTGTGGACGTCAGTATACACTCCACTAATATGGGAGTGACAGAGGGTAAGCCAAGGATGCTGATTGGACGATAGGGAAATATAAGCTGGGATGCTGGACCAGATAGCCAATCCCATGATTAAGTCTGATATGACGAAACATGTCGGGGGCGTGGCTATCTGGTGAATATTGAGCTGACATACACGGAGCTGGGAAGGAGGCACAGGACTAAGAGGACTGAATCATTTGACTTGAAGGCGCCCTTTTTCGAACAGACCTGCTGTGTGGGACCAGGCGGGACGCACGAGGAGGGGTGAGATTAAGCGATTCAGTACCGCATCTAATGAGTCCGCCGTGACCACCAATGCCCCTACGTATTCAGAATAGTATTGTGGAGTGAAGTTGTGAAGCGAGTCTTTTTACTCTTTTGAAGTGATTTTGCTTTTTTAAGTTCATGTGAGTGCATAAGGAGTGAGATTTTTTAAAACATTAAAGAGTGATTGCAGTATTACACTATTGGGGTCTCCCTCTGTGATTTCTCCTTGAGGTATATATATATACAATGAAGTGCGTAAGTGGAGAAGTTCCAATCGGATGTGCTGGGGTCTGAATTTCATCTTGAGAGATTTTTTGAAAGCCCTTGAGCCTCACACGAGAGTGTAAGGCTTAGCAGTCGGTGAGTGTTTTCACGAAGGGGGGAGCATAAATCACGGATGGTGTGGTGAAGGAGTCACTTGTAAAAAGGAATCTGAACACTGGATACTTTTTTCACGCATTTATAGAAAGACTTTCTGTAATCTGGATATTTTCAAATATTGTTTGGTGGATGGACTATATTCACATTTATTTATATTTGTCACTGTATATGTAATCTAAATGTAAATTTGGGTATTCACTGAGTGATAAATACTTGTATAATTTGTTATTGATCACACAATTTATGATCTGAGATAGGATCACTGAGGAGGTGAGGGCACGTCTACTGAAAGGTACACAGGTAATAGCGCCACGTGCAACTAATTAGTTATTTGGAGTTTTAACACTATTTTTGTATGCACCTTTATATATTTCTTTTCCAAATCTCCTCTGTGAATTTGAGACTTATGGCAAGCTGTCGAACCTAAAAATCTATTTCAGTCAATCAGAGGCTATGGGATCAGACTTCCATCTGCCCTTCTTCAGAGACTGAGATCGAGTTTTATATTCAAATGGACGGATTTGACTTTGAAATACCTGGGAACATATATCCCTACTAAATTATCTTGTACCTTTGAACTTAACTGCCCCCCTCTTTTGACCAAAACCCGTACTCTTCTGGAAACGTGACACCGAGGTTTACACTCATGGTTCGGTAGATACAACCTTCTCAAAATGTGCATCCTGCCTTAATATATTTATCTCTTTCAGACCTTACCAATAAGGATACCATCTGATTGCTTTAAGCAGGTGCACTCCTTGTTCATCAAATTTATCTGGGCACATAGACGACTTCCTTTTCCCCCAGAGCCAACTTCCTTACCTAAACAACTTGGGGGGAATAGCACTTCCAGATGTTCTGAAATACTATCAGGCAGTACACCTAGGTAGACCTATAGACTGGCGCCGTCATTACGCCATTAAGCTCTGGGAGAAAATAGAACAGGCCCAAATGGATATAGTATTGAAGGGGGCTGCCTGGTGTTAGGACAATCTACTGTCCAACATAAAGTCGCATCCCCTAATAGGACTTGCATCCACCTTAAATGGAAAAATATGCAGCCTCCGACTATCAGTTGCTGTCTACACAAAGTAGAAGAAATAAATAAGGATGGAGGATATAATATTTTCAGTGCAGCACAAACACGAAAAATACTCCAAGCTTTGGAGGCTATGGAATATGTTTGTCCTTTCTGATGAAGGAATAGCTATGTTTGGTTCATGAATATCATAAAATAGGCTAACTACCCTGCTTCTAATCTCTTCTGATCTCCTCTTTTTTTCTCCCCTTTAAGCTTTTATTACTATGTAAACGCACAAGGATGTAGGTAGCTTCTTATTCCAAGTTCAGTGGTTACATTTCTAGAATTTAGAAGGAAGTGATATTCTCTACCGGAACTGCATTCTGCTGGTGTTATGTATATTTTGAGTTGACTTCATTGTTTAAAGATGTCACATGAAATTTATTTGAATGTATTGTAGATCATACATTATTGATGTAATGCCTGGAACTGCATCCTGTGGTTTAAAAAATAAATAAAAAAAAAGAAGAGTATCTGTTCTTACATTTCTGGTGATCTGTTTCTTTACTCTCCACCATTGAGGAGAAGGTATCGGTCACACCCAGCAGTACCAAATACAAGCACTGGCCAAGGAGAAGAAAAACAGCTGAATGTAAAAAAATGGGCTGTTGGAAAATAACTTTAATTCTGGATTTCTGAATGATATATTCCTGCTAGATCAGATGTTTACATGCAAATACCCTGGTAAATCAGAAGGTGTAAATCACGGGTTCCTATGACTTGGGCATCACTATAAACCCTTTAATACCAGGCAATAATGCACTGTGCTAGCCAATTTCTTAATAATGAATGTCTTACAGTACCATGTTCATAAAACTAAATTGTGCCTCACACCATGTAAGAAGACTCCTGCAGTAACCAAAAAATGTCCAACTGTGCCCAACACTTAAACAGTGTTAAAACTTGATAACCAGCAAAAATAGAAAAGCTACACATGTATTATTTTATATGATCTTTAGATAAAATGCCTGAGCACACCGAGAAAGATAATCCAACATAAAGGTACATAGCGGTTGCTGTAGAACACATTAGTAATAGAATTTGCCTGCCTGTACGATCAGTTCTCCATGGTGAAAATAAAAATAAAATTAGATTACACTGGCCCTCTCTGACCAGCTCAAGCTGGTTCCTATAAGAGACACAATTTTATTAAAAATGGGATATCCAGGGTAATTTAGCACTACTTGCAGAACTACTTAGGGAGGTTACTCAGTGTAACAGGAGAAAATAAGTAGTTAAAGAAAGGCTGCGATGTAAAAAGTTTTAGGAAAAATCTATTTTTGAAAAAGTGAAAGAAGAACCCAGCCAAGTAATATAAGGATCTAAGATGGACTTATTATAGACTTGGACAAACTACAATGCATTCTGTGAAAAATACCTTAGCGATTATAATATTTCATGTTTTAAAGTTGAACTCCTGGCACCAAATCTTTCATTAAATATATTTTTTCAAGAGCCACAAAGAATATAAATCCACTTTGTGTGCACTAAAAGCCCTTGTAAATCCAGATATGAACATGAAAAGCAGTGGCATCATCCCTGTTCTTTACATGGGCAGACAGCAGAGCTTTTTAATGGACTCAACAAGCTCCACCCATTACAGACTGCCTGCAGAAAACGACAGGTTGGGGGCGGATACAAGACCAGTCACCCTGACAAGGAGAGAAAGCAGCAGTGTTTGGTCTTGATAACATGAAGCTCATGCATAAAGGAAAAGTTTCATGCTGGATGCACAGATCAGGATGAAATATACAGAGCACACCAAGCTTTGAGTAACAATACACATGCCTATTTGCTTATCCCAGGGTTCAGCTTTAACTTGGACCATGAGCAGAAATTTACATTTTGACTTTGATCTGCAACTGAAAAACAGAGTAGCCATAAAAACAGAAAAGAAAAAAACATAAAACGGTGAGCTTCTTCTGGTCTTCTCTGTGTAAGCCCTTGTACACACGGTCGGACATTCTGACAACCAAATCCGTTGGATTTTGTTCCGACGGATTTTGTCCGACGGATTTTGTCCGAAACTGTTGCATACACGCGGTCGGACAAAGTTGTCGAAAAATCCGATTGTACATAACGTGATGACATTATTTCGTTACGACGGGACTACATTCAGGCTAGTAGCCAATAGCTTTGGTCTAGGAATTTGATCTGACCACGCGTGGCACTTTGTCCGTCGGAGTAGGCTACACATGATCGGAGTATGTCCGATCGGAGCATTTTGTCGGAAAATTTTACGGACAAGTTGGATACTCCGACGGAAACAGTCCAATGGAGACCACACACAGTCGGATTATCCGACAAAACGGTCCGATAGGACACATTCAGTTGGAATCTCCGACCGTGTGTACAAGGACAAAGATGAAATAGCATGGACAAAAGTTTGTGAAGGAACTAAACTGCATATTTGTGCTTTCCCATTACAAATAAAAAAGGATGTATAAGTTTTAGCTTGTTATATTTAGTGATTTCAAGAACTGGCTGAAAATAATATCCTACTTTTTAAGTAGATCTGAGTATTTCCTGAAAACTGACTGCAAAACAGCGTTCAGTTTGGCGGCGAAAGAGTTCATGCAGAAAAAGTGAAATTCGCTGGTGAGAAATGAAGGAATTGGCAACTCCCCAGTGTACCGTGTATAATTAAAACAGCCTCGGTTCAGCTGCAGGAAGACACTCTGGTCCCATCCACAGAGACCCCACTCTGCCAATCTGATGGTGATTTAACCTCTCTGTTAATCAAACGTTCATCCAGTCTTCTCACGCAGAATTTCCTGATCAAATCTCTGAATTCTCCATCCTACAGCCAACAGCCTGCACACACAGCGGGGTCACCCAAAGTGTACGTCCCACAAAGAAACCTAATCCGCCATGTCAACTCTTCATAGATAGACAGACGGCCTCTCCTGACATACCACCACTTACAGTAAGTGTATCATAGAGAACATCATGATCAATACTCTAGAGTGCAAATAAAATATTAACTCATTCCACAATAAAAGCCCTTTATGTGACTAAAGTAGTGTACATTTCCCTGGATTTAATGAACACATAGATAGTCTAGTTACAAGTTTTATTGTATGGGTAACAATAATAATGATTACTTTCACATATCATGAGCTGCGTGGGTTTTTGTTCTCCTTCCTTTTAGTGATAGTGTTTTATTTTATAATGTTACAACAGGGGATAGGCAGTTATGATTATTATTATTTTTTTTATGCAATATCATCATATAAACGTTTAGTGTCTCTAAATTAAAAACCCAAAATGTAATATATTGCAGATTACTAGTGTTTGATGTGGTGGCTGCATAAGCTTCTTTTAAGCTTATTTTGCTTTATTTTCATCTGGTAATCCTGCTAATAAAACACTTCCTGTCCCTGGGTGGCCACATCTACTACCCCACTCTATCTATGGAGGGAGCCACGCTTGTCCCCTAAGCATCTCTCCTGATATGGATTCCAAACATGCTCATATCTCTTCATCTTCATTACCTGGGGTAGCATAGCAATTAGTAGTTTATATAAGATAGTTAGGAAGGAAAATATTCTTTGATGTGTCTCACAGCAAGTGACAAGGACACTGCATTTCTGGCAAGATCAATGCATATTTTCTGAAAATGTGCTTAGCTTCTAAAAGAAAAGAAAAAAAATGCAGCCAGCATGTCTAAGGATGGTAAGGTGCAACATATTGCATTTTTTTCTTGGGTTTAGTTATCCTTTGAAGTAGATGTAAATTTGATTACATTTGTTTGCTAAAACACTGTGTATCTGAAACAATTGCCGTGTTTTTTTTTTTTTTTTTTATTATTATTTATTGTGTTCATCATTTGTTGCATCTCAGTGCTGCTGATCTTGTGCAGTCTCTTTGAAGAAACTTATTGTCCGCATGCAAGTGCTCCAGTGGCAGTTGCATGTCATTTCCCAGGGTGGGGATTCTAAAGGTGAAAACAGTGGAACATGCCTGTGAAATGTGCAGCAGCGTGTCCATTTACAATCTCCATTGGAAGTGCATGTGACAGAATAACCTTGTAGGAGAGATATTGAGACATGGGGAAAAAGCACTGCCATCCTATAGCAGGAACACCTGAACAAGAACCCTTATGGTATGACCACCAGGCATTATTAAAATGAACGCTGTTTTATTCAAAGATCCTAAAAAAGAAAACTTTTTTAAAATTGAGTAACATGTTAAAAATAATTACATCTTCTTTAAAGGGTTGATTCAGCTAAAATATTTTTTTCACTTTTTGGTAGATGCTGGATAAATCTGACAATTGTTTTTTATCTTTCAGGGTAAGATACCTTTGCTTGAGATATGAGGGGGTTTCTCTCTCCCTGCTGAATATTGTGTTTTTGTTTTTTATCTTGGAAAGTGCAACAGGAGAAGCTGGAACACATAGTGATTGGGAACACCCAAAAGTACAAAATTGGGAACTAAATTGGTTTCTTCTGGAATATCCAAGACCTTTAAGAAGCCAGAGGTTGACTAAGTTCAAATTTGGGTGGGCTGACCCTTTAAATCCACAATATCTTTATTCCTATTTTCATTCCAGAAATGTGAATCAGGCACATATGAGACAGGTTCAATTGCTAAGAGAATTGCTACTTGTTAGTTTCCTGCATACTGCTATTCAAGAAAAGATTAAACAAGGTGTGGTTAACAAAAAAATTATTTTTTATTCAAATTGATACTGGTTAGTGCAATGAATGTGAAAAGAGTGCAAGCCACATTTTTCACATTTGCCTAGAGTATACTGAAATCTCATTGAAAATAGTCATTAACACTTTGCATTGCCTTTGGATTTGCGCACTGCATGCCAAGATTTTGCATTCCTCTCAAAGGCAGAATAAAACAAAGAACCACGGACTCCTGGAGATAAATGATAACAAATTTAATAGGGCTGTGGAAATTAAAGATTAATTCCTCAATTAATCAATACATTTTTTTGATTGATCAAAATTCTTTTGATCGGTACTCACCTCTCCGCCGGCTTCCGGGTCTTCAGGGAGTTCCGTTGGAGATCCGGTGACATTCACTATATAATGGAGGCAATATGGCGTGTCACCCATACCCCAGACGACGTGAATTTTTCACGAAACGCGTTGGGTGGCGTGACACGCTGACTTGCCTCATGTGAACTGGTACCAGAAGGGATATCGATTGGTGTTCGCGATCGGCCGACGCTTGCCCAGTTTGATGATATGCCCGATGTTCTTTCATGTTTGTAAGTGCATCTCTTGTTTTATATTTTTGTTTTAATAAATGATTTTACACTATTTGGAGCATCTTTTCCTCCCTATGGTGAACCTTCCTTGATCCTACAATGCTACACATCTGAGTCCCGCTTCAAACAGCGTTTTCCCCTGCTGGATGGTTTATGACTGGCGTATCTCCTAACCTGCCCTACGTAAAAGTGTTCCATTTGGAGGGCTCAAGTTTGATCCATCTTCAGACCCATTTTGTGATTAAGCGCTCCCTACCGGGACGTCTGGTAAGGGGCTATTATTACTTGTCTGGTGGAGGTGCACCTGGTTTTACTTCACGTTGATTGAAAAGTTTTACGATTGAATAGATTCCTTCTACACAGGGTGTTTCTCCAGTTGGACTTTTAATGGACTTTATGTTATCACATACATTTTCAGTACTGTTTGATTCTACTTTATATGTTTCTTGTTTTTGAATCGCTGACTTAGAATTGTACATTTTTTCCTTTTGGTTCATAACCTATGAGGGGCAATATATATGTTTACTGTATTTAGTTATAAGTAATGACTTATGGTTTATTTAGTCATTAGTTTGGTGTATTAGAATAATAGATCACAAGATACACTTCTTTAAGGTAGAGTGGTTTACATC
Source organism: Lithobates pipiens (assembly GCF_037356315.1). Lineage (NCBI taxonomy): Eukaryota > Metazoa > Chordata > Amphibia > Anura > Ranidae > Lithobates > Lithobates pipiens. Next base: position 471,973,771 of record NW_027507758.1, on the reverse strand, counting down.
CTAATAGAAGTATTAGGGATTGCGCAGTTCTCTTCTTTTTCTTTGTTTTTATATGTATATTTCACTTTGGGTATATATTAGAATTGCTGCATCACACATTTTCGTTAAGTATACACTGTAGCGCAGATTTCCTCTTCCTTTTTTCTCTGTTCTTTTCCAAATAATAATCTCGCGGCTTCAGTAGATAGGTTCAGTCCTACACTATGGACATCTTTGAGTTTAGAAATAAGAGGGTGATAGACACGGCTGGGGTATTTGATTCTACACCCATATCTGCGGGTTCAGATATGAAAGGTGTATTCACCAGACTAAAAAATCTCACCACCTCCGAATTACATGCCCAGTGGGACATTGCTTTCTTTGAGACATATCTCAGAGAGGGCATGGTCCCCAGGAGTCTCAGGTGGGAGCTGAGCCCACACAGGGATGAGTCCGACATGGAAGGGTGGCAAAAGTTTTTTAATGATTCAGGGCTCTGTCTTTTACGGTTTCTAGCTCAAAAAAAGAGCGAGAAATTAGCCCGCCTTGATGAAGAAATCAAACTAATCAAGGAATCACTAGTTCCTCTGAGCACTACTGAAGAGTATAAGGAGTGTTCTAAGAACCTCCTTAAAACTCTTGAGAAAGAGGAGAAAGAGCAAAAGCTCAAGAAGAAAAAGAAGTTCATCAGGGACAAGGAGGATTACCAGTCTGGGATCATCTTTCTATGGCAGAAGAAATTAGCCATGGAAAGAGAACAGATGGATACTCTTCCTCCCAATGCTCCTAATAATACTCAGAGGGGTCCTCCTGAGGCAGTCCCAAGGGACAACATAGTGCATTATCCCACAGAATGGGTACAGGGAGTCAGAGTCACACCGAGCAATCAGGCCCATTCGGGCACAGGTCCATGGCAGCTACGAGGTAATACCTCTTTGTCTCTGGCATCTCCAAGACCCCCGTGGGCTTCCCCGGGGAGGGGACCCATAAATGGGAGATACAATAACAAAAACAAGAAAAAGTACAATAAGGGCCCATATCAGGGAGGTCATCAGAGACCTACCCTAACTCAAGGACCTGGCAGTTATCCAGTATGGGACTCCATTCAAGGGTTTGACCAAGAGAGGTCGGTATACTCCAATAGGAGAAATCAACCTTGGGAAGTTCCAACTCAAAACCGTTTCTTCCCGTTGGCAGACTTTGAAGCCCCATACATGGGGAGCCAGAGAGAGGATAATCCCCAGCAAGCACCATACCCGATTGGATCACGGAGGGTAGATCAAAGTGCAGTGTTTAGGCCCTCCCAACCCAGTCATGACTCCATCAATAATCGTGGGTGGGATTTTCCCAGGGACCACAGAGGCCTAAAAAGGCCTATAGAACCAAGAGGGGAGTCAGAGGGGGGAGGCGGATACAAGCAGCTAAAACGAAAAAGGCATTAGGGGAGGGTATTTTTAATCTCAGCACCCAGGCACTTTCTGACCCCGAAAAACGGCTTTTGGATAAGGGTCTGAAATTTGCTCCACCAAGATGTCTGAGCAAATTTCAGACCTACATGGACATACACAAGTTTGTACGCAGATTAAACATCAAGCGGTACATGTTGGGTAACCCCATTCAGGAGATTAATAGGTCGAGTCCGGTCTTTCAACATTCCGGCCTTGCCAATGCATCCCTTTTCAATCCCCCAGGGACACTGGCTCCTAGTATCAAAGTCTTTAGGGATCTAGTACTTAAGGATTTGGATGGGATGAAAGTAAAGAAATGCAAACTTCGGGGTGATCTGCAGAAGGGTTTGGATTCCCTCTGCAACAATAAGTCCCTTGTCATCAGACCTGCAGATAAAGGGGGCGGCATTGCCATCCTGGACAGGTGCGACTATCTCAAAGAGTTGCATCGCATTACTGATGACAGGGAGACTTATTCCCTGCTTAGCAGGGATCCAGTGATTAAATACAAAAAGGAATTAACAGGGATTGTAGATGAGGGCTTCCGTAGAGGGATCCTTACGGACAAGGAAAAATCTTTCCTTATACCTATGGCCCCTAGAACCCCAGTTATCTATTATCTCCCGAAGCTACATAAGAGTACTACCTGCCCCCCTGGTCGCCCTATTGTTAGCGGTGTAGACTCGGTGACGTCCAGGGTGGGCAGGTATATAGACTTTTTTCTTCAGCCACTTGTGAAGAAAATCCCATCATACGTGAGGGATACCAAGCAAATCCTTAATATGTTAAACTCCTACAAACCAACCCCAGGCTTATGGCTCGTGACAGCCGACGTCACATCACTTTACACCATTATTCCCCATGAATTGGGTTTTGAAGCCGCCAGGGTTTATTTGGAGCGAGACTCTGGTTTAACACAGTTCCAGATTGATTTCATTTTGGCCCTTTTAGATTTTGCAGCCAAGCACAATTATTTCTGGTTCGACAACCAGTTTTATCGTCAAGACAAAGGGGTTGCCATGGGGGCCAAATATGCCCCCAGTTTGGCTAACTTATTTATGGCCAAATTGGAGGAGGATGTCATCGATTCTCCCAGACGACCGGAGATAGTGCTGTGGGCACGATATATTGATGACGTCCTCCTCCTGTGGGATGGTGACGAACATGAACTCCATGCCTTTATGGAAGGGCTAAATAACAACTCGAGAGGCATCAAATTTAGCTATGAAGCCAGCCAGGAAGGTGTGAACTTTCTAGATTTAAACATCAAGGTTAATAGTGAGAGTTTTGTTACCTCCACCTTCTTCAAATCCACAGATAGGAATTCCTATATTCCTATGGGCAGCTGTCACTTGGACTCCTGGTTAAGGTCGGTCCCTTCGGGACAGTACCTACGCATAAGGAGAAACTGTTCTGACACCAACGAGTTTGATGAGCAAGCCAAGTTACTATCTCAGCGGTTTTCGGAGAAAGGCTACGCGGCAGACCTGTTGACCGAGGCTTATACAAAAGCACGGGAGAGAGACAGATCTACCATGCTGGCAGATAGGGAGAGTGAGGCCGATGCCAATCAGTCTTTATTACCCTTCGTTACTACCTTCTCGATGCAACATCAGAAGGTTAAACAGCTGATCCGTAGACACTGGCATATTTTGACCAATGACCAAACTCTTGGAACTATCCTACCGGAAGTCCCTAGAGTAATTTTTAAAGGAGTCTCTTCACTAGGCAATATGATTGCTCCTAGTGTACAGAACCCCCCTGTGAAGGACAGATGCTTCTTTCAGAACCTCAAAGGGTTCTATAGGTGTAGGAATTGTCAGGTGTGCTCCTACAATAAGAACAAAAATTCTAAAATCCTTGAATTCGTCTCCACCAGCACCCAGAGAAGGTATATAGTGGAGCCGTTCATTACATGCTCGTCAGAAGCAGTGGTTTATCTCATCCAATGTCCTTGTGGGCTTCAGTACGTGGGGAGAACTAAGAGAGCCCTCAAGGTCAGATTGAATGAGCATATCGCCAACATTAAACGGGGTTTTGACAAACATCCCCTTTCTAGACATTATGACGAGAAACATGGAAGGGATCAGTCTAACACCTTGTACATGGGGATTGATAAGTACAAACCCCACTGGAGGGGGGGAGCTCTGGTCAGAGAGATCTCACGGCTGGAGATGTCGTGAATCCATAGACTAAAAACTTACACCCCTTACGGTATGAACACAGATACAGACGTTAATGCGTTTATTAATAATGCTTAACGTGTTGTTCCTGCCAGTGTTCTAGGCACAGACGTAAAGCATTTATGACTTTTTCCATCAGACATTGTGGGATCTGGATATTTGTGGATTTTTCTACCTCAATGTAGCGTTTGATGGTTTTTCTTGTAAGCTCCCATTCTTTCCATTTTGAGAGAGAAATATCTTTTTTCTCATCTTTTTTCTCATAATGTATTGAGTTCTACATAATACAGTTGTGTATGCCCCTTTCACTTTTTGCTGTGGGTGAACTTTGTAGCTTAGTTAATACCGCTATCTTAATATTATGAAGTGTTTAACCACATATTGAGTTAGCCATGTATTACAAAGTGCCTTGTATGTTTTATCCATTTTTGATTATTAAGTGTTAGTTAATAATTTTTAATTTTGTGGTTGGACTAGTCCCCTCCTCCCTTTTTAATTTAATTTTATTTGAGGTATATATATATATAATTCTTTATTCTTCCTCCTTCGTGATATGGAGGAAGATTTATTTGCTATGGAGGTCTGGAGCCACGACTACACTGTATTGAAAGCGAGACATGGCACCAGATGAAACGCACACACTTCCCTGCAGGGGGTGATGTGCGCCGCCCATCCGCCCGCTACATACGGTGTGTTGTCATCCGCTCGTTACGTACATTGTATTGAAAGCGAGACTTGGCATCAGATGGAGCCCACATACTTCCTTGTAGTGGGTGATGTGCGCCGTCCATCCGCTCGCTACGTACGACGTGTTGTCATCCGCTCGTGACGTACGATGTGGCGTCATCCGCTCGTTACGTACGGCGTGTTGTCACGCCGTTGTAAGGAGCGTCGTTTTACAGTCGTAAACAGGGAGGGGCGGGTGATTGCATGGATCATTTCCGCCGCCTTGGCTCTCTGACCTTGCACTCTATTGGATATGAGAGTGAGGCCTGGTTCTTTGATCCCGGAAGTGAAATAGGCTCGCACTCTATTGGATATGAGAGTGAGGCCTGGTCCTTTGATCCCGGAAGTGAAACAGGCTCTCACTCTATTGGATATGAGAGTGAGGCCTGGTCCTTTGATCCCGGAAGTGAAACAGGCTCTCACTCTATTGGATATGAGAGTGAGGCCTGGTCCTTTGATCCCGGAAGTGAAACAGGCTCTCACACAACGGAGGAGGTGGCTTGTTCCAACATTCACTATATAATGGAGGCAATATGGCGTGTCACCCATACCCCAGACGACGTGAATTTTTCACGAAACGCGTTGGGTGGCGTGACACGCTGACTTGCCTCATGTGAACTGGTACCAGAAGGGATATCGATTGGTGTTCGCGATCGGCCGACGCTTGCCCAGTTTGATGATATGCCCGATGTTCTTTCATGTTTGTAAGTGCATCTCTTGTTTTATATTTTTGTTTTAATAAATGATTTTACACTATTTGGAGCATCTTTTCCTCCCTATGGTGAACCTTCCTTGATCCTACAATGCTACACATCTGAGTCCCGCTTCAAACAGCGTTTTCCCCTGCTGGATGGTTTATGACTGGCGTATCTCCTAACCTGCCCTACGTAAAAGTGTTCCATTTGGAGGGCTCAAGTTTGATCCATCTTCAGACCCATTTTGTGATTAAGCGCTCCCTACCAGGACGTCTGGTAAGGGGCTATTATTACTTGTCTGGTGGAGGTGCACCTGGTTTTACTTCACGTTGATTGAAAAGTTTTACGATTGAATAGATTCCTTCTACACAGGGTGTTTCTCCAGTTGGACTTTTAATGGACTTTATGTTATCACATACATTTTCAGTACTGTTTGATTCTACTTTATATGTTTCTTGTTTTTGAATCGCTGACTTAGAATTGTACATTTTTTCCTTTTGGTTCATAACCTATGAGGGGCAATATATATGTTTACTGTATTTAGTTATAAGTAATGCCTTATGGTTTATTTAGTCATTAGTTTGGTGTGTTAGAATAATAGATCACAAGATACACTTCTTTAAGGTAGAGTGGTTTACATCCTAATAGAAGTATTAGGGATTGCGCAGTTCTCTTCTTTTTCTTCATCCTATAGCAGGAACACCTGAACAAGAACCCTTATGGTATGACCACCAGGCATTATTAAAATGAACGCTGTTTTATTCAAAGATCCTAAAAAAGAAAACTTTTTTAAAATTGAGTAACATGTTAAAAATAATTACATCTTCTTTAAAGGGTTGATTCAGCTAAAATATTTTTTTCACTTTTTGGTAGATGCTGGATAAATCTGACAATTGTTTTTTATCTTTCAGGGTAAGATACCTTTGCTTGAGATATGAGGGGGTTTCTCTCTCCCTGCTGAATATTGTGTTTTTGTTTTTTATCTTGGAAAGTGCAACAGGAGAAGCTGGAACACATAGTGATTGGGAACACCCAAAAGTACAAAATTGGGAACTAAATTGGTTTCTTCTGGAATATCCAAGACCTTTAAGAAGCCAGAGGTTGACTAAGTTCAAATTTGGGTGGGCTGACCCTTTAAATCCACAATATCTTTATTCCTATTTTCATTCCAGAAATGTGAATCAGGCACATATGAGACAGGTTCAATTGCTAAGAGAATTGCTACTTGTTAGTTTCCTGCATACTGCTATTCAAGAAAAGATTAAACAAGGTGTGGTTAACAAAAAAATTATTTTTTATTCAAATTGATACTGGTTAGTGCAATGAATGTGAAAAGAGTGCAAGCCACATTTTTCACATTTGCCTAGAGTATACTGAAATCTCATTGAAGATAGTCATTAACACTTTGCATTGCCTTTGGATTTGCGCACTGGATGCCAAGATTTTGCATTCCTCTCAAAGGCAGAATAAAACAAAGAACCACGGACTCCTGGAGATAAATGATAACAAATTTAATAGGGCTGTGGAAATTAAAGATTAATTCCTCAATTAATCAATACATTTTTTTGATTGATCAAAATTCTTTTGATCGGTACTCACCTCTCCGCCGGCTTCCGGGTCTTCAGGGAGTTCCGTTGGAGATCCGGTGACATCACGGACATCGACGTCACTGGACTCCTCCCCCATCCCAAAGTGCCTCCGTCTGCTAACGAAGGGAAGGAGGAGGAGTCCGGTGACGTTGAAGTTCTGATTGAACATAACGCGTACGGGGAAGGAGCTACGCATGACGTCACACGCTGCTGCCCTACAGGCCTAACGCGATTGTCGGCTTTACATGCTGTGTTTTTATCTTTATGTGAGTAGTTTGTGTTTGAACACAAAAATGAAATCTTATACTTAAGCGGTAAGCACTTAGATCTTTTCTTTCTACACATGACCTGGCGTCCTTGCTGAGATCTAAGGAGACGTGAGAGAAGTTTATGGTCCGTGTTAACCCTTTTGATAACCGCTTGCATGACCACCTGTTTGCACAGGGGTCCATGCCATAAGGTGAGAGTAATTAGTTAGACCAGAGTTGGAGGGATTGTCACGCTACTGTGGAAAAAAAATTACTTACGTCAGTGCTACAATTTGAATTTAAAATGTATTTGTGTGAACTGTAAAGTTAAGTCATGGATTGTGGAAACTAACTAGTGTTGGGTGATTGTATACAGTGTATACCACATTTACCACTGACTAATGCAGAGTTGCAATGCAAGGAGATCAGCTAAAATTTGTTGGATCTGTATGTGCGTTATAATTCATCGAAATTAGTCGATTAATTGATTAAAAAATTGATTAATCAAACACAAAAATATTAATCAGTAACAGCCCTAAAATTGAATAAATCCCACTAGATTCCCAGTATAAAGGTCAATCCAACCAGCAGTCCTTGGAGTATGGGAGGAAACCCACACAAGCACAAGGAGTACATGCAAACTCCAAGCAGAAATTGTCATAGTTAGCCTCAATGTCTACAGCCCAGACAGTAAAAATCTAGAGACAGAATGGCCACACGTCTGCATTAACATCCTATACAATGTAACTATACTGTAGCAGCAACATCTCATTCAAGTCTATGGGATGCTAGTGCACAGCCGTGCACAGCCTGACACTAGATTTTTACTGGCTAGGCTGCAAACAGAATGGGGGACTGGGTTTCTGAAGTCTGTGTCCCTGTTGCTGAGGATCTTTTCCGCCTTTTGTCCCAATGATGATAGTCACTAGGGCAATTAGAGAGAGAAAATCACTTTGACAGGATGCTTTAAAAATAATTTTAATAGTGGAGGGGAGACTTAGGCTGGCCAAGCCGGTTCAGCAGGAACTGGACAAAGTTTGATACATCTATGATCATTTCCCTTCATAAAAAGTCAATCTATTTATCTACTTCTCATAAGCCAGGTTATTGCATGCAGCCAATCGGTGTATTCTGACATTATGACACAGCAGATAGGATTCCCGCATCCACATCAAATTAAAATAAAAAAAAGGGAATCAGTTAATTTTTTTCATTCAGCTCTCTAGCTAAATGAAAAAACGAAACCATGTATGGCCAGCTTTAGAACTGCTGTCCATTTTTATTGCTGTCTGGGTTCCAAGTGGAAAGTGTTTCTTCACATTCTGGTCGTCACAGAGACAACAAGTAAGGAATAATGTATTCAAGACACAGAACAATAAAGACATTTTATAGTAGAGTAAAGAAGGCCCACGACCTAAAATGGAATAGTATTGGAATGGTATCCCTGCCTGTGACCCCATTGGGAAGGATTGTTTAACTTAAAGTGTATGTAAACTTTAACCTCTATTTTTCAATTTATTTCTTGTCATGCCTCACTGTATACAGTTTTCCAAAATCCTGCCAGTAACAGAACTTTCTGTTGCAGGCTGAAAGTCTTAAGGCATTGTATTTCAATTAACATCAATGCTGTCAACCTTCCATGTGGGCTGATTCAGATGGCTATTGGGCTGCTTATCTGATAGGTAGCCCAACAGCCAACTGATGGAGTGCATACAGCAGGTTGACAACACTGCTACTAATTGTAAGACAGTGGTTTAATGTTGTCAAACTGCAAAAGGAATTGTTGTTACTGGAAGGATCTCCAGAAAAGAAATATTGCAACAGATTCACAAAAAATAACTTGTTTAACCACTTCCCACCCGGCCAATGCATACATACGGCCGGGTGGGAGCCGTCTAATCCTGATAGGACGTTCAGGAACGTCATTCAGGAGTAGCGGGATCCCGATGTGCTCGTGTCACCCGGACACGGCACATCTCAGATCGGCAGGAGGGCTCTGTGATTGGCCCTCCTGATCACATGACGGCCGTGTCCAATCACGGCCGTCATGTGATGTAAACAAACAGCCGGTTGCTAGGCAATCGGCTCTCCTCTCCTCACACGGAAGTCACCGCTGAGGAGAGGAGAGCAGAACGCTGCAGCCGGCTGATGATCAGTGAGTATGGGCTGCTTTTTACAGCTTTTTACTCACTGATCATCAGTGTAGTGTAAACACACAACACACCACACAGTACAAACACAGTCCCCACATATGTCCCCAAAACACACATGTCCCCAAAACATACATGTCCCCAAATAATAAAAACACATGTCCCTAATAATAAAAACATGTCCCCACACATATGTCCCACTAAAATCACATGTCCCAATGATTATCTGCACACATATGTACGTGATCACCTGCACACATATGTACATGATCATTTGCGTACATATGTCCGTGATCACACAAACCAATTATTATACACTTAACGGAATTTTTTTTACCAAAAACATGTAGCAGAATACATTTTGGCTTAAATTTATGACAAAATTTGATTTTATTGGATTTCTTTTCAAATAGAAAAAAGAAAATATTGTTTTTTTCCCAAATTTCCGCTTTTTTTGCGCTTATATCGCAAAAAAAAAAATGGAGTCGTGAATAAATACCACCAAAATAAAGCTCTATTTGTGCGAACAAAATGATAACAATTTCATTTGGGTACAGTGTAGCATGACCGCGCAATTGTCACTGAAAGCGCTAGAGCGCTGAAAGCTGAAAATTGGGCTGGGAAGGAAGGGGGTGAAAGTGCCCTGTATTGAAGTGGTTAAGGAAGCTGTACACAGTAAGTCAAGTCATAATTCCAAACATACTAAAACAATAGATTTTGGATTTACGTACACAAAGAAAATGTAATTAATTTGGAAACCTCATGTAACTTTCCATTCAATTAATGTAATTTCTCTGAAGGGCATTTTCACTCCTTTCTTCCTCCACATGCATCACCTCTGAAGTTTCTCATCCTTTGTATACTGCATTTTGGAGTCTCTATGTATAAATCCTATATTAGGGCAAAGCATGTCAGAGATGGGAAGTCTGTTGGAGTTGTAATACCACCTTGAATAATAAAGTTAAAGTGAAATTTCACCCATCCTTCACATTTGGCACTTTATTTTTTGGGAGGGGGGGGGGGGTACCTCTCAAAATTGCTGTGGAAATCTCAGAGGAAGTTCATCCCCCTTCCCCTGCAGCCTTCTGGAGCACATCACAGGTCCCAGAAAGCCGTGGGACCATTCAGAAAGCGCAAAGAGACTCCCACATATGTAATGAGCAGCTGGATTTGAGGCCACAAGCAGTCACGGCTGGCTGCCCACAGTTAGTATGCCGGTGCTGTGAACCAAAGCCCAGTGAAGAAACCAGCCGGATGAGGACAGCGCTGGCTCCTGGGACAGGTGAGTGTCTGTTTATTAATGTTAGTAGCTACAGTTTTTGCAGCGACTGACTTTGAATTTGTTTAAAAGATGGCTGAACAACTGTTTTAATTGAACACTGACATACATGGTATGAGGTATACAAAGAGATAACAAGTAAAGTGTAATAGAACTTCTAGCGCTTTCCAAAACTAAAAATGTACACTTTAAACTTTAGAATGTTATCATTAACAATGGTCCCCTGTGCATGTTCTTATCATTCTTATTGCTGGGATGCTTAGGTATTTTAATTCCTAATTTGGCTTACACATCTTGGTGAAAAAAAAACTGCTCTTTACCTTAAATAAATAAATAAATAAATAAATAAATAGAGATAAATATTTCTAAATGATCACATAATGTAAGTTTCATCAACATGTTAGATAATCTTTATGAGTCATTTGCTGTTGATTAGTAGGTAATCCTTACTCAGGGTCAGTTGTTTTATTAAATACAGCAAATGTTTAAATTATTGACAAATTTACCTATGACTACCAATAATTATCTGATTCTAACTCCAAACTTGAACTCTATATGTTCTGCTTCTTACAATCTAAGCACTGAGAGTGTGATCTCTTTAATTGATCCAGTTGTGGTGTGATAGCCTAACTTACAGTCTCAGTAGCATGACAGAATGTGACTCAGTCCAAATGACAACTTGCAGATCATAGATAGCTTTAATCCAAAAACTTGTGCAAATCATAACAGATGAACATCATATAGGTCAAAAAATCATAGTGTGTTTAGCTCCAGCAGAATACAGTACATGTGGTAAATGGAGTCTAAAGCATGAAGAGAAAGGATGGGACTAATTACATAGAGCATCCCCTAGCTATGGAGTGAGGAAAGGGCAAAATTATTAAAGATCCATTATAGATAGTTTTGTGAAGCCTGAGGTTGGCAGTGGCAAGCCTGAGTTCTTTTGAGAAGATAAATTGATTCTTCTTCTACAGGCAGAGATTTAAATCTGTCATCCAGTGGCAGGACAAGGTCATCTGGTGCCTAGGGCAACAATGCCAATGCCAACAATGTGCCCCAACCCTATTCATGATGTGCAAGCTTAGGGGATCCTACACCAAGCAGTAATTTCCTTGTCAAAATCACTGTGCAGCTCCTGATCTGTCAGTCAAGTTTTGCATTGACATGGAAGTGCTAACTTTTAATAATGGGCACATGCTTGTGTTGTCTTTTTACATTTTAAAAGTTGTTATGTACAACAATTTGTGAGGGTAGATTCAGACCAGGTGCAGTAGGACTGTATTAGGTGGGGGAGAAGTAACACAGCCTCTTGGCTCTCTCCTTCTCTCTATACCAACCCCAGCGCTGGGCTGACAGGAGTTATGATGTCACTGTCATTACTTGTGTCAGCCTTGTAACAAAAGGAAGTCGCCTCATCTATACAGTAAACCATTGTGCCCAGGGGAGCTGCCCCTACTGCTCACCCTTTGCCCCAGCCCTGCTCTCATCTATGTAGAAATAGTTTTCTACAAATTCATATGCATCAAATCCAAAATTTTTTCACCTTTTTTAGCTGTCCTTCTTAGCCCATAAATTGCTACATCAGGAGAAGGGCTGTTATCAAAAACACACACCTTCATTCAGTAGTCTATGACTTAATTGCTGACATTGTGCCAGGATCACTTTTGTGCTCCTGCTCCTCATTCCAGCATCCGGATTTTGGCTATTGCATTCCCCGTTTGGTCTACCTGCAGGGTAATTGATATGATCAGTCACCTGTTATAAGCAAACCAAACACTCTATCCCTTGCTTGTGATAGAGACAGTATACCTGCATTGTTCCTTTTCAAGCCCCTGTTTGTCTGCCCTGCTTTGCTAGTTTGGATTTCCCTGTGTATGACATGGATCAGATATTGGACTTTTTCCTGAACTCTGCCTGCTTTTTACCTGGACTGTTATTGGTTTGGATATTGGACTATTCCCTGAACTCAGCCTGCCTTTTACCTGGACAGTCATAGAACCACGTTATCTGCTAACTGCAAGTAGTCTGTCTGTTTGCTTTGTTCGCATCTGCCCTGGCGTGATGGCCAGGCACTATAGCATTGTGTCCTGTTCTTGGCAGGGCCGGACTGGGAATAAAATCCAGCCCTGGAAAAAAATTCATACCAGCCCCATAGCATTATTATACCAGTGCAACAGCATAAGTATTTTCTTGTTCATAAAAGGGAAAACCATACATTTTAAAGCACATTTGAAGAATGTATTATATATAGATAAGACAGATATGAAATCACATAGAGCTTTATATATATATATATATATATATATATATATATATATATATATATATATAAGCAAATTCCAGTTAAAAGTGGTCAATCATCAAGGGGGACCCCAGGAACTCAGAACGTGGGGGGGAACCACCTTCCGCTCAATGCAGCCTCACCAGTGGCCATCAAATGCAGCCTCACTGTGCCCATCAATGCAGCCTTACTGTGCTCATCAAATGCAGCCTTACTGTGCTCATCAAATGCAGCTTTACTCTGCCCATGAATGCAGCCTCACTGTGCCCATCACTGCAGCCTCACTGTGCCCACCATTGCAGCCTCACTGTGCCTATCAATGCAGCCTCACTGTGCCCATCAAATGCAGCTTTACTGTGCCATGAATGCCGTCTCACTGTGCCCATGAATGCAGCCTCACTGTGCCCACGAATGCAGCCTCACTGTGCCAATCATTGCAGCCCCTCCTGTGCCCCATGTCCCGGTCTGCAGTCCCTGGAAGGTGTGCTGTTGATGCTCGGTACGGTACCTTGCATGCCAGCAGGATATCCATGATGGCCAGCAGCTGGCAGGGTCTGTTCTTGTTTTGGATGGGGATGGTGTTCCTTCCAGAGGATCTGTTTGCTGTGAGATTAAGTGGTCCCTGGCCACCTGCACCTTCAGCCGTCCTCATTTTCAGGCCCCAGTCAGCCTGTCCTCTGGTCCTGTGGAAGTGCAGAGCACTGGGTGGGAACTGGAGAGAAGGGGGAGCAGAGAGTATGGCGGGGCTGGAGAGCACATGGGTGGGGGGAAAGAGCAGGGGGGAGTGGAGATCACAGGGGTGGGGAGTGGAGAGTGCTGGGGGAACTTTAGAGCAGTGGTGGGGGCCAAAAAGAACAGGGGTGGAGAGCATGGGAGGCTGAGCGCACTGCGGGGGGCTAAAAGTGTGGGGTGGCGAAGAGCACGGGGGGAGCTTGAGAGTACTAGGGGGCAGAAAAACAGGGCTGGAGAGCACTGGGGGGTACAAAGAGCAGGGGGGAGTGGAGAGCAATGGGGGGAGCTTGAGAGCACCAGTGGGGGCCAGAAAGAACATGGGTGGAAAGCACGGGGGACTTGAGAGCACTATGGGGGCAGAGAGCACTGGCGGTGTTGGAGAGCACATGGGTGGGGGAAAAATGCAGGGGGGAGTGGAGAGTACAGGGGTGAGGAGCAGAGAGTGCTGGGGGGGAGCTTGAGAGAGCACTGGAGGGGGAGCCAAAAAGAACAGGGGTGGAGAGCACGGGGGCAGAGAGCACTGAGGGGGCTGGGGAGCAATGGGTGGAGCTTGAGAGCACCGGGGGCAGAAAGAACAGGGGTGGGGAGCGCGGGGGGCTGCAGAGCACTGGGGTGGGGGCTGGAGAGTGAAAGGGAGTGCTGGATAGCACTAGGGGGAGAAAGAACAGGGGTGGAGAGCACTAGGGGGAGTGGAGAGCATTGAGATGGTGGCTAGAGAAAGATGGGGAGAGCTGGAGAGCAGGGGGGAGGAGGGCACTGGGGGGGGGGCCAGGGAGCACAAGGAGAATTGGGGGAGGGCAGTAAAAGAAGTTGGATTGGATAGGAGGAGAAACAGGACATATAGAGGAAATTAGCTTTCTATATTCCTCCATGCATCCGCTGAATGCCTGATTCTCCTCCTCTCCCTTCTGTAAGCATTCAGCGGCTGCATGGAGGAATATAGAAAGCTCATTTCCTCTATATGCCTCCCCCCTATCCAGGCACACAAGGCGGGCATCTCCTCCTGTGGATCACGGAGCTGGGTCTGTGTTCGGTGGCCGCACTGTAACACGGCCCCCCCCCAGACTGGCTTGTGTGATAGGCGCAACACTGATTCCATCTACTATCACATGAGCCAGTCTAGGGGGGCAGGACCGTGTTACAGCGCGGCTGCCGAACACAGACCCAGCTCCGTGATCCACAGGAGGAGATGTGGCAAAGAGGCCCCAGGGCTGGTGGCCTACTGGGAAATGTCCCAGTATCCCGGTAGGCCAGTCCAGCCCTGGTCCTGGGGCCAAGCAAGTAACGGTAGGCCTTTTTACCTTAAGGTAAAGGGGTTCTGCTTTAGGTGAAGCACACAGTAGCTAGCTATAGTGTCTGACCACCTGTGTTGGGGTAGTTCGTGACACATTGTTGTTGCAATACCATCGGAACCTGAGAACGTTTCTGCTGTCTTCTTGAATGACAAAACTGTGGAACATTTGCTGAATGTCAGACATAACAGCAACTGGTTCTTGTCTGAAGGAAAGCCAAACTCCTATAAGGTTGTTTAGATTAGGCCCGGTGAGAAGGACAGAAAGAAAGAAGGGACACATATGCTCATCCAAACTAGTCCTAATTGGGTTTCAGAAACATTTATATAATAGATTCTGACAACCTAAACTACAATTTTAAATACACCGTCACCTGGAGATATTTTATCAATCAAAGACTCCAGGGTGGTAATCCTCTGAGTATACAAACACATATAAACAAAAAAACGTGAAGATTCCCAAAGATACCCTTCATAGAAGATAAACTGGTTTAAAGAACTAGATCATTTTATTTATTCATCCACCTTAAATTACATATATAAAAAAATATTTGTAAGTACACAAACCCCCTCCAACACAAATAATTAAAATGAAGACAAAGAAAGTCTTAATGAGACACCGGTGTCCACCATACACAGCTCGCATCCATCCCACACATATGAATCTATTCTCATGCTCTTATAATATAAATTCCAGCTAGCCAGAAATTTCCAATTCTACTGAAGGATAAAGTTTTTGGTGCACATAATTATGAGAGAGTTTGTTGATTCCGCTTCATAAAAGTGCTTGTGTCTAATATAGTGTTGCTAGTTTCCAGATAATAGCAAAAATATGTAAACCAGAGAAGGATGGGTTCTCTGGTTTATGTCCCCTTTCTCCTCATGCATGCTTGAACCTTTTAATGCTCCTTTTTTGGCCTACATGCATATTTGCCTTCATTAATCTCCCCAGCATGCTATCCTGGGCCCATACACACCTATAGCCTAGTCGCTTAACAATGTATTTTGTCAGCTCCATTGTAGTGCTTTACCCTAAACACCCCCTATAATGTGTACAAATGTTATTGTTGCCCTTAAATTCATGCAGAGTGTCAAGCCCCATACACACTATCAGATTTTCTGCTGATTTTTTCCTTCAGATTTACCAAAACCATGTAGTGCAAGGGCCTGCCTGATTGCATGCAAATTGAAACTCCTAAGGTTTGACCTCATATTATATGGTTTTGATAAAAGGAAAAAAATCAGCAGAAACTCTGATAGTGTGTATGTGGCTTTAGAGGCTTTTTTTATGGCTCACAAACTCATTTAGAACCCTCGCCCCCTAAAATTTGGACAATGGGCCATCAGAGGGGGTGAGGAATCTGATAAGTGGACCTTATTTTTTTGTCTTTAAATACGCATTTAAATCAATGCTATACTGATGTTGGCCAAGAATGTTTGCATCTAATCTGCTTGCAATGTTCATGTGCAAAATTACTATTTTGTTTTCTGTTTTGACTCCACATTTTCCTTCAATGCCACAGAAATGGCATACTGTGGCATCCCACTTTGCCCATCGTTGGGACTTTCCTAACTGCGGCGGGGCAATAGATGAGAAGCAGGTCCACATCGTCCCACCACCCCATTTGGGGTCATACTATTTTAACTATAAGGGGTTTCATAGTATCGTGTTGATGGCGGTGGTGTCGGCAAAATACGAGTTTCTCTATGTGGACGTGGGGAAGAATGGCTGGATGTTGGATGGTGGAGTTTTTGTCCAGACCGAGTTCTACAGATGTCTCCAGAGCGGTGGCTTGTGATTGCCACCTGCGGAAGAGAACGTCGAAGGACTTCCGTTTGTTTTGATTGC
Organism: Lithobates pipiens; assembly: GCF_037356315.1. Classification (NCBI taxonomy): domain Eukaryota; kingdom Metazoa; phylum Chordata; class Amphibia; order Anura; family Ranidae; genus Lithobates; species Lithobates pipiens. The sequence continues at coordinate 471,957,321 of NW_027507758.1, read as the reverse complement.
TGATAAGGCATTTGATCTGGGCAATCACGTGATGAGGCCATTCCCCCAGAGGACCCTCACCCCGGAGAAGAGGGTTTTTAATTACCGGCTGGCCAGAGCCGGAAGAGTAGTGGAAAATACCTTTGGAATAATGGCAAGCCGGTTCCGCCTATTTCTAACGGCAATCAACCTGGCGGAGTAAAAATTGTTTTATGCTGCTGCATCCTGCACAACTTTTTAAAAAGAAATGCTCCAAATTATATAGCCTCAGTTGGGCCTTAGGCCGGATTTCGGGAACCAATACTGATGGCCCTGGAAGCTGTCCGTCCTGGCTTGCCCCCCCAAAGCACCAGTGAAGTGTGTCAAAAATATGTTGAATTTTTTACGGATAGGGGCTATGCCAGATAATTTGTACATATTTTTGAAATAAAAATAAAATTGATCTGATAAAATCTTGATTTGGATTTACTGCTTGGGTTTATTTCATCCGTCTCTTAGGTTATCCTAGTGCACTTGTAGTGCCAAGTGGTTTTCACATTATTTAAATAACACCCATTGTCACTGTAAACTCCAATTTAATACAAAAAGTGTTGTTGAGCATTTGAAAGAAGAAGTCACACATTGTTGAGTAGAAAGCCTTTTACTCCGTGCACATTCACATGTGCGTTTTATAAAACATTTGGCGGTAAAAAAAACACATCTTTTTTTTTCAACGTTTTACCTTGACATTTAACAAATACAGAAACAGGCATATTTCCAAACATAACATACACAACTCTGGAACTTACAAAGTTCAACATTGCAAAGAAGAAAGCAATATCAGACATTTTATAGTGTGAAAAAGGTCACGATCTTCATCAGATGGGGTGAAGTAAAGTATCTTGTTATTTTGTTTATCTATGTGGTATATCTGAAGAAAGGATGAACCAGTGGCAGAAATATAATTATCCATTTTTTTTCATTGATGTATATGTTAAAGAGGGATTATACTAAATAGAAGATAAGATGTACGGATATTTTGATGTATAACTATGAAACTATCTTTGTGAAAAGAAAAGAAAGAATTTATAAAAAAAAAAAAGCCAAATTTGGAAGATGTACACAAATTGTGAGTCAAAATGGGGATTTCCTTTCTGATTCCATACCTAAATGTCAACATGTGCTATCTCCCATCATGGGGGATTAATGGATGTGTTTTGGGAGTGCAACCACTTCCTCTCACCAACTAGAGTTGGGAGAAAGGGGTTGCACGTAAAACGCGTACATTGAAATCCTCTGATGGCAGATAGCACATGTTGACACACTGTGTGTATCTTTTTAAACTGTATTAAAACTTTAGATAACATTTTGGTTTAAAAAACAAACAGGGATATTTTTAGGATTTATATTCTAAAAATAACAGTAGGGGCCAAAAATGAGTGTGACAAGAATAAAAAATGCTGGGGTCAGAAGGATAGCCTTTTCTATTAATTAACATTCAATTTTCAACAGTCATGAGCTGAAATTTGGGTGTGATTGATAAACCAAAAACTAAAAGTATGTCAATTTTTTCATACACAGGAAGTGGCAGCCAGGAGTTGGCAGAGCCCTGTAGCCTCACCCAAATGCCAGATAGCACATGTTGACACACTGTGTGCATCTTCCAAATTTGGCTTTTAAAACGGTATTAAAACATTAGATAAAATTTTGGTTAGAAAAAAAACCCGGGATCCTTTTAGGATTTATATTCTCCCTAGTACATTAATCATTTACTTCAGTCTTTGTTCAATCTCCTTGTTTTTTTGTTTGATAAGGTCTAAATCCCGACTGCAAGACATGATTTCCTGGATAAGGCGCTGTGCACTGTCACTGGTGAAATTACTGTTTTTTTGGTAACACAACCTGAACATCACCTAAAAAAAAAACACACCATGTCTTAAAAATATGCAGGCAAACATCTATTACCTGAATCTGTGGTGTTCGACACTGACCTGTTGTGGTGCCAAATTCCAGTACTTCTTCCACCTCTATTTCCTCCACATCCTCAGGTACCACAAAACTCTGCTCCCCTTCTTGAGGAGGTGGGGGTTCATGTTGTTCTCCAATGGAGCGAGTCTTTTCTCCCCTATGAGAATGAAACAAAAGGTATACTTAGCACACAGATATTTGTGGCCAGTAATATGAATGTGAAACATTGCTTGGAAGTGGTGTACAATTGTCTGTTTGGGTAGAGTTCCAAGTTGAAGACATGATTAACTCCCTTTTAACCAAGCTGGAATACTTACCTTTTTTGGACAAGTTTCACAGATGGAGACACCCAAGTATTCACGGGAGCACCTGTGTGGGTCACCCTAAAAAATATGCTCCGGTGTCCCACACTAGTGCTCCTGAGTCCAGATGTGTAAACAGCTGCTGAGCTTCCTCTCCTTACATTCCACTGAATCAAGTTTGCAATTCATTCTAGTTTCAAAGACATCTAAACAACAATGTCCTATACTTATTTTAATACAAATTAGCATGACCAAATGTAGTTAACCCTGTATCAGCTAAAAACAGTAAAACAGTATTTAGTTGGCAAACGAGCGATGTTTCCTACAAACGATTACTGTGCCCACAAATATAAAAAGTAGCCATTTAACACTGTACTACAGTAAAGAAAAGTACACGGAGCAGCATGCAAGTTAATAATCATAATAGGAACACACGACAAGTACTTACTTTTTTGAACCACTTTCTTTATCCTTCTGTACTGATCCTGCTCCCTTAATTTTAGGTCTGACCAGCATTTCCTTAATTGCTCCTTTGATCGTCATATCCCAAATTTATGCCGCAGACTCTTCACCACTTTCATCATGATTTTAGCCTTTCGCAGATTGGGGTTTGGGTACGGACCATTCTTTCCATCAAAGTCGGCCTCTTCAATATGTGGACCATCTCCACCGTCTCCTCAAAGGACATATTGGAGGCCTTAAACCTCCTCCTGGATTGGGACATTTTGGCCTCTGAGCTTTCCTCCTCGTTACTACTAGTAGTAGTCACCCGCTGTGTCTCCGCCGTGTTCCCCACTGACAAAGAACGTCAGGGACGGGAGATGCGGGCGGAGTTTTACGCATGCGCAGTGTATATAAAGTTAAGATACGTGTGCTGTACGTACGTTCGGTGTGCTGATGAAGGTAACATCTTAACTTTGGTACATCAGTGGCCTATACTGATTCTAGATTGAGGCCTATACTGGGACAAGATTAAGAGCGTTTAGCCTGATATTTAGTGTTTTTGTCTTGTGTTTTGTCTTGCAGCAAATATGAAACAATTCAAAGACCCTGAATTCATGGGCAACTGCATAGACAAATACAGGAATATGCAAAATTTGTGGGAGGTTAAAAACCCCTTATATAAAAAAAAACAGCTAGGAAGGCATCGCTGGAGAAACTGTTGGAATATGTGAAGACGCAGGTTCCCAATGCAGACATTGAGTTTGTGGAGAGGAAAATTGATAGCTTGCGAAGCACATATAGGAAGGAGCTTAATAAGGTCCAGGCTTCCATGAGATCAGGAGCTGCAGCAGAGCATGTCTATGTACCCAGTCTGTGGTACTACAGCAGGATGTGGTTTCTGGAAGACCAGATGGAAGCCAGGGAATCGCTTTCTACACTCCCATCCACAATTCCCTCAACTTCAGCTGAGGACCAGCCTGAGCCCTCCATCCTGGAAGAAGTTGAGGAGCCCAGCTGGAGCCAGGTATAGTATTTTTTAACATATTTATTGTCCGAAATTATTGCTGTTAGCTAAATGTTATTCTTGCTAACAAATGAATGATTTAACAAAAAGTGTTTGACATATCAATTGACAGTAGTGGCCAAAAATGAGTGTGACAAGAATGAAAAATGCTGGGATCAGAGTGATAGTTTTTTCTATTTATTAACATTCAATTTGCAACAGTCATGAGCTGAAATTTGGGTGTGATTGATGAACCAAAAACTAAAAGTATGTCCATTTTTCATACACAGGAAGACCTCAGCCAGGACGAGGCTCTGGAATGTATCAGCCAGGAGGAGGCGGGGATAAGTGTCAGCCAGGATTTAGCGGGGGCAAGTGGCAGCCAGGAGGTGGCAGGGTCCTGTAGCCTCACACAATCCCAAGTGCCTCCCCTCCCCCTTCCAACATAAAGGGCCAGGAAGGGGAGTAACATGGAGGTGGCAGCACTGGGCCTCATTAAGGATGCTAATGTGGCCCTGAAAATCCCCCCCCCCCCCAACACTGAGGAGGCCTATGGCTGCTATGTAGCTGCTACATTGCAGCAGATGGAGGAGGGCCAATGCCTCAGGTGTGAGAAATTTGTTTTTGAGGCCATTCAGAAGGGGTTGAGTGGCCAAATAAGTGATAATATGCACTTATGTATGCTCGTCCATCCTCCTCCTCCTGCCACAAGACCACCTCCAGAGCCACAGCCTCCAAAGAAGGCTACAGGGAAGGCTGCAAAGAAGACAAGAAAGTTATGGCCTGGGTTCAGTCTGGTCTGACAGAAGATGCAGGCTGTGGTAGTACCACAACCTGGGGACATATATGTCATCTGCTGCTGTCCATGATCTCTGGGAGTCCTAGACCAGATTATGCTCCCTGTTATATGGACTTCTCAGGCTACCAATTTTATTTTCCAAATAGTTGATGTGTGCCCTGGGGTAGAAAAGCTTCACAAATTCCAGCAGTTTCTCCAGCGTTGCCTTCTTTATTTTGTTATCAGCCAGAATAAATGGAGATTTTTTTTGGAAAATACTTGCCTATGTGTTTTTCTTCAAATAGGACCGTTTGTTTTTGTGAGTAGACAGGTACATTTCAAAAATACAATGTCAAGGGACACTAACCAAACTCCTTGATCTTTAAAAAGGCAAGATAATAATGTTGCTGTGTAAACTTGACACGCACAAAAAAATAAAAAATTATGGAGATGACTAGAAAATAATTTTCAAAAAAGTTCTTGATTAAAAAAAAAAAAAACACAAAAAAAATTTATTATGGAGATCTGACTTGGAAAACAAAAAAGATTATTCATGAGACCAGGAGAAATAATGAAGAAAGTAGTTTGTGAGAACTCTGTGTGAATATGAGCAGCAAAACAACTTCATTCTTCTAGCATTGTAAAGAAGAAGAAAATGCGCTGCATTAAACTATTAAAACAAATTCAGCATGACGAATGTGCTATGTCCATTATGAACGGTAGTTTTACCAGACCGATCGCTTCCATCTCGTAGTTGAATCTAAGCATGCGTGAGTTTTTGCACGTTGTAATTGCATACACACAAACGCATTTTTGGATAGGAATTTTTCTAACCAAAAAATTGAGAACATGCTGTCAATCTTTTGCTGGCCAAAATTCGGCCAGCAAAAGTCCAATGGCGCATACACATGATCACATTTTCCGACCAAAAGCTCTCATCTGTCTTTTGCTGGCCAAATTTCCGATCGTGTGTATGGGGCATTAGTAGTAGCCTTACAGTCTTTAGTATGGTGTTCCATGGAAGTACAGCATTTTGAAGTAAACTCCAAATTTCTAATTTCTAATTTAAAAGTTCTTTGCATTCTTTCAATGGCTTCTTCTGAAGCCAATACATTTTCTAAGCGAGTGTGTTTGTTATATTTGGGCTCTCAATTTTCTTGTTCTGATCAGTCTTTTCAAGGACTGTAGTATATCACATTTTTACAAACAATAAACCATCTACAGCATGGGTGCTCAACCTGTGGCCCTCCAGCTACAAGTCCTATGAGGCATTGCAAGGCTGACAGTTTTCAGGCATGGCTCCAAAATGCAGAAGTATGATGGGAACTGTGGTTCCACAACAGCTGGGGGGCCACAGGTTGAGCATCCATGCTCTATAGTCTCTATGTGAAATGTGTGAGCTTCTAGGCCTTGGAAATAGGAACTGAGGGTTGGACTCCCCAAAGGGGAAAATTAGATCATTCTTAGTATCTGCAATTATCCTAAAGAAGTAGGAAAGGGAGAAAAGGAAACTTGAAAGTGCACTGAATGTGCACTTGGAAATAAAGTTGCAGTAGAGGGGGACATGCAAGGAAATTAAAAAACAGCATTTTAGCTTGCACATGATTGGATGATAAAATCAGCAGAGATTCCACTCATTTCAGATCTACCCCTTAGATTTAGAGCGATTGCACTTCCAAGAGCACTTACATTGCAAAGTGGATTTGCCTTTCATAAATAACCCCCATTGTTTCTCCAAAGCATCCATCCATCTATGCTCTCTTACATTGAGCTTCTGCTTCCATCTCCACTTCCATCAATGTTTCTTTGCATGCAGTCTCTGCTTCCAGCTTTGTTTTTTTTTGTGTACAGCTTTTGCTTCCACCTCTGCTTCCATCAGTGCTTTCTTGCGTGTGGTTTCTTTGGCATCGGACCATTTACAAAATGCAGCTCAGCTCGCATATGTGCAGTGGGAAGCCGGCTGTGAAGCTGCAAGGTGTCCCAGCCAGTATCCCACAGCTAATATCCTGGCACTGGGGACCTGAAGACTGGTAAAGAACTTGCCCAGGTGAGAACAGAGCCAGATCCCTGGACAGGTAAGTGTCCTTTTATTAGAAGTCAGCAGGTACAGTTTTTGTAGCTGCTGACTTTTCTTTTTCTTTTTAAATAGGGTGAAGAACCTCATTAAGCTCATCTGACAGTCAACAGTCAGTCACCAGAACTGTTAGAAATGCTATGACAGCATGGTAAAACCCAGCAGCTCTTAAGAGGGTCATTGCTACTTTATTTTGGTATCTTTGTCTCACTGGAGAAATGTCCCTTTGTTTAAAGGAGAAGTACAACCAAAGCTTGTTTGGCTGTACTTCTCCTGTGGATCACAGAAGTGCAGTTTGTTCTGCACTCCTGTGACACATTTTCAGCTGACAGCGGGTAGAAGCCCACTGTCGGTGGGAATCACAGAGCTTGTCCAGGCTTGGGCAACATCGAGTCGGGAACCGCCTATGTGCCTGGACTGGCACCTGGCTCAGCCTCTCAGCGAGCTGCTGAGAGCCTGAGCAGGCCGCTCCTGCCCTTTCCAAAGCCCAGTGCTCCAGTGAGCATGGGGAGCAGAGCAGACAGCGGTGACTGACAGTCATCAGACTCACAGTCACCCTGGCAACCGAGTGATCAGCGGTGTTTGATCACTTGGTTCTCAGTGTTTGAGCCCGCGGGGGACAGATGCAGCATCGAACCGATGCTGCATCCACATAGGTAAGTATGATTCTGCAAAAAAATTAATCCATACTTCTCTTTTAATGTCATGAAGACACACCAGACAGTAAAAGCAAATCTAATAAGCAATCAAAATAAAAGGCAATCCCCTTGTAGACAGTTGTCACCAGCACAATTTCCCATTGTAAGATTTTTCCTTGCCTCTTGTTTCATTGACATGTGACAACTGTAAAATCTTGGATCACTTTCTTTCTTAGTGACTATGGTCACCAGGAAAAATAGAGGGTGAATCTTCCCAGAAGAAACACTTCCCTACTCCATCAAAAATTAGATAAAAGTTTGGGCTTTATATACAAATCATTAAAGTGATTGTAAAGAACATTTTTTTTCTCTAAAAATAACAAACATGTTATGCTTACCTGTTCTGTGGTGTGGTTTTACACAGAGCAGCACCAATCCTCCTCTTCTCGGCTCCCTCTTTGGCTCTCCTGGCCCTTCCCTCCTGTTGAGTGCCCCCACAGCAAGCAGCTTCCTGTGAGGGCACCCATGTCAAGTCAAAGCTCCTTGTGTCCATTTAGACATGGAGCCCCGGTTCGGCCCGCCCCCACTCTCTCCTGATTGGCTAGCTGACCTTGATTGACAGAAGCAGGTGCCAACAGCGCCACTGCTGTGTCTCTGAGGAGGAGAGTCCAGGATGGCCTAAGCACTCATGGACATCGCTGGAGAGGGATGGGGCTCAGGTAAGTATTAGGGGGTGCTGGGGCGGCTGCTGCACACAGAAGTTTTTTTACCTTCATGCATAGAATGCATGAATATAAAAAAAACCTTCTGACTTTACAACCCTGGGGGTCCTAGTAGGTGATAGACTCATCAATGGCATGCAATGCCAAGCTGCTGCTAACAAAGAAAACAGAATATTAGCATGCATTAAAAGGGGATCAACTCCAGAGATAAAACAATAATTCTCCCACTGTACAAGAATCTGGTTCCGGCGTCAAATGGAGTATGCTGTCCAGTTCTGGGCACCAGTCCTCAGGAAGGAAGGATGTGCTGGAACTGGAGAGAGTCCAGAGAAGGGCAACAAATGAATAAAGGGTCTGGAGGATATTAGTTATGAGGAAAGGTTACGAGCACTGAACTTATTCTCTCTAGAGAAGAGACGCTTGAGAGTGGATATGATTTTAATTTACAAATACCATACTGGTGACCCCACAATAGGGATAAAACTTTTCCACGGAAGGGAGTTTAATAAGACACGTGGCCATTCACTAAAATTATAAGAAAAGAGGTTAAACCTTAAACTGCATAGAGGGTTCTTTATACACACGGTCGGACATTGCGACCACAAAATCCATCAGATTTTTCCGACAGATTTTGGCAGAAACTTGTGTTGCATACACACTGTCACACAAAGTTGTCGGAAAATCCGATCGTTCGGAACGAGGTGACGTACAAAACGTACGACAGGACTATGTAGAGGCCAGTAGCCAATAGCTTTTGTCTCCAAATGTTTTCTGTGCATGCGTGGCACTTTGTGCGTCGGAATTCTCTACACACGATCGGAAAAAGTCGGATTTTGTTGTCGGAAAATTTTAGATCCAGCTCTCAAACTTTTTCCATCGGAAATTCTGACAGAAAAAGTCAGATAGAGCCCACACATGATCGGATTTTCAGACAACATAATCCGATCTGACTTTTTCCGTCGCAATTTCCGACCGTCTGTATGGGGCATTAGAGCTCCAAGGATGTGGAACTCCTTTCCACAGGTGGTGGACTCAGCGGGGAGCATTGATAATTTCAAGAAACTATTATATAAGCACCTGAACGCCCACAACATACAGGGATATACAATGTAATACTGACATATAATCACACACCTAGGTTGGACTTGATGGACTTGTGTCTTTTTTCAACCTCACCTACTACGTAACTATGTAACCCCATTAAGTAAATGCAGCTACATCCTTAAAAAGATCACTGAACAGTCAAAAATAGGAGTCTCAATTTCTTTGGTAAATCAATGCCTGGAAATCCATGGATCCTTGGAGTAGGTTTTGATAAATAACGGGACAGTTTTAATAGTTATGTTAAATAAGCAAAAAAAAAAAAAAAAGAAAACACAAATTTTGGAATCATTTACAGGAACCCATTTTTTTTACATTTTTTTTTCTGTGGCAAAGGCATTTTGAGGTTCTTACCTATTTTACCTATCAACTTCTTTCACGGTCCACTCTCACTGTCCTGGTCAGCTTTAAACCTGATTGAAGCAATATACTATAGACACCTCTTATTTCAGACTTTTTCATAAATAAAAAGCAATGTCCTTTTTGTAATCAATATCTCCCGCAGCTCAAATAATAATGCACAATCACTTTCTGATCAAATTTTTTTTTTTTTTGCAAGCTGTAATTCTAAACGATAGCCAGATAAACTTCACATAGAAGAATTTATGAATCGTCCAGCTGGAGATGTATATATTTCAGAGAGCAGAGGTGATATCTGCCGAATGAGGTCTAGGCTGATAAAGGTCAATGTGTACCTCCCAAGGGACAGCTCTTTGTGAATATCTCCTCTCTATATCTGGTTTATTAATTCTTGCTCTGAAATAATAAGTCATGTTTTGCTGTCCTCTCGTACGTTTGTTTATATGTCAAGGTCAGATTGAAACCCAGCTCTGTCCCTCCTGCTGAGCTCAATCCCCTATTAAACCAGTCACTAACACTTCTGAGGATGCTATCTGACAGCTAAATATTTTCATTCGTAGATAGCAGCTCCACACAGGAGCTGCAGTACCCAAACCAATAATTATACCAAGGCTCACAATACCCACAGTGTCAAAGTGTCTTGTGAATATATACACAACATTCTGTAAAAGGATTAAATATCAAAGTGTTTCTTTTTGGAGTACGAATAGGTTCTTATGGGTCAAGTCAGTTATACATTTTTTTTATTGGCATGGCTGCATTTGCAGTTCATGATGTCTTAGCCCTTGTACACATGGTCGGACATTGCGACGGAAAATGTCCGATCGGACTGTATTGTCGGATAATCCGACCGTGTGTGAGCTCCATCGCACTGTTTCCGTCGGAATATCCGACCGACAAATTTTTAGAGCTGGGCTATAAAATTTTCTGACAACATGGTCCGATCTGACTTTGTCCGATCGTTTGTAGAGAATTCCAATCGGACAAAGTGCCACGCATGCTCACATCAAATTCCTAGACCAAAGCTATTGGCTACTAGCCTGAACGTAGTCCTGTCGTAACGAAATAACGTCATCAAGTTCCGAACGATCGTCCACATTCAAATCATATTATTGCAAGTACAAAGTTTAAACTAATGTATGCTGTTTCAAGCACCATGTTACATGCATTATGGGAGAGTTTTCTTCATTTCTGGGAAAATCTGGAGATTTGGACAACATTTTGGCAATTTTGCAAAATGAGTCAATGGGCAAGGTGAAATGAAGGTTGTTTTAGGTAGTATTTATGGGTACAGTGGCTCACAAAGGTTAAAGAAGTGTATTTTAATTCCCTAGACCTGCTCTTGTGTCAAATATTACCCCAATCATTTTTGTTTATAGAAAGGAAAAAAACATAAAGTGAACAAATAATGGCTAAACGAACAAGGAAAAAGGCATAAATATAAAGAACACTAAATTAAATAAACTAAACTACCGTAGATAGACAATACCCCCAAAACAAAAAACACACTCTCTAAATATAGGAAAAAAGAGTAGGTCTTACTTCTCAAGCAAATTTTGCCTAAGCAACCTAACCACTTGACTTCCAGAAAATGTACCCCTCTTCCTGACCAGGTCATTTTTTGTGATATGACACTGTGCTACTTTAACTGACAGTTGCGTGGTTGTGCGATGATGTACCCAAATGAAATGTATGCCCTTTTTTCCCACAAATAGAGTCTTATTTGGTAGTATTTGATCACCTCTGCGTTTTTCTTTTTTTTTTGGGGGGGGGGGGGCTGCGATATTGCAGAAATTGGACACTAACTAACACTTATGGCACTTTTTTGGAGACCAGTGACACTAATACAGTAATCAGTGCTAAAAATGTACAATGCCACTGTACTAATGACACTGGCTGGAAAGGGGTTCACATCAGGGGTGATCAAAGGGTTAACTGTGTGCCTATCTGGTGTTTTACTACTGTGGGGGAGGTGGTTTGACCAAAGGAAGGCATAGATCCATGTCCCTGCTTTGCAGGAACACAGGATCAATACTTTCGTTACTGGCAGAACATCAATCGGCCTTGTTTACATAGAATGATCAGTGGGAACCGGCAGACACCGGGTCTGTGGGACCCTCTGTATAGAATCACAGCAGGAACGAGCCGCCAGTGGCACACACTTGCGCCCAGTACCTGGAAGTGCAGGAACACGCATATATACGTGATCCTGTGCAGAGTGGCTGCCTTGTAGCAGTAAAACTGCCATAAAGTGGTCGACAAGTGGTTAATAAGCAAATTAGAGATTTTCCAAACTTTTTGTTTTTTTTTAAACAAAATTTCACTGTTGATGAAGTTAGTAATTTTGCAGCAAAATCAGTTTAACTAAAATCATCTTGTTCATTCTCAATGTTATGTGCAGATTAGATTGTACAGTCCATTAGGAACATTGTGTTACTAACAGACTAGAAAATGTTAACTTGGCAAAGTGAAACTTTGTCCGAATTGAATACCCAATCATGTGCGCGAGAATTTAGAATCAGGTTCCTACCTTTTACATGATAGGATAATAGAAACAAACACATCTTTAATATAATAGCAGATCATTATAATTCCTTTAGTGAAGATTGAAGTAATAGATTGGAGAGAAAAATGGAAGTCAGAAAAATATATATTTTTGTCTGTTTATTCCCACAAGATAAACAAGTTATAGCTGTTTGCTCCTTCCTAATACTAAGGATAGATATCACTTAAAATATTGACATCAGTTTGGTTAGTAAGACTTAAGCTGGCCAATACAATTTTCTTATTGAATTATGATTTACCTTCGACTGCCGTATTTATCGGCGTATAACACACACCCCCCAATTTCCCCCTGATTTTAGGGGGAAAAAAGTGCGTGTTATAAGCCGATAAATACGGTATGTAGTGCAAGGGCCTGCCCGATTGAAAGGGTTTCAGCTTGACCTCATATTATATGGTTTTGATAAATTTAAAGGAAAGTTGAATAAGAAAATTGTATAATGTAGGGCCAGCCTTAGTTGCTTAGTATATCTTTGTGGACATAACATCTGAATACTAAGCACTGCTGGTGCTGTAGCGTAACCCTGAAGATATCTTGCATACTACATAAAATCTTATATGCAAATTCATCTGCCAAAAATCTGGAAGAGTTGTCTTTTCTATATCTTTTGCTGCTAAAAGTAAAATGTGGGAACCCAAAATATTAGAGACCACTGCAATCTGATTGTCCAACGCTGAATAACTAAAAGTTAGTGTAGGGCAGTTTTGATCAAAGCAACTGCCATTTTTTGTGGTTTTCATGTACGAGCCAAAATTAACATACATCACAACAGGAAAAGAGGGTCCTCTCCTATGAGTAGCATTACAAAAAATTTGGAAAACCTGAACTTGATTGGTCAGTGTTTTTTCTTTCATCCTAATTATATAACTATATAACTTCCATATATGTGAAACGTAGCATAATTGAAAACAATAATGATATCAGCCAAGTCTCAGCAGCTCATACATCTCCTCATTTGTTGTCATAAGAGATACAAGAGTCAGATAAGCACAAATCGTTTACTATACAGCAGGTCTGTTGAAAAAGAGATTTGTTCAATTAATCTGTTAATATTCTTATTGAATTTAAAACCACTAAAACAGCCTCGGCCCAAACTTTGTTCTAAAAAGGTTTTTTTTTTTTTTTTAATTGAGTGCTAAAAAGTTTCTATTTTAAAGTATGGCTGTCCTGGCGGGTCTTCATCGACACGCATAAATTTAAACAATATTTTTTTATTTATCTGTCTTTGAGACCATAATATACCTGAATGGGTATCCGAGATAGAGCTTTGTATCTAAGTTCAGCCTTCCCTTTGTTCCCTCACCCTTTTTTTTCTTTCCCCCTCTTCTTACCACATTTTTGCTTTTATTTTTTCTTTAACTGTTAAACATATTATAAAATCTATAAAGGTAGTCTAATACGATATGATATTCGGTTTTAATAGGTTGTTGACTTATTATGCTTTTATGCCATTAATGCTGACAGTTCTGTCTACCTTTTGAACCTATGTGCCTTATCCATTTTTTACAAATATTGTGACTTGTTTCAGTCTTCACATCTTTCCTCTTTCAATAAATGCTGATTTGAATAAAATTAGCCAGGGTAAATTCTGGAAGTTTTAAAAAATATAATTTCATTTACAGGGCACACAACCTCTATGTGGCAAAGTGCATGCCACTACACTAAGATATTTTTTTTCAGCAAAGGTATCTCTGAAAGTCATGATAAAAATCTAAATAACTAGTGAACATATTTTACTGGGGATTTGTGCTCTGAAGTTTGCTTTAAATGTGTAATGAAACAAGATTTTTAAAAAGCCAGAATTCAGTACACTTAGGGCCGTATGTATCAGATGGTCTTACTAGGAACTCAAGTTAGTTTTTTCAGTCAGAATAAGAAAGAGGGTTAGAGCTATCCTTCTCAATGTGTAAATAAGTCCTTACTAGGTCCTTGACTAGGTGGCTCTCTTATATCTCCGTGCATCTCCGTACACAAAATCGGACTTTCCGCCAACAAAACCGTGGATTTTTGTTCGAAGGATGTTTGCTCAAACTTGTCTTGCAGACACACAGTCACACAAATGTTGGCCAACAATTACGAACGTGGGAACGCGGTGACGTACAAGACGTACGATAAGCCGAGAAAAAGGAAGTTCAATAGTCAGTGCGGCTCCTTCTGCTTGATTCTGAGCATACGTTAACTTTTGTGTGTCAGACTTGTGTAAACATGATCGGACTTTCAGACAAAAAAGTTTTATTGTCTGTGAATTTGAGAACCTGCTAGCAAACATTTGTTGGCGGAAAGTCCGACAGCAAATGTTCGATGGAGCATACACACGGTCGGACTTTCCGACAACAAGCTCACATCCAAGATTTCCCATCGGAAAATCCATAACACTAATGCCGCGTACACATGAGCGGAACGTCTGACAAAAAAAGTTAGACGGGAGCTTTTCATCATATATTCCAATCGTGTGTATGCCCCATCTGACTTTTTAGGTCGAAAATTCTAACGGACCTAGAAATAGAACATGTTCTAAATATTTCCAAAGGAACCAATTCCTATCCAGAAAACCACTCGTCTGTATGCTGTTCCGACAGACCAAAAACAATGCATGCTCTGAAGCAAGTACGAGACGGAAGCTATTGGCTTCTGGCTATTAAACTTCCTTTTTCTAGTCCCGTCATACGTATTGTACGTCACCGTGTTCTTGATGGTCGGACTTGGTGTGAAAGACAGGTTCAGCGGAATTCCGTCGGAACTCCGTCAGAAAAACCTTCAGAGTTTATTCCGACGGGAAAATCGGTCGTGTGTACAGGGCATTAAAGGCCTCAAGTGAATACAGAAAAGTATAGGAAAGCAAGAACCGTATCAAAATAGTATATGTCCAAGATTATTTATTTCATCATAGAAGTTCAAGAAGAACAAGCCAAAATATTTGACGTTCTATAATGTTCCCTTGTCATCAGGGCCCTTGCACAACCAGCTGTTGAAGCACACTTTTGAATGTGAGAGGCAAAACAGTCAGTCTACTCCGATGTTTAATCACTCTCCATTTATCCTCACAAATCCATCACTTTATTCACTCCAGAACTTAAAGTCCTGCTTAAGGAGGAATCCTATAGCCCCTAAAACGCATCAGCTTGTTATATTTTGACTTTTCATGATTAAATATTCTTGAACTCTTAAACCTTTTAAGTGGTAGCCTTGTTTCTCATAAACATTACACCAATTAAAATACAAAAACAAATGCCCTTAAAGGGAAACTTAATGGTTTTAAATAAAGTGTATAATTTTAGAAACATATGGACATGCAATTGCAAAATAATTTACAGTTATAAGTGTTACTGGAAAATTAATCTTTTGAAAGGTAGGATATTTTTTCTGATGAGAATTTTTTAGTTAATATATTCTCAGTGCTGTTAGATACAGCTAAATTAGAGAGGCTTTGCATTTCTCCAGCTATGTCATCACAGACTGGAAGAAGGAATGCGCACAGTCACATTTTCCACTGTTAGCACAGCCAAAAATCAGAGTGAATCCCAGAGAGACATTCTGAGGATTGATGTGAAAGGTAGAGATGAGTCTAAGCTATGGAGCTTAAACACTGAATCAGAACATCAGTAAGAGAAGGTATGGGGTGGGTTGTAAAAATTAAGGAATATAAGGAGTAATTACTCAATTAGTTATTCATTAGTCCATTAAGCCTAACATGGTTCACCAAAGTTTAGCAAGCCTAGCAAAAATTCTCCATTTTCTATAAAAAAAACTTAAGCCGAACCTAACCTAGATTAACCACTTAAGGACTGGAAGGATTTGTCCCCTTAATGACCAGGCCATTTTTTGCGATATGGCACTGCTTCGCTTTAACCAACAATTGCGTGGTCGTGAGACATTGTACCAAAAACAAAACGTATGTCCTTTTTTTCCCACAAAGCTTTCTTTTGGTGGTATTTGATCACCTCTGCGGTTATTTTTTGCGCTATAAACAAAAAAAGAGCGACGATTTAAAAAAAACAATATTTTTAACTTTTTGATATAATAAATATCCCCAAAAAAGAAAAAAATTTCTTCATCAGTTTAGCCTAATACAGTATGTATTCTTCTACATATTTTTGGTAAAAAAATGGCAATAAGCGTATATAGATTTATTTATGCAAAAGTTATAGCGTCTACAAAATAGGGGATAGATTTATGGAATTTTTATTTATTATTTATTTTTTACAAGAAATGGTGGCAGTCTGCAATTTTTAGTGGGACTGCGACATTGCGGTGGACAAATCGGAGACTTTTGACACTTTTTTGGGGACCATTGACATTTACACAGCGATCAGAACTAAAGATAGCCACTGATTAATGTAAATTACTGTAAATGTTACTGGCAGGGAAGGGGTTAACATTAGGGGCAAACAAGGGGTTAAGTGTTCCCTAAGGATTTGTTTCTAACTGTGGGGGGAGTGTACTGACTGGAGGAGGATCAGATCTCTCTCTCCTCCCCTGTCAGAATGAGGATCTGTTTGTTTACATACACAGATCCCCTTTCTGGTTCTCTGTGGAGCGATTGCGTGTGGCCGGCGGACATCGTGGATGCCAGCCACGCGCATCAGCTCCAGCGTTGAGCCGCAGGTGCGCAAGCATGCCCCCTAGCGCTCTTAAAGCAGCCAACGTACACCTACGGAGACTTGCGCAGCCATGCCAACCTGCCGCAGTATAATGACGGCGGCTGGTCGGTAAGTAGTTAAAGCAACTTTAAGGTAACATCAATGCTACAGTGCCAGGAACCTTGTGATACCTGCAAGCCCTGCTGTCGGCTAATTTGATCCCTATGTCCCTATGCAGACCCCAAATACAAATGATAGAAAAGAAGCAGTTCAAATGTTTATTCAATGTTCAAACATTTTTTTATATTTTATTTGTATAAATAATATCAATGTGTAGGCCTGAATTTATACTTTCTTAACCCCACCCACGATTACCTCTTTTACTTCAGTAAGCTTGCTAGCCTTAGTATCATACTAACAAGTTCGGCCATGTAGGAAAATAGTGAACTTGCTGTTTTGTGCCCTTTGATCAAATAATCTCTGATATATCACAATTAATACAGTTCTGTAGCTATACCTGACTGCCTGATTTCTTATATGTAGGTTATATTCCTTGATCTCTACAATAATAGGATTTTCAAGGTTGCGCAGCTGTACATGAATGGCCACTTGGCAGCACATACAAGTTAAGGTCATTTGACTGTCCAACCCCAAAGAATGCACTGCCATGCTTTTATTTCTAATATACTAGAACATGCATAGTATATGTAGTGCTAACCCCATAGGAGCCCCTGAGTAGGATGGGTCCTCTGTACTTTGCCTCAACTTTAGCCCCTTTGACACGTTAGCTTGAATGTACAAAAATATCACAAAAATTCACTGAAAGTAATAATTACTTTACCCAATAGTAGTCCTATATCAAATAAAACATGCGCCAAAGCAGATAGTAAAGGCAAACATAATATATTGTCACCCAATTATGGTTGATAACTAGGTAAACATAAAATGGATTAACAATGGTAATAACACAATTTAGCATACAAAGTGATTAACAGTAGGGACTAGGCATAAGATGACATTTGGAGTCCAGATCAGCATAAACAGTAGCAAGGCCACCTCAAGTGCATGACCTCTGCAGCTACAGACATCATTCAGATATCTTCTTTTTCAGCTAGTGATTCCCTACACCATAAAAATGATCATAGTGGCCATTCAGCCGCTTGATTGTTCTTACAGGCGTCGAGAGGGGACGTTCCCCCCCCTCCTGCTGCCCTCCGGTGCTTCTAGCAACTCACCCCTGCCATCTGTGAGCCTGAGAAGGGAACTGCTGGTGCCAGATGTTGACAATAGAGATTTCTGGCGGACCAGATGGTCCTTCGGAGTCTCTGTGATCATTTGGAGACTGGGCGCGATGTTATGACGTCACTCTGCCTCTGCATTAGAAAAAATGGCGCTGCCTCAGCTGGGAAGCCGAGATTGTGTTTTTGTTTTTTGTTTTTGTTTTTTTCAAGCTTTCCAGCCTAGAGGTGGGATATGGAGACTTATTGACCCCATATCTCACTGTAAAGAGGACCTGTCATGCTTATTTCTATTACAAGGGATGTTTACATTCCTTGTAATAGGAATAAAAGTGATCACAAAAACAAAAAAAATCTCAAACTAGAAAAATAAAAGTAAAATTAACAATAAAAAAAAAAAAAAAAAAGAAATGTAAAGTGCCCCTGTGCTCGCACCCATACGTATGTCGAGCCCACATATGTAAACAGTGTTCAAATCACACATATGAGGTATCACCGCAAACGTTAGAGGGAGAGCAATAATTCAGGCTCTAGACCTTATCTGTAACTCAAAACATGTAACCAGTAAAAAATTTAAATCGCTGCCTATGGGGATTTTTAAATACCTACGTTTGGTGCCATTCCACAAGCGTGTGCAATTTTGAAGCGTGACATGTTAGGTATCTATTTACTCAGTGTAACATCGTCTTTCACATTATGTAAAATGTAAAAAAATTGAGATAACTTTACTGTTTTGTTTTTTTTAAAGCATGAAACTGTTTTTTTCCCCAAAAAAGCGTGTTTGAAAAATTGCTGCACAAATACTGTGTGAGATAAAAAGTTGCAACGACTGCCATTTTATTTTCTAGGGCCTCTACTAAAAAAACATATATCATTTTTGGGGGCTCTATGTCATTTTCTAGTAAAAAAAATATGATTTTTACATGTAGGAGAGAAATGTCAGAATTGGCCTGGTAGGCAAGTGGTCAATCTACCGAGTGCTAGAACTATACTTTTATGGCGATGATGCTAGTCCTAGACCGACTGGGTATGCACTCGCCAAAGGAAAAGGAGGATGGTAGTAGAGTGGGCAGGGGAACAAAGGAGGCTTGTAGAATAATTATTATGTAAGGGTCAGTCCTTTGAGATGTTCTTCTTCTGGCTATGCTTGGGGCCTTCTAAAAGTGTTGGTGCACTTAAAGTGGTAGGAAATACCCCATGGCTTACTTGTACCTACAGCTAAGCCTATAATAAGGCTAACCTGTAGGTACAATAAATATCATTTTAAGCGTTCACTGAATTTTTCTATAGTAGCAGCCAGTGATGTCACTGGCGCATGCGCACTGTGCTCTCAATGGACAGCATGCCATCCATTGAGAGAGCTGTGCGCCTGCCGTGGCTACTGTGCACATGCATGAGAGTGACGTCATTTCAGCTCGGCCAGTCACAGTCAAATAGCCAAAGCCCAGGGTCCCAGAAGGAAGACAGATGGTGAAGCCTGAAGCACTGGGGATCCATGACAACTCACTGCTGGAAAGCTTTGTTCTAAGGTAAGTCTTTCATAATGTGCTAGTATACGATGCATGCCAGCACATTATGCTATTTTTCTACAAAGGCCCATTTTTTTTGGAATATCTTTTGCGGTTTACTAGTGCTTTAACAACCCAGTTAACCTGCATGCAATACAGATACAGTATAGGTATGGAGTCTTGGCACAGGCACAAGGAAGATGTGGTTCAGATGCAATAAAGGTTCGGTATAATGCTGCATAGGGTTGGTATAGATACAGTCTAGGTTTCTAATAAGTGCGGTATAGAGTGCAGTATTGGTGCAATATGGATTTGATATATACACTTGATATCCTGCTCTCATTTGCTCAATTCCTGCAAGCAGTATCCGCAATGGGTGAAGTGCCCTCTTCAGTCCCTGGGATGCTGCGATGACCTCTTGCTATCGAAAGCCTCCAGTGATCATCAGTGGGAAGCAGAAGGTGAGTGGATGTTCCAGTCTCCCTGTAGCAGTGGTGTGGGTGCCCCCAGGTGTCCTTACTTCCAGTCTCAGACTCAGATCCCTGCTGGTATGGTCTCCTTCTGGCAGGCGAATATTCAGACAGAGTTGCTCTCTTTCTAACCCCCTTGGTGCAAAGAGGAAGAGCTTTCCTAGGCAGTTTAATAAAAAATAATTTCTCCACTCCTCCTACTGTAAAGTGCATATTGAAAATAAATGGCTGCCGTCTTAAACTACAACTCCAATATTCTCAGTGCTCTGCATAGAAGTCTATTGGCTTGTTTGGCTCTCCCTCCGCTGGCCAGAGAAGAATGGTGGATTATAACATCAGTATCTCAGTAGAGGGAGAGAAGAAAATAAAGGTAATGTCTCCTTCTCCATATTGCTGTAGCCCAGCACCTGGCTACATATATTTACAGGGTCAAGTCTACAGAAATTAAGAATTGATGTTTAATAAGGTTTTATCATTGACACTCATGCGCAGAAATCCTTAAATGTCAAGAGACAACCTGTAAAGGGAATAAAGTAAACATAACAACTGTGGTAAAAATAATGGATTGGAACAAAGAGTTTTCATATCCCAATAGTCAAGATTTATGCAGCCTAGAGGCAAGTTGTATTTTATTCAATGATTGCCTTACTAGGATCTAACCAGTCAGGGAAATTCTGTTATCTGTGTGTATCCAAAATGAAAGGGATGAGCTGGCAACCCTGGAGATCCATTGTATACAGGACAATGCTGACAAAATTCCACACACAACATATTAAGTTTGTTTTTGGGGGAGGGGCCAGTATTACTTGAACAGGCCGGGTCAAACACTCCCTATGGGGCCAGTGCTGACCTCTTCAGTTCAGTCAGTATACGTCTTGAACCTACAGACACTCTTTCCTGGGCAATTACTTTAGTCATAGATGTTTGTGCATGACCACAAGCTCAGTGCATAAAATATAGCATAAAACATAAAAGCACAAACATTTTAATGTGCATTGCAGCTAGCATAAAAGGCTACTTATTAGAAAGACACATACACATAAAATAGGATCTACTTCAAATTAATTATACAGAGACAGAGGTAACTGGTATACCTTTAGGGAACTAAACATATACATGAGTATTTACAATACATTTGTATTTTTATTAGTTTACAGTACATTTCCATTATGAACATCCGTCCCTGACAATGACAATTGGTCAAAACATGTTGAGTGCGGCTTGTTCATTGTGACGTAATTTCTGCCTACATCATTTCCAGTCTGTGGAACACACGCAGGGAGTGAACAGGAAGTTGGATCAGTGGCGGCCATCTTGGATCCATGTGGTAGAGTAACCATATTCCATGCGGCCATTTGTATTTTGAATGTGAGTGCACACTTGGAAGTGCTTTGTTTTTACTATTGCAATAAAAATTACGGCACTGTGGCTTTCCATTCTATTGTTTATTCATAATGGCCAAAATGCATTTGGAGGATTATAGGGTGCAAAGATCAGAAGCTGGAAGGAGGTGACTTGAAAGGCTGTAAGACTGTGTTTAAGGACAGCATAAATTTAAGCTATTGTGGACACACTTATTAAGTTGAGAGGGTCGCGGAGGTCTGGTGAGTGCAAAATTTGAGCATGAGCACCAAGGGATTACGGGATTTGTGATCTGGGAAGGGGGAGGTTCATAGTCCATTGCTAGAGTATGTATTGAGATTTGGATGAAGAAATACTGGATTTTATTAAGAGACATTTATTTGTGGTTATGTAAGGACACGTTGGATGGACTTTGATTTCACTTTATGTTTTTTTTTTATTGGATACTTATCACATTAAATTAATTGATCATTTATCACATATGTTTTTCACCTGATTTACTTTGATTATAATGGTACGGTAATTGTACAGTATTTATACATAGAAGGGAAGTGCAGCACTTTATTGGATATGTCACTTGTGTGACATCATCCTTTAGGATGAACTTGAGACAGATAGAAATTAAGATATGCATCCTTTAAAATTCTGGTCAGGGCTCTACTGTTTGCCACAGTGCTGTCAGTCCGCAGTTTGAATATGATTACAGTAGGAGAAGACAGATTTCTGACTTCACCAGTGTGCACAGGCTTCAGGCAGGTTGTTGACTGTCTGCCATAGAGAAGAATTTGGAGACTGACCATGCTATCTGGCCGGTGTGCTTGAAGTAAACTCCCCTGTTTTCTTTGTAGTTATAGGTAAGCCTATAATAAGGCTTACCCATAGGTACTTTAAATATCTCCTAAACTTGAACAGTTTAAGAGATATTTACTGTATACACCACCGACTACATCATCAGGGCATGCACTCTGAAGGAACGGCCACCCGTGACGTTTCTCCAGGGCCCTGTGCCGTGAACGGCAGCTCCCTTCTGCATGCGTGGGATTGACATCATCAGCCAATCACAGTGCCAGAGCCCACGAACCTGGAAGAAATACTGGGGATGTCAGCTGTCTTAGTGGTGTGTGGGCACCACTGAGAGGGCTTTATTATAAGGTAAAGTATTTCATAATGAGCTAGTATGCGATACATACTAGCTCATTATGCCTTTGTCTTACACCTTTTTTTTGGGGGGGGGGGGGGTTTACAACCACTTTAAAAGCTGGATAAACACAATTAGAAATCCTTGCATAAAAACAACTCTAATGTATGTATTTCAACTGTGTATTTCCTAAATCTGATCTTCAAAATGCATGTGCATTTCTTCAAGATGAGTAAATTGTGACCTCAACTCAACAGTAGACACTTAAGCCGCGTACACACGGGCGGACTGTCTGGCCAACTTAGTCCGTCGAAACACATTTCAGCGGACAGTCCGCTCGTGTGTGGGCTTCAGCGGACTTTTTCAGCGTGCAGTCTGGCGGACTAAGTATTTTGGAATTTCCGTAATATTGTCCGTCGTACTTTGGTTTCAGCGGACAATCTGCTCGTGAGTAGGCTAGTTCGACGGACTAAGTATGGCGCATGCTCAGAAAGGATTTACACGGCGAAAGGTTGCATTGCTGTGTATTGGACTTCCTATTTCTAGTCCCGTCGTACGTGCTGTACACGTCATTGCGCAAACTTTCGACGGACTGTTTTGCATCCGTGTGTGGTCAAGTCCGTTCATTCGAAAGTAGGACGGACTGTCCGTCGGATTGTCTGACGGACTAAGTTGGGCATACAGTCCGCCCGTGTGTACGCGGCTTTATATGTAGTCTTATGGGTATAAACCTTTCCATTGGAATGTGTAGGTAAGTGGGTGGCGAGTCAGTGCTTGGTCTTCTGACCTATGATTGGTGTTTACATTATAAAATGTGCTAGCTCTAGGTGCTCATTAAGATATTTGGCAGGGATTGGCACTTCTCTGCCTTCTGGTCACATTTCCGAAGTAATTGATAGTTAATGTGTCGCATCCTCACTTCCTGTTTTAACACCTTAAATGCCCTACTAAGATGGTGCAACCGCTTGCATTGTGCATGGTTGTGGGGCGGTTGTATGGGGGGCCCATTCAGTTTAATGGGTCCTTTTCTGTGGGCTGTAGTGTCTGCTAAACATAACAGGAGGTTAAATTCATTCTGTTATTGGGAAGTAAAACATCGCAGTCAAGACATGTGCACACCACTGGCCACTGCTTTTGCAGCTTAAGGGGGAGCAGTTGGGGGTAAAAATGCAGCTCAACCATGTGTTTTTACAGCTCCCCAAACATAAATAAATGAGCATTTAGCTGAATACTCTATAAAAAGGTGAACCGGAAAGCAGGCATTTATAGATGTACCATATGCTGTTTCACTGATATTGCAGTTCACTAACACTGGAGTTGTGTTTTAAAACATTCCTGATTTGTTTTCTTAAACAAAATGTTGCTGAAGTTTTTAACATATTTCAGAACCAGAGTTTGAGTCATAACCACGTTTCTGGAAGCATGCTTGAACTCTTTCTGAACTCTGTTTATGGACCTAAGCATTCCTCACCATACTCACCATACTACCATTGTCTCACCTTTAATATTGCATTCACACTTGAGCATTCACAGGCAATTGTGGAGTGTTTTTTTTTCAGTGCATTTGTGCATGTTTTTCAGAATGTGTGTTTTAGACGATGATAAGCTAGTTCCATTGCTTTTTAATATCTTTATAAATGATATTGGGTCTGGGATTAAAAGTAACATTTCAGTCTTTGCAGATGGCACCAAGCTATGCGGTGGAATAACGTCCTTACATGATGTCTCCAACTTACAAGCCAACCTCAATGCTCTGTTTCATTGGGCAATAAGTGGCAAATGAGGTTTAATGTTGATGAATATAAAGTTATCCACTTGGAGGCTAAGGCCGCGTACACACGGGCGGATTGTCTGCCCAACTAAGTTCGTCAGACAATCCGACAGACAGTCCGTCCAAATTTTGAATGAACGGACTTGACCACACACGATGAACAGACAGTCCGCTGAAAACTTGCGCGATGACGTGTACAGCACGTACGACGGGACTAGAAAAACGACGTCCAATACACTGCAATGCAACCTTCGGCCGTGTAAATCCTTTCTGAGCATGCGCCATACTTAGTCCGTCCAACTTGCCTACACACGAGCGGACTGTCCGCTGAAACCAAGTTTGGACGGACAAAACCAAGTTTCAGCGGACAAAATTACGGAAATTCCGAAAGACAAAGTCCGTCAGACTGTCCGCTGAAAAAGTCAGCTGAAGCCCACACACGAGCAGATTGTCCGCTGAAACACGGTTCAGCGGACTAAGTTGGGCAGACAATCCGCCCGTGTGTACGCGGCCTAAGAATATGCATGCATCATACATACTAAGGTGAGTACAACTGGGGGAATCAATGGTGGGAGAGGATCTGGGTGTTCAAGGAAATCATAAGCCTAATGATTGCATTCAATGCCAAGCTGCTTATTCCAAAGCAAGTAAAATCCTTTCTTGTATTAACCACTTGACCACTGGGCACTTAAACGCCCTTAATAACCAGACCAATTTTCAGCTTTCGGTGCTCTCACATTTTGAATGACAATTACTCAGTCATGCAACACTGGACCTATATGAAATTTTTGTCCTTTTTTTCACACAAATAGAGCTTTCTTTTGGTGGTATTTAATCACCTCTCAGTTTTTTAAAAAAGACCAAAAATTCTGCGAAAAAATGAATTTTTCTTCATTTCTGTTATAAAATTTAGCAGATTAGTAATTTTTTCTTCATAAATTTTGGCCAAAATTTATACTACTACATATCTTTGGTAAAAATAAGTACAAATTGGTGGATATTATTTGGTCTTTGTGAAAGTTATAGAGTCCACAAGCTATGGTGCCAATATCTGAAAATTGATCACACCTGAAGGACTGACGGCCTATTTCAATTCTTGAGACCCTAACATGCCAGAAAAGTACAAATACCCCCCAAATTACCCCTTTTTGGAAAGAAGACATTCCAATGTATTTAGTAAGAGGCATGATGAATTTTTTGAAGTTGTCATTTTTTCCCACAATTCTTTGCAAAATCAAGATTTTTTTTCCTTTTTTTTTTCCCCCAAAATTGTCATATTATCAGGTTATTTCTCACACAGCATATGCATACCACAAATTACACCCCAAAACACATTCTGCTATTACTCCCGAGTACGGCGATACCACATGTGTGAGACTTTTACATTACTTTTTTAACATGCAGGGAGCGCCATCAGGACAATTCTGACATTTCTCTCCTACATGTAAAAATCATCATTTATTTGCTAGAAAATTACAGAGAACCCCAAAACATTATATATATTTTTTTAGCAAAGACCCTGGAGAATACAATGGTGGTCGTTGCAAATTTTTATCTTACACGGTATTTGCTCAGCAATTTTTCGAACAGGTTTTTTTGGGGGAAAAAACAGTTTTGTGTTTAAAAAAAAAACAGTAAAGTTAGCCCAATTTTTGCATAAAGTGAAAGATGAAGTTATGCTGAGTAAATAGATATCGAACATGTCACTCTTCAAAATTGCACATGCCCGTGGAATGGCGTCAAACGTCGCTACTTAAAAAATACCCATAGGTGACGCTTTAAATTTTTTTTACTGGTTACATGTTTTGAGTTGCAGAGGAGGTCTAGGGCTAGAATTATTGCTCTCGCTCTAACGTTAGCGGCGATACCTCACATGTGTGGTTTCATATGTGGGCGGGGCTTACGTATGCGTTCGCTTCTGCATGCGAGCACATGGGGACAGGGGCGCTTTAAATTTTTTTTTATTTTTTTTATTGTTCATTTTACTTTATTTATTTTAGTTTGACATTTTTTTCCCCAAAAATAAATTTTTGATCACTTTTATTCCTATTACAAGGAATGTAAACATCCCTTGTAATAGGAATATGGGGTGACAGGTCCTCTTTACAGTGAAATCTGGGGGTCAATATGACCCCACATCTCACCTCTAGGCTGGGAAGCCTGAAATAAAAATAAAAAAAAGATTCTGGCTTTGACCGTACTGGCGAGTTGGTAGAAGCACCGGAGGGCAGTGAGGGGTGGGGGGGCGTCTATGGCTGGGTATTGCAGGGTATCACTGAGTATGGCTGGGTATGGCAATTTATGGCAGGGCATTGCAGAGTATTGGCGGGGTATTGCAGAGTATTGGGGGGTATTGCAGAGTATTGGGGGGTATTGGGGGTATTGCAGAGTATTGGGGGTACTGCAGAGTAATGGCAGGGTACTGCAGAGTATTGGGGGGTACTGCAGAGTATTGGCGGGGTACTGCATAGTATTGGCGGGGTACTGCACAGTATTGGCGGGGTACTGCACAGTATTGGCGGGGTACTGCATAGTAATGGCAGGGTACTGCAGAGTAATGGCAGGGTACTGCAGAGTAATGGGGGGTACTGCAGAGTAATGGGGGGTACTGCAGAGTAATGGCGGGTACTGCAGAGTAATGGGGGGTACTGCAGAGTAATGGTGGGTACTGCAGAGTAATGGCAGGGTATTTCAGAGTAATGGCAGGGTATTGCAGAGTAATGGGGGGTACTGCAGAGTAATGGGGGGTACTGCAGAGTAATGGCAGGGTATTGCAGAGTAATGGCAGGGTATTGCAGAGTAATGGCAGGGTATTGCAGGGTATTGCAGAGTAATGGGGGGTATTGCAGAGTAATGGGGGGGTATTGCAGAGTAATGGGGGGTATTGCAGAGTAATGGGGGGGTATTGCAGAGTAATGGGGGGGTATTGCAGAGTAATGGGGGTACTGCAGAGTAATGGGGGGTACTGCAGAGTAATGGCAGGGTACTGCAGAGTATTGCAGGGTATTGCAGAGTATTGGCAGGGAATTGAAGGGGTTAAATTCGGTGAGCAGCGACCACAGCGCTGCTAACACCGATCTCTTTCCCCTCCGCTGTACCGATTGGTACAGAGAGGGGGAGGGAGGAACCGGCGTCATAACATGACGCCGGTTTGTTTACAAGTGATTACTCCGTCATTTGACGGAGCGATCACGTGGTAAATGGCCGCGACGAGCGGCCATTTACCGTGATCCGTGATGCGCCGGGTCCACTGGACCCGGCGGTCACGGATGATCTTGTGTGCGCGCCCCAGGGGGCGCGCGAGAGCAGAATTCTGGGAGGCCGTTAATTAACGGCCTCTCAGAGTTAAACAACCGCCCTGAAGCCGTTAATCGGCAATGGGCGGTTGTTAAGTGGTTAAGAGAGGTTTGGACTCCAGAGAAAGAGATATTGTGCCCCTGTACAAATCATTAGTAAGACCTCATCTGGAATATGCAGTTCAATTTTGGGCACCAGCTCACAAAAAGGATATCGGGGAACTGGAGAAAGTCCAGAGAAGGACAACCAAACTGATAAGAGACATGGAGGAGTTCAGCTATGAGGAAAGATTAGAGGAACTGAATTTATTCTATCTCGATAAGAGGCGATTAAGAGGGCATATGATCAACATATATAAATACAAAAGCGGTCCATATAGTGATCTTGGTGAAGACTTGGTTACCTTAAGATCATGACAGAGCTCAAGGGGGCACTCTTTACACCTGGAGGAAAAGAGATTTAATCTCCAAATACGGAAAGGCTTCTTCACAGTAAGAGTAGTGAAAATGTGGAAACGACTACCTCAAGAGCTGGTTCTGGCCATAGGTAAAGTTGATCCATAGAATATCCGATTGTCTGTTGTGAAATCAGAAAGGAATTTTTTCCCCTGCCGGAGTAAATTGGATCATGCTTTATTGGGATTTTTTTGCCTTGTGTTTTTCCCTTTTTTTTCTTGGTTGGACTGAATGGACTTGTGTCTTTTTAACTAGATTACCTATGTAACTAAAAAGAGGAAATTATTGTTTGGGCTTGAAAAATGTTAATTTTTAGTTGTTTTCGGGTATTTTGTAGGTGCTTACATTGAGGTCTGTGAGGCTAGTAACTTATGTACACTTCAGGCATTGAGCCACTGGCACCTGAGCACTCACATGTGAACAGGCACAATTTAAATGCATGGGATTTTGGTTGCTGAGCTATTTGGATCTCTGAGCTTCATGCTTGGGTGGGAACCAAGGCAAAGATGTTCAAAACATTGAAACACCCAGGGTAAAATATTGCATTCATATGGCTTGTTCCTGATCTATTTTGTTTTTACCAGAGTGGGCACTCATATACTTCTACATAAAGCAACTACGGAACTTTCGTTTTAATAATCCCTTAAAAAGGATTCTACTTTACTTGTAGATTTATACAATTTTCACATTATTTCTCATTATTAATTGATTAAAGTTGTATATCCTGAGGGATACATTGATCATAATATTTCTAACACACTAGCAACAAATCAGCTTTGAAGGTCATTGAGTGAATTTGTAGCTTAGAGAAGTACAGCCAAAGCTTGTGGATCACAAGAGTGTAGTTTGCTCTGCACTTCTGAGACCTGTTTTCAGCAGACCGCAGGCTGAAGCCCACTGTCAGCTGACATCACAAAGCTAGTCCAGGCTCGGGTAAGATCGCGACAATGAAGTCCGGACCTGCCGACATGCCTGGACCAGCACCCTGCTTAGCCTCTTAGCAAGCCACTTAGAGCCTGAGCAAGCCACTCCCACCCCCTCCACAGCCCAGCACTCCAGTGAGCACATGGGGGGGGGGGGGGCAGAGCAGAGAGCTGATCACTGACAGTCACCAGTTCTCTGCTCATGGAGCTCTAAAAACTGTCTTAGAACCATCAGGGGACAAATGCACTGATGCTGCATCCACCTAGGTAAGTATAATATAAAAAAAAACTTCCCATACATCTCTTTTAAGGGCTCTAATCAATTCACTACCAACATGAATGAATGAAGAGTGCCCTGTGTGCAGGAGGCTGCTATGTTCCTTCAAATCTTAAATAGTCTACTCTCCCCCACCCTCAAAATACCCTCGCGGCTGAGATTTTCCAGTACTGTTAAATATGACCAGTTAAAGGGGTTGTAAACTCTTTTGTTTTTTCACCTTAATGCATCCTAGGCATTAAGGTGAAAAAACACCTGGCAGTGACCGGCCCCCCAGCCCCTCGTTTTACTTACCTAAGCCCTTACCTAAGCCCGGGTTTCTTGGCTCTTGATTGGATAGGTTAGCAGCACAGCCATTGGCTCCCGCTGCTGTCAATCAAATCCAATGATGTGTCGCCGGGGGGGCAGGGCCGAGTCCGACATTCAGTGTCTACGGATGCCGAATGCTAGACTCAGGATTGCGCCCACAAGGTAACCTCCCCTGCACAGTGGAGGTAAATATGACATGTTTGTTATTTAAAAAAAGAAAAACTTGATTCTTTACAATCACTTTAAATGTGTCACAAGCACTTATCAAAAGTGCAGACTCTGCTTGCTTTTTCTGCCACCTTACTCTATTCATAGAAGCTGTACTATTGGTTCTCACAATGAAAAGCGTTCTATGAATGGAGGCAACAGTCCTCTCTTTCATAAGTCTGTCCTCCATTCATAGACAGCTTTTCATTGCTGGAAGCAGAATACGGCTTCTACGAGAGCAGCCCCAGAAAATCACAGCTACAGGGGTATCCAGGGGGCAGAGAATGGATAATTTCAAGAAACACACCAGCACATGGTACATTCTTCATTCACAACCCTTATGTTCTGAGTGGAACCTATCCTGTTAAACACATGCCACTGTACTGCAGCTCATTTTCAGGGTCTTGGCAATCTTCGTATAGCCTAGGCCAGTGATGGCGAACCTTGGCACCCCAGATGTTTTGGAACTACATTTCCCATGATGCTCATCTACACTTCAGAGTGAATGAGCATCATGGGAAATGTAGTTCCAAAACACCTGGAGTGCCAAGGTTCGCCATCACTGGCCTAGGCCATCTTTATATAGAGCAACAATTATTTTTTTCAGATCCGCAAATCCGAGTTATTTGTCATGAGGTGCCATGTTAAACTTCCAGTGACCAGAATGAGAGAGTGAGATAGCGATAACACCAAATTTACCACACCTGAGACCTTATAACACTAACAAGTCACATGACACCGGGGAGGGAAAATGACTAATTGTACTCACTTTTGTTGCCAGCGGTTTAGACATTAATGGCTGTGTGTTGAGTTATTTTGATGGGACAGCAAATTTCCACTGTTATACACACTGTACACTCACTACTTTATATTTTAGCAAAGTGGAATTTCTTCAGTGTTGTCACATGAAAAGATATAATAAAATATTTACAAAAGTGTGAGGGGTGTACTCACTTTTGTGAGCTACTGTAGTTGCGTTTTATAGTTGGCCCCCTACTTTTGTCCCTAACCCCCAAATGTGCCCCCACTAAATATGAAAGCTGGAGACGCCACTGGGTCCCTGGTGCTTATCTAAATCAAAAATCACTAAAATTCAGCTTTAAATGCATGTGTGGAAATGTAAAATGGCAATTCAAATGCATCTCAGTAAGACTGCTGTGCAAAGCCATTCAAACATGCTCTCAGAATTGTCATCCAAACTGAACCATTGATGTAAGTGGGAATCTGCTGACCTGTATTTGATGTGTGCTTCAACACACACTTTAAACGCAGAAAAAACGTCTGTCTACACAAGCCCTTAGGCCTTGTTTACACGGCCAAATTGGCAGTGATGTGGTAAGTATCTTGTGGAAAACTGCAGCCTGGGAGCCCAGGTTTGTACAGATAGCTGTGGACAGGAAGCTTACACAAAGCAATAACAACCTGACAGTGGCCACAGCTGTCCACCAGTGTTTGGAATTAATGGCACAGGGAGCAACTGCCTGTGGTTAGGTAAAGATGTTCATCCCTGGATGCAAGCTGCTTAGGACTATACAATGCGTCAGCACAAATCTTGAACATTGGAGGACAGGCAGGCTGTTCTTCCAGCACAGCCAGAAAACTTTCTATGTTGAGAAGGATGTGCTTCTATGCCTAGCATGGTCAGTTTGGAATAAGAAAAGCATGGGGACTGGCAGCAACCCCAGGTATTTCACATAAAGGAAAAAATACAAAGAGAACATGATCATTTTTAACACAAGTAGATGGTACAACAGACACATATCAGGAATATGAAATTTTGGGGTAACACACTCCATAACCTGTGCAGTGCCATGCTGTATGCTTCATGTTTGAACACAGAAACTTCTGACGCTGGACTGTGAAGGTTTACTCTACTATATGCTGTGTGTACAGATCAACAATAGACACAGTGGGGTTGATTTATTAGAGGCAAATAGACTGTGCACTTTGCAAAGTGCAGTTGCACTCTGCTAGAGCAGCTTCAACGGAACTTAGTAAAGTGCGGCCTTCCATCACCCAACCAAGTGCAAGCCAAAAAGCAGATTTTTTTTTATTGATTGGGTACTCTTTGACAAAGTGAAGCTTTACCTTATTTACTAAGCTCTGGAGCAACTGCACCTGTGGAGTGCAATTGCACTTTGCAAAGTGCACAGCCTGTTTGCCTTTAGTAAATCAACCCCCCCATGAAAATATATGATCAATGCACATATTTTGCAGATTTAGACCTCTTTCACGCTATGCTGCCCATAGCTATTTTTAGCGGCTTTTTAACGTCGGATTTTCTGCACTTTTGGCCGCTAGCGGGATGCTTTTAACCCCCGCTAGCAGCCGAGAAAGGATTAAAACCGCTCGCAATGCGCCACAATAGTGTCGTTTTGCCGGCAGTATAGCCGCGCTGCCCCATTGATTTTAATGGGGAGCAGCGGTGGAGGAGCGGTAAACACACCGCTCCTTCATCACTCCAAAGAAGCTGCTGGCAGGACTTTTCCTGATGCCCTGCCAGCGCTCCACTCCCTCGGGCTTTCACACTGGAGACAATGGAGCAGCTGTTTGAGAGCGGATTGCAGGCGCTATTTTTAAGGCTATAGTGCCTGCCAAATGCCCTCAGTGTGAAAGGGGTCTAAAACACAACGGGCAAGTAGGAAGGTTTATAGTGCCTTTAGATCTCTGCTGTGAAACTCATCTTATGTCAACTTGTCATTTTATTTACCAACAGTACATGTATTTACATGAAAAATGTGAAATCTGGCCACATTCCCATGTCTGAATTCAGTGTGGGAATTGTAATATTTATGTGGGGCATGAAATGTAAACAATAGAGCTGGGTCGAGCGCAGTGGGCCTCCATAGAGAATTAATGATAAAATCAGTGATCACTGTTTGAGAACTAAAAACGTTTGGAGCTCAGAGCTAGAGAGTGTTACCTTGGCCTAACGATAAACACAGTAGATGTTACTTAGATTGGATTTCTCAGGAAAATGGAAAATCCATATGTGTGCCGACCAGCCACGAAACAATTGGTGACTACGCTGAAGAATACGGACTTCTAATGTCTTTTATAAATACAGGGAAGCTTTAATGGATTTTGATCATTTTACGCATGTGCCCCAGAGTGTTTGTTTTGGCAGTTTTGTATTGTTCAAAAACAAAACGGTATAAGCTGGAATCCCTTTTTAATATAATTTCCATGAAAACACTCAGCGCAACATAATTAAAAACACAGTGTACAGGGCTGTGCACACTGCCGGCCATGTGGAGAGCAGGCTGGAGATGTCTTTGTTGTTATACAATAGTTTTGGTTTGGCAGTAACCAGCCCCGCTCCATAATGCAATCATTTCTTCACCGTGCATTCAGTCTAACAAGCATTAACATTTATGATCAGATTGATAATTCCTTGTATCGCACAGCCTCATGAGACCTGCTAATGCTTTTTGCTGCAATTAATAACGAGTCTAATGAGTGGACGTACGGAAAACCCTGTTCGTCCAACTTATGACCTCAGGGCACATTTAAAGATCCAAAGTATTTGCTACTTAATGCAAAACAATCCAGATTTGTTTTCAATAGATTAACTAGGAATATATTTTCGCATCTCAGCCAAATTTGTCTCTCTCCAAAACACAGTAAGCTGAGGGATTCAAAAGAAGCCATCAGTTTTCTATCCAGCAATGCGATTATCTGACTCTTTTTTAAGGTTGAAAAGGGGGGTCAAAAGGGAAGGTAAGGCGGTGTTGATGCAATGCCGTATGATGTCACCAAGTTGAGGTTTCGCTGGTACTTATATTAAAATGTTTGTGTGCCGGCCAATGTAAACCATCTTAAATCGAAGACAGAGCTGTGAGGGGCTGAACGGAGAGGAACTGAGAAAGGGTAGGGGAGGACTGTGGGGAGGAGGGAAAAGGGTAAGATATGAATCGTTAGGTCTGTCCCATCTTGAGTTAATTACTGGTGTCATCTTGAGCCAATTTAATCAGTCTGAGAAGGGGGAGATTGGAAGTGTTGGTCAAGCCAGCATCACTGCTAAAGTAAGAGATCTGAAGTCTTGGATGCTCAGGGATGAAACTATGTAGCACATAATGCAGATCTATTATAAAAAAAAAAGTTTTGAATTAAAGCTGAAATGAAGTTTATAGCTGCTCATATACATAGCTTTTATAAGAAATATCTGTAAAAACGTGTCACTTTATCTCCTGTGTATCATATGCAGTGACATAAACTGTAACCTGGAAATTTACAAGACCATTCTGAACCAACCAGGAGTCAATGGGTAATGTTTTCTCATATTCTTTAAAAGTATTTGAATCATGCTCTTTATTGGTTTGCATATTTACACACCTGCCTAGATGATGGTATCATCATAGACATGAATGAAAAATGAATATTCTATGCCTCATGTACAAAGATGAATATTCTAGGCCTCAATCAAAATTGTGTTAAAGGAAAAAGCCAATCAAGGTTGAACTATTGGTACTGAGTGGATGCTGACCTATTGGAACACAATAATGGTGTCAACAATACTCTTGATGTAATGCATCCAAGTTCATAGGAGTAGCCTCTCCACTAGGGATGAGCCGAACACCCCCCGGTTCGGTTCGCACCAGAACCTTCGAATGGACCAAAAATTCATACAAACTTTAGAACCCTATTAAAGTCTATGGGACTCGAACGTTCGAAATCAAAAGTGCTAATTTTAAAGGCTAAAGATATGCAACAGACAACACCAGCATTAAGGGGTATCTTCGGGTGTATACTGTGCTGGAGGTAGACAACACCCACTTTAACTCCTGCAGATGCCTGTATTAGAGAACACCAGCAATAAAGGGTAGATACGGATGTATACTGTCCTGTGCTGGAGGCACACAACACCCACTAACTCCTGCAGATGCCTGTATTAGAGAACACCAGCAAAAAAGGGTAGATACAGGTGTATACTGTGCTGGAGGCATACAACACCCACTAACTCCTGCAGATGCCTGTATTAGAGAACACCAGCAAAAAAGATTAGATACAGGTGTATACTGTGCTGGAGGCACACTACACCCACTAACTCCTGCAGATGCCTGTATTAGAGAACACCAGCAAAAAAGGGTAGCTACAGGTGTATACTGTGCTGGAGGCACACGACACCCACTTTAACTCCTACAGATGCCTGAGAAAAGAATACACTGTCCCTGCCTATCTTGTTCTTTCCCTGCACGCTGGAACACACTACACAAGGTCGCCGCGCTGCTGGTCTTATAAAGTGTGGGGCATGTACTAAACCCCCTGAGCTATAATTGGCCACAGGCATCCTGCCTGTGGCCAATTATGGCTCTCCTCGCTGCCGGCACTGTGATTGGCCAAGCATGCGAGGTCACAGTGCATGCTTGGCCAATCATAAGGCAGCAATGCACTGCAATAGCGTAGTGCATTGTGGGCCATTCGTGACACACAAATTTGGTGCGAACGGTCCACAAAGTTCTGAATTTGCCGAACAGACGAACGGCCAATGTTCGAGTCGAACATGCGTTCTAGTTGAACACCGAGCTCATCCCTACTCTACACTCCAGCACAGCGGGTGTACTTAATTATTTTATAGATTTATCCACTGGAGTACAATGCTAACTTCATTTCTAGAAGGACTTTGTGCATTTGATTTCATGAAGAAAATGAAATGCCATAAGAGAGGAAGCAGAGTTAGGCAAGTGTTTTTTTTTTCATTTTAAAAGCAAATTTTAGAATAATCTGCAAAGGTGATATTAGGTCACACATACTGTTCCCATTGCAATGCTTGCTTCCTACTGTATATAAATGAAACCTCTTAATCTATCAGTAAATTGCATCTTTATATATAACCATGTAGGCATTCTAGGTTGCGGAAAAGTTTGTTATACTTACTTCAACTATGAACTGTTCTGGTATAGCTGGCATGGTAAATGGCAAACAATATATAGCTACACAGCTATCTCATGTATGCAAGTGTAGCATCTTCCTCCCTTACCTTCGTCATTCAGAGAGTTATCTCAGGTATACTTGCATAGTGCCTACCACCCTTACCTTCCTATTCCACAGAGTTATCTCGGGTATACAAGTGTAATGACTACCTCCCTAACCTTCCTCCTTCAGAAAGATATCACCGGTATACTAGAATACTAGAATAG
This sequence comes from Lithobates pipiens, assembly GCF_037356315.1. Classification (NCBI taxonomy): domain Eukaryota; kingdom Metazoa; phylum Chordata; class Amphibia; order Anura; family Ranidae; genus Lithobates; species Lithobates pipiens. The sequence goes on along the minus strand of NW_027507758.1, from coordinate 471,921,735 downwards.
TATCTAACCCCCTTATCTTCCTCATGCACAGACATATATGGCGGTTATTTACGAAAGGCAAATCCACTTTGCACTAAAAGTGCAAACTACAAGTGCAAAGTACACTGGAATTGCACTTGGAAGTAAAGTCGCTGTAGATCCGAGGGGGACATGCAAGGAAAATAAAAAACAGCATTTTAGCTTGCACACGATTGGATAATAAAATCAACAGAGCTTCCCCTCATTTCAGATCTACCCCTCAGATTTACAGCGACTGCACTTCCAAGTGTACTTTCAGTGCAATTTCAAGTGCACTTTGCACTTGAAGTTTGCAGTTGTAGTGCAAAGTGGATTTGCCTTTCTTAAATAATCCCCATCAGGGGCAGACGAGACAACTCATGGGGCCCCCGGGCAATACGAGATCATGCCTCCCAGCCACACTGCCCACATTACATACATTGGTCTCTACCCCCTTTAGCTGCAGAGGCAGCAGCTGACGATGTACACATGATGCCGCAGGAATTATACCCCCTGTTGCTTTTGGTGGTTGATCGTGACCCAATCAAGTGAATAGGGCCACTCTGTAAACACCCTGCAACCATGCGTAATGCACCCAGTAGTAGCATGCTAGTGTGGGATCCAAGGGGTTAAAGCAGGTTATGTGATGCGGCAATACAACGCCTCCTTATAGCCTGCCTTAGCCACTTGGTCGCTGTACTGCATAAGGTTGCATAACCTTTGTAGAGCAAGCCCCATGCCAAGCGAGACAGGGTGTATAATTTCTGCTGAGGCTGCAATATGTGTACACCCCTGGACCCCTGGGATGGAAGCAGAGAGGGGTCCCTGGGATGGGGTCAGAGAGGGATCCCTGGGATGGGGGCAGAGAGGGATTCCTGGGATGGGGGCAGAGAGGGATCCCAGGGATGGAGGCAGAGAGGCATACCCCCCCAAGTGAAATTTACTGACAGAACGACAAAATTTATAAACAACACCAATTTTTTTGCTGGCAAAAAATCATGAAATTTACTGACAGATCCACATTCTTTACTGGCACTGCAAAAAAGTACCTAAAATAACTATTTTTAGTGCTAAACAGGGCAAATATCAATATTTGAATTATAAACACATAGCTTATGCTTTTAGCAATGTGTTTACGTTAAACAAAAGTCAAAAAAACATATTTCTCAATTAACATGAAGGTCAGGTTACTATAACCCAGCCAGCACAGAGTTCCCCCTTACATCAGAGTCTGCAGGATTCCCCTTTATAGCGCAAGGGAACTCTCATGTAAAGGGGAACTCTGCAGATCATGATGTGAGGGGGAACGCTGAAGTGAAGGGGGGCTCTGGTGAATAGAGGCCACCTTCCAAAGAGTGAATACACTAAGGTAATGGGGGTTCCTAATATAGGGGGGAACCTTTATATCAGTGCCCCCTTACATTATTGTATTCACTCCCCACTTACATCAGTTACCCCCCCAGACTGGCCTGGCAGCACTGTCACTGGCCTCCTCTCAGGTGCACCATGCAGGGCTCAGTCAGACGGCTCCAGCCTGGCGGCTCTGGTTTTATTGTATAGTCTCCTCTCCACAGTCCACACACGTCTGTCTCTTCCCGTAACCCCCATCCCGGCGGCGCTCCCACTATTGACTCCTTTCTAGGATCCCCCTCAGAGACTGCAGACATGATAAAAGACAAGAGATGGTCAGAGGCTGCGGACATGATACAAGAGGTGGACAAAGGCTGCGGACATGATACCGGAGGTGGAGAGAGGCTGTGGACATGATACAGGAGGTGGACAGAGACTGTGGACATGATACAGGGGGTAGACAAAGGCTGCGGGCATGATACAGGAGGTGGACAAAGGCTGCGGAGACGATACAGGTGGACAGAGGTTGCGGACATACTACAGTAGGTGAACAGAGGCTGCAGACATACTGCAGGAGGTGGACAGAGGCTGTGGACATACTGCAGGTGGTGGACAGAGACTGCGGACATACTGCAGGAGGTGGACAGAGGCTGCGGACATACTGCAGGAGGTGGACAGAGGCTGTGCACATACTGCAGGTGGTGGACAGAGGCTGCGCACATACTGCAGGAGGTGGACAGAGGCTGCGGACATACTGCAGGAGGTGGACAGAGGCTGCGGACATACTTCAGGAGGTGGACAGAGGCTGCGGACATACTGCAGGAGGTGGACAGAGGTTGCAGACATACTGCAGGAGGTGGACAGAGGTTGCAGACATACTGCAGGAGGTGGACACAGTGCTGCCCTGACCTGTGGAGAGGTGAAGTGGGCACAGGAGGAGGACACAGCACTGTGGAGAAGTAATATGATAGTGGACAGAACACATCAGTCTCTGTCCCTCCCCTGCATGCCACAGCTTCACCCTCCGCCGCCTCAGGGCTCAAAGCGATGTCCTCCGCTCTCACTCCCATCAGTTTTACCCTCTTCCTCCCTCATCAGTCCTCACCCCTGCTCGGTTCATCTGTCTGGACCTCTGCCATAGTGTCCCGATCGTCTATTCGAAAATGGCGCGGGAGGCGCCATTACGTTACTGCGCATGCGCCGCCAGGCAGAGCGCGTAGCGCTTTCCTGAGCCTGGCCGGCTTCCGAACGGCACATGCTCAGTTCCATGGTCAGCTCGTGGCCATGTTTTTTTAGGGGCACCGATGCCCGTAATGGACTTTAACGGGCAGCCTTAAAAAAGGATTAAATCTACAGGCGGTTGTCAAAACGTTGGGGCCCCCTGCTGGACACCGTTCCCTCGGTCTGCGCCCAAATGCCCTAATGGTCCATCCACCCTTGATCCCCATAGTCTATCAGGTATACTAGTACAGTATCTACCTTTCCACTTAGAGTTATTTCAGGTAGTCAAGTGTCTACCTTCCTTGCCTTCCTCCTGCATAGAGTTATCCCAGCTATTCAATAACAGTGGCTATGGGGTTGAGTTACTAAAAGCAAATCCACTCTGCACTACAAGTGCACTTGGAAGTGCAGTCGCTGTAAATCTGAGGGGAAAATCTGAAATTGTGAGAAGCTCTGCTGATTTTATCATCCAATCATGTACAAGCAGAAAGAGCTACATGCACACACACAGTCTAAAGTTGGGAATATACTAGTAAAATTAAATTTAACATTTTTCATTGTAAGTATGTTCTAAAAGCATTCGTTAATTTTTCTAGTCATTCATGGATCAGGTTGATGTTCGTTTTCAACCATAGTGAGTGAGTGCCCCACCCCCTGAACCATACCAGGCCACATGCGCTCAACATGGGGGGGGGTGCTTTGGGGCAGGAGGGGTTTACCCCAAAGCACCTTGTCCCCATGTTGAGGGCATGTCGTCTGGTATGGTTTAGGAGGGGGGTGCTCGCTCGCCTCTCCCCCTTTGCTGACCTGACCTGCTTGGCTGCATGCTCGGATAAGGATCTGGTATGGATTTTGGGGGGGCATGCCATATTTTTTATTTTGGTGTGGGGTTTCCCTCAAAATCCATGCCAGACATGAAGGGCCTAGTATGGATTGTGGGGGGACTCCACACTATTTTGTTTTCTTAATATTTCAATGTTAGCAATTGACAGCTGATGATTCATTGGTACTTAAGGATGCCGTGGCCACCCCTCCTCTTAGTAACCATGTTGTTTACTAGTTGCTTTCACACTGAGACGTTTTTCAGGCACTTTTGGGCTAAAAATAGCACCTGTAAAGCCCCTGAAAAATGGCTCCTCTGAAGTCTCCATGTGAAAGCCCAAGGGCTTCCACACTGAGGCGAAGTGCTGACAGGACATTAAAAAAACTCCTGCAAGCAGCATCTTTGGAGCGGCGAAGGAGTGGTGTATACACCACTCCTCCACCGCTCCTGCTCATTGATATGAATAGGCAGCGCCGCCGGCAAAACACCACTGCAGCGGCACTTTGTGGGTAGTTTTAACCCTTTTTCGAATGCTAGCGGGTAATAAAAGCACTCTGCTAGTGGCCAAAAACCTCTCCAAAAAACGTCGGTAAGGCGCTGCTAAAAATAGCAGCACTTTACCACCGACACCTAGGGGTGAAAGCAGCCTTCAGGATGGTGTCCCGGTTAATGCTGGTTCCTTAACTATCACATGCTGGGACTACTACTTATTTAACACGTGCATTCATTTATTTATTTTTCTTTTGTGAATAGACTTTAACTCCTGTTGTTGAATTGATTTTATGCAGTATTTACCGATCGGTTTTGATTTATGCTGTAAATACCGCATAAAGCAATAGCGAATCGACATTTTCATGATTGCGGTATTGGGAAAACATCTAAATACTGCATGCGATCTGCTTTTGTGAATGATTCCCAGTATCTGAATAAGATATCCTTTGATGAGCATAGCAATAAGCACTGCGAAACATCTGCTTCATACAAAATGCATAATCAGGTTTTTTAGGCATATTTGGCGGGCAGCAGGGGCGTTGCTAGGCCTTGCATATATAAATGTGTGTGTGTGTATGTGTATTTATATATATATATATATATATATATATATATATATATATATATATATATATATATATATATATATTTTTTTTTTTTGATGGTACAGAAGGCGATGCAGAGGCTGCGGGCATGGTACAGGAAATGCAAAGGGCTGTGGGTATGGTATAGGAGATGTCAGGGGCTACGGGCATGGTACAACAGATGTCATAGGCTGTGGGCATAGTACAACAGATGTCAGAGGCTGCGAGCCTGGTACAGGGGATGTCAGAGGCTGCGGGCATTGTACAGGAGATGTCAGAGGCTGAGGGCATAGTACAGACCACCTCCCTTCATCAGTACAGACAACCCTTCAGTACAGACCATTCCCCTCCATCAGTAAAGACCCCCCTCTATACAGACCACCCCCATCCCTCAGTATAGACCCCCCCATCAGTATAGACACCACCCCTCAGTGCAGACCCCCCCATAATTATAGACACCCCCCTCAATGCAGACCCCCCCATCAGTATAAGCACCCCTTTCCCCTTCCATAGCCCCCCGCACATGTCCACCTACATACTGTATAGTTAGGTTACAGACCTCAGAACAGCATGGACGGATATACTGTACACATCATTGTGTCCCTCTGGCTCCTCCTGTGTGGATGCAAACAAAGAGGAGGGGGAGGGGGCTTCGGTCCATTACGCTGAGGAAGATAGCCGGCGAGACCCGAGAGTGCAGGGCAACATACGGTGCAAGCAGGGCTGCTACCCACGGGTGTCACCCCCCCAGTGATGCCACTACCTCGGGCTCACGCTGTGTCACTCAGGTTACGTGACATCACTGGTTGCTAGACACCGAGCAGCTCTGGCAACCAGTGCAGTGGCAGAACAAAGTAATCGGCCAAGATGTTAGTTATCTGCACAGTGCCCACATCTGCCGCTGATGGCACTGCTGCACCCGGTTAAAGAGTCAGGGCTACAGGCCCCAGATTCAGGGCTATAGCCCCAATAGCCACCCCCTAGCGACGCCTATAGTGCCCTGTGTTGCTGTAATGTGAAAATCCTGTGCAGGAACAGTTAGGAGGCTGAAAAACTACCCATGCAACATTAAATTACACATCTTGGGCCTCTTACTATTAAATCAAAAGAGCATGTAACATTTAATGCCATGTAAGTCTATCTTTCCATAGAAACACAAAACACATTCTGACACATTATGGAAATGTATGAGTTGATCCGCAACACTCCGATTTTCCTGAATATCTGAGGTTTTAAATACCAGTCAAGATAATAGTTACAGTGACCCAGATCTTCCTATATATACATCATCTTGTGGATGGAACTATCTGCAGTTTGGTTTAGTGAACTTTTCACTCGGAGTGAAGGCACAAAATTTCCCCAATAGATATATTTGTGGTATAGGGCCTGCTGTTTTGAATTTTGTCTCAACACATGTACTTTTAGGGGTCTTTTCATCTCTGAAATAACTGTCAATGAAACAAAGTTTGGCAGCAGTAAAGAACCTATTCTGCAATCCTGCCCCACTACAATCCATTGCAAAGCCACAAAGTTAAAATTAATTTTACTCTCTTGCAGGGTAAAGTTGTGTTAGCTCACAGACAGAGCTAAAATAGTCCACAGAACATTTTTACTTCTTAGTATTCCTTTATATATTGTATTGTTCCTTAAATTGCAAATAAATCCAAATGTTTAAACCAGATATGTTTTTCTACATGTCACTATAATGTAAAAAAGTTTAGTCTTTTTTATTCTTCCCACTTGCAGTTAAATTATACGTTGTGATCCTGCAAGCAAAGTATTTACAAAGGCACTTCCCTTCTTAGGGTGACTACCCTTACTCATTTTAGATGCAGCATTGTCACCTCTTCCTGTGTATTCCAGTTTTTGGGTACAAGCAGCCTTGCTAGCACATTCTTCCATTTCTCCGCTACTGCTGGAGCCTACACACCGCCTCAGAAAGTTAATAGATGGAGGATGATTTACTAAAAGAGTTGAGAACCAGCACACAGTAAATTGTGTTAATATTCACTTCAGTTATCAAATCATGTGAAAAGCAAAGCCGTCTATTTATTTAAACTGCACATGATTGTATAATTGAAATGATTATGCATATTGTTTTCTGTGTGAAGATTCTTAGCTGTAGCTAAGAAGAGAGTGATGGGGGATGCGATTCTGCAGTGCTCTTTGTGCTCCCAATGGACTTTAATTGAAAGGGTTAATATTACCTCCACCAGGGGGAGCTGAAAAGTAGAAGGAGCTCAAGAGACTTGATGGTGGGCAGCACTGAATCATGGGAGATGTAGTGCAGGGGAAGGATCATGTTATGGAAATCAATAAACTATAGAACTTCAACTCCCAATGAGAGTTAGGTATAAAGAGGGTGAGAGCTGTATTTGCACAGGCTGAATATCAAGGAATTTACTCTTTGGCTGTAAGAGAACAAGGTGTGAACTGTTACTACTTATTTGTGCACATCAACTTGCTACAAGCCTGCAGACGTATGCTGAAAATTGGAGTAATTCCTGGCAGATCCAGAAGTGATTTGAAATCTGAATAGCTGAATCCCTGTTGCTGTATCATTGGGACTGGTGAGAGGATACTGCTATCACTAACCTGTTGCTGCTAGCAGAGACTGAGCACATAAGCAGCATTATTTAATACATGCAGATTTTACCAGGACTGCACTCATGTGCACCACCGTAAACACTGGGCCTCAACTTTAGCCGGCTGAAGAACTAGGGCTAAAAGATGTTACATAGTTAATCATGCTGAAAAAAGACACAAGTCCATCTAGAAATAAAATTAAAAAATCATGCAATCCCATATACACAATCCTATACCCACAGTTGATCCAGAAAAAGGTGAAAACCCCGAGCAAGGCATGATCCAATTTTCTACAGCAGGGGGAAAAAAAACCTTCCTGATCCCCTGAGAGGCAATCTCCTGAGAGCATATTCCCTGGATCAACTTTACCTATAAATGTTAGTACCCAGTTATATTATGTACATTTAGTAAATAATACAGGTCTTTTTTTAAAGCAGAAACTTCTCCTATTTTCCATAGAAATAGGTACCTCTTTAAGGAGTCTTAAATTTAATTGTTGCCATTCATATAGAGTGCACTGTAAAGTGGATATAGCCTACTGTTAACAGAGTTATCGTGGTATTGATTATCATTTCATTTACTGTTTTTTAATGGCATTGCTTATTGTTGATTTGTGTATTACCAGGTTTACTCTAATTTAGCTGCATAGAACTTCCTGCTATGCTGCTATAGCCTAGGGAACATATTGGGGGTTATTTACTAAAGGCAAATCCACTTTGCACTACAAGTGCACTGCAAGTGAGGGGAACATGCCAGAAAAATAAAAAACAGCATTCTAGCTTGCACATGATTGGATGAAAAAATCAGCAGAGCTTCCCTTTATATCAGATCTTCCTCTCAGCTCTAAAGCAACTGCACTTCCAAATGCACTTGCAGTGCACTTTTAGTGCAGAGTAGTTTTGCTTTTAGTAAATCAACCCCAGAGTCTAGTGTACTGTGACTGACCTAATCCTTTACTTACCCATTTATGTTCATACTGCTATTTACTGCAATCTGTGAGAATATATTGGTTACATTTTTTATATGATTACGATATATGATTACAGGTGCTTAACAGATTACCCAATATGTTCCTATACTCCTTTATCAGACTGTCAAAATCATCACCCTCATTATTATGTACAGTATGACTTCCAAAGATGTCAATAGATTGGTTTTACTTTGCATATGGGTAGGAACAGCTGACACAAAAAGATTTGATTATATTTATTTATGTATATAAAAACAGCAAATCAGAGATACACAAGCTAACCACCACTAGTGATATTTTTGCTGGGTTTTTGTGCAATGAACATTTTTGAATTGAGGTACAGTTAATAACAATGTTATTTGCAAGTCATCTGACATACTAGGTCAATTGCTGCACATTGATTTCAGCAGTAATAAAGCCTAGAATCTTCTTTAAATTGTTTTTTTTTTATTATTATTATTCAGAAATCCAGACCTAGATCACTATTATTAAGTTCCCATACTCCTTGTTAAGAGCGCCTGGCCTACGGGATGCATATAGCGCAGGGATAAAAAAAACATGAAAAAAGGGCAAATTGTATTATTTTTAACCAAAAAAAATGATCCTGTTCTGTTTACAGTGTTCTATAAAACAAAGGTTTTTTTTAATGAGAATTCAGTTCTACTTGAAGGTGTTAGCTCAACTTTATGAAGATGAACTAACACCGGATACCTTTAATCCCTGCTGTATTTACCTCCAGGGATGTCACTCCAGTGGTCCGGGGATTTGAAATTCGTGCTAATCTACCTCTTCTCTGTAAGTGTTTCTGGCACAGACCAGATGGATTCTGAGTATCAGTACCGCTCATTGTGAATCGATGCTAAATCAATGCAAAAGGGCATATACCCCAATTTCACCAGTTTTAACCCTTAATTTAATAGGTGGCAATGAAATGCAGATATACTGAAGTACAGTGATTCTGTAACAGTGTTACAATCTTTTCCAATTTACAGTGCTTTTTGTTTTGTTGGTTGATATACTGTTTTTTTTTGTACCTAATACTTTACTTCCTGTGCTCACGTTGATAACGTTGATTAGTCTATTGGCAGCCCTGGCAACTAACATAAATGTCTTTATTTAAAAATGGATTTATATTCTTAACTGCTACTTCCTGTTGAACTGGCCATACACTAGCAGTATTGTATGCAAAATTTTTAATTTTAAGAACATTTGTTTGATTTTCTAAAAGTTATTGGTGTCAAATCGTTTTGCTTCAGAGCGTATTGCCAAACAAATTTGTAGGATGGAAACTTTTTCTTGAACAAACAAAATTCTCACTGTGAATGTGGCCTTCATTCAGGAAAATGTGCACTTATTGGTATTTAATATGTCTGGTATTCATTTCATCCTGCAGATCCAGATGAAATTGTAAGCAGGGCTGGTGCAAGGGTTTTGGAAACCCTAGGCAAAATTTCATTTTGCTGCCCCACCCTAACTCCACCCCCTTTGCCCTGCCCATGTACACCTCACCTTTTTGGTGAAGTACCTATCAAATGCAACCCATCAGTGCCCATCAAATGCAGCCTCACCAGCGCCCATCAAATGCAGCCTCACCAGCGCCCATCAAATGCAGCCTCACCAGCGCCCATCAAATGCAGCTTCACCAGCACCCATCAAATGCAGCCTACCAGCGCCCATCAAATGCAGCCTACCAGTGCCCATCAATGAATGTTTGCTTTCTTCCATTCATGGAGTGGAGACACAGAAACAGTCCTCCGCTGCTGCTGCGCCTCTGTCACTAAGTGCAAATGGAGCGGCAGCTGCCTGCTGATGCTGAGACTTAGTTGCTTGCTGCAGAGAGAAGAGCGTAGGAACACCAGTGGCCGGGCACCCTAGGAAGCAGTGCGCCCTAGGTGGCTGCCTAGTTTTCCTAGTGGTAGCACCGGCCCTGATTGTAAGGGCTATTGAATAAAATTAGTTGACTCAATGATGGAAAGGAAGCATGCTCTAAAATTATTCTGATAAGAATTTTCATAACAACGTTCATAAAACAATTCTACTACCATCTGGCCATCCTAATCCATAGTAACCAGTCAGAATCTATTTTATTCTGGCCTGACTTCAGAAAGATAACTTCTACTTGGCTTATTATGAGTAAGAAGACTCTGCTGAATAAGACTAAAAGTGATTGGAGCTTTTAAAAAAAAACATTTGGGAGCTGCGTATTTACAACTGGCAACAGTGCAGTAGTTATGGTGGGAAAATATACCATAGGCAGGGCAACTTAGCTACAGTCTTCCTGTAAGATGTAGAACGGTACATCAACTTAGACATGCTTGCTACAGCACATGAACATGGTGGTAAAATCTGCTGATCTCTGCCTGACTAGCCTACTCCAGTCTTTTCCCAGAGCCTCAGAGGCTCTTGTAGAATGTTGCTTGCCTCTGATTTCCATGAATCTGTCTTGTTGACACACAGTTCCTGCCTACTGCCGTATTTTGCAATTGTGCAGTAGTTCCAACTCAATTACATTTGCCTCTATTCCAGAGCTTACTACAACCAACCTGGGTTTTGCCCTAGTTTCAATATTTGGTTACAGAAAAAATATTATAGTGGGGATTATTTACGAAAGGCAAAGCCACTTTGCACTACAAGTGCAAATGACAAATGCAAAGTGCACTTGAAATTGCACTGAAAGTACAGTTGCTGTAAATCTGAGGGGGAGATCTGAAATGAGTGGAAGCTCTGCTGATTTTATCATCCAATCATGTGCAAGCTAAAATGCCCATGCATGTCCCCCTCAGATCCACAGCGATTGCACTGCCAAGTGCACTTACAGTGCAATTTCAAGTGCACATGGCATTTGTAATTTGGAGTGGATTTGCCTTTCGTAAATAACCCCCACTGCATCATAATAAATATTGGTCTGTAATAAAAGAAATAAACGTGTATATGGAGCTGCTGCAGTGGTTTCCAATGACTAAATAACTGCCAGAATCAGGTGAGACAATTATGATAAAGATGTCTCAATACTCCTAGCAGGTTATAAAAATTCTGGGGGTAGAGAGTGGTAATTATACTTCGATTAATACTGTGATGAGTTAATAGCGTGACTGTCCTTTTAAAATGTCAAAATATTAAACACAAGCCATGTAAATATATGAATAAACTCCACATCATGAAAATGTATTAAACTTCAAAAATATTTAAAAGCACAAGAACTCAATTCATAACGCAATTCATAAGTCCATAAATGCGTACAGTTTTTGTTTGATATGCGTCACCCTTTCCATGTGCTCCCTGCTGTTAAGGCCAGTTATAGGTTGGGGCAGTTTCCATTTGTTTGTACTACCTGATATGCCCTCATTACTCTCCTCCTGCACACATTGCCCCTTATACAATCCTCCCCAACACATACTGCCCCCTGGTTAGAAACATTGAAGGGGGACTTTTTTAGGCACGCCACTAAACTTTTAATTTGCACATACTGCCCACTGTCTTACCACTGCACTCCTCTCCTGCACCTACTACCCACCGCCATACACTCCACACTCCTCTCCTGCACATGCTGCCCACTGTCATACCCTTCTCACTCCTCTCTTGCATATACTGCCAACTGTCATACCCTCCTCTCCTGCACATACTGCCCACTGTCATACCTTCCTCACTCCTCTCCTGCATATACTGCCCACTATCATACCCTCCTCACTCTTCTTCTGCACATACTGGCCACTTTTATACCCTCCACACTCATTTCCTGCACACACTGCCCACTGCCATACCCTCATCACTCCTCTCCTGCCCATACTGCCCACTGTCATACCCTTCTCACTCCTCTCCTTCACACACTGCCCACTGTCATACCCTTCTCACTCCTCTCCTTCACACACTGCCCACTGTCATACCCTCCTCACCCCTCTCCTGCATATACTACCCACTGTCATACCCTCACTCCTCTCCTGAACATACTACCCACTGCTATACACTCCGCATCCTCTCCTGCATATACTACCCACCTCCATGCTCTCCTCACTCCTTGCCTAGACATACTACCCACTGCCATACACTCTGCATTTCTCTTCTGCACATACTACCCACCTCCATACACTCCTCACTCCTCTCCTGCACATACTATACACTGTCATACCCTCCTTACTCCTCTCCTGCACATACTGCCCACTGTCATACCCTCCACTCCCCTCCTGCATATACTGCCCACTGTCATACCCTTCTCACTCCACCCCTGCACATACTGCCCACTGTCTTAACACTGCACGCTTCTCCTGCACATACTGCCTTCTGCATTACCCTCCACACTCCTCTCCTGCATATACTGCTCACTGTCAAACCCATGCACTATTCCCCTGCATATACTGACCTCTGTCATACACAACCCTCCCCTCCCCTTCCCTGCCATACCCTCTGCACCCCTCTCCTGCACAAAATGCCCTCTGTTATACACTTCTCACTCCTCTCCTGTACATACTGCCCACTGTCATACCTTCCTCACTCCTCTCCTGCACATACTGCCCTCTGTCATGCCCTCCTAAATTCTTTCCTGCACACACAATCCACTGCCAAACCCTCCTCACTCCTCTCCTGCACATTCTGCACTCTGTCATATCCTCCTCACTCCACTCCTGCACATACTGCAAACTGCCATACCCTTCTCACTCCTCTCCTGCGCACACTGTTCACTGTCATACCCTCCTCACTCCTCTCTTGCAGATACTACCCACTGTCATACCCTCACTCCTATCCTGCACATACTACCCACTGCCATACACTCCACACTCCTCACTCCTTGCCTGCACATACTACCCACTGCCATACACTCTGCATTTCTCTCCTGCACATACTACCCACCTCCATACACTCCTCTCCTGCACATACTACACACTTTCATACCCTCCTTACTCCTGTTCTGCACATACTACCCACTGTCATACCCTCCACTCCTCTCCTGCACATACTGCCCTCTGCTATACCCTCCTCACTCCACCCCTGCACATACTGCCCACTGTCTTAACACTGCACTCCTCTTCTGCACATACTACCCACATTCATACACACACTTTTATATCCTCCTCACTACTCTCCTGCACATACTGCCTACTGTCATACCCTCCTCACTCCTCTCCTGCATATACTGCCCACTGTCATACCCTCCTCACTCATCTCCTGCATATACTTTCCACTGTCATACCCTCCTCACTCCACTCCTGCACATTCTGCCCACTGTCATACCCACTGCACTCCTCTACTGCACATACTGCCCCCAACATATCCTCCTTACTCCTTTCCTGTACATATTGCCCACTATCATACCCTCTTCATTCCTCTCCTGTACATACTGCCCACTGTCATACTCAATACACCCCTCTCCTGTGCCTTCTGTCCCTGTCTTACTCTCTGCACTGGTCTTCTGCAAACACTGTTTACCAAGACTCTGATTTGATTTGATTTTATCACCAACCTCTCTGTAACTGGCACACTTTGTTAGTAATCTCTACCAATTAAGTGAAACTTTATTAAATGTTGTTAAACAGATTTTACATTAAAACCCAAACAAATCTAGTCATGGTTGGTGAAGATTTGCTCATGCTTGTGCCGAGTTGGTAGACACAAATAGCCTCTTGGGTTTACTGTTTGATCTTTCTGCTAATCTTTGTGCATGAAGCTGTTTTTCATTTTCCAGGGGAATATTTACATATTTAGCTTGCCTCAATGGTTTGCTTTGAGCCAGAGTTTGTCCACATCCTCTTTTCTTGTCGAAGCGTCAATATTTTTCTTTTTCCACTTTCAGTTTCTAATCAGTTTCATTTAAGATCTGCACTCTGTTTAACCTTTAAATGTCAGTGTGATTCTGACCGCTGCATTGTACAACAGAACAAGGGGTTAAAGTGTGTCCTAAGTACAAACTTCCCAGAAGACCCATGTTAAACTTATCCCCCCGGACAGGTCATAATAGAAGTCTCCTGTCATCTGTTTGAAGTTATGAATTCTACAATTGCAAATGCCACTTTCACCTCTAGCTTTACGCTGACCCACCTCAGTGTCAGAAGAGATTAGACTCCAGCTCACCCACGACTAAAGGCTGCAAGGTATGGCCAGTGGGAATGAAGGTAAACTGGTCACTGGAAAGATGAATCCTTGTCCAAAGGTGTCTAAGCAACGGGGACTGCCAAAGTGCAAGCAGTCACAACAACAGGATTTGTTACAATAGAGTTATAGAGGTAATAAAAACAGACCACATGACACAACGGTACAAAAGAAAGGCTTATACTATGTATGACTATAATAAAGAGAGACAGCACAATTAAAGGATTGGCAAACCTAGAAAAAAAATGTATTATATTCGTACACTATATACTGTATAGAGGGGGTTGATTTACTAAAGGCATATAGACTGTGTACTTTGCAAAGTGCAATTGCTCCAGAGCTTAGTAAATGAGCAGAAGCTCTGGTGACTTCCATCATCCAATCACGTGCAAGCAAAAATGCTGTTTTTATAAATTATTATTTTACGTGATTGGATATTTTTTGCAAAGTGAAGCTTTACCTCATTTACTAAGCTCTGGAGCAATTGCACTTTGCAAAGTGCACAGTCTATTTGCCTTTAGGCCTTATTCACACCTATGCCTTTTTAGTGCTTTTTGCATTTTGTAGATTTGCACTATAGGAAATCATGTTAAATGGACTGTAGTGCATAACTGCAAAATGCAGAAAGCACTAAAAATGCATAGGTGTTAATCAAGCCTTAGTATATCAATATTCTACAGGAGTTTGGATAAAAAGCATTGGTCCATTCACCATATCAGTCCCTATCCAGCATCTGATCAATTAAATAAAAAGTTATTGATTGCTATCGGTTACTGCATTTTAGCCACTGGTATTACAGTTTACAATGCCCTGAAATAGTCCTAATTTTATGAGTCTTATTTTGTTGTAGATTTGAAATTCCAAAATTTTAGCATAAAGCATAAAACCACAAAGTACAATGGGGGAGATTTGCTAAAACTGGTGCATACAGAATATGCTACAGCTGTGCATAATAACCAATCAGCTTCTTATTTCAGCTTGTTTAATTAACTGGTTGCCGACCAGCCGGCATCATTCTACGGTGGAAAGTTGGCACGGCTGCACAAATCTCTGTTTGTTGTACGGCGGCCGCTTTAGGAGCTATAGGTCGCTGGACCTGATGTGCATGGCCGGGGGCCGCGATGTTTGCCAGTGACCCGCAATCACTCCTCAGAGGGCCAGAACCGGTATCTGTAAACAGACAGAATCCTGTTCTGTCAGGGAAGTAGAGAGAGATCTACTGTTCCTAGTGATCAGGAACAGCGACCTCTCTCTACTCCCCCCCCCCACAGTTAGAAACACCTCCCTAGGGAAAACACTTAACCCCTTGATCACCCCCTAGTGTTAACCCACTTCCTTGCCAGTGACATTTATACAGTAATCAGTGGCTATTCTTAGCTCTGATCGCTGTATAAATGTCAATGGTCCCAAAAAAGTGTCAAAAGTGTCCAATCTGTCCTCCACAATGTCGAAGTCCCGCTAAAAATTGCTGATCACTGACATTACTACTAAAAAAAGTAATAATAAAAATGACAAAATCCCCTATTTTGTAGACGCTAAAAATTTTGCACAAACCGATCAATATAAGCTTATTGCAATTTTTTTTTTAACCAAAAATATGTAGAAGAATACATATTGAACTAAATTGATCAAGACATTTTTTGGGGGGATATTTATTATAGCAAAAAGTAAAGAATATTGTTTTTTTTTCTCCAAAATTGTCAATCTTTTTTTATATATATCACAAAAAATAAAAACCACATGGGTGATCAAATACCACCAAAAGAAAGCTCTATTTGTGGGGGAAAAAGGACATACATTTTGTTTGGTTTAGAACGTTGCATGACTGCGCAATTGTCAGTTAAAGCGACGCAGTGCAGTATCACAAAAATGGTCTGGTCATTTAGGCCGCGTACACACGGGCGGACTGTTCGCCCAACTTTGTTCGTCAAACAATCCGACAAACGGTCCGCTCAAAATTTGCATGAACGGACTTGACCACACACGATGAACGAACAGTCCGCTGAAAGCGTGCGCGATGACGTGAACGGCACGTACGACGGGACGAGAAATTCGACGTCCAATACACTGCAATGCAACCTTCGCCGTGTAAATCCTTTCTGAGCATGCGCGAAACTTAGTTTGTCGAACAAGCCTACACACGAGCGGACTGTCCGCTGAAACCAAGTTTCAGCGGACTGTCTTACGGGAATTCTGAAAAACTTTGTTCGTCAGACTGTCCGCTGAAACTGTCCGCTGAAGCCCACACACGAGCGGACTGTCCGCTGAAACACTGTTCAGCGGACAAAGTTGGGCGAACAGTCCGCCCGTGTGTACGCGGCCTAAGGGGATAAATCCTTCCAGGACTATAGTGGTTAAGCTTTGACAATACAACTGAGCCTAGGTTCACAATGCTGCAAGATTTAAATCGAGCAAGTTCGGCTGAACTCTCACAATTTCATACCCGCAGGTCAGTCTGACTTTGGGGGCAATTTCAGAGACATCTGTGTGGGTTCCTGCACAGATGTCTATTGAAATCGAAAACAAAATCACCAAAAGTAGTACAGAAGTAGTGCCATCAATAGCCGCTGATTTGGCATGCAATTTGACATGTTAAGTCGCATGCCAAATCGCTTCAATGTGAAGCAAGGCTTAGATGCTGATTGGTTACTATGCCCAGCTACACTAGATTCTGTGTGCACTGGTTTTAGTAGATCATCCCCACTGTCTATTGCCACAGATCAGAACTGTCTTGTTCTGGTTTGACTTTAGCAACATGACTTAGGCCGCGTACATACGGGCGGACTGTTCGTCCAACTTTGTCCGCTGAACAGTGTTTGGGCGGACAGTCCGCTCGTGTGTGGGCTTTCAGCGGACAGTTTCAGCGGACAGTTGGACGGACAAGGTTTTTCGGAAATTCCGTAAAACTGTCCGCTGAAACCTTGTTTCAGCGAACAGTCCGCTCGTGTGTAGGCTTGTTCGTCAAACAAAGTTGCGCGCATGCTCAGAAAGGATTTTCACGCCGAAAGCTATAATGCAGTGTATAGGACGTCGTATTTTTCATCCCGTCGTACGTGCCGTTCGCGTCATCGCGCACGGTTTCAGCAAACTGTTCGTCCGTCGTGTGTGGCCATGTCCGTCCATGCTAAGTTTGAGCGGACTGTTTGCCGAAACTGTTGGACGGACAAAGTTGGGCGAACAGTCCGCGCGTGTGTACGCGGCCTTATTGTTACGGATCATTGCCCTTTGCTCCGTTCCTTTTACAAGACTGCATATTAATAAACACAAATTTTAATGCACTGTACGTGGGATTCCCTTTATTACCCAAATCAGCAACATACCTTGAAGCCATCAAAAAAATCAGCTGTCTAAACCATTTGAGGTTTCTCTTGTCAAAGGGCAAAAAGATGTTCCATCATTTATGCCCACAAATGAGAAGAGGTTCACCACAGTTATTAGTACACAATGACCATGATTCATCAAGCTGTAATAATACTTAATACATGATAAAAAGTATTGCTTTTAAAGGATAAGTCTACTGTCAGAGAAAGTTATTCTTTTTTACCTACTGTTCCATACCTAAGGTATCTCCCTTCCACCCTTCACACCCCAGTTACAGGGTTTGGGTTTTCTTGCCCTTCTGTTGATCTAGTTCTAGTACCAAAGTAGAATGCACAAACTGAGGCTGATTTACTAAAGGGGTTGAAAATGTTCACATAAAATTTTTTTTGGAGGGCCCCTTTTAGATCTATGCATGTGTCTAGAGGTCTTGTCTAAATTGCTGCATTGGTAAATTCCAAAAGCCAATCTAAAGGAATAGTAATGGTAAAAAAGCACCTGTGGGTTTACCCAATCTTTGTACAAATTTCCTTTAAGGGGGTATGGCAAGGGGGTGTGTCCTATTCCTATGCCTGCATACTTTATCCGATAGGTGTCCCTCATTCCCATCTCAGAAAGTTGGGAGGTATGCTGTTACCAATGCATTAAAATGTATGTTACTTACGCATGTATTGATGCCCTGCCATTCACACTTATGGGTCTCCAAATACACAAAAATGCAAAAAAAGAAAAAAGAAAGTTGGACTATTTTTTTAAAAATACACCATACTGCAGAGCTGAGATTGGATCAGATACTATTTTAAGGCCGCGTACACACGCGCGGACTGTTCGCCCAACTTTGTCCGCTGAACAGTGTTTGGGCGGACAGTCCGCTCGTGTGTGGGCTTTCAGCGGACAGTTTCAGCGGACAGTTTGACGAACAAGGTTTTTCGGAAATTCCGTAAAACTGTCCGCTGAAACCTTGTTTGAGCGAACAGTCCGCCCGTGTGTAGGCTTGTTCGTCAAACTAAGTTCCGCGCATGCTCAGAAAGGATTTACACGCCGAAAGTTATAATGCTGTGTATAGGACGTCGTATTTTTCGTCCCGTCGTACGTGCCGTTCACGTCATCGCGCACGGTTTCAGCAAACTGTTCGTTCGTCGTGTGTGGCCATGTCCGTCCATGCTAATTTTGAGCGGACTGTTTGCCGAAACTGTTTGACGGACAAAGTTGGGCGAACAGTCCCCGCGTGTGTACGCGGCCTAATTATGGGGAATTGGACACATGTGTTTAATGCATTTTAACAAATGCATTCAGACGTAACAGTGTAAATAGGCCCTCAATGTTCACTTAAAGCGGTTGTAAACCCTTAGAAATACCCAGTGAAGTGACTGGCCTCAGGCGATACTCAGAGGTGAAATACGTCCTTCTATATGTCTGTCTACCTGAAGTCTTCTCCACATACGTTCAAAGTGGTGAATTTATAAGTTTGTTTGAGAATTCAGAAAAAAAGAGGCAGGGAGTTGTGGAGAGCTGACTGGAGGGAAGAGACACCCCCTGCCCCCCCCTTTCACACAGCACACAGGAACACAGCTGAGGTTAACAATCTACTGGAGGCCCCTCCCTTATCACCTTTTTTCTCTTGGTGTCAGGAAACTTGTCAGAAGTGACTCATGCTGAGGGCAGAGGAACAAAGCAGCAGACAGAAATGACACTTATGCCGCGTAAACATGACCAGACTTTTCAACAGCAAAGGTCAGACGGAACAAATCCGCTGGACAACTCGATCGTGTGTGGGAATCATCGGACCTTTGCTATCTAAAAATCTGATGGACTTTAGATTTAAAACATGTTTCAAATCTTTGCGACGGACTCGAGTCTGGGCAAAAAATCAGTTCGTCTGTATGCTAGTCCGACGGATAAAAACCGACGCCAGGGCAGCTATTGGCTACTGGCTATGAACTTCCTTATTCTAGTCCGGTCGTAATCCGTCAAATCCGTCGGACTTTGGTGTGCTTGTGTGTGGCCAAGTCCGTTCGTTCGGAAACTCCGCCGAAAGTCCGTCGGGAAGACCGTCAGACCTAGTCTCCCGGAAAGTCCGGTCATGTGTACGCGGCATTAGTGCTTATAATTGAGACAAGTACACACTATAGAGGGATATGTCTTGTTCATATGTCAGGTCTGAGGTTTACAACCTTTAAACTATGCAATCATGTGAAAAGAAAACTCGTGTTTATTTATTTTAGCTGCACGATTAGATGATTTTGGTGAACCTTCACTTTTTGTTGAAGTGAATATCCAGAACTCCTTTAGAAAATCAGCCTGATGGTCTGTCATTTGCCTACCTTGTTGAGCAAAGCCTGAATTGGTTAGAATGATTCTCTGTCTGGCTTAAATTACACACATAGCTATGTAAGGCGGTGGGGTTCACTCCTTGCTTTTTCAGATAAGGCCAAAGGAGATTCAGCAAGGCAGGCCAAAGATGATGCAATTTTCTTTTCTGAAACCCGTATAAGAAAATCGCTTGATTCGCCCATCAACACAGTCAGTGCTGATGGGGGAATCCCTCTGGGGCCATTGTGTTCTGCCAGCAGGGGGCGGGGCAGCTGTCCCTGCCGGGAGAACACAATGATTATTGCCGCTGGCAATAATCTATTGTAAAAATATGACATACTAGTTGTACCCGAGTCGATCAATGGATTGACTTGGATACAATCAGCCTGCTCATAGATGGTTTGAGCCTCGGTCGGCTTAAGAAAGAGACATTTACAACAGAGAAAGCTATTATCATTATCGCCTCTTTTCAAACCAAAATGCATAGCCTGTAGCACAGGTAAACCTCGTATTAAATAATAATTTGTAAAATGAAAGTAGTATATAAAAATTACATTAAATATCACTTAGAAATGTGTAAGTATTTTAATTTTTAATTTTGGATAGAGTAGAGAAAAGCTAAAGTTTCTGTCAGGTTTATCATTTTTGTCTGTAACCTCATTAGGGAGATTCTCTTTCACTTCCTGTCCCTTTGATGTCCAAAATTTTAGGTAGACAAAAACATCAATAAAAATAAAAGTTAAAACCCTTACAATTCTCCAAATTTTTTTTGTTTTGCTCTGTGTCCCTACTAATGAGATTTCTTATCACTTCCTGTTCTGACAGGAAATTAGAGTAAATCTCCAGAACAGTTACATAAACGGTCAGAAAACCTGACAGATGCATTTATCAGCTATGTTCTGCAGGATCCCCTCCCTCTGGCAGACAATATTTATCCCACACAAATCTGACATTTCTCTTCAGCTTTCATTCAGGAACACTAGAGGCATCCATACTGTAACCACATGGATCGGTATAGTCTTGGGGGTTTAACCCCACCCTGGCTCTAACTTGTCAGTGTTGTAGGAGCAGGAGGGCATTATTGGTCCCCAGTTCCCAATCACAATACATAGGGCTGATTTACTAAAATGTACCTGAAAATGAAAAAGAATACAGAACAAAAGAATGTGACACACTGGAAAGCAAAAAATTAACATAAGCCAAGTGTAGGGGCCCTGCCCTAAGCAGAGGGTCCCTAGTTCAGTGTTGGCGCCAGATTGTAGTAAGCGGGAGCTTGGATTGTTATAGTTCTTCTCTGTTGCGTTTTTCCTAAACTAACTTTATTGTTTGCTTTTGCTTGTTGCTGGGGAATGTTTCTAGCGATAGAACAATAAGATACAGTAAATCTAAGTTATGAATATTTATTTCTCCCTTGTCAACCAATAGAAGGTTTATTGCCAGGGATGCATGCTGGTGGAAGATATAAATATTTGATACGACCTTCCAGAAGGGTCTTTTTCCCTTTCCTCCTGGTTTATTGCCAGGAGAGGAGGCTGCATTGGAAGCCATTGCAAACATTCTACCTGGGGAGTGTGAAGCTGAGAGTGTGGGTCTGAGTCTTGGTCCTGAAGGGCTTGAGCTGCTTTTCTGGAGTGTACATCCAGGAAGAATGAAGCTGAAGCTATGCTGGAGCACCATGGGAAGGAACTTCATTGCTGAAGAATGTCCTTTAGAACTGGGTAGAAGCTGCTGCTGGTGGACATTAAAGGTCTGCATAGAATCCAATGAGCTTCTAACCCCAGCTTGTTCAATTAAGCATTTGTAATAAAACCTGGAGGCTCATTGGTTTCTATGCAGAAGTGAGCCTGATTTTGCACTTTTCAGCTTTAGTAAATAAACCCCATTGTGTACTTAAAAGTGGAGAAGTGGAGTATGCCTATACAAGTAAAACTGATACTTTTAGACTATTTTGTCTGTTAGCACTTTGCAATATGTTTAATATACATTCTCAGGCATAGTGCCCAATGTGAGAATGTTACCATTCTAGCACAAAACTAGCAATACACACTTGTACTTGTTCCTAGTTCTCACATATCACTGTCAAACTAACAAATTAGTCTGAGCCATCAAGTCCCATAATGTGGTACGGAAACTAGATGGCGCCAATTATCATAGGAAATAAGTGTGCTCCTCATTGCCATCTAGTGGCCATATTCCAGTATTTTAGTATTTTCTCCATTTGCACATTTCCATTGCAGAGAATATAGCCTAAGAACATTTGCTTTTGCCTCATTCACACAGAAAGAATTTACATGCAGTTTTGATGGGCAAACAGCTATGGAATAATTTTTTTTTTTATATAAATATACCCCATATAGTTATTGATGCTGGGAAATTTGCCATGCTCATAAGCTTCAATAAGCTCCAATGATGAAGGGGTTAAAGCACAGTGAAAAATATCACATAAGATTTTAATATATCAGAGCAGGAACTTTTCTAGTGAAAAAATAAGTAATGAGTTAAAAAAGCACACACACGCAGCCAAGTTGCACACACATGTGTGAAGACACATCAGGTCTGATATTTACACCTCGGCCATCTCCCACTTAGAAACCTGTTTGGAAAGTGTGGTTCTGTGCCTGATTCCAGAGCCTGTCTGGGCTTCATTACAAGCACGGAGAGAGGGTGATCAGGCCCAGGCTGAAATATCTCTGCTTGAAAGCAAACACCACTCAGGACAGAATATTATTCTCTATGCCTAGGTTGAAGTACATTACGAGTTTATTGAATTAATTATGATAAGGATCATAACGTTAAACTAGGGGTGAGGCGCTGGCTTCCTCCTAGGATCGCTCCGAGCACTTTTCATCTGAATATTTCTGTGGACTTATTAAATCTGGCAGCTCTGAACTTTCTGGCGGAGCAGATTTCTCTCTGACTTAAAAGAGATTGGATGCTGAACGGACCAAAAGTTCTTCGTTCTGCCCTGTCTCTCAGGGAGTAAAGGAAGAAAAAAAAAACACATGAAGAGTATGTGAGATAGAAGGTATAAAGCACAGGAGAGAATGAATACCATCTTGGGGATCAATCACACAATCCCCTTCTTAGAGCTGCGGGTCAGGGTGAGGAAGAGGAGGGGGTTGGACACGGGGAAAGGGGGGGTCCTTTGGAAACGTGATTGGGAGTTCACTCACGGGCCGCATTGCGAGCCGGGAAATCTGATCTTTTTGCACGGACCGATGCCAGCTCCATCACAAATTTAATAAAAGGGTCTCCCCTCCTATCGGGGGGTTTCATTAAAATAATTTTGGGGCCCAAGACCAGAGCAGGTCTAGAATTCAAGATATGGCTGATTTATATCTAAGGCGCCCAATTTTTGTGTTAATTTTAACCCCTGGCATGCCATATCCTTAAACGCACATATTTAGGACAGTATGGCCAAACAGGCTAAGCAAGCAGCAGGCATATCATAGCTTTGATGTGTTCTGGGTTATATTTTGGAAAGCCATATGGAAACTTGCATGCTATTATAATTTATAACGTTAAATATGTACTGCCACTATTTACTACTTGTTACGTGAGGTAAGAGGGGAATTGACAGGTGCAAACACAGAGGTGCAGACACAAAAGATCAGAGCTACAATAATAACCCAGGCTGTTTTCCTAAGGTCAGAGGTCATTAATTCATGAATGCCTCAAAATTTAGCAGCATCGGTATGCATTGGTTAACTTGACAATAACGCTTTACCTACCTAAATGATAAATGTATGTTTTTTTTTTTTTTTTAAGTATATAAGGATGTTATATGGCACCCTTTTTTAGTAAATACTCCTTTCATGTTTTTATTATAAGCTGACATAAAATTTTAAGCACATTTTAAATTCTAGTATTTTTATTTTACACAATGGGGTTGATTTACTAAAACTGGAGAGTGCAAAATCTGGTGCAGCGGTGCATGGTAGCCAATCAGCTTCTAACTTCAGCTTGTTTAATTAAAGAGGAAGTAAACCCTGATGGGTTCTACTTCCTCTTTTGCCCACTGCAAAGCCTGCAAATGAAAAGAATAATGCGCTAGTATGCATCACATACTAGCCCATTATGTGTCACTTACCTGCAAAAGAATCCAGCGATGTCCCCTGTGTAGGCAGCGTCCATCTTCTGGCCCCTCTTCCTTCCGGGCCGCATGAGCATGGGAGCTGCAATTAACGGCACAGGCTAGGGAAGAAACAGCACTTTGTTTCATTTCTTCCCCCTGCATGTACCGTTGTAATTATCGGAGGACTACAAGTCAGTGCACGTTTAGGAGATATTTCCATTACCTATAGGTAAGCCTTATTGTAGGTTTACCTATAGGTAGAAGTCCAAAAAGTGGGTTTACAACCGCTTTGACAAAAAAAGCTGATTGATTTCTATGCAGAGCTGCACCAGATTTTGCAATTTTAGTAAATGACACTGTGTGACACTGTGACAGCTTCAGCCTGTTGGCCTCACTTGTCAATGAGTCTCTCTATGTATGAAGGACAGCGACAGTTGCAGATTGAAATGCTGGCATCATTGGCTGGTGGTCACATGAAGGAAAACCAAACTGTGCTGATTGGATCCCTGTTGTTAGCTGAGACCAGTGCCTATCAGTAATGGCACACATATGTACACATCTACTTCTCCAATGGGGGTTATTTACGAAAGGCAAAGACACTTTGCACTACAAGTGCAAACTACAAGTGCACTTGAAAGTGCAGTCGCTGTAAATCTGAGGGGTAGATCTGAAATGAGGGGAAGTTCTGCTGATTTTATCATCCAATCATGTGCAAGCTAAAATGCTGTTTTTTATTTCCCTTGCATGTCCCCCTCGGATCTGTAGCGACTGCAATTCCAAGTGCACTTTCCAGTGCAATTTCAACTGCACTTTGCACCTGTAGTTTGCATTTGTAGTGCAAAGTAGATTTGCCTTTTGTAAATAACCCCCAATGTCTCTTAGGCTGGCCATATATTATACAATTTTCTTGTACAATATTCCTTTTAATTTACAAAAACCCTATAATATGAAGTCAAACTTAAATACTTTTAATTTCTATTTAATCAGGTATGCCCCTGCACTACATAGTTGAAGGTAAATCTAAAGGGCATTGAATAGGAAAATTGTAGAATGTATGGCCAGCTTTAGCACATGACTGAGATTGTTAATCTACAGATTGTGGACATGAAGGAGTTAAAGTAAACCTAACCCCTAATCCTAACATTATTGTGAACAAAAAATATCAATAGGAAGAAAATAAAATTGATCACAATTATGATACCCTCCATAGTGCACTGACATTTCCCAACCTTATCAATCCACTGATCTAGCTTTAATACCTTGAGTCACTGGCTTAGAACAAGTATGCAGGCCAGTGTAACCATGCCCCCCTTGGAGGTTGCTGAGAGATGTCGTTCACCCTTCATCCTGCCCAGCCCAACTACCATCTTGTGCCCAGTACACACGACTGGACTTTCCGACAACAAAACCGTGGATTTTTGTTCGAAGGATGTTGGCTCCAACTTGTCTTGCATACACACGGTCACACAAATGTCTTATGCCGCATAAACACGACCGAACTTTCCAGCAGAAAAGGCCCGACGGAATCATTCCATTGGATATTACGAGCGTGTGTGGGCTTCATCTGACTTTTTTCTTCAAAAATTCAGACGGACCTAGAAATAGAACATGTTTCAAATCTGTATGACGGAATCAATTTCTGTCGGGAAAACCATTCGTCTGTATGCTGGTCTGACGGACCAAATACGATGCAAGGGCAGATATTGGCTACTGGCTATTGAACTTCCTTTTCTAGTCCTGTCGTACATCATCACGTTCAAAATGGACAAACTTTGGTCCGTTCGTGTGTGGGCAAGTCCATTCGGTCGGAAGTCCATCGTAACTCTGTCGAAAGTCCATCGTAACTCAGTTGGGAAGATCGTCGTGCGTACTTGGCATTAGAGTGTTCTCTCCCGCTGTCCTCTCTCCTGCTCTCTCATGTGCCTCTCATTCCAGGATCTCTTCAGTCCTGCAGGATGCACCCGAGCCCCAGCCCAGAGTCACCCCCCCCCCCAGACTGGGGAGCTCCTGTGAGCCCAACAGCCTCCCTGTCTCTCACTCCAGCTCTTACACCCAACAACTCCTCCCCAGCTAGGCTGACCAAGGGTATTTAAGGAGTCCTGCCCCCTGCCAATCCAAGTTGAGGATTGGTCAAGACTCCCCAGATACCTCAGGCAGCTCCATCTCTGCTCCCCTCTTCTCCTTCCAGGGTCTTCTAGAAGGAAGGGGGAGGTGATGGTGATGCCACCTGCCATTTATCCAACTCAACTCCCAGTCCAGAATGAAAAAAAAACAGGCCTAGCCGCCAGCTAGGCCTGGCCAAATTTACCTACCCTGTCAAAAATTCTTACTTCTAGCCTTTTTTTCTCAGAGAATAGGTGCAGGAACTCCCCCTTTTTGAGCCAGCCCTTTTCTCCGCCCCTACCCACCTAGACAATACAGAACCAAGTATCAATTTGTGGTGCTAAGTAATCCGTAAGGAATTTGGTAATTATAACAAGAAAAGCAGTAAAATAGATACCCTGCAGCCAGTAACAATAGAGCACCTGCCAGCAACAATAGAGCCCCCATCAGCAACAATAGACCACCCCACCACAAAAAATTCCCCCCAAGCAACAATAGACTCACAACAGCAACAGCAGATCTCCCCACAGCCAACATCAATAGATTCTCCGGAAGCCAGCAACAGGAGACCCCTTCCTAAACAGTAGATCTCTCCCAGCAACAACTGACTCCCCAGTAATTTAAGACCCACTCCCAGCAACAGTAGGTCTTCCGCCAGCAACAATAGACTTCCTCAGAAACAATAGACCCCCATGCAAAAATAGACACCCTCCAGCTAGAATAGATCTCCTAGCAGTGAGTATCAATAGACCCTGCAGCAGACCCCAGCACCACTTACTGCCAGTGATGAATGTGCCGGAACTGCGTTCCCCCGCATTCCCGCTGAAAAAAAAGCCCTGCTTCTAGCACTCCCTAAATAGAAGGTGCTACACCAGGTAATTTCCTACATGCTTGTTCCAGGTCATTGATTTTGACAGCATTGAAGCTATTTTCAGGAGTTCAGCAATAGCTACCTACATATTTTCCTTCAGAAGACACAACTTTTAAAGAAGTACAGTATCACATTTTTACAGTATTTGGTTTTTGATGGAATATAGGCTGGCATTGCCTCACCTCCTTCTGCATTCTACATGTTAGTGCTTGCCTTGGGGAAGTGGTTGGAGACGGAGATAAGTGCTTGCTAGCAAAGGTGTCCACACGCAAACTAGGGTGGGATCCCCTGTCCAACACTGAAGCTTGTTTTACAGGGCATCTAGCAAGACGAGACATACTACATACTACATGTATTTTATCCTATTGGGAACTGGATACTGGTAAAAAAAAACTTATACTTCTTTTGTGAAATATTTATAAAAGTCCATACTGGACTAAATTTAGTTTAGTTTAAAAAAAAAGTGCTCTGTATCATAAACAACTGCTATGATTTGCTTTCCATCCAATACCATTTTAATTTTTCTTTTTATGCATCACAGTTTTGCTGACCATATAAAGACTCTTTCAGCCACTTACTGTCTACAAGCATTCACACCAGCGACAGCTGCTCATCATTGCTCTAGGCTGGCTTCCTGATAGTGACAACAGTGGGCCACGCTTGCACAATGTGTATCGGCATGGCTGGTTGTAGTCTACAGCAGGGTCTCGTGAGATGGTGACAAATCAGGAACACAATTGGAAAATATCTGTCATCCCATAATAAGAGGTGCCTAAACAAGGACCTCTATGGCAGGATCCCCAGGTATTCTTTTACTGATTTGGGAAAATAAATACCAACTTTAAAAATGATATTAATACGCTAAAGCTTGCATGATATTTTAGTAATTGTGCTTAGATTTAAATGAAAAGGCAAGTCATACATGACCAGATTACTCAGCTGCAAAAAAAAAAAACTTTCTCTATACTTCTTTTATTACAAGTAAATCCAGGAATCCAAGTCACATAACACAGCACCCTAGCTATCCTAGCCCTTTTGCCCTTAAACAATTACTTGGCACCTCTCACAGATCTAGAGCTGTCCACCTGGCAGCACCACTGCTCTCTCTTCCTAGTCTCACATGAGACACTACGAGCAGCAGGAGCCACAGGTCAGATTCTGTGAGGAGGGAGCTGGGGGTGTCTATGGATGCACACAGTCCTGCTCAGGAGAATGGTCACATGGGTGCCCCTTCAGCTCATGGCTTGGTGAAGGGGGACTCAGAAGAAGGAGCAGAGAGCACTGGTGGGGGACTCCAGAAAAGGATGTAAGGGACCACTCTAGGCAGATATAAAAGGCACAAGTTTGTACAACTCTAAAATCAATAATACATCAGTAAATGTATTAAATGTAAGCAGGGTGACAATGTGATGAGTTGGGGGCAGATCGAGGAAAATGAAAATTGAGGATGAGTATTGCAGTATATATGGACTTTTAGTTTATCTTTTATTGGAATATTCATTTATTTTAAAGTGGGACTTCGTGTACACATAGGGGATTATTTACGAAAGGCAAATCCACTTTGCATTACAAGTGCCAAGTGCACTTGAAATTGCACTGAAAGTGCACTTGGAAGTAAACTCGCTATAGATCCGAGGCGGACATGCAAGGAAAAAAAAACAGCATTTTAGCTTGCACATGATTGGATGATAAAATCAGCAGAGCTTCCCCTCATTTCAGATCTACCCCTCAGATTTATAGCAACTGCACTTCCAAGTGCACTTTCAGTGCAATTTCAAGTGCACTTTGCACTTGTAGTGCAAAGTGGACTTGCCTTTCGTAAATAACCCCCATAGTCTATTATGACCACTGCCCGTGGGAAAACACAGAACATGGCAAAATCACACCACGATTTTGCCACGTTTTGCAGGCAGCGGTCAAAGTGTTCCTATCCTGAATGCAATTCTTCCGTGTTCAATAGAGGGCGGTTGAGGGAAATTGAACCTCTCCTAACCGCAGCGGCTTCTAAATAATCCTAAAAGCTTATGTGTACATAGGCTTTTATGGAGCTGAGTTTAGGAGCTTTGGCAAAAAAAACACCAAAAGCTCCTAAACTCAAGTTTAGGAGCTATAGTGTATATGAAGCCTCAGCCCTTGTACACACGGTCGGACATTCCGACGGAAAATGTCCGATCGGACCATGTTGTCAGATAATCTGACTGTGTGTGGGCTCCATCGGACTGTTTCCGTCGGAATATCCGACGGACAAAGTTTTAGAGCTGGGCTATAAAACTTTCCGACAACATGATCCGATTGGACTTTGTCCGATTGTATGTAGAGAATTCCGATTGGACAAAGTGCCACGCATGCTCAGATCAAATTCCTAGACCAAAGCTCTTGGCTACTAGCCTGAACGTAGTCCCGTTGTAACGAAATAACATCATCACGTTACGTACGATCGGATTTTCCGACAACTTTGTCCGACCGTGTGTATGCAACACCAGTTTCGGACAAAATCCGACGGATTTTGTTGTTGGAATGTCCGACCGTGTGTACAAGGGCTTAAAGTGGTTGTAAACCCAGCTATCCAGTGAAGTGAACAGCCTCAGATGATACACAGAGATGAAACAAATCCACCTACATAGGTTTTACTTGTTTATCTGCAGTCTTCTCCTCTCTAAACCCCTTCAAAAGAGAAGATTGTGTTAAAAATCTTTCTTCATCTATCAGGAGCATAGAGGAGGGGGCAGAGAGATTGCAGTTACACTGTATCAGAGCTGATTGGAGGAAAGGCACACACTTCCCTCCACACAGCAGAAGAACATTGTTGTGAATAGACAAGCTCCATTCTAAATTCTCTCCCCAACACAAATTTTATCTCATGACGGGAGACAGAGGAACGAAGGACCAGAGAGAAATTACATTTGGAGCTTTGGAGAAGCTAAGTAATCATTGCAGTCATATGTGCTTTGCTCAAATTCCACAACTGGGGTTTACAACCACTTTAAGTTTCACTATTGTTCGCTTCAAGTAGGCAGATTTTTTATTGCAAAAGAGAGAATAAAATATACCTACCTGCCTGTACAGAGTATAAACTGCCTTTACTCCTGCTTTAATTTTTACTGGAGTTCATCTATAAACCCCAGGTTAAATCAAGTAAACGGCTGCAAAACAACAACGTAACTCATATAGAATCTTAATTGAGCCAGGGCAGACACACTCAGAGTCCCCACTACAAACAGCCCTACCTACAGACTGCTCTTTCCTGATGTGTTTCACCCCATGGGATTATTTGTAGAGACTCTCTATAACTAAGTTTGTAAGGGTGCAGCATGTTAATTGGTCAGCCTGTAGGTGGGAACTCTCCATGTGTCTGTGCTGGCTATATAAAAATTTGGTACAAGTGGCGTCATTGGTGTGCGGCCACTTACTTGTTTCAATATGGAACATAGAGCAATGATGGGCTTTTTTTACCCAGCCTCCAATGTACTTGAAGCAGTGACTAAGGATTTGTGAAATTTGAAGCAGTACCTCACGGCTGACCCTCACGGAGTTGGCTGCATGGCAACATGGGAACAAAAGTTTGTGTTTAACTGTTCTAAACTTTACTAAAACAACCTGCAAGGTAACAATAATTCACGAGAGCAGAGCAGGCAATGTGAACTGCAACATAACAACTGCAACCCTGTACCTAGCCGTACTGCAAATGGCTTTTCAACAGTCTCAGCCCTGCCACATCCAATACTGAGTAGGTGCTCAGAAGGTAACACAATTGGTGGGTGACTCAGACTGGATTTGTCATGCACCGAGTCTTGTTTACAGCTCTGGCTGGACTTGCTCTCCAACCTCCAATACTTGCAGAAGAATCCCACCAGTAAGGCTGGTACAAGAGGGTAACAGAAGGCAGGGGCCCACCAGGTTTCTAGAGCGGATAAAATTGTCAGTATAGAAATACAAAGTCATGGAAATTCCCTTTCACAACTGAGGAACATATCTTAGCAGATGAAACAAATAGCAGAAGTTTATTTGTCATTCCTATCCAAACCTGCATTTATTGTTCCAGCCAAATCTGGGCAAGCGCTGTTGTCTTCGCAAAGAAAATCTGGGAAACAAGGTGGGAGTTTAACCTGTATATCGCCAGCTGTAACAGGTGTCCACACCCCCATCAAGGCTGCTTGTTTAGGAGAGAAAAGGTTAACCTTGAAGTATGTGTGGTAAGGGAAAGCAGTGATGAAATATTGCATTCCTCTGTGCAAAGTTATCATGACCTTCCTCATCGCTGCTAATTGCAGGAAATGCAGCTGTTTATCTGCACTGGGAATTTGTCTCTATTTCTCTTTTTTTTTGGGTAACAAAGAAGCATCAGCACAAATCTGTTTTCTTTAATATTAAAACAGTCAAGGCCAGGATTCACTCACAGTCATTAATTGTCGAATGTTATTAATTACCATATAAAGGAAAGTATAAAACAAGAAAATGCTGTGCATTCTAGATGCACATTATAAATCTATTTTATTAAATCCAACTTGTTAAGGGAACAAATATACATGTATACAACAAAAAAATATATAATAATACCCCTGTGATGTTCTCAAGAAAAAAATGAATAAGTAACATACATGAGCACAAAATACGGTATTCAAAAATCAACTAATAGTGGGCATACGCAAAATATAGGGGGTTATTTACTAAAGGAAAATCCACTTTCCACTGCAAGTGCACTTAGAAGTAAAGTCACTGTAGACTGCACTTCCAAGTGCACTTTCAAGTGCACTTGCAGTGCAAAGTGGATTGGCCTTTCATAAATAACCCCCATAGTGTCAAAAGTGTATACAGTATAGTGAAAAAAAATTACAATCTCAGCTTTCCCCAGCAAAATCAATAAATGTAAATATGAACTTGTAAAATTATTATGCACCAAGTGCTGATTACGGGATCTAGAAGACACCTCCTCCGCATTTAAAAAAGTGCCCCCAAGACTTTCTCTCCTGGTTATACACTCACCAGATTTTTTTTTGTGATTCCTTAATTCAATAAGCAGGTCCAGAACCTCTTTTTTTTCAGTATATTGCTTCACCAATTCTCCTCCACTTAAAAGACTGCTCTGTTCCTCCAACTTCATCTTCTCTGTTCTGCAGAAACAACTGCTTGTTTCACCATGTCCACACTGATCGAAGCTAAGGTAAATAGGAGTTAATACATTTTGCTTGTAAGAAAAACAGGACTTACAGTGTATGCCCTATGTACTTCAATTATGTTTTTATGGCATGTAGAAGGTAGGCTTCTATTACAAATATCAAACAAAACCAAAGAAAATTCCCAGCTCAACTTACCGATCAGCCTACAACCAACCAAATTTTCCTGTCTAAGCCCTTGTACACACGGTCGGACATTCCACCGAAAAATGTCAGATCGGATCATGTTGGTGGATAATCCAACTATGTGTGGGCTCCATCGGACTGTTTCCATCGGAATATCCGACCGACAAAGTTTTAGAGCTGGGCTATAAAATTTTCCGACAACATGATCCGATCGGACTTTGTCCGATTGTGTGTAGAGAATTCCAATCGGACAAAGTGCCACGCATGCTCAGATCAAATTCCTAGACCAAAGCTATTGGCTACTAGCCTGAATGTAGTCCCGTCGTAACGAAATAACGTCCTCACGTTCTGAACGATCAGATTTTCCGACAACTTTGTCCGACCATGTGTAGGCAACACCAGTTTCGGACAAAATCCGTCGGACAAAATCCGACGGATTTGGTTGTCGGAATGTCTGACCGTGTGTACAAGGGCTAACAGTATGCATTCAAAACAGGGGTTTAGATTACACACATTTGCAAATGCATGCGTAAGCTACAGAGCCACTTCACGGCACCCCGGTATTATCTGCAGTCCTAACCCTATATTTTTCTGAGAACCTCTACAGTGGAAGCATATGCTTTATAATGGATAGATAGAGGGAAGGTGAGCCTGGAGGGATCCCACCCTCCTTAAAGACACAGAGGTGCACTGGACACCCAGCATATAGTAAAATGTCAGCAAAGGTGTCCAGTGTGTCCCCTCACCAGTATTCCAGTACAAACAATTAGCCACTGCCCTCACCTATAACTTGCCTTTGCAGCAAGGAGTATATGAAAGGGCAACGCATGTCAAACAAAACCAAAGAAAATTTCAGAAAAACTTACCAACCAGCCTGCAGCCAATCAAATTATTCTGTCTAAAGCCCTGTACATACAGGCAGAATGTCAAGAACCATTTGCCGGTTCTAAAAGAAAACGTCTGCCATTCTGCCCATGTATATGTCAGTCTGTCCGACAGAAGCCAGCTTCTGTCAAACGTGCCTACTGGAAAACCAGAGCAGCCAACCGATTCCCGATCAGCGCTCTCAGCCAATGGTAGAAAGTGCTGATCAGAGTGTTCTGGCAGGGGGCGTCTGCCTGTCAGAACACAACAGCTCAGCAGGGGGGAGATCGCTGGACTAACCTTGCATGGTTAGTACAGTGTCTTCGATCAGAGCTGTCAGTTTTTTTTCATGCAACCCAGCATTTGCAGATGTATTGTGTTTTGTAACCTTTTGCTAAAATGAATAAAAATTATTTAAACAAAACAGGGACAAATACATGCATAAGCTTAAAAAAAGCAACTTCACGGCACCCCAGTATTATCTACCATCCTAATTCTATGGATTTTTGAGAGCCTTCACAGTGTAAGCACATGCATTATAATGGATAGATAAAAGGCAGATGAGCCTGCAGGGATCTACCCCTTCAATTACAAATAGACAATCAGAATAGAGGAGGAAAAGAGGGTCACCATCATCCTATAATGACAATTGAAGAAACAGGAGACAACACCCAAAAGGTCCCCAGAAAAAATGGGAAATCTTGGTACCCCAGGATAACATAAAAAAAGATAATTAAAACATATATTTTATTAGTACAAAATCTAAAACTTCATATATTCAGATACAATGAAATGACAATCATCTCATATTGTGAATTTGAACAAGTAAAAACATGGATAACAAATATGGTGCTATTGACAATGTGTCATAAGGACAATGTTGTCGCCAATATCAAACGGCTTGATGATAATGGTGTGTTGGCATTTCTTTATGTATTATCTACTACATGTTATATGTTTCCTTACAGACAGTATTCTGAAAATTCTCCTCCTGAAGAAGTGGTTTTGTCGTGAAACATGTGGAGGATAAATGGAACATCACAAGGATTAATGTGTATTAGATCCTATGTTTCTCTACCTTGAAGGGTGTTACACCATTATTGTTATCCATGTTTTTAATTGTTCAAATTCATTCTCTGTGAAAATGAGATGATTGTTATTTTATTATACTTGGATATATGAAGTTTTAGATTATATACTAATAAAATATACATTTTTTCATTTGCTTTTTCATGTTGTCATGGAGGAT
Source organism: Lithobates pipiens (assembly GCF_037356315.1). Classification (NCBI taxonomy): domain Eukaryota; kingdom Metazoa; phylum Chordata; class Amphibia; order Anura; family Ranidae; genus Lithobates; species Lithobates pipiens. The sequence goes on along the minus strand of NW_027507758.1, from coordinate 471,887,538 downwards.
CGAGTCTATTTTCCATTTTTTTCTGGAGACATTTTGGGGGTTGTCTCCAGTTTCTTCAATTAGGTTTTTATGGCATACGTCATACTCCCAAAATCTGAATCTAGTTTAAAAATATATTTTGTTACATTTTATTATTTTTTATCATTACTACCACTAACTACCACTTTCCTAATTTAGCTTTTTTTTGCCTAAAATGTATCTGAACTAAAAAACAAATCATGAATATATTGTAGCTTATCAGCCCTAATATGTAGTGCCTGCATTAGTCTTCTTTTTTCATGCCTTTCTCTACTAATATTCCCTGCTAATCCTGCAAATAACACACTTCCTATCATTCATTCTTTCAATGTATCTATGGAGAAAGCCATGGTTGCCATCCAGGATGGATTTCAAACATGTCTCCCTTTGTTCATCTCCATTATATAGGCAATGATGAGAATGTAGTTTATATAAACAAGATAGCATTGTCAGCTTGCAAGAAGGCACTGCATTTATGGCAAGATCAGCGTATATTTATGGACTTGCTGAAAATGTTCTTAGCCTGAAAAAAGCAAATTAATTCAGCCACCATATCTAAAGACTAATATATTACAACTGTATTCTTAAGCGTAGGTATGCTTCAAATGCATTGCTATAACAAGGGGGCTGACAGGCCTTTTATGTGATTGTATTTCTGTAGTGAAAAGTTCTCTTTATGAAGACACTATGCGTATTTTAAACCCCTAAAGCTTCTCCTGGATTGTGCACAGGCGGGCTGCCTACTGTGTTAATGGTAGCTAGACTGTGTGTGGTTGCCCATGTTGTGGGGAGAAAGGGTTAATTCTGTTGTGTTCTGCTGCTCACAGTTCGTGAGATTTTGGGGGATTTGGGGAATTTTTGGGTCCGACCTCCTGTTCTGTTTATTGTGATAAATAAAATGCAGAGGTTCAGATCTCAGGGCCATTGGGTTGGTGAACAAAGGGATGGGATTGTACAGGACACGCTGAGGCCTGCAGTTTTATGGAGCATCGGCTTTCGTAATTCACCAAAGTTTTGAACTTCTCCAACCGAGTTATACCAGCTATGGACTTCACCCAAAAGGTCTTGACCTATACAGATACTTTGAGGCAGCCACACTTAGCGTTAGATAGGGGAAGGATGTTCTACCATGTTGTGTTTATTAAGCTGCACCTTTAGTAAACGTTGTTAACCGCAACAAGCCTGGTCTGAAGTCATTCAAGGGGTGCACATGGGGTCCTGGCGCACACACAAAAGGGTCTGAGTCTGCAACAGCCTGTAACAGCACACAAAAGGCTCCAGCAACATCTCAGCAACAAAAGATTAACTGCAACCAGTCGCTAGGGTTGGTACCTGGTAAGGTGACAGGTTCTCTGGTAGTGAGGGAGCCCAGTGTTACGGCTCCCTCCCTAGCTGCCTGTCTCTGTCGGTCCCCAGGGGTGGATTAGCATTATGGAGAGATACAGTCTGATCATTGGGTACAGAGAAGCAAGGGTTAAGTGAGCATGCATGAGGTCTGCGCTATGTGCTCAGTGGGACTCCATTCTGCTACTGGGAGTGAGGTAACAGAGTATGCTGACTGTTGGAGTAGGCATAGGTTCTGCATGTCCCTTCTAATGTATCACATACACTTGTACAAGTGTGTAGCATATGAGACCACATCCTTTGAAAGGACTCCACATAACACTGCGCACGATTTGCTCATCTTTAAGTTGGAGGACTGCCTTAATGTTTGACTTTTACACAACTGCAGCTCCTGTTAGGTCCCCACAATGATAATAATGCCCTTAGGCAAGGTGTAAAGCAGGGGTGCTCAATCAGTGACCCGGGGGCCACATGTGGCCCGCGGAGCCCTTTGATGTGGCCCGCGACCTCCTGCTCCTGCCCAGATTTCAGTTTGCCTACCCGCCATGCCAGAGCATCAGTGTTGTGAATCAAGCCAGTGGTAGAGAAAGCATGCAGCTGCGGAACAGAGCTACATAAGCCGATACTTCCTGTATAGCACCAGCCCCTGTCATAGGCAAAATGATACCAAATGCACTATGCCTGGGACAGCAAGTTTATTACTAAAATCACAGTGTATATAGGGACATATCAGATCAGAGGGCCCATAGAGAAGAGTGGGCTGTCTCTGTGTCCGCTTTGCATAAGCAGAGTAGACGCGGAGCTGTCATCTGCCCACTCTGCTCATTGTGGCCCGTAACTGGTTACGAAGTCACTTAAGTGGCCCTCGCTCTTCAAAAGGTTGGGCACCCCTGGTGTAAAGCCTCATACACATGACTTTGTACAAACTTTCTGTGGATTTTTGTACAAAGGACGTCGGCCGTGAACTTGTATTGCATGAACACGGCAGGACTTTTTCAAGCAACTTTCACCAAATCATGTGTTTTTTCTGCTCTTTACCGCCACCTTTGGTCAACTTCTGTATTGTTGTCTGGTCTTTTGCATTGGTTCTGAGCATGCGTGTTTGTACTTTGTATAAAAGTCCTATGGTTTTCTGTACACATGATCGGACTTTGCTCCTTCAGACTTTTGTTGCCTGAAAGTTTGTCCATTCACACAGCCAACAAAAGTCTCATGAAAACCGAAAAAGTTTGTCCGATGGAGCGTACATATGGTCAAATGTTGCCTTAAAACAGCTAATTTGCATGTTTGTTGTCAAAAAGTCAGATCGTGTGTATGGACTTTAAGCCTGGTGTTACAACATATACTTCTGGTCACCTGGCTTAGCCTAGAAGAACCCACCCCGGGGTAGGTCTTCTGTGTGACCCAAATTTGGCACCCAATGAGTTAATGGGGAACATGTCCCTAACCTTTAAAAGCAGATCAGGAAAAACTGTTTCCCAATGACTACCAGAAATTAACAGAGAGCTGTGAACTGGGGAGTGCTCCAAGCTGAAAGTTGTGAACATGGAATGGATCAGAGCTGAGCTTTATAGGTTCAATGCATACAGTAAGATCTGGAAATAAATGTCCCTCCATCTCCTCTCCCAGTTCTTCAGTCTGAGCTCCATTTTTGTAGGTCGGGGCTCTCGGGAAATGCAGATGAACCCTGGAGTTATATGGGGAGGGGGCAGCACCTTTCATTGCCTCTAGAGGGGGCTGTGTGCCTTTAAAGCCTTTCAAATTACTTAATTTTAACTCTGTGACTGCTACAAAATATCATCGTGATAATGGAATTAAAAATAAATTTCTGATCATAAAAAAAAAAAAAAAAAGTTGGTAATGAGAATGTGCCACATGCATTATGTTTTCATGCCTTGATAGTAATAAAATACAGTAGAGTTATAGAATACACTGCAACAAGTAAAATGCTAGGTGCAGTAGGCATAGCAATAGCAATCAATCATACACCATCTTGGTACTGGTCTCACTTTAATAAAGTGAAATGTGATTGGCCACAATGATTTACTGCTATTTGTGCTTTGCTGTTTGCAGTTTAATGAATAAGACCATATGTGTGTCTAACTACAGTATGTATATGTTTTTAGTTTTATACACCAGTTATGATCTTATATTACCTCCTATCAGAAGATTTCATTAGACAGATTTAAAGTACTCCCACGCTAAATCTTTTCTTCAGACTGAGTAATTGGATGGAAAAGTTAATGCCTCTGAACTACTGGGAATTAATGATCCTAAAGTGTCCCTGACCTGCTGACATTGGGATGAAATGTGATATTAGTTAGATGCAGATAAGCAGCAAGAGAAGGTTATTTAATTTCCAATTATTGCTCACGCCTCACTCTAGTATATCTCCCAGCTTTCCTCACTGCACGTCCACCCTTATGAGCCTTATGAGCCTTTTCTTCCATACTGCAGCAAATATACCTCTTCCTCTGACTTCCCACCACCATTATATTACGTGCCGCTGCTCACATCATCCCCTCAATGACACCATAGATGTTACCATAACAATGTCATCAAGTTTCAGACTTTCTAAAGTTGGACCCTGAATACAGTTTTTCAGTACATTCTTTCCTCCTTTTTCATCTTTAATAAACAGTGCTAGTAACTCCTCTGTATCTAAACGTCTTTTTTACTAATACAACTACTTGTGTTGGGCTTAAACCACATACTTCTAACCCAGACTCATACAAATATATTTATTCTGACAGCAGACATGTCCATAGTTGCCAACATTGTAAAAAAAAAGTTCGGGACACTTTTTTGGCAGTAGGCGGAGTTGTGTTATAATTAGGGGGCGGGGCATGCAGTTATAGGTGTGTCATGGATAAAATGCGGCAACATATGCGCGTGGTTTACGTAAAATAGTGGGCGTGGCTTACATGGGCGTGGCTCAAAGGGGTGTGGTTAGTGTCTGGAATGAATGCGGGATGGAGAGGGAAAGGGAAAGGGGGAGGGTGAAGGGATGGAGGGACAGCAGCCCCCCGATCCTACACCACAATAGCAATGTGTTTTCCAGAGTTTGACAATCAGCAGATAAAGATACTCCAAATACCTGGTGTTAGCGCTTCAATCATCCCGGCGCCATGATTGTTATGGTGTCAGGATGATTGAAGCGCATTATTTCTATTATTACATTGTAATATGAAATTAAATCATTTAACTCACCATAATGCCGAATCAGTGGGAGCCATGAGCGCGTCACTAGCCACGTTGCCTGCCACCAGATGCCATCAGGTGCCCCATCAGAGCAGCCTTCCTCACATCTGGTGTCCATCAAAGCGGCCTTCCTCACATCCGGTGTCCATCAGCGGAGCCCCTCCTAACATCTGGTGGCCCTCTGACATCCAGACTCTGACTGCGCCCCTCTGACATCCAGACTCTGACTGCTCCCCCCTGACATCCAGACTCACTGGCGCCCCCAACATCTAGACTCACTGGCGTCCCCGACATCCAGACTCACTGGCGCCCCCTCTGACATCCAGACTCACTGGCGCCCCCTTTGACATCCAGACTGGCCCCCTCTGACATCCAGACTGGCCCCCTCTGACATCCAGACTGGCCCCCTCTGACATCCACAGACTGGCCCCCTCTGACATCCCATCCACAGACTGGCCCCCTCTGACATCCACAGACTGGCCCCCTCTGACATCCCATCCACAGACTGGCCCCCTCTGACATCCCATCCACAGACTGGCCCCCTCTGACATCCCATCCACAGACTGCCCCCCTCTGACATCCCATCCACTGGCCCACTCTGACATCCCATCCACAGACTGGCCCCCTCTGACATGCCATCCACAGACTGGCCCCCTCTGACATCCCATCCACAGACTGGCCCAGACATACCACTGGCCCCCGACATCCCGCGTGGAGACTTTGAACTGTGGCGCCACCCACTGCACTTTACAGGTTCTCTACTGAAGACCAGCTTCTGGTCTTCTTAAAAACCTCTAGCGGCTGGCGGCGAAAAACTGGAAATTTGCATTTCCTGGGACAAACCGAATTTCCCGGGACATTTCCCAGGACAAAATTAATTCGGGACAAATGTCCTAATACCGGGAATGTCCCGGGAAATTCGGGACCGTTGACAACTATGGCAGGTGAGTTATTAATTGGACTGCAAGACAAACACATCTACTTTGTACATCTAAAGGCTCCCGTGTTTAAACCATTTTCAAATCCACTTACTATGTGATATACAGTCTCGTTATAAAAACAAAAAAAAAATTCCTTTACCTCCACTGAGTTAGCCAAATCCACCTTTATTTGTGTCGCTTGTGCTCTGCTTCCCAGAACTGCAGTTTGCAGTGGAGGGTTTTCAGCAGCAAATACAGGACTGTCAAATCAGAAAGCAGTGGTCAGGATTAGGTGTTGACAGTTGTTGACTGACAAGCTACAGGCTTAGAAATCTGCAGAGATAATGCTAAATGAGCACACACACCATGCAATGTCTTCTCATTCCACTGTAGTGTAAGCAGGCACAAACTATATAAGGAGAGCAGGGTTGTCAATCCATCACTGGCAGGATCAACAGTTAGTTTCAGGAGGATTAAGTGAGTAATATAAATAAGTGCACATATATTTTAATGAGGGACCAGGTTTCACTAGAAGTTTCTACTTCATGGCCATATAACAATTTATGAGATGAATAGCTGAATATTCTAATATTTGTTAGAAGAAAATATGGCAGACAAACTGTAAGCTGGCTAAATGTAACCATGCCCCCACTGCTTTGTAAATAACGTCAATATTCCCATTACACACATTCCTGAATTAGGCTCATTAGAGTATAGAATGCTACAGCATCACCCAGCTGGAGACTAGATACATCACAGGTCAATGTACATACACCATATTACCAAAAGTATTGTGACACCTTCCTTTATATGTACATGAACTTTAATGGTATCGCAGTCTTAGTCCATAGGGTTTAATATTGGGTTGACCCACCCTTTGCAGCTATAACAGCTTCAACTCTTCTGGGAAGGCTGTCCACGAGGTTTAGGAGTGTGTCTATGGGAATGTTTGACCATTCTTCCAGAAGCACATTTGTGAGATCAGGCACTGATGTGAACATTAAGGTGTCAGCATCCCAAGACATTTTGGACAATTTCATGCTCCCAGTCTTGTGGGAACAGTTTGGGGATGGCCCCTTCCTGTCCCAACATGACTGCACACAAAGCAAGGTCCATAAAAACATGGATCACCGAGTTTGGGGTGGAGGAACTTGACTGGCCTGCACAGAGTCCTGACCCCAACCCAATAGAACACCTTTGGGATGAATTAGAACGGAGACTGCGAGCCAGGCCTTCCCAACCAACATCAGTGCCTGACTTCATAAATGTTCTTCTGGAAAAATGGTCAAACGTTCCCATAGATATACTCCTAAATCTCGTGGACAGCCTTCCCAGAAGAGTTGAAGCTGTTATAGCTGCAAAGGGTAGGCCAACTTAATATTGAACCCTACGGACTAAGACTGGAATGCCATTAAAGTTCTTGTGCCTATAAAGGCAAGTGTCCCGATACTTTTAGTGTCAACACACCAAGGATCATTGAGTACCATCCGAAAGTTTTAATGAAGAATGATCATTAGTAGACAAAGTGCAATTTTTCTGAGCCATGCAGGAACCCTTCATCAGGCATGTCATGCTTTTTAAAGACACATTTTCACACTTTTATGCTGGCTATACAATATGTAGCAATACATGAACAGGTATAGTCTCAAATTCCAGCCTCATTAGTCATTTAGACCAACACTTCCTCCAATTACAAATCATGAAATAATATATTTTCAGTACACTTATTTTTACACATTTGTGTTTTATTAATACACTGTATGGCAGCATTTTAGTTTGCATTGGTGCTATATGGTCCCATATGTAAATCTCATCTGCAACAAACACTTTCTTTTTTTAGCTTTGGATAAAGTGAATACGAGTTTGAGCCCTTGTCAATTTTTATCTGCTGTTTTCTGCTGTCTCTATCCATATATAGTAGATTTTCCCTAACTTTATCCCATAATAATATTTCCAACAGGCAGAGACAAAAAAATACATATCTTTAGTAAAGTGAAGAAGGTTTAATACTTCTGTTTTTATTGCTGTCCGAGTGTCCGTGCCTTCCTATACTAGTGACAACAAACCCCCCATTTTTTGTAGGGTTGCCACAAGGACAGGGAGTAAGGAAAAAGGTGGGGTCAAAGACAAAAATCAACCTGACAGATATTTTAACATTCTATCCAAGACTACAAAAAAAAAGATTTGGATGGAGATAGGATTTACATTTTCCATATGCATATATTATTGTACACTATGCAGTCATATTGGTAGTTTCAAAACCCATCATGTTGAAAGTAGAGAACATGGCCATTCTATATGGAGGAAAAACAAAAAGTGCTAGGGCAGTGATGGCAAACCTATGGCACGCGTGCCACAGCTGGCACGCAGAGCCATCTCTGTGGGTACGCGAGAGGGTCCTGGTTCCCGGTGGGGAGAACATGGCAGCAAACAGCAGCGAGGTGCAGGAAATTAACTGCACGAGTGAGTGGGTGGGTGGCTCCGCAGCCTCCGCGTGGAAGGCTACAGACCTGAGAGCACGTGAGGGAGAGAAGCAAGCAGCAGCGAGGTGCGGGAAACTGTCTGCACGAGTGAGTGGGCGGCCCCACATTCTCCGCGTGGAGAAGCTTCACTGCTTCATTGTATGGCTGAAGAGGGGCGCAGCATCCCTGGCCCCTTCCGGAGCTTGGACTCCTCAAACCTCCTTCAACAATGAGGCCCGGAGAACAGACTGACCATGGGCCCAGAAGACAAGGACAGGCGAGAGGCGCAGGCTGTGAGGGAGCCGCTGGATGGAACAGGGATGGAGACAGGTACCGGGCACAATTACAGTGGTGTGAAAAAGTGTTTGCCCCCTTCCTCATTTCCTGTTCCTTTGCATGTTTGTCACACTTAAGTGTTTCGGAACATCAAACCAATTTAAACAATAGTCAAGGACAACACAAGTAAACACAAAATGCAATTTGTAAATGAAGGTGTTTATTATTAAAGGTGAAAAAAAATCCAAACCATCATGGCCCTGTGTGAAAAAGTGATTGCCTCCCTTGTTAAAACATACTATAACTGTGGTTGTCCACACCTGAGTTCAATTTCTCTAGCCACACCCAGGCCTGATTATTGCCACACCTGTTCACAATCAAGGCATCACTTAAATAGGAGCTGCTTGACACAGTAAGGTCCACCAGAAGATCCTTAAAAGCTACACATCATGCCGAGACCCAAAGAAATTCAGGAACAATTGAGAAAGAAAGTAATTGAGATCTATCAGTCTGGAAAGGGTTATAAAGCCATTTCCAAAGCTTTGGGAATCCAGCGAACCACAGTGAGAGCCATTATCCACAAATGGCGAAGACATGGAACAGTGGTGAACCTTCCCAGGAGTGGCCGGCCACCCAAAATTACCCCAAGAGCGCAGCGACGACTCATCCAAGAGGTCACAAAAGACCCCACAACAACGTCCAAGGAACTGCAGGCCTCACTTGCCTCAGTTAAGGTCAGCGTTCATGCCTCCACCATCAGGAAAAGACTGGGCAAAAATGGCCTGCATGGCAGAGTTCCAAGGAGAAAACCACTGCTGAGCAAAAAGAACATCAAAGCTCATCTCAATTTCTCCACAACACATCTTGATGATCCCCAAGACTTTTGGGACAACATTCTGTGGAGCGATGAGACAAAAGTGGAACTCTTTGGAAGGTGTGTGTCCAAGTATATCTGGCGTAGAAGGAACACTGCATTTCATAAAAAGAACATTATACCAACAGTAAAATATGGTGGTGGTAGTGTGATGGTCTGGGGCTGTTTTGCTGCTTCAGGACCTGGAAGACTTGCCGTGATAAAAGGAACTATGAATTCTGCTGTCTACCAAGAGATCCTGAAGGAGAATGTCCGACCATCTGTTCGTGTACTCAAGCTGAAACGAACTTGGGTTCTGCAGCAGGACAATGATCCTAAACACACCAGCAAGTCCACCACCGAATGGCTGAAGAAAAACAAAATGAAGACTTTGGAGTGGCCTAGCCAAAGTCCTGACCTGAATCCTATTGAGATGTTGTGGTATGACCTTAAAAAGGCCGTTCATGCTCGAAAACCCTCTAATGTAACTGAATTAGGACAATTCTGCAAAGATGAGTGGGCCAAAATTCCTCCAGGACGCTGTAAAAGCCTCATTGCACGTTATCGCAAATGCTTGGTTGCAGTTGTTGCTGCTAAGGGTGGCCCAACCAGTTATTAGGTTTAGGGGGCAATCACTTTTTCACACAGGGCCATGATGGTTTGGATTTTTTTTCACCTTTAATAATAAACACCTTCATTTACAAATTGCATTTTGTGTTTACTTGTGTTGTCCTTGACTATTGTTTAAATTGGTTTGATGTTCCGAAACACTTAAGTGTGACAAACATGCAAAGGAACAGGAAATGAGGAAGGGGGCAAACACTTTTTCACACCACTGTATACACTGAATACCTGCAGACAAAGACTGGGGCAGGGAGGCAGAGCAAGGATTGCAGATAAGGACAGAGCTATAGGTCTCCCTTTCTCTCAGCTCTCCTCTTTCTGCTCCCCCTCTCTGTGCCCCCCTCTCCCTGTGTCCCCCCTCTCTCTGTGTCCTCCCCTCTCTCTCTGTGTCCTCCCCTCTCTCTTTGTGTCCTCCCCTCTCTCTCTCTCTGTCCCCCCCCCTCTCTCTCTGTCCCCCCTGTCTCTCTGTGCCCCCTCTCTCTCTCTGTCCCCCCTGTCTCTCTGTGCCCCCTCTCTCTCTCTGTCCCCTCTCTCTCATTTCTCTGTGCCCTCCCCTCTCTCTCTGTCCCCTCTCTCTCTTTCTCTGTGCCCTCCCCTTTATCTCTGTCCCATATCTCTCTCTCTCTGCCCCCTCTCTCTCTCAGCATCTCTCACACTCCTCCCCCTCTGTGTTCCCCCATCTCTCTGTCCCCCCTCTCTCTCTGCCCCCGTGTGTCCCCCCTCTCTGTGTGTGTCCCCCTATCTCTATCTATCTGTCCCCCCCTCACTCTGTCACCTCTCTCTCTCTCTGTCCCCTCTCTCTCTCTTTCACTGTGCCCTCCCCTTTATCTGTCCCATATCTCTCTCTCTGTCCCATCTCTCTCTCTCTGTCCCATCTCTCTCTCTCTCTGTCCCATCTCTCTCAGCATCTCACACCCCTCCCCCTCTGTCCCCCCTCCTCCTCTCTGTGCCCCCATCTCTCTGTCCCCCCTCTCTCTCTGCCCCCCGTGTTTCCCCCCTCTCTGTGTGTGTCCCCTATCTCTATCTATCTGTCCCCCCCCCCTCACTCTCTGTCACCTTTCTCTATGTGTCCTCTCTCTCTTACACACCCCCCTTTCTCTCTCTCACAAACCCCTATCTCACAACCCCCCTCTCTCTTACACACACCCCCATCTCTCTCACACACCCCCTCTCTTTTGCTCAGCACCCCTCTCTCGCAAATTGCCGTGTTGGCACTTTACAACACAAAACCAACTTATTTATTTCAGTTTGGGCACTCAGACTCAAAAAGGTTCGCCATCAATGTGCTAGGGTATAATAAATTAACTTAATTAAACCAAAATAAATAAATCAATCAATAGATCACATTATTATTAAATATTAGATTCTAGTGCTTATTGGCACTGGATGGTGATCTTTATATGTTTGAAGAATTAGGCACTTTGGAACAGTTTTCTTTATTTCTTTGTTTTCAGTTTTCTTTAGTTTTCAAATTTCTTTATTTCTCTGTTATGAAATGCTTGTAGTATTTATGAAGAATTTTTGCACTCATAGTACTTTTTTGATTTTATGTATTGTAGTTTTGTTTTTTACATAATGTGATTTATTGATTGATATTTATTTATATCTATATTTATTTTGGTTTTGGCATATTTCAGATGAGAGGGATATAGCGCTACACTGTTTGTTTTTATTATTCTATATGGAGAGATCCAAAGAATTTAAGGAAAGGAAGAGGATGTGCCTCCATAGTAACCACATGCCACTTTGTTTTTTTATGACAGAGTGTGGCTCCTGTCCCCCAAGCACACCAGCGCAAGCACGGCATGGCATCTTTTTGCCTGCGTACTTGCGTAGCCCCTTGAATGCCTATGGAGCACCACTGGTTCCGAGGACAAAGCACAGGAAGAGGCCATGGAGGAAGAAGAAGAGGAGGGGGTGGAGGAGAGAGGTGTGTCACAATCACCAGTAGTAGCATTTTGGAGACGTGGTGGTGGAACAACCTCCAACACTACTGCACCAACACTACTGCACCTTGTCCTGCATCCTTCCCAGCTGCCAGAAGAGTCACCCAATGCGCGGTGAAAGATAGGTAACGCCCCTGTCCATGCCTGCTGGACCATGAGTCAGCGGTAATATGCACCTTACCGCTGACCGCCCTGTCCATCAAGGCATGGACATTGCCTTCCACATGCCGGTAGAGAGCCAGAATTGCCTTCCGGAAGAAAAAGTGGCGTTGAGGAACCGCACATTGCACAAACTCACGGAAGGGGGCAGAGTCTACCAACTGAAAAGGCAGCAATTGAAGTGCTAACAATTTAGCCAAGATAGCATTCAACTGCTGGGCATGTGGATGGCTGGGAGTGAACTTCTTTTGACGGTCCAGCAGCTGGGGCAGGGAAATTTGCCTGGTACAATCGGACGTCAGTGTACTGATAGCAGATTGCCCGCAAGGACTTGGCTGTGACACACCTAATTCTACACCTTCATTCCTCTCAGTGCAGGTTTCAGAGAGGACTGAAGGTATAGTGGGGTTGGAGATCACGGCTGATGAGCAGCAAGGAGAGGTCCGCTTTGTTCTTTGGTGTGGGTATTTTAGGTACGCTTGCCAACGAACTGCATGGCAGGTCGACATATGTCTGGTCAAGCATGTGGTGCCCAAGCGGCTGATGTTTTGGCCATGTGAGATACGCTTGAGACATATGTTGCAAATAGCAGCAGTGCGATCTGATGCACTCATCTCAAAAAAGGCCCACACTAAAGAACTTTTAGAATAAAGCGCAGAGGCAGCGCCCTGCACAGGCGGAGCTCTGCGTGTGATGCAGTTGTTGTGCTGCCCTTAAGCTGGCCCCTGGAGGGCATCCTGCCTCATTGGAGATGTGCCTCCTCCTCCTCTCTCCTATCAGGCACCCACGTAGAGTCAGTGACCTCATCATCCCCTCCCTCCTCATCACTGGAGCAAACCTGGCAGTATGCTGCAGCTGGGGGAACATGACTGCCAGATTGCTGTCCTTCTTGAGCATCCCTTCTCTCTGGGCTCATGTTACTGCCTTCCTCTAGCTAGGTATCATCATCATAGCCTTCAAAATGCTGGGCATTCTCATGAAGCATGTACCCAACACTGTGCTCAAACAGTTCAAGGACTTCTCAGGAGGACATGGTGAGGCTAGGGAAGGAGTGACTGATGCCATTGAGACGAGGGAAGAGGCCATGTTGGCAGATGCTTTGCCAGTACCCTGAGCCTGGGTGAGAGAGGATGAGGAGGATGAGGACGGCTTGGTCATTCACTCTACCAAGTCTTCTGCATGCTCAACACGTCCAGCTTCCGAAAATAAGGACAAGCATGTCCTATGGCCACGTGCTGATGAGGATGCACCGTGTCCATGACCAGCACTGTTTCCTCTAGACACAGAGCCTGCTTGCCCTCTTTTATTGGCTCATGACTGTCTGCCTCTCCTTGTACGCCTTCCAGACATACTAATGGCCTGCAAGGAGATGTAGCTGCACAAAGCTGGTACATATATACTGATTATACTGCAGCTAGCAGAATCAACTACCTGCCTGTATTATTATTACTATGAGAACACCAACAATTGGGATAGCTTTAAGTGCACACTGTGCAGATGACACAGTACACCGACTGTAATTGCTACAGCTACCTGTGCATAGGATCAGCAGAACACCAGCAATTGGGGTAGCTTTAGGCGTACACTGTGCAGATGACACAATACACCGACTGTAATTACTGCAGCTGCCTGCATGTGGTATAGGATCTGAAGAACACCAGCAATTTGGGTAGCTTTAGGTGCAAACTGTGCAGATGACAGAGTACACCGACTGTAATTGCTAAAGCTGCCTGTGGATAGGATCAGCAGAACACCAGTAATTGTGGTAGTTTTAGGTGAAAACTGTGCAGATGACACAGTACACCAACTGTAATTGCTACAGCTGCCTGTGGATAGGATCAGCAAAACACCAGCAATTGGGGTAGCTTTAGGTGTACACTGTGCAGATGACACAAAACACTGACTGTAATTACTGCAGCTCCCTGCCTGTGGTATAGGATCTGAAGAACACCAGCAATTGGGGTAGCTTTAAGTGCACACTGTGCAGATGACACAGTACACTGACTGTAATTACTGCAGCTGCCTACGGTATAGGATCAGCAGAACACCAGAAATTGGGGTAGCTTTAAGTGCACACTGTGCAGATGACACAGTACACCGACTGTAATTACTACAGCTGCCTGTGGTATAGGATCAGCAGAACACCAGCAATTGGGGTAGCTTTAGGTGCACACTGCAGATGACACAGTAGACCGGCTGTAATTGCTACAGCTGCCTGCAGATAGGATCAGCAGAACACAAGCAATTGGAGTAGCTTTAGGTGTACTCTGTGCAGGTGGCACAATACACCGACTGTAATTGCTACAGCTGCCTGCGGATAGGATCAGCAGAACACCAGCAATTGCGGTAGTTTTAGGTGCAAACTGTGCAGATGACAGTACAACAACTGTAATTTCTACAGCTGCCTGTGGATAGGATCAGCAGAATACCAGCAATTGGGGTAGCTTTAGGCGTACACTGTGCAGATGAAACAATACACCGACTGTAATTACTGCAGCGGCCTGCATGTGGTATAGGATCTGAAGAACACCAGCAATTGGGGTAGCTTTACGTGCATGCTGTGCAGATGATACAGTACACTGACTGTAATTACTGCAGCTGCCTGTGGTATAGGATCAGCAGAACACCAGCAATTGGGGTAGCTTTAGGTGCACACTGTGCAGATGACACAGTACACCGACTGTAATTGCTACAGCTGCCTGCGGATAGGATCAGCAGAAGACAAGCAATTGGGGTAGCTTTAGGCATACACTGTGCAGGTGGTACAATACACTGGCTGTAATTGCTGCAGCAGCTGCCTGTGGTATAGGATCAGAAGAGCACCAGCAATTGTGGTAGCTTTAGGTGTACACTGTGCAGGTGGCACAATACCCCGACTGTAATTGCTATAGCTGCCTGTGGTAAAGGACCAGCAGAACACCAGCAATTGATGTAGCTTTAGCTGTACACTGTGCAGGTGGCACAATACACTGACTGTAATTGCTACAGCTGCCTGAGGTATAGGACCAGCTTAACACCAGCAATTAGGGTAGCCTTAGGTGTACACTGTGCAGGTGGCACAATACACCAACTGTAATTGCTACAGCTGCCTGAGGTATAGGACCAGCAGAATACCAGCAATTGGGGTAGCTTTAGGTGTACACTGTGCAGGTTGCACAATACACCGACTGTATTTGCTACAGCTGCCTGTGGTATAGGACCAGCAGAACAACAGCAATTGGGGTAGCTTTAGGTGTACACTGTGCAGGTGGCACAATACACTGACTGTAATCGCTGCAGCAGCTGCCTGTGGTATAGGACCAGCAGAACAACAGCAAATAGGGTAGCTTTAGGTGTACACTGTGCAGGTGGCACAATACACCGACTGTAATTGCTGCAGCAGCTGTCTGTGGTATAGGACCAGCAGAACACCAGCAATCGGGGTAGCTTTTGGTGTACACTGTGCAGGTGGCACAATACACCGACTATAATTGCTGCAGCAGCTGTCTGTGGTATAGGACCAGCAGAACACCAGCAATCGGAGTAGCTTTTGGTGTACACTGTGCAGGTGGCACAATACACCGACTGTAATTGCTGCAGCAGCTGCCTGTGGTATAGGATCAGCAGAACACCAGCAATTGGGGTAGCTTTAGGTCTTCACTGTGCAGGTGGCACAATACACCGACTGTAATTGCAACAGCTTCAAATGAAATTCAAAGACACTGTCTCTCTGTCTATCTCTCTGCCGATGCAACACCCTATGCAAGGCCGCCGTGCATAGTGTGGGGCGTGTACTAAACCCCCTGAGCCATAATTGTCCAAAGCCACCCTTTGTTCTTTTGTTCTTTTTTTTCTTTTTAATAAAAGACTTTTCCCAACTGTGTCTGTGTGTTTTTTTAACAATTTTTTACACTTTCTTTGTGAAATGGTAGGGGTACTTTTGTACTCCCTTACTATTTGAAACGGGGGGGCGGGATCTGGGGGTCCCCTTGTTAAAGGGGGCTTCCAGATTCTGAGAAGCCCCCTGCGCACAGACCCCCACAACCACCAGCTAGGGTTGTGAGGATGAGGCCCTTGTCCCCATCAACATGGGGACATGGTGCTTTGAGGGGTTACAGACCCCCAAAGCATCCTCCCAATGTTGAGGGCATGTGGCCTGGTACGGTTCGGGGGGTGCTCTCTCGTCCCCCCTCTTTTCCTGTGGCCTGCCAGGTTGTGTGCCTGGATAAAGGGTCTGGTATGGATTTTTGGGGGGAACTCCACGCCATTTTTTTTTTAATTAGTGTGGAGTTCCCTTTAATATCCATACCAGACCTGAAGGGCCTGGTAATTGAATTTGGCGGGAACCCCACACATTTTATTTTTATTCTATCAATGACTTTCAATGACTGTTCTCTGCCGACAATTCATTATAGCCGCAAGTGCTTTTAAATGACTTTTTTCCTTCAGAAATGACACTTTGTGCAGGGACAGTTCTAAGCACGGGAAACATGCGGCCCTTTACAGGCATACTATAGGCACCCCTCAGGTACGAAATATAAAGGAATATTACACTTTTATTGTTTCACTTTAAGCATGATTAAAATCACTTTTTTTGCATTGATACATGTCCCCTGGGGCAGGACCCAGGCCCCCAAACACTTTTTATGACAATAACTTGCATATAAGCCTTTAAAATTAGCACTTTAGATTTCTCCCATAGACTTTTACAGGGTGTTCAGCGGCTTTTTGAATTTGCCACGAACACCCGAAATTGTTCGCTGTTCGGCGAACAGGCAATGTTCGAGTCGAACATGAATTTGACTCGAACTCAAAGCTTATCCCTATTAATAAGCCAGTTTATCCAAAACAGACTAGTGTGTTAATTCAGACTGTATCACACCCAAACAATCATGTGTAACTTCAACGTATAATATAAAAAAGTATTGACCACAATATTTTATAGTGTCCAGATAGTTAACATACAATGTTCAAAAAACATTAATATTTACTAAAACTGGAAAATGTAAAAGCTGGTGCAGCTGTGTATGGTAGCCAATCAGCATCTAAGTTCAAGCTTGTTCAATTAAGCTTTGTCAAAAAAAAAAAAATATGTACAGCTGCACCAGATTTTACACTCTCCAGTTCTAGTAAATCAACCCCATAGTGTCCAAACAAACAAAGTGAATCTGCTCCAAACTTTGTGCATTCTTCGCCATCACGAGACAAGTTTAATCATGAAATTATGAAACATAAATTCAACCATGAAATATCTTCCAATTGGTGATCATTGACTCTAAAGAACATGGACCTGCACCTGCAAAAAAAGTGCTCCCAGAACTCCCTACCAAGTGATCCACTCACCAGATGTATTTGACTCCTCACCTGAATAAGCAGGTCAAAGCCAGCTTTTTCTATAGTATCGTCAGGCAACCTCCCACATGTCTCCTCCACTATACAGACCCATTTATTCCTCCATATTTCACTCTATCATACTAAGATACAAACAAATGGTGCACACAGACCTCTACTGTCTGTATGGGAATGAATAACATAGGGTTTAAGCAATAGATTAATAGTAATTATATTATTAGTATAGTATAGTAATTAGGAATGCATTATGGTATTTCATTTTATTCTAAAGGCACATAGACTTTTTTATGAACTTGGTGACAAGTCCAATAGATCATGGATGAACCCTATAGGAGCCCGACACAATTTATTGTACATCCCTGCTTTGTTCACTTCTATGGGCACCAAAAGACATTCTGTGATTTCTATGCTTCACTTTACAATTTGCACCCCTCCTCTCCCCCGCTCAGGCCCCTGATAAATTGGAGGCTATAGATGCTTACCTTAGAAATGTTAATATAATGAGGAAGAAATAGAGCTGCTTTCTCAACCTACAGTATCACTACAGAGGAACTCTCCAGTGCCTTGGTTGGATCCCCAAGGGGGAAAGCTCCTGGCCCAGATGGCTTTACAGTCTCACATTATAAAACCTTGCATGAACAACTAGCAACTCATTTCGTTACCACCTTTAATGCAATATTAGAAAACCACGCCATGCCTCTTGACCTCCTAAAAGCAAGTATTTCAGTAATTCCTAAGCTGGGAAAATACCCACTCCTTTGTGCCAGTTATAGGTCCATTTCATTGCTTAATTGCGACCTCAAGTTGTTCATGAAAACTCTGGCTGAGAGACTGGGTGCAGTTCTCCAGTGTATCATCCCCCTCAATCAGGTCATGTTCATCCTTAATAGGGAGGCCCGAGATAATATGATAATGACTATTGATGTTATAACAAGGATCAGGCATCTTAAAAAGCGTGAACTGGACCTTTCTTCTGGCCACATTGCGGCATATTGGGATTAGGGATGAGCCAAACACCCCCCCCGGTTCGGTTCGCACCAGAACTTTCGAACGGTCCGCAAATTCGTGCGAACTTTAGAACCCCAGTGAAGTCTATGGGACTCGAACGTTCAAAATAAAAAGTGCTAATTTTAATGGCTAATATGCAAGATGTTGTCCTAAAAAGGGTTTGGGGGCCTGGTTCCTGCCCCAGGGGACATGGGTCAATGCCTAAAATGTTTTGAAAAATGGCTGTTTTTTCAGGAGCACTGATTTTAATGACGATTAAAGTGAAAAAAAGTGAAATATTTCTTTAAATATCGTGCCTGGGGGGTGTCTATAGTATGCCTGTAAAGTGCCACGTGTTTCCCGTGTTTAGAACAGTCCCTGCACAAAATGACATTTAACGGAAAATAAGTCATTTAAAACTGCTTGCGTTTTTAATGTAATATCTGGTTCTGGCAATACGGATGAAAATCATTGAGAAAAATGGTATGGGTAGCCCCCCCCCCCCCGCCCATTACCAGCCCCTTTGGGTCTTGTACGGATATTAAGGGGAACTCTGTACCCATATTAAAAAAAGGAAAGACTTGGGGCCCCCAGGCCCTATATACTCAGAACAGCAGTATACAGGCAGAGCAAACAAGACAGGGACTGTGTAGGTTTGTTGTGTTAAGTAGAATCTGTTTGTAATTTTGAACTGGTACATTTTTAAAGTGTAGATCCAGTCAAAAAATCTATTTTTAAGCTTTTTGGAAAACATAGGGAAGGGTTATCACCCCTGTATAATTTTTTTTGCCGTCCGTCTTTTTTCATCTCACTTCCTGTTGTCTCCTTCCATTTGCAAGTAGGAGACATTTGTAAGTTGGATGTTTGAAAGTAGGGTCCTGCCCTATATGCTCTGCAGAAATGGCAGAACAAGGTGACTCTTGGTGGGTGCTGGAGCACCCTGCTGTGAACGATTATATCAAGAATTGTAATTACATGCCATTGTTGAACAGTGGTAGAAAAATTAGGCCTTTGGTGGTTGTGGTGGTGGTGGTGCTGGTACCACAACACTATAAGTCCTCACAGTTACTCTTGGTGGGCACAGGAACGGGCCCTGCTGTGAAATATTATATCAAGAATTGTAATTACGAGTGCGCATGCGCGAGAGCTCCGACATGGCCGCTTAAGCCACGAGCTCCGCACCACCCCGGACCGCCGATCAGCATTACACCGCTCTCAGCGCACGGAGCCTCTTCCCAGATACTCCCCCGAACGTGGGACAGTACGGAGCACAACAACGGATGCCTGGTCCCCCCGCCAGACGAGATCTCGGGCCGCACTTCAACCGCACAGCGGGGAAAGGGTGTACCAAGATGGCCGCCGGCGCCTCAGCTACACAGACACTTGCGGCCTACATGGACAAACCACCAGAACCCAGGCAAGTGCTGACCCCGGCCACACTGTCCTATTCTCAGGTGGCACAGAGCGGCTCCCAACGCAGGCATAAACCACCTGATGATCCCTGCTCCCCTCAGGTCCCGTCACCTGCTTCCACCGAATCCCTCATAGGCCACCACATGGAGGAATTCCCTCCCTCCCCAGAGAGCCCAGGCACACCGCAGCCACTGGGACCTGCACCCCAACACTTCTCCCTGACAGACATTTCCACTCTCCAAGCCAATCTGTTCTCCAAATTCTCTGAGTTATTAGACAGGGGACTTGCTAATACTGCTACTCAGATTACAAATAACATCAAATCTGACTTTGCCAACCTGGGCTCCAGAATTGAGGCCATAGAAAACAAAATGGACACTACGGTAGCCAGGACCAACCAAAACGAAGCACATATTAAAACTATCCAGGATCAACTTGATGTTGCCATTGCAAGAATCGACGACCTTGAAAATAGGTCAAGGAGATATAACTTCCGAATCCGTGGCCTTCCAGAGTCCTTTGATGACATCCCCCTTACGGTTCGGGACATCATTTCCCAATTGGCCCCACAAATCCCGCCGCAACGTCTGGACCTAGACAGGGCACACCGTTCCCTGGGACCCCCCAGAAAAGATGGCTCCCCAAGGGATATTATTGTGAAACCCCATTACTATACCACTAAAGAAGAAGTGATGCACCAATCTAGATTGCAGTCAGACCTCCAATTTCAGGGCCATCGTTTACAGATTTTCGCTGACCTGGCTCCCTCCACCATACAAAAGAGAAGGGCACTCAAACCACTCCTGTTGGTGCTCAACCAGCAAGACATTAAATACCGATGGACTTTCCCGTTTGCAGCGAAGTTTTCCTTCAACTGCAAATCTTACTCTTTTTCCAATATGACGGATGGTGAAAAACTCTTTCTACACTTGAAGCTGATTTCTCAGGAGCTCCCCATGGACTTCTCTTCTTCTTCAGCCGGGTCAGCCAAGAGACCCCCCCCATCTAGCCCGGTATCCCCACTCTGGCTTAGCGGCCGCAACAAGAAGAGCAAGGATGGAGGCCCCCCTGATGGAAGTCTATTGTGAGGCAGACCTTTTCGTTTCTTTTCCCAACCTCGAGTGGACTCCCTCGGGCAATAGCCCACTCGATGGCCGGAGGAATAACCTCCAACATCACGGTTGAACTGACATTTTCTTCCTTGATCCTTTTTGATCTCTTATGGCACTTAGTTTTTCTGTTTATTTAAATTTTTTTAATATATATTTTTTCTTATAGGGTTGGCCTCCAGGCGATTAAGCGGGTTTATCCCCCTATACCCCCACAACGGTATGGTCGTGGATGGGCTCTAGGAACACCTCACTGATGGCCACTGGGTCATTTGGGAGGAGTCCCTCTGCTCGCCTGGGGGCCCAGGCCTACCTTGGTCCTGCCCCCCTGGGCCGGAGTCCCCTTTGCAATGTTAGGCCTTTGCATTTCATATGTCTACTTGGTATGTATAGGTTGATGGGTCCACGAATCCTCAGGCTCCCCCTCCCCCTACTCGGTATCCTGGTGTTCCTTAGTTTATTAGTAGGGGGGCAGCAGGTGGATATGGTTTGCTAGGACCAATGGCTCGGGGATGGGCAGTGGCCTGTCCCATCATTTCACTGTCTCCTCGCCATAGCCTTAGACTTCTACACCTTGGGTTTGGATCTAGCTGGACCAGGTTGGATCCTCTCCCCACTCGACGGTCGCTCTCCAGAAGCAACCTGGGTCCAACGGTTGGCAGGAAATTGAGGCTCTTAATTCTATAGCGTTTAGTCGTTAAGTTTTATACTGTTTTATATAGTTGTATGTTAGGGTCCGGGGTGGGCCCAATGTGCTCTCACCCATCTCATTGAGGTAGTTTTCTCCTCTCTGACATGGGCCTTTGGACGATCCTCGGGATCGCCCAAAGCATTTTTGTCGGGGTCGGTGGGTTCTATTGCACCGACCCTACACCAGTCTTCGTAGAAGATATGTTTCTGTGTTTTTTGTCTCCCTACCCTCCCCCCCCTCATGTTCTCTCCTTCTCTTCCCCCAAGCGTGTCCGCAGACGAATAGAGTGACTGGTTCCGGGGCCAGCCGTGTTTTCGGAATCGATCTGGGGGCTTCGATTCGGAAGGTCACCACCCAAAAGGTTAGTGGATGTATTTGGTTGATCATCTCCCCTCTCTGTTCTCATGGCTGATACTCAAAATCTCAACAGGGATCTGAGACTGGTCTCACACAATGTCCAGGGCCTTAATTCTCCCAAGAAGAGGAGAATAGCATTCGATCGGTACAGAGCCCTTAAAATTGATGTCGTCCTGCTACAGGAAACGCACTTTCCTACGTGATATAGACCTAACTTTATTCACTCTTCCTACCCCACGTTTTTTCTGGCAAATGCCCCTACAAAAACCAAGGGGGTTGCGATCCTCTTCTCTAGACACTGCAACTATACACACATTTCGGATTATAGGGACCCAGAGGGCAGATTCATCCTAGTGAAGGGCACGTTTGAAGGAATTCTATATTCCATAGTCTCCTATTATGCTCCCAATAAGGGTCAAGCCAAATTTTTCAAATATCTCTATTCGACATTGGGTCCAATGCTGGAAGGCAAAATCATTATGGGTGGGGACTCCAACGTAGCATTCGACCAGGGTCTTGACAAGACTAAACCCACTAAACATCAAGCGATTAGACCCTCGAAAATGAGCAGTAAAATTGCAAAATTCCTTCACTCTAAAAGCCTAGTGGATATCTGGAGGGAATTAAACCCTAAGAGTAAGGACTACACACATTATTCTCCCCCACATCAGTCATATGCCAGGATCGACCATATCCTGATCCCCCCGACGCTAGTTCCTTTAGCCCTGAAAGCATCCATTATAGATTCCTCATGGTCGGACCACTCGCTGGTCCTTCTGTCCATCCGCAATGTCTTCTCCAACAAAGGAGGAACACACTGGCGCCTAAACGAGTCTATCCTCAGTAATCCCATTCATGCCAAATGTATATCCGACTCCATCAAGGACTACTTTTCCACCAACGCAACGGAAGGCATCTCCCCAGAAATTATTTGGGCGGCCCATAAAGTTACTATCAGAGGTGAACTGATTAAACTCTCCTCCCGTCTCAAGAAAGAACGACTGTTAGAAATCCGTGCTCTAGAATCCAAATTCGCGAATCTAAAAAGGGCACATAAGCAACATCCCTCTAAGGCCTCGGCAGACCAACTAGATAACGTTAGATTAGAACTTAACTTAAAACTCACCGCATCAGCAGAGAAACACATTAGATGGAGTGGGGCCAAATATTACATGCATAAAGATAAAATAGGAACTATGCTTGCACGTAAACTCACCCCTAAATTCAAATCGCTTGCGTTCCCCAAACTCAGAGTGAACGGCCAACCCCCTACTTCCAACCCGACTAAGATCTTGAAGGCTTTTCAAGATTATTACGCCAAACTATATAGCCAAGACACCACAGGGAAGGCCACAGCTATGTCTGCCTTCTTTCAAGGCCTCAGACTACCGTCCTTGGCCACAGCACATAAAAACATTATGGAAGATTCCTTCTCGGAGGAAGAAGTTTTGGCAGTCATTAAGGCCTTGAAACCTGGCTCAGCCCCGGGCCCTGACGGACTATCTACACCTTATTATAAGACCTTTGGAGACATCTTAGCTCCGCACATGGCAAAATTCTTTAACTCCAAAACGGAAGGATCCCCCTTAGACCCACACCTCAACACCGCCTTCATCACGGTTATTCCCAAGCCCAACAAAAATCACGAAGAAGTTGAAAATTATCGGCCCATCTCCCTTATTAATAATGACCTAAAAATTCTAACCAAAATATTAGCCAATCGCCTCTCTTCTTTTATTAAATATTACATCCACAAAGACCAAGTAGGCTTCATACCGGGCAGACAGGGACCTGACCAAATTAGAAGAGCGGTTGACATTGTCTCCCTACTCCAATCTGGCTGGAACGGTAAACAAGCTCAGGAAGGGATGATTCTATCCCTAGATTTACACAAGGCCTTTGACGCAATAGACTGGAATTACATTTTCCTCCTTCTAGACAAATGGGGATTTGGTCCCCGTTTTAAAGGAATCCTGGGCTCGTTGTACTCGAATCCTACAGCCCTGATTCGTATACAGGGCCAGCACTCAGAACCACTAAAAATAGCGAGGGGCACCCGGCAGGGTTGCCCGCTCTCCCCCCTAATCTTCGCTATGGCGATCGAGACCTTGGCCATTGCAATCCGCTCAAACCCAGATATTCAAGGAGTCACAGACGGGACAAGGGTACACAAATGTGGTCTCTTTGCAGATGACTTACTTCTTTTCCTTACTTCACCGACAGTCTCCCTACCCAATCTATGTAAACTCCTCCAGGATTTCTCAGATGTCTCGGGTCTCAAGGTTAATTACACTAAATCACATGCCCTGAATATCTCTCTTAGACACGAAACTAAATTAGCACTACAGAGCTCGTTCAATTTTAAATGGAGCGACTCCTCTATAGAATACCTGGGCATCAACCTAACAGCCAGGGTGGAACAGCTGTACGACGCTAACTTCCCCCCCATTTATCGAAAACTCGAGGAGGATCTGAGACAATGGGAAAAGGGAGAGTTATCATGGTTGGGTAGAATACACTCAATTAAAATGACTTTGCTTCCGAGATTGTTATACTTCTTCATACCCATCAATATCAAATTGGACCACCTAAGGTCTTTCCAAGCTAAAATAAACAAATTTATTTGGGGAGGTAGAGGCTATAGGATCCCCCAGCAGACTTTGTACGTCCACAAATCACAAGGAGGCCTGGGGTTGCCGAGATTGCTCTGGTATTTTCAGGCAGCCAGAATAGCACAGCTCTCAATAATTTATAATAGCTCTGAAAAACCAGACTGGGTATCCCTGGAAAATCAAGCAGCCCCGGACTACACCATTGAGTCGCTCCTCTGGTCCCCCCCAAGGCTTCGGCCCCCCATTCTTTCCCCGATCCTCTCACAATCGCTCCTTCTGTGGGACAGGTTGAAAAAATCCCCCCACCTCATCTCACATCTAAAACCATTAGCTCAATTATTCAACAACCCGGACTTCCCCCCGGGCCTGGACCCCACGGCTTTTAGATGGTGGAGGGATAAGGGTCTATATCGCATAGGTCACTTTATGGACGCTCGAGGCCCTATTACCCTGGGACATTGTGTGAACCAACTAGAGATGCCTCCTTCAGAACGCTTTAGGTTCTACCAAATCCGCCATTTCCTTCTACAGCTTTGGACGGGCAAGCAAGCCTCCTCAGGATGCACTCCGTACGAATCATGGTGCGGACAAGCCTCGGAACAGAGAGGGGCAGTCTCAGTGGTATACAAGGCCCTTGCTCATCAACCTAATAGATCCTCTTACATGACGGCTTGGGAGACTGATCTGGCATTTAGCATGACGGTAGAGCAGTGGCAGACCTCCTTCTCCAGAGCTTTTAAAGGCATTAGAAATGTCTCACTAATTGAAGCCGACGATAAGGTCCTCACCAGGTGGTATCTAACCCCCTCGAGACTCTCCTTGATGTTCCCCTCAGCTGACCCCTGCTGCTTCCGGGGGTGCCACCTGACGGGGACCATGGCCCACATTTGGTGGGAATGCCCCAGAATTAGGCCTTTCTGGAACAAAATCCTGGCCTTAATAAAGAACATCACTAACCATACTCTCCCGAGAAACCCTGCCATTGCACTACTCAATGCTAATCTCCCAGGGATCCCGAAACACACTCGTAAACTAATTCACTTTATATTCCTGGGCGCCAAAATGACAATAGCCAAAGCATGGAAACTCCCTAAAGTTTCCTTTGCAGCCGCCGTCAAAAAAATTTCTTGGATTATGGTGCAAGAGAAACTTTCCGGCATTCTACTAGATACCACAGCTCAGTTCGAGGCTACGTGGGAGCCTTGGGCTCAATATGTGGGCATTTTGCTCATTCCGGGTGTCCCACCCTAGTTCCCTGGATTACCCTCGACTTAGAGGGACGCTCGACTGCGGACACGCCCCCCCCCCTCCCTATCCCCTGTTCCCCACTCCTCTCACCCCCTGTCCACAGGTACAGAAGCTTGTTGTGTTGTGTTCAGTTGGGTTTCAGTGGGTTGCCTCACTCACCAGGACCTGTAAGGCTCTCCTCTTTTATGCCTTACGTGTTATATATTAATGAAGAGACGAGGGGTGGGCGATTCAGTCACACCACTAAAATAGTACATCTCCCCCAGGGCTCGAGAGGTCTCCTCACCTCTGGTGGAAAACACCGGTTGCCGCGAGTCTCCTCTACCGCACAGTGTGCTCCCAGTCGGGGTGCGGTGGAGGGCTAGGTGGTGATACCCAGATTAGACCTCGATTTGTAATAAGCAAGCAAGGGGACATTTTATATGGAATGTATTAATGCTTTATTTCCTTGTTGATATACTAAGCTACCCCTGAAACATTGTATATCAGTGTCTGTTACCAATAACAAGCATGTATGCTTACCTGTAATGTATTGTTCTGTTTTGTTTCTCATGTCTGTTTAAACTCAATAAAACTTTTGAAAGTAAAAAAGAATTGTAATTACATGCCCCTGTTAAAGAGGGGCTGAAAAATTGGGCCTTAGGCACTGTAACCTCTCCCATATACTCTAGTTGTAGTGCAGGAATGAGCCCTGCTGCAAAGCATTGCATCAAAAATTGTAATTACATGCCCCTGTTAAACAGGGGCTCAAAAATTGGGCCTTAGGCACTGGTGCTGGTGCCACGACACTGTAAGCTCTCCCATATACTCTAGTTGTAGTGCAGGAATGAACCCTGCTGCAAAGTATTGCATCAAAAATTGTAATTACATGCCCCTGTTAAACAGGGGCTGAAAAATTGGGCCTTAGGCACTGTAACCTCTCCCATATACTCTCATTGCAGTACAGGAATGATCCCTGCTGCAAAGCATTGCATCAAAAATTGTAATTACATGCCCCTGTTAAATAGGGGCAGAAAAATTGGGCTGGTAGCATCACCCAGAACCAAAAATGTTCTTCCAAGATATCAGCGGAGGAGGAAGAAGATAGACTGTCAACATAACAGGACAGTCACTCAGCATCAGCATAGGCAGTCTTGAAGGGATGTGATATTTCAAAAAACATTATTCGGTTACATCAGCTACAGGTGCTTGGTAGCTGTGGGTGATCCAAGACTGATTCATCTTTATGAAGGTCAGTCGATCAACCGAGTTAGTGGACAGGCGCACCCTGTGATCGGTAACAAAGCCACCAGCAGCACTGAAGGTGCGTTCCGAAAGAACGCTGGATGCAGGACAGGCCAGTAGCTCAATTGCATACTGTGCAAGCCCTGGCCCGTGATCCATCCTCAAGACCCAGTAAGCCAGAGGATTTTCAGTGGGAAAGGTGTCCAAGTCTGACCTTGCCCCTAGGTATTCCTGCACCATGTAAATCAGACGCTGGTGATGGTTGCTGGAACCGATCATACCTTGGGGCTGCGGACTAAAAAATTGTCTGAACGCATTGGTCAGAAGGCCACCTTCTCCACCGCTCCTTCTGACCGATGCCTCAGTAACACATTGTGCAGGACCAGGAGTTTGTAACCTCCCAGTCTCTGGGAATGCGTTGCACAGGCCTTTCTGCAAGGCCTCCCGGAGATGTCTCATCCTCTGCTCCCTCTGCGACGGCAAGATAAGGTCCGCAACCTTACCCTTGTACCGTGGATCAAGGAGAATGGCCAGCCAGTAATGGTCCCTCTCCTTGATCCGAAGAATACGAGGATCCTTCCATAGGCTTTGCAGGATCAGGGAGGCCATGCAGGGTAGGTTAGCTGAGGCATTCGGTCCGGAGTCCTCTGGGTCACTAAGGACAACATGATCCACAGCTACCTCCTCCCAGCCACGTACAAGTCCACGGGTTTCTTGGGAATGTAAATCGTCCCTACAAGACTGCTGCTGCTGATGCTGAGCCTTCACCTCCATGCTGACACAATCATCCTCATCCTCCTCCTCTTCCTGTGTAATGGGTGGGACAGCAGGAACACTGTCTGGATAAAAGGGGCCTTGAGAGGAAAGGAAGTCCTCCTCTTCCTGCCTCTGTTCTGCCTCAAGTGTCCTGTCCATTATTCCATGCAGCGTGTTCTCCAAGAGGTGGACAAGAGGTACAGTGTCACTGATGCATGCACTGTCACTGCTCACCATCCTTGTGTCCTCCTCAAATGGTGACAGGACAGTGCATGCATCCCTGATCATGCCCCACTGGCGTGGTGAGAAAAAACCGAGTTCCCCTGACCCTGTCCTGGTGCTGTAGTCGCACAGGTACTTATTGATGGCCCTCTGCTGCGTGTGCAGCCGCTGC
This sequence comes from Lithobates pipiens, assembly GCF_037356315.1. Classification (NCBI taxonomy): domain Eukaryota; kingdom Metazoa; phylum Chordata; class Amphibia; order Anura; family Ranidae; genus Lithobates; species Lithobates pipiens. The sequence goes on along the minus strand of NW_027507758.1, from coordinate 471,859,613 downwards.
AGCATGGCCAACGTTGAGTTCCACCTGGTGGGCATGTCACATATAAGGAGGCTCTTGGGCAGGTTCAACTCCTTTTGGAGCTCAGCCAGCTGAGCACAGGCATTAAATGATCGGCGGAAATGCACACAGACTTTCCTGGCCTGCTTCAGGACATCCTGTAAGCCCGGGTACCTGCCCAAGAACCGCTGCACCACCAGCTTAAGGACGTGAGCCACAGAGGGCACATGAGTCAGTTGTCCCTGTCGGAGGGCGGAGAGGAGGTTGGTGCCATTGTCGCAAACCACCAATCCTGGCTTAAGCTGGCATGGTGTCAACCACCTCTCGACCTGCTCCTGCAGAGCTGACAAAATATATGTCCCAGTGGGGCTCCTATCCCCCAAACAAACCAGCGCAAGCACGGCATGGCATCGTTTTGCCTGCGTACTTGCGTAGCCCCTTGAATGCCTGTGGAGCACCGCTGGTTCCGAGGACAGACCACTGGAAGAGGCCATGGAGGAAGAAGAAAAGGAGGGGGTGGAGGAGAGAGGTGTGTCACAACCAGTAGTAGCATTTTGTAGGCGTGGTGGCGGAACAACCTCCAACACTACTGCACCTTGTCCTGCATCCTTCGCAGCTGCCAGAAGAGTGACCCAATGGGCCGTGAAAGACAGGTAACGTCCCTGTCCATGACCGCTGGACCATGAGTCAGCGGAAATATGCACCTTACCACTGACAGCCCTGTCCAGCGAGGCAAGGACATTGGCTTCCACATGCCGATAGAGAGCCGGAATCGCCTTCCATGAGAAAAAGTGGCGTTTGGGGACCTGCCACTGAGGAACTGCACATTGCACAAACTCACGGAAGGGGGGTGAGTCTACCAACTGAAAAGGTAGCAGATGAAGTGCTAGCAATTTAGCCAAGCTAGCATTCAACCACTGGGCATGTGGATGGCTGGGAGTGAACTTCTTTCGACGGTCCAGCAGCTGGGGCAGGGAAATTTGCCTGCTATAATCGGACGTGGGTGTACTGCTAGCAGAGTGCCCACAAGCACTTGGCTGTGACACACCTAATTCTACACCTTCATTCCTCTCAGAGCAGGTTTCAGAGAGGACTGAAGGTCTAGTGGGGTTGGAGATCCCAGCTGATGAGGAGCAAGGAGAGGTCCGCTTTGTTCTTTGGTGTGTGTCTTTGAGGTACGCTTGCCAACGAGCTGCATGGCAGGTCAACATATGTTTGGTCAAGCATGTGGTGCCCAAGTGGCTGATGTTTTGGCCACGCGAGATAGGCTTTAGACATATGTTGCAAATAGCAGTGGTGCGATCTGATGCACTAGTTTCAAAAAAGGCCCACACCAAAGAACTTTTAGAATAACGCGCAGAGGCAGCGCCCTGCACAGGCGGAGCTCTGCGGTGTTATTCAGTCGGTGTGCTGCAGCTAAGAAGGCCCCCGGAGGGCATCCTGCCTCATTGGAGATGTGCCTCCTCCTCTCTCCTACCAGGCACCCACGTAGAGTCAGTGCCCTCATCATCCCCTCCCTCTTCATCGCTGGAGAAAACCTGGCAGTATGCTGCAGCTTGTGGAACATGACTGCCAGATTGCTGTCCTTCTTGAGCATCCCCTCTCTCTGCGCTCACGCTACTGCCTTCCTCTAGCTGAGTATCATCATCAGAGCCTACAAAACACTGGGCATCCTCCTGGAGCATGTACCCAACACTGTGCTCAAAGAGTTTAGGGGACTCCTTAGGAGGACGTGGTGGGTCTAGGGAAGGAGTCACTGATGATGACATTGAGACGAGGGAAGACGATGCGTTGGCAGCTGCTTTGCAAGTACCCTGAGCCTGGGTGAGAGAGGATGAGGAGGATGAAGAGGGCTTGGTCATCCACTCTACCAAGTCTTCGGCATGATGCGGCTCAACACGTCCAGCTGCCGAAAATAAGGACAAGCGTGTCCCATGGCCACCTGCTGATGACGATGCACCACGTCCACGACCAGCACTGTTGTCTCTAGACACAGAGCCTGCTTGCCCTCTTTTATCGGCTCGTGCCTGTCTGCCTCGCCTTGTCCTTCCAGACATGGTAATGGCCTGAAGGGAGATGGGAAAACCAGCAATTGGGTAATGTATATTGTGCTGGAGGCACACAACACCCACTAACTCCTGCAGATGCCTTTATTATAGAACAACAGGAATTAAAGGGTAGATACCGGTGTATACTGTGCTGGAGGCACACAACAAGAGCAATATAGCTATACAGGTGGATAATGGTGTATGCTGCGCTCAGGGCACACAAACAACACCCAGAAACTCCTGCAGATGGCTGAAAGCTCAATTACAGAAGAGCAATATAGCTACATAGGTGGATAATGGTGTATACTGCGCTCAGGGCACACAAACAACACCCAGAAACTCCTGCAGATGGCTGAAAGCTCAATTACAGAAGAGCAATATAGCTACATAGGTGGATAATGGTGTATACTGCGCTCAGGGCACACAAACAACACCCACAAACTCCTGCAGATGGCTGGAAGCTCATTTACAGAAGAGCAATATAGCTATATAGGTGGATAATGGTGTATACTGCGCTCAGGGCACACAGACAACACCCACAAACTCCTGCAGATGGCTGATAGCTCAATTACAGAAGAGCAAGAACGCTAAATATGTGGATAACGGACGGTGTATACTGCGTTGAAGGTACACAGAGAACACCCACTAACTCCTGCAGACACCAACACAATACACAAGGCCGCCGCGCTGGCGGCCTTATATAGTGTGGGGCGTGTACTACACAGCCTGAGCTATGATTGGCCACAGGCATCTTGTCTGTGGCCAATCATGGCTCTCCTCGCTGCCGGCACTGTGATTGGCCAAGCATGCGGGTCACAATGCATGCTTGGCCAATCATGAGCCAGCAATGCACTGCGATGGCGCAGTGCATTGTGGGCCGTGAGCGCCACACGAATTTGGCGCGACGGCCCATAACGTTCGGTATTCGCCGAACGTGCGAACAGCCGATGTTCGAGTCGAACATACGTTCGACTCAAACACCAAGCTCATCCCTAATTGGGATGCCAGTTCCCAATATATCTTGAATTTCTGATCTTTACTCTACCCCTAGTGCTACAGTCAAGGTGAATGAAGTTGCCTCCAATTCCTTTACCATTTGTAACAAGACAGGAGTAGGGATGGCCGAACGGTTCGCCAGGCGGTCGTTTCGCGGCGAATTTCGGCTGTTCGTGGTCTGCCCGATCGGCGGACTATTGCCGCTGTTCGCCCGGCAGACTTCCGTGTTTACTGTGTAAAAGAACTTTGACCTATGATGACACATCCATCATGTGGTACAGGACAGCCAATTGAGACATTACAGCACATGGACACTTGGACATTCCCCCTAACTTATAAATAGACCCGATCCGGCGGCCATTTTACATTCTTTCGTATGTCACTATAGGGAGAGGTTGCTGTGTGGAGCAGGGAGAGACTGCAGTGACCCAAATCGCTAGCTATTAGGTCCACAAAAGTTCTTTTAAGGACTGGTATGGTATAGGTGTTAGGTGTAGTTCAGGATATAGGTTTGAGGCACTGCTATTCAAGTCATTGTTGCAGCAGCCTGTCTTTTGTCAGTGTAGAGAGAGGGACAGGACGCTGTGTGCAGCAGGGACAGTCAGTTTAATCATTAGCTGTTACTATTAGGTCCACAAAAGTCCTTTTCAGGACTGGTATGGTAAAGTAGTACAGGATATAGTTTTGAGTGCTATTCAAGTTCTTGTTGCAGGAGCCTGTGTTTTGTCAGTTTAAATAGGGACAGGCAGGAAGCTGTGTGGGGCAGTGAGGGACAGTCAGTTTAATCAGTAGCTATTACTATTAGGTCCACAAAGGTTCTTTTCAGGACTGGTATGGTAATAGGCTTTTTCCTGTATAATATTCTTTCTTCCAAATAGAGAAAGAATATTATACTTGACTGCTGCCATTCTGCTGCAGTAGTCCTTTATGAGTATAGGGACTGAGGTACAGTCTGCTAATCACAACCTACTAGTTGCACAAAGGTCCTTATAAGGACTGGTAAGGTATAGTGTACTACAGTACATAGGGTTGAGTCGAGGTACAGTCTGCTATTCCTTAAGGACTGGTATAGGTCCACAATATATAGGGTTGAGGTGCACTACTGCTGACTGCTGCCCTATTCTGCAGCAGTCCTTTATCAGTATAGGGACTGAGGTACAGTCTGCTAATCACAGCCTACTAGTTGCACAAAGGTCCTTATAAGGACCGGTAAGGTATAGTGTACTACAGTACATAGGGTTGAGTGAGGTACAGTCTGCTATTCCTTAAGGACTGGTATAGGTCCACAATATATAGGGTTGAGGTGCACTACTGCTGACTGCTGCCCTATTCTGCAGCAGTCCTTTATCAGTATAGGGACTTAGGTACAGTCTGATAATCACAACCTACTAGTTCCACAAAGGTCCTTATAAGGACTGGTAAGGTATAGTGTACTACAGTACATAGGGTTGAGTGAGGTAAAGTCTGCTATTCCTTAAGGACTGGTATAGGTCCACAATATATAGGGTTGAGGTGCACTACTGCTGACTGCTGCCCTATTCTGCAGCAGTCCTTTATCAGTAATTGCTTCGAGAAATGCTGCATTCTGCTTTTGCGTGCGCTGGCAGAGGAGCAATTCCCACTCACAGAGAAGGAGTTGCGGGTACCAATCCAACAGCGCCTGCAAGAAGAGGCCGGTTTGAAGATGTGTTGGTGACTTCTGATATGAGGTCATTCTTTCAGCCGACCCATCGACAGGTGTCATCCGGATCCAGCATCAGGGAACGCCTAGACCATCAGGTGTCTGACTACATCGGGTTAACGACCGATGTGGACGCTCTGAGGAGTGATGGACTACTGGGTGGGCAGGCTTGACCTCTGGCCAGAGCTTGCCCAATTTGCAATCGAACTGTTGGCTTGCCCCTCGTCCAGTGTCCTGTCCGAAAGAACGTTCAGCGCAGCAGGGGGGATCATGTCCGATAAGCGTACTCGCCTAGCTCACGACAGTGTTAACTACCTCACATTTCTAAAAATGAATGAGGCATGGATCTCGGAGGAATTCAACACATGTGACCAGTAGACCATGTATATGTCTTTAAACGATTTTTTTTTTTTTTTTTTCCAAAGAAAGTTTATTGAGAGTCACAAAATACAATCAAGGTATGTACCTGCAGTGTAGTATAATAATAACAAGGAGAACAGCATAAGAAAAATAAAGATAAAATATACAACTCAAGTCACAACAATTAAAGAAAAAAAAAAAAAAAGGTCAACAGGATTCGTGTACATACTGAGAAGGAAAAGTAAGTATAGACAATCCAATATTTGGAACAATTAAAGTACTCATAGATATTCTGAGCAAGGGTCAGATAATAGTATTGGGTCCTAACCGATCTCCTGTGCTGCCATCCACCCCAAATGGGATCACACTGTGGATGGTTGAGATATGTATACTTCGTGGTTTGCTATGGGAGGAGATCTGATAGGGGCCAGTAAAGAAAGCACATTACATAAGTTTTATGTAAAATATTTATATAACTGTATAGTAGAAGTAAAGGGAAGGGGGGGGCTAGCACTAAGATTTTCATATGTTCAACGGGGGAAGGGGGGGGGTGAGGCCTCATGAAGGGGGTAGGAGGGGGGTTGTATATTGTATGGTAAAATGTGGCGAAATGTGTATGAAAAACTGTAGTCGGCTATGATCTCTCCAGGGAGGAAGTAGAATAGGGGTACAGAGATGGGGTGTTCGAAGAACCGTCCATGAAAAAAGAAAAGTGTAAATGGTGTCTATACTATTAGTACATTATGTTAAGTAAGAGCAACCGCAGTGCTAAGAGATTTAGAGGCGCGGAAATGTGTCCAGCACGCCCATTTATGAGAAAATTGTTCATGCCTGTCATATGCTTGGTGAATTAATCTTTCCATTTCCTCTATTCTATCCATCTGTTGGAGCCATTCTTCAACAGATGGAGGTTTCGTAGATCTCCAATGACGTGGAATGCATTGGGTGGCTGCATTGATCAAGTGTGGTACTATCGAAGTCTTATAAACTTTATGTGAAAGCGGTGTGTGGTGTAGCAAATATTGGGCTGGGGAGAATTCTGGATGATACGTAGTAATGCTAATTATTGTGTCATGAACCTTCTTCCAGTAGGGTTGTAATATGGGGCAATCCCACCATATGTGTAGGAAATTCCCAATTGGAGCACTACAACGCCAACAGGATGCGGGAGCGTCTGGGAAGAATTTGTGAATTTTGTCAGGAGTGCGGTACCACCTAGAGTAAATTTTATATCGATTTTCCTGTGTCGATACGTTAATAGAGCGTTTGTGTATATGTTCATAAATCAAGGACCATTGTTGCGAGGTTAAAGTAGATTTCAAATCTGAGTCCCAACGCTGTAGAATGGGTTTCTGCGGGGAAAGGTCTGAACTTAGCAGCTGTACAATAGTGGAGATCACGTGTTTTTGCGGTTCCGAGCTGGAACATAAGGATTCAAATGGAGTAAGGGCTGTGTGCCATCTCGAGAATGGTTGTGATGATGTAAGGAAATGTCGGATTTGAAGAAACTTGAAAAACGGTAGGTGTAGCTCAGGGAATTTTGCAGCCATATTAGGGTATGTCAACAATTTCCCTTTATCGAAAAATTGGTAAGCTCTGTAGACATTTCTTTGAAAGGTGGCTCCAGATCCAGGAACGGTAAGATCCGGGGGAAAGTCTGGGTTTGAGGAAAGCGGAGTCAGAGGGCCCTGAGGTATATTAATGTGAAGAGATTTATATGTTTGACGGAGAGCGCGAATAGTGGGGCCTATCAACGGGTGTTGGGTGCAAGCTAAAGGTGTAGCCTGAGTGGAGATCCAAGGCAGATGGGATATAGGGAACGGGGTATAAAAATTTTCTAAAGGGATCCATGCCTTATCTTGTGTGTGTATGTGCCAATCCACTACTCTGGCCAGAAGGATTGCATTGTAATAGGTGTGGAGATCAGGTAATCCCAGGCCTCCACATAGTTTTGGAAGGATGAGTTTGGCCCAACTCAGTCGGGGGGGGTGGTATGACCACAAAAATTTCCTACATATGGCTTTGTACGAGTTAAAAAAGGATTTGGGAATTGCTATAGGCATGGCCTGTAGCAAGTAAAGCAATTTAGGAAGGACATTCATTTTCAGAATGGCTACCCTGCCAAACCAAGAGAAAGGGCCTCCATGCCACTTTTGTAGATCTTTTTGTATCTGAAGTAATGCAGGGGTGAAATTGAGCTCATACAGCCTGGATAGATCGGTGGGGATTTTAATGCCCAAATAAGTCAACGCCTCACTTTCCCAGCAAAACGGGAAATTGCGGCTGCATTGAAAAACCGTGCTTTCAGGTAGAGAGACATTTAAAGCCTTTGATTTGTCAAAATTTATTTTCAAGTTTGAGATTTTGGAAAAGGCATCGAGGTCCTTCAAGAGGTTCGGAAGAGTAGTGATGGGGTCTGAAAGGTATAACATGATGTCGTCCGCGTAGGCGGCAATCTTATATTGATGGTTGTTAACGTTAATGCCTTGGATGGTTGGGTTATCTCTAAGCATGCGAAGTAATGGTTCTAAGGTTAATATAAAGATGATCGGTGAAAGTGGGCATCCCTGACGTGTACCATTGTTGATGGAGAAGGCGTTCGATAGGCGGCCATTGACTCGTATGCACGCGGTAGGGGTGGAATATAAGATCGATATCATCTGAATCAATCGCGAGGGTAGGCCAACATGTTGAAGGACAGACAACATGTAGTCCCATGCCACCCTATCGAACGCCTTCTCCGCATCCAATGATAAAAAGAAGCCTTTGCTCCGAGATGTGGTCAACCAATGATGCATATTCAGGGTCTTGGTGGTGTTGTCCCGGGCTTCTCTGCCGGGGACAAAACCGACTTGATCAGTCGAAACAATGTGGGGAAGCAAGGGTGCAATGCGGTTTGCAAGAATTTTAGCATATATCTTAATATCCACATTGAGTAAAGAGATAGGCCGATAGTTAGGGATGAGTGTATCATCTTTGCCAGGTTTGGGGATCAGTGTAATGTGTGCTTGTAAAAGGTCAGTAGTGGATTGGGTGTTGGGAGTGAGGTTATTAAAGGTGTTTAAGAAGTGAGGAATTAACTGATCGGAAAATGTTTTATAATACGCCGCAGATAAGCCATCTGGGCCTGGACTTTTACCAGCTTTGAGTTGTTTTAGGGCGAGGAGCACTTCTTCCTTAGACAAGGGGGAATCCAGTACCTTTTGATCTGAAGATTCAATAGGGGATGGGGAGAATTTAGATAGAAACGCCCGTATTCGCTCCGATCTATCCTCCACCGTCTCAGGCGGAGAAGGTGGTGGAAGGTTATATAATGATTGAAAGTATTTCACAAATTGGTCCGCAATTTCATCTGTTGCTACTATAGAGTCTCCTTTAGGCGTCACGATTCTATGTATGGTGTGTCTCGCTTTCTTGGTCTGTATGGCTCTCGCTAGAAATTTACCCGCCTTGTTCCCAAATTCATAGAACATTTTGTTGGATAAGGCAAATTTACGACGAAGAGTCTTTTGGAGTTCTTCCAAAAGAAGTTCCCGGGCAGCAATAAGTTCATTAAGGTGAGTATCAGCCAAAGTACGTTTATGTAAGCGTTCGAGAGATTGAATGCGCGAATATAACGAGTCTAGAGTTGCTCTTTGGTATTTGTGTCTTTTAGCTGCAAGGGAGATGAGTGTGCCGCGTATGACGCATTTATGCGCTGCCCAAACCGACGCAGGTGGCGTCTCGAGGTTGGAGTTCTCCCGGAAATAATGCGAGAGACATTCCCCGATTATAGCCTTATTTTCTGTGTCAAGAAGTAAAGAGTCGTCAAGGCGCCAAACTACAGATCTGTGGTTACCGTGTGCGAACGTAAGGGTAACCGTGATGGGGTTGTGATCGGAAAGCAAAAGGGGCTCGATCGTGGCTTTGGTCAAATAATGAATGTCCGCTTGCGAAAGGAAGAAGTGGTCAATTCTGGAGTATTTGGAATGTGGGGGGGAGAAGAAGGTGAAGTCTTTAGTGTTTGGGTGGAGAGTGCGCCAGGTATCATGAAGGGTCAATGTTTGAAGTTGTGTTTTGATATCCCTGAGTGCTTGGTATTTTAGACAGGACTTGCCATTGGAAGTATCGAGGGAGGGTGTCAAGGGAACATTGAAATCCCCTCCTAGGAGGAGGATGCCTGATTGAAATGCGGTAAGAAGGGCCATGGTTTCCCTGAAAAAGGTCACCTGCTTAGAATTGGGGGCATAAATGTTAGCTATCGTAATAGGGAGGTTGTGCATCCGTCCCTTAATAAATAAATATCTTCCCTGAGGATCTCTCAAAGTGTCGGTAATGGTAATGGGGCAAGATTTTGAGATTAAGATAGAAACTCCTTTAGATTTAGTGTGGTCATTCGTCGCATGGTATACTGTGGGAAAATGTTTATTGTAGAGTTTGGGGATAGCATCTGAACGAAAGTGGGTTTCTTGTAAAAGGGCTACTTGTGCTTTTGCTCTATACAGGGTATATAAAAGCTTGGATCTTTTTTCGGGAATGTTCAAACCTCTAATATTCAGAGAATATAATTTAATGGATGGTGATGGACGAGCTTGTAGGGGGGGGTCACTAGTAATGGGAGTTGAGTCCGTCATAGTCAAGGGGGGAGGTAAAGAGGCCATGGTACGGGAAAGGAAAAGGGAGGATTAGTAACAGGGAGGAAGGGGTGGATAGACAAGCAGATGAGGGGGGTAATCTGTTTGGACAGCCAAATTAGGTATGGGGAAAAGGACGGGGGGGTCACTGGTTGAGTGACACAAAATCAAAAGGCAATATATTGACGGGCGGTCGGAGAGAGTACACACCTAAATAATGTATACTCACTCACTTCCGCCAGTACGTGGGGGTTGGCTGTCGCCAAGTCCAATGAAAGACTAGGTGAGAAGGAAATCAAGTCGTGGAACTCCGCCAGTCAGGACTAAAGAGACAGGGAAGACTGTCGAGGTGATAGTGTGCAATCTTATGATTGATTGCTAACCTATGATTAGCATGTTATGGGGAGCATCGGCAAGATTTATGCAACAAGGAGCCAAAAATAAGCTAGTAGAGGAATAGAAGTCTAAAGATGTATTGTTCAGATACAAAATATAAGCGTAAAATGTAAATAGTTTGCAGGGCTATAAAGATTTTAAAATACAAAGTAAATGCAAAACTGTTGACCTGTAAAAGAAGACACTTGTCATCAGAGCTGTTAACATGCAAACTATAAATATTATGCATAACCGGTAAGCTTCAACCGTCAACGTAACGTGTAGCATTGTAAATAGCACATCTCTGAGTGAAATCATGTAGCAAACTGTGTTTTGGACATCAAGTCGGAGATGCAAACATGAAAATGGGTATATGCGTTAGGGTAAGGGAAAAATTCCCCGTAAACCAAAGGTCAAAAGACCGGTTGTAGCTATAGCCATTCTCGTAAAATGCAGCATAGCCGAGATAAGATAAGGCATGTCCATGCGTCATTATGTACACAGAGCTTTCAGCTATGAAAAAATGTCGTCATCCTAAGAGAGCTATAGTGAGGAGCGCAAGCTCAGTAAAGTCAAAGTACAGTAAACATTAACAACTGTTGAAGAGTGAGAACAAGTATTATGCAGGCACTGACAATGACCGTAGTTCGTCCTGTGCGTTTACTCACTGCTTGAGTACAAGGTAGATAGGTCCATGTGTTTCTTCCAGCATGGGATAAAGCAGCAGACAGCGCAGAGGTAACGCAAAATCGATCTGTACGTAAATTCTAGAAAACTGTTGGTGTTATCCGATGCATGTAACAGGCGTCTTCCGCTAGGGGTTGAAACATCCGGGAGGTTACGCATGAAGAGTCATGTGGCAATACGGCGTACTACGCTCCAGGTGTATGCTGGGTAATGTAGTTTCAGCGCTGGCTTCAGTTTCCGTAACAAAAAATGGACACAGTCAAAATAAATCGGGTCCAACGTAGTACTGAGCAAAGAACGAATAAAATAAATGTGGAGTATCCCACAACATCACATGTGCTTCCGCAACAGTAACAGGTATAACGAACAAAACTCCCACAATCGTGTAACAAAAAAGGTAGGGAAAGAGAGAAGAAGCATGTATCCTGCAATGGAGAGTATTGCAAGATCTCGCAAGTAGGTAGCGGTCGTCAGCTTTTTTTTTTTTTTAGTAATCTCTCCTCGCTCTACGCGATCTGGGGGATATGGAAGGGCTGTACGCTCCTTGAGGATGGTCAGATTGTCGGTGCACCCTGGTGTTAGAAGGAGACCTGCGCCTACGGTATCCTGCTTCCTGAGCTTCCATCAATTCAGGTTGGGATTTATCTGATCTATTCAGTAGAGGACGAAAGTTAGAATACCAGTTAGGGACCTCTGTTAGTGGGATCCCTAAGGTTATACAAAACGTGGGTAGATCCTCCGGGACTCTAAGATGAGCCGTTCTACCATGATTTGAGGCGGTAAGGAAAAAAGGAAATTTCCATTTGTAGGCTATGTTCCTGTCTCTGAGCACTTCTAGGAGAGGTTTGAGGTCTCTGCGATGCTGCAGGGTAATGCCTGAGAGATCCTGAAAGATTTGTATGGGGGCATTGTCATGTAATATGCGTTGCTTTGCTCGAGCACCCCTTAATATATCCTCTTTAAGCTGGTAGTTAACGAGGCAACATATAATGTCTCGAGGGGGGTCGGTGTCCCTACCTTTAGGTCGCAAGGCTCTATGGATTCTCTCCATTTCAACAATTGATTGCGGAGGTCGGTCAAGTATATTGTTAAAGATGGAGGTTACAGCAATAGGGATTTGATCTCCCTCAATAGCCTCAGGGAGACCTCTGATACGGAGGTTGTGTCGCCTCCCCCTATTGTCTAAATCTTCTAAATGTCTCTGCATATCTCTCATTTGTATTGTGTGCCCGTCGATCTTCCTGGTGGACTTACGAAGAAGCAGGTCGTGGTGATCAGAACGGTTTTCCACTTGGAGCACACGATCAGATAGAGCTCTGATATCCACCCTTAGTTCAGCAATGGCCGCCGATAGAGTGTCTTTTATATCTGAAGCAATCAGTTTTAGGTCCTGCATGCTGATGTGTGAGGACGGGTTTACCTCAGATGGTGGTTGGGTAGTAGAACCGGTAGTGCGAGAAGCCCGGAGTCCAGCGTCCGTCAAGATGATATCTTCCCGCTGAGGGGAATGTGTGGACACTGACTGTGAGGAGCTGTGGCGGGAAGGCGCCATATTTCCCCTCTGCGTGCGGAACATCTCTGGTATCTGTTGGCTCTGTCCGCTGGAGTTCCTACGCGGAGAGCGGGACCGAGATGTGGAGGAGTTTCTGGAAGCTGTTCCCATCTTTTGTAGGGAGATATCGGGTGAGAAATCCCTCTGTAGGCTGAAGTATTCGTCCCGAGGCAGCGGAGCTATTCAGTTAGACGTCCGCCATTGAGCTCAGCCAAGCCACGCCCCTTTAAACGATTTTTTTATTCGAGCACACAGACCTTCTTTCTTCATTTGGCTCACTTCCTTGTCCAAAAAAAGCACACCGTACTATATGCCCGTACCCTCCTGTTTGAAGAGTTTGAGTGGTGTCATATTTCTACTGGGGCTGCTTATTATGAGGGGCTCCCACCATCCCTGCGCTGTGCTGACTTCCTCCTGGGGCTGCTTATTATGAGGGGCTCCCACCATCCCTGTGCTGTGTTGACTTCCTCCTGGGGCTGTACCTCTGCTGTGCATATTATGAGGGGCTCCCACCATCCCTGTGCTATGCTCATTATGAGGGGCTCCCACCATCCCTGTGCTATGCTCATTATGAGGGGCTCCCACCATCCCTGTGCTGTGCTGACTTCCTCCTGGGGCTGCTTATTATGAGGGGCTCCCACCATCCCTGTGCTATGCTGACATCCTCCTGGGGCTGCTTATTATGAGGGGCTCCCACCATCCCTGTGCTGTGCTGACTTCCTTTTGGGGCTGTACCTCTGTTGTTCCTATTATGAGGGGATCCCACCATCCCTGTGCTATGCTCATTATGAGGGGCTCCCACCATCCCTGTGCTATGCTGACTTCCTCCTGGGGCTGCTTACGGTGCAGGTGTCAGTGCTGTATATCACGGTGCTGGTGTCAGTGCTGTATATCACGGTGCTGGTGTCAGTGCTTTATGTCACGCTGCTGATGTCAGTGCTCTCTATCACGGTGCTGGTGTCAGATCACTCTATCACGGTGCAGGTGTCATTGCTGTATGTCACGCTGCTGATGTCAGTGCTCTCTATCACGGTGCTGGTGTCAGTGCTGTATATCACGGTGCTGGTGTCAGTGCTTTATGTCACGCTGCTGATGTCAGTGCTCTCTATCAAGGTGCTGGTGTCAGATCACTCTATCACTGTGCAGGTGTCATTGCTGTATGTCACGCTGCTGATGTCAGTGCTGTATATCACGGTGCTGGTGTCAGTGCTTTATGTCATGCTGCTGATGTCAGTGCTCTCTATCACAGTGCTGGTGCCAGATCACTCTATCACGGTGCAGGTGTCATTGCTGTATGTCACACTGCTGATGTCAGTGCTCTCTATCACGGTGCTGGTGTCAGTGCTGTATATCACGGTGCTAGTGTCAGTGCTTTATGTCACGCTGCTGATGTCAGTGCTTTCTATCATGGTGCTGGTGTCAGATCACTCTATCATGGTGCAGGTGTCATTGCTGTATGTCACGCTGCTGGTGATCATCTCCTGCACCCTCTTCTTTGCCTACCCTGACCTTCCCTCTCCTCCATTGCCTTCATGCGCTCCACAGTCCTGAATTGTCACAACAATTTCACATATAAAAAAAGAATGCTTGTAGTTGTCGATCCCAGATTCACCTCATACATGTGTTATGTCATTGGCCATGTGGTGGGACTATGTTTGCACAGCTAGTAATTATTTTGTGGCTGCAAATTTGACCTGTAGGTTTGCAAAGTTCGCCTCCCATTGAAGTCAATAGGGCCCGCCGCGAATGTTACGGTTTGCGAACTATCGGCCGCGTTCGCGAAACGTCCCGTCGGAAGTTCGTCCATCACTAGACAGGAGTGCCCACTTTTTCTGCTCCTTCCATCATACCATCATAAAATTGCTGCTTATGCTGCTTATGCTTATGCGGATGATTTACTCTTTTATATAGCAGACCCGCTTGTCTCCCTACCTGTGCTTGTATCCAAATTATGGGTTTAGGGTGACCTGTCAGACTTTAAAGTTAACCTACAAAAGTCGGAAGCCCTCAACGTTACCCTCACTCCTTGTTTCCTTGCCCGCCTCAGTGGCAACTTCCCTTTCCATTGGACCTCTCAAACCATTCAGGAGCCAAGACTCCTTCAAATCTCCACCTCATTTTCCAAGACAACTTCCAGCCTTTACTGAGCATTTTTTTCCCGCTAACCTGGTCAAATGGAAAAATCTAGCTGTTTCTTTGTTCGGTGGATGCAACATTTTAAAGATGAATGTTATGCGGTGCCTTCTGTATCTTTTACAAGCTCTGACAGATAAGATTCTTTAGGGTTTCTTTTATAGGCTTCAGACAATTTTCATTAGGTATATCTGGCATGGTTAACCTTCCCACCTCAAGAGATCACTTCTGCAGCAGCCAAAGCTTTGAGGAGGGGTGAGCCTTCCCGACCCAGCCTTATATTGCGCAACGGTCCACATGAAGAGTGGTCGACTGGTGTAGCCACTCATCTTATAAATTATGAGTATCCCTGGAACAGGAATCTTTACCGAATTCATTAGCTGGCCTTCCGTTAGGACTGGGATTCGCTACTCTCGATTTTCCTCTCCGCACCCTTTGATTGAACTACTGGAACTTCGCAGGTACTACCGAATAGCAGAGATGTCCAGCTTCCCCTCTCCATTGACACCTATTATTTACCACCAGTACTGTGTGCTGGGTTTATCTAATAAAGCTTTTCAGCTCCAGCCGGACTTGAACCTGAGCTTCTACCTTCCTTTGCACCTCTGAGTGGGTCTTATATCCTGTCCCTTAATTCGTTGTCCTTAGGCAAGTGGGAGATTTTACAATTGGCCCACTTTCTTCGGTCCCTCCCAGGCCATGCTTGTTTCTGCAGACAGTCCACTTTGTTTGAAGACCTCTGTCTGGGAGTTGAGCCCTTAAGGAAATCTCTATCCTACTGGCATTGTACTTGCAGCCACCTCCCAACCAGTGATGTAAGTAACGGGATTAAAGTAAACCGCGTTACTTAACGCCGTTACTTTAGAGCAGGGGTAGGAAACCTTGGCTCTCCCGCTGTTTTGAAACCTCAAATCCCATCATGCCTGTACCTCTAGGAGTCATGCCTGTGATTGTTAGGGTCTTGCAATGTCTCATGGGACTCCCAGTTTCAAAACAGCTGGAGAGCCGAGGTTCCCTAAATGACGGAGCGATCACTTTTTAAACAAACCGGCGTCATGATGACGCCGGTTCCTCTCTCCCCTCCGTGTACAGATCTGTACAGTGGAGGGGAGAAATCGGATGGCAGCAGCCCTGTGGGCTGGATCTGTAGTGCCCACAGCGCTGCTCTGTGACAATTGCAGTCACACAGCCATCCCTCCATGCCCTGCCAATACTCTGCAATTCCTTGCCAATGCTCTGCAATAGCCTGCCAATACTCTACAATTCCCTGCCAATACTTTGCAATTCCCTGCTAATACTCAGCAATACCCTTCAGTACCCTGCCAATGCCCTGCCAATACTCTGCAATACCCTGCCAATACTCTGCAGTACCCTGCCAATACTCTGCAATACCCTGCCAATACTCTGCGAAACCATGCAATACTCTGCAGTACCCTGCCAATACCCTGCCAATGCTCTGCAATTCCCTGCCAATACTCTGCAATACCATGGCAATACTCTGCAATGCCCAATACCCTGCCAATACTCTGCAATACCGTGCCAATACTCTGCAATACCATGACAATACTCTGCAATACTCTGCAATGCCCTGCCAATACTCCGCAATACCCTGCCAATACTCTGCAATACCCAGCCAATACTCTGCCATACCCAGCCAATACTCTGACACAGCCAATACTCTGCCATACCCAGCCATAACCAGCCATACTCTGCCATACCCAGCCATACTCTGCTATACTCTGCCATACTCAGTAATACCCATCCATACTCTGCCATACTCAGTAATAACCAGCCATGCTCTGCCATACTCTGCAATACTTGGTAATACCCAGCCATACTCTGCCATACTCTGTAATACTCGGTAATACCCAACCATACTCTGCGATACCCATCAATACCCAGCCATGCTCAGCCATACCCAGCCAATATTACAGTGGGGGAGATGACGTGGATATTACAGTAGGGAGATTGTGGATATTACAGTGGGGGCTATATGGTGGTGGAATTTTCACAGGTTTTTGTAAATTCAATTATTATCTGCTGATCCGAAAAATGATCCAATCCGTGACTCAGATCCGAGGAATGATCCGATCCGTGAGTTTGGGGGGGACAGATGTACAGAGAGGAAACAGATATATGTTTGTGGGGGGGATGACAGACGTGTAGTGGGGTACAAAGGGGGAACAGATATCTGTGTGGGGGGAGGAAAGACGTGCAGGGGGGTACAGAGGGGAAAAAGACGTGCAGGGGGAACGTGCCCCTTGCTTACAGTAATACTACACCCGCCCCTTAGAATATAGAAAAATAGTCACAGTTACTTTGCTGAGTAACTAATTACTTTTCCAATGTAGTAACTGAGTTACTAACACAATTACTTTTTGGGAGAAGTAATTTGTAACTTAACTAATTACTTTTTTAAAGTAAGATGACCAAAACTGCTCCCAACATGATCCACTGTATTTGATTAAATGGGAAAGAGATCTTAAAACTTAGTTTTTGGAATACCAAAAAAACTGTATACTTTTCTTTGCTCACAGGTCTTCCTTGTGTACCAAGTATCAGGAGATCACATTTAAAATCTTGACACTCTGGTACAGGGGCGTAACTAGAGATCACAGGGCCCCATAGCAAAATGTTGTATGGGCCCCCCCCACCAAAAAAAAATGAACTAATGCTATTAAACAACAGACTACCACACCCATGTGGCACAGTACCCAGGCAACAGCTTATATTAATTTTGAACAACAAAGTATGCAGTATACTGTATGCAGCCCCTGAAGGGAACACATTGCTGACCTCCAGGCCTTTTAACCAATTTCTGTTCTGTTATACAAAATGAAATAGTTCAACTCACCATAATGCAAAATCAGTGGGATCCCTGAGCGTGTCACTTGCCATCATCGCCTGCCACCAGATGCAGATTGTAACTTGTCAAACGTTGCGGAATGTCACCTACCACATGTTGCGGATTGTCCATTTGCCACATCCCAGATTGTCACTTGCCAAGTCACCTGCCACACATTATGGATTGTCACTTGCCACATCCTGGATTGTCACTTGCCACACATTATGGATTGTCACTTGCCACGTCCTGGATTGTCACTTGCCACGTCACTTGCCACACATTATGGATTGTCACTTGCCACGTCCTGGATTGTCACTTGCCACGTCACTTGCCACACATTATGGATTGTCACTTGCCACGTCCTGGATTGTCACTTGCCACACATTAAGGATTGTCACTTGTCACATCACCTGCTACACATTGCGGATTGTCCACTTGCCACGTCGCCTGCCACCAGATGCAGATTGTCACTTGTCACACTTTGCAGAATGTCACCTGCCACATGTTGCGGATTGTCCACTTGCCACGTCCCGGATTGTCACTTGCCACGTTACCTGCCACACATTACGGATTGTCACTTGCCATGTCCTAGATTGTCACTTGCCACGTCTCGGGTTGTCACTTGCCACGTCACCTGCCACACATTACGGATTGTCACTTGCCATGTCACCTGCCACACATTACGGATTGTCACTTGTCACGTCACGGATTTTCACTTGCCACGTCACCTGCCACATGTTACGGATTGTCACTTGCCACATCCAGGTTGTCACTTGCCACGTCACCTGCCACACATTACGGATTGTCACTTGCCACGTCCTAGATTGCCACACATTACAGAT
Source organism: Lithobates pipiens (assembly GCF_037356315.1). Taxonomy (NCBI): domain Eukaryota; kingdom Metazoa; phylum Chordata; class Amphibia; order Anura; family Ranidae; genus Lithobates; species Lithobates pipiens. The sequence goes on along the minus strand of NW_027507758.1, from coordinate 471,841,484 downwards.
TGTCACTTACCACATCCTAGATTGTCACTTGCCACACATTATGGATTGTCACTTGCACGTCCCGGGTTGTCACTTGCCACGCCACCTGCCACACATTACGGATTGTCACTTGTCATGTCACGGATTTTCACTTGCCACGTCACCTGCCACATATTACGGATTGTCACTTGCCACATCCAGGTTGTCCCTTGCCATGTCACCTGCCACACGTTACGGATTGTCACTTGCCACGTCCCTGGTTGTCACTTGCCACGTTGCCTGCCACACATTATGGATTGTCATTTGCCATGTCATGGATTTTCACTTGCCACATCACCTGCCACATGTTACGGATTGTCACTTGCCACATCCAGGTTGTCACTTGCCATGTCACCTGCCACACGTTACGGATTGTCACTTGCCACGTCCCGGGTTGTCACTTGCCACGTCGCCTGCCACACATTATGGATTGTCACTTGCCATGTCACCTGCCACACGTTACGGATTGTCACTTGCCACGTCCCGGGTTGTCACTTGCCACGTCGCCTGCCACACATTATGGATTGTCACTTGCTCTGCCACTTTCCTACTGTGTCACAGAGTTAGGCAGCAGATTATCAGTCAGGCAGCAGAGAGATAATGTCATCTCTCTGCTTCCTGGCTGCCTGCACAGTGAGGGGGAACTGCACTACAGGGATGAGAGGGCAGCGAGAGATGATGTCATCTCTATGCTCCCCCGCCCGTCAGCTCCCTGATTGGCCAGCCCACTCATGCCCACTCTCATCTGCCTCCCAGTCCCACTATCACCCGCGGAGCCGCTCGCGGACCACCCGCGGAGCCACTGACTACCCGCGGACCACCCGCGGAGCCGCGGACTACCCGCGGCCGCCCGCGGACCACCCGCGGACCACCCGCGGAGCCGCGGGCCGCCCGCGGACCACCCGCGGAGCCGCGGGCCGCCCGCGGACCACCCGCGGACAGCCCGCTCTCACCCGCTATCTCCCGCGGAGCCACGGAGCCTATCCTCACCGGGCCCCACTTGACTGCGGGCCCCATAGCGCCCGCATGTGTTGCTATGGCGGTAGTTCCGCACTGCTCTGGTACAGGACTCTGGCTATGTTAACTTCTATTTTCCCCGGTTATAGCCCGTTATGCTGGAGATATGGTTCCTAGACAGTCACACTACTGAACATCTTCTGGGATTGGCTGCCGCTTGACCATTCTGGCAACAGGTCCTACAGATTGTTTACAAACTTACAGACGTTTCCCTCTTTGATAACCCAGCAGTAGCACTCCTAAACCTGCCCCAGATGAGATACCATAAGTTCCTGTTGAGGCATCTGCTAAATCAGTTAGGGCATGCATCCCCAGCATTTGGAAACAGCAATCTCCACCTACAGTGCTACAATGGTTTGCCAGGGTGAACGACATTTAGCAGAGTAAGCATTCATACCCCTTGAAATTTTCCACATTTTGTCCTGTTACAACCAAAAACGTAAATGTATTTTATTGGGAATTAATGTGAAAGACCAAAGTGGAAGGAAAATGCTAAATAGTTTTCCAAATTTTTTATAAATAAATATCTGAAAAGATTGGCATGCATTTGTATTCAGCCCCCTTTACTCTGATACCCCTAACTAAAATCTAGTGGAACTAATTGCCTTCAGAAGTCACCTAATTAGTAATTCGAGCCCACCTGTGTGTAATTTAATATCAGTATAAATAAAGCTATTCTGTGAAGCCCCCAGAGGTTTGTTAGAGAACCTTACTGAATAAACAGCATCATGCAGGCCAAGGAACATACCAGACAGGTTAGGGATAAAGTAGTGGAGAAGTTTAAAGCAGGGTTAGGTTATAAAAAAAATATATCAAGCTTTGAACATCTCACGGAGCACTGTTCAATCCATGAAATCCGGGAGGAGCTTCAGAGAACTATAGCTCAGGTGGGAGAATCTGTCCACCGGACAACTATTAGTCATGCACTCCACAAATCTGGCCTTTATGCCAGATGAGTGGCAAGAAGAAAGCCATAAGAAGTCCTGTTTGCAATTTGAAAGAAATCATGTGGGGACACAGCAAACGTGTAAGGCGGCGTACACACGCGGGGACTGTCTGCCGAAACTAAGTTCGTCAAACAGTCCGCTCAAACTTTTAAATGAACGAACACGCCCACACACGGCACTTTTTGAGCGGACAAATACGGCAAACTTTGTTCGTCGTACTAAGTCCGCGCAACTTTTGAAATGAGCGGACTCGCCCACACACGAGGCAACAGTCCGCTCATTTCGAGCGCGTGTCAAGGTAGGCGGGGCCCGCGACGGAGACGTCGTGGGCTCCGCCGCCTGGAATGGACTTAAAGGGGAACCCCAACGCCGAAAAAAATCGGCGTGGGGGTCCCCCCAAAGTCCACAACAGACCCTTGTCCGAGCACGCTACCCGGCCGGCCAGGAAAGGGGGGCGAGCGAGCGCGCCCCCCCTTCTGAGCCGTACCCGGCCCCCCCACCCCAAAGCACCTTGTCCCCATGTTGATGAGGACAAGGGCCTCTTCCCGACAACCCTGGCCGTTGGTTGTCGGGGTCTGCGGGCGGGGGGCTTATCGGAATCCGGGAGCCCCCTTTAATAAGGGGGCCCCCGGATACCGCCCCCCCCCCACCCTATGTGAATGAGTATGGGGTACAATGTACCCCTACCCATTCACCTGTAAAATAAAAGTACCCAAAAAAAAAACACAACACACGAGATAAAATATTTTATTGCACAGCTCCGGGGGTCTTCCGTTTTTGGGGGTCTTCTCGCCGGACTCCTCCGCTATCTTCTTGTAGCTCTTTTGCTAGCGGAGGAGCCTGGCTTTCTTCCTCCCCGCCGCCGGCCTCTTCTCCCGACTTCGGGGGTCTTGTCCCCCTCTTCGGTTCTTCTGCCGGGCCACTGCGCCTTCTTATAGCTCTTTTGCAGGCGGTGGCCCGGTCTTCTGTCGCCACTGTCGCCGCTGTCGCCGCCGCCTTCCGTTCTTCTTCTTCTTATTGTTCTTCTTGTTCTTCTCCAGGAGATGTTGACACGTCGCTCTCTCTGGCCGGAATGCCAGAGCCGCGCTGAGCGGCCACTTATATAGTGACAATGGGGCGGTGTCACATGGTATATGTCACATGGGTTGGTCACATGGTGACCCCGCCCCCTTACGATGTCATAGTCCCCATGTGACATCAACCCATGTGACCAACCCATGTGACATATACCATGTGACACCGCCCCATTGTCACTATATAAGTGGCCGCACAGCGCGGCTCTGGCATTCCGGCCGGAGAGAGCGACGTGTCAACATCTCCTGGAGAAGAACAAGAAGAACAAGAAGAACAAGAAGAACGGAAGGCGGCGGCGACAGCGGCGACAGAAGAACCGAAGAGGGGGACAAGACCCCCGAAGTCGGGAGAAGAGGCCGGCGGCGGGGAAGAAGAAAGCCGGACTCCTCCGCTAGCAAAAGAGCTACAAGAAGATAGCGGAGGAGTCCGGCGAGAAGACCCCCGAAGATGGAAGACCCCCGGAGCTGTGCAATAAAATATTTTATCTCGTGTGTTGTGTTTTTTTTTTTGGGTACTTTTATTTTACAGGTGAATGGGTAGGGGTACATTGTACCCCATACTCATTCACATAGGGTGGGGGGCCGGTATCCGGGGGCCCCCTTATTAAAGGGGGCTCCCGGATTCCGATAAGCCCCCCGCCCGCAGACCCCGACAACCAACGGCCAGGGTTGTCGGGAAGAGGCCCTTGTCCTCATCAACATGGGGACAAGGTGCTTTGGGGTGGGGGGGGGCCGCGCGGCCCCCCCTTCCCCAAGGCACCCCCCATGTTGAGGGCACGCGGCCTGGTACGGCTCAGGAGGGGGGGCGCGCTCGCTCGCCCCCCTTTCCTGGCCGGCCGGGTAGCGTGCTCGGACAAGGGTTTGTTGTGGACTTTGGGGGGACCCCACGCCGATTTTTTTCGGCGTTGGGGTTCCCCTTTATATCCATTCCAGGTGGCGGAGCCCGCGACGTCTCCGTCGCGGGCCCCGCCTACCTGCACACGCGCTCGAAATGAGCAGACTTCCCTCCGAGCGGGAACAGTTTGCTCATTTCGAAAGTGGCCTACACACGGGCGGACTGTTCGCTCAAACCAAGTTTCAGCGGACAGTTTTTCGGAATTTCCGAAAAACTTTGTTCGTCAAACTGTCCGCTGAAACTGTCCGCTGAAGCCCCACACACGAGCGGACTGTCCGCTGAAACACTGTTCAGCGGACAAAGTTGAGCCAACAGTCCGCCCGTGTGTACGCGGCCTAAGAAAGTGTTCTGGTCAGATGAGACCAAAACTGAACTTTTTAGACTAAAAGCAAAATGCTATGTGTGGCTAAAAACTAACACTGCATATCACCCTGAACACACACCATCCTCACCATGAAACATGGTGGTGGCAGCATCATGTTTTGGGGATTCTTGTATTTAGCAGGGAAACAAAAGCTGGTCAGAGTTGATAAGAAGATGGATGGGGCCAAATACAGGGCAATTTTAGAAGTGTAGCGCCGGCTCCTGAAGAGCATGCGCTATGTGTTTTTTTCTCTATTTAAAGTTCCTAGAACTGCAGTTTGGTTTTGGGTTTAATTATACCAAATTATGCTTTCAGTACCAGTCTAGCTGGATTGTGTTCTGCTTGGCTATAGGTGGTGCTGTCATCTCTGGCAGGTGTGAGAACGCAGTTCAGCTGGGCGCATTGGGTCCCACTTTTTCTCGGAACCAGCCCAGTGGGAGTGTCATCCTTCTGTGCATTCTGGGAGAAAACATGAACAATCAACTGAAGATGAACAGGAACCTTTTCCCAACCGTACCTGTTACGTTTCCTGCTTCCTTTGAGGTACTGGAAAAGTGTGGACTCGCCAATGTCCTTCCCAAATCAGTAACCAGGCACTTCTCAGGATGCCACTTGCTGGCCCTCCTCCAAAGAGTCTTCCCCCGGTAACTTGCACGAGCTGTGGTGCCCCTCCCAGCCGAGAGCACACCCGGACACTTTGAATCCTCCCTCAGTTACAGCGCCTTGGACCAGCAGGTTCCAAGACTCTGGAACAGACTGATCCCTACACCAGACAAGTCGGGTCTATCAGGGGCCACTGACAGGAACATGCTGCAGGATGTTAAACACCCCGTGACCGGGACCCCTCACAGGGCTACCCCGGTCCTGGAACCAGAACAGACCACACGGGTCTCTCGAACAACTCCAGAACCCTGAACACGTGACTCACACCTGCTTAAGTACCCCCTCCCAGACTCCTCAGCGGGCTCGGCACTCCCGCTGATTGGCTCTGAGAGGGCCATACCCAAATATCCAACCAGGCCTGGTTCTAGCCTGTCATGTGCACCTCACCGCTCACATGACCAGGCAGAACATCAATCATGGCCTGGCCATACTGGTGTTAAGGCTTACCTACACAATTTACCCTCAGTACTGTAAGGTCCTGAGGAAAAAACTAAATTTACAATGTGTGTGACATTTGAACCCAAATGTCATACCGCTACATGTCTGTTTGGTCCTGGTCCTCCTGACCAGCCCCCATGGCTCTCATGGCCTGGGGTGTGGATCCATCCAATTCCGAGTCTCAGGGCTGGCTAGCCCAAGGCAAAGTAATTGGAGGGAGGATTCGGAGGTGGTCCAGTGCCGTCTCATTTGTGGAGAGGCCCAGCAACTGAGGAAGCAACCAGGGGAGGGCTCTTCGGGAGAAGGCCACATGGAAGGCTGGCTTCTCAGAAAGAGCCTGGAGGCTTAGTTGAAAGACCTCAAGTGAATCTACACTCGTACGGTATCGCCGGACCAGCTGCAAGATACTGGTACTGTATGAGGGCTCTCTAAATTTATCTACATCCTCCAGTTTACTACAAGAGTTCTACAACAAGTCTGTGGCAGAGACTTTACTACAAGTGTTCTACAACAAGTCTGTGGCAGAGACTTTACTACAAGTGTTTTATATGCAAGTATGTGGCAGAGGCTTCGCTTTATCTGAATACCCTATCGGCTGCTAGGCCTAGCGAGAGGAGGTCTATCCAGTAGCAGTGAGAATCCAGTTGTGAATGACTAGTCTCTGGAGTGTTATAGTGAAAGACTACTTACTTTGAATAAGTTTCAAGAGTACCTGAACTTTCTACCTAAAACCCTCTTATCCTCATTGAGAGACTGTGTTTTGTCTACTTCTTTTTGCAAATAAAAATCCTTGAATTGGATCCAGTGTCAGTTTCTGCAGTTCTTTGGGCCATCAACCTCGGGAAACTCCTGGACGCACACGAGGTCAAGAAGGTAACGGTAAGCCCAATAAAATCAGCCACTGCTTTGGGGGTCATTGCTACAGAAGAAAACCTGTTAGAGTCTGTAAAAGACGAGACTGGGGCAGAGGTTCATCTTCCAGCAGACAAAGATCCTAAACATACAGCCAGAGCTACAATGGAATAGTTTAGATCAAAGCATATTCATATGTAGAATGGCCCAGTCAAAGTCCAGACCTAAATCCAATTGAGAATCTGTGGAAAGACGTGAAAATTGCTGTTCACAGAATCTCTCATCCAATCTGACAGAGCTTGAGCTATTTTGAAAAGATAAATGGGCAAAAATGTCACTCTCTAGATATGCAAAGCTGGTAGAGACATGCCCAGAAGACTTGCAGCTGTAATTGCAGCGAAAGGTGGTTCTACAAAGTATTGACTCGGGGGCTGAATACAATTGCAAGCCACACTTCAGATATTTTGTTTGTAAAAAAAATGTAAAACCATTTATCATTTTCCTTCCACTTTACAATTATGTGCCACTTTGTGTTGGTCTATCAAATAAAATCCCAATAAAATACATTTACACTTTTGGTTGTAACACCATTATACCAAAATGAAACAAAACTGTTGCTGTAACTGCTTAAACAGTGTTAGCTAACACTACCCTCTCCCCAGATTGACAATGCTGCTGTCCAAGGGTTGCTCCTCGAGTGGAGTCACAAGAAGTGTTCTATTGGCCAGATCACCAGGTGAAAGTAAAGGAAAAGCAGTGTATTAAATAGAAAACGAATGCAGCCACCACATCTAAGGAATGATTAGCTGCCATTATTAAAATGTTTGTTTTTGGGCGTGGCCTGGCCGCTGACCGGAATGGCTGCTTAGATTCAGAGCTCTGCTCGTCCACAGAGCAACAGGCGGCATCCAGCACTATCAGCCAGATCTCCACACCTCACGGAGAGCCAGCATCTGCCTCACATCATCGGGGACATGACCCGCGGCAGATCCCACGGAGCGCAAAAACTCACGGAGTTTTACATGAAGCCTGCCAACGCTCAGGCCCAAGATGGCGCCGATCGGGACGGAGATCCCGTGCCTCAGGAGGTACACACAGCCTCGGCACCCACAGAGGACCCCCTCTCTGACATGGAGGAGTGCGGGGATCAGCAGCACCCGCCCTGTCTCTCACCGGCTGTCAGAGATAAGAGATCAGCCATGTCTCCAGCACACTCTCCCTCTAAGCCTCCCCCTGTGAAGCGGCAACATGGTGCTGACACTTATAGTGCCACAGCAGCAGCAGAAGAATCCAATACCTCTCTGGCAGCATATAGCACCACTGACAGTCCTGCATCTGAGCATACTTTAAAAGCCATGTTACTCTCATTACAAGCAGACATGCAGAGGGAGTTTAGATCCTCAATTAACCATTTACAGGACAGAGTAGATGACATGGAAGATCGCATAGAACACATTGAACAGCATCTCTCTGCCGCCACCAGTTCACATAACACTATGGTTGACATTCAGGATGAGCACTCTGCAGCTATACACCAACTGCGCCTTAAAATCGCAGACCTCGAAGACCGCTCAAGGCGGAACAATATTAAAATCCGAGGGGTGCCTGAGGCCGTTTCGCCTCCTGAAATAGTCTCATACCTACATCAATTTTTCATACCTACCTTAACACCGCAGGTCCTTACGCAACCTTCCTGAACCATTCACTAAAATTCAACTGTATAATGATATCTCGGCCACCACTTCGCAGACACATAAAGCATTCTCACAAGTCACTTCAATCCTCATGGAGCACAAAATCGCATACAAATGGGGATTCCCTACAAAACTCCTTGTTAATTTCCAGCAACAACAGGTCGCCTTCCTAACCCCTAAAGATGGGCTCAAACAGCTACACAACTGGGGCATTGCATCTAACATACCTCCGATGCCACCTTTGAACACAAGGTCCTCCAGGATCCCCAACAAATGGGCTACAAAAGTTAAAACCTAACTCTGCAACGGAAATAGAGCAACCTCTCCGGTTGCCCTCTCCATTAGCTGGTCCTCAGCTATCATGAAATTGTGGACGAGCGTCTCGTTTACCATTGAACCCTCCACGCCATACTGCTACAGTGTGCAAAGCACATGGCATCCTCCACAGTTTTTCAGTTACGTTACAGTTTCATACCGTTTACCAATGTTCGTTGTTTCTAACGGAACTATTTCACAAAGTGAATATAGCCTCTATATCCGCCGGTTAACGATATAGAAGTCTCAGAACAGTTTGCTTTTCCTTTTTGTTTTTCTGTTAACCTCTTGTAACACCTGATAGTTGCAGATAAAAGTCAACGGTTTCTTATTTGTATAACGTGTAACTAACCACTACTTGCCTCCACATAGGACACCATCATCCTCAGTACCTCTTTGACATCTGCGGTCTGTCTAGCATGTCCCTCACAATTACGTCCCTTAATGTCAAAGGCCTAAATAGCCCTTTCAAAAGATCCCTCTTATGGAGGGAAGCGACTGCTCGTCGTGCTGACATATTATGCACTCAAGAGACCCATTTCTCCTCACTTAACCCACCACAGTGTACCCATAAATGGTACCCACATATTTTCCACTCCCGCACAAACAAAAAAGTTAGAGGTGTAATGATAGCGGTTCGCTCCACAGTAGCACTTACAGTCTCCAACGTAGAACATGACCCCGCAGGAAGATTTCTGATACTAGCTGCACACTTTAATAACAAGCCCTTAGTAATTGTTAACATATACGCCCCAAACTCACACCAAAAATCCTTCTTTAAATCCATTTTTGCCAAAATACAACACTACCCGAAAGATCAAATCATTTTATGCGGGGACTTCAATGCGGTGTTAGATCACACGCTTGATTCCTATACCCCTCGTAGGAGACGGTCTACAACCCTCTCCTCCATCACACGTCTAGAAGATCTCTATGACCCTTGGAGGTGTCAACATGGTACTGAGAGAGATTTTACGTTTTATTCCAATGCCCAAAGAACCTATTCTAGGATTGACCTGTTCCTGACTTCCAAAGTGCTGCTCCAAGCAGTCTCCTCCACCAGTATTGGAGTAATATCATGGTCAGACCATGCTCCTATCTCGATGGTCCTCAATCTATCGTCCTCCACCACTCCAATCACGCTGTGGCGATTGAACGCCAGCCTAATCAGTGCCAAGGACATTAGGGAACAGGTCAAATCCGCCATTGACGATTACTTTACTTTGAACCAGCACTCTGTCTCCAATGACACCACATATTGGAACGCCCATAAGGCGGTTATAAGAGGGGTCCTGTTAAAACTGGGAGGCCAGGAGAAGAAGAAGTGCAACGCAAACCTTAACACCCTCCTAGACAACATAAAGACCCTAGAGAAGCGTAAATGCAATCACCCATGCAGAACTATGTAAACTCCGGTCAGAACTGAGCGCCTATTTACAGAATAGAGTTTTATATACGAAAACTGAGGCTCACATGGTACTCTCAGGGAAATAAAACGGGCAAAACCCTGGCACAACAATACAAATGTAAGACGGCCCAATCCACAATCCCATATTTGGAAGACTCTAGGGGCAACAGACTAACTAACCCCAAAGACATAGCCAACTGTTTTGGTTCATTCTATCAACAATTGTACAACTTAAAAGACTCCCTGATTGAGACGCAAACCACTGATGTGAATATTCAGACTTTTCTCTCCAGCGTGACCCTCCCCTCCTTAACCCCGTCACAAACGGCGGACTTAGCCCAAACCTTCTCGGCTCAGGAAATTCGGAATGCTATTAAAGGGCTACCATTACACAAGGCTCCGGGCCCAGATGGCTTTGGAAATGAATATTACAAAACTTTTGCTGAACTATTAATCCCACATCTCTGCAACTCATTTAATAGAATGCTCGCAACTGGGGAGACCCCTACAGAATCTTTAGAAGCCACCATCTCCACCATTCACAAACCTGGGAAAGCGCCAGTGAATTACCGCCCTATCTGCTTCTTAACTCCGACTTGAAAATGTTTGCCGAGCTACTAGCCACCCGACTGTCACAACACATGACCCACCTCATACACCCAGACCAAGTGGGGTTCATCCCCCGACGTCAGGCCTCAGATGGCACACGCAGGTTTGTGGATCTTATCCACTGGGGGGAACATCATCGAGCGCCTTATCTTTAGACGCAGAGAAGGCATTCGATAGAGTACACTGGGGATACCTAGAGGCAGTATTGAAAAAATTTGGTATAGAGGGTCGCTTCTTAAACGCTATCATGGGTCTATACTCCTCGCCTACTGCGAGGATCCGTACCTCGGGCATTCTTTCCAACCCCCTTAAAATTACCAACGGCACTCGTCAGGGGTGCCCGCTCTCACCCCTGATCTTTGCCCTAGTCATGGAGCCCCTAGAGTAGACTATTCGCACACACCCCCATATTAACGGTATTGCGGTGGGAGATACATGCCACAAAATAGGTCTCTATGGAGACAACGTAATCATAGGTCTCACTGACCCAGTCAATTTACTGCCTACCCTGATAAAAGTTCTAAATAACTTTAGTGATGTATCCATGTACAAATTGAATCACTCCAAATTGGCCATGCTTGGCATTGAGATATCCCCAGCGCTTAAATCAGAGATCTCAAAAATCTTGCCCTTCTCCTGGGCTCCCAGTTCTTCTATGACGTACTTGGGCATTCAATTGGTAACCCCCTCCACAGCAATGCTTCGTAGCAATCTTACCTCCTAGTATCTAAAACTGAACAACCTGACCGCGAACATGTCCTCAATCAAAGCCTCATGGGCCGGAAGGATAGCCCTGACTAAAATATTTCTCCTTCCACATGTGCTTTACTTGTTTCGTACTCTTCCGCCTCCAATACTCACTGCGGAGCTGTCCAAACTCCAACGCATCCTAGATTCATTTGGGCAGGACGTAAGCCCCGTTTGAAATCCTCAACCCTGTGTACTCCCACCATCACTGGAGGGATGGGGCACTGGACGTCAAAAGATACTACAAAGCTGTCATCCTGGATCAAGGGAAGCAACTTTGGACCCAGAACCCTGACGTAAGGTGGCACCAAATAGAATCAATGACATTACCTAATAATTCTCGTTTGACACTCTCAGCGATCTGGATGTCCCTCTCCATCACACAACCATTTCCCACAGTGCGTGCCTGTATAACACAATGGAATGCTATAGGTCGTGCCCATCAAGGCATACATGGAGACACATTAAAAAGTCTACCGCTCTTATCTCTACAACTATTATCTCCGGACCTTTCTATTCAACACTGGCTTGATGCTGGGATCAAAACCATTGGAGACCTTTACCTACTGTCGAAACTCAAAAGCTACCAACAATTGACTTCGGAATTCGGCCTTTCACATAAAGACTTCTACATATATCTCAGGATCAGGCATATTCTCTCAAAAATTCTGACCTCTACAGAAACCACTTCCAAGGATCTACTTAATCACTATAACCGCCTCGCTAGTACAACCAAAGGAATATCCCTAATTTATACCCTCCTCTCCAGATCTACCAAATCGCATAAACCAACGACCATAACCTACTGGGAATAAAAGATACAATCCTCTTTCTCTTTAGAGGAATGGTACCGTGCTTTGCGCACCCCACCCAAAAATGTTTCACATTGGGAAACGATCATAAAGATCTTTCATGAGTGGTACTTCACACCCGCCAAGTTAGTAGCTATCTTCCCTATCTGCAACGCAACAGGAGATATGTTGCACATCTGGTGGGATTGTCCAATTATAACCTTTTTCTGGAACCAAGTCTCTACTTTATTAAAGTCCCTGACCAATTCCCCCCAGCAACTGACTTCGCGGATGGCTCTCTTTGGTCTGGACTCCCAACACTGGCCCATCGCCAGCTTACCACTTATACACCACGTATTATTCGCAGCACTCCTAATTATTGCTCGCGCATGGAAAAGCCCCCAACCTTAGTGAGCTCAATGAACATTGTCATATGGAATATCTTTTCTCTAAAATAAATTTGACAGAACCTAGGTTCAACAAGCATTGGGCTTCCTGGCTAACACACCCAAGCTGTATAAAACTAACCTGACTGTCTCGAGTACCATACCCAGACCAGATAGAGCCAGAAGCGAAAGCCACCTTGTTTATTATTTCCTCCCTTGCCTGCCACATATAAGTCAGCTATATCTCATAAGATGCACCTAGACATTTGGCACTGAAATCTCTTGCGTGTTCTGGGACTAGGCATTGTCCACTCCCAGCTTTGTTTTATCAATGTGAATGTAATTCTGCCTCCTCCCCACGGGAAGAGGACCTCAGACATGCTCGAAATTCACTTGACCGAACCGAGGGTACACGTACACTGTATAGTGATGTCTTCTCGGTTGGAGGCAGAAATAGGGTACAGTGTCGCATCCCCCCAGGACACAGCTTGCTCCCACTGGGGTGTCTGCAGGGGACGGGATACTGCCAGGACTCTACTACACGGAGACCGCAGGAACAAACAAACAGGAGGACACTTTTCTCTTGTCTTCTGTATTAGTAGTTTGCTTGTCCCCCTGGTTGTTCAGGGTGCTAGTGTATTGCCTATCTCTGTATTATTGTACCTTTACAGCAAGTAGTGATCATTGTATGTATGTTACTATGATAAATCTCAATAAAATCTTTTGAAAATAAAATGTTTGTTTTAGGGTTCAATACCACATTAATAGAATAGGAACTTACATCTTTCATCTAGCACAAATTCTGCAACTGAACTTTTTAGTAATGGAACAATATCTTGCCTAAGTAAATAAGTGGAAAATATCGCCTGGCTCTGGCAATGTGCACATTTGAGGACATCAGACTGAAGCTTGCACTGTCCACAGACATAAAAAAGTCATCAAGCTGCTTGCCAGCTTAATTCTGGACCTGCCAAGACTTGGAGTGACACACACTCAAGACAGCCAGTAACTTTGGTTATTATTCAAAAACTGGGCCAAGACAAACACAGGTAAAGTGAATCAGGCTGTGTGTGCATAAAGGAATTGTACAATTACTTCTTATCATTATTATTGGCTGTACTCACATATAAATATTACGATTGGGAAGAGTCATGTCAATCTAAGTTAAATGGACAGGGTGCAATCAGTAAATACAACCCAGAAAGCATTGCAATTATGTTTAATGCAAACCTATCACTTGCATGCCCTACCAACTGTTTAGATGAAAATACTCTACCAATATCTAGAGCTGATAGGCCTGTTACCATATCCAAATTGTCCTTCCACAAAGATTCTAAACTTAAAAAAAATGCAACAAGAACTTTAATCTACAGTAAACCTAATTTCCTGGTTTGGGCACTCCCTATTAATCATCATTAGGGATGAGCTTCGTGTTCGAGTCGAACATACGTTCGACTCGAACATCGGCTGTTCGCCCGTTCGGCGAATTCCGAACGTTATGGGCCGTTCGCGCCAAATTCGTGTGGCGCTCACGGCCCACAATGCACTGCGTCATCGCAGTGCATTGCTGGCTCATGATTGTCCAAGCATGCACTGTGACCCTGCATGCTTGGCCAATCACAGCGCCAGCAGCGAGGAGAGCCATGATTGGCCACAGGCATGATGCCTGTGGCCAATCATAGCTCAGGCTGTGTAGTACACGCCCCACACTATATAAGGCCGCCAGCGCGGCGGCCTTGTGTAGTGTGTTGGCGTCTGAAGCAGTTAGTGGGTGTTCTTTGTACCTTCAACACAGTACACACCGATCGTTATCGGCCGATTTTCGATCTTGCTCTTCTGTAGTGGTTGTTGTCTGCGTGCCCTGACCGCAGTATACACCGCTATATTCACCTCACCTATATAGCTAGTGATCTATCTTTTAAAATAGAGCTTGCAGTCAGTAGTGTTAGGAGCTTGTGCGTGCTGTCTGCGTGCTCTGTACCCAGTACACACCGCTATATCCACCTACATAGCTCTTCTCTATTTGAGCCCACTTGCCATCTGCAGGAGTTATTGGAAGTTGTGTGTGCCTCCAGCACAGTACAGTATACATCTGTATATACCCCTTTATCTCTGGTGTTCTATAATAAAGGCATCTGCAGGAGTTAGTGGGTGTTTTGTGCCTCCAGCACAATATACACCCGTATCTACCCTTTATTGCTGTTCTCTAATAGAGCCATCTGCAGGGCTTAGTGGGTGTTGTGTGACTCCATTACAGTATACCCCTTTATCTCTGGTGTTCTATAATAAAGGCATCTGCAGGAGTTAGTGGGTGTTGTGTGCCTCCAGCACAATATACACCTGTATCTACCCTTTATTGCTGTTCTCTAATAGAGCCATCTGCAGGGCTTAGTGGGTGTTGTGTGACTCCATTACAGTATACCCCTTTATCTCTGGTGTTCTATAATAAAGGCATCTGCAGGAGTTAGTGGGTGTTGTGTGCCTCCAGCACAATATACACTACCCAACTGCTGTTTTACCCAACTCCCTTCAGGCCATTACCATGTCTGGAAGGCCAGCAAGGAGAGGCAGACAGGCGCGAGCCGATAAAAGAGGGCAAGCAGGCTCTGTGTCTAGAGACAACAGTGCTGGTCGTGGACGCGGTGCATTGTCATCAGCACGTGGCCATGGGACACGCTTGTCCTTCTTTTCGGCAGCTGGACATGTTGAACCGCAACATGCCAACGACTTGGTAGAGTGGATGACCAAGCCCTCTTCATCCTCCTCATCCTCTCTCACCCAGTCTCAGGGTACTAGCAAAGCAGCTGCCAACGCATCGTCTTCCCTCGTCTCAATGTCATCATCAGTGACTCCTTCCCTAGACCCACCACGTCCTCCTGAGGAGTCTCCTGAACTCTTTGAGCACAGTGTTGGGTACATGCTCCAGGAGGATGCCCAGTGTTTTGTAGGCTCTGATGATGACACTCAGCTAGAGGAAGGCAGTAGCGTGAATGCAGAGAGAGGGGATGCTCAAGAAGGACAGCAATCTGGCAGTCATGTTCCACAAGCTGCAGCATATTGCCAGGTTTGCTACAGCGATGAAGAGGGAGGGGATGATGAGGGCACTGACTCCACGTGGGTGCCTGGTAGGAGAGAGGAGGAGGAGGAGAAGGAGGAGGAGGCACATGTCCAACGAGGCAGGATGCCCTCCGGGGGCCAGGTTAGGGGCAGCACACCGACTGAATCACACCGCAGAGCTCCGCCTGTGCCACTTTTTCTCACGGAAGGCGATTCCGGCTCTCTACCGGCATGTGGAAGGCAATGTCCTTGCCTCGCTGGACAGGGCGGTCAGCGGTAAGGTGCATATTACCGCTGACTCATGGTCCAGCAGGCATGGACAGGGACGTTACCTGTCTTTCACGGCCCATTGGGTCACTCTTCTGGCAGCTGGGAAGGATGCAGGACAAGGTGTAGTAGTGTTGGAGGTTGTTCCGCCACCAGGCCTCCAAAATGCTACTATTGGTTGTGACACACCTCTCTCCTCCACCCCCTCCTCTTCTTCTTCCTCCATGGCCTCTTCCAGTGCTCTGTCCTCAGAACCAGTGGTGCTCCGTAGGCGTTCCAGGGGCTACGCAAGTACGCAGGCAAAACTATGCCATGCCGTGCTTGCGCTGGTTTGTTTGGGGGACAGGAGCCACACTGGGGCGGATGTTTTGTCAGCTCTGCAGGGGCAGGCCGAGAGGTGGTTGACGCCACGCCAGCTTAAGCCAGGAATGGTGGTTTGCGACAATGGCACCAACCTCCTCTCCGCCCTCTGACAAGGACAACTGACCCATGTGCCCTGTGTAGCTCACGTCCTTAACCTGGTGGTGCAGCGGTTCTTGGGCAGGTACCCCGGCTTACAGGATGTCCTGAAGCAGGCCAGGAAAGTCTGTGTGCATTTCTGCCGATCATTTAATGCCTGTGCTCGGCTGGCTGAGCTCCAAAAGGAGTTGAACCTGCCCAAGAACCGCCTTATATGTGACATGCCCACCAGGTGGAACTTAACATTGGCCATGCTGCAGTGGCTGCACATGCAGCAGAGGGCCATCAATGAGTACCTGTGCGACTACGGCACCAGGACAGGGTCAGGGGAGCTCGGTTTTTTCTCACCACGCCAGTGGGGCATGATCAGGGATGCATGCACTGTCCTGTCACCGTTTGAGGAGGCCACAAGGATGGTGAGCAGTGACAGTGCATGCATCAGTGACACTGTACCTCTTGTCCACCTCTTGGAGCATACGCTGCGTGGAATAATGGACAGGGCACTCGAGGCAGAACAGAGGCAGGAAGAGGAGGACTTCCTTGCCTCTCAAGGCCCCCTTTATCCAGACAGTGTTCCTGCTGTGCCACCCATCACACAGGATGAGGATGAGGAGGAGGAAGAGGAGGAGGAGGATGATTGTGTCAGCATGGAGGTGGAGGCTGGCACTCAGCATCAGCAGCAGCAGTCTTGTAGGGATGATTTACAGTCCCAAGAAACACGTGGACTTGTACGTGGCTGGGAGGAGGTAGCTGCGGATCATGTTGCCCTTAGTGACCCAGAGGACTCCGGACCGAATGCCTCAGCTAACCTACGCTGCATGGCCTCCCTGATCCTGCAAAGCCTGCGGAAGGATCCTCGTATTCTTCGGATCAAGGAGAGGGACCATTACTGGCTGGCCACTCTCCTTGATCCACGGTACAAGGGTAAGGTTGCCGACCTTATCTTGCCATCGCAAAGGGAGCAGAGGATGAGACATCTCCGGGAGGCCTTGCAGAAAGGTCTGTGCAACGCATTCCCAGACACTGGGAGGTTACAAACTCCTGGTCCTGGACAACGTGTTGCTGAGGCATCGGTCAGAAGGAGCGGTGGAGAAGGTGGCCGTCTGACTGATGCTTTCAGACAATCTTTTAGTCCGCAGCCCCAAGGTATGATCGGTTCCAGCAACCATCGCCAGCGCCTGATTTACATGGTGCAGGAATACCTAGGGGCAAGGTCAGACTTGGACACCTTTCCCACCGAAAATCCTCTGGCTTACTGGGTCTTGAGGATGGATCACTGGCCAGAGCTTGCACAGTATGCAATTGAGCTACTGGCCTGTCCTGCATCCAGCGTTCTTTTGGAACGCACCTTCAGTGCTGCTGGTGGCTTTGTTACCGATCACAGGGTGCGCCTGTCCACCGAATCAGTTGATCGACTGACCTTCATCAAGATGAATCAGTCATGGATCACCACCAGCTACCAAGCACCTGAAGCTGATGTAACCGAATAATTTTTTTTGAAATATCACATCCCTTCAAGACTGCCTATGCTGATGCTGAGTGACTGTCCTGTTATATTGATTGTCTATCCTCTTCCTCCTCCGCTGATATGTTGGAAGAACATTTCTGGTTCTGGGTGATGCCATCAGCCCAATTTTTCTGCCCCTGTTTAACAGGGGCGTTTAATTACAATTTTTGATGCAATGCTTTGCAGCAGGGCTAATTCCTGCAATAAAACTAGAGTATATGGGAAAGGTTGCAGTGTGGTGGCACCAGCACCAGTGCCTAAGGCCCAATTTTTCTGCCCCTGTTTAACAGGGGCGTTTAATTACAATTTTTGATGCAATGCTTTGCAGCAGGGCTAATTCCTGCAATAAAACTAGAGTATATGGGAGAGGTTGCAGTGTCGTGGCACCAGCACCAGTGCCTAAGGCCCAATTTTTCTGCCCCTGTTTAACTGGGACATGTAATTACAATTCTTGATATAATATTTCACAGGAGGGCCCGTTCCTGTGCCCACCCAGAGTAACTGTGAGGACTTATAGTGTTGTGGCACCAGCACCACAACCACCAAAGGTCAATTTTTCTACCACTGTTCAACAATGGCATGTAATTACAATTCTTGATATAATCGTTCATAGCAGGGCGCTCCAGCGCCCACCAAGAGTCACTTTCAGGGCTTACAATGTTGTAGCAAAACCAACACCTTGTTCCGCCATTTCTGCAGAGCATATAGTTCAGGCCCCTACTTTCAAAAATCCAACTTACAAACATCTCCTACTTGCAAACGGAAGGAAACAACAGCAAGTGAGATGAAAAAAGATGGACGACAAAACAAATTATACAGGGATGATAACTCTTCCCTATGTTTTCCAAAAAGCTTAAAAATCGTTTTTTTGACTGGAGCTACACTTTAAAAATGTACCAGTTGAAAATTACAAACAGATTCAACTTAACACAACAAACCTACACAGTCCCTGTCTTGTTTGCACCGCCTGTATACTGCTGTTCTGAGTATATAGGGCCTGGGGGCTACACGCATTTCCGTTTTTTAATATGGGTACGGGGTTCCCCTTAATATGCGTACAAGACCCAAAAGGGGCTGGTAATGGGCAGGGAGGGCTACCCATGCCATTTTTCTCAATGATTTTCAACCATATTGCAGGAACCAGATATAACATTAAAACCGCAAGCAGTTTTAAATGATGTTATTTCCGTTTAATGTCATTTTGTGCAGGGACTGTTCTAAACACGGGAAACACGTGGCACTTCACACGCATACTACAGACACCCCCCAGGCACCATATTTAAAGGAATATTTCACTTTTTTTTCACTTTAATCGTCATTAAAATCAGTGCTCCCACCAAAACGGCCATTTTTAAAAACATTTTAGGCATTGACCCATGTCCCCTGTGGCAGGAGCCAGGTCCCCAAACCCTTTTTAGGACAGTATCTTGCATATTAGCTGTTAAAATTAGCACTTTTAATTTCGAACGTTTGAGTCCCATAGACTTCAATGGGGTTCTAAAGTTCGTACGAATTTGGGGTCTGTTCGAAAGTTCTGGTGCGAACCGAACCGGGGGGGTGTTCGGCTCATCCCTAATCATCATGTCTACCTACAAGTTCTTTTGTATGCAGTCACCAGATTTGTAGCAATTTGTGTACATGCCATCCATACAAACTTGCATTTGCACTCCATACTTGCACTCCAGACAGCCACAACTAGAGTGACTTGAAGCGATAATAAATCCGAAATTAAAAATGTATTATATTGCAGCCTACTAGATATCAGATGTGGTGGCTGCATCAGTTTTTTTTCTTTGGCGTTTTCTCCTCTGTTTTCAGCTGGTGATCTGTCCAGTAAAACACCTACTGTATTAGTGGGACACAACTCTTGAGGACTGAGTACAATTGGCACAGCAGACAGCAGCATTGGCAGTCTGGGGGGAGGGGAGTGTTAAATATATTATCAGACTTAGAACCACTAATAAATTGGTGCCAGTCTCCAGCTCACACTTCATATTCAGTTACAGCAAACAGTTTTTTATCTTTTGGGATAAAGGTTTTCCATTAATAAATAAAAGCTAATCATTTTACTCACCCCCGCCAGTGTTAAATGGTTTGTCTCAGTCTAAGAAAACTATTTTAGGGACTTAGGAGCTAAATTGAGGAAAAGGCCCCTTAAGGTAGTATTCTCAGAAATACTACCAGAGCTAAATTGAGGAAAAGGACCTTTGAGGTAGTATTCTCAGAAATACCATGAGCCACACCAGAAAGGCAGAGGGAGATTAGAGAAGTAAACAAGTGGCTGAGTAGCTGGTGTAGAAAAAAGGAGGTTGGGTTCCTGGAGAACTGGGGCGACTTCACAGTCGGTTAACAGCTCTATAGGAGGGACGGACTGCACCTAAACGGGGAAGGTGCAGATCTGCTGGGAGTGAAGATGGCCATAAAGTTAGAGGGGCTTTTAAACTCGGCGACAGGAGGGGGGGGGGGGTCCAGAGGTAGAGATTGTCAATGCGGAACATATTCCAGAGAGTAGTATTGGGGGCATTAGTGGTAGGTTGACTGAAGCACCTAAACCCGAGGTAAGTATAGTAACAAGTCCTATTTGCAACCCCAGAGCACCCAATAATGAGATATTATGCGATCGGTCTAAACTACAGGGAATGTTCACCAATGCCAGGAGTCTGGCGGACAAGATGGGAGAACTAGAGCTATTTTTTTTTTTTTGTAAATAGTCTTTATTAAATTTTTTAGTGTACAGAAATACAGGATACATAGGGCGAAAAGAAAATACATTGCCCAGCAATTAACAGATGCCGATCTCCACATTGTATTAGGCATACTGGCAAGAAAGGGAAAGAAAAGAAAAAAAAACAACAACAGGAGAAAACACAAAAAACAAAAAACAAAACACAAAACAGAAACCCCAGTTACAGTATATCAGTACAGTGATGTGAATAAACCAACAGATGTAAATTGCAACAGATGCGCAGACCAGGGAGTATCAGGATGTGAATCATATATATTAACCCATACGTAAAGCTAACCATCCGACATCCCTGGGCTGCGGAAGCACAGTCATATCAGTATTCAGCTATAACATTATTCCACCGAATATTATGTACACAAGAAATTGTAATAGGGGGCGTAAGGAAGGGAGTCAGAGAAGGGATGGGGAGGGTGTAGTCGGTCTAGTCCAGTCTACTCGGCTGGGGGTACCCCTTAGTTCTTACATTTATACCAAGTAGTCCAACATTTCCACTTGTTATCAAAATATTTTTTGTTTCCCCCTGCTGCTGCTATTAGTGACTCATAGGTATAATGGGTCTGCATAGTAAGAAAAACCTCGGCTACATCCGGGGCTTTGTTGCTCTTCCAATGTCTTGTGATTAGAGACCTGGCAATTATCAATACGTGGGTAACCACTACTCTAAATTCTGGTGGAAAAGAATCTATTCCCAAATTTAGTATGGCCAGGGTCGGGCTGGGGGGAGTGTTGATTCCCGTGATGCCGGAGAGCGAGCGGAATATGGAATTCCAGTAGCTAGTGAGATGTTTACAAGTCCAAAACATGTGGAGTAAGTTGCCTACCTCCCCGCATCCTCTCCAGCATAACGGTGAGCCATCCCTACCAAACTGGGCAATCCTGTATGGGGTAAGATACCACCTCAGGGCAATCTTTTGTGACAGTTCCCAATGGTTCACACACTTAGAGGCCCTGTATAGCCACTTGAAAGCCTCCTTCCACTGTGGAATAGTGAAGGTCGTCTGCAGGTCGGCTTCCCATTTGAGATAGGGGGGTGATTTAACAAAGTCCATTTTACATTGGAATAGATTATAAAATAAGGAGGTACCTTTAACAGATATAGGGGTAGCATTATAAAATTACCAGGCCTCTTTTGAAAGGCGAATGGTGGGTGTAGCGATGGATCTGCAAAGGTGATGAATTTGGTTATATTTATATTTGTCAGAAGATGATAAATTAAAACGAAGTTGGAGAGTGTCGAACGGGATAAAGGAGTTCCCATCATACAGGTCAGAGATAAGTTGAAGTCCCTTCTCCTGCCAGCTCGTGAGTGACAAGTTGGGTATGGCCTGTTGTAGGGTCGATAAGGGTATTGGGATGGTAGTCAGTCTGTCAGATGGCAGAGGGAGTTTTAAAAAAGTCCTCCAGGTATCCAGGGAGGCACGGAGAGTGGGAGGTAAGCTATGTGTGGGAGTTGGGTGTAGGGCGTCGACCAACAGAAGCTGTTTAAGATCTTTGGTCGGACTCAGGGCACGTTCGACACTGCACCAAGGGGTGTCCGCCGGTTGGTGGAACCACTTCCGCAGTTGAGTAAGGATAGAAGCTCTGTAGTAGTCCTGTATGTCAAACAGACCCATTCCCCCGGCTGACCTATGTTTGGTCAGTAAAGGTTTTGCGCATCTGGGTCTCGAATCTTTCCAAATGAAATTTTTAAGTAGAGAATTGAGAGCTTTGATATGTTTCGATTTTACCGGGATAGGCAGGGTCCGGAAGACATACAGCACTTGAGGGAGAAGTAGCATTTTAAATGTAGCAAGTCTGCCCGACCAGGTCAGTTCAGTAGTAGCCAAGCGTTTGGCTTCTTTAGTAAGTTTGTCTATGAGGGGCCCGTAATTAGCGTCCGCTATCGTCTTGATATCAGTAGTTTTTAGACCAAGGTATGTTATACCATCTTTGTTCCAGGTGTAGGGAAAAGCTTTCTGTAAAGATTCACAAATGGGGGAGGGAAGTCCTAACGGGAAAATAAGCGATTTTGTGCAGTTGACCTTATAGTAGGATACATTACTAAATTCTATAAGTGTGCTATGGGCGTAGGGAAGGGAGGTTCGTGGTGAGGTTAGAAACAGAATGATATCGTCCGCGAATAAATTGATAACATGTGAACCATGCGAAAGGTCAAAGCCGGCAATATTAGGGTGAGTTCTAATCCTTTCCGCTAGGGGCTCTATGAGTAAGTTAAAGATAGAAGGGGATAGGGGGCACCCCTGTCTGGTACCATTAGAAATGGTAAACGTGGTCGACAGCATATTAGATGTATAGACTTGCTCACAGGGGGACGAGTAGAGGGCCATTATGGCCGATAGGATAGGGCCTGTAAATCCATATTTTTGTAATGTGAGTCTCATATAACCCCAATGAATCCTGTCGAATGCCTTCTCCGCATCCAAAGAGAGGAGCAGAGAAGGCACCCGACAGGTCCCGGCGTATTGCATAATGTTAATAACTCTTCTCGTGGCATCAGAAGCTTGCCTGCCCGGAGTGAAGCCCGGATGGTCAGCACCTACCAGTCCAGGCAGGATCGTGAGTAGTCTGTGTGCGAGGATTTTCGCATATAGCTTAACATCAGAGTTAAGCAAAGAGATCGGCCTAAAGTTGGCAGGTGAAGTGGGTTCTTTTCCCGGTTTCGGGATGGTAACTACATATGCTTTAAGCATTTCTGCAGGAAACGAGGCAGAGGACATTGCTGTTGAGTAAACATTCATAAGTGTTGGGATAAGGTTGTCTTGAAAAGACCTATAATAGTCATTGGGGAGCCCATCTGGGCCTGGAGACTTCCCCAGAGGGAGGGTTCTAACGATTTTTCTAATCTCAGGCTCCGTAATAGGGGAGTTTAAGGAGTTAAGTTGATCAGGGGTAAGGGAGGGTAAATTAATTTTCGCTAAGAACTCCTTTATAGTATGTTCATTCGGTTGAGGGGTGTTGGGGTCATCTTTTAGATTATAGAGTGAGGCATAGTACTCAGCAAAGGAGTTTGCTATTTCCTTGGGGTTATAGATTTTCCGTTTAGTTGGAGGATGTAGAAGGTACGAAATTTTTGACTTAAGTCTTGCTGCTCTAAGCCTTTGGGCAAGAAACTTGCCTGCCCGATTCCCAGAAGAATAGTGGGACAGTTTGAAATATCTGACATGTTTGTCATATTGTTCTATCAAAAGAAGTCTGAGATCAGAGCGATATTGGGCAAGACTTTGCGCAAGTTGCAAAGTCGCACATGTCTTATTAAGTGATTCTAACGATCTAATCTTATGGATAATTTGGTCAAGTTTTTGTGTCCTCTGCCTTTTTTCTCTTGCACATATTTGTAACATTACACCTCTTATATATGCTTTGTGTGCACACCATAGCAACATTGGATCTGAAACCGACTGGTCATTTAAGGAGAAAAATTCAGAGAGGTTAGCGGCTACACTCGCAGAGTGTTCTGGGTTTTGAAAAATACGAGGGTTAGCCCTCCATAGATACGCAGGGCCTGGAGTGTGCCCCTCCACCACCACGACAGAAACAGGAGCATGATCAGACCATGTGATGTCATGTATGGTGGAGGAGGACACTGCCTGCAAGAGATGTTTATCAACTAAAATTAAATCAATTCTAGAATATGAATTGTGCCTTAAAGAGTGATAAGAATAATCACGCTCATTTGCGTTCTGACACCTCCAAACATCAAACAAGTCCTCCACATGCAGGAGAGGTTGAAGTGAAGATGGTTGTCGTCTAGCTGTGGAGGTAGTGTCCATGTTGCGATCCGGCGTCAGATTGTGATCTTCACATATCACCACCGATCCCTTCTTGTTGGCACCAATTTTCTTGTGAAGGCGTTTCAGAAAGCGTAGTTGGTGAGAGTTGGGTGCGTACAGGTTTACTACAGTATAGGGTTTGTTGTTGAGTTCGCAGACCAGGATAAGATAACGACCCTCCTGGTCAGCTAGAAGGTCCTTCATGGTGAATGCGACTGAATCCTTGATAGCGATTAGGACTCCTTTTTGCTTCTTGGCACAAGAGGCCATGAAGATGTGCGGAAAGTTTTTGTGGCGAAATTGGGGCACACAGTCGGCAGCGAAGTGGGTCTCCTGGATGCAGAGAACATCGGCATTTAATTTAACCGCTTCTTTCCAAAGAGAAGACCTCTTGGCAGGGTGGTTGAGACCATTAACATTAAACGAAACTATATTAATAGCCATCATTAGTCATCAAAGATGAATAAAAAGGTAATGAGGGTACCGCAGGCATGATTCCAGAGTGTCCCAAATGTCTTCTTCTGATATTCCAAGGAGACTTGCTAGGAGAATGGTGAATGGAAAGACAGGTAGACCGACCAGATCCTTTAAGAAGGGATTAAAGGGGGGGGGAGAGAAAATAAAATAAAAAGAAAAACAAGCAAACGAAGTTCTGTAAAAAAGTAGGTGCAAACCTGCACGTAGAGGCATAACAGCTGCCCATATTCAAGGGGGGGGAGAATAAACACACTGAGTTGGGGGACTCAGTGCAACGGGAACACTATCATTGAGAAAAGAACATAAACACATCCACAGACATGTATCCAAGGTTGACTTCATTTATTTTTCTTCTTGCGCACCACCTTTTGCCAGTCCATCGGTAAATGGTCGTTGGAGGAGGGGGAAGCGCCATCTGAAGACGGGGCAGGGAGAATGTCCAATGATCGCAACAATGTGAGGCCCTCATCAATGGAGGTGACCACAGTAGCTTTGCCCTCGTGGGTGACCGTCAGTTTAACTGGGTAGCCCCACCTGTACTGAATATTGTGGTTACGCAGGGCCTTAGTTACAGACAGAAGGGATTTGCGCTTCTGCATAGTAAACTGTGAGAGGTCGGCAAACAGTTGGATGCGAGCGTATTCTGCAGGGGGATTCTGTTGTTTGCAGAAAGCAGACATGAGTTGCTCCTTCGTTTGAAAAAAGTGAACTCTCATTAAGACATCACGAGGTATATTGTCAGGGAGAAAAGCAGGTTTGGGCAGCCGGTGAATACGGTCTATTTGCAGCTCCGTTAGGGGCAGGGAGGGGAGGAATGCCTTCATAAGGTCCTGGGCATACTGCTGAAGTTGTGCAGGGAGGACATCCTCCGGGACCCCCCGCACCTTAATATTATTTCTGCGGGACCTGTCTTCTAGGTCTGCGACTTTAGCTTTGAGCCATGCGACTTCTTCGGCTTGGTCGCTGTGCGCGTCAATCAGGGTATTGTGTGAAGTGGCAAAGTCTCCCATTTTAGATTCAATATGATCAACTCGTGAGCCCAGTTCTCCTACCTCAGTTTTAAAGTTATTAAGGCAATGAAGCATATCATTGTGCATAGAGGTGCGGAGTGAGAGAAGCATCTCCTTCAGGGTTGTGTCAGAAATAGGCCCATCCGTGGTAGGGAAGGCAGTGAAAGGGTCAATGAGTTCCCTCGTGTCCTCTAATGGATCCCGGCCCTTGCTCACCTGTATGGTGTCCGATGCCATTCGTGGCTTGGATTTGGCCGGGCTACGAGACAGCGGTGTGGAGACCTCCGGGGAGCGGCGGTAATCTCCCTCTCCATTCTCTGGGCTGGTTGTTGCAGAGCCGTCTGAGGCGGAGGCCTGCCCGTCGGAAGAAATCATCCAGTTTCTTCGGAGCTACCGCTCCTCTCCGCTTCCTGGACATTCCACCCGGGTGCCCGGGTCTTCAGATGTCCGGTAAGGTGTCTACAAGTCAGCAGTGGTGAGTATATGTCGCTCGGTTCCCGTTGCTGGAGCGGAGCTGTGCTAGCAGACGTCCATCCAGCAGCGCGGTAGCCACGCCCCCCCAGAACTAGAGCTATTGTTGTACGAGGAGGATTTCGATTTTGTTGCAATTACAGAGACTTTGTTGGACAGCTCTCATGATTGGATGGCAACAATTCAAGGGTATTCCCCATATCTCAGGGAAAGAGAGGGTAAAAAAAGTGGGTGGAGTTTGCCTGTATATCAGAAATGATGTACAAGGGAATGTGAGAGATGACATCACTAAGGGAGTAAGGGAGGAGGTGGAATCCTTATGGGTAGAGCTACAAAGGGAGGAAACTAAGGGCAAAGTAATACTGAGAATATGCTATAGGCCCCCTAACCAGAGGGACGAGGTGGAGGCGGACCTTTTATCACAATTTGGATTAGTGGCAAGAATGGGAAGTGTTATTATAATGGGGGATTTTAATTATCCAGACATAGACTGGGTGGAAGGAACTGCGCATTTATCTAAAACTCGCCAGTTCCTAAATGTCTTGCAGGACAATATCATAAGTCAGATGGTAAAGGCACCAACTAGAAACAAAGTGTTACTAGACCTACTGATTACCAACAATACAGACCTGATCACGGATGTGGAAATATGGGGCAATTTAGGAAACAGCGATCACAGGTCAATTCGTTTTAGTATAATTCAGACAAATAGGAAACATAAGGAGAATATAAAGACACTGAATTTCAAAAAAAGCAAACTTCCCTAAACTACGATCCTTGCTAGAAGATAATAATTGGGATAATTTGAAGGAAATTTTTTAAAGGGTTTTGTATGCGCTCACAGGATGACACTCTGAGTACATGGGTATTTTTTGTGCCAACGTCCCAGTGGTAGATATAGGAAAAGCTGAAATCTAAATGTTTGGACTTTAACCACTTTCAGACCGGACCATTTTGCTGGTAAATGACCAGAGGTCTTTTTACACTTTGGCACTGCGCTGCTTTAACTGGTAATTGCACGGTCATGCAATGTTGTACCCAAACGAAATTTGCGTCCTTTTCTTCCCACAAATAGAGCTTTCTTTTAAAGGTATTTGACCGACTCTGCGATTTTTATTTTTTGCGATATAAACGTAAAAAGACCGCAAATTTTGAAAAAAAATGATATTTTCTACTTTTTGTTATTAGAAAAATCCAATAAACTCAATTTTAGTCATACATTTAGGCCAAAATGTATTCAGCCACATGTCTTTGGTAAAAAAAAAGTCAATAATTGTATATTTATTGGTTTGCGCAAAAGTTGTCACATCTACAAACTAAGGTACATTTTCTGGAATTTACGCAGCTTTTAGTTTATGACTGCCTATCTCATTTCTTGAGGTGCTAAAATGGCAGGGCAGTACAAAACCCCCCCAAATGACCCCATTTTGGAAAGTAGACACCCTAAGGAAATTGATAAGAGGCATGTTGAGCCCATTGAATATTTTATTTTTTTGCCGCAAGCGATTGAATAATGACAAAAAATTTTTTTTTTTTTTTACACAAAGTTGTCACTAAATGATATATTGCTCACACATGCCATGGTTATATGTGGAATTGTACCCCAAAATACATTTTGCTGCTTCTCCTGAGTACGGGGATACCACATGTGGTCGACTTTTTGGAAGCCTAGCCGCGTACGGGGCCCCGAAAGCCAAGCACCGCCTTCAGGATTTCTAAGGGCATACATACAGTGGTGTGAAATAGTGTTTGCCCCCTTCCTCATTTCCTGTTCCTTTGCATGTTTGTCACACTTAAGTGTTTCGGAACATCAAACCAATTTAAACAATAGTCAAGGACAACACAAGTAAACACAAAATGCAATTTGTAAATGAAGGTGTTTATTATTAAAGGTGAAAAAAAATCCAAACCATCATGGCCCTGTGTGAAAAAGTGATTGCCCCCCTTGTTAAAACATACTATAACTGTGGTTGTCCACACCTGAGTTCAATTTCTCTAGCCACACCCAGGCCTGATTATTGCCACACCTGTTCACAATCAAGGCATCACTTAAATAGGAGCTGCTTGACACAGTAAGGTCCACCAGAAGATCCTTAAAAGCTACACATCATGCCGAGACCCAAAGAAATTCAGGAACAATTGAGAAAGAAAGTAATTGAGATCTATCAGTCTGGAAAGGGTTATAAAGCCATTTCCAAAGCTTTGGGAATCCAGCGAACCACAGTGAGAGCCATTATCCACAAATGGCGAAGACATGGAACAGTGGTGAACCTTCCCAGGAGTGGCCGGCCGCCCAAAATTACCCCAAGAGCGCAGCGACGACTCCTCCAGGAGGTCACAAAAGACCCCACAACAACGTCCAAGGAACTGCAGGCCTCACTTGCCTCAGTTAAGGTCAGCGTTCATGCCTCCACCATCAGGAAAAGACTGGGCAAAAATTGCCTGCATGGCAGAGTTCCAAGGTGAAAACCACTGCTGAGCAAAAAGAACATCAAAGCTCGTCTCAATTTCTCCACAACACATCTTGATGATCCCCAAGACTTTTGGGACAACATTCTGTGGAGCGATGAGACAAAAGTGGAACTCTTTGGAAGGTGTGTGTCCAAGTATATCTGGCGTAGAAGGAACACTGCATTTCATAAAAAGAACATTATACCAACAGTAAAATATGGTGGTGGTAGTGTGATGGTCTGGGGCTGTTTTGCTGCTTCAGGACCTGGAAGACTTGCCGTGATAAAAGGAACTATGAATTCTGCTGTCTACCAAGAGATCCTGAAGGAGAATGTCCGACCATCTGTTCGTCTACTCAAGCTGAAACGAACTTGGGTTCTGCAGCAGGACAATGATCCTAAACACACCAGCAAGTCCACCACCGAATGGCTGAAGAAAAACAAAATGAAGACTTTGGAGTGGCCTAGCCAAAGTCCTGACCTGAATCCTATTGAGATGTTGTGGTATGACCTTAAAAAGGCAGTTCATGCTCGAAAACCCTCTAATGTAACTGAATTAGGACAATTCTGCAAAGATGAGTGGGCCAAAATTCCTCCAGGACGCTGTAAAAGCCTCATTGCACGTTATCGCAAACGCTTGGTTGCAGTTGTTGCTGCTAAGGGTGGCCCAACCAGTTATTAGGTTTAGGGGGCAATCACTTTTTCACACAGGGCCATGATGGTTTGGATTTTTTTTCACCTTTAATAATAAACACCTTCATTTACAAATTGCATTTTGTGTTTACTTGTGTTGTCCTTGACTATTGTTTAAATTGGTTTGATGTTCCGAAACACTTAAGTGTGACAAACATGCAAAGGAACAGGAAATGAGGAAGGGGGCAAACACTTTTTCACACCACTGTATGTCATTTTACTCCTCACTACCTATCACAGTTTTGAAGGCCATAAAATGCCAAGATGGCACAAAACCCCCACAAATGACCCCATTTTAGAAAGTAGACACCCCAAGCTATTTGCTGAGAGGCATGTTGAGTCCATGGAATATTTTATATTTTGCCACAAGTTGCGGGAAAATTACAAACTTTATAAATTTTTCACAAAGTTGTCACTAAATGATATATTGCTCACACATGCTATGGGCATATGTGAAATTACACCCCAAAATAAATTCTGCTGCTTCTCCTGAGTACGGGGATACCACATATGTGGGATTTTTTGGGAGCCTAGCCGCGTACGGGGCGCCGAAATCCAAGCACCGCCTTCAGGCTTTCTAAGGGCGTAAATTTTTAATTTCACGCCTCACTACCTATTACAGTTTTGAAGGCCATAAAATGCCAAGATGGCACAAAACCCCCCCAAATGACCCCATTTTAGAAAGTAGACACCCCAAGCTATTTGCTGAGAGGCATGTTGAGTCCATGGAATATTTTATATTTTGCCGCAAGTTGCGGGAAAATTACAAACTTTTTTTTTTTATTTATTTTTTTCACAAAGTTGTCACTAAATGATATATTGCTCACGCATGCCATGGGCATATGTGAAATGACACCCCAAAATAAATTCTGCTGCTTCTCCTGAGTACGGGGATACCACATATGTGGGACTTTTTGGGAGCCTAGCTGCGTACGGGGCCCCGAAAGCCAAGAACCGCCTTCAGGCTTTCTAAGGGCGTACATTTTTGATTTCACGCCTCACTACCTATTACAGTTTTGAAGGCCATAAAATGCCAAGATGGCACAAAACCCCCACAAATGACCCCATTTTAGAAAGTAGACACCCCAAGCTATTTGCTGAGAGGCATGTTGAGTCCATGGAATATTTTATATTTTGCCACAAGTTGCGGGAAAATTACAAGCTTTTATTTTATTTTTTTTTATTTTTTTTTCACAAAGTTGTCACTAAATGATATATTGCTCACACATGCCAGGGGCATATGTGAAATGACACCCCAAAATAAATTCTGCTGCTTCTCCTGAGTACGGGGATACCACATGTGTGGGACTTTTTGGGAGCCTAGTCGCGTACGGGGCCCCGAAAACCAAGAACCGCCTTCAGGATTTCTAAGGGTGTAAATTTTTGATTTTACACCTCACTACCTATCACAGTTTTGAAGGCCATAAAATGCCAAAATAGCACAAAACCCCCCAAAATGACCCCATTTTGGAAAGTAGACACCCCAAGCTATTTGCCGAGAGGCATGGTGAGTATTTTGCAGCTCTCATTTGTTTTTGAAAATGAAGAAAAAAAAAAATAATGTATATTTTTTTTCTTTTTTTCAATTTTCAAAACTTTGTGACAAAAATGAAGGTCTGCAAAATACTAACCATACCTCTCGGCAAATAGCTTGGGGTGTCTCCTTTCCAAAATGGGGTCACTTGGGGGGATTTTGTGCTATCTGGGCATTCCATGGCCTCCGAAACTGTGATAGGCAGTGAGGAATGAAATCTAAAATTTACACCCTTAGAAATCCTGAAGGTGGTGCTTGGATTTTGGGGCACCGTACGCGGTTAGGCTCCCAAAAGG
This sequence comes from Lithobates pipiens, assembly GCF_037356315.1. NCBI lineage: Eukaryota > Metazoa > Chordata > Amphibia > Anura > Ranidae > Lithobates > Lithobates pipiens. Next base: position 471,810,530 of record NW_027507758.1, on the reverse strand, counting down.
TCTCACACTTGTGGTATCCCCGTACTCAGGAGAAGCAACAGAATGTATTTTGGGGTGTAATTTTACATATAACCATGGCATGTTTGAGCAATATATCATTTAATGACAACTTTGTGCAAAAAAAAAAAAATAATAATAATGTATTTTTTCCACAACTTTTGTCAAAATATAAAATATTCCATGGACTCGACATGCCTCTCAGCAAATAGCTTGGGGTGTCTACTTTCTAAAATGGGGTCATTTGGGGAGGTTTTGAACTGTCCTGGCATTTTATGCACAACATTTAGAAGCTTATGTCACACATCACCCACTCTTCTAACCACTTGAAGAAAAAGCCCTTTCTGACACTTTTTGTTTACATGAAAAAATATTTTTTTTTGCAAGAAAATTACTTTGAACCCCCAAACATGAAGTGTTTTTTTAAAGCAAAAGCCCTACCGATTAAAATGGTGGGTGTTTCATTTTTTTTTCTTCACACGGTATTTGCGCAGCGATTTTTCAAACGCATTTTTTGGGGAAAAAACACACTTTTTTTTATTTTAATGCACTAAAAATCACTATATTGCCCAAATGTTTGATGAAATAAAAAATATGATCTTAGGCCGAGTACATGGATACCAAACATGACATGCTTTAAAATTGCGCAGAAACGTGCAGCGGCGACAAACTACGTACATTTTTAAAAGCCTTTAAATGCCTTTACAGGTGACCACTTTAGATTTACGGAGGAGGTCTACTGCTAAAATTAGTACCCTCGATCTGACCTTCGTGGTGATACCTCACATGCATGGTGCAATTGCTGTTTACATATGCCACCAGACCAACGCTTGCGTTCCACGTTGCGCCTTAGCAGGGGGGGACAGGGGTGTTTTTTTTTTTTTTGTTTTTTTTTATTATTTATTTTGCTTTTTTATTTTATTTTTAAACTGTTCCTTTCATTTATATATATTTTTTTATGATTTTAATTGTTATCTCAGGGAATGTAAATATCCCCTATGATTGCAATAGGTAGTGACAGGTACTCTTTTTTTTAAAAATTAGGGTCTATCAGACCCTAGATCTCTCCTCTGTCCTCAAAGCATCTGACCACACCAAGATCGGTGTGATAAAATGCTTTCCCAATTTCCCAATGGCGCTGTTTACATCCCGCAAAATCTAAGTCATGAAATGTTCGTAGCTTCCGGTGTCTTAGGCCATAGAGATGATTGGAGCCATTCTGGTCTCTGATCAGCTCTATGGTCAGCTGGCGGAACCACCGGCTGCATTCTCAGGTTCCCTGTTGGGACAGGAGAGCCTGAGAAAACCATGGAAGATGGTGCGGGGGGGGGGGACATTCCCTCCCACTGCTTGTAAAAGTAGTCTAGAGGCTAATTAGCCGCTAGGATTGCTTTTACATAAAAGCCGACCGCTGGCTGAAAAGAATGATACCAAGATGATACCTAAACCTGCAGGCATCATTCTGGTATAAGCACTCAAAGTCCCGCAACATACCAGTATGTTGCTGGAACTGGTTGGGCATATATTGTAATTTTTTTTTCATGCAGCCTGTGGGCTGAACGAAAAAAAAATATTGATCGGTGGGTATGCCCACCATTAGATACCACCCTTCATCCACCCACTTTCTAATGGTGGGCATACATGCACCATTTATATATGCCGAAGCATGGGGGCATCCTCCCGCAAAAGGTAGGAGCAGATCGCTCCTCCACCCCTTATGCCCCCATGCTTCGGCATATATGCTCTTTTTTAACTGTGGTGGTGAAATCACCCCCGACAGTGCTGGAGTCGCGGCTTTATATATCATGGGAGCAAACGCTGTTGCTGTCAAGATAAATAAATCCGCTCTGCAGCAGAATGGCATACCTGCTAAGCAAATGATGGTTAACAATAAAACAAAGTAACATTACAGTATAACAGTAGGACTTACCATACCTGCAAAGCAAATACAAAAAAAAAAAAAATCGCAAAAAATAACACATTTAACACAATCTGTGCCTAAAATATATATATGCCGAAGCATGGGGGCATCCTCCCGCAAAATGTAGGAGCAGATCGCTCCTCCACCCCGTATGCCCCCATGCTTCGGCATATATGCTCTTTTTAACTGTGGTGGTGAAATCACCTCCGACAGCGCTGGATTCGTGGCTTTACGTATCGTGGGAGCAAACGCTGTTGCTGTCAAGATAAATAAATCCACGCTACAGCTGAATGGCGTACCTGAAAACAAAAAATGGTTAACAATAAAACATTGCAGAATAGAATACAGTACAAAGGAGCAGAACAATAGAGAGAGAATAGAGAGAGAGAGAACAATAAAACGACAACTATTTTTGGTTTTTTTATTTTATATTTTTTTTGTTTTTTTGGTTTTTTTACATTTTTTTTTTTTTTCCAGCGGTTTGGGTCTCTCAAAATGCGATGGCATCTTGGGAGACCCTGTGAACGTGTGCCTTGCCTGTGCAATGCTGTACCCTACGCTAATACTCAACTAGTGAATGGTAGCGTTCAAAACACTCACCCTGACAAAGACCAGGCTGGTCAGGACAGCGGGGACAATAAGAACGGGTATCACGCCTAAATCCGCGCTTTCTGCAGACACGACATTTTCTTTGGGGGGCTCGTTGGGTAGGGGTACTCGGGAGGACATAAGAATAATGCCTCTCATGCAGCCGGCTTACTGCATCTGGTAGGGGAAGGTGAGGTGGAGCACCGCCTGGATACAGAAGGGCTCTGACGATATCCTCCTGGAATTTGAGGAAGGATCCAGTCCGTCCTGAAGCTTTGTGTAGTACATAAGCATTCAGTATAGCCAATTGGAATAAATAAACAGACACTTTTTTGTACCAGCGTCTGGCCTTACGGGCAACTAGATACGGCGCCAACAACTGGTCATTGAGGTCCACCCCTCCCATGTTAAGGTTATATTTGTGGACACAGAGGGGTTTCTCCACAATACCAGTCGCCGTAGGAATTTGGACCGTCGTGTCTGCATGAAGGGAGGTAAGAACGAAAACATTCTTATTATCCCTCCACTTCATAGCGAGCAAATTATTACTGCGCAAGCAGGCTCTCTCCCCCAGCCTAAGACGGGACTCTACAAGCCGCTGGGGAAAGCCCCGGCGATTAGGTCGCACGGTGCCACATGCTCCAATCTGCTGATCAAACAAGTGACTAAACAGTGGCACGCTTGTGTAATAATTGTCACCATGTCCCACACTATCTTGCCAGCGCTTCCTATGTAGTCAGGGCAGTTCTCCGGCTCTACGTGACTATCTTTACCCTCATAAACCATGAAACTACGTGTATAGCCTGTGGCCCTGTCACAGAGCTTATACATCTTGACCCCGTATCTGGAACGCTTGTTGGGGACGTATTGTTTGAATGACAAGCGACCAGAAAACGTAATCAGGGACTCATCAATGCAGACAACTTGATCGTGAGTAAACAAGTCTGCAAAACGTTGGTTGAAGTGGTTTATGAGGGGCCGAATTTTGTAGAGCCGATCGTACTCAGGGTCTCCACGAGGACGACAGAGTTCATTGTCGCTGAAGTGCATGAACCGCAAAATCATCTCGTATCGTGCCCTGGACATGGAAGCAGAGAACACGCGCATATGGTGAATTGGGTCAGTGGACCAATATGACCGCAACTCACTCTTTTTGGTTATGCCCATGTTGAGGGAGAGGCCCAGAAAGATTTTAAATTCGGAAACCGTAACTGGTTTCCATTGTCTGGCAACGGCGGACTGGGGAATAGTGGCGATGTGTTGAGCAGCGTACAAATTGGTTTGGTCCACAATAGATCTATAGAGATCTTCAGTGAAAAACAGTGAGTAAAAGTCAAGTGTCGTAAAATCAACTGTTTCCACGTTAATGCCAGGTTGGCCAGTGAATGGGGGAAGTACGGGTTCTGCAGAAGTGGTGGGCACCCAAATAGGATTGGCGAATTCTGCAGGAAGGGCACTATGGGTACGACGGGCCTGTCTTTGTCTTCTTCTTGGTGGCAGCGGGACACTACTTGTGCTTGCCACCTCGCCAGCTTGAACTGCACTTATGGGACTCGCCACGTCACCGCGGGAAGGCAAGGACGTACATGTAAGCCCTTATGCCTGCCCGTGCCATTCTGTCGACGTACATCGTCGTGCGCCGGTCGGCAAGTGGTTAAAGGCACACTGGTAAAGAAGCTAGCGGTAAAAAAAAAAAAAATGTATAATTTTTTTTACAGGAGGATAAAAAAGAAGCAGCCATCGAGGACAACAAGGGATAGTCAGGAGATAAGTCAAAGGTTGGGGCAGCATGAGAAACAGTAGGGATCCCAAGCCAGGATCTGCCCAGAAGTCCAGTCAACATGTGGAGAGTGGAGCTGCAACCAAGGAAGCCTCAATACAATAGGGGTTGAGACCTAAGGTAGGATAAGTAAGGATATCCGCGCCTGGTGGAGTATCCCTTCCGACATCATGGAGAGTCTGGAAGCGGATAGGACCCCCTGGAAGAACAGTGCCATCAATCACCGAGACCACCAATGGAGTGGCGAGGAGTGAGAGAGGAAAAGGTTCATGGAAGATGCAGTTCTCCAGTCTATAAAATTGCCAGTGGCTCCAGAATCCAGATAAGTCAAGACTGAGTGGGAGGAAGAGCCAACATGAAGAAACACCAAAAGAAGCAGACGAGAAGGTGACTTTTCTGGGTCCAATACTCCACCTTGCAGATGTAATAGAGCCAAGTGTTTCCCTGACGAAATCAGCATGTGTCACAAAAATGACCTTTGCCCCCACAACAGAGACACAGGCCCAGAATTCTGCGCCCAGCACATTCCTTGGGGGATATCCTGGTCCGTCCCAGCTGCATGGGTTCCTCAGCTGGCAGGGGATGCTCCATGAGTTGAAGAGAGGGGAGCGCAGGCTGACTAAGGATCAAGGAGTGCTGGCGTTGCTTTTCTAGTTCCTGAAAACGAATATTAATCTGGTTACACAAGGAGATGGCTTTGTCCAGATCAGCGGGGATGGTTCTTCCCATTAATTCATCTTTCACTCTATCGGAAGGGCCACGCAAAAAGATTGCAACTAAGGCCTTATGTTCCAGCTCAGATCAGCAGTCAGCATGCGGAACTGAAGAGCATACTGTACCACAGAAACAGACTCTTGGCAGAGACATAAAAGAGCGCTGGCCGCTGAAAAGACACAGCCTGGTTCCTCAAAAATATTCTGAAAGAGTTTCAAGAAATTAGACAGGCTGGAAACCACTGGATCCTTCCTCTCCCACAGCGGGGCAGCCCAGGCTAAAGCCTCGCCGGACAGGAGAGAAATAATATAGGCCACCTTTGTCCAATCAGACGGGAAGTTTTGAGGCTGGAGTTCGAAATGAATGGTACACTGGCTAAGGAACACTCTGTAGGCCTTGGAGTCCCCAGAGTAATGGGATGGAGCTGGTAAGTGCAAAGGATTAGTGACTGCGACTGTAACCGGAGCCGATACGGCAGCAGATTGTGGTTGAGGTTGTCGAACCGGGGATCCCAAGAGGCTTGAAGTTGTTTAACCACTTGCCGACCAGCGTACGACGATGTACGTCGACAGAATGGCACGGGCAGGCAAATGGGCGTACATGTACGTCCCTTTAAATTTGCCGCCCTGTCATCGGGAGCTCGCCGCTGGTCAGGACCCCCGTGAGTCCGGTCGGGATACCCGCGATCGTCTCACGGAGCGGCCGAATGGAGAAGTGCCGTTGTAAACAACATTTCTCCATTCTGCCTAGCAACTAGTGACGCTGATCTCTGCTCCATGTGATTGGAGCAGAGATCAGTGTTCACTAAATGAAAGCCCAACCCCCCCACAGTTAGTAACACGCCCCTAGGAACACTTAACCCCTACACTGCCACCCACTGGTTAACCCCTTCACTGCCAGCGTCATTTACACAGGAATCACTGCATTTATATAGCAGTGATTACTGTATAAATGACAATGGTCCCAAAAATGTGTCAAAAATGTCCGATGGGTCCCCCACAATGTCGCAGTCACAATAAAAAAATCGCTGATCGGTGCCATTACTAGTAAAAAAAAAAAATTATAAAAAATTATTAATAAAAATGCTATAAAATTATCCCTATTTTGTAAACGCTATAACTTTTGCGCAAACCAATCAATAATCGCTTATTGCGATTTTTTTACCAAAAATATGTAGAAGAATACGTATCGGCCTAAACTGAGGGAAAAAAATGTTTTTTTATATATTTTTGGGGGATATTTATTATAACAAAAAGTAAAAAATAATGTGTTTTTTTCAAAATTGTCGCTCTATTTTTGTTTATAGCGCAAAAAATAAAAACCGCAGGGGTGATCAAATACCACCAAAAGAAAGCTCTATTTGTGGGAAAAAAAGGACGTCAATTTTGTTTGGGAGCCACGTCGCACGACTGCACAATTGTCAGTTAAAGCGACGCAGTGCCGAATCACAAAAAGTGGTCTGGTCTTTGACCAGCAAATTGGTCCGGTCTGAAAGTGGTTAAAGTGGCCAGCCCCGCAGCTGATCATCGGCAGGTAGTGGCACATCAGCCAGGTCCATGGGCGAGCAAACTGTCAGGTCACCTGAGTCCAGTTGACAGATGCACACCATTGGAGTCAGGAGTGCACCGCTAAGGTAGTGGACCCTATGACTGACTGCTGCAGATGGAACTCTGGGAGGTTCAGGAAAACAGGTCCACTGGAGCACCAACATGGATCCCACTGGGAGATAGAGAATAGATTCCCCAGGGCGTGGAGTCTAAAAGCAAGCAGGTGTTCACCAGAGCCTCTAGTGGTGAGGATGGACTGCGCTGCAACTGACTCCAGGTCGTGGCCCCCAGGGTCTCCCAGCTCACACTCATGGTAGGCCACAGGAGGATAGAGAGGAAGCAGCAGCCCAGGACAACAAAGGATAGTCAGGAGATAAGCCAAAGGTCATGGCAACTAGCAGACAAGGATAGACAGAGAACACGCCAAAGGTCAAGGTAAAAAGCAGGCAGGTAGTGAAAAAACAAGCCAAGATCGATAACTGAGACTGACGTAGAACACAAGGCAACCAAGAGACAGGAAACCAAACACACAATAATGCTTGGCAAGGCAGGCTTGGAGAACACAGTGTTAAATAGTGGTTTCTGTTTAGGCTAGGGTGGAGCCACACTGAGGAAGGATTACTTAACCATGCAGGTGTGAGAGTGCAAGCCCTAAGGCTGATACACAGACCATGTAAGAGACAGACAGGGCATGAAAATATTACTGCAGAGTCATGACAGGAATGCAATGTCAATCTGCTGAAAGCAAAGCAAAATAAGAACAGTTTAGAACAGTCCCTGCACAAAATGACATTTAATGGAAAAAAAGTCATTTAAAACTGCTTCTGGTTCCGGCAATATGGATGAAAATCATTGAGAAAAAATGGCATAGGTAGCCCCCCCCCCCCTCCCATTACCAGCCCCTTTGGGTCTTGTACTTGAACCCCGTACCCATATTAAAAAAAGGAAAGGCGCGGGGCCCCCAGGCCCTATATACTCAGAACAGGAGTATACAGACTGTGCAAACAAGACAGGGACTGTGTAGGTTTGTTGTGTTAAGTAGAATCTGTTTGTAATTTTGAACTGGTACATTTTTAAAGTGTAGCTCCAGTCAAAAAATCGATTTTTAAGCTTTTTGGAAAACATAGGGAAGGGTTATAACCCCTGTATAATTTGTTTTGCCGTCCGTCTTTCTTCATCTCACTTCATGTTGTCTCCTTCCATTTGCAAGTAGGAGATGTTTGAAAGTAGGGGCCTGCCCTATATGCTCAGCAGAAATGGCAGAACAACACAACATGTTGCCACAACACTGTAAGCCCTCAAGGTGACTTTTGGTGGGCGCTGGAGCGTTCTGCTGTGAACGATTATATCAGGAATTGTAATTACATGCCATTGTTGAACAGTGGTAGAAAAATTGGGCCTTTGGTGGTTGTAGTGGTGGTAGTGGTGCTGGTGCCACAACACTATAAGTCCTCACAGTTATTCTCGGTGGGCGCATGAACTGGCCCTGCTGTGAAATATTATATTAAGAATTGTAATTACATGCCCCTCTTAAACAGGGGCTGCAAAATTGGGCCTTAGGCACTGCTTGCTGGTACCACAACACTGCAACCTCTCCCATATACTATAGTTAGAGTGCAGGAATGAGCCCTGCTGCAAAGCATTGCATCAAAAATTGTATTACATGCCCCTGTTAAACAGGGGCTGAAAAATTGGGCCTAAACACTACAACCTCTCCCATATACTCTATTTGTAGTGCAGGAATGAGCCCTGCTGCAAAGCATTGCATCAAAAATTGTAATTAAACGCCCCTGTTAAACAGGGGCTGAAAAATTGGGCCTTAGGCACTGGTGCTGGTGTCACGACACTGCAACCTCTCCCATATACTCTATTTGTAGTGCAGGAATTAGCCCTGCTGCAAAGCATTGCATCAAAAATTGTATTACATGCCCCTGTTAAACAGGGGCTTAAAAATTGGGCCTTAGGCACTGGTGCTGGTGCCATGACACTGCAACCTCTCCCATATACTCCATTTGTAGTGCAGGAATGAGCCCTGCTGCAAAGCTTTGCATCAAAAATTGTATTACATGCCCCTGTTAAACAGGGGCTGGAAAATTGGGCCTTAGGCACTGGTGCTGGTTCCACAACACTGCAACCTCTCCCATATACTCTATTTGTAGTGCAGGAATGAGCCCTGCTGCAAAGCATTGCATCAAAAATTGTAATTACACGCCCCTGTTAAACAGGGGCTGAAAAATTGGGACTTAGGCACAGGTGCTGGTGCCACGACACTGCAACCTCCCCCATATACTCCATTTATATTGCAGGAATGAGCCCTGCTGCAAAGCATTGCATCAAAAATTGTAATGACATGCCCCTGTTAAAAAAGGGCTGAAAAATTGGGCCTTAGGCACTGGTGCTGGTGCCATGACACTGCAACCTCTCCCATATACTCCATTTGTAGTGCAAGAATGAGCCCTGCTGCAAGGCATTGCATCAAAAATTTTAATTACACGCCCCTGTCAAACAGGGGTTGAAAAATTGGGCCTTAGGCACTGGTGCTGGTGCCATGACACTGCAACCTCTGCTATATACTCTATTTGTAGTGCAGGAATGAGCCCTGCTGCAAAGCATTGCATGAAAAATTTTAATTACACGCCCCTGTTAAACAGGGGCTATAAAATTGGGCTGGTGGCATCACCCAGAACCAAAAATGTTCTAGCGGAGGAGGAAGAGGATAGACAGTCAACATAACAGGACAGTCACTCAGCATCAGCATAGGCAGTCTTGAAGGGATGTGATATTTAAAAAAAAAATGATTCGGTTACATCAGCTTCAGGTTCTTGGTAGCTGGTGGTGATCCAAGACTGATTCCTCTATATGAAGGTCAGTCGATCAACCGAGTCGGTGGACAGGTGCACCCTGTGATCGATTACAAAGCCACCAGCAGCACTGAAGGTGTGTTCCGAAAGAACGTTGGATGCAGGACAGGCCAGTAGCTCAATTGCATACTGTGCAAGCTCTGGCCAGTGATCCATCCTCAAGACCCAGTAAGCCAGAGGATTTTCGGTGGGAAAGGTGTCCAAGTCTGACCTTGCCCCTATCATACCTTGGGGCTGCGGACTAAAAAATTGTCTGAACGCATCGGTCAGACGGCCACCTTCTCCACCGCTCCTTCTGATAGATGCCTCAGCAACATGTTGTCCAGGACCAGGAGTTTGTAACCTTCCAGTCTCTGGGAACGCGTTGCACAGACCTTTCTGCAAGGCCTCTCGGAGATGTCTCATCCTCTGCTCCCTCTGCGACAGCAAGATAAGGTTCGCAACCTTACTCTTGTACTGTGGATGAAGGAGAGTAGCCAGCCAGTAATGGTCCCTCTCCTTGATCCGAAGAATAGGAGGATCCTTCCGCAGACTTTGCAGGATCAGGGAGGCCATGCAGCGTAGGTTAGCTGAGGCATTCAGTCCGGAGTCCTCTGGGTCACTAAGGACAACATGATCCGCAGCTACCTCCTCCCAGCCACGTACAAGTCACAGGTTTCTTGGGACTGTAAATCATCCCTACAAGACTGCTGCTGCTGATGCTGAGTGCCAGGCTCCACCTCCATGCTTACACAATCATCCTCCTCCTCCTCGTCCTCTTCCTGTGTAATGGGTGGGACAGCAGGAACACTGTCTGGATAAAGGAGCCCTTGAGAGGCAAGGAAGTCCTCTCTTCCTGCCTCTGTTCTGCCTCAAGTGCCCTGTCCATTATTCCATGCAGCGTATTCTCCAACAGGTGGACAAGAGGTACAGTGTCACTGATGCATGCACTGTCACTGCTCACCATCCTTGTGGCCTCCTCAAATAGTGACAGGACAATGCATGCATCCCTGATCATGCCCCACTGGCGTGGTGAGAAAAAACCAAGGTCTCCTGACCCTGTCCTGGTGCCGTACTCGCACAGGTACTCATTGATGGCCCTCTGCTGCGTGTGCAGCCGCTGCAGCATGGCCAACGTTGAGTTCCACCTGGTGGGCATGTCACATATAAGGCGGTTCTTGGGCAGGTTCAACTCCTTTTGGAGCTCAGCTAGCCGAGCACAGGCATTAAATGATCGGCGGAAATGCACACAGACTTTCCTGGCCTGCTTCAGGACATCCTGTAAGCCCGAATACCTGCCCAAGAACCGCTGCACCTCCAGGTTAAGGACGTGAGCCACACAGGGCACATGGGTCAGTTGTCCCTGTCGGAGGGTGGAGAGGAGGTCGGTGCCATTGTCACAAACCACCAATCCTGGCTTAAGCTGGCGTGGTGTCAACCACCTCTCGACCTGCCCCTGCAAAGCTGACAAAATATCTGCCCCAGTGTGGCTCCTGTCCCCCAAACAAACCAGCACAAGCACGGCATGGCATCATTTTTCCTGCGTACTTGCGTAGCCACTTGAACGCCTACGGAGCACCGCTGGTTCCGAGGACAGACCACTGGAAGAGGCCATGGAGGAAGAAGAAGAGGAGGAGGTGGTGGAGAGAGGTGTGTCACAACCAGTAGTAGCATTTTGGAGGCGTGGTGGCGGAACAACCTCCAACACTACTGCACCTTGTCCTGCATCCTTCCCAGCTGCCAGAAGAGTGACCCAATGGGCCGTGAAAGACAGGTAACGTCCCTGTCCATGCCTGCTGGACCATGAGTCAGCGGTAATATGCACCTTACCGCTGACCGCCCTGTCCAGCGAGGCAAGGACATTGCCTTCCACATGCTGGTAGAGAGACAAAATCGCCTTCCGTGAGTGGGGACCTGCCACTGAGGAACCGCACATTACAACTCACGGAAGCGTGCCAAGTCTACCAACTGAAAAGGTAGCAGTTGAAGTGCTAACAATTTAGCCAAGCTAGCATTCAACCGCTGGGCATGTGGATGGTTGGGAGTGAACTTCTTTCTACGGTCCAGCAGCTGGGGCAGGGAAATTTGCCTGCTACAATCGGACGTGGGTGTACTGCTAGCAGAGTGCCCGCAAGCACTTGGCTGTGACACACCTAATTCTACACCTTCATTCCTCTCAGAGCAGGTTTCAGAGAGGACTGAAGGTCTAGTGGGGTTGGAGATCCCAGCGGATGAGGAGCAAGGAGAGGTCCGCTTTATTCTTTGGTGTGGGTCTTTGAGGTAAGCTTGCCAACGAGCTGCATGGCAGGTCAACATATGTCTGGTCAAGCATGTGGTGCCCAAGCGGCTGATGTTTTGGCTTGAGACATATGCTTGAGACATATGTTGCAAATAGCAGCGGTGTGATCTGATGCACTCGTCTCAAAAAAGGCTCACACCTAAGAACTTTTAGAATAATGCGCAGAGGCAGCGCCCTGCACAGGCGCAGCTCTGCGGTGTGATTCAGTCAGTGTATTGCCCCTAAGCTGGCCCCGGAGGGCATCCTGCCTCATTAGAGATGTGCCTCCTCCTCCTCCTCTCTCCTACCAGGCACCCATGTGGAGTCAGTGCCCTCATCATCCCCTACCTCTTCATCACGGGAGCAAACCTGGCAGTATGCTGCAGCTTGTGGAACATGACTGCTAGATTGCTGTCCTTCTTGAGCATCCCCTCTCTCTGCGCTCACGCTACTGCCTTCCTCTAGCTGAGTATCATCATCAGAGCCTACAAAACACTGGGCATCCACCGGAATGGCCATACTACCGATGAGCCCCCCACCCCTTTTACCACCTCTGTTACTGCTACCGTCACTGACCAACAAACGAACACCGCCACAGCCTAAAAGGTTGAAAACCTCAACCTTGAGGACCCCTCCACACCCGCAGGGCCACCTGAATCCCTTCCTGAAGCCCCATTGACCAAAGGTCAATGCCCAAATCCGTGAGGTGAACCCCACCCCTTCTTAAATAGAGAGCAACGTTCGTCTCTAGTTCCCTGTGGCGAATCACCAAGCCCCCTTCCCGACCTAAAAACTTCCCCACCACCTTGTTAACCCTAATCCTTGCTTTATTAATCCGATCCACGGATCGTGCCATGCGCCATGCCGTCCTCGCCACCATGTCTGACCACAATAGCAACGTATTCCGAAATGCCGTACGCAAGTACACCAGATCCGATTTTACGCCCGCGATCAGATCCTTGACCGTCCTAACATCCAAGTCATTACCACCTGCATGGATGACCAGCACGTCTGCTGGTCTGTCCAGCCCCGCATACCTTTCTACCTCCGGGAACACCCTGCCCCCCATCATTCCAGGCCTCCCCAACCACCTGATGTATGCCTCTCTTCTGGAGATCCCCAACTGTCTCCCATCTGGTCTTGCATCCCCACTCCTGGCACCCCAACGTTGAGGCCCTCCACCTGAAACAGAAAATAAGAACGTGATTGCAGTCAACAAACCCCCCAAACCCCGTGACCATCAACACAAGCAAACGGCCCCCCAACTTTCCCTCACCACAAAGAAAATTATCGACAACATGTGTCCCTTTCTTTTTTATTCCTAAATCAAATGAGGCCGAATGTAGGTATGGAATCGCTTAGATTCTCATCTCCCCATCCGTCGCACGGCCGCCTCATCCAACCCACCCAATGTGGAAGGAGTGTGAAGCGTATGCGGAACTCTGCAATCCTATCTTCCCCAAGCATTTCCTTAGTACCGCCACAAATTGGAATTTCGACAAGTGGGACCCATATGCATGTAACAGAAACGGTCCCCCCCGGTCTCACCCGTGCAAAATCCCCCACCGCATGTATCGGGCATACCACACAGCCTGGCAACACAAACAACCCCACTTGCACCCCTCTATCACTCTGATCCGTTTTTGACTTTCTCAGCCTTATTGACACCTGCACCAATAATCCACCTGCCACACCCCTCGAAGGGTTAACCAGCTCCCCAATGCGGAACGCCCCAAAAAAAGCCAACGAAAAAGCGGCTGAAAACAAGAAACCCTCGTATGAGGAGGAGCACACTGACTCCAACTGCGCACATATGGCAATAGATTTGCAAACGTAACTGGCCGCCTCGTATGTTTCATCCTGCGCTCCCCTTAATAGCCTGCTTAACCCAGAAATCTTTTGTCCAGTCCACCTCCCCCTGCAGCTTGAACCAAAATGCCAGACCCGCCATTTTCTTTTCTATGGACGAGATTGAGCTCCCCGCTTCCATGTTTCTGGATACTAAGTACAGGACTTGTCCTTCATAACCCCCGCCTCCTGCATCAACGCCGACCATTCCGTCCATACCTTTAAATATGCTGCCCACGGGGACGCACTCACCGACCGCTGTATCCATCCTGCGGCGATTCCAACGCCAGCTCCCACATCCAGCCCCGGCAAGGGACTCCTTTCTTCGCTGCCGGTGCCAGAGCCCTGAACTTGTCCCACTGGAAGCGAGACAAAGAATCATCAAATGTGTTGTCCATAGCCCAGAGTCTTTACCAAAGTACTGGCTCCAGTATTGGCGTTGCTGAGGCAGCGCCATCGTTGGTTACCTAGATGATCTCCTCCTGAGAGCATCTTCCGCCTCAGGATTAGAGGAGGATGTGTCGATCACCATGCAGACCCTGCAAGAATTTGGGTGGCTGTTGAACCTAAAGAAGTCGGTGGTTGTACCAACTCAACGTCTGGAGTACCTGGGGTTACTGTTGGACTCCAGGGAAGCGAAGGTTTTTCTTCCCTCGGACAAATTGCTGACTCTCAGGTCGGCGGTCAATCTACTGATGAACCGCAAGTGTTCGTTGCTCCACTTTTGCATGTGAGTGCTGGGACTCATGGTAGCCTCCTTCAAGACAGTACCTTATGCCCAGTTCCACACCAGAGTCCTGCAGAAGGAGATATTGACAAAATGGGACAAATCTCCGTTGTCACTGGATCGGCAGATCCAGGTGAGCAAACCAGTCATTTAGTCCCTGATCTGGTGGTTGAGGTCCAAGGTGATTAAGTCCGGAAAATCATTTCTTTCTCTGAAGTGGATGGTGATCACTATGGACGCCAGTCTGTCAGGCTGGGGTGGAGTGATGGGGATCAGGCTGTGCCTCCACACATGGTCGACGTGTGTTCAAGGGCGTCTGACCAGGATACAGTCAGACAACGCCACGGCTGTGGCATACATAACTCACCAAGGGGGAACAAGAAGCTCAGCCGCTGCTTGGGAGGTCGCTCACATACTTCGGTGGGCAGAGTGACATGTTCCGGCCCTGTCAGCCATTTACATTCCGGGGGTGGAAAATTGGCAGGCGGACTATCTGAGTCGTCAGATGTTGGACCTAGGAGAATGGGCGTTGCATCCGGAGATATTCCAGCTGCTGTGCCTTAAATGGGGCACGCCAGATGTGGATCTCTTGGCCTCCCATCTCAATCGGAAGGTGCCGAGATTCCTGTCCAGGACAAGAGATCCGTGGGCAGACGCATCAGCCGCACTGGTGGCTCCTTTGGACCAGTATCAGCTGATCTACGCCTTTCCTCCGCTAAAACTGTTGCCACATCTGCTTCGCAGAGTGGAAGCCAAGGGGATTCCAGTAATCCTGTTTGCCCAGATTGGCCTCAGCGGCCCTAGTACGTAGACCTGGTGCGTCTGGTGGCAGACGCTCCCTGGCGACTGCCACTGCGGGAGGACCTCCTGTCTCAAGGTCCAATCTTTCACCCTGCTTTACCATCGCTGGCTTTAACGGCATGGCTATTGAGAGCCAGGTGTTGAGGAACTGGGGTCTGTCAGACTCGGTGATTCCAACTATGCTGAGGGAGCAGAAGGCCTACCTGGAAGGTCTACATCTCCATGTGTGAGGAGAAAGGGTGGCATCCGTGCTCCTTTTCTATATCGAGGATACTGCTGTTTCTTCAGCATAGAGTGGACCAGAAATTGGCTTTGAGCACCATTAAGGGACCCCTGGCGTCTCACTTTTTAGTGAGTACCTTTGTTCAGGGGGTACGATATGTAGTCCCTCCGGTGCGTCCTCCGTTACCCCCTTGGGATTTGAACCTGGTGTTCAAATCCTGTTTGAGAATATCAGGGAGATTCCCCTGTTGACCCTTTCACAGAAGGTGGTCTTTCTAGTTGCCATCACATCGGCCAGGAGGGTTTCGGAATTGGCAGCCTTGTCCTGCAAGTCGCCTTATCTAGACATCCACAGGGATAAGGTGGTGTTGCGTCCGCAACCGTCCTTTCTGCTGAAGGTGGTTTCGGCTTTTCATATCAATGAGGCCATTGTCTTGCCATCGTTGTGTCCTAAGCTGAAGCACCTCAAGGAGGTGGCCCTTCATGCTCTCGATGTGATTAGGGCTCTGAAGGTGTACTTTTCTGCCACAGCTCCCTTTCGGAAGTCTGACTCACTGTTTGTTTCGGTGGCTGGTCCTAAGAAAGGCATGGTGGTCTCGTCACCTTAACAGGTGCCCCCCTTTCCAGTCACGGCCCACTCTACACGAGCAATCGGAACGTTTTGGGCCTTCCGACACCAAGCGTCTGTCGCTCAGGTGTGTAAGGCGGCGACCTGGTCGTCTGTCCATACGTTTACCAAGTTCTACAAGGTAGACGTCAGTGCATCGGCTGATGCCTGTTTTGGCCACAAAGTTTTGCAGGCGGCCGTGTAGTTGTAATTGAGTTTTCTCCTGGTTTTTCGGTAAAAACACAGTACTGTTTATTTAATGCACTGTTGCATTACTTCCGCAATGTTGCGGTCTTGGGGATCGCTTCTGTTGAGGATACCCGGTTATATGGTGGTTTTCCAAACACTGCTGTTTTTTTGTGGGTTTAGATTCACAGTTCCCACATGGTGGATTAAGTTTTTATGCTGTTTTTCCCACCCCTCGTTTGGCACTGCTTGGGGACGTCCCATTTAGTTACAGAGAGGAGCTGTGTTGGTCGGTGAATATAAGAGAAAATAGGATTTTTGTATTCACCGTAAAATCCTTTTCTCTGTAATTCACCGACCGAAACAGCACCCACCCCTCCTTTTCTCTACGTTGTACTGCTTGTTGACGTACTGAAGCTGCTGGGAGCAGTGGGGAGGGTTGATAGCACAGGGTCCGCCCTCCTGGGGCGGGACTAAAAGTTCTGTGTATTGTGTAACAATTTTGCCTAGTTCTCCTAGTGGCAGGCTAAAAAACCCATTTAGTTACAGTGAGGAGCTGTGTTGGTCGGTGAATTACAGAGAAAAAGATTTTACCGTGAGTACAAAAATCCTATTATATGCTGAAGCACGGGGGCATCCTCCTGCAAAAGTTAGGAGCAAATCGCTCTTCCACCCCTGCTGCCCCCATGCTTCAGCAAATTTGCTCTTTTTTTAACTATGGTGGTGAAACCACCTCCGACAGCGCTGGAGTCCCGGCTTTATATATCGTGGCAGCAAACGCTGTTGCTGTCAAGATAAATAAATCCACTCTGCAACTGAATGGTTTACCTGCTAAGCAAATGATGGTTAACAATAAAACAAAGTAACATTACAGTATAACTGTAAGACCTACCATACCTGTAAAGCAAATACAAAAAAAAAAATGTAGTAAAAAAAAAAAATGTTTTTAACGCAATCTGTGCCTAAAATATATATATGCTGAAGCACGGGGGCATCCTCCCGCAAAAGTTAGGAGCAAATCGCTCCTCCACCCCTGCTGCCCCCATGCTTCAGCATATATGCTCTTTTTTTAACTTTGGCGGTGAAATCACCTCCGACAGCGCTGAAGTCACGGCTTTTTATATCGTGGGAGCAAACGCTGTTGCTGTCAAGATAAATAAATCCACGCTGCAACTGAATGGTGTACCTGCTAAGAAAATGATGGTTAACAATAAAACAAAGTAACATTACAGTATAACTGCAAGACATACCATACCTGCAAAGCAAATACAAAAAAAAATTTTGTAAAAAATAAAACATTTAACGCAATCTGTGCCTAAAATATATATATGCTGAAGCACGGGGGCATCCTCCCGCAAAAGTTAGGAGCAAATCGCTCCCCCACCCTTGCTGCCCCAATGCTTCAGCATATATGCTCTTTTTTTAACTGTGGTGGTGAAATCACCTCCGACAGAGCTGGTGTGATGGCTTTATATATCGTGGGAGCAAACGCTGTTGCTGTCAAGATAAATAAATCCGCGCTGCAACTGAATGGTGTACCTGCTAAGCAAATGATGGTTAACAATAAAACAAAGTAACATTACAGTATAACTGTAAGAAATACAATACCTGTAAAGCAAATACAAAAAAAATGTAGTAAAAAAAAAATGTTTTTAACGCAATCTGTGCCTAAAATATATATATGCTGAAGCACGGGAGCATCCTCCGGCAAAAGTTAGGAGCAAATCGCTCCTCCACCCCTGCTGCCCCCATGCTTCAGCATATATGCTCTTTTTTTAACTGTGGTGGTGAAATCACCTCCGACAGCGCTGAAGTCACAGCTTTATATATCGTGGGAGCAAACGCTGTTGCTGTCAAGATAAATAAATCCACGCTGCAACTGAATGGTGTACCTGCTAAGCAAATGATGGTTAACAATAAAACAAAGTAACATTACAGTAAGACATACCATACCTGCAAAGCAAATACAAAAAAAAAGCACAGTAAAAAATAAAAAAGTTTTAACGTAATCTGTGCCTAAAATACATATATGCCAAAGCACAGGGGCATCCTCCCGCAAAAGTTAGGAGCAAATCGCTCCTCCACCCCTGCTGCCCCCATGCTTCAGCATATATGCTATTTTTTTAACTTTGGTGGTGAAATCACCTCCGACAGCGCTGGAGTCACGTCTTTATTTATCGTGGGAGCAAATGCTGTTGCTGTCAAGATAAATAAATCCACCCTGCAACTGAATGGTGTACCTGCTAAGCAAATGATGGTTAACAATAAAACAAAGTAACATTACAATATAACTGTAAGACATTCAATACCTGTAAATCAAATACAAAAAAAAAATGTAGTAAAAAATAAAATATTTTTTAACGCAATCTGTGCCTAAAATATATATATGCTGAAGCACGGGGGCATCCTCCCGCAAAAGTTAGGAGCAAATCGCTCCTCCACCCCTGCTGCCCCCATGCTTCAGCATATATGCTCTTTTTTTAACTGTGGTGGTGAAATCACCTCCGACAGCGCTGGAGTCACGGCTTTACATATCGTCGGAGCAAACGCTGTTGCTGCAACTGAATGGTGTACCTGCTAAGCAAATGATGGTTAACAATAAAACAAAGTAACATTACAGTATAACAGTAAGACATACCATTTCTGCAAAGCAAATACAAAAAAAATGTAGTAAAAAAATGTAAAATTTTTTAACGCAATCTGGGCCTAAAATACATATATGCTGAAGCACGGGGGCATCCTCCCGCAAAAGTTAGGAGCAAATCACTCCACCACCCCTGCTGCCCCCATGCTTCAGCATATATGCTCTTTTTTTAACTGTGGTGGTGAAATCACCTCCGACAGTGCTGGAGTCACGGCTTTCTATATCGTGGGAGCAAACGCTGTTGCTGTCAAGATAAATAAATCTGTGCTGCAATTGAATGGTGTACTTGCTAAGCAAATGATGGTTAACAATTAAACAAAGTAACATTACAGTATAACAGTTAGCCCCTGTACACACGGTCGGAGATTTCCACAACCAAATCCGTCGGATTTTGCCCGTCGAATTTTGTCCGTCGGATCTTGTCCGAAACTGTTGCATACACACGGTCGGACAAAGTTGGCGAAAAATCCGATCTTTCAGAACGTGATGATGTAATTTTGTTACAATGGGACTATATTCAGGCTAGTAGCCAATAGCTTTGATGTAGGAATTTGATCTGAGCGTGCCTGGCACTTGGTCCGATCAAAATTTTCTACACATGATCGGAGTATGTCCGATCGGCCCAGTTGGTCGGGAAATATTTCCAACATGTTGGAAAATTTGGTCCGACTGATATTCCGACGGAATCAGTCCGATGCATACCACACACAGTCGGATTATCCGACGACACGGTCCGATAGGACACATTCCGACGGATTCTCCAACTGCGTGTACAAGGGCTAAGACATACCATACCTGTAAAGCAAATACAAAAAAAAATGAAGTAAAAAAAAACAACATTTATTTAACGCAATCTGGGCCTAAAATATATATATGCTGAAGCACGGGGGCATCCTCCCGCAAAAGTTAGGATCAAATCGCTCCTACACCCCTGCTGCGCCCATGCTTCAGCATATTTGCTCCTTTTTTAACTGTGGTGGTGAAATCACCTCCGACAGCGCTGGTGTCATGGCTTTATATATCGTGGGAGCAAACGCTGTTGCTGTCAAGATAAATAAATCCGCGCTGCATCTGAATGGTGTACCTGCTAAGCAAATGATGGTTAACAATAAAACAAAGTAACATTACAGTATAACTGTAAGACATACCATACCTGCAAAGCAAATACAAAAAAAGATGAAAGGATGTAGTTAAAAAACAAAACATTTTTTAACGCAATCTGGGCCTAAAATATATATATGCTGAAGCATGGGGGCATCCTCCCGCAAAAGTTAGGAGCAAATCGTTCCTCCACCCCTGCTGCCCCCATGCTTCAGCATATATGCTCTTTTTTTAACTGTGGTGGTGAAATCACCTCCGACAGTGCTGGAGTCACGGCTTTCTATATCGTGGGAGCAAACGCTGTTGCTGTCAAGATAAATAAATCTGTGCTGCAATTGAATGGTGTACTTGCTAAGCAAATGATGGTTAACAATAAAACAAAGTAACATTACAGTATAACAGTAAGACATACCATACCTGTAAAGCAAAGACAAAAAAAAATTAAAAATTTTAACGCAATCTGTGCCTAAAATATATTTATGGCCGAAGCCCTATGACCGATACGTATCTGAACAATACAAACTTATCATGAGATACCCTATATGAAATGGACCTGAAAGTGTGCCCTGGTCTAATGGACGGTATACCAAAATAAGGGGGCATACCCAGTGATTAGAAATGAATGTGTTTGAAGAGAAATGTTTAGAGAAATGCCTTAAAAAAGGGGATGGGAGGGTGGGTATTGCGCACAGGAAACCGACAAAGACCACAGGCAAGTGGGCTGGTTAAATACCCCCCGGGCTCCTCCCATAAATTCAGGCCACCATACTGGCCTTCTTACTTATGGCCGAAGCCCTATGACCGATACGTATCTGAACAATACAAACTTATCATGAGATACCCTATATGAAATGGACCTGAAAGTGTGCCCTGGTCTAATGGACGGTACACCAAAATAAGGGGGCAAAAACACTTAGGTAGGGGTAAGAGAGTTTTATTGTTTCCAGCTTAATCTTTATTGAGCCAGTTGGGTGAATGCCTGAGACATCTCTGCCTGTGGGTTAGGGATGTATCGAGCGAAGCAGGCCGATTTCCACCTGCCCAATCTTTTGATGACGTGGTCCGGGACCCCGTGTCGGGATGCGGATGAAGCTGCTCCGATGCAGAAGGAGTGGCCGGAGTACTCACCGGGATTGAGGAGCAAGTTGCGGAGGAGAATCCTAACATGTTTAATGAACTGGCAGTTCGTTAATGGTTTGACCGGGAAGGGCAAAAGAGGACTAGAGTCCGGGAGCTCGGGTAGTAGAGAGAGTAACTGCGTAAGCACAGTGACTGGGCACCAGGCGTTGTTGGTTTTGTAGAGGTGGATATCTATGGCGGTGCCTGCCTGCTGGGTCTTGGTTACCGAGAGGTGGAGGATGAAGTGGTCCTGGTGACGGAGCAGATGACGTCTGCGAAGAACTGGACTGTGTGGGCTGTTATGGGTGAACTCGCTGGGCCGTAGGAAGCCATAGTAGGCCAGGTAAATGGCTGCCTGTATGACCAGACTGGGGAGAACACCGAAGGGGTAGCTGGTAAGCATGGTGGACATGTCCCTGAAGATGGAACTGGTGATGGGGAGCCGTTTTACTTTTATTGGCGGCTGTTGCTTCTGGATGCCGCGCAGGATGGCTCGGATCGCGTGGGACGAGAAGATGGATGGTTTGGTAGGATCCTGAAGTGAGAGGAAGTGCTGTATGCCAGTTAAGTATAAACGGATGGTGTTGAAGGACAAGGCCAGTTGACTATGGCAGTATGAGGTGAAGGCTAGTATATGCCTGGCATCTGTGGGGGTGCCTACTGTGGAGGCAACCAGAAATGTATTGAACGCTTTCCAGGCTACCCGGTAGGCTCTCAGAGTATTGTCTGAGAGTGATCGGTTGATGAGCTGAGTGGCTCTATGTAGATGCGGCTCTAGTCCAGGGTCAACTGAGACCAATGCGGGATAGGAGCTGACACCGTATCTGCTCCGGGAACCTGCTGAAAGAAGGACAGGAAATTCAAGCGAGACAGTGCGTCAGCTGCAAGGTTGTACTTTCCTGGGACAAACGTGCAGTATACATTAAACTGATGCTGCAGAGACAGCTGCACCAGCCTGCGTAGGAAGGACATCACGGAGAGAGACTTAGACCTGCCTTTGTTGATAATTTCGGCTGTGGCCTGGTTATCGGTGGTAAAACCTACGGTTTGTCCTGTCCAGGTATGACCCCAGAGCTGGGCGGCTGCTACAATGGGGTAGAGCTCGAAAAGGGATGAAGACTGACTAAACCCAGGGATCACGAGTATTTGAGAAGGCCAGGGTCCGGCGAACCAATGGTGGCCAAAAATTGCCGCAAACCCTGTGGAGGCTGCGGCATCTGTCACTACCTGTGGTGAGAGAGGTGAGATACACGGGATGAACAGGGAGATACCGTTCCAGGTGGACAGGAACTCGTCCCACATTGACAGGTCTGCTATGGCTGCGGTATCCAGGCTGAGAATTTGATCCGGGTCTTGTGCCTGAGAAAGGTAGACCAACAGGCGCGAGATAAAGGAGCGACCTTGTGGAATTATTCGCATGGCAAAGTTGAGCATGCCCAATAGCGACTGTAGCTGCCTCCTTGTACATCCCCTGGTGTGGGTGAATTTGCGGAGAACTGCCCTGATGCGGGTCAGTTTGTCGAGGGGCAGGCTGGCCTGCATGGAGCTGGTGTCGAGATTGACTCAGAGGAAGGTGATCGATTGTGCGGGCCTGTCCACCTTATGTTCAGCGATGGGAACGTTGAGGTTCCCAAAGACGGTCCTTAATTTGTCGAGGTCCCTTGGAGGTGTGCCCGGATGTTCAATCAATAGGAAGTCATCCAGGTAGTGGATAACTTGCTGACAACAAGCCTTGTGCAGGAGGATCCACGCAAGAGACTGAGTGAATGTGTCGAACAGCCAGGGGCTGCTTTTGGAGCCAAACGTTAACTTAGTGGCGAAATAATATTGATCTCTCCATTTAATGCCGTGCCAGCACCAGAGGGACGGGTGGATAGGCAACAGCTTGAAGGCGTCGGATATGTCGGCTTTGGACAGCCACGCACCTGTGCCTACTTTAAGGATGGCCTGAATCGCCATGTCCACAGAGGCGTATTTTAATGAAAACTCTTCGGAAGGAATCAAGGAATTTAGGCTGGGAATGTGGGAAGAATGAGGCGCAGACAGGTCGTACACCAAACTATTTTTATTTGAAAATTTGCTCTTGACAAGCCCAATAGGGCTAACTCTCCACGTATTGAAGGGGGGCTGTGTGAAGGGACCTATGACGAAGCCTCGTTCCACCTCGGTTTGCAGCAGTTGGTCAATGGCCTGCTCGTCGGAGGCTGCTGAGCAGAGGTTTCTGCACTCGTAGGTTGTGTGGGGCAGGGAGATGAGGCCGGTGTGAAAGCCTGTTGTGAAGCCACCAATGAGGAAGGTGGCTAGTGAAGGAGTGGGGTGCATGGTGAGGTAGAAGCCCAAGCATAGGACGTCTATGCGGCTCAGTCATGAGCCCTTGTGAGCTGTGACCTCGCACAAATTTCTGGGGTGCGCTCTGTGACATATGACACAGACGTGCAGTAGGCGGCACTGGCTAAAATTGCATGAGCCATAGTTATAATTGTTGCAGATGGCCGCTCCCCCTACGGTTCGAACCGAACGTCCAAACTTGTCCACTTGAGTTTTTGGCGCAGGGCCTGACGGGCCTTGGGCTGCACCAGAGGTGGAGGGGAACTCTACCGGGCGGCTAACCGACATGTTGGCGCACCAGGAGGCGGTGTGGGTGGAGGACTGGCAGATGCCACACAGGGGTGAACGAAGGCCGGCAAAATGCCGGCAGAACAGTTCGGTGTCCATAAGGCTCCAGTCTGTGGGTGACTGGAACTGTGCCAGTTTAGCGGCTGCTTTGGCTGAGAAAGAACGATGATAATCGTAAAAGGAGAAGCCTCCGTATTTATACCCTAGGTCCACCACCGTGTGGAGGTACAAATCCAGCTCTTCCCTCCTGGCGGGGGATGCTGAGCAAATGATGTCTCTCAGCATCCCAAAGGCTAGGGCAAACTCTGGGATGGAAAGTTTGCGATTCAGCCTGGGGTCCTTGGCCTTGAGAACTACGGAGACATCTCCCCAGGTGTAAGCCTTGTTTTCTGCGAGGTCATGGACCGAAATAAGCAGGGAGGCAAGGTTGACATCCTTGCCGTCCAAGATGTCCTTCCTTATGCCGGCCGGCACCAGATGTGCTGGGCAGACAACGGGACATGTCCCTGCGTTACCTGTCGGCAGTGGTGACGGGACTGGAACTGGAACAGGGGTGGTTGTGGCTGGGTGAGTTTCTAGGAGCGTCACTCTGGCCTGGACATCCGTGACCGTATTGGTTAAGGACGACACCATAGAATGCAGTTGGGCTATAGCCGCTGAGATGGACTGGAGAGAAGCCTGAGGCGGGGTACTGGGCCCGGCCATAGCTGGCAGGGTAGAGAGGAGCCTGAAAAGCTCTGCCTTCCTAGCCGTAGCGGGGAAGGGAATGCCCCTGCGTCTCAGCTCTGCTGTCAGCCTGGGGATAGTCCAACCCCTGAAGGACTGTAGGCTGTCGCTCACTGAAGGCGGGCGAGGAGACAAGGGGGCGGTAAGGTCTTAGCTGCCGACTTGGGACATGGCTCCAGGTGAATCGTGCCCTAGGAGTGATGTCCTATCTCTTTGGGAACGAAGGATGGACGACCGGAACCTATAGAGGGTGACATAAGTCAAGACTGTTTCTCTATTTTACCAAGCGAATCCACCTGTTGCTGAGTACTAAGGCGGGAGCGAACGTGTACACATATATATATATTGTCACGTGCCTTCATATACATATATATATGTATGCCAGCATGGTTGCTGTCGCATTTTTCCGCGCCTTCCCCTCTCTCCTTTTTTTTTTTTTTACCTGGGAAAGATAACGTCCAAGCTGGTGCAGGGTGGACCTACTGAACTTGACTGACCTGGAGAGAGAAACAACAGATGACAACTGGTGAGGAGCCTAACAAGTAAACTGAAGAGTGACGTAAACGGCTGGCTAATATGACCGAGGTGCACCGGTGAGTAGACAGTTTTCGTCATAATTCTTTCATTATCACCATCATTATTCATCATTTTTTATTTTTTTTGTATTCTGCTGTCCCAATCCGACGTATCATTTGCGTAAAGGACGAAGTGTGGGATGACCCGTGTCCAATGCGGGAGCACGAATAAGTGCTGTAACTGTGACCATACAATAAGGCAACCTGTGGAGAAAGTGAAATGTGGCCCTTCCATCTGGGGCACGCCAAACCGAATCGATGCATCACGGATGCTACTGGATTCGAGTCGGAGCGCGATAAGTGACAGTGAAAAGAAGTATGATTGCCATGACAGAGGCACGAAATGGTCGTGTCGCCAGTGCGACTGACAACAAAGCAGACTCTGGAGCATGTACTGAAATGTGGGAAATAACCTGGGGCGAACCGGAACGAATCGGTGCATGTTTAGGTGCGACTGGATTCGAAACCGGAGCGCGAAAGTGAAATGAAACGAACAACTTCTGTCATGACAGAGGCCTAGATCGGCCGGCTGCGAACTGAGACTGGAACCGAACTGGTCTCTGGAGCATGCACTGAAATGAGGCTGAAAAAATACCTGGGGGCCGTCCAGACGAATCGACGCACAGGGATGCAACCGGATTCGAACTGAACGCACTACGTGATAATGAAATGTTTCCCATGATAGAGATGCGAATCGGAGAGGACGCAGCCTGCGACCGTCAACGAGCGGGCTCTAGAGCATGTACTGAAATGAGGCCAACGCAACTGGGACACGTCGATCGAACCTGTGCGTTGAGAATGCGACTGTTTTCGATTCAGGACGTAATAGGTGACAGTGAAATGATTCCCATGACAGAGACCCGGATCGATTTGCAACGAGTGGGCTCTGGAGCATGTACCGAAATGAGGCCGAGCAACTAGGGGCACACCGGAACGAATCGGCGCATTTAGCGGGTGCGACTGGATTCGAATCGGAGCGCAGTGTGTGACAGAAATGAGTGAAATTATGAAATTACCTACGTGAGCCAGCCGTGGCAGAGGAACGAATCGTTGTGCCGTGTAATGCGACTGGCAACGATTTGTCTGTGGAACACGGTGATGAGGCAGACAACATAACAAGTTACGAAAATAGTGCAATATTTTTTGTTCAAGCAATTTCTACTGAAATGAGGCCCGTGAAATGAAGGGCGCTGCGATAATGGTGCGTTTTGAGTGACTAACAACCCGGTTTCGCAACGAATGACTCGAGATTTCAGGGTTTAACGACACTCAAAATAGAAATGTTTTTAGTAAAGGAAGGTCAATCGAGACCCTTACCTGCGGAAGTCGAGCCAGAGACGTTGTACAAAAAACACGAACGGGAACGAAAACCACGAGACTTCTAGTAGAGAGAAGTTATCCGAATGGCAACGAAACTCGAGCAGTCGGCCTAGTGACGTAGTATTGCGCACAGGAAACCGACAAAGACCACAGGCGAGTGGGCTGGTTAAATACCCCCCGGGCTCCTCCCATAAATTCAGGCCACCATACTGGCCTTCTTACATATGCTGAAGCACAGGGGCATCCTCCCGCAAAAGTTAGGAGCAAATCGCTCCTCCACCCCTGCTGCCCCCTTGCTTCAGCATATATGCTCTTTTATTATCTGTGGTGTTGAAATCACCTCCGACAGCGCTGGAGTCATGGCTTTATGTATCGTGGGAGCAAACGCTGTTGCTGTCAAGATAAATAAATCCACCCTGCAACTGAATGGTGTACCTGCTAAGCAAATGATGGTTAACAATAAAACAAAGTAACATTACAGTATAACTGTAAGACATACCATACCTGCAAAGCAAATACAAAAAAAAAAGCACAGTAAAAAATAAAACATTTTTTTACGTAATCTGTGCCTAAAATACATATATGCCAAAGCACAGGGGCATCCTCCCTCAAAAGTTAGGAGCAAATCGCTCCTCCGCCCCTGCTGCCCCCATGCTTTGGCATATATGCTCTTTTTTTTAACTGTGGTGGTGAAATCACCTCCGACAGCGCTGGAGTCACGGCTCTATGTATCGTGGGAGCAAACGCTGTTGCTGTCAAGATAAATAAATCCGCTCTGCAACTGAATGGTGTACCTGCTAAGCAAATGATGGTTAACAATAAAACAAAGTAACATTACAGTATAACAGTAAGACATACCATACCTGCAAAGCAAATACAAAAAAAAGCACTGCGGGATCCCGGCAGCCTGCAATATCTTATATAAGGAAGAAACCTGCGTTACATCAGAGGGGGCGGGGTCACCCACACGTCATTGGGGAAGCTAGGCTTCCCCACTTGCGTCAGAGGGGGGAGGGGTCAGGTGACGGATGGCCCCGCCCTCCTCATATAAGAAATGTCAGGCTGCCGGGATCCCGCAGTGTCTCCGCCAGTGGAGACAGAGGAAGAATGGATGGACTGCGCTGCGCTGGACGGAGAGATCACGCGTTGCTGGATCAGATCAGCCTTCGCTGGACCCCAGAGAGATGATCATCCCTCGCTGGATAGCAAGAGTGGCTTACCACCGCTGGAATCTTTTTTTATTATTTTTAATAAAGGACTTTTTCAAAAAGTGTGTTTGTCTTTTTTTACACTTTCTTTGTGAAATGGTAGGGGTACTTTTGTACCCCCTTACCATTTCAAACAGGGGGGGCCGGGATCTGGGGGTCCCCTTGTCAAAGGGGGCTTCCAGATTCTGATAAGCCCCCCCGGCAGACCCCCACAACCACCGGCCAGGGTTGTGGGGATAAGGCCCTTGTCCTCATCAACATGGGGACAAGGTACTTTGAGGGGTCTGTGACCCCCAAAGCATACTCCCAATGTTGAGGACATGTGGTCTGGTACGGTTCAGGAGGGGGGCCGCTCTCTCATCCCCCCTCTTTTCCTGCGGCCTGCCAGGTCACAGGCTCAGATAAAGGGTCTGGTATGGATTTTTAGGGGGAACCTCACGTCATTTTTTTTTTATGGTTCCCCTTAATATCCATACCAGACCTGAAGGGCCTGGTAATTGAATTTGGGGGAACCCCATGCTTTTTTTTTTTTTCATCAATGACTTTCAATGACTGTTCTCTGTGTTACGGGAGCCGACAATTCATTATAGCTGAGTGATTTTAAATTACTTTTTTTCCTGCAGAAATTACACTTTGTGCAGGGACAGTTCTAAGCACAGGAAACATGCGCCCCTTTACAGGCATACTATAGACACCCCCAGGTACGAAATTTAAAGAAACATTACACTTTTATTGTTTTACTTTAAGCATTAATAAAATCACTGCTCCCGAAAAAACGTCCGTTTTTAAAACTTTTTTTCTTGATCATACATCACGGGACACAGGAGCTTCATTACATAGTGGGTTATATAGGCACCTCTGGTGATTGGATACTGGTTAATCCCCAATTAAGGAGAATTCCTCCCCTATATAACCCCTCCCATATGGCAGGCACCTCAGTTTTTTCGCCAGTGTCTAAGGTGGTTGGTCACGTAAAACATGTGCTATGAAGAAAGCTCTGTGCAGGTCCCTGCGGGGGTCTTAGGGCTATGATAACCGGATCCATATCTCTGGCCGATATTTTGACTCCCAAGATGCTATGGTACCCGGGCCTCGTCATCCGAAGAAACAAGGTTTTGCCTGTAAGTCCTCTCCTATTGGAAGACTTAGTGTACTATTTACATAGTGGAGCGAATGTTTCTGGCAGAGTCTTTTACAAGGTCCAGATAAGAGGTTCCTCTGAGAAGGAACCCTAAAAATCCTGAAGGTTGGCACATCTCTGCCCGCCGTGATGGGTGAAGGCTGGAATCTGTCTGTTTTCAGCAATTCCTGCGGCGAGGACAGGTAAGAGAAGTTAATATATCATATATTATGGATTTCTTCATTTGAGTAGTTGTATGTCTTACCTGGTTTCCACCACTAGAGGGAGTAAGAGGGAGTAAGAGCAGCCTGATGCATACTTACATGCCTTTCAGATACACACGCTCAGTGAAGCCTGGTTTTTCCAGATGACTCACGTCTCCACTGCAGTCTCTGCCACAATGGAGGTAAAAAGAGGGGTACCACGTAGTCTAGGGGCTCCGTGTGGCTCCGTAGGTGATCCCCTTCCCCCTTGGACGACCGGAAGTGCTCGTGCACGCGCGCTGAGCGAGCTCCCATGCTAATGGAAGGGGGGGTGTGGTTGCGAGCCGCGCACGTCGGCGTGCACGGTGCTTTACTGCGCAGGCACCAAGCGGCAATTTTAAAATGCCCAGAGCGCCAGGGGGCTGTAAGTGGAAGACACAGGAGCTGTGGGCAGTAAGCATCCTAAGGGATTGGATCCAGGCAAACCTAAGACACCTACTCAGCATCACATTGTGCAGTTTAAGCATATATATTTATTGTGAGACTTTGAGCACAACAGTGATTGCACTTTGTACTAGTACCTCTGCTTTGTAGCTTAGGACTATGTCTCCTCGTAAAAGGGTCTCAGGGGGAGGTAACAAGGGCACTGATAAATCACCTCCTAGGTCTAGGGGTTCTAAAAATGCCTGTAGATTACCATCCCCCCTGCAAGACTGGAGCCAGCCTCACAGGATGAGTCAGTGCCCCTGTCAGGTTTTGCAGCCTCTCCTAATGTTTCACCCCCGGTATATGTCACTGAAGACTCCCTTAAGGCTACATTGGAGGGGTTTGAAGGGAGAATCATGAATTTTATTTCAGCTTCCCTAAAAGATAGCAGAAAAAGGGGTAGATCCCCCTCCCTCTGCTGAGATTCCTCTTTCAGATGACACCTCTGACAATGAGGAGAGATCCCTATCTTGGGACAGGGATCAAGAGCAGTCGGATGAGTCAGAGGAAGAGGAGAGAGTCCCCTCCTCCCAGGCACTCAGAAAACAGGTTCAATATTATACTGAGTTGGTGCATACCACATTCAGAATGCCCGCTGCTGAGGTCGCCACTATCATATAAATGTACTCACCGAGGCCAAGATGCCGAGAGCGGTCGCTGTTGCGACTCGGTGCAGACCACCCCTGAAGGTGGCACAGAGGGTGGTTGCACCAAGAGGCACAAGCTACCAGTAGGACAGTCACTTGCTAGTAGATCAGCAGGTAGCTTGAGCAGAGCTGAAAGGTGATGTCCCGTGGGAAGGTCCAGAAGCAAAGGTAGCAAGTCCGTAAGGCAAAGGCAGAATCCAGGAGACAGGCCAGGGGTCAAACACAGTCCAGATCAGAAGACAACAAGTACCAGGAACGCTGAGACAGAAGGATAATCCAAGACAAGCCGGGGGTCGAACACAGGAGATAGCAGGTAAGTCCAGATGCAGGCTGAGGGTCAAACACGTTTAGAAAGCGGGAGTCCAAGGTCAAGCCAGAGGTCGGGTCAGGAGAAGATCAGCGAGGTCGATGAGGCAATCCGGGTCACAACGGGTAATACAGATCACAGGAACAGACGTGGGAATCACAGGAAGCTGAAGACAAACCAGCAGTGTGTTTGGATGACCTCACTTCCTTTATAGGTCAGCGAGGGGTCACACCCTGTGTGTGTGTGCTTGTGTGCTTTAGTTTATTCCTATTGCACACAGCTGTGCGCCAGAGCGCTTTACCCATGCACATCCTATGACAGCCACATCCTCTGTTTCTTCCCTGGGGGTCAGGAAAATCCCACAGACTGCCTTTTCCTTTCCAATTCATCCCTTAATGGATAAATTGTTGTATGAGGATTGGGGACATCCCGATAAACAGTTTGCTCCTCCTAAAAGGTTTTCTATGCTTTATCCTCTGGAGGAAAGTTTCATCAAGAAATGGGGGGTCCCATCTGTCGATGCAGCTGTTTCTTGCGTGAATAGAAACCTGACCTGTCCTTTGGATAATGCTCAGGTATTTAAGGATCCAACTGATAAGAAGCTGGAAACATTATTGAAAGCCATAGGTTGCACTACAGCGCCCTTTTCCATGACTGGCGCTGTAGTGCAACCTACAGTCGCAGCTGTGGGGTTGTGTCAGTTCCTCAAGGAACAAGTTAAGCAGATGCTTGGCCTTCTTCCCAGTGAGGAAGTAGAGAATTATGCAGAAATACCTCAAATTCTGTGTTTTATGATTGATGCGATTTTGGATTCTGTCCAAACAAGCATCTCGTTTGTCTCTCCTGTTGGTTCACATGCCAAGGGCCCTATGGCTAAAAAATTGGGTAGCTGAGCTATCAGGTAAGAAGTATTTGATTGGGTTCCCGTTTAAGGAGGAACGCTTATTTGGAGAGGAATTAGACAAATTCGTCCGAAAAATTTTAGGGGGTAAATCTACTCTCCTTCCAATCAAAAAGAGCAAACGTCCATCATTTAGGCATTCTCTTTCTCCCGGAGCATCAAGCTCTAAGCAGTGGTGACAGCCTTCCTTACCTCTCTCTACAGGAAAGGCTCAAGGCCATGCCCAGGGGCAGAAAAAGACTTGGGGGCGAAAGCCTGCCAAGCAGAGCCCAAAAGCTTCCTTGTGAAGGGGCGCCCCCGCTCGGCTGAGTGGGGGGAAGGCTCCTGCAGTTTGCAGAAGCCTGGCGGGAAGAGATCCGGGACAAGTGGGTAACCTCCTCGGTATCTCTGGGCTACAAGCTAGAGTTTCAGGAGATTCCACCTTCTCGCTTCCTAAGGTCAAGGATCCCCAAGGATCCAGTAAAGCAAAGACCGCTATTTCTGGCCTTAGATCACTTACTATTCCAGGGGGTGATAGTGGAAGTGGACCCAAAAGAACAGGGTTCAGGCTTTTACTCGAATCTCTTCACCGTTCCAAAGCCAAATGGAGGTGTCAGACCTATCCTGGATCTGAAGGATCTGAACCTGTTTTTGCGCATCCAGTCTTTCCGAATGCAGTCAATACGCTCTGTGGTCTCCTCCCTGCAAGGGGGAGAGTTTATGGCATTGATAGATATCAAGGATGCATATCTTCATGTGCCAATTTTTTCCGCACACCAAAAGTATCTAAGGTTCGCGGTAGATCTGCGCCATTTTCAATTTGTGGCCTTGCCCTTCGGTCTCGCTACGGCTCCTCGAGTCTTCACAAAGATTCTAGACCCTCTCTTGGCAAACCTAAGAGCTCAGGGTATAACCATCATGGCTTATCTAGACAATTTACTTCTCATAGAGAACCACAGTGTTACCAGAACGCTAGAACACCTGAAACGCCTGGGTTGGATTATAAACCTAGAAAAGTCGTCCCTACAGCCTGCTACCAGGTTGGAGTATCTGGGCATGGTCATCGACACCGCTCAGGGCGGGGTGTTTCTACCAAGGCCAAAAGCAGTGGCTAAAGGGGGTCTGGTGTGCTTAATTCTGGGCAGAAGATCTTCCCCCATTCGGTTGTGTATGAGACTGTTAGGGAAAATGGTCGCCTCCTTCGAGGCCTTTCCATTCACCCAGTTTCAGAGATGCATCCTTGCGGCTTGGAACAGGAAGCCCCAGGCCTTGGATCTTCCTATGTGTTTATCCCCAGGGACACACAAGAGTCTCGTTTGGTGGTTACTGACCAAGAATCTGCTGAAAGGCAAAACGTTTCTTCCTCTTCCATGGAAGATTATAACTACAGATGCCAGCCTGACAGGCTGTTGAGCCGTGTTGCAGCAGACGTGCTCGCAGGGGAAATGGTCTGCGATCGAGAAGCTATTGCCCATAAATGTTTTGGCAGTTTATATGGCTCTCATAAACTGGTCTTACAGACTACGGGGTCTCCCTGATCGAGTTCAGTCCGACAATGCCACAGCAGTGGCCTATATCAATCACCAGGGTGGCACCAGGAGTCTGGTTGCACAAAGAGAGGTGAATCGCATACTTACTTGGGCAGAAAGGCATGTTCCATGCCTTTCTGCAGTCTTCATTCTAGGAGTGGAAAATTGGCAGGCGATTTTCTGAGCCGCCAGCAGTTGTGCCCAGGAGAATGGGCTTTACACCCCGACGTATTTTGGAACATATGTCGCAGGTGGGGCACTCCAGACGTAGATCTGTTAGCGTCCAGATTCAACAGAAAACTGGACAAATTCATGTCAAGGACAAGAGATGCACTTGCTTAGGGGTCAGATGCTCTGACAGTTCCCTGGAATCAGTACAACCTAGTTTATGCCTTCCCACCATACCCACTTCTGTCACGGTTCCTGGGAAGAGTCAAGAGGGAAACAAAGTCAGTTCTTTTGGTAGCCCTGGCTTGGCCCAGGCGACCTTGGTACGCAGAGATCATGAAGTTGGCAGTAGGCAGGCCGTGGATCCTCCCTCTCCGGTCAGATCTACTCTCGCTGGGTCCAATTTACCATCCTGCTTTACACAGTCTGAGTTTAATAGTTTGGCTGCTGAGACCCACATTCTGAGAGATCGTGGGCTTTCAGGGCCAGTCCTTTCTACCCTGGTCAATGCCAGAAAGCCGGCCTCCAGGCTTATTTACTACAAAATCTGGAAGGCATATGTTTCCTGGTATGAACCCAGGGGATGGCATCCTAGAAAGTATGTCACTAGCAGGATCTTGGCTTTCCTCCAGTCAGGCCTAGAAATGAATTTGGCCGTAAGCACTATCAAGGTGCATATTTCGGCCTTGTCAGTGTTTTTCCAGAAGCCACTTGCATCACATTCCCTTGTGCGGGCTTTCATCCAGGGGGCCATGTGGTTAAGGCCGCCAGTCAAACCTCCGGTATGCCCATGGGATCTGAATTTGGTTCTCTCACAGCTTTGCAGGGGCAACCATTTGAACCTTTGCATCAGGCTTCATTAGTTCTTTTGACTAAAAAATAGTTTTTCTTGATAGCCATATCCTCGGCTAGAAGAGTGTCAGAACTAGCAGCTCTCTCCAGCAAGGAACCTTATCTAATTATTCATAAGGACCGGGTGGTAATGCGTCCCAACAGGTCCTTTCTGCCTAAGGTGGTTTCAGGATTCCATTTGAATCAAGATGTAATCCTACCATCCTTTTTTCTGGACCCACAGTCCGCAGAAGAAGAATCTTTGCACACTTTAGATGTGGTAAGGGCAATCAGTATCTATCTTCAGGCAACTGCTCGGATAAGAAAAACTGATTGCTTATTTATTTTGCCGAAATGCCCTAGGAAGGGCCAGGCGGCATCAAAGGTGGATTAGACAGGTTATTTTTCAGGCCTATAGTGTAAAGGGGAAGATCCCTCCTTTTCAAGTGAAAGCACATTCAACGAGGGCTATAAGTGCTTCTTGGGCAGTGCATCACAAGGCCTCTCTGGCTCAGGTCTGTAAGGCTGCAACTCACACATTCACCAGATTTTATCAGGTGGAAGTCAGAAGGCAAGAGGATATCGCCTTTGGGCGCAGTGTACTGCAGGCTGCAGTCTGGATTCTCTGGTCCTTGGCGGTCTGTAATTCTGATCTGTGTCTCCCTCCCCTCAAACTGAGCATTGCTTTGGGACATCCCACTATGTAATGAAGCTCCTGTGTCCCGTGATGTATGATCAAGAAAATAGGATTTTTATATACAGCTTACCTGTAAAATCCTTTTCTTGAGAGTACATCACGGGACACAGGGCTCCCATCCCTCTTGGGTTTTACGTGGTTTCTTATTGCTTTGCTACAAAACTGAGGTGCCTCCCATATGGGAGGGGTTACATAGGGGAGGAATTCTCCTTAATTGGGGGTTAACCAGTGTCCAATCACCAGAGGTGCCTATATAACCCACTATGTAATGAAGCTCCTGTGTCCCGTGATGTACTCTCAAGAAAAGGATTTTACAGGTAAGCTGTATATTAAAATCCTATTTTTGCATTGATACATGTCCCCTGGGGCAGGACCCAGGTCCCACTTTAGATTTTGAACGTTCGAGTCCCATAGACTTTAATAGGGTTCTAAAGTTCACACGAAGTTTAGGTCTGTTTGCAGGTTCTGGTGCAAACCAAACCGGGGGGGGGGGGGGGGGGGGGTGTTCGGCTAATTCTTAGTCACCACCTTCATTTGGCCAGCCCTCACGCACATGATACGTGCAGGTGAGAGGAGCGGTCGAGCTTACAGTCGCAAAGTATTGGCGTCTTAATGTCATATCTCGCCTTTCCACTCCCCACATTTTTATTTTTCAGTCCTTTCAGGTTGGATTCTCAGGTCGTAGTCCAGAACGACACAGACCTTGCCAAGCCACAATATTACGCCAACAGCTGAGGAGACGTTTCTCATTCCTCCTCCAACAAGAAGATGTTTCCATTCCTCCTTTGAACAGAGGAGACATTCCCATTCTTCCTTCAACAAGGAGATGTTTCCATTCCTCCTTTAAACAGAGGAGACGTTCCCATTCCTCCTCCAACAAGGAGATGTTTCCATTCCTCCTTTAAACAGAGGAGATGTTCCCATTCCTCCTCCAACAAGGAGATATTTCCATTCCTCCTTTTAACAGAGGAGACGTTCCTATTCCTCCTCCGACAAGGAGATGTTTCCATTCCTTCTTTAAAGAGGGGAGATGCTCCCATTCCTCCTCCAACAAGGAGATGTTTCCATTCCTCCTTTAAACTGAGGGGATGTTCCATTCCTCCTCCAACAGAAGAGAGTGTCCTATTCCCTCTCCATCAGAAGAGAGTGTCCTATTCCCTCTCCAGTCACCGCACACACCGCCATGACAGGCGCTCTGGTTGTAGAAGCCTGCTGGGGATGTGGGACACGAGTCCTGGAGGGCAATTCACTATGTGGCCCATGTTTTGCCCGGGCGGTTGATGAAACAGAGACACAAAACAGATGGAGTATCTTGTCAAGCATGTGGTTCAACAATCCCTAAAGGAGTGGGATACAACCAACAGATGGAGCCAGTCCACAACCCTATCTGGCTCCTTGGCTGACGAGGCCCAAGAAGATCCATGCCCATTTCAGCCCTATGATGCCTCCCCAGGTTCTTCGATCAGTGATTTGGAAGAAGATGATTTCATCGGAGAATTTGACTTCTTTCGGATTTCCCCACTATTCAACGCGGTCAATGAGGCATTGAAGTGTGAAGAGCCTTCCGCTCCACCGGATAAGCAAGGTAAATCACCTGGGGAAGGAACGCTCTGACTTTCCCCTCCTGATGGAATTGAAAGAGAGTATTGATAAGGAATGGAGCAAAATGGACAAGAAAACTTCTATGTCTCATAGAACTTCTGGACATTATCCCTTCAAAGCAGAGGGGAAACATCTGGGAAAATGCTCCCCTCATGGACGCAGCATTACTGGGTCTGGCTAGACACGTCACCTTTTCCTTAGTAAATGCCGTATCCTTTAAGGACGGGCTCGAGAGGAGATTAGACCAAGGTCTTAAATTACGGGCTAGTAAAGATGAGCTGAACACCCCCCCAGTTCGGGTCGCACCAAAACCTGTGAACAGACCTAAACTTCGTGTGAACTTTAGAACCCTATTAAAGTCTATGGGACTCGAACGTTCAAAATCTAAAGTGCTAATTTTAAAGGCTAATATGCAAGTTACTGTCCTAAAAAGTATTTGGGGACCTGGGTCCTGCCCCAGGGGACATGTATCAATGCAAAAAAAAGTTTTAAAAACGGCAGTTTTTTCGGGAGCAGTGAGCTAAGGTGACCAACCACCTTAGACACTGGCGAAAAAACTGAGGTGCCTCCCATATGGGAGGGGTTATATAGGGGAGGAATTCTCCTTAATTGGGGGTTAACCAGTGTCCAATCACCAGAGGTGCCTATATAACCCACTATGTAATGAAGCTCCTGTGTCCCGTGATGTATGATCAAGAAAAAAAGTTTTAAAAACGAACGTTTTTTCGGGAGCAGTAATTTTATTAATGCTTAACCCCCCTGACGGTTTTCCCGAGTCTGGCTCGGGGTGGAATTTTTATACCAAAAGCGGTATCCCCGAGCCAGACTCAGGACTGCATCGCTGGATCCAGGAGGATGTTTACTCACCTTCTCCCTCGGATCCAGTGTTGTCTCCCCGCTGTACGAGCGAGCCGTGTCTCGCTCGATCTAACACAGAGCTGATCTCCGTTCCCTGCGAGCATTGCGACGCACGGGGACGGAGATCGGCGCCAAATTCAAAAAGTGAAACACACAGTATACATACAGTATAATGTAATCTTACAGATTACATTGCTGTATGTAAATATTTCACATCCCCTTTGTCCCTAGTGGTCTGCCCAGTGTCCTGCATGCAGTTTTATATAATAAAAACTGTTTTCTGCCTGGAAACTGGAGATTGTCCATAGCAACCAAACTGTCACTTTACATCAAAAATGGTTTTAGACCAGCTAGAAAACAGCGATAATAAATTGGAATCACTCGCAGAATTGAGCGATAGCGATTTGTGGGGAGATCCGTCATCAAATACTGAAAAGTAATGACAGTGACAATTCTGCAACTGAGCAAATTTCAGTGTTTTTGATTTGATTACATTATTGAATAATTTTTATTATTGTTATATTATTATTTGGTACAATTATTTATAGTTATTTATTATATTATAATTTATGATTTCATTTTTCAAACTTTATCATACCCGAGATGTCTGCTAGACTCTGGTTTGGACAGAGATTTAAAAGAGTTATTCCTAAGAATTACAGGACTACAATATAAAACGCCAAATTTTCATGCAAAATAATGGTACCACTTTTAGCACCTAAAATCCGAAATAATCCTACCGCCAGGGAGGTTAAAGTGAAACAATAAAAGTGTAATATTTCTTTAAATTTCATACCTGGGGGGTGTCTATAGTATGCCCGTAAAGGGGCGCATGTTTCCTGTGCTTAGAACTGTCCCTGCACAAAGTGTAATTTCTGCAGGAAAAAAAGTAATTTAAAATCACTCACAGCTATAATGAATTGTCGGCTCCCATAACACAGTCATTGAAAGTCACTGATAAAGAAAAAAAAAAGTGTGGGGTTCCCCCAAATTCAATTACCAGGCCCTTCAGGTCTGGTATGGATATTTAGGGGGAACTCCGGGTCAAATAAAAAAAAAATTGACGTGGGGGTCCCCTAAAAATCCATACCAGAACCTGGCAGACCGCAGGAAAAGAGGGGGGGACGAGAGAGCGCCCCCCCCCTGAACCTTACCAGGCCACATGCCCTCAACATTGGGAGGATGCTTTGTGGTCCCCCCCGAAAGCACAATGTCCCCATGTTGATGGGGACAAGGGCCTCATTCTCACAACCCTGGCCGGTGGTTGTGGGGGTCTGCGGGCGGGGGGCTTATCAGAATCTTTAAGCCCCCTTTAACAAGGGGACCCCCAGATCCCGGCCCTCCTTGTTTGAAATGGTAAGGGGGTACTTGTACCCCTACCATTTCACAAAGAAATTGTAAAAAATTGTTAAATAAGACAAACACACTTTTGAAAAAGTCCTTTATTTAAAAAAAAAAAAAGATTCCAGCGGTGGTAATCCACTCTTGCTATCCAGCGATGGATGATCATCTCTCCGGGGTCCAGCGATGGCTGATCTGATCCAGCGACGGGTGATCTCTCTTTCCAGCGCAGCGAATCCATCCATTTTCTGTCTCCACGGAGGAGACACTGCGGGATCCCGGCAGCCTGATGTTTTTTATATGAGGAAGGCGGGGCCACCCGTCACCTGACCCCGCCCACTCAGATGCAAATGGAGAAGCCGGGCTTCCCCAATGACGTGTGGGTGACCCCGCCCCCCTCTGATATAATGGAAACCTGCTATGGTAGGGATTTTTAGGCGAAAAAATTGACGCAGGGTTCCCCTTAATATCCATACCAGACCTGAAGGGCCTGGTAATTGAATTTGGGGGAACCCCATGCTTTATTTTTTTCATCAATGACTTTCAATGAGTGTTCTCTGTATTACGGGAGCCGACAATTCATTATAGCCACGAGTGATTTTAAATGACTTTTTTTCTGCAGAAATGACACTTTGTGCAGGGACAGTTCTAAGCACGGGAAACATGCGCCCCTTCACAGGCATACTATAGACACCCCCCAGGTATGATATTTAAAGGAATATTACACTTTTATTGTTTCACTTTAATCATTATTAAAATCACTGCTCCCGAAAAAACGTCCGTTTTCAAAACTTTTTTTGCATTGATACATGTCCCCTGGGGCAGTGCCCAGGTCCCCAAACACTTTTTAGGACAGTAACTTGCATATTAGCCTTTAAAATTAGCACTTTAGATTTCTCCCATAGACTTGTACAGGGTGTTCCTCAGCTTTTCGAATTTGCCACGAACAACCCAAATTGACTCAAACTCGAAGTTCATAGCCGGTATGGCTTGCAAACCTGTTCTGGCCCTAGCAGGATGTATCGGAAGAGCTGGGCATAGGCTTGGCAGTCCAGGAACTGAAACAGCGGCAACGGCCTTCCTGGTGGGTGGCTTCGATTAATCTTATCCACCTGTTGACTTGGGCTATGCTGTCCCTGATCACGGCTGAGAGGGCCTTATGGTTACGTCCTTGGCTCGCTAATCCAGCTTAGGCATCTGTTTGGTCAGAAGAAGACCTTAGCCTAGAAGACGCAGCATTAGGCGTTCATAACAGGCACACTCGTACAGGCCCGGCTGGGACTTCAGGAGTAATTAAAGCAGAGGGCAGACACCCTTCCAAAAGCTCACAGAGGGCCAGGTGTCCAGTGGACACAAGCCAGCTAAATCGCCCTAAAATTAGGCCTGCCCAGGTAGGTCAGAAAGGGGTTCGTGGACCATCAAGACAGTCTTATCAGGTCATACACGGTCCTTCATCAGCACTTCTTCCCCAGATTCATCTCTACCTTGCTACCTTGGCTAGAAGAGATAAGCAAGTGTTGCTGTCCTATGTGGATTCGCTGAAAACACGAGGAGTGGCGGTGCCTATCCCGAAACGGCGGAGAGGTCCGAGGGGTATACTCCCCTCTTTCCATAGTTTAAAAAAAAAGGTTCTTGGTGTCCAGTCTTAGACCTGACTTATCTATCCAAAACGGAGACTCTGGCTACATTTCAGCAAGCTACACAACCAGGAGATTGGTTAGTCTCAAATAGACTTGAAGGTTGCTTTCCACATTCCTGTGCAGAGTTTTTCCACGAATATCTTCGGTTCCAAGCTGGCCAAGAAGATCTACAGTTCAACTGCCTCCACTTTGGGCTGACAATCTCACCCCGAATATTCTTAAAAGTCCTTCGGGCTTTGGTGGCCCGCATCTGAACAAAAGGCATATGCTTGTACCACTATTTAGGCGCTCTCTTGTGCTGCCCTAGTCAAAGAAGCAGCTGCTGGTCAACAAGGAGCAAGTTACCTACATATTGATATAATTTGGACGGCTCCTAAACCAGGAGAAAAGCCAGCTAGAACCAGTCCAGCGCTTGGTATATTTAGAGGCTCAGTTCCTCAACGATGGAGAACACCATCTCTCTTCCAGTAGAGAAGATTCCAGTCATCCATGGGAGAATCTTTCTGGCTCTGAGCTCCGCACGCCTGAAGGCCTCACAGTGCTTGAAAACTATAGGCACGATGGTCTCTACGATCCCCATGGTTGAGTGGGCCCTATGGAGGGTACGCCCTTTTCAGTCTGTGTCTCTTCAACAATGGAATTCAGAAGATGTCAATCTGTCGATTTATGTAACATCATTCATGGGGAACAGTCTCTTTAGGTGGTTTCAATGCAAATTTGGACAATTACCACTATATCACTCCCATCTCCTGAGTCACAGTCATAGCCGATGCCAGCAGGGCTGGTTTGGGGCCCTCTGCAGGGCGGAACTTGCACGAGTCAAGTGGGATGTCTGTCTTTGGATTCTGGGCTCATATGTCTTGGACCTTCAGGCAGCCTTGTGTGCCCTTCAGTCCTTCTCCTGGATGGGGAGTCAGTATTATTGGAAATGGACAACTCCACAGCGTTCCCCTACTGGAAGGGCTGGGATCTTTCGGGTACGCCTCAAGAACAATTTAACTATTTTTCCTTCATGAGCTCAAAGGAGAAGAACTTGAATAAAGTTTATAACTAAATATGGGCCAAGTCGGTCAGACTGTCATCTTCTTCGAACAAGTTCAGGTAGAAATCCACAAGCTCAGGATATCCTCAGCTTCCTTCATTCTGGTATAGGTCTATTCTTTGGCTTCGAGCCTCAGCCTTGTCAGTTTTCTCTGGTACATCTTGGGCTGTTCACTCTTTATTCCAGCAGTTCCTCCGTGAGGCATCCAGACTCAGACCACAAAGAAGACCAAGGTTTCACAAATGGGATCTTCCCCTTGTACTCAACTCACTGTCTCAACTCAGTAACACGAGGTCCTCCCGCTTTCCGTTAAAGTACTTTCTGCTAAAGTCACTTTCCTAGTAGCCATTTCCTTGGCTAAAAGAGTCCTGGGAGATCGAGTGACTAGGTCATGAAGACATTTTCTGACATTCTATCCGGACCAGGTGGTCCTTATTCCTAGTCTCGACTCAAATACAAAGTTACTTCAGGGTTCCTTAAGTTTCCAGATATCATCCTGCCTATATTCAGGACCCTGGGGTCTACTAAAATTTCTGAGAGCATGCCAGCAAGTTACTTCCTCCTTCACAAGCTCTAACTGCCTGTCTGTTCAGCACTCTGGCAGTAACAGAGCGACTGCGGCCTGGATTGTCCAGTTCATCCAACAGGCTTTCAGAGCTAGGGGTCTGGCTCTTCCGGAGATATTAGTGACACGCTCTACCAGGGGTATAGCGGCTTCATGGGCGGCAGCCCGACACGTGGCTCCAGACATCATCTGCAAGCGGCCTCTTGGGCCTCTATTAAAACGTTTGCGTCACTGAGCCTGCTCCGCTATCTTCTGTGGACTTGGGTTTATAAATCCTGTTGGTTGACGGGTCAAAT
This sequence comes from Lithobates pipiens, assembly GCF_037356315.1. Lineage (NCBI taxonomy): Eukaryota > Metazoa > Chordata > Amphibia > Anura > Ranidae > Lithobates > Lithobates pipiens. The sequence continues at coordinate 471,768,953 of NW_027507758.1, read as the reverse complement.
TAAATTTATTTCTGTTCAACATACCCACCCATGTGGATTGGCTAGTTATTTCCCAACTGAAAAAACTGAAAATTTATTGTCCATCGGGAAATTTTCCTTTCCTGATGGACTCCATGGCAGACGGAGTTCCCACCCATCGGTCAAGAGTGGGCTAGTTACGGAACACAGTCTATACAGGTGAGCTCAATTTTAAAGGGTAGGGGGTCCTATAGCATTGGAGAGGAGGCAGGGTTAACCCACACCTAGGCTGCCATGGAGTCCATCAGGAAAGGAAAATTACGGTAAGTATTTGACAATAAATTTTCCATTATATATATATGTAATTGTTTAAAACTAATAACTATTTTGTTTTACACACACACACATGTACTTACCTACATACTTACCTAACTTATCTATCTGATAACTAATTTAAACTTTTTTTTGTTTTTTGGGGGGGTTTTTTCACACACACACACATACTTACCTACATACTTACCTAAGTTACCTAAAACAATTTTATTTATTTTTTATTTTGCACACACATATACTTACCTAACTTACTTATAGGATAACTAATTTAAACTATTTTTATTTGTTTTTTTGTTTTTTTTTGTTTTTGTTTTTTTTTTGTTTGTTTTTTTAGCACACACACACACATACTTACCTACATACTTACCTAACTTATCTATCCGCTAACTAATTTAAACTTTTTTTTGCTTTTTTTTTTTTTTCACACACACACATACTTACATACATACTTACCTAAAGCAATTTTATTTATTTTTTATTTTGCACACACATATACTTACCTAACTTACTTATAGGATAACTAATTTAAACTATTTTTTTATTTTTTTGTTTTTTTTTTGTTTTTTTTGTTTTTTTTTACTACTTTTTTTGTTTTGTTTTTTTAGCACACACACACACATACTTACCTTTGTACGTATCTAACTTACTGGGATAAATGGGGGAGTTATTTTCAGCTGCTGGAGGTCATCCCAGTTGATGGTGCTGAAGAACGGATGATTTCGGATATCTCCGTTCTGCCCCAGACGCTCCATAGGGTTTTCATGCATAAGCTGAAAAATGAATAAACTTTGTTTATAATTTTCCATCTCCTCAAATTTCAAATGAAATGAAAAATGAAGCCCAGACCTTTTATACATCTCCTCCTATACCTAACACTTATTATGACCCAAAAACGTCACCTAATCTTAGAACTTGAATTCACCTTTACACTGAAGCCTTAAACTTTAATAAATAAAAATAAAGTGAAGAAATTCTAACTCATCACCTAAACCTCAAAATTTCCTGATCCCTCATCTCACGCCGAGACTAAAACCATAGCCGTTACCCTAATACTAACACCTAACCCTATCCCTCCCCCTAACATAGGACTCAACACTCCAACCTAACCCCCCCAAACCTAACTGTAGCTGACCCCTCAGCCTCCTTACTAAGTCCAATCATTGTATTCTATAAAAGTAGGAGCATTTAGATGTATTACTTCTATGGGGAGAAGTACCTGAGCCCTGGTAGGAGTGCACACTTCTATTAATCTCTAAGTCATATATTGTATGAAGCCTCGGGGTGGATTCATACCTTCAGAATCCCCCATAACTAAAGGGATTTATGGCTCCAGAGATACTTTAACAATTTGATTAAAAGTTCAATGTACTTGGCAGGACAAGGGGTGAGTATAAGGGGGTGCTCACACTTGTGAATGCCCCTCAATGGGGTTGCCTACTCACAGCCAATCATGGGGACCCTCTTTGGGGTTCTCTTAGCTAATCGGCAAGAAAGTGCATTGGTAAGTGTGAGCGCCCCCTAAGTCTGTCAGCTTAGAATGTACATTTGTTCAGGAGAAGATGACAGCATTAGGTGCGCCATCATGTAAATTCTATTTTAGTATCTTTCTATAAATCAGATGTGTCAGTGTAAGGGAGGTTTGGTGTGGTGTTTTCTATGACTATAATGAACAGATGTAATGTACTTACCTTTATAATCAGATCCTCGAGATGACAGTCCAAGCCATAAGCTGGCACAATGGAGGCCATGCATTGCTTGGCTGGTACTCCGGTGACCAAAACAAACAGCATCACTCCAAGAGAAAACCAGTCCACGGCCGAGGAATATGGCTTCCCTGTATAGATCTGTCAAGAAAAAACATGAGACTTGTAAGCTTTATTACACAAATGATCATAGCAGACAACAACCACAATATAGTAATTACTACACAAGGACAACACACATGCCACATAGCTCTGATTTCAATGGACTGTCCTTAGTATGGAGGATTTGTCCCTTGTCTTTAGATGTGATAAAATCTTTAATAAATCCCACGCTTTCTGAATGTTACAGTTATTGCTCATTTACACTTGTAGTTGGTGAAAACAAGGGTTTAAGGAGCACTTTTACACTCCCACTAACACCACCCTTAAACTGCAAAGGCAGTAATACTGGGGTGTACACATGCTGCGGACAATGCAAAAATGATACCCCTGTCCTATTCAGCAATACAGCTACTAAATGTGACCCATTTAGGTAAATGAGCCCATGCTGTAACCACGTATAATGAATGTGGTTGCAGTGCGGTGGTGCGGCATTTACAGGGTTAAAACAGGCAGTGATGAGGCAACACATCGCCTTCTCGCCACCTGTCAAATTCCTCTGAAAGGTAATCCACCGTAGATCGGTTTTCGAGGTGTGGAAATGTTAGTTCCATGTCTAAACGTAGCCATAGACCTGGTTCACACTGGAATTTTGCATTTTGACAGAAGATTGGGTGTATGCGTGGGTTCCATGCATTTCTGCTGTGTTTTTGGCATCTGCCCCATTGACTTCTGTTAGGTAGTGAACCAAAAGTCCTTCATTCCTCATCTTTGGTGCACTTTAAAAAAACATTGGGCAAAGACATGTGACCTAATAGAAGTCAATGGGACCATGTCTAAAAATGTAGAAAAAACACTTGGAAACTGTGCATACACCCACGCTGCACACAAAACACAACACTCCAGTGTGATCCTGGCCTTAGAAAAAGTTGAAGAAGCATTAGATGGGGACAGAAGAAGTCAGGCTTTGCTGGTGGGCAGTAGGAAACCTAACAAAACATTTCAGTTTCCTTTCTAGTCATCTCTCTATTAGCAGAGTGCTAGTCCACATGACTAGAGAAGCTCTCTGGTAAGAGATGATACACTCCCATTACTACCAATATAAAAGTGCTGACATAGCTAACAGGACTAACATGACTTACCTCTGGGGCAATATATCCGGGAGTCCCCACTTCATCTTCATCTCCCTGCTCTGTCGCTAACCCGAAATCCCCGATTCTGATGTGTCCGTCTCTTCCAATGAACACGTTCTTTGGCTTTATATCCCTGTAGATAGAAAAGCATTATCAGTAATCTGTATATGTTTGAATAGGCTGCAAATGCCCAACAACAGTCCTTATATCAGACATGCACCATTTTTCTTGCCCAGGCTGCCACAATGTATGGTAGTGTGTTACCTTGTGTTGTGGTGTGCTGCAATGCATTGATGTTGGAGGAACATTAATTGGTAGTGTATTAATATGTGTATGTTCCTTTAAAATTCCAATATACAGCTTCTTGTAGGCTGTGATCACACTGGTACAGTATGTGCACAGTAACATACCTTATGTCATAGGTTAATGTGCGTTGTATTCAGTGTTAATTTTGTCAACTAAAATATTTTCCTCAGGTAAATTAATACTATTTTAATCAACTAAAATACGACTAAAACTAAAATGGCATTTTAGTCAAAAGACTATGACTAAAACTAAATTGATATTTGACATCAAAATTAAGACTGCACTACCACATAAGAATATATAGGTTGCATCTACTAAGCTGCTAAAAGAAGAAAAAAAATAAGAAAAAGGCTTTTCTTATTTTTTTTTCTTGATATTTAATGTTGGTAATATAATGATAATGCAATGGCATCACAGTCGATAGAGTTTGCTATTTTTTTTTTATTTATATTTTCAAGTTGTACTTCTGCTTGTCAAAAAGCAATCTTTTGTTTGTTTATGAAACTTGGTTTTATTTATAAAGATGTTCTATATCTAAATCTGTGCCTGTAGTGCATGTTCCACCCTTTATACCATAAATAACATGTTATTAGATTTTTACTCCATGAGTATATAATGAGTTTGGCAATTCAAAAGAAATACTTAAATAATGCATTAAAATGTAACTAAACCTATTAGGTTTTAGTCGACTAAAATGTACTGGAGATTTTAGTCAAATAAAATACGACTAAAACAATTCAGATGATTAAAATATGACTAAAGCTGCATTCTAGCTAAAAGATTATAACTAAAACTGAACCGAAATTTGACGTCAAAGTTAACACTGGTTGCATTAAGGCAGCCCATTCATTTGAATGTTCCGCCTAACGCACTAAAACACACAAATAAAAAAGGGATGTGTACAATTTGTAGTAACGCAGCACACCCTAACGCATGGAAGTACCTTTCTGTGCATTGTGGCGTGCTGCAATATAAATGCATTGGCAAGGTACATAGGGGTGCTATTAACAATGAAGAGCACCTCAGTGCACCAACTTGGATAATGCACATTGCTACTTGTTGCGGTAATATTTGTCTTACAGCAACACAGCAGTGACACCCCAGCCTAAAAGTGATTATAAAGGGAATTTTTCTTCTAAATATAAAACATGTTATACTTGTTCTGTGTAATTGTTTTACACTGAGCAGCCCCCATCCTCCTTCTATGGGGGCACTCATGCAGGATCACTCCCAAGCCACACTTTGTGTGTCCATTGACATATACAGCACAGCTTGGCTCCGCCCCCTCTCACCTTACAGGCTGTGATTGAAAGCAGCAGGAGCCAATGGCTCCCAATGCTGCGTCCATGACCAGTGAGGGGAGTGGGGGAGGCGGAGAGAACCGCCACTCTCTGGCACATCGCTGGATCGAGATCAGGCTCAGGTAGGTATAAGGGGGGAGGGGGCTGCTCACAGAGAATGCTTTGAATGAATTAAGGTAAAAAATCTTCTGCCTTTAGAGTATGTATTACTGTACACTGAATATGAATACTTCAGTTTTGTTGCAGACAATGGGGTTGATTTACTAAAACTGCTGAGTGAAAAATCGGGTGCAGCCGTGCATAGTAGCCAATCAGCTTCCAACATCAGCTTGTTCAATTAAGCTTTGACAAAAAACTTGGAGGCTGATTGGTTTCTATGCAGAGCTGCACCAGATTTTGCACTCTCCAGTTTTAGCAAATCAACCCCAATATGTTTCAGAATCACAACATTTACAAACCACTTTGTAGCTGGAGGACCTTATATTGGATATAAAGGTAGGTAATTGTTTAGGTTGTCCTCACACTACAGTTGTTGGTAAATCTTGTTGAATAAACAGATGAAATGTAAAGTAAGATCTATTTGTGGGAAGCAGTAGAATAAAGGCGAGAACTTACCGATGGATAAAGCCTTTCTCATGGAACTGTTGGAGGCCAATGATGCATTCGGCAGCGTAGAATCTATTGAAGGAACAACAAATAATAATTTATAATTTTCCAATATATATATATATATATATATTATATATATATATATATATATATATATATATATATATATATATATATATTCTAATATAGAAGTAAATGGAATGTATTTTAATGTGTATGTTCAGAAATACCCCTAGCCGCTCCCAATGCACAATGAAAACCCTTATCAAAGCTGCTCTATTCAAAAACACACAGAGAGCTGCAGGAAGATTTTATATTTTAGAGAATGGATCATGGGACATCTGAGAATTATTCCTCGCTGTGACTGCAGGGCTGGCTTGGTCAGTTGTGTTCTCAATTGTCTGTGAAGCCCCAAACTGCCCCCATGTCTATTATAGGGGTGTATGTTCTTCTTTTGTATTGTGGTGTTTTACAGCTGAAGCCTTTGTTACTATGGTATGATGTAGCACAATGTGAGTCAGTGGTGCTTTCATTGTTAATGACTATACCTACCTGATGGTGTCGATGTCAAAGTCTCTCTGTTCACCCAGGAGATGAAGATCCCCTCCGCTGGCGTGCTCCATGGCAATCCAAAAATAGTCCTAAAATAGCAAAAAGTTTAGAATTTAGTCATTTACTTACCAATACAATTGCATTCTACAATAATCCAAGTCCTAGATCATTTACAAACACTCAAAACTTTCTAGTAAATTGTTCTGAGAAGACATAAATGGACATAGTTTTTTTGTACTGTAGATGGTGATAACATTTCTTATTTTTTGTGAAGAAATAGCTTCTGCAAGATTTGTCAATTTACAAATATTCTGTCCTTTTTTATTATCTTTGTTCGCTAATCTCCCCTTCCTGCTAATGACACAGAAGCGACATGTGAAACGTCATTTCCGGGTCTTGGTGTCACTTCATCCAGTGCATATGGTGGGGGCAGAAACTAATGGGGGTGATCTGCACTCCGTTAGCTTCATTGGAGAGCAGGTGAGACATCAGGACTGCTGATGTCTTATTAAAAAGACCTTGTCACCACAAAATACACCACATAGGGGACTTTATGTCCCCTATGTGATAAAAAAAATGCAAACAATTAAAGTTACAGCCAAGCACTTAAACCCGCCACAAATTTTGAACCCCACCCCCACATACACACACATGTGAACACAAATGCATGCGGCCGGGTTGCCTATTTAGAAAAGCATCAATGGTGCTACACATGTGACATACCGCCATGCACACCAAAGTCTGAGTAATAATTCTGGGCCAATTATTCATAGTTAACTCTAAATTGATGACCTGTAGGGGCATTTAAACCTCCACCTATGAAAAATATGGGGTACAGAAGTTTATCACTATTTCACGAGCGTATGCAATTTTAAGGCTTGACATGTTGGGAATTGATTTATTTGGCACAAACTCATATTTTATATTATATTATTATTATTATTTATATTTTATATTTTACAAATCGGGCAATATATCGGGCAATAGTTTATGTGTCCTTAAAATTACCTTCAGTACATTTTTTACTGAAATGTTGTCTTGTGCTGTGCTAATATCTTGTGATATAAAAATTGTAACTACCTGTATTTATTATATTCTCTAAGGTATCTGCTTTCAGAAAATATAATGTTTTGGGGGTTCTATGTAATCTTCAGCCCTAAAATTATTTTCTAAACATGTGTGCAAAAAATCCAAACATAGTTCTGGCAGAAAAATGATTATTTGGTGGTCAGTCCTGTGGTTTCCACATTCATCCCCCCTGACCACTCTGCAACAGCACTTTTGTGGCTCATCAACTATTGCTAACTGCTAATCAGAGTGTGTGAAGTGTTGGTTTTCTACAACAGTGAGAGATGGTCAGCCCCACCCATAGTGATAGTGAGGATACAGGTAGAGTCCGGCAACTTTCCTGGCTGGCATCTATTATAAGATTCAAATTATCAATTTTGGCTTATCTGACCCTAAGGAAGAAGATTTGTAGTCATACCTTTGACTCCCAGGTCAGGTGGCGTTGGATGAGGAAGGGACAGCCGACAACTGCATCAAGGGCCTTCTTCTCCATGTAGATCTGCCGTCTCAGATATTTGGAAATCCTGATGGATTTGAGGGCCACTTTCTGCTTCGTTGTTCTGTCCTTAACCAGATCCACCTACATTGGACAGAGAGGAACAGAGATATTATACAATCTGAAATAAAGTAAATCGTTTCCTATATCATGGCTATGTAGATGATGATACACGAAGGTGAATACATCAGAGATGTTACTATGTTAGGAGTATGAGTGTTTCCTTATAATTATAACAGTGATATATCCAGTACATATATACATATACATACAGGATAATTTACAGATAATTGTTGGGTGGTATTCTTGCCTAAATATCATTTCCAAAAATGACAACCTTTTTTACCTATTGTTTGCTATAGATGATTGCTGATCTAGTGTGGCAGGCAAGAATTTTCCTCATACAAGACTTTAGGGAACATTTAGCTTCAGCGCCACAAAGCAGGACCCAATAACTGCTAGACCAGGGCCACTCAGGTAAGTAACATTCTCTTTTCAGTTCCCCCCAACCTTTGCAGCTAAGGCCTCATGCACACTGAATGCATTTTCTCCTGCTTCTAAGGGCATTTTTTTTCTGCCTTATCACTCCTGCATGTTAGCCCATACACACATTGGACTTTAGGTGCTTGATGCCCCAAAATACGTGTAAACACTCCTAAGCACAAGGCATTTCGGCCATTATTTTAATGGTCAGAATAAATTATTATTCTGGCTGATAAAATGAATCAACAACCAAGTGTTTGACGTGTCTCAATGTGTTACAAGAGTTTACAAGTGTCAAGGGTTTTTTCTACCAAATCTCTTCTGCAAGAAGGAAAGAAGTCTAGGAGACTTAGCGTTACGTGTGCATGAGGCCTAATTGAGTTTGCATGATAAACATCCTGCTGTGCGATTTAAACAATGGAAGAGCAGTGATCATATTAGGAGTTGTTACCCTAAGCAACCAATCAGATGTTATCTTTCACCAGCAGTGAGTACAATGTTTAAGATAACTGCAGATTGGTTGCTTGTGGGTTATTGCACTGTTCACACAGCTATTTATGTAAGACACCAATAGATATACAACAATAAAGACTAAATATAACACTTACACTTCCAAAGCTGCCTTTTCCCAGATGTTTCCGAAATGTGAACCGCTTCTCCAGGGGTATCTCGTGTCCTTTGTCCAGATGGTCTCCTATTGAATAGAGGTGAAAGATTGTATGTTTGAGCTACATGAATGCTATTATGAGTACCAAATAAATTACAAAAATCAATCTGCACAATCAAATCCAATGTACCCGGAGTCACAATGCTATTACTAAAAAGGTGATCTCACTACACCTCCACAGAGGAACAAATTGCAAAACATAAAAAAAATTCAGCATTGCCTTCAAAAATCCCAGAATATTACACATATTTAAAATGAGAAAACCAACAGTCTCAACTGTGCACAGTGAAAAAAGTGCAACAAATAGTGCAACAGTGATTAATCTTCAGTCCCAAGCAGTGCAGTCCTTTTCCAATGACAGAATGGTGTTATATGTGTAGCGGGGTGTCTTTAAGAACTATAAAACTACTGTTCCCAGAACCCCGCTGGTTCCCAGGATGCTTTGAGTTATGCCCCAGAGACTTATGGGGGAGGAAATATAAGGAGGGGGAGAGGCCTAGTTCGCTCTCTTTGGACACCCCCCTCTCTTCAAGCAAGAGGAGATCTGTGCTGAACTGCTGAGTCACAAGGCCTGAAGCCTGGGCCTTGTGCTCTTTTCCAAAGAGCTCTCTGCCAGCCTACTTGCACCTGAGAGACATTTTCTCATTCCTTGCTGCTGTACACCAGAAGGATTGAAGACTCGGAGGTCGGTGGATTCCTGTTCCTAGACGAAAAGGCAGAGAAACCGGACTTGGACTTGTCCGGGTGGTGAGAGCTGTTTAAAGACAGATGCTTTATCTTTATTATTCGTTTGGATTACAAAGTTGTTCTTCAAGTGCACCACCGAAAGATTGGTAGCGAATATTGTTTTACTGGACTTCCATCTAGATCAGTCAGGCCTGACTGCATAGGTAGACAGTGCTGGGTGTTTACCCATGTGGGGAAGTAGCTGAAAAAGGGCAGCGCTAGAGTTGCATAGCAATACTTTATTATGCTGATTACTCTGTTTATCTTTATTACTGGTTACTGCAGGGACCTGATTATGTGTTGCAATCCAAATGTTTGATTCATGTTATTCCTTTTATAAAAACAATAAGTAAAGTCAGTTATATACTTTCAAAGATTGTCTATGAGCTTGAGTTACCCATGCACGCACACACACATATTTAGAGTATAAGTGATTTAATGTGTATTGCTAGATACTAACTGTGTCAGAGTGGGTAGTGCAGATTGCCGGGGGGTTGGCGGAGCTGTGCTCAGGACCCAAACCAAACTTGCGGCCCTCTTAAGTGAGGGTATCGCTATACGTGGGGGCTCGTCCGGGATAAGTAGATGAGGCCCGTGCTCAACAGGTACTGAGGGGAGCTCAACCCATGGATCCTATTGCATGGACACTGCGTGCCCGACTGGATGGGAAGAATCTGGAGTACACTGACCTCATCCGAATGATCAGAGAGGAAGAGGCCCTACTGGAAGAGAAAAGGGAAGAACATCTCACCGAGCCCGTCAACCAACCGGTAGCAATAGTTACACCGGCCATGACTCCCGCTAGAGATAAGGAGCTGGACACTTTGAAGTTACAGATGTCCCAGGTGATGGAGATGTTGACTGCTATGATGGCGAAAGGTCAAGGGGGAGCCGAGAAACCAAGTCCTAGGAGGGAGTTGTTTCCAGATACACCAACACCAAGCCCCACTCGAGACCGAGAAGAGATGCTATGCTACAACTGCGGGGGCAGTGGCCACTTCGCCAGTAGATGTTCCAGTCCCAAGAAGAAGAAGATAGATAACCGCCAGCCGGCGGGAAACTTCAGAGGGCCCCGGTGAGGGAGTCAACCGGGTGCCCATGCCTCTCAGTGAACTCCAAACTGAATAGAAGGAAGAGAGAGAGAGGAAACCAGACCCCTCAGAAGGAATGTCTACAAATAAGAGACAATAACATCCCTCAGCGGGTTTGTACTCCCATTACTGTGGGGAGGGTCAATGCATACCAGGCTCGAAAAAGAGTAAAGTCAAAAACCAACTGGATGAAGACGGGTCCCCAGAAGAGGGTGGCCTCAACCCGGCCCTTCCCAGAAGAATTGGTCGGCCCGTCCCCCACTGTCTCCATCCAGGTGGAAGGAGTCTACACGAAGGCCCTCCTGGACACTGGAGCTCAAGTGACTTTGTTGTACAGAGACTTCTATGATAGGCACTTGAGCCATTTGCCTATACAGAAGATAGAAGAGCTGGAGATATGGGGCCTTGGAACTCAGAGTTTCCCCTACGATGGTTACCTGCCCATAAAGCTGACCTTCGATCCATCTGTGGCAGGGAAAACGGAGGTGTTTGACACCCTGGCAGTTGTGTGTCCTAGACTGCCCGGGGCCAGCAAGATGTCCCTCATCATAGGGACCAATACGGATCTGGTGCGAAGACTTCTGACCCCTCTAGTGGAGACGAGTAACCATCAAGATCCCAATATCCATCCCATGCTGAAGACAGCCTACCAACGGTTGGTCCTAGAGCAGAAGACCCCAGGAGAGGGGATAGGGAAGGTGTGGAGACTTGGGAGAGAGGGAGTGGTGCTGCAGCCCGGAGAGGTAGCCTGCCTCAGGGCCACGGTGAAGCTTACCTGGGAGCAGCCTGGCCCCTTTGTCATGCTGGAATCCGATCCAAGGGAGGATCACTCAGGCCTGGAAGTGATACCGGAAGTGATTTCAATCAAGGTCCTGAAGAAGGCTCGAGGAAGAGTCCAAGTGAGTGTGAGAAACCCTATGGAGAGACCCATAGAGATCCCTGCCAGAATGCTGTTGGGGCAGGTGAGTCCTGCGGCCCCAGTCAGCTGGTCTGAAGTAAAAGGAACTGCTGAAGGAGGAGATGTTTGGGAAAAACTTTCCATGGAGAACCCGGACCTACCTGGAGCCTGGAAGGAGAGAGCCAAGGCCCAGCTGACTAGATGGGAGAGGATTTTCTCAAAGGATGAGTTTGATGTTGGATGTGCCAGGAGTGCCACCCACCGAATCCGCCTCCAAGAAGACAAACCCTTCAGGGAAAGGGTTAGACGGGTCCCTCTAGCTGACCTGGAGGATCTGAGGGAGCAGCTTGCGGAGTTGAAGAAGACTGGTGTGATTCGGGAGTCTAGAAGTCCCTATGCCTCCCCCATAGTGGTGGTCAGGAAAAAGAATGGGTCGTTGAGGCTTTGTATTGACTACAGGACTCTCAACAGGAGGACCATCCCTGACCAGTATACCACACCAAGAATAGAGGATGCCCTACAGAGTTTGGCTGGTGCCAAGTGGTTCAGTGTAATGGACCTCAAGAGTGGGTACTACCAAATCCCCATGCACCAGGAAGACCGAGAGAAGACAGCTTTCATAACCCCAGTGGGATTCTTTGAATTCAACAGAATGCCTCAGGGCCTGTCTGGAGCCCCTGCTACCTTTCAACGCCTCATGGAGAAGACCGTTGGAGACATGAACCTCATAGAAGTCCTTGTGTACTTGGACGATGTCATTGTCTTCGGGAAGACTTTGGAAGAACATGAGGCCAGGTTGGAGAAGGTGTTGAGAAGACTCAGCGAAGAGGGACTCAAGCTTTCTCCCGAGAAGTGCCGGTTTTACCAATCCTCTGTGAACTATCTGGGACACATAGTGTCTGAAAAGGGAGTGGCTACAGACCCTGAGAAGTTGGAGGCAGTTACCTCTTGGCCAAGACCGACAACAGTCACAGAGCTCAGATCTTTCCTGGGGTTCTGCTCCTATTATAGAAGATTTGTGGATGGGTTTGCCCGGATTGCCAAGCCACTGAACGAATTGCTCAAGACTGAAGGAGAAGAGGATGGTTTGGGACCCAGGAGGGCCGGTGAGTCGGTTCAAGATCAGTGGAGCCCAAGGTGTGAAGAGGCTTTCCGAACCTTGAAGAGGAGCCTTACCACGGTCCCAGTCCTGGCCTATGCCGACCCCACCAGACCATATGAGCTACATGTCGATGCCAGTCATGAGGGCCTAGGCGGAGTGCTCTATCAAGAGCATGAAGAGCAGCTGCGACCAGTGGCCTATGTGAGCCGGAGCCTGACTCCCTCGGAGAAGAACTACCCCACTCATAAATTGGAGTTCTTGGCCCTCAAATGGGCAGTAGTAGACAAACTGAAGGACTATCTCTATGGGGCGGAGTTTACCGTAAAGACAGATAACAATCCTCTGACCTACCTCTTCACTACTGCAAAGTTAGATGCAACCGGACACAGATGGTTGGCTGCATTATCCGGATTCAACTTCAGTCTAAAATACAGACCAGGGGCTGGAAATAGGGATGCAGATGTCCTGTCCCGAAGATCTCATGTCATGGTCGATGACTGGGAAGACTGGACTCAGGTAGCACCGGAAGGAGTACGAGCACTCTGTCAGGGTGCTGAGTTTCAAGCAAGAGGGGGCTCCAGAGCAGAGGAGATAGGAGTCACCGCAGTGGGAGTCCCTCAACCCTACTGTGGGGTAATTCAACTAGCAGAGGAACTCCTGCCAAAGCTGTCCAGAAAGGAGCTGAGCTATGACCAATTGGAAGACCCCATGGGGAGATTGGTCCTTGAAGCTTTGGAGAATGAGAATCCAGAGGGACTTCGACATCACCCTTCCAAGGAGGCTCGCCTGCTGAGGAAAGAGTTGGATAAGCTACAAGTACATCAGGGAGTGGTCTACCGAAGGGGCCCCTCTGATAACTCAGAAGATAAGTGGCAGTTGTTTCTCCCAGAGAAGCACCGAGAGACGGTACTAATTGCCTTACATGACCAGCATGGCCATCTAGGGGCGGAGAGAACTTTTCAGCTTGTCAGAAGCCGGTTCTATTGGCCCTGTATGAGGGCAGAAGTGGAGGAATATTGCCGTTCTTGTGCACGATGCATCCAGAGGAAGACTCTACCCCATCAAGCTGCCCCAATGGGCCACCTACAGAGTCAGGGTCCAATGGATCTGGTGTGCATTGACTTTCTCTGCCTCGAACCCGATTTGAGTGGATTGGGAAATGTTCTGGTGGTAACCGATCATTTCACCCGTTATGCCCAGGCTTTCCCCACCAAAGACCAAAAGGCCTCCACTGTGGCCAAGGTGCTCATGGAAAAATACTTTGTCCACTATGGATTACCACAGAGAATCCACTCAGACCAAGGAAGGGACTTTGAGAGTCGTCTGATCCGGAACCTACTGGACTCATTGGGAGTAGAGAAGACCAGGACTACACCTTATCATCCACAAGGAGATACCCAACCTGAGAGGTTTAATCGGACCTTACTAAACATGCTTGGAACTCTAGAGACAGAGAAGAAGCAACACTGGAGCCAACACATATCAGCTCTGGTGCACGCTTACAACTGCACCACAAGTTATGTGACAGGATACTCCCCCTACCGGCTCATGTTTGGGAGAGAGCTCTGAGGACTCTGTTGTGACTGCTAGAAGAAGTGCTGAACGCTCTAATCCTTCCACTGACCATTTGGTGGAGGGCAACCCCAGCTCACTCTCTGGCACAGTTAGGCAGGCCACTCATGTCAGTGTGACCTGTGGGACAGGGAATCCCACCTCTGAGTTCTGGTGGAAATTCCCTGTACCAACATCATACTCAGCACTTTCAAAATTGGTACAGGATATGTGTTAAAAGTTTATCTTTGGGGACCAAAGAGTTTAAGTGGGGGGAATGTGTAGCGGGGTCTCTTTAAGAACTATAAAACTACTGTTCCCAGAACCCCGCTGGTTCCCAGGATGCTTTGAGTTATGCCCCAGAGACTTATGGGGGAGGAAATATAAGGAGGGGGAGAGGCCTAGTTCGCTCTCTTTGGACACCCCCCTCTCTTCAAGCAAGAGGAGATCTGTGCTGAACTGCTGAGGCACAAGGCCTGAAGCCTGGGCCTTGTGCTCTTTTCCAAAGAGCTCTCTGCCAGCCTAGTTGCACCTGAGAGACATTTTCTCATTCCTTGCTGCTGTACACCAGAAGGATTGAAGACTCGGAGGTCGGTGGATTCCTGTTCCTAGACGAAAAGGCAGAGAAACCGGACTTGGACTTGTCCGGGTGGTGAGAGCTGTTTAAAGACAGATGCTTTATCTTTATTATTCGTTTGGATTACAAAGTTGTTCTTCAAGTGCACCACCGAAAGATTGGTAGCGAATATTGTTTTACTGGACTTCCATCTAGATCAGTCAGGCCTGACTGCATAGGTAGACAGTGCTGGGTGTTTACCCATGTGGGGAAGTAGCTGAAAAAGGGCAGCGCTAGAGTTGCATAGCAATACTTTATTATGCTGATTACTCTGTTTATCTTTATTACTGGTTACTGCAGGGACCTGATTATGTGTTGCAATCCAAATGTTTGATTCATGTTATTCCTTTTATAAAAACAATAAGTAAAGTCAGTTATATACTTTCAAAGATTGTCTATGAGCTTGAGTTACCCACGCACGCACACACACATATTTAGAGTATAAGTGATTTAATGTGTATTGCTAGATACTAACTGTGCCAGAGTGGGTAGTGCAGATTGCCGGGGGGTTGGCGGAGCTGTGCTCAGGACCCAAACCAAACTTGCGGCCCTCTTAAGTGAGGGTATCGCTATATATGTAATATGCAAACATGTCCAAAAAGGGATCAAATCCCAATCAGAGTGAATACTCAGTGATCTTATCTCCAAAACTTCTACTGTATCATAAAATACTCCACCCCGTGCCACTTTAATCTGCTCACCTCAGGGTAATGACATCAATAGTAACAGGAGGCCAAAATCACATTCCCCAGCAAGGGTTAACGTGAAGGTCTTCACTGTCTTCACCAAGGAAAATCCCCAATTCATATCACCAGATAAAAAAGATATATGAAATGGAAAACGAACTTCTAGTGCCAAAAAACACTTTCAAGTAAAGGTAATAGATACACCACAGCAAGGTGTATACTTCCAAAAATTGTAGTCGGCATATACAGACAGACCGCTTACCGTAATGTGCCCTGAACTCCGAAGAATAAAGTATGATGACTTTACCAGCAGTAGGCTCTGCCACCTATATGCGACATGTCTGCCAACAGGACTTAAGTAGTGGAGCCTATTGCCAATGACATCATCACACTTCATTCACCAGAGTTCAGGTACATTGCGGTGAGCGGCCTGTCTGTATATGCTCACTACTATTTGTGGAAGTATACACCTAGATGTGCTGTATCTATTACCTTTACTTGGAAGTGTTTTGGACATTTTATCTGTTTTTAATAAAATGTATCGGTGAACACTAGAAGTTCTTTTTCCATTCCATGTATCTTCCTATATCATGATAGAAATTGGGGATTTTCCTTGGGGAGAAAGAGTGAACACCATCACATTTACCCCTGCTGGGGAATGCGCTATTTTGATCTCCCGTTACTACTGAGATCCAGGCCCATCGGGACAGGACAGGCAAAACAAGCAATTGCTTGGGGCCCTGAGCTGGGCTGGGGCCCCAGCCATGCTGCCGACCGCCGATTCCTATAAGCTGCAGCCTGTAGCATGGCCGAGCTCCTCTTTCTTCCTCCTGCAGTCCGCACAGTACAGGAGATTCAGTTTCCTGTTCCCGGCTGGACTGACAGGAAGTACACACACTGAGTGCTCACTTCCTTTCAGTCCGGTCGGCCGAGAACAGAAAACTGAATCTCCTGCCGCGTGGTACGTTGTAGAGAGGGGGGTTAAAAAATATATGGGGGGTGGAGTAGTAAGGGGGGAGGCAGTCATCAAGACCCATTTAGTAATTAAAATATGGTAGCTTGCTGACCATAACAAAAACAATTACCATAGCTTTGTTTCAATTTTCTTTCTTTACCATCCCATTTCCACCTTATTGCTTCTTTTTTGAATCAGGTAATATTTATTAAAGCTTTTTGCAACAATTTACAAAGCAGAGAAAAGACTCTACAGTACACTCTACTGTATAGCCTTTTCTCTGCTTTGTACATTTTTGCAAAAAGCTTTAATACATATTACCTGATTCAAAAAAGAAGCAATAAGGTGGAAATGGGATGTCAAAGAAAGAAAATGGAAAGAAAGCTATGGTAATTGTTTCTATGGTAAAGCTATGATACATCATTCTTTTTTGCTCTCCTCATTAGATATCATTAGATATACTGTGTCCACTGTACAAGATGGTATCCCTTACCCATAATTTATATGCCCAGCCATATGGGTGCTTTAAGACCTCATTGTTTACTGCCACAATGCTTCCATGTTGGTGTGTATGTCAGACCCCTTTCACACTGGAGCGTATTGCAGACGCTATAGTGCAATCCGCCCTTAAAGTGCTGTCACATTCACTCCAGTGTGAAAGCCCGAGCCCCTGTAGGCTTTGCGTGCATGCGGGGGGAGTTGTGGGTAGGTTGGGAGGACCTCCATGTCTATTTTGCTTGGGGCCCCCAAATTCCTTCAAACGGCCCTGCTGAGATCTTTACTCTAAGGTGAGCAGATTAAAGTTTCACAGAGTGGAGTATTTTACCACACAATAGGTGTTTTGAAAAGAAAATTGGGATTGGAGCACTTTTTGAGACTTGTTTGAATATCATATATGCACTGCTTTGCACTAGAGGTGAATTATTTACTGTTTGTTGCACATTTTTCTCTTTGCACAGATTGGATTGTTGGTTTACTCATCTTATATTTGTGTAATATTTGGGATTTTTATACATATATATTTGTGGGTAACACTGCACTCTTTTTGCCTATTTGTGCTCTTATGAGTATGTGACTTATTGTTTATTTTATTTGAAAACAGTATAAAGGAAGATCACTGTGTTCTGATGGTTTTTAGGGACCATTTCTGCCATTGCCATTGCAGTGTGGTGTATTGCATTAACATGTAGAGAATTCCGATTGGACAAAGTGCCACTCATGCTCAGATCAAATTCCTAGACCAAACCTATTGGCTACTAGCCTGAACGTAGTCCTGTCGTAACTTAATTACGTCATCACTTTCAGAACGATCAGATTTTCCGTCAACTTTGTCCAACCGTGTGTATGCAACACAAGTTTCCAACAAAATCCGTCGGACAAAATCCGTTGGATTTTGTTGTCAGAATGTCCGACCATGTGTACAAGGGCTTAGAGTGTTAGGCTATGGTCACACAGACAGCGATGCCCATATACACTATATCGTTAAAAGTATTGGGAAGCCTGCCTTTACATGCACATGAACTTTACTGGCATCCCAGTCTTAGTCTGTAGGGTTCAATATAGAGTTGGCCCACCCTTTGCATCTATAACAGCTTCAACTCTTCTGGGAAGGCTATCCACATGGTTTAGGAGTGTGTCTATGGGAATGTTTGACCATTCTTCCAGAAGCGCATTTGTGAGGTCAGACAGTGATATTGGATGACAAGGCCTGACACACAGTCTCTGCTATAATTCATCCCAAAAGTGTTTTGTTGGGATAAGGTCAGGACTCTGTGCAGGCCAGTCATGTTCCTCCACCCAAACTCGCTCATCCATGTCTTTTTGGACCTTGCTTTGTGCACTGGTCCAAATCATTTGGTGGAGGGGGGTTATGGTTGTTTTTCAGGGGTTGTGCTTGGCCCCTTAGTTCCGGTGAAGAGAACTCTTAAGGCATCAGCATGCCAAGAAATTTTGGAAAATGTCATGCTCCCAACTTTCTGGGAACAGTTTGGGGATGGCCCTTCCTGATCCTCCAACATGACTGCACACCAGTGCACAAAGTCCCACCCTGAAATGCATTACCAGACCCCCTCAATGTCCTGCCGTGTGTGATATCATCCTCCTGAGTTCCAGACCTCCGGCTATTTCCTCAATGAGCTTTGCCATTGAGATGCAAGAGAATGATCCATCTTCAGTGCTTGTGCCCCGTGCACTTACCTGTCAAGCCCTGCAGAAGCTGATCCGTCTCCATTACATCAAATGCCGGCAGCAATCCAGACTGGAGGGATGGACACCACGGAGGCTTCTTCATATGCTTTCCATTTCTTCTTCTTCAGTCAGTGCATATAGTGCGTGTTTTTATTATCCATTTTTAATAAAATCTACAACTGTACACCAAATTAGTGGGACCCTCTCCTTCTCTTCTTTATTACATGAATTGGCCAGTGGGATGTACCCAAGGTTATTCTTTCATAGAGGTGCTACAGGCGAGGAAAGTGTTCATATATATAGAACATCATAATAATATGGACTCTTGGGACTGGTTCACACCAACCTCTGCATTACAGTGCAGCAGCTGGTGTGCAGTGCGATCCGGCTGAGCTCAGCACAGTGATGAAGAGCTGAGTTTGGTGGATTACACTGTTTCCTTTTTTTTTATATACAAACTTTATTGAGATGTTACAAAGACATCTGACAAAGTTCAATCGCCGGCGACGCAGTGCAAAGCAGTGGATTGCCTCCCAGCGTACTGCATTGATAAGAGGTAATACATGCCATACCCTTTTCATTGCACACACCACCAAAATACAGTGCTGTAAAACTGGGCAAATAGGAGACAAAGAATTTTGCTTTGTCAATAAGGTGGGACTGCACTGGAATAGCCGCCCAACACAGTCCCACCACATCTGATGTTACTATACCCTTAAAGCGGAGGTCCACCCTAAAGTGGACCTTCCGCTCATTGGAACCCTCCGCCCCTCTGGCGCCACAATTGGCACCTTTCAGGGGGGAGGGGGGTGCAGGTACCTGTACAGTACAAGTATCTGCACCCACTATCCGGCGTAGATTCTGCATAAGGTACGCCCCTTTCCGCAGAATCTACACCCCTTTCCCAAGGTCCCCCGCTGCCTGCTGGGAAACACACGGATCCCAGAGACAGCGGGGACCATCCTTATTGCGCAGCGCGACTCACGCATGCGCAGTAGGGAACCGGGAAATGAAGCCGAAAGGCTCCACTTCCTGATTCCCATACCCAAGATGGTGGCGGCAGCACCCGAGAGACGATCGAGAGATCGGCTTCGGGTGCTGACATCGCGGGTGCGCTGGGTGGGTAAGTGTCATTATTTTAAAAGTCAGCAGCTGCAGTATTTGTAGCTGCTGGCTTTTAAAAAAAAAAACGGCGGACTCCCGGCGGACTCCCACTTTAAAGAGGTTGTAAAGTCAGAAGGTTTTTTATCTGTGTGCAGCAGCCCCCCTCAGCCCCCCTACTACTTACCTGATCCCCATCTTTGTCCAGCGATGTCTACAAGTGCCTCAGCTGTCTGGGACTCTCCCTCCTGATTGGCTTAGACACATCAGTGGCGTCATTGGCTTTCGCTACTGTCAATCAAAGTCAGTTAGTCAATCAAGAGTGAGAGGGGGCAGGGCCCAACCATGGCTCTGGGCTTGAGTTCCCCCATAGCAAGCTGCTTACTGTGGGGGCACTCAACAGGAGGGAGGGGCCAAGAGCACAGAATAGGGACCCAAGAAGAGGAGGATTCGGGCTGCTCTGTGCAAAACCAACTGCGCAGAGCAGGTAAGTATAACATATTTGTTATAAACATCACTTTTACAATCACTTTAAGGACATTTTATTCTCAATTTATCATACAAGGGGAGGCATTTCTTTTTTTTCTGCAATTTTTTTTGTTTTAGTAAAGCTTGTTTTTTATTTCAATTACACATATGGATTGATTTAGGGTACATATTTAAACTATTGGAAAATGTATATAGTTTTACTTTACTTTATAAGTACTGTAATAAACGGTGTTATGCGATGAAGATTGCCTTTGTTCGTTTTGCCCTGTATGGGTCTATTGGTTTATGGAGAGATGTAAAAATGGAGAGCTCTGGTGATAAAGCACTTGTGACCCACTTATTAGGGTAAAGGATAAGTTCACTTTTGGGGAAAAAAATAAGAAATCAACATATTTCTTTAAGAAAAAACATGTTTTATTTTTTTCCCCTAACGAGCCTGCAAAGCATTAAACCCGTGATCAGTGGCTAGAGAAAAAATGGTATTTCAGTATAGGATATGTATATTAGTATTAGTATATTATTAGTATATTAGGAACTGTCCTAAAAAAGTTTAAAAAATAATAATGTTATATATACATATATATATATATATATATATTTATGGTATGGAGCCCTCTGACCGATACGGTTAAGGATGACAAACAAGGTTAACATAAACTCGCTTACTTGAAATGGACCTGAAAGTGTGCCCTGGTCTAACGTACGGTATACCAAAATAAGGGGGCATACCCTAGATAGAAAGTGGGTGATAAATGAAATGAATATGAATGGGGAGAAAAGAGTACTCTCATGAGGAGTATGATGCTTGAGAAATGCCCTGAAAAGGGGGATGGGTGGGTGGGTATCGCGCACCGGAACCGACGAGGAGGACAGGCGAATGGGCTGGTTATATATTCCACCGGGCTCCTCCCATAATTTCAGGCCAGCATACTGGCCTTTCTATTTATGGTATGGAGCCCTCTGACCGATACGGTTAAGGATGACAAACAAGGTTAACATAAACTCGCTTACTTGAAATGGACCTGAAAGTGTGCCCTGGTCTAACGTACGGTATACCAAAATAAGGGGGCAAAATCATTCAGGTAGGGGTTGTATTTTATTGATCCAAGTTTGTTACTGGGTGCGCTCGACAAAGGCCTGGGTCATCTCCGCTTGCGGATTGGGTATGTAGCGGGCGAAACAGGTGGACCTCCATCTGCCCCACTTCTTGATAATGTGAGTAGGACAGAGGTGAAGGACACCCGGGAGTATCCTGACACGTTGCACCGGGCAGCGTTCAGGGGTTTAGTGAGAAATGGCAGAAGAGGACTAACTCCTGGTTGATCAGCCAAAAGGGGCCGACAGGCGCGTGAAAATGGCGACCGGGTACCGACGGTTGTTGGACTTATAGCGGTGTATGTCCGAACCCGAGCCAAGCTGCTGCGTCTTGGAGACTGCTAAGTGTAAGGCGAAATGGTCTTTGTATCGGACCAGGTGGTGCTGGTACAGCATGCGTGCCGTGAGGCTACAACAAGTAAACTTGCTTGGCCGTAAGAAGCCGGGGAAGGCGAGGTGTATGGCTGCTTGTAAATGACACCAACGTGGAGACCGAAAAGGTGAAGTAGCCAGGAAGTCTGACGTATTTCTAAACGTCTCCTGTGATAGGCGGTCGTTTTGGTGCCGGTCATCGGCTGGCGCTTCCTGGATACCGCGCGTAACAGCCCGAACGGCGTGGTAAAATAGGAAGGGTACGGTAGGGTCCTGGAGGGACGTAAGATGTTGTACACCGGTCATGTATAGCCGGATCGTATTAAAGGATGACGCCAACTGCGAGTGACAGTAGGAAATGAAGGCTGTGACTTGCTTGACACGGGACGTCTCTGTACTGTGACACGTGACGAAGTTGGTTAAAGGCCCTCCAGGCTGATTGATAGGCCTTGAGGGTATTGCGGGAAAGGGAGTGATCAAACGAGTTGGGTAGCCGCTAGGAGGTGAGGGGCTAACCCAGGGTCAGTTGAGACCAGTCCGGGATAGCTGCTGATGTTGGTCCGGCTCCGGGTACCTGAATGAAAACGCGACAAGGTTAAAGCGGGAGAGGGCGTCCGCTGCCTGATTGAACTTACCGGGGATAAAGGAAGAATGGATGTTGAACTGAAACAACAACAAGAGCTGGACCAGTTGACGTAGGAAGTACATACCACCAGAGAGGCGCCTTGGCGCAGCCAGGAATTGCCAGTAACTGGGGAGGCCAGGGAGCTGCGAGCCAGAGGTGGCCAAAAAATCAGCGGCAAGCCCGTGGAGGCCGCTGCGTCAGTCATCACCTGGGGAGAAAGGGAAGACGCGAAGGGAATGAACAGAGAGACGTCACTCCCAGACGATAGGAATTCCTCCCGCATAGCAAGGACTGCTATTGCCGCGGGGACCCGGCTGAGGACTTGCTCCGGATCCTGTGAGAGAGACAGTAAGACCAATCGGCGTGACACAGAGGCGCGACCCCTGAGGGATGACGTGCATAGGGACGCTCGACATACCGTGAAGGGACTGTAGGTGTCTCTTGGATGACTAAACTGGGGAATCTGCGAGGGTATTATGTGTCCGTAAAGATGGCAGTTGTAATGGGCGAGCATTGGCCGAAGATTATGGGCTGATGCCTCTGGACGCATCGTAGTGGGGATCTTGCTGTATGGGCTGTAACAACAGATGGTTCTCCGAGCATGTAAGAATAAGAAATGTTGAACGCTGGCTAGAAATAGCCTGGGCGTGCTACGGAAGAAGCCAGTCGCGTGTGACAACATGATCCTGGTGCGGACGGAGGTTGAACTCAACTGTCCCAAGGAAGAGACAGCCGGACAGGCGACAGTGAGTGGCTTGTAAGAAAGGCCACAGGAGACGAGTGGCCAATTAAGTGCTGCTGAAAATGAGGTGTAGCCAGTTAGCGTACCACTGAGAACGTGCTTGCAACAAACGATTGCAAGAAGTTATGCTAAGTCGCGAGCCTTGGCATGAGTAAAGGTTGTGTTTGTACGTGTGCTTGCGACAATTGCCCGGGAGTTTGTCGGAGGAGATGTGTACGTGGTGACTGCGAGCAATTCGCGTTCCGCATGTGCACTGCGAAGAGTGCGGGAGTTATGCTTGCATGTATGTTAGGACGCGTGCTTGCGACGGTTGCAAGATGTTACTCAGTATGCGTGCTTACCATGATTGCAAGATGTTATGCTAGGACGCGTACTTGCGACGGTTGCAAGATGTTACCCAGGATGCGTGCTTGCCATGATTTGCAAGATGTTATGCTAGGACGCGTGCCTGCAGCGATTGCAAGGATTTACAGTAGGCTTCGTGGGTAGCCAGGCCGGAAAAGACAGAAGTCCATCCGGTCCAACCACAATTGAAATAATAAGGTATCACACCACCCGACACCCCAATTCTACGCCCGCAGCTGATCCAGAGGAAGGCAAAAAACCCCAACAGAGCATGGCCAATTTGCTACAGTAGGGGAAAAAATTCCTTCCTGACCCCTCGAGAGGCAATCGGATTTTCCCTGGATCAACTATGCCTATAAGTATAAGTACCCTGTAATACAACGGACATTTAGGAAGGTATCCAGGCTTCCCCCAAAGCAACCTATTGAGCAGGCAGAAGTGCCTGCCAGCAATGATTGCCATAAGTTGAGCCCGGACATCAGCTTGCAATGATCGCAAGAGGCTTATGCTTGAATGCGTGCTTGTCATGACTGCAAGAGGTCTACGCTCGAATGCGTGCTTGCAACGATCGCTAGAGGTGTATGCTCGAATGCGTGCTTGCGACGATTGGAAAAGGTCTATGCTCGAATGCGTGCTTGCAACGATTGCAAGAGGTTTATGCTCGAAAGCGTGCTTGCAACGATAGCAAGAGGTTTGTGCTCGAATGCGTGCTTGCAACGACCGCAAGAGGTTTATGCTCGAATGCGTGCTTGCAACGACTGCAAGAGCTCTATGCACGAACGCGTGCTTGTAATGAGTGCAAGAGGTCTAGGCTCGAATGCGTGCTTGCGACGACTGCAAGAGGTCTATGCTCGAATGCGTGCTTGTAACGAGTGCAAGAGGTCTAGGCTCGAATGCGTGCTTGCGACGACTGCCAGAGGTCTCTGCTCGTATGCGTGCTGGTACAATGATTGCGATTAGTCTATCTCTGGATGCGTGCTTGCAACGACTGCAAGAAGTCTGCGCTTGGATGTGTATTTACGACGATTGCAGGAAGTCTGCGCTTGAATGTGGAGAAAAACAACGCAACACGCCTAAACGAAGCTGTTTTCCTTTTGAGGCAACTTTATAATGAAATGAGGCCGAGGAGCAAGGCCCCCCTGGTAGGCATCCAGACCGCATGTGATAGTGAGATGAGAGAAGCTGCCATGACAGAGATCCGGATCGCCATGCCACAACTTTGCGACTGAGCACGAAACGGATTCTGGAGCATGTACTGAAATGAGGCCGTTCCTGGGGCACGCCGAGACGAATTTGGTACACCGAAGTGACTATTCGTACCGGAACGTGATAAGGTGAAATGAAATGAAAACCCATGACAAAGACAAGAATCAGAGGACGAGGCCCTTGAACCAAACGGATGAATCCTGTCCTTGGAGCATGTACTGAAATGAGGCCATTCCTGGGGCACGCCGGGATGAATTTGGTACACAGATGTGACTATTCGTACCGGAACGTGATAGGTGAAATGAAATGAAACCCATGACAAAGACAAGAATCGGAGGACGAGCCCTTGAACCAAACAGATGAGTCCTGTCCTTGGAGCATGTACTGAAATGAGGCGTAACAGCTGGGCGCACCGGAACGAATCGGTGCATAAATAAATGCGACAGGATTCGAATCGGAGCGTAATAAGTGACCGAAATGATATGCCATGACAGAGATAAGATTCAACGACTGGACTGATGGTTACAACAAAGAATCCGACTCTGGAGCATGTACTGAAATGAGGCGTAGCAGCTGGGCACACCAGAACAAATCGGTGCATAAAAGAATGCGACAGGATTCGAATTGGAGCGTAATAAGTGACAGAAATGATATCCCATGACAGAGACAAGATTCAACGCCTGGACTGATGGTAACAATAAAGAATCCGTCTCTGGAGCATGTACTGAAATGAGGCGTAGCAGCTGGGCACACCAGAACGAATCGGTGCATAAAGAATGCGACAGGATTCGAACTGGAGTGTAATAAGTGACAGAAATGATATCCCATGACAGAGACAGGATTCAACGACTGGACTGTAGGTTACAAAGAATCCGTCTCTGGAGCATGTACCGAAATGAGGCGTAGCAGCTGGGCACACCAAGACGAATCGGTGCATAAGAGAATGCGACAGGATTCGATTTGGAGCGTAATAAGTGACAGAAATGATATGCCATGACAAAGACAAAAATCAGGGATCGTGCGTGAACCTGCGAGTGATTCAGTCTCTGGAGCATGTACAGAAATGAGGCCAAACCCTGGGGGCACTCCAAAGCGAATCGGTGCACCAGAGGTGCAACAGGATTCGCGCCGGAGCGCGACTAGTGACAGAAATGATTCGAAATGGAAGAAATGACTGGGAGTGAAATGAATTGGAATGAGATCGAATGAAATACATAACATAACTGCATGAATGAAGGGATATTCGAATTGAAGCAGGGCAAGCGAAACGTGCGGACTGCTTGCCTTGTCGTAACAAGCAGTTGGCTGTGAGTCGAACGATTCGACCGATACTAATAGAAATGCTCGGGCAGTCGAACGGTTTCGAATGCCGTACCTGCGAATGAATCGCCTGACGTGGCGTAATCGAACGTGTCAAAAAAGTGATAACGACTGCATCGAAAGTAGAAAATAGCGACATGCGTACGAGGGCCACAGAAAACATTCGATTTGAAAGCAGCGAGCGGCTCGTGAGTACAGGGAATGTTGACGGTACATCGAATACATGAATTGAAAAAGGGGGTGCCGAAGCCCTACCTGCGACAGCCAGCCCGACGTGCAACGACAAATTCGACGGGTACGGCGACACTCCGACGGCGAAACCGACGGACGCTGCTGAACGGGAAGACGAGCTGTCAAGACGGGGACGAAAAATGCGGGAACTGACGAACGGGCTCACTGCGTCTGGTCTGAATGGCCGGCGCTTGATACCTGACGTATCGGGTATCGCGCACCGGAACCGACGAGGAGGACAGGCGAATGGGCTGGTTATATATTCCACCGGGCTCCTCCCATAATTTCAGGCCAGCATACTGGCCTTTCTATATATATATAGAGGGAGATCTATCTATCTATCTATCTATCTATCTATCTATCTATCTATCTATCTATCTATATATATATATATATATATATATATATATATATATATATATATATATATATCCTGTTAAATTAACATAAAGTTACCTTTATATATAAAAGTTATACTAGACTAGAATACACTAGAATTATTATGTGAAATAATGAGACTTTAACATATAGTGTAAAACCTTTATTTTATAATATGTCAAATTACACATTCTGTTCACACTGGAAGGTTTCTTAAGACATTTATCAATAACTTTATATTCATTTTAGAAATGGGTATAACAGAGTTGCATTTTTTAATGTTTATTTATAATAAAAATAAGATATGCCAGTTCTGATAACATTGTGCTGTTTAAAATGTAAATATTAACCATTAAAGTATAGTAAGTATTACTGATCTATCTCTATGTGTAGTAATGGACACTTGTTCTGGGAGAAACCCATTGACTCTCATTACTGACCCCCTTTTAGAAATCCTCTGTCTGGCTGCCATAGTTTGGAGTCCCTGACACAGAACAAATGAGAAATACATATCTGGGACTTGTTCTTGTTCAGGGAGTCTGTATGAAAACCAGCAGAGTAACATGACATGAGGTCACTAATATCTGAATCTATATCCCTAAATACAGATGTCCCCAATATTCCTAATTACCAGTATATAAAGGTCTATTTTTGTATTCAGCATTGTAATGTCGGTGATAAACATGAATGGCAGCAATACATCACAGATTTCCTCCCTGGTGTGTCAGTTTACTCCCCCCTTCCCCTTAGCCCCGCCCCCTCCACTAGTCATGGCGGCCATCTTTTAACTGCCAATAAAGAGAGTTTCCAGCCAATAAACCCTGAAAACGAACAGAAAAGTTCTCACTATTTGTGATCATTCCTATCAGAAAACATGTATATTACTGGAAATTAGTGGATTACAATACATTCTCCCATGTATTACACTTCAGGTGTCACTTAAACATAATATACATGATTTCTGGCTGCCTAACCTGTCTCCATGGCTACCTGACTGCACTGAGTGACCCCTAAATCTACCTAAATGTACACTAAATGTAATTCCTGTATCCCAAATGGTATATATTAGAGTGTAAGCTCCTAGTGTGAAGTGTATATAGAGTGTAAACTCCTAGTGTGAAGTGTACATGTCTGTATACAACTTACCATGCTTTGTCCCTCTGGACTTCAGCAATCGTTCAGCTCCCCGGCGTCTTCTCTTCCTCCTCTCCTCCTGGGGCTCGTCCTTGCTCATCTTCCTCTTCAGCTTGTCTGGCTGACGATGATGAGTCTTCTCCGTCCTCTTTTTTCCGTCCATTTCTCCTCTTTCTGTAAAAGAAAGACTCTGCAGAGAGCACAGCACACCGCCTCCCTCTCTGGCTACACCACTGCAGAGTGACAGTTGCTAGGGTGCACCTAATGAGGGTCCTGTTGCTAGGACCCCAGCACTGAGCCCGGTCTGTCCTTCCTGTGCCTGATATTAGTGCAGAATTGGGCTGTAACTTTTTTGGATATTTGGATTCTTGAATTTTTGGATGGGACCTTTTAAATAAAGTCGATTTTGATATAAAACCTCCTCTCTGGTTATTTTTAGCTCTTCATAAAGAAGGCAAAACAGATCTTGATACCTGAATATGGCTTTGCAGCTGTGACCTGTGTTAGTAAAACTGCATATTTCATCACAACTACTTTGTGTATCCCTGTGAATTATACCTTGTTTTTTTCAGGAGAAATTGGGCTTTCAGTTAGAGGTAAATAGTAAAGTATATCTCCTAGTTTTTTCTTAATATCATAGCAAAACTGGCACAAACTAAAAATTTTTTTTTTTTCTAAATGTAGCTTTATGTTTCTTGCTATTATTATGATCTACCATTAAAGTGCGACCCAAAACGAATTCCCCTGCGCCTTACAATTGCAGCAATACTGCATATGTGCATGTTATTTCTTGTTTGTACCCATAGTAGGGCCCTCCAGAAACAATATTGTAAATTTTAGCTTTTATTATCCTACCTAAAAACACACCGTCACTGACACTAAGACCCCTTTCACACTGAGGCACTCAAAAACTGCCAATAAGGGTCGGGCGCTTTTGCGGCGTTAGTGGTGAGCTTTTTTTAAGGTCACATGACCTTAAAAAAAAAGAAAAAAGCTATTTTGCAGCACTTTTGGAAGTGCTTTCTATTCATTTCAATGGACAGGGTGTTTTGAGGTGCTTTTTAAAGCACTCCAAACATGCACCACAGATGCTGCTTGCAGGACTTTTTGCACCACTCCACCAGTGCATCGCCCCAGTGTGAAAGCATCCACCAAAATTAATGGGAAACAGTTTTTAGGAGCTATTTTAAGTGCAAAAGTGCCTGAAAAGCACCTCAGTGGGAAAGGGGTCTGATACTAAATTACAAAAAAAGTTATTTTTTTTGTTTGTTTTCTCTGTTTTTTTTTATTCGCTGACCCTGACCTTTGACCCTAAGTCTAATTATGACACTGATCTAGATCTAGACCTGATCTAGCTGTTTTAGCTTTATTTATTTTTGAAGGGGTCCTTCACATGTGCAGTACTCTCTGAAGAGTGATGTGTTTAAAACACTCTTCAGAGAGCAATTGTATCACAATCTCACTGCCTGATTTAACCCTTAGATCCCTGCACTAGTGTGTCGCCAGTGGCGGAACTACCGCCATAGCAACACATGCGGGCGCTATGGGGCCCGCAGTCAAGTGGGGCCCGGTGAAGACAGGCGCCGCGGCTCTGCGGGAGATAGCGGGCGGCTCTGCGGGTGAGAGCGGGAGGTCCGCGGCTCCGCAGGTGGTCCACGGGCGGCTCTGCGGGTGAGAGCGGGCGGTCCGCGGGTGGTCCGCGGGCGGCTCCGCAGGTGAGAGCGGGCGGTCCGCGGCTCCGCGGGTGGTCCGCGGGCGGCTCCGCAGGTGAGAGTGGGCGGTCCGTGGGTAGTCCGCGGCTGGTCCGCGGGCGGCTCCGCGGGTGAGAGCGGGCGGTTAGAGGCTCCGCGGGTGATAGTGGGAGGCGGATGAGAGTGGCCGGTCCGCTGGTGAGAGAGTGGGCTGGCCAATCAGGGAGCTGACGGGCGGGGGAGCATAGAGATGACATCATCTCTCGCCGCCCTGCATCCCTACAGTGCAGTTCCCCCCTCACTGTGCAGGCAGCCAGGAAGCAGAGACATGACATTATCTCTCTGCTGCCTGACTGATAATCTGCTGCCTGACTCTGTGACACAGCAGGAAAGTGGCAGAGCAAGTGACAATCCATAATGTGTGGCAGGCGACGTGGCAAGTGACAACCCGGGACGTGGCAAGTGACAATCCATAATGTGTGGCAGGCGACGTGGCAAGTGACAACCCGGGACGTGGCAAGTGACAATCCGTAACGTGTGGCAGGTGATGTGGCAAGTGAAAATCCATGACGTGGAAAATGACAATCCATAATGTGTGGCAGGCGACGTGGCAAGTGACAACCCGGGACATGGCAAGTGACAATCCATAACGTGTGGCAGGTGACATGGCAAGTGACAACCTGGATTTGGCAAGTGACAATCCATAACATGTGGCAGGTGACATGGCAAGTGACAACCTGGATGTGGCAAGTGACAATCCATAACATGTGGCAGGTGACGTGGCAAGTGAAAATCCGTGACGTGACAAGTGACAATCCGTAATGTGTGGCAGGTGATGTGGCAAGTGACAACCCGGGACATGCAAGTGACAATCCATAATGTGTGGCAGGTGACATGGCAAGTAATAACCTGGATGTGGCAAGTGACAATCCATAACATGTGGCAGGTGACGTGGCAAGTGAAAATCCGTGACGTGACAAGTGACAATCCGTAATGTGTGGCAAGTGACAACCCGGGACGTGGCAAGTGACAATCCATAACGTGTGGCAGGTGACATGGCAAGTGACAACAAGGATGTGGCAAGTGACAATCCATAACATGTGGCAGGTGACGTGGCAAGTGAAAATCCGTGACGTGACAAGTGACAATCCGTAATGTGTGGCAGGTGACGTGGCAAGTGACAATCCGGGACGTGCAAGTGACAATCCATAATGTGTGGCAAGTGACAATCTAGGATGTGGCAAGTGACAATCTGTAATGACGTGGCAAGTGACAATCCGTAATGTGTGGCAGGTGACGTGGCAAGTGACAACCTGGATGTGGCAAGTGACAATCCGTAACATGTGGTAGGGGACGTGGCAAGTGAAAATCTGTGACGTGGCAAGTGACATTCCGTAATGTGTGGCAGGTGACGTGGCAAGTGACAATCCGTAATGTGTGGCAGGTGACGTGGCAAGTGACAACCCGGGACGTGGCAAGTGACAATCTAGGACGTGGCAAGTGACAATCCGTAATGTGTGGCAGGTAACGTGGCAAGTGACAATCCGGGACGTGGCAAGTGGACAATCCGCAACATGTGGCAGGTGACATTCTGCAACGTGTGGCAAGTGACAATCTGCATCTGGTGGCAGGCGACGTGGCAAGTGGACAATCCGCAACGTGTAGCAGGTGATGTGACAAGTGACAATCCTTAATGTGTGGCAAGTGACAATCCAGGACATGGCAAGTGACAATCCATAATGTGTGGCAAGTGACAATCCAGGACGTGGCAAGTGACAATCCATAATGTGTGGCAACTGACAATCCATAATGGGTGGCAAGTGACGTGGCAAGTGACAATCCAGGACGTGGCAAGTGACAATCCATAATGTGTGGCAAGTGACAATCCGTAATGTGTGGCAGGTGATGTGGCAAGTGACAATCCAGGACGTGGCAAGTGACAATCCATAACGTGTGGCAGGTGACATGGCAAGTGACAACCTGGATGTGGCAAGTGACAATCCATAACATGTGGCAGGTGACGTGGCAAGTGAAAATCCGTGACGTGACAAGTGACAATCCATAATGTGTGGCAAGTGACAATCTAGGATGTGGCAAGTGACAATCTGTAATGGCGTGGCAAGTGACAATCCGTAATGTGTGGCAGGTGACGTGGCAAGTGACAACCTGGATGTGGCAAGTGACAATCCGTAACATGTGGCAGGGGACGTGGCAAGTGAAAATCCGTGACGTGGCAAGTGACATTCCGTAATGTGTGGCAGGTGACGTGGCAAGTGACAACCCGGGACGTGGCAAGTGACAATCTAGGATGTGGCAAGTGACAATCCGTAATGTGTGGCAGGTAACGTGGCAAGTGACAATCCGGGACGTGGCAAGTGGACAATCCGCAACATGTGGCACGTGACATTCTGCAACGTGTGACAAGTGACAATCTGCATCTGGTGGCAGGCGACGTGGCAAGTGGACAATCTGCAACGTGTAGCAGGTGATGTGACAAGTGACAATCCCTAATGTGTGGCAAGTGACAATCCAGGACGTGGCAAGTGACAATCCATAATGTGTGGCAAGTGACGTGGCAAGTGACAATCCAGGACGTGGCAAGTGACAATCCATAATGTGTGGCAAGTGACAATCCATAATGTGTGGCAGGTGACTTGGCAAGTGACAATCTGGGATGTGGCAAGTGGACAATCCGCAACATATGGTAAGTGACATTCCGCAACGTGTGACAAGTTACAATCTGCATCTGGTGGCAGGCGATGATGGCAAGTGACACGCTCAGGGATCCCACTGATTTTGCATTATGGTGAGTTGAACTATTTCATTTTATATAACAGAAATTGGTTAGAAGGCCTGGAGGTCTGCAATGTGTTCCCTTCAGGGGCTGCATACAGTATACTGCATACTTTGTTGTTCAAAATTAATATAAGCTGTTGCCTGGGTACTGTGCCACATGGGTGTGGTAGTCTGTTGTTCAATGGCATTAGTTCATTTTTTTTTTTTGGTGGGGGGGGGGGCCCATACAACATTTTGCTATGGGGCCCTGTGATTTCTAGTTACGCCCCTGTGTGTCGCACTGTCTTTCTAGGCTTTCTCTCTGTCTCCAATGCTGGAGAATGCTAAGTCCCTGCCCACTTCCTGTTGTGACTGTAATCCAGGGGTCTCAAACTGGCGGCCCTCCAGCTGTTGCGGAACTACAGGTCCCATCATGCCTCTGTCTATGGGAGTCATGCTTGTAACTGTCAGCCTTGCAATGCCTCTGGAAAATTTGCAAAAGTTAGGAGCAAATCGCTCCTACACCCCTGCTGCCCCCATGCTTTGGCATATATGCTCTTTCTATCTGTGGTGGTGAAATCACCTCCAACAGCGCTGGAGTCACGGCTTTATGTATGCCAAAACATGGGGGAAACAGGGGTGGAGGAGCGATTTTCTCCTAACTTTTGTGGGAGGATGCCCCTGTGCTTTGGCATATATGTATTTTAGGCACAGATTGCATTAAAAAAAGTTTTTTTTTTTTTTGTGGTTTTGTATTTGCTTTGTAGGTCTTACTGTTATACTGTAATGTTACTTTGTTTTAGCTCAATATTCCCTGATTCCCTGTTACCCAGGCGCTGCTACAGTATGGCAATATGATTGTTTATATATATATATATATATATATATATATATATATATATATATATATATACATACATATATATATATATATATATATACTATAAACATAATATATTACAAAGCATATTATTTTCCCCAGAAAAACAAATATCCCTCTGCTTGTCTTTATTATAGACTCCTACCCTCAGTTAAAAACCTTGTTTGCTACTTTTTAGTTCCAGAATGCCATCACAATTGATTTAATGTGGGAAACAAAATCAGTCTTAACCTCTCCCTTAAATTGACCCTGGAACATGACCAAAACATTATTCTTAACATAACCCATATAATGAACTCAAATAGAGCCATTTAGAACAGATATATTATGCTTCCTTCGGCAGCGAACTGCACACTGTGCCTACATTTTACATCTCATTTAAAAAACAAAATTAAGACCATGGTGAGAGGCCTGAAGTCCTAAAGAGTGCTCTCTGCATGGCATGATAGAAAGAGAGCCCCTCCTCCAGGCACTTTTAAAAAGTTGTTTTATCATTCATCGTAATTAATGGGGCATTGTGTGCTTCAGGCCAAAGCGTATTTGTAAAGCACATGGTTGTTCTTTATAAATGTGCCTTTTTAAGGTAAGGTTATACCACTGCTTACTAACTGGTAATCCTTAAGCCCCGTACACACGAGAGGACTTATGTCCGACAGACTTCCAAAGGAGTTCCGCCGGAGTTCCGCTGGAGTTCCGCCGGAGTTCTGACAGACTTTTCGGCCGAACGGACTTGGCCACACACGATCACACTAAACTCCGACGGATTCGAACGTGATGACGTACGACCCGACTCGAATAAGGAAGTTCATAGCCAGTAGCCAATAGCTGCCCTAGCGTCGGTTTTAGTCCGTCGGAGTAGCATACACACGAGCGGATTTTTCGAAGGGGACCGGGTCCGGCGGAGTTCCGTCGGGAAAATTTGAAGCATGCTTCATTTCTAAAGTCCGTCAGACTTTTGCGAAGCTAAAGTCCGTTGCAGCCCACACACGATCGGATAGTCTGACGGACTCGGTCTGACGGACTTTGGATGTTGAAAAGTCCGCTCGTGTGTACGGGGCTTAAGTGTCACAATTTTGCAACCAAACTACTGATATGCAAATCCTTGCACCAGGTTGGTGATTCATCGAATAGTTAAGGAAAGATCAAGATGACATCTGCAAAACATGCATCTTCAGAAACAAATCAGCATCAACAAATTTTCTTTTTCTTAATACCTAACCTGACACAATCTTCTTTCTAACCATTAACACAACACTAAATCTCTTTTCCCTAAACTGACTTAACCCTTAACTTAAACCTTAATGCACCATGAACTAGTGCCCTGGCCTTTAGGAGTATACACTAACTTTGCTGGACCAGTGAGACTAGGGGCACAAGACAAAGACTTTCTCTACAATGCACCATGGCTGCCACTGCCAGACTATCCCTTTCTATCACTGATGTCACTAGAAGCCAATATATACTGGATCAGCTGCCAAGACTACAGCCTCATTCTGATGTGTTTGCTTGCTAGAAGAAACTTTCAGGCACATAAGTGTTATCCTGTTTGAGGCACATGCATGTTTGGTGTATGTTAATGTTACTTTCATAGCGGCAAAATATATTGTGATGACAAAAAGGCAAGACCTTCATCAGTGTGATTGGAAGCATTTGACTGTATGTATGGAAGGGTAATTAGGTCTACTTAGAAGATAGCCTAGTGTGTGTAGGGTGTTAGAAAATACAGGAATGTCATAAAAATAAAATTAGAAAGAAAGAAATAGCAACATATGTATTAAGGTCCTTTTACACAGACTTTCCGATCAGCTTGTCAGTTTATCAGGCCGATCTGATCAGACCTTGCAGTCTCCTCTATGGAGTGGCGGATGTCAGCGGATACCCCCCGCCATCCGATCAGATCCTGTCCACAAAATCCAGATGGATGGTCCTATTTTCCATCCGTCTGGTGGATCGGATAGGGTGGGATGAAAACCAACAGGCAGTCCGTTTCCTCTCAATTTCCCCAGAGAAGAGAGCAGCACTGTGTCCGTGTCCACTCTGCATAGCGGAGCGGATAGGACCTGTCATCCGCCTACTCTCAGTGGGGTGCAGCAGAGCGATCCCCTGCTGAGCAAGTGGAATCCGCAAGATGGAGGTGCCTGTGTGAAAGGGGCCTTACTGTGTATGTCTGAGTACACCTATTACTAAAGTGTGACAGTCAGATTTCACATATTGCCTGAGGTAGTAATAATATATTATAATGTACCAGAAATTTCTTAACAAATATTTCTATAACAGGTTAATAAAAATTCATATGATCATTTAATAGCACTGAGATAGCAGAAAGAATTCTCTAAATGTCACCAGCAGGACTAATCATGCCAGGCTGGTCTGAGAGATATGGGTGAGTACAGCAGAAAGATAAGACATCCACCTTGTCTCTTCTTTCCACGATTCACACGAGAGGCTGACAAAAACAGCCTGTGGGAACTGCATTGTACCCATTTGCTAATTTGACCATAAAGCAGCCAAGAGTGCTGTAAATGCCAAGACTAGCTTTGGGTTGTTTTGGTTAAAGGAGAGCCGTGTAGGCGACATTTATCAGAGATTCTGGCGGAGCCAAGAGTAAGAATTCTCACCGAAGAAGCTGTTCCTCCTATCACTTACACATTGTTCCTATAACAAGGCTGCTGATTTGGAAGCATTGCTCAAAATAATTCCTATTAACCCTACCAACCCAAAGAGTGTACAGTTTATAGTTGTAATATACAGTATGTAGCCTTCATAAGTGTTATGGCAACATGGAGCAGCAAGATGGCCATATTATTAGAAACTAATGCTTGTACTACTCAGGTCTTGTGTTCAAATGTGAAAAGGTCATTAAAGCAGTAGCAAACTACACTTTTTATCTTGTACCTACAGGTAAGCCTATAAAAAGGCTTACCTGTAGGTAAAGGTATAAACAGAAAAGATATTCTCCTGCGCTAGTGCGGGGGGCCTTAGTAAAGGTGGTAGTGTTTCCTGGTGGTATAAATATAGAGTGATCATGCATGCCCTGCTGCCTAGGCTGACTAGGGAGTCTGAAAAGCTATGTACGAAAGGAAAAGGAAGGCATGTGGCCTGATGCATGAATCGTTATAAGAAAGCTTATTATAAACAAATTGGTATATACAGAGATAAATACGTATTTGTAAATATGAATAAATAACAATGTTATCATTTGATAGAATAATATAAAGTGATGCCCATACAATGGATAAAATGAATGATTGGCTAACGCGTTTCAAGTGGTTTCCTCTTCATCAGAACCTTGGAGAACAAAAACTGGTCTGCGTGTTATAATATGTATATATAGAGAGATGACTGGATGGGTGGTATAGCACTCGATAAGTGGTATAATCTTACAGGCGGATTCTCCTTTACTGTAGTGGTTTTTCCTTCTGCATCGCAGCACTCTCAGCACCATAGGGGGATATATACTGATGAAGTAGTCTGTTGTTAATTGTTGTTTGTCTTGAAGACCCAAAACTGATTACAGTGTTGCAGTGTATGATCCGTGAGTGGTTGCCCAAGTCGTTACTGGGTTATCTCAGCAGGCCACCTATTGTGATGCTGTGCAGTGTCTACTGCTAGGTTGCAGTAGGTACAGTGACTATATCCTAAATGTGCACCATTTAGGAGATATTTGCATGCGTAGCAGCAACTGTGCGTGGTAAGTTTGTAATTCTTCTGGTCACTGGCGGTAGACAGATTTTGTGCCACATATTTATTTGAGGGTGGTGGAAGACTCCATGGATTAAGTTCTTGACAGACTTATTTCACATTGATTTTACTTTGATTTTTATGCACTTGCCTTTTACTTTATTGGTTATAATGCAACATGATTTATATTATTTTTTTCACATATTAAGGCACTGCATTTTATTATAGAATAATTACATATGTATGAAAAAAACATTATTGGTTGACTGACGTAAATGCAACTTCAGCAAAATCTCAAATCAGGGAAAACATTCTACATAGTTATTCTAATTATTTGCAAATAAAAAAAACAATTGAATTGAAAATAATTCACAATCATCACTGTGAACCTGCTAAAGCTCTTGTACAGACAATTGCCTTCACAAGTCACATATTAGGTTGCATTGAGACAATATGCTATGCTATGAACTAGAGGTCGACCGATATGGGTTTTTCTCTGGCCGATGCCAATGCCGATATTTAGAAATCATGGCAGCCGATAGCCGATATATGATGCCGATTTTTTTGGGCCGATATGTTAGGCCGATTTTATTTTACTTATTTATTTTTAATCCCCCTTGATCTAACACACCTTTCCCACTGGGGCATTTTTTAAGGCGCTTTTGGGCTAAAAATAGCGCCTGTAAAGTGCCTGCAAAATGGCTCCCCTGCAGTCTGTGTGAAAGACAGAGTGCTTTCACACTGAGGCGATGCACTGGCAGGATCTTAAAAAAAAAGTCCTGCAAACAGCACGTTTGGAGTGGTGTATACCGCTCCTCCACCACTCCTGCCCATTGATATGAATGGGCACCACTGCCGAAGCGCATGCAATGTGATTTGGCAGCGGTGCTTCATAGGCGCATTTAACCTCTTCCTTGGCCGCTAGCTGGGTTATATGTGCCCCACTAGCAGCCAAATAGCACCGCTAAAATGATGGTAAAGAGCCGCTAAAACTTGCGTTTTACCATCAACGCCTGCCCGCTCCAGTGTGAAAGCAGTCTTCATAAGTGATACAGAAAATTTCTTACACTTAAACATTTATTAAACAAAACAAACCTCCAATCAGTTTAGTTGTATGTATGATCTAGATTAAAAAAAAAAAAACCTATATATTAAATAAAAACGGGTAGTCAAAACTTTTGGACAAAAAAAAAAAAAAAAAAAAAATGGGCTAACTTTACTGTTTTTATTTTATTTTTATATTTTAAATGGTGTATTTTTTTTCCCAAAAAAATGCATTTGAAAGACCTCTGTGCAAATGCCGTGTGACATAAAATATTGCAACAACCGCTATTTTATTCCCTAGGATCTCTGCTAAAAAAATATATATAATTTTTGGGGGGTCTAAGTGATTTTCTGGCAGAAAATACTGGATTTTTACTTGTAAGCAACAAGTGTCAGAAAAGATTTAGTCTTTAAATGGTTAAACTGAGAACTTCTACACATAGAGATGACTTCATTCATTGAAGTGTAAACATTGTATCATTTAGTTCTTTTCTTGGCAGCCTGCCCAGAGAGGAGGAAAGTGTTGCTATGACGACTCAGGCAACTTACACTGACATCTTACAGAGATCATTTCAAAGTCCCGCTGTAGAATCGGCTTTTTATCAGAACAATCGGCCGATGCCGATTATTTAAAAAACGGCAAATATCGGCCGATATATCGGCCGGCCGATATATCGGTCGACCTCTACTATGAACATGCCTCTTGAGCTAAAAAGACACAAATCAGTTTCTGGAATGCCTGATTTTGTGTTATAGACTACATAAAGACAAACTTCTCCATGAAGATCAGGGATGCAAATTAACCAAGTCCACAAGAGCAACCAGTCAGGTTTGGGTTCTCCGGAAATTTAAATATCAGCACCATTAAATTCATTATTAGAAAATATAAGGAATAAGGTAAAACAGACTAGGTACGAAGTGCACAATTCAGCTACACTGGATTGGTGTGAATGAAGAACCTGAATGTCACCATAAAAGCCAAACCTTCAATCTATTTGAAAATGTGTGGCAACTCCTGAAAACATTTTTTCACCAAATACCCCCCTCCAGCTTTGGATTGCTAGAGCAATTCGGCCAAGAAGAATATGGCCAGAAACATTTGCCAGATCCAGACGTGCAGAGCTGGTCGAGTCTTACCCCAATGACTCGCAGATGTAATTGCAACCAAAGGGTTCCACCAATAAGTAGAGGAGGAAACTTCAAATGTTGGAATGTTGTGTCAAGTCAGGCAGTACACATTTCAATATACCGTATATACTCGAGTATAGGCCGACCCGAATATAAGCCGAGGCCCCCAATTTACCCCCAAAAAACTGGAAAACTTATTGACTCGTGTATAAGCCGAGGGTGAGACATGGCTGTCCATCCCTGTGTGTCCGTCCATCCCTGTGTGTGTGTCCGTCCATCCATCCCTGTGTGTGTGTCCATCCATCCATCCATCCCTGTGTGTGTGTCCGTCCATCCATCCCTGTGTGTGTATCCATCCATCCATCCATCCCTGTGTGTGTGTGTGTGTGTATCCATCCATCCATCCATCCATCCCTGTGTGTGTGTGTGTGTGTGTGTGTGTGTGTGTATCCATCCATCCATCCATCCGTGTGTGTGTGTGTGTGTGTGTGTGTGTGTGTGTGTGTCCATCCATCCATCCATCCATCCCTGTGTGTGTGTCCGTGCAGCCTTGTGTGTGTGTCCAGCCTACCTGTGTCCCGAGCCTCCGTCCCGAGCCTCCTCCGTCCCGAGCCTCCTCCGTCCCGAGCCTCCTCCGTCCCGTGCCTCCTCCGTCCCGTGCCTCCTCCGTCCCGTGCCTCCTCCGTCCCGTGTCGTGCCGATGGATCGCCGCTCCAAGATCGCCGCTCTTCTCGGCGGCCATTCTACAATTCAAAAGCCGCGCCTCCGCCTCCGCCTGTGATAGGCGGAACACTCAATTTCCCAGCAGCCTGTGTTCCGCCTATCACGGACATCGTCTCATCCTCGTCCGTAGTACGAGGATGAGCGGATGTCCGTGATAGGCGGAACACTGACTGCTGGGAAATTCAGTGTTCCGCCTATCACAGGCGGAGGCGGAGAAGGAGGCGCGGCTTTTGAATTTTAATGTCCGCCGTCTGTCTGCTCGATACGCTGATCGAGCAGTCAGACAGCGGTGACTCGAGTATAAGCCGAGGGGGCACTTTCAGCCTCAAAAAAGAGGCTGAAAATCTCGGCTTATACTCGAGTATATACGGTAATTCCAAGTTATAACACTACAAAATGAAAAGTCTAAATAGGGGTTGAATATTATGCAATGTCTAGTAAGTGGCAACTAGACAATCTCATACTATTTCTTGGCAACAGATAAGGATTGAGTCAGTAACCTGGAATGTTAAGACTGGACTGTTCTACTCTTGCACAGGGTCACATGACTGGAAATAAGGGAATAGTCTTTTACAGTACATCTAACTAGGATGGTTGCTTATAGGAAATCTATTGTTGTTGGCTTACAAATTATCCAATCATCATATTAGGAAAAGGGTGTTTGGACAATACTTTAAAGAGACATCTACTGAACAATATAACTGAGGATTTATGGGGTGCCCATTTTGACCTCTCCCCCTAAAAATGCTATTTGTCTGGCTGTCATACCTCAATACTCTAATGCCCTGTACACACGGTCGGACATCCTGAACCACAAAATCCATCATATTTCTTCTGACGGATTTTGTCCGAAACTTGTGTTGCATACACAAGGTCGGACAAAATTGTCGGAAAATCTGATCGTTCGGAACGTTGTGAAGTTCATTGTGTTTGTGTACGACGGGACTGCGTAGAGGCTAGTAGCCAATAGCTTTGGTTTCGTAATTTGATCTGAGCATGCGTGGCACTTTGTCGGAATTCTCTACAAATGATCGGAAAAATGCCGATTGGATTTTTTTTCGGAAAGTTTGAGATCCTGCTCAAATTTTTTCCGTTGGAATTTCCGAAAAAGTCAGATAGAGCCCACACACGATTGGATTTTCTGACAATATAATCCAATCAGACCTTTTCCGTCGGTACAGGGCATAAGTCATTCATCTGGAACAAGAATGAAGATCAGAAGATCTGATTTTGTATGGCTTCACTTGCTTCAGAAAGTAGTGAAGTCATTGTACCAGCCTGACAACCAGGCAACTAGCATTTTCAGTAATTGTAACCTCCGTATTTGTTTCAGCACGGGTTTCCTTTAACACCAAACCACTACAGCACTTATCATGATCTTATAAGTCAGTGTTGGAATGGAAACACAAAGTAAACTCATTCCATTGGATTGGTTTCCACTGCCTAAGTGTGGAAATTATGTATAAAACATCTAATCAGGATTTTCTTTTGTAGGACCTGATTTCTGCAGCTGTGTCCTAGTTGGGGGACATTGAACATTTTGTAATTAATCTGCAAGCAAATTAGCTGAGAAAAAATATTTTCTCAATGTGGTCTTATCTAGTCAGTAGAGTCAACATCAGGATTTTTCTATGAGAAAGTCTCTGGCCCTCTGTTCATAGAATGCCTATGTAAGCCATTTCTGCGAAATGGCAATGGAAAAGAACAGATAAGGCATTAGCTGCATTCCTACAGGAACCCAGTACGGAGATCAATATGTAGGCTGCCAAGACCTCTTTCTGAAAATATAATTTTCCTGATTGTCATGCTGATCCATTGACTTCAGTAGTTAGTGAGTCACTGACCAGGAACATGTATGCAGATAAAGAGTTCTTACTTTGATCTGACATTACTTTCTGCTGGTTTGTTCCATCGTTATTATCGTTTCCTTATGTCTATTATTTTAAATTGTATCCAAACCTAAGGATAAAAACATGGGGGGTTATTTACAAAAGGCAAATCCACTTTGTATTACAAGTGCACTGAAAGTAAATCTGCAAGCTGTAAATCTGAGAAGTAGATCTGAAATGAGGGTAAGTTCTGCTGAATTTTATCATCCAATCATGTGCAAGCTAAAATGCTGTTTTTTACTTTCCTTGCACGTCCCCCCTCGGATCTAAATCGACTGCACTTCCAAGTGTACTTTCAGTGCACTTGTAGTGCAAAGCGGATTTGCCTTTCGTCCGATCACTGTCCAAATCTTGCCGCCTCAACCCCTGCAACATCTCCAAAACATGCCCCTTTCTAACCAATGACACGACAAAGCTCTTAATTCACTCCCTGGTAATCTCTCGCCTCAACTACTGCAACTTCCTTCTCATTGGCTTACCTTTACATAGTCTATCACCTCTTCAATCCATCAAAAATGCTGCTGCCAGACTCATCCACCTTACCAATCGTTCTATGTCTGCTACTCCTCTCTGGCAATCCCTCCACTGGTTTCCGCTCACCCAACAAATTAGGTTCA
Organism: Lithobates pipiens; assembly: GCF_037356315.1. Taxonomy (NCBI): domain Eukaryota; kingdom Metazoa; phylum Chordata; class Amphibia; order Anura; family Ranidae; genus Lithobates; species Lithobates pipiens. The sequence continues at coordinate 471,726,967 of NW_027507758.1, read as the reverse complement.
AAATAGTAACAACTATGTACAACGCCATCCACAATTTAGCCCAGAGCTACATCACTAGCCTGGTCTCTAAATACCAACCTACTCGTTCTCTTGGTTCCTCTCAAGGCCTCCTGCTCTCTAGCTTACTCGTCACCTCCTCCCATATTCGCCTCTAAGACTTTTCCAAAGCCTCTCCAATCCAATGGAATGCCCTACCCCAATCTGTCCGCTTACCTCCTACTCTATTAGCTTTTAGACAATCCCTGAAAACCCTTCTCTTCAGAGAAGCCTACCCCACCCACACCTAACAACTGTATTTTCATTTTCTCCATCAGCTCACCCCCCACAGTTATCTTTTGTTTCCGCTTGACCCTCCCTTCTAGATTGTAAGCTCTAACGAGCAGGGCCCTCTGATCCCTCCTGTGTTGATTTGTATTATAAATGTACTGTCTGCCCTCATGTTGTAAAGCTGTTGGCACTATTTAAATCAGGCTTTCTTAACCTTTTAATCCTAGAGGAACCCAAAAAATAATTTTCAGGTCTCGAGGAACCCTTACTAAAACCAATTAATTGGGGGTCAATCGGAACAATGCTCCTTATACTGGTGGTCAGTAGGAAGAATGTTCCCCTTAAAGTGGTGCTCAGAATGCCACCCTTAACCACTTCCCACCCGGCCAATGCACATATACGGCTGGGTGGGAGCCGTCTACTTCTGATAGGACGTTCAGGAACGTCCATCAGAAGGAGCGGGATCGCGCGCCCGCGCGTGCCCGCGCAGCGGCGCGATCCCGATGCGCCCGTGTCACCCGGACACGGCGCATCTCAGATCGGCAGGAGGGCTCTCTGATTGGCCCTCCTGATCACATGATGGCCGTGTCCAATCACGGCCGTCATATGATGTAAACAAACAGCCGGTTGCTAGGCAATCGGCTCCTCCTCTCCTCACACAGAAGTCATCGCTGAGGAGAGGAGAGCAGATCGCTGCAGCCGGCTGATGATCAGTGAGTATGAGCTGTTTTTTACAGCTTTTTACTCACTGATCACCAGTCTAGTGTAATACACAACACACCACACAGTGTAAACACAGTCCCCACATATGTCCCCATAACACACATGTCCCCATAACACACATGTCCCCAAAACATACATGTCCCCAAATAATAAAAACACATGTCCCTAATAATAAAAACATGTCCCCCACATATGTCCCACTAAAATCACATGTTCCAATGATTATCTGCACACATATATACGTGATCACCTGCACACATATGTACATGTTCATTTGCGTACATATGTCCGTGATCACAAAAAACAATTATTATACACTTAACGGAATTTTTTTACCAAAAACATGTAGCAGAATACATTTTAGCTTAAATTTATGACAAAATTAGATTTTATTGGATTTCTTTTAAAATAGAAAAAAGAAAATATTGTTTTTTTTCCAAATTTCCGCTTTTTTGCGCTTATATCGCAAAAAATAAAAAACGGAGTTGTGAATAAATACCACCAAAATAAAGCTCTATTTGTGCGAACAAAATGATAAAAATTTAATTTGGGTACAGTGTAGCATGACCGCGCAATTGTCACTGAAAGCGCTAGAGCGATGAAAGCTGAAAATTGGGCTAGGAAGGAAGGGGGCAAAAGTGCCCTGTATTGAAGTGGTTAAAGACAGCTTAAAATATATTTTGTGTCATGCTGTTGGCTTTGCTAAGTGGTGCTGAACCTTGAACTTTTTAGGCACCATTAAAAAGGTGGTTCATCAACCACAGCTCAAGGAACCCCTAGCAACCTCTGGAGGAACCCTGGTTGAGAATGGCTGATATAAATCCTGTATAATAATATTAATAAATAAGCCCCATACTATATTAAGTCCTGCATTGAGGGTTACGGGCTTTTTTTCTCTTAACCTGAGGATAAGTGTTATCAACACAGGATAGGAAGTGTGTTAGAACTACAGAACTCTCTATCTCTATACTCTCTATATAGCCAGATGTGTTCTGTAGTTCTCAGAGAGAGTTGGGAATAATTCTAGCTGATAAGAGAAGAGGCAGAGAGTAGAGGAAGCTAACACCTCAGATTTCTGGGAGGATCAACATGAATTATTTTGCACTTATCAAATAGTTATAACAAAAAGCTTTCTCAAAAGAGAGCAAATAGGGGAAGCTTATTGTTAGGGTTTACATACTCTTATTATGGTTACAAAATGTATACCATATTTATAGGTGTATAACACGAGCCGGCGTATAACACGCAGCCCAAGTTTAGGAGAGAAACTTAAGGGAAAAAACTTTTTAACCACTTCGCATCCAGGCCAATTTTGACATTTCTCTCCTACATGTAAAATTCATAATTTTTTTGCGAGAAAATTACATAGAACCTCCAAACATTATATATGTTTTTTTAGCAAAGACCCTAGAAAATACAATGGCAGTCGTTGCAACTTTTTATCTCGCACGGTACTTGCGCAGCAATTTTTCGAACAGGTTTTTTTCAGAAAAAAAAAGTTTCATACTTTAAAAAAAAAAAAAACACAGTAAAGTTAGCCCAATTTTTTTGCATAATGTGAAAGAGGAAGATACGCAGAGTAAATAGATACCCAACATGTCACACTTCAAAATTGCACACGCTCGCGGAATGGCGCCAAACGTTGGTATTTAAAAATCCCCATAGGCGACGCTTTAAATTTTACTGGTTACATGTTTTAATTTTTACATGTTACATTCGCGGCGATACCTCACATGTGTGGTTTGAACACCATTTTCATATGTGGGCAGGACTTACTAATGCCTTGGCTTCTGCGTACAAGCTCATGGGGACAGGGGCGCTTTAAAAAAAAAATTTTTTATTCTTAATGTTTAATTTTATTTTTTTAGTTTGACATTTAAAAAATAAATAAAAAAATTGATTACTTTTAATCCTATTACAAGGATTGTAAACATCCCTTGTAATAGGAATATGGCATGATCGGACGTATTTACAGTGAGATATGAGGTCAATAAGACCCCACATCTTACCTCTAGGCTGGGAAGCCTAAAATAAAACAAAAAACAAAAAAAGATCACAGCTTCCCAGCCAAAGCGGCGCCGTTAATTTGAATGCAGAGGCCGGGCGTGACGTCATAACATCGTGCCCAGCCTCCGAAAGATCATAGAGACTCTGGGAACGATCTGGTCCGCTGGAAATCTCTATGGTATCATCCGGGGGCCGGCGGATCCTGTGACCGACTCACAGATGGAAGCGGTGAGTCGATAGAAGCACCGGAGGGCGGCGGGAGGGGAGGCGTCCCCTCCCGCCACCCGTAAGAACGATCAAGCGGCGGAACAGCCGCTATGATCATTCTTTTGGTGCAGGGAATCGCCGGCTGAAAATGCCGATATCTGAATGATGTCTGTGGCCTCAGGCATCATTCAGATATAACACCACACCACGTCATATGACGTAGCTTGGGCGCCAAGTGGTTAAGGAAAAAAACTTACATTTAAATGCCCATCAATGCAGCCTTATCAGTGTCCATCTGCAGCCTTGTCCAGTGTAATTTGCAGCCTTGTCCAGTGTCATTTGCAACCTTGTCAGTGTCATTTGCAGGCTTGTCAGTGTCATTTGCAGGCTTGCCCAGTGACATTTCAGCCTTGTCAGTGTCATTTTCAGCCTTGTCAGTGTCTTTTGCAGCCTTGCCCAGTGACATTTCAGCCTTGCTCAGTGACATTGCAGCCTTGTTAGTTTCACTGCAGTTTAAATATTGCGCAGCCGAGATACACATAATCTGATTGGCATGTGCTCAAGCAAAACAAGAAGATCATCTCACTATTATATATTTTAGTTTATACATTCAAGAAAAGAATGATTAAAAAAAATAATACTGCAATATACAGAGAAATAAACAGGAAACATTTCAGTTAGCAAAACAATAAGCATACCTTAAGGCTGGGTTCACACTAGTGCAAATTGGATTTGGGTTTCCCTGCATCCAATTCACATGTCAGGAGACTGTGACCAGCTCTTAACGGAACCGGTTCACTCAGCTCCAGGGCGGCTGCGGATCGGTTTGCAGGAGAGTCCTGTGCGTCTTCTGGTCTGTTTCAGGTCTGAATTCAACCAAAAATTCGGACTGAATTCAAGTCTTAAACGGTAAACAGGGACGCACCAGACCCACTGCTGCGAGTCGCTCCCAGCATTAAACTGTACCTACCAATCTCTAGTGACATGTATGAGTGGTCATGTCGACAGGCAACGTCAAATGCACACAGGCATGTCAAAGGAAAAATCCCTATGATTTTAATTGAGCAGTTCACATGGCAATTCAGAGGCTGCATTTGACCTGATTACTTTTGATGCAGCATATCCTGATAAAGTGTTTTGGAAAAGCAAGAAAAGTAGGTGAACGCAGCCTTTTTTTTCTCAAACGTTATGTTTGCCATTCAAACACATGCATTTGCATTTTAATAGCAAATGCAGCCATTTATACATATAGAGAAAGCTAACAGATTCCTCCATCCATGCTAGCAGCAAAGACATAGACATCTCTACAACTGAGGGCTATTGCTTTCTTACAGCCACCACCACCAGCTGTCAGAATATCTCAACAACGCATGCATCCGATTGAATACAGGCACTGTTTGGCTCGGTTCACACTGTCGTGACTTTGGATCCGAATTGTGAGACCCAACGTCACGTGACATGTGAAATCCTATGTCAGTCAATGAGAGCTGTCTTAATTAGCACTACTGAAGTCACTCCAACTGTAGAAAAGGTTCCTGTACTACTTCAAGGAGACTTTTATCTGACTTCTAATCTCTTTTATTCTATACTTCTTTCAAAGCAGTACTCAAGTTGCCGGGAAGTCGCCTGGCAAAGTGTCACCAAATTTCAGGTCACACAGTGTGACCTGAGCCTAAGGATGGGTTTACTCTATTGGAAATTGGATGCAGGTTTCCCATCTTACAATTTGCATGTCAGGAGATTGTGACCGCCTCTCAATGGAGTCGGTTCACACAGCTCCAGAGTGGCTCCGGAGGGAATTGCACAGGGTTCCTGTGTGTCTTCTGGTCTGTTGCAGGTCCGAATTCAGCCAAACATTGGAAATTGGACCTGAAACGATGAACAAAGACACACTGGACCCCTGCTGTGAGCCGCTCCCTACAGCAGTGTGAACCCAAGCCTTAGGCCGCGTACACACGGGCGGACTGTCTGCCCAACTTAGTCCGCCGAAACACATTTCAGCGGACAGTCCGCTCGTGTGTGGGCTTCAGCGGACTTTTTCAGCGGACAATCTGGCGGACTAAGTCTTACGGAATTTCCGTAAGATTGTCCATCCAAACTTGGTTTCAGCGGACAATCCGCCCGTGTGTGTGCCAGTCCGCCGTACTTTCGAAATGAGCGGACTTTTCCCACCCGGAGAAAAGTCCGCTCATTTCGAGCGGCTATCCAGGTAGGCGGGGCCCGCGACGGAGACGTCGCGGGCCCCGCCGCCTGGTATGGACTTAAAGGGGAACCCCAACGCCGAAAAAAATCGGCGTGGGGGTCCCCCCCAAGTCCACAACAGACCCTTGTCCGAGCACGCTACCTAGCAGGCCAGGAAAGGGGGGCGAGCGCCCCCCCCCCACCCTGAGCCGTACCAGGCCGCGTGCCCTCAACATGGGGGGTGCCTTGGGGAAGGGGGGGCCGCGCGGCCCCCCCACCCCAAAGCACCTTGTCCCCATGTTGATCTTCCCGACAACCCTGGCCGTTGGTTGTCGGGGTCTGCGGGCGGGGGGCTTATCGGAATCCGGGAGCCCCCTTTAATAAGGGGGCCCCCGGATACCGGCCCCCCACTCTATGTGAATGAGTATGGGGTACAATGTACCCCTACCCATTCACCTGTAAAATAAAAGTACCAAAAAAAAACACAACACACAAGATAAAATATTTTATTGCACAGCTCCGGGGGTCTTCTCGCCGGACTCCTCCGCTATCTTCTTGTAGCTCTTTTGCTAGCGGAGGAGTCCGGCTTTCTTCCTCCCCGCCGCCGGCCTCTTCTCCCGACTTCGGGGGTCTTGTCCCCCTCTTCGGTTCTTCTGCCGGGCCACCGCGCCTTCTTATAGCTCTTTTACAGGCGGTGGCCCGGTCTTCTGTCGCCGCTGTCGCCGCCGCCTTCCATTCTTCTTCTTCTTCTTCTTCTTCTCCAGGAGATGTTGCCTCGACAATCTCTCCGGCCGGAATGCCAGAGCCGCGCTGCGCGGCCACTTATATAGTGACAATGGGGCGGTGTCACATGGTATATGTCACATGGGTTGGTCACATGGGTTGATGTCACATGGGGACTATGACATCGAAGGGGGCGGGGTCACCATGTGACACCAACCCATGTGACATATACCATGTGACACCGCCCCATTGTCACTATATAAGTGGCCGCGCAGCGCGGCTCTGGCATTCCGGCCGGAGAGATCGTCGAGGCAACATCTCCTGGAGAAGAAGAAGAAGAAGAAGAAGAACGGAAGGCGGCGGTGACAGCGGCGACAGAAGACCGGGCCACCGACTGTAAAAGAGCTATAAGAAGGCGCGGTGGCCCGGCAGAAGAACCGAAGAGGGGGACAAGACCCCCGAAGTCGGGAGAAGAGGCCGGCGGCGGGGAGGAAGAAAGCCGGACTCCTCCGCTAGCAAAAGAGCTACAAGAAGATAGCAGAGGAGTCCGGCGAGAAGACCCCCGAAGACGGAAGACCCCCGGAGCTGTGCAATAAAATATTTTATCTCGTGTGTTGTGTTTTTTTTTGGTACTTTTATTTTACAGGTGAATGGGTAGGGGTACATTGTACCCCATACTTATTCACATAGGGTGGGGGGCCGGTATCCGGGGGCCCCCTTATTAAAGGGGGCTCACGGATTCCGATAAGCCCCCCGCCCGCAGACCCCGACAACCAACGGCCAGGGTTGTCGGGAAGAGGCCCTTGTCCTCATCAACATGGGGACAAGGTGCTTTGGGGTGGGGGGGCCGCGCGGCCCCCCCTTCCCCAAGGCACCCCCCATGTTGAGGGCACGCGGCCTGGTACGGCTCAGGGTGGGGGGGGCAATCGCTCGCCCCCCTTTCCTGGCCGGCCGGGTAGCGTGCTCGGACAAGGGTCTGTTGTGGACTTGGGGGGGACCCCCACGCCGATTTTTTTCAGCGTTGGGGTTCCCCTTTAAGTCCATACCAGGCGGCGGGGCCCGCGACATCTCCGTCCCGGGCCCCGCCTACCTGGATAGCCGCTCGAAATGAGCGGACTTTCCTCCGCGTGTGTGGGTGAGTCCGTTCATTTCAAAAGTTTGGGCGGATTGTATGGCGAACTTAGTCCGCCGTATTAGTCCGCTCAAAAAGTGCCGTGTGTGGGCAAGTCCGTTCATTCAAAAGTTGAACGGACTGTCTGTCAGATTGTCTGACGAACTTAGTTGGGCAGACAATCCGCCCGTGTGTACGCGGCCTCAGAGTGATAATTTTTCACCTGGCTCCTTCAACGAATTCAACTGAAAAATTGACTTTTGTCATTACAGGTGTTGACAACTGCATCACTCATGGAGTGAATTTCAGCTGATTCAGGCGAAATTTGATTCATGTATGACCAGCTTTATTCTTCACATGCATCCTTAAGCCCATTGGGCCTTAAATTCGGTTCGAGCCAAGATTCGTTTCCTTCCCTCCTGGTATTGAGAATGATCCATCCATTGCTTCAGCTGTGAAATTACAGAGCTTTTCTGTCAACTGAAGTACAGCCTACTGACAACTCTACATTTATGGTAATTTTGTTTTTCGTCCCATTTTATGGAATCATTTCCTTATCATTTACTGTAATGTATGTGGTTTCGGACAGTCAAACACGTGTGGAAGAATTAAAATAATCGTTGTGTGTGGGCACTACTCCTCTGCAGCATGTCCTAGCCTAAAAGGCTAAAACTGGTAAAGTATCTGTGCTGTCAATCTATAATATAGTGGAAGGGCTGGGCACATTATCCAAGACCATTATCCAAGTTCCTAAACTGCATATTAATAATGTTTTTATAACATTTTAACAGCTGCTCATTTTAATGAAATTGCTGATTTTCTATTAGATAAGAGTTACATTAGTGTTACTCCAAAAAGTAATCATTTTACAATGCAACAAAACTGCTTTGAATAAGTGAAAGAAAATGAGGAACAGAGCAGAAATACTTCAAGGTTTTACTTCTTGTTTGTAACTATGTCCTACATTCATGACCTAACCTGATCACATTGCCAAATTCCTACACAAAGCTTCCTTGGAAGAAAAAACACACACGAGCAATGGATGCGTATCATAGTGAACCGAATGGAACTGAAGCAATAGTACAGCTGTGGGTGAAAAGCAGATTTACAGGCAGAGACTTGTTCTGAACATGGTGCCAGAACTGAGGGAGATTTGGGGCAGAGTGACCCAAGAGCATCTCACCCTGCACCCCACTCTGCACCCTCCCTGACCTACACCACTCATAGAACTCCTTTTTCCGCTGCACCACCAACACTCTCCGAGGGCAAGCCTGATTAACAAGAGAAAACAGCATATATCAAAAATCAAATAAATTTGTTGAAAAGGAATGTTTGCTTAATCCTCCCGCAGTGTAATTAAGAGTAGTAAATGTTTCTGTAATGTTCTTGCACTGGAAATCATTGCACTGTTGAATCCTGAAATTCTTACTAGAGAAAAGTATAAAAAAAAATACAAGCAGAATTATAATGACAAAAGACATTTTTTCTCACCGTAAATGTGCTTTTTGAATAAATAGCGACATTGGACCCTGAACCCCTGCACAGTTCTACACAAAAGGGGTCAGGCCCCGTTCACATCTGAGTTCCCATATCACTTTTTTGCATGTTTTTATGGCCTCCCTCTGCTCCAAAAAACGTTTCAAAGAAGCTCATGTACCAAATTTTGCCACTGAACCAGGCTTGCATGTTTTGCCGCAATTTTCAGGCATTTTGTCACACAACAATTGTGGCAAAAATCACACCGCGTTTGGAGTTCCATTAAGAAATAATGAAAAGAAAGAAAGGAAAAAAAAGGGCTATGTATAGCAAACAACCAATTAGCTGCAACTTTTCTGTGAGATATTAGCACAGTTCCAATACAGTATAACTTTATAAAGTTGCGCTATTTAAATGAACATAAAAAGCATTAAAAAAAACATAAAAAAACACATAAAAACTGATGTATACGAATATTCCAGGTGAGTTTCACCACCATCCACCACCTTGAGGTGTGATCCTGTGCATTGACACCACCATCTAAGGCTAAAAGGCTTGCTTACCAAATTATGTGGACCTTTCATTACAAAGTACCCAGCCAGGCCTTTATACTTTATACTTAGACGGCATGTCAATCCTCCCAACACGATTATCTTTGGAGTTCCCCCCCAAAAAAAAAAAGGCTCCACATCACAAAATTAATTGTGGATACAGTAAGGCTGCTTTCACACTGGGGCGGTATTCAGGCGTTACAGCGCTAAAAATAGCGCCTGTGTAACGCCTGAAAAAAACCGGCCCCTTTAACTCCAGTGTGAAAGCCGGAGGGCTTTCACACTGGAGCGATGCGCTGGCAGGACGGTGAAAAAAGTCCTGCTATCCGCATCTTTGCAGCGGTGAAGGAGCGGTGTATTCACCGCTCCTATACCGCTCGTACCCATTGAAATCAATGGGACACCGCGGCAATACCGCCGGCAAAGCGCCGCTGCAGCGCCGCTGCAGCGGCGCTTTGCGGGCGGGTTTAACCCCTTTTTGGCCGCTAGCGGGGGTTAAAACCACCCCGCTAGCGCCCGCACATCGCCGCTAAAACAACGGTAAAGCGCCGCTAAAAATAGCGGCGCTTTACCGCCGACGCTGCTCCCGCCCCAGTGTGAAAGCAGCCTTAATAAAAAGGTTGCACTTGCAAGACAGATGCAAATAAAGGGCCTTAATTCGAATGCGTAGGCTGGCACACATACACAAAACCTGTCTTTCCAGGACACAAGAGTAATGGAGATCTCTGCGTGTCACTCCGCCCTTAAGAAATAATGGCACCACAAATGCATTGCATGTTTTACTGCGATTCTGTAATCACAAGCAGAACCATGCCTTTCTGCCTGCAATTCCAACACGCTCTGGTGTGAACGGGGCTCTATCGAAACCCAGAAAGTAAAAGTGATATTAAAGAGAGTGTTTAGTCTTTTTACATATCCAATTTTTTATGCACAGGATGAAAAATACCATTAAAAAATTGGTTTAAATTTATTTAGTTTGATAAATATAAAGTATTGCATGGGATTTTTTAATATTTATACATCCAGCCAACATGCAGAACTCTTGTATCCTTTTAATATGTTTGCCTACCTACTGTATTTTAACGCCTTGAAGCCTAAACCTTTTTCTGACACTTGTTGCTTACAAATTAAAAACAGTATTTTTTGCAAGAAAATTACTTAGAACCCCCAAACATTATATATTTTTTTAGCAGAGACCCTAGAGAATAAAATGACGGTTGTTGCAATATTTTATGTCACACTGTATTTTCACAGCAGTCTTTCAAACTCAATTTTTTGGCAAAAATTACACTTTCATGAATTAGAAAAAAGAACAGTAAAGTTTGCCCAATTTGTTTGTATAATGTGAAAGATGATGTTGCATTGAGTAAATAGATACCTAACACGTCATGCTTTAAAATTGCGCACACTCGTGGGAATGGCGACAAACTACCATACTTAAAAATCTCCATAGGCAATAGTTTAAAAAAAAATTACGGTTACAGTTTAAAGTTAAAGAGGAGGTCTAGTTGCTCTCACTCTAACGATCGCAGCAATACCTCACATGTGTGGTTTGAACACTGTTTGCATTTGCGGGCACGACTTACATGTGTTCACTTCTGTGCGCGAGCACGGAGGTATGGGACACTTTAAATTTAAATTTAAAGTTGAAGCTGTTATAGCTGCAAAGGGTGGGCCAACCCTACGGACTAAGACTGGAATGCCATTAAATTTCTGTGCATGTAAAGGCAGGTGTCCCAATACTTTTGACAATATAGTGTATATATACAAGGAGTTTCAAAGACTATTAACCCATAGACACTACAAATGATGAATTTTGACTAACATCGTGCTGCTATGGAAAGCTGTATATCATTGCTTTTGCATAGTTTAAAGTCATTGTAAAGACCCACATATTTTAATGAAACTAATAAACATGATATACTTACCTGCTCTATGCAAAACCACTGTCTAGATTCTCCTCTTCTTGGGTCCCCCGCTGGCGCTTCTGGCTCCTCCCCTCCGCTGAGTGCCCCCATAGCAAGCCGCATGTTATGGGTGCACTCGTCCGTGCTTGCTTCCAAGCCGGCCCTGTGTCTATGACAGTGGTCTATAAACTGCAGCCCTTTGCTTGCTTATACCCATCCTTTGGAGCACTGTTCTTCCCACTGATATGAGGCACTATTCCTCTCACTGATACAAGGCACTATTCCTCCCACTGACACCAATGATGAGGCACCATTCGTTCCACCGACACCAACAACAGAGCAAAATTCCTCTCACTAATATAAACAATTGGGCACGATTCTTCCAACTGATATCAACGATGGGGCACTATTCCTTCTCCTACTGACCACAGTCACTCCCACTGACCACTAAGCCTGAGGCATTGTTTACTCCCACTGATGCTGGGGTATTTTTTACTCCCAATGGCCACAGTCCATCCCCATAAAGTCTGAAGGACAGTTAACTGTCTCTTTGTTTGGAAAGTTTGGAGAAACGTTAAGCTATTGTATGCCTAGTCACCACCAGGAAGGTCAAGCATTATCTTACCCGTACACTGCAAAACGTTGTGACTTGACAACGTATGATGCTGAATAAACTGCCTACACAACTGTGCTCTTATGCAGGGTTCTAAAGCTCGCTCACATTCTTGGGGTGTCGTATTTTCAACAACTTGGAGCCATTGATACGGTTGAGTTTATGAAAGGACTAACCCCTTAACCGCTATTGCATATTAAGTGTATCTGGGATTTCCTGACAGATAAATGTACAGTGGGATTTGTAAGGTGAAAGCCTCGGGGTTTAACGTCAGCTGATCCAGATTCTCTCGGTATTTTTCTTACAGATTTTATCTAAAGAAGAAACACATGACTGCAAATTGAGCAGCGTCAGAGAACGGCTCAGGTTGTTAGTGTTTCAGGGAGAGGAGATAATGGATCCTGACCTCATTAGCACTAATCTTTATCAACAAGTCAAGGTTTTAAAGATTTCGCTTGTAAAAAGAAACATTTGAGTCTGCACCTCATACAGATCTAAAATAGCGAGCAGGCGGAAAGATCTGATCTTTTGTGTGAAAGCATGGACAAAAAAATTCCAGCAGGATTTATTGTTTACTGTAAACATAACCCATACTGCTCTAGATAACGGGTTGGCAAAAAGATTTCTTTTCCCATGTGACTAAAACAGGGCATAAATCTTAGCTCCCAATTGTCTCTGATTTCGAGGGACTGTCCATGATTTGGAGCAATGTCCCTCATTCCTCCTCATTTGTCCCTCATTTTGGTCTGATCTATATAGATGTATAAAAAATTCACTTTTTATCTATGAAAAAGTGTTTCCCAGTGCTAAACCTTTCATCTGATTTCTAAATTGCTGCATTTGTAAATTCCAATAGCCAATATAAAGGAAGAGTAGTGGTAAAAAGCACTTTTGGGTTGAACCAATCTTTTATTTTTTGGACAATTCTCCTTTAAGGGGGCGTGGCAAGGGGTGTGTCCTTATGCCTGCATAATTTTACCGATAGGTGTCCCTCATTTCCATCTCTAAAAGTTGGGAAGTATGCATAAATGTGAACATCTATCATTGATACACAAATGATCCGATCCCAAATCATCTCTGTTGACTCTACCAGCACAACCACTACCGTAGAGATTTTAGGAAACCTACGCCTATTTCTGTGGAAATAATGGGAAATGCTGAAAAGAACTACACATCTGTGTCATAAGAAAAGACTAAAAGAAAATACCCAAAAAATCCCAGCCTGCCCAGTTGTTAACCAAAAGTGACTGTCATCCATCTGGTTGTTTTATATCTCATTATCAGTCTGTAAATTGCCACCTTTAATCTAGCTGTAATTTCCAGTTTCTGATCAATTTAAGAGTAAAATGATTTACTAAAGGCAAAAAGACTGTGCCCTCCACAAGTGTAGTTGCTCCAGAGCTTAGTAAATGAGGTAAAGCTTCACTTTGCAAAGAAAACCCAATCACGTTCAAGGAAAATAAAAAATACAACATATTTGCTTGCATGTGATTGGATGATGGAAGTCAGCAGAACTTCTGCTCATTTACTAAGCTCTGGAGCAACTGCGCTTGCACAGTGCACAGTTTTTGCTGCCTTTAGTTTATAGTGTATATGAAAGAGGAAGTAAAGCACTGCCTTTATTGTATTTTTTTCTGACCTTCAAAGTAAAGGCGGGGGGGGGGGGGTTATTTACTAAAGGCAAATCCACTTTACACTACAAGTGCACTTGGTAGTAAAGTCGCTGTAGATCTGAGGGGGACATGCAAGGAAAATAAAAAACAGCATTTTTGCTTGCACATGATTGGATGATAAAATCAGCAGAGCTTCCCCTCATTTCAGATCTACCCCTAAGATCTAAAGTGACTGCACTTCCAAGCGCACTTGTAGTGCAGAGTGGATTTGCCTTTAGTAAATCAACCCCACAATGTGCTAGTTTGCATTGCATTCTAGCACATTATGTTAAACTTACCTGCAAACGAAGCACTCCATATATTCGTTATCACTGCTGGAGGTCACATATATCATCGCCCGTCTTCCTTCCAGGTCTGTGGACTCTGGCTGTGTGACTGGCCGGAGCCACCTGATGTCACTCCTGAGCATGCTCGTTGCCGGTGATGGCACAGGCTCTGAAGAGCGCCTTCAAAGCGCATGCGCCGATTACGTCATCGGCGGCATATACAGTAGATATCTCCAAAACAGTGCATGTTTAGGAGATATTTACAGTACCTATAGGTGAGTCTTATTATAGACTTACCCATATTTAAAAATAATTATTGAGGTTTACAACCACTTTAATTGAACATTTTAAATTCTTGATTTTTCCATTTGTGTAGTTGTATTGAATATAGAAGTTTGTAAATGAATCACTAGAGAGAGTACTATTTCTCATTTAAATTGTTACTAAACCCAGGACCCTGCATTCACTATATCTGGTCTCCCACAGTACATAGAACATGGAAATGCGATTATTTTAGTAAATAAAAACTGTTGCGCTAAATACTTTTCTGATCAGCAGTTTATAGCAGTCTTGTGGCTTCTATCAATGTTCGGCAGAGCACTGGCTAAAGCTTGTAGGAGGAGTTTTCATTCTCCTCTGACTGTCCTATGAGGCTGCATGACTCCTGATCCTCTATCGGGAAAGTGATGATTTGCCCTTTGCTGATCACATGCCCCCTCCCAAAAGAAAAAAGAACTCTCTAGCAATACACACCAAACTGAGCATGTGCAGAGTGCCTCCAAGGGCTCTGTGCCATTAGCAGATGGATTGGGGACAGTAAAAGAAGTGGCGGATCAGTGGAAACAGGTTCAAACAGCCTTTTTACACAATCATGAGGAGTATGACAAGCATGCTTTACTGCATATATAGACTGATTTTATTGTTGTGGGTTTAGTAACACTTTAGCCTTTCTACCAGTGATGGCTGGTGTTTTTTTCTTTTGGGGGGGCGGCAAACAACCAACCCCCAGCCCCCCCGGTCGGTCAGCGTTGCCCCCCGGAGGACAGTCGGGACATCAAAGCCTCGCACCCCATCTAGAAAGTGGGCAGGCAGCGTCTCCGGCAGCTTTCTCCATCCTCCTGTGGTGTGGATCATGGCAGCTTCCACCATGCATCCCCCTCCTCCTCCTCCTTGGCTTCCAATAGGATCGCCTGACCTTTCAGCCAATCGGGAAATGGGTATCAGACCCGTGCTTCCTGATTGGAGGAGAGGTGATTCAGTGTTAGAAAAGTGAATATTCATTTTCTTTTCTAACACATCTGGGTGGGCTGCAAGCGCAATGCTCTGCCTGTTTTGAAGCCTATTAGAGGCTATGGCTCTAATTTTTCCCCTGTGTTTTCACCTGGTGACCTTGCCAGTAACATAACTCCTGCACTAGAGTGCCTCCACTCTGAATGAAGGAGCACAGATGAACCTTTGGACAGCAGCAACAGTCAGTCTGGGGGTAGGGGAGTGTTAGATGTACTAGCAGATATAGATACACTTACAAATTGAAGCCAAACTCTAGATAACACTTAAAAATCAGTCACAGCAACAGTTTTTTTTTCTTTTGGGATAATGGTTTTACATGAATAAACTAAGGCTGGGTTCACACATGCTGCGGCTACAGGTCGCAGCATAGGGTTTGGTCCATCCCTGTTCAGGTCTGAATTTTTCCCTTAATTTGCACCTGAATCAAAGCCAAAGATGCACCGTACCCTTTTTAAATGCAGACCGCAGCCACCACGAAGCTGTGTGAACTGGCTCCATTGAGAGCCAGTCACACTCTCCTGTCATGCAAATTGGATGCGGTTGTCGCAAATGTGTGAACCCAGCCTAAAGCTGATCATGGTAAGTATCCATGTTGGTAGTAAATGGTTTGTTCCATCCATTTAATTTATACATTTTAAGGAGAGCGTGTTATGTTTAAGAACAACAGACTTATTGGCCAAATCACCAGGTGAACAAAAAGGAAAGAAAGCAAAAAAAACAAAAAAAAAAACAAATGCACCCATCACATCTAAGAATTGGCAGGCTTTTCTTGTTAAAAAAAAAAAAAAAAAGAATTGGCAGGCTGCAATATAATAAATGCTTGCTTTTGGGTTTAAAATCTCTTTAACCCCCCTAGCGGTTATCCCGAGTCTGGCTCGGGTTAGGAATTTACTAATAGGAGCGGTAACCCCGAGCCAGACTCGGGATCGCTTCGCTGGATGCAGGGGAGGACACCGTGAGACTTACTTACCTTGTCCCCTGGATCCAGCGGTGTCCTCCGCGCTGTGTGAGTGAGCTGTCCTCCGCTCGATTCCCAGAGCTGAATGCCGCCGAGCTCCATTCCCTGTGACGTTACGGCGCACAGGAGCGGAGAACGGCGGCAAATTCAAAAAAGTAAAAGTACACAAAACACACACAGCACTGTAATCTTACAGATTACAGTGCTGTATTACAAAATTACACACCCCCTTTGTCCCTAGTGGTCTGTGAAGTGCCCTGCATGCACTTTTATATTATAAATACTGTTTTTTTCTGCCTGGAATTTGGAGATTGTCCATAGCAACCAAAAACTGTCCCTTTTTCAGTGTTTTAGGATTTGATTACATTATTGAATATTTTTTATTATTCTTTATTATATTATAAACTTTATCATACCCGGGATGTCTGCTAGACTCTGGTTTGAACATATTTAAGAGAGTTATTCCTAAGAATTACAGGACTACAATATAAGACGCCAAATTTCCATGCAAAATAATTGTACCGCTTTCAGCACCTAAATCCAGACTGAATCATACCGCCAGGGAGGTTAAAGAGTAACTCGAATTTTGAATTTTGTTTAAAAAAAAAGAAAACCCCTTGAGGTGATTAATGTACATTGCAGGTTGTTTGTGAGTATTCTGGCTTTTGCTGTGCTCAAAATAAATCCACTTGTCAGTAATACTGCACAATTAAGTTTTTTATACCTATTTTCATGATTATATATATATATATATATATATATATATATATATATATATATATATATATATATAGAGATAGATAGATAGATAGATAGATAGATAGATAGATAGATAGATAGATAGATAGATAGATAGATAGATAGATAGATAGATAGATATATTATTTTTTGCTATATTTTATTTCCACAAAATTTTATTGGTTGCCATACACAGCTGCACTCGATTCTGTTGGCTACAATCTTAGTAAATTCCCCTCAATGTTTTTGAAAACACACATTGATAATATTTTATATCATGTCTTGTAGACCTACCATATATATATATATATATATATATATATATATATACACAAATATACACAAAATGTGAAAAAAAATGTATATTTACTTTATTAGGCATCAGACATTGAAACAAACAAATGTGTCCTGACTATGGTAATTACCCTGACTTTTTTTGTAGGAAAATACATTAAAAAAAACATTCCCTTTGAGAATATCAGTGTTGGCAACGACTCTTTGGGGGAGCTTCAGTCTGCACTGGAACTGATAGTAAGTTTATTTATTATATTATTATTAGTATATTTTGGCCGCTTATTGTGTCAAGTGACTACTGAGGCTTTTGGTGTATATCTCATGAGTTCACTTGAAGGAAAAACTCAATTTTAAATGCAAACTGCTTCTTACTTGTTTAACCTTCTAACAATTTGCATCATTTTCTGAAACTGTGAGGGCTATTAAATTATAAATGATGAAGAAACAAATAATATTCTTAAATAATAAACTGAAATGTGTTGCGCTATCTAGCAAATAAAGTGCAAATGCATAAATATATAAAAATACATCAAGTGAAATTACAACAAATATAAAAGTATGATAAAGTTTAAAACACAAAATCATAAATTATAATATCATAAATAACTATAAATAATTATAACAAATAATTATATAATAATAAAATAAAATAAAACAATAATGTAATCAGATCAAAAACACTGAAATGTGCTGAGTTGCAGAATTGTAACTGTCATTACTTTCAGTGTTTGATGACGACTCTCCCCACAAATCATTATCGCTCAATTCTGCAAGTGATTCTAATTTATTATCACTATTTGCTAGCTGGTCTAAAACCGCTTTTGATGTAAAGGGACGTTTTGGTTGCTATGGACAATCTCCAGTTTCCAGACAGAAAGAACAGTATTTATAATATAAAACTGCATGCAGGGCACTGGACAAACCACTAGGGACAAAAGGGATGTGCAACTATTTCATACAGTAATGTAATCTGTAAGATTACATTGTACTGTATGTATAATGTGTGTTTCACTTTTTGAATTTGGCGCCGTGCTCCGTCCCCGTACGTCGCAACGCTCGCAGGGAATGGAGCTTGGCTCTGTGATGAATCGAGGGGAGGACAAGCCACCACACACTGCGGGGAGACATCGCAGGATCCTGGGGACAAGGTAAGTAAACTGTACTTGGATCCTGCGATGCGATCCTGAGTGTGGCTCGGGGCTACCGTTTTTGGTACTGAAAATCCACCCCGAGCCACACTCAGGGATACTGTCAGGGAGGTTAAACACTTCTAAATTCTCCTGCAAAAACTTTACTAACTTCGATATTTTATAAAGCGGTTGTATACCCGCATAAATTAGTTTTCATTTTTTTAAACCTCTAAGGATTGCATGCCGGAGGCTTCTTTCGGGCAAGGTCCAGCAGCATCTACCTGACCTTCGCAGAAAGAAAAAAACTGAGCAATATATTTTCACATTTTTGTCATGAAAACTAAACCCAGGTAAATAGCTAAATAAATGAAAAATACACATGTGGGAGCTGTTGTAACTGACAAAAAATATGTCTTTCTTTAAAGAGAGCCCTGCCAGACAGCAGAGCCAGGCTGGTGACTGACTTTACTGCAGGTAAGCAATACAGCATTGTTGCTTTCTTGCCCTCTGTCTCTGAAAGGGTAATTTGTGTCCCATAATCTTATCACAGTCTGAAGTCTCATGTACAGCTGACTGTATATATGTTTCTGTCACTTCAGCTTAGCTTTGATCAAATAGAATGTAACCCCCTTCTTAATGTCCCTATACATTAGCACAGACCAGGTCCGTCTTTATATTGATTGGACCCTGGGCAAACATTTTCTTGCCCGTTCCCATGCAATCTCACTCTCCACATGCTTTCAGACATACAATAAATAGCAGCTAGACTCAAAATCTGTTTCATTAATCAGATCCGGCAGCAATTTCAATTGGTTGCAAGAGGTTACAGTGTATCATTACCATTCACTGACTGGCTGCTAGAGGTTACAGCACACATTACGGCTCACTGATTATTTGCTAGAGGTTACAGAACATAAATTCTGCTTGTTGATTGGTTGCTATAGATTACTGTACATAAATTCTGCCCAGTAATTGGTTGCTAGAGGTTACTGTACATTATTACTGTTCACTGATTGGTTGCTTGAGGTTACTGCATATCCTTATCGCTCAATGATTGGTTGCAAGAGGTTGCTAAAGGTGACAGCACATCATCTCCTCACTGCCTGCACACCATGGACTGGGAAGGTGAGGGGACCCATCAATAGACAGAAAACTCATAGGAATCCTAGGACTTCTGGGATCAGTGGCAATGCTGGGGGAGGGTGTCATCTGTGTCAATTTTGGGGGTTAATGGGATCAGTGGCAGTGGTGGGGGTGGGATTAGTTGGGAGGCAGTACGCTGTGGCAAATTCTGAATCATGTAGAGCAAAGCTGGAAATCTTTGGCAAGTATATAGTAGGTGATTTTACGCTGACCACCAATGTAATGGGGAATTTACAATGACCACCAATGTGAGGGGGGATTTACAATGACCATCAATGTGAGGGGGGATTTACAATGACCACCTATATGAGGGGGAATTTGCACTGACCACCATGTAATGGGGGATTTTATGCCACCCACCAATATAAAACAAGGCATTTCTACACTGACACCAATGTAATAGGAGCATTTACGCCAACCACCAGTGTAAGGGGGAATATACACTGACCTCTGTGACGGGAGTCACTTTGGGCGGGGGGCTTGTGGAACCCAGCTTACATTGGAGAGCACTGGAAGCTCCTTGTTCCCCAGTCTCATCTGTACTAATCAGACTCACTGTACAGCCACACTGGAATGTTGTGTGTGTATATATATATATATATATATATATATATATATATATATATATACACATACACACACACACACACACACACAGGACTTTTTTTCTCAGAGAATAGGTGCAGGAACTCAACCATGCTCGCCGCACACACATATCTGCCAAATGGCATCAAATAGTAGCTCTTCCCTCTGCATACAACCCCCTCCCTCCACTGCCCTCATCTTCAGCAGTACTACTTCATGCAGTACTGCTAACATACATGCGTTCTTTAGCCCCTCATGATTCACAACAGACACAGTCAATAAAGGTTGAATAAAAGAACTTTTATTCTTCTTGTTGCAGTCCAGGTGTAATGGTGATAGTGGGAAATATGAGCTGCCTCCTCCTTCTGATTCCTTTTCAAGTAGCTAAGTCGCTTTCCTTTAATGAACTGACCAATGCCCCTCTGAAAAGCACCTTGGTAAATGGATGCTGGAAGTCCCAGGCCTCACCTGCCTTTCTTGCCTCCTGCAATCCTCCCCAGGCCAGTTCAGGAAAGTCCGGAGAACATCCCGATCTACTCCGTCCTCTTTGCAGCTACTTCCCAATTATTGTGGATAGAACCATCCCAGCCGGGATGCCTGGTTCACTTCCCCACGGTTTCTTGGATGACTTGGTGCACTTGAACCATCCAACACTGGTTTTGGTTCCTGCTCTCCAGTGTTGGGGCCTCTGAAACCCCAGGCCTTCAAGCCTGCTCCTTAGAGTCACATTTTGGCTGCTTCTCTGGATTCAGTTTCTTCCCATCCTCCCCAGGAAGCATGTGACCTCAGTATATATCTCAGTCCCGCCACTGCCCATACAAATTAATGATTGGGACAGGGCCATATATGCTGCCTGCACTCCAGTCCCCAGCCCGCCTTCTTTCCAGAACATTTCTTAGGGAAAGCAAGGGAGGATTTTCCAGTGCAGAGTACAGGTGGTCACACCCCCCTCTATTCTACTACTCCTCCCAAACCAAATTAACAACCAGGCCTAAACAAAAAAGGGTAAGGCACTGGCAATTTTACCTAACTCTTACTTATTTGCACCCACCTAAAGGTGGTGGGTGCTACACAATATTGATCTGAAATCTCCCAGCATACTATACTATATTACATTCACTTGCAAGGGAGATTATGCAGTAGGAGCATCAACAACTGGTCAGCAGAAAAATGGAGACCACAGAGGGTACAGCCTACCACGCACCCTCTCCTGCACATGACTGCACTGAACCCTGGGCACCTGTTCTGTATCTCCCTTTTCCCTGTCAAGCACTCAGTGGGATCTACACTACGCTAAGCTATTACTTGTAAACGCAGAAGCTGGACTTCAGTTTTACCAAGTGATAGTGGTGAGCAGGGAGAGCAGGGAGCAGAAGATCTGAGCCAGAGGTGGTGGAACTAAAGGAAAATCCACTTTGCAGTGCAAGTACACTTGAAAGTGCACTTAAAGTGCACTTGGAAGTAAAGTCTGTAGATCTGAGGGGGACATGCAAAGAAAACAAAAAACAGCATTTTAGCTTGCACGTGACTTGATGATAAAATCAGCAGAGCTTCCACTCATTTCAGATCTACCCCTTTTAGGGTTTTTAGATTAAGAGCGACTGCATTTCCAAGTGCACCTGCAGTGCAAAGTGGATTTGCCTTTTGTAAATAACCACCATTTTCTCATACTGTTGGGGACTCTTTGCTGGGTCATTTGGGGTGTAGCTGTATTATGGGATGTGTATGTGTATTTGCTGTGAAGAGGGGGGGTTCCTTCAACAGCTCTCCCTGCTGATTGGACAGTCTACCCCACCCTGAATGCAAAAGGAGGGGGGTTGTCCTGAGTGTTACCTATGTGATTCTGTGTTTCAATAAACAGTTCATGTTCCAGCTTTGCATCCAAACAAGTCCTGCCTTGTTCCTGGTTGTAATATGTGGCAATAATATCTAATATCTATATTCAGACCAGAGGAAGCGGTATATGACGAAAGCACTCAAGCGGAGTATGGGACATTTCATTATTACCTCCATGTAAGGGAGAATTTACACTGACAACCATTGTCGAGGAGAGTTGTACTAACCACCAATGTAAGGTGACACTTTTATACCGACCACCAATGTTAGGGGGGATTTACACTGACCACCGATGTAAAGGAGAATTTACCCTGAACACTAGTGTAAGGGCGATTCTGCATTTACCACCAATGTAAAGGGAAATGTACTCTGATCACTAATGTAATGAAGAATTTATACTAACAACCAATGTAATGGGGAATTTCTACACTAGCCACTAATGTAAGGGGGGATTTACAATCACCACCAATTTAAAGGAGGCTTCTACATGGACCACCAATGTAAGTGAGGATTCCAAACTGACCACAAATGCAATTTTTTTTTTTTTTACTGATTACCAATATAAAGAAGAGTTTCTACACTGGCCATTAGGGATGAGCCGAACACCCCCCTGTTCGGTCCGCATACAGAACATGTGAACAGGCAAAAAATATGTTCGAACACGCAAACACCGTTAAAGTCTATGGGACACGAACGTGAATAATCAAAAGTGCTAATTTTAGGCTTATATGCATGGTATTGTCATAAAAAGTGTTTGGGGACCTGGGTCCTGCCCCAGGGGACATGTATCAATGCAAAAAAGTCATTTAAAACTACTCACGTCTATAATGAATTGTCGGTTTGACAATACACATAAAAGTTCATTGATAAGATGAAGGAAGAAGAAGAACACAGAAGGAACGCCAGAAGATGGAAGAAGAAGAGGAAAGAAGAAATTAATATAGGACTTGTCAAAAAGCATCTCTTGAGTTTTTTTAACCCTTTTGACACTTTTTTTGTGAAATGGTAGGGGTACTTTTCACACGGGGGGGCGGGATCTGGGGGTCCTCTTGTTAAAGGGGGCTTCCAGATTCCGATAAGCCCCCCGCCCGCAGACCCCCACAACCACCGGGCAAGGGTTGTGGGGATGAGGCCCTTCTCCCCATCAACATGGGGACAAGGTGCTTTGGGGGGGTCACTACCCCAAAACACCCTCCCAATGTTGAGGGCATGTGGCCTGGTATGGTTCAGGAGGGGGCCTCTCTCTCATCCCCCCTCTTTTCCTGCAGCCTGCCAGGTTGCATGCTCGGATAAGGGTCTGGTATGGATTTTTGGGGGGGACCCCACGCCATTTTTTTTTTTAAATTATGGCGCGGGGTTCCCCTTAATATCCATACCAGACCTAAAGGGCCTGGTATGGAATTTAGGGGGACCCCCCACGCATTTTTTTTTATTTTGGTTCAGGGTTCCCCTGTGGGGAAATTAAATGTCGTTTTTATTAATGAACTTTTATGTGTATTGTCAAACCAACAATTCATTATAGCCGTGAGTAGTTTTAAATGACTTTTTTTCATTTATAAATGTAATTTTGCTGTCAGACTGTTCTAAACACGGGGAACATATGCCCCTTTACAGGCATACTATAGACACCGCCCAGGTACAAAAGTTAAAGGAATATTACACTTTTATTGTTTCACTTTAAGCATTATTAAAATCACTGCTCTTGAAAAAACAGCCATTTTTAAAACTTTTTTTGCATTGATACATGTCCCCTGGGGCAGGACCCAGGTCCCCAAACACTTTTTATGACAATATCATGCATATAAGCCTTTAAAATGAGCACTTTTGATTTCTCCTATAGACTTTTAATGTGTGTTCCGTGGCTTTCGAATTTGCCGCGAACACCCAAAATTGTTCGCTGTTTGGCAAACTGGTGAACAGCCAATGTTCGAGTCGAACTCATGTTCGACTCAAACATAAAGCCCATCTCTACTGGCCATCCATGTAATGAGGATTTACACTGACCACCAATGTAATGGGGATTTATATTGACTCCTAATATATTGGGAATTTACACTGACCACTAATGTAATGGGGATTTACACTGACCACTAATGTGATAGGAGCATTCACAGTAACCACCGATGTAAGGAGGGATTTACACTGACCACTAATGTAAGGGGGACCTTCACACTGGCCACTAGTGTAAATGAAAGTATTGTACACCAAGCCACAATATAATGAGAATATTTACAGTGACCACCAATGTAACTGAGACATTTAGCCTGTGTTCACATTTGTGTGCATCGGGAATACATGGAAAATTGATTTCCTGACACCACAGAAACATGCTGCCCTTTAGCAGATACACAGCAGTGCCATGAATTGTTAATGACACCCTCACACGTCTGCTGAGATGTGCATATTTACTTGCACCAAATTTACGGTGCCATGGCACCATGTTAATCTGATTAAGGTTTCAACCTCCAATTTACTTACCTTTGCGGAACAGGCAGATGTTAGGCTTACTGACCACAGTTGTAGGCAAAACTTTCCAGCATGCAGAGCTGGGCAGCAATAGTAACAACTTCATACTGAGATATTGGTACACAGACTATTCGATTTTTGAAATCTGTAGCTTTTTACATATTTGGAATAGATAATCGGCCATATAATCTGATAGGGAATAACTGTAATTTGCAGTTTACCACACAGGTGCAGATTAAGGATGACAAAGAGCATGCATACAATGCAGAATAAAACAAAATAGATTATGAAACCTTCACAGACATGGTGGACTCTTCATAGCAATAGGTCGTGGTTGAATCAGTGCAACATTTGGTTGCATAACATAGTCTTTGTAAGACTATAACAACAAAGTTTTAGTAAAAATATTCAGCACACAGTTACTTAAAATTATTCTCATGGGCAGGGTCCTTCTCAGTGAAGTTCAAGGTAACTCAGGTAACAAAAGCGAAGAACAGGTGGGAGCCAAGGTCCAAGGACAAAGAGCCAACCAACTGGAAATTGAGCATTCTGGTTGTAATTGGGAATGGTGTCCCCATACTATCTGTGCCTTTTGGAGAAGTGGCATGCTATTGGGCTCTGGCCCAACAGCCGGCCTGCCAGTTCACAGCAGGCCTGCCAAGAGATGGCCTGTCAGTTCAACTGGCTGCTACACACCTGGCCTTTCTTAACTGCTAAAGGAAGGGGACCTACCTTCCCTTGGTGTGTTTAGGAACCCAAAGTGTTGTCTGAAGTGGAGTTAAAGGGGTCTGTGTCAATCCCAGGGACCTCTTTCCATAGAGCTTGCAATTTTTTGCTGGTGTGCAGCTTTATGCACTCTGTACTCGGGTTAAGGGCCAAAGTCTGACGCTTCCAAATCTTCTTATTCCACAACAATTGGTCTTTAACAAATTACTAGAGTTTAGAAACGTTCTATTTCCACTTCCAAATACAGGAATTCAAAGTCTGTTCATGTTGTTCAGTGAATGGTCTCAAATCGCACTGCACAGAATCCCCTGTGACTTGCGGTTCCCAGTGTAAACTTAGGCTCAAATATGTCTTCGTATAGACTTCTTTGGCATTTCTAAAGAAGACCAATCTAAAAATGTGTAATGGAATATCCAGCAATCCAGAAAATATTTTCTAGATTGCTTGGTTAATACGAGGCTATAAAAATGATGTGATTGGTTACTTACTTAATACAGAACCTTTCCTCTTCTATGTTCAGCTTCAGCAGAAAATGTCAACGCACAATGAAGTTTTCAAATACGACAATTTTGGAGTTAGTAAAATAATCTGCTTCCACTTAGCATTTTTAAAGTATTTTGCCATCCTGTAGTTTCCAGTTTTATAAATCTCTAAAAACAAAAAGCAGCTAGTGAAGTAGATAATAACAATGAAGAAACAAAAAGCTAATTTCTGTATCAATAAGCCCTTATGACTTTTTCAGCCCCGCATACTGTAATTCTAGAGCTTGGTCAGACATAACCGTTCCCTGTTCAAGTTACCTGCAACTTTCAGCCTTGCATAGTTGCTAAATACTGTAGTTCTACAAAATAGAGAAAAAGAATGAAAAAAAAAAGAACAAATGAAATTTTAACAAATCTCATGTCAGGAGATCCTTGTTTTTACTGACATGTTTAAAATTGTTGACTTTACCATAGGAAATAGGATATATTGGCAAATTCTAAATTGTGTTATATCACAATTTGCCCAAATATATTTCAGATTTTCTCCAAAAGGATGGGCAGCTTTGATATGGAAAATGTCCCTGAAAGTTAATAGGAATGCAGAAAAGCACATGGCACAGATGGTTATAATATGTCATGGAAATGAACGCATTGCAATTTTTTTCATTAACACAAAAAAAAAAAAAAAATTTAAAGGTAGCATTGCGTATATAGTCTATTATTGTTTTGTGGAATGCCATTTGCCCATCTGGTTAGTACACAGCATGGTGTGATCTATGCACAACCACAACATCTAACAGGATATAGAAAAAGAGGGCAAATCCTATATGTGTCACTGGAGTTAATGTGTAGATAAGAGGTCTGTCACTGCACAAAGCAGATATTCACACATGGTTTACATTTGTGTTTAATTCAGAGGTTGTTAACCTTTATCGGTCAGGGACCTGGATTAAGCCTGGCATTTTGCTTTGGGACTTATGGTTTGGTCTTGAATTAATAATGTATTTTATTTTTAAAAACTTCACTGTTAGCTGCATATTTTCCCCAGTATTTTCGTAAGTGTCAAGAAACAAGATACTGTTGCAACTTGATAGTAAAGATTTTAGAGATGGATTATTTTAATATACCTTTATGCAGCTCATAAAATGTACTTTTTCAGGCACTGAATAACATATCCCATTGATAAAAATCAAGACACAACATTTGTCAAAGCTCAAAATCCTTACAAAAAAGACAAGCCATAGAGTAATAAACATGGAGATTGCAATTAATGGCCTGCTTCTGAAAATGCTAGCTGCCTTGCACCATGCTTATCTAATGATGTTGATTTACTAAATAGGAAAGAATATTCAATTTTCAAGTGCATATTCATTTGTCTTTTAGTTAATAATGAGAGGCTGTGTTCACGTTAAACACTGGATTATGTGCAAGAAACAAAGAAAATAATGGATTATTGCATGCACATGAATTGATGATTGGAGTAAACACAGCTTCTCCTTATTCACTAATAAAAGTCAATATACAGTATACAAGGGAACTTTCTTCGCTCCATTAGTAAACCAACCATATGGAGACTCTTTGAAAAAGCAGAAGTTTGGCATCCCCACTGCAATAATGGTGTTGTAAAAAAATAAAATTATAGAGCACGCTGATGTGCTTTACAATTTTGCCCTTGACGCCACCGCTCCAGTTCTCCGAAGCCACTGGAACACAAAAAGGAATAAGAGTTGTAAAGAGGAAAAGGGAGAGCGGTGGAGAGACGGGTTTAATGACATGGCTCTCCTGCCTTTTTTTTTTCTTTTATTTATGCTCTCCACCAATTACAGAATTCTCCATGCTCCATTGATCCCAGAAAACACCATAAGGCTTCACCAGCTACACACTGAGGCCCAGTTTTCATGGCATGGTCTGTGGTGTGGGTAGCACAGTGGTGCATAATGGGGAGAGGATAGAAATAACAAAATAGATGTACCTGAAGAGAAAGCAAGTACATACTTACCTTTTCTCCTGCAAATTCTACCAGAATGCTGCTCCAGCTGAGTCCAAAGCTGACACCTGTGGGGTTAGTCTGATGATGCTGAGAAGAAACAGAAAGAACTTTGTGGACAAACCTTCACTCAAGAAAGAAAGGATATATAGAGGATGAGTTAAATGTAATGTAGAATTCACAGGGAAAAAAACATTTCTGGGTGTGTGGACCTTGCAGCATTCAATGGTTCCTTCTTCTGGTCTCTATGTCCTTACAGGACTTATTAGTGACATAATTGTCAGAGGGAGGAACCACTGAACACTGCAGGAGACCATGTTGATTGACACTCCCGGATGGGTCAGTTTTCCTTCAACCCTCTTGGGAACGGGGTGGGGGCGGTGGATTTATTAAAACTGGAGAGTGAAAAATCTTGTGCAGCTCTGCGTAGAAACCAATCAGCTTCCAGGTTTTATTGATAAAGCTTTATTGAACAAGCTGAAGTTAGCAGCTGACTGGTTATCATGCAGAGCTGCACCAGATTTTGCACTCTCCAGTTTTAGGACATTTCCCCCAGGGTGTCCACATTCAATGGTTAGAGTTAAGTATTCATTTTTTAACCAGGCAGACATTGATCTGTGGTCCATAGTAAATCAGGCTCGGTGCTTTGGAAAGTGCAGCTGGTCTTTCCCACGTGTATAACTAAAATAAATGCTGAAAATGCAATGCATTATCTTTAATTGGAGCCCATCTCTAGGCAAAAATTAAACATTACAAATACATATATGGGAACTGTTTACATGCTAAAGGATTTCTATTATGTTTAGCTTTTTTAGTATCCAGAAAGCACAACCTTATTCTCAACCTCCACTGCATCAACAGTATAATTTGATCAAATACATAACCTCCGTCTGCTCATTGAACAGAAAGGGGTGACGTAACACACTGATGAGGTCATCTGCCTGCTCTCTCTGCTCTCTTCTCCTGCCAGCATATGTGCAATGAAGCAAAGACTGATTGGCTCCTGGGGCTGACCCTTCATACTACAAGAGTCTGATATCAGAACAAACATAGGCGCTTAAAGCAACAATATTTAAAAAAAGCATTTGTTTATTTTTGACTGTCTCAATCTGGAATGCAGTTTGTTTTTTTAAATCTGGCATCAGGACATGCCAGTGAAAGTTGACCATAGATGGACAAAGTGGGTGATAACTTTTGGCTGGTTCAACATCGTCTTTTTTAGTTGTTGTAGAGATAGGAGTGGCCTCACAGTTCATCCCAGTGCACTAAGTAGATGGAGAAGCAAGTCAAATCCAGTGTGTTACTATCATATTATGTGTACGGCCTTCTAAAGACAAATAATAAATCACCTTATAGCTGGCAATAAAATTGAAGCAGATTGGTGTTCAGTATCTTCTACAATGTCCTATTTTGTGCTCTCCAACCTTTAAAAGCTGATTTAACAAATAAAAGCGGTTTGTAAAAACATTATTTTAACAGGCCATGTGTGCCTCGTTCTTTGCATTCACCGATCCCAGGCTGCTGCGTCATTGGCTCATACTCAGTGCTTTTGAAATTACTGCCATGAATAGTTATTTACAGCGGACACTTTATGACAGCTGACACTGGTGGGGTTAATCTGGTGGTGCTGAGAGGACACATGAAGAACATTGCAAACAATCCTTCACCAAAGAAAGAAACTTTATATACAGGTTGAGTTGAAAGGAGTGTAGAGTGATTTTGCACATATATTCCTTCTTTGTCCAAGATATATATATATATATATATATATATATATATATATATATATATATATATATATATATATATATATATATATACATTTTTTTTGCCAAATAAATATGAAATATATTATTATTAGGTAATTGTCAATCTAGCCATCAGATGAATCTCTAGGCTAATTTCGCATATGCCACATTTTATCTCTCTCAGCTTTGTAGCGAGACAAAATATTATTTAAAGAAAACATGCACACATCCAACAAATTAGCAAGAATATTTGACGAAAGTTAGATTGCATCACATTTCAATAATTTTTAAGCATATTTCCGACCCCTCCACCTTGCAATCCTGGGCAGCCAATTGAGACAAATTTGCACAGGTCTGCGACCAAATTACCACTGGAGGTGGGACACAATTTAGAAGTGGCCAAGTGCAGATTTCATTTTGTGGCAGTGTTACTTTAGAGCATTCATTATTTATACATTTCTTTACTATTGCAAGTATAGCAAACCTGTGTAGAAATAATTCCAGTGACAGGGATTATGGAAAAAAATCTAACATTTAGAGGGGACATATTTTATGCAAATAATTTAAAGGAGCACTTTCGTAAAATAAATGTATAAATAAAAATGTATTCTGATAACTGTATGTGGTTAAAATATTAACAATATTGAGTATAAAAAAATTATTTTACTTGTTTCCGCTTATTAACAGACATATCAAGCTGGTTAGCAAAGGTAGTAGGAATAATCTCTATTTTATTGACAGGGAGCTACTGCATGAAAAAAAAAAGCCAGAACAAGCCTTGCAGCCCACAATTTGACCAGTTTGGGTCCTTGTGTGTACAAGGTTAAGCCCGGAAAACTGGAAAAACTTCTTGGACTCTTGGCTGTCTTCTGGTCTTTGTTGCAGAAGCACTGACAATGGATACAGCGTGAATGATGCTGCGTGCTACATTGTATTTTGGTTGTAGCTAGAGCAAGGGCTAATCTTTTGACCTACTCAAAATGTTTGCTCTAGCAAACCCCTAAGAAAAATACATTTAAATAAAGTTGTTGAAGTTTCTCCCCCCCCCCCCCCCCCCACTCTAAACCCTTATTAACTAGTAGTTATTAATACATAGCCCTAAATTATTCCTTCCTTCTTTTTTTTTTTTCACTGATTCATACACATTTTTGTTGTTTCATATATTTGTTTGTTCATTTATTTTTGTATCAGTGGATTAAAAAATATACAAAATAAAAGGGTAATTAAACGGTACCAAAACACATAAAAATTGAGAATAAAATAAATTAAAGTTATGTTAACTTTAACAAGTATTATTTTAGACTTTTGCTGGAGAAACGTAATATTTTTTTTTTTTTAAACTTAGATGATTCCCAAAAAAGTAAATAAATAAATAAAAGTTCCATATACGCACACACACACACACACACACATTTATATATATATATATATATATATATATATATATATATATATATTTATATATATATATATATATATATATATATAATTATATTGCTGTGCTTGGTGCATAATAAATAATTAGCACTCTATAAACACAGCTTTTAAACACTTTTCAGTGAGTAGCTGGTAATTTTTTATTTGTAATACATTTTATACAGTTTCTCTGATACATGGGAATAGTGGATGGTTCACTGGCAGATCATACATGCAGGATGTGAGTGTTTCCATTGGAAGGGTGTTGAGGTCTCCTGCTATACTATAAATGAGAAAGAGTTGACTTCTGCCTTAAAGGAGATTCTACCATACTGAGTTTATGACTCATAACCTAGAGTCTACTCATTCTGGTAAGTGGCCATCTCTCATTATACAGTGGAGGTGCACCTGGGTGATCCACCTTTCTTTATGATTCTCACTATGAAGATGTGCATGTGATTTAAGTTGAATATTGAATTTTTCACATTTATTTGGAGTGATTTACAAGGATTGGACTGTGTCACTCTTCACAGGACTGTATCACTTATGGGACTCTGTCTTTTTTAGCTAATATCACAAATCTATTACATTTTTTTTTTCCTGATGTTAGCGCAGTAATTTTTTGTTTGTTTACTCTATAAACACGCAATGGTATGCACAACTTCGAATCCATATGTTCATGCTGGGCAGATTTCATCTGCCCCACTATTGGCTAAAATCTCATAACTGTTTTTACCTTCGGTGGTCTTACGAAAATGTTTTTTTTTTTTAATAAAATATAATTTAAAAAAATCCTATAAACAGAAATTTCTTTTAATTTCAATGAGAAATGTATCAGGAGGATTTAACACTAAATTACACTAATCATAGCAACAGAATTGAAGACTGTAAACTATACAAGACAGTTTTGAGAGTTGGAACCAGTGAAGTGGCTGTAGCATTATTGATTTTTGATAGCACATCAAATCCTGCACCAAATTGATTTTTTACAGAAAAAGATTCCAAGCAAGCATGTGATTTCAAATGGTATAGAGGTTAAAAAGAAATCACATAGCAAATAAAGACTGGGTCTCAGTACATTTGATGAGTGAACAGTGACATCTAGTGGAAATGCAGATGTTTGCATTGTTGCATTTTATAGGACTATCCATAACTTAGTTAAGGTCTCATTTACACTATTTGCAGTGGTCTGTGTTTTTCCAGATAAATGCAGATCACTGCTAGGGCACAAAGAAAACAACTGTTTTCTATGTGCTCTGTTCAAAATGCAACTCTGGAATGATGTGTGGTGCACTGGATATCACTGCATGTCACTACACATCAGAGCAATGCACTTTCCTGCTGTGTAGTGACATAAATGAAGTGTCACTACATGACACCTCATATAAAGTGGAAATTAAGAAAAATAAAAAAAACAAGCAGTGCGTTGCGCTGTGAAATGCGTATGATTAGGACAGGAAGTGAGGGGAAATATCCTTCAAAGGAGGTACAGACACCAATTAAAACCAGACAGAGGTTCTAACCCTTTATACTAACAGAAACTTGGCCTTTAAAACAATGTTCTTCTGATAGACATTAATGACAAGAGATGACAAAGGTGGAGATTTTAAAGCTATATTAATCCCTCAGTTTTTAAGCACTTTAATCTACTGATTTAATCACTTACTGGGTATACCGCTTGTTCTTTAAACCTTGTTCCAGTTTAAACTGGTGCAAAGACTGCTGCCCCAAGTTTTCTTTTTCAGGGTGGCTCCTTTCTCTTGCAGCATCCTATAGAGTCACACTTGCATGCAGAAACCTAAGTTGTGTCCCCTTACACTGTGCGTCTATAGGAACACACAGCCCCATAGCTTAGGATGGCAAGGCTTTACCATCTCCAAGCTAAAAGTCTTGTTTTTTTTTCCCTATAAAAATAACAAACATGTTATACTTACCTGCTCTGTTGCAGTGGATTTGCACAGAGCAGCCCGGGATCCTCCTCTTCTCGGGTCCCGT
The DNA here is from genome assembly GCF_037356315.1 of Lithobates pipiens. Lineage (NCBI taxonomy): Eukaryota > Metazoa > Chordata > Amphibia > Anura > Ranidae > Lithobates > Lithobates pipiens. Next base: position 471,694,468 of record NW_027507758.1, on the reverse strand, counting down.
TGAGTGCCCTCATAGCAAGCAACTTGCTATGGGGGCACCTGATCGAAGTCACAGCTCCGTGTGTCTATTCACTGAGCCCCGCCCCAGGCCGTCTCTCCCCTGATTAGCTAGCTGACAGCAGCGAGAGCCACTGGCGCCGCTGCTGTGTCTCAGCCAATGGCGCCGCTGCTGCCTCTCAGGCAATCAGGAAGGAGAATCTCGGATGGCTGAAACACATGTGTACATCGCTGGACAGAGATGGGGCTCAGGTAAGTATTAGGGGGTCTGCTGCTGCACACAGAAGGCTTTTTATCTTAATGCATAGAATGCATTAATATATATATATAAAAACTTCTGCCTTTACAACTGCTTTAACATACTGGCTCCATACTGCACTGTCCACTGGTAAAAAAAATGTATGTGAAGACTGGAAGTTCAGGAAAGCAATACCAAGAGAGCAGGAGCCAGCAGCATTAGAAATTGTAAACTGCAAGTGCTGGGGTGAAAATGTTAAGGGCTCATGCCCACTTGACTTAAAAAATGGCTGCTTTTACAGGTGTTTGAGCTTTTTTTTTTTTTCTCTGCCTCTAAATGCTTCTCAATGTTAGCCTTGGGAGGTTGATTTACTAAAGGCAAATAGTCTGTGCACTGCAAGCGCAGTTGCTCTAGATCTGAGGGGAAGCTCTGAAATGAGGAAACGCTCTGCTGTTTTCTATCATCCAATCATGTGCAAGCAAAAAATGCAGTTTTTTTTCAATTTCCCTTGCATGCTCCTCTTAGCCCTTGTACACACGGTCGGACATTTCCGACGGAAAATGTCTGATCGGACCGCGTTGTCGGATAATCTGACAGTGTGTGGGCTTCATCTGACTTTTTCTGTCAGAATGTCCGACCAACACAGTTTGAGAGCTGGATATGATATTTTCCGACAACATGATCCGACCGGACTTTGTCCGATCGTTTGTAGAGAATTCCGATCGGACAAAGTGCCACGCATGCTCAGATCAAATTCCCAGACCAAAGCTATTGGCTACTAGCCTGAACGTAGTCCTGTTGTAACTAAATAACGTCATCACGTTATGAATGATCGGATTTTCCGACAACTTTGTCCGACCGTGTGTATGCAACACCAGTTTCGGACTGGCGGATTTTGTTGTCGAAATATCCGACCGTGTGTACAAGGGCTTAGACCTACAGCAACTGCACTCGCAGTGCACAGAGTATTCGCCTTTAGTAAATCAACCCCAATTTCACATGTGTACTACTGAATAATTTATTTAGTTTCGCTTTCGTTTCATTTGTTTTTGTTTTGTTTTTTTGTTTATCGGATCATTCGTTAATATCGGCATTCGTTAATTCAGATGCATTCGTATTCGTTAAGTTCACTAACAGTTACTTTAGCCAAATTTGAAAGGAAATTCCAATAAAAATGTAAATCTAAGCTATCCCAAATTAGCTGCTATGGCGCAGAGACCTGAACAGAAGAATTACTGACTTCAGCTATTTTACCTATAATTTAATAGTTTTTAATAATAAATAATAATAAAAACTATAATAATAGTTGTTAATTTAATTATAATAGAAAACAGGAAAAACAAAATTATCTGAATGTAATCAATTTGTTAAACTGGAACGTTTTTCCTTCTTTCGGATTTTTGTATTTTCATTTGTTCGGATTTTCGTTCTTTATGACAATTCATTTTCACACTATAGGCATTTGCAGTTTAGAGGCAGAAAAAAAAAAAAACACCAAAGCTGCGTTCAGGAGAGGAGCTTTCGCACATATAAAATGCTCAAAAGCACCTAAATGCACATAAATTAACGCTAGGTGCATTTATGTTCACACGTTCATACACGTTACTAATCAATCAGGGAACGTTGCTTCTCTATACCAATCTCTTCACTGACTTCCACTAGCCCAACATGCAAAATTCTAAATACTAACCACCACAAAATATAAAGCCGTCCACAAGACTGCCCCCAGCTACATCACCATCCTCATATGCAAATAGCACCCAAATTGTCCTCTCCACTCCTCCCAAGACCTCCTGCTCTCTAGCTCCCTTGTTACCTCCTCCCATGCTCCTCTCCAGGACTTCACCAGAGCCTCTCCCATCCTCTGGAATTCCCTACCCCGATCTGTCCAGTCAGCCCTTATCCTGTCTGATTTTAGGCAATTCTTGAAAACTCTTTTATACTGGGAAGCCTACCCCACCTCCACCTAAGACCTGTACTTAAATTACCTCTATCAGATCATCCCCTGCAGCTATTACCTTTTACTCCCTTTAGATTGTAAGCTCCATGAGCAAGGCCCTTCTAATCCTTCTGTATAGAATTGTGTTGTAATTGTACTGTCCCCTTTTATATTGTAAAACACTACGCACACTATTGGCGCTATATAAATCCTGTATAATAATAATACACTCTAATGGCCATAATAAATCAACATTACCATTTCCCACCAATAGAATGCATTAACGCCAGATGCATGAACGTGTGTGAACGCACATGCAAAAAATGTGGCTTTTTTTTGTGTTTTTCTGCTGCTAAACTTCTGTAGAAGAAAAGGTATCATACAGAATACAGTGTGCTTGTGGCTTAACAAATATTTAAGTTGGGAATGTTTATTATATTGTACTCAATAGAGTAGATTTACTAAAATCTGGTGCAGCTGTGCATGGTAGCCAATCAGCTTCTAACTACAGCTTGTTCAATTAACCACTTCAGCCCCGGAAGGGTTTACCCCCTACCTGACCAGGCCATCTTTTGCGATACAGCACTGCATCGCTTTAACTGACAATTGTGCGGTCCTGCGACATTGTACCCAAACAAAATGTATGTCTTTTTTTCCCACAAATAGGGCTTTCTTTTTGATCACATCTGAGGCTTTTGTTTTTTTGCGGTATAAACAGAAAAGTGCTAGAATTTTAAAAAAAAACAACACAATATTTTGTACTTTTTGCTATAATAGATATCCAAAAATCAGTTTAGGCCGATACATATTCTTCTATATATTTTTTGTAAAAAAACGCAATAAGTGTATATTGATTGGTTTGCGCAAAAGTTATAGCGTCAAAATAGGAGATAGATTTATGGCATTTGTATTATTATTATTTTTTTTTTTTTACTAGTAATGTCGGCGAACTGCGATTTTTAATCGGGACTGAGACATTGCGGCGGACAAATCGGACACATTGACATTTATACAGCGATCAGTGTTATAAATAGCCACTGATTACTGCATAAATGTCACTGGCAGGGAAGGGGTTAACACTAGGGGCGATCAAGGGGTTAACTGTGTTCCCTATGTGTGTTCTAACTGTGTGGGGGGGACTGACTAGAGGAGGAGAGAGGTTGTTGTTTCTACTTGGTAGGAACACAAACTCTCTCTCCTCTCCCCTGACAGAACAAGGATTTGTGTGCTTACACACACAGATCCCGGTTCTCGGTCTGTCACGAGCGATCGCAGGTGCCCGGCGGCCATCGCGCTACAGCATCTTAACTGCTTAAGGACCGCTTCACCCCAATATACATGGGCAGAATGGCACGGCTGGGCACAATCACATACAGGTACGTGATTCTTTAGGTGCCCAGTCATGGGTCGGGAGCGCGCCACCGCCGGCGCGCTCCCGACCTGGTCCTGAGCTCCGTGACCATGGCCGCGGGACCATCGCCGCTGGTATCCCGCTGAAGAACGAGGAGAGGTCTGTGTAAACAAACCTCTCCCCGTGCTTCCCTGTGTGGCTGTCACCGATCGTCTGTTCCCTTTTATAGGGAAGGACGATCAGTGACGTCAAATGCCAGGCCACGCCCCCTACAATAAAGAAAACACATAACGTCATGCATAACACCTACACTGCCCCCTAGTGGTTAACTCCTTCACTGCCAGTGTCATTTACACAGGAATCAGTGCATTTAAATAGCACTGATTGCTGTATAAATGACAATGGTCCCAAAAATGTGTCAAAAATGTCCGATGTGTCCGCCATAATGTCGCAGTCACAATAAAAATCGCTGATCGCCGCCATTACTGGTAAAAAAAAAAATTCATAAAAATGCTATAAAACTATCCCCTATTTTGTAAACGCTATAACTTTTGTGCAAACCAATCAATAATCGCTAATTGCGCTTTTTTTTTCCCAAAAATATGTAGAAGAATACATATCGGCCTAAACTGAGGGAAAAAAATGTTTTTATATATTTTTTGGGGATATTTATTATAGCTCTATTCTTGGTTATAGCGCAAAAAATAAAAACCGCAGAGGTGATCAAATACCACCAAAAGAAAGTTCTATTTGTGGGAAAAAAAGGACGTCAATTTTGTTTGGGAGCCACGTCGCGCGCGACTGCGCAATTGTCAGTTAAAGCGACGCAGTGCCGAATCGCAAAAAGGGGCCTGGTCTTTTGGCTGCAAATTGGTCTGTGGCGGTTAAAGAGCCGACGTATAGCTACAACGGCTCACGCAGCAGTGCCAACCTGCCGCAGTGTAACTGAGGCTGGTTGGGAAGGGGTTAAGCTTTGACAATAAAACCTGGAAGCTGATTGGCTTCTATGCAGAGCTGTACCAGACTTTGCACTCTCCAGTTTCAGTAAATCCACCCAATTGTGTTACACACAAAAAAACTCTTTTTTTTTTTTAATACTACTTTAATAACAAATAAGCCCTTAGTGTGTCATTCATCTCTTCTCTTCTACATAATTGTTGTTTTTCAGCACAGATATACAGTACATGAATATCATTTCAGACAACACAATAGAGAAGGAAATGGCTTTCTCAGCACCAGATACATAAAAGGAGGTGGTTTGGGTGCAGTTCTTTGAAGATGTATAATCTGTCATTTTCCTGTTAAAGTGTATTTAAACCCAAGAATAAAATGATGGCACTGCAGCTTTCAGCTCCTTAGATGTGGCGGTTGCCATCTCTATTCACACTTCTTTGATCCTGCCACTAATACTGTCTGAAAATAACCTTACACTTGCTGTCCTGGGGTGACAAGGGGACTGAGCAGTGTTATTCCTCTAGGACAGGGAGTGGGCTAGGGCTACATAACACCTCCCTCTCAGCGCCTAAAATAACTTTACTTGGGCCTCCTGTCATCCCTTGTACAGTAGTGCTCATACTAAAAAAGGGAAGAGCAGCACTAGAAGCCAATCAAATGTGGTTCATGCACATCTTCTCCAGAACAGGAGGTGTTTTGTAGTCCATGGAGATAGCAGGGCCCTTCTATTCCTTCTGTGTTGCATTTGTACTGACCCTTTTTATATTGTAAAGCACTGCTGATATCAGATTGGGAAGTTATCAGCTCATGAAGATTCCCGGTGAGATGACAAACACCCTTTTTGTTTTTTTGGCACTTGTAAAACAGATATAATAAAAGACTTTCAATGGTATATTTAACAGACCAAAAGGAGTGTATAATAGAAATGAATTGTTATGGTTTGTTGACACGGGTGGCCAGGTGGTGGGAAAAGCAGCCATTCGGGGCTGTAAACATATCACTGCTGTTGCAAAAATGAATCCCTTCCTGACACCTTCTGGCCCTTTAAGAGCTTCTAAGGCTGGATTCACATCTATGCATTTTTAGTGCTTTTTGCAGATTTGCACTACAGAATGTGTTGCATAGGGAACCAGGTTAAATGGACTGTAGTGCAAATCTGCAAAATGCAAAAAGCATTAAAACTGCACAGGTGTGAATCCAGCCTAAGGCCTGATTCACACCTATGCATTTTCAGTTTCGCAGAAACACACTACAGTCCATTTAACATGGTTTCCTATGGATCACCTTCACATCTGTGCATTTTATGGAAAGGGCCAGGGACTTTTTTTTCTAGTTTTTGGTTCCAAAGACTTCAATGGATCAAAAACGTGTATTGAAAAATGCAAAATGCACCTGGAGTATGCAAACTGCAACCTGCATAGGTGTGAACCAGGCCTAGATCCCGGGAGGTGGGCATTCAGGTCACGTGACCACTTGTGATTGGCTTGTCACATGATCGGAAAGCTCCTGATCACAAGTATGCGTCTGGTCCCCACCGACTGTGCTGGGAGCGTGCAGATCGCGCACTCTAAGCACAGAAAACGGTTTACAGAAGGACACGTGGATTGCGGCCCCTTGGCCTGAGGCCCCGTTCACACCTCAGCGATTATCGGTCATATGAAGGGAATAGGATGACTGCACATCTGCCTGAGGGAAAACAACGCAATTCCGGCAGGCTCTAATGATCACAAAAGCACACAGTACTCTCTCCAATACTCTCAAACTAAGTTACTCTCAAACCAAGGTTTTACTGTTCTTTAAAGTTTTCCTAGACTTCCACCAACTTTGCATGCCCTCAGTAGATGGTCAGTTTCCGAATGATATATCAGAGAGCCTTAGGGAGTGAATACCTGCCCAATTTATTCTAGTGAGGACTACCCATCCCACATATAACTTTGATATATTTTAGACCCCATGCTTTCCCTCTATATTGCGTCCTCTTGCTTGACCTGGGGGTCCCCCTAGAGTCCTTGTCTATTCAGCCATTTTGCCTCATTGACACCGACAATGCTTGTTATATATTTATTTATTTAGCTCCAGAAGAAGCGCATTTTGTGGCACAAAACTAGTTGAGCACGCTTCAGAATCAATGCGAGTACCCTCTTGAATCAATGAAAAGCAGAATCGATATCTCCTGAGTTGGCGTCTGTATACCCCCCACTTATTACTCTAGGATTGTACCTCTTCAGGTTGTCTCATATGTTATTACACTGGGGCAAGAGCCAAACGCAGGAACTTTCTGGGCTATTAGCCTAGTCCAGGGATATGCAATTAGCGGACCTCCAGCTGTTGCAAAACTACAAGTCCCATCATGCTTCTGCCTCTGGGTGTCATGCTTGTGGTTGTCAGAGTCTTGCTATGCCTCATGGGACTTGTAGTTCTGCAACAGCTTGAGGTCTGCTAATTGCATATCTCTGGCCTAGTCTATGGAGTCTGGTAGGACTCTAGACTGTGGCACTGGCTGGTCACTAGGACACACCACAGTCACTGATGTACATGCCCACAATACATGCCATAAATAAAATTTGGATAATTTTTTTAAGCATGCCTATAAAGTCCATTATTTTCCATTCCTTAATGTTGCTGATCATTTGGTATTAATAATTTCCAAACATTCCTCCGCCTTATTACCCACATAGCGCCATTGTTTGTATATTTCTAAAGCCCCTCATGAAATAATACTTTGCCCGTCCCTCTCTCTCTCCCGCCCTGCCCACAGAGGCCGCTCTCGGTAGTAAAGCGCATGTGCAGGGCTCGGCAGAGGACTACATATCCCGGCACTTCCGTTACACATTTTGACAGGTCTAAGGTTGCCACCTCATCCCTTTAAACCCGAACAAATATGAATTACACAGGTTTTGAGGCTAATTTATTGCAGATAAGGCGCCAAGTGAGTTGAATTACTACCTTAAGCAGCCACAGAACCTGTGTAATTAATATGTGTTTGGTTTTAAAGGGATGAGGTGGCAACCCAAGACGGGTTGCCAAATCTGACGAAACACCTGTGTTTCATCAGATTTGGCGACCTGTCAGAATGTGTAACGGAAGTGATGTTCCATCGCTGCCATCTTGCTACACCCTGCACTCCTCCATAGTAAGGTTACACCCACCGGAGTTTTGCATTTTACACTTATTTTTAACAGTAAAGTGAGTTTATATAGTGAAATACAGTACTTAGAATTCCATCTAACTGGTTAGATGTTGAATTGTAAAAGCAGCGGCAAGCCTGCTTACCTTAAAAGTTTGCTAATCTGAAAGAAGTTTGCTGCTTTTAAAATTTAACATATGTAGCACTAACCCCCGAAGGAGCTGCTGGTTTTATTCGGGCTTACCGTTACCTCTTCTGCTCACCTCTTCATCCTAGGAGGGTCCCGTGGAAAGTAGCCCAAATGAAGATATATCGGACACGTGGTCCTTTTTGAAGATTTATTTAGGGGTAACACCAAAGAAAGACACAAGACACAGTCCTTCAATAGAGGATTAGAGGATAAGGGGAGTCCAGGCACCTGGTAATTGCGGGTTAGAGGTATCGGTCAGATCCAGAGAACAAACAGCTCCACAGACTGGATCCAGCAGTCACCGGATAGGCCCCTCTCACTTGACCTAGCAGCCGATGAGATGCCAACAAAGTCTCTGCCACAGACTTGTCAATTAAACTTAGAGATTCTTGAGAGTTTTTAGGAGAACTACCATACAGTACCAGATTCTTTCAGCTGACCCGGCGATACTGTAAGGATATTGATCTGGGATGCGTCCTCAAACTGAGTTTCCAGGCTCCTCAAGAGACACCAACCTTGCGCTCGGTCCTCCACTGGAAAAGTCCTCCCCTGGATCCTCCAGCTTTTCTTGGCTTATCCCCGCAGGCGAGACAGCACAGGACCACCCCTGGATCAGTAGGCCCCAAGACATTCCTTGGCTTACACCCTCAGCTGCGAAGCCTCGGGCCAGCAGGCCCCTAGGCGCAAGACCATGCGACACAGACCCCAGGCCAGGAGGGCCCTGGGGTTGGGATCATGGACCCCGGAAAACAAACCCAGGAAAATGGAGTCGGTACCTTAAATACCCTCTCCCAGAAGGCACAGCAGGGACACCACACCCACTGAACCATTTCCGAGCAAGAGGCGATGCATCCAGCCTGCTGCTGTTCCACACCCACTTATGGTGACAGCGACACCTACAGTCAGGTGGGAATCAGTGCAACCCAACTGGACTGGTACAGAAACCAAAACTTTTAGAGAAATTATTCTGAGCCAAACTACAGCTTCAGATAATTAAATTTGAAAAACAAAATAGTGTCTGCTCATCAGGAGCAGGGCGCTACACATATAACTAGTCAGACATAGTTCTAAGTACTGTATTTCACTATATAAAATCACTTTGCTGTTAAAAATAAGTGTAAATTGCAAAACTCCAGTGGGTGTAACAAGTTGTCTGCTTTCCTCCTTCTCAGTGTAACTTTACTATTTGAGGGAATGCGGGGTGTAGCAAGATGGCGGTGACGGAACGTCACTTCCGTTACACATTCTGACGGGTCGCCTAATTTGACGAAACACTCTTTGCAGAAATGCGCAGGCGCAATTATCGTCTATCGGCAGTAGACTACATGACCCGGCATGCATTGCAGCTGTCCTCCCCACACGACGGGGTCACTGCAGAGATGGCTGCCCGCATAGCATGTCTGCTGAGGAGGCTTCACCCGGAGAGGACGAGTGTCCGGAGGATGCTGTGTGCTGGAGGTGAGTCCTCCAGTCACAGGAGAGGCAGGGCTCACAAATGGGGCTCATTCACCTGTAGAGGCAGACATGCAGCATTGTGACACCGGAACTGTCATTTATTGTCATAGACGGGAGGGGGAAGTGACATCTATTTCAGTGTCTGTATATGTGACCTGAAGAGCTGACACTCTAGGGATGCTTGGGAGTGAGGAAGTCCCCAGTCACACAGTGTACTCCAACACACAGCGTCCATGAATGAGACACCAGCTGTGATTGGATGATGACTGATAGCCCCGCCCCTCATGCATAGATTCTATTTCAGTCACAGAAGATGCAATGTGGGATCCATGAATGGATGAGGGGGGTGGAAGGGCGGGTATAGGTGGGCACTCTTGATGACAGACCCTTAGTAAATCATCATTGTTTATTTAATAGTTAAGTAATCAATATCCAAAATCTGTGTATAGTGCCACTATAAATATTATAAATGCATATATAAAAAAACTCATGCCATATAAATAAAGTGCTGTGCTGCTCAAATATTTCATAACATTCTGTGTACAAACACGCATTAGTAGTGAAAGTCCATATTGAACAATATGTTGAAGATCCCCCATATGGGATATATAAAGGGAAGCAGCATCATTTACTTGTATCTATAGCTTACCGGTAGGTACAGTAAATATCTCCTAAACGTGCACTGTTTAGGAGATATTTACTAGAGTAGCAGCTGGTGACATCACCAGGGCGTGTGCACTCAATGGAAGGCGTGCCATCTATTGACAACCATGCCATGGTCGTGACATCATTGCAACTTGGCCAGTCAAACCTCCGAAGCCTGGGTGAAGATGGAGACCCTGTCAGCGGGTGACAGCGTGCCGCTTAAGGGCTTTGTTCTAAGGTATGTAATGCATACTAGCACATTATGCTGTTATTTTTTGGGGGAAACGTTTATTTATTTTTTGTTTACTACCACTTTAATCTCTGCCACACCAGAAGATTATAGTATGGAGAGCATCAAAGGAGGACGATTACTACTAAACCAGGGGCCGGCAGCACAGCAAACCCATCACACTGATAGGAAATAACATCCTTTCTGCTGATTTTCTTTTTTCTTTTTTTATTACTAAAGTATGCATTAAGGACTTGCTGACCGCACTATAGCAAAATGACCGCTACAGTGCGGATGGCTAGTTCTTGGACCAAATGAAAATAACTCACTGCTCCAGGTGTAAATGATGCGCGCATATCAAACACATACACACACACTGCTAGCCCTGGCTCGCCTCTGTGGTAAATTGTCAAAATAAGAAAAGCTTGCACCTCATGTGGGCTCCAAGTTAAAGTGGCAGTAAACCCTTACAAACCACTTTGACCTACAGGTAAGCCTAAATTAAGGCTTACCTGTAGGTCCAAGAAATATCTCTTTAACCTACACGGTTTAGGAGATATTTGCCGAAAGACAGACACCGCTGTCTACGGCGCATGCACCGTAGACAGCGGCGCGCAGGCGCACTGAGCGTGCCGCTGTCAACGGCGATATGCCGCGAGTGGCGGCTCCATGCACATGCACGGGAGTGGCGTCATCGCGGCTTCGTCGAATGACAGCGGCGGAGGAGCGAGACCCACCGAGAAGATGGATGCTCCGGACTACAGGGGACAGCGGTGACATCGCTGGCTCCTGTGTCAGGTAAGTGACACATAATGGGCTACTATGCGATGCATAGTAGTCCATTATGCTTTACCTTTGCAGGGAATCAAAGAGGAAGTAAACTCATCAGGCTTTACTTCCTCTTAAAGTTTATTGGAATATGAAAATATCCAAAATGACACCAGCAGTGGTCAAGGTAGATACACGTTTTTACCCAACAGAAATGTGCTTAATCATTAAGTGAGGTGCAGCCTTTTCTTATTTTGGCTAGTTCTTGGAGGCCATCATTTGACAGCCTCCCATGATTGTGCCCGCTTATAGGCACAGGCAGCGTGCTCTGTGATCAGTGTCTAGGGGACACTGCTGATCACAGATCAGGGTAAAGAGCCAATAAGCGGCTCTTTACCCCATGATCAGCTGTGTCCAATCACAGCTAATCACGGATGTAAATAGAAGCTGGTTATTGGAACTCTTTTCCTCATGCTGACATGCATGAGAAGAGTGCCAATAACCGACTTCTCTAAGGCCCCTTTCACATGATCCGAGCGGGCCACCCATTTACTTCTATGGGCAGGTGTATATCAGCGGAGATGTGTCCTCTTACACCCGTCTGCCATCCGATCCATCAAGATCCACTCAAAACAAATGAATGGCGATAGGTTCCCCATCCGTCCAGCAGATCAGATAAAAACAGACAGGCTGTCCGTTTTCATTTGTTCTCACCAAAGAGGACAGTGGAGCTCGACAGATCCATCCCTGCACAGTAAGCAGAGACGGACTGTCATACGCCAGCTCAGCGGCAATCAATGACTCAATCCCAGCTGAGCTAGCGGAGTCCGTCAAAATGGATCTGCTCCATGTGAAAGGGGCCTAAAAGGGACATGTACACTGAAAAATTAGGGCACTTATCAGTGTAGTCCAAACCGTTTCCAAAATTTATAATAAACTTTGAATGTTTTTGGGTTGTTTTTTTTTATTTTTGGCCTTTTTCTGTTTAGCAAAAAATAAAAAAAACAATGGTGATTAACCACTTTAATACCAGGCACTTATACACCTTCCCGCCCAAGGCAATTTTCAGCAGCGCTGTTGCAATTTGAATGACAATTGCGCGGTCATGCTACACTGTACCCATATCAATTTTTTTTATCATTTTGCTCCCACAAATAGAGATTTCTTTTGGTGGTATTTGATCACCTCTGCGGTTTTTATTTTTTGCGCAACAAATAAAAAAAGGCCGGAGATTTTGATAAAAAAAAAAATTTCTTTGTTTTAAGTTTTTGTAAATAAGTATGTTTTCTTCTTCAATGACGGGCACTGATGAGCACCAGTGAGGTGGCACTCGTAGGCAGCACTGATGGTTACTTATGGATGGGCACTGATAGGTGGCACCGAAGAGACTGATGGGTGGCATTGCTGGGCATCACTGAATTTTTTTCTTTTCATAATGGTGCCAGTCAGTGCCCATTTGTGGGCACTGATTGCCATAGATTGGGCATATGTTGGCACATGTGGATGGCTATGGGCGATGTACCTGACCATCCACATGTTATGTGCTTCCCTGGTGGTCCTGGCAGTCTAAAGTGGGCATCAGAGGGGGGGGCTGTGCTGATAAACAATCAGCACAGACCCTATCCCCCCCCCTTAGGAGAGCCACCGATCGGCTCTCCTCTACTCGCGTCTCTTAGACGCGAGTGAATAAAAGCCGATCGATGGCTCTTCCTGTTTACATCGTGATCAGCCGTGATTGGACACGGCTGATCACGTGGTAAAGAGCCTCCGCCGGAGGCTCTTTCCCGAGATCAGTGTAGAGGTGTGTCAGACTGACGCACCACACCACCGTTCGCCGCGATGCACGCCCCCACGGGCACGCGGCGGCTGTTATCCTGCAGGACGTCTTATGACGCTCAGTCAGGATAACGGAACCACCGCCCGGCTGTCATTCTGCTATAGGCCAGACGGGAAGTGGTTAAATACCACCAAAAGAAAGCTCTGTGTGAAAAAATGATAAAAACTTTGTGTAGGTACAGTATTGCATGACCGTGCAATTGTCATTCAAAGTGTGACAGTGCTGAAAATTGGCCTGGACAGGAAGGGGGTGTAAGTGCCCAGTAGCCAAGTGGTTAAAGTGTAGCTAAAACTTTTTTTATATTTTGGATAGAGTAAGGGAGGGTTATAACCCCTGTCAGCTTTTTGTTTGTTTCTTTGTTTCAGACTTTGACGTGCAGATGAGTCTGTGCAGCTGCGGCACCCTCCTCTATAGGTTGCCTGCACATAGTTTGGGGCAGATGCAGGCAGAACGGGTCTGAACAAAGTCATTGTATGGTTCCATTCACTCAGCTTACCTAAAAAAAAAAATAAAAAAAAAAGTGTCCTTAACTTTTTTTTATTTCTCTTTGTGGGAGATTTATATATAGAACTCCCTAGACAGCTAAAAGCAGGTGGCGGAGCCATAGTTTTACTGCCCCCTTACTGGGCACCTGAAGAAAGGCATGCAGCTGCTCAGTGCTGTACACATTGTGCAGCAAAAAATGACAGTCTGTAGCATTTAGTGAGCAGTACCACTGCTGTCAATGAGACCCAACCGCAAGGCATGTGGTTCAGCCTTCTTAGGGTTAAAACAGGTAATGGGGATTGACATATCTCCTCCTGTCAAACACCCTGTGAAAAGGTTACCACCAGAAATCGCTTTTCAGAGGGGTGGCAACAACTGCCACATGTGAGAACAAGCCCTTTGACCACAAGGACTGTTCTGTAGAGCTCCTTATTACCCGTGCAAAGTGTGTGACGTCATCCAGAATTGTGACATTATGTTTTTCTCTTCATCAGCCAGCAGTTCAGTGAGCAGACCTCCCGGGTTTACAGATCCAGAAGTACAGAGCATACTGAGGAAAATGACTGGTCTGGATCTGGAGAAAATTTTTCAGCCAGTGAAGCAAGACAGTAAACCACCCACATACAAGTTAATGACCCAAGAACAATATGAACAGGTATGTGTAGGAATGAAAGCCCCTCGCAGTGCTGACTTCATGAAAACCGGGTGTAGTAAGTCTTTTACTTTACTGAAGGGGCTGAGCACAGCACAGCTCTAGAACTGTGGGCACATACGCATCCCAGTGATTTTTTTTTTTTTTTTATGTCATTATTGTGCTGCAGTATGTACTATGCATAAGACAGCCATTAATGTATTGTAGTGTGTTCAGGCCTAACTATAATCCTACTGTCAGTGTTCATTGTGTCATTGTTGGCTTTAAAGGCTTTTAACTGCTTGCCCACTAGGGCAATTGAAAAAAAATTTGCACACATGTTAAATCTAATTTTGTAATCGAAAATTACTTAGAATATATATATGTATGTGGGTATGTGTTTTTTAAAGCAGATGCCCTGGATAATAGTGGCTATTGCAATTTGTTACATATCATTTGGGCAGCCATTTATCAGACACACATTTTTCTGGAAAAAGTACACATGAATTAACTTTAGGGCACACAAACGCAATGTAATACCCAATTTTTTTTTATTTTTTTTTGGTAAAATATAAAAGATGATGTTGCATCAAATAAATAGATACCATGAAATATGGCCCTAGAATTATTGCTTTCGCTGTGATGTTCACAGCGATACCTCACGTGGGTGGTGTAATCACCATGTGCCAGACCCACGTTTAATTTGCGTGTATGCGTGGCAGGATGGCGGGCTTTAAAATGTTGTTTATATTTTTTTACACTTTTTAAAAAAAAAAATAATTTTAACTTTTTTGCTATCGCAAAGGGTAAAAAATCTCTGTTGGCAGCTGTCCTGACCACTGAATGCAGGCTTGGGCTCCCTTGGTGTGAGCCCATGAACCACTGTGGGGGGGGGGGGGGGGGGTGTATTGGGAACCTTCTGAGTAATTGGGCAGCTGTAAAGCTGTCTAGATAACTTTTACAAGACTGCCAATGACCAACTGAAAAATTGGTACTAGGGTTATGGCTGCAGCCCTAATTTGCTCAGAGTGTATTGAAGGAGCCGGGGTGTGCTAACAGTTTACTTTTTATCCTGTCACATAGGCCATTCAGAAAGCTACAGAGGCTGCAATGAAGCCCTTGGAGATGCCACCTATATTGGAGGAACGGCCAGCAATAAATGAAACCCTGACTGTGGATGAGATTCTTTCTGGTACAGATACTGCCAAATATGTGTTCACAGATATAACTTACAGCACACCACACCAAGTGAGTATACTGCCAGGCTGAAGCAGCATGAGGGCTGACTTGGTTCACTAAACTCTAAAATAAAATATATTGCAGCTTATATGTTAGATGGTGTGGCTGCGTTATCTTCTTTTTATCAAGCTCCCCCCCCCCCTTTTTTTTTTTGGTCACATGGTGATTAACACACTTCCTGTCTTAGAGTGACAATACTCCCTAACCCTTCTGTTTTCAGAAGAAAAGAAACAAGATATTACATAGAGGGGTGTGGTTCTGTAGTCCTCAGAGCTGACTAAGAACAATGTAACAGGCAAGAGAGCACACAGTTATCAGCTCACTTTCTGGCAAGATCAACAGTCAGAACACCTGTCAGATGTTATTTGTGGTCTGTATCCCCTTCAGAGAGAGGAAGTGTCAAGAATAGGGACATGGCTTGCAACAAATCACCTTTTTTTTTTTTTTGTGAAATAGGAAAGGCTTGGAACCTGTGTCAGGATGTAACTGTCTGTGTCTTGTCCCAGTGACGACTGATCCACTCATGTTTGGTTCTCCTGTCACAGTGAGTGGTGAAGTTTCTCCAACAGGATCATGGAGAGCTATAAAAAAAAAATGTCAGTAGGTTTTATCTTCCCAAGCCAAAAAAAAAAAAAATGCCTTTAGTTGGGCTTTAATGAGTTATTCACTTGCCTTAGAACAGGTCCCTCTGAATATATTTTATAGAATACAATGGGTACTTTTAAAACACATGAACCTCAGATATTTTGTAAGAACACAAAGGTCCGTTTCCAGCTAGAGTTATGAATCACCAGACTATTTTGCACATGACTTGTTTTGTTGTGCTTTAACCACTTCAGCCCCGGACCAATTAACAGCCTAAGGACCAGAGGTCTTTTTACAATTTGGCACTGCACTGCTTTAACTGGTAATTGCGCGGTCACGCAATGTTGTACCAAAACGAAATTTGCGTCCTTTTCTTCCCACAAATAGAGCTTTCTTTTGGTGGTATTTGATTGCCTCTGCGATTTTTATTTTTTGCAATATAAATGGAAAAAGACCGAAAATTTTGAGAAAAAAAGATTTTCTACTTTTTGTTATAAGAAAAATCGAATAAACTCAATTTTAGTCATACATTTACGGCAAAATGTATTCAGCCACATGTCTTTAGTAAAAAAAATGTCAATAAACGTATATTTTTTGGTTTGCGCAAAAGTTATAGCGTCTACAAACTAGAGTACATTTTCTGGAATTTACACAGCTTTTAATTTATGACTGCCTATCTCATTTCTTGAGGTGCTAAAATGGCAGGGCAGTACAACCCCCCCCCCCAAATGACCCCATTTTGGAAAGTAGACACCCCAAGGAAATTTCTGAGAGGCATGTTGAGTCCATTGAATATTTTTTATTTATTTTTTGTCCCAAGTGATTGAATAATGACACAAAAAAAAAAAAAGAAAAGTTTACAAAAAGTTGTCACTAAATGATATATTGCTCACACATGCCATAGTTATATGTGGAATTGCACCCCAAAATATATTCTGCTCCTTCTCCTGAGTACGGGGATACCACATATGTGGGACTTTTTGGGAGTCTAGCCGCGTACGGCACCCCAAAAACCAATCGCTGCCTTCAGGGTATCTAAGGGTGCAAATTTTTGATTTCACTCCTCACTACCTATCACAGTTTCGAAGGCCATAAAATGCCAAAATAACACAAACCCCCCCCCCCCCCAAATGACCCCATTTTGGAAAGTAGGCACCCCAAGCTATTTACTGGGAGGCATGTTGATTCCATGAAATATTTTATATTTTGCCACAAGTTGCAGGAATATTACAATTTTTTTTTTTTTTTTTTTTGCACAAAGTTGTCACTAAATGATATATTGCTCACACATGCTATAGGCATAAGTCAAATTATATGGGGGTTTACAATAAAGGTTTAACCCCGTGATCACCCCCCGTCACCAGTGTCACTAAGGCTGGGTTCACATTGCAGCGGTTTATGAGAACGGATGTGATTCGCACCGCACTGCAGTGCAAATCACATCCGATCTCTGTGCGATTCAAGTTCAGCCATACAGATAGTATGGCTGAATTCGCGTCGCACCCGCCGCAAACTCGCACGGGACCCTTTTTTGGTCCGCAGCAGAATTGGATCGCATGGGTGTTCACACCATGCGATCCAAGTTTGCAGATCGCACTGCGATATGCGAACTGATCTGGGGGTGTCATTAACATTTCACTGACACTCCCAGCAGTTCGCATAGGGCAGTGTGAACTGCCGCCGGGAGGCATGTGATGCGGGAACAAGCCGCGCATTCGTGGCGTTCCCGCATCGCTCCAGTGTGAACCCAGCCTAATAAGCGATCGTTTTTCTGATCGCTGTATTAGTGTCACAGGTGACGCTAGTTAGGCAGGTAGGTATTTAGGTTCGCCGCAGCTTTTTATAGCGCCAGGGACCCCCATATACTACCGCATAAAGCCCCCTGATTGCCCCCTAGTTAACCCTTTCACCAGTGATCACCATATAACTGTTACAGGTGACGCTGGTTGGTTAGTTATTTTTTTATAGTTTCAGGGCACCCTCCATTTATTACCTAGTCTCACTAGTGTACCCCTAAATTTAGGGGTGTCTACTTTCCAAAATGGGATCATTTGGGGGGGGTTTGTGCCATCTTGGCATTTTATGGCCTTCAAAACTGTAACGCCCTTAGAAAGCCTGAAGGCGGTGCTTGGTTTTCGGGGCCCCGTACGCGGCTAGGCTCCCAAAAAGTCCCACATATGTGGTATCCCCGTACTCAGGAGAAGCAGCAGAATTTATTTTGGGGTGTCATTTCACATATGCCCATGGCATGCGTGAGCAATATATCATTTAGTGACAACTTTGTGAAAAAAAAATAAAAAAAAGTTTGTAATTTTCCCGCAACTTGTGGCAAAATATAAAATATTCCATGGACTCAACATGCCTCTCAGCAAATAGCTTGGGGTGTCTACTTTCTAAAATGGGGTCATTTGTGGGGGTTTTGTGCCATCTTGGCATTTTATGGCCTTCAAAACTGTAATAGGTAGTGAGGAGTGAAGTCAAATATTTACGCCCTTAGAAAGCCTGAAGGCGGTGCTTGGTTTTCGGGGCCCCGTACGCGGCTAGGCTCCCAAAAAGTCCCACATATGTGGTATCCCCGTACTCAGGAGAAGCAGCAGAATTTATTTTGGGGTGTCATTTCACATATGCCCATAGCATGTGTGAGTAATATATCATTTAGTGACAACTTTGTGTAAAAAAAAAAAAAAAAAAAAAAAAATATATATATATTTTTTGTCATTATTCAATCGCTTGAGGCAAAAAAATAAAATATTCAATGTGCTCAACATGCCACTTATCAATTTCCTTGGGGGGTCTACTTTCCAAAATGGGGTCATTTGGGGGGATTTTGTACTGCCCTGCCATTTTAGCACCTCAAGAAATGAGATAGGCAGTCGTAAACTAAAAGCTGCGTAAATTCCAGAAAACGTACCTTAGTTTGTAGATGTGACAACTTTTGCGCAAACCAATAAATATACAATTATTGACTTTTTTTTTACCAAAGACATGTGGCTGAATACATTTTGGCCTAAATGTATGACTAAAATTGAGTTTATTGGATTTTTCTAATAACAAAATAGAAAATATCATTTTTTTTCAAAATTTGCGGTCTTTTTACGTTTATATCGCAAAAAATAAAAATTGCAGAGGCAATCAAATACCATCAAAAGAAAGCTCTATTTGTGGGAAGAAAAGGACGCAAATTTTGTTTGGGTACAACATTGCATGACCGCGCAATTACCAGTTAAAGCAGCGCAGTGCCAAATTGTAAAAAGACCTCTGGTCATTTACCAGCAAAATGGTCCGGTCTGAAAGTGGTTAAAGCCTAACTCCAGAAAAGTAAAAAATGTTTCCTTGCAGTGGGGCTGTCAACACACTACAAGAGTTAAATGCTTGTTTAGGTCCAAGGGACACAAACGGTTTTCCCTAATTTTTCCCTTCCCTGGCAGATAGCTCTCCCCATACACTGTTTCTCTGTGTTCTCACATTTAGTGCAGGGCTATGGACTCTGCATCAGTCTTGATGTCGTCAGGGACATCTGACTGGCAGAACATAGATGAGAAGAGGCTGCAGGGACCGGCAAGGAGAAGTCTGCATGAGCGAAGGATCAGTCAGTAAATTGGCTGTTCCCCTAAAGCAGGAGTCTCCAAACTATAGCCCTCCAGTTGTTCAGGAACTACAATTCCCATCATGCCTGGTCATGTCTGTGAATGTCAGTGTTTTACAATGCCTCATGGGACATGTAGTTCCACAGCAGCTGGAGGGCTATAGTTTTTGAGATCCCTGCTAGAGCATGGATGTCGAACCTGCAGCCTTCCAGCTGTTGCAGAACTACAGGACCCATAAGGCATTACAAGGCTGACAGTTGCAAGCAATACTCCCAAAGGCAGAGAAATAATGGGACTTGTAGTTCTGCAAAAAAACGGGAGGGCTGCTGGTTGGACACCCATGCCCTAGAGGTAAACAAGCATTTAACCCTTGCATTATTGGGCCAGCCCCACTGAAAGTATTTTTACATTCCTTAGAGTACAGTATAATAAATATATATATAATATTTTAAATGAATGCAGTTTATGGGTTGCTTCTCATTTTACTGTCCAGGGCACCCTGGGCTCAAAGAAAGTCGGTTAAATGATGCTGGCATCAAACTGAGGACATTTAGGGTTCATGCACCCAGGACCCTTTAAAAAATGCCAGCGCTAAAAGCGTTTATCTGTGTTTTATACGTTATCGTTATTGCGCGTTATCCCGCGTTTTTGGGCATTCTTTTAATTAAAAACACTCTTTTTTTTTTTTATAACGTAACAAACGTCAAGCGTGGCTAAACACGACTTGATGTGTTTTTGGCAAGTTTTTTTTTGGGGGGGGGGGGGGTTGGGGTTTGTTTTTCCTGCTCCTGGAAGCACAGGTTGTCGTTGTTTTTTTTTTTTTTTTTTTTTTTTTTTGTTTGTTTTTTCTCTCTATTGCCCTTAATCCTCCAAACGCCTCTGACAGTTTATGTGTGCAATGACACATAGGATAACATGGAGGGGCTTATAGAGGCAGATTAAAAAAAAAAAATAATCCCCCAAAAGCAGCTGTAAAAATATCCTGTGTGCATGAGCCCTTAGCTGTAGAAAAAACTCTGAATTCAAGTTGAATATTGTAGCAAAAGTTGGTTTTCGCATTTTTGTCTAATCGACTAATCCTATGTATTTTGTGTGTATGTTTTTTTTTTTTGTTTGTTTGTTTTTTATGGCTGGAGTTTTACTAAAGATTTCTATGTGTTTGTTTGATCGTAGGAAAGGTTTATTGTGGTGCGAGAGCCAAATGGTGTTTTGCGGAAAGCCACCTGGGAAGAGAGAGACCGAATGATCCAGGTTTATTTTCCCCGCAAAGGTCGGAAATTGGCTCCTCCACCTGTGTTCAAAAAGGAAAATATTCAGGTAAATGACACATTTTAACCACCTTCAGACCGGACCATTTTGCTGGTAAATGACCAGAGGTCTTTTTACAATTTGGCACTGCGCTGCTTTAACTGGTAATTGCGCGGTCATGCAATGTTGTACCCAAACAAAATTTGCGTCCTTTTCTTCCCACAAATAGAGCTTTCTTTTGATGGTATTTGATTGCCTCTGCGATTTTTATTTTTTGCGATATAAACGTAAAAAGACCGCAAATTTTGAAAAAAAATATTTTCTACTTTTTGTTATTAGAAAAATCCAATAAACTCAATTTTAGTCATACATTTAGGCCAAAATGTATTCAGCCACATGTCTTTGGTAAAAAAAAAGTCAATAATTGTATATTTATTGGTTTGCGCAAAAGTTGTCACATCTACAAACTAAGGTACGTTTTCTGGAATTTACGCAGCTTTTAGTTTACGACTGCCTATCTCATTTCTTGAGGTGCTAAAATGGCAGGGCAGTACAAAACCCCCCCAAATGACCCCATTTTGGAAAGTAGACACCCTAAGGAAATTGATAAGTGGCATGTTGAGCCCATTGAATATTTTATTTTTTTGCCTCAAGCGATTGAATAATGACAAAAAAAAATTTTTTTTTTTTTTTTACACAAAGTTGTCACTAAATGATATATTGCTCACACATGCTATGGGCATATGTGAAATGACACCCCAAAATAAATTCTGCTGCTTCTCCTGAGTACGGGGATACCACATATGTGGGACTTTTTGGGAGCCTAGCCGCGTACGGGGCCCCGAAAGCCAAGAACCGCCTTCAGGTTTTCTAAGGGCGTAAATATTTGACTTCACTCCTCACTACCTATTACAGTTTTGAAGGCCATAAAATGCCAAGATGGCACAAAACCCCCACAAATGACCCCATTTTAGAAAGTAGACACCCCAAGCTATTTGCTGAGAGGCATGTTGAGTCCATGGAATATTTTATATTTTGCCACAAGTTGCGGGAAAATTACAAACTTTTTTTTTTTTTTTTTTTTTTTTTTTCACAAAGTTGTCACTAAATGATATATTGCTCACGCATGCCATGGGCATATGTGAAATGACACCCCAAAATAAATTCTGCTGCTTCTCCTGAGTACGGGGATACCACATATGTGGGACTTTTTGGGAGCCTAGCCGCGTACGGGGCCCCGAAAACCAAGCACCGCCTTCAGGCTTTCTAAGGGCGTTACAGTTTTGAAGGCCATAAAATGCCAAGATGGCACAAACCCCCCCCAAATGATCCCATTTTGGAAAGTAGACACCCCTAAATTTAGGGGTACACTAGTGAGACTAGGTAATAAATGGCGGGTGCCCTGAAACTATTAAAAAAATAACTAACCAACCAGCGTCACCTGTAACAGTTATATGGTGATCACTGGTGAAAGGGTTAACTAGGGGGCAATCAGGGGGCTTTATGCGGTAGTATATGGGGGTCCCTGGCGCTATAAAAAGCTGCGGCGAACCTAAATACCTACCTGCCTAACTAGCGTCACCTGTGACACTAATACAGTGATCAGAAAAACGATCGCTTATTAGGCTGGGTTCACACTGGAGCGATGCGGGAACGCCACGAATGCGCGGCGGGTTCCCGCATCACATGCCTCCCGGCGGCAGTTCACACTGCCCTATGCGAACTGCTGGGAGTGTCAGTGAAATGTTAATGACACCCCCAGATCAGTTTGCATATCGCAGTGCGATCTGCAAACTCGGATAGCATGGTGTGAACACCCATGCGATCCGATTCTGCTGCGGGCCAAAAAAAGGGTCCCGTGCGAATTTGCGGCGGGTGCGACACGAATTCAGCCATACTACCTGTATGGCTGAACTCGAATCGCACAGAGATCGGATGTGATTTGCACTGCAGTGCGGTGCGAATCACATTCGTTCTCATAAACCGCTGCAATGTGAACCCAGCCTTAGTGACACTGGCGACGGGGGGTGATCACGGGGTTAAACCTTTATTGGGGGGGTTAGGGGGGCACATTAGAACTAAAGGGGGCTAACCCTAACTGCCCTAACAGTTACTACAGTCACAAATGACACCAATGCAAAAAAAAAAAAAAAAGCAATTGGTGTCACTGTGACTGGGGGGGCAGGGGTAATTGGGGGGGTGATCGGGGGGTAAAGGGGGGGTGTGAGTGTGCCTGGCATGTTCTACTGTATGTGTGGTGTGTTGGTGCAACTCACCGAACCTCTCTCCTCGGTGCCGGAACGAAAACTACCGACACGGAGGAGAGAATACATCACTTCCTCTCCTGTGTTTACATTACAGGAGAGGAAGTGATGTCACCGGACATTTTCATTCGCCGGGAGCGATCGAGAGGGGGTGGCCATGAATGAATGGCCGTCCCCTCGTCCAGGATCGCTCCCGAACGAATACCGACCGCCGCAGGCACCGGGCGGGGGCCCGATCGGGCCCCCGACCGGCGGGCAGGCAAGGACGTACATGTAAGCCCTTATGCCTGCCCGTGCCATTCTGCCGACGTACATCGGCGTGCGGCGGTCGGCAAGTGGTTAAATGAGAGAATCCCTGCTGAGTGCCAGAACTGGGGTGTGATGTCTTCCTTGTTCCTTGCAGCATTTGTTTAAGTTGGATCGACATGAAGAGCTCCTGAACCGCTGTATTATCCAGTTTGAGCCCGATTCCAGTGAATATATAGCGGTAAGTACTCATTGAGACCTCCTTGTACCTTGATTTTCAGCTTGTGATCTTTAGCACAGGAAATTTTATCACCATTATATTGTACAAGAATATTATTTCAGAACAGATTGGTTTTAGGCACTGTAGCTTATAGTTCTTAAATACACATAATACAAAATGAGAATAAATGTCTCTGCCTAATACAGTAGCATAGGAACTGATCAGCATCTATGACTGAACAGATTCAGTCTTCATTTACAGTAAATGAGTATAATCTAAAGTTAGAGCTGGACACCAGGTAGATGCACAAAAACACTTTGTTGCTTATGTGTATTTATTTTAAAAGCAGTAATCAAGTGAATTTCTTTATCGTACATCATAGGACACAGAGTCTCAAGTAATTACTTGGTGGGTTATAGGCCTACCTTCAGGTGTTGACACTGGTATAACCAATACAGGAAGTTGACTCCCCTATATAACCCCTCCTCCTTCCAGGAGCCCTCAGTTTTTTCGCCAGTGTCTAAGGTGTTGGTCACAAGTGAAGATGTGCTCTGCGGAGCTCCAGGAGGGATCCATGCTGGATTTAAAGAAACCTCCACAATCAGATCCATCCTCGCCACTGAGGCCATAGGATGGTACCTGGACCTCGATGCAAAAACAAAATTTGTGTCCTTTTCTTCCCACAAATAGAGCTTTCTTTTGATGGTATTTGATTGCCTCTGCGATTTTTATTTTTTGCGATATAAACGTAAAAAGACCGCAAATTTTGAAAAAAAATGATATTTTCTACTTTTTGTTATTAGAAAAATCCAATAAACTCAATTTTAGTCATACATTTAGGCCAAAATGTATTCAGCCACATGTCTTTGGTAAAAAAAAAAGTCAATAATTGTATATTTATTGGTTTGCGCAAAAGTTGTCACATCTACAAACTAAGGTACGTTTTCTGGAATTTACGCAGCTTTTAGTTTACGACTGTCTATCTCATTTCTTGAGGTGCTAAAATGGCAGGGCAGTACAAACCCCCCCCCAAATGACCCCATTTTGGAAAGTAGACACCCTAAGGAAATTGATAAGTGGCATGTTGAGCCCATTGAATATTTTATTTTTTTGCCTCAAGCGATTGAATAATGACAAAAAATATTTTTTTTTTATTTTTTTTTCACAAAGTTGTCACTAAATGATATATTGCTCACACATGCTATGGGCATATGTGAAATGACACACCAAAATAAATTCTGCTGCTTCTCCTGAGTACGGGGATACCACATATGTGGGACTTTTTGGGAGCCTAGCCACGTACGGGGCCCCGAAAACCAAGCACTGCCTTCAGGCTTTCTAAGGGCGTAAATATTTGACTTCACTCCTCACTACCTATTACAGTTTTGAAGGCCATAAAATGCCAAGATGGCACAAAACCCCCACAGATGACCCCATTTTAGAAAGTAGACACCCCAAGCTATTTGCTGAGAGGCATGTTGAGTCCATGGAATATTTTATATTTTGCCACAAGTTGCAGGAAAATTACAAACTTTTTTTTTTTTTTTCACAAAGTTGTCACTAAATGATATATTGCTCACGCATGCCATGGGCATATGTGAAATGACACCCCAAAATAAATTCTGCTGCTTCTCCTGAGTACGGGGATACCACATATGTGGGACTTTTTGGGAGCCTAGCCGCGTACGGGGCCCCGAAAACCAAGCACCGCCTTCAGGCTTTCTAAGGGCGTTACAGTTTTGAAGGCCATAAAATGCCAAGATGGCACAAACCCCCCCCCCCCAAATGACCCCATTTTGGAAAGTAGACACCCCTAAATTTAGGGGTACACTAGTGAGACTAGGTAATAAATGGCGGGTGCCCTGAAACTATAAAAAAAATAACTAACCAACCAGCGTCACCTGTAACAGTTATATGGTGATCACTGGTGAAAGGGTTAACTAGGGGGCAATCAGGGGGCTTTATGCGGTAGTATATGGGGGTCCCTGAACACCCATGCGATCCGATTCTGCTGCGGACCAAAAAAAGGGTCCCGTGCGAGTTTGCGGCGGGTGCGACACGAATTCAGCCATACTATCTGTATGGCTGAACTCGAATCGCACAGAGATCGGATGTGATTTGCACTGCAGTGCGGTGCGAATCACATCCGTTCTCATAAACCGCTGCAATGTGAACCCAGCCTTAGTGACACTGGCGACGGGGGGTGATCACGGGGTTAAACCTTTATTGGGGGGGTTAGGGGGGTACCTTAGAACTAAAGGGGGCTAACCCTAACTGCCCTAACAGTTATTACAGTCACAAATGACACCCGCTGGGTGATCAGGGGGTTAAACCTTTATTAGGTAATAAATGGCGGGTGCCCTGAAACTATAAAAAAATAACTAACCAACCAGCGTCACCTGTAACAGTTATATGGTGATCACTGGTGAAAGGGTTAACTAGGGGGAAATCAGGGGGCTTTATGCGGTAGTATATGGGGGTCCCTGGCGCTATAAAAAGCTGTGGCGAACCTAAATACCTACCTGCCTAACTAGCGTCACCTGTGACACTAATACAGCGATCAGAAAAATGATCGCTTATTAGGCTGGGTTCACACTGGAGCGATGCGGGAACGCCATGAATCCGTGGCGGGTTCCCGCATCGCATGCCTCCCGGCGGCAGTTCACACTGCCCTATGCGAACTGCTGGGAGTGTCAGTGAAATGTTAATGACACCCCCAGATCAGTTCGCATATCGCAGTGCGATCTGCAAACTCGGATCGCATGGTGTGAACACCCATGCGATCCGATTCTGCTGCGGGCCAAAAAAAGGGTCCCGTGCGAATTTGCGGCGGGTGCGACACGAATTCAGCCATACTATCTGTATGGCTGAACTCGAATCGCACAGAGATCGGATGTGATTTGCAGTGCGGTGCGAATCACATTCGTTCTCATAAACCGCTGCAATGTGAACCCAGCCTTAGTGACACTGGCGAGGGGGGGGGTGATCACGGGGTTAAACCTTTATTGGGGGGGTTAGGGGGGCACATTAGAACTAAAGGGGGCTAACCCTAACTGCCCTAACAGTTATTACAGTCACAAATGACACCAATGCAAAAAAAAAAAAAAAAAAAAGCAATTGGTGTCACTGTGACTGGGGGGGCAGGGGTAATTGGGGGCTAAAGGGGGGGTGTGAGTGTGCCTGGCATGTTCTACTGTGTAGTGTAGTGCTTGTGCAACTCACCGATGCTCTCTCCTCGGTGCCGGAACGAAAAATACCGACACGGAGGAGAGAATACATCACTTCCTCTCCTGTGTTTACATTACAGGAGAGGAAGTGATGTCACGGGACATTTTCATTCGTCGGGAGCGATCGCGAGGGGGTGGCCATGAATGAATGGCCGTCCCCTCGTCCGGGATCGCTCCCGAACAAATACCGACCGCCGCAGGCACCGGGCGGGGGCCCGATCGGGCCCCCGACCGGCGGGCAGGCAAGGACGTACATGTAAGCCCTTATGCCTGCCCGTGCCATTCTGTCGACGTACATCGTCGTGCGGCGGTCGGCAAGTGGTTAAAGGGAAAGATTCCCCCTTTTCAAGTTAAGGCGCACTCTACCAGAGCGGTTGGTGCTTCTTGGGCAGTGCGTCACCAGGCCTCCAGGTCTCAAGTCTGCAAGGCCGTGACTTGGCCTTCAGTACATACATTTGCAATATTTTATTAAGTGCATGTAAGATGGAGTGAGGATATCGCCATTCGGGCGCATTGTGCTGCAGGCAGCAGTATAAGTCCTCAGGTCTGGGGGTTACCCTACGGGCTCAAGTAGCATTGCTATGGGACATCCCACCAAGTAATTACTTGAGACTCTGTGTCCTATGATGTACGTTAAAAAAAATAGGATTTTTAAAACGGCTTACCTGTAAAATCCTTTTCTTGGAGTACATCATAGGACACAGAGCTCCCGCCCCTCTGTTTTATGGGGTGAGAGTATATTACTTATATTGCTTGGCTACAAAAATTGAGTGCTCCTGGAAGGAGGAGGGGTTATATAGGGGAGTCAACTTCCTGTATTGGTTATACCAGTGTCAACACCTGAAGGTAGGCCTATAATTCACCAAGTAATTCCTTGAGACTCTGTCTGTCAAACCATACATGGGCAAGCTGGATGTACCCAAGTTGATCGATAGATCAACTTTGGTACAACGGGCCTGTCAGATTTTACATGCGATTATTGCGAACGGCTGTTATTTCCACTAGCAATAATCGCTTTGTTCTCTTGGCGGGGACGGCTTCCCCTGCACCCTCGCCTGAAGAACACAATAGCTCAATGGAAGGGGTCCCCATCAACACTGACTGTGTTGATGGGGTAATCAAGCGATATTTATTTATTTATTTATTTTTCTCTGCAACCCGCGAATGCGGGAAAGGTGTTTCCCTCTCGGACATTTATCACCATGTTAACAGATGTCTGCGACGCCAGATAAACAGCCCGATCCTTTTTTTTTTTTTTTTTTTACATGGAATAGAGAACGCTCTTTTCTGTGTTTTGTTGCAGAGCTCTCAAACACGATCTGATGGAAGGGATTTAGTGATCAAGGCAATTTAGATTAGTGAGTGATCTGGCAGTCTGTGGTTAAAGTGACGCAGAAATTAATCTTTCTGAAGGTTTGTGCATATTTAATTTCTGTGTTGTAGATAAGGAACCAAACATTCGAGGAAATTGACAAGCAAAGAAAGTATGACCTGTTACGGTCGACTCGGCATTTTGGAGGCATGGTGTGGCACTTGTGCTCTGTGAAGAACATTGATGGACTTCTTATAGACCTGCTTCAACGAGATTTGTAAGTTACTAAGAGAATCTTACAAATAAATGACTATTGTATAAGAAAATATTTAAACATTCCATCTTTCTGTCATTTAAAGTCATTTGTAAAGCTTTGTTTATTTTTAAAATATAATAAACATGTCATACTTGCCAGCTCTGCTCAATGGTTTTACACAGCGCTGCCCCAACTGTCCCCTTCTGGGGTCCCCCCCCGCCAGCACTCCTGGCTCTACCCTGCTGCTCTCAGCCAAGCCTGTGAGAGCCAAGAGAGGGGAGACGTGCAAAGTGCTGGATCCAGATCGGGTTCAGGTGAGTATTTTGGGACAGGGGATGCTACCATTTTAACCACTTGCTTACTGGGCACTTAAACCCCCCTCAGTCCCAGACCAATTTTCAGCTTTCAGCGCTGATACACTTTGAATGACAATTGCGTGGGCATACAACACTGTACCCAAATGAAATTTTTATCATTTTTTTCCCACAAATAGAGCTTTCTTTTGGTGGTATTTAGTTACAGCTCGGAGTTTTATTTTTTGCTAAACAAACAAAAAAAGATGCAAAAAAAAAAAAAATCATGTTTTAATAGTTTGTTATAAAATTTTGCAAACGGGTCATTTTTCTCCTTCATTGAAGTGCGCTGATAAGGCGGCACTGATAGGCTGCATTGGTGGGCACTGATAGGCTGCATTGGTGGGCACTGATGGGCTGCATTGGTGGGCACTGATGGGCTGCATTGGTGGGCACTGATGGGCTGCATTGGTGGGCACTGATGGGCTGCATTGGTGGGCACTGATAGGCTGCATTGGTGGGCACTGATAGGCTGCACTGGTGGGCACTGATAGGCATAGTTAAGGCGGCACTAATAGGCACAGATAAGGCGGCACCGATGGGCACAGATAAGGCGGCACTGATGGGCAAAGATGGGCACAGATAAGATGGCACGGATGGGTGGCATGGATAAGTGGCACGGATGGGCACTGATAGGTACCACAGATAGATGGGACTGATGGGCACTGATAGGTGGCACTGATAGGTGGCACTGATGGGCGGCACTGCTGGGCACTGATGGGCGGCACTGCTGGGCACTGATGGGCGGCACTGGGGTGCAGCACCTTTGAGGCAGATTGGGTGGCACTGTGGGTGGCACTGTGGGCACTATGGGCACAGACGGGGGGCACTTACTTTTACTTTTATTTATCCTTCAGGATGGCACTGCGGGAGGCAGGTGGGCACTGGCAGGTGGCATGTGGTGCCTTGCATTGCTGGCCGTGATCGGGACTGATGTCCCGATCACGGCCGCCGGTGATCGGCTTTTTTTTTTTCTCCTCGCGCTGTCAGCGCGAGGAGGAATAATAGCCGATTACCGGCTCCGTTCTATCACATGATCAGCTGTCATTGGCTGACAGCTGATCACGTGATAAGGGGTCGGGATCGACCCCTTGCACGGATCGGTGATCAGGCGAGTCTCATAGACTCGCCGATCACAGAGCGCGCCGCGCGCGCCCCTCAGGGGGCGCGCAGGCCGCTCGTAACCGGGACGACGTCAATAGACGTAGTCCCGGAAATCTAGGTCCGCGCTAATGCCGTCATTCGGCAATAGCGCGGTACCCAAGTGGTTAAAAGGTTTTTATTTTCTTACATCAGCGGACACAGAGCCATAGTAATTACTATGTGGGTTATATATCGGACCAACAGGTGCTGGACACTGGCACGCCCCTAAGGCGTGTACTTCCCCTATATAACCCCTCCCATTACTGGGAGTCATCCGTTTTTTCGCCCGTGTCTAAGACGTTGGGCACGATTAAAGATGTGCTGTGCTCCACGGGCAGTAATCCTTGATGAGAGCCAGCCATGCTGACCAGATCCGTTCTGATGTCTTTTTAATGGGCTAAATGAATGGTACCCGGGCCTCGTGATCAGAGAAATTAGGTTTTGCTTTCGAATGTTTCTCTTTGAGGGCTGGGCCCTGGGATCCAGTACTTTTTGGTAGTAAGGCCATAAAGTTTTACTGGCAGGGTGCTGTCGCAGGTCCAGGATTGTGGGTTAACCTGAGAGTTCCCCCAGTTCCTGAAGGTTTCCTTTAAGGTCTCAGAGCCTACCGTGAAGGGTGAAGATTGGGTTTTTATCTCTGATAAAACCCTGCTGTGAGGATAAGGTAAGGGAGATTTTCTCAGGAACTTCTCCTTCTATGTATAGTGTTGTCATGTCTATCTGTCACCACTGGGGGCTGTATTGAGCACTCACCATCCCTACGCTGGAAACAGCAGAAGCTTTCACTCTCCTCTACTTCAGCCACCACAGACCCTCTGGTAAGAAAAGGGGGGGGTCTGGTCTCTTCCTGTGCCCCCATATTGGCGTTATTTCTCTTCAGGGGACATGCCAGTGCATCTGCCTTGTTTTTTTTTTTAAAAATAAATTATTTTTTAACCACTTCCCACCCGGCCAATGCACATATACGGCCGGGTGGGAGCCGTCTACTTCTGATAGGACGTTCAGGAACGTCCATCAGAAGGAGCGGGATCGCGCGCGTGCCCGCGCAGCGGCGCGATCCTGATGCGCCCGTGTCATCCGGACACGGCGCATCTCAGATCGGCAGGAGGGCTCTCTGATTGGCCCTCCTGATCACATGACGGCCGTGTCCAATCACGGCCGTCATGTGATGTAAACAAACAGCCGGTTGCTAGGCTATCGGCTCCTCCTCTCCTCACACAGAAGTCATCGCTGAGGAGAGCAGATTGCTGCAGCGGGCTGATGATCAGTGAGTATGAGCTGTTTTTTACAGCTTTTTACTCACTGATCACCAGTCTAGTGTAATACACCACACAGTCCCCACATATGTCCCCAAAACATACATGTCCCCAAAACATACATGTCCCCAAATAATAAAAACACATGTCCCTAATAATAAAAACATGTCCCCCACATATGTCCCACTAAAATCACATGTTCCAATGATTATCTGCACACGTCATCACCTGCACACATATGTACATGATCATTTGCGTACATATGTCCGTGATCACACAAACCAATTATTATACACTTAACAGAATTTTTTTTACCAAAAACATGTAGCAGAATACATTTTGGCTTAAATTTATGACAAAATTTGATTTTATTGGATTTCTTTTAAAATAGAAAAAAGAAAATATTGTTTTTTTTTCCAAATTTCCGCTATTTTTGCGCTTATATCGCAAAAAATAAAAAACTGAGTCATGAATAAATACCACCAAAATAAAGCTTTATTTGTGCGAACAAAATGATAAAAATTTCATTTGGGTACAGTGTAGCATGACCGCGCAATTGTCACTGAAAGCGCTAGAGCGACGAAAACTGAAAATTGGGCTGGGAAGGAAGGGGGCGAAAGTGCCCTGTATTGTAGTGGTTAAAAGAGGGCAGACTGTGGCCGCTCAAAAAAGCTGTTATCCCAGTTGGTGATATCAGAGATTCCCTTAGTGGAACGGGGGTTTTGGCTCAAACCTTTTAAGGTTCCAGAACCAAACAGAGAGGTAAGACCCATTCTAGATCTCGAAGATCTGAATCGGCACTTAAACATCCGATCCTTTCATAATTTGATCGGCTGTGTCCATCCTGCAAGGAGGGGAGTTGCATATCTCCATGTGCCAAAGTTTACCAGAAATTTCTGCGGTTTGAAATATAAAAGAATTTTTTCGGTTGTGGCCCTGCCATTTGGCTTAGCCACAGCGCCACGAGTGTTCTGAAAGATTCTGGCACCTCCTTTAGCCAGGTTAAGGGCTCAAGGCATAGTGGTCCTAGCCTATTAGAAGATCTACTTTTAATAGATCATTCAGTCTCAGGTCTAAAACCAGAGTCTGATCTTAATGTAGGTAATTAGAAAACTGGACGGCCGCACTCCAACTCGGTGCCTTTATTCAAACAATCACAGGAACACAGCAAATGACATCACAGCAAAAAGTGACAGCTGCCGCGTTTCACACTATAGCAAGTGCTTATTCGTATATATCTCTCTTCAGAGTCTGATCTCAGCCGTAAATATCTGAAATCTCTAGGTTGGATTCTCAACCTAGGAAGATTCTCCTTAAAACCATCAAGGAGATTACGGTATTGGGGGGCTGGTTATAGATGCCATACAGAAGAAGGTATTCTTACCCCAGACAAGAATCAGTTTCATTGTAGGACTTGTTCAACTTATCAAAACAAGGAAAGTTCCTTCATTCAGCTGTGCAGGAGATTTTTAGGGGAAATGGTGGCCTCCTTCAAGGCCGTCCCTTATGTGCAGTTTTACTCAAAGACTGCTTCAAGATACCATCCTATCGGTCTGGAATAAAAATTCAGGCCTTGTTTGTTTCCAATACGCTTGGCTCCCAACATAGTCAGAGCCTAAATTGATGGTTATCAAGCAAAAGGGAAAATATTTATCCTGGAAGGTGTTAACAGATGCCAGCCTTCTAGGCTGGGGAGCAGCCCTGGAAGAAGATTGTCCAGGGGAGATGGTCCAGGTTAGAGGACCTTGCCTATCAATATTTTTTGGAAGTTTCAGGCAGTACGTCTGGCCCTAGAATCTTGGCTGTCAGACTACGGGACTGTCCTGACAGGATTCAATCTGACAAGGCCACGGCGGTGGCTTACATCAATCGCCAGGAGGGCACGAGAGGTTGTGCAGCCCAAAAAGAGGTGAATAATGTTCTAGCTTGGGCAGAACACAACACTCCTTGCTTATCGGCAATTCTCATTTTTCAGGCATACTACTTGAGTCGCAAACAATTATTTCCAGGAGAATGATCTCTTCACCCCGACATCTTACTTGCAATATCTCAGAAGATGAGGTATTCCGGACATGGACCTATTCGCGTCCAGATTCATTGACAGGGTTGACAACTTTATGTCAAACAAGGGTTCAGCTAGCAGCTGGAACAGACGCATTAGTCTTCCCATGGGATCAGTTTTCAGTCCAGTTCTGCTACTTCCGCGCCTTCTCCGCAGGATTAAGCAGAAACAAAAGGGAGGTGATTTTGGTGGCCCAGCGGGTCCCAGAAGATTTACTGAGATCATAAAGATGGCAGTAAGAGAACTTTGGGCTCTGCCATTATAGCCAGACCTTCTTCACAAGGTCCGGTATTTCATCCTACCTTACGGACGAAAAATTTAACAGGTCTGACTGTTAAATCCCACTCTATAAAAGATTGTGGGTGATCTCCTTTGGGAGTGTCTACTTTGATTAGTGCCAGGAAGCCGCCATCCAGAATCACTTACTATAGAGTCTGGAAGGCATATGTTTCTTGGTGTGAACCCTATCAAGGCACCTCTAAGTCCTAGGGATTTAAAATTGGTCTTATTTGCTTGCTGAATCGGCCATTTGAATCTTTACGAGAAATTTCCTTGGTTCTTTGACAAGAAAGATAATCTTTTCTGGTTCCCATTTCTTCGACTAGAAGAGTATCGGAACTAGCGGCTCTGCCTTGTAAGAGCCATATTTCTTCATGCATAAGGATAAGGTGGTTATCCTGAATTCCTACCAAAGTGGTAGCAAGTTTTCATTTAAACCAAGTTATTCTTCCTTCTTTCTCCCCAAAGCCTTAATCTTGGGAAGAGAAGGTACTACATTCTCTTGATGTTGAAAAAGCGAACAGAGTCTATTTAGAGGCGACCGCTCAGGTTTATAAAACACAGGTTTTGTTTGTACTGCCAGAGGGTCCAAGATGTGAACAGGCGGCGTCAAGATCCACTATTTTCCAAATGGATTTGTCAAGTGATTATTTAAGCTTCAGCTTAAAGAAGAGAATTCTTCCTTCTCATGTTAAAGCACACTCATCCAGGGCGATTAGTGCCTCTTGGGTGGTGCATCATCAGGCCTCTATGGCTCAGATCTGCAAGACCGCAACTTGGTCTTCGGTTCGTACGTTTATCAGATTTTATCAAATCTATATTAAAGGCCATGAGGATATTGCCTTTGGGCACAGTATGCTGCAGTATGAGTCCTCTGGCCTCCTGTCTTTTGTTATGTTGCTATGGGACATCCCACATAGTAATTACTATGGCTCTGTGTCCCCTGATGTAAGAAAATAAAATAGGATTTTTAATACAGCTTACCTGTAAAATCCCTTTCTTTGATGTACATCAGGGGACACAGAGGTCCCTCGCTTCTTATTATACACTTGTATTGCTTGGCTACAAAACTGAGGACTCCTAGGAATGGGAGGGGTTATAGCACCCGTCAGTCCGATATATAACCCACATAGTAATTATTACTATGGCTCTTTGTCCCCTGATGTACATCAAAGAAAAGGATTTTTACAGGTAAGCTGTTTTAAAAATCCTATTTTTTTTTTTTTTTAGATATATTAATGCAGAGAATACATTAAAGATGTATAAGAAGATTTTTTTTATCTTAATGCATTAAGATAAAAAAGCCTTCTGCATGCAGCAGCCTCCCCAGCACCCCCTAATACTTACCTGAGCCCCATCTCTATCCAGTGATGTCCACGATTGCCTTGGTTGTCCATAAGTCTCCCTCCTGATTGGCTGAGACACCGCAGCGGCGCCATTCCTTCCGCTGCTGTCAATCAAATTCAGTTGTCTAATCAGGAGACGAGGGTGTGGCCGAACTGGGTCTCCATGCCTGACTGAATACATGGAGGCTCGGCTCGGGTGCCCCACTAGGGACCCGAGAAGAGGAGGATCTTGGTTGCTCTGTGAAAAAAACACTACACAGGATAGGTAAGTATAGCGTGTTATATTTATAGGTAGAAACCAAACTTCAGAATCACTTGATTCACTGTGATTGGACCCGCTGATCGTTCGGAGGAAAGGCAGAACGGCGGTCTGCCTATGTAAACAAGACATACTGCTGTTCTTTCAGGGAGGAAAAGAGAGATCTTGTGTTTCTGCTAAGAAACACGGATCTCTCTTCTTTTTTTTTTTTTTTTCGTCCATTGTAACCATCCACCACACAGTTAGAAAATACTCCCTAGGAGCACACTTAATCCTTTGATCACCCCGGGTGTTAACCTCTTCCCTGGCAGTATAATTTATACAGTGACAGTGCTTTTTTATTTTTTTAGCACTGATCATTGTATTGGTGTCACTGGTCCCCAAAAAGTGTCACTTAGTGTCAGATTTGCCCGCCGCAGGGTCCCAGTCCCGCTAAAAAACATTGATTGCCATCATTACTAGTAAAAACCATAAACATAAAAAAATTTAAGTCCATAATCTATCCCATAATTTTTAGACGCTATAAATTTTACACAAACCAATCAATATACGCTTATATTTTTTTTTTTTTTTTTTTTACAACCAAAAATATGTAGCAGAATACATATTGGCCTAAATTTGATGAATAAAATGTTAGAATTTTTTTTTATTTTATTTTTCAAACTTTGATTATTTTTTTTTTTGGGGGGGGGGCTTTTTTTTTGTTTTATAGCGTAAAAAATTAAAACCGCAGAGGTGATCAAAAACCACCAAAAGAAAACTGTGTGGGGGGAAAAAAAGGACATCAATTGTATTTGGTTTCAATGTCGCAAGCAATCTGCGTTGCTTTATCCGTTAAAGCAACGCAGTGCCAGATCGCAAAAAATTGACTGGTCAGGAAGGGGGTAAAACCTTCCGGAGCTCTGGAGTGGTTAAAGGGATACGTTTTTCTTGAGCTTTTCTTGCACTAAAGGTGCCAATAATGGTCAACAATAAATTCATATTCATTTAAATTCATGATATTAGGGGTGCACTGAATGGAACTTTTAGTGGCAAAACAGAAAATGTAGGCTGCACTTTGCCAAAAATGACAGTTTTTAAAAATCTTTTATATTTTTATATAAAATTGTATGTATTTAAATGTGACTTTTTAATTAATATTAACAATTTAAATTAATATGAATTTATTGTTGGCCATTATTGGCACCTTTTTTTTTTTTTTTTTTTTTTTTTAGTGCAAGAAAAGCTCAAGAAAAATGCAGTCTCTAACCATCTCTTGTATCATGTCCTCAGTCTCTTACTTAAACCATACTGCTAATAGTATTAGCAAAATTTCCATTTGGTGCACCTCTAGCAGACACGATACAGAAGATGGTCAGAGACTGCAGACATGATACAAGAGATCAATGCAGCCTCACCAGTGCCTGTCAAATGCAACCTCACCAGTGTCCGGGTCAGAGTGGCTATCTTCCACTGTGTCACAGAGCTGGATTGGAATTTCCCAGGCCTGACCGCCGCAGTAGCCGTGTCCCGCCTCCTGTGATACACATCGCACTGATTCAATTTCCCAGCATCGGATCAGTGTGCCGTCTAACACAGGAGGCGAGACATTGTTACTGTGGCCGACCGGACAATTCCGCTCCGTCATACACGGAGATCACCGCTCTGCGCGAGGAGGGAGGACACTGTTTTCGGCCAATATGTTTCAGGGGCCAAAATTTTGGTGCACCTCTAATAATGATTAAAAAGTCTAATATAATGTAATAATTCAAATATATATTTCAGCACCAAAACTTCCATTCGGTGCCCTTCTACGCACTACATCAATGCTTGAGCTGGCCTCTACATGGCAGATATGTGGATTGGCCTTTTTCTCATCCTAATTTTGCAGTACCGAACCTGGACTCTGCTGGACAGGACATTGCAGGGATAGCCTGGAATGTGACTTTCTAGAACTGGATTCTGCTTGGGTGCTTTCTAGACATTGAGTACTGGTAAAGTTTAGCTGCAGAGCACTTTCTAGATCCAGAGCTATGGCATTACCTCAGGGCTTGTATGTCTTGCAAGACTCACTCTGGGAGTTACCTCACTTTTTGCACCACTTGGTGTTTTTTTTTTTTTTTTTTTTTTTTCCTGCCACTACTGATTTTGCCATGGAAAGGGTTAGTAACAAGGGACTAAGCACTGATATCATCAGCTGGGTGAATAGTCACACATTCCATGCTCTTTCTTCTTGAGTCCCACCCTTCTTCATCTGCTTCTGCAGTATGTGTTTCCAGTCCCTCAGACAACCTTCAAGGCTAGAGGTTAGAATCCAGCTAGGTCCCCACTTCTTCTATAAGTACTTGCTGAGTGAATTTCTTGCGGGACTTTGGATGGTTTGAGAAGGTTCTTTAGGCTCACAGGCCAATCCCTTGCCTCTGGCACAGATTACTGCACTTTCTCCAGTTCCCCTCAACCTTAGACCCCTTGCTCCACTCACTGTCCCTGCAGAGCTGTGCCCCATGTGGGCCACCATCGGAATTTGTTATTTTCTTTTGGCGAGTTCTAGTTGATCAGCTTCTTAAGTGTTTCTTTCCATGAGTTTTATTGCCCTTTTAGTGGTAAACTTATATATATTTTTTTTCTTTCTTGGCCTTGAGCATCATGTTGATTCTTGGTGTCCTATTTTCAGACACCCTACTTGCTAGGGGACGCAGCCTTATCTGGCTTCAGACTCTGGCATTGGCCCTTAAGGCTGCATTCACACCTGAGTGTTTTCAGCTCGTAAAACGCCCAACAAGCAAAATCCCATTCATTTTAATGGCACTTGTTCACATCTGAGCGTTTTGTTACCTGAAGCAAAACTACTGAAAAACACCCCAAGCTCAAAGGACGCAAGCTTCTTTGGGGCAGATTACAGGCGTTTTTCTGCCATTTTTTACATTGGTGACCTGAACAAAATCGCAGCAAAAAAACATGGTGACACTGGCAGGCATTGATTGGCACTGACACTTGTTAGCACTTCGCTCAGGTGTGAATTCAGCCAAAGGCATCTTTGGGACTAAAGGCAGTCCCCAGTTCTGTTTTGTTGGACCTGTGGTTGTTGCTGTTTTTCCCACCCCTCAGCTGAACTGCTTTGGAATGTCCTGAAAGAGTCTGAATTCCTGTGTCCCTCCAAGTAGTGAGAAAAGAGTTTTGTACTCACCTTAAAATGCTCTTGGCCCTACTTAGAACAGACTGAGGCATGCTTGGTGGAGGAGGGGTTATCTTGGGTTAGCCTACATGTATTTATTTATTTTTCTTGCCATTATCCAAGCCTACTGTAGGTGTCAGTATAACCTTACAGTATCTGAATTTGTATCTCTCAACAAGTTCCAAGAAATTACTTTTCAGCGAGTACAAAATGCTATCCTATGCACCATAAGCTCTTTAAATTAGAAATTTAGCAGTTTTAAGAACAATGTTTAATATGTATAACAAAGCTATGAAAAATGGGGTCCATTGCACATTAGCAATTCGTACAAATGTATTCTAAAACCTAGTGTCACTTATGGCTCATACTATGTATGTTCAGGAGAGTGTACGGTCTGCTTTTTCCCCTATAAGTAAACTCAGTCTGTAAGAGTACAGAAACGGCAATGCATCACTTAGACCCAGAATGAGTAGTGTATGGAACACCACTGTATGCAGATTGGCCCCTTGTAAGTTTTTGTAAAAACTAAACCAAATTATACAGAAAAAATGTGACCAAATGGGGAGTCTTAAACCGATAAACAATGTTCAAAATAATTGTTTCTAAAGTATAGTAAATTTTAACAAAAATGCACAGTAATAAAAGTGAATGAAGCACATGGTATAAAACTGCACTCGGTCGTAGGCACAGAGTAACGAGCCTCTAAACCAACCATTCTCAACTGGGGTTCCTTTAATCTGCGGCAGATTGACCTCCCACCTTATGATGCCTGCATAGTTCGGGCCAACATCACTTGGTTGGGTCAGCAGAATATCCATGATCTTTTTTAGTTAACTGTAAGGGGGCATTCTTCCTACTGAAGACCAATTTGGCTGCTCCAAACTAAATGAAGAGATGGTAGAACCTAGGTGCTAAATATTGCAACAAATATATCTGTAATCTCTGTACAAAGTGGGGGTGATCTTTTTCAATTTCTGTGAAAAAAAGGGAACTAGACAAGCAAAATACATTCAGCTGCCAGTGAGGTGGAAGGGCAGACAGATGCCTATCTGCCCCCTGATCTAAGACAACCCTCTTTGTATACCAAGCCTAGTCATTAGAAAAAATACATATTGGCATTAATCACCCCCCCCCCCTTTTTTTTTTTCAGATTAGATGACGCTGTGAGTTTAGTGCGCCTCTACCACATGGTACATCCTGATACTGAGTGTGCAAGAGAATCCCAGGGAGCCGACGGCAAAGATCTTATTAAGGTAACACTTGAATTTTCTCTAAGTATGATGTATTTTGAAGTCTGGTAAAATTATACTTGCTGCAAAATCTTTGTCATGGGGCATTGAGGTACAGAATATCTAAGGCCTCCATCTTGCATATTATAAAATGTGTTGAATAGTCCTTTAGAGAGATGGGGCTTTTGTTAAGTTATAAATGAGAGGTGTAATATTCCTTCGAACTGCTGAATATAAGGACAATTATTCAGCCAATAGTGACCTTTAAAGATGCTGCATCTTCTTCTGTATAGCTCCTCTGGTATATTCAGACCTTTTTTAAATACATTGTATGCCTTGGGTTGTCATTCGATAAATCGTCTGTGCTTTGCTGTGTGTTTAAAATATTTAAAGATTATATGTTCAGTGCTCCAGCGCTGCAATATTTCCCTCTTACGAAAAGGTGTTTATCTGCTTAGTTGCAGTGCTATACAATAAAGGAGACCAGTGTTAAAAGCATTTGAGACGCATTAAACTATTGCTAGTGAAACAATATTAAATTACTAACTGGCTGATATTAAAGTGGTTGTAAACCCTCACATATACCAAGTGATCTGACTGGCCTCAGAAGATACACAGAGATTAAACAAATCCGCCTACATACGTTGTACTTGTTTATCTATATCAGTTCAAAATGCACAATTTACATAGGATCTCTCAGCAGGGGGTGGAAAGCTGAAGTTACATCAGTGAGGAGAGCTCTGAGAGCTGATTGGAGGGACAAGACGCACCCCCTCCTCACGGCACACTGGAACAGAGCTGAGGCTATGGCTCTGCTGGAGACCCCTCCCCTGACACCATTTTTCTCTTGGTGTCAGAAAAACCTGTCAGAAATGACTGACTAATGCAGATAGAAGAACAAAGCAGCGAACAGAAATGACACTTAGCGCTTCGGAGTGAGACAAGTACACACTATAGAGGAATATGCTTGTTCATATTTCATGTCTAAGGTTTACAACCACTTTTAAATCATTTCTAATAATTTGCTATTCAAATTCTGGAAAGCAATCAATTCCTTATCTGTAATTTTATCTTTTGATTTTTGCAGATATTTATTAAAATGGAAGCAAAGAATCCAGGATATATAGAACTGGCTTTACAAGCATATCAACAGACTGCCAGCAGTGCAGCGTTTTCTTGACACCACTGCTGGACTTCTCCAGAATTCTACACTTCAGTTTCATGAAGCCATTTCCTACCATGCAAAATGTAGTGTGTGTCCCAGCGACTACTAGATGTGTATTTCTGTGCTGGACACATAAGTCTTCCCTACTACTTTGTGTCACGATTTCTAAATAAATATTCAGTAAACTGTTTCTCCTGTTGCTTAATGAGCATTCATAATTACTGTTACTGCATTTCCCCTGTTCAACAAGGTACTTGGGGGGGGGGGGGGGGGTGTTAAATGTGTAAAAATAATTTTCTGTAGGAGGCTAGAAATGTACCTAATTAATCCATTAAAATTAGTGCTAAACACCGATATCCAAATTCTATATTATATTTATGATGCATTCGTTTAGTCTGCATGTACTGTGTTTTTAGGCAAGATTAATCAAATTGCTTTTCTCACTACAACCCCACTACTAAAACAGTAGTTTAAGAATTATAACTGAAATGTAGCAGCTGCTCTAAATACTTCTGCTTTTTAAAGAGGAAGTTAACCCGGGAAAAAATAAAATAAACCCTGCAAGGCAAAGGCATAATGAGCTAGCATGCATAGCATACTAGCTCATTATGAATAACTTATCTGAGATTGAAGCCCCCACATTCTTCATCTCTGCCACTGCCAGGTATCCCGGAGTGATTTCCGGGTCTCGCTGCTCTCAGGTGCAATGCACGCGGGAGCCGCCAGTGACAGCACGTTCGCCTTCACTTGCGGCGCGCCTGCGCTGTTGTCTACGGCGTGAATGCTCCATAGACAGCGGTGCCCTTTTTTGTAAAATATCTCCTTAACCGTGTAGGTTAAGGCAATATTTCTTGGACCTACAAGTAAGCCTTAATCTAGGCTTACCTGTAGGTCAAAGTGGTCTTTAAGGGTTTACAACCACTTTAAGGAAAGTTATAAGTGTTCAGTGTCAATTTCTTTTTTTTTTTTTTTTTTTTTAGCAAAGTGATTAAAGGATAAGTTCACTTTTCATAATAAATAGAAGCGTTTTCCAATGCCATTTCTGGCCCAGCCATCCCAATGTGCTCACCTCTCATTTACCTTGTCCACAGGATGTTTAAAATCTTAATAACAATAATAAAGTCCAGTGTATTTGTATTTTTCATCACTTCCTGTAGCTTGTATCCACATTCACTGCCTGTTGGGTAATCTCCCAGAATCCTTCACTTACTTGTTGCATCATAGAAGAGGGCATATTCACTACTCTGGACTACACCTCCCTCATTACAATTCCACCTATTCCCTATACAATCACCTTTTGTAGTACAAGGGCCTGTCTGATTGGATTGTTCAGGTGTGTCCTCTATTCCATAATTCCAGTAAATCTAAAGGAAATTGTACAATCAGATTGCATAATGTATGGCCATCTTTATACAAGTACATAAGACGGGGAGTGGACAGAGGCCCTTAGTTGTCAGGCCTCATTCACATCTCCAGGTAGTGAACACTCGCATTCCCACGTGGGTTTGTTTTGGAAAATTTTCACTCATTGCACATGGTTCACATGAATGGGCTGCCCTACACATGACAAATGCCCCAGAGAAGCTCCAGAACTTTATTATGGAGCGGAGTATGGTGCGTCAGTGCAGTTTTTGGAGCATTTGCTGTACTTGGGGTGCCTTTTAAGATGTAATGACAACACAAACATGATGTACATTTGCAGTGTTTCTAAAACGCATGGCAAAGCACACATTTTCTGTACAGCTTGCCATGCGTTTGGAAACACACAGATGTGAATAGTGCCTCATTGTTCTTGTGTAAATGCACCGATTTTCACTTTCAGGCCCCATTCACATTTAGAGTAGTCGGAATGCATGTTTTTTTGGCTAGATTTTTTTCCAGTGACACACGTAAGGCAGCCCGTTGAATACAATGGGCTGCGCTACACCCGGCAAAGTAGCTTTATGTGACATTTTTTTTTAAAGTTCTTTTTACAGCATTTGACACCTGTTTTTTCACGAGGTAAAATGTGTGTTTGCTTCTGTGTTTGGTGTGCCATTAACAATTAATGACACTGAAAGCAAAACTAGTTAATTTTAGTGTATAAATGTGGCCGTACACTATACAATATGATTTGATTATACAATCTCCTTTAGATTTACCAAAACTATATAATAGGAGCAGACACCATCAATCCTATCACTCTGTTTCAAATCAGGCAGGCTCTTGCACTACATCAGGGGTGTCCTGTGGGCTGCATGTGGCCCCAGAGAGTTTAGCATGCACCCTGGGCCTGTCTAAAGAGCTGCTGGGGAAGCCAGGCAAATGCACACATGAAGGAATTCCTTGGGTGCTGTAAAAACTTAGTTGATGGGTGAAGGTGTGCTAATGAGGTCAGCTGGTAAACGCCTTCCTGTGTCTTACTGGCTAGTCTGTCCCCTTTTTATACCAGGAAGTTTCTGAAGTGATCTGCAAATATGGCCATACAGCTCCACCTGCTGACTGACGCTTATTACGATTTTGTTT
The DNA here is from genome assembly GCF_037356315.1 of Lithobates pipiens. Classification (NCBI taxonomy): domain Eukaryota; kingdom Metazoa; phylum Chordata; class Amphibia; order Anura; family Ranidae; genus Lithobates; species Lithobates pipiens. The sequence continues at coordinate 471,651,687 of NW_027507758.1, read as the reverse complement.
ACAAAAAATATGTACAAGAATGTATATCGGCCTAAACTGAGGAAGAAATATTTGTGTTTTTTTTATATTTTTTCTCATATCGTCTTCCAGGACAGCCTTTGAGATATAGGGCTCCTCCCTCCGGGACAGGAAACACGTCAAGCCAATTAAATAAAAGGTGTGGTCCTCCAGGCCCTCCTCAGTTTTTGTGTTTCCTGCCGGACGGGAAGGAGCACGTCTTGGAACTGGTAAGGGGAGCTCCTTCTCAGGGGTTTTGCCTGGGGAGAGCACCTTGATGGACCTGACCCTTAGCACCCCTCGGTCCGAACGAAGGGAGGAGAGGGTAGCTTTCAGTCCCCGCTGCCATTCAAAACGTTCGGAGAGAACGGGACCCCGATGCGCGGCAATCTCCCCCTCGGAGCGCTTTCCGCTCGTACCTGTCGGTCGGATGGCGGCGGGAGACGTTCGTTCCACCGACCGGCGTCCGGGTACTGTGAGCGTTGCGTTCGTAAAGAACGCACGGCGTCGGGGCGGAGTTTTTGCGTTCTGGCGTACGGAAGTGGGAGAGACGCACTTCCGCCGGATTCGCGTCATCAGGGGGCGCCGCAGGACCCGTTCCAGTCCTTTGGGCGCGGCGGTGTGACTACAGGGTTGCCTGGAGCAGTGTGAAGGCTCAGAGAGACTGAGTGATACACAGGAACCATGGAGAGTGCGGTTGTGCAGGTGGACTCCGGTTCAACAGGCTCCAGTACCTCTCAGGTAAGCTTGGTGAGGGCAGACCAGGACTTACACTGGGGGGTGGGGGGTCACTCTGACCCGTAGTACCTTCCCGGGGTGGAGAACCTGCTGGTGAAGGGGGGCACTTCCTAAACAGACCCTAGAAGCACAGTGGTGTGGTCAGGGGTGGTATTTTAATGGGACCCTGTTTTTCTTTGTTTTTAGGTTAAACAGGACAGAGCCCAGATACCTTTACCCAGAAGGAAATGTGCCGTGTGTGGGGCTAAGTTAGGCACCGGTTGGGAGAAGCCGCTTTGCCCAGATTGTGTCAGTAGCCTGGTAAAAGAGGACTCGGTGGCAGCTTGTCACAATGTTTTAACATCCGTAAAGGATGAGATTGCATCCACCTTCCAATCTTTTAAAAACATGATGGATAGGATGCAGGGTCCCTCTGTCTCTTTACCCAGAGCCGTGAGTATGCCTTCCTTATCCGAACCAAGTCAGGAGGAGGAGGTGGATAGGGAGAGGTTACCCAGGTCATTAGCCTCCTCTAGGACAGGTTCTACTTCAGAATCTGAGGGGGAGGAAGAGGCCATTAGATCAGCCAGATACAAGCTGTCTTTGGATGATGTGGGTGACCTCCTCAAGGCTATATATGACACCTTGGAGATCAGAGAAGAACAGGTCCAGCTTTCAAAACACGACATGATGTATCAAGGGTCGAGTGTAATGAAAGACAGGGTATTCCCCGTCCATAAGTCGCTAGTGGAGGCGATTCTGCTGGAGTGGGAACAACCGGAAAAAAGGCCATTTTTTTCAGGTAGCCTTAGAAGGAGGTTCCCTTTTGAATCGGATGCGGTGCATCCCTGGAACAAGGTTCCCAAATTAGACGCTCCCTTGGCTAAGGTCTCTAAGAAGACAGATTTGGCCTTTGATGATATGGGTTCACTCAGGGACCCTATGGATAAGAGGGGAGATGTGCTGCTCAAGAGAGCCTGGGATGCCTCTTCCATTGGGCTTAAACCGGCCCTAGCAGCTACCTGTGTGGCCAGAAACTTGGAGTGTTGGCTTACACAGTTACAGTCACATATTTCTGCAGGTACTTCTAGGCAACAGCTGTTGAAGTCCTTTCCGCTACTGTTTAAGGCTGTGGGCTTTTTAGCGGATGCCTCTGCAGAATCAGTCAAACTGGCTGCTAGATCAGCAGCACTAGTGAACGCTGCCAGAAGGGCCGTTTGGCTTAAAACCTGGTCAGGAGACGCAGCTTCAAAACTAAAGTTGTGTGGATTACCCTTTTCAGGGGACCATTTGTTTGGGCCCGGCCTGCAAGAGGCGTTAGAGCGCACGCAGGATAGGAAGAAAGCGTTCCCAGAAAGGAAAAAGAGACCTGAAGGGAAACGCCTTTTTCGAAGCCCCAGGCAGCAAAACCTGCAGGAAAGGGAGGTTCGCCCCAAAAAGCATTGGACGGGTCACAAGGGAAGAGGCAGAGGAGGTATCTTATTCAATCCTCCTCAACCCTCCCCTAAAACCCAGTGACTCCTGCGTCCCGGTGGGAGGAAGACTGGGGAAGTTCCTCCCACAGTGGGAAGCCTCAACCGAAAGTCCGTTCATTCGAGATCTTGTAAGGAACGGCTACAGGTTGGAGTTTGGTTCAGTTCCCCTCCCAAACTTTCAAGTAACAAGGTTACCAAGGGACCAAGAGAAAGCAGAGGCTTTGGCTCTTCTTCTGGGGGATCTGGTGGACCAAGAAGTAATGGTGCAGGTGCCTCAGGAGGAGCGAGGCTTGGGGGTTTACTCCCACGTATTCGTGGTAAAGAAACCTTCGGGAAAGTTCAGGTTAATACTGAATCTCCGTCCCCTGAACAGATTTATAAAATACAAGCGGTTCCGGATGGAGTCAATCTTCTCGGTAACCAAATTCCTGTTTCAGGGCTGTCACATGGCCACAGTGGATCTCAGGGATGCATATTTGCAAATCCCGATTCATCCGGAATCTCAGAGATTTCTCAGGTTGGCGGTGAGGTTGAACACGGGTGTGTTACACCTCCAGTTTCGAGCTCTCCCCTTCGGGCTTTCAGCCTCACCAAGAGTCTTTACAAAAGTTCTAGCAGAGGCACTGGCCCCATTAAGGCTCAAGGCTATAACAGTGATCCCATATCTGGACGATCTACTGTTCATAGCCCAGTCGGCCCAACAGCTGCAGAGGGACATACAGGAGGCTTTGGTTTTTCTGCGCTCACTGGGGTGGCTGATAAACCAGGAAAAATCCCAGCTGTCCCCCTCACAGGAGGTCCTGTATTTAGGATACAGGATTTCTTCAGTGGAAATGAGGGTATTTCTTCCGGAGGAGAAGATCGGCAAGCTAGAGCAGGCGGTAGCCCAGCTTCAATCTGGTCGGGAAGCCCAGATCAGGGAGGTGATGAGAGTCCTAGGGTTGATGACATCATGCTTTCCAGCGGTGGCCTGGGCAAGACATCATCAGCGTCCTTTACAAAGACTCATGCTCCGTTATTGGGATGGCAGGCAGGAGAGCCTGGATCAGGTTATGCCCCTATCCTCGGCAGTCAGGAGGTCTCTTTGGTGGTGGCGGGCCCAGGTCAACCTAGACAGGGGTCTTCCCTGGTCCCCACAAGCTACGGTGGTGGTCACGACCGATGCCAGTGCGCTGGGTTGGGGTGCCCACCTAGAGGGAACCTTAGCCCAGGGTTCCTGGTCGAACCTAGAGACAGGTCGTTCCTCAAACCAGAAGGAACTTCTGGCAGTCTGGAAAGCTATAGAAACCTTCCAGTCCCGGTTACATGGCAGGGATCTGCAAGTTCGCTCAGACAATGTGACAGCAGTAGCCTACCTGAACAAGCAAGGGGGAACCAGAAGCCCTGCACTACAGGTAATTGCGGACAAAATCTTCTGCTGGGCAGAGAAGAATTTGTCCTCAATATCAGCCATTCACCTAAAGGGAACTCAGAATTTCCTGGCCGACTTTCTCAGTCGCCAGAAGATAGGTCAGGACGAGTGGTCCCTCAACAAGGAAGTGTTCGAGGAGATCGTGTCATGCTGGGGAAGGCCAGAAATAGACCTATTTGCAACAGAAAGCAACAGGAAGGTGACACAATTTTTTTCGGTTCACCCACAGGATCGGGCCAGGGGGATAGACGCCCTTGCCAACCCATGGCTGTTTGGCCTGTGTTACGCCTTTCCTCCAGTAAGGATGGTGGCGGAGGTTCTGCAGAAGTTCCGTTCGGAAACTACGGACCTCATTTTAGTAGCTCCTTTTTGGCCAAGGAGACCCTGGTTTGCCAGCATAAAGAAATTGGCCGTACATCCTCCGCTGTTTCTACCAGTCAGGGAGGACTTACTTTCCCAGGGGCCGATCCTGTGCCCTCAGATAGAGAGGCTCAAGCTTGCGGCCTGGTATCTGAGGAACAAATCTTAAGGTCACAGGGTTTCTCAGAAAGAGTGATTAAGACCTTGTTAGAATGCCGTAAACCAGTTACTAGGGCAATTTACGCCAAGGTAGGAAAGAGGTTTAATTCCTGGTTGCGAGAACAGGGGATTGCAAGTCCCGGGGTCCCGGCAGTCCTAGATTTTCTACAAGCAGGGGTAGAACTGGGCCTATCTATCAGCACTCTAAAGGTACAGGTGGCGGCCTTAAGTGTTTTCCTTCAGTCCTCCCTTCAGCAGAATCCATTTGTCAGGAACTTCTTCAAGGCTCTATCTAGATCTAGGCCTGTGAGAATGAAGTCCTGTCCTACTTGGGATTTGGCCTTGGTTCTTAGGGCTCTGACCCAAGATCCATTTGAACCATTAGAGGGAGCTTCACTTAAGTGGATGGTACTAAAGACTGTATTTTTGATAGCGATCACGTCAGCTAGAAGGGTCAGTGATCTGCAGGCGCTCTCGGTCAGAGAGCCATTTCTGTTAATCTTAGAGGACAGGGTAGTACTTAAGACTGACCCTAGTTTTCTTCCTAAAGTGGTGTCCACTTTTCATAGGACACAGGATATTATTTTGCCAACTTTTTTCTCAACCTCAGACGCGGATGAGGCGAGATCTTTAAGTTTGTTAGACGTCAGGAGAAGTCTATTAATTTTTTTAGAAGCCACTAAGGTCTTCAGGAAGTCAGACTCACTTTTTGTTAATTTTTCGGGCGCCCGCAAGGGCTGCAAGGCGTCCAAAGCTTCTATCGCCAGGTGGATACGAATGGCGATAGTTAAAGCCTATGAGTTAGAGGGGAAGCAGGCACCCTTAGTTAAGGCACACTCTACAAGGGCGGTTTCCGCATCATGGGCAGAGAGGGCTGGAGCCTCTCCGGAGGAAATCTGCAAAGCAGCAACGTGGTCCAGCTACTCAACGTTCGCAAGACATTACCGTCTGGATTTATGGTCTGATAAAGAGCAGACTTTTGGACGTAAGGTCCTCCAGGCAGTGGTCCCGCCCTGACAAGGTGAGCTCCTTGCTTATCATCTCAAAGGCTGTCCTGGAAGACGATATGAGAAAACCGGAGTTAGACTTACCGGTAACTCTTTTTCTAGGAGTCTTCCAGGACAGCCTGGCTTCCCACCCAAAGTTGTTTAAATTGAACTAAGTGGTGAGGATGTGTATTAACATGATTGTTAGTGTGTTATGTCTTTCAGAGCCTCCCGGCGGTTCTTGGAGTAAAACTGAGGAGGGCCTGGAGGACCACACCTTTTATTTAATTGGCTTGACGTGTTTCCTGTCCCGGAGGGAGGAGCCCTATATCTCAAAGGCTGTCCTGGAAGACTCCTAGAAAAAGAGTTACCGGTAAGTCTATATTTATTATAGCAAAAAGTAAAAAAAAAATAGCTTTTTTCTTTAGAATGATCGCTTTTTTTATTTATTTATTTTTTTTTTGTTTATAGCTCAAAAAATAACAACCGCAGAGGTGATCAAATATCACCAAAAGAAAGCTCTATTTGTGGGGAAAAAGGCAGTAAATGTTGTTAGAGTACAGCATCGCGTGGCCACACAATTGTCAGTTAAAGCCACGCGGTGCCATATCGCAAATTTTTTTATTTTTTTTTATATTCGAGAGGGTTTACTTCCTCTTTAAAGCGGGAGTAAACTAAATTAAAATTTTTTATTTTTTTCAGATCTGCAAGGGAAAAGGCATAATGAGCTAGCATGCACCGCATACTAGCTCGTTATGAAATACTTACCTTAGAATGAGGCCCCGACATCTCGCCCGATCCACCCCGAGGGAGCTGACATGTTCCCTCGGTGTGTCTTCCGGGTATCGCGACTTCAGCGCTATGAGTGGCCAGAGCCACGATATCGTCACATGCACGCGGGAGATTTCTTTCCGGCAAAGTCCGGCATGCCGAGAATCCCCTGTGCGCATGCGCCACTGCAGTCATCGGCTTATTGCAAGGGGAATATCTCCTAAACCATACAGGTTTAGGAGATATTTGTTTTACCTACAGGTAAGCCTTATTATAGGCATACCTGTAGGTAAAAGTTATAAAAAAGACTATACTAATGTTAAAGTGTAACAGCATCTACATTATAGTAAATCCCAGCATTCCCCCTAGTTATATACACACCTGTCTCCAATCCAAAGAGAGATATAAGCTGCACAGTCTGCCCACAGCACTTGACAAAAGCTTTTAGGCTGAGCCCGCATATGCACTTTTCTATTCAGTCCTATGGAGAGTTTGTACTGTTGGACCATGGATTACAAACTTGTCTTGCGGTTAAGTGGACAGGGCAGAGCTCATGTGTGGGCCCACTGGGAACATTATGACAAGTCGTGCCAACAACCCACTAGATCAGGGACATGCAAGTGGAAGACTGGTGGAATGGGCTACAAAACAAGTATAACTGCATGGGACTGAAGTGTTAAAAATGTTATTTTACTCTTGAGTTTTGAATCAAATTATTGACTTCATGGTTCCCAATCACTGAGTAGCCTCAAGACTTCTGCAATAGAACATAACATGTTCCTGCTCTGCAGTGGTCATGACCCACCAAAAGTGGTCCAAGGAAGGAAAGATCGGTAACAGTTGTCCTCACCAGTAGAACCTGGGATCTGGCAAGTAGGGATGAGCTTGATGTTCGAGTCGAACATCGGCTGTTCGGCAAATACCGAACGTTATGGGCCGTTCGCGCCAAATTCATGTGGCGCTCACGGCCCACAATGCACTGCGCCATCGCAGTGCATTGCTGGCTCATGATTGGCCAAGCATGCACTGTGACCAATCAGAGCGCCGGCAGCGAGGAGAGCCAGGGTGCCTGTGGCCAATCATAGCTCAGGCTGTGTAGTACACGCCCCACACTATATAAGGCCGCCAGCGCGGCGGCCTTGTGTAGTGTGTTGGCGTCTGTAAGAGTTAGTGGGTGTTCTCTGTGTACCTTCAACACAGTATACACCGTTTGTTATTGCCCGATTTAGCATTCTTGCTCTTCTCTAATTGAGCTTTTAGCAATCTGCAGGAGTTTGTGGGTGTTGTCTGCGTGCCCTGAGCGCAGTATACACCATTATATCCACCTATATGGCTATCTATATTGCTCTTCTGTAATAGAGCTTGCAGTCAGTTGCAGGAGATTGTGTGTGTTGTCTGCATGCCCTGACCGCAGTATACACTATTATATCCACCTTTATAGCTAGCTATATTGCTCTTCTGTAATAGAGCTTTCAGTCAGCTGTAGGAGATTGTGGGTATTGTCTCTGTGCCCTGACCACAGTATACACCATTATCCACCTATATATTCTCTAATTGAGCCATCTGCAGAGTTAGTTGGTGTTGTGTGTCTCCAGCACAGCACAGTATACACCAGTATCTACCCTTTAATTCCTGTTCTATAATAAAGGCATCTGCAGGAGTTAGTGGGTGTTGTGTGCCTCCAGCACAATATACACTACCCAATTGCTGGTTTTCCCATCTCCCTTCAGGCCATTACCATGTCTGGAAGGCCAACAAGGAGAGGCAGACAGGCGCGAGCCGATAAAAGAGGGGAAGCAGGCTCTGTGTCTAGAGACGACAGTGCTGGTCGTGGACACGGTGCATCGTCATCATCAGCACGTGGCCATGGGACACGCTTGTCCTTCTTTTCGGCAGCTGGACGTGTTGAGCCGCATCATGCCAAAGACTTGGTAGAGTGGATGACCAAGCCCTCTTCATCCTCCTCATCCTCTCTCACCCAGGCTCAGGGTACTAGCAAAGCAGCTGCCAACGCATTGTCTTCCCTCGTCTCAATGTCATCATCAGTGACTCCTTCCCTAGACCCACCACGTCCTCTTGAGGAGTCCCCTGAACTCTTTGAGCACAGTGTTGGGTACATGCTCCAGGAGGATGTCCAGTGTTTTGTAGGCTCTGATGATGATACTCAGCTAGAGAAAGGCAGTAGCATGAGCGCAGAGAGAGGGGATGCTCAAGAAGGACAGCAATCTGGCAGTCATGTTCCACAAGCTGCAGCATACTGCCAGGTTTGCTCCAGTGATGAAGAGGGAGGGGATGATGAGGGCACTGACTCCACGTGGGTGCCTGGTAGGAGAGAGGAGGAGGAGGCACATGTCCAACGAGGCAGGATGCCCTCTGGGGGCCAGCTTAGGGGCAGCACACCGACTGAATCACACCGCAGTGCTCTGCCTCTGCGCGTTATTCTAAAAGTTCTTTGGTGTGGGCCTTTTTTGAGATGAGTGCATCAGATCGCACCGCTGCCATTTGCAACATATGTCTCAAGCGTATCTCGCATGGCCAAAACATCAGCCGCTTGGGCACCACATGCTTGACCAGATATATGTTGACCTGCCATGCAGCTCGTTGGCAAGCGTACCTCAAAGACCCACACCAAAGAACAAAGCGGACCTCTCCTTGCTCCTCATCACCCCATTAGACCTTCAGTCCTCTCTGAAACCGGCTCTGAGAGGAATGAAGGTGTAGAATTAGGTGTGTCACAGCCAAGTGCTTCCGGGCACTCTGCTAGAAGTACACCCACGTCTGATTATAGCAGGCAAATTTCCCTGCCCCAGCTGCTGGACCGTCGAAAGAAGTTCACTCCCAGCCATCCACATGCCCAGTGGTTGAATGCTAGCTTGGCTAAATTGCTAGTACTTCAACTGTTGCCTTTTCAGTTGGCAGACTCGGCCCCCTTCCGTGAGTTTGTACAATGTGCGGTTCCTCAGTGGCAGGTCTTGGGGACTTTTTCTCATGGAAGGCGATTCTGGCTCTCTACCGGCATGTGGAAGGCAATGTCCTTGCCTCGCTGAACAGGGCAGTCAGCGGTAAGGTGCATATTACCGCTGACTCATGGTCCAGCAGGCATGGACAGGGACGTTACCTGTCTTTCACGGCCCATTGGGTCACTCTTCTGGCAGCTGGGAAGGATGCAGGACAAGGTGCAGTAGTGTTGGAGGTTGTTCTGCCACCACGCCTCCAAAATGCTACTACTGGTTGTGACACACCTCTCTCCACCCCCTCCTCTTCTTCTTCCTCCATGGCCTATTCCAGTGCTCTGTCCTCAGAACCAGCGGTGCTCCGTAGGCGTTCAAGGGGCTACGCAAGTACACAGGCAAAACAATGCCATGCCGTGCTTGCGCTGGTTTGTTTGGGGAACAGGAGCCATACTGGGGCAGATATTTTGTCAGCTCTGCAGGGGCAGGCCAAGAGGTGGTTGACGACACGCCAGTTTAAGCCAGGAATGGTGGTTTGTGACAATGGCACCAACCTCCTCTCCACCCTCCGACAGGGACAACTGACCCATGTGCCCTGTGGGGCTCATGTCCTTAACCTGGTGGTGCAGCGGTTCTTGGGCAGGTACCCGGGCTTACAGGATGTCCTGAAGCAGGCCAGGAAAGTCTGTGTCCATTTCCGCCGATCATTTAATGCCTGTGCTCAGCTGGCTGAGCTCCAAAAGGAGTTGAACCTACCCAAGAACAGCCTTATATGTGACATGCCCACCAGGTGGAACTCAACGTTGGCCATGCTGCAGCGGCTGCACATGCAGCAGAGGGCCATCAATTAGTACCTGTGCGACTACGGCACCAGGACAGGGTCAGGGGAACTCGGTTTTTTCTCACCACGCCAGTGGGGCATGATCAGGGATGCATGCACTGTCCTGTCACCATTTGAGGAGGCCACAAGGATGGTGAGCAGTGACAGTGCATGCATCAGTGACACCGTACCTCTTGTCCACCTGTTGGAGCATACACTGCATTGAATAATGGACAGGGCACTTAAGGGCAGAACAGAGGCAGAAAGAGGAGGACTTCCTTGCCTCTCAAGGCCCTCTTTATCCAGACATTGTTCCTGCTGTCCCACCCATCACACAGGAAGAGTACGAGGAGGAGGAGGATGATTGTGTCACCATGGAGGTGGAGGCTGGCACTCAGCATCAGCAGCAACAGCAGTCTTGTAGGGATGATTTACAGTCCCAAGAAACCCGTGGACTTGTACGTGGCTGGGAGAAGGTAGCTGCAGTGTCTTAGCACCAGTGCCACCAGCCCAATTTTCAGCCCCTGTTCAACAGGGGCATTTAATTACAAATTTTGATGCAATGCTTTGCAGCAGGGCTCATTCCTGCACTACAACTAGAGTATATGGGAGAGGTTGCAGTGTCGTAGCACCAGCACCAGTGCCTAAGGCCCAATTTTTCAGCCCCTGTTTAACAGGGGCATGTAATTAAAATTCTTGATATAATATTTCACAGCAGGGCCCGTTCCTGTGCCCACCAAGAGTAACTGTGAGGACTTATAATGTTGTGGCACCAGCACCAGCACCACAACCACCAAAGGCCCAATTTTTCTACCACTGTTCAACAATGGCATGTAATTACAATTCTTGATATAATCGTTCACAGCAGGGCACTCCATCGCCCACCAAGAGTCACTTTGAGGGCTTACAATGTTGTTTCAACACCAACACCTTGTTCCGCCATTTCTGCAGAGCATATAGGGCAGGCCCCTACTTTCAAACATTCAACTTACAAACATCTCCTACTTGCAAATGGAAGGAGACAACAGGAAGTGAGATGAAAAAAGACGGACGGCAAAACAAATTATACAGGGGTGATAACCCTTCCCTATGTTTTCCAAAAAGCTTTAAAATAGATTTTTTGACTGGAGCTACACTTTAAAAATGTACCAGTTCAAAATTACAAACAGATTCTACTTAACACAACAAACCTACACAGTCCCTGTCTTGTTTGCACCGCCTGTATACTGCTGTTCTGAGTATATAGGGCCTGAGGGCCCCACGTCTTTCCTTTTTTTAATATGGGTACGGGGTTTCCCTTAATATCTGTACAAGACCCAAAGGGGCTGGTAATGGGCAGGGGGGACTACCCATGCCATTTTTCTCAATGATTTTCATCCATATTGTCGGAACCAGATATTACATTAAAAACGCAAGCAGTTTTAAATGACTTTTTTCCCGTTAAATGTCATTTTGTGCAGGGACTGTTCTAAACACGGGAAACACGTGGCACTTCACAGGCATACTATAGACACCCCTCAGGCACGATATTTAAAGGAATATTTCACTTTTTTTTCACTTTAATCGTCATTAAAATCAGTGCTCCCACCAAAACGGCAATTTTTAACCACTTTCAGACGGAACCAATTTGCTGGTCAAAGACCAGACCACTTTTTGCGATTCGGCACTGCGTCGCTTTAACTGACAATTGCGCGGTCATGCGACGTGGCTCCCAAACAAAATTAACGTCCTTTTTTTCCCACAAATAGAGTTTTCTTTTGGTGGTATTTGATCACCCCTGCGGTTTTTATTTTTTGCGCTATAAACAAAAATAGAGCGATAATTTTGAAAAAAACGCATTATTTTTTACTTTTTGTAATAATAAATATCCCCCAAAAATATATAAAAAAACATTTTTTTCCCTCAGTTTAGGCCGATACGTATTCTTCTACATATTTTTGGTAAAAAAAATCGCAATAAGCGATTATTGATTGGTTTGCGCAAAAGTTATAGCGTTTACAAAATAGGGATAGTTTTATAGCATTTTTATTAATAATTTTTTTTTTTTTTTTTTTTTAACTAGTAATGGCGGCGATCTGCGATTTTTATTGTGACTGCGACATTGTGGGGGACCCATCGGACATTTTTGACACATTTTTGGGACCATTGTCATTTATACAGTAATCACTGCTATATAAATGCAGTGATTCCTGTGTAAATGACACTGGCAGTGAAAGGGTTAACCAGTGGGTGGCAGTGTAGGGGTTAAGTGTTCCTAGGGGTGTGTTACTAACTGTGGGGGGGTTGGGCTTTCATTTAGTGTACACTGATCTCTGCTCCAATCACATGGAGCAGAGATCCGCGTCACTAGTTGCTAGGCAGAATGGAAAAATGTTGTTTATACAGCATTTCCTCCATTCGGCCGCTCCGTGAGACGTTCACGGGGATGCCCGCGGCGATCGAGTCCGTGGGTCCCGCGACCGGACTCACGGGGGTCCCGACCGGCGCGCTCCCGATGGCATGGCGGCAACGAATATTGGACGTACATGTACGCCAATATGCCTGCCCGTGCCATTCTGTCGACGTACATCGTCGTGCGCTGGTCGGGAAGTGGTTAAAAACATTTTAGGCATTGACCCATGTCCCCAAACCCTTTTTAGGACAGTATCTTGCATATTAGCCATTAAAATTATCACTTTTTATTTCGAACATTCGAGTCCCATAGACTTCAATGGGATTCTAAAGTTCGTACAAATTTGCGGTCCGTTCGAAAGTTCTGATGTGAACCAAACCGGGAGTGTTCGGCTCATCCCTACTGGCAAGGTTACAGACTTTCCTTGGGCATCTATTGTTGTAACGAAGTAAACAACATTGTCCCTTCCTGGTCTACAGATCACCACCTTGTCCGTGTACACGTGCCTTCCATAACTCCACTGCTGGAGGCACCCTTTCATACATATCCAGGTAGTTCCAGACATCCTCTGCATACCATTCCTCACGGTGTTGTTTAATAATGTCCATCACATTCCTGGATGTCTCACACACACAGAGATACCCCCAGCTTGCATTCTGGGTCTCAGCAGGTGATGCTCCCGGAACTCCGAACATTTTCTTTAGCTTGCTCTCAGCACAATGCACAAGCCTCCTCCTCTCTCTTCCGTGACACTCTCACGCAGTGCCTCATGCAGGGCAAAGAGAAAAGCAAGACTCCTCCCACTGGCACGGTCACGCAACTCGCAGGCTTCGCCAACAGTAAATGTCAATCATTTTGTTCCCAAAATGGCGTAGTCCAAAAATTAAACCCTCCACCCAATAGTAGTCAAGCACACAGTTCTTTCGTTGCGAGGGGTAATGGCAAATCCCGGACTCAAGCCCCCACATGTAGCACTGACCCCCGAAGGAGCGGCTGATTTAATTGGGCTTACCGTTACCTTCTTCACCTTGTGCGTGTCTAGGGGTTTCCCAAGGTAGATGGCCCAAGAACTGCAGTTTTTATTTGCAAAAAATAGTTAACAAACACAGTCTCTCAACGTAGGGTTAGTCAGTATGAAAAAAACACGTCTCTCATATCAGGAAATCCAGAGAATAGCCACTCTCAGCTGGATCCTCACCCTTATTGGATAGTCTTTCTCTCACCAGGTCTAGAAGCCAACAAGGTGTTTAAATCAAAGCAAGTCTCTGCCACAGACTTGGTGTGGAACACTTTAGTAAAACTGAAAGGTTGTAGACAACTTGTAGAACCCTCGTATGGTACCAGTGTCTTGCAGCCGGCCCGGCGATACCACACAAGATTGGATTCACTTGGGTTCCTCCAACATGTCCAGGATCTTGTTGAGAAGCCAACCCTTGCATTGCCTTCTCCTGAAGAGTCCTCCCCTGGAAAACTTTCACAGTTGCTGAGCCTCTCCACTAACTGAGACGGGACGAGACCCCCTCTGAATCCTTCCTTCAGTTTCCTTACCTCGGGCTAGCCAGCCCTGAGGTTTGAAGTCTAAAGAAAATGTTCGGAGTTCCGGGAGCATCACCTGCTGAGACCCAGAATGCAAGCTGCGGGTATCTCTGTGTGTGTGAGACATCCAGGAATGTGATGCGCTGCCACTTATATAGGGACAAGGGGCGGTGTCACATGGGTTGATTTCACATGGCGACAGTCCCAGCATCCTCCGGGACTGTGACATCATAAGGGGCGGGGTCACCATGTGACACCAACCCATGTGACATAAACCCATGTGACACCGCCCCTTGTCCCTATATAAGTGGCAGCGCAGCGCGTCCCTGGCATTGCGGCCAGAGAGATCGTCGAGTCAACATCTCCTGGAGAAGAAGAAGAAGAACGGAAGGCGGCGGCGGCGACAGAAGACCGGGCCACCGCCTGTAAAAGAGCTATAAGAAGGCGCGGTGGCCCGGCAGAAGAACCGAAGAGGGGGACAAGACCCCCGAAGTCGGAAGAAGAGGCCGGCGGCGAGGAAGAAAGCCGGACTTCTCCGCTAGCAAAAGAGCTACAAGAAGATAGCGGAGGAGTCCGGCGAGAAGACCCCCGAAGACGGAAGACCCCCGGAGCTGTGCAATAAAGTATTTTATCTCGTGTGTTGTGTTTTTTTTGTACTTTTATTTTACAGGTGAATGGGTAGGGGTACATTGTACCCCATACTCATTCACATAGGGTGGGGGGCCAGTATCCGGGGGCCCCCTTATTAAAGGGGGCTCCCGGATTCCGATAAGCCCCCCGCCCACAGACCCCGACAACCAACGGCCAGGGTTGTCGGGAAGAGGCCCTTGTCCTCATCAACATGGGGACAAGGTGCTTTGGGGTGGGGGGGCGCGGCCCCCCCTTCCCCAAGGCACCCCCCATGTTGAGGGCACGCGGCCTGGTACGGCTCAGGAGGCGGGGGCGCTCGCTCGCCCCCCCTTTCCTGGCCGGCCGGGTAGCGTACTCGGACAAGGGTCTGTTGTGGACTTGGGGGGACCCCCACGCCGTTTTTTTTCGGCGTTGGGGTTCCCCTTTAAGTCCATACCAGGCGGCGGGGCCAGCGACGTCTCCTTCGCGGGCCCCGCCTACCTGGAGACGCGCTCAAAATGAGCGGACTTTCCTCCGCGTGTGTGGGCGAGTCCGTTCATTTCAAAAGTAGGGCGGATAGTACGGCGGACTTAGTACGCTGTATTAGTCCGCTGAAAAAGTGCCGTGTGTGGGCAAGTAGCCCGTTCGGAAAGTCCGACGGACAGTCTGGTGGGAAGTCCGCCAGACTAAGTACGTCGGACATACCGCTATGTGTGTACGCGGCTTAAAGAGTATAAAACAAGAGAGAGCGCACGCCAGTCCTAGTGTATTATCATTTATTAAAACGTCAATTGATTAAAAAGCAGGGATTGTACTCACAGATTGCCGGTGTATGCATAACACCACTGTTTCCACAGCAGCCTCCTCTCCTGGTTTGTAGGCTCTTACAGTGGCTTGCAGCGAGGTATGATAAAAGCTGCAGGCTTACATTGCCTGCTATCCACTAATGCACACTGCCCACACACGGACCAGCCGGCTGTGCATGACGTCATCCGTGGCCAGGGGGAGGGATAACCTGTTAACATGCTGACTGATGGAATGCTGGAATTCCAAATCATTGAACGCCTGGGAATCTAGTCTATTGATATCAAAGCGTTTCAAAAAGCTTGGGAAAACAATAAACAAACTCCAAAACAGTGATATGTGTTCAATGCTTGAGTCAATGTGGGGGTAACTGCACCCACCACACCCCCTAGGGAATGCCCTGGTGTCGCAGTCACCCCCAGGTATGTAAGTACTCACTTCAGCTGATGGCTGGTTTAAAACCTAAGGCAACTCTCATTAGGAAATATGTTTTCATCAAAAGATCTATTCTAGATCACAAGTGTGAAGAGGCATATTTGGAAGATCTCCATGTTTCCCAGTGTTTGTGGAAATCTGGAGCTCTTCTTTCTTTATATGCTAGAAGCTTTTCCATGAGAATTTGGTTATTCACTCTGGCTATTACCACCTCTAGGGATGGTGGCGTAGGTGACCGCCATTCCTTCGCCAATGAGATGCAAGCAGCATATAAAATATTTACCACTATTTTTCTCAGCTCCGGAGGGAAGTGTTCAATACCAATGCTGAGCAGTGCTAACTCTGGTTCAAGGGTAATTATAGTTTGCGTAACTTCCCTAAGTAAGGATTCTATATTTTTCCAATATGGTATTATAGCCTTGCAGCTCCATAGAGTGTGGAGGAGGCTCCCAGTGTTTTGACAATTCCTCCAGCAAATTGGGGTTATATTTGGGTGCATTTCGTGGAGGCGAATCGGTGTTAGGTACCACCGATGAAGGATTTTTTGGGCGTTATCCCAGTGATCTATGCAGGCAGAGTATTTACCATTATATTTAATTGCGGGACGCCATTGACTAATTGAGTATTCTTTCCGCAATTCCTGTTCTCAGCGTACCATGCAGGGCAATTTGGAGTTCATGTAGAGAGGGTTCGCAATGTTTTTTTTTTTAAACACAAACCTTTACAACCCCTGTAAACCTGGAAATGTGTTTATTCTGTGATGATCCTGCTATCATATACTTATCCCGTAGCGAACAACAGATTCTACACAGCTTGTTACATCACTACTGTATGCTGTAAAAATGTAGTGCTCAAGGCACAGCACACATGGGGCATCCACAATCTTAATGTGTTTTTTTTTGTCAGCTTTTTGCCTGCGTAACACACATGTGCAGCAACAAAAAGTTGGGCTTTAATGTTCACACGCCACACGGGGCGGCTGATGTTTTTGTACTGAGATGGCGCTCACAGCACAGTGACTGAGCTATTGATCCCCACCAACAATCAGTAGCTGATGGGACCAATGATCATGTAAACCAGGGGTGGGCAACATGTGGCCTTCCAGCTTGTTTTGGAACTACATTTCCCACGAGGCATTGCAAAACTGACAGTTACTCCAAGAGGCATGATGGGACTTGTAGTTCTGCAACAGCTGGAGGGCCACAGCCTGCCTACCCCTGATGTAAACACTGTGACAGCCAAACAGTGGTCACATGATTTCTGAACCTTCTTGCCATGCCCCCTTCCAGCGTATGAACCCTATTAAAGGGATGTTGGGGCTGGAAGGGTTTAAATAAGTCTCTTAGGTAACAGCTTGTTGAAAAAAATGTATCTTATTAACTGCTTGTTCCAGTTTTGTTTTTTTGTACTGTTTCTAGAATAAAAGGGAAATACAACATTTGAATCTCTTAGTTTAAATATCTTCTCCACATTTGGGGTCATAAATACAAGAACAGCAGAACAAAAGTTAGTACCTACAGATTTACAAAGTAAATATTATTTCTCTCTCATCCGCGGAGGGGCACAGGAAGTCCTGAGCCCTGGGTTAGATTGCCACCCACAGGAGAACTGAACAGTGGCAAACTAGGCTAGTCCAGGATAACGCCTCCCACTACCAAAAGCTACCTCAAAAGCTTAGGTTGCTGGGTGCATTTATTCCTGGTTTCTGACAATTTTGACACAGAAAGGGTTAGCACTGTCAGACCAAGCGCTGACCTCATCTACTTAGTAGAGATTCACATGCGTTCTCTTTACAGGGTCAAGGAAGCATCTCACCGCTGCTGCCCCTGCTTGAAAGGGAGCTGCATGGAACTTCACTCTGTTCCTACGGTACTGCTTGCCTGCAGTCACTTCATCACTTCCAGCCATCTGGGTTTAACCACTTAACAACCGGCCCATAGCCGAATGACGGCTACAGGGCGGTTGTTTAACTCTGGGAGGCCGTCATATGACGTCCTCCCAGAATTCCGCTCTCGCGCGGCCGTTTGCCACGTGATCGCTCCGTCAAATGACGGAGCGATCACTTGTAAACAAACCGGTGTCATGTTATGACGCCGGTTCCTCCCTCCCCCTCTCTGTACCGATCGGTACAGCGGAGGGGGAAGAGATCGGTGTCAGCAGCGCTGTGGGCTGCATCTGCAGTGCCCACATCGCTGCTCACCGAAAATTAACCCCATCATACCCTGCCATTACTCTGCTGCAATACACTGCTGCAATACTCTGCTGCAATACTCTGCAATACCCTGCAACAACACTCTGCAATGCTCTGCAACACCCGCCAATACCCTGCAACACCCGCCAATACCCTGCAACACCCGCCAATACCCTGCAACACTCTGCAATATCCTGCAACACCCGCCAATACCCTGCAACACTCTGCAATGCTCTGCAACACCCGCCAATACCCTGCAACACTGCAATGCTCTGCAACACCCTGCAACACTCTGCAATGCTCTGCAACACCCGCCAATACCCTGCAACACTCTGCAATGCTCTGCAACACCCGCCAATACCCTGCAACACTCTGCAATACCCTGCAACACCCTGCAATACTCTGCAACATCCTGCAATACCCTGCAACACTCTGCAATACCCTGCAACACTCTGCAATGCTCTGCAACACTCTGCAATGCTCTGCAACACTCTGCAATGCTCTGCAACACCCGCCAATACTCTGTAACACTCTGCAATGCTCTGCAACACCCACCAATACCCTGCAATACTCTGCAACGCCATACTCTGAGATATCCAGTCATACTCTGAGATACCCAGTCATAGTCGGAGATACCCAGCCATCCTCGGAGATACCCAGCCATACCCAGCCATAGTCGGTGATACCCAACCATAGACATCCCCCCCCCTCCCACCGCCCTCCGGTGCTTCTACCGACTCGCCAATACGATCAAAGCCAGAATCTTTTATTTTTTTTATTTTTTTTTCAGGCTTCCCAGCTTAGAGGTGAGATGCGGGGTCTTATTGACCCCATATCTCACTGTAAAGGGGACCTGTCATGCCATATTCCTATTACAAGGGATGTTTACATTCCTTGTAATAGGAATAAAAGTGATCAAAAAATTTATTTTTGGGGAAAAAAATGTCAAACTAAAATAAATAAAGTAAAATGAACAATACATTTTTTTTTTTTTAAAGCGCCCCTGTCCCCATGTGCTCGCATGCAGAAGTGAACGCATACGTAAGTCCCGCCCACATATGAAAGCGGTGTTCAAACCACACATGTGAGGTATCGCTGCGAACGTTAGAGCGAGAGCGATAATTCTAGCCCTAGACCTCCTCTGTAACTCAAAACATATAACCAGTAAAAAAAATTTAAATCATCGCCTATGGGGATTTTTAAGTAGCGACGTTTGGCGCCATTCCACGAGCGTGTGCAATTTTGAAGAGTGACATGTTAGGTATCTATTTACTCAGCATAACTTCATCTTTCACATTATGCAAAAATTGGGCTAACTTTACTGTGTTTTTTTTTTAAGCACAAAACTGTTTTTTTTCCAAAAAAAAGCATTCGAAAAATTGCTGCGCAAATACCGTGCAAGATAAAAAGTTGCAACGACCACCATTGTATTTTCCAGGGTGTTTGCTAAAAAAACATATAAAATGTTTTGGGATTCTATGTAATTTTCTAGCAAATAAATTATGATTTTTACTTGTAGGAGAGAAATGTCAGAATTGTCCTGGGTGCTCCAGAACGCCTGATGGCGCTCCCTGCATGTTGGGCCTCTGTATGTGGCCACACTGTGTAAAAGTCTCACACATGTGGTATTGCCGTACTCAGGAGTAATAGCAGAATGTGTTTTGGGGTGTAATTTGTGGTATGCATATGCTGTGTGTGAGAAATAAACTGATAATATGACAATTTTGTGAAAAAAAAAAAAAAGTAAAAAAAATCTTGATTTTGCAAAGAATTGTGGGAAGAAATTACAACTTCAAAAAACTCATCATGCCTCTTACTAAATACCTTGGAATGTCTTCTTTCCAAAAAGGGGTCATTTGGGGGTATTTGTACTTTTCTGGCATGTTAGGGTCTCAAGAATTCAAATAGGCCGTCAGTACTTCAGGTGTGATCAATTTTCAGATATTGGCACCATAGCTTGTGGACTCTATAACTTTCACAAAGACCAAATAATATCCACCAATTTGTACTTATTTTTACCAAAGATATGCAGTAGTATAAATTTTGGCCAAAATTTATGAAGAAAAAATTACTAATCTGCTAAATTTTATAACAGAAACAAAGAAAAATTCATTTTTTTACAGAATTTTCTGTATTTTTTCTTTTATAGCACAAAATATAAAAAACCGAGCGGTGATTAAATACCACCAAAAGAAAGCTCTATTTGTGTGAAAAAAAAGGACAAAAATTTCATATAGGTCCAGTGTTGCATGACTGAGTAATTGTCATTCAAAATGTGAGAGCACCGAAAGCTGAAAATTGGTCTGGTTATTAAGGGTGTTTAAGTGCCCAGTGGTCAAGTGGTTAATGAGTATCTGAGGCCTTGCCTCTTACCCTCAGCCTATACGTTGCCTTAATGTTATATGGTCACAGCATTTCTGATTGTAGACACAGAGGGGACAGTACCAGGTGCCCCCCAGGTCACATACTACTAGACGTTCTGGTGCTGCTTGCAGACCCTTATGTGCCAATGTCTGCAGATTGGAATTACATTATCTTATTGTTCCATTCTCAGTGTCACAATTCCCCTCTCAGCTGAGGTTTTTCCAGTCATGTAAGATTTTTTTGACCATAATCACCCAGTTATTTGTTGGCTCTGGAAAGTGGTTAATGCATGAAACTAGAGGATCAGCCTGTTTCTACCAGTGCTATCGCCATCCTTGTTTTTATTTTTTAAATACCTCCTAAGCTGCAAGGACCCTTTCCACCCACTTTTCCAAAAGTTTCTCTTTGGAGATTGGAAACATCCTGATAAGCTGTTTGCTTGGCCTTACATCTATTCAGTGAAGATTTTGTACACTGTGGATCCAAGCAGGGTCCCACCTTCACAAGGCACTTACTATTCCAGGACCCAACTGACAAGCAATAGGAAGCCCTTTCTAGAGCTGTGTTCTGCTCCCATTCAAATCTAGCTGTGACTTTAACTTTGTCAAACCATGTCTGACAGGTCTAAATCCTTTAACCTTTTCGCTACCAAGAAGGTAAAGCCTTTAGAGAAACACCACTGGCTGGCTCCGTATGCCTTATGTTCTGTATACAGTATTACTTTCTATAAGCTCACAATATACCACAAATTAGTGAAAATGGCGTAGGGGACCCTTCTGTTATAATAAATAGCTGTGATTACCAACCAGCAAGCCGCTGATTGCAGTCATACATTAAAAAATTATGGCTTTAGCTCTGTTCCCTCAATCTCTTTATCAAATTTTAAATGTCAAGGGCCTGTTGGGATCCCAGATCTATCACTAAAGCAACCCCCCCCCACAGAAGAAAAAACAAATCACATTTATATAACCTTATTCGCAGCAGCATGTTCCCATAAAATGTATGCCTGGGGCATTTATTATCGCTGCACAGCACTGCAGATCGAATATTACCACAAGGGACAGATGTGTTGCTTATGTTCAGTTTTCTGTACCTTTTGATTTTCTCAGTTTCTCAAAAAGGTTCAAATTAAAATCTACAAATACTTGTTATTTATTAACTCAATACAGGCATCTTTTACAATCAGTAGGAAATTCGCAAGTTGTATTGTATGTGTTATTAATAATTTTAGTATGTTTTTATTGAAAAATAGAATTTTTGTACTCACCGTAAAGTCCATTTCTCTGAGTTCATTGACGGATACGTTAACCACTTGCCGATTGAGTCATAGCCGAAAGATGGCTGCAACATGGTCGGCTAGTTCTGGAATGGCATCCAGGGATGTCCTCCTGAACTTACGGACCCGGTGCATCACAGATCGGTGTAAAGGCCCGATGACATCGGCACTTTACCACATCATCAGTTCATCCAATGACGGAGCGATCACTTTTAAACAAGCCGGCATATGTCCGGTTCAGCTTTCGCCAATCAGTACAGTGTGTGAGGAGAGGAGCTGCATCTGTGGGCTGGATGTGAAGTGCCCACCTCGCTGATCTGTGCCCCTTCTTGTTCATGCTCTCAACCAAATTGTTAAACCATCAAATGGCTGGTGTCAAAACGAATTACGTGTGCAGTACCATGGCAATTACAGATCAGAGGCTGAGATGGCAGCTTCTTTGAAAAGAATAGGAGGGTTTCGTTTCACTTTAACCTCTGCCGCTGCCATGGTGCTGAACAGTTATGATATCAGCCATTGGATGGCTTGGCAATTTGAGTGAGAGCACAAGTAACTGTGACCGTTATCATTCACGCCATGCCTTGATTGTAAGGCCCCTTTCCCACTGGGGCGGGAGCATTGTCGGCGGTAAAGCGGCGCTATTTTTAGCGTCGTTTTAGCGGCGGTATTCGGCCGATAACAGGGCAGTTTTAACCCCCGTTAGTGGCCAAAAAAGGGTTACAACCGCCCGGCTGCCGCTGCTGTCTGATTTCAATGGGTAGGAATGATGAATACACCGCTCCTTCACTGCTCCAAAGATGCTGCTAGCAGGACTTTTTTTTACCGTCCTGCTAGCCCTCCGGCTTTCACACTGGAGTGAAAGGGGCCGGATTTTTTCAGGCGCTATTTTTAGCACTGTAGCACCTGAAAAACGCCTCAATGTGAAAGGGACCTAATTGTTTTGGGCAACAGTTAAATCGATGTGCTGAGCAGTGTAATACCCATCTCACATACACCCAGCTTTACTTATGAGCATTGCAAATCATTGCATTCTTTTTTTATGAATATTTTACAGTGTCCCTACTTTTTGGGAATTGTTGTACAAATACAGTATTGTGCAAATGTTTTAGGGTCAAGGGTCATAGTTAGAGTCAAAGGTCAGTGTACTTTAGGTAGCATGAAAAAAATTAACAAAAAAGAAAAATACGCACTATTATTTCTGAGCCCTATTATGGGTGCAAACAAAAAATATTTACAGCTAAATTTTAAAAGTTAAATTATTTTGCTAGTTTTCCTTTAATAAAAATAAAATAAAAAATCTAACGATATCCATGACTATATAAACAAGGCCTTATGGCTTCACAGCCCGTTTCCTACTGTGCATGCGCGCTGCGCTTTGTGAATGGCCTAGCGGCAGGGGAAGGAGGAGGGGGGGGTAAACCTCCTGCTGACTTTGCTGTGGCGAGATCAGCCAGAAGTGGGAGCGGGTACCTGTCTAAACTATGTACCCCCCCCAAAGGTGCCAAATGTGGCAACAAAGGAGGGGGTCGCTTTTGGTTGGAGCTCCACTCTAATACTGTGACCTAGAGTAGTGAAGTGGCTTCTGACCTGTCCGTTTTGAAAAGTCAGTTGACCACAGCAGTACAGCCAACTGTCAGTTCAGTAGAGGGTTGTCACGGATAGAGCGAGCAGGACCTCCAAGCACTAGCTCGGGGCTCTATCATCCTGTTTCAATACAGACATCCTTGAACAGACAATTAGAAGAATGGCCTGGACCACAGTTGAGCTGCAACTGGAAGACAAATTTTGTGATGTAATCATTGAGGTGGATGATGTCCAGTTCAAAGCCCATAGGAGTATTCTCTCTGTATGCAGCACTTATTTTAGGTAAGCATATATAAACCATTACTGCCACAAAAATTAGATCCATTTAGCTCTAATCAACTGCAGCCAACATTAGCACTCAGTGAGAATCGACCTCCATGTTGTAATGGCTTCCCATTGCCTTCTCCTGTATAGTGACAGCTGGCTTTTACTGTTCGCCGACTCAGTCCAACAAGTATGGCCTAGCCATAAGGTCAGGGATGATTAGGCCCCAGCATCTAAGTAAAGCTAAATGGCATTTCTGGCCAATAAAAGTGAATAACAATGTAAGATCTTCATTTAACAATCCCAGGCTGGAGCTGAAGGCTTGCTGAAATCTCATGCAATGCTTTGTAGACTGCTGTATGAGGCTCCTCAGGTTGGCATGCCTAAGCTTTGTCAAAAGTTTTTATCAGTCTTTCATCCAAAAGCAATCAAATACTGTATTTATTGGCGTATAACACTCACTTTTTCACCTTGAAAATCATGTGCAAATAGCACGTGCGTGTTATACGCCAATACAAAAATTTAAGTTGTTTCCTGAAACTTCCCTCTTAAAATGAATGTGCGTGTTATACGCTGCTAAATACGGTAGATTAATACAACCTTCCACTGACTGTGTGAAATTATCTAACATTTTTTGGGTTATGATTTGATCTGTTTGGCTGTTTTTATTGCTGGTTGCAGGGCTCAACAAATTTGCTTTGCGTCTAGGAGCCAGCAAAAAAAAGTTAGGCGCGATTCCAGTACAGGTTTCCGCATAGCATTCCTCCCACAGGCAGTTCACACTGCCCTATGCAGTCAACTATTGTTATGTCATTGTTAGAGGATACAAAGATATATAAGATAGAAGGTGAAGAGCAAGTGAACCTGTCTGAGGTAGAAGAGTCTAATGCAGCATTAGCCATGGCCCAAACAAATACATCCCAAACAAATGAACTAAGACGTTCAGAACGTATCAAAAAACCGACCCTAAAGATGCTGGAAAACTTGGAGCAAGAAGCAGCATTAAAAGGAAAAAAGTTCACCAGAATGTATGATAGGTGGAAATCTTACATTAAAGATGTTCGTAGAAAGCTAAAGCAAGTAAGTATAAAAGGAAAGTTGAGTGATATGATAGAGACTGTAGAAGAATCTGAATCAGAGCTTATGGCAGCATATGTCAACCTGCGGTCATCCACGACACCTCCCCAGGATATTGTAAGGAACATGGACACATGTCCTGCAGTCACTAAAGATTTAGTAAAGCTCACGAGAGAACTATCATCTGAAGCTAAATATGATGAAGTTAAGGCAAGAAAGAGAATGAACAAGCTTTTTATGAGAGCCTATGCTAGGTCTTTAGGAGGAACTACAATCACAAGTAGGACTTCTTCCACTAGCAGAAGTGCCAGTAACATGTTAGAGTCCTCAAGTACTTTAATAGCAAAAAGAAAGGAACTTGTTGAACAACTTGCTGTCAAGAAAGCAGAAACTGAGATGGAATCTGCAATCGAGGTGCAGCGTATGCGAATAGCAGAAATGGAAAGGCTGAAGGAAGTCAAAATTATATAAGCCAGACTAAGAGTACACGAAGAGGACATGAATAATAATCATAAATCCAAATCTGTATTAAGTGAAGATGCAGACTCCTACTTCCTTTCATACGCCCAGGAGAATGGAAGGAAATCGCCAGCATGTAATGAAGAAGAAAGTCATTGCCCTTCCATCCCTGCTCAGGAAAATGAAAAGAGAGACTCGATTCAGAACTAAATGAAAAAATAAAACAGGATAATTCTGTTCCTAGATGTCACTGCAATGATCAGGAGAATGTTGCGACTATGGTCCCAGCAAGACGACAGAGAACAGTCCCAGCAAGACTTCCTGTTCCAGAACCTACGGTATTTTCAGGAGACATGCTGAAGTTCATAGAGTGGAAGGCAAGTTTTGAAATGATCATTGAGCATTATTGCTCCAGGTCAGTTGACAAGTTATTCTACCTTCAGAAATATGTTGGTGGAGAAGCAAAGAAAGTTCTCGAAGGTAACTTCTATAGAACAGATGAAGAAGCATACAAGCAAGCTTTGGAAAAGTTAAATGCAAGATATGGTCATCCTTTCTTAGTACAAAGATCCTTTAGGGAGAAATTGAATAACTGGCCTAAAATAGGTCCTAAAGAACATTTCAAACTCCAAGAGTATGGTGACTTGCTGCAAGCATGCAGCAATGCCATTCCACATGTACGAGGACTAGAAGTACTGAACGACAATCTAGAAAATCACAGGATGCTAGCTAAGCTACCTGAAGAAGTGGCTTCTAGATGGAATCGCTATGTGACTGAACAGTTAGATCTAAGTAAGAACTTCCCAAGTTTTGAAAAGTTCATTGAGTTTGTTAATAAGGAAGCACGAATAGCATGTAATCCAGTAACAGCATCTTATGCCCTAAAATCCTTAGAAGAAAGGCCTGCGAGAGATATAAGACGTGCAAGAGCAACTATATATATATATATATATATTTTTTTTTTTTTTTCTCTTTCTTTCCTTCTTCCTCTTCTTCTGATACCTTGTGGGATCCCCCGTAGTGTATGGAGTAATATATCCCCTACTTGAAATTTAACATGGAGGGGTTAAAAATTTGCTCTTTCAATGCAAGAGGCCTTAAAGTGTTTGTATGGTCAATTTTTTAACTTTTACCTACAGGAAAGCCTATAATAAGGCTTACCTGTAGGTAAAAAAAATATCTCCTAAACCTGTACGGTTTAGGAGATATTCCCCTCGGTATGCGCCGCTGACTGCAGCGGCGCATGCGCACAAGGGGGTTCTCTCCGTGGAAATCCGGCAGCGCTCGTGCGGCCGGACTGAAATCTCCCGCGCGCATGCGCGGGAGTGACGATATCGCGGCTCCGGCCACTCACAGCGCCGGAGCCGCGATACCCGGAAGAGACGTCGAGGGAGCATGTCGGCTCCCTCGGCGTGGATCAGGCCAGATGTCGGGGCCTCGTTCTAAGGTAAGTATTTCATAATGAGCTAGTATGCGGTGCATACTAGCTCATTATGCCTTTTGCTTTGCAGGTTTAAAAAAAAAAAAAAAAAATTGCGGGTTTACTACCGCTTTAACTCTCCCTCAAAAAGAAATCAAATTTTAAACTTCTTCCATAAACGAAAGGTAGATATAGTCCTTCTACAGGAAACGCATTTTCATTCAGATCACATTCTGAAATTAACTAATAAGAACTATGTTAATTGGATTCATGATACATTTCCATATTCCAAGTCAAGAGGGGTATCAATAGCGTTCCATAGAGATATGTTATATCAAATAGTTCAGGAGTATAAAGGGAAAGATGGTAGATCTTTAGTTGTAAAGGTTAAAGCGGAGGTCCACCCTAAAGTGGACCTTCCGCTCATTGGAACCCCCCCCCCCCCCTCCGGCACCACAATTGGCACCTTTCAGGGGGGAGGGGGGTGCAGGTACCTGTACAGTACAGGTATCTGCACCCACTTCCGGCGTAGATTCTGCAGAAGGTAAGCCCCTTTCCACAGAATCTACTCCCCTTTCCCAAGGTCCCCCGCTGCCTGCTGGGAAACACACCGATCCCAGAGACAGCGGGGACCATCCTTATTGAGCAGCGTGACTCGCGCATGCGCAGTAGGGAACTGGGAAATGAAGCCAAAAGGCTCCACTTCCTGATTCCCATACCCAACATGGCGGCAGCACCCGAGAGACAATCGAGAGATCGGCTTCGGGTGCCGACATCGTGGGCGCGCTGGGCAGGTAAGTGTCATTATTTTAAAAGTCAGCAGCTGCAGTATTTGTAGCTGCTGGCTTTTAAAAAAAAAAAAAACGGCGGACTCCCGCTTTAAACTATTTGATAGGATGTTTACAATTATTAATCTCTATTTACCAAATTATGAACAAGTTAAAACTGGGATAAATATTTTAAGGAACGCAATGGACAGTGCAGAAGGAACAATAATAATTGGTGGAGATCTGAATTTTATAATGGATATGAAAATAGACACTACTAATACCCACCCTCAGAGGAAAAATAAACAACTAAAAGAATTTAAAGAACTACTAGATAAATATTAACTGATTGATATATGGAGAGCACAACATCAAAAGGAAAAGAACTACACATACTATTCAAATATTCATGATTCTTATCATAGAATAGATTTTTTTTTTTTAATCAAACTGGACTACTGATGACTCCAATAACAGACATAGGAAGATTTTTATGGTCAGATCATGCACCGATATATCTGGAATTAAAAATAACGGAATATAAAAAAAACAAGAGGGATGTGGAGTTTGAACGATAATCTACTTAAAGATAAAAAATGTGAGGAGGATATTCAGCGAGCGATAAAGGAATTTCAGTTAATTCATGATAAAGATGATACCTCACTTCCCATGCAATGGGAAACATTAAAATGCGTGTTGAGGGGACTGTTCATCAAGCACGGATGTAGGGGAAAAAGAACAAAAAAAAAGATCAACTGTTGTTGGAAATTGGGATATTGGAAGGTAAACATAAACAGAGCTTGAAGTCAGAGGATAACATACTTTTAAAAGACAAAAGAATCGAGCTGCAGGCCATGCTTGATGAAGAGTCCCTTCCTTTAAGGGACAAGAACAGAACACAATGGTATCAATATGGAAATAAAACAGGGAAATTACTAGCAAGAACATTGAGAGAACAACAATCCACGACATCTATAGTAAAGATTTTAAAAACAAACGGGTAAATAACATACGATCCAATTGAAATTATAAAAACATTCCAAAATTATTATGATAAATTATATAATATAGAATTACAACAGGAAAATAAAAAAGAGGAAAGGGCTGAAGAGATTAGAAAATATGTCAATGAAACAGCTTTACCCAGATTCCCTAGAGAAATAACTGAGGAAATGGAAAAAGAAATTACAACAGAGGAGGTTCAACAGCCAATAGTCGAACTGGCCCTGGGGAAGAGCCCAGGACCAAACGGCTATACAGCAAGGTTTTATAAACGATTTCAAGATCTAATTATACCTTTACTTAAAAAAACATATAATTCTATAACTAAAACGCAGACTTTCGTACCACAGAGTACTGAAGCTCATATTATACTTATTCCAAAACCAGAAAAAGACCATACATTAAGTAAAAACTTTTGTCCTATTTCATTAACAAATATTGATATTAGATTATATTCAAAAATTATCTCTAATAGATTAACGCCAATTTTGCCGAAATATATAAAGCTGGATCAAACGGGGTTCACAAAGGGGCGAGAAACCAGGGATAATATAATAGACATTAACGTTGATGGAATATGCTCAGAGGGCCGCCATCCCAGCCTGTCTTTTAACTATAGATGCTGAGAAAGCTTTTGACAGGGTGGGATGGCGGTTCTTAGAGGAGGCATTAATACAGATAGGACTGGGCCCAAGAATGCTAGGTAGGATTATGGCACTATATGCCAACTCAAGAGCTAAAGTAAGAATAAATGGAATACTTTCAGAGTATATAAAGGTATCAAATGGGACCTGTCAAGGTTGCCCCCTATCCCCTTTATTATATATAATAGTGATTGATATAGTGATATAATAGTGAATTACTAATTAATGCAATTAGGAAAAATAAAGATATACAAGGGATCAAAATTAAGGATAATGAATATAAGTTGGCAGTATACGCAGATGATTTATTACTGTATGTAACAAACCCTATTATAACAATCCCTATTATAATAAAAGAATTTGATAGATTCGGGGAATTAAGTAATTTTAAGGTAAACTACGATAAATCAGAAATGATGAATATTACATTAAAAGAAGAAATGCAGTTACTCTTACAAAAAGATTTCCCGTTTAAATGGCAGAAAGAGTCGATCAGATACTTGGGAATCATGATTCCGAAGGATTTGAAGCAGATACAGGAATTAAATCACAATATGGTTATACGCACAATAGTAAAACAAATGCAAAAATATGAAAAAATAACATACTCATGGTTAGGGAGAATCAATATAGTAAAAATGGAGTTATTGCCAAAGATACTATATGTATTGCAAACATTACCTATTGTTCCATCCAGGAAGATAATGATAGATTTAAGGAAAGCTATAAGCAGTTTCGTATGGGCAAAAAAAACCTCCCGAATAAAAAGAGAAACACTAACCAGAACAAAAGAAAATGGAGGTTTGGCATTGCCCGATTTTTTAAAATATATGCAAGCAGCATCACTGGTTAGAATTATAAACGTATAAACTGGCAACATGATATGAAAAATAAACAATGGGTAAAATTTTTGCCTTGGATAAAACCTGAATTAAGAATAAAAAAAAAGAAGGAATTGCCAATTTTTGTGAGAGCTACTTTAAAAATCTGGGATGCGGTGTTGAAAAAAGGAAAGCTATCCTCCAGGACTGAACCTCTGACTCCATTGATGTCCAATCCGGAATTTAAGCCAGCATTGGAAAGCATAAGCTATTTGAAATGGAACAAGATGGAGAATATAAGATTGGTCCAGATCCTGGTGGATGGAAATATGCCAAGTTTAATTGATCTTGGATTAGAATCTAAAAAATATTGGTTACAATATCATCAACTAGAAACATTTATTGAAATAAACAAAAATTCAATAAATAGACCATTAACTAAGTTTGAGCAGATAATATTGAAGGAGCAGAACCAAAAGAATAAACTATCTAAAGTATATGAATTGTTGTTACCCACGGGAGATATTAGAGATTTAATAGGAATAAGAAAATGGGAAGAAGAATTAGAAGAGATAATTACAGAGAAAGAATGGAATTTTTTTTTTAGGAATAATACATAAAACCTCAACAGCGTTAAAACATCAAGAAAGAAACAATAAAGTGACACTGAGGTGGTATTGGAGTCCAGTGGCATTAAAAATAATTAATAAAGGAAATACAGAGAAATGCTGGAGGTGCGGGATAGAAAAAGGGACATTGGAACATATTTGGTTTGGCTGCAAGAAAGTGAGAAATTTTTGGATAAAAGTTTTTGAGATATACCAAAAAGTGACTGGAAAAGAATTAATTCCAGATGTAAAGGTAGCATTATTCTCTCTTACGACAGATACATTGGATAGTATGAAAAATGGGATAATACAACATATGACAACAGCAGCTAGAACAATAATAGCATGTAAATGGAAAGAAACAACTAGTCCAACAGTGTTGGAATGGATATGTGAAATGAACGAAATATGTTTCATGGAAAAACAAATAAGAGAAGAAGGATATATAAAAAGTCAGATACCAGCCGTATGGAAACAATGGGAAGAGTTTCGGTCCTCAAATGGAATGGTAGAATATTTATAATTTAAAAGAAAGGGGGAGGGAAGAAGAGGGAGAGGGTTAAAAAGGAGAAATAATGACATTAGGGGGGAGAGGGGGGAGGGGAGACAGGGGAGGAAGGGGAAAGTCTAAGAAAAGGAATAAGGGTTGCGTTTTTTTTTTTGTGTTTGTTTGTATTTTGGGTGGTAACAAATGAGGAGTATAATGGTTGTGTTTTATGTATGATGTTATAAATGGATCAGTATCTATTATGGTTATTATAAAAATAATAAAAAGAAGATTTGAAACAAATCTTAAAAGGAAGAATAAAAAGGTATATGCCTATGCACTACTGGATGCCCAAAGCGATGTCACCTTCATTGATCAAGAAATCTGCAAGAAATTACAAGTGGCTACAGAACCAGTGAAGCTCAAACTCACCACAATGACGGGGAGAGACAAATTAGTGAACAGTCAAAGGGTCAAAGGATTGAGAGTTAGAGGACTTCATTCAAACCTCACATTGGATCTACCTCCAGCTTATACGAAAGACAATATACCTCTAGATTGAGATTGCATACCTACTTGTGAAACAGCCAATAAATGGGAACACTTATCTGTCATATCTCAAGAAATGTCCCCACTGAATGAGTTTGGTGTTGGACTGTTGATAGGTTATGATTGTCCCGAAGCTTTGGTACCACGAAGGGTAATCGCAGGAGGACAGGGTGAACCCTACCCTGTTCAAACTGATCTAGGATGGGGCGTTGTTGGAGGAAAACAGCAGATTGCAAACTCAAGACAGGTGACAGGATTGTGTCATCAAATATCTGTCCAAGAGTTACCAGCTGTAAGTTCAGCGGCAGTAATCAAGATTCTTGAATCTGACTTTGCAGACATAAGTTCTAAAGAAAAGAGTGTATCCCAAGAAGACATAAAGTTCGTACACATTCTAGAAGAAAGTATTCAGCAGAACCAACAAGGTTATCTTGAAATGCCCTTACCCTTTAGGGAACGACCTCTTATGCCAAATAACAAAAATCTTGCCCTAGCGAGATTGAAATGTTTGAAGAAAAGGATGGGACGAGATCTCAAATTCAAGCAGGATTATTTGAAATTCATGGAAGGCATCCTTGAAAAAGGACATGCAGAAAAGGGTAATAACCAACCTAAAGAAGGAGAAGTGTGGTACATCCTACATAAAGGTGTTTACCACCCAAAGAAACCAGATAAGATTAGAGTAGTATTTGATTGCTCAGCAAAGTATGATGGTGTTGCATTGAACGATCATCTACTAAAAGGACCAGACCTTACAAACACTCTGCCTAGAGTACTCTGTAGATTCAGAAAGTATCCCGTAGCGGTCATGTGTGACGTTGAAAAGATGTTCCACCAGTTTCATGTGAAGAATGAAGATAGAGACTTCCTGAGATTTCTATGGTGGGAGGACGGAGATACAGATACAGAGCCAGCAGAATACAGAATGAAAGTATACTTGTTTGGAGCAGCGTCGTCTCCAGGTTGCGCCAATTATGGTATGAAGTACCTGGACAATAAAAATGAAAAGGATTGCCCATCAGCAGCAAATTTTCTTAAGAAAAACTTTTACGTAGATGATGGTCTTATAAGTTTAGAGTCCTCAGAATCTGCAATCAAACTAGTGAAAGAAAGCCAAGAGTTAAGTGCAAGAGGAAACGTGCGCCTTCACAAATTCATCACAAACAACAGAGAGGTACTGGAATCCATCAGTGACACTAAACGTGCATCAACAATGAAGAATGCAGATCTCAATTATGATCATCTTCCAGTTCAGAATGTACTTGGATTGGGATGCAATGTAGAGAATGACGAGTTCTTCTTTGAAACACCCAGAAGAAATGTACAAGTTGGTGACATAGTATTAGTGAAAGATGAAGATTTACCTAGAAGTCCATGGAAATTGGCCAAAGTTCTAGAAGTTCAAAAAGATAAAGACAGACTCGTAAAAAGAGCATTGTTACAAATAGGAGACTCAAAACTTGACAAAGAGGGAAAAGGTCTCAATACTCCGCTCAAGTTGGAACGTCCTATACAGAAGTTAGTTGTTCTTCTTGAGAGTGATAAAAGACACTTGGAAGTTGAGAATCTGATGGAAAATTCTGTTCTCCACATTATATACTGTATATACTCAAGTATAGGCCGACCCGATTATAAGCCAAAACACCAAATTTTACCACAAAAACCTGGTAAAATGTATTGACTCGAGTATAAGCCTGGGGGTCAACAATGCCCATCTGCACCCTCACTGTACCCATTTTCAGCCTCACTGTGCCCATGTACCTCATCTGCCAGGTCAGTATTGATGTGGAGGGAAAGTCATATTATGCTGTACATTGTCCCCTCCGATTCATAGCAGGGCTGTGTGTATAGGAAGTCCGTGGCATCCACTGTAACAAAGCTCCGCCTCCTCCTCGCCACAGATGGACGAGGAGGGGGTGGGACGGCGCAGACTTCCTATACACACACTTCCTATACACACAGCCCTGCTGTGAATTGAAGGGGATAATGTGTGGCGTAATATGGCTTTCCTTCCCTCTGCATCAATACTGACACAGCGGCAGATAACCTGACTCGAGTATAAGCCGAGGGGGGCATTTTCAGCACAAAAACTTGGCTTATGCTCGAGTATATATGGTACCTGTGGCTTGCAAGAGGTACTGCTGCGGCTTGCCAATTGATTGCAGCAGTACCAAATGCAGCATGGGCTCAGTCTTAAGCGTATGCAAAGCCATGTGATTTATTATTATACACAGAAGTGCCATCCTCCAAGCCTATCGGAAGATCCATACCTCTGTACAGTCCTGGGGTTGGGGGTAAACAATGCAAGAGTCTGTTCATTGCACCCATGATGCACTGATTGTGATTGTAACACCCTGCAGGCCTTAATGCGAACATTTAATAAATGCACTTTTTTTGTTACATTTTATTAACCCTTTTCCAATGGCTGTGCGCATATATGCAGCCTCACAGAAGTGGGTCTTTACCTGCCACATATGTATGCCAATGTTTAATCTATTTAATCTATCAATTTAATCTATTCACTGAGACCTGTGAAATGGGATGACTACAAGCCCATCTTCCATCACGGCAGGCAGCGTTGCAAAATGCATTGCACGAATGCCATACTCCAACCCTATCTGAAGGTCCATACCTCTGTATGCTCCTGTGGTTAGGGTTAAACCTATTTTTATTGAACCGGCTGATGTCTCTCGACACTTGGCCTGTGTGTACTAGGCATTACCACTGTCAGTCTTGCACTCTGTCAGGAGTCTTGCAGACCTGTGAAATAGGATGACTACAAGACACATCTTCCATTACGGCAGGCAGCGTTGCAAAATGCATTGCACGGATGGCATACTCCAAACCCTATCTGAAGGTCCATACCTCTGTATGCACCTGGGGATAGGGGTAAACTCATTTCTCTTTCGTTCATTGATGGACACAGCACCAGTAATCTTGACCGTAGGGCTATTACTCCACCTTCAGGAGACGACTAGGCAGAGCATGTAATACATGTGAAAACAACAGAACTTTACAGTTCCGCCCAGGGGACAGTCTCTCTGGTAATAACCCCTCAGCCTGCTTCCTGCAGCTCAGTTTTTTTCTTTCTAGTGAAGGAGAAGGACCTAGGCTCCCTGCTGGGACCATCGTCATGCCCCTCAGGCTCCAGGGGTGGCCAGTGAGCGCAATGCTCCGGGGCACACATATGACTGGACTACTGATGTCTTTGTCACAGTGTGCCATGACCAGCAGCCACCCCGTACTGCTCGCGTGTGGGTCTGTAATGGGATGTCCCATGCTCGTCCGGATGGTAAGTACAGCTCTTCCTGCCTCGGTGGGATTGAGCAGCTGGGCATTCCCTGGGAGGTTGATTAGGGGATCCCTCTCCTCCCCCTCTTCTCTCCCTGTCCCTACTTTACCTCTTCCCCCTCTGTGGGGGATGTTGCATGACTGGGCTGCTGAGCGGTGTGTGTACCCGAGCCAGGGGTCCTCCAGGAGGCTCTGATCCTGGATTGGGGGCTGCGCTGGTTGTCTGTGTCCCTGGGTTGTCTGTGGTCTCTCTGCTGGTGTCTGTGGGCTCTGCATGTGCTGTCGCCATAGCGCTGTCTGCCGCCATTATCTCTGTTCATTCTCTGTGTACAGTTACTTGTCAGCCATTTTCTGTGAGTCTATGTGGAAAGCATGATCGGCGGGCATTATCCCGAAGTTCGGTGGCCATTTTCCCTGTGATTGTCCCTTATACAGGGTGCCCGGTGGCCATTTTTTTTGTAGCCTCAGCATGATTTTTCTCCCCAGCGCTGGTTCCTGTACCTCAAAACAACGCGCTTTTTTTGCTCTGGACACCTGGGAGCTGACACTGGACACAGGCACCTGTAACAGCATGGCGCAGCACTCGGTCGGGGTGGTGAGTCCAGCGGTGGAGGCCCCTCAGTCTGCAGCAGCTAGGAGGGTGGGATTGAGCTCCATGTCTCAAGTCCCCAAGGGTGGCAGACAGGTTGGGTCAGCATGGCATCAAAAACTGGTGTTTCTTCCCCAGATCCCTGCAATTGCAACCAGCAACAGTGCAGTGCAGGTCCTTTAAACGTTCGTTGCCAGGGTGGAGGCGGTGTGTGGTCGCAAAGGTAGTAAAAAATGGCCCCTGCCCTGTCCTCCAGGGAGAGTTCTGACTCACACTCGGGCCCCACAGTGACTGGCGGCCCCTGCTCTGATGTGTCAAAAGACGCTGACCAGGACCGATCGGACAATGAGGATGATTCCCCATCCGGGTCCGCGCAAGACAAAGTGCTAGTTGGAGCACTTATCACAGCTGTGCGTGATACTCTGAAAATTCAGGATACAGCAGGATCCTCTGCTGAAGTAGCGGTCCCTTTTGGGTCCCGTAAGCCAGCCCGTACACCTAAGGTGTTCCTGTATCTGACTTATTTCGATAAGTTCATATACAAGGAATGTGGAAGCCCGTACCGGACCTTTTCGGTCCCAAAAAGAATGGTGGTGCTTTACCCCTTTGAGGAGAGCCTTCTTAAGAAATGGTCCACCGGTCATGGACCCCTCAGTATCCAGGTTAAACAAAGTAACCACGATCCCGGTAGAAGGGACTCCTGCATTTAATGGGTGTTGAATCCTGCATTTGGGTGGGTGTTGAACCTCAAAAAGTCGGTCCTTATGCCGACTCAGCACCTGGGGTACCTAGACACTGCTGGACTCTGTGGAAGCGAGAGTGTTTCTCCCTGCAGACAAACTGCAGACTCTAAGAGCCGTGGTGAAGCTGTTGATGAACCGCAGGTGGTCGTCACTGCGCTTCTGCATGCGAGTCCTGGGCCTCATGGTGGCCTCCTTCGAGGCAGTATCGTACGCCCAATTTCAAACCAGAGTCTTGCAGAAGGAGATATTGACAAAATGGGACAAATCTCCATTATCCCTGGATCGACAGATTCAGGTGAGCCAGATAGTCAGGGATTCTCTTCTCTGGTGGCTGAGATCTCCGGTCCTTCGGACCGGGAAGTCGTTCCTACCTCTGCATTGTACAGTGATCACAACGGACACCAGCCTGACTGGCTGGGGTGGAGTACTGGGAGTACAGTCGACCCAGGGCCTCTGGTCGAAGGGAGGAATCCAAGTTGCCGATCAATGTGCTCAAACTTCTAGCGATCAGGCTGTGCCTCTCCACATGGTCGATGTGACTTCATTTTATCAGGATCCAGTCAGACAACGCCACGGCGGTGGCATATGCCAACCATCAAGGAGGAACAAGAAGCCTGGCTCCAGCATGGGAAGTTGCCCGCATCCTTCGGTGGGCAGAGCGGCATGTACCGGCCCAGTCGTCCATATACATCCCGGGAGTAGAAAACTGGCAGGTGGATTACCTAAGTCGTAAGATTCTGGACCCAAGGGAGTGGTCATTGCATCCGGAGGTGTTCAGGTTTCCTTGCCTGCGGTGAAGCACACCAGATGTGGATGTCCTGGCCTCTCGGCTCAATCAAAAGGTGCAGAGGTTCGTATCCAGGACAAGAGATCCTTGGCCGGATGCGTCAGACACGTTGGTGGCTCCGTGGGCACAGTACCGACTGATCTATGCCTTTCCTCCACTAAAACTATTACCACGTCTGCTCCAGTGATACTGATTGCCCCAGATTGGCCTTGGGGTCCTTGGTACGCCGACCTACTACGCCTGGTGGCGGACTCTCCCTGGAGGTTACCAATGTGAGAAGACCTTCTGTCTCAAGGTCTGATTCACCATCTTGCTTTACCGTCGCTGGTTTTAAGGGCATGTCTGATTCAGTGATTTCAACTATGTTGAGGGCACAAAAATCTTTGTCTTGGAAGATATACCATTGTACATGGAAGGCTTATATCTCCATGTGTGAGGAGATGGGGTGGCGTCCATGCACTTATTCTGTTTCCAGGATCCTGCTGTTCCTACAGCGAGGAGTAGACCAGAAACTGGCTTTAAACCCCATCAAGGGACAGATATCAGCCTTGGCTGTCTTTTTCCAATGACCCCTGGCGTCTCATTCTCTAGTGAGCACCTTTGTACAAGGGGTCCGGCATGTAGTCCCTCCGGTGCCTCCACCCTTTCTTCAGTGGCATTGGAACCTGGTGCTAGCGGTACTTCAGAAACCGCCATTTGAGAACCTCAGGGAAATTCCCTTGTTGACTCTTTCTCAGCTGCTGACTTTCACTTTTTTTTTCAGAGAGAACATCTTCTTTAAACTGAATAATCTTAGGCCGAGTTCACACTGGGGCAGCTTCAAAGTCACGCGACTCTGAAGCTGCCTCATACAGAGTGGCTTGCAAACAACTTCTGTAATAGAAGTCAATGCAAGCCGCTCCGAAGTCGCCTCAAGTAGAACAGTTTTTCTCAGTTGGAGCAACTTGAGTCACTCTGATTAGAATGGTTCCATTGCACTGCATGGAGCACAACTTGTCAGGCGGCTAAGTCACCTGACAGGTTGCCTTAGTGTGAACTTAAGGTACCTTTCAATATCCGAGAGTGTTTACCATTAATGGCTAACTCAAGTTTGTTTCTCTATGGGCTCCCTGACCATAGTCAACATTCCTTGCCAGAGCTTTCTTGGGGAAATTCATTTGACAATGTTGGATTTTTGCCAACTCCGACCAGTATGTAAGCAGGGGCAAGCTGCGGTACATCCTTCAATCTGAAGGTGGTACTGGGCTATGTCTTCAGGTTGGCTGGAGTCCAGTGGAGAGGAAATGTATCCTATCTTGAGCTCTGGGTGGCCATCTTGGGGAGTCCTACCAAATTATCATGCCCTTCTGGACAAAGTATAGGGCAAATGTCATTTGCCCCACCCACTTTGAGGTAGTAAGGTAGGGAGAGAGTTCAACTGGTTAGAAAAAGCGCAGGTGCACATATAGGGAGAAGTTCCAGAGGAGCGGGGACGTGTAGGTTAGCTTTTGAGGATGTCTCCATTGCACCAGTCTTGAACAGGCGGCCTCTGACCATCATATACTGCAGAGGCCTAGCGGAAGCCAGTATGACAGAACCTTACCACCACTCCTCCGATGAAGCACTCCTCTGGTACTTTTATTATTTTGCAGTATTTATATAGTGCCAACAGTTTTTCTCTGCATTTTACAACATGAGGGTAGACAATACAGTTATAATACAATACAATACAGGAAGAATCAGAGGGCCCTGCCAATTAGAGCTTAAAATCGAAAGCCACTGTAAGGAATGAGCTGAGAAAGTGGAAATACAGTTGTTAGGTAGAGGTGGGATAGGCTTTTCTGAAGAGATGAGTTTTCAGGGATCGCTTAAAAAGTGGACAGAGTAGGATATAGCTGGACAGATTGGGGTAGGGAGTTCCATAGTTGACCTGGAGTTAGTCTGGTTGCAAAAAATACAAGTCCATCTAGTTCAACCAATAAAATAAAATAAAAATATACAATACTATATACACAATCCTATACCCACAGTTGATCCTGAGGAAGACAAAAAAATCCCATTTGTGAAACAAAAAAAAAAAAAAAAAAATCCCAGTAAAGCATTATGCAAATTGCTCCAGAGGAAAAAATTCCTTTGTGATCTCCTAAGAGTCAATTGGATATTTCCTGCATCAATTTTACCTATGTTAATATCAAGTAATATTATGTACATTTAGGAAAGAATCCAGGCCTTTTTTTTAAACAATCTACTGAGCTGGCCAGAACCAGGGTGGCAGAGAGAAGTCCTGGAAGCAACCATGGCAGGAGATCACAAGGGAGCTATAGAGCAGGAGATCTTGGGAAGAATGAAGAGAACAATCAGGTTGGTATTTTGAGACTAAGTTAGTGATGTAGCTGAAGGCCGGGTTGTGGATGGCTTTGTAAGTTATTGTTAGTATTTTGAATTTAATTCATTGGGAGAGTGGCAGCCAATGAAGGGATTGGCAGAGAAGGATGTCAGATCACTGAGTCGTTTGTAAGATGAAGGGGAAATAGTCTATGGAGAGTTAAACAAATGAGGAGGGAGTTGCAGTAGTCTAGGCGAGATATAGCCATAGAGTGAATTGGAAGCTTTGTGGTGTCATTGGTTAGAAGGGGCGTATTTTAGAGATGTTGCGGAGATTGAGACAGCAAGCTTCGGACAGTAATTGGATGCAAGGCCAAAAAGAGAGTACAGAGTCCAGGGTAAGCTAGCACAGTGGTTCTCAACCTGGGGGTCAAATTATGGATTTCCAGGGGTCAACGAATCCTGGGCCGTTCCTGATGTCTGCACCACTCTCCCAGCCTTTTTGTGGCCACCCAGCAGGGCTGTCCCTGGAGCCTGTGGCCTCCCAGCTGGGCTGTTCCTGGAGCCAACAGCCGCCCACTCAGCCTCTTTGCAACCACCCATTCAGTTTACGGCATGGCTGGGGGACAGAGATTAGAGGTCAGCTGACTGGTGAAGAATGTGAAGTGGAAGGGATTGGAGAAGACCCTATCTCCTGATTTCTGGATAGGTGTCACTGCTATGAGACACCACAAAGTTGGAGACACAATGAGTAACACTACCTGTGATTATAGTTGCCATTAAAAGTCCCCACTACAGTTCTCAGATCAGCAGATGACCTTGATCAAGAGCACCTAAGTTGGCTGATCAGGACTCCCCCCCCCCCTCAGCATTGCCACTCATTCCAACTCCCCGCCAGAACTGCCACTCATCCCATTCCCCCAAGCAGTAAGAGAAGGAATAAAAATAGAATACATGGAAGGGAAAGGAAAAGAGGGGGAGGAACACAGAAAAGGGAGAGAAAGAATAAGAGAAAGAACAAGAAAGACGACTAGAGAGTGATAGGGGAAAAAAACAAGAAATTAGGATAGAGACAGATAAAAGGGAAAGAAAGGAGAAAAAAGAGAGTGGTACATCCTAAAATGTACCATAAGAGCTTTTAATACTGTATGAGTGGAAGGAACTCAAGGAACCTTAAATGTCCATGGTTTAGGGGCGCAGATTACTTGTCTTGCCTTGGGAGCTGACAACCCACGCTATGAAAATAAGTTTACTGTTAGGGGTCCCCACAACTTGGGAAATTTTATCAAGTGGTCATGGCACTAGAGGGGTTAAGAACCGCTGATCTAGCACAAGGGGATGGGTTGATGGTTTTGTCATTGATACTGTGAAATTATAAATGCAATTTGTAACACCATTGAGTAAAGTCAACTTCCTTACCAGTATTCTTTAGATAAGGAAACTGTATACTTCACAGCTTATGTGATGCCAATGTTATATTGGACTGTTGAAGCTCGATGATTGCCTGTTGAGTTTTGTTGACCTCTACAATATAAAACCCATTTTCTCTTCTTCCTCAGGTTCGATTGGCCTTAATACACAGGGAATATTTATTAAAAAGTGTGATGACCAACATCCACATAAAAGACAATGAACAATGTAAACATATTGTCATCAGTGTGCTGAGGCTAAAGGATGAATTAAATGTGAATAGACCCTCCAGGTCAAACTTTAGTAACCCGCTGACAAGGCCACATCTGCCCAGCACAATTCTGTATGCCATTGGTGGCTGGAGCTGTCAGAACACTACCAAAACCATGGAGGCCTATGACTGCAGAGCGGACTGCTGGGTTGACATTACCTATGACATGGAAAGCCCCAGGGCCTACCATGGCACAGAATATATGACTGGGTATGTCTACCTGATTGGAGGGCTTAACGGCAAAGAATATCTTAACAGTGTAAGAAAGTTTGACCCAAGGAGTGTGGTTTGGGGCTGCATGCGGTGAGATGGGCATAAGCTGAGCTCCGCTGGAGGTGATAATTTTCTTTGATCCAGACCTCAACAAACAGAGCCATCGGACCGGCAACTTATCTCCAACCCCGCAGAATACCAATATACAGGGACAGCCATCCGTGGATGCATAGAGGGACATTATCTCCCTCCTTCCTACCAAGCAGGACTGTCAGGAAAGGCTGGCTGGGGACAGTGGTCCGTCACCTGTCTGTGCGCGCCTGAGCGTGTCCGCGCTGGTGCGCGTGTTCGCGATCGCGCAGTTGCGTGGGTGAGCGCGTGTGTGCGTGCGTTCGCGTGCGCGCGCGCACGGTTACCGGCGCCAGGCGGGCTATTTAAACCCAGTTCTCCCTTCAGATCTTGCTGCTTGATCTACAGCGTTCCTGAGACTATTACCTGAATCTGATCTGTTTGTGTATTGACCCGGCCTGACCTGTGACCTTCCCTGCCTTCTGCCTGCCTCTGACCTCCGGCTTGTCTACGACTCTGCACCTGTCTCATCCTCTGGTCCATCCGTGCTCATCCGTTACCGACCCGGCCTGCTCCACGTACCTGCCTTTGTCTGCTGCATCTGTTCCTGTACTGACTGTCTGATTTGACCCGGCTTGCCTGACTTTTCTGCGTGCCTGCCCCTGAGTGATCCACCTGTTCCTGTTGGTCTCCTGCTGTCTACTGGTTCCTGTCCACTGCCACTGGGGCCTGCTTGTCCAGCTACAGTTCCTGAAGCCCGCTTGATCCATCCTCCGGCTGTTGATCCTGCCAGGCACTCGTGCTACCTTTTTCTCCCGTGCCTCCTGTCACCACTATCAGGGGCCGTGAGTCGGGGACACAAGAGAGGTCTCCTTCTGCATTCCGGGCTCACCACTAGGTACGTGACAAGGACATTGCAGATTTGGCAGCATCCATAGTAAGTACCCTCTCCAGAGAGATCCATGACCTTAAGCAAAGAATAGATACTGTGGACTTGTGGGTAACCACGGTTGAGACCCCCTCAGTTGCCTTGGATTCCAGAATGGCGGCACTGGAGGAGTCGCAGACCAACTACCAGCAACGTTTAATCATGCTACAGCTATCTGTCGATGATGGGGAAAACCGTTGTCGCATAAATAATATCAGGCTGCACGGTCTTCCAGGAGCCACCTCTGGGGGTGATCTTAGAGCTACTGTCACAGCCATTTTTAATCGTCTGTTGGACAAGCCGCCCACGGCAGAGCTGGAGTTAGACCAGGTACAAAGAGTACAGGGACCCTGAGGGGGGACACACTTTCTCCGAGAGACGTTCTGGCCAGGGATCATTTTTATACAGTTAAGGAGGAAATAATGCGGCAAGCATGGGCAAAAGGCCGGTGCACTTTGATGGCGCAGCTGTACATCTATTTCCGGCTCTTTCACTGCTTACTCTTAGGATGAGAGGTGTGCTACGCCCATTACTGGAAGCCATAAGGAATGCAGGGGCCACGTACAGATGAGGTCACCCTTTTCATCTTGCAGTCCTCAAAGAAAATGGCTCCTTCATCCTGCGCTGGCCCGACCAGCTCCCAGATCTGTTCCCCTTCCTGGAAATCCCGGAGGTACCCATTCCTGACTGGCTGGATTTTCCTATCACATTTGGTAATACCTGGCC
The DNA here is from genome assembly GCF_037356315.1 of Lithobates pipiens. Taxonomy (NCBI): domain Eukaryota; kingdom Metazoa; phylum Chordata; class Amphibia; order Anura; family Ranidae; genus Lithobates; species Lithobates pipiens. The sequence goes on along the minus strand of NW_027507758.1, from coordinate 471,609,420 downwards.
TGCATCTCTGAGACCCCAAAGACCCAGAAGACGACAACAGCACTCTGGTGTACCAGGTGGCCTTTGGAGGGAGACGACCGTGAGCTCCGTTCTCCCTGTAACTGGATAGGCTATAGGTATCTTTAGTACTGTCAAATCAGGCCAAGGTCTGCCTAACCAAGTAGATGGTCTGCACAACTCTGAGCCTTTAGAACATTCTTCATGTCAGGTTTTTGCTTCTGGGGCTGGACGGGGACTGACTTGCTGCACCCACCCCCAGTCACTATATCCCAGGTATTTTGCTTTTTGTGTTTTCCTGGCATGTCACTGGGGCGTGTGGTGGGTTATCCCCGAAAGGTTATGGAACACTGAGTTTTGAGTTTTCTGTATTATCTGTATTCATTGAGTTCACATCCAAGCCGATTGTGATTGCACAAGATAAATATCAGAAGGGGTAAATTGCTACTCAGTTTCCCACTTGAGCCAGTACTCTGGTTTGAGTGAGGTACATCTGAGGCCCCAGTCTAGCGCTTCCCCATCATGGGTTTTCACCTGACAGCACGTCTCCCATTGCTTTACAAGGTGAGTCTTCCACTCCCCGCATATAGGCCGAGCATACTTGCGCTAGGCTTAATATAGCCAATACTAGAGCACCCTATACATTTTCTCTCTCTCTTCTGTGAGGACTACTCCACGTCATTCTGGTCACATGATTAAATTTACTTCCCTCAAAGTCCGGGGTCTGTTCATGCCTAAGAAGCGATCTAGACTTCTCTCTGATCTCAAAAAATGTCATACCCAGGTGGCGTTCCTGCAGGAGACCAACTTTAAGCAACAGACAGTCCTCAGGATTTACAATCGAGACTTCCCAAATGCATACCATGTACCCTCTCCAAGGGTGCAAGGGTGTCAGTTTTTTGTATTGCTAATTCGGTCCCATGGACCCTCCTGGAAGAATGTGCCGACCCCCAGGGCCGATACTTGCTCTTAAAAGGAAAGATCAGAAGTACAACAGTGACCCTGGTAAATATTTATTTTACAAATTCAGACCACCTGGCCTTTCTGCAGTCTCTAACCCCAATTATATTGGAATTCCGTGAGGGTATCTTTCTGTTGGGTGGGGATTTTAATTATGTGCAGGAGCTATTACTCAATGTTTTGATAGGAGTGTCTCACTTTTCCTTCTCCTATCTTAAAAAAACTAAAAAGAAGAATTGTTTAGTCTGAATCTGGTCGATTCATGGAGAATTATGCACCCAGAAGATATGGACTACACCTATTTTTCTTCTGTGCACCATACATATTCCAAGATTGACTTCTTCCTGATTCAGCATAAGCACTTACCTCTTGTTACCTCCTTTCAGATTGATTACATATCTTTTTCTGATCATGCCCCAACCCATGTGACTTTGAGTTGGGAAGCTGCCCCCCTAACCCCCCCAACTTGGAAACGCAATGAATCATTGCTACAAATCCCCGAAGTACGTAGTGACTTAGAGAAAATTCTCTCAAATTATTCCTCTGAAAATGCTGACCCGTCACTGAGCCCGATGACCATATGGGAAGCGTATAAATGTGTGGTACGGGGTGAGTTCATAAGGATGGGGGCTTTAAAGAAGCAGGAAAGATGTAGTCGGATTGATTCGCTAATATCTCAGGTGCGCTCTCTCGAGCTATTACACAAAGGTTCTTTGGCAGAAGCTCATCTTAGGGCCTTACTGAAGGCCAGAGGGGAGCTGAAAGATCTGCTCTATCAAAAGACTGCTCAAAGCTTTGCCTGGGTGAGACGCTCCCTATTTGAATTCTCGAATAAACTGGGTTCGATGCTTGCTAGAGCTCTACCTGGCCCAAAGAAGAGCACCTTCATCCCATATATTACAACTAGACAGGGCTCCAAAGTACATACCTCCAAGGACATAGCAGGGGAATTTTGCGACTTCTATCAGAAGTTGTATAACCTGCACCCAGGGGAGTCTGCCGAGACCTCAGCAGCCAAGACAGAGTCAGCTAGTGAATACATCAGAGCCTCTGGTATGTCCACACTCCTGGACGAAGTACGAGACTCTTTAGAGTCTGAAATTAAAGCTGAGGAATTCTATGTAGCCTTAGCTCAAACAAAACCATGGAAAGAGCCGGGGCCTGATGGCTTCACTCTGACTTATCATAGCTTTGCGACCTCTTTGGCATCACATTTCTTGACAGCCTACAACACTCTGAAAGGGGATAGTTCCATGCCAGTGGATTCATTGAGGGCATATATATCTTATAACCAAAGAAGGGAAAGACCTGTTCCAGTGTGGGAATTACCGTCCAATTGCACTTCTCAAACCGACTTCTACAGCATATCCCAAAATTAATACATCTAGACCAGGTTTCGTGCCGATGAGAGAAGCAAGGGACAACACAGTTAGGGTCTTCAATCTTATCCACACAATCTGTTCCACCAGAAGGCCCTTTCTTTTGCTTTCAACAGATGCAGAAAAGGCCTTCGACAGGGTGGCCTGGAATTTTATGCGGGCCACCCTGGCCACATTGGATTAGGCCCCAATATGCTCAGATGGATTTTATCTCTCTATTCCACCCCGTCAGTGGCTGTATGGGTAAATGATTGGCGCTCTTATTTTTTCACAATGGTGAACGGGACAAGATAGGGTTGCCCACTGTCTTCCCTCATTTTTATTTTGACCCTTGAGCCTTTTCTTTGCTACATAAGAGATGACCCAAATATTATGGTTGTGCAGAAGCCCTCAGGGCATTATAAAATTGCGGCCTACACCGATGACTTGATCTTCTTCGTCTCCAACCCATGCGTTTTGCTTCCCAATATTCTAGCGGCTCTTCGGGTGTATGTAGAATTGTCAAACTTTAAGATCAATTGTGCCAAAACTGCAGTGCTGAATATAACGGTCCCTGACTTTGAAGTTCATAGCATGCGCACTTCCTTTGCGTTTCATTGGGCAGACAAATCAATTGGGCATTGACATCACTCCGGACTTGGCACACCTGTATCCCTCCAATTATCTACCCCTGCTACATAGACTGAAAACTGACCTCTGCAACTGGCACTCCCTGACCTTGACGTGGATTGGGCGGTGCAACGCCTTGAAGATGACGGTCCTCCCGAGGACTTTGTATATACTCCAAGCTATGCCGATTCGGGTTCCTTTGACATTTTTCAAACCTCTTCGGGCGATAATTAGAGACTTTATTTGGGCCCATAAGTCACCCAGGACTAAAATGCAATTATTATCTATGCCAAAGGAGAAAGGGGGCATAGCTCTCCCCGATTTCTTCAAGTACTACAGGGCAGTGCACCTCTCAAGGACAGTAGACTGGCATTGTAATAAGGATTCCAAACAGTGGGTGGGGATGGAGATTGAGGATCATCCTTCTCTTGATATCTCCTTGGCTCACTTCCCCACCTCCAGAAGTCCTGAGGAATCATCCCATGATTGGCGCCACCCTCATGGTAGTCAGGTCGATCTTTCGCAACATGGGTCTCTAACGGCTGCCTTCCCCTATGACCCCTGTAATAGGAAATCCTGATTTTATACCAGGTCTCACCAGCAGAAGGATGAGACAACTGATTTTATTAGGGAAACACCACCTAGTTGATGTCTGCCCACGGGGGGAGTTCCCCTCGCTGTCAGCTATTTCTAGACTCGCAGATCCACCATTAGATAATCTAAGCCTCAACCAACTCGGACATTTCTTGCAGTCTCTGCAGAAGGCATCACATACCCCATGTGATCTCACCCCTTTTGAATCATTATGCAGTACAGGGTAACCTTCTCGACATACGCTTTCTCTGCTATATAGCTACTTGACAACTCAGACCGATGAGCCGGCCCTGACATTTGTTCGCCAATGGAGAAAGGACTTAGGGATTCAGTTTTTACCATTGCAGGTGGAAAGAATCCTAATCTTGGCACACAAGTCCTCCATTGCGAACCTAAGTTCACCTTTAGAACATTGTACACCAATATTTAGGATGTAACATGTAACATGTTCCAAGCTCCTGCTCCCCTCTCCCCCATGATCTCCTGTGACAGCGGGTCGGAGTTCTCCTCTGCCTGCACAGCCATGCACTAATGCATAGAGATCTGTGGATGAATAAACTACAAGTCCCATGTTCCACTGCAACAGATGGCTTGAAGTTCTCAATTGGCTAAGGTTGTGCTGATCAATGCACAGGAGCACAGTGTGCAGGAGCCTGGCATTGAAACATAAAACAGCAAGGGGTGTGGCCTTGAAAGGAAGGGGTGGGTCATATTTAAATGAGATTGTGCACAAGTTTAGTCAGGTCTAGGGCAGCACAAAACCTAAATACAATACTGCAGTGGGGTGCAATGCATTGCAGGAGCCTGCAGGAAAAAACTAAAATATAGGCATTCATTATTTTTTCCTAAAAGTTAAACTCTTTAACATCTCATAAAGCACAATATATGTTCTCCAATAGTGCTTGACTGTCCACTTATGGATTGTTTATAAAGCTGGCCATATACAGAGCAAATTTCAGCCTGTTCCTGATTCATATCCCTCAAATAAAAAACCAAAGCAGCCAGTCAGAAAATTGTCAGCAGAACAGCAGCTGCATCTAAATCAGATGTTAACCAGGCAAAACAGCCGCAGCAGGAGATTTATCCATTCACACTGTAGAGCATGGCTGGAAGAATGTGTTAGATTCATATGAAATCTATCTGTGTATTATCAGCTTAAACGAGAAGTCCAGTTGAAGCTCATTTGGCTGGTGACCCATTTTCAACAGAGAGTGGACTGAAGCCAGCTCTCTGGTGACATCACAGAAATCAGTCCAGCGTGCCGCTGAGAGCCTGAGATGGGATTTCCCTGTCCCTCCACAGCTCAGCACTCCAGTGAGTGAGGAGGGAGCAGAGCGGAGAGCTGCTGATTGACAGTCAGCGGAGAGCTGCTTGGGGAGCTGCGAGAACCGAGCCATCGGCGGTGTTCGATCGCTTGGTTCTTAGTGTAGAAGCGCCGGGAGACAGTTGCTGCATCCACTGACGTAAGTATGAAACTGCAAAAAAAATAAAAAAATCCCTTCTCTTTTAAGTCTGTTAATCCTTTCTAAATTAAGATCTACAGCCTTTTCTCTCTAGCTGTAGCATTTCAGTGATCACCAACCCACCTCTCCAGTGAAGCCTGCTAGAAAGCCTGTTAACCTATTCTATACCATGCTCACCCACATTCTGTCAGGCATTTCTTAGACAAGACAAGTAAAGAAGATGTACCAAAGCCAGTGAGAAGAAAACTGCAGTAATTGCCAAAAGCAACTGTAGCGCTAACATCCTTGTTTATTGATGTGATAATGCATGCTTTAATGTGAGGTATATGGACATTACTGTGGTTTCGCACTAGAGCCATCTAGTGACCAAATATGGGTAATGCACCTGTTAATCATTTACCTGAGAACAACCTAAAGACTTGTACAGGAAGTGACTGTCTGTTTTGGATTCGGAAGGTTGACCTCGTTACCCAGGAGTCCGTGTGTGACCTACCCATGAACACTCTCTTATGCAGTGCATGCTGGATAGGGGATATAAGGGATAACAGCGGCCATTTTAGGTCTCTTGGGACCACGCTACCTGCCTGTGCGGATCTGTGGAGGGGTGTCCCGAGAGGCAGCGGCCGACAGCTATCGCAGAGCGCTGGCCTGTTTGTTCTTGTGAGGTGACCTGACGGAGCCTGAGAGAGGGTAGCCTGATTGAGAAGGCCCAAAGATATTCAGCGGAGAATCGGAGAACCAGATCGATTCGGTGGAGCGATACAGAGCATCTGGCTCAGCTGACGGAAGGACAAGCGACAGTCACCGTACCAAAGTGATCACACTGAACTCTGATCCAATTGGTGAGTGGGTTACGACCCACTGTTTGTTAATCTTTGCACGTAGTTAGACTCGCATACAGGCCTCACGGGAATCTGCAGTTCCACGGAGGCATAGCAGAGGCACCACTGACACTGAGCAAGCTTGGGGCCTATTTACTTTGGCGCCTCAAAGCATGTAAATAAGTTACTGGAATTACATCAGGGGCATTTCAGCTTAATCTTCCACATTACTTGGGATTACAAATACAAAGGAGTGACTTGAGCTAGTGAAGAAGAAAAACCCCCCCCTGGATTGAAGTACTTTAAGTGAGGCCTCACGTATAGCCTTTTAAAGCAAGGGGAGCTCCCAGGTTTATATAAATAGATTTACATATATATGTTATATTCTGTCTTATTGAAATATATTGTGCCGTCGTCCTATGTTGGGATGACAGCACAATTACTGTAACCACCTGTTGAAATAATTACAGTAAACAATATTTTTGGTTAAGTATCCAGTTGTGTGGTGTATTGCTTTTCCCCACCAGGTGGAGCCAGTGGATCCTGAGGGTACAATAGAGGTACTTTGCATTGTTGTATATTGTACTGTGTTACATTGCACCACAGCTGTGCCAAGGGGATTGAGCCAAGATAGTGGGGTTTCTAGGTAGAGTGCAGGCCCAATTAAAACCAGCAGCTCCTTCGGGGGTAAGTGCTACACAACTATTTTGTAACTGCCAAATGTACAGTATATTGTATTCTTTGCTAAATTTAGTGTTTAATACAGATTAACTGTAAATTGTTATCTTAAAATGTTTGATTTGTAAGGCTCGGGTATCAGTCATATGGTACAGTCATGTCAGGCCTTGTGGAAAAAGGTTAGAGAATTGCTGCTGTAGATATCTGCTTTATTCTTGCTTCACGTTCCTTTGGACCAGTCTTTGTAAATCAGCCACATTGGTTGGGATTGATGAAGTATACTAAAAAGCCCACTAAAGCATCCATCCATGTTATAGCGGAGCTCCACCCAAATGGTGAAGCTCTGCTCATTTGCCTCCTCCCCCCTGCACATTTCGGGGGGGAGCGGGTACCTGATTTTGACAGGTACACATTCCCAATTCTGGCTGACTTTGCCACGGCAAACGCAGCCGGAAGGCTTCATTTACAGTTTCCCTTAGCCGAGATGGCGGTGGCGGCAGCACCTGAGAACCGTTTGAAAAATCAGCTTAGGTGATGACACCGCTGGATTCATGGACAGGTAAGTGTCCTAATATTAAAAGTCAGCAGCTGCAGTATTAAAGTATTTGTAGCTGCTGACTTTTATTTTTTTTCTGAAGGAGCCTGGAGCTCCGCTTTAAACAAAGTTTGGATAAATTTCCTGCTGCCAGCTATTATATTCTGACAGCTGGCACCTGCGGCTGACAGAATACCAGAATAGTGACTACAATCACTGTTCGCCCAACTTTTTTTCATGGATGACCAACACGACTGTGTGTTTTCTCCACTGTCAGGTATGTCAAAGCTCATTAGTCACTGAATAAAGTTGAAAAACATGTAGTGTTACGAAGCCTTGAGAAGCAGACTAGTTAAGGTGAAAGACAAATGCCTGGGGAGAGAGATGCGTGACAGATTGCCCCTGGCAGAGTGAAAAAAGGTTGTTGTTTTTTAGAGACATTTATTTGTGGTTATGTAATTTAATTAACTGCTTACCTGTCCCAGTCCATCTGAATACCCGAGTACCTGTCACAGTTCATCTGAGTATCTGTCAAAGTCCATATGAGTACCTGAATACCTGTCACAGTTCATCCGAGTACCTGAGTACCTGTCAGAGTTCATCTGAGTACCCGAGTACCTGTCACAGTCTATATGAGTACCCGATTACCTATCACCGCCCTTCAGAGTACCTGAATACCAGTCACCAGGCCATCAGAGAACTGGTCACCAGGCCATCAGAGAACCGGTCACCAGGCCATCAGAGAACCGGTCACCAGGCCATCAGAGTACTCAAGTACCTGTCACCAGCCCATCAGAGTACCCAAGTACCTATCTGCAGCCCATCAGAGTACTGAGTACCTATTTGCAGCCCAAGCCTCATAGAGTATACATTGGGTTGTTTGCTTTCCAAAATGGGGTCATTTTGTGGGTAATTCCATTGTCCTGGTGCTCCAGGACCATCAAAAGTGTGATGGGTAGGAATGAAATGAAATGTGTCATTTATGCGTTTTCATTTTTTTCCAAATTTTCCAAAAACTTCTGGAAAAAAATGAACCGTTCAAAAGACTCATTATGTCTCATAGATTATACATTGGGGTGTTTGCTTTCCAAAATTGTGTTATTTTGTGGGCAATTCCATTGTCCTGGTACTCCATGGCCTTCAAAAGTGTAATAGGTGGTTGTGAAATGAGATGTGTCATTTTTGCTCGTAGAACGCCTGAAGGTGCCACTTCAATGTTGGTGCACGGTATGTGGCCAGGCTGTGTAAAAGTCTCACACATGTGGTATCGCCATACTCGGGAAGAGTAGCAGAATGTATTTGGGAGTGTAATTTGTTGTATGCATATGCTGTGTGTGAGAAATAACCTGATAATATGACAATTTTGTAAAAAAAAAAAAAAAAATCTTCATTTTGCAAAGAATTGTGGGGAAAAAATTTCAACTTAAAAAAACTCACCATGCTACTTACTTAATACCTTGGAATGTCTACTTTCTAAAAAGGGGTAATTTGGGGGTATTTGTATTTTCCTGGCTTGTTAGAGCCGGTTCACACAGGGGCAACTCAGGATCCGACTTCAGGTCGCCCCTAGTCGTGCTACATGTAAAAAACGATGTAAGTGAATGAGAGCTGTCTTAATGCCCACTACTGAAGTCGCTCCAACTTCAGAAAAGGTTCCTGTACTACTTCTATCCGACTTCTAGGTGACTGGTACCCATTGATTTCAATGGAAGTCGCCTCCAAGACGGATCTTTATCTATATTGAGGTGACAATGTCACCTCTCATAGAATAATCAGCTCTCGAGAGGGAACTCCACGCCAAATTTTAAATAAAAAACCAGCATGAGTTCCCCCTCCGGGAGAATACCAGGCTCTTATGTCTGGTATGGATTTTAAGGGGAAGCCCCCCTAGGCTGAAAAAATGGTGCGGGGTCCCCCCAAAATCCATACCAGACCCTTATCCGAGCACGCAGCCTGGCCGGTCAGGAAAGGGGGTGGGGACGAGCGAGAGCCCCCCCCGTTCCTGAACCATACCAGGCCACATGCCCTCAACATGGGGGGGTTGGTGCTTTGGGGAAGGGGGCACCCTGCGGCCCCCCCCCACCCCAAAGAACCTTGTCCCCATGTTGATGAGGACAAGGGCCTCTTCCCGACAACCCTGGCCATTGGTTGTCGGGGTCTGCAGACAGGGGGCTTATCGGAAACCGGGAGCCCCCTTTAATAAGTCGCCCCAGGCCAGGCGACTTTGGCCGTGGCCAATCAGAGAATAATGAGCTCTCAAGGGGGAACTCCACGCCAAATTTTAAATAAAAAACCGGCAAGGGTTCCCCCTCTGGGACCATATCAGGCCCTTAGGTCTGGTATGGACTTTAAGGGGAAGCCCCCCTATGCTGAAAAAATGGCGTGGGGGTCCCCCCAAAATCCACACCAGACCCTTATCTGAGCAACCTGGCCGGTCAGGAAAGGGGGTGGGGACGAGCGAGCGCCCCCCCCCCCTCCTGAACAGTGCCAGGCCCCAGCCCTCAACATGGGTGCTTTGGGGAAGGGGGCACCCTGCGGCCCCCCACCCCAAAGCACCTTGTCCCCATGTTGATTAGGACAAGGGCTTCTTCCTGACAACCCTGGCCGTTGGTTGTCGGGGTCTGCGGGCGGGGGGCTTATCGGAATCTGGGAGCCCCCTTTAATAAGGGGGCCCCAGATCCCAGCCCCCCACCCTATGTGAATGAGTAAGGGGTACATCGTACCCCTACCCATTCACCTGGGGAAAAAAAGTGTCAATAAAAAAAAACAAAAAAAAACAGCATGCCCCGGGACTTGACATCATAAAGGGGCGGGGTCACCATGTGACATCACCCGGTGACCACACCCCATACCTATATAAGTCACCGCGCACGCCGCACTTTATGATTTTTCATTGGATACTTATCACATTAAATTAATTGATCATTTATCACACATGCTTTTTATATGATTTGCTTTTATTATAATGGTACGGTAATTGTACAGTATTTATACATAGAAGGGAAGTGCAGCAGTTTATTGGATATGTCACTTGTGTGACATCACCCTTTAGGATGAACTTGAGACAGATAGAAAAAACCTTTTAATTAAGATATGCATAATTTAAAATTCCGGTCAGGGCTCTACTGTTTGCCACAGTGCTGTCAGTCCGCAGTTTGAATATGATTACAGTAGGAGAAGACAGATTTCTGACTTCACCAGTGTGCACAGGCTTCAGGCAGGTTGTTGACTGTCTGCCATAGAGAAGAATTTGGAGACTGACCATGCTATCTGGCCGGTGTGCCTGAAGTAAACTCCCCTGTTTTCTTTGTAGTTATAGGTAAGCCTATAATAAGGCTTACCTATAGGTACTGTAAATATCTCCTAAACTTTAACAGTTTAGGAGATATTTACTGTATACACCACCAACTACATCATCAGGGCATGCACTCTGAAGGAACGGCCACCCGTGCCGTTTCTCCAAGGCCCTGTGATGCGAGTGACATCATCAGCCAATCACAGTGCCAGAGCCCACGAACCTGGAAGAAATACTGGGGAAGATGTCAGCCGTCTTAGTGGTGTGTGGGCGCCACTGAGAGGGCTTTGTTCTATGGTAAGTATTTCATAATGAGCTAGTATGAGATGCATAGTAGCTCATTATGCCTTTGTCTTAAATGTTTTTTTGTGGGCTTACAACCTCTTTAAAGGCTGGATAAACACAATTAAAAATCCTTGGGTAAAAAAAAAAAACCCTAATGTATGTATGTATTTCAACTGTGTATTTCCTAAAGCTGATCTTCAAAATGCATGTGCGTTTCTTCAAGATGAGTAAATTGTGACCTCAACTCAACAGTAGACACTTAAGCCGCGTACACACGGGCGGACTGTCTGGCCAACTAAGTCCGTCAGACAATCCGACGGACAGTCCGTCCTACTTTCGAATGAACGGACTTGACCACACACGATGAACAAACAGTCCGTTGAAAGCTTGCGCGATGACGTGTACAGCACGTACGACGGGACTAGAAATAGGACGTCCAATACACAGCAATGCAACCTTCCGCCGTGTAAATCCTTTCTGAGCATGTGCCATACTTAGTCCGTCCAACTAGCCTACTCACGAGCGGACTGTCCGCTGAAACCAAAGTTGGACGGACAATATTACGGAAATTCCGAAATACTTAGTCCGCCAGACTGCACGCTGAAAAAGTCCGCTGAAGCCCACACACGAGCGGACTGTCCGCTGAAATGTGTTTCGGCGGACTAAGTTGGACAGACAGTCCGCCCGTGTGTACGCGGCTTTATATGTAGTCGTATGGGTATAAGCTAGACATGTGCAAAAGGAAAAAATTAGTTTAGTTTAGTTTCGTTTTAATTAGTCAATTAATTTCGTTTAGTTATATTCATTAAATTCTTTTCGGATTTTGTTTCGTTTTCTACTGCATTCGAAAAATTGGTCGCATTCGAAAATATTTCAACCAAATTCGAAAATATTTCTACCGGATTCAAAATTATTTCAACCGCATTCGAAACTATTTTAACCGGATTCGAAAATATTTTGCGACCCGATTTTAGGGCCATGCATCTCGGGGTCACTTGGTGCTAGAAACCCCAAATTTGAATGTGAGAATGTGCAAAGTCGGGTCGCAAAATGTAATTCTCTGCTGCAGAAAAGTGCTTGACATTTTGTGACCTGAATTTGGGGCCACTTATCTCGGGAGAAACCCCAAATTTGGGGATGTTGTAGTGCTAGGTCTACTGTGTTTGTATACCTAATTTGGGGTTTATAGCTATAAGTGGCCCTGAGATACGTGGCCCCAAAGTCGGGTCGCAAAATATCATTCTCTGCTGCAGAAAAGTACTTGGCATATTGCCCATATGTGGGGTCACTTGGTGGCAGGTGACGTGGCAAGTGGACAATCCACAACTTGGCCACGTGGCACTCGTGGCCGGTCACATGGCACTTGTGTCAGGTCACTTGGCACTCGTGGCCGGCCACGTGGCACTCGTGGCAGGTCATGTGGCAGGTGTCGTGGCAAGTGGACAATACACAACTTGTGGCAGGTGACGTGGCAAGTGGACAATACACAACTTGTGGCAGGTGACGTGGCAAGTGGACAAATACAATACACAACTTGTGGCAAGTGGACAATGACATACAGCATATGCATTTGCCTTGCGATCGACATCCGTGACTTCTTCAATCAGGCATGCTGACAAATTCATTGATACCATAAATATAGATGAAATAAGATGTGTGTGTTTTTTTTTTTGCACTGGTACACTGCAAGTATGAAAAGTTGATGTGACAGATGTATATAAGTAAGTAACTAACCATCTTCCAAAATTTCTAATTCAAATAAAAAAATTAGAACAGAATAGAAAAAATATATCATTTTATAGAATAAAGTAGAATATACAACCATCTTCTGAAATTCAAATTTGAATAGAATAAATTTGAATTTCAAATAGTATGAATTCAAATTTTTAAATTAATTAGTTTTAAATTTGGATAGAAAAGATTATAATAAAATAGAAAATAGACTAGAAAAATGATAGAACAGAACAGAATAGAATATATTATAGTTTATTCTGTTCTGTTCTATTGTTTTTCTAGTCTATTCTTTTATATTCTATTAAAATCTAAATCATTATATACTAAATTCGAATATCGGAAGATGGTTTATATATATATATATATATATATATATATATATATATATATATATATATTTCTTTCCGACATTCGAATTTCATATAGAATGAATTCGAATTTGAATATAAAAGATTAGAATAGAAATAGAGAATATACTAGAAAAATGGAACAGAATAGAATATAGATACTATCTATTTAATTTTAAATTTTTTTGAAGATTACCATTTGTTTTAATAAGATCTCCTGCAGACTATTAGCATCTATTTCATTTTTTTGCAGATCTCCTGTAGACTATTAGTATCTATTTTGTTTTTCCACCAGATCTCCTGCAGACTATTAGTATCTATTTCATTTTTATTTTTATTTTTTTTGCATTAGAACAGCCATTTCCTTTAGTTCAGCAGATCTCCTGCAGACTATTAGCATCTATATCATTTTTTGCAGATCTCCTGCAGACTATTAGCATCTATTTCATTTTTTTTTTTTTGCAGATCTGCTGCAGACTATTAGTATCTATTTCATTTTTATTTTTGTGCATTAGAACAGCCATTTCCTTTAGTTCAGCAGATCTCCTGCAGACTATTAGCATCTATCTCTTTTTTTTTGCAGATTACTATTTATTTCCATCAGATCTCCTGCAGACTATTAGCATTTATATATTTTTTTGCAGATCTCCTGCAGACTATTAGTATCTATTTCATTTTTTCATCAGATCTGCAGACTATAAGCATCTATTTATTTTTTACTGGTCTCCTGCAGACTATTAGCAGCCATTTCCCTGTGAATAGAGATATAAGCGGTGATGTCTTTCTTGTTGTCTCTTCCTCATACCGTTCCTCCATTCATAAATGAAATAGATGCTAAGAGTCTGCAGGAGATCTGCTAAAATAAAAGAAATGGCTGCTCTAATGCAAAATAAGAAAATAAAAATTAAATAGATGCTAATAGTCTGCAGGAGATCTGCAAAAAAAATGAAATAGATGTTAATAGAATGCAGGAGATCTGATGGAAATAAATAGTAATCTGCAAAAAAAAAATGAAATTGATTCTAACAGTCTGCAGGAGATCTGCAAAAAAAAAAAAAGAAGAAGTGAAATGGCTGTTAATAGTCTACAGGAGATCTGCTTAAAAAAAGAAATAGATGCTAATAGTCTGCAGGAGATCTGGTGAGAAAACAAAATAGATACTAATAGTCTGCAGGAGATCTGCAAAAAAATGAAATAGATGCTAATATTCAGCAAGAGATCTTATGGAAACAAATAGTAATCTGCAAAAGAAATTAAAAATGAAATATATAGTATCTATATTCTATTCTGTTCTATTGTTTTTCTAGTCTATTCTCTATTTCCATTCTAATCTTTTATATTCAAATTCATTCTATACGAATTTGGAATGTCGAAAAAAAAAAGAATAAATAAATATATATATATATATATATATATATATATATATATATATATATATATATATATATATATATAAAACCATCTTCCGAAATTCACATTTAGTATATAATGATTTCGACTTTAATAGAAAAGATTTTAATAGAATATAAAAGAATAGACTAGAAAAACAATAGAACAGAATAGAATAAAATATAATATATTCTATTCTGTTCTATTGTTTTTCTAGTCTATTCTCTATTTCTATTCTAATCTTTTCTATTCAAATTCAAATTCATTCTATACGAAATTCGAATGTCGGAAAGAAATATATATATATATATTATAAAACCACCATCTTCCGAAATACGAATTTAGTATATAATGATTTTGATTTTAATAGAAAATATTTTAATAGAATATAAAAGAATAGACTAGAAAAACAATAGAACAGAACAGAATAAAATATAATATATTCTATTCTGTTCTGTTCTATCATTTTTCTAGTCTATTTTCTATTTTATTATAAGCTTTTCTATCCAAATTTAAAATTAATTAATTAAAAAAATTGAATTCATAGTACTTGAAATTCAAATTTATTCTATTTGAAATTTGAATTTCAGAAGATGGTTGTATATTCTTTCTATTTTATTCTATTAAATTATATTTTTTTCTAATCTTTTCTATTTGAATTAGAAATATTGGAAGATGGTTACTTACTTATAAACATCTGTCACATCAACTTCTCATACTTGCATTGTACCAGTGCAAAAAAACACACACATCTTATTTTATTTATATTTATCACATCAATGAAGTTGTCAGCATGCCTGATTGAAGAAGTCACGGATGTCGATCGCAATGCAAGTACATATGCTGTATGTCATTGTCTACTTGCCACGTCACCTGCCACAAGTTGTGTATTGCCCACTTGCCACATCACCTGCCACAAGTTGTGTATTGTCCACTTGCGATAACACCTGCCATGAGTGCCACGTGACTGGTCACGAGTGCCATGTGACCTGACACGAGTGCCACATGACCAAGTTGTGGATTGTCCACTTGCCACGTCACCTGCCACAAGTTGTGGGGTTCTTAGCACCAAGTGACCCAGAGATATGGACAATATGTCAAGTACTTTTCTGCAGAAGAGAATGACCTTTTGCGACCCGACTTTGGGGCCACGTATCTCGGGCCACTTGTAGCTAGTAACCCCAAATTTGGTATGCAAACACGGTAGAACTAGCACTACAAAATCACTAATTTTGGGGTTATTTCAACCAAGTTCGAAAATATTTCTACCGTATTCGAAATGATTTCAACATGATTCGAAATTATTTCAACCGCATTTGAAACTATTTCAACCGGATTCGAAAATATTTTGCGACCCAACTTTAGGGCCAACTTGGTGCTAGAAACCTTGGTGTTTCTAGCTATAAGTGACCCCGAGATACGTGGCCCCAAAGTCGGGTCGCAAAATGTCATTCTCTGCTGCAGAAAAGTGCTTGACATTTTGCGACCCGACTTTGGGGCCCCGTAACTCGGGGTCACTTGGAGCTAGAAACCCCAAATTTGTAGGGCTAGGTCTACTGTGTTTGCATACCAAATTTGGGGTTTCTAGCTACAAGTGGCACCGAGATACGTGGCCCCAAATTTGGGTCACAAAATGTCATTTTTCGAATTTGATTAGAATTTCGTTTTAAATTTGTTAGCATTGTAATTCGGTAATTCGGATGCATCCGAATGTCCGAATAATGAAAATTCGTCCGAATTTCGATTCGGAACGAAAACGAAGTGCACATGTCTAGTATAAACCTTTCCATTGAAATGTGTAGGTAAGTGGGTGGCGAGTCAGTGCTTGGTCTTCTGATCTACAATTGGTGTTTACATTAGCGTAGCGTTTTCAAGCAGAAAATCTCGCGAATTTACCACGATTTTGCAGTGTTTTTTACATCGATTTGCCGCGATTTTGTGCAGGGCAAAAGGTCACCAATGTTAAAAGAAGAAAAACGCCCAAATCTGCTCAATTCGAGCGACAAAAAAGGGTCCGGAACTTGTTTGAGCTTCAGGCGTTCGGCTTCAGGCGACAAGGAGTGGAGATGTGAACCATCTCCATTGAGAATAATGGATTTTTTCCCCTCTAGCTTTTTGTAGCTTCAGGCTTCAAGCTACAAAACACTCAGGTGTGAATGGGGTCTTAGACATTTGGCAGGGACTGACACTTCTCTGCCTTCTGGTCACATTTCCAAATTAATTGACAGTTAATGTGTAGCACCCTCACTGCCTGTTTTAACCCCTTAAATGCCCCACTAAGATGGCACAACCGCTTGCATTGTGTATGGTTGTGGGGCGGTTGAATGGGCATCTTTCTGTGGGCTGTAGTGTCTGCTAAACGTAACAGGAGGTTAAATTCATTTTGTTATTGGGAAGTAAAACATTGCAGTCAAGACATGTGCACACCACTGGCTACTGCTTTTGCAGCTTAAGGGGGAGCAGTTGGGGGTAAAAATGCAGCTCAACCAGGGCTGGGACAAGAGGTGGGCAGGAGGGAAGGCTGCCCCTAGCACAATAGTTTATTGCAAGGGTAGGGGGCACCCTGACCCTAAGGGAACCCGGTGTCCTATCATATTGTGTCCCCCATCGGATAGTGTCCGCTGTGTACTGCACATGCGCAGTACACAGCACACACAGATTCCGAAAATAGCCAAAGATGAGCGGCGCCTGCGCCGTGAGTCCAGATTCTAGCCCCACCATCCAAGTGGACACAGAGTTATAATGTAAAAGAGCTGAGCGCAGCGAGGCCGTGCCCAAAGCGTGGCGAGCGAAGCGAGCCCGCGAGGGGCCCTCTAATATCGGCAGCCCTATGTCCACTTGGATGGTGGGGCTACCATCTCCACTCACGGCGCAGGCGCCGTTCATCTTCAGAGATTTTCTGAAGATCCTTCTGCTCTGTGCTGTGCCTGCGCAGTACGGGGCGGACAGTATCCGAAGGCCGGACTGAATATGCCAGAACACCGGCACTGAGCTCAACCATGTGTTTTTACAGGCCCCCAACCATAAACTGAATGCTCTATAAAAAGGTAAACCGGAAAGCAGGCATTTATAGATGTACTGTATGCCGTTTCACTGATATGGTAGTTCACCAAGACCCCTTTCACACCGAGGGCATTTTACAGGAGCTATAGCATTAGAAATAGCGCCTGCAATCCGCCCTCAAACTGCTGCTCCATTCATTCCAGTGCGCAAGCCCGAGGGCTTTCACACTGGATCGGAGAGCGCTGGCCGGACGTCAGGAAAAGTCCTGCCTGCAGCTTCTTTGGAGCGGTGTGTTTACCGCTCCTCCCCATTGAAATCAATGGGGCTGCGCTGTATTACCGCCGGCAAAACACCAATATTGCGGGCGGTTTTAACCCTTTCTCGGCCGCTAGCGGGGGGTAAAAGTGCCCCGCTAGTGGCCAAAATGCGCTGCAAATCCGATAAAACGCAGGTAAAAATAGTGGCGTTTTACCGCCGATGCTATGGTCGGCTTGGTGTGAAAGCCGTCTAACATTGGAGTTGTGTTTTAAAACATTCCTGATTTGTTTTCTTAAACAAAATGTTGCTGAAATTTTTAACATATTTCAGAACCAGAGTTTGAGTCATAACCACGTTTCTGGAAGCATGCTTGAACTATTTCTGAACTCTGTTTATGGACCTAAGCATTCCTCACCATACTCACCATACTACCATTGTCTCACCTTTAATATTGCATTCACACTTGAGCATTCACAGGCAATTGTGAAGTGCTTTTTTTTCAGTGCATTTGTGCAGGTTTTTCAGAACGTGTGTTTCAGACGATGATAAGCTAGTTCCATTGCTTTTTAATACCTTTATAAATGATATTGGGTCTGGGATTAAAAGTAACATTTCAGTCTTTGCAGATGGCACCAAGCTATGCAGTGGAAAAACATCTCGTCCTCATCTCCACCACCCCCCCCCCCCCCTCGTCTCCTCCTCATCTCCAGATGAGGGGGGTGTGGAGATAAGGATGAGATGAGGGAGGGGTGGAGATAAGGATGAGATGAGGAAGGAGTGGAGATGAGGATGGGATGAGGGAGGAGTGGAGATGAGGATGAGATGAGGGAGAGGTGGAGATCAGGATGAGATGGGGGGGTGGAGATGAGGATGAGATGAGGGGGGGTGGAGATGAGGATGAGATGAGGGGGGGTGGAGATGAGGATGAGATGAGGGGGGGTGGAGATGAGGGGGGGTGGAGATGAGGATGAGATGAGGGGGTGGAGATGAGGATGAGATGAGGGGGGTGGAGATGAGGATGAGATGGGGGGGGTGGAGATGAGGATGAGATGAGGAGGGGTGATGAGGATGAGATGAGGGGGGGGGGGGTGATGAGGATGAGATGAGGATGAGATGAGGGGGGGTGATGAGGATGAGATGAGGGGTGATGAGATGAGGGGGGTGGAGATGGGGGGGTGGAGATGAGGATGAGATGAGGGGGGTGGAGATGAGGATGAGATGAGGGGGGTGGAGATGAGGATGAGATGAGGGGGGGTGTAGATGAGGATCAGATGAGGGGGGTGGAGATGAGGGGGGTGGAGGTGAGGATGAGATGAGATGAGGGGGGGTGGAGGTGAGGATGAGATGAGATGAGGGGGGTGGAGATGAGGATGAGGTGAGGGGGGGTGGAGGTGAGGATGAGATGAGGGGGGTGGAGGTGAGGATGAGATGAGATGAGGGGGTTGGAGGTGAGGATGAGATGAGATGAGGGGAGTGGAAGTGAGGATGAGATGAGGGGGGTTGGAGGTGAGGATGAGATGAGATGAAGGGTGTGGAGATGGGGGGGTGGAGATGAGGATGAGATGAGGGGGGTGGAGATGAGGATGAGATGAGGGGGGGTGTAGATGAGGATGAGATGAGGGGGGGTGGAGGTGAGGATGAGAGGAGGGGGTGGAGATGAGAGGAGGGGGGTGGAGATGAGGGGGCGGGGGTGGAGGTGAGGATGAGATGAGATGGGGGGTGGAGGTGAGGATGAGATGAGGGGGGTGGAGGTGAGGATGAGATGAGGGGGGTGGAGATGAGGGGGGTGGAGGTGAGGATGAGATGAGATGAGGGGGGTGGAGGTGAGGATGAGATGAGATGAGGGGGTGGAGATGAGGGGGGGTGGAGGTGAGGATGAGATGAGGGGGGTGGAGATGAGGGGGGGTGGAGGTGAGGATGAGATGAGATGATGGGGGGGTGGAGGTGAGGATGAGATGAGGGGGGTTGGAGGTGAGGATGAGATGAGGGGGTTGGAGGTGAGGATGAGATGAGGGGGGTTGGAGGTGAGGATGAGATGAGGGGGGTTGGAGGTGAGGATGAGATGAGGGGGGTTGGAGGTGAGGATGAGATGAGGGGGGTTGGAGGTGAGAATGAGATGAGCGGGGGTGGAGGTGAGGATGAGACGAGGGGGGTGGAGATGAGGATGAGATGAGAGGGGTGGAGATGAGGATGAGTGAGAGGGGTGGAGATGAGGGGGGGTGGAGGTGAGGATGAGATGAGATGATGGGGGGGTGGAGGTGAGGATGAGATGAGGGGGGTTGGAGGTGAGGATGAGATGAGGGGGGTTGGAGGTGAGGATGAGATGAGGGGGGTTGGAGGTGAGGATGAGATGAGGGGGGTTGGAGGTGAGGATGAGATGAGGGGGGTTGGAGGTGAGAATGAGATGAGCGGGGGTGGAGGTGAGGATGAGACGAGGGGGGTGGAGATGAGGATGAGATGAGAGGGGTGGAGATGAGGATGAGATGAGGGGGGGGTGGAGGTGAGGATGAGATGAGGGGGCGTGGAGATGAGGGGGGCGTGGAGATGAGGGGGGTGGAGCTAAGGATGAGATGAGGGGGGGTGCTGAGGATGAGATTAAATGAGGGGGGTGATGAGGATGACATGAAATGGGGGGGGTGATGAGGATGACATGAAATGAGGGGGGGCTGATGAGGATAAGATGAAATGAGGAGGGGTGATGAGGATGAGATGAGATGAGGGGGGTGATGAGGATGAGATGGGGGGTGATGAAGATATGAGGGGGGTGATGAGGATGAGATGAGATGAGATGAGGGGAGGTGATGGGGATGAGATGAGGGGGGTGGAGCTGAGGGTGAGATGAGGGGGGTGATGAGGACGAGATGAGGATGAGATGGGGGGTGATGAGGATGAGATGGGGGGTGATGAGGATGAGATGGGGGGTGATGAGGATGAGATGAGGGGGGTGGAGATGAGGATGAGATGAGGGGGAGTGGAGATGAGGATGAGATGATGGGGAGTGGAGATGAGGATGAGATGAGGGGGTGGGGATGAGGATGAGATGAGGGGGGTGGAGATGAGGATGAGAGGAGGGGGGTGGAGATGAGGATGAGATGAGGGGGGTGGAGATGAGGATGAGATGAGGGGGGTGGAGATGAGGATGAGATGAGGGGGGTGGAGATGAGGATGAGATGAGGGGGGTGGAGATGAGGATGAGATGAGGGGGTGGAGATGAGGATGAGATGGGGGGGGGGGTGATGAGGATGAGATGAGGGGGAGTGATGAGGATGAGATGAGGATGAGATGAGGGGGGTGGAGGTGAGGATGAGATGGGGGGGTGGAGATGAGGATGAGATGAGGGGGGTGAAGATGAGGATGAGATGGGGGGTGGAGATAAGGATGAGATGAGGGGGGTGGAGGTGAGGATGAGATGAGATGAGGGGGGTAGATGATGAGGGGGGGTGGAGGTGAGGATGAGATGAGGGGGGGTGATGAGGATGAAATGGGGGGGTGATGAGGATGAGATGAGGGGGGTGGAGATGAGGATGAGATGAGGGGGGTGGAGGTGAGGATGAGATGAGGGGGGTGGAGGTGAGGATGAGATGAGGGGGGTGGATATGAGGGGGGGTGGAGATGAGGATGAGGTGAGGGGGGTGGAGGTGAGGATGAGATGAGATGAGGGGGGTGGAGGTGAGGATGAGATGAGGGGGGTGGAGGTGAGGATGAGATGAGATGAGGGGTGTGGAGGTGAGGATGAGATGAGGGGGGGATGATGAGGATGAAATGGGGGGGGGGGTGATGAGGATGAGATGAGGGGGGTGGAGATGAGGATGAGATGAGGGGGGTGGAGGTGAGGATGAGATGAGATGAGGGGGGTGGAGGTGAGGATGAGATGATATGAGGGGGGTGGAGGTGAGGATGAGATGAGATGAGGGGGTTAGAGGTGAGGATGAGATGAGGGGGGTGGATATGAGGGGGGGGTGGAGATGAGGATGAGATGAGGGGGGTGGAGGTGAGGATGAGATGAGATGAGGGGGGATGGAGGTGAGGATGAGATGAGATGAGGGGGGTGGAGGTGAGGATGAGATGAGACGAGGGGGGTTGGAGGTGAGGACGAGATGAGACGAGGGGGGTGGAGGTGAGGATGAGATGAGATGAGGAGGGGTGGAGGTGAGGATGAGATGAGGGGGCGTGGAGATGAGGGGACGTGGAGATGGGGGGGTGGAGCTAAGGATGAGATGGGGAGGGTGCTGAGGATGAGATTAAATGAGGGGGGTGATGAGGGTGACATGAAATGGGGGGGGGGGTGATGAGGATGACATGAAATGAGTGGGGGCTGATGAGGATAAGATGAAATGAGGAGGGGTGATGAGGATGAGATGAGATGAGGGGGTGTGATGAGGATGAGATGGGGGGTGCTGAAGATATGAGGGGGGTGATAAGGATGAGATGAGATGAGGGGAGGTGATGAGGATGAGATGAGGGGAGGTGATGAGGATGAGATGAGGGGGGTGGAGCTGAGGATGAGATGAGGGGGGTGATGAGGACGAGATGAGGATGAGATGGGGGGGGGGTGATGAGGATGAGATGGGGGTGATGAGGATGAGATGAGGGGGAGTGGAGATGAGGATGAGATGAGGGGGAGTGGAGATGAGGATGAGATGAGGGGGAGTGGAGATGAGGATGAGATGAGGGGGAGTGGAGATGAGGATGAGATGAGGGGGAGTGGAGATGAGGATGAGATAAGGGGGTGGGGAGGAGGATGAGATGAGGGGGGTGGAGATGAGGATGAGATGAGGGGGTGGAGATGAGGATGAGATGAGGGGGTGGAGATGAGGATGAGATGAGGGGGTGGAGATGAGGATGAGATGAGGGGGTGGAGATGAGGGGGGGGGGTGATGAGGATGAGATGAGGGGGGTGATGAGGATGAGATGAGGGGGGTGATGAGGATGAGATGAGGGGGGGTGATGAGGATGAGATGGGGGGGTGATGAGGACGAGATGAGGGGGGTGAAGATGAGGATGAGATGGGGGGTGGAGATGAGGATGAGATGAGGGGGGTGGAGGTGAGGATGAGATGAGATGAGGGGGTGGAGGTGAGGATGAGATGAGGGGGGTGGAGATGAGGGGGGGTGGAGGTGAGGATGAGATGAGGGGGGTTGGAGGTGAGGATGAGATGAGATGAAGGGGGTGGAGATGAGGGGGGGTGGAGGTGAGGATGAGATGAGATGAGGGGGGTGGGTGATGAGGGGGGTGGAGGTGAGGATGAGATGAAGGGGGGATGATGAGGATGAAATGGGGGGGGGTGATGAGGATGAGATGAGGGGGGGTGGAGATGAGGATGAGATGAGGGGGGTGGAGGTGAGGATGAGATGAGGGGGGTGGAGGTGAGGATGAGATGAGGGGGGTGATGAGGATGAGATGAGGGGGGTGGAGATGAGGATGAGATGAGGGGGAGTGGAGATGAGGATGAGATGAGGGGGAGTGGAGATGAGGATGAGATGGGGGGAGTGGAGATGAGGATGAGATGAGGGGGGTGGAGATGAGGATGAGATGAGGGGGGTGGAGGTGAGGATGAGATGAGGGGGGTGATGAGGATGAGATGAGGGGGGTGGAGATGAGGATGAGATGAGGGGGAGTGGAGATGAGGATGAGATGGGGGGAGTGGAGATGAGGATGAGATGAGGGGAGTGGAGATGAGGGGGTGGAGATGAGGATGAGATGAGGGGGTGGAGATGAGGATGAGATGAGGGGGGTGGAGATGAGGATGAGATGAGGGGGGTGGAGGTGAGGATGAGATGAGGGGAGGTGATGAGGATGAGATGGGGGGTGATGAGGATGAGATGAGGGGGAGTGGAGATGAGGATGAGATGAGGGGGAGTGGAGATGAGGATGAGATGAGGGGGAGTGGAGATGAGAATGAGATGAAGGGGTGGAGATGAGGATGAGATGAGGGGGGTGGGGATGAGGAAGAGATGAGGGGGTGGAGATGAGGATGAGATGAGGGGGGTGGAGATGAGGATGAGATGAGGGGGATGAGATGAGGGGGTGGAGATGAGGATGAGATGAGGGGGTGGAGATGAGGGGGGGTGATGAGGATGAGATGAGGGGGTGGAGAGGATGAGATGAGGGGGGGGGTGATGAGGATGAGATGGGGGGGTGATGAGGACGAGATGAGGGGGGTGAAGATGAGGATGAGATGGGGGGTGGAGATGAGGATGAGATGAGGGGGGTGGAGGTGAGGATGAGATGAGATGAGGGGGGTGGAGGTGAGGATGAGATGAGGGGGGTGGAGATGAGGGGGGGTGGAGGTGAGGATGAGATGAGGGGAGTGGAAGTGAGGATGAGATGAGGGGGGTTGGAGGTGAGGATGAGATGAGATGAAGGGGGTGGAGATGAGGGGGGGTGGAGGTGAGGATGAGATGAGATGAGGGGGGTGGGTGATGAGGGGGGTGGAGGTGAGGATGAGATGAAGGGGGGATGATGAGGATGAAATGGGGGGGGGGGTGATGAGGATGAGATGAGGGGGGGTGGAGATGAGGATGAGATGAGGGGGGTGGAGGTGAGGATGAGATGAGGGGGGTGATGAGGATGAGATGAGGGGGGTGGAGATGAGGATGAGATGAGGGGGAGTGGAGATGAGGATGAGATGAGGGGGAGTGGAGATGAGGATGAGATGAGGGGGAGTGGAGATGAGGATGAGATGAGGGGGAGTGGAGATGAGGATGAGATGGGGGGAGTGGAGATGAGGATGAGATGAGGGGGGTGGAGGTGAGGATGAGATGAGGGGGGTGATGAGGATGAGATGAGGGGGGTGGAGATGAGGATGAGATGAGGGGGAGTGGAGATGAGGATGAGATGGGGGGAGTGGAGATGAGGATGAGATGAGGGGAGTGGAGATGAGGGGGTGGAGATGAGGATGAGATGAGGGGGTGGAGATGAGGATGAGATGAGGGGGGTGGAGATGAGGATGAGATGAGGGGGGTGGAGGTGAGGATGAGATGAGGGGAGGTGATGAGGATGAGATGGGGGGTGATGAGGATGAGATGAGGGGGAGTGGAGATGAGGGGGAGTGGAGATGAGGATGAGATGATGGGGAGTGGAGATGAGAATGAGATGAGGGGGTGGATATGAGGATGAGATGAGGGGGGTGGGGATGAGGAAGAGATGAGGGGGTGGAGATGAGGATGAGATGAGGGGGGTGGAGATGAGGATGAGATGAGGGGGGTGGAGATGAGGATGAGATGGGGGTGGAGGTGAGGGGGGTGGAGATGAGGATAAGATGAGGGGGGTGTAGATGAGGATGAGATGAGGGGGGGTGAAGGTGAGGATGAGATGAGGGGGGTGGAGATGGGGGGTGGAGGTGAGGATGAGATGAGATGGGGGTGTGGAGGTGAGGATGAGATGAGGGGGGTGGAGGTGAGGATGAGATGAGGATGAGATGAGGGTGGGTGGAGATGAGGATGAGATGAGGGGGGGGGGGTGGAGATGAGGATGAGATGAGGGGGGGGTGGAGATGAGGATGAGATGAGGGGGGGGGGGTGGAGATGAGGATGAGATGAGGGGGGGTGGAGGTGTGGATGAGATGGGGGGGTGGAGATGAGGGGGTGGAGGTGAGGATGAGATGAGATGGGGGGTGGAGGTGAGGATGAGATGAGGGGGGTGGGGATGAGGAAGAGATGAGGGGGTGGAGATGAGGATGAGATGAGGGGGGTGGAGATGAGGATGAGATGAGGGGGTGGAGATGAGGATGAGATGGGGGTGGAGATGAGGGGGGTGGAGATGAGGATAAGATGAGGGGGGTGTAGATGAGGATGAGATGAGGGGGGGTGGAGGTGAGGATGAGATGAGATGGGGGTGTGGAGGTGAGGATGAGATGAGGGGGGTGGAGGTGAGGATGAGATGAGGATGAGATGAGGGGGGGTGGAGGTGTGGATGAGATGGGGGGGTGGAGATGAGGGGGTGGAGGTGAGGATGAGATGAGATGGGGGGTGGAGGTGAGGATGAGATGAGATGGGGGGTGGAGATGAGGGGGGACAATAGAAAGAAAACCTGGACCTAGAAGGGGGAGAAGAGAAAACCAGGACCTAGAAAGGGGAAAGAAAGAAAACCTGGAATGGGGAAAGAGAAAACCTGGACCCAGAAGAGGGAGGAGAGAGAAAACCTGGACCTTGAAGGGGGAGAAGAGATAAAACCTGGAATGGGGAAAGAAAAAACCTGGACCTAGAAGGGGGAAAGAAAGAAAACCTGGACCTGGAATGGGGAAAGAGAAAACCTGGAATGGGGAAAGAGAAAACCTGGACCTAGAAGGGGGAGAAGAGAGAAAACCTGGTCCTGAGAGAGAGAACCTGGACCTAGAAGGGGGAGAAGAGAGAGAAAACGTGGACCTAGAAGGGGAGAAGAAAAAAACCTGGACCTAGAAGGGGGAGAAGAGAGAAAATATGAACCTAGAAGGGGGAAAAGAGAAAACATGAAGCTAGAAGGGGGAAAAGAGGGAAAATCTGGACCTAGAAGGGGGAGGGGCCTAACCCTGGACCTTGAAGGGGGAGAAAAATAGACCTAGAGTGGGAAGGAAATGACGGGCAAGAAAGGTTTTTTAGATCACAATACATCTCTGCACATCAGTTTAATGTTGGTCAATAACATTTATATTTAACAGTTGCCAGTGGGATAGAAGGTCTGTCAGTGATTTAAATCTAGTCAATATTTTCCAAAGCCTTTGATTTGAACCAACGTTGTTCCGAAGAAATTCGCCTGTCCCTCTACATAATGTACCATGGGCATAAATACCGAGCAACTCTCCTGTCTTTGCCGAATACATATCTATGAATTAATATGGTGGAGAGTCCAGGGACCATCAAGCAGGCATTCATGATGGCACACCAGGGGTCAAGTCCTGGGGAAAAAAGTGTGGGAACTCCCACCCAAGATCCACTCGCCCCTGGTGAGTTTAATTTCTCTTTCATTCCCTGCAAAGGTAAAGCATAATGGACTGCTATGCATCGCATAGTAGCTCATTATGTGTCACTTACCTGACACAGGAGCCAGCGAAGTCGCGCTGTCCCCTGTAGTCCGGAGCATCCATCTTCTCGGTGGGTCTCGCTGCTCCGCTGCTGTCTTTCAACGAAGCCGCGATGACATCACTCCCGCGCATGTGCACGGGAGCCGCCACTCGCAGCATATCGCCGTTGACAGCGGCACACTCAGTGCCCCTGCGGTGCCTGTATTTTGGCAAATATCTCCTAAACTGTGTAGGTTTAGGAGATATTTCTTGGACCTACAGGTAAGCCTTAATCTAGGCTTACCTGTAGGTCAAAGTGGTTTGTAAGGGTTTACAACCACTTTAATATGTATTCCCATTTCTTAATGATTTTGATGCCTCCGTCGCCGATAAAATGTCTCCTCTACCAGGAAGTATCTCCTAGAGAAATCCTGTTGTAACGACACACTCAGTGGCCATTCGCATTTTGCTACTGAAGTGAGGTTCCATTGCCGCCATCTTGCTACACCCCACATTCGTCCACACTAAGAAAACACTATGAAGGGGGAAAGCGGACATCTTGTTGCACCCACCGGATAATTAGCATTTTACACTTATTATAACAGTAATGTCAGTTTATTTAGTGAAATACAGTACTTACAAATCCGTCTGACTACTTAGATCTTGAATTTTAAAATTCAACATCTAAGTAATCAGACGGAGTTCTAACTAAGTACGGTATTTCACTATAGAAACTCACTTTACTGTTATAAATACGTGTAAAATGCAAAACTCCGGTGGGTGTAGCAAGATGTCCGCTTTCCCCAATTTTTTGTGTGTCCCTACTTTGGACGAGTGTGGGGTGTAGCAAGATGGTGGCGACGGAACGTCACTTCCGCGGCATAGTGTGATGGGTCGCCGAATATGTCATTACACCGCTATCACGTGTATTGTAACCACAGCCAGGGTCCCGTCTAGGTCACATGACTGGTCATGGCGGCAGAGATCCACTCCCGGTCTCCGCGCGGCCCTGTACTCCTCACTAAGATACCTGGACACCGGGAGCAGGTCACCTCCGCCTGCTTCATCCCGAGAGAGGACGGCGTCATCACCGCCAGCGACGACCGGTAATTATACAGAGCGGCGGGGGCCCATATCACCCTCTGACGTCACAGGACACTACACAATAAATCCCCTCCTCCCCCTTCCCTGCTAGATCTTCACTGTAAACACTGACTGCTTATTCCTTGGAATACATAGAGTTACACACACTGCTCTTCCCCTCATCTACTGACACACACACTCTATAAGCGGGACAGAAGTAGAATAGGACAGCTCTGTACTGCAAAGTATGTCATAGGCCACTCTTCTCTCATACAGTGATACTCCCTTCCCTTCTACTGCCTAGGATGATACTCCCTGCCCTTCCCTGCTACCTCTGCCAGCTACTGCCTAGGATGATATTCCCTTCCCTGCTATCTCTGCCCGCTACTGCCTAGGATGATACTCCCTGCCCTTCCCTGCTAGCTCTGCCCGCTACTGCCCAGGATGATACTCCCTGCCCTTCCCTGCTAGCTCTGCCCGCTACTGCCCAGGATGATACTCCCTGCCCTTCCCTGCTAGCTCTGCCCGCTACTGCCCAGGATGATACTCCCTGCCCTTCCCTGCTAGCTCTGCCCGCTACTGCCCAGGATGATACTCCCTGCCCTTCCCTGCTAGCTCTGCCCGCTACTGCCTAGGATGATACTCCCTGCCCTTCCCTGCTACCTCTGTCCGCTACTGCCTAGGATGATACGCCCTGCTACCTCTGCCCGCTACTGCCTAGGATGATACTCCCTGCCACCTCTGCCCGCTACTGCCTAGGATGATACTCCCTGCCCTTCCCTGCTACCTCTGCCCGCTAATGCCTAGGATGATACTCCCTGCCCTTCCCTGCTACCTCTGCCCACTACTGCCTAGGATGATACTCCCTGCCCTTCCCTGCTACCTCTGCCCGCTAATGCCTAGGATGATACTCCTTGCCCTTCCCTGCTAGCTCTGCCCGCTAATGCCTAGGATGATACTCCTTGCCCTTCCCTGCTAGCTCTGCCCGCTAATGCCTAGGATGATACTCCTTGCCATTCCCTGCTAGCTCTGCCCGCTACTGCCTAGGATGATACTCCTTGCCCTTCCCTGCTTGCTCTGCCCGCTACTGCCTAGGATGATACTCCCTGCCCTTCCCTGCTACCTCTGCCCGCTACTTCCTAGGATTATACTCCCTGCCCTTCCCTGCTAGCTCTGCCCGCTACTGCCTAGGATGATACTCCCTGCCCTTCCCTGCTAGCTCTGCCCGCTACTGCCTAGGATGATACTCCCTGCCCTTCCCTGCTAGCTCTGCCCGCTACTGCCTAGGATGATACTCCCTGCCCTTCCCTGCTAGCTCTGCCCGCTACTGCCTAGGATGATACTCCCTGCCCTTCCCTGCTAGCTCTGCCCGCTACTGCCTAGGATGATACTCCCTGCCCTTCCCTGCTACCTCTGCCCGCTACTGCCTAGGATGATACGCCCTGCTACCTCTGCCTGCTACTGCCTAGGATGATACTCCCTGCCACCTCTGCCCGCTACTGCCTAGGATGATACTCCCTGCCCTTCCCTGCTACCTCTGCCCGCTAATGCCTAGGATGATACTCCCTGCCCTTCCCTGCTACCTCTGCCCACTACTGCCTAGGATGATACTCCCTGCCCTTCCCTGCTACCTCTGCCCGCTAATGCCTAGGATGATACTCCCTGCCCTTCCCTGCTACCTCTGCCCACTACTGCCTAGGATGATACTCCCTGCCCTTCCCTGCTACCTCTGCCCGCTAATGCCTAGGATGATACTCCTTGCCCTTCCCTGCTAGCTCTGCCCGCTAATGCCTAGGATGATACTCCTTGTCCTTCCCTGCTAGCTCTGCCCGCTAATGCCTAGGATGATACTCCTTGCCCTTCCCTGCTAGCTCTGCCCGCTAATGCCTAGGATGATACTCCTTGCCCTTCCCTGCTAGCTCTGCCCGCTACTGCCTAGGATGATACTCCCTGCCCTTCCCTGCTACCTCTGCCCGCTACTTCCTAGGATGATACTCCCTGCCCTTCCCTGCTAGCTCTGCCCGCTACTGCCTAGGATGATACTCCCTGCCCTTCCCTGCTAGCTCTGCCCGCTACTGCCTAGGATGATACTCCCTGCCCTTCCCTGCTAGCTCTGCCCGCTACTGCCTAGGATGATACTCCCTGCCCTTCCCTGCTACCTCTGCCCGCTACTTCCTAGGATTATACTCCCTGCCCTTCCCTGCTACCTCTGCCCGCTACTGCCTAGGATAATACTCCCTGCCCTTACCTGCTACCTCTGCCCGCTACTGCCTAGGATAATACTCCCTGCCCTTACCTGCTACCTCTGCCCGCTACTGCCTAGGATAATACTCCCTGCCCTTACCTGCTACCTCTGCCCGCTACTGCCTAGGATGATACTCCCTGCCCTTCCCTGCTACCTCTGCCCGCTAATGCCTAGGATGATGCTCCCTGCCCGCTACTGCCTAGGATGATACTCCGTGCCCTTCCCTGCTACCTCTGCCCGCTACTGCCTAGGATGATACGCCCTGCCACCTCTGCCCGCTACTGCCTAGGATGATACGCCCTGCCCTTCCCTGCTACCTCTGCCCGCTAATGCCTAGGATGATACTCCCTGCCCTTCCCTGCTACCACTGCCCGCGCCCACTACTGCCTAGGATGATACTCCCTGCCCTTCCCTGCTAGCTCTGCCCTCTACTGCCTAGGATGATACTCCCTGCCCTTCCCTGCTACCTCTAAGTGGGCAGTAAATAAGTATTAACTTTGAGAACTGGAATACAGTGGATATAAAAAGTCTACACACCCCTGTTAAAATGTCAGGTTTCTGTTATGTAGAAACATGAGACAATAATTAATAATTTCAGAACTTTTTCCACCTTTATTGTGACCTATAAACTGTACAATTCAGTTGAACAACAAACTGAAATCTTTTAGGTGGAGGGAAGTAGGGCTGCAACTAACGATTATTTTCATAATCGATTAATTGGCCGATTATTGTTTCGATTAATCGGTTAATAACCTTAAAAAAAGAGTGGGTCAAATTGACGTTCATTTTCAACCACAGTGACGGGAAAATTTGGAAATAATAGAAAATGTCTTAATCAAAGGAATTTTCAGACAGTGTATGTGTGTTTTGTTCAGAAATGAAGTGAAAATTTCACAAAATTCTTTCATTCAGCGAATGTACAAAGATTTTTTTATCTGAATATTCTCATCTGAAAATTGATCAGTGAGGCCAGCATAAGGCTCGTTGCACGCCAATTTAGTTTTTGCTTTTGATCTGTTTCTGCAGTGCTTTTTTGCTGTACGTTTTAATTTTTGCGCACTTGATTTTACCGCAATTTGAATTTTTTTTTTTTTTTTTTTTGGGCTGATTAAAAAAAACACAAATTGCTGCAAAAACACATTACATTCTTTTCTGCAGCTTCTCCATTGAAGATTATTGAACCAAAAAAGCACCGTTTTGCATTATAAGTCCCTTTCCAAATACGCAGCGGCTGAAAAAGGCACAGATATGAACTTGTCCCATAGGAAACCATGTAAATGAACTCTAGTGCGTTTCTGCAAAAAGCACCAATAAACACATAGATGTGAACCAGGCCTATAACGTTTAGTAACATAATGGGGTTAAAAAGACTAAAATTAGCCCTTTATAGTACAAAAAAGCAGAAAATCACTACTGGAAGGGGTTCATTTTGTACTGTAGAACAGTGAAAGTAATATTTACAGTAGTGATATTTTTGTACTATAAAGGGATCATTTTACCGTATTTTTCGGACGATAAGGCGCACCGGATTATAAGGCGCACTAGCAACGACCGGCTAATATAATGGATATTTCCATATATAAGGCGCATCGGACTATAAGGCGCACTGGATTATAAGGCGCATTTAATGAAACACAACTCGGATGCGGTACTGTAAGTCAAATTTTATTCAACTCTTTAGCAATAACCATAAAATGGTCTATAACAATAACTCTTAACACTGTTCAATTAAATACAAAACCAGACAATTATTTTTTCACTTTATTCTTCAATAACTATTAACACTGTTCAGTTACCGGTGAATACCGTACAAAACCAGACACTCACTTTTTCACTTTATTCTTCTCCCGCAAATCCATCAAATTCTTCATCTTCAGTGTCTGAGTTTAACAATTGGGCGATTTCGGCATCAAGCACGCCCGTATCCCTCTCATCATTCTCATCAGTATCCGAGTCAGGCTCGTTGCTGTCATCGGTACCGGTACTTAGCTGTTCAGTGATAATTCCGGACTTCTTGAAAGCTCGGATTACACTGGTGACTGATACCTTCGCCCAGGCATCCACGATCCACTGGCAGATAGTGGCGTAACTCGCCCGGCGTTGCCTCCCTGTGTTGGTGAATGTGTGTTCGCCTTCTGTCATCCAATGCTCCCACGCAGCTCGCAGTTTAACTTTAAACGACCTGTTGACACCTATATCTAGTGGCTGCAGTTCTTTGGTTAATCCACCTGGAATGATGGCAAGCACCGAATTAGTTTTCTTCACTTGGGCTTTGACAGTATCTGTCAGATGGGCGCGCATGGAGTCACAGACCAATAGGGATGGAGATTCGTGGAAAAAGCCGCCCGGTCTCTTGACGTAAACCTCTCTCAGCCACTCACTCATCTTCTCCTCGTCCATCCAGCCCTTCGGGTTAGCCTTGATGATGATGCCAACCGGAAACTTTTCTTTTGGCAGAGTCTTCCTCTTGAAAATTACCATGGGTGGTAGTTTCTGGCCATTAGCCTGGCAACCGAGAACTACAGTGAAGGATGACTTTTCGTTTCCTGTAGTGCGTATAGATACCGTACTGGTCCCTGTTCTCTCGACAGTACGGTTTACAGGGATATCAAAGGTAAGGGGGACCTCGTCCATGTTGGTGATGTGCTCTGGTCGGATTTTCTGTTCATTGATCTTGTTCTTGCAGTAGGTATGGAAAATGGCCAGCTTTTCTTCGTAATCCTTTGGCAGTTGCTGTGACATAGTGGTTCTTGTGCGGATAGAGAGATTCCGCCTTTTCATGAAACGGAAGCACCAAGAGGGACCTCCTCGAAAGTCGTTGATCTCCATGTCGCGTGCGATCGCTGTTGCTTTGAGTCGAATAGAGACAGTAGAGACGCTTCTACCTGCGGTTCTCTGTTCAATAACCCACTGTTCAATTTTGTCCTCCAACCGTGGCCATCTTGCTTTGTTTCCTCGGAAACTCAGTTTGGTCTTCTTTACCTGGCGCAGGGCATCTTCTTGCTTCCTCCACTTTCGTACCATTGATTCATTAATGTTGAATTCTCTCGCAGCTACTCTATTTCCATGCTCTACTGCATGACTGATAGCCTTCAGTTTGAAATCCGCTTCGTAAGCATGTCTCTTAACAGGAGCCATTTTTGGGGCAGCGGGTATACCGTAGAAAATGAACGAATGAATGCGCACACCTCCTGACTAAGATGGCCGTAATGCTCACGAAGCTGCACTGCTTGGATTGGGCATTACGGCCATCTTAGTCAGGAGGTGTGCGCATTCATTCGTTCATTTTCTACGGTATACCCGCTGCCCCAACAACCTGAGAGAGGTTTACGGTACGTCAGTTTACGGTAAGAGACCGGGTGGCTTTTTCCACCAAGGTTATATATAAGGCGCACCGGATTATAAGGCGCACGGTCGATTTTATGAGAAAATTTAGGCTTTTACGTGCGCCTTATAGTCCGAAAAATACGGTAGTTTTTTTTAACCCCATTATATTACTGGCTGATTAATCGACTAGTTGTTTCAGCCCTAGAGGGAAGTAAAAATAAAATATGGTTGCATAATTGTGCACACCCTTAACCACTTCCCGGAAGTGGTTGTGTTATCCTGACTGGGCGTCATATGACGTCCTTCAGGATAACAGCCGCTGCGCGCCCGTGGCATCGCACGATCAGTGGAGTGATGTGTCAGTCTGGCACACCGCTCCGCCGATCTCAGTAAAGAGCCTCTGGTTTCATTAGACCATCACACATTTTCCCACATGCTTTTGGGAGACTTCAGATGTGTTTTTGCAAAATTTTAGAAAGGCTTGGATGTATTTCTTAAGAAAAGGCTTCCATCTTGCCAATCTATCCTGTAGCCCAGATATATGAAGAATACATGAGATTGTTGTCACATATACCACACAGCCGGTACTTGCCAGATATTCCTGCATCTCTGTTAATGTTGCTGTGGGCCTCTTGGCAGCCTCTCTGACCAGTTTCCTTTTCATATTTTTCATCAATTTTGGAGGGACGTCCAGTTCTTGGTAATGCACTGTTGTGCTATATTTTCTTCACTTGATGATGACTGTCTTCACTGTGTTCTATGGTATATCTAATGCTTTGGAAATTCTTTTGTACCTATTTCCCGACTGATACCTTTTAGCAACGAGATCCCTCTGATGCTTTGAAAGCTCTCTGTGGGCCATGGCTTTTGCTGTAGGATGCGACTAGGGCTGCAGCTAACGATTATTTTCATAATTGATTGAATTTGTTGACCGATTTATTGTTTCAATTAATCGGATAAAATCATTAAAAAAATAAATGAATATGACATTTTTTTCGTTTTTTTTTCAAATAATAATGAAAAAACGGAGCGTTGCACTCAAACTACTAAAGTAAATTTATCATTTGTTACTGACAATGCAGTGAGGGGTCTGGCCCTGAATGGGGACTGTACTAGAGGGTGGGAGGAAGTTGGCTAGTTTGGAGACTAGGCATTAGAGGGAGTAGGTTGGGAGGGGATTTGGAAGAGAGGCATGTAGGACAGGAACTGGACCAGAGGGGGTTGCGATAGAAAGGGAGATTGTTTGGACAGGGAACCAGACCCAAAAGGGGGAGAGCGGGCTGTAGAAACTGGACCAGAGTGTGGGAAGGAGAGGTCTGTGTATTCCTCAAACTGACACCAATGATGAGGCACTATTCAGCGACCCGCCCCCCAGGAACACCAATGATGGGGCATCATTCTCCCCCAGAACACCAATAATGGGGCACCCCCCCCCAGGAACACAGATGAGGCATGCCCCCCCAGGAACACCAATGATGTGGCACTTGTCCTCACAGAAATACCTAAATTAATGTTTTGCCAAGTTCACTCTCACAATACAGTACACTGAATAATAGCTGCTACCTTATATACAGGTGCAGCTCAGCGTTCATGGCTGCGTCTCTACAATCTACTCAGCAGCGGGTGGGGCTGAGAATATCCCGCGGACGTCAGCAAGGAGGAGAGAGGCAGACGTGCCTGGTCACATGAGCACTGCTGTATTCTCATGAGAATACAGTGGTGCTGCCGGCTTGTACACGGGATTGTAACACTGGGACGGAGGCGGGACTGGCAGGGAGGAAGGTGCGTGTGCCATACCTCCCAACTTTTTGAGATGGGAATGAGGGACGCCTATCGGCAAAAGTATGTAGGCATAAGGCACACACCCATACCACGCTCCCTTAAAGGAGAATTGTACAAAAAATAGGATTGGTTAAACCCACAAGTGCTTCTTCTTCTTCTTCTTCCTTCTTCCTTCTTCCTTCTTCCTTCTTCCTTCTTCCTTCTTCCTTCCTTCTTCCTTCTTCCTTCTTCCTTCTTCCTTCTTCTTCTTCTTTCTTCTTCTTCTTTCTTCTTCTTTCTTCTTCTTCTTTCTTCCTCTTTCTTCCTCTTTCTTCCTCTTTCTTCCTCTTTCTTCCTCTTTCTTCCTCTTTCTTCTTCTTTCTTCTTCTTTCTTCTTCTTTTTTTTACCATTACTATTTCTTTATATTGGCTTTTGGGATTTACAAATGCAGCAATTTACAAATCGGATAAAAAACACGTTCTATCTATTTAGCCAGCGGCTGCTAATCACAGTGGTGGCTCAGTGCTGTCTGCCCCTTTCAAATATAACTGGTAATATGTAAATGGACCAGAAGAAAGGGAAAGTTGTTTGTTCTTTGGCATGAACAAGGATCTCTTGTATAATTCACAACATGTGAAGTGAGGAGTCACATGTAACACCCCCCCCCCCCTTCCCCTCTCATATGATCAGCTTTATGGGGTCTGTTTTTGTCTTGGGCATGGTGAGTTTTTTGCATGTGGACTTAATTCTCTCCTTCTGAAACCAGAAAACCAAAAAAGGTATCCAGTGACATGATTTTTGGTATCGGTGACCTCAAAATCATTAAAGAGGAAGTACAGCCTCTGAAAAAAATAAATAAATACACCCTGCAAGACAAAGGCATAATGAGCTAGTATGCATAGCATACTAGCTCGTTATGAATTCCTTACCTGAGATTGAAGCTGCATCGGCCCTTGTTCGCCTCCGCCGCCGCCATCTATCCCGGAGTGACTTCTGGGTATCTCGGCTCCGGCGCTGTGACTGGCCGGAGCCACGATGAAGTCACTTCCATGCATGTGCGCTGGTGCCGCATGCCGTTAGTGGCAACACCAGTGCGCATGCGCGGAAGTAACGCCATTGCAGCTCCGGGTTAGATGGCGGGGGCTTCGATCTCAGGTAAGTAATTCATAATGAGCTAGTATTCCTGCAAATATCTCCAAACCTTTTAGGTTTGGGAGATATTTCTTGCACCTACAGGTAAGCCTTTATCTAGGCTTACCTGTAGTTTTTAAAGTGGTTGTAATGGGTTTACAACCACTTTTTAAAGTGATATTAAAGGTAAAAATATATCAAACATGTTTTATACTTGCCTGCTCTGTGCAATGGTTTTGCACAGAGCAGCGCCAATCCTACTCTTCTCATGTCCCCCACTTGCAGTGGAGGCACTTGTGCTTGCTCGTTCCCGAGCCCCGCTCTGTATGTCAATAAGACACAGATTAGGTCTCAGCCCTGTTTACTGGCTGTTATTGACCACAGCAGAATCAGGCTCAGGAAAGTATTAAGGATGGTCTTCAGAGGGAGCTGCATAATTAAAATGGTTGTAAACGCAGATGTTTTTTTTTATCTTAATGCATTCTATGCATTAAGATAAACATTCTTTTGTGTGCAGCAGTCCCTGTCAGCCTTCCATAAGGCTGCTTTCACACTGCAGCGGGAGCGGCGTCGGCGGTAAAGTGCCGCTATTTTTAGCGGCGCTTTACCGTCGTTTTAGCAACGGTGTGCGGGCGCTAGCGGGGTGGTTTTAACCCCCGCTAGCGACCGAAAAGGGGTTAAACCCGCCCGCAAAGCGCTGCTGTAGCGGCGCTTTGCCGGCGGTATTGCCGCGGTGTCCCATTGATTTCAATGGGTAGGAGCGGTGAATACACCGCTCCTTCACCGCTGCAAAGATGCGGCTAGCAGGACTTTTTTCACCGTCCTGCCAGCGCATCGCTCCAGTGTGAAAGCCCTCCGGCTTTCACACTGGAGTTAAAGGGGCCGGTTTTTTTCAGGTGTTACACAGGCGATATTTTTAGAGCTGTAACGCCTGAATACCGCCCCAGTGTGAAAGCAGCCTTACTTACCTGAGCCCCTTCTAGATCAAGCAATGTTGCAGCAGCATGTTGACTGCCTGGGACTCCCCTCCTCAGTGGGCAGCAGTGCGGCGCCATTGGTGTGGTCAGTCAGCCAATGAGAAGAAAAAGGGGGCAGGGTCTTGGCTCCCTGTCTGAATGGAGACGGGGAGCTGTGACTCGGCTCAGGTGCCCCCATAGCCAGCTGCTTGCTGTGGGGGTACTTAACGGGAGGGAGGGGCCAGGAGCACAAAAGGAAGACCCGAGAAGAGGAGGATCCGAGCTGCTTTGTGCAAAACCACTGCACAAGACAGGTAAGTATAACATGTTTATTATTTTTAACAATAAAAAAAGGAGACTTTACAATCACTTTAAGTGTTTTTTTTTTTTTTCCCCCTTCATGTATAGATTGTATAGAGTGTATGAAGGTAAAACACCTTCAGTCTTTACAATCACTAATCTAAAAGACTCCTAGCCTTATTTGCAAGCTGTGTTTTGTCAGTCCAGTCAAAATAAACATTTCAATGGCTGGTGGACACTACTCAAAAGATTCCCCTACCTGCTTCTTCTCCTTAAAGTGAAAAAAGCCCAAACTTTATTTGGATAGAGTGGTAAAAGTTTAGAACCCCTGCCAAGTTTTGCTTGTCCCGGTGATCTCTCTTTCTAAAACTGGTTAAGTTAAGGAAAAATCTAAAAAAATGTAAGTTGCCCCCAGAGCAGGAATAGAGAGAGAATCTAATGGGAACACTTAAATCGGTAGTAAAACACTGAGAGAAAAAAAACCTGCATGACAATAGCATAATGTGCTAGTATGCATCGCATACTAGCACGTTATGAAATACCTTAAAAAGGAGCTACCACAGTTTGCCTGGTCACCGCTGAGGGAGCTGACATGTTCCCTTTGCGCTTCTCCCGGGATCGCTGACTCCGGGACTATGACTGTCTGGAGCCGCGATGATGTCAGTCCTGTGCATGCGCGCTGAAGCCTTTTGTTCTGGTAGGATGTGCCACTTACATAAGCGGCTGCATGCAGGGTCGATATCTCCTAAACTTTGCAGGTTTATGAGATATTCTTTTTACCTTATTATAGGCTTACCTGTACTATAAGCCTTATTATAAGGTTTACCTGTACACTCTACGCCTGTATACTCTACGCTCCACCTAAGACCTCCTGCTCTCAAGCTCCCTTGTCCCATGCTCATCTCCAGGACTTCTCCACTGCCTCTCCCATTCTCTGGAATTCTCTACCTCAATTTGTCCAGCTATCCCCTACTCTGGCTGCCTTTAGGAGATCCCTGAAAACTTGCCTATCCAGGGAAGCCGATCACACCTCCAATTAACTGAACCTTTATCACTTCCATTAGCTCTTCTCCAAAGTTATAACCTTCTGTATCACTTGCCTCACCCTATTAGAGTGTAAGCTCTTATGAGCAGGTCCCTCCTAACCCTCTTGTATTTTATTGCATTGTAACTGTACTGTCTCCCTTTACATGGCAAAGCACTGCGCAAACCGTTGGCGCTATAGGTAAGCCTTATTATAGGCTTACCTGTACAAATCGCCAAGCAGGCAATACAAAAACTCTGAGAGGGTATCCTTCACTTTAGAGTATGGGTGTCCAAGCTGCGGTCTTCTAGCTTTTGCGGAACTACAGGACCCATGAGGCATTGCAAGGCTGACAGTTGCAAGCATGACTCCCAAAGGCAGAGGCATGATGGGACTTGGCGTTTTGCAACAGCTTGATGGCTGCAGGTTGGACACCCATGTTTTATAGAGAACTCCTTTTCACTTCCTGTTGTGCATGTGACAGGAGGGGGACGTAATTGTTTCATTGGGGAGATTTACTTTCACTTGGAAAGTAATTTAGAGTAATTTTCCCAAAAGATAGGATCTGCATTTGTGACCACTGCAGTCAGTGTGATCTTTTCTCATGGTTTTTAAGATGGCATTCAGCAGTGAAACCAGATGACTTCTTGATAACCAGAGTAGCTATACAGACATATACCTGCCTAAAATTCTGCAAAGGTTTTAGAAATGTGTGAAGAAATGCTGTATTTAAAAAAAAAAAAAAAAAAAGATTTAAAAAAATCTATTTTTAATTTTGTTTATTTTTATCAATTTAAAAAATGCAAAATGAGCGAACAGTAGAAAAATCGAAAACAAATCAATATTTGTTGTGGCTAAACTTTTTGGCTTAAAACCAGCATCAATTCTTACACTTGCATACTTTGTACACTTGCACAAAGTTAGGGATTTTGTAGGATTCCAGTCAGGTGCATGATTAACCACCAATTATACCAAGTAATTGGTAATGATCATCAATTTTATATGTATGTTGAAACACAGTCATTAAAGTGGGGTGCCGCCTAAAAAAAAAAAAAAAAAAAAAAAATTAAGTCAGCAGCTTCAAATACTGCAGCTGCTGACTTTTAATAATCGGATACTTACCTGTCCCAGGGTCCAACAATGCGGGGGAACAAAGCCCCCCCCCTCATTCCCCGCTCATGGCGCCGTCATTCTTACTGTGTGAAGCCACAGCCGGGCACCCACTGCGCATGCGCGAGCGGTGCAGGGTGCCGTGATACGCCGCACAGTCATCTGGGACACGTGACAGGTCCCAGATGATGACTGTGCGGTGTGAGAGGAAGTGATGTCAACAGCCCGGGCAATGAAGAAGGCAGACTACGAGGGACCCCCTAGCAACAGGTATTTAGAGGTGAGTAAAAAAAATTTTTTTTTTTCCAATTTTTTTTTTATTATTCATTTTTTAAGAATTTTAAACTATTTTTTATTTTTTGGTGGCAACACCACTTTAACTAAAACAGAAACAGCTGTGTAGGAGGCTTAAAACTGGGCCATGAACAGCCAAACTCTGTTAGTAAGGGGAGGTTGTGGAAGTCCGTTTCATGTCACAGGTTATACACCATGCAAGACTGAGCACAGCAACAAGATACAAGGTAGTTATTCTACATCAGCAAGGTCTCTCCCCGGCAAACATTTCAAAGCACACTGGGGTTTCAAGATGTGCTTTTTTGAGCTCTTTTGAAGAAGCACAAAGAAATGGCCAACATTGAGGACCATAGACGCAGTGGTTGGCCTTGTAAACTTAATGCAGTAGATGAGACGCATCATCCTGACTTCCCTTCAACATCAGAAGATGTCCAACAGTCCAATCAACACAGATCTTGCAGAAACCAGAAGGACCCATCTACTGTCCAGAGAAGTCTGGTCAGAAATTGTCTTCATGGAAGAATTGCAGCCAACAAGCCATACCTCCGACATGGTAACAAGGCTTAGTGGCTTAACTATGCACAAAAACATAGGAACTGGGGTGCAGAAAATTGGCAGCAGGTGCTCTGGACTGATAAATCGAATTTGAAGTATTTGTAGCAGGAGGCAGTTTCTTTGTCAGAGTGCTGGAGAGCTATACATTAAAGTTGTGTTCCACATACAAAAAAAATGCTTAAAATTCCTAAAAAAATAAATAAAATTAAAAACATTTGGACATTTTTTTTTTTTTTTTTTTAACTTGCTTCTAAATGCCTGTTGCTAGGGGGACCCTCGTAGTCTGCCTCCTTCAGTGCCTGGGCTCCTGACGTCATTTCCCCTCAGTGCAGAAAGGTCAATTCGCGCAGTGGGTGCCCGGCTGTGAAGCCACAGCCGGGTGCACACAGTTGACAGAAAACGCACCCCCAGTCTTCGTTCCTCCTACCAAAACCTCCTTCTCGTTCCCAAATCTCAGTACAAATCTAAGGGGGAATGGAGATTCGCTGTCTAAGGACCACGGCTATGGAACGCTTTACCAACCAACATCTGCTTGGAAGAAAACCTCCAGGTCTTCAGGAAAAAACTCAAGACCTTCCTCTTCTAGAAGCTGGACAACAAAGCTCAGCACAGCGCCTTGATGCGATTCAGTTCGCTTTGAGCGCTATACAAATTATTCATTCATTCATTCATATAAAATTGTCTTATTATTCATTATAGTATTCATATTCAACTGAATCATTAATTTTATGAATAAAAGAATAGTCCAGTAATGTAAATAACAATAGTACTTTAATAAAGCAACCCAAATAAATTGGGCAGTGGACACAGAAGATAAAATCTAATAAAATGCAAAATGATAAATTAAAGTTACTACAGCATATCCTGCAGTGCAGACTGCAGTCAGTGCACATTGAACCATAAAAAAAAAAAAAAAGAAAAATTAAATATAAATAATATAAAAATAAAATGACTAAGTCTAAGAAGACTTAAAGTCTTAGACTTTATTAATTTTCAACTTAAATCAGAAGAACTAGTAGTAATTCAGTTCACTCTCCCTAAGGTGTCAGCGGCTGCATGTGTAATAAGTGTATGTATGTAGCTGCGGGTTACATACATAGTCATACAGTAGACCACACTGTTTTCCGGCCCCCGGGTAGGAGCAGAGACATCCCGGAACACAGACTAGTCTACAGTCTGGTCTACAGCAGAGGTGCTCAGCCATTCACAGCAAGCAAGCAAGCAATGTAGACTAGTCTGTGTTTCTGGAAGTCTCCACCCATATCTGGAACACAGTGTGGTATAGTACTGGAGTATGTAGACAGCCACAGATACAGAACATACAGTTTTGCACATGCAGCAGGCTGAAAGCTTAGGGAGAGACAATCAATGACTGACATAGTTTGTCCCAACAACAAACTATGTCTAAAGAATAACAACATAATATGGCAGAAGGCTGTTATTCTGTTTCACAGTATCTGTAAAATATATAAGTATGCAAAATCAGGGCTTGACAAATTTTGCTTGGAATCTAGGAGCCAGCTAAAAAAGTTAGGAGCCAGGTCCGTAACGGCGTTCTGGACCTGTCCCTGGCCTGATATGGAGACGAGTGAGGGGAAGATAGTGCCACCTGTCTCCAAGTCATTGCCCATAGCTCTTAGAGGGACATTTTATTTATTTTCAAATTACATTTTTTTTTTTTTTTTGCGTTTTAGTGTAAATATGAGTTGTGAGGTCTCTCTGACCCCAGATCTCATATTTAAGAGGACCTGTCATGCTTTTTTCTATTACAATGGATTTTTACATTCCTTGTTTAAAAATAAAAGTGACACAATTTTATTATTATTTTTTTTTTTTTTCAAGAACAGAAATAAAAGTAATAAATAAAAAATAAGAATTTTTTTTTTTTTTTAAATGCGCCCGGTCCCACCTGCATATGAAAGCGGTGTTCAAACCACACATGTGAGGTATCGCCGTGATTGGTAGAGAAAGAGCAATAATTCTAGCCCTAGACCTCCTCTAACTCAAAACGTGCAACCTGTAGAATTTTTTAAACGTCGCCTATGGAGATTTTAAAGGGTAAAAGTTTGTCGCCATTCCATGAGCGGGCGTAATTTTGAAGCATGACATGTTGGGTATCAATTTACTTGGTGTAACATTATCTTTCACAATATAAAAAAAAATTTTGCTAACTTTACTGTTGTCTTATTTTTTTTTTTATTAAATTATTTTTCCCCCCAAAAAAAGTGCTCTTGTAAGTCCGCTGTGTACGGTGTGACAGACAGTATTGCAACGACCACCATTTTATTATCTAGGGTGTTAGAATAAAAAAATATTGTTTAGGGGTTCTAAATATAATATAATGTTTACGGGTTCTAAATAAAGGGAAGGAGATAGGCAGGCAAGGAATAGAGGCAGGGGAAGCTCCATTAACATTGCTGGTTGTCATGCCAATGGCCACCACAAGAGGGCGCCAGATTCCAGAAGGAATCATAGGACTGCAGAAGGCCCCAAGGCCCGGCCTCAATTACCGGCCGCCGGCGGAACGGCCCAACACGATCACGCCGCGGGGGGGGGGGGTCCACGGAGACATGATACCCCCAGCTGTGCTGCCCCAGGTCCATAATTCTAGTCGCAAATGTGACCTGGCGTTCGGGTTTTGTCGAGCCCTGTGCTAAATGCAATAAATATTTTTTAATTATTTTATTTTCAACTTGAGAGAACTGTAGTAATTTTATTTTTTCCCCCCAAGTTCACAGCAAGCAATGTAGACTAGTCTGTTTCTGGAAGTCTCTGCCCATATCTGGAACACAGTGTGGTATAGTGTATAGTACTGGAGTATGTAGACAGCCACAGATACAGAACATACAGTTTTTGCACATGCAGCGGGCTGAAAGCTTAGGGAGAGACATAGTTTGGCCCAACAGCAACAAACTATGTATGTGTGTACAGTACTAAAGCTGGAGTTCTCTCTTAAATTGAAGAAGTGCAAAAAACTGTAGAAGAACTACAATGAACAACCAAC
Organism: Lithobates pipiens; assembly: GCF_037356315.1. Taxonomy (NCBI): domain Eukaryota; kingdom Metazoa; phylum Chordata; class Amphibia; order Anura; family Ranidae; genus Lithobates; species Lithobates pipiens. Next base: position 471,566,302 of record NW_027507758.1, on the reverse strand, counting down.
TAATGGCAGTATGGCACAACTAGACAATTGGAACATACTGGTAGTCAGTCATACTATGTTGTATGTTCCAATTGTCCAGTAGCACAGGCCAATGCCAATTCATTTACTATGTTCAACAGCATGGTAAATGAATTGGTCTATGCTACGGATTTACAAATCTATTTCAGTAAAAGTGGCAGATTTCGCTTTAAGAACAAAAGTTGCTTAGGTTTCTCTTCTCGTCAAGAATATGAGATGCTAGATAGAGATGCACCGAAATTTCGGCTCGCCGAAGCATATCAGCCGAAAATGCCCTTTTCGGCAATTTGCCGAAAGGAAAAAATGGCCGATAATTGAGCCGAAAATGGGGCGGGGCGGAGCCCGCCCCTGCCCCTGCTGCCACCCATCATGGGAGATCTATAACGCAGGAGAGCCGCCTGGCTCAGTAGAGCGCCTGGAACATCACAGCTTTAATTTCAATAGCTGTGTGTTCCCCGTCGCGCGCCGTCGCATACAGCCCTTTCCCCTTGTCCGGGGAACTGTGATAGACAGATTACCCTTCCAGATTGGACGCTGGCTGCACAGGGGACAAACACACTGGCTGCACGGGGACAACACACTGATCTCTTTTATCATGCCGCCAGTCTCTGACCACCTCCTGTACCATTTCGCCAGTCTCTGACCACCTCCTGTACCATTTCGCCAGTCTCTGACCACCTCCTGTACCATTTCGCCAGTCTCTGACCACCTCCTGTACCATTTCGCCAGTCTCTGACCACCTCCTGTACCATGTCGCCAGTCTCTGACCACCTCCTGTACCATGTCGCCAGTCTCTGACCACCTCCTGTACCATGTCGCCAGTCTCTGACCACCTCCTGTACCATGTCGCCAGTCTCTGACCCTCTCCTGTACCATGCCGCCAGTCTCTGACCCTCTCCTGTACCATGCCGCCAGTCTCTGACCCTCTCCTGTACCATGCCGCCAGTCTCTGACCCTCTCCTGTACCATGCCGCCAGTCTCTGACCACCTCCTGTACCATGCCGCCAGTCTCTGACCACCTCCTGTACCATGCCGCCAGTCTCTGACCACCTCCTGTACCATGCCGCCAGTCTCTGACCACCTCCTGTACCATGCCGCCAGTCTCTGACCACCTCCTGTACCATGCCGCCAGTCTCTGACCACCTCCTGTACCATGCCGCCAGTCTTTGACCACCTTGCTCACCGGCGAATAGTAGTAATGGTAGCCATCCAGGAGGGACAGTGCCCACTCTTGTACTTGAGTATGCTATGTGCAGCCCTCTATGAAGCCGTCTCTCGGGTCCCAGCAGCTTCTCACAAGCATGAGGAGCGTCCGCGGGGAAGGTGCCAGCGTCTCAGCAGGGAACGTGCTTACGGATGCGGCGTCTTATCCACGAGGAACGTGCAAGCCACCCACCGAACGAGTGATGTCATCCGAAGTTTCTCCCACCGCTACTACGCATGTGCGATTTTCGGCGCCATTATTGACAAGAATTCTCTTTCGGCCTAAATTTCGGTGCATCCCTACCTGTTGGACACCTCTGAAAAATGATCCACTGCTTCAGCGGGTTGGCAAAAGCTGGTGTATGTGTAAACCTAGCTATGAAGAGAGGATATAAGAGTGGATTATAAGACTTCCAGTCTATCAATTCATTAGAGCGATAAGAGAAAAATTATGCATTGATGTCTTTTAGTTTCAGCATTTAGTGTATTCATGCAGTGTCTGTATATTTGTGTTTTCAGTATGTGGATATTATATAATCTGAGCAATTTTTCTGTGTTTAGGACAATTCGAGTATGGCTGAAGAGAGACAGCGGGCAGTATTGGCCAAGTATCTACCACACCATGTCATGTGAGTTCAGCTGATACTCTACCTATACCCTACCTACACTATCGCTCATAGCAACAAATCAGAATCAGGTTAGAGACTTAAAGAAGGCGTCTGATAACCCACATGATCCCTGTTATTCCATTGCATATAATGGCAAGAGAAAGTTGCTTAACTACTTTAGCCCCGAAAGATTTTACCCCCTTCCTGACCAGAGCACTTTTTACAATTCGGCACTGCGTCACTTTAACTGACACTTGCGTGGTCATGAAATGCTGTACCCAAACAAAATTTGCATGCTTTTTTTTCCCCATATATAGAGCTTTCTTTTGGTGTTATTTGATCACCCCTGCGCTTTTTATTTTTTGCGCTATAAACAAAAAAAATGTCAATTTTGGAAAAAATATATTTTTTACTTTTTTTTTTTCTATAATAAATATACCAAAATTTAAAAATAATAAAAAAAATTCTTCACCAGTGTAGGCCAATATATATTCTACATATTTTTGGCAACAAAAAGCGCAGTAAGCATCTACAAACTATGGGAAAGATTGGCATTTTTATTTTATTTTTTACTACTAATGGTGGTGATCTGTGATTTTTTTTTTATTGCGGTATTGCGACGGACATATCGAACACTTTTGATACTTTTGTGGGACCATTGACAATTCTACAGCAATCAGTGCTATAAAAATGCACTGATTACTGTGTAAATGTCACTGGTAGGGAAGGGGTTAACACGGGGGGGGGGGCATCAAGGGGTTAACTGTGTATTTCCTCAGTGTGTTCTAACTATGTGGGGATGGGAGTGACTAGGAGAGTAGAGGTCAATAAAGACACAAGAAATTAGAATTGTTTGAGTGTAAAGCCTCGTACACACACTCGGATATTCAGCAGGGAATTGTGTGATGACAGACTGTTTGCCTAAAATCTGACTGTTGGTACGCTCCTTCAGACAATTGTTCAACTTTCAGGCCAACAAATGTTGGCTGGCAGGCTAGTATATTTTTGGTGGACAATGGTCTGTTGTCAGATTTTCTGATTGTGTGAGCTGAAATTCCACGTAGTATGTCACTACATTCGTGTTTGTTGGCCGACAATTGTGTGCCGTTTGCATTCAAGACAAGTTCATGGCCAACGCCCTTCGTTCAAAAGTCTGATGCTTTGTCTGCTGAAAATCCAATTGTGTGTACGAGGTTTTAAGCTCATTATGTCTGTCTATTGTGACTTAAGATGAGGATCAGGTCACATTTTATGTCAAATTACTGCAGAAAAGCAGTTCATTCTAAGGGGGTCACATACTTTTTCCTGCCTCTGTATAAAGTGTGATTTGATGGTGGATGGATAGTGCTAACTGAACAAAAATAAAAAACTACTTTGATATAATCTGCAGTCACAAAACCACGATTCCCACTGTGTATTCACCTCAGTCTTGGGTTACTTGCACAAATGTGAAGCTGCACGCTGATGATCTGTGTACAATCCAATAACTACTTTTATTGTTCCAACTACAAGGACATTTCACCCTTTGCCAGGGCTTAATTGTTCTCAGCGATAACTGGGAACATTGTAACTTAAATGAATGCAGCACAGCCAGCAGATTTAGAAAGTTATTAGCTGATAGTTTTTTTTTTTTTTTTTTTTTAACACATTTAACAAACCCTGGTATATTTAAAAAAAAAAATATATTGTCTAAATACAAGAGGCATATGTATTCTTACTTGAATTTTGGTTGCTTTTGTATATTTTTTCAGATCTGTGCAGTAATCCCATACTTCACCTCTGTTCAAGAGCTTCCTTTAATAAAGACTAATCACTGCTGCTCTCTCTCCCTGAGCAGGTGATGGTCTTGTCTCCACCCGCTCCTGTAGTGGGTGGGGCCTACTGGGTCCCTCCCACAGCTCTTCTCTGCACAGGCTATGCACTGTGATTTATGTCCCTGCTATAACTTGGTTTGCAAAAGCATTTGGACAAAAAGTGGATTTATATAATTTGCTGAGGGATAGATTTAAAGAGGAAGTAAACCCTGATGAGTTTACTTCCTCTTTGTCTCCCTGCAAAGGTAAAGCATAATTGGCTACTATGCATCGCATAGTAGCTCATTATGTGTCACTTACCTGACACAGGAGCCAGCGATGTCACCACTGTCCCCTGTAGTCCGGAGCATCCATCTTCTTCTGGGTATCGCTGCTCCGGCCACTCAGCGCCAGAGCAGCGATGACGTCACATGCGCACGGGAGCCGCCACTAACGGCGTATCACCGCTAGCAGCGGCATGCTGCTAATGGCGATAGTGCGCCTGCGTGCCGCTGTCTACGGTGCATGCGCCGTAGACAGCTGTCACTGTCTTTTAGTAAATATCTCCTAAACCGTGTAGGTTTAGGAGATATTTCTTGGACCTACAGGTAAGCCTTAATCTAGGCTTACCTGTAGGTCAAAGTGGTTTGTAAGGGTTTACAACCACTTTAAGTGAATATGTGAGCAAAGTTCAGTTTTAACAGACCTAATAAGAGAAGTTCATTAAATGCTTTTTAAAAATGTGTTCTGGCACATACTGTGTCTGATTTTGTAAGTGTGTCATAGAGTCCTTGACACTGCCCATGTAAATCTGTGCTCACTGGAGGGTATCATGGCAGTATTGTCACGTGTTCCCCTTCTCTTCTGCTCTTGGCTTCCTGGCATTCATGCTAGTACCTCCTTTCTGCAGGCATGTCCTTGCAGCACTTTACACTTCCTGTCAGCTTGTAGGCCGTGTGACACCCTATGAGGCAACAGGTGCAGCCACAAGACCCATGAACAGCAGTGTGCTCGTAGTCTGTGCTGGCAAATAAGCAAAGCAGATTTCTTGACTTTAGCATAAGCTGCAGTGTAAGAGAAGTGATTTTTTTTTTTTTTTTTAAGAATTATACTTGCCTAGATGGATGCTGCATCTGTCCCCCACCAGCTCCAAGATTGAAAACCGAGCCATCAAACACTGCTGAACTCTTGATTCTCACAGCTCCATGAGCAGAGAGCCCAACCCATACGGTCGCAGTCTTTCTCCAGCCTTGACCGGCTCTGTGCCCTCATCCAGCAGTGGGCATAAACTGAAAATGGGTCACGGGAGCGCAGAACGAACTGCACTCCTGTGATCCACAGGAGAAGCAAACGAGCTTTAACTGCAGATCACTGGTGGATTTTGCCTGTTGTCTTGAGTTGCCTATTAAAGCGGAGGTCCACCCTAAAGTGGAGATTCCGCTCATTGGAACCCTCCCCCCCTCCGGCGCCACAATTGCCACCTTTCAGGGGGGAGGGGGGTGCAGATACCTGTACAGTACAGGTATCTGCACCCACTTCCGGCATAGATATCTGCAGAAAGTACGCCCCTTTCTACAGAATCTATGCCCCTTTCCGAAAGTCCCCCGCTGTCTGCTGGGAAACACACACGTATCCCAGAGACAGAGGGGACCATCCTTATTGCGCAGCGTGACTCGCGCATGCGCAGTAGGGAACCGGTAAATGAAGCCGCAAGGCTCCACTTCCTGATTTCCATACCCAAGATGGCGGCAGCACCCGAGAGACGATCGAGAGATCGGCTTCGGGTGCCGACATCGCGGGCGCGCTGAGCGGGTAAGTGTCATTATTTTAAAAGTCAGCAGCTTCAGTATTTGTAGCTGCTGGCTTTAAAAAAAAAAAAAAAAAACGGCGGACTCCCGCTTTAAGGCCTCATGTACACTACAGATACTAAACTGAAGTTTTGGAGCAGTTGGGCGTTTTTTCCATGTACATGTACACAGTAGTTTATAGTTGAGGCAGTTGAGTTTACTGGCATTTTTTATTTTTTTTTTAAGCAGAAATTGCGTTCAGGACTCGAGGTCAACCGATATATCGGCCGATATTTGTTTTTTTTTTAATTAATCGGCATCAGCCGATTGTGCTGATAAAAAGGCAGATATATCTTCTGTAATAGAAGTCAATGCAAGTTGCCTGAGTCTTCAGTGAAGCGGCTTGTTTTCTCTCTGGGCAGTCTGCCAAGAAAAAAAGCAGAGATACAATGTTTACACTTATGAATGAATGGAACTCCATGTGTAGGAGTTCTCGGTTTAACAATTTAAAGACTAAATCTTTTCTGACACTTGTTGCTTACTAGTAAAAATCCTGTATTTTCTGCTAGAAAATCACTTGGAGCCCTCAAAAATTATATATATATATATATATATATATATATATATATATAATTTTAGCAGAGACCCTAGGGAATAAAATAGCGGTTGTTGCAATATTTTATGTCGCACGGCATTTGCGCAGAGGTCTTTCAAACGCAATTTTTGGGGAAAAAAGACACTAATGATTTAAAAACTAAAACAGTAAAGTTAGCCCATTTTAGTTTTGATTACCTGTTTTTGTGTATTTAATATTTAATATATAGTTTTTTTTTTTTTTTTTTTTTGTTTTTTAATCTAAATTATACATACAAGTGAACTGATTGGAGGTTTTTTTTGTTTAATAAATGTTTAAATGTAAGAAATTTGCTGTAAGGCCTCTTTCACACTGACGTCCCGTTCAGGCCCGCCTGTCAGTTTTTCAGGCGGACCTGAACGGGTGCTCCATAGAGCTCTATGGAGCGTCGGATGTCAGCGGTGACATGTGCGCTGACATCCGACCCGCTCTGATCTGAAAAAGTGTAACGGAGGAAAAAGCTATTTTTCCATCCGTCTGCGGATCGGATCGGGTGACGACGGGCACTGCGGTCCGTCGTCATCTGATCTCCCATAGGGGAGAGCGGCGCTGTGACAGGTCCGTCCCTGCGCAGTGTGCAGAGACTGACCTGTCATCTCCCTGCTCAGCGGGGATCGGCGGAGTGATCCCCGCTGAGCAAACGGATATCCACGGGGCGGATCAGAACTGATCCGCCCCGTGTGAAAGGACCCTATCACTTATTACTTAGAGTCCACTGGAAAAAAAATTATTAAAAGCCAGCAGCTATAAATACTACAGCTGCTGACTTTTAATAAATGGACACTCGCCTGTCCCAGGGTCCAGCGATGTCGGCAGCTGGGGCCGATCGATCTCTCAGCTGCTGCCGACCACCATTCTAGATGAAGGAATCAGGAAGTGAAGCGTTGCGGCATCACTTCCCAGTTCCCTACTGCGTGTGCGCGAGTGGCGCAGCGCAATGGGAACGGTCCGCGCTGTCTCTGGGACCCGTGTGTGTCCCAGCAGACAGTGCGGCGGGACAGTAAGAAGCATAAACTCCCGTGGGAGTCTATGCTTGGAAGTGGGTGCAAATACCTGTCTTAGACAGGTATCTGCACCCTACTCCCCCCTGAAAGGTGCCAACTGTGATGCCGGAGGGGGGGGGAGGGTTCCAATGAGCGGAAGTTCCACTTTAGGGTGGAACCCCGCTTTAAGGCTGCTTTCACACTGGAGCGGGCAGGCATTGACGGTAAACCGCTGCTAGTTTTAGCTGCGCCTTACCGTCATTTTAGTGGCGTTATTCGGCTGCTAGCGGGGCACTTATAACCCAGCTAGTGGTCGAGGAAGAGGTTAAATATGCCCGTGAAGCACCACTGCCAAATCACATTTCAATGGGCAGGAGTGGTGGAGGAGCGGTGTACACCGCTCCAAAGATCCTGCTTGCAGGACTTTTTTTTTTTTGTAGCGCTTGGGCTTTCACACAGACTGCAAGGGAGCCGTTTTGCAGGCACTTTACAGGTGCTATTTTTAGCACAAAAGCGCCTGAAAAATGCCCCAGTATGTAAGGTGTCTGTTAGATTTTATGAGATGAAGGGGGGAAAAAATTAATAAATTCGGCCTAACGTATCGGCCCAAAATAATTGCCATTATATATCGGCCGCTACGATTTCTAAATATTGGCATCGGCCAGAGAAAAACCCATATCGACCTCTATTCAGGACTGTAGTTTACCAGCAATTTAAACGCCAAATGCTTGTAACCGCGCATTTACATTTATAATTTTTGAACATAAAATTTTTGGAAAAAAAACTAATTTCACCACATGCTGTTGCCTGCATCAATGGGTGAGTACAGTAGCAACAAATGCTCATCCTTGCACACAATTTTTTACGTTTTCGGAGCCTCAGCAACATCAGAAACATTTCTTCACACATGCTCATGATAGGATCCATAGTGAAAACACAAAAATAAGTGCCGCTATCTACAAGTGCGCTTCTCTCTGCTGCTGCTCTTCTCTCATGGCTGAAATAGTTAATAATTTACGTGTTTTTCCTGCATTGCGGGCATTTGGTAGGGTCCCCTGAGGTTACCTTTGAAAAAGCTTTTTACCTAAAATGCTCATAACTGCTGCTAAACTCGCATAAACTCAGTATGTAAAAGCTGTAGACTGAACATTTTTCACCATTGGTTTCCAGCTGTCAGTTTCCAGCGTTCAACTGCCCTGTGTACATGAGGACTAACATTTTCGTTTCTTTTGGGAATTATGTAGATGGGAGAAAAGATTTCTGTGCTTTTGGTTGGATTGACATGGATAAAGCTAAACAAACGTTGTGTCCTTGTAATATCCTGGAAACTTGGTTGTAAACTAACAGCAAGCAGTAACAAACATCAGCTGGATAGCTCCTGGGTTTTAAATCATTGTACTCTATCTGAAGGAAGTCATAATTTTTACAGAGTCCAAAATATCTGGTACAAAGTACATCGATTTTTCAACTGCCGTGTTCAACTGCAATGTCAGGATCTCTTCAGGATTCTCCTTTAAAATGACCAGTACATTTTAAACTACTTGAAGTCTGGGGATTTTTTTACTTATTTTTTTTAAATTCTCACCTAGTTATATATGAAGCCATTTATTATCAATCAACTGTGTTTACTCTTAAATCATAATGGCAACAGAAACTACCCAAATGGCCCTGATCAAAAGTTTACATACCCTGGTAATTTTGGCCTGATAACATGCACACAAGTTGACACACAGGGGTTTGAATGGCTATTAACCACTTGGGACCCGCGCTATTGCAAAATGACGGCAATAGCGCGGACCCACATTTTCGGGACTACGTCTATTGACGTAGTCCCGGTTACGAGCGGCCTGCGCGCCCCCTGAGGGGCGCGCGCGGCGCGCTCTGTGATCGGCGAGTCCGTGAGACTCGCCTGATCACCGATCCGTGTAAGGGGTCGATCCCGACCCCTTATCACGTGATCAGCTGTCAGCCAATGACAGCTGATCATGTGATAAAACGGAGCCGGTAATCGGCTAGTATTCCTCCTCGCGCTGACAGCGCGAGGAGAAAAAAAAAAAGCCGATCGCCGGCGGCCGTGTTCGGGACATCAGTCCCGATCACGGCCAGCAATTTAAAAGGACACCTGCCCCCTGCCAGTGCCCACCTGCCACCCGCAGTGCCATCCTGAATAAAGTAAGTGCCCCCCTGTCAGTGCCACCCAGCAGTGCCCATAGTGCCCACAGTGCCACCCAGCAGTGCCCACAGTGCCACCCACAGTGCCACCCAGCAGTGCCACCCACAGTGCCACCCAAAATCTGCCTCAGGTGCTGCACCCCAGTGCCGCCCATCAGTGCCCAGCAGTGCCGCCCATCAGTGCCCAGCAGTGCCGCCCATCAGTGCCCAGCAGTGCCGCCCATTAGTGCCCAGCAGTGCCACCTATCAGAGCCACCTATCAGTGCCACCTATCAGTGCCCATCAGTCCCATCTATCTGTGGTACCTATCAGTGCCCATCCGTGCCACCCATCCGTGCCACTTATCCGTGCCACCCATCCGTGCCATCTTATCTGTGCCCATCTTTGCCCATCAGTGCCGCCTTATCTGTGCCCATCGGTGCCGCCTTATCTGTGCCTATTAGTGCCGCCTTAACTATGCCTATCAGTGCCCACCAATGCAGCCCATCAGTGCCCACCAATGCAGCCCATCAGTGCCCACCAATGCAGCCTATCAGTGCCGCCTAATCAGCGCACTTCAATGAAGGAGAAAAATGACCCGTTTGCAAAATTTTATAACAAACTATTAAAACATGATTTTTTTTTTTTTTTTTTTTGCATCTTTTTTTGTTTGTTTAGCAAAAAATAAAACTCCGAGCTGTAACTAAATACCACCAAAAGAAAGCTCTATTTGTAGGAAAAAAATGATAAAAATTTCATTTGGGTACAGTGTTGTATGCCCGCGCAATTGTCACTCAAAGTGCATCAGCGCTGAAAGCTGAAAATTGGTCTGGGACTGAGGGGGGTTTAAGTGCCCAGTAAGCAAGTGGTTAAAGGTAACCATCCTCACCTGTGATCTGTTTGCTTGTAATTAATGTGTGTGTATAAAAGATCAATGAGTTTCTGGACTCCTGACAGACCCTTCCATCTTTTATCCAGTGCTGCACTGACGTTTCTGGATTTCAATGCTGGCCATACACTATATGAAAAATCGGGCGAACCCAATTTTGAAAAACGTTCAGCCGCAAGCTCAAACTATGCTGCCATCATGTAATGACCGATAAATCGTTCAGTGGATATAAATACATTTCTCTTATATTCGCCAACCGACACAGCTCCTCTCTTAGCCATTGGGTTGTTTGCCCTATTACTAGGAGATACTAGGCATTAGTTGTGATACAACACTCAGAACTCTTAGTTCCGACCAAGGGGGTGGTCCCTTGGGCAACAACCCTCCACCCTGCCATGCAGCCATCAGTTTTATTTTGCCTAGTGAAGGAGAAGGACCTAGGAACCCTGCGGGCCCATCGGTCCGTGCTTTTTTTTTTTATGCAGAAGCATGACTTTTTGCGCAAGATGAATGATCGTGTGATCTATTATCAACAGCTGGCTGGGTGACAGGCTGGATACCCTTATCCTTGTAGTCTCCCCAGTCTGGCCATTGAGCGTTTGCAGGCCGCAGCTGGTGGTCGGCGAGCTTTTATGCTCCGGGGCATACATATGACCGGGCTACTGATGTCTGCGTCACAGTATGCTGGGCCAGCAGCCACCCTGTACTGATCAGTGAGTGGGTCTGTGATGGAATGTCTCCTAGCTCTTCAGGACTGGTAAGTACAGCTCTCCCTGCCTCGGCAGGGCTGAGCAGCTGGACATTCCCTGGGAGGTCGATCCGAGGGTCCCTCATCTCCCTCTCTTCTCTCCCCTGTCCCTATCTTCCACCCCCCCTGGGGGAGATGCTGCATGTGGCTGCTGAGCGGTGTCTGTGTCTATACAGGGGCTCTCTGGGGGGGCTCTCACCTGGGTTGGGGGGCTGCGCTGGCTGGTGGCATCCTGGGTCCTGTTCCTCATGCACCTGGAAGGTGTCTGTGATGTTTTGTACAGCGCTGTGTTCACTGCCATTGTTTTCTCCTTGACCTCATGGAGCTGCTTTGGCGGCCATTTTAGGTGTGGGCAAGGACAGCATGCTTTCCTGGGCTTCAGTGGCGATTTTCTTAGTGATCTCCTATACTGGCGGCCATTTTCTAGAAGCCTAAACACTTCAGAGCGGTTTGGTGCTGTTTTTTTCAGTGTTCTCTAGCAGCAGCATGTGCTCTCACAGCCATTTTCCCTGTGTTTTATGTCTTTGTACTGAACACAGGGCGGCCATTTTATTGAAGCCTGAGCACACTTCAGAGCGGTTTGGTGCTGTTTGCAGCGGCTGCCACCTACACAGCTTTTGTTTCCTCTGCACCTGGGAGCCCACAGGCACTGCTTATTGGATAGCGCAGAACTCCTCAGGGTGGTGAGTCCAGCGGGAAAAGCCCCTCAGCCAGCGGCAGCTAGGAGGGTGGAACTGTCACTGTCCTAAGTCCCCTTCGGGTGGCAGACAGGGTAGGGTCAGCATGGCTGACCCTTCAGTTTCTTCCCCCGAAATCCAGGCAATTGCAACCGGGTCACCTGCAGTCTGTGCAGTGCCCATGGACACCCTGATGGCGATCCTCAATTCGTTCGTTGCCCGGATGGAGGCGGTGCGTGGGAAGAAAGGTGCACTAAAGCAGCCCCTGCCCCCCCCCCCCCCCCCCGTCCTCTGGGGAGAGCTCTGACGCAGACTCAGGTCCTGCTGAGGCTGGTGACTCCTGCTCTGTTTTGTCAGAAAACGCTGACCAGGACTGTTCGGACAGTGAGGATGATGCCCCGTCTGGGTCCGTGCGAGACAAAGCGCTTGTTGAAGCACTTATCACAGCTGTGCGTGATACCCTGAAGATTCAAGAGCCAGCTGATCCCTCTGCTGATGTACCGGCCCCTTTTGGGTCCCGCAAGCCAGCGCGTTCACCTAAGGTGTTCCCGTATCTGACAAGTTCATTTACAAGGAATGGGGTCACCCGCAACGGACCTTTTCGGTCCCCAAATACATGGCGGTGCGTTACCCCTTTGAGGAGAGCCTTCTCAAAAAATGGTCAGCTCCTCTGGTCGTGGACCCCCCAGTATCCAGGTTAAACAATGTAACCATGATTCCGGTTGAGGGGACTCCTGCATTCATGATCCCACGGACAGGAAGGCCGAGGCAGTGGCTCGTTCCTTGTTTACGGTTGTGGGGTCAGCCGTGCCACCAGTACTGGCATCCGCACTTGTGTTGCAGACACTGACTGAGTGGGAAAAACGTTTGCACCGCGAATTGGGAGAGCAACAGGCTTCTCCTGGCTGCATGCAACTAGCAGACCAACTAGTGCAAGGCCTTAAGTACGTCTGTGACACGGCCCTGGATACTCTCACTCTGTTATCCAGGGCTTCAGTATCAGCTGTGGTGCTGAGGCGCCTGATTTGGCTAAAATGCTGGTCTGCTGACCAGGCATCCAAAAAAGCCCTGACGAATCTTCCCTTCCTTGGCGACCGGCTCTTTGGAGCCTTCTTGGATGACATTATTAAAAATGCCACCGGTGGTAAGAGTACCATACTCCCAAAGGCCAGGAAGGCTAAGGAGCCACGCCGTAGGCAAGTGCCCTCCTTTTTTTTCCGCTCAGAAACTGCTTTTTCTTCCGCCCGGAGCATCGGCAAAACACCCCCAGCCCGACAGGATGACCACGGATGGTCAAAAACGTCCCTGGAACGGCAAGCCTGTGAATAAAAGTGCTACCGCATGAAGGTTTACCCCCACCCATGACTCTTCCTCTCCAGCATACCGGTATCCCCAGCTCGCCGGGAGGCCCTCTTGGGGGCAGTAAGGGACCTGCTGAATTGCGGGGTGGTTGTACCGGTTCCGGAATTGGAAAGCTTCCAGGGATTCTACTCAAATCTGTTTGTAGTTCCCAAGAAGGAAGGAGTACGTCCAATCTTGGACCTAAAAGCCCTCAATCACTTTGTAGAAGTGTAGAGGTTCAGAATGGAATCTGTTCGCTCAGTAGTCACTGCACTCCATCAAGGGGACTCCCTGGCGTCCTTGGACATCCAGGATGCGCATACCCATATGCCTTCGGCATCAAAAATTTCTGCGGTTTGCAGCTGGAGAAGCCCACTACCAGTTTGTGGCTCTTCTTTTTGGTCTGGCATCAGCCCCCCGAGTCTTTACCGAGGTATTGACTCCAGTTTTGGCATTGCTGCGGCAATGTGGGATTGCGATCGTGGGATACCTAGACGATCTCCTCCTGAGGGAATCTTCCGCCTCAGAGTTAGAGGAGGATGTGGCAATCGCCACGCAGACCCTGCAAGAATTTGGGTGGCTGTTGAACCTAAGAAAGTCGATTATTTTACTGACCCAGCGTCTGGAGTACCTAGGCTTGCTGCTGGACTCCATGGAAGCGAGAGATTTTCTCCCTTTAGACAAACTGCAGACTCTCATATCCGCGGTGAAACTACTTATGAGCCGCAAATGGTCGTCGCTCCGACAGATGCTGGACCCAGGAGAATGGGCATTGCATATGGAGATATTCAGGTTACTGTGCCTGAAGTGGAGCACACCAGACGTGGATCTTCTGGCCTCCTGTCTCAATCGGAAGGTGTCGAGATTCGTGTCCAGGACAAGAGATCCGTGGGCAGACGTGCTGGTGGCTCCGTGGGATCAGTGCCAGCTGATCTACGCCTTTCCTTCACTGAAACTGTTACCACACCTGCTTCGCAGAGTGGAAGCCGAAGGGATCCCAGTAATACTGGTTGCCCCAGATTGGCCTCAGTGTCCTTGGTACCCTGTGCTCCTTTTCTATTTCCAGTACCCTGCTGTTTTTTCAGCAAGGAGTAGACCAGAAATTGGCGTTGAGCACCATTAAGGGGCAAATTTCAGCCTTGGATGTCCTTTTTCAGCGACCCCTGGTGTCTCACTCATTAGCGAGTACCTTCAATCAGAGGGTACGACATGTAGTCCCTCTGGTGCGTCCACCGTTACCCCCATGGGATTTGAGCCTGGTGTTATCGGCGCTTCAAAAACCGCCGTTTGAAAATATCAGGGAGATTCCCCTGCTGACTCTTTCCCAGAAAGTGGTCTTTCTAGTGGCCATCACATCGGCCAGGAGGGTTTCGGAACTGGCGGCCTTGTCTTGCAAGTCGCCTTATCCGGTTATCCACAAGATAAGGTGGTGTTGTTTCCGCAACTGTCTTTTCTACCAAAAGTGGCTTTTCATATCAATGAGGACATTGTATTACCATCTCTGCGTCCTAAGCCGAAGCACCCTAAGGAGGTGGCCCTTCATGCTCTGGACGTGGTTCGGGTGTATTTGTCTGCCACTGCTCCCTTTCAGAAGTCAGACTCGCTGTTTGTATCGTGGCTGGTCCCAAAAAAGGCTTGGCGGTGACCTGGTCGTCTGTCCACACGTTTACCAAGTTCTACAAGATAGACGTCGGTGCATCGGCTGATGCCTGTTTTGGCCTCAAAGTTTTGCAAGCGGCCGTATAGTTGCAATTGAATATGCAATATATAGTTCCTTTTTTCCAGTTTTTTCGATAAAAACACAGAACCATTAAGTTAATGCACTGTTGCATTACATTCCACAGCTTTTGGTGTGGTTATGGGTAGTCACTCCTGTTGAGGGTACCCTGGTTTTTGTGGTGGCTTTTTCCACGCACTGTTGTTTTTTGTGGGTTAAGTTTCACTAGTTTCCACTTGCCATGGTGGATGAAGTTTCTATGCTGCTTTCCCACCCCACGTTTGGCACTACTTGGGGACGTCCCAATGGCTAAGAGAGGAGCTGTGTTGGTCGGTGAATATAAGAGAAAATAGGATTTTTTTTATACTCGCGGTAAAATCCTCTTCTCTGTAATTCACCGACTGACACAGCACCCGCCCCTCCTTTTTTATCTTTATGTTTATATTGCTTGTTGACGTACCGATGGCTGCATGGCAGGGTGGAGGGTTGTTCCCCAAGGGACTGCCCCCTGGGTGGAACTAAGAGTTCTGAGTGTGGTATTACAACTAATGCCTAGTATCTCCTAGTAATAGGGCAAACAACCCAATGGCCAAGAGAGGAGCTGTGTTGGTCGGTGAATTTGTTTTGTCTTTTTAAGACAAACACTTTTGGGATTAACCCTTTCCCGCCGAGCGTACGCAGATCTGCTTACTCGGCTTCCGGGGGGTATACCGGGATGATGCCCGCACCTGCAGGCATCATTCCGGTACCGTTTTCTTCAGCAGGCGATTGGCTTTCCAGCCATAACAACCGATGCGGCTAAAAGATGCTCGGCTGTTATGCCGGAGGAGCGGGAGGGGACGTCCCCCCCTCCCGCCGCTGTAACCGGTGCTCCCGTTCCATCGGGAGCACCGATTTCAAGTTGCGCTGCCTCCGGCCACTGGGGAGGAACTGGAACGAAGCCGTAATCGGCTTCGTTCCAGTCTCCTCATAGTAAACACGGAAGCGACGTCATGATGTCACTTCCCGTTTACTCGGCTGCCAATGGCGCCGGTTTTAAAAAAAATATACGGTATTCAGAATCGCCGTTTTCGGCGATCTGAATACATTGAAGTGTAAAGGAGGCATGGGGGGTCTTTTAAACCCCCGATCCCTCCATAAAGAGTACCTGTCACCACCTATTACTGTCACAAGGGATGTTTACATTCCTTGTGACAGCAATAAAAGTGAACAAATTTTTATTTTATTTTTTTAAAACAATTTAGTCATTTTAAAATAAATAAAAAAATAAAAAAAATTTTTTTAAAGCGCCCGCCGTCCCCGCGAGCTCACGAAGCAAAGAAAACGCATACGGAAGTCGCGCCCGCGTATGTAAACGGTGTTCAAATCACACATGTGAGGTATTGCCGCGATCGGCAGAGCGAGAGCAATAATTCTAGCACTAGAGCTCCTCTGTAACGCTAACCTGGTAACCGTAAACATTTTTAAAGCATCGCCTATTGAGATTTTTAGGTACCGTACTTTGTCGTCAATCCACAAGTGCGTGCGCTTATAAAGTGTGACATGTTTGGTATCTATTTACTCGGCGTAACATTATCTTTCACATTATGCAAAAAAATTGGGCTAATTTTACTGTTTTTTTTTTAATTCATGAAAGTGTCCCTTTTCCCAAAAAGTTGCGTTTAAAACACCGCTGCGCAAATACCGTGTGACATAAAATATTGCAACAATCGCCGTTTTATTCTCTAGAGTCTCTGCTAAAAAAAATATATATATAATGTTTGGGGGTTCCAAGTAATTTTCTAGCAAAAAATATGGATTTTAACTTGTAAACACCAAATGCCGAAAATAGGCTTAGTCATGAAAGGGTTAAAGTAGTAACATGTCATTGTCTGTCTGTCTTTTTTTCAGCTCCATGTTCAGCACTGACATACCACCATGAGAGCAGGAAGATTTTTGTGGGACAGGATAGTGGAGCCAATGTGGTGAGTCAATCTATTGTTGCCAATACAGTTAGAACTGAGCTGGATAATCGGCAGCACAGAAAAAACTAGGTGTTGCCCTTCAGTAGCTAACCACAAAAGCTTATATGTGATTGGTTACTGTGGGCAGTAGCTCTACTTTTTCTGTGCCCCCCTTTCTGTTTTT
Source organism: Lithobates pipiens (assembly GCF_037356315.1). Lineage (NCBI taxonomy): Eukaryota > Metazoa > Chordata > Amphibia > Anura > Ranidae > Lithobates > Lithobates pipiens. Next base: position 471,549,626 of record NW_027507758.1, on the reverse strand, counting down.
TTCCCTCTTGAAGCTGGTTTTAGTTTTGCTCAGATAAATAGTTAAAGTGGTGTCGTCTCCCCCGTCCACCCCCCCCCCCCCCCCCCACACACACACACACACACACACACACTCGGCACTGCAGCTGATGTTTCCATCAGCTGTTGGGTGCTGCCGCCGCCATTGCGGTTAAGGGAACCCAGCAGTCTAGCCTTACATCTTCAGAACCCTACTGCGCATGCACGAGGCCCTTCTCCTCTCTCCTACTGGCCCGGCGACAGGGAGAGGAGTCACGAGCTGCAGCACGGACTCCCAGAAGTGGAAACAGGATACTTGTCAAAGATGGTTATCCTGCCCCCCAAAAGGTGCCAATTGTGGCACCGGAGGGGAGAGGAGACAAATGAGTCGAAGTTCCACTTTTGGGTGGAACTCCGCTTTAAACACATTCATGAAGCAATTAGAAACATAAGGGCTTATGCACATGGATGCAAGAGGGCAGTATAGTGTACATTCAGGTGTAATTCTCTGTTCAGCCTGCTGCCAGCAGCCTCAAATGCAGACTGTTAAAGGATAAGTTCACCTTTTCAATAAAATTTTTTTTTATTTTTTTGCAGGTAAAAGAAAATTTGCTTTTTTTTTTTTTTGGAAAGCATTGCATCAGAGATCAGCAGATCGCTGATTCCATGCAGGTCTCCTGCAGACTGTCGGTGTAAGCTGTCTGCCCATACATCATACGGACAGGCAGTTTCCCACCAACATGAAGAATTAATGAACTACCACAGCACTCAACGGAGCCATGGTAGTTCATTGAGCACTTCAATCCAACAGCCGCAAAGGGTGTGGGTAGTTTGTACATTTATTCACAGAAGACTGTGAATGAATGAGGCTTCCAGGTGGGCAGAGTGCTGCACAGTCGCGTTTTCTTCAAATTGTGTCAGCAAGTGGGAAGAGAAGATACTGGCTGCCTACAGGGGAGTGCAGGGGAGGGGGGTGCATTTGTAACATTATACAGCCGGAATATGTTACAAAAGGTGAACTTATCCTTTTAAATGTTACTATTTGATCACAAGTATGTGTGTCAAATTGCAGTGTATTTCCTACGCAGCCTTTTGTTGGAGACCCTATTATGTAGGACCATACACAGAAAATACCCCACATGTTGGTATTATCATCTTTTTTGCAAACTTGCACAATATTTTACCTTAGAGTATATTGAATAATTATAGTATATTGCAGGGGTATCTAAACTTTTCAGTACGGAGGCCACATAAATTTTGTGGGCCGAAAAAAAATTACTTATTTTATATATAAATTTAACCACCTCGCACCCACGCTATAGCCGAAACATAGCTACATCGCGGGCCTTCATTTCTGGGAGGGCATCCATGTACGTCCTGCCAGGAAAAAACACTCCTTGCAGGTGGGCATCAGGGAAAATCTGTGACGGCTGTGTCCCCCAATCACAGCGACCATTTACCACGTGATTGGTGTGTCCAATGTGAGAGATTCTCAAATGTAAACATATGAAATCATCTCTCATTGATGGCTCTCCCTCCTCACACAGACTGCGGGTGAGGAGCGTGAGTGATCTGTGCTCGGAGTAAGTTTATTTTACAGCTTGTTACCTGCCAAAGCAGTGCCCATCAGTGTCAGTGCCATCAGTGCTGATTAGTGGCCATCAGTGTCATCATTTTTTTTTTGTTTGTTTTGTTTTGTTTTCCACATTTAAATAAAAAAACTTGTGGCAAAAAATGACATTTTCAAAAAACTTATTATGCCTGATAGGTTATACGTTGGGGTGTTAGCTTTCCAAAATGGGTTCATTTTGTGGGTGTTGTGGATTGAGAAATGAGATGTGTAATTTCTGCTCTTGGAAGGCCTGAAGGTGTTACTTCAATGTTGGCCCTCTGTATGTGGCCAGGCTGTGTAAAAGTCTCACACATGTGGTATTGCCATACTCGGCAGGAGTAGCAGAATGTATTTTGGGGTGCAATTTTTGCCAGGTACATGCTGTGTTGAAAATACCTTTTATAAATGGACAACTTTGTGTGTAAAAAGGACAATGGAAACAAATTGTAACAGGTAGTTAACAAGTTAGATGTGTAATTTATGCTCCTAGAACACCTAACATGCTCCCCGCATGTTGGGCCTCTATGTGGCCAGGCTGTGAAAAAGCCTCACACATGTGGTATCGCCATACCCGGGAGGAGTAGCAGAATGTATTTTGAGGAAAAAAAATCTTACTTTTGCAAAAAATTGTTGGAAAAAATGACAACTTCAAAAAACTCACCATGCCTCTAAATACTTTGGAATGTGCTTTTGCTGGCTTGTGAGTGCCCGTTCACACTACCGCGACTTGTCAGGCGACTTAGCTGCCTGACAAGTCGCGCTCCGTTCTCTACTATGGAACCGTTCTAATAGGAATGACTCAAGTCGCTCCGACTTAGAAAAAGGTTCCTGTACTATTTTTGGGGCGACTTCAGGCGACTTGCATTGACTTCTATACAGAAGTCGTTTTGCAAGTCGGCGCTGAAGTCGTGTGCAAGTCGCGTCTGTGAGTCGCGTTGCAAGTCACGTCGCCCCTGTGTGAACGGGCACTTAGTGCCTCAAAAAATGAGATAGGCCATCAGTACATCAGGTGTGATCAATTTTCAATGATTGGCACCATAGCTTGTAGACTTAAAAAAATATACACTGATTTGGGTTATTTTTACCAAAGCAATGTAGCAGTATACATTTTGGCCAAAAATGTATGAAGAAAAATGACTAATTTGCTAAATATTATAACGGAAAATAAGAAATTATTATTATTATTTTTTTTTTTTTTGTCTCTTTTTCCATTTATAAAAATGAAAGACCCAGTGATGATTAAATACCACCAAAAGAAAGCTCTATTTTTATGAAAAAAAGGACAAATAATTCATATGGGTACAGTGTTGCATGAATAATTGTCATTCAAAGTGTGAGAGCACGGAAAGCTAATTGGTCTGGGCAGGAGGGGGGTTTAAGTGCCCAGTAGGCAAGTGGTTAATGAACAAAATTTAAATAAATACATTTCAAATTGATCTTTTTTTTTGTAATCCTCGTCTTTCCGCACATCAGTGTCCCAGTCATTCTCCTCCATATCTGCCGACAGCTGCAGAGCTTGTAAAGGCAAGCAGACTGGTATATTGGATCTGCTTAAAGAGGTTGTAAACCTCTGAAAAAAATTTCCAAAAAATAAAAACCTGCAAGACAAAGGCATAATGAGCTAGTATGCATCTCATTGGACGGGTCCTGAAAAAGCGGGCAGTTACTTCAGTGCGCATGCGCTGATGACATCGGTGGCAGCGTATATAGTAAATACATCCTAAACGGTGCAAGTTTAGGAGATATTTACAGTACTTGCAGGCAATAGTGTATTTAGGTTTTGTGCTGCCCTAGGCCTGACTAAACTCGTGCACCCCCTAATTTAAATAGGACCCACCCCTCCCTGTCAAGGCCACATTCCTTGCTGTTTAAGACCCGCCCTGAAATTTTTGAGTGGGGGAACTAGTTCTGAGGGGGGCTGGGGGCAATGGATTCCCTTAATTTGCATATATTTACCCTCACTTCCTGTTTGGCTATGGTTCCAAAAGTGAAGGGAAATCTCTGCAATGGGACAGGGGTGGTAAAAAAATAAACTGACAGGGGCTATAACCCTCCATTATTCTATCCAAAATGGAAAAAAAAAAGTGTTGCCTATAGTTCTACATTAAGCACAAATTTCTGATCCTTTTATGGAGAGGACTAAGAAGATACAACCATGCCAATGGTGCAGCAGAAAACATATAGCACAGTGAGGAAGGTTTGTGCTCCAGGATGATAGGACTTATTAGAAGTGGCACGCCCCCCCCCCCCCATGTTGCGAAATGCTGGCCGCTCACATACTGGAAGCATTGCGACTGCTTTATGGGGGCGCTAGACTAATTTGCCTCTCAGCCCAGTCTGCCCCATAAGACTGGCACTACACTAACCGTGTAGAGCAAGATGGTGAGGACTCTTTCCGTGCTGCCCTAGGCCTGGGCCTTGTCGGCCTAGGCCAGGATACAGTGTTGCCTACAGGTAAGCCTTACTATAGGCTTACCTGTAGGTACAATTAAAGAGGAAGACTTTACTTCCTCTTGAAGAATGTACCTCTTTTCCCGTAGACTCCCTGCTATGCCCTAGATTTACCTTGGTACAAAGGGACCTCATTCATATTGTCGAGAGATGTCCAAAACTGTTTAGGTGCTGGCATAATGTGTTTGACATTATTAATCATGCATTCCAACTTCCTTTTTCTCATGAGAAAAAGACAGGACTTTTGGGAATCTTGAACCTCCCCTCTAAAAACCCTAATGAGGGGATTGCGATTTATTTTAGAATGGAATCCTTGAACATACAGAGGTGAGAATTTGGTGACCAGTAGGAAACCGCTGTAGAAGTTTCTCAAACTATGGTCTGTAGACTGCTGGTGGTCCCTGGGCATCTCCTGCACTTTGCTGTAATTGTATGCAGTAGGTAGGGATACATATAGTGACAGGAAAGGAAACAGATTGCAACTCAGAGCCCCATCTGTCTTTAGGGGATGGTTTAGGTCATTCTGTTTACCCCCAAATAGTGGACTTAGGCATAGGTGGCTGCTACAATTTGCATTGTTTTAAAGTGGTCCACAGACTGTAGAGAATTGGAAAACCACTGCTTTAGCAAAGCTTCATGAATGTCTGCCTCATGATGATGTAATTATACACATGCTGTGATGTGGAATGGCAACAGTGCTATAAGCTGCAGATAGGCATGGGAATAATTACAGTGCAATTCATTGTTATGAGTTTGTCCGATATTTTGCTTTGGGTTCCAACAATGTTTATATGTCAATAGAAAAAAGGGAAAACTCTCTGAGACTCAAATTCTGGTATCCAATCTTCTTGAGGAACAACAACATGTGGAACAATGTCTTCTCTGTACGCGGGAGTTTTGCCTACATTCCGTACATACATATAATATACAGTATAATCATTGTTTTCCCCTAGCTATGTTGCGATTGGGCAGCAAGCACTGTTTTCCTCGTCTGTACAGATCTGATAAAAAGGTCTTGCCAGTCAGGAAGTGACTTGCTGTGCCCAGTGTCAAGCTATAATGCTTATATGCAAATAAAATTGAAATAATAGTTTGGCATGTAGGGATGATGAGCATATAAGCAGTGGTTCCTGTAAGGACTCTGCCTCCTGAAACTCCTCCTCTCAGCACTTGTGGAGGTCAGAAGGCAGGCTCTGTGCGATGTGTGACACGCAGTGCCTACTCACAGAGTAAAGTGAATATGTATCACAGAATTCAAAGAAGTAAATGTGCAGGATTCCTCAGAAATTCAGTTTACAAACTTCATGGTCATTCAGATTAATAAGAGTAGGCTAGAAATAATTGAAATTTAATGTTGAAATGAATGTGATTTTAAACTTTGATCATAGATACACTTTAATTCATGCACCTCCTATCCACTATTTCGGGCAGCCTCCAGGTCTTTTGGTTATGTCAGAGACCCCTTCATTTGTTTTTTTGTTCAGCCAGAAAAAAAACAGCTAGTGTGTGCTAGGCTTTATAGCCATTAAACCTATTTCACACTGAAGGCATTTTTCAGGCGCTAAAGGACTAAAAATAGCGCCTGTAAAGTGATTGAAAAACGCCTCCCCTGCAGCCTGAATGTGAGAGCCAAGTGCTTTCACACTGGGGCGGTGCACTTGCAGGACTTTATAAAAAAAATCCTGCAAGCAGCATCTTTGAAGCGGTTTAGGAGTGGTGTATTCCACTGCCCCTGCCCATTGAAATGAATGGGCACCTCTGCCGAGATGCCAAAAAGCTCCGCTAAAACAATGGTAAATTGCCGGTAAAACTGAGTGTGAAAGAGCTCTTAATGAAATGGCTACTCAGTCACTTATTCTTTACTTCTGTGGTAAAGGTCTGGAAAATGAAATCCTGTGCCTATTCATTAAAGTTGATACCTTTTTAATATGTCAAGTTTCCTATTCTAATCTTTTTCTTTCTGTATTGTAGGAGTTTGTAATCTCTGATGACTTCAACAAAATGAACTTTGTGAAAACGTACCCAGGTATGCACATAATCATTGCACAATCGTACTTTGTACTGTCTTTTACTGGCACACTGGAAGGCAAATGGGCTGTTCACATTGCAAAGGAAGTTGCACAGTGCAAGTGAATTTTCTCCAGAGCTTAGTGATTGTGGTGAAATTTCACTTTGCAAGGGATACCCAATCACCTGCAAGGAAAATAAAATAATTAGCATGTTATGCTTGCGCGTGATTGAGTGATGGCAGTCAGCAGGGTTTCATCTCCTTCACCAACTCTCTTGTAAAGTGAACAGTGTTTTTGCCTTTAGTAAATCAGCTCACTGTTTGGCAGCTAGTCTCACTAACGGATAATTCTCTTCTCTTTTGCCCGTACAGCTCATCAGAGCCGAGTGACAGAGGTCATTTACTCTCCTGGACCTGAGTGGGTTATTAGCACTGGGCAGGATAAGTTCATCACTTGGATGTGCACTCAGAGTGGTTCCTTGGTGGGCAGATATGCTTTCTCTGCTTGGGCATCCTGCCTGCAGTATCCTTTGGGGCCTATTGTCATTTATAACCATTCCTCTTACACTGTACAGGCTTTCAGTTAGAAAGGTGAAGGAAGTATCAATGGACTATGAGTGTACGGATTACTGCACTTGTCCATTGAAACTACAAGTTCGTCTGCCACAGATGACAATGAATGGTGTAGCTGTGTGGGCCGAACAGCGCAGTCATGTCAAATTTAAATGCAACAGTGGTAGTGTGGGGTGTGTAGGAACACGTTACTACTTACAGCCTAGATGCAGGAAGTTTGCCTTCAATATTTATTTTGTTGTGTCATTTTATTTATTTATTACAGGTATTTATTACACACCAACAGTTTCGTAACCCTTTACTCATTGTGCATTCGTCCCTGCTCTGTCCTCTACTAACAATCTAAGGTTATAATTTTGGTTGCATAAGTGTGCACACCCTTATAACTGGGGATGTAGCTTTGTTCAGAATTAAGCATTTACATTCAAACTCATGTTAAATAGGAGTCTGTACACACTTGCCATCATTTAAAGTGCCTCTGATTAACCCCAAATAAAGTTCAACTGTTCTTAGGGGTCTTTCCTGACATTTTCTTAGTCGCATCCTACAGCAAAAGCTATGGTTTGCAGAGAGCTTCCAAAGCATCAGCGGGGTCTCATTGTTAAAAGTTATCAGTCCAGGAGATGGGTACAGAAGAATTTACAAGGCATTAGATATACCATGGAACACAGTGAAGACAGTCATTATCAAGTGGAGAAAATATGGCACAGCATCGACATTACTAAGAACTGGATGTGCCTCCAAAATTGATGAAAAGACGAGAGGAAGGCTGCCAAGAGGCCTACAGCAACATCAAAGGAGCTGCAGGAATATGTGGTAAGTTCCGGCTGTGTGGTGCATGTGACGAGTCTCCCGTATTCTTCATATGTCCGGGCTATGAGGTAGAGTGGCAAGACAAAGCCTTTTCTTACAAAGAAAAACATCCAAGCCCGGCTAAATTTTGCAAAAAACACATCTGAAGTCTTCCAAAAGCATGTGGGAAAATGTGTTCTGGTCTGAGGAAACCAAGGTTGAAATTTTTTGGCTATAGTTACAAAAGATGAGGTTTGGCACAAAAGCAACACTGCACATCACCAAAAGAACACCATACTCGCTGTGAAGCATGGTGCTGGCAGTATCATGCTTTGGGGCTGTTTTTCTCCAGCTGTAACAGGGGCCTTAGTCAAGGTAGAGGGTATTATGAACAGTTCCAAATACCAGTTAATATTGGCACAAAGCCTTCAAGCTTCTGCTAGTAAGCTGAACATAAAGAGGAATTTCATCTTTCAGCATGACAACACCCCAAACCATACATCCAAATAAAAGGAATGGCAGATTCACCAGAAGAAGATTAACGTTTTTTGCAATGGCCCAGCCAGAGCCCAGACCTGAATCTGATTGAAAATCTGGGGTGATCTGAAGAGGGCTGTCCATAGGAGATGCCACTCGCAATCTAACAGATTTGGAGTGTTTTTGCAAAGAGTGGGTAAATATTGCCAAGTCAAGATGTGCAATGCTGATAGACTTGTGCCCAAAAAGACTGAGTGCTGTAATAAAACCAAACGGTGCTTCAACAATGTATTTGTTTAACCATCTGCCGACCAGCCGCCGTCATTATACGGCGGCAGGTCGGCTCATTCAAATCGCTGTAGATGCCACTGTACATTGGCTTCTTCTAAGCCATAGCAGGCGTGTGCACCTGCTGCAAGTGGCTGGCGGCCGCGATGTCCGCCAGCCACCAGCAATCTCAGGAAAAAGAGCCAGAACGGGGGTCTTTCAATGTAAATGGGACAGATCCCCATTCTGACAGGGGAGGGGAGAGAAGTCTGCTGTTCCTAGTGATTATAAACGGCAATCTCTCTCCTCCAGTCAGTCCCAGCCCCCCACAGTTGGAAACACCTCCCAGGGAACACATTTAACCCCTTGATCGCCCTATAGTGTTAACCCCTTCCCTGCCAGTGACATTTACACAGTAATCGGCGCATTTTTATAGTGCTCATCGGTGTATAAATGTCAGTGGTCCCAAAAAAGTATCAAGTGTCTGATCTGTCCGCCGCAATTTTGCAGTCCCAATACAAATTGCAGATTGTCACCATTACTAGTAAAAGAAAAAAAATGCCATAAATCAATCTCCTATCAATTCTTCTAAATCGCTTATTGCGATTTATTTTATTTTTTTCTACCAAAAAAATGTAGAAGAATACATATTACAAAGATAGAAAGATGTGATCAAATACCACCAAAAGAAAAGCTCTATTTGTGGGGAAAAAAAGGATAACAATTTTGTTTGGTTACAGCATCGACCACGCAATTGTCGGTTAAAGCGACTCAGTGCTGTATTGCAAAAAATGGCCTTGTCATTATGGGGGAAAGTGGTAAAGGGTGTGCACATTTATCCAACCATATTTTATTTATTTTGTTATTTTTACTTTCATCCACCTAAAAGATTTCAGTTTGTTGTTCAACTGAGTTGTACAGTTTATAGGTCACATTAAAGGTGGAAAAAGTTCTGAAATGATTTATCTTTGTCTCCTCTTTTTTTTTTTTTTTTTTACATCAAAGAAACCTGACATTTTAACAGGGGTGTGTAGACTTGTATCCACTGTACCTAATAAGGACCAGTTTAGATAGTAACCAATTGAACTAGCAGATTGTCTTTACAGCGTGAGAGGGAACAAGCGTACCCAAAGGAAACCCTTGCAAGCACAGGGATAACATGCTTACTCCATGCAGGTAGTGTCATGGATGAGATTAACGCATCCCGTTTACAATTCCAGTTCTTGCAATGACTTCATAGAGGTACATGTACACACACGTCTCTTATTGCTTTTCCACTCTAAGCAACTAATTGGAATTGTCATTTAACAGATTGGTTCTAAGCTATTTTATCCAACATCTGTATGATTCCTCATGTGTAAAAACACCACCAGCTATGCTCGAACTCTGATCCCTGTATCTTCCTGGGAAATCCAGAATTTGCATGTTGAGAATATGTAAATATATGATGATTGTATGGTTTCTCTGAGTGCATAAAGTGTTGCTTCCTCATCTTAAAGTGGAAGTAAACCCTCCTATCATTTTCCATCAAGGAAGCTGCCATCTTGGCCTCTAATAATTCTTCAACTGCCGTAATGCTGCACATGTGATCAGTTATGACACCAGCCATTGGATGGTTTAAAAGTTTGGTTGAGAGCACAACCAATATGAAAGTTAGCATTTCCGGCATGCCGGGAATGTAAGTATTTTTTGAAACTGGGTTTACTCCCACTTTAAGAAATATTTTCCTTGTCCTCTCCATTTGTTCATACGTTTTAATCCTCTGTAAAGGTGTTGACGTTTATCTTGCTCTCTATTTTTGGGTTATCATTTGTCGGTTCTATTGATACAGCTTTACTAAGGACTAGAACTGTCTCCATGACAACTTGCAGTTTATTAGGAGGTTAGTATTATATCTTGTCCTTTCTGATCTCTGTAATAAGCCAGGTGATCCTTAACAAAAGTCTTGTTCAGATACGATGAAGAAACCAAATATGCCTTTGTTGGTGATTTTTCTGGGCTGATTACACTGCTAAAGCTGGAGAAAGACACCTGTTCTGTGGTATCAACACTTAAGGGCCATGAAGGTAATTGCTCAAATAACTTTATCGTATTGTCTTTAAACTGGGCGTCCAGTACTGACCAATATAGAAATGATATACCGTTTATAAAAAAGACCTGGTTACTGTGAAGTTCCTGTTCTACAATTCATGAAGGAAGAATATCAGTTTCCACCTAGGAAAAAGGCAGTGACAAAAGCAAGATTGCACCTACACATTAATGCTAAAATAAAGCTATGTTAAAGGCCAAGTTCACCTTTTGGAGCATTTTGCACATTATACCCATATTTAGGGTGTAACATGCTCCAAACTTGCCCTCTGCTTCCTTGATGCCCCCCCCCCCTCTCCCTGCACAGATCCAACAGCCGTTTTTCTTGAAATGTGTACATGGGGAACATTGCATTTTGGATTCATTTAGAGGCGCCTCTGAATGAGAAAATTACAAGTCCTATCTTCCACAGCATCAAATGGCTTGTAGTTCTCAATGGACTACAAGCATGCTGATTAGCATACTTGTAGTCCATTCACACACTGTCTTCAGTTTTGTAACATCCTGTGCAGAGGTAAGGGCAACAAAGCTGCAGGCAATGTGTGTAGGAGCCGGACGTTGCATCTGCGATTCACTGATCGCAGATGCAATGCTCTGCAGGCTCGTGAAAAAAATTAATAAATACGATTTTTTTTTTTTCCTTCAAAAAGGTGAACTTATCCTTTCAATAGTTTTGCTGGGGAAGGGAAATTAGATAAAGGGTTGCTTTAATAAAGGCAAATAAACTGTTCACTTTACAAAGGAAGTTGCACTATGCAGAGGACATTTCTTAATCATAAATCATGGGACACAGAGCCATAGTTGTAACTATATGCGCTATATAGGCCACCTTCAGGTGATGGACACTGGCACACCCTAGACAGGAAGTTTACTCCCTATGTAACCCCTCTCCTTACCGGGAGTACCTCGGTTTTTTCGACAGTGTCTAAGGTGTTGGTCATGAGTAAATATGTGCTGTGCTGTGCTGAGCTCCGCTGGAGTAATCTTTACTGGAGCAAGCTATGCAGCCGGATCCATTCAAAGTGTCTATTTAGGCCAAATTGTGTTTTTCTGTCAGTACCTCAGCATTTGTGCTTGGCACTATGGTTGGCAGAAGGGGAGGTGAAAACATCCCAAAAAAGATCTCAAAGGTGTCACCCTCAGGCTCTGAGGACCCTGGTCTTGCCTCTGCAACACTATCCCCCCTGAAGGAATTGGGGGGGGGGGCTGCTCAGAGTGGGCCATCGGGTTCGGCAAGTGTTGCTATTGTGGCCAACATTTTGCCCCATGTCTATATTACTGAGGAGGTTTTCTCCTCGGCCTTGGTGGGATTTGAGGAAAGGTTCACAACTTTAATTGCATTTTCCCAGAGTGGAAGAAAGCGCGATAGGTCCTCTTCTACCACCTAGAGCCCTCAAACAAAGGAACAGTGGGAGGGAGAAGATGAATTCCCCTCAGGGGATCATGAAGAGGCTGATGACTCCTCTTCCGAGAGGTGAAGTGTAGATGAATCTTCTTCAGCTTCACAATCTGAGAAATTGCTGGCGCAATCTCTTACTGCAATGGTCCGCTCCACATTTAAGCTACCCTTAACCGAGTCGGCCAAAAAGCCCACTTCTTGTTTGGGTTCAATAAAGCCTCTTCAAGCTTTGCGTGCCTTTCCAGTCCATTCATTGCTGGAACAACTTATATATTCTGAGGGGGATCACCCAGATAAGCATTTTCTTCCTCCTAAAAAGTTTTCAACACTTTATCCTATAGAGGAAAAATGTACTAAAAAGTGGGGTATACCAGCAGTTGATGCTGCTATATCCTCTGTGAATAAAAGTTTGACTTGTCCGGTTTACAACGCTCAAATGCTTAGGGATCCAATCGATAAGAAGTTGAAATTCCTGTCAAAAAATATTTTTTCTTTGGCAGGTTCATTGGTTCAACCTGCAGTTGCAGCAATTGGGGTATGTCAGTCCTTGAGAGACCAGTTGAGACAGGTGCTCAAGGTTATCCCTGATCAGCAGGCCCAGAATTTAGCCGAGTTGCCAGGGGCTTTTTGTTTTGCAATTGACACAATGAGAGATTCTATTCTAAAGATCTCGTCTTACTTTTGGGTTGGTGCATATGCGTAGAAACTTGAAAAAGTTGGTCAACTGAAGCGCATGCAAAAAGCTTCTGGCTGGTTTTCCTTTCTGCGGTGAAAGGCTGTTTGGGGATGATTTGAACAAATATATCCAAAAATATCAAGTGGAAAATGTACCCTTTTGCCAGGTAAGAAAAGGAGTAAACGTCCCTCGTTTAAACGGGCACTATCTCCAGGGCCGGGGGCATCAGCCTCCAGGCAGTCATGACGGCCTCCGCCGTCAGGTTCAAGAGGTAAACTTCAGGGTAAACCCCAGGGACAAAAGAAGTCCTGGAGCAGGAAACCTACACGACTGAATACTAAAACCTCTTTATGAAGGGCCTCCCCCGCTCACTTGAGTGTGGGGAACACTTCTGCAGTTCTCAAGGGTCTGGCAGGAAGAGTTTCGAGACAGATGGGTGGTCTCCACAATAGCTCTAGGAAACAAACTAGAGTTCTGAGAGTTCCCATCTCCTCATTTCCTCAGGTCAAGAAGTCTCTCTTCCATGCATTAGACCGACTTTTGTCTCAAAAAGTGATTATGGTGGTCCCCATGGAAGAGCAGGGGTTGGTGGTTTAATTCAAACCTTTTCACTGTGCCAAAGCCGAATGGAGATGTCAAACCCATTCTAGATCTCAACGATCTAAACCGATTCCTGAATATCCACTCTTTTCACATTTTCACATTTAAATCAATCCGATCAGTTGTCTCCATCCTACAAGGAGGAGAACTTCTGCCAACAATCGACAAGGCAAGACAAGACATACCTGCATATGCCTATTTATTTATCGTACATTGTGGGACACAGAGCCTTAAGTAATAACTTAATGGGTTATAGGCTACCTTCAGGTGATGGACACTGGTATACCCAATCCGTGAAGTTCACTCCCTAGATAACCCCTTCTCGTTCCAGAAGCACATAATTTTTTTCGCCAGTGTCTAAGGTGTTGGTCATGAGTGAAGATGTGCTCTGAGGAGCTCCAGGAGGGATCCATGCTGGATTTAAATAGCCTCCATTGACCAGATCCATCCAAAGTGGATGGTACCTGGGCCTTGTATCCGAAGCACAAGGTTTTGCCTGTAACACCTCTCTTTGTAGGGCTGGACCCAGGTCTTAGGTCATGCTACATTACCTAAAGCTTTCCTGGTGGGGTGCTTTTACGGGTCCAATGGAGTAGAGCCCTGTTAAGGGACCCGGTCCTTGAAGGTTTGCTAAACGCAGCCCGTCGTGATGGGTGAAGGTTGGTATGTCTGTTAATTCAGCAAATCCTCCGGCAGGGATAAGGTAAGGGAAGAAACGTAGGAACTAAAAAGTCCACCTATGCTTTCTTCTTTAAAGGAAAAAATGTTGTCATGCCTTAATTCTCCACCAGGAGGAGTCTATGCACATATCCTAATCTGTTGTCTTCACTGTAAAGCTCAGTCTCTGGCCGCAGCAGCTTGTGCAGGGGGATTTTTTAAAGTAAAAGAAATCTGCCAAAGCGCTTTTCTTTGTCGTCCCCCCCCCCCCCCTGAAGGGACCGGAGGGTTAGGAGAACATCAGCGGGGGGTGCAGAGGTCCCGTGGTTACTGTTACTGCTATTGTTGCTGTTACTGGTTTTTCCTTATCCTGCTGGTAACATTTCAGCCCCTGTATACACGACTGAAGATGTCCTTTCCTCCACCCTGCATGGTCTGGAGGAAAGATTAGCTGCTTTAATCGCATCCTCCATTCAAAGGGATAGGAAGCATGCTAGATCCCCCTCCCCCACTTCAGACCCTTTTCAAGGGGAACAGTTGTCACAGGATGAGGTGTTACTCTCAGACGATCATGGGGAAAAACAAATCGATGATTCTTCTGTGGAGGAAACAGTAGGTGAACCTTTTTTCAGCCTCTCAATCTGAGAAATTGCTGATACAATCTCTTACGGAGATGGTTCATTCTACATTCCTGCTACCGGAAAGCTTGATTTCTTCCTTGGGTTCCTTAAAACCCTCACAGCTTTTGCATGCGTTTCCTGTGCATGCATTACTAAAACGGCTTATTTTTTGTGAATGGCGTCACCCAAATAAGTATTTTTTCCCTCCAAAGAGATTTTCAGTTCTCTATCCCATGGAGAAGAAATTCACCAAGAAATGGAAAGTACCAGCAGTTGATGCTGTGATTTCCAGCGTGAATAAAAGCCTAACTTGTCCAGTAGACAATGCACAAATGCTTAACCACTTCAGCCCCGGACCAATTTTCAGCCTAAGGACCAGAGGTCTTTTTACAATTTCGCACTGCACTGCTTTAACTGGTAATTGCGCGGTCATGCAATGTTGTACCCAAACGAAATTTGCGTCCTTTTCTTCCCACAAATAGAGCTTTCTTTTGATGGTATTTGATTGCCTCTGCGATTTTTATTTTTTGCAATGTAAATGGAAAAAGACCGAAAATTTTGAGAAAAAAATATATTTTCTACTTTGTTATAAGAAAAAGCGAATAAACTCAATTTTAGTCATACATTTAGGGCAACATTTATTCAGCCACATGTCTTTAGTAAAAAAAAAATGTCAATAAGCGTATATTTATTGGTTTGCGCAAAAGTTATAGCGTCTACAAACTAGAGTACATTTTCTGGAATTTACACAGCTTTTAATTTACAACTGCCTATCTAATTTCTTGAGGTGCTAAAATGGCAGGGCAGTACAAACCCCCCCAAATGACCCCATTTTGGAAAGTAGACACCCCAAGGAAATTGCTGAGGGGCATGTTGAGTCCATTGAATATTTTTTATTTTTTGTCCAAAGTGATTGAATAATGACAAAAAAAAAAAGTTTACAAAAAGTTGTCACTAAATGATATATTGCTCACACATGCCATTGTTATATGTGGAATCGCACCCCAAAATATATTCTGCTGCTTCTCCTGAGTACGAGGATACTACATATGTGGGACTTTTTGGGAGTCTAGCCGCGTACGGCACCCCGAAAACCAATCACTGCCTTCAGGGTTTCTAAGGGTGCAAATTTTTGATTTCACTCCTCACTACCTATCACAGTTTCGAAGGCCATAAAATGCCAAAATAGCACAAAACCCCCCCAAATGACCCCATTTTGGAAAGTAGACACCCCAAGCTATTTACTGAGAGGCATGTTGAGTCCATGAAATATTTTATGTTTTGCCACAAGTTGCAGGAATATTACAATTTTTTTTTTTTTTTTTGCACAAAGTTGTTACTAAATGATATATTGCTCACACATGCTATGGGCATAAGTCAAATTACACCCCAAAATAAATTCTGCTGCTTCTCCTGAGTACGGGGATACCACATGTGGGGGACTTTTTGGGAGCCTAGCCACGTACGGGACCCCGAAAACCAAGCACTGCCTTCCGGATTTAAATATAAAACGCTACCAAAAAAACTGTTGGCGATCGCAGGGATCAGGCCTGACTCTGCAATCGCTGCAGTTATGTGTTTAGTGTTTTGTAAGTGACAGTGATCGATCGATACTGCACTTGGGTGGGCTGGGCGGAGGGGCAAAACGCAGGTGCTAGCAGGTATCTGGGCTGATCCTGCTAACAATGCGTTTTTTTGGAACCCTAAACTGCTAGTATAGATCTGATCAGTCAGATATTGATCTGTTCAGATTCTATACCACTACGGGAGGTTTATGCTTTGCGCATGGGTGTTAGCGGTACTGGCACTAACCTAGCGCTGCCTGGGGCGACGCAGACCCTGACCCTAAATCCTAATTGATATCACCCGCCGGGTGATCAGGGGGTTAAACCTTTATTGGGTAATAAATGGTGGGTGCCCTGATGCTATAAAAAGCAAACTAACCAGTCACCCGTAACACATACGGTGATCACTGGTGAAAGGGTTAACTAGGGGCAATCAGGGGGTTCAAATTTTTATTAGGTAGTATATGGGGGTCCCTGGCGCTATATAAAAACCTGACGGGGAACCTAAATAACTAACTGGCTAATCAGCGTCACCAGTGACACTTATACTGTGATCACTGGTGAAAGGGTTAATTAGGGGCAATCAGGGGGTTAAAACCATTATTGGGTAGTATATCGGGGTACCTAGCGCTATAAAAACCTGGCGGTGAACCTAAAAAAATAACTAGCTACCTAGCGACACTAATGCAGCGATCAGAAAAATGAACGCTTAGTGACACTGGCAAAAGGGGGTGAAAGGGTTAACTCTAGGGGCAATCAGGGGGTTAAACCTTTATTGGGGGGGTGGTAGGGGGCTACCCTGGACCTAACACTAACTGCCCTGACAGTTTTTAATGCAGTGATCAGTAAATAAATGATCACTGCAATCAGTGACACTGACTGGGGGGGGTTTGTGTGCCTGTGTGTGCCTACATGTCAGTTTAGTGTTGGTGCACACTTACTTTCTGTCTTCTCCTCTCCCATGTAAACCTCCTAACTGGGTTCCCTTTTCATGGGGAGCGGCTATTTGGGGAAGATTTGGACAAATATATCCAAACAATTTCTAGTAGGAAAAGTACTCTTTTGCCAGTCAAAAGAAAGTATAAATGCCCTTCAATTAAACAGGCTCTTTCCCCTGCGGCAGGGGCTCTAGGCAGTGGTGACTTCCTCCACCGTCACTCTAGAGGAAAACCTCAGGGTCAGCCCCAGTCTCAAAAGAAGTCCTGGGGCCGGAAACCTGCAAAGCCAAATCCTAAAGGCTCATCATGAAGAGGTAACCCCCCTCATCAAGGTGGGTAGAAGACTTATGCAGTTTTCAGAAGTCTGGCAAGAGGAAATCCAGGACAGTTGGGTCATCTCCACAGTAACGCTGGGGTACAAATTTAACGGCTTGAGACCCACGTTCTGAAGAAACGTGGGCTTTCCGGGTCCGTTATCTCTACCCTGATTAATGCAAGGAAGCCAGATTCCAGAACTATTTATTATAGGGTCTGGAGGTCTTATGTTTCCTAGTGTGAATCCATGGTTGGCACCCTCGGAGATGTATCATAGGCACAATTCTTGCCTTTCTACAATTAGGGGTAGAAATGAAATTGGCCTTGAGTACTATTAAAAGCCAAGTCTCATCTTTATTGGTCTTATTTCAAAGACCACTTGCTACACATTCTTTAGTCCAGGGTTTTATGCAAGGGGTAATCCACCAGTCAAACCTCCCTTGAACCCTTGGGACTTGTACTTGGTTTTGTCTGTGTTACAAAAACAGCCATTTGAACCAATATAACATATTCCCTTAGTCCTTCTGACAAGGAAGGTGGTATTTTTTGTTGCTATATCCTCAGGAAGGAAGGTTTTGGAATTGGCTGCTCTTTCTTGTAAAGAGCCATATTTGATTATTCCTGAGGAGAGGGGGGTGTTACGCCCTTATCCAAACTTTTTGCCAAAAGTGGTTTCAGGTTTTCACCTGAAGCAAGATATTGTCCTGCCATTGTTTTTTTCCAAAACCATGTTCCAGGGAAGAAAAGTCACTACGTTGTCTTGATGTGGTGAGAGCAGTGAAAATCGATTTAACCGCTTTCTGACCGCCTCACGCAGATATACTGCGGCAGAAGTGCACGTACAGGCAGATAAACGTACCAGTAGGTTGCCCTTTAAGAGGCGGCGCGCGCGCGCCGGGAGCTCCGTGACTGCCATTGTGGGTCCCGTGGACCCGATGTCCGCGGGGATACCCGCAATCATCTCACGGTGAGGAAGAATGGGGAGATGTTAATGTAAACAAGCATCTCCCCATTCTGTCTAGTGACACAGTCACTGATCAGCTCTCTCTGTAATCGAGAACGCTGATCAGTGACGTGTCACACACTGCCCCTCCCCTCCACAGTTAGAATCACTCCTTAGGACACACTTAACCCCTACAGCGCTATCTAGTGGTTAACCCCATTCACTGCCAGTGACGTTTTTACAGTAATCAATGTAATTTTTTTTTTTTTTTTTAGCATTGATCGCTGTATTAATGCCAGTGGTCCCAAAAATGTGTCAAAATTGGCCGATGTGTCCGTCATAATGTCAGTCACAATAAAAATCGATGATCACCGCCATTACTAGTAAAAAAAAAAAATCTATCAATAAAAATGCCATAAAACGATCCCCTATTTTGTAGACACTATATAACTTTAGCGCAAACCAATCAATAATCGCTTATTGCGTTTTTTTTATATATATATATATATATATATATATATATATATATATATATATATACCAAAAATATGTAGAAGTATACGTATCGGCCTAAACTGAGGAAAAATGTATTTTTTTAAATATTTTTTGGGGATATTTATTATAGCAAAAAGTAAAAAATTTTTTTTTTGTTTTATAACTCAAAAAAACTAAAACCACAGAGGTGATCAAATACTACCAAAAGAAAGCTCTATTTGTGGGAAAAAGGATGTTCATTTTGTTTGGGAGCCACGACCGCGCAATTTTCCTTTAAAGAGATGCAGTGCCGAAACGCAAAACGTGCTCTGGTCAGTAAGGGGGTAAATTCTTCCGGGGCTGAAGTGGTTAAAGACGACTGCTTAGATTTGTAAGACTGATGTCTTATTTATTCTGCCAGAGGGTCCTAAGAAAGGACAGGCAGTGTTGAAATCCACTGTCGCTAAGTGGATTCGGCAAGTTATAATTCAAACTTAGAACTTAAGGGGTAAGATTCCCCTTTTCAAGTTAAGGCGCACTCTACCAGGGCGATTAGAGCTTCTTGGGCACTGCGTCACCAGGCCTCCATGGCTCAGATCTGTAAGGCCGCAACTTGGTCTTCAGTGCAAACATTCACAAAATGTTATCAGGTGGATGTAAGGCGGTATGAGGATATCGTCTTCGGGTGCAGTGTGCTGCAGGCAGCAGTATAGGTCCTCATGTCTGGGGGTACCCTCCATGTTGTGTCTACCTCCCCTCAAGTATCCTTGTTTTGGAACGTCCCATAAAGTTATTACTTAAGGCTCTGTGTCCCATGATTTACGATAAAGAAAATAGGATTTTTATAACAGCTTACCTGTAAAATCCTTTGCTTGAAGTGCATCATATGACACAGAGGTCCCTCCACCCTTTTGGGATTTAAGTATATTGCTTTGCTACAGTAACTGATGTGCTCCTGGAAGTAGGAGGGGTTATATAGGGAGTGAACTTCCTGGACTGAGTATACCCATGTCCATCACCTGAAGGTGCCCTATAACTCATTAACTTATTACGTGGTAGACCGGTCGATGGGCCGCTTAGGCCAAAGTGTTGTCACCACAGTCAACTACCTGGAATACCTAGGTTGGATCCTCAACCTAGAGAAATCTTCTTTAAAACCATTAAGAAGACTAGAGTACTTGGGTGTGATCATAGATACAGCCCAGAAAAAGGTGTTTTTACCCCAGGCAAAAATCAGCTCCATAAAGGAGCTGGTTCAGGTGGTCAGGGTGAAGAAGGATCCTTCTAATCCCCTTTGCATGAGGTTGATGGGAAAGATGGTGGCTTCATTCGAAGCCGTTCCCTATGCTTAGTTTCATTTGAGACTGCAGCAAAACAGTATCCTATCTGCTTGGAACAAGAAGGTCCAAGAGCTAGATTTCCTATGCGTCTGTCGCCAAAGGTGCGCCAGTCTCAGTTGGTGGAGGATATACAAGAATCTGCAGAAGGGGAAATCCTTTGTGCCAGTTACCTGGAAGGTGGTAACAACAGATGCCAGCCTTTCCGGTTGGGGAGCAGTCCTGGAAGAAGCGACTGACAAGGAAAATGGTCCAGGACCATTTATTTATTATTTTTATTTTTTATTTATTATTTATTTTCAAGCCTTCACAGTGAGTACAGTCAGCAGCAGTTTCGGCGATAAGCCTTGTTCACAGCACTCCCCCATGTTGCCCATCAACATTCTAGAGATTTGGGCAGCACGCTTAGCCCTAAGGGCCTGGATGTTCAGGTTGCAGAATTGTCCAGTCAGGATTCAATCCGACAATGCCACAGCAGTGGCTTATATTAATCACCAAGGGGGCACCAGAAGTCATGCAGCCCAGGGAGAGGTAAATCATATCCTAGCCTGGGCAGAAAAGCATGTGCCGTGCATATCGTTACTCTTCATTCCAGGGATAGAAAATTGGCAGATGGACTACTTCAGTTGCCAGCAGTTGTTCCCAGGGGAATGGTCCCTTCACCCCGACGTTTTCCTGGTTATATGCCAAAGATGGGGGGGGTCCCGGATGTAGATCTGTTTGTGTCCATGTTCAACAACAAAGTCGTCAACTTTGTGTCAAGAACAAGGGATCCGCTCGTATGCGGAACTGACGCCTTGGTGACCCCGTGGGATCGGTTTTCACTGATTTATGCATTCTCTCCTATTCGGATGCTACCTTGTCTTCTTCACAGGATCAAGCAGGAAAGGAAGTCAGTGGTTCTTATGGCCCCAGCGTTGCCCAGAAGGTCTTGGTATGCAGAGATCGTAAAGATGGCAGTAGGGGACCCATGGACCCTACCACCACCTCCAGACCAGTATTCTATCCGACCTTACAAATGCTAAATTTAACAGTTTGGCTATTGAAACCCACATTCTGAAGAATTGTGGGCTGTCAGGTTCAGTGATATCTACCTTGATTAATGCAAGGAAGCCAGCTTCCAGAGTCATTTATTATAGAGTCTGGAGAGCATATGTTTCCTGGTGTGAATCCAGGGGTTGGCATCCGAGGAAATATGTTATAGGTAGAATCCTTGCCTTTTTGCAAATAGGATTAGAGATTAAGCTTGCCTTGAGTACCATCAAAGACCAGGTCTTGGTCTTATTGGTAGTATTCCAACAACCGCTTGCTTTGCATTCTCTGGTCCGTAATTTCATACAGGGGGTAACATGACTTAATTCGCCGGTTAGGTCACCCTTGAATCCTTGGGACTTGAATTTAGCTTTGTCGGCTTTAAAAAAAAAAAAAAGCCTTTTTAGCTGATACAGCATATTCCCTTGATCCTTTTGACAAGGAATTTCGTTTTTCTGGTTGCTATATCTTCTGCAAGAAGAGTATCAGAGTTGGCTGCTCTTTCTTGTAAAAAGCCATACTTAAAAAAGCCTCATCCTAGCTTTCTGCCGAAGGTGGTGGCAGGTTTTCATCTAAACCAAGATATTGTTCTACCTTCATTTTTCCAGAACCCTGTTCTATGGAAGAAAAGTCGCTACATGCTCTTGATGTATTGAGAGCAGTCAAGGCCTTTTTGAAGGTGACTGCTCAGATTCGAAAAACAGATGTTTTGTTTGTGTTGCCTGAAGGTCCTAGAAAAGGATGGGCAGCGTCAAAATCAACTATTTCTAAGTGGATTTGGCAAGTAATTGTTCAAGCAACGGTTTGAAAGGGAAGGTTCCAGCTTTTCAAATCAAAGCGCTTTCCACCAGGTCTGTTAGTGTTTCGTGGGCAGTGCATCACCAAGCCTCCATGGCTCAAATCTGCAAGGCCGCAATTTGGTCTTCAGTCCATACTTTCACCAGATTCTATCAGGTGGATGTAAAAAGAAAGGAGGATATAGCCTTTGGGCGCAGTGTACTGCAGCCAGCAGTATAGGTCCTCAGGTCTAATGGCTCCCTACGTTTGTTTGCGTCTCCCTCCCGTCAGATAGCATTGCTCTGGGACATCCCATATAGTTACTACTATGGCTCTGTGTCTCGTGATGTACGATTAAGAAAATAGGATTTTTATAACAGCTTACCTGTAAAATCCTTTTCTTGGAGTACATCATGGGACACAGAGGTCCACGTGTATTGCTTTGCTACAAAAACGGAGGTACTTCCGGTAAGGGGAGGGGTTATATAGGGAGTAAACTTAGTGTCTATGGTGTGCTAGTGTACATCACCTAAAGGTGGCCTATATAACCCATATAGTTACTATGTCTCTGTGTCCTGTGATTTACTCCAAGAAAAGGATATTTACAGGTAAGCTGTTATAAAAATCCTATTTTTCACAGAGGTTAGTGAATGAGGTGAGGCTCTGCTGACATCATCCAATCATGTGCAAACACAAAATGCAATTTATTTATTTTTTCCTACCATTGCACGTCATTAGGTGTTCTTGCAAAGTCATATTCACCTAGCTCTGGGAAAAACTCCCTTGCAAAGAGGAACTGCCCTTGCAAAGAGAACAGACTATTTAAATTGAAAATTCTCAGTCCATCAGATTTCAGTCCCACCCCTCTATTTCATTTAGACATAGTTGGGGTTATTTACTAAAACTATAGAGTGCGTAATCTGGTGCAGCTCTGCACAGAAACAAATCCGCTTCCAGGTTTTATTGCCAAAGCTTAATTGAACAAGCTGAAGTTAGAAGTGGATTGGCTACCTTACACAGCTGCACCAGGTTCTGCGTGCTCCAGTTTTATTAAATCTACCCCATTGTGTGACATTATTCATCTTTGTATATTTGTCTGAAATGACTAAATTATTTAATTCATTGTATTTCATAAAAAATGCGTTTTGTATATGCTTTGGTGTTTATAGAGGACTTGACCATGACATGTGTTTTGCGTTTTGTTTTATTTAGGTAGCATCTCCTGTATGCACTGGGATCCCGTGCAACGGTTTCTTTTTTCAGGGTCAGCCGATCACAGTATTATACTGTGGGATATTGGAGGGAGACAAGGACGAACAATAATTCTCCAAGGACACCAGTAAGGATCATTCTTTGTCGCATCCTTTCACTATTTGGTGTGTGATGCTGCTCCATTCAGTGCTGATGTGTCTGAGCTGCATGAAGATGATTCTGGCCCCAAGCCAAGCTTCAGTTTAATGTAATAGAAAGCCCTAGAGTGATGTACTCTAAGTCACTGACTATGTACATGGCATGTGAGACAGGATGATGGCCAACATCAGGACCATATTGTTATCTATAGAAAGATTTAGGAATTGATGGACTGAAAGTTATGACATTACTTGTCATTAAATGGGGGGGGGGGGGTGCATGTAATTACAGTGATGCCAAACGAATTCTGCATTGTGTGCTCATCAGTTTGAAATTGATTTAGTAAACTTTCAGAAAATCTGTGAACAATATTAATAGACTGTATGAGAAGCCTGTGATAACTATCAATATGTTTTTTTTCTTTGCCCAGTGACAAGGTGCAGGGACTCTGCTACCTGCAGCTCACACGCCAGCTGGTGTCATGTTCTGTTGATGGAGGAATCTGTGTATGGAATATGGATATTGATAGAGAAGAGGTATGTCTTTATTTCCGTGTTGCTTTATTTGTAATCAAATTTTTAAAAACTGAACAATACCTCATGTTAGCGTTTCTTAAATTTTGGTGTGCTCTGTTCTACCATCACAGCCCACCTGTGAATCTAAAAGTGATCAGCACAGTAAAGAGGTGCTCAAACTTGCTTTACACCAAAGGGGAAACCGTATTTAATGCTTCTAAAATTGTAGACAAATGTCGTTTATGCTTACAGTTGAAAATACATTTTGTAGATATGCATACTTCAAGGCACAACTGTACAATCAGTCTTGCTGTAATCTATGGGTATTCCAGGAAAGGGGTATCGCTTACATGTTACACTGTACTACCTTAACCCTTTCGTGACCTGAGGTCACTGAATCCTAGATGCAAACATTTTATATCATTAGCACATTTGGGTATAGAGACCTTATTAACACTTAAACATTTTTTGCTCATTTCCCTATGCCTGACTACGCTCAGCACGCAGAATCCCGTTGTTTTTAATCGTTGCCATTTACAGTCCTACGCCCAGTAGCCCTGGGCGTTAAAATTAATGTAAGTTATTTCTTTATCGTACATCATAGGACACAGAGTCTCAAGTAATTACTTGGTGGGTTATAGGCCTACCTTCAGGTGTTGACACTGGTATAACCAATACAGGAAGTTGACTCCCCTATATAACCCCTCCTCCCAGGAGCACTCAGTTTTTTCGCCAGTGTCTAAGGTGTTGGTCACGAGTGAAGATGTGCTCTGCGGAGCTCCAGGAGGGATCCATGCTGAATTTAAAGAAACCTCCACAATCAGATCCAGCCTCGCCACTGAGGCCATAGGATGGTACCTGGACCTTGATGCAAGAACGAGGTTTTGCCTGTAATGCTTCTCTTTGAGAGCTGGACCCTAGGAGCCAGGATTCTTTTTGGTCTTGCTACATTTCCTAAAGTTGTCCTGAGGCCCAAAGGAGCGGAACCCCTTTTAAAAGTCTTTGAGCGTGTTTAAACGCAGCCCGCCGTGATGGGTGAAAGTTGGATCTGTCTGTTAAATCAGCAGTATCCTGCAGCGAGGACAAGGTAAGGGAAGAAGCTTTTCCTTCAATATACCTTATATGCCTTTATAAATGTCTCCTCTATAAGGAGTAACTTACACTACCTATGATGTGTCTTAGTGCAGCTCTGTCTCAGAACATGAGTGGTCCCAGCGGCAGAGGGGGTTCTTACTTAAATAGATCTTGTGGGATTTGGTAAAAAATACAGCAGATTGGTTGATGCAGCTGCTTTAGCTGCATGGTTTAATTACAACCCAGCACTTCCACCTAGTAACATTGGGAAACGCCCTATGCTTCTGTGGTTTTTAAAAAACTATAAATCTGCTGTAAACAGGCATTTCCAGACAGGAAAAACTATTGTTACTTAGTAGCAAAAGAACTGTTATTTTGTGTGTACCTCTGCTCTGGTGACTGAAGATGCATTTTCCTCTGCCTTGCAAGGCTTAGAAGGAAGATTAGCAGCTTTAATCGCATCCCCCATCCAGTGTATAGGAAGTGTCCTAGTCCCCCCTCCCCCACCTTAGACTCTTTACAGTCAGTGGAGGGTCCAAGAGAATTATGGGGACAGGATGGGGTATTGCCCTCAGATGATCGGGAGGAAAGACATGCGATTATTTCTCTGCGGAGGAAACAATACTTGAAGTTCCTAAGGATCCCTACTTCACAATCTGAAGTACAGAGGCTTGCAGAGATGGTTCGCTCTACTTGCTTGGGTTCTTTGAAGCCTTTACAGCCTTTGCATGCGTTTCCCGTCCACGCATTACTAAAAAAGCTTCTTTATACCAAATGGGATCATCCGGATAAGCATTTTTTCCCTTCCAAAGAGACTCGCAAAGCTCTATCTTATGGAAGAAAGATTCACTAAAAGATAGAAAGTTCCA
The DNA here is from genome assembly GCF_037356315.1 of Lithobates pipiens. Lineage (NCBI taxonomy): Eukaryota > Metazoa > Chordata > Amphibia > Anura > Ranidae > Lithobates > Lithobates pipiens. The sequence continues at coordinate 471,524,221 of NW_027507758.1, read as the reverse complement.
GCAGTTGACGCTGCAATTTCCAATGTGAAAAAAATAATACATTTTTTTTTACCCAGTGGACAATGCGCTTATGCTTAAAGATCCAACAGATAAGAAGTTGGAAGGTCTGTTAAAATCCTTTTTTTTTTTTCCTAGCAGGTACTGTTGCTCAGCCTGCAATTGCAGCTATAGGCATCTGTCAGTCCTTAAAGGACCAGTTCACAGATGCTCTCAGATGAGCTCCTTGTACAGGAACTGGCCGGGCTACCTAAAGCATTATGCTTTGCTGTAGATGCTATGAAGGATTCTATTCACCAGGCATCACGCCTTGCTATTTTACTTGTACATATGCGAAGGACCCTTTTGGTTAAAAGGTTGGTCAGCTGAGACGCCTTGTAAGAACCTTCTAACTAGTTTCCCCTTTAAGGTTATTTGACGATAGTTTGGATAAATACATTCAAACAATTTCCTGCGGAAATAGTACTCTTTTGCCAGTCAAAAGAAAATATAAGTGTCTTTCATTTAAACTGTTGGGCCTCTGCCATCAGACCAGGCATAAAGGAATACCTGGGGCTACAAGTCTGCAAAACAGAATACAAGACCTCCTTATGAAGAGGCATCACCAAGGTGGGGGGGAAGACTTCTGATGTACTCAGAAGTCTGACAAAGGGAGATTCAGGACAAATGGACTCTCTCCACAGTGTCTCTAGGATACAAGCTAGAGCTTTAAGAGTTTCCACCATCTCATTTTCTGAGATCAAACGTTCCCAAGGATCCAGGGAAAAGGCATTCCCTGTTGCAAGCATTAGACCGATTATTTGCTCAAGGGGTGATCAGACAGATTCCCAAACAAGAGCAAGGTTTGAGGTTTTACTCATACCTAATTACGGTGCCAAAGCCAAATTGGGATATCAAACCAAGTCTAGATCTATGTAATCTAAATCGGTTCTTGAAAATCCGCTCCATTTGCATGGAGTCAATCAAGTCAGTCGTTTCAATCCTGCAAGGAGAAAAACTTCTGGTGTCCATCGACATCAGAGATGCATAGCTGGTTGTCCATATGTTTCCTCCTCACCAGAGGTTTCTGCTGTTTAAAGTAGAACAGAAGCATTTTCAGTTAATAGCCTTGCCCTTCAGGCTTGCTACAGCACCTCGGGTATTCACTAAGGTATTAGCCCCACCTCTAGTCAGGTTAAGGGCACAGGGCATAACTGTCTTGGCTTACTTAGACGATCTATTGTTAATAGACTAGTCAGTGGCTTGCTTGAAGCAAGGTGTAGCCATCACAAGCAGTTACCTGGAAGGTTTGGGTTGGATTCTCAACCTAAAGAAATCCTCCTTAAAGCCACTAAGAAGGCTGGAGTATCTGGGCCTGATCATAGACACAGCCCAGAAAAGAGGTGTCGTTGCCTCCTGCAAGGATCAGCTCCATACAGGAGCTGGTGAGGATGATCAGGTCGAAGAGAAATCCTTCAATTCGCCTTTGCATGAGGTTGTTAGGGAAGATGGTAGCTTCATTTGAAGCAGTTCCCTATGCTCAATTTCATTTGAAACTGAAAGCAGTATTCTGTCTGCTTGGAACAAAACGATTCAAGCTTTGGACTTCCCAATGTGGCTGTCCCCATGAGTGTCCCAAAGCCTCGGAAGACACTCTTTGTCGAAACGCGTCGGGCTCGCATCTGGTACCCCACATTGCTTTTACCCTGTTTTTTGTGATCACTAGTCATAATTTTTGTCCATTTTTATGACCTTTTAATAAAACCTGATGGTTAATATGTTTTTGACCTGCACCATTTGGAGCTTTCTTTTTTCTTTGTCTTAATCTCCGTAAACCCCCTCCCCCTTCATTTGGGGTTGGAATTCCAACTGAGCTACATCCGATTTGGATAACCTGAGGAACATTCCGAAGAACACTCTTGAGAGATGCCCCCCAAGGTCTTCCGCCATTTGGAGTCTTCCTGAAATCCGGTCTGACCACCATCAATCTACCATCTGGTCCTATGTCTGGATCCTAAGCGTTTCCGACTCAACCGTCGTAAGACCGTGTGAGTCCAACATATCTGGTAAGAGTATTCTATCTACCTTCTAGATCTCTTCAGACAAGTTGATATATTTGGTTGCACTCGATCAGTGAAACGTCCATTTCTTCTGAAGAAGTTTTATCACAATTCTTTGTGCATCAGTCATATTACAGAGGACTTTACTCACTGTTTTTCTTATTATTTATGATTGTACACAGATCTTTTCTTGTGATTACACTATCACTTAAATTAGCGCTACACTATTTGTTGTTCTAAATTGTTTAACTTTATTTGAAGTGTTGGCAGCTGTTTTTTGCATGTTTTTTTTGCTAGTTAGACCTAGCGCGGTGTTTCCCCTTTTTTCTTTATCAACTTTGCATCCAGGACAGGGGACCCACTCACATACGGAACAGATGCATTGGCGACACCCGTGGGATCAGTTTTTACTGATCTATGCACTTTTCCCCAATTCAGTTGCTACCTCAAGTTCTTTGCAGGATCAAGCTGGAAAGAAAATCGGTAATACTGGTAGCACCAGCATGGCCCAGAAGGTCATGGTACGCAGAGATTGTAAGGATGGCAGTAGAGGGTCCAGGACTCTTCCCACTAAGGCCAGACCTGCTATCTCAGGGGCCGATATTCCATCCTACTTTACGAACGCTAAATTTAACGGCTTGGCTATTGAGACCCACATTCTGAATAAATGTGGGCTTTCCAGCTCAGTTATCTCTACTTTGATTAATGCTAGGAAGCCAGCTTCTAGAGCTATATATTATAGAGCATGGAAAGCTTATGTTTCCTTGTGTGAGTACCCTGGGTTGGTGCCCTCGGAGATATATCATAGGCAGAATTCTTACCTTTCTACAATTAAGTGTAGAGATGAAGTTGGCCTTGAGTACTATTAAGGGCCAAGTCTCAGCCTTTATCAATTTTTATTTCAAAGACTGCTTGCTATGCATTCTTTAGTCCAGGGTTTCATGCAAGGAGTGCTGCGGATTAATCCGCCAGTTAAATCACACTTAAGCCCTTGGGACTTAAATTTAGTTTTGTCAGTGTTACAAAAACAGCCATTCGAACCGTTGCAGCATGTTCCCTTAGTCCTTCTGACTAGGAAGCTGATATTTTCGTTTGCTATATCCTCAGCAAGGAGGATTTCAGAATTGGCTGCTCTTTCTTGTAAGGAGTCATATTTGATTATTCATGAGGACAGAGTGGTGTTACGCCCTCTTCCAGGTTTTTGCCAAAAGTGGTTTCAGGCTTTCATCTGAATGAAGATATTGTCCTGCCAGGGTTTTTCCCAAGACCTTGTTCCAGGGAAGAAAGGTCACTACATTGTCTTGATGTAGTGAGAGCAGTGAAAATGTATTTAAGAAAACTGCTCCGATTCGTAAGACTGATGTCTCATTTCTTCTGCCAGAGGGTCCTAAGAAGGGACAGTCAGCGTCAAAATTCACTGTCGCTAAGTGCATTTGGCAAGTTATAATTCAAACTTATGATTTAAAGGGAAAGATTCCCCCTTTTCAAGTTAAGGCACACTCTACCAGAGCGGTTGGTGCTTCTTGGGCAGTGCGTCACCAGGCCCCCAGGTCTCAAATCTGCAAGGCCGCGACGTGGCTTTCAGTACATATGTTTTCAAAATGTTATCAAGTGTAAGATGGAATGAGGATATCGCCTTCGGGCGCAGTGTGCTGCAGGCAGCAGTATAAGTCCTCAGGTCTGGGGGTTACCCTACGGGTTGTATCTCCCTCCCCTCAAGTAGCATTGCTATGGGACATCCCACCAAGTAATTACTTGAGACTGTGTCCTATGATGTACGATAAAGAAAATAGGATTTTTAAAATGGCTTACCTGTAAAATCCTTTTCTTGGAGTACATCATAGGACACAGAGCTCCCGCCCCTCTGTTTTATGGGGTGAGAGTATATTACTTATATTGCTTGGCTACAAAAACTGAGTGCTCCTGGAAGGAGGAGAGGTTATATAGGGGAGTCAACTTCCTGTATTGTTTATACCAGTGTCAACACCTGAAGGTAGGCCTATAACCCACTACTTGAGACTCTGTGTCCTATGATGTACTCCAAGAATTTTTTTTTACAGGTAAGCTGTTTTAAAAATCCTATTTTTTGAGAGTGTTCAGTCCATTTTTGTCCCATAAACTTTAGTGGAAACAATATTTGAATTTTCACACCAAAAACTCCTCCCCGCCCCGCCTAGCCCAGGAACAAAGTTATGAAAGTTGATACATGTGCAAAAATGCTTGTAAAACATTTCAAAATCACCAGGAATATGCTCTGCTCAGATGTGAATGCAGGCTTAAGTGGGGTACACACTATAAGAAAATCGGGAAAATGATCGTCCGATTTTTCCTCTTTTCATAGCAAATCTGAACCGATGAACAAAAATTCTAGTATGACAAAGGCTTTTTTTTTGTTCGTTTCTGATCATTCGCAGTCTTTCTTTCCTGATTTTTCTTGGAAAATCATACGAAAAGGTACACATTAAGCAAAAATCGTTCATTCTGTTCCCATACAAGAAAATTTGGGGAATTTGTCCCTTTGGGAATTTTCGTACGAAAAGTCAGAATCGGCTGTCGAACGTTGTGTACATACCATACAAAAGTCGTACAAAAATTCGTTAGACGAAAATGTTCACCCAATTTTCTTATAGGGTGTACAAGCCATTATTTTATGAATAATTTGCATACCTGAACTTTAACCCCAAATCTCTTTGTGCGCCATCCACAGTAAAGACAGGTAAATAAATTTGCACATTGTTTCTGAATGGTTTCTTTTCTCATTTGAATTCCATGTCTTAGAGTTTTTTTTCCTGAATGTAGGACCCATCAAAGCAAACACTGCAGTTTAAATTGCAATGCACTTTCTCATGCTTGCCAACTGTCACTCTGGTAAAGAAGCTTTCCCCCAAGCACCCAGGATTGCTTAAAGGCCAAGTCCACCTTATGCAAAAAAAAAAAATACATATATTTGCAGAAAAAGTGAATTTACTATTTATTTCACAAATGTAACTGCAAAGCTTTGGAACTGTGGTCATTATGGGAGGGGCAGGGTTTCGCTTGGCAGCATGTCGCATATTGTACTCTTAATATAGGTGTAAAATAGTCTAGACTGAAAGCATCTGCCTCTTGGCTCCAGGGTTTATTTTGGACTAACCAGTCAATTGGAAGCAAGGAAACTTTTAAAGCAGAGTTCTAGCCATTTTTTGTGTTTATTAAAAGTCGTCAGCTACAAAAAGTGTGGCTGCTGACTTTTTTAATAAACGCACACTCACCTGTCCCACGATCCAGCAATGCGTCCACTCGAACCCTTGGCTGCCCTCGGCGCCAGAATTACAAGTGTGGGCACCCAGTTGTGAGAGCTTCCGGCTTCACAGCCGGGTGAGCATTACGTATGCACGAGTCACGCTGCCCCTCCTGAATGGCTGGCCAATCTTCTGGGACATGTGACATGTCCCAGAAGACTATAGTGAGAGAGGGGGAGAGGATAACTTTCGCTTGAGCGGCCCGAGCGGAAGTGGGAGCAGGTACCTGTCAAAACCTAGGTACCTGCTCTTTCCACCCCCCCCCCCCCCCCCAACAAAATGACATGCCAAATGTGGCATGTCATGGGGTAAAGAGTGCTTAAAGCAGAACTTCCACTTTTGGGTGAAACTGCTTTAAAGTGTCAGAAATAGCTATTAGCTCAAAACAGACTTGGCTTATTCTGTCTTTACTTATATTTTACTGCTTACTGCAGTTCACATATATGCTTTTGATGCATTACAGGCTCCTCAGTGGCTAGAAAGTGATTCCTGTCAGAAATGCGCACAGCCTTTCTTCTGGAACATTAGGCAGATGTGGGATACGAAGACACTTGGATTACGACAGGTGTGTAATGTGACAATCTCTTCTCTATAACTATTTTGATTTCTTGCATTCAATTTCACTTTGTCTTCTTTCTGATTACTGAGCAAAATGTGCCTGTTTCTTTATTTCAGCATCACTGCAGAAAGTGCGGCCAAGCTGTTTGTGGTAAATGCAGCTCCAAGAGATCCAGTTACCCCATCATGGGCTTTGAGTTCCAGGTTCGGGTCTGTGACTCTTGCTATGAAACCATCAAAGATGAGGAGTGAGTATTGGGGTGGCGGGGGCAACAGAGGACACTTTTAACTATTGGAGCTAATTGTCCTTCGTGCTTGCAAATATGTTTCTACTTGTTTTTTTTGTTTTCTATATATTTTTATTATCTGTCTCCTTTTTTTTTTTTTCTACCTGAGTGAAAAGTGGCATTGTCTATTTTTAATATTCAGGATGTGCAAAAATGTAGCTCTTACAGAGGTGGCAGCATCTGTTGATATACACAAGAAGTTTCTGTCGAGCTTCTGAGATTTGACTGGTAAAAGTCTGCACTCTTGGGTCCCAACCTGGGGCCCTTTGACACTTATTGTGCGTCCCTTGGCGGCCTCTGCGCATGTTAGTCTGTGTCTTGGTGTTTGCTTAACCACTTAAGCCCCGGACCAATTTGCAGCCAGAGCACCAGGCCCCTTTTTAGCGATTCGGCACTCCATCGCTTTAACTAACAATTGCGTGGTCATGCGATGTGGCTCCCAAACAAAATTGGCGTCCTTTTTTTCCCACAAATAGAGCTTTCTTTTGGTGGTGGTTGATCACCTCTGCGGTTTTTATTTTTTTGCACTATAAACAAAAACAGAGCGACAATTTTGAAAAAAATGCAATATTTTTTACCTTTTGCTATAATAAATATCCCCAAAAAATATATAAAAAAACATATTTTTTCCTCAGTTTAGGCCGATGCGTATTCTTCTACATATTTTTGGTAAAAAAAATATTGTAATTAGCTATTGATTGGTTTGCGCAAAAGTTATAGCGTTTACAAAATAGGGGATAGTTTTATAGCATTTTTTTTACTAGTAATGGCGGCGATCAGCGATTTTTTTTTTTTTTTTTTATTTTTTTTTTTTTTTTTTATTGTGACTGCGACATTATGGCGGACACATCGGACATTTTTGACACATTTTTGGGACCATTGTCATTTATACAGCAATCAATGCTATTTAAATGCATTGATTCCTGTGTAAATGACACTGGCAGTGAAGGAGTTAACCACTAGGGGGCAGTGTAGTGTTATGTATGGCATGTTTATTTTATTTTTTATTGTAGGGGGCGTGGCCTGGCATGTGACGTCACTGATCGTCATTCCTTATAAAAGGGAAGAGACGATCGTGATACCCACACAGGGAAGCACGGGGAGAGGTTTGTTTACACAGACCTCTCCTCGTTCTTCAGCTCTGTGACCCGATCGCGGGACACCATCGGTGATCGGATCCGCTGGTCCCACGGCCATGGTCACGGAGCACAGGACCGGCACCCGACCCACGGCTGGGCACTTAAAGAATCACGTACCGGTACGTGATTGTGGCCAGCCGTGCCATTCTGCCGATGTATATCGCCGTGAGGCAGTCCTTAAGTGGTTAAACCAGAGAAGAAAAATTTGTATTTATAATGACTTATAGTAGTTAAAACAGTTTGGTTTAATTCTTTCACACAGTCCTTTTTTTCTTTTTCTTTTTAAACATGCTTTATTTACTAAAGGATCTCCATTACAAACAAAATTTAGCAGGAAAAAATATTCCATCAGCTTAAAGAGGAAGTAAACCCTGATGGATTTACTTCCTCTTTCATTCCCTGCAAAGGCAAAGCATAATGGACTACTATGCGTCGCATAGTAGTCCATTATGTGTCACTTACCTGACACAGGAGCCAGCGAAGTCACCGCTGTCCCCTGTAGTCCGGCGCATCCATCTTCTCGGTGGGGTCTCGCAGCTCCGCCGCTATTATTCGGCGAAGCCGCGATGACGTCACTCCCGCGCATGCGCACGGGAGCCGACACGCGGCATCTCCGTCGTTGAAGATGCCGCGCTCAGTGCGCCTGCGCGCCGCTGTCTACGGCGTATGCGCCGTAGACAGCTGTGCCTGTCTTCGGGCAAATATCTCCTAAACCGTATAGGTTTAGGAGATATTTCTTGGACTTACAGGTAAGCCTTAATCTAGGCTTACCTGTAGGTCAAAGTGTGTTGTAAGGGTTTACAACCACTTTAATAGTACACAATGTCCACAACAATCGGATATAAACATGAGTACTGGATGGTTGAACTGCTGGTTCTCTGCACATGTACATGCCATTTCCAAGTATTGGTCAGAACTAATTACTTGGGATGCTTTTAAGGCAGTTTATATGAAACGAGTTTCAGACATTAAAAGTTACGGGGAAAAGGTATCTACATTGGCTGCTGCAATGAAATGGGCGGAGGATTCCTATGTTGATGATCCCGCTTCCTTTAGTTGCCAACGGTGGGGAGCTGCTTATGAATTGGCTCTGGTGGTGAAGATTCAGAAGCTTCTCCTGTACCAACAACAAAGAGTCTTTGACACGGTGACAAAAATGGAAAACTACTTGCTTTCTTGGCTAAACCCATACCTAATCCCATCACTATATCTAAAATCTGTGACTGTTCAGCCGTCCTCCATTCAACACAGAATAAGAGTGTTAAGCCGCATACACACGGGCGGACTGTCTGGCCAACTAAGTCCGTCAGACAATCCGACAGACAGTCCGTCTTACTTTTGAATGAACGGACTTGACCACACACGATGAACAGACAGTCCGTTGAAAGCTTGCGCGATGACGTGTACAGCACGTACGACGGGACTAGAAATAGGAAGTCCAATACACAGCAATGCAACCTTTCGCCGTGTAAATCCTTTCTGAGCATGCGCCATACTTAGTCCGTCCAACTTGCCTACTCACGAGCGGACTGTCCGCTGAAACCAAAGTTGGACGGACAATATTACGGAAATTCCGAAAGACTTAGTCCACCAGACAGTCCGCTGAAAAAGTCCGCTGAAGCCCACACACGAGCGGACTGTCCGCTGAAATGTGTTTCAGCGGACTAAGTTGGACAGACAGTCCACCCGTGTGTACGCGGCCTTACTCCCTTTTTACAGGCAATCGACAAGGCTGTCCACTATCCCCATTATTAGTTGCACTTGCTATAGAACCCATGGCCCAACTTCAAAATTCCTCATATCTGGAAGGTATATGGATTGGTTTGTTGGAAGAATGTTAATCATTATATGCGGATGGCATGCTGCTTTTATCTTTCCAATCCGCATCTTGCGATTCCCCTAGTGCTACAAATCATTACCGGCTTTGGAATTTTTTCTGGGTTTAAATTGAATTGGACTAAGCCCATTGTGCTCGCTGTAGATTCTGCCCTTCCGTTTGACTTGCCCTCAGATTGCCTGCTACAAGTTACTTCATTCAAATATTTAGGGGTTACAGTGCAATTGCCAGTATCCACCTATATTGCAAATAATATACCCTGCATAGAGTCCTTTAAAAACAAAGTAGCTAAGTGGGTTAATTTACCTTTGACGCTAGAGGGTAGGGTCAGTCTCTTTAAAATGGTGTTTCTGACAAAATTCTTGTATATTTTGTCAAATAGTCCAGTCTACATACCTAAATCAATCTCCTAGAAGACTTTCTTCTCTTTTATCAACCTTTTCTATAGTTCCCCAAGAATCCCAGAACCTCCCTTGAGACGCTGCTACTACCCTACATCTCACGGTGGAGTGGGTCCACCAAATATAAACACTAGACGACCAGCCGCCGCAGTTATACTGCGGCAGGTTGGCTCGCCTGGCAAATCGCCATAGGTATACATTGGCTGCACTAGGGGGTGTGCCACGACGACGGAGCCGATGCATGTGCCAGCGGCCGCAATGCTCGACGGGCACCGTGATCGCTCCTGAGAGACACAAGCAGCCCAGCTCCTCGCCAGACCTCATTTTCCACTCGCAAAATGTGAGTAGGCTAATGGAAAATTTGAGGGCTGGGAATGTTATACGTTTTGGTCCAGGTGGTATAGAGTACCTGATAAATTGTCGCAAATATTTCCGTCAGTGCCGAATCTCTGTTGGAGAGGGTGCAGACAGAAAGGTACCTTCCATCTATGGGGGGATTGGCCAATTATTAGTCGCTTTTGGATACAGGTTCGTTATTTAATTAATAAGGTGACAAAACGTCAGATTGCACTGTGTTATGGAATAGGCAATCGGTGGGGTCCTATAAACGCTCCCTGATACCTCACCTCAATGCTGGTAAATGCCTCATGCCTATCCATTGGAAGTGCCAATTGGCTCCCTTAATTAAGGAGTGGTTGCTGAGAGTGCAAGATATTGTGGAGGCAGAGGAGTAGAAGCATCAATGCACCAATGCCTATCCTAAATTCTATAAATGTTTGGTCTTATGGATAGATTTTTATCCTGGGACTTGTATAAATATTGGCATGATCGTTCTAACCTATACAGTTTTGTTGAACTACTTGCGCTCTTGGGACTGGCTGACAGCTTTCCGTACCATTGCATCCCACAGAATATTATGCATGGCACTTTAGTGATTTCGGGGCTGCACTCAAGACCCCCTATATCAAGTAATTTGACTACTGGTCTACACAGTATGCACTGCGCCACTAAATTGGTGCTAACAAGCCCAACATAAGACGTTGAATAGAAAATCAAAAAGTCCAAGCACCAACTAAAGTTAACGTAAAAAACCTTTTTGTTACTCTAAAATATATATCTCTATCTTTATATTCTATCTATCCCCTAACTTGTGAAAAAAAGATTTCTCCAAATACAAAAATGGCAAAAAGCAATAACCCTTTATTCTGGATTTGCACTTTGAACGTGCAACAATTTTTTGTCCTAATTTGATAATAGACTGTTAAATGTGTAACAAGCCTGTAGTGCCACATGTTGGCTGTTAATGAAAGTATGACATATTCTAACAGCACATTTATCTGACTTTAGGACAACAGAACAATATAGAAATAATATACAAAACTATATTACTTTCTTTTAACATGATTATCTGTGATATGAAGGGATCAAGTGTTAACATTTTACTGCCAAAAAAAAAGCTAAAAGGGTAATTAAGGATTAGTACAAAGTCATACAAAATAAAGTATAGCAGAATACATATAGGAAGTACATAACAAAAGTAAAATAAAAAGAATCATAAAAATGTTGTTGACAATAACATTACACAGGGCTTTGTAAAAAAGAACAGCAAATGTAATCATCATCCAATAGCTTAGCCCATCATCACAGGGAGAATTTGAAGGGGTGGTTTGAAAAGATTTGGGGGTGGGGGGTGCATGCCCCCAAGAAGATGGTAGTTAAACAACAGACTAGGAGGGTGATATTAGAAAACACCAGAGTACCATTCCTAAAGTAGGATAACTTTAGTCACAGGTATGCCTTCAGCATTTATCCAGCTTACCCAGATCTTATAAAAATTTCCCAGGTCAGCTTGTATACAGGTAAAACATTGTTAGTTGCCGTCTTCCACTCAGCAATAGTGAGTGATGAGGGTGATTTGTTAATTTGTAATTTAGAGATATCAGTGTCTCTCATAACTGGCTATATAAATATTCTCTAATTTGTCCAATGTTCATCCAGTTATACCTTGACTATTGTAATGTAATATATTTCAAGTTTTATTTTCTAAAGTCGCCTTCCAGGACTGCACCCTGAGAGATGACTGGTCTCACCTGACGGGAAACACAATCAACAAAGCAGTTAAAACCCCCGCCCCTCCCTGTGCTCCTCAGTTCCTGATTGTGTTTCCCAACAGCAAAACTGTTTATTTCTTATTTTTTCTCCCTAAAAAAGACCCGAGGCCTAGTGGACTACCCCTGGGAGCTGGACCGCAAACTTGTGAAGCTTTTTTGGGTCCAGTAGGATTTTTACCTTCCTGGGGGGGGGTCTCCCTATTTTCTCGGCGGGGGGGAGGGGGGCAGCAGACTTCGAAGAGCCCCCTGAGTACTGAAGGACCCTCAGTGGGAAAGGATGTTGCCTCAATGTCCCCACATCCTCCAGATTGTAAGAGAGGGATACAGATTGGAGTTCCTCTCCTCCTCCCCCAAGTTTCCTTTTAAACCACTTTCCCAGGCATCCTCAGCAAGCAGTGGGCTTCTTACACAGTGTCAGACAGCTGGCAGAGCAGGGGGTCATAGTGCCAGCCCCAGCAGGACAGTGCAGACAGAGATTTTACTCCCACATCTTCGAATCAAAATCTCCTTCTCTCAGACCTGGCCAAGCTAAGCGAGTACCTTGGAGTCCCTGGGATGGATCATCAACCAGGAGAAGTCCTCACTGGTTCCTGCCCAGACCAAGCTCTATCTAGGATTCCTGGTGGATTCAACAGCACAGAAGCTTGTTTTGCCCCAGGGTAAGGTAGAGGGCCTTATTTCAGCAGTAACGTCCCTTCTAGATTTAGAAGAGGTCTCTAACGAGGGGTCATGAGAGTTCTTGTGCTGATGACTTCCTGTATCCCAGTGGTCCCATGGGGCTCAGCTCCATTCCAGGGCTTTCCAGCAATTCCGCCTATCCTCTCGGGACGGGAAAAAGAGGAATGCTGGGCAACAGGGTTCCTGTTCCAGCAGGGGTAAAGGAGTCTCTGCAGTGGTGGTTCTATCCTCAGAGGTTGCGGGAGGGCCACCTTTTGGGCACAACTCCAAACCCTAAGGATGACAACGGATGCAATAGCCTGGGGCTGGGGGCCCTCTTGGAACTTCGAGCCCAGAGCCCATGGAACCAGAGTCAGAGGAGCGCTTCCTCCAACTTCTGAGAACTCTTAGCGGTCAGAAAGGCCTTTGAGGAAAGAATCAGGGGCTGAGAGGTCCAGATCCTTTCTGACAATGCATGTGCTGGAGCATTCCTGAATCAAGGAGGCACAAGGTCTCGCTCTCTTCTGAACCTGGCTCTGGAACTCCTCATGTGGGCAGAGCAGCGAATCCCCTCTATTTCAACAGTACATATAAAGGGGGCATACAATGTCGAAGCGGACTACCTCAGTCGGTAGCTGGTTCACCAGGGGGAGTGGGAATTGCACCCCGAAGTGTTCTCCCTTGTGTGAGAGAAGGGGGGGGTTTAGAGGGGGTAGACGCCTTGACCCAGGTCTGGGAATTCCGCTTGGGATATGCCTTTCCCCCCTTAGTTCTAATCCCGAGGATAGTGCAGAAACTAAGTCTCTCAGAGGGCAGACTGATTCTGATCGCCCCATGGTGGCCCAAGAGGACCTAGTTCACTTCCCTCAGAAATTGGTCCATAGCTCCCCCTCAGCGTCTTCTGGACCAGCAGGACCTTCTTCAGAGCCCAGTCTGCCACCCAGATCCCGGGTTCTTCAGGCTGACAGCTTGGTTCTTGAAAGGGAGAGCCTGCAAAAAGGGGGTGTTCTGAGAGGGTAATCAACACCCTTCTTTTAAATAGGAAGCTGGTTACCAGATGTATTTACGCAAAAGCCTGGGGAGTCTTCTCGCGCTGGTGCCAGGCGAAGGGGACATCCCAACAAGAGATCCCTGCCATCCTGGACTTTCTTCAGGAGGGTGCGGATCACGGGCTGGCAACCAAGACGGTTGGGGTTCAGGTTGCAACCTTGTCCTGTTTTTTTGGACAGGAGGTTGATTCTGGACCCCCTGATTAAAAGGTTCTTGCCAGCCAGAGAGAGATTGTCCCCAGTGCAGATGAGCAAGTGTCCGCCCTAGGACCTTACAGTAGTTTTGGAAGTCCTAACCAGGGCACTGTTCGAACCATTACCGTTATCCCTCTCAGGTTGCTTACCCTAAAGACAGCCTTCCTGCTGGCGGTTACAATGTCCAGGAGGAATAGCAACATTCAGGCTTTGTCAATAAAAGAGCATATTTTTCTAATAATTTGATGACAGGGTTGTATTTAGGCAGGACCCCCAACATCTCCCGAAGGTAGCCTCAAAGTTCCACTGAACTCAAGAGATTGTCCTTCCTTTTTTTTTGCACCAATTCTCAGAACGAGAGAGGAAGTTTCTTTCATTTGTTTAGATATCAGACGTTTTCTGTTGACTTATTTAGATAAAGTAAGAGTTTAGAAGGTCCAGCCATTTATTAGTCAATTGTTCTGGCCAGAGGAAGGTTCAGCAAGCGTCTAAAGCATCCATAGCATGATGGATCAAGCAGACTATTAAGCCTATGATCAGGCTGGTAGGACAGCCCCGAATGACCTTAAAACACATTCCACTCAGTCTCTGTCGACCCCTTGGTCAGAAAGTGCCAGAGCATCGGTGGAGCAAATATGCAGAGCAGCTACATGGACAAACCACAAAACCTTCCTGAGACATTACAGGGTAGAGTTGCTGTCACCTCAGGATCTGGCGTTTGGTAGGAGGTCCTACAAGCTGTTGCCCTGCCCTAAGGTAGGCCTGAGCTACTTGCTCTTCTTTCAGGGTACCATCCTGGAAGATGACTTGAGAATATGACCAGTTACACTTACTGGTAACAGTGTTTCTGGGAAGTCGCCCAGGATGGCAGGCCTAGTTTCCACACGCTCTTTTGGTATGTTGGTTTTGTATGGAATTTTGAGGTGTTTCACTCTTGTGCATTGGTATGGGTCAATACTTTTTCACAACTGAGGAGCACAGGGAGGGGTGGGGGTTTTAACCTCTTTGATTGTGTTTCCTGTCAGGTGGGACTAGTCATCTCTCAGGGTTCCGTCCTGCAAGACTTCCCAGAAACACTGTTGCTAACAAGTGTAACTGGTCTTTTTTTTTTTTTTAAGAATATTATTCAGGAATTGACAGTGTTCAACAGCATTTACTTACTTGCACAACTACAGTTGTCAAGTAAGGCCTAAATCACAAGGGCGTGCTACAAGTGTACACCCGTGCGAGTCTGTTTACCTGCATGGGGATGTACAGGTGTTCCGTGCAGGTTGTACTATTCTTGATAGTTGGGGCACAGCAGCTGTATAGACACAGCCACTGCTCAGTTTGACATCCCTGTGGGTGCATGGCCCCGAATGCAGGCTGTGTGTATTCAGGGCCCCACACTTGCATAGCTGTACTTTGTACTATGCCTGTGAGAGTTGCATAACATGGTATCTATCTTGTCACAGTATACCAGGCTGTCATTTGATTGTTATTAACTTTTCAACGGTTTCATAATAATCTCATGTTGCATTGATCAAATAGTATATTTTTTATAATGGCTGAACTGGTCAATTTCATTAAAACACTGTCTGTCTTCTGAAGTCGAACACCATTGGCCACTTTCCATGAGGGCAAACACAACATCTGCTACATGACAATGGATATCTCAAGAGGACTTATGGTCACCTGCGGAACAGACCGGCTGATAAAGGTAATGACAACCAAATTCAATGTTAACTATCCAAATAGGCATATATTTTCCTATGATAAAGGAAACCACAAGCGGTGCTAGATTGTAATCCTTATCCCATGTGTCAAAAAGTGTATACGTGTGTGTGTGTATGTATGTGTGTGTATGTATGTGTGTGTATATATATATATATATATATATATATATATATATATATATATATATATATATATATATATATATATATATATAATGAGATCTCTACTTGAATGTGCTAAATACAAAAAACAATAGTATTATAAAGTTCAATGATCTATATCGGTGATGGCAAACCAGAGCCCTCTCTGTGGGCACACCAGGAAAAAATTAGAAAAGCACACACTGACATCCAATCGTCCACACCGCACCACCCATCGCAAATTACATCCCACAGGTCTCTAGGACCAGCAGGGACGTGTCTGTGGTGGGCGTGACTAAGAAGAAGCGGCGGTGATGTGCTGGTGGAAATCTGCAAATCTCTAGGGTCAGCGGTGATGTGCTGGGCGTGGCTGAGAGAACACGCAGCTGGGATCAGAGGAGACTTGTGGGCGGGAATGAGCTACTGGTGACAGGTGACATGTTAAATGTGGAGTGGACATTATGTACAGTTGTCATCTTATCAGTCCAAAGCAAAAAGGGTTCACACCGCTCCAGGCATGTTATCCCATGAATCCTATAAAAAATTAAAACCATCTACTCACTAAAGTGTGGGCAGTGCGCCACCAGTTGTCTGTGCATATATGGGTGCTGTCTCCGTGACTCAAAATCTGACACACAAAAAAAGGGGAAATCGGGGGTTAGCGACCCCCTGAAAAAGAAGTCACAGGCGGACCAAGCAGCTTAAATAGGGAAAATACTTTATTGCACAAAAATATCAAAATGCAGAAACTGGGTACCCGTCACCAACACCTGAATAATATTAAATGCACTTTTCGGGCATGTACCGTGAAGCTCATAGAAAACGGTGCTAAAGTAGTGCATACAGGGCAAAAACACACAGCACATCCCCAAAGTGAAGCATGGGGGTAGCACCATGGTGTTTTCAAGATGCTTTATACCAATTTGATGTTGCTACAGCGATCTCCTTGCTGTGCTATTGTGTTCTGATGGGGACTGCCTCCCTCCCTCCCCCCCCCCGCCAGAACACAGTGGTCTGATCGAGAGCCAGTCAGCTGCTGGTTTTCCAGCATGCACCTCCGACAGATCCCGGTCCAGCTGCCATACACACGGGCCGAATGTCAGATGGTTTTTATTGAACCAGCCGATGTCCTCTGACATTCGGCCCTTATGTACTAGGTTTTAGTCTGCAAGAGACCTGAGACTAGGGCTTGAGGCCACCTTCCAGCAGGACAGTGATCTCCCATCCCCCCACGCCACACGGACACACAGCTATACTGAAATTGTTACAAAATAAAATGAATGCCTTAGAAGAATCCAATCATTGCTAGAAAATTTGTGTTCGCTACTGGTCCCATCCTAAATGAAAAAACTGTTATGCCATTAAGTGGACAAAAAAATTGCAGAACTGGTAGAGATTTTACCCCGGAACACTTGCTGTATTTGTAGCCAGGGTCGTTCAGTCATGTGTTTACTCACATGAATACTTACGCAGTCAAAAAAATGCTGATTTTATTTATCCGGTAGTTTTCTTTCTTCGAAAATGACTGCAAAAAAATGTAGAAAGTGCAAAAGCCCTTAAAACCTGTGTAAAGTGTTGTAGAATATTAATGATTTGAAAATATAAAAGTTGCCACATTTCCATTTACACAGTTATACACTTGTCCTGTGTGTCAGCAGAACAAATTGGGAATTGTGTGTTTGGAAAGCGGTGAAATTAGATTAAATTCATTAGCTATTGGAAGACTTTGGTGAGTGAGATTTTCAAAGTCCAATTAGTCAGTAGCACCCCACCTATGTGATCTTAACTGGTCTTGCTGGTTAGACAATATCTAATGAATGTTGTAACAGTGGAGAACAAAGCCGAATTCTTATCCAGGTTCCAGCTGACTGACCTTTGTGCAGGTTGCCTGTTATGCTTTTAGATACCAGGCATTCATTTTCCTGACAGACATTGGACAGTGGAATTCTGTGTATGTGTACCTTTAGAAAAATTTCTGGGGTCACATGGCCTTTTATAAATTGAGGATTCAGATCTACTATCCTTTCAGACAAATACAGTGGTGTGAAAAAGTGTTTGCCCCCTTCCTCATTTCCTGTTCCTTTGCATGTTTGTCACACTTAAGTGTTTCGGAACATCAAACCAATTTAAACAATAGTCAAGGACAACACAAGTAAACACAAAATGCAATTTGTAAATAAAGGTGTTTATTATTAAAGGTGAAAAAAAATCCAAACCATCATGGCCCTGTGTGAAAAAGTGATTGCCCCCCTTGTTAAAACATACTATAACTGTGGTTGTCCACACCTGAGTTCAATTTCTATAGCCACACCCAGGCCTGATTATTGCCACACCTGTTCACAATCAAGGCATCACTTAAATAGGAGCTGCTTGACACAGTAAGGTCCACCAGAAGATCCTTAAAAGCTACACATCATGCCGAGACCCAAAGAAATTCAGGAACAATTGAGAAAGAAAGTAATTGAGATCTATCAGTCTGGAAAGGGTTATAAAGCCATTTCCAAAGCTTTGGGAATCCAGCGAACCACAGTGAGAGCCATTATCCACAAATGGCGAAGACATGGAACAGTGGTGAACCTTCCCAGGAGTGGCCGGCCGCCCAAAATTACCCCAAGAGCGCAGCGACGACTCATCCAAGAGGTCACAAAAGACCCCACAACAACGTCCAAGGAACTGCAGGCCTTACTTGCCTCAGTTAAGGTCAGCGTTCATGCCTCCACCATCAGGAAAAGACTGGGCAAAAATGGCCTGCATGGCAGAGTTCCAAAGAGAAAACCACTGCTGAGCAAAAAGAACATCAAAGCTCGTCTCAATTTCTCCACAACACATCTTGATGATCCCCAAGACTTTTGGGACAACATTCTGTGGACCGATGAGACAAAAGTGGAACTCTTTGGAAGGTGTGTGTCCAAGTATATCTGGCGTAGAAGGAACACTGCATTTCATAAAAAGAACATTATACCAACAGTAAAATATGGTGGTGGTAGTGTGATGGTCTGGGGCTGTTTTGCTGCTTCAGGACCTGGAAGACTTGCCGTGATAAAAGGAACTATGAATTCTGCTGTCTACCAAGAGATCCTGAAGGAGAATGTCCGACCATCTGTTCGTGTACTCAAGCTGAAACGAACTTGGGTTCTGCAGCAGGACAATGATCCTAAACACACCAGCAAGTCCACCACCGAATGGCTGAAGAAAAACAAAATGAAGACTTTGGAGTGGCCTAGCCAAAGTCCTGACCTGAATCCTATTGAGATGTTGTGGTATGACCTTAAAAAGGGCGTTCATGCTCGAAAACCCTCTAATGTAACTGAATTAGGACAATTCTGCAAAGATGAGTGGGCCAAAATTCCTCCAGGACGCTGTAAAAGCCTCATTGCACGTTATCGCAAACGCTTGGTTGCAGTTGTTGCTGCTAAGGGTGGCCCAACTAGTTATTAGGTTTAGGGGGCAATCACTTTTTCACACAGGGCCATGATGGTTTGGATTTTTTTTCACCTTTAATAATAAACACCTTAATTTGCAAATTGCATTTTGTGTTTACTTGTGTTGTCCTTGACTATTGTTTAAATTGGTTTGATGTTCCGAAACACTTAAGTGTGACAAACATGCAAAGGAACAGGAAATGAGGAAGGGGGCAAACACTTTTTCACACCACTGTATGTTCTGAAAATGGCACTCTAGGTAAAAATGAAAAATATATATGCACTACATGACAGGGAAAGGGTGAAAATAGTGGGAAAATAATTAGAAACATTTTAATAGCAATGCACAATCAACAATAACTTTGACCACTGAAGGCCAAAGAGAATGACCTTGACCTGACACGTACCACCGACCTAAACATTGTTGTGAACCACGTAAACCCCATCATGGAAACGGTATTCCCTGATGGCAGTGGCATCTTTCAGCAGGATAATGCGCCCTGCCATGCTGCAAAAATGGTGCAAGAATGGTAGGAACACAGCAGCAAGTTCTAGGTGTGACTTGGACTCCAAATTCTGCATAGCGCAATCCAAACAAGCATCTGTGGGATATGCTGAAAAAACAAGTCTGATGCATGGAGGCCCCACCTCACAACTTACAGGAGTTAAAGGATCTGCTACTGATGGCTTGGTGCCAGATACCACAGCATACAGTGAGGTAAAAAAAAAAGTATTTACTCCCCTGCTGATTTTGTATGTTTGCCCACTGACAAAGAAATGATCAGTCTAATTTTAAGGTAATGTTTTTTTTTTCTTTTTTCTTTTTTCTTTTTTTTTTTTTTTCTTTTTTAACAGTAAGACAGAAGAACGCATTTCAAAAAAGTTATAAATTGATTTGCATTTAAACGACTGAAAAGGTTGACCCCTTCACAAAACATGACTTAGTACTTGATGGCAAAACCCTTGTTGGCAATCAGAGGATGGATGTTTCTTGTAGTTGGCCACCAGGTTTGCACACATCTCAGGAGGGATTTTGTCCCACTCCTCTTTGCAGATCCTTTCCAAGTCATTAAGGTTTTGAGGCTGACGTTTGGTAACTCGAATCTTCAGCTCCCTCCAAATATTTTCTATGGGATTAAGGTCTTCATGTGCTTCTTCTTAAGCCAATCCTTTGTTGCTTTGGCCGTGTGTTTTGGGATATTGTCATGCTGGAATACCCATCCATGACCCATTTTCAATGCCCTTACTGAGGGAAGGAGGTCCTCGCCCAAGATTTGATGAAGCATAACGTTTCCACTTCCATGTTTGACGGTGGGGATGGTGTTCTTGGGGGGTCATAGTCAGCATTCCTCCTCCTCCAAACACAGTGAGTTGAGCAAACGTACATAATCAGCAGGAGATCAAATACTTTTTCCATTACTGTACCTACAGAGGTCTAGTGCCATTCATACCGCAGTTTGAGATGGGCGGTCCTAGAGTTATGACTGATCAGTGTATATGCAGTTTCCCTTGCAATATAGGGAGCAATATTTATGAGGCTACCTGGTTTTCGGCTTTAATTGATCAGTTTTTTTTTTTTTGTTTTTTTTTACAGGGAATTCAAAAGTGGGATTTTTGCAGTTATCTGCTTAATAAGCAATTAATTTTTTTTTTACCAGAAATAAAAGAAAAATGGAGTCGTTAAAAGGTGTTCTGTGACCCTCCCTGCCTTCACCATAAGGGTGATGGCCAGCCGTCAGGATCACTGTGCATAGGCACTCTTTTTTTTTTTTTTCTTTTTTTTTTTCCATTGAGATTTAAAGGAGAAGTCCAGCCCAAGCTCATTTGGCTGGGCTTTTCCTATGGGTCACAGGAGTGCAGTCCGTTTTGTACTCCTGTGACCCGTTTATAGCTGACATAACAGGAATCAGTCCAGGCATCGTGTCATTGCGGCAATAAAATCTGGATGTGCCAGGGGTCTGGACTGACGCCCACTGGGAGAACAGAAAAAAGTCTTCCCAGTACATGAGGTCCTGGTAGAGACAGTTAAAAAGGAATGGCAGGATCCCGAACAGAAACCCTTTTTCCAGGTCCCTGACAAGGTTTCAGTTTTCGGGTGACCCGCATCAGCCTGACACAAAAACCCCAAACTGGACGCAGCCTTCTCGAGGGTTTCCAGACGCACAGATCTGGCCTTCAAGGATTTGGGGGTTCTGACAGACACCATGGACAAGAGAATAGATTCCCTTCTAATAAATATCTGTGAATCAACTCTGGATAATCTAAAACCAAAGATGGCAGTCACAGTGGTGGCTCGTAAACTCGAGCACTGGTTTACGCAGATTCAAGCCCACATAGAGGCAGGTACGGCTAAAGAGACCATTTTGTCATCCTTTTCAACTTTATTGTGTATAGTATTCCTTTAACAAGTGCTGGAACAAGTGGCGCTGAATATAGTGTGTATTTCCACCACTAAATCCTATAAATCTGTATCAGTGAACTTAATAATACTTCACTATGTGTTCTGTGATTCAAAACCGAATAAAATACATTTATCTTGTGAAAAGATAACCTTCAAATGAATAATAAAGATAAATATATATAATCTATTGAAGTAAAAACACCCTGTGACTGAGTGATTAACCAAACCATATAATTGATTATACACAAACCCACTTCCTACAGGAATGTTAACAATTAACACAGTGAAAACTTCCTAATGCAATATAAATATAAGGTGTTACAAAGTAAAATAATAGTCCATAAATCTTCAAAACATGCTCCACATAACAAATAGGAACAGTGAAAGCAACGGTGATCAGTGTCTCTTGAAATGGAAAAACAGCTTCCATCTACACTCCTCCACCACACCACTGTGAATGTGACTCCTCTCCCCTTATGTGAACAGACTCGCCAGCTGTATAAGCCTCCCATGCTCTTACCCTTTTTGCAGGACTGTAACTGGAATATCTTAACTTTTCACTTCAGAGAAAAAGAGCTGGTTTTCTTGGCAGTTTCATATAGATGCCCTCATGCAACACAAAAAAGATTTGCTCCCATAGCGTCATAACGTTTAAAAACAGTTTTAATCACACATAAAAACTCATATCATATTGCACTCACATTTGAAAAGTTAATACCCACGCCAAATGTAAAACCACAACACACTTAAACAGCTGATTGCTGAAGCATCAATGGTCACAGCGGACCGAGGATATGCGGGATTGCTAAATAGTCTCTCACCGCTCCTTAGGTTCACCATCACTTTGGTAAGGATCAATGTAAGATGTTCAGCATCCTGTGTATGCTTGTCTCATTCGCCTAGTAGCCACGTGGCTACTAGGTACCAACATCTCTGGATAGAGAATATATACAGAAAGGTGTGTTTTTTTGTTTGTTTTTATTTTGTTTTTTATGGGATTTTAATGGTGCCATAAACATAATGGAACGAACGGGTTTATATATGTAAAAACACATTTTATTCATATATAGTTTAAAAAAAAGTGTCAAAAAGGGCAACTTTTGGGTGTGTCGCAAAGAATATTTTCCTTTTTAAAAGAGCGATGATAATGTGGTGTCTATCCTGACATGTTTCACGACTAAGCTCTTTCTCACATTTTTTATTGTTCAAAAAGACAAAATATGCCATAATAGTATAGAGCAATACAAATTTGGACAATTCCGCTCATCGGAATCCCCCCCCCCCCCCCTCCGGCGCCACAATTGGCACCTTTCAGGGGGGAGGGGGGTGCAGTTACCTGGATAATCCAGGTAACTGCACCCACTTCCGGGATAGCTGTCTGCGGAAAGGGGCGTAGATTACGCCCCTTTCCGCAGCTGCCCGCCCCTTTGCGCAAGTGCCCTGCTGCCTGCTGGGAAACACACAGTTCCCAGAGGCAGCGGGGACCGTCCGGATTGCGCCGCGCGGCTCGCGCATGCGCAGTAGGGAACCGGGAAATGAAGCCGAAAGGCTCCATTTCCTGATTCCCATATCCAAGATGGCGGCGGCAGGACCCGACAGACGACCTAGCGATCGGCTTCGGGTGCCGACATTGCGGGCGCGCTGGACAGGTAAGTGTCACTATTTTAAAAGTCAGCAGCTGCAGTATTTGTAGCTGCTGGCTTTTAAAAAAAAAAAAAAAAACGCGGAGTCCCGGTGGACTCCCGCTTTAAGGAAGACTAAGAACAAGAGCATATAACAAAAAATTATCGATCATTATTGTTGTTTGCCATGTTCAACCATTCTATTGCTTACCCAACACAGTCTCCCAGTACTCCCTGACCAGGGGCATCAAGGCACAGTGGGTGCCATGTGACCACAGAGGGCACACAAAGACCAAGCTATAATATATATAGTTAGTTGTGCATTACTTAAGTTCATAAGATAGTGGACATCAATAAACATTAGCGACACACCAAAAACATATCGGTTTAAAGCATACTCACAAGTTGCTAAAGTAGAATTGACCGAGGGTGCCAGACTGAAATGTCAGTTGTCAAAAAAAACAGCCAGGCAAAGGTTGAAATAATAAAAAATAAATGTAAAAAATGTATAATTATTGACTGTTTTTAGAAATGCATAGATTTAATCCTTTTTATATACACTTTTACACACATCACTGGATAAAAAGTAACCTTTCCATTATGGTATATGACTTCCTCTGTGTGTATAAGTAAAGTATGTCATTGTGTATACCTGTGACAGTAATTCTTTTTATTGCGTTTTTGTAGATCTGGGACATGACGCCTTCTGTTGGTTGCAGTCTTGCCACTGGCTTTTCTCCTCGTTGATCCCTCCAGTTTCAGTTTACTTTGAAGAAAGCACCTTATGTACAGCCACGTACATGCACACCACCTCACCCAGGGCATTGCCCACACTTCTGTGCTTCTACCTTATGTACCCTATGGAAGCAAAGCAATGCAACAGCTCTCCCAAACCAGGAGGAGGTGCCTTAAACCCCACACAGCCGCCCGTCTTTACCTTATCTGCGCTACAAGCTCCAAGCTGCACAGGAACCAGCTGTCTGTAATAATTTCATTATGTAGTTTTATATCATTGTGGAATGATATCTGCTAACTTTTAGAAAATTCTTAAATATCTACCTATAAAGACAGGATACTTTTATTATCAGACAGGACATTTTTATTGTTTAATTGATCTTTCAAAAAAGCTCTTGGTTTTTCTTTTTTGTTTTCTTTCAAACTTCCTTCTATTCCAATTTGCCTATAGGAAAGTCACATTATTATTCTATGTTCTGATATTTTTCAATGACTGTGTTTGTTGTACATTGTCTGTTGTATTATGGTTTGTGAACATATGAAGACTGACCCTAGTATTTTCCTAACCAGATCATTGAATATGTTCCTGTATTACAGGTTTGTTTTGTTTGCAGGTAATGTATATCCTTTTTGGTGCTCATGCATAGGAAGTGACCAGATCAAATACTGAAAGCACACTAGTAAGCTCTCGTAGGAATATTGTTTGGCCCTTATCTTCTCCTTGCTGGTTTTATACGTTTTATGTGCATTAATGAGTTTTACTTCTGGGGTGAAATATCCTGTAATTAGGAATCCTGAAAGTCGAGAACATTCTACAGCCACATTAAACCTCCTTTTGTGCAGTAGTAAGGTTTGTTAACAATAATATAGGGTACTAACAGGTAGTTCACAAATCGAATAGCTAACCATAGCTTATAACCACTGATCCAACCATAGTCTATATGCATCCCAGGAGCTTTGTTGGAGAGATTTATTCATTGGAGTTTCAGGAATCTTTTTATTTGCAATGTCATCAGGCCCCAATCATACCAAGGCACCTGCTGTATCTTTTGGAATGTAAAGCGCTCAGTACATTACTGCAAAGAAATTGGTGTGAATGGGTCCTTGGAAGGATATCTGAGAATGCAGCCAGTACAGTCAGGTTATATGTGACAAAAGCCAGGTTTTTCTCAGCTGAGGGAATCTTTTGGAGTTTTGTTTAATTTATTTTTTAATATTACCTACATTACAATTGATACATAGCAGAATGACAGAAATGGGGTATATCAGTGACTTACCCTAATTCATATCAGCAGCATGTTGGAATTTGTGATGAGGTTTTTGAGGGGGGGTGGGAGCTGCCATTTCTAACTTGTGTAGGTTCAAGTGTAGCCGCCTTCTTTCTTGCTTTCCCTGTATAGGGATGCAAGGATGAGGATGGCAGCCTTAGAACTTGTACTTTTAGCAACAAGTCAACATTGGCATTTCCTCATATTTCTGTCTGGACATATCGCTTTAAATGGCATCACCGCACAAGCAGTAAATACATTTTTACCTTCTCCATGAACTCCTTTCTGGAAGGTACTCATTGATAAAATTTGTAAATGAAGGATATTAGAAAACAGATGCACAGAATGCAATGTATAGAACAATTTGTATATTTTTACATACACAAGATAAGAAATGTGCAGCTATATAGCTAGTTATCTATTCCTCCACATTTTCTCAGTTTTCGTTTATTTTTCTCTTTCATTCTTTGAAATACTGATGTTTTATGCTATCTGCGCATGTCCTCAGCATACTAGCTCACACTTAGGAGCATGCTTGGAATTGTAGTTCTGGCACATCTGGATAGAGACTGGTTTCCTAAGATTGCTTTAGTTTGCAGGGTGAAATAAACATCGGATCATATTTACTTCATAAATAGGCAGCCTGAGAGTTGTATTTATAGATGGAAATTGTATGAGAACATAGGCCTGACAGCTAGCATTTTCAGGAGGTTATCAATAGATGCCTACATTTCTTCAAAACAGGTTTCCTTTAAATCGGGCAAAGGAAAGGTTCGCTTCAAGTTCACTTTATTTAGGTCCTTCTCGGCAGCATACAGGTTCCTTCCTTTTACGTACCGTCACTTCTTGCAGTTACTGGGAGCAGTGGAAAGTCCTATGTAAACTGAGTCTCTGGAGTTGCTGCTCAAACATGGCTATGAACTCTGTGTGACCACTTTTATTGGCCTGGCACTGTCACGTGAAGCAATTCTCATGCTTCTCCAAGTACCGGCTATTTCTTTGGCATCCAGTGCTGTGCAGAATGACAGGGGAGTAAAGGTGAGGGCTACGTTTATACTAGGGAGAGGGGGGATTAAAACAAACCTGTTTTGCCTTGAATAGGTAAAAGTAGAGGAGACATGTTCAAGTTTTTTACACTTTATGTAATTCTGTCCTGCTGAGATCAGATTTCCAGGGTTCACTAGATGGATCCTGTGTGGTACGAATACCACTTGAATCGCTCCTTTCTTTTATTGCTCTGGGCAGCACTTTATTGTAAGATTCACATCTTCATCCATTCTCCGTTAAATTTTGAATTCTACTGTATTGTCCTAAATCTTGCAAGTAGGAAAAGGAAATGGCGATTGCTAATGTACATTGTCTTAAGTTACCGACACATTGGGGCTTTATACGTTTCTGCTGAGAAAATTTGACTCTCAAAACCAGTTTTTCCCTTTTACATGCACTTTTATTGAATAGTGCGTTTCCATTGAGCTCTCAATTACAGGGTGAGTGCAATATTGGCTTACGCTTTCGTCCAGTTGGTTTCTTTAGTGCTGCCATTATTTTTTGCCCATAGACTGTCAATTGGGTGTGCACTAGATTAGGAATTCTTGCTTTTGTAGCTTTAGGGCTCATTTACACCAACTGTGCTAAACACTGCACTATTGCACTGCAAACTTTGACATTTCAAAATTACATTTCATTAAGTTCTGTTGGTGGCTTGCAGAGGATTGCGTCACACCATGTTGTGCTGGAAAGAAAAAATACTGCATGCTTTACTGCAGCACACACCACTGCAGTGGTGAACTGGCATGATGGGGAGCCATTTTTTTGCCTTTTATTACTGTGGAACGGCCCTGTGCAAGGCTACCGAGCACAATCCCAATGCAGCTGGTGAGAACGGGCCCTTAGGAACAGAAAATTGAAGGCAGCATAATGGGATGTCTTGGCTATAGCAATAGGGAGCTGTAACCTATAATAGAATTTCATTTTTGCATAAACTGTTTTTCAGGATAAGTTAGAGCTGCACAGAAATAATGACTAGTTATTAAATGTTATGTTTGTTTGCACCACATTATTAAATAAATGTTATTTTGTATTCTAGACCTTAGTTTGTTTTTACTATTTTTTTTTCCCCTTCATTACTCATATTTTGTATTCATTACTTGGAGTATTTGGATTATATAAATGCCTTGCTCTCTTTTGAACTTTGGGATGCTTACCCACCCACTTTGGAGATATAGGCTTATTAGAGAACTATTTAATAATGTGTTTACACAACCAGTAGTTTGTACTCCTGTAAACACAATATGACAACGTGGAGCTTATAAAACCAGATGTAATGAATGTATTTGCTTATCCACACACACAGTATAACCGCACTTTTTAGTTGGTGCAGACAGCATTCTGCAGTACCGCATAAAATAATCCTGAAATTAAAGTGGCACTATGGGCAAAATAAAAAACGACATATAATGCAGATTGTCAAATAGCAATAATACAACCATCTTTTTAAGTCTCCCCTGTAATATTATTTCATAATCTGCTGATTCAGCCATTAAGTCTGTGATTTTTCTTTTTTACTTCCTTTAACAGATCAAGCGGTCTGTCAAAAGCTGCTGCTGCAGGGATGGAGGTGCTTAAAATGGTCCCACTTTTCATATAGGTAACCCCCCCACCCTTTGACCCCTTTCATATCTTCTCCTTTTTGGGCGACAAGCTTCACGCAATGCGTTTTGCTACAGCAAAACCACACTGTTAGAGGTGCCGTTAAAAATGAATAGGTGCCCAAACACGGGTGGTGCGTTTAGCCACTATTGCGGTGCAATTTGGAATCCCAGGCTGAATCATGGTGAATTTGCCCGTGATCCCAAATAACCACATGTAAACAGGGTCTTCTCATAAGAATCCTTGCTTTAACTGCTTAAAACTTTTTAGGTAGAATTAGGCAGGCCATAGATGGTGCAAATGGTTGCAGGAAAGAAATTTGCATTATTCCCCCCAACGACGCAGACAGTACTGACAGGAGAATCCCTCCTGCGAAACATTGTTCTCTCACAGCGGGGGGAAGTCATCCCAGCCAGGAGAAGACAGTGATTGCTAGCGGCTATAGCAGCTGCTAGCGATAATCACAAGTAAAATTCAGAAGGCTGGTTTTACCCAAGTTGATCGATCAACTTGGTACATTCAGCATGCCCATACACGGTTCAAATCTCGGCTGGTTCCTGCTGATTCAAACCATCTATAGCTGGTCTACAGCTTTAATTTGTAAGCCACTTATGCACAGTTTATATAAACCTACTAGCTCATATAACACTACCCTCTCCAGTTGACAGTGCCGCCGTCCAAGAGGGGCTATGTTACTCCTCAGTAGATGCAGTGGATGAGATAGTGTAGCCACCCTATAAGTGTGTTATTTGCCAGGTAAAAATAAAGGAAAATAAACATTAAATTACAACTCATGCATCTATAGACTGATGAGCAGCAATATGACATTGTTGGGTTTAGATATGCTTTCACTTTCTTTGGCTTTTCTACCCTGATCTGTTAAATGACACAGAGTATGGGTTACTGCATGTCACTATTTGTATCATTTTAGAAAGCTAAAAGGCCATTATACAATTGTTTTTGCACAATTTTCCTTTAGATTTACCAAACCAAATAATATGAGGTAAAACCCAAACACTTTCAATGTATGTGCAATCGGACAGGCCCTTGCCCTACATAGTTGAAGGTACAGCTAAAGAAAATTGTATAATGTATCTCAAGCCTAAAAGTAAGCCAGATGTACTTGTGGCTACTAGTTTAATCTTTCAGAAATCTTGAGGTATTTCCCCATGCATGTTTGACACAAATGCAAGCTGTATTTGCAAGC
The DNA here is from genome assembly GCF_037356315.1 of Lithobates pipiens. Lineage (NCBI taxonomy): Eukaryota > Metazoa > Chordata > Amphibia > Anura > Ranidae > Lithobates > Lithobates pipiens. The sequence goes on along the minus strand of NW_027507758.1, from coordinate 471,495,510 downwards.
ATGCCCTTCTCGGTCTGTGGCAGAGCAGGTTACATGTCTATAGAAGAGCATGGAATCATCCGGTTTTGCCTTCCACACTATGCAGATGTAGGATTTCTCTGCCTTACATTTGACAGACAACACCCCCCCCTCATACTGAACCTATGATACAAGAATCAAATGCTGACCCTCAGTCAATAAAATGTGGCACAGGGCTACACTTAATGTTTTTACATTCTGATTGAGCATTAGGGCATTGCTTGCATATATAAATTGTGGTGCTGGCCATTTTTGTGAAAACATTACTGGCAAATTTGCCTTAAAGCTTATTATATTGCAGCCTCTTCCTGTGATTTTTTTTTTTTTTTTTCATTTTGTGTTTTTTTTTGTTCTTTTAATTGCCATTATGCAGACCGACAATCCAGCATGGTCCAGCAGAGGATATTGAACCAAAACCATCAAAAAATTACTTATAATTTTTTTTATTTATTTATGAAACACAATTGGTTACGTAGTTACCCATTCAACTGTCATTTTTCATTGTACATCAGAAAAATGTTATCTCCAATGACGGGCAGCACAAAATTTTCTCCACCCGTGTCTTTGGAATCAAAATCAAACCTGTATTTTTGGTCTGATTAAACTGTGTTCTGCACTGCCAAGTTGTTCAGTTCAATTATGGTGTGTCCAGTGAAATAACTCCGTATATATCTTTCCAGTCATGTGCTCTATAATAAAATGTGTAAATGAGTAAATTCTTTACAGCAATAGCAGCCACCAGCCATGTTCTGTCATTTCCACAGTCTCGGTGCATTCTGGGAATGTCTGACATTTGCTAAGCTGCCTTATGTATTCTTGTTCATGGAAATAACAAACTGCCTATTTTAGAAAGTTTGTTCTATGTCGTAACTTTTTTTTTTTTTTTAATAAAATTTTCCTTTCCTTTACAGTTGTCAGGTCGTTTATTTGTCTTTACATATGTCTAGAATAATAGCCAAGTAGAGCTTTCTATGGCGGCACCCGAGCCACAGCTCCCTGTGTCCATTCAAACACAGAACTCCAGCCCTGCTCCCCCCTCTCTCCGTATGGGCTCACTGATTTTGACAGCAGCAGGAGCCAATGAAGCTTTGTTGCTGTCAGCCAATGAAGAGGCACAGTCCCCGACAGTCTTGTGCAACGTTGCTGGATTGAGATGAGGCTGAGGGGGGAGCTGCACACAGAAGGCTTTTTATCTTAATGCATGAAATGCAGTAAGGTATAAAAAAAACTTTACAGCCACTTTAACCTTTTTCCAGAAGCATAACCCATATCTGCAGTGGCAAGAGAAAGGGGCTTTAATGCCCAGCCATCCTACATATCAATCTACAGCCGCTTGAGGTTGTGTGCTAAGAATGCGCTCAACTTGGGCAAGGACGACTGCTCCTGGTCATGGCTTCTGATCGGGGGTCAGCAGGACAGGGTCACAATCACATGATTGCTGTGAGAGCCAATTAGAGGTCACATTATAGAGAAGCCATGCTGCCTCTACCTTAGTATTGCCAGGAGGTAGCATTAAGGGGTTAAATGGATATTTATAAAGTGCTAGCAGTGTAGGAGTACCTGAATTCAACTTTACATCATCCTCTTGCAGACCCTGTACAGCAGAACTTGGGTTGGAAGATGGTACAGGAGCAAACCAGATATGCTGCATAGCAAGAAACATGCTGATTGGAGGAGAATGCAGTCACAGAAATGAGCTCATTATCATGCTGTTTTGTCCCATCTGACCTGTCAGACCCATTTCACACTGGGGCGCTTTGCAGACGCTACAGTGCTAAAAATAGCTCTTGCAAAGCGCCCTGAAAGAGCCGCTCCTCCCAATCCAGTGTGAAAGCCCTCGGGCTTTCACACTGGAGCAGTGCGCTGGCAGGACGGTAAATGAAGGAGCAGTGTGTATACCGCTCCTTCACTGCTCCTGCCCATTGAAATGAATGCGGCAGCGTGGCTATACCGCCGGCAAAGGACTGCTGCAGCAGCACTTTGCGGTGGTTTTAACCCTTTCTTGGCTGCTAGCAGGGAGGTAAAACCGTCCCGCTAGTGGCCAAATACTACTGGTAAAGTAGCGCTAAGAATAGTGCCGTTTTACCGGCGGTGCCCGCACCGCCCCAGTGTGAAAAGGCCCTAAGTGTTACTGAATCACAGCAGAGGAAAAATCAGGGCTACAGTCCTGCCAGACATGGTTATGCTGTGTCTAAGCACTGTGTAAATCTCAGATGTTGGTTGAATGAAATACAAATCCTTTTGCAATCAAAAGAGCTCCCTTATATGTATTCCATCTGTGTCTTTAGCTGTTTGCCTGTAGTTTAGCTTTACCACATTGAATTTTGCAGTCAACCAAAATCACTGAGCTAAGGAGTGTGTGTGTTCCTTATAAATGAGAAATGCCAGCAAAAAATATTTAGTTTTGGCTACACTGGCAAAAAGGTTAGAATCCATCTGGTATTTTATTGACATCTGTGGCTCCTTTTTCACCACAAAAAAAAAAAAAAAAAATCATACCAAAAGGGGAGGCTCTGATGTGTATTATAGCACACTGCTCCCCAAAAAAAAGAGGATAAAGGACCTTATACTAGTAAAACATGCTGTCGTCATTTCTTGTAGCTCCCATAGCTACGAGACTCTGTTATTTTCTACCTGCACACCAACACCATGCTTAGGGCAAGCTAAAGCCAGCCTGTCAATCACAGACCGCACACATAAGTCACCCCTTGTCTTCCCACATCAGCCATATTACTGCTCTCTGCACACTTTGGGGTTGATTTACAAAAACTGGAGGGTTTAAAATCTGCTGCAGCTCTGCATAGAAGCCAATCCGCTTCCAGGGTTCTTTTTTTTTTGGGGGGGGGGGGGTGTCAAAGCCTAATTAACCCCTTGACTCTGGCTGTACACAGGTATGCACCCTCTTGGCGCCTGGTCCTTAGCGCAAAAATTTGCCTGAATTACTGCCACTAAACCTGTGCCGAGAGCACGCACACTGTGCACTCCCGGCACAGTTACCGTAATCTGATTGGCCGCCATGCACAACTGCACCTGATTTTGCACTCTGCAGTTTTAGTAAATTGACCCCAATGTGTCAGGCGTTTGTGACTAAAGTGGTTGAAGAAAATCCCAATACACTGCATGCAAGATAGCTGATTTCACGTATGTGTATTTGGCAGTAGAGCTATACTTTTGTGACATTTCTAAAAAATGAATTCAGTTTGAAAGCCCTTGTCTCTATACAAGGTAAAAGAAGAGACAATTTACCATGCAAGTATTCGGGACATTTTTTTATGGGCTAGTGGCCATTGATAACAGCTCAGCTTGTTAATCATTTTCTAGATGATCAATTGAAACTAACTTTAGTAATACATAGCTTTTCTAGTGTGCACAGTTGCCAAGCAACAGACGATCGATGTATGTAATTACACAAATTCAACCACCAAGCAAGCAAAACTTAATTAGAGTAGGCAACTAATATTGTGTCAACTGCAATCACTGTCATCTAAAAAGAGAAAAACAAAATACATCTGGCTCGTCTGTGCAAAATGGTGGCCATGCAAGCAACACGTCATTGCTTTAAATTGATGATTTTATTCAGTCTTCTATGGTTGGTTTATTCTGCAAAGCAGTACAAAAAGCAATAATGTGTAATTAATAAAATCTTGCTGCTCAGTTGCTATGGGAAACTACAATTTGCATATTATTGCTTTTCACAAAAAAGCCTTCCGTTTTGTGGATCTGCTTATCAGATTGTATAGTTTTCAGTCAACATTTCATCAAACTATATGAAGGGTAAAACGCTTACCAGATTATTATTAAATGCCTATCAGATTAATATTACCTTAAAACTGCTTTCACACCGATGCACTGTAGCGCTAAAAATAGTACCTGTAAAAAGCCTCTCCTCTCCAGTGTGAAAGCCCACACTGGAGCGGTGCGCTTGCAGGACGAATAAAAAAAAAAAAAAAAAGTCCTGCAAGCAGCATATTTGCAGTGCTGTAGGAGCGGTGAAATCAATGGGCAGCGCCGCTTTGCGGGCAGTTTTACCGCCGACGCCCCAGTGTGAAAGCAGCCTTAAGCCCCGTACCCACGATCGGATTTTCCAATGGGAAATGTTCAATGACAGGCTGTGGTAAATCCGACTGTCTCTATACTCCATTGGACAATTGTTGGACTTTCCGCCAGCATGCATTGGCTAGCAGGTTTTCAAACTTTCTGCGGACAAATGGAAGTCGCCTCCAAGTCGGATTGCCATCTATATTGAGGCGACAATGTCGCCTCTCTCACAGAATAATCAGCTCTCGAGGGGGAAAACCATGGCACATTTTAAATGAAAAACCAGCATGAGTTCCCCCTCCAGGAGCATACCAGGCCCTTAGGGCTGATATGGATTTTAAGGGGAACCCCCTATGCCGAAAAAACGGCATGGGGTCCCCCCAAAATCCAAAACAGACCCTTATCCGAGCACGCAGCCCGGCCAGTCAGGAAAGGGGGTGGGGACAAGTGAGCGCCCCCCGAACCGTACCAGGCCGCATGCCCTCAACATGGGAGGGGTGGGTGCTTTGGGGAAGGGGGGCTCCCCTTAAAATCCATACCAGACCTAAGGGCCTGGTATGCTCCTGGAGGGGGAACCCAATGTCGGTTTTTGGCCTGGGGCGACTTAAAGTCGTGTTGTAAGTCGCCCCAACTCACGCTGTTATTCATACTCAAGTTGTGTCCAAGTTGCCTCCAAAAGTCGTGCTGGAAGTCGTGTTGCCCCTGTGTGAACCGGCTCTTATCCTGTTGTTTTTAAGATCAAAGCTACAACTATGTTTGTGTCCCTTGTCAATTTTACATTGTATTTTTTAAAATGTAACTGCCTACTCCCAAACTGTCATTTGAAGTAAAACACATAGCCAAGTATTAGTCTCCACAATTTTTTTTTATTGCGCATTAAAACAAATAAAATTAGACATGCTACCTGCAGATAGAACTTAACCAAAAAATGCATTCTATCCATCCAAAAATATACCAAATCAAATCATTATTCAGCCAAAAAAATAATGTCAAAGCAATAACTCCAAGGCCAATAATAAATAACACGTTATCTTCTCCGATTTCTGCAACATGTCTGGTTGACGAACGGCCGTTCAGAAACATACTAAAAAGTGCAAAATAAAAAGCGAGAATTAACACTCACCAGACGTCTACTAACACGGAATTAGCAGAAGGAGCCCAAAGGGTGGCGCTAAAGAGCTGAAATCCCAGGAGTACGTCACTACGTTTGTAATTGTTGGCCAACAATTATGTGACCGTGTGTATGCAAGACAAGTTTAATTCTATTTTTTTTTTTTGCCCAACGATCCGATCGTGTTTACGAGGCATTAGTCATTCAATATCTGACATCATCCACAATCTGTTCATTTTATAATAGTGTGTGGTATTAGCATTCATTGCTTATGTTGGCAGCAGTAGAAAGTCATAGTGAAATGATGCTGATATCTTCCCCCCATAATGGTTGAATAAGGAAATGACTTGACTGTATATTAAATATACTCAAAGTATATTGCCTCTTTTAAACTGCATTTTATTCTAATCCAATTTGAAAATCTCAGTGACTAAAATCTCTTTACAAGTTAACCAGTTCCCTACCGCCGTACAGAGGAACACCCTTCGGTCTCTTCCCCTCATCAGTCCCCTCCCCCCACAGTTAGAATCACTCCCTAGGACACACATTTAACCCCTTCAGCACCCCCTAGTGTTAACCCCTTCCCTGCGAGTCACATTTATACAGTAATCAGTGCATTTTTTTTATAGCACCGATTGCTTTATAAATGTGAATGGTCCCAAAATAGTGTCAAAAGTGTCCGATCTGTCTGCCACAATGTCACAGTCACGATAAAAAATGCAGATTGCGGCAATTAGTAGTAAAAAAAAAAATAAAAATGACAAATCTATCCCCTATTTTGTAGACGCTATAACTTTTGCGCAAACCAATTAATATATATACGCTTATTGGGGTTGTTTTTTTACCAAAAATATATAGAAGAATATGTATCGGCCTAAACTGAGGGGAAAAAACTTTTTTTTTTAAATGGGATATTTATTACAGCAAAAAGTAACAAATATTGTGTTTTTTTCAAAATTGTTGCTCTTTTTTTTTTTTTGTTCATAGTGCAAAAAATAAAAAACGCAGAGGTGATCAAATACCACCAAAAGAAAGCTCTATTTGTGGGGATAAAAAACAATCAAAATTTAATTTGGGTACAACATCGCATGACCGCGCAATTGTCAAAGTGTGAGCACTGAAAGCTGAAAATTGGCCTGGACAGGAAGGGGGTGAAAATGCTCTGTATTGATGTGGTTAATATTGTTAGGTAAGATATTACTCACTCACTGATTGGTGCAGCTCAGGGCAAGAAGAGAAGAGAGAAATATATCACATTCCACATAACCTGTATGACTGGATCTGTTTCAGCAATGGACTTGTCATCCTATAAGCCACATTATCACAGCACTCCAAGGTCTTTGCAGCAGAACAAAATGCAAGACAAATGTCCAATGTTTGAGTCAAAGCAAGAAGATCCCTCTATAGTAGACCCCCGAAGTCGGAAAAAGACCCCCAGGCAGCAACGAAGAAGAAAGCCGGGATCCTCCGCTAGTAAAAGAGCTAGCAGAAGATAGAGGAGGAGTCCGGCGAGAAGACCCCCCAAGACAGAAGAAGACCCCGGAGCTTTGCAATAAATTATTTTGAAATCTTGTGTTGTGTTTTATTTAAATTTTTGCCACCAGATGAATGGGTAGGGGTACATTGTACCTCATACTCATTCACATAGGGTGGGGGGCCGGTATCTGGGGGCCCCCCTATTAAAGGGGGCTCCCGGATTCCGATAAGCCCCCGCCCGCAGACCCCGACAACCAATGGCCAGGGTTGTCGGGAAGAGGCCCTTGTCCTCATCAACATGGGGACCAGGTGCTTTGGGGTGGGGGGGCCGCACGGCCCCCATTCCCCAAAGCACCCCCCATGTTGAGGGCACGCGGCCTGGTACGGCTCAAGAGGGGGGTCCCTCACTCGTCCCCACCCCCTTTCCTGACCGGCCGGGCTGCGTGCTCGGATAAGGGTCTTATATGGACTTTGGGGGGACCCCCATGCCATTTTTTTCGGTGTAGAGCTTCCCCTTTGAGTCCATACCAGGTGACATGGCTAGCGAGGTGTCAATCTCACTCATGGAGGCGGCGACATTGAACCTTCTGCGCTAGTCCCGTCTACCTGGAGCCATGTTCAAAATGAACAGACTTTTCTCCGTGTGCGGGAAAGTCTGTTCATTTCAAAAGTCCAGCAGACTAGCGCACAGAAGGCTGGATTGCGAGTCCAGTGGACAATTTTTGAGTCAAAACTACTTTCTAAGTCCGCCAGACTTTTGGGAAAAAAAAGTCCGCCGGAGCCTACACACAGGCGGATTGTCCGGCGGAGAGTCCGCCAGATAGTCTGATCGTGTGTACGCGGCATAACAGGAAACCACAGGTCAGTGGAGTACAGACAGTTTTGGAGGTGTGGTTGATATTAATACTGAAACTAAAGGCAACATTTTTTATTTATTTTGAATAGAGTAAGGGAAGGTTGTAACCTCTGTCCATTTTTTTTGCCATCTGGGTCCCATTGGAGAGATTTTCATTCACTTCATGTCCCATAGCCAAAACAGGAAGTGAGAGAATTTTTTTCAAAGTGAGGGGAATTTCTGGTCGTCTCCAGAGCTAGTTTCCTCATTGGAAGATTCCCACTCTATTACTGGTTTGGGGACAACCCAAAATGTTGGGATTTTCTTTTACTTTCATTTTTGATCATAGCGGTAAACATGAGAAATAGAGCGAATCTCCAAAATGGGGTCCTAGACAGCAATAAGATTAACAGGTGTTATAATCCCTCTCCATTCTATACAATACTGAAAAAAGGTCTGTTTTTAGTTGTACTCTAAACCTCTAGCCAGGCTACAGCCATTAAAGGATAAGTTCACCTTTTATAACATGTTACACCCATATTTATGGTGTAACATGTTACTGTTGCAGCTTCCCCCATGCCCCCCCCCCCTCCGAGTCCCTCCCTCCGAGTCCATGCAGTGACAGCAAGCTTGGGATTCCCTCTCTGCATCTGCTGTCACATATGTAAAAAAATGGGATTGTGCTGGGCTCCTCCCACCTGGCCGAGTCATCTATTCACAGAGCAGTGGCGGAACTTCCGCCATAGCTATGGGGCCCGCAGCCGAGGAGGGCCCAGTGAGCAGGCAGCGCGTGAGCCGCCAGGCTGCCTGTCCGCTCAGCGCTCGTACAGTCACACTGACTGTACGAGTGGACGCAGCTGGTGGGGGGGGGGGGGCAGGCCTTGGGGGAAGCTGCCAGCTGGGAGGCTAGGTGGGTGGCCAATCAGCAGGTGGCAGAGCAGAGAGATGACATCATCTCTCACCCCCCGTGCCCGCCCTGCTTCCTGCCAGTTCAGCCCTCACTCACTGTGCAGGCAGTAGAGAGATTACATCATCTCTCTGCTGCCTGACTCAGACTGGGAAACAGAAGTGACCGTTCCCCACCTTAGCAAGAAAGTGACATCTGCAACTTGTGGCAGGTGATGTGGCAAGTGGACAATCCGCAATGTGTGGCAGGTGAGGTGGTAAGTGGACAATCCGCAATGTGTGGCAGGTGATGTGGCAAGTTGACAGTTTGCAACTTGTGGCAAGTGGACAATCTGCAATGTGTGGCAGGTGACGTGGCAAGTGGACAGTTTGAAACTTGTGGCAGGTGATGTGGCAAGTGGACAATTTGCAACGTGTGGCAAGCGACAATCTGCAACTTGTGGCAGGTGACGTGGCAAGTGGACAATTTGCAATGTGTGGCAAGTGGACAATCCGCAACTTGTGGCAGGTGATGTGGCAAGTGGACAATCCTCAACGGGTGGCAGGTGACGTGGCAAGTGGACAATCCACAATGTGTGCAGGTAATAGTGGACAATTTGCAACGTGTGGCAAGTGACAATCTTTATCCACATAAAAAAGCTATTTTTTTTTTGTGTGGATGAATTACACCACAGTGCCTGCAATCCGTGAGGACTTGTTTAAGAACACATATTGAATGTGATTTGTTAAAGTATACAACTAAGTGCCCATAGCCTTACACATTAAAATCTATTGAAGCATTTTTCAACCATGGTGCCTTCAGGTTTTTTCAGGTCTACCTTGGAAAAATGCCTAAAATGTTCCCACAAATTGTATACAAGCCAGGGGGTGGATCATGCCTGCCTTTTAGTTACACAAAGCCACAGGTTTTCATTGTGCACTGTTACAACCTTCTACCTGCTGGCATCCAGCAACCAATGACATGGGCTGATAAGGAGGACATCTGGCTCCTGCAAAAGCATCCATGTTTTGCCCTCTCTGTCAGCACTGGGGGGTCACATTAGCTGAGTGAGTGAGAAAATAAACTTTAGAATACTAGTCAGTAAAAGTGTACAAAGGTGTATTTGCTTTGGAAGAATAAATCGCCTCTACCATTGGGTGGCCTATGTGTATGGATGTTGCTAGCGATGGTTTGCTAGGAAACACGGTCTTTGCTAGAAAACTTCTTGGCAGTACTGTAGCTGAATTAAAATTACACAGGACACAAAGTGGACCAAAGGCACACACAACTTTTTTATTAAAGGTTAAGAATGACCAGCAGTCATGCATTCTGCCAAGTTTTGTTTATTTGCTAGTTCATTTTTGGGTTGCAAATTGTGCAAAAAGCAAATTCCAGTAAATGATTGATCTGTAAGTTGTTTTGCCTACCATTCTCATTTAGGATGGCCATATATTATGAGAAAAAAGTTTGTTTTGAAGCATTTGTGTAATAAGTACATGCTGTGCAGACCAACACATTAATGGTCTAATGTAACTGGAAATATTCATCTTCTCAGCTCCGAGATAGGTCAACTTTTAGGGAGCGCCTCCTTGATGCATCGGCAGTGAAGACTCTGCTACGGGCAATGATATTACTGACAATAACTTCTTTCATGAGTCATATAGGCTTATCTACAGCCTATTGTTTATATAAAGGTGTGTGACTGTGTATCTTGGGTCTGACTGTCCTTCCAGAATATGAATACGATGTCTTGTTTTAGTTGGTTATGCTTTAACTTGGATTTTGTAATTGTGTGTGTTTTATCTAGAATTCCCAAGGGCAAACACTGGGGGGTATTCCTACTATATGTACAATGCAGTGACAGGAACCTGCTTCTCTTTACTGGAAGCTCTATAAGATGAATTGAGTTCATACTGAAGAAGGAAACCATGACTATATATGTCTAGAACAATACCATACACTTAAGCCTTTGTACACACGGTCGGAGATTCCGACAACCAAATCGTTCGGAGTAATTCCGACGGATTAATTCCGGACGAGGTCCGGAAGTGATGTTGCATACACACGGTCAGACTAAGTTGTCAGAAAATCCGATTGTACATAACGTGATGGCGTTATTTCGTTAGACGGGACTACGTTAAGGCTAGTAGCCAATAGCTTTAGGAATAGGTCTAGGAATTTGATCTGAGCATGCGTGGCACTTTGTCCGTCGGAGTAGGCTACACATGATCGGAGTATGTCCGATAGGAGCATTTTGTCGGAAAATTTTACCGGCAAGTTGGAAAAGCTGGTCTGTCGGATATTCCGACGGAAACAGTCCGATGCAGACCACACACAGTCGGAATATTCGACAAAACGGTCCGATAGGAAACATTCCGATGGAATCTAGGACCGTGTGTACAAGGGCTAAAAGTACCTGAGCCGTTCCTGAGGCAGACTTGTCACATTTTGCACTTGATAATGCTTTGGGTAGGGGTGTTTTATAGTGGACCTAAACTCAAAAAAGAAAAAGATTTCATATGTTCCCTAGAATGTTAATTGTGCCTAACCAGTGCCCCAAAAGATTTGCACTTAGTCTTGAATTCCACCTAAAAAATTGCAGTGTACTTCCTGGTGAGGATCCCTATGTACTCCTGTGCCTTCAGTATTTTAGCTGTATATCTGCAGTGTGAAAGCTAAGGCAACACTGCCTCTGATTTCCACTTTCAATAAATTTGTTTTACAAGGAGTTTTATTGGATTTTTCAAGTTTTTACCAGGAAGAAAATGAACAGAAACTAAAGGCACAGTGAAATAGCGTGGCAAAGAAAGGCACATCCTATTGGGGGCTACCATGTTACAGTTTCATATATCAACACATATTGGTCAAAATTACTGCCGAACAATGAACACGAAGATAAGGGCCAGAAAGATCAATGCAGTGACAGACAGAGCTGTGGCCTTAATGTGTGGTGTGGAAACAATAAAAGGGGGGGGGGGGGGGTTCTGCGAGTGCTTATAAGAGCATCAAAAATAGGCAGGAAAGGGGATAGATGAGTGGGGAGGAGAAAAGTAAATGGAGAATATCAACTGTGAGAAGAGCTGCAGAAAGACTTCCTGCGAGCAACAGAGAAGAGGGAGAAAAGGGGGTAGGGGGGTGGTTTCCCACTTGGTCCAGCTAGGTCGCTATACCAATGGGTTGCCAGGTGCTGTCATACTGAAAGCAAGGTACAGGCTAAGTTCCCTTGAGTGTTGTATGCAATCCAGGGATCCCAAACCTTGAGGAATTTGTTCTGGGTGTTCTCTAGGATGGAAATAAGCTGCCCGTGCACCATCGTGCCCATAAGTCTGTATCGTACTTTAGTGAAATTGAGGAACAGTTGTTTCCCCGCTCTAGCCAGGGTTTTCTGGGTAGCCAGGAACACAAATCCCACCAGCTTTCTCTGATTGGCAGTCACTGATGGGATCTGTTTATGCAATAGGGTTTCCCAGGGGTTGCAGGCCAAAGAAATGTTAAGGACTGATCTGATCATGGTATAGACACGCTTCCAAAATCGAATAGCCTTGGGGCAGGACCACCAAATGTGAAATAGAGTACCTTACACTCTACAACTATGGAAGCACGTGGGAGATACCAATGGAATGAACTTGGACACATGATACAGGGTCATATACCACAAGAGAGTAATTTGTAAGTGTTTTCCTGAACGAAGATGTTCAGGGAGCATTTGTAAGTGACAGGCCAAATCTTGGCTGATGTGGCATGATCACCACACTCAAGAAATATGGAGTGAGATTGGCGATATTACTATTCTGCTGCATAGTTTTCTTGCTGGAAAAGTAGCTGCGCGTGAGGACTTTCAGTACAAGTATCTCCTTGCTTTGGCCTCATTTGATCTGTGCATTCCTCTACTTCTGCTGCTGCTTCTTGAATATTCCCCAACCAGTCAACAAATTACAAGTCATTAAGGGGGCAGCTCTGACATGAAGAAGAAAAACTCTGCTCCATTACTAAAATGGCTGTATTCACACAAAGACATACTGCAGAGCAAGAAGTGGGTAACAGAAGTGGCCACTAAGGGCCATAAACCGCTGTGTACTCAAAACAGGATGCTATCTCTCTGATCCACTCCTCCAATAGCAGCTAGTGTAGACCATATACCGCTAGATGTGATGCTGGCTATTGTTTTCTTATCCACTGCTCCGAGATCAGCCTGTCATACATCAATACAGGTCATCAGTATCCATACTCATAAATACCCGGGGGAGAGAAGAGAAGGGGCTCCGATGTGTAGTATGTACAATAAACTTTTATTATAATCCATAAAAAACCTTACAGTTAGGCAGAACTTTTTGCGTTGTAAACAAGGGTACTTCCAGTCTCGGCTGCGACCGGAAGTGATGTTCGTGACACCTGGCTCCTCCCTGACGCGTTGCGTCACCGCTCTCGTGACTTTTTCAAAGGGTCTTCAGAAGAAGACCACATACTGGTTGGTTTCTTAGCAAGAGCCTGTAAGGGCTGAAGTACCTAAGTGAATCCTGTCTCGTGGGTATCACCAAGCTGGCTGAAAGATCTAGGTATCACACAAGTGTTCCATAAGTGTTAGTTTCCTGAAGTCTACAACACTGTTTGTGGCAGAGACGTATTCCTGTATGTTCTACAACGTCTGTGGCAGAGACTTGTTCCTGAGTAACGCACCTTGTTGGTTGCTAGGCCTCGTGAGAGAGGGACTATCCAACTTGAGTGAACATCCAGTTGTGAATGACTATTCTCTGGATTAAGTCAAAGTAAGCAAGTCCTTCATTATTTGACTTTGACACTAAGAGTACCTGAACTTCCTTCCTACCCCTCTGATCCTATTTTGAGAGACTGTTCGTTGTCTACGTTTGCAAATAAAAATCCCTTTAGGGCCGGTTCACACTGGGGGCGATGCGAGGCGACACGACTTGCCTCGCCGCGACCTGCCGCGACCTCAGCGGCGACTTGCAAATGACTTCTGTATAGAAGTCAATGCAAGTCGCCCCGAGGTCGCCCAAAAGCAGTACAGGAACCTTTTTTCTAAGACGGAGCGACTCGAGTCGCTCCTCTTAGAACGGTTCCATTGTACAGAACGGGGGCGACTTGTCAGATCGCGGCACGGCAAGTCGTGTCGCCCCCTGTGTGAACCGGCCCTTATGCGGATCTGTCGTCAGTCTCTGAGTTTACTGGGCCACCTACCATGGGAACCCCTAGACACAGATCGAGGAGGAGAAGGTAACGGTAAGCCCAAATCAAACCAGCAGCTCCTTCGGGGGTCAGTGCTACATAAGATACAATGGTATTGCTGCTAAGATCTGAGTCTATGGATTACGTCACAGTTTATTGCATAGGATTTTACACAAAGATCCAATTTGCATGCTGCACTCCTAGGTAGATCAACGCAATCTATTTTTACTATTTGTTTTCTTGGCAGTTAAACTTGCTTATAGCATAGTTTTGAAACAAGCACTCATAATTAATATATGGCTAGCATAACCATCTCTATCTCCTACACAATAGGGGTTATTTACTAAAGGCAAATCCACTTTGCACTAGAAGTGCAGTCACTGTAGATCTCAGGGGGATATGAAAGGAAAATAAAAAAACAGCATTTTAGCTTGCACATGATTGGATAATAAAATCAGCAGAGCTTCCCTTCATTTCAGATCTACCCCTCATATTTACAGCAACTGTACTTCCAAGTGAAATTTCAAGTGCACTTTGCAGTTGTTTTCCCATTTTAGTGCAAAGTGGATTTGCCTTTTGTATATAACCCCCAATGAATTGATAAACTGCTTCTGAGAATACCACTTGCAAATTACAATTCACACAATTTAATAATCCTTCACATACAAGTAGTCTGTATTTTTTTAATTGTTCAGTATTGACTATTAATCAAAATGTAGTCATTAGCAGACTTTTGCTATTATACTGGTGAGATTTTGATCCTCCTTATTAAGCCTCGTACACACAATGAGAATATTGGACGAATGATCGTCCTTTTTTCTTTTTTGCATGCTAGTCGCAGATGGAAAATCAATTGGTTACTAAAGTTACAAAAATTCTCATACGACAGAATACAACTTCGGAAGTGATGTAATATATTCTTTCGTTTCCGAGCATGCGTGGTCTTGCTCTTTCAATTTTTTTTGGATGAATACTGTTTTGATTAAACAAAAATCTTTAATTCTGGTATCATAAGAGAAAAACGTTTGTGTTGCCCCTTTGGATATTTTGCATGAAGTGTTGGGATCGGCTCTCGAAAGCTATGCACTAATGATCAGACTATCTGTGTACAGCTGCTGGTGCTCAGTTCCAAGCGCATATATATATATATATATATATATATATATATATATATATATATATACACACACATACACATACACAGTATCTCACAAGAGTGAGTACACCCCTCACATTTTTGTAAATATTTTATGCCATGTTTTAATGTGACAACACTGAAGAAATGACACTTTGCTACAATGTAAAGTAGTGAGTGTACAGCTTGTATAACAGTGTAAATTTGCTGTTCCCTCAAAATAACTAAAAACACAGCCATGAATGTCTAAACCGCTGGCAACAAAAGTGAGTACACCCCCAAGTGAAAATGTCCAAATTGGGCCCAAAGTGTCAATATTTTGTGTGGCCACCATTATTTTCCAGCACTGCCTTAAACCTCTTGGGCATGGAGTTCACCAGAGCTTCACAGGTTGCCACTGGAGTTCTCTTCCACTTCCCCATGATGACTTCACGGAGCTGGTGAATGTTAGTGACCTTGCACTTCTCCACCTTCCGTTTGAGGATGCCCCACAGATGCTCAATAGGGTTTAGGTCTTGAGACATGCTTGGCCGGTCCATCAGCTTTACCCTCGGCTTCTTTAGCAAGGCAGTGGTCATCTTGGAGGAGTGTTTGGGGTCATAATCATGTTGGAATACTGCCCTGCGGACCAGTCTCCGAATCAAGGAGATCATGCTCTTCTTCAGTGTGTCGCAGTACATGTTGCCATTCATGGTTCCCTCAATGATCTATAGCTCCTCAGTGCCAGCAGCACTCACGCAGCCCCAGACCATGACATTCCTACCACCATGCTTGACTGTAGGCAAGACACACTTGTCTTTGTACTCCTCATCTGGTTGCCGACACACACGCTTGACACCATCTGAAACAAATACGTTTATCTTGGTCTCATCGGATGACAGGACATGGTTCCCCTGAATCCATGTCCTTAGTTTGCTTGTCTTCAGCAAACTATTTGCAGGCTTTCTTGTGCATCATCTTTAGAAGAGGCTTCCTTCTGGGGCGACAGCAATGCAGACCAATTTGATGCAGTGTGCGGTGTCAGACTTGTCAGGCACTGACAGGCTGACCTCCACCACCTCCTCAACCTCTGCAGAAATGCTGGCAGCACTCATACGTCTATTTCCCAAAGACAACCTCTGCATATGATACTGAGCACGTGCACTCAATTTCTTTGGTCAACCATGGCGAGGCCTGTTCTGAGGGGAACCTGTCCTGTTAAACTGCTGTATGGTCTTGGCCACCGTGCTGCAGCTCACTTTCAGGGTTTTGGCAATTTTCTTATAGCCTAGGCCATCTTTATGTAGAGCAATTCTTTTTTTCAGACCCTCAGAGAGTTATTTTCCATGAGGTGCCATGTTGAACTTCAAGTGACCAGTATTAGAGAGTGAGAGCGATAACACCAAATTGAACACACCTGCTCCCCATTCACATCTGAGACCTTGTTACACTAACGAGTCACATGACACCAGAGAGAGAAAATTGCTAACTGGTCCCAATTTGGACATTTTCACTTAGGGGTGTACTCACTTTTGTTGCCAGCGGTTTAGACATTAATGGCTGTGTGTTGATTTATTTTGAGGGAACAGCAAATTTACACTGTTATACAAGCTGTACACTCACTACTTTACAGTGTAGCAAAGTTTAATTTTTTCATTGTTGTCACATGAAAAGATCTAATAAAATGTTTACAAAAATGTGAGGGGTGTACTTACTTTTGTGAGCTACTGTATATATATATATATATATATATATATATATATATATATATATTTTTTTTTTTTTTTTTTTTTTTTTTTCTTTAATGATCGGATTATCGCACAATCGCTTTGAAATCTGTATTTTTCATCTGATTTTCTTATTATGTGTACTAGGTATTATTCTCGCTTCTTCTATGGATACTTTAATAGCCTTATTGTATTATGTTCTTTCAGAGTTGCATTATTAATATGTATACAAATGTTAAGGTCAATATGCCTCCTGAACTTGTCTGTAAGACTTCTTTCATGTATTTCTTTTAATACAAAATAATTATTATTGAGAATTAAAATATTATAATAATATATATAATATTTATATACATTATATTAAATTTTTAGAGCAGAAAGAAATAAACAAGCTTTCAGTAGATTTACCCTGTAAAGGAAGAAATGTGTACTTTAAAAATAAGTGCGTAAAAAGTGCTGTATCTGAAAAATTTGTGTATGCCTCCAGGGAAGAAGCATTTCTTTCGTAATCAGCTGCAAAAAGCATATAACCTTTTCCAATGTACAATGTTAAAATACCGTTAAGTGATATAAAGGCTAAAATTGCAAAATAAAAATCATATAGACTGACAATAGGCCCCTATAGTTTGTGTGAAGAGGAACAAGATTAGTTAATTTTGGGTAAAACTATGATGATAAGCATTTACACATTTTGAATATAAAATTATATTTAGTGCTACTCCCAACGGGGCCGCTGAGAATATACTCTGAAAGGTCTCCCTTCCTAGTACAGAGGCTGCCAGTCACAAGCACAGTCCCATGCACACTGATAATACAAGCTAAGTCTTGGGGGATGTCTGTTTAGAATTTATTGCCGAATAACGTGAACAGGAAAGGGGTTCAGGGATCAGGATATTCTAAACAATAACAGGATTACAGCTTCTCACTAATCTTCTCTAGGCAGCCTTTCCTGGGGGTAACATGGGATGGCCAATGTATGTAGGACTCTATCAGAACAGTCTCAGTCTATATAGCATTAACTGGCACTTAGTTGTTCCCTTCTAGTGCTTGCACACTTGAGTCCACAGCAAAGTCTTTACTTAAAATGTCCCAAGAACTGTCTGCCACCCAGCATCCAAAGGCAAAGGTATATTGATGCGTTTGCTCTGGTGCTTGCCAATATCCCTAAAGCAAATAACAAAAGACCATACATTTCCCCATTCAGAGTTTTATAGGCAAAACCAGGGCTGCTGAGATAGCGGTAGCACCAGTCCTCCCATATGGGGCTCAGGCCAGCAGGGAGGGCCTTGGCAACAAGGGAATTGGATATGGGCGGTAGAGGGCATGATCGGTAAAGCGAGGGGGCAATTAGAGGAACTAATCCCTGGGTGTCTCTCCGTGCAGCAGCTAAAAGCTGGCTTCTTCTTCTCTCCCTCGCATTGGCTTTCAGCTGCTGCAGGGAGAAATACAGGGGGGATTGGTTCCTTTAATTGTTCCCCCACTTGTCTCACCGATCACCTTCCCTGTCCAAGATTTGATTCCCCCTGCTGCCCACTTATAATGATTTTAGTGTTTTTTTTTTAATGAAAATATCATTTTAATATTTTTTTGGTGGGGCCTTGTCAGGTAGGCTGTAGAGGGCCCCGTGATTTCTAACAGCAGCCCTGGGTAAAACTAACACATTTTATTTAAAAGACATACATGTCAGTCTTTATTGAGTTACAAAGCCTATAAAATCATTATAAAAGCGATGGCACGGCTGATTTTTAGAAGTACTTATCGCGATACGTTACAATCATATGGATACCCAATTTTTTGGGCTAACACTAACAGCACAGAAGCTCCTTCTTCAGGGGTACATAAGAAGAGGGCCCATATATTATGCTAATCACAATGTGAGCAAAATGCCATACAAGTGCTATTTGCAAAATTATAGACATGTACATTCAATTTTCAAAAAAAAATTAAATGTTGTTGTAGATAGCTTCTTCTCAAGACCACTGAAGAAGGAGCTTTTGTCTCTGAAACACATTGGGTGATCCTGCATTAACAGTCATACGTACAAGTCTTCATGTTAGAAAATATTATTAATCAGGGATATTAGGTATCCTGTAATTTACATGAATGTAACAACTTCCTTCACTGGACTCTATCCTGGGCCCCATTCAGCTGTCAGTCAGGGGCTGGAGATTGTGATGACACCAGTACCCAAATATGGCAATGTCCATACTTGGAAAATAACTTGGGTCACTGGGTAGGGGGAGCCTGATGGGGAAGACCAATGCCCCATACGCACGGTCAGACATTCCGACCACAAAATCCGTCTGATTTTTTTCCAATGGATTTTGGCCGAAACTTGTCTTGCATACACACGGTCGCACAAAGTTGTTAGAAAATACGATCGTTCAGAACGAGGTGACGTACAAAACATACGACGGGACTACGTAGAGGCCAGTAGCCAATAGCTTTCGTCTCCAAATTTATTCTGAGCATGCGTGGCACTTTGCGTGTCGGAATTCTCTACACATGATCGGAAAAAGTCTGATCAGATTTTGTTGTCGGAAATTTTTAGATCCAGCTCTCAAACTTTTTCAGTCGGAAATTCAGATGAAAAAAATTCAACAGAGCCCACACACGATCGGATTTTCTGACAACATAATCAGATCAGACTTTTTCCATCAGAATTTCTGACCGTGTGTATGGGGCATGAGAGACTAGTTCCCCAAAAGTTCCCCAAAAGGTCTGCTTAACTTATGATGGACAGTGCACAGTAGTGGGTGGATTTAAAGGATGCTATAGGATTGAATAGTGGCTATCTGTCCACTGGTTTGTATTGTCAATCAACAGAAAAGGAAACCTGATGAAGAATTCTCATGGTTTATGAATTTGCCTAGATCTTTTTGAACTCAGTAATACTAGACATGCTTTGCCACAAAATGAAACAAACATTATAGGAGAAAACCCTCAAACCAACTGTAAAGCATGGTGGTAGAAATGTTATGGTTTGGGGTTACTTTGCTGCTTCCGCGCCTGGACAGCTTACAGTCATGAACTATAAATTATGCATCACTAGTGTGCTTGATGAGAAGGTGAGGTAATCTATTTGAAAGTTGAACTAGAAACAAATTAGCAACACAATAATGAATCGAAGAGCACTAGCAAATCCATGATTTTCTCTAATGCCCTGTACACACGACCGGTTTTCCGGTCGGAATAATTTCCGAAGGTTATTCTGACGGAGTTCCGCTGAAACTGTAGTGCGTACACATGATCACACCAAAGTCCGATCATTAAGAATGCGGTGACGTACAGCACGTACAACGGGACTAGAAAAAAGAAGTTCAATAGCCAGTAGCCAATAGTTTCCATCTTGTACTTGCTTCAGAGCATGCGTCGCTTTGGTCCGTCGGAACAGCATACAGACGAGCGCTTTTCCCAATAGGAATTGGTTCCGCCTGAAATATTTAAAGCATGTTCTATTTCTAGGTCTCTCAGGATTTTCGTTAAAAAAAGTTTGAGGCATATACACGATCGGATTATATGATGAAAAGCTCCTATCAGACTTTTTCTGTCGGATATTCTGCTCGTGTGTACGCGGCATTATTCAGCACACTAATAGCATGGGAAGGGGAATCTCCACTACAGACTAATGTATTCAGCCTGAATACCTAAACAATAAAAGCATCTGATTGAATGCTTTCGCTTTTCGGTCAATATTTTTTTTTTACCTGGCTCAGTCGATTTTTAAATCAAAGTTTATCTACCCAGGTGGTGATTACAGGGCTATCCCGTGGCCTGAATTTTGTTTGTTTCAGCAGGAATCAGAAAAAATGGGAGTGCTATGAGGACCTTCAAGCCTATCTAAGCTAAAAAAAAAAAAAAGTATTGCAGTTTATCAATCCTGAAATGTGGTGGCTGCATTCGTTTTCTCTTTTTTTTTTCTTTTTTTCCTTTTTTTTTTTCATCCAGCTCTGGCTAGTAATACAGCTCCACCTTAGGGTGTCTCCGTTCTATAGGGAGAAGCAACAGAGACACCTTTGGTCAGTAGTATTGTCAATCAATGGAGTAATATTTTATACTGGTGTACCTGTAATACTTGTGTTTATGTTTTCTTCTACTTTCCTGCTTTTTTGGCTGTATTGTATTGAAAATTATAAATAAAGAATACATGAAAAAAAAAACGTTGTCCGCGAAAAATTTACTAGCCTGTCATCCAGCATTTGTTGGCAGAAAATTGGACAATTGTCAAGGAGCGTACTAACGTTAAGATTTTAGTACAACAGTCTGTCAACAGACAATCCCCTGCCAACAATCATACCGTGTATACGGGGCTTAACTCTATATTTTGCACCAGGTTTCACCTGTATTTGATCAGGGGTGCATTGACTTGCAAGCTCCTGTGACAGAAAAATAATAAATGCAAATTTTTTTTCCTGCAAATATATGTGTATCTATTCTTTTTTTTTTAACCACTTCCCAACCGGCGCACGCCGATGTACATCGGCAGAATGGCACGGGCAGGCATATTTGGCGTACAGGTACGTCCATTTCTATATGCCGCCCTGTCATTGCGTGCGCACCGCCAGCGTCGCACTCGTGTGCCTTTCGGGACCCCTGTGAGTCCAGTCGCGGGTCCCGCTGACTCTATCGCCGCAGGGGTACCCACGATCGTCTCGCGGTGTGGCTGAACGGGGAGATGACGTTGTAAACAACATCTCCCTGTTCTGCCTAGCACCAAGTGACACTGATCTCTGCTCCATGTGATTGGAGCAGAGATCAGTGTTCACTAACACAAAGCCCAGCCCCCACAGTTAGTAACACGCCCCTAGGAACACTTAACCCCTACACTGCCACCCACTGGTTAACCCCTTCACTGCCAGTGTCATTTACACAGGAATCAGTGCATTTGTATAGCATTGATTGCTGTATAAATGACAATGGTCCCAAAAATGTGTCAAAAATGTCCGATGTGTCTGCCATAATGTTGCAGTCACAATAAAAATCGCTGATCGCCGCCATTACTAGTAAAAAAAAAATTATTAATAAAAATGCCATAAAACTATCCCCTATTTTGTAAACGCTATAACTTTTGCGCAAACCAATGAATAATATATGTAGAAGAATATCTATCTAAAATGTTTTTATATATTTTTGGGGGATATTTATTATAACAAAAAGTAAAAAATAATGCGTTTTTTTCAAAATTGTCGCTCTATTTTTGTTTATAAATAAAAACCGCAGGGGTGATCAAATACCACCAAAAGAAAGCTCTATTTGTGGGGAAAAAAGGACGTCAATTTTGTTTGGGAGCCACGTCACATGACCGCGCAAGTTAAAAAGTGGTCTGGTCTTAAGCCAGCAAAATGGTCCGGTTTGAAAGTGGTTAAAGGTGGACTTAGACTTTAAGGCCTCTTTCATGTGGCCATTCCGATCAGTTCCTCCTGTCAGTTTTTCAGGCGGACTTGATCAGAAGGTCCTTCTGGATACAAAGGGCCAAGATTGCTTCCTGAAATTTTAGGAAGGATCCAGTCCTTCCAGTAGCTTTGTAAATAACACAAGCATTGTATATAGCCATTTGAAATAAATATATAGACAATTTTTTTGTATCAGTGTCTAGCTCTGTGGGAGGCTAAATATGGCTTCATCATTTGCTCATTGACGTCTATGCCTCCCATATTAGATTATAGTCGTGGACGCAGAGAGACTTTTCAACGTCACCAGACGCCGTGTTAATTTGGACCACCATGTCTGGGGTGAATGGCAGACGGGATGAATTCATCCTGTTTGTCCTTCCATTACACTGCTAGCAGTTCTTCATTTTGCAAGCAGGCTTTCTCCTCCTTTCTAAGTGGGGTGTTAACAAGCTGTTGGAGGAAGCCCCTGCGATTTGGTTGCACTGTGCCACAGCAGCCAATTTATTTAACCACTTAAGGTCCGGAAGGGTTTACCCCCTTAATGACCAGGCCATTTTGTGCAATATGGCACTGCATCGGTTTAACTAACAGTTGCGCAGTCGCGCGACATTATACCCAAACAAAATTGATGTCCTTTTTTCCCCACAAATAGAGCTTTCTTTTGGTAGTATTTAATCACCTCTGTGGTTTTTATTTTTTGCGCTATAAACAAAGAAGGAGCAGCAATTTTGAAAAAAAATAGCTATATTTTTTACTTTTCGCTACAATAAATATACCCCCCTCCCCCCAAAACATTTCTTCCTCAATTTAGGCCAATATGTATTCTTCTACATATTTATGGCAAAACAAAAATTGCAATAAGTGTAAATTGATTGGTTTGCGCAAAGGTTATAGCGTCTACAAAATAGGGTTAGGATTAGGCTTAATTAAGATTAATGCCATTTTTATTATTATTATTTTTTGTTTTACTAGTAACGGCAGTGTTCAGTGATTTTTAGTGGGATTACGACATTGCAGTGGACAGTTCGGACACTTCTGATGCATTTTTGGGACCAGTAACATTTATACAGCGATCAGTGCTTTAAAAATGCACTGATTACTGTATAAATTACACTGGCAGGGAAGGGGTTAACACTAGTGGTGCTAAAGGGGTTATAGGGGGAAAAACACAGATCCATCTTCCTGCTTAGCAGAAAGACAGGATCTGTGTGATCTCTCCTGTCAGAACGGAGATCTGCCTTGTTTACACAGACAGATCAGATCCCCGTTCTGTCACTGCGGGGAACGATCATGGGTGGCCAGTGGACATCGAGTCCCCCGGACCCACTGATTAACCTCCCCCCCGCCGCTGGCCAATGGGAGCGCACACTCAAAAAAGCTAGTTCCCAAGCCGACGTACACGAATGGCAATTTGCAGGATCGTGCCATCTTGCTGCAGTATAATGACGGCAGCTGGTCGACAGGTGGTTAATTAATAAATGTCTAAAAAGTGTCACTCTTGCATAAAAGTTATGATAGGTTTCCACTCTAATGGCTCGGAAAGGAATGAATTTGCATTGGCGGCAGTGTACTGTTGGGCATAAACATTACTTTGGTCCACAATCAAATTGTAGAAGTGAAAAACAGCAACAAAAATCAAGGGAGCGTTGCTATTTCCGCCTGAACCCTGGGCAGGGCTGTATATGGGGTGATAATGGGTGCTCCTGAATCTGGGGGCAGCCAATTAGGGTTTGCAAGCACCTCTGGAAGGCTACTATAAGCTCTAGGGGCCTGTGGTTGAATTCTCAATGGCTGTCGTTGCATTATGTGCTACAAGTGCTAACCACCTCACCAGCTTGTACTGCAGTGGTGGTGCTTGCCACTTCACCATGAAATACTGCAGTGCTGGTGTCTAAAGCCTCGTACACATGATCCAATTGTTGGCAGGGGATTGTCTGTTGACAGACTGTTGGCCTAAAATCTGACCGTTGGTATGCTCCTTCTGACAGTTGTTGTGCAACTTTCAGCCAACAAATGTTGGATGACAGGCTAGTAAATTTTCGGCGGGCAATGGTCTGTTGTCTGATTTTCGTATGGTCAGTACACATATCCGTCACACAAAAGTCGAAAGTACAAACACGCATGCTCGGAATCAATGCTCACCAAACATGAAATTAGCAGAGGGGGCTCAAAGGGTATTGCTCAAGAGCTGAAATTCCTTGTGGCACGACAATTGTGTACCGTTAGTATGCAAATTCCTGGCACATGCCCAATTGGACAAAAATCAGACGCTCTGTTGGCCAACAATCAGATCGTGTGTACAAGGCTTAAGACCCCATTTACACTATTAGATTTTCTGAAGATTTCTGTCTTCAGATTTACCAAAACCATGTAGTGCAAGGACCTGCCTGATTGCATACAAATGGAAACTCTTAAGCTTTGACCTCATATTATATGGTTTTGGTAAATCTGAAGACAAAAATCAGCAGAAAATCTAATAGTGTGTTTGGGGCTTTAAAGGCCAGGATGTACTAGGCCGCTGGCGCTTGCCAGATCACCAAAAAGTAGTACTTGCACCCTGCTGCATATGAGCATAATCATGTGTATCTAGTACTTCAGCAATATGGGGTTGGATATATAGCTCCCAACTGTCCCTGATTTGGAGCAATGTCCCTCATTCCTCCATATTTGTGCCTCATTTTGGTCTGATCTATATAAATGTATTTAAAATGCACTTTTTATCTATCAAAAAAGGGTTTTCCAGCACTAAACCTTTCATCTGATTTCTAAATTGCTGCATTTGTAAATTCAAAAAGCCAATATAAAGGAATAGTAGTGGTAAAAAAAAAAAAAGCATTTGTGGGTTTAACCAATCTTGTTTTTTTGTACAATTCCCCTTTAAGGGGGCGTGGCAAGGGGCGTGTCCTATGCCTGCATACATTTGCTGATAGGTGTCCCTCATTCCCATCTCAATAGTTTTGGGGGTATGTGGATACACCTGATTTTAGAAAGGACCTCTTCTGAGTTAGCTGTCAGGGTGCCGCTGCTTACAGGTTTATATTCTGAGCCTGATTCTGACAGTGAGGCTTCCCCTGCGCTCTTATCTCATGGTCAGAATCCGGTAGGTCTCCTCTCTAGTGTACCTCTCTTTGGACATTTTGAGCACTAACTTTTTACAGGTACCTAGTGGAGACTATGGGAAAAAAAGCTCCTGGCTAGCAATTGGAGACTGCTTGCTCGCTAGAAATAAAATTAGCTGCTAGCGCTAGCAGAGATCAGGCCTGATCTTGCTAACACTGCGGGTTTGTGGACAATGGACAATTACAGTTGGCTGTGATTAGAAAAATGATACTGATACTGCACATGTTGGGGGGCACTATACTATTGGGGACACTAGTATAGTTCTGATTGTGATCAAGATACTGACACTATACTACTACAGTACTAAGGTGATCAGTGACTTATAGTGTGACTGTGATAGTGTGGTGAGCAATATAGTGCTGACACTGGCTGGGAGGGACCCTGTCTCTGATGCTATCTCACATTGCTAGTGACACTAATACAGCGATCAATACTGTACACTGAAACTGTACTAATGGCACTGGCTGGGTGACAGGGCTATCAAAGCAGACATCTCAAGTCTCCTGCGAGGACACCCACAAGTGCTGCCCGATATCCCGGCTGCGGAGCTGACCCTGGATGGTCCCCTGGTTCAAAGTCGGGGAGGATCGGTGCAGCAGGAGGGACAGCTGTGATCACCGATCTCCCTGTATAGCTGGCATCCGCTTCTCCTTCTCTCCCTCCCACGGTTGACAGCTAAAAAGCTATACAGGGAGATCAGTGATCACAGCTGTCCCTCCTGCTGCACCGATCATCCCCGGCTGTTCCCTGTATCCTCCTCTGCCAGCCCCCCTCTGTGTCCTTGTACCCCCCTGTTCTTCTTCTCCCCCGTTCTTCTATGGCTCCCCTCCGTGACCCTCACCCCCTCCCCCCCATTCTTTTCCAGCTCCCCGTCCTCCTCTTCTGCCCCCCCCTCTTCCCCCACAGCCGGCTTTCCTCCTATCCTCTCTTGCCGACTGTGGGATCTGTCAGGATGAAGAGTGGAGGAAGGGACCGGTCATTTACCTGCCTTTTCTGAATTGGACACAGTGAGCGAGATCGCTCCTATGCCCTCTGAAAACTGAGCAGAGTAACCCGTGTGTCTCTGCCTCCTGTCCATTCATCTTCAATTCTGAGAAAGGGACTGGGGAATCTGTGTCCTCATCCTCTTTCTCTGTCTCAAAGTGGAGATGTCAGGGTTCTATTTAGACCCCTGATATCTTACCAAAGCCCCCAAACATGGTTGACTTAAAAAAATGCAAAAAGTATTAAAAAAATGAAATTGTAAACAAAAATTATAAAAAATGTATTTATAATTTTTTTTTATAAAATAACAAAAACTACTGACACCACCCCCCTGCCTTACCAACACTGTCCAAAAAGCATAAATAGAAATTAACCATCTCCGCCACAGACTGCCCACCCCTTCCCCAGGAGCACTTTGAAAAAAATATTTAAAGAAAATAATAAACAACAAAATTGTAAAAAACTAATAGAGAAAATAATAACAAAAAAAAAAAATGAACTACCGAGACACTGCTCTACTGACACTGTCCACTAACTACCCCCACCCTCAATCATTGTGAAAAACAAAAAATAATAAAATTAAATTGTAAAAAATAATTTAAAAAATGTAATTGTAAAAAAAAATAATAAAGATAAAGAACTACTGACACCTTCCACTTCCCTACTGACACCATCCTGCACATACTACTCACCGCTCTACACTTCACACACCTCCCATGCACATTATACCCACCTACATACATGCCACACTCCTCTCCTGCACATACTACCCACCACCATACACTCCGCACTCCTCTCCTGCACATACTACCCACCTCCATACACTCTGCACTCCTCTCCTGCACATACTACCCACCGCCATACACTCTGCACTGTACATTCTCTATTTAACGTTACTACATTCTGCACTATGTAAGTAATCTCACACTCTATAAAATCACACCCTATTTAAGCCACGCTCAATATGTAGCATGGTTTAAGCCACGCACACTTCCCTGAAATTCGTTTTTGCAGGTTGGGATGTCTGTCAAAGAGTTAACTGGAGGGCAATCAAAGAGTTAAATGTTCCTAACAAGTGTATCCATGCTCTTTTTACTCACAGAGGACCTGGCTTTCTTCTCTCCCTGAATGAAAAGGGCTCAGAGAGAGAGAAGAACCATCCAGATTCCATGTCTGTGTTTGCAAACAATACACAGGACTGTATTGTGATTGGTTACAGTTGATCAGCAGCTTCACAGCCAAAATCATTGGCTGAAACCTGCAGACAAACTTGTGCTGTGGCCAATGACAGCGCGGGTCAACAGGGAACACGCATTGCGCGCCCCCAAACCCGAAGGAAAGCCCATGACATACAGGTACATTGACGGGCCTGCACCTCCCGCCGGAGAGCTGTATATTTACTGTGAGCGGGTTGGCAAGTGGTTAAGTATGATGATAGCAGCCACAGAACAACAAAAACATCTCGGCAATGGCAGATCTCATATTTCCATCCTGACATGTGCCCTTTAAAGATTACATTCATATCTCTCTGCCTCTCAGTAGTATTTAGAAAGGCGGCTTCCCTTTGTGTATTGCGTGTATAATAAGAAGCCGTGTAGAACTTGTTTGGCAGGACTGATTGAGGAGGATAAACAAGCTTGCTGAGCCTGACGCACAGTGACATCATTATAGTCTCAAACCATGCAGCCAATTTACCTGAGCTAAAAATAATTCAATCTGGAAACGCACGGTGAATGTGAAGCTTGGGGGCCAATTCACACAGCTGGAGATTTAATTGGACAAAAAAAAAAGATCAATGTGATTTGGAAGCTAGTTAACCCCTTCACTGCTGTGACTCTGTTCAGCTTGGCTGATCACAGCTGTAGAATGGGCAATGTACAAAGTACACGACCACATCCTCAAGCTACGAGGATATAAAGCTAGTTAAACCTGAAATGTAGTAAGATGCTAGGGGCACATCTCTGCATATTATTATGCAGGAAAGGACAGATTTCCCAGAACTGAGTGAAAACATTAAGGCTCAAAGCAGGGGTCCTTGTTCACCATTTTAGGTTCGATTTCAGTTCGAATTTTTGGCTGAATTCGGACCTGAAACGCACAGGACCCCTGTGCGATTGGCTGTATAAACTGGCTGTATAAACCGGTTCCATAGAGAGCCTCTCACAATCTCCTGACATGCAAATTGGATGCGGAGAAATCCACATCCAATTCGCAATAGTGTCTGCAGCCTCTGACATGTCCTGTACCATGTCCTCAGCCTCTGATATCTTTTATACCATGTCCGCAGCCTCTGACCATCTCCTCCTGTACCATGTCTGCAGCCACTGACCTCTCCTGTACCATGTTCGCAGCCTCTGACATGTCCTCCTGTACCATGTCCACAGTCTCTGACATCTCCTATACCATGTCCGCAGCCTCTAACCATCTCCTCCTGTTCCAGGTCCGCAGCCACTGACATCTCTTGTACCATGTCCGCAGCCTCTGACATGTCCTCCTGTACCATTTCCGCAGCCTCAGACATGTCATCCTGTACCATGTCCGCAGCCTCTGACATCCCCCATACCAATACTGCAGCCTCTGACATCTCCTGTACCATGTCCGCAACCTCTGACATCTCCTGTACCATCTCTGCAACCTCTGACATCTCCTGTACCATGTCCGCAACCTCTGACATCTCCTGTACCATATCCACAGCCTCTGACATGCCCTCCTGTACCATGTCCACAGACTCTGACATGTCCTCCTGTACCATGCTGGCAGCCTCTGAAATGTCCTCCTGTACCATGTCTGCAGTCTCTGACATCTCCTGTACCATGTCTACAGCCTTTGACATGTCCTCCTGTACCATGTCAGCAGCCTCTGACATGTCCTCCTGTACCATGTCCACAGCCTCTGACATGACCACCTCCTGTAACATGTTCGCACACCCTATGACCACCTCCTGTACCATGTCTGCACAGCCTATGACCACCTCCTGTCCGCACTTTTACCACTTTTAACTGGAATTTGCTTTTATATATATATATATATATATATATATATATATATATATATATATAAAGCCCTATGTGCATTCATATCTGTCTTATCTATATATAATACACTCTGAAAATGTGCTTTATAATGCATGGTTTTCCCTTTTATGAACAAGAAAATAATGACGTTGGGCTGGTATAATAATGCTATGGGGGTGGTATGAAATTATTTCCTGGGCTGGTTTTTATACCCAGTCTGGCCCTGGTTGGTCAGCCCATTCCAAAGAACAGTCTGACACTAATGCAATGCATGGTAGTCTGCAATGCAATACATGTACATTTAGCGCAGGGTGGCAGTGGTGTAGTGTGGGTTGTCAGAGCCTGGGCCAAGGCAAGTAATTTGCACCACTAACCCAATGTACTTTTAGATAATTCTTCCTGCCCCCACTAATAATTCCATGTCTCTTAGGACAGCCTTGAGTCGTAGTTCTTCCGCAGCACAGCCACAATCAGACACAGGAGACAAGTTGCTGCCAGTACTGTTTATACAATGTAATAGTATAGTTGGTGCTGCCATGCACTAATCAGCTATATTATTATGACCACCCACCATAACCTGTTGAGGCAATAGACTCCACCAGACCTCTGAAGGTATTCTGTGATATCTGGCACCAAGCTGTCAGTAGCGGATCCTTTTAGGCCCCTTTCACATGGGCGCCTCTGCTAAGTGAAATCCGCTTGCTCAGCGGAGGATCTCTCTGCTGATCCCTACTGAGAAGGTGGATGAGAGGTCTGTGTCCGCTCCACTATGCAGAACGGACGCAGTCCCGCTCTCCTCTATGGAGCAATCAGATGGAAACAGACCGCCTGTCCCTTTCCATCTGATCCGATCCGCCAGACGGATAGGGAATAGGACCAGGGCAGCCATCAGAGATTGCGGGGCCCCTTACACAGCTTTAGGCCTGCCCCCCCCCCCCCCCCCGAGCCTGACAACCAATATTCCCCAGGGCCTGCCCACTGGCCGCACCACCGAATCCGCCCACTAGCCATGCACACACTTTCATTTTAACGTTCGTACAAAAATATATTTTGCCCTAAAGGGACATCTCAATCCAGCAGCTGTATACTCACAGCCCCTCTCACACCTGTATGCTCTCAGACCCCTCACACCTATGCGCTCTCAGCCCCCCTCACACCTGTACAATCTCAGCCCCCCTCACGCCTGTACACTCTCAGCCCCCTCATACCTGTACAATCTCAGCCCCCCTCACGCCTGTACACTCTCAGCCCCCTCATACCTGTACAATCTCAGCCCCCCTCACACCTGTACACTCTCAGCCCCCCTCACACCTGTACACTCTCAGCCCCCCTCACACCTGTACACTCTCAGCCCCCCTCATACCTGTACGCTCTCAGCCCCCCTCACACCTGTATGCTCTTAGCCCCCTCACACCTGTACTTTCGCACTTCACCCCCTCACACCTGTGCGCTCTCAGGCCCCCTTACACCTGTGCGCTCTCAGGCCCCCTCACACCTGTACAATCTAAGCCCCCTCACACCTGTACACTCTCAGCCCCCCTCACACCTGCACACTCTCAGCCCCCCTCATACCTGTACGCTCTCACACCTGTATGCTCTCAGCCCCCCTCACACCTGTACACTCGCACCTCACCCTCTCACACCTGTGCGCTCTCAGCCCCCCTTATACCTGTGCGCTCTCAGGCCCCCTCACACCTGTACACTCTCAGCCCCCCTCATACCTGTACACTCTCAGCCCCCTCATACCTGTACAATCTCAGCCCCCTCACACCTGTACACTCTCAGCCCCCCTCACACCTGTACACTCTCAGCCCCCTCACACCTGTACACTCTCAGCCCCCCTCACACCTGTACACTCTCAGCCCCCCTCACACCTGTACGCTCTCAGCCCCCCTCATACCTGTATGCTCTCAGCCCCCCCTCACACCTGTATGCTCTCAGCCCCCCTCACACCTGTACACTCGCACCTCACCCCCTCACACCTGTGCGCTCTCAGCCCCCCTTACACCTGTGCGCTCTCAGGCCCCCTCACACCTGTACAATCTCAGCCCCCTCACACCTGTACACTCTCAGCCCCCCTCACACCTGTACACTCTCAGCCCCCCTCATACCTGTATGCTCTCAGCCCCCCTCACACCTGTATGCTCTCAGCCCCACTCACACCTGTACACTCGCACCTCACCCCCTCACACCTGTGCACTCTCAGCCCCCCTTACACCTGTGCGCTCTCAGGCCCCCTCACACCTGTACAATCTCAGCCCCCTCACACCTGTACACTCTCAGCCCCCCTCATACCTGTACACCCTCATACCCCCTCATACCTGTACACTCTCAGCCCCCCTCATACCTGTACGAACTCAGTCCCCCTCACACCTGTACACTCCCAGTCCTCCCTCATACCTGTATGCTCTCAGCCACCCTCACACCTGTACACTCGCACCTCACCCCCTCACACCTGTGCGCTCTCAGCCCCCCTTACACCTGTGCGCTCTCAGGCCCCCTCACACCTGTACAATCTCAGCCCCCCTCACACCTGTATGCTCTCAGCCCCCCTCACACCTGTACACTCGCACCTCACCCCCTCACACCTGTGCACTCTCAGCCCCCCCTTACACCTGTGCGCTCTCAGGCCCCCTCACACCTGTACAATCTCAGCCCCCTCACACCTGTAAACTCTCAGCCCCCCTCATACCTGTACGAACTCAGTCCCCCTCACACCTGTACACTCCCAGTCCTCCCTCATACCTGTATGCTCTCGGCCCCCTCACACCTGTGCGCTCTCAGCCCCCCTTACACCTGTGCGCTCTCAGGCCCCCTCACACCTGTACACTCTTAGCCCCCCTCATACCTGTACACTCTCAGCCCCCTCATACCTGTACAATCTCAGCCCCCTCACATCTGTACGCTCTCAGCCCCCCTCACACCTGTACACTCTCAGCCCCCCTCACACCTATACACTCTCAGCCCCCCTCATACCTGTACACTCTCAGCCCCCCTCACACCTGTACACTCTCAGCCCCCTCACACTTGTACGCTCTCAGCCCCCCTCATACCTGTACGCTCTCAGCCCCCCTCACATCTGTACACTCGCACCTCACCCCCTCACACCTGTGCACTCTCAGCCCCCTTTACACCTGTGCGCTCTCAGGCCCCTCACACCTGTACAATCTCAGCCCCCTCACACCTGTACACTCTCAGCCCCCCTCACACCTGTACACTCTCAACCCCCTCATACCTGTATGCTCTCAGCCCCCCTCACACCTGTACACTCGCACCTTACCCCCTCACACCTGTGCACTCTCAGCCCCCCTTACAATTGTGCGCTCTCAGGCCCCCTCACACCTGTACAATCTCAGCCCCCTCACACCTGTACACTCTCAGCCCCCCTCATACCTGTACACTCTTAGTCCCCCTCATACCTGTACACTCTCAGCCCCCCTCATACCTGTACGAACTCAGTCTCCCTCACACCTGTACACTCCCAGTCCTCCCTCATACCTGTATGCTCTCAGCCCCCTCACACCTGTACGAACTCAGCCCCCCTCACACCTGTACACTCCCAGTCCTCCCTCACACTTGTATGCTCTCAGCCCCCCTCACACCTGTATACTCGCACCCCACCCCCTCACACCTGTACACTCTCAGCCCCCTCACACCTGTACGCTCTCAGCCCCCTCACACCTGTATGCTCCCAGCTCCTTTACACCTGTACGCTCCCTGCCCTCCTCACACCTGTATGCTCCCAGCTCCCTTACACCTGTACGCTCCCTGCCCCTCTCACACCTGTACGCTTTCAGCCACCCTCACAGCTGTACGCTCTTAGCCCCTCTCACTTCTGTACACTCCCAGCCCCCATCACACCTGTGTGGTCTCAGCCCCTTCACATGTGTATATATGACACACAGACAGGCATGCACACAGACACACACATGTACAATGACACACACATACACAACTTTAACTTGCACAAAAGCCCTTACTTGTAAGGTGGTGTTCCTGGTCCCAGCCCTTGTGCAGCACACATGAGGGGTGCACATGCAGGAATTTGCCAGAGGTGGCAGAAAAGAGCTTGATGTGAGCTCAGTCACACGGAGCAGCTGCTGACTCACACTCTTACAGAAAGCCAGCGCCGCCATGAAGCTCCCGTGCACCCGCCCCTGCCTTCTCCCATCTGGCCGTGTCCGTCCAGACGCTTGGGCCCCTTACGGGTGTATGGGCTGTACCCCCCTGATGGCGGCCCTGAATATGACCACCATCCATCTGTATTTGGTGGACAGGATCGGATGGGATGGCGGTGGGTGTCAGTGGACATATGTTTGATGACATCTGCTGCTCCATAAAAGAGACTGAAGGGTCTGATCAGGTCTGCCTAAAAAACTGACAGGCAGACCTGATCAGACAGCCAGTGTGCAGGGGCCTTAGTCCAGTAAGTTGTGAGGTGGGGCCTCTATGGAATATGGATTACATTTGTTTTTCTAGCACATCCCACAGATGCTCAATGGGCAGAGATCTGAAGAATTTGGAGGCCAAGTGAACACCTCAAACTTGTTGTTATGTTTCTGAAACCATTCTTGTATCCATCAGATCAGGCCACCTTGTTCCATTTCTCCATGGTCCAGTTCTGAAGCTCATGTGCCCATTGTGGGTGCTTTTGGCTGTGGACATAGGTCAACATGGATGCCCTGATTGGTCAGCGACTGTACAACTCCATACACAACAAACTGTTATACAATGTGTATTCTGACACCTTTCTTTTGGAACCAGCACTAACACTATGTGAACTACATGGGATCAGATGGCATGGTCCCACCTTCGTTCCCCGTGTGCATCAATCAGCCTTGGCTGCCCATCAGCCTGTTGCTGGTTTTCCCTTATTGGACCACTTCTGTTCAGTCCTAACCACTGCAGACCGGGAACATCCCACAAGAGCTGCCATTTTGGAGCTGCTCTCGCCCAGTCTTCTAACATTATATTGTGGCAGCAAGTGAACATGTTGTCCCTGAAGTCTATGTGTTGAAAGCAGAAAAACTGGGCAAGTGTAAGGATTTGAGGTGCTCTACCCCATCAGATCCTTACACTTTTTCCATACCTCCCAACATTTTGAGATTGGAATGAGGGACGTCTACTAGCAAACGTATGTAGGCATAGGACACGCCCACTTAAAGCATTATCCTCCCCCCCCCCCCCCCAAAAAAAAAGTTTATTTAAATCCACAAGGACTTTTTTTTACCACTACTATTCCTTTATATTGGCTTTTGAAAATGTACAAATGCAGCAATTTAGAATTTGGATGAAAGGTTTAGCACCGGGAAACACTTTTTGAACGATAAATAGTGCATTTTATATACAACTATATAGATCAGACCAGAATGAGAGACAAATGAGGGACATTGCTCCAAATCAGGGACAGTCCCTCGAAATCAAGGACAGTTGGGAGTTATGCTTTTTCTACTTTCAACACATTACTTCAGGGATAACATGTTCTCTTGCTGCCATTGTAATGAGATAATGTCATTGAGTTTAGCTGTCAGTGGTCATAATGTTGTGGCCGATCAGTGTGCTGTCAGTACTGACATACAATGTACGAGTCTATTAAAGAATGTAATATTCCAGCACACAGCCTTCCAGGATAGGACAGACATAAGGGCATGCAGCCGAGCAGAGGGTGGCCCCGGGTGTGGCGGTGCCCGGGCGTGCGTGGTACAGAGCTGAGGGAGTGGGCGTTGCCAGGCGGGGAATGTGGGGAGAGGTTGCTAGGAGCCAGGTCAATGCTTGTTGCTAGGCTCTTGGTCTCTGAGGGCGGAGACCTGTTGGCCTGGGTGTGACCGCTGGGAGACAGGTGCATGTGAGGGCGGGGCGTAGTAGGAGTAGTGGGCGGGGCGGCGGTGGTGAAGTGGCTGTTGCAGTCTCACCTCTGTCGCTGTCACCTGTCTCTTCCCTTTCCGCCGGAATAGAAATGGTAAGAGGAGGCTTTTGGGGGGGATTGGGGTCACCTGAGCGGGTGAGCAGTGCGGACCGATCACACCGGGGGGGAGGGGGGCTGATGATCACCTGTGATTGGATGGATGTGTGTAGTAGAGGAGTCCATATAGGAGGGCCTGTCATCACAGCCGACCCTCCTCTCCTTGTAGCAGGCTGGTAATCAGGAGGTAATGTGTGCTGGGGGGGGGGGTGGGTCAACAGAGTCCACTCTCTGTCTGTCTGTCTTTCATTAGATATAATATCTGTAACACTAAGATAAATACAAACCATCCATGAGCAACGTATCTAATAGTTGTGTTGCGCTGCTGCTCTCCTGCGGCCTCTTTGCAGCTACTTCCTCTTTACATACACTTCCAGCAGTGACTCCATGGCATTTCTTGAGGTTTGTTTAAAGGAGAACTAAAGGCACGTTTTTTATTTTGGTTATAACTCCTGTAAGATTTATCTTTTGCCATTTGTGTCCCATTAGCAGAGATTTTTCTTTGCTTCCTGTCTCTTAGCCAAACAGGAAGTGAAGGAATCCTTGGTTGTCACCAGGACTACTGTCCCTGTTAGATTTCCCCTCCTATTCCTTGTTGTGACAACTCAAAAGTTTGGGATTTTCTTTTACTTTCACTTCCAACGAGAATGGTAAAACGGGACAAATAAAGAGGGTGACTCTCCCTAACGGGGCACAGACAGCAATAAAAACTGACAGGGGATCTACCCCCTCTCCACTCCATCCAAAATGTAAAAAAAAAAATATATATATATATATATATATATATATATATATATATATATATATATATATATATATATATATATTATAATATAATGTTTGAAAGTAAAATATATAATTATACTCTAATGCCTTGTGCATGCAATGAGATTATCAGACGAATGAGTGTCCTCCCCCCTTCTTTTTTTTATTTTATTTATTTATTATTATTTTTTTTATTTTTTTTTTTGCATGCTAATCTCATATCGAAAAATGAAGAGTTTAGTTCTGAAAATTCTCATATGACAGAATAATAATTCATATGTGATGTAGTTAGAGGTGCAACGAATATCAATTTTGGTGCTGTAACCAAAAATTTAGGATGTACTTGTCCAAAACCGATACCGAAAATGACAGTTAAAAAAAAAAAAAAAAAAAAAGTGTGTGTGTGTGTGTGTGTGTGTGTGTATATATATATATATATATATATTTGTATTCATCCTTTTAAATAATATCATGAATTTAAATGAATAGAAAAATAAGTTGTCGCCAATTATCGGCACCTTTAGCGCAAAAAACGGGTGCGTTGTGAAGTTAAGTTTTGCTTAAAACACATAAATAACGCACCCATGTTATGTTTTAGATGCGCTTTTTGAGTCACGTGACCTATGAAATACGCACAGTGAAATTGTGGCAAAATGCATGCGTTTTCGACCCTATTGTCGGCAGCTTTTTCTCTAGTGGCAAATTGGCGAAAACACAATTTCTGGCCCATATGTTTCGGCCGCCTAGTTGCAATGTATGGTGTTGTATTCTCGAATCACAACTCTACTAATTAAACCAAAGTTGTACAAACTGATATGGTACAAGAGATATGTTTATGCTTGTATTGGATAATATCCGAGGAACTGTCGCGATCGGCTCTGTACTAACGATCAGATTATCGTACGATCACTTTGAGGGCTGGTTTACACTGCATGCAGTCCAGTGCGTAATTTATTTTTATTTTTTTCTAAATCAAAAACGCATGGGGAAAAAAAGATTATATGGTTTCCAAATCG
This sequence comes from Lithobates pipiens, assembly GCF_037356315.1. NCBI lineage: Eukaryota > Metazoa > Chordata > Amphibia > Anura > Ranidae > Lithobates > Lithobates pipiens. Next base: position 471,458,867 of record NW_027507758.1, on the reverse strand, counting down.
CATAGTTCACACCAGTGTACTCAGTTCCAGAAAATAAAGTAGAACTGCATGCAAAAACAGGAAAAAAGAAGGGGGAGGGGGGGGAAGCAACTGGAATGCATTTGGAAACGCATAAAAAAAAAAGTACCAAAATGTGCCAAAAACGCACACACGCAGAAACGCATGCGGAACTTTTCTGGAGTGCGTTTTTTGTGGCGTGAACCAGCCATAAAATCTGTATTTTTTTTTCGTACGATTTTCTGATGGCGTGTACGGGCCATGACACTCATTGACATGGTCAGTCATGGACAATGACCAGATGGGAATATTTCTGCGGAGGGTACGGCCAGGTGTTCAGCTGCGGCTGCTCAGCCAGTACAAATCAATGGTAGGCTGGAGGGCTCTGCAGCTGTCTGCATGTGATGGCACATGGAGCGATTACCCGCCACCAGGCTCAGTTTACACCAATGCATTTTTTTAATGCTTACTGCAGAAATGCAGGACGTGGTGTGTGTGTGTGGTGTGTGTTTTTTTTTTTTTTTTTTTTTTTTTAAACATGGATTCCTATGGAACACATTCACATCAATGCATTTTTATAAAGGGTAGGGACTTTTTTTTAAATGCAAACCACTGCTTTTTTTTTTTTTTTTTTTTTTTTGGTTCAATAGACTTCAATGGAGACACTGCAGAAAAGCATGTAGTGCGTTTTTGATGCATTTTGCATTATATAATCTGCCCAACAACAAATTGGCCAAATAAAAAAAATAGAAAAAAAGCATTAAAAACGCATGTCCAAAAGCACAGCAAAAATCATAGCAGAAATGCTGAAAAGCAATATGCATAGGTGTGAATAGAGCCTAAGTGATCGATGAGCATACACTGACTCCTTGACCAATGACATGTGGACAGTTTCAGTCTGTCCTTTTTTGTTTTTGTCAGGCTGAGCAGCTGAAGGTACACCTGGAAGTACTTACCTTGTGGCAGCATGAATGAGCCCTTAGGGCCAGTTCACACTAGTGCCATGCTAGAACCCCGCAAATCAACTGCGGGTTCCTGCATCACACCTGACACGCACGGCAGTTCACACCGCCATATGCGAACTGCTGGGGAGTGTCATTATCTGTTAACACCCCCATTTCAGCTCGCATATCACACTGCGAACTGACAGTTCGGACATGAATCAGATTGCATACGTGTGAACACACATGAGATGGGATCGCTCTTCCTAATCACTAGGAACAGACATCACACTGTACTTCCCGGTCAGAACGGGAATCTGTTTGCATTGACAGTTTAATGTTCTGGCTCTCCGTGGAGTGATTGTGGGAGGCTGGCGGACATCGCAGCTGCCGGCCACACGCTTCAGCTCCCCTGTTCACGTACAACTATGGCGATTCGCAGGAACGAGCCGACCTGCCGCAGTATAATGAAGGCGGCTGGTCACCAAGCGGTTAACAGAAGTCAATGCAAGCCGCTCTGAAGTCGCCCCCAAGTAGTACAGGAAGCGTTTTCTAAGTCGGAGCGACTTGAGTTGCTCTGATTAGAACAGTTCCATTGCACTGCGTGGAGTGCAACTTGTCATGCAGCTAAGTCACCCAACAGGTTGTCTTGGTGTGAACCTAGCCTTACTATTGGTGAAAACCTGTGGATCATGTTTGAATAATGTGTATTTGCAGCCTCTGTTGTGTGGCAGGGTGAGAACCCAGGAGCATAGTCAGGACCAGGCGCTGGCATCTTAAAATATAACTAAACATTTTTATTTTAGTTTTGTATAGAGTGGAGAGGGATTAGAATGCTTGTCAGCTTTTATTGCTGTCTGTGTCCCCGTGATAGAGATACACCCTCCTCTAGTTGTCCTATTTACCATTCTCATTGAAAATGAAAGAAAACCCCAAATTTTGGGTTGTCCCCAGAAAAGTAATAGAGGGGAAATCTTCCAATTGGCACACTAGTTCTGGGGGTCCCCAAGGATTTCCCTTAATTTGATGGGATTTCCTCTCACTTCCTGTTTGGCTATGGGACAGGAAGTGGGGGCGGGGGGGGGGGGGAACTGCCCTCCTTTGCTCTATTCAAAATAAAATAAAATACAAATAAAAAGTTTTTTACCTATAGCTCTATTTTAAAGCGGAGGTCCACCCTAAAATGGACCTTCCGCTCATCGGAACCCTCCCCCCCTCCGGCGCCACAATTGGCACCTTTCAGGGGTGAGGGGGGTGCAGTTACCTGGATAATCCAGGTAAATGCACCCACTTCCGGGATAGCTCTCTGCGGAAAGGGGCGTAGATTACGCCCCTTTCCGCAAGTGCCCGTCCCCTTCCGCAAGTGCCCCGCTGCCTGCTGGGAAACACACAGATCCCAGAGGCAGCGGGGACAGTCCTTATTGCGCAGCGCAACTCGCGCATGCGCAGTAGGGAACCGGGAAATGAAGCCGAAAGGCTCCATTTCCTGATTCCCATACCCAAGATGGCGGTGGCAGCACCCGAGTGACGATCTACAGATCGGCTTCGGGTGCCGACATCGCGGGCGCGCTGGACAGGTAAGTGTCACTATTTAAAAAGTCAGCAGCTGCAGTATTTGTAGCTGCTGGCTTTTTAAAAAAAAAAAAAAAAAAAAAAACGCGGAGTCCCGGCGGACTCCCGCTTTAAGTAAGGGAAACCAGCAGCCTCCAGAGCGGTCAGCAAAAGTAGAGCATGCCGCATTTTTTATTTCTGTATGCAACGCATCTGGAACATGGCAAAACGCATCAAAAATGAAGAGAAATGCATATGTCTTCAGCGACTTTGAAAAAGATTCCTGCACTGCTTTTAGCCAGTTTCATCATGACTTGCATAGACTTCAGTTGTATGAAGTTGCAAGCTGCAATGAAATCGGCAGTGCAAATCGCAGTAACACAATTTCAAAGCAGCACCGGTGTGAACAGGGGCTAAGCCCTGGTTCACATTGATGCTACTTTGAAATTGCGCTACGTCACTTGAAGTAGCGCGATTTCAAATTGGCAAGGTCAGCGCGATTTCAGGTGCTACTTGCTAGACATCTGTGTGGCTTCATACACAGAGGTCTATTGAAGTCGCACCTGAAATCGGCAAAAGTAGTGCAGGAACTACTTTTGCAAATCGTTGTGGCGCCGCAAAATCGGTGTTGCACGGATTGGAACAGTGCCATTGCCGCCAATAGGCTGCGACGTGTCATGCGTTTTGATCTCTAAAAATGCTCCAATGTGAACCTAGGCTTAAAGCGGAGGTCCACCCTAAAATGGACCTCCGCTCATCGGAATCCCCCCCCCCCCCCCCTCCGGCGCCACAATCGGCACCTTTCAGGGGGGAGGGGGGTGCAGTTACCTGGATAATCCAGGTAACTGCACCCACTTCCGGGCTAGCTCTCTGCGGAACGGGCGTACGTTACGCCCCCGTTCCGCAAGCGCCGCCCCCTTCAGCAAGTGCCCCGCTGCCTGCTGGGAAACACACAGCTCCCAGAGGCAGCGGGGACCGTCCGGATTGCGCCGCGCGGCTCGCGCATGCGCAGTAGGGAACCGGGAAATGAAGCCGAAAGGCTCCATTTCCTGATTCCCATACCCAAGATGGCGGCGGGACCCGGCAGCCGAGCGAGCGATCGGCTTCGGGTGCCGACATCGCGGGCGCGCTGGACAGGTAAGTGTCACTATTTAAAAGTCAGCAGCTGCAGTATTTGTAGCTGCTGGCTTTTAAAAAAAAAAAAAAAAACGCGGAGTCCCGGTGGACTCCCGCTTTAATGATACTTATAATATTTACTATAAATCACCACCAACTGTTACATTTGACTGTGACCCGCAGACTGGCATAGGGATTGGGGGGACCTATGGTTAAAGGCGAAACATTTTTTCCTTTTAGAAAGAGTCGAGAGGGAATAGGACCCTTGTCAGGTTTTTATTGCTATCTGTGTCCTCGTTACGGAGACTCGTCTTTTAGATTTGTTCTGGTGATTGTTCTCACTCAAAGGGAAATAAAACTCCCGCTTGTTTTGAGTGCTCACCAGAACCGAAATAGAGGGGAAATCATCCAATGGTAACATTAGTTCTCTGACAACCAGGAATCGCCTCACTTTGGAGAGATTCCATCTTGCTTCCTGTTTTGGCTATGGGACAGGAAGTGAAGGTAAATCTCCCCAATGGGACACCGTTGGCAAAATGAAAGAAAAACACAAAACTCTCGGGTAATAGCCCTTCCTTACGCTATCAAAAAAAAAAAAGGTTTGGCCCTAGTCCAAACGATAACCAGTTCAGGTCCGCTGGATCACATATATGTGTGTGTGTGTGTGTGTGTGTGTGTGTGTGTGTGTGTGTTAAATATATAATGATGCGGCGGACCTGAACTGGTTAAAGTTTGGAATACATATATATACATTCCATGTCTTCCCCTAGTAAAAGCACCTCCCACAGTACAGTAAAATGCTGGCTAGACACACAGTTAACCTTCTGATCGCCCCTGATGTTTAACCCCTTCCCAGCATACATATTGGCCTAAATTGATGAAGAAATTTTAGATTTTAGTTTTTATTGGATTTATTTTATAGCAGAAAGTAAAAGAAAATTTTTATTTATTTTTTCAAAATTGTCAGTCCTTTTTTTTGTTTATAGCATAAAATATTAAAAGTGGTGATTAAATACCAAAAGAAAGCTCTATTTTGTGGATGGGGGAAAATGGTCATTCAACTATATATATATATATATATATATATATATATATATAATATAAATTTTTTTTTTAGTACAGTATTGCATTACTGCGCAATTATCAGTTAAAGCAACGCAGTGCCATATCACAAGGAATGGCCTGGTCATGAGGGGTAAGGCTGGGTTCACACTATTTGCGGAGCGGCTCGCAGCAGGGGGTCTGGTGTGTCCCTGTTCACCGTTTTCAGGGGCAAATCAGGCCCACATTTTTGCCTGAAATGGAGCCAAAGATGCCCAGGACCCTTCAGCTATGCGCTCTATGGCCACCCTGGAGATGTGTGTCACACTCTCATGTCATGTGAATTGGATGCAGTGAAAAAAAACCCGCATCCAATTCACATAAGTATGAACCCAGCCTGAATCTTCAGAGGCAAAGTGATTACATCATTGTATACACAGGTATTTGAGATGCATTTTCCACGTGTTCACTGCATTCACTAGTATGGAGCAATAAAAGCAAAGCACAGCCTGACCCTGACAGCCCATGTATAGTTGCTGAGCACTGCAACCTGGGGATACAAAAGTGTCCATGTTATCCACAGGGATCTGATTGCCATAGTAAAGGTCTGAAGATGAAAAGAATATGATCAGCTTCAGGCTGCATTCACACCTGAGCATTTTCAGCTCATAAAACGCCTGAAAAACGCCCAACAAGCAAAATCCCATTCATTTCAATGGCACCTGTTTACATTTGAACGAAAAATACCCTAAGCTCAAAAAAGAACATGAGTTTCTTTTTGGGCAAATTACAGGTGTATTTCTGCCTTTTACATTGGTGACTTGAACAAAATTGCGGTAAAATCGATTGACTGCAACGCTGAGGTGTGAATGCAGCCTTAATGTATTTGGGTTACTGGCTGTCATTGGTTGGACCATGACATTTTAGTATGATCTGTTCTTTGTGTAGTTTTATAACAATGTGGGTTGCAGCTCAGAAATGAGCCCTTTGGAAATGGCTTTTATATGATAGGGTTAGCTTCAGATTGTTGTGATAGGGGCCCAAATGGAAAGACGTCTGACTTATCACACTGGTAGGAAACTGGCACGGCTCTGTCATAGGTAAAGCCGGAGCTGCACATTTCTGATCTCCCCATTACCTGGGAGAACCCTTGGAAATCTTGTTTTCTGTGTGTATCTTCATTTTATCTTCTCCCCTACTTTTCCTATCATGAACGGGCGGATCTTTCGTCTGGTACAAACTAAACATTTCAGTTTTGACTTTTCTGAATTATTATTTCATAAATCAAGACAGCAATGTATTCCTATGAACCAACCCTATAATATTGGCTTTTCCAGTCATAAAATTTCAGCTCTTTTATAATGATCACCATAAAAGTTTTTTGAATTCTGGCCAATTCCTGCTGAATCTGGAAAAGTCTGAGCTATGTATGGCACTGCAAGCAGCTCTGGGCTTAACAAGTTGATTTGAAAATTGACTGAGCCAAGAAGCATCAGAGGCAGACACTATTCGGGGCAGCCGCAGGTGCAGCGGCTGGTATACGGCTTAGCTGTCTAAAGCCTGTCCCCCCCCCCCCCCACTGAAAGAAACCATATACCCCCACTGAAATCAATCCATCTTGCCCTCCCTCCCCACTGATATAAGGGGAACCTACCATCATAAGAACATTTTATCTCCCGCTGATTACTGACACAGAAACCCGCTTCCTCCTACTGACAACTGACACGGAGACCTTCTTCTTCCACTGACCTCCTCCTCCTCCAGAAAAATGATGCCCCCCGACTACAGATGCCAAGGAACCCCCCCCACGCCACCATGGAAACCAATGCCTATTGTTCCACCCTACTGACATGAGGCATTGTACTGTACTACCACTGAGGCATTCTACCACCCCACTGACAACTGAAATCAAAGCATTCTTGGGGTACACCACTGATAACCTTAGACCATTCAGAGTAAGAATCATTAACCACTACTCTCTGAATTTGGTCTTTTATCCAGTTTTCTTTCCATTTACAAACTGATATTTCCAAACCTGCAGACTTTACCTTACACATGAGCCGTGTGTGTGGAACTGTGTCAAACGCTTTTGCAAAATCCAAATATACCACGTCCATCGCCACCCCTCTGTCCAAGGTTTTACTTACCACCTCATAAAAAGAAATCAGATTTGTCTGACAACTTCTCTTTCATGAATCCATTAGTCAAAGCATGTCACTATTCTCCTAATGCTTCACCACAGCACACTATGTGCACCACTATTAAAACCTTTTCTTTTATTAAGCACTCTGTGATTATCCCTATGCCTTGGCGCTGTGTGCTGCTATTAAAACCTTGAGTGTTATATTTTTTTATCAACATGTTTTTGTACAACGTTCAGAAAAAGAAAATCCTTGCTGTCTCTGTTTGTTCCTGTCCATTATTAGCATTAGTATGTTTAATAATTAAATTCTCCTTTTTTGTCTTGAGGTTTGTGTCAGGGTTGCCAACCTCCCGCAGCATTTTTTTTACTGACAAAACATGGCACATTTACTGGCGGAACACATTTTTTACTGGCAACCTGAGAAATTACAGAACTCCTATTGAAAATTAACACAGTGAATATTTGAACAGTATAAACATGATATGGAAACGCTGGCAATACCTATAACAAAGTAATTTGCTTGATATACACTTAAAAAGTCAACACAGCATGAAATTAGCAGCCCCTGATATTTACTGCCAAAAAATCACTGATTTTTACAAACTGTCAGTAAACTTACCGGAGGTTGGCAAACCTGGTTTGTGTCTGTCTGTGATACTCTTACTGATGACACAGTAATTCACCACCTCCCGTCCGTGCTATAGCCGAAAGACGGCTACAGCGCAGACCTAATTTGCTGGAAGGGCATCCATAGATGTACTCCTGTGCTCGAGCGGCCTGCAGGCCCTCTGCAGGGCACACGTGGTGCGCTCTGTGATCAGTGAGTCTGAGACTTGGCTGATCACAGATTGGTGTAAGGAGTCAATCCTGACCCCCCCCCTACCACATGATCAGCTGTCAGCCAATGATAGCTGATCATGTGATGTAAACAGAGCCGGTAATCGGCTGGTAGCGTGAGGAGAAAAAAAACAAAAACATTCACCGGCGGCTGTGAGAGGGACATCAGTCTCTGCAGAGGCTTCTATGCCACCTATCAGTGCCACCTGTAAATGTCACCAATCAGTGCCTCATCACCAATGCTGTCCATCAGTGTCACCTTGTCTGTGCCTATCAGTGCAGTCTCATCAGCGAATATCAATGAAGCAAAAACTAAAAAAAATTATTATTAAAATTAAAAAATGTCGGTATTTTTTGTTTAGAAAACAATAAAAACCCAAGTGCTGATTAAATACCACCAAAAGAAGGCCCCATTTGTGTGAAAAAAATGCTAAAACTTTCAGTTAAGTGTAGCATGACCACGCAATTGGCATTCAAAGTAGGACAGCGCTGAAAGCTAAAAATTGGTCTGGGCGGGGTAGGGGTGTGTGTGGTTAAGACCTATTTTGTGGGTAAGAGGACAGTGGAAAACATGTGCAGAGTATACAGCAAATAGGCTTGGTTTCTATTTAACATTGCGCTGATCGATGGGCGTAGCCCAAGGATACAATCTGAGCACACACAACAATCGCCACAGCGCGTCATGCACAACAAAGCTTTTCTCTCTCCACCTTGTCCAAGTGGTTGCTTACTATATAACATTACAATTTTCATTCTCTTACAAAGAAACTTCTATTATGATATGTCTACTGTTATTATAACATTGAATTCAGACCTGGGAATTTGGCTGTCCACTTGTTCTCCGAGCTCCTGAACAACACCAGCAAAAGAAATGGCTGCAGCCGCTCTGTACATCTTTCATTTATTTAATACAAGTAGTGTTAGTTATTAGTAATTTGACTTGGTGTTCGCCTCTTACAACCCCCTGTACAGCAGAGCTCAGACCAGGAGAGACGTAGCAGAAGGAGCCAATCAGTTCTGCTGCAATGTGATAGGAGGAGAAACTGGAGTGACGGATTGGTTTGCTGCTTCGTTGTTCACTGTCCATTCACAGGCTGGGTGGGAACAAGACTTTTAAGGTTAGGTTTACACCTTTGTGACATATTGACACAAAGCACATGGATGTTGAGCAGCCTATACGTTTTGAATGGGCTCCCTAGTGCACATAAACACATTAAAAATGTGCATGTTCTTGTAGTGCATTATCGTCCCTGCGTGATGTGCTAAAACCCACATGCATTGACAAGGTGTCATTAAAGTGATTGTAAAGCCAGAAATGTTTTTTATTTTTGTAAATAACAAATATGATATACAGTGCCTTGCGAAAGTATTCGGCCCCCTTGAACTTTTCAACCTTTTGCCACATTTCAGGCTTCAAACATAAAGATATAAAATTTTTATTTTTTGTGAAGAATCGCCAACAAGTGGGACACAATTGTGAAGTGGAACGAAATCTATTGGATTTTTGAAACTTTTTTAAATTAATAAAAAAAATGAAAAGTGGGGCCTGCAAAATTATTCGGCCCCCTTGCGTTAATACTTTGTAGAGCCACCTTTTGCTGCGATTACAGCTGCAAGTCGCTTGGGGTATGTCTCTATCAGTTTTTCACATCGAGAGACTGAAATTCTTGCCCATTCTTCCTTGCAAAACAGCTCGAGCTCAGTGAGGTTGGATGGAGAGCGTTTGTGAACAGAAGTTTTCAGCTCTTTCCACAGATTCTCGATTGGATTCAGGTCTGGACTTTGACTTGGCCATTCTAACACCTGGATACGTTTATTTGTCAACCATTCCTTTGTAGATTTTGCTGTATGTTTGGGATCATTGTCTTGTTGTAAGATAAATCTCCGTCCCAGTTTTGCAGACTCCAACAGGTTTTCATCCAGAATGGTCCTGTATTTGGCTGCATCCATCTTCCCCTCAATTTTAACCATCTTCCCTGTCCCTGCCGAAGAAAAGCAGGCCCAAACCATGATGCAGCCACCACCATGTTTGACAGTGGGGATGGTGTTTTGAGGGTGATGAGCTGTGTTGCTTTTACGCCAAACATATCGTTTTGCATTGTGGGCAAAAAGTTTGATTTTGGTTTCATCTGACCAGAGCACCTTCTTCCACATGTTTTGGTGTGTCTCCCAGGTGGTTTGTGGCAAACTTTAGACAAAACTTTTTATGGATATCTTTGAGAAATGTCTTTCTTCTTGCCAATCTTCCATAAATGCCAGATTTGTGCAGTGTTGTCCTATGGACAGACTCTCCCACCTCAGCTGTAGTTCTCTGCAGTTCATCCAGAGTGATCATGGGCCTCTTGGCTGCATCTCTGATCAGTCTTCTCCTTGTCTGAGCTGAAAGTTTAGAGGGACGGCCAGATCTTGGTAGATTTGCAGTGGTCTGATACTCCTTCCATTTCAAAATGATCGCTTGCACAGTGCTCCTTGGGATGTTTAAAGCTTGGGAAATCTTTTTGTATCCAAATCCAGCTTTAAACCTCTCCACAACAGTATTACGGACCTGCCTGGTGTGTTCCTTGGTCTTCATGATGCTCTCTGCGCTTTCAACAGAACCCTGAGACTATCACAGAGCAGGTGCATTTATACAGAGACTTGATTACACACAGGTGGATTCTATTTATCACCATCAGTCATTTAGGACAACATTGGATCATTCAGAGATCCTCGCTGAACTTCTGGAGTGAGTTTGCTGCACTGAAAGTAAAGGGGCTGAATAATTTTGCACGCACCACTTTTCAGTTTTTTATTTTCTAAAAAAAGTTTAAAATATCCAATAGATTTCGTTCCACTTCACAATTGTGTCCCACTTGTTGGTGATTCTTCACAAAAAATAAAAATGTTATATCTTTATGTTTGAAGCCTGAAATGTGGCAAAAGGTTGAAAAGTTCAAGGGGGCCGAATACTTTCGCAAGGCACTGTACTTACCTGCTGTGTGCAATGGAATTTCTTATGGCCCCTCCTTTTCAGCGAGTATAGGAAGCAGCTTCCTATGGGGGCAATCCTGAGCCACACTGCTTGCGTCTATAGAAGCTAATAGCGCAGTTCGGCCCCGCTTGGTTTTGAGCTCTCTGCGCTAGAGTAAGGCTATATTCACAGGTAGGGATGAGCTCAGGCGTGTTCGCATTGAACACGTGCTGAGCCTGCCAGGAAGTTGGCGCAGCGCTGCCCTAATCACAGGCAGTGAGACATTGCCCGATCTCTGCAGCCGCACATCGGGGCAATGTCTCACTACCTGTGATTAGCGCAGCGCTGCGCCGACTTCCTGGCGGGCTCAGCACGTGTTCCATGCGAACACGCCTGAGCTCATCCCTATTCACAGGGGCGACCAGGGGCAGCCACTGGCAAGACAGCAGTTCTAAACACAGCCTGCACGACCAATTCCCCAGTAACCACTGTGCTCTAGAACACAGGACCGGGAGGTCCAATTTTGTAAAGCAGCTACATCTTGAAGAACACCAAGGAGGACATTTACACAATACATTTGCTTTTACTTCTTTCTTGAGAAAATGCAAAGCATGCCTTGAATTGCACAATGCATTAGGGCAGCTGCTACAAATCACTTTAGTAGAGGTGTCTACCGCAGTAATTTCCAGCTTTCACATGTATGACATATACATGTTGGGGTTTTGTAGCTCAATGGTGGCACCAAAACAGTGAGTTTACTCCATGCCACAAAGTGTTTTCAGGGCTTTCCTGCCCACTTTTATGTAAAAGAATGTCAAAGTTCATACAGGTAGGCCTCCCATGCAGGGAGTTTTCAACATCAATGTGAACAAAACGTAATGTTCAGCCTCCTGGCTCTCCTGCAGCTTTACTGCTCCAATCATTCCCTGTAAAGCCCAGTACACACTATCAGATTGTCTGCTGAGTTTTTCCTTCAGATTTACCAAAACCATGTAGTAGAAGGGCCTGCCTGATTGCATACACATTGAAACTCCTAAGGTTTGACCTCATATTATATGGTTTTGGTAAATCTGAAGGAAAAACTCAGCAGACAGTCTGATGGTGTGTACGGGGCTTTAGTTATCCTGACCAGTGGTATCTTTTGGTCCTCCTGACCATCAAACACATCTCAGTGTTCATGTACAGATGCTGTACCTCAGCTCTGTGTATTTCCTTGCAGCTCCTTAGCTGCTCTGTCCCTCATTGAGTCTCAGGCTTGGGCCTTGGTCTGTCCTGACCTGGAGAGCATGGTGCATGCCAGCACCTCTCATGGCTTCCTTCACACACTGACCCCCTCGGGAGGGTGGGGTTCTTAGCTTTAACTCTGGCTTTCATATAAAGCTAGCGCACATGTGTGCTCGCTTCTTACAACATCTGGCATAAACCACCACATTTTAACCAGTGGCATGGGCTTTCCTTGCCACAATACTTGCATACATGGTCCAAGCTGCACCAGTATACCTAAGTAAAAATATCCATGCCTTTAACAAAATCTGGTTCATGTATAATATACAAGGTTTTGCATATAAAATAGAATGCAACAGTCTGTCCAGTCTTCATCCATAAGAGGAAGATCATCTCTTATCCATGAGTCATAGATAAAGATAACACAGGGAGCCCCATGGAAGATAATTGGGCTTTAAAGAGGAAGTAAACCCTGATGAGTTTACTTTCTCTTTCATTCCCTGCAAAGGTAAAGCATAATGGACTACTATGCATCGCATAGTAATCCATTATGTGTCACTTACCTGACACAGGAGCCAGCGATTTCACCGCTGTCCCCTGTAGTCCGGCGCATCCATCTTTTCGGTGGGGTCTCGCAGCTCCGCCGCTATCATTCGGCGGAGCCGCGATGACGTCACTCCCGCGCATGCGCCATAGACAGCAGTGCCTGTCTTCGGGCAAATATCTCCTAAACCGTATAGGTTTAGGAGATATTTCTTGGACCTACAGGTAAGCCTTAATCTAGGCTTACCTGTAGGTCAAAGTGGTTTGTAAGGGTTTACAACCACTTTAATATGAATTTCTATAGAAAAATTAGTTGTACTGTTTGGTGAGGCACTCCTTTGACCAGGGTAGATTTGGGAGCCAGTGATGTATGTCATAGCCTTGCTCCTCGTACATTTTCCATGAATATACTTGGTGACTTCAGGCTTTTTAATGCAAACTTTGAAACAATGTGGAAGTTTTCTTCAAACGGGTGTAGATGATCATTGATCACATAGTTGTTTTTAGGTTAGCCTTTCTCAACCTTTTTCAATACAGAGGAACCCTTGAAATAAATTCTGGTCTGGGAGAACCCCTAAAAATTTCTATATCTACAGCTCGTGGTACATTAATGTGATGGTCAGTGGGAAGAATGCTCCTTATACTTGTGGTCATTGTAAAGAATTACCCCTTTACAGATTGCTAAAAAGATCAATGATGTTGGTAGGAACTTATCTGAGAGGCAGAAATTGCCCATTGCACAAGGAACCCCTAGAAACTTCTGGAGGAACCCTAGTTGAGAGATCCTGTTTTAGGTGTTTGCCTGTAGATCCAAGTTGACTTCTTATTGAATAATTTGATCTATGTAAGACAATCATGGGAAATGAATACATGTTTAATGCAACTTTGATTTGTGCAGTTCACAAGACTCCAGTATAGCTCAGCTATATGTTATTTACTTGGATACACCAAATCTCTTGTGTACATGCTTACTGTTCGCGTGATCCAAAAATAACATAGAAAAAAGGTGAACAACAATGGTGAATAGACACAACTGTAACACCTCATTTACAAGGATTCTAGACATGGCATTCACTTATTCCGGATGAGGAACGATCACTCTGATTTCAGGTTTTCATTGGACCTTGACTGATGAGCATTGTTCCTGTAGTCAGCAAAATGTTTAAAGTCTGTTTTTAAAAGCGCTGACAGGTAGGCTTCTTTATGACAGAATAGAATGTGTATGTATAGATGTGTTTAAAACTTTTTTTTCTGTTTGGGCATATGCAGACGTTATGTTGGCCCATCCAATGAAGATGGCTGTAGACATTGAGATACAGAAGAAGACAAAAAGGTCGAAGCGAAGAGGGGAGTGTTGATTACGCAATGCAGGAGGGGAGCGCTATAGTAGCTAAGCTTGCCATATTGTGCAACAATGCTGTGATTTTAAATTTTTTTTGGCAGTGGTTTAAATCTGCTATATATAAATATATATAATGTAAAATAACTTAAGATAATGACAAGAATTTAAAGCGGGGTTCCACCCTAAAGTGGAACCTCCGCTGATCGGATCCCTCCTCCCCTCCGGTGTCACAATTGGCACCTTTCAGGGGGGGAGGGGGGTGGAGATACCTGTCAAAGACAGGTATTTTCACCCACTTCCGGGCATAGACTCCCGTGGGAGTCTACGCCATTTCCTGTCCTACCGCGCTGTCTGCTGGGACACACATGCATGCGCAGTAGGGAACCGGGAAGTGAAGCCGATTTGCTTCACTTCCTGATTCCCTCACCTAGAATGGTGGCGGCAGCAGCTGAGGGCCGAGCGATCGATCGGCCTCGGCTGCCGGCATCGCTGGAACCCGGGACAGGTGAGTGTCCATTTATTAAAAGTCAGCAGCTGTAGTATTTATAGCTGCTGGCTTTTAATATATATATATATATATATATATATATATATATATATATATATATATATATATATATATATATATATATATATATATATATATATATATATATATATATATATATATATATATATATATATATATTATATTATTTTTTTTTTTGGGTGGAATCCCTCTTTAAGTAGATGCCAATCAGACCAGTGCATTGTAGGAAAGCATGGTAAAGCCACTGTTTTACCGCGCATTATCATAAAACATTATCAACAGTGTTGCACTCTTCAGACTCCAACCCCCTTTTGTAACCACATAACGTATAGCAAATGTGATTTCTTATTGGGTACTATGAGTTCAGTGACATCAACGTTTGGACTATTTATTAAAGTATAATATATATATATTTTTTTTCCCCCTAAAATAAACATTATATCTATTCTATCTGCTCTGTACAGTGGCATTGCAGGGATAATGGCCCCTTACCACCTCTTCTGGGGTCTCCCCGTCAGCGCTACTTGCTTCTGCAAGTGCTCCATAAAAAGCTGGCTAGTATGGGGGAACTCACGCGGGCACGCTTCCAAGACGGGCTATGTGTGTCCATAGACACATACAGTGCAGCTTGGCCAAGCCCCTTGCTCCCTTCTCACACGAGTTGATTGACAGCAGGAAGGGCCAATGGCTCTTGCTGTACACAGTGAAGCCAGTGAGAAAAGAGAGAGGTGGGGAGAAGACCTGCAGCCAGACACGGCATTAGATAGAGGTTTTGGGCAAGTATTTATTGGGGGGGCACTGCTATTGGAAGTTTTTTTTTTTTTACCTTAATGCTTTAGAACCACTTTAAAGCTTTGTGTGTGGTCAGTTATGCTATTTTGTCAGTCTGGGACTGTATGTGGCCCTTTGGCCTTCCCTTCCATCCCTGTGTAAATGATGATAATTTGAATTATTTTGTTTTCTACTTTATCCATTGGTCTTCTCTGCATTTACCTAATTTCCCCATTCATTTAGGGGTGCCTAGGCCAATGTTTCTCAACTCCAGTCCTCAAGGCGCCCCAACAGGTCATGTTTTCAGGTTTTCCCTTATTTTGCACGCGTCAATTGATCAGTTTTGCTGCCTTAGTAATTACCACAGCCGTTGCATGTGAGGGAAATCCTGAAAACATGACCTGTTGGGGCGCCTTGAGGACTGGAGTTGAGAAACGCTGGCCTAGGCAATGCCTGGTACTTACAGGTATGCATTAGCCTTGTGAAGGCTCTAACATGGAGACTCAAGGCTCTAGCAGGTAGACAGGGCAGTGGGGTATATAAGTAACCTACTGGTCCATTTTTGAATTGTTAAAAGCAACCATAGTTCCTAGAGGAAAACCTATGCAGACTAGAGAATCTATCATGAAAGAAATAGAGGGATTGTCATTTCCTCTTCCATGTAAAGCTCTGATAGGTGTCTGACAGCCAGACACATTACATTTTTATAAGGAGAGAACAGTAATGGCAGCCTCCATGTTTTCTTATGACAGGTTTCCCTCAACGATTCTGTGAAGGAGAAAGGTAATTTTTCAATGCTGTGCCCTTAAAAGAACAAAAAAAAAAAACAGGTTGAGAACAAAGGACTAGTCACAAGCATGGTCAGTAATAGAGGGGTAGCGTTGGCCCTCCTGTACCAGGCCTATCAGTTCAGCAGGGGGCCCAGGATCGGAGAAGGGACTCCCAATACCTTTTTGGGCACATGCACAGTAATCCCACAGGCCATGGCTCCCAGCGATTAAATCATTGGCTCAGCAGCAGAGGTCAGGGGAAAAGGAGGCTATTTACTTGTTTTCTTGAGCAGGCACCATAGCTGTAAGAGGGGGGGGGCCTTGTCAGGCAAGGTGCGAGGTGCAACCCCACGATTTCAAATGGCTGCCCTGGTCAGAAGTATTTCCTGTAATCTTTCCCAATGAATGGCTTGCCATAACTTGTTCTGCACTTTGCCTCTGTATAGACGCAGCCATTTTGGTGGAGACGGGGCTTTGCTTCCTAATGTTAGAGCCTCCAGCAAGGAGAACAGTGAGCAGCACAGTAGTGACCTCACCAAATCTCAGCCTAGGCACACTTGCATCTAGGGAGGAATTGCAGACAAGAGGTAGATTTTCCAGCGTACTGCTTAGGCACAATTAACACTTCCAAATTTTCTCTACAACGGCATATCTTACTCCCTTTTTATTTTTTTATTCATGCCCCCCTTCCCACTTTAACTGAACTTTGTTTTGCTCTGGGTGACTTTGCAGTTGAGGTCACTGACAATATCATTGTTTAGGAGTGTTTGTATTTCAATACTAGGGATAATATCATGTTTATACTATACATGAAACTTGGCATTAGGTGTGTAGGAACTTCTCCGTTCCATAAACACTTAGGATAAGATCAGACACTTCTCTTTCTGTTTATGTTTTGGCTTAAAGGCCAATTTCCATCACTTTAAAATATGGGTTGTTTTTCTGGTTTAACTGGTGGGCAATAATTAACATGTAAATTTTGTGGCAGACAGGCTGACGAGAAAAACAGGATTGTGTGACACATGGACTGATACATTGAAGAACAATACAAGAAAAAATGCATACTGGCCATTATTCACTCCTCCATTTAAAAATTCCAGTTGCTGATTCAGTGGCTTAAATTGACTGGATTGTAGGTAGACTTCCACCCTGCATACACTATATTACCAAAATGATTGGGACACCTGCCTTTACACACACATGAACTTTAATGGCATCCCAGTCTTAGTCCATAGGGTTCAATATTGAGTTGGTCCACCCTTTGCAGCTATAACAGCTTCAACTCTTCTGGGAAGGCCGTCCACAAGGTTTAGGAGGGAGTCTATGGGAAGGTTTGACTATTCTTCCAGAAGAGCATTGGTGAGGTCAGGCACTGATGTGGACGAGCTATTGTAGCCGCAAAAGGGTGAATCTACTCAATATTGAACCCTACAGACTAAGACTGGGATGCTATTAAAGCGGTTCTGCACCTAAAATAAAAATATTAAAAGCCAGCAGCTACTAATATTGCAGCTGCTGACTTTTAATAAAATCACACTTACCTGTCCCAGGGTCCAGCGATGTCGGCGGCAGATAACGAGCAATCGCTCGTCTCGCTGCTGCCCCCGCCGCCATCCTCTGTCAGGGAATCGGGAAGTGAAACATTACATCTTCACTGCCCGGTTCCCTACTGCGCATGCGCGAGTCGCGCTGTGCTTCTTATGGTCCCCCGCTGTGTCTCTGGGAACTGTGTGTTTCCCAGAACACAATGAGGGGGGGGGGGGCGTCTGCGGGGGTCGGCGGCGGTCTGGCCGGAAGTGGGTGCAGTTACCTGGATTATCCAGGTAACTGCACCCCCCCTGAAAGGTGCCGATTGTGGCACCAGAGGGGGGGAGGGATCAGATTAGCGGAACTTCCCCTTTAGGGTGAAGAACTGCTTTAAAGTTCCTTTGCGTGTGAAGACTAATAATTAGCTGCTTCTACATTTCTAAGCTTCTATGGATCCTGGGCTGTTTAGTGTGTGTGTGTGTGTGTGTGTGTGTGTGTGTATATGATTTGATCTATCTATCTATCTATCTGTATATATATATTTTTTTATTCATATGTCTGGTGGGCTGGTTTTACTGGCAAAGGGCATCATTTTAATTGGTAAAAAGAAAAAAAACTCCTGCTATGCTCTTTTGACAAGACAGGAGCAGTGCCAGGCAGATCACCATATATACATATTGCCATTATTAATCTGGTGAGAAGCTTAAAGCAATATTCACACCTCCGGCTTCCCTTTTCACTCCGTTTTGGGAAGTATATGTTGACCTCACAAGAGAAATATCTTGGGTGCTAATGCATGGAAAAAAAATGTTCACACATTACTAATGCATGACCCCATTTCAATGAAGAGACATATACCAGACATGGCAGAGGATGATTATACTGCAAGGAATGACGCCGACGTGTGAGGTCTGTGATACAAGGATTCTTTACAAAGACCCTCTTTAGAGAAAAGCTCCTTCTTGAAACGTTTCAAAGAAACGGAGCATTAGATTTCCTAAATTCATTTATTTATACAGTTCCCTGTTATTATCCCCAATGAGACATGCATTTGATGAAGAACATTATATACGAGGACGATGCATCATTCAGTATTTCTGGGGGTTGTGCAATTAGGCTGTTTTTTTTTTTTTTGTTTTTGTTTTTTTTAAACCTTTCTTGGCAACAAGATGTCAATTCATAAGGCCTCTTTCACACGGGGCGGATCAGTAATGATCCGCCCCGTGATGATCCGCTCGCTCAGCGGGAATCGCTCCGTTGTCCCCGCTGAGCCGGCTGCAGACAGGGCGGTCTCCGCACACTGTGCAGGGACCGCCCTGTCAGCTCTCCGCTCTCCTCTATGGGGATCGGACGAGCACGGACCGTCTGTCCGTGTTCATCCGCTCTGCAGACGGATAGAAAAATAGGATTTTCCTCCGTCTGCAGAATCGGACTGTTGCGGAGGCGGAGGAAATCGGGTGTCTGCAGATGTTCATCCGCAGACACCCGCTATCCCATAGGGATGAATGTATGCCCGTATTTCATCCGCAAACGGATGGATGAAATACGGACATATCATCCGCATGTGTGAAAGGGGCCTTACATGAATGCAGAACTGATAAGACCGTCCAGACTTCCTTCCCTTCGTCTACTGGTATAAACTATCAGCAGAGGTAGTGAGACAGTCAACAGTAAATGGCTTCAAACATGCTTGGGACAAACCTAGATCTATAGTCGGATTGATAAAGTTAACAAAAAAAATGGTCAGATTCGATGGCATACTCGCCTCAGTCTTTTTCTGCTGTCCCTTTTCTATGGTTCTATGTTCCACTATGTAAACAATGGAAGTGAACACGTTATTTTTATTTATTTTATAGAAATTGATTATAATACACAGTGCTTTAGCAAGCTAAATGCGTTTCACTGCATTCTAATTGTTATTACTGTTCTGATGGAGCCATATCTTTGATATGTTTGTCAATGTTGCTCTGACGGTGGACTGCCCTGTCCTGGACTGCATCAGTCTTGATGTCAGAGGAAAGGAGGCTGCAAAGACTGGTCTAGCAGCATGGAGGAGTGGATGATTAGGTAAGTAAAACTGCTTTTCACAGTCCCATAGGCATAAACAAGCAGTTTACCCTTGTAGTGCGGGCACAGCCCCACTACAAGGGAGGATTTATTTTGGTTTGAGACTGGGTTCACACTTGAGATGAATGCGGCTGAGGGCACGTGTTTGGTGCGTCCCTGTTCTCAGTTCCAGGGATGAATTGGGCCCAAATTTTTGCCTGAATTCAGACCTGAAACGGAGCCAAAGACGCACAGGACCTCTGTGCAATTCGCTCCGCAGCCACTCCGGAGATGTGTGAACCTGCTTCATTGAGAGCTGGTCACAGTCTCCTGTCATGCGAATTGGATGCGAGAAAACTCCACATCCAATTTGCGCTAGTGTGAACCCAGCCTAAAGCAAACCTTTCCTTAACCACTAGCCGACCAGTGCACGACAATGTACGTTGGCACAATGGCATGGCTGGGCAAATGGGCACATGGGTACGTCCCCTTTAAATTGCGGCATTGTGGTCGCGCACGCGCCGTGTGCTCCGTGACCGGTCCCGCGGACTCAGTGTCTGCCGGGGGCCTGTGATTGTGTCACGGAGCAGAAGAACGAGGAGATGCTCTTTGTAAACAAGGCATTTCCCCGTTCTGCCTTGTGACATGACAGGGATCTACTGCTCCCTTTCATCGGGAACACTGATCGCTGTCATGTCAGTGGAAGCCCATCCCCCCCCACAGTTAGAACACCTCCCTAGGACACACTTAACCCCTTGATCGCCCCCTAGTGTTTAACCCCTTTATACAATAATCAGTGCATTTTTATAGCACTGATTGCTGTATAAATGACAATGGTCCCAAAATGGTGTCAAAAGTGTCCACCATAATGTCGCAGTCACGATTAAAAACCACAGATCGCCGCCATTACTAATAAAAATAAATAAATAAATAATAATAATAAAAAAAAAAAAATGCTATAAATCTATCCCCTATCTTGTAGATGCTATAACTTTTGCACAAACCAATATACGCCTTTTTTTTTTTTTACTTCCAAAAATATGTAGAAGAATACATATCAGACAAAATATATATATATATATATATATATATATATATATATATATATATATATTATATATTTTTTTTTTTTTTTTGAGGATATTTATTATAGTAAAAAATCTATTACTGTTTTTTTTATTTTTTTTTTTTTTTTTTTTTTTTTTTTTTTTTAAATTGGGTTTTTTTTTTTGTTTGTTTATAGCGCAAAAAAATAAAAACCGCAGAGGTAATCAAATACCACCAAAAAAAGAGCTATTTGTGGGGGGAAAAAAGAACGTCAATTTTGTTTGGGTGCAATTTAAAGCGACGCAGTGCCGTATCGCAAAAAGTGCTCTGGTCATGAAGGGGCTGATGTGGTTACACACGGAAGCTGTCATTATCTCTTTTTGAAAATACTAGCTGCCTGGTGACTATGCTGATCAAGTAGCTTCAAACCAGTCCTTAAACTGGAACAAGTAAGCAGGTTATATTTGGTCATTTCGGCAGCCGCTTACCACCTCTCCTAGAATACCCTTTGGTTTAAGTGGAAATTCTTATTTTTTTAAGAAAGGTTTTCATTACAAATAAAACTAAACATAGTTTTTTTTTTTATTAAAATTCTCATACAATATATGACAGGCTAGGTTTCTTTCCTTTTATGGGTGCAGTGCTTGTCTTTATGATTCATATATTGGGTTAGAATACTAAGCTCTTACCATAGTTTATAATTAAATTGTCACAATATAAAATGGGAGTTCCTCATGTATGAAATGATGAAAGGCTTAATGTAATGGGTTTCTGCCTCACCTTAGATTGTTTTAATCATAGTTGTAGTTTAATTTGAACTGTGCTCATATACTTATAGTTTTATAACTTCTAAGTGGCATTTGTAAGAA
Organism: Lithobates pipiens; assembly: GCF_037356315.1. Classification (NCBI taxonomy): domain Eukaryota; kingdom Metazoa; phylum Chordata; class Amphibia; order Anura; family Ranidae; genus Lithobates; species Lithobates pipiens. Next base: position 471,437,623 of record NW_027507758.1, on the reverse strand, counting down.
AGCCTGGTCTGGATTTGTACACTAGTAATGGGGTAAGTGAGAACCTGCTGACTGCAAATGAAGGTGTACAGCCAGGCCAACAGATCTACATAATGGGGGTTATTTACCAAAGGCAAATCCACTTTGCACTGCAAGTGCACTTGGAAGTGCAGTCGCTCTAAATCTAAGGGGTAGATCTGAAATGAGGGGAAGCTCTGCTGAGTTTATCATCCAATCATATGCAAGCTAAAATGCTGTTTTTTATTTTCCTTGCATGTCCCCCTCAGATCTACAGCGACTTTAATTACAAGTGCACTTGCAGTGCAAAGTGGATTTTCCTTTTGTAAATAACCCCCAATAATTTGTCATTTTATAAGCCAAATCTATTTTTTTTTTCTAGCTTTGAATATACTGTGGAAGAATTGGAAGATCTGGCAGGTTTTGGCAGTAAAAAAAGGATTATATATATATATATATATATATATATATATATATTTTTTTTTTTTTTTTTTTTCCCTACTGTCACCTTTTGGGGAGATTTCATGTTATTTCCCATCCTCATGATTCCTTGTCAATGGAACATTAAGTAATGGGAAATCTTCATGATCTCCAAAACTTTAGAAAAAAAATTACTTTAACTTGTACATCACACTTCAACAAGTTTTCAATTTTCAGTTTTCAATTTTTTTTCGCTCTTATTCCTAGGAATTAGAACCTGTAGCTTTTAGGCATAGTTTACACCTGCCGCAGCCTTTGCTGCCCCTTTTTGAAAATCAATCTGCAGTGGATCAAAGGCATTTGATAGGCAGTGAGGAGGTGACATGCCTGTTTTTTAGCCCTGTAAATGGCACAACAGCATGTAGTTGACTGAGTCATGTTCTGCAGTGGTAATGCCCACCAAACATCACAGTGGATCATTTTTGCTATGGCCTCGAAGCAAAGCATCATGGGTGAAGCATATGTACAACCCTGTCCGGCTACCTTTTTTGCAGCTTAAATGAGGATGGTAAAAATGCATCTCAATTGCCTGTTTTACTGCTCTCTGAATGTAAACAAGCCTTACAGTACACATTCATTTAGTTACATGGTTAGAAAAGGACCAATGTCTTTCATTCACTGGATCAAAATATTCTTCTTAGCTTTTTGTAATGTTTTGCATTTTAACCACTTGCTGACTGGGCCATAGCCGTAAGATGGCTACAGTATGGTCGGCTTATTCTGGGAGGGTGTCCACGGACATCCTGCCAGAATCTTTCTCTTGCGCGCGCCCCCTGGGGCGCGCTCCCAGAAATACCTCTGACCGCCAGGTCCAGAAGACCCGGCGCATCACGGATCAGGGTAAATGGCCACTGGTAGCGGCTGTTTACCACGTGATCGCTCCGTCAAATGACGGAGCGATCACTTGTAAACAAACCGGTGTCATGTCATGACGTCAGTTCCTCCCTCCCCTCTCTGTACTGATCTGTACAGTGCAAGGAGAGAGTGGAGAAATCATTTGCAGCAGCGCTGTGGGCTGGATCTGTAGTGCCCACAGCGCTGCTCAGTGTCCATACTCTGCCAATACTCTGCAATAAGTTTAAACAGAAAAAAATTAAAAATATTTTTATTTTTATTTTTTTTTTTACTGAATTTTCAGTCTTTTTTTATATATAGCGCAAAAAAATAAAAAACCCAGTGGTGATTGAATACCACCAAAAGAAAGGTCTATTTGTGTGGGGGAAAAAAAAGGCAAAAATATCATATGGGTACAGTGTTTCATGACTGAGTAATTGTCATTCAACATGTGATGGCACCGAAAGCGGAAAATTGGTCTGGTTAGGAAGGGGGTTTAAGTGCCCAGTTGTCAAGTGGTTAAAATAGTTTCTTATCTGTTCATTTTATTCTAAATGGCCAATGTATAGGAAAATAGCATTGTCTACCTTCCATATGCTTGTCTTAAAGTGAAACTCAAACCCAAATTAATGATAATCACCTTGATCTTGTATCACTTAGGGACTGATGAAATGACCATACATTATACAATGTTCTTGTACAATTTTTCTTTAGATTTACCAAAACCATATAATACAAAGTCAAACCTAAACATTATTAATTTGTATGCAGTCAAGCAGGCCCTTGCACTACATACCTGAAGGTAAATAAGGAAATTGAATTAGAAAATTGTATAATGTATGGCCAAAGTGGTTGTAAACCCTTATAGACCACTTCCAACCGTGTAGGTTTAGGAGATATTTCAAGCACCTACAGGTAAATCTTAATCTAGGCTTACCTGTAGATGCTTGAAATATCTCCTAAACCTACACGGTTTAGGAGATATTTACTATGTCCCCGAACTATGCCGTCTTCTGTGCATGCGCCGATGTAGTTGGCGCTTGCGCACTCTTGAATGGGCATGCTGTGCCGTTTCAAGCTGGGGTCATGCCGTGACTGGCAGCTCACGCATGTGCGGGAGTGATGTCACGTGACTCCAGCCAGTCACAGAGCCGGAGTTCACAGCCCCGGAAGGAAGAGGGGTGAAGAATGGACGCTTCCCGGCAGTGAGAAAATCGGGAACATCGCATGCTTCGGTTTCAGGCAAGTGACCCGTAATGGGCCACTATGCGATGCTTGGTAGCCCATTACACTTTACCTTTGCAGGGAAACAAAGAGGAAGTAAAACCCATTACTTACTGGCCATAGATACAGATTGTGTGTGTGTGTGGGGGGGGGGGGTATATGTGTATGTAGCATAGACAAATCTCTTGTGGCTATTATGGTGTTACTGATTGGATGTTCGATCATCAATTTTATCACTTGGCTCCATCGAGTCTGCATTCAAGGCATGTCAAAAGAACGCTGACAGGGCTACCCACAAGCACTTTTCCACTGGTTTATCAGGAAATGTAATCTGTTTATTGTCAGTTGAAGGTGTCACACAGGCAGATTTTCAGGCAGTTGCTGTTTCATATAACCATCTGCTGCGCTTAAACTGCTCATATAGTTGTGTATTTTTTGGTGCCAAAGACCACATCACACTAGCAATTTTCTAGCAGAGATTGTAAAGCTAGACGCAGAGGGGTTGATTCCCTAAGGCCAGTTTCACATATCGTCGGTGCGTCCCTGTTCAGGCGCGATTCAGCTCCGAAATTTTGCCTAAAGTCGCAACTGAACCGTACCCAAAAGACACTTTTTGGAAAGCAAACTGCAGACACCCCAGACCTATGTAGACCAGCTTAATTGCGAGCCAAGCACAATCACATGTCATACAAATTGGATGTGGAGAAAGCTGCATCCAATTAGTACATATGTGAACCCAGCCTCAAAGTTGTGAAGTGCAAAATCTGGTGCAGCTCTACATAGAAACCAATCAGCTTCCAGGTTTTATTGTCAACCCTTAATTGAACCAACAAAAGTTAGAAGCTGATTGGCTTCAGCTGGAATCAGCCGCACTAGATTCTGCACTCTAAACTTTTAGTAAATCAACCCCAGAGTTTGTGATTTATCTGGCTACAATGCTCATCTATGCAGCTACAAATCATTTACATTGCATAAAAGGAGTATTTTCTGCAGCGGGTGCGTTTGTAGCCAGCTCCAAATTCAACAAAAAGTCATCGCTCAGCAACTGAGGTACTAATCGCTTACAACCAACTTTGACCTACAGGTAAGCTTAGATTAAGGCTTACCTGTAGGTCCAAGAAATATCTCCTAAACCTACACGGTTTAGGAGATATTTGCCGAAAGACACAACGCTGTCTACGGCGCATGCGCTGCGAGTGGCGGCTCCCGTGTGCATGCGTGGGAGTGACGTCATCGCGGCTTCGCTGAATGAGTGGCGGAGCGGCGAGACCCACCGAGAAGATGGATGCTCCGGACTACAGGGGACAGCGGTGACTTCGCTGGCTCCTGTGTCAGGTTAGTGACACATAATGGACTACTATGTGATACATAGTAGTCCATTATGCTTTACCTTTGCAGGGAATGAAAGAGGAAGTAAACTCATCAGGGTTTACTTCCTCTTTAACTTGTGTGACAGGGGAGAGAAAGATGCATTGTGTTTGAATGCAACAGCTCTCGTGCAGAACTGCTTTTTAGCTGGGCCAAACACTGTTGAGGGTGTTTTTATGAGCCGCTGAATTGGTTTTGCCATCCTATAACCTGGGTACACACAGGTGTTTTTTTTTTTCAGCTGAACGAAAAAACCTCTCAAGATTCCTGCACCCCTTGCTGCGCTATCGCATTCTTGCAGAGTGGACTCCCCACTGTTTGAATACACTGACCAGCACTGTAGCAGCAGATTCAATGCTGGTTTTACAGCAGGGCTGTTCCACAGAAGCCGGTCTAATGGTTGGATTCTGTTGAACAGGGATGGCTACATGCAGATCTAACTTATGACACTTATTTGGGCACCAGTGACACGAATATAGTGATCAGCGCTAAAAATCTGCACTGTCACTGTACTAATGGCACTAGCAGGGAAGAGGTTAACATCAGGGGCGAGCAAAAGGTTAAATGTGCTTGGTTACTGTGTGGGAGGTGTTTTTTACTATAGGAAGGCAGAGATACATGTCCCTGCTGTGCAGAAACACAGGATCACTACCTTCCCTACTGACAGAACAGCAGTCTACCTTGTTTACATAGGTAGACCGCCGTTCTGCTTCTGTCCCCAATGATCGGCGGGCCCCAGCGTACATAGAGTCAGCCAGACCCGCTGATTGGCTTCCGCTGTGTCCAATCACAGCAGGAGCTGGTCACCGTATACAGTCGGCAAGTGATTAATTGATGTGTAGTGAATGTTGGAGCAATTAGATTTAGAAAAGAAGTGCCTGGAAGAGATCAGCAACAATGAGTTGCCACATGTGATGCCACAAGGATTGACAAAATAGTGCAAACAAGTATTTTATGAAAATGAAAAACTTGCCAATTATTTATGATACACAGTACTGTAGCTCAATGTATTTGTAGTTGAGGTTCATATCTACTTTAGCATAATTATTTTTCTTTTTGTCTTCCTTTTACACCTAAAACGTCTAAAGCAGTAAATGTGAAATTCACCAAACATCTACTGCGGGTGTCATTTTCTTGTTCCTGCATTTTTAAATAGCAGTGTTTTATTGGCCTGTAATGAATGTTTTAGTGAATATTTTCTAATTTAGAAACATGTCCCTTATTGTGTGTTTGTTTTTTGTTTTTTATATAATTATAAACCGCTTTTACAGTAAGCAGTATATTTTTAATATGTTTTATTTGATAATTAGTTACAGCCAGCCAGGCTAGGCATTATTGCACAGTTTCTTTTTTTTTTTTTTTTGTTTTTTTTTTTTTTTAGGACTGTTGATTTAATCCCCTCTCGTATTGCATGTGAATAACAGTTGGCGTCAGCAGATGGCAGCAGACAAGTGTCAGGGTCATTAACAGTTCTACAAGTTAAAATTTTCTCATCTGATTTTTCAAGTTCTCTCTGGAGAAGAATAGAGAATAGAGCATTAACCACTATTATCTGAAACCTATCAATGCAGAGACTGCTTGACATGCATGCAATAGGCCAAGTGTGTGTCTGGTGAGGTGAAGATACAACAATTTGACTTCTGTCTACATATCCATCGTTATATAGCCATCCTTATTAATCCTCCTAGCCACTGCTTAAATAGTCTTTTGTGCAACAGTCGTGTATGTATGTATATTGCCGCGTACACACGATCGGACGGTGCTGCATGAAAAGGCTGGTCGTGTGTGGGCAGGTCCGCTTGGAAAAGACCGGCGAGCCTCCGCTGCAAAGTCCGGTGGGTTGTCCGCCAGCTAGTCCGTTTGTGTGTACGAGGCGTAAGTGGTTTTTTTTTTTTTTTTTTTTTTTTCCTTTTACAGGAAGGATCTACTGTTGAGGGAGGGGTGTATTGTTGCTAGCTGCTGGAGGGTCTATTGATGCTGACTTTTGAGAGTCTATTGTTGCTGGGGGCGTTCATTGTTACTAACTACAGGGGATCTATTTTACTAGAGAAATGAGACAGATTGCTGCTCCCAGGTGAGTATAAAAATCCACCAAAAAGGAAGGGCTGGGTGCTAGCTCTGGCTCGCAACCATGAACATGTAGACCAAGTGATAAAAATTAGCTGCACACCAACATCCGTCCAACAGGTTCATTCAAAGATAGTAAGGTTGAATAAAGACCTCGGTCCATCCAGTTCAACGTGTGTGTGGAAAAATCATTTCCCATATCTCCTTAAATCGTTTACGTTAAGATGCATGGCGAAGAGTCTTTTAAAACTGTCCATACTTCCCGCCGACAGGGAAATTCAGACGGACAAAGTGCCACACATGCTCAGAATAAACTAAGACGAAAGCTATTGGCTACTGGCCCGTTTATAGGATTTTCCGACGACTTTGTGCAACTGTGTGTATGCAACACAAGTTTCGGCCAAAATCTGTTGGAAAAATTCTGATGGATTTTGTGGTCGGAATGTCTGACCGTGTGTACAAGGCATTACACTCCCTGGGACTGCAAAGTTTCATACTTGCACTGGGATCACCATTGAGATTTTGTACATTACAATAATACCCCCTCTCAAGCGTCTCCTCTCCAGGGAGAATAAATTTAGCGCTTGTTCCTCATAATTAAGGTCCTTCAGTCCCCATAGAAATTTAGTTGCCCTTCTCTGGACTCGCTCCAGCACTGTCACTAGGACTTAAAACAGACCAAGGGGAGACGTTTCACGTATTGCTGTTCAGATTAATTTTAGTTTTGCTTATCAAGATAAGGGGAGCTGATCACACCACCCTATACCTGTGTGGGATGGAAGTGTCCTCTACTTAGAGGTTCGGTAGGTCGGTCTTCCTTGGAGTTTTGAAGAAGCACAATGTATGTGTGAAGCGTAGTCACCTCTTGGTCCATTGTTTTAATCATGGTGGCAGTCTTTTTATAAACCTGTTGGACGGATGTTGGTGTGCAGCTAATTTTTCTCACTTGATCTATTTTACTGCCTTTTCTTTTTATCATTAACAAATTCCATACAAATGATTTGGTCCTGTATTCTCTAAAAGGGGCAGTACTGGGAGGCGGGTAGGGGGCAGAACCAAGGAACGGTGCTCTGAGTTGGGTAGGGGAGGAGACCAAAGGTGGCTCAGAAGGGGGGAGTTCATGTACCTATTAACTAAGAAAAAAAGCCCTGTTTATACATAAGAATCTTACATAATTATTGGGTAACTAAATGTCTAATGATAAACCTTTAGTGTTACTAAACCCAGGACCCTGCACTCACTATATCTGGTCTCCCACAGTACACAGAACATGGAAATGCAATTATTTTAGTAAATATCAACCGCTAAATACCTTTTTTTTTTTTTTTTCCCATCAGCAGTATATTGCAGTCTTGTGACTTCTATCAGTGCCTGGTTAAAGCTTGTAGGAGAAGTTTTCATTCTCCTCTGATTGTCCTATGAGGTTGCAGGACCCCTGAGCCTCTGTCTTAACAGTGATGCTTGGCCCTGTGCTGATCACGTACACCCTCCCAAGAATAAAAAAAACAACTCCAAGCTGGGCATGTGCAGAGTGCCCCCAAGTATCTGTTCTATCTGGAGATGGCTTTGAGACAGTGGAAGAAGGGGAGGGTCATAAGACAGGATCAAACAGCCCTTTTACACAATGTAGAGGATTAACTCCTTGGGTTTCACAGGGAGTATAACAAGCATGCTTTACTGCATATACAGACTGATTTTGCTGTTGTGGGTTTAGTAACACTTTATAGCAAACCTCTGCACTGAATAAGAAATTGTGGTCTGTCTTATGGCTCATCTTTTCTCATCCTTACTATTCCTTTGTCATCCACTGCAGATTCGATTTCTCCTGCTGTTCAGCCGGCAAGGGAAGCTGCGACTACAGAAATGGTATGTCACACTGCCTGAGAAGGAGAAGCGCAGGATATCTCGGGAGCTGATGCACATCATTCTATGCCGAAGTCCCAAGACAAGTAGCTTTGTAGATTGGAAGGATCTTAAACTTGTATACAAGAGGTAATGTTTATGGTCTTCTTTTCTTTATGCTGGTCACCTATACTTGCATAAAGCCATGAAAATATGTATTCCACATTTACTGTTAGAGTGCAGTTTCTTTAAAGTGTTTGTAGACTCTGAAGGTTTTTTTACCTTCATGCACTCTATGCATGAAGATAAAAAAAAACTTCACTATGCAGCTCGATCCCCTAATACTTACTAGAGCCCAATCCCGTTTTAAGCAATGTGCACAACAGCAGCTGCTCTCCCGGCTCTCTGCCTCCTTGTTGGCAACAGCGGGAGCCAAATTCAAGCACAGCCAGTGAGGAAGGAGTGGGTGAGGGTCTGAGCCCCGTTCTGTGTGTCTTATGGACTCGTAGAGCAGGGCACTCAGCAGGGGGAGGAGCGCAGAGTGCCCGACGGGGGACCTGAGAAGCAGAGGATAAAGGCTGTTCTGTGCAGAACAATTGTACAGAGCAGGTTAATATAAAATGTTTGATATTTAAAAAAAAAAAATGATGCCTATAATATCACCTTAAGGCAGGTATAGGCAACCTTACGCTCAAGCTGTTGTGAGACTACAAGTTCCATGAGACATTCCAAGACTCTAACAGCCACAGGCATGACTTCCTAGAGCAGAGACCTGATGGGATTTGTAGTTTTACTACAGCAGGATAGCTGAGGTTGCTTACCTCTGTTCTAAGGCCTTGCTCGCTTTCCTGCACTCCTGAAAATCGACAAAAGGATTCCATTATAAACTGCCTTTCACTGCCCTGCTTTGTAAAAAGAAAAAATTATAAGTAGGACCCTTTAAAAACAAATGACAGTAATGCAGGTCATCAAGCAAGGTTAGACCTTTAGTTAGGCTGGTCTTTTAAAAAACTGATTTAGCAACAGCACAGAGTTTCCGTAGTGTTAAACCCAACTTGGGCTTGAGGTTCTCACCTTAAATCCCTTGGATCAGATAATTCGGACACATTCTAGGAGAAGGGAATGGCTAGCTTTGACAAGAACATTTTGCTAATGAAATCCCTATGACATGTATAAGAAATCAATATCAGTCCATAAAATGTAAATATCATGTTAGGGTGGACTGTCACTTTAATATGGCATACCCATCAACATTCTGAAGAGAAAAATGGATACACCATGCCCAGCACACTCCTTTAATCCCCTCCTATTGTGGACCTATGTATTTCATAAATTACTACTAAAGAACTTGATTACACTGTACAGCTTATTTTTGAAAAGTTAGGTTTGCCCAGTTAGGTGACTGACACTCATAGCTCATTCAGGCCAATGACTACAAAACCTCAGATTAGCCCCCCTTCCACAAATTACACCTTTTAATCTCCAATCTTAGTTCACGCCCCCAGTCAGACCTCAGATCAGCCACCCCCATGCAGATCTCAGGATTTTCTCATGTGACATTTTCATCACATGACCAGAAGCAGGAAGTAGAGATAGATTTCCTCATTGTTCTATACCAGGGGTCTCCAAACTATAGCCCTCCAGGTGTTCAGGAACTACAATTCCCATCATACCTAGTCATGTCTGTGAATGTCAAAGTTTTACAATGCCTCATGGGATGTGTGCTTCTGCAACAGCTGGAGGGCCGTAGTTTGGAGAACCCTGTTCCTATACCAAGCTGTAAAGCAGTCCTCTATACCTATTTTATACCAAGCTGTTCATAGCTCTAATTACCCCCCCCCCCCCCCCCCCCATCAGGTGCTGAAGTGAGTTTTCCAGCAACCAGTGCCAGTAAATAGAGTTAAACCCAGTACAGACTGGTACATGCCACAGGAACGGATAGGCATGTTTACAAACCAAAACTGTACCAGGTAAATCAGTACTGTTATAATATGGAGTTTTTTTTTTGTCCAAAGGTAATTGGGTCATATTTTAAAGATATTCTTCGCAGGGATTTTGCCTAGATATAGCTTTCCAAGTCATGAATTGCATCATCTACATTCTCCATTAACAAAAGATGGCAAGCTTGGTGTATATTGACTGTATAATTACTATATGACCACTCTAAATTACTATAACAATCTGGTGATTAGCTGAATCTTTCATTCCACTTCTGCGCGTGAGCTGGATGAGGCGCTTTAAATTATTTATTAATTTTTTTCTTTATTTTACTTTTTATTTTTACACTGTCCTTTTTAAAAAGAAAAAAAAAATGTTTGGGTCTCTTTTATTCTTATTAGAGGGAATGTAAACATCCCTTGTAATAGAAAAAAGCATGACAGGACCTCTTAAATGTGAGATCTGGAGTCAAAAATACCTCCGATCTAAAATTTTGACATAAATGCAATAATAAAAAAAAAAAAAAAAAAAAAATGTAATTTTTTTTTTTTCTTAAAAAAAAAAACCTCCCTTTTTAAGAACATTGGGCGGAAGTGACGTTTTGACCTCACTTCCACCCTCCAATGCTATGGAGCCGAGTGGGGACCATCTTTCCCTCGGCATCCAGGCTTCGGTAAGCGGCAGAGATGACCGGAGAGTGGCGGGAGGGAGACCACGATTAAAAGTGATCTTGCGGCTAATCCGCTGAGACCACTTTTATCCTAAAGAGACCCGCACGCCGTCTCTAAAAATACCAGGATTATGGCAGTTAGCTGCTGCCATAATCCCGGTATTTAACGTCAAAGTACCACGTAGGGGTACGGCAATTTGCGTGAAGTGGTTAAATCATTTAATCATGTTCAAATTCTTTTTGTTTTGTTTTTCATTTTCTTTGCGCATACCGCTGCATCTCATTTTATTAACACATATGCCATCATTCAATATTTTCTCAATTTTTAAACTATAAAGCTCATCCCTTTATAGCAGTGGTTCACAACCTGGGGGTCGGATGATGATTTGGCAGGGGTCACAGAGTCCTGGGCTGTTCCTGAAGCTTGCACCGCTCTCCCAGCCTTTTTTGGGGCTGCCCCTGGAGCCTGTGGCCGCCCAGCTGGGCTGTTCCTGGAGCCAGGCGGCCGCCCACTCGGCCTCTTCACAGCCACCCATTCAGTTAACGGCATGGCAGGTGAACAGAGACTAGAGGTCAGCTGACTGGTGAGGAATGTGAAGTGGGAGGGGCTGGAGGAGACCCTATCTCCTGATTTCGGCATAGGTGTCACTGCTACAAGACACCACAAAGTCAGACACAGTGCCTGTGATTTATAGTTGCCATTAAAAGTCCCCACTACAGTTCTCACAGTAGATTACCTTGATCAAGAGCACCTAAGTTGGCTGAGCAGGACTCCCCCCAGCGCTGCCACTCGTTCCAACTCCCCGCCAGAACTGCCACTCATCCCATTCCCTCCACCCCCCCCACCAAGGAGTAAGAGAAGGAATAAAAATAGAAAATACATGGAAGGGGGAGGAACAAAGAAAAAATGGAGAGAAAGAATAAGAGAACAAGAGACAGCTAGAGAGAGGGATGAGGAGAAAAAACAAGAAATTAGGATAGAGAGAGATAAAAGGGAAAGAAAGGAGAACAAAGAGTTGTACATCCTAAAATGTACCATAAGGGGTTTCAATACTGTACGAGTGGAAGGGACTCGGAGCGCTAAATGTCTGTGGTTTAGGGGTGCAAATGACTTGTCTTGCCTTGGGTGCTGATAACCCACACTACAAAAAATAATTTTACTGTTAGGGGTCCCCACAACTTCAGAAATGTTATCAAGGGGTCACGGCACTAGAAGGGTTGAGAACCACTGCTCTATAGTGTCATATGCCAATATCTGTGTATATTATCTAATTCTTCACAATAAATAACTTGAAATGTGGCTTGATCAAGAGATATATTTCAGAGCATCTCCTCTTGATGGAGGTCATAAAACTGAAAAGGGTTACAAAAATATTTTTTGAAGATTTGGGCCTTGTTACTGATCCTAGGCACAGAATGCAGTCCAAGAACAAGCAACAACTAAAGATCAGTTGTAAGCTCTTACACTTCTTACACTTCACAACATTAGTCTACCATGAGTCTATCACGAGTCTACCATAAGATAAAGACTAATTTGTATTCATAAAAGGTTACCACGGAGAAAAACACTGTTCTTCAGAAAAAAAAAAGTGCTGATACAAATTTCTATAGACTACTTGAATATATGGGAAGAATAGAAGGATACAACCATGAATAAACCTTCCCAATGGTCATGGCCAATGCTAAGTCTGCATTCTTCCCATAAATGATCTATTATACTAACATTGTATCGTAATGTATATCTATGGCAACTAACTATTACACAGCTTTAAAAGGCTAACCAGCAGCCCTTCAGTAGTCTTAGGGCCGGTTCACACTGCAGGCGCGGCGAGGCGTCTCCGACTTGCCTCGCCGCGACCTGCGGCGAGCTCAGCGGCGACTTGCAGAGGACTTCTGTATAGAAGTCAATGCAAGTCGCCCCCGAAGTCGCCCAGAAGTAGTACAGGAACCTTTTTTCTGAGTCGGAGCGACTCGAGTCGCTCCTCTCAGAACGGTTCCATTGTACAGAACGGGGGCGACTTGCGGGAGCGAGGCGAGGCGAGTCGTGTCGCCTCGCATCGCCCGCTGTGTGAACCGGCCCTTACTGTATCTTATCCCTTCTTTTCTTCTCTTCTGTTTGTAGGTATGCCAGCCTGTACTTCTGCTGTGCCATAGAGGATCATGACAATGAGTTGTTGACACTGGAGACTGTCCATAGACTTGTAGAGCTGCTTGATAAATACTTTGGCAATGTAAGTAATCCTGAACACATACGCAGATGTGGATGAATCATATTTTTGGACCATAAATATGACTTTTAAAGTAAAACCTTCCTCAGAAAAAATATGGCTGTAATTGTCGACCTGTTCCTAAAAATGCTATTTGCTGACTTTGAATAGTCATGCAGATCAGGAGAGGCCTTATCTGCATTTTGGCTCCAGCCCACACACTCAAAGTATGGAAGCCAGAGGACCAGTATCGCAACCAAGCATCTGGTAATTGTGAAGTCATCAATGGCAGTCTTCATGTTTGTGTCATGATAGGTTTTCTTTATGGCAAACTGGGTTTTTCAAGGCTAACTGTGGAAGCATATTCATCTTACAGTTTGATAAGACCCTCTTGCCTCCTTTCTTGTCTCCATTATATTGTATTTGAAACAATTACCATACAAAAAAAAGCCTTTAAGAAGATTTGCAGATTAACCTTTTTTATGATTTCAAGTAAAAGCTGTTAAGATATCTGAATACAGGCTATTGCATATATGTGTTTTTTTTTTTTTTTTTTTGTTTTATCTTGGAAGACTGATGATGTAGAAACAAGGTTAAACTCAAACACCTAGAGCTAATTTGTCTTTACTAACTCTTTAACCACTTGAGACCCGCAATACGTCTATTGACGTCATGGGGTTTCGCTGGTTATATCTAAATGATGCCTGAGTCCACAGACATCATTCAGATATTGCCATTTTCAGCCAGCGATTCCCTACACCATAAGAACGATCATAGCGGCTGTTCCGCTGCTTGATCGTTCTTACGGGCGGCGGGAGGGGACGCCCCCCCCTCCCGCCGCCCTCCGGTGCTTCTACTGACTCACCGTTTCCATCTGTGAGTCGGTCACAGGATCCGCCGGCCCCAGCATGTGATCATAGAGATTTCCGGCAGACTAGATTGTCCCCGGAGTCTCTATGATCGTTCGGAGGTCGGGCGCGATGTTATGACGTCACGCCTGGCCTCGGTATTCAAATTAACGGCGCCAATCTGGCTAGGAATCCAGGATCGTTTTATTTTTTTTATTTTTTTTATTCTTCCCAGCCTAGAGGTGAGATATGGGGTCTTATTGACCCCATATTTCACTGTAAATAGGTCCGATCGTGCCATATTCCTATTACAAGGGATGTTTACATTCCTTGTAATAGGAATAAAAGTCATCAATTTTTTTTTTTTTTTTTTTTGGATGTTATTTTGGAGTTATGGATTTCCTTCCCCTCTATTAAGGAGGGCTAGACATTCAAATTTGTTTTGTTTGTTTTTTGTTTGTGCTCAACTGCTTGAAGTATAAGAAATTCCATTGAAATGATGATCTGTTACCAATTTAGGAGTTCTTTCCAGTTTAGGAGTTTGACACTCACATTTAGCAATTTTCGGAGTAAGGCCCCTTTCACACGGGCGGCTGTTAAAAGCATGTTTTGTTATTTTGAAATTCAGAGAATCCTGGCACAGCGTTCACTTGCAGTTTTACATTGCGATTAGCTGCGTTTACATGCGGCTGCGTTTGGAAAATTCTTGCCATTTCTGATGTGCTTCCCATGTTTTTCTTTCCTTGTTGCCGCTGATATCTGCAGGAGAAATGGGACACTGCGATTACCTGCGGTTATGTGCAGATAGCTGCAGTAAATCGTTCCTGGACGCAGTCAACTTTAATTTTTTTCTATCTGCACAAAACCGCATGCAACAAAACCGTCACTAAACGCAGTGTGTGAATGGGGCCATAAGAAAGCATTGTGTGCATTTAGCTGCGGTAGATAACGTCATCTGTCCGCAGCTAAAAGCGCAATTCTATCCGCCCGAGTGAAAAGAACCTAAATTACCCTATCTTTAATAAACTGATTTTTGGTAAAGAGTTTTTAATGAGTCATGGTTAAAAAGGTACAGTTTGAGGATAGTGGTTTAGTGAGAGGAGCAATAATTTTTGTAAATTTTGCAGTCCTATGTGTATCCACTGATCCCATGGGAGAAAGCTGCCCAATATTTGCTGCTTCATTTGCCCAGGCGACAACTTAGATCGGTGGCAGCCCTGGAAAGTTGCACACATTTCTGTGTATTTCTTTCCTTAGCCTTATTTAAGAACACAATGGGCAAAGCTAACTAACAGCAGACAGGCATAATTATTTTTTTTTTTTATTTTGTTTTGGCTATACTAAATGCAATGGACCTAAAATCTAGAATAAGACCCGCCTGTATTGTCACACCTGTTATAGGACTGTTTTGCAGTTTAAAAAAAAACACCCTTTCCCAATTCATGCACTGAAAATCTGTGTGTGTGTATATGTATGTGTGTGTGTGTATATATGTGTGTGTATGTATGTATGTATGTATGTATGTGTGTATATATATATATATATATATATATATATATATATATATTTATTTATTTTTTGACAGTAAAAGTTCTTGCAGCATAGAAGTTTAATTGATGATGGGGCTTGTAGATACCACATGATAAAAGTCCATATGTAAGGCTAGCCACAGGAATGGATTCCCCCATCACCCACACAAGCAGGGTGGATGGTGGAATCTTTCACTGCCAGAATACACGTAGAGCACCGCAGCTGATTGGCTGCAGGTGCTGATCGAATGAACATTCCCATTCCTGTTAGATATACTCTGTCAAGCCCTGAAGGCTGAAGCTCGCTGTTGGCTGATATCAGAGCCGTTCCAGGCTCAGGCAAGATCGTGGCAATAAATTTGGGATCCCCCCACATGCCTGGACTAGCGCCCAGCTCAGCTTCTCAGCGTGCCTCTGAGAGATTGAGCCAGCTGCTCCTGCTGCATCCACCTTGGTAAGTATGATTCTGAGATAATTCTGAGATAATAAAAAAAATCCATACTTCTGTTTTAATCTATTAAAAGATGACCTTTTTTGGCCCTCTTGGTTTCCAGCTCATTTGCCTCATTGTTCTTTTTATTGACTAGTCAGAAAATCTAAATAGGTATAAGTGGCAGATTAACCTCAACTTGCAGAAATAGTTAAAATTTACATACAGTATAAGTCTATATTAATGCACATATAAGGCTATATCCCCTCATGTATTGTTTTGTAATAGGGTTTCCCAGAAGGTAGCTTCTGCTTTTGCATTATTTTCATCATATGCTTAAAAAGAAGTATGGAAAACTTTTTTTTTCTGGCCATACTTCACTTTTTGGATCCAGGCGTGCACTTACTTTTGCTCTTCTGTGACCCAGAGTCGGCTGACAGTGAGCAATTGCCCACTGTCAGCTGATGTGGCAGCGCTGCTCCAGGTGCTGAAAGAATGCTGACCATATAGTTAGGAACCCCCCAGCTTCCATGGTTGATAGCTTGGTCTGCCTCTCAGTGCGAGGCTGAGAGCTGGAGCCAGCTGCGTTCTCCCCTCTCTCCAGCCCTGTGCTCCAGTGAGCACTGGAGGAGCAGAGCGGAGACCAGTCAGTGCTCTGTGCTTCAAGTTGACCAATAACTGAGTGATCAGCAGTCATGTGGCATGGGACTGCTGCAGCATCAGACCGATGCTGCAGCATAGATGCGAGTATACCGTATATACTCGAGTATAGGTCGATCCGAATATAAGCCGAGGCCCCTAATTTACCACAAAAAACTGGGAAAACGTATTGACTCGCGTATAAGCCGGGGGTGGGAAATGCAGCAGCTACTGTAAGTGGCAAAGAGGGTCAACAATGCCCATCTGCAGCTGCATGTCTCACTGTGTCTATTGCATGCCTCCCTGTGTCCTGTGCAGATCTGCCTACCTCACTGTGTCCTGTGTATACCTCCCTGTGTCCTGTGCAGATCTGCCTACCTCACTGTGTCCTGTGTATGCCTCCCTGTGTCCTGTGCAGATCTGCCTACCTCACTGTGTCCTGTGCAGATCTGCCTACCTCACTGTGTCCTGTGTATACTTCCCTGTGTCCATTGCAGCCTACCTGTGCTAATCTTCATCCTTTGTGTCCTGTGCATGCCTCTGTGTGCCCATCTGCAGCCACCGATCAGCGTGTCATAAAAACATATGGCGGCCATTCCAGTATTCAAAAGCCGCGCCTCCTCTTCGTCTGTGATAGGCAGAACACTCAATTTCCCAGCAGTCAGTTTTCAGCCTATCACGGACATCCGCTCATCCTCGTCTGAGGTATGAGGATGAGGGGATGTCCGTGATAGGCTGAAAACTGACTGCTGGGAAATTGAGTGTTCTGCCTATCAGACGAGGAGGAGGCGCGGCTTTTAAATACTGGAATGGCCGCTGTATGTTTTTATGACACGCTGGCCACGTCTGTCTACATGACATGCCTGATCAGGTAGTCAGACGGCGGTGACTCGAGTATAAGCCGAGGGGGGCACTTTCAGCCTAAAAAAAAGGGGCTGAAAATCTCGGCTTATACTCGAGTATATACGGTAGATGCTTGTGTTTGTTTTTGTTTTTTTTGTTTATATGCCCCAAACTTCTACTTTAGTTTTACGGTACCCATGTGCTGAGCTACAATATAATGTATACATTATGTGAATACTACAGCCGTTTTTTATATCTTTTAGGTCTGTGAACTGGACATTATATTTAATTTTGAGAAAGCATATTTTATTTTGGATGAATTTCTGATGGGTGGAGAAATTCAGGAGACCTCCAAAGAGCAGGTGGTGAGAGCCATTGAGGATGCTGACATGTTACAAGAGGTAACCGTGATTTTTTTTTTTTTTGTTTTAATTATGACCATTTAAACCACTTTAACCTTCTAGCTGGTAGTTGCTGATTCTTGCACAGTTAACCCACAGTTAATTTTTCTTTGTCAATACAAGGAAACTCTCTGCAAAATTGTTCCTTTTTTCCATGCTTTTCATTCTGGATTTTTCTGATTTATTACCATGCTTTATGCATTTTTTTGTCAAGCATTACTTATACCTGCTGTCAATTTAGTCCTTCTTTTTTTTTTTTTTTTTAGATTTGCTGTATTTCAGGGTTTGTGTTCTGATTTGGCCAGAAGGAATCCCTCAGGACATATCCTGCTTGGGGACCAGGAAAACCCTAGATGGCCAATAACAAAATCCCAAAGGTGTCTGAAGGACAAAGTGCTTAGGTTACAAGGTGCTATAGCTAGCTTTATATATTGGCACCAATGCAAGTGCAAGGACCAAGACATCCAGCCCTAGTAGACTGAAAGTCCATGACCTAGTCTTGATCGACCTAGTCCTGATCGACCTAGCTCTAGCCAGCCATAGAATGGAAATGAGACAATGAACCTAGCTCTAAGCCCTATGGTTATGGGGAAAAAAGTATAGTCCCTTGGCAGTTCATAGGTTCTTCTTACTAAGCTGTAGATCCTAAGCTCTGGCCAAACACTTAAACCCTAAGCTGCAGAGCCAGTGAATTCTGAATTTACTCTAGTTTATCACTTAAGGATACTTCATATTCAAACAAGTCTAAGTATAACAAAAAAAAACCTTCTATTGCTGAGAGCCGGAGAAAAAAAAACAGTAATATCTTGAAAGTGTAAAACCAAATCCTTGGAAGGTTTGCCTTTTAGTCCTAAGGGTCCAAGTTGTGGCTAGATAGGGTTATCGAGGCTTTTGTCCATTAGGATTCCTGAGTATTAAGAAACCAATCCTTGGCATTAATTGTCCCCAAGACTGAGGAGCTGACTCCCAAAAGGGAACACGACATTTCAAGCAACAGTCAGGAGACTAGGTCACAAGCCCTTGCCAGTTGAGCAATGATTTCTTTTACATACTGACAATGTAAACTCCATGGAGAACTCTTCTTGGTAGTAAATGAAAAGCTTTTAGCTTAGGGGTTATGACGGCTCAATAAAATTGTTGTAACCTGGAAAAGGTGTGTTTTTCTAACAATTGGAAAATAACTTCTGGCACTGTCCCCTAGGGGAAATTCGATAACATGAAAAAGTTTGGGTGACCTTCGTTGTTTTGCATGCTAGAAGGAAGTCAGTGTAACATGAATATATATATTTTTTTATCTGTATAATGTTTGTATGAATTACACTCTTATTATTTTTTTTATTTTTTATTTTCATTTTTTTATTGGCGTCAGTCATTTGTATATTTTTATCATTATTGCACTTTTATTTGTTTGCATATCTCAGTGCTGCACTTTATATCACATTAACATAAATATAACCCCGGTTTGCAGAGTTTGTGTAAATTGTTGAAATTTTATTTTTGCAGACAATGGAAGAATACATGAACAAACCAACTTTTTAATCTGGAAAATGGATTCTCTATGTTCTGTATCAAGAGCAGAGTATATGCCGAAGGTTTGTTTGGACAATGAAGGTTGTAGTCAGCCGCAGTGCTCTCGATGAAGACATGGCACCGCTGGGCGGGCCACCTGCCAACAAGGGAACGTGGTATCATGTGGGACATGATCATCAGGACTACCTTAGGGAATCCTTTGCAGCAGCATGGACCTAAGCACACCCTATACACAGGGAATATATGTATGCAAAGGAAATCTTGCTTTTTAAAATCACAAATAAAATATTTTTATATGTATATTTTGGGCTCTTGTAATATCAAGAATAGCCACAATTAACAAAATGCCAATCACAGCCAACAGTAGTATAAAAAAATTCTTTACATTTAATGCCAGCTTCCATTATTTTCTATTCTATATAAATAGTTTTCTTTAATGGTGTGGATTTGCGCAAATGTTTTCTAAACTGGAAGTTTTTACTTTATTTTAAAATACATATATTTATATACATAACCTTTTTTATATATAAAAATAGTGTCTTTATAATGCTGACACAGTGAAAACCTAATCAACTACTCACAGAATCGGCACCAAATGTCTATTTACAGGCAACCTTTTGCTTTTTTTTTTTTTTATATATTTGTTGTCTGTTTTAAACAAATGATGCACCCACTACACTTATTAATCCAATTTTTTTTATTTTTTTATTCTTTGCTTAGGACATATACAGTAATACAAACTTCTTTGCCCCTCCACAAAAATGTACTACAGGTACTGCTCAAACTTGCATGTAGAAAACCATTAAACCAATACAAAAGACAGTCAAAATTATATAATCAAGAGAGGCATGGCCCCCAGTTTTTTTTTTTTTTTTTTTTTTTTTTTTTTTTTAGCCCAGTTTACAGGTCATCTACATCCATTTAGATATATCAGAATTCAATGATTATAACTCTGATATAAATTTCAGTCTTGGGAAAACTCCATCTTCTCCCACCCCAACAAAACGTTCCATAGAGAAAAATTTTCCGGGTCATGTCGTCTGGGCATTATAATCCTATACTGTTGAGCTTCGAGATCTGACATCTACATAGGCCATAGATTATATAATGTTCTTTCCTTCAACCTTCCATCGCTAGATTCCCCAATTAACATAGTCAGTGTCGATGGGGAAATCCCTCCCATAGTGCTATTGTATTCTGCCGGTGGGGAGCATGAGTTGCCGATGAAACACAAAGATTAGTGTCGCTGGCTCACTATTCTTTTAGGAAAAACCAGACAGGCTGGTTGTGCACAAGTTGGTGATCGACTTGTGTATAACCAGGGTGCCCATACATGGACTGAAATTCGACCAGTCCCTGCTGAACCGGATGAATTTCGATCCATGTACAGCATGGCCAGCTTTAGTATTGATAGGAGCAGGTATAAATCATCCATGGGAGTGTACACAGATTAGTCAGAATAGGCATTAAGGGGGGGAGAAAGCATTTTAAGACTAGTTGGGTATATCTGTGCTGTTGGAGAGAAGAGAGCATTTTGTGAATAGTGGTCAATGTCTGGGAGCAGCGACATCACCCATAGGCTGCTATGGCCCATCCGTTGCCAGCCCACCTCTCCCCTGCAACAGACTTTGGCTGACACAGGAGACCCAGAGCATGTGACTGGCCCAGAGCAGCCTGAAAATATTCACATATACAGATCTTTCATACACCGGTTAGTCAGCATAGGTGTTGGGGGGGGGGGGGGGGGGGGGCTTTAGGATTATTTAGGTATATCCAAGAAATTTCCTTTGAAAGTAAGTTTTGAAATGTAATTTTTACAAGCTTGTGCTTTCATATTTTTGTTCTATATAGTCTTTTATTTGTTCCAGACTATAATCTCCATACTCTTCGGATTCTTGTGTTCTAACTTTTTTTTTTTTTTTTTTTTTATTCCTTCTTTTAAAGATTTGGAAAGGGTAGGAAATACTGTCCATGACTATTTTATGGAGATTTTCCTATCTTTTGTGTCACTGTTACACCAGGATGAGAATGAATCCTTTGTGTCATTGGGAAAGTAAGACATGGACGGTATAACAAAAAAAAAAGTTGCTAAGTTCTAATTCTTACCAGCTCTACAAAGAGTTTTCGTTGCAGTCCCAGCCCCACTGGGGAGACAAGATGTAAGTCTAAACCTCAGTGGTGGCAAAATGGAGAGCAATCTGCCAGCAGTGGTAACCCATCCCTACTTTATACAAACGAGAAACAAAGTTTGAGCTTTAAACCACCCAAAAACATTCTTATTTCATTATAGTCTGTCTGTGAGATACACTATACAGTGGAACCTCGGATTGCAAGTAAAAAAATCCTGACTCGTTTTGTGAGACACTCGCAAACTAAGCAAGATTCAAGCCTCTGAGGTGTGCTGTACCGCATTTGGCCAGAGGTGCGCGGGCGCCGGTGACATTCGGAGCTGTTTTTAGAAATACTCAAATACGCCGTTTCCTAGCCTTTCCGAGTGCATCTGATCGGTCTCCAAGTATTTCCGAGTCCCCCCTGCCTCTGGCCACATGCGGTATTGCATGCAATAGAAGTTAGACCCCTTTCACACTGAGGGTGTTTTGAAGGCGCTATAGCACGTAAAAATGGCGCCTGCAATCCGCCCTCAACCAGCTGCTCCAATCCGAAAGCCCTAGGGCTTTCACACTGGAGCGGTGCACTGGCAGGACATCAGGAAAAGTCTTGCCAGCAGCTTCTTTGGAGCGGTGTGTTTACTGCTCCTCCATTGAAATCAATGGGGCAGTGCGGCTATACCGCTGGAAAAAATCCGTTATTGCGGTCAGTTTTAACCTGTTCTCGGCTGCTGGCAGGGGTTAAAAGCATCCTGCTAGCGGCCGAAATGCAAATCCGACTGTAAAACGCCGCTAAAAATAGCGGTGGTTTACCGCCGACACTATGGGCGGCACAGTGTGAAAGGAGTCTTAATGTAGAACAAATTCTCTTCATGTCCATTGACTTCTATAGGGAAACTTGCTTTGATATGCGAGTGCTTTGAATTACAAGCATTCTCCTGGAATGGATTATGCTTGTAATTCAAGATTCCACTATATTACCAAAAGTACACACACATGAACTTTAATGGCATCCCATTCTTGGTCCATAGGGTTCAATATTGAGTTGACCCACCCTAAAGACATGGATGAGTGAGTTTGGGGTGGAGGAACTTGACTGGCCTGCAGAGTCCTGACCTCAACCCGATGGAACACCTTTGGGATAAATTAGAGCGGAGACTGTGAGTCAGGCTTTCTCGTCCACATCAGTGCCTGACCTCACAAATGTGCTTCTGGAAGAATGGTTTAACATTCCCATAGACACACTCCTAAACCTTGTAGCCTTCCCAGAATAGTTGAAGCTGTTATAGCTACAGAGGGTGTGTCAACCCAATATTGAACCCTACGGACTAAGACTGAAAAGTCATTAAACTTCATGTGCGTGTAAAGGCAGGTGTCCCAATACTTTTGGTAATCTAGTTTATATGCGCTTGAGTTCCCAGGTACGCAATAGAGTCAGAAATTATATAAGAAAGGAAAGCTTGCTTGGATTATACAAAACATATTAAAAAAAAAAAAAAAAATCACACCCTGAATCAGCCCCCCCATGTAATACCTATAGCTAAAATATCACTTATGGGTTGTTGTAAAGGGTTAGAATTTATGGCAAGTATTGAACCTGATGAGATTTCATCAGTTACAGTCCTGTGGAGCACACAAGAGAGGACAATTTTACCAATGAAGACATGAAAATAGACCAAACTCAAGATCTAGCCCTTCCCAATCAAAACAGGCTAGAGTTTCACTTTAATGTGCCCCTTTAAAAATTTGGTTCCAGTGTTAGAAAATCTTCAGATGAGTAATTAGGGCATCATATGACGTCCTTGGGCTTGAGAGGGGATATCTGAATGATGGTGCTTCTCCGGGCTCTCCCGTGCCATCGGGGGCCCGGAGAAAGAATTGGCCAATGCTGGATGACGACGATAGAGATTTCCGGTGACCAAATGGTCACCAGTCATCTCTATGACCGTCAGAAGCCCGGGAAGTTCCTGGAAGTAAACAAAGCCATGATCGCGGCTGTCGGCATGAGATCAGTGATTTTTTATTAATTTTTTCTCGATCTCATGCTTTCCAGCCTGGAGGAGAGATGTGCGGACTTATTGACCCCGCATCTCTCCATAAAGAGGACCTGTCACAATAGATTCCTATTACAAGGGATGTTTGCATTCCTTGTAATAGGAATAAAAGTGATCAAAAAAAAAAAAAGTGATCAAAAAAATAAAAATAAAAATTAAGCAAAATTTAAAAATGTAAAACGCACATGTAAGTTCCGTCCACATATGTAAACGCCGTTCAAACCACACATGTGAGGTATCGCCGCTTGCGTTGGAGCATGTGCAACAATTCTCGCACTAGACCTCCTCTGTAACTCTAAACTGGTAACCTGTAAAAATTTTAAAAGCTCCGCCTATGGAGATTTTAAAGTACCGAAAGTTTGGCCCCATTCCATGAGTATGCCCAATTTTAAAGCGTGACATGTTAGATAATGTTTCACTGAGTAAATAGATACCTTTCACATTATACAAAAAAATTGGGCTAACTTTACTGTTTTTTTGTTATTTTTTAATTAATGAAACCGTTTTATTTCCAAAAAAAGGCGTTTGAATAATTATTGCGCAAATACGGTGCAAGATAAAAAGTTGCAATGACCGTCATTTTATTCCCTAGGGTGTCTGCTAAATAAAACATATATAATGTTTGGGGGTTCTGAGTCATTTTCTAGCAAAAAAAAAATGATGATTTTTACATGTATGAGAGAAGTGCCAGTATTGAAGTGGTTAAAAGGTAATTTTTCTAAATCTTAGTGACATGCATTTGCATTATACATGCTTGGTACTGGACACTGACACTAAAATGTATAATGCATTTTTAGCAGTAAGATAAATGG
Organism: Lithobates pipiens; assembly: GCF_037356315.1. NCBI lineage: Eukaryota > Metazoa > Chordata > Amphibia > Anura > Ranidae > Lithobates > Lithobates pipiens. The sequence continues at coordinate 471,413,802 of NW_027507758.1, read as the reverse complement.
ATAATAAGTCTTTGCTACAAAATCTCAATCCCTAATGTTACAGATGTAAGGGTGTTTATTTGCTTTGCAGTTTTTTTTTTAACAATGGAATACAGGCATATCCCACTTTTAAGTACCCAATGGGGTTTATTTACTAAAGCTGGAAAGTGCAAAATCGGGCTCACTTCTGCATAGAAACCAATGAGCTTCCAGGTTTTATTACCAAAGCTTTATTGAACAAGCTGGGCTTAGAAGCTCATTGGTTTCTATGCAGAAGTGAACCTGATTTTGCACTTTCCAGCTTTAGTAAATAAACCCAATTGGGTACTTAAAAGTGGGGTATTCCTGTACATTGAACTAAAGGTTTTTACATAGCAAATCAAGTGTTTTTTTTTTTTTTTCTAAAACCAACAATACAGCATTAAAGGTATGTGCAGCACTAAGCTGTGTTAAAACTACTAAACATATCAGTACTCTTAAAGTGTTTGTTACCCCAATATTTATATAATTATATTACCGCTACAGTATGTGTATGCTGCACCATATACTTGTATGCAAAAGTATCCTGTTCTCTTTTGTATTGCTTCCTTTTTTTGTGAAATTCCTGCTTTCCTATTAAAAACTGACCACGTTGAGCATGATAGCACATTGTGGTCAGTTCCCCTAACTGTGCTGGAAACTCTGTGTGCTCTTCTCCAATGATCAGACTTGTCCTGATGGAGGAATCAGCCCTTCCCCATTGGAATGACATCACCTCTTGCACCATGAAAGCCAAGAAAAGTATATTGGCTATTTTTTTTTCCCCCCCTATAGGTGTTGTGTTTTTTTTTTTTCTTCTGTTTATAAACTGTGTAAGGGGCAGTGAAAGGAGATCGACATAAAAATTAGACCTTGCTTTGGGATGAAGATATGAAAACCCAGGAAGACTAAAGGTGTCGAATAAGTGTATGTACAGGCACTGTTCAGTGGATGCATTGTAATACCACAACCTGTGCCGCATGTCTATAATATTTACAGGTTCTCTATGCATTTCACTTATCTTTTATACTACTATAATTCCAATTTTACCTAACACCGCTGGCTTTAGCTTGGTGGAGGATACAAAAGCACGCGATAGGATTTAGTAGATTTTACATGATCAGTGAAGTCATAACTTCATATTCCAGAAGTCAGAAAAGATTTCTTGTGATGGAACATTTACATTGTTACAACTGCAAGAAATAACACATCTTTGTATTATCTATAACTGAAATTTTTAATTTTGAAGCGTACTGATCGTATAAATGAAAAAAGGACAACAAAAGACTGAAACCTTTAGACAAAGTATTAGCAACCAGCAATAGTCTGTAATTGTGAAAAGTTAAAAAATTCAGAATGTGCAAAGTCACACAAACCAGGGGTTCTATAGTTATATATACACAGCAGGATAATTGGAAAAGAGGGTACAAATGTTTAATATTATTAATACTCTGAATTTATTTTTAATATAAGGTAGAAATTGTGATATGCTGTACTATCTAGACATTTAATGAAAAAAAAAAGAAAAAAAATAACTTTTGTTTTTGTTTAAATGAATTGACTAACAGAATATCAAACTTCCACAACAATGTATATGTCTATGATATGCAATGTCCGTCATCTTTCCCATCCAGGAGGTGTACATGTTCTCACTCCTCCCTGAAACTTCAGATCTCGCCTGGAGGTCTTCAAAGGACAGCAAAGCTAATTTAAACATGGGAACTTTGTTAATGCACTTTGCACATAGAAGCAGTGTCTTTGCTATGTACAGTGCCTTGAAAAAGTATTCATACCCCTTGGAATTTTGCACATTTTGTCATGTTACAGCCAAAAATGTAAATGTATTTTATGTGATAGACCAACACAAAGTGGCATATAATTGTGAAGTGTAAGGAAAATGATAAATGGTCTTCAGATTTTTTTTTTTACAAATAAATATGTGAAAATTGTGGCGTGCGTTTGTATTCAGCCCTCCTGAGTCAATTCTTTGTAGAACCACCTTTTGCGGCAAGTCTTTTTGGGGATGTCTCTACCAGCTTTTCACATCTAGAGAGTGACATTTTTGCACATTCTTTGAAAAATAGCTCAAGCTCTGTCAGATTGGATGGAGTACGTCTGTGAACAGCAATTTTCAAGTCTTGCCACAGATTCTCAATTGGACTTAGGTCTGGACTTTGACCGGGCCATTCTAATACATGAATATGCTTTGATCTAAACCATTCCATTGTAGCTCTGGCTGTATGTTTTGAATCGTTGTCCTGCTAGAAGGTGAACCTCCGCCCCAGTCTATTAAGTTTTCTTCTAATATTGCCCTGTTTTGGCTCCACCCATCTTCTCATCAACACTGACCAGCTTCCTTGTCCCTGCTAAAGAAAAGCATCCCCACAACACGATGCTGCAGCCACCATATTTCATAGTGGGGATGGTTTCTTCAGGGGTGATGTGCATTGTTAGTTTTCCGCCACACATAACGTTTTGCTTTTAGGCCAAAAAGTTAAATTTTGGTCTCATCTGACCAGAGCACCTTCTTCCACATGTTTGCTGCGTCCCCCACATGGCTTCTTGCAAACTGTAAACTGGACTTCTTACAGCTTTCTTGCAACAATGACTTTCTTTTTGCCACTCTTCCATAAAGATTTGTGGAAATTGCAACTAATAATTGTCCTGTGGACAGATTCTCCCACGTGTGCTGTGGCTCTCTGTAGCTCCTCCAGAGTAACCATGAACCTCTTGTCTGCTTCTCTGATTAATGCTCTCTTTGCCCGGCCTGTCAGTTTAGGTGGACAGCCATGTCTTGGTAGGTTTGCCGTTGTGCCATACTCTTTCCATTTTCGGATGATGGATTAAACAGTGCTCCATGAGATGTTTAAAGCTTGGGATATTTTTTTTATAACCTAACCCTGCTTTAAACTTCTCCACAACTTATCCCTGACCTGTCTGATGTGTTGCTTGGCCTTCATGATGCTGTTTGTTCAGGCAGGTTCTCTAATAAACCTACAAGGGCTTCACAGAACAGCTGTAATTATACTGTGGTTAAATTACACACAGGTGGACTCTATTTACTAATTAGGTGACTTCTGAAGGTAATTGGTTCCACTAGATTTTAGTTGGGGGTATCAGAGTAAAGGGGGCTAAATACAAATGCACTCCACACTTTTCAGATATTTATTTGTAAACTATTGTATAAAACATTTATTGTTTTCCTTCCACTTCACAATTATGCGCCACTTTGTGTTAGTCTATCACATACAATCCCAATAAAACACATTTACGTTTTTGGTTATAACATGACAAAATGTGGCAAATTTCAAGGGGTATGAATACTTTATCAAGGTACTGTATTTGTACACACGCACACATGCAGCATCCATTTTATTAAGTAAATTCTTGTGGCTGTTACGGCAATATGGGAAAAATGCACACATAGTCAAATGGTTCAATTGGTGTTCAACAGATAATGAATTATGGAAGATGAGTGATGATGGTGTTCGATGATGTACATGCAGAATGTTAGAAACGGCTGAACTCCTGGGTTTGCATACTCTACATTCCCAAAAGTTAATTGTGCAAAAAACATCCTTCAAGCGAGGTCAGAAGAGAATGGTCAAAATTAGTCATGCAGCCAGGAAGCCCAAAGCTAATAACCACTTTTTACAACAGCAGTAAGAAGGGCACCTCTGAACACACATGTCAAACTCTGAAGAGGATGGCTTGCATCAGCTGAAGACTACAATGGATTCCACTTCTGTCAGCTAAGATCAGAACGAGGATAGAGGGTCATCGAAACTGAGGGGCTGTAGGTTACAAAAATGTTGCCTGTTCTGAAAAGTCTTTATTTCTGCTGCGAATGATACATGTGTACGTAGCCATTAACAATTGATGTGAGTTTGAGAGCACTCAAAATTTGGCATTCATACAGTCATATTTGATTACCGATGTTATTTTTGTTATTGTGCAGCTTAACATAAAACCTTGAACCTTTCTTACTTACAGTGTAAATGGACTAAACATTGTTCCTGTTGCTTAGCTCTGAAGCTGTAATTATTTTACGCATTAAAAACCTGTATTTCAATGCATTTTCGGTTCCATATCCTGAAAACGGTGATGCTTGACACCCTTTATTCAAGTTGCTTCACTACCCAGATCCTGCACCCCAGAACCGTATGCACACCCAGCTTACGTGCCCCTTCTCCTCTGCCTTTGCTCCTGCTGCATAACTAACTACCCCTCAAGATAATTTTTCCTTCTATGGTTCTCTTTTAATTCCTGCCTGACCAATTTTGCATAATCCCTAAAGCCAGCTCTTCTACTGCTACCTTTGGGTCAGCCTATCTAACCTTAACCATCTGCACTGGGCTTGCTCACGTTAGCAAGCCCAGTCATTTACCATCTGAGCCACAGTCAAAGGCAGCCTATCTAAATTTAGCATACTGTAATTGGTGAGGGGAGATGTACACAGGAGCATACTAGGTGTGTCAGAGAACTCACATTGCTAATGCCCGTCTCTGTGCAGCAGTGGCTAATTCCCACTCCCGCTAATGCCAATGGGCATGCCCGGTTCCCCGGACAGAGGCAAACGAGTTCCGGAATGAACGTGCGCACTCGCGCACCCATACGAACGTGTGCGCGCACTCGCACACGTACATTCACGTCCACCAATCCTGGCGCATGGCACCCTATATAAACAGAGTCCCTGCCTGATACCAGTGCTGGATCGTCTTCAGCTTGTTCCTGAGTTGCTGATTGCTGTTTGACCTGTTACCTTGCTCCTGACAAACCCGGCTTCCTTGACCATTCTCCTGGATCACCCCTGTTGTTATCGACCTCTACCGATTATGCAAACCTTGGCTTGGATTCTCTACTATGGTTCCCCATCCTGATTCTGTACCTCGCTGCCAGCCCGTTGCCAACCTCTGCCTGTCCTTGACTACAAACTTGCTTTCCGTTTATGTACCTTGTTGCCAGCCAGTTGCCAACCTTTGCCTGTTCCTGATGTTGCAGTTGTTTCTGAAACCATACTTACCTGTCTGGCTTCTGCGGAACAGTTCTGGTGTTCAGTCTTCACGCCTTCCTCCAAGAGGATCCTGTATCTCCAAGCTCCAGCCTTCAGCCTGCAGGCACCTGTACCCTTTCTTTGCCCCAGCACTCCCTGTCCCCAGTACCAGGGGTTTTGGGACCGGAACTGTGCAAGAGGCCACCCTCAGCATTTTCGGAGTCTGCTGTAAGGTACGTGACAAGGTGACACCAGTTGAGTGGTTGGACTGTTGGCAGTCTGAAATGCTTGAGTGGTTCCAAAGTAGAATTGGGAAGCTGAATAAAGGTTTGGGTAAGGTGAGCAGAAACACTGGTGGGTTCAGCCAGGGGTGGGATTGATAAAATGGATGATAGGGGCTGGCTAAGGGGAGCAAGAACATGGGTAGGAACAAATGGGGCTGCATGGAGCACAAGGCTGAATAAAGGGAGACCGAACACAGATTGGAACTGATGACAATGTACACCCATCTGTAACCCAAGACATCCCTTGCCACTAACCTCCCCTTATTGCCTGAACTGGGTTCCACACTTGACCTTGTTCTACTCTCCATTCCCTTTAATCCCTGCCCCACCCAGCCCGTATATGTTACCATACTTCCCCCAACATCCAGCTTAATGCCCCTATCTGGCTACCCCCATACACCTGACACTGCGCTCACTGCCATCCCAGCTCCACCCCTCACTAACCCCTTCCTCCGTTATGTATATCTTCATCTCCCAGACAATGTTCCCAAAATTCCAATGAACCTACCCTTTCCTTTAACTTGCAGTTGAGCACCCCTGTATTGCTTCCTTCACTCAGCAGCTCCATGTTACCATGCATCACATGCCAACATCCACTTATGGCTGCACGCTGCACACCTGCTCTCTACTCCACCCCCTTTACTCCCTGCCCTACTAATCCTACTTCCCCCTGACCTGTTCTACTCCCCCAACTGTCTGCACACCATAACCCCACCTCATGTTCAGATCCCCTTCAACCAATAATTAGTGGTTCCCGAGTAGAATTGAGAAGCTAAAGTAAGGGTAAGGTGAGCAAAAAAACCAGTGGAAGCAGCCAGGTGTGGGGCTGGTAAATAGGAGTAGAACTGGGAAGCTGACAAGGGGTGCAGCCCAATGGGTGAAGGGAATGATAGAGGGTAATTTTAACCAGGCACTTATTAGGTGACACCAGTTGATTGGTTGGACTGTTGGGAGTTGAGGGAAATGCATCAGTGGTTCCAGAGTAGAATTGGGATAGTTTGGGTAATGTGAGCAGAAACACTGGTGTGTAACGGCAAGGGGGGACTGATGAAAAGGATGACGGGCTGGCTCAGGGTTGCAGGAACATGGATCAGAACAAATGGGGCTGGGAAAGCTGGACATCCCTGGGTATGGGGAGATGGAACAAATGAATGAGTGACTGATAGAAAGGGGATGCTGAGTCAGGACCGGAGGGGTGAATGGTGAACAAAAGAAGCAGTATCGGGAGGTGAAATACAGGTAGGTTCTGTGGAGTTGGGGAGGGGGGAGTGAATAGACCTTGAGAGTACAGGTAGGGGAAGAGATGAATGACAGGTAACACCCAGATAACGTAATTTGGTGACAGTCCACACCCACCTGTAGCCCAATGCACCCCAAAACACTAACCCCCCCCCCCCCACTCCTTTCCTTTATTGCCTGGGTTCCCTACTTGGCTTTGCTCTCCTCTCCATCCTCTTTACTCCCTGCTCCACTAATTCTGCCTCGCCCACTCCCACAATGTGACCATGCTGCCCCCAACTGCCTGCCCTCCCCCCGCACCCCCTATGTTTAGCTTAATCCTCCAATCTGGGTGCTGCTATTCTTCCTTTGATCTGCAGCTCTGTGTTTCCATGCTTCACATGCCAACGCAACCCCCTTTGTCTAAACCACCCTTGCCTGCACTGACCCTCCTTATGGTTAAATTGAACTGGGTTCCCTATTCAGCCCTGCATACCTGCTTTCTTCTCCATCCCCTTTACTCCCTGCCATATTTATATAGAATGGGCTTGGGTAGCAGGTGGTTAAAGTTAAATAGGCTGCCTCATAAGTACAGTAAAACCTTGGATTGCAATCATAATTCATTCTAGAAACATGCTTGTAATCCAAAGCACTTGTAATTCAAAGTGTATTTACCCATGAGAAATAATGGAAACTCAAATAATCCATTCCACAACCATTTATTCATAAGTCCTTCAGTTTATAGTCCATATAAAAAAAAATATAGCAAAGTGATAGGTTATGTAACCATAAAATGTCCATCCACAAATGGAAGCCTCCACAATGGGGATTAGAAGCAAAATCCAGCAGGAGCTACAGAGTATAAAAAAGAAGAGAGGAGCCTCTAAGTGTAGCAATATGGTTAAATTTATTGAAGGTACAACATTTATAAACTCACATGGGTTGGTGATTAAAAAAGGCACATCTAAATATGCAGGCATCCGGGGTAAAGTTGACCACACAGACCATCCTCCACACACCGGCTCTCACCGCTGTCAATCGTGACTGGGAAGACTACCCTGCAGTGCAGCAATTTGAAATTGATGCTTGAACCGCTAATGGAGTGCAGCTGTCAGGTCACCTTGAGGCGAGGTGACAGATGCACACTGTAAGGATCAGGAGTGCACCACAATGTTGTGGACCCTATGGCTGACCGCTGCAGACGGGGACAGATCCCACTGGGGTTAGAGCGTGAGATTCCCTGGGGCGCAGAGTCTAAGAGCCAGCAGGTGTTCACCAGCGCCTCTAGTGGTGAGGATGGACTTGGCTACAACTGGCTCCAGGTCGCGACCCCCAGGGTCCCCCAGCTCACACCCACAGTAGGCAACAGGAGGATAGGGATAGTGAGGGACAAAGCCAAGGTCGTGGCCACATGCAGACGGGAATAGTCAGGGACACGCCAACAGGTCAGGATCACAGGCAAACAGCGATAGTCAAGGACACGCCAAAGTCAGTAACCGAACAACAGACAAGCACACGGCTGGTAACAGGAAGCTAACACACAAAGGTTGATCAGCAGGGCTGGCCTGCAGTGCACAGGTTAATATAGAGCTCTCTGATAGGAGCTAGGGTGGAGCCATGCCAGAGGATGGATTACAAAAGCAGACAGGTGAGGGTCGGCTGGTCTCTAGATGAACACATGGGAACAGGTAAGCAGACAAACTATTGCATAACCATGGCAGTACCCTCCCTCTTACGAGGCCTCCCCCTCCCCCGCCTGGGTCCAGGCTTAAAGGGAAACTCCAGATGGAACCTCCTCAACAGACTAGGAGCAAAGACCTCAGATGCAGTGATCCAAGACCTCTCCTCACGGCCAAACCCTTTCCAATGTACGAGGTACTGAAGAATGCCTTTACGGAGCCGGGAATCCAAAACTTGACTAACCTCGTATTTTAGATTATCCTCAGAGACTGGAACCGAGGTAGGGAGAGGACGAGAGGACTTAAGGACGAAAGGCTTTTTAGGAATGGGTAAGGGCATGAGAAGATCAGGAGCCTGAGCAGGGTCCCCCAGACCCTTAAAGATGAGCTGGGCATCCATAACAGGACTGGGCAGAGGTCAGTGGATCCCTGAGGTCAGGTTGGTTAGAAGGTGACATGTCACAAGAGTCAAGTTGGATAGCTGAAACACAAACAGAATTCAGAGAACCCTGAGAAAAAGATTGAAAACCCCCCCCTGGCCGAATGAGGTATTCTATCCAAAGGATGGATTAAGCCTCTTAAACGGGTTTGAATGGGCATAGTAGCAGTAGGGTGAGGCCAGGTCACAGAAGGTCCTGAACAAGAAGCAGGAAGCTCATTGGGCATGGGCTGGACTGGCATAACTGGTGCAGAGGCCGACTGAATAGTATTGTCAGGTGTAGCGACCATCTCAATCGCATCACAGGGCATAGCAACTGTGGAACTTGCAGACAAGTTAGCTTGGCTGTGCGTCCAAGGGAGATTAGGGACAGGCAAAGGTAAATGGTTATGCGAACTGGAGTGAATGATCGACTCAGGTTCATAGGTGGGCCCCTCATCCAGAGTACCACATGACCTAGAGAGTGCACCAGTCCAACTATTGCAGGACGCATCGCAGAGATCGCTATATACAGTGGGAAGAGCAGAAGATACTGGGATGGTGGTAACAGGAAGTCTCTCCTTTGGGGTACCCTTGAGTAGGCAGGAAGAGGAACAGGAGGAACCCCAATCCAGGATCTGTCCAGCAGACCAGTCAACGTGTGGAGAATGGAGCCGTAACCAAGGAAGACCTAATATGATAAGAGATGAAGCCTTAGGTAAGACAAGGAAGGATATCCACTCCTGGTGGAGTGTCCCTACTGACATCTTAACAGGAAGAGTCTGGAAGCGGATAGGGCCCCCTGGGAGAACCGTGCCATCATTCGCCAAGACCACCAATAAGGGGCAAAAGGGTAAGTCTCATGGAGGATGCAGTTTCCCAATCCATGAAATTGGCAGCGGCTCCGGAATCCAGATGGGCTGAGACCGAACGAGAGGAAGCACCGACATGAAGCAACACAGAAAGGAGAAGACGAGAAAGTGAAGGTGATATTTAAGGGTCTAATACTCCACCTTCCAGATGTATTAGCCCTGAGCGTTTTTCCGGACGAAGAGAACAAGTGTCACGGAAATGACCTTTGGCCCCACAAAAGAGGCATAGGCCCAGAGTTCTGCGCCTAGCACGTTCTTCGGGAGATAACTTAGTCCAGCCTAACTGCATAGGTTCCTCGGTAGGCAGGGGGTGCTCCTCAGATCGAAGAGAAGGGACTGGGGGCTCAGGCTGCCTAAAGAACGGGGAGTGCAGGCGTCTTTTTTCCAGGGCCCTCTCCTGAAAGCGAATATCGATCTGGTTACACAAGGTGATGACACTGTCCAGATCAGCAGGAAGGGATCTTCCTGCTAATTCATCCTTCACTCTATCAGAGAGGCCATGTAAAAAGGTTGCAACTAGGGCCTCATTATTACAGCTCAATTCAGCTGTGAGGATACGGAACTGAAGAGCATACTGTCCCACAGACGCGGACTCTTGACGGAGACGTAAAAGAGCGCTTGCCGCTGAGGAGACACGACCCGGTTCCTCGAAGATATTCCGAAAAAGTTTCAAGAAATCAGACAGGCTAAAAACCACTGGATCATTCAGTTCCCACAGAGGGGCAGCCCAAGCTAGCGCCTCGCCGGACAGGAGGGATATGATATATGCTACTTTTGCCCGATCGGACAGGAAGTTTTGGGGCTGAAGTTCAAAATGAATTGTGCACTGGCTAAGGAACCCCCTGCAAGCATTGGAGTCCCCAGAGAAACGGGACGGAGCTGGCAGTAATAATGCATGCGTGGATACGACTGGTGCGATAGGTGCAGCTGCTGATTGTACTTGAGGCTGCTGGTTCAGGGTTCCCAAGGAAGCCTGTAGCTGCTCGAAGCGGGAAGTCAGATCTTGAAGGAATCGCCTGGGTCTGATGCGATTCTTGGGTCTCAAGTCTGCGAACTAAGCCCTGCAACGGATCGACTGTAGGAAGCGGCACGTCAGCCGGGTCCATGGCTGATCAAACTGTCAGGTCACCTTGAGGCGAGGTGACAGATGCACACCGTAGGGATCAGGAGTGCACCGCAAGGTTGTGGACCCTATGGCTGACTGCTGCAGACAGGGACAGATCCCACTGGGGTTAGAGCGTAAGATTCTAGATGAACACATGGGAACAGGTAAGCAGACAAACTATTGCATAACCATGACAGCAGCATGGAAGGGACAGTTTTGATGGCAGTGAAGAGGATGGCCTATGTGTACAGCTTTACCCTGGGTGCCTGCATACTTACATGTGCCTGTTTTAATCAACCATGTCAGTTGGAGAATGTTGTACCTTCATTAAATGTAACTATATTGCTACACTTAGAGGCCCCTCTCTTCTCTTTTATACTCGGTTGTGACATGACACTACTTATATATCAAGACATTGCTTGTATATCAAGTCAAAAATTATTTAGAAATTTTGCTTGTCTATGCCAGTACTTATTGTTCTGTTGTTAAACCACCTTTCATCCTCTACGACGGTAAAGTGACGTAAATTCTGTTACACTTTGAAAACAGTTTGTACTAACTGTGTTGGACCAACTCTGTGTCTATGCCAATACTTACTGTACTGTTGTTAAACCACTTTTCGTCCCCTATATGACTGTAAAGTGACGTGAATTCTGTTAATCTTTGAAAAAACAATAAAACATTTTAACACAAAAAAATTTATTAAAAATGTTGCTTGTCTTGCAAAACGCTCTCAAACCAAGGTTTTACTGTATATGATAAGGCCCCTGCATTTTGGACATCATCACAGTGTTCCTTTAATTTTTTTTCTTTGATAAACTTTATTGCTATCACAAAGGATGAACAACATCTCTTGTAATAGCATGGACCATGACAGGTCCTCTTTATGGAGAAATCTGGGATCTATTAAAATCAGTTGAATCTCAATGCCTACTGCATATTTATCACCTGCTGGTACTGTGATTTGAACTCATGACCTCACGTTTGTGGGCCCGGTAATTATGATTGAAGATATGGGTGAGGAGAGCTACTCCTGCAGAAACCATAAAAAGATGTTCATGAAAACACAAAGAAAAGAGAAGATTTTGGTGCCTAGAAACCTGTTGCTTAGCAATCTCATCAAGGTCTTAGCTCATCAGTGTGTAGCAGGAGGGAATAGACTTTAAGCTTATCTATCTATCTATCTATCTATCTATCTATCTATCTATCTATCTATCTATCTATCTATCTATCTATCTATCTATCTATCTATCCATGAAGTACCTCTCAAAGAAATTTAGGGGATTATAAACTATAGATTGTATCTTTTGTACAAAACGGCATTATTTTTTTTCACAGTATGGAGATGCTTTGCAAAAACACAAGGCAGTATTCAGGCTTCAATTTAAAACAGTGTTTATGTGGGATGGACACTAGAGCCTTCAGAAGGCACATGCACATTTCCCTTCCACAAGAAAATCTTGTGAATTTAAGGTGGTTATACTTGGAGCTAATTTCAGCCAGTTTCTGATGATCCATCTCAAATTCAAGCCGCGGATGGCACTGTTGACACCCTACCACCTGACATCCTTTGCTTTGAAAATCTAAGGAGAAAGGTGGAAAATGATCTGCTGTAGTATGACTGCACACAATCAGAAGCAGTCACTGTTCAGGTATTCTGACAGCCACGGGTGACGACTATCAGAATACAAGTTAGCGGTGGAAATTCATCCACGCCAAATATGATTTAAAATATTTTTCTTGTTCAGTCGGCGGGGCTGAAAAACAGAAGTCTCACAGTCTTACAGGCCAGCTTTGCTCATGTTAGGATTGTGGGTATAACCATGCATGCTACTATGGAAAAATGTAGGATCATTGGCTTATATCAAAGATACACATCAATACTGTACGTTGATGGTCCAGGCTTGTAGGACATCATCAGTGTAGTGTATGGAAACCATGGCTTTTAAGGAATAGGGCTTGTGAACCAAATAGAAAATATAACCAGACAAGCATAGATGAGGTGGAGTCAAAGGAACTAAAAAGCTGCCACGGAACCAGTACAAGCTCAATAGAGCCTTCTATATGTCTTTTTTTGTAATATTAGGCTTCATCTGTGATGTAAACCAGTGGTTCTTAATGGACAGATGGACCAGGGACAAAAAAGGATTTACATGACTTTGCTCACTATAAACTTATTTTTAGAATATTTGTAGAAAGTGAGACATTTAAAATAGTTAAAAACGTGATACTAGTGATACCAACATATATGTATACACATATATGTGACATGATGCAATCTAACTATCAATTGTAATTAAAAGGTATGAAATCACTTTTCCCCGGGGAACATGCTAATGCTAGCCAAATGAATGGTTAATTAGGATATCTGTTAGGTACTGTATGTTACAGGTCCATAGAGGTAATTCAAAGAAACCTGGAACTTATATGAAAATATGGAGGCCACTACTGCTGCCTTCTTCTAATTGCCTGGTCATCATGCTCATCCTCAGGCGTTAATACTTTCTGAGTTACTTAAATTTTCAATAAGAGATGTTAATGTATGTACTAAAAGCTGGAAAATGGGACTTGCTTACCCTGGAGAATAACATTTTTAAACATATGTAACAATTAAATAGATCGTAAACATATCTTGAGAGCGGATCTGTAATGAAGTTAAGTTCATATATTCTATGGAAAATATAAAATTATTCACAGATGTTCCATGTGTCTTCTTCATTATCCCTTTCCTATTAGAAACAAGCGTGCGTAGAATTGTAATGGATTGAACCACAGATATGTGTAAATCACAGATGATGGATACAATAATGACAGTGCCCATGCTTGTCAATAGAATGGCCTTGATATAAGGAGAGAGAAGCACTTTGTGCGGGTTTGGTGTTGCCATGGTACTTGTGGGGCACAAGTCTGCCTTTGAAAGAGAAGAACATTTTGCAGAACAATAAGCAAATGCAACAAAGACACAGTTCTGTTCTGTTAAAAAAAAAAAAGACACAGTTCTGAATACACAAGTTTTACTTTTGCATTGTAAGTACAAAGTCTAGTATTAAGAGCAAAGGGAAATAAAAGACAGGAGGAAGATGCAAAATACATTACTTTTGGCCTCTTTCATTCAATAAATATTTATTATTTTGAAGAAAAAGAGTAATATAGACATGCAGTAGAATCAATTGACAATTGAGTGCAGCATAACCAAAACGAGTACATTTGGGTACAAAGAGTAACCATCATAAAATAATACAGCTATGTCATGGTTTGCGGGATGACAAAGTAGATAAATGACCTAGGTCTTCTTTTACTGTCCAGTCAAGCAGATGGGCTGGAGAGAAGACACCACTGTATTTCCTAGCTGTATCCGAGGGACAAGACAATGTAAATATCCAAAACAAATCCTTTGACAGGTAAAACAAACGGCATATGTGTATTTCATCTGTGTAAATACTGCAGCTGTTTACCTGGTGTTCAACGTTAAATCCTAATCACATGTCCACACTCTTACTTGCCAGTTTATTAGATTGATGTCAGCACATGATGTAATAACTTTAATAATATGAATCAACCTTAGAGTGTAAGCTCCTTGAGGCAGAGACTGACAGTACATGTACAGTATGTAAAACGCTGCATAAATTGTTGGCGCTATAAAAATACCTGTGATAAATAAATAAATAATTCTAATTCTATAATAAGAAACTATTGAGAAAATGTTTTTAAATTGGGTAAAAGAAATCTACATTTCCTAACACTGATACTAGCTAGCCAGCAAAGTGCCCTTTTCATGTGCCCCTTACTTTATGAAGCTATTTATAAATTGGAGTGGGTGTCATCTTTGTTCTGTTGTATGTTAACATTATTACAGCACTAATGGCCATTTATCTAAAAAAAACAAAAAAAAACAAAACAGGAAAACTCAATTAATTCTCCTCCAAATAACATTTTAACCACTTAAGGAATGGAAGGATTTGCCCCGTTAATGACCAGGCCATTTTTTTTCCATAGGGCACTGTGTTGTTTTAACTGACCATTGCTTGATCGTGGCATGCTGTATCCAAACAAAATTGACATTTTTATTTTCCCACAAGTAGAGCTTTCTTTTGGTGGTATTTGATCTCCTCTGCAGTTTTTATTTTTTGCGCTATAAACAAAAAAGCTGACAATTTTGAAAAAAAAAACAATATTTTTTACTTTTCGCTATAACAAATATCCCAATTTAAAAAAAAAAAATTTCTTTATCAGTTTAGCCCAATATATATCCTTTTCCATATTTTTGGTAAACAAATCGCAATAAGCGTATATTGATTGTTTTGCACAAAAATTATAGCATCTACAAAATAGATTTGTATAATTTTTATTATAATTTTTTTTTTTTACTAGTAATGACAGTGATCAGAGAATTTTAGCAGGACTGCGACATTGTGGCGGACAAATTAGTTACTTTTGACACTTTTTTGGGACCACTGACATTAATACAGCGACCAGTGCTATAAAAAATGCACTGATTACTGTATAACTGACACTGGCAGGGAAGGGGTTAACACTAGTGGTGGGCAAGGGGTTAAATGTGTTCCCTGGGAGGAGTTTCTAACTGCGGGGGGGAGGGGACTGACTGGAGGAGGAGAGAGATTGCTGTTCCTTATCACTAGGAACAGACGATCTCTCTCTACTCCCCTGTCAGAACAGGGATCTGTTTTTTTACATTGACAGATCCCTGTCCTGGGTCTCTGTGGAGCGATTGCAGGTGGCTGGTAGACGTCACGGCCACTGGCAACGCACATCAGCCCGCCTGCTATAGCTTTTAAAAGAGCCGACGTATGGCTATGTCGATTCATGGGAAGGAGCCAACCTGCCGCAATATAATGATGGCGGCTGGTCGGCAAGTGGTTAACAATATAATTTCACAGGCTAGCAACCTGCGAATGCCTATCCTATAGGATGGATTCAGTGAAATGGATTTTGTCATATCCAGTCCTCTCTGGATTTATCCTAAATATTGATAGGTTTACATTGTGATATGATATGTCCATGTTTAGTAAGGGTTAAACAGCTGGGATTAAAGGAAAGAAGACAATGAATGTCTTGATTAACTATAATAATATGTGGATGGAAATAAAAGATTATTCTTTAAGCATTTTAATTCCATCTGCAAATAATCTTCATATTTCCAACAGGTAAACAAAGATAGGCATGGGGTTCCAATGTAAAATGTGAAAAGCCTTTTGAACTCAAGCTTTCTGATAGGCAAAGGCTTATGTGAGTTTGGTCAATAACTCTGCTTATGCTCCTTATGCTCTCTTGATTTATTTTCTAACCCCAGAGAAATTAAAGCTGGATTTTCACATGGATGGACAACATGGACTCTTTTGATTTCTCCAGCCTTTGATAGATAATGTAGAATTATCTTTCCAAATCTTAGTGTAGTCAGGTTGAAGACTTTACTGCTTCGTTGTCGTAGGTTACTGCACGTGCTTGTTTTTTTTTTGCAAATCTCTATTATATATTATAAATATGTTATTATTAGCTTACCAAATGCATTTACTGCTGCAGAAGCATCTGCTCAGGTGAAGGGAAGTTATAATGGTTCTAGGTCAATATTAACATTTTATGTATAGGTCAATTTTATTATTTTTAATGAAAAGGTTTATACACTTTAATTTGTTGCTTCATAACATTTTTTTACTGTAAGTACCGTATATACTCGAGTATAAGCTGAGATTTTCAGCCTCTTTTTTGAGGCTGAAAGTGCCCCCCTCGGCTTATACTCGAGTCATCGCTGTCTGCCCGCTCGATCAGCGTGTCGAGCAGACAGACAGCGGCCATTCTATTCAAAAGCCGCGCCTCCGGCTCCGCCTTCGCCTGTGATAGGCGGAACACTGAATTTCCCAGCAGCCTGTGTTCCGCCTATCACGGACATCGTATCATCCTCGTACTACGGACGAGGATGATACGACGTCTGTGATA
The DNA here is from genome assembly GCF_037356315.1 of Lithobates pipiens. Taxonomy (NCBI): domain Eukaryota; kingdom Metazoa; phylum Chordata; class Amphibia; order Anura; family Ranidae; genus Lithobates; species Lithobates pipiens. Next base: position 471,397,281 of record NW_027507758.1, on the reverse strand, counting down.
GGCGGAACACAGGCTGCTGGGAAATTCAGTGTTCCGCCTATCACAGGCGAAGGCGGCGGCGCAGCTTTTGAACTTTACAATGGCCGCCGACGAAGAGGGCACGGGACGGAGGCAAGGCAAGGCACGGCACGGCACGGCACGGGACGGGACGGGACGGGGGCAAGGCAAGGCACGACACGGGACGGATGCAAGGAGGCAAGGCACGGCACGGGACGGAGGCAAGGAGGCAAGGCACGGGACGGAGGCTCGGGACAAAGGTAGGCTGGACACACACACACACACACACACACACACACACACACACACACACACACACACACACATGGATGGAGACACACACAGGGATGGATGGATGGATGGATGGATGGAGACACACACACACAGGGATGGATGGATGGATGGATGGAGACACACACACACAGGGATGGATGGATGGATGGATGGAGACACACACACACAGGGATGGATGGATGGATGGACACACACACACACAGGGATGGATGGACGGACACACAGGGATGGACGGACACACAGGGATGGACGGACACACAGGGATGGACGGACACACAGGGATGGACGGACACACACACAGGGATGGACGGACACACACACAGGGATGGACAGGCATGTCTCACCCTCGGCTTATACACGAGTCAATAAGTTTGCCAGTTTTTTTGGGGGTAAATTGGGGGCCTCGGCTTATATTCGGGTCGGCCTATACTCGAGTATATACGGTAAAACTATATATACAGTATCTCACAAAAGTGAGTACACCCCTCACATTTTTGTAAATATTTTATTATATGTTTTCATGTGACAACACTGAAAAAATGACACTTTGCTACAATGTAAATTAGCGAGTGTATGTCAGGGCTGGCTTAGCCCTTCCCTCTCTGGCCTGGCTGCTCAGCTGTCAACTAATTGCCAGCTCTCATCTCTCTCCACAGTTACCCAGCTGTTCCTGATCCTGCTCGTCTGACCTGAATACTTAGCCCTTGTACACACGGTCGGACATTCCGGCAACCAAATCCAACGGATTTTATCTGACGGATTTTGTCCGAAACTGTTGCATACACACGGTCGGACAAAGTTGTGGGAAAATCCAATTGTACATAACATGATGACGTTATTTCGTTAGGACGGGACTACGTTCAGGCTAGTAGCCAATAGCTTTGGTCTAGGAATTTGATCTGAGCATGCGTGGCACTTTGTCCGTCGGAGTAGGCTACACATGATCGGAGTATGTCCGATCAGAGCATTTTGTTAGAAAATTTTACCGGCAAGTTGGAAAAGTTGGTCCGTCGGATATTCCGAAGGAAACAGTCTGATGGAGGCCACACACAGTCGGAATATCCGACAAAACGGTCCGATAGGACACATTCCGTCGGAATCTCCGACCGCGTGTACAAGGGCTTAAAGCTGTCCAGCTCACTTCATCTCTGCCTTCGCCTTGGTCACATCACAAGAAACCATCTCCTGCCTAAAGACTGGCTTGCTGACATCCCTTCTGGCTCCTTATCCTGTTTGCTGTTGCTCCACTTGGATCCCTGACTTCTGGCCTGGCTGACTACCCGATCTGGTTATTGAACTCTGGACTGGCTGACTACTCGATCTAGTTACTGGACTCTGGCTATGCTTTGACTATGTTTACTCTATTTACCTTTTTATTAATAAACAAGTGTGATTTAATTGTACTTCTGTCTCAGTCTGATTCATGGTTTCTGACAGTGTACAGCTTGTATAACAGTGTAAATTTGCTGTCCCCTCAAAATAACTCAACACACAGCCATTAATGTATAAACCGCTGGCAACAAATGGGGATACACCCCTAAGTGAAAATGTCCAAATTGGGCCCAATTAGCCATTTTCCCTCCCCAGTGTCATGTGACTCATTAGTGTTACAAGGTCTCAGGTGTGTTACATTTTGGTGTTATCACTCTCACTCTCTCATATTGGTCACTGGAAGTTCAACATGGCACCTCATGGCAAAGCACCCTCTTAGGATCTGAAAAAAAGAATTGTTGCTCTACATAAAGATGGCCTAGATTACCCAGACCCTGAAACTGAGCTGCAGCACAGTGGCCAAGACCATACAGAGGTTTAACAGGACAGGTTCCACTCAGAACAGGCCCCACCATGGTCGACCAAAGAAGTTGAGTGCACGTGCTCAGCATCATATCCAGAGGTTGTCTTTGGGAAATAGACGTATGAGTGCTGCCAGCATTACTGCGGAGGTTGAGGAGGTGGGGGGTCAGCCTGTCAGTGCTCAGACCATACACCGCACGTTGCATTAAATTGATCTGCATGGCTGTCATCCCAGAAGGAAGCCTCTTCTATAGAAGATGCACAAGAAAGCCCGCAAACAATTTACTGAAGACAAGCAGACTAAGGACATGGATTACTGGAATCATGTCTTATGGTCTGATGAGACCAAAATAAACTTATTTGGTTCAGATGGTGTCAAGCGTGTGTGGCAGAAACCAGGGGAGGAGTACAAAGACAAGTGTGTCTTGCCTACAGTCAAGCATGGTGGTGGGAGTGTCATGGCCTGGGGCCGCATGAGTGCTGCCGACACTGGGGAGCTACAGTTCATTGATGGAACAATGAACGCCAACATGTACTGTGGCATACTGAAGCAGCGCATGATCCCCTCCCTTCTGAGACTGGGCCACAGGGCAGTATTCCAGCATGATAGTGACCACAAACACACCTCCAAGATGACCAATGCCTTGCTAAAGAATCTGCAGGTAAAGGTGATGGACTGACCAAGCATGTTTCCAGGCCTAAACCCTATTGAGCATCTCTGGGGCATCCTCAAATGGAAGGTGTAGGAGTGCAAGGTCACTAACATCCACCAGCTCCATGATGTCATCATGGAGGTGTGGAAGAGGACTCCAGTGGCAACCTGTAAAGTTCTGGTGAACTCCATGCCCAAGAGGGTTAAGGCAGTGCTGGAAAATGATGGTAACCACACAATATATTGACACTTTGGGCCCAATTTGGACATTTTCACCTAGGGGTGTACTCACTTTTGTTGCCAGCAGCTTAGACATTAATGGTGTGTGTTGAGTTATTTTGAGGGTACAGCAAATTTACAGTGTTATACAAGCTGTACACTCACTACTTTACATTGTAGCAAAGTGTCATTTCTTCAGTGTTGTCACATAAAATGATATAATAAAATATGGGAAGAGCTGGGGGGTACTTAAGCAGACTACTCACCTGCAGTCTTTTTTCGGTTCCAGTGCACGATACCCTCCCTCCCATTCCCTTTTTTCAGGGCACTTCTCAGCATATTTCTCTCCACAATCATCCATTACTTATATTGGGTATGCCCCCTTTCTTGACATGCCAAACAGGGCACACCTCAGGTCTATGTTATGTTGTAAGTCTTGTGGTATGTTTATTAGGTTCATATCTGTCTCGGTTGAAGGGCTTCCACCATAAATTTATATATGTATATAAAGCTTGGAGAGATGAAGGTCCTGAGGAAGCAGGGGGCTCCATGAAATGTGTAGATTGCCTGTGCATTAATTCAGTTACAAAACTAATAAGCTCTGAACTGTTTGAAGGTTTCTTCTTCTGTGTATACCTTTGCAAACATTTTTTTTAAATAGTGTTCTTTTTATCATATGATATAATAAAATGTATACATTTTTAAATCAATGTTTGATTTATTCATTCATTCATTTATTACTCATTGGTATATATAAAGTCCCTTCATCTCCCCAAGCTTCATCTATTATTAATATTACTTGTAGAAAATGTAAGATGTTACTTCAATGTTTGAAGATGCTTGTTTTAATCTCCTGTTTTCAACTGCTGGTTTTTAACTTGCCACTTGGTAAAATTTCCACTTTGTCAAAGTTCCAGCAAGAAAAGTGTGAGCACGCTCAATGTGAGCTCTACAGAAATGTATATAGCTGACCTGTGAACAATTAATCACTCTCCCTAATTAGCAGACTAATGGAAGGAAAAATAAACGATTTAAAAAGTGTGAGAAAAGGTATTTTTAAAAGCTGCTAGCAAAGATCCCAACAAAGAAGATGCAACTTGCACTTGCAACCGCAAGCAACCAGGAACAAGTCAAAGGTGTTCTTGCTTTTTAACTCACCACTTGGTCAAATTTCCACATTGTCAAAGTTCCAGCAAGCAAAATGTGAGTGTCATCCTATTATAAAAAAGGTGGCAGAGGAATTTGGGTGAATAGTAGATTGGCAAATTGTTATAAAAGATTTATCAGCAATATGCTACTGAGTCTAGATATATAATAACAAGTCTCTTTATATCCAATATTTTAATTATTTTAAAGAGTTATGCCACAGATGCCTTTCAGTGTAGGGAAATCATGCATATTGTCTGGATATTATTTAATGCCCTATGTTCTGTCAGTTCTAAAGATGTAAGCTGTGGAGCTGTCAACTTCATCCTTCATTACCCTTTGGCCAGTCATTGACCCAAAACATGTATATCAAATCTTTTGATGCTTTACTGGCTGCATGTTTGTTGTGGGCCAGTAACTGACTGGCTAGTGAAGCAAGGAATACAGATAGCTCTGGAGCTTGCACTTTAAAAGAATATTATTAATTTCTTTCCTGGTAGTTTCCTGCTAATCGTTGTCAACTGGCAGTCTGCAAATCATCAACTTGCAGCTCTCCCTGACTTTTTAAAAATGACCATTTTCTTTGGCCATGCAAAGAGGATCACCTAACTACCTCCCCAGCAGCACATACTCATCTTAGCTTGCTCCCATGCTGCTCCATTCCACCACCAGAACAAGGGAAAGAAAGTCTGTAAGGTCCAAATTGTCTTGCCATAAGTTGCACATAGCTATGGACTGATTTCCTGACTCCATGTGTTCCTGCAGGCTTTTCTTTGAACTTTCCTCAAATTGTAGAATAATTACAAGCTTATCCATACAGCGGTGTTACATTAAATTACACATGGCATAGACAGTCTCCAAACATTTGAATAACGATGTTCAGCATTAAATTGTTTACATCCTGGCTGTACAAATATAACAGTCCTGCTATTTACACAGGAGGAGGTGCTGTGGTGCTACTCACTAAACAGAGTTTCCCTTATGTCCTTTCCAGACCCCAGCTTCATGGTTTCCCTCTCCCAGGCCCCCAGGGGGAGCCACTCCATCCTCTTGTCCTACTGCAGACCAAAAACCCTTATTAGCTCCTCCACCTAATATTTAAAGGGATGAGGTTGAACTAATTCAGAAAATACACCTACCAAGGGGAGTGGCTTCACCCCTAAGGGGAACCCTTGTTTACATGCAGGTCTTGACATATATAGTGGTAGGCCCAGTCATGCTGTTTCTGTGTTGTACATGTTTGTTTTAAGTGGTTTTGTTAACCTAATATCTCCAGTCAGCTTGTCTTTGCTGTTCAGGATAGTATGCCATGTACTGAAAAAGACCCCATCACCAACGTATAAAATGCAGATAAAAGCACAGGAAAATCAAGTATTGCTTACTTGCAGCATTTCCCTTTCCATAAATGATCTTTCACTGTAATGTGTCTCTGAACTTGCCATCAAAATTTGACCACTTCTGAAAGATTCAAATGCAGGGTCGGATTAACATAGGGGCTATTGAAGCTGCAGCTCCAGGGCCTTTACCTTAAGATAGGCCCAAAAATCAAGTTTTGAGGGTCATAGAGACCCAACATTTTTCCAGATTGGATGAGCAGGATCACCACACGGCTCACCTGGAATCTCCCACTGTGGCTGTTCTGGTACAACCTGTGATGCAGGTCGCCCCTGCTGCTGCCCCAGTCTCTGTGCAGGCATCCGCCTCGAGTATTACCTCTATAAGAGGTATGTCTGGTTCTGCTCCGCTTCCCCACTGATTTGGGGTCAATCCAGTCCAATGCAGGGGGTTTCTCAACCAGGTTGAGATATACTTTGAGATGCTGCCCCAGGCATTTCCCACGTACAGAAGCAAAGTAGGTTTTGTGATATCTTTGCTTTCTGAGAGAGCCTTGGCCTGGGCGAATCCTCTATGGGAGATGCAAAAACCTGTTGTCTTGAGTTTCCCTGAGTATACGGCTTCCTTTAAAAGGGTATTTGACGTTCCCGCAGGCTCCGCTTCTGCTGCCAAATGCCTCATGTCCATCAAACAGAGTATGTTGCCGATTACGCCATTGATTTCTGTACTCTGGCAGCAGAGGCTGCTTGGAACAATGAGGCCCCTATGGCTGCTTTTTCTCATGGTCTCTCAGATACCATAAAGGATGAGATAGCAACCCGAGATATACCCACTGAGCTGGAGAGGTTGATCACGTTTGCCATCCTCATTGACTCCAGACTCAAGCCCCATACACACTATCAATTTTTCTGCTGAGTTTTTATTTCAAGTTTACCAAAACCATGTAGTACAAGGGCCTGCCTGATTGCATACAAATTGAAGCTCCTAAGGCTTGACCTCATAATATATGGTTTTGGTAAATCTGAAGGAAAAACTCAACAGAAAAACTGATAGTTAGGGATGGCCGAACGGTTCGCCCGGCGGTCGGTTTGCGGCGAATTTCGGCTGTTCGCGGTCTGCTCGATCAGCGGACTTTTGCCGCTGTTCGCTCGGCGGACTTACGTGTTTACTGTGTAAAAGAACTTTGACCTATGATGACACATCCATCATGTGGTACAGGACAGCCAATTGAGACATTACAGCACATGGACACTTGGACATTCCCCCTAACTTATAAATAGACCCGATCCGGCGGCCATTTTACATTCTTTCTTATGTCACTATAGGGAGAGGTTGCTGTGTGGAGCAGGGAGAGACTGCAGTGACCCAAATCGCTAGCTATTAGGTCCACAAAAGTTCTTTTAAGGACTGGTATGGTATAGGTGTTAGGTGTAGTTCAGGATATAGGTTTGAGGCACTGCTATTCAAGTCATTGTTGCAGCAGCCTGTCTTTTGTCAGTGTAGAGAGGGACAGGACGCTGTGTGCAGCTGGGACAGTCAGTTTGAATATTAGCTGTTACTATTAGGTCCACAAAAGTCCTTTTCAGGACTGGTATGGTAAAGTAGTACAGGATATAGTTTTGAGTGCTATTCAAGTTATTGTTGCAGCAGCCTGTGTTTTGTCAGTTTAAATAGGGACAGACAGGAAGCTGTGTGTGGCAGTGAGGGACAGTCAGTTTAATCAGTAGCTGTTACTATTAGGTCCACAAAGGTTCTTTTCAGGACTGGTATGGTAATAGGCTTGTACACGTATAATATTATTTCTTCCAAATATAGAAAGAATATTATACTTGACTGCTGCCCTTCTGCTGCAGTAGTCCTTTATGAGTATAGGGACTGAGGTACAGTCTGCTAATCACAACCTACTAGTTGCGCAAAGGTCCTTTTAAGGACTGGTAAGGTATAGCGTACTAGAGTATATAGGGTTGAGTGAGGTACAGTCTGCTAATCCTTAAGGACTGGTATAGGTCCACAATATATAGGGTTGAGGTGCACTACTGCTGACTGCTGCCATATTCTGCAGCAGTCCTTTATCAGTATAGGGACTGAGGTACAGTCTGCTAATCACAACCTACTAGTTGCACAAACGTCCTTCTAAGGACTGGTAAGGTATAGCGTACTAGAGTATATAGGGTTGAGTGAGGTACAGTCTGCTAATCCTTAAGGACTGGTATAGGTCCACAATATATAGGGTTGAGGTGCACTACTGCTGACTGCTGCCCTATTCTGCAGCAGTCCTTTATCAGTATAGGGACTGAGGTACAGTCTGCTAATCACAACCTACTGGTTCCACAAAGGTCCTTATATGGGGGGGCGTGGCCTGGAGTGCAATGGAGTAGGACGCCTGCAGTGAGTGCTCCGCTCGTCCATACTCCTGTTGTAACCATCCTGCACCATCCTTCTTCTACATACTACCTGGAGGACCCTGCCTTACCTCTTGCTCTTCCCCTGGAGCCATCTGCCCGTTTTGGAGGCCGCGCGGCGGCCCTCCGGTAAGCTGGATTTTCCAGGGGGCAGCCTGTAGGACAGACCGCGGCTTCGGCCTAGTCGGCGGCCATCTTGCTCCACCCGGCGGCGGCTTTCTCTGCCCTCCGCGGCCCTCCGAGCCTCTCCGAATCTGCCCCGCAACACCCACGGCTACCGGATCGCTCTCGGCCGCGGGTGTGGTGCCTGTCACGCCGGTAGCAGCCGGTCGGATAGTCCGCGGCGCCGGCCTGGTCCCCGAGCCGGCGGCCATCTTGCTCCACCCGCGGCAGCCTTTACAGGCCTCTCTAACTGTTTTTATCCCTCCATCCACCTCCCTGTGGCTGCCAAACCGCCCCTTGCCATCTGTGAAGTGCCCCTCTATCCTGCAATAGCTGGTTGGATAGCCTGCGGGGCCGGCCTGGGCCCTGGAGAAGTGGCCATATTGCTACACCCACCGCAGGCCCTTGCAGAGTACTCTGCGCCCACCTCCCCTTTCTGTGCCCGCTTCTCCTCTGCAGCAGCCACTGACCCTTGCAGGCACCAAGCCCCCATCTGCAAACCACGCCTGCAGCACTTGGCGATTGTTACGAGAGGGGAGATTGAGAAGCTGGCCTAATATATAGCGGCCATTTTGGAACACCCCGGACCATCCTGCACCATGTCCCCACCGAAAAAGTCTAACGAGACCGCTAACAAGCTTGCCAGATACCGCCGCCATGAGGAGGATCACCGGGCCAAAGATGGAGCTAGTGCTCCCTCTGACGCAGACCACTCCACGTCGGCCACCACCCAAGTCCTGGACGCTATAGCCCTCTGTCAGAGCACGCTCACCTCCAAAATTGAGGAGGTCAAAATCGACGTGTCTCTCATCCGGCAAGACCTCTTTACCCTCCGGGATCGTGTGGCGGAGACGGAGACCCGCATCAGTAGAGCTGAAGACATCATACACCCCCTGCAGCACACCACTGACGAGGTACGCCGTCAGCTGCAACAGCTTTGCGCGAAACAGGACGACATGGAAAACCGTCTCCGAAGATGTAATCGCCGCTTCATCGGCCTCCCTGAGACAGCTGAGGGCAATGATCCGGCGGGTTTCTTTGAAAGTCTTCTGACCTCCACCTTCGGAAGAGAGGCATTTTCGGTGATGTTCGCTGTGGAGAGAGCTCATCGAATTCCGGCCCATCCCCCTCCCCAGGGGGCCCCACCGCGTACTCTGATTGCGAAATTTCTTAACTTCAGAGACCGTGACAAAATTCTCCGCCTGACTAGAGAGAGGGGCAATATCCCCCATACCAATACTCATGTGGCGGTATTCCCAGACTTTTCCAGCGAGGTGCAACGGCAGCGATCCAGGTTCCAGGATGTTAAGCGACGCATTCGGGTCCTACACCTTAAATATGCAATGCTGTATCCTGCGAAGCTTCGCGTGGAATGCGAGGGCCGAACACACTTTTTTGAAGACCCTGCCTCGGCATCCACCTGGATTGACCAGAGAGAACGCCGAGACTGAACATCTCACCCTACATATGCACTGTGGATGCTTTCCCTTTCTTTTCTTGCTCCCGTGGGTCCCCACGATATCTCCTCCTGCTACTTTGATGATTGAGTCGTCGCGATCAGCACACTATTAATCGACGCCCGTTGCAGGGCCAGGGGACTATCCCGGGAAGACTTTCTTTTCATCTCGTACTGGATCTCACAGCATGCCTATTCTCTCTCGGTGTTCCGCTGATCTGAGATCCCTACCTCCCCTGTGCCTGAGGAGCACCTGGGGAAGACCGAAGATTATACGACATCCAGGACTATTCTACTGTACTTTATTCATCATCCCTATGGCGGGCGGAGCTCCCCCCTGCTCGGCCATGATGGTATCACACCTTTGTGGCCCCTGCTCCCCATGCACCTTCCAGAGAAGAAGTCGCCCCCCTAGGATTTTTAGGATTTTTGTGTACTTCTCCCTCCCCCATTTATCTAATTTTTTTTTATCCCCCTTTGTTTTTCTTTTTGTTACCTTGGGTATCTATGCTCCTCTGCAAATAAGTTCCTTGCCTCCAATGGGTTCTAAGCGTTGGATGTCCCCTGTTGGTACCCAGTTTTGGGGTATGATGTCCAAGCCGTGTTGGGGTGGCACTGGACTGGGTGGGGGGTGGGATGTTGTGGTTTTTATTTTTTTTGTACCACTATGTTTGCTAACGTTTGTTTCTACTAAAGGTACTGTGTTAAAGTCATACCAGCATTTTTGGAAGTGGTTGCTATTGTGTTCTGTGCGCACTAAATTGGCCATGGCTGCCCTGCTGATTCTGGCCCGTCTATGGTTTATTGTTTACGCCCTGCACCCACCATGAGCTCCTTAAAGTTCCTTACGTGGAATGTCAGAGGCATGCGGAACAAGATAAAACGCACAGCCGCCCTGACATTCCTTAAGTCTCAGCGTGCTGACATTATCGCGCTTGTTGAGACCCATGTTACTGGCCATCTCCAGTCCTCTCTTAAGAAGCCATGGATAGGTTGGGCGTACCATGCTACCCACACCTCATACTCCAGGGGGGTTTCGGTCCTAATTGCTAAAAGAGTGCCGTTTAATCTAGTGCTGCTCCAGACGGACCGGCAGGGCAGATATGTATTCCTGCATGCCACCATTAATGGATCCCCTATTTTGATAATAGCCTGCTATGTCCCCCCTCCCTATAACTCAGTTGTACTTAAGGAGGGCCTTGCATTTATGGCACACTACCCCTCGGTGCCGGCAGTGTGGTTGGGGGACTTTAATATGACCCTCATTCCCGCTCTGGACCGCATGGGCACCCCGGACTCCCTTGGTGACCCTCCAGCCCATACCAGACTACACCGTATATTGACCGACTTTGCTCTTGTGGATACATGGCACCACAAGCATCCCCATGCCAAAGTATACTCATGCTTCTCAGCCAGCCATAACACAATGTCCCGAATCGACTTCATTCTCATTTCACAGACTCTGACACCCAGACTGGAAGATGTGGGCTTCGCTCCGAGAATCCTCTCGGATCACGCCCCCTACTGGATTACGATGCGGCTCCTGGGGGCCTCTCCCTCTCCTACTTGGCGGCTGAACCCATTTTGGCTGGCCGCCCTGCGGGAGCAGGGGGACATCTCTACGGAGTTGCAGCACTATTTTGCGGTTAACGGGGACTCCACTACTTACGACATGGTGTGGGACGCATTTAAGCTTTACGCCCGCTCCCTGCTCTCCACGCGCATTAACAGACTGAAGCGGTCGTCCAAACTTGTTGTCCAACAGGCTACGGAACACCTACAGAGATTGGAGGAGGAGTTTCATCGAGACCCCTCGCCTGACGCAGCCACTAATCTTAAGCTCCAGCTACGACAGGTCTCCCAACTACATACGGAACAGGCCAAGCAGCGCATCTTTTTCTGTAGGCAAAGGGTATTTGAATATGGAGAAAGATCGGGCAGACTACTCGCTTACCTCGCTCACTTAGATTCCCGTCCCCCGGTCGTAGTGTCGCTGCTGGACACCCAGGGGAATGGTATTACGGATCCACAACAGGTGGCGGAGGAGTTTGCGAGATTTTATCGAGCACTCTATGCCACTCGGGTCACTCATACTCCCCAAGACACCAGAGACTACCTGGCGAGAATTACATTTCCCAAATTGACAGACGCCCAATGTGACCTTTTAGAGGCCCCCATTACTGAGGAGGATATTTCCGAGGCAATTTCCTCTCTGGCCACTTCTAAAGCACCAGGACTGGACGGTCTGCCGCTAGAATTTTATGCCACCTACTCTGAAATTTTGACCCCTAAACTCCATGACTTATATGAGTCCATATTTGACACGGGAATCCTACCCCCCTCCATGAGGGACGCACAAATAGTTGTGATTCCCAAGCCAGGGAAGGACCCACACTATCCGGAATCATATAGACCTATCTCTCTACTACAGGTTGACATTAAAATACTGGCTAAGATTCTTGCCTCCCGCCTTAATCAGGTTATCCTCTCACTGATCCACCCTGACCAGACTGGCTTTATGCCAGGAAAAAACACCGCCATGAATATCCGCCGCTTACTTATGAACATCCAGGGATCCCATGATGAAGTCGGCTCGCGGGTCGTAGTGGCTTTGGATGCTGCCAAGGCCTTCGACTCCGTGGAGTGGAACTACCTGTGGGAATGCCTCTTGGGATTTGGACTTGGCCCCAACTTTGTCCGCTGGGTCCAACTCCTGTATCAATCCCCGAGGGCCAAGGTGTTTGTGAACGGCTGGCTCTCTGAGCAGTTCCCGCTGGAGAGAGGGACCCGACAAGGCTGCCCCCTTTCCCCCATGTTGTATGCGTTGGCTGTGGAGCCACTGGCTATTATGGTTCGCGCAGACGCCAGAATTCGTGGCCTTAGGATAGGAAATCTGGAGGAAAAGATCGGGATGTATGCCGATGATACACTCCTATACTTAGCCGACTCGGGTCCCTCCCTTCTTGCAGCCCTCCACACCATAGACTGTATCGGTAGTCATTCGGGCCTGAGCATTAACTGGTCCAAATCCCAGATCCTTCCGCTTGATCATTTCCCCCCTGTACCCACGTCCCCTCCTCTAGATCTCCCTAGGGTTTCCGCGCTCAAGTATTTAGGAGTGCAGGTCACTAGATCGCTGACAGACTATGTACCCCTAAACATTGAACCCCTTTACGCCCTGATCAAGACCAAGACACAAACCTGGGCCAGACTACCTCTGGGCGTTATGGGACGCATCAATCTGGTCAAAATGATACTTCTGCCCAAGATACTTTATTTGGTGTGGCATGCACCCCTGTATATACCACAAAATTTTTTCAAGACGATTGAATCAATTCTCAATTCATTTATATGGGGCCACAGCAGACACAAATTGTCTTGGAGACTTCTGAAGAATCCAGTGACAATGGGAGGGGCTGCCCTTCCTGATTTCCAGGATTACTACCTGGCCTCCCAATTGTCCCATTTTTATCACTTTGACAAGAGCGAGCTACCAAGATACCAGATATTACTTTGTAAACGCCCTGACGACCCTGCCCACACCCCACTTCAGTCAGTCCTTAGGGCTCCACTGTCAAAACGTTCCCCCTATCCAAAAGTAGACATGTTGACGCATCACCGGAGGATATGGCGGACGGCCCTAAACAAACTTGGGACCCCACAGGTTCATTCTTATACTCCTCTCTGGTTCAACACTCACATGCCCGAACTGCTGTCCGTTCCAGACCCCGCAGCTTGGACGCGGTATGGGATATTGTACATGCACCAAGTTATGACTAGCACTGGGCTTAAATCCTTTCAAATGCTAAAGGAAGAATTCGCACTCCCTAACCATCTCTTCTTCCGATATTTACAGCTCCGACATGCGTTACAGACTCAGTTTGCCGGCTCCAACCCCCCTCTGACAGTCCCTCCTATAGTAGATATAATCACAGGGGCTGAGCCAACCAGGTTGATCTCTGCCCTCTACTCCGCCATCCGTCTCCCAGGTTCCGTGGCATTGGCTTACGCCGCCAAGGCCAGATGGGAGGTGGATGTTGGATTAATTGAGGATGAGGAGTGGGATGATGTATTGGGGGATGTGAAGAGAGTATCCCCCAGACTTTCGGACCGCCTCACACAGCTGTACATCGTACATAGGACATATCTGACCCCCCAAAAGATAGCACGGTTCAAACCCACGTATAATCCGGGATGCCGCTTATGCGACCACACTCCAGCCTCCTTCTATCACCTCATATGGTCCTGCCCGGTTATACAAACATACTGGATACAGGTAATTCGCTTTCTCCATGACCAGATGGGCTCTCCTGTTAGCCTCGACCCGAAGCTGTGCTTACTTGGTCTCTTGCCAGAATTTGATGCTGACAAGTCCCTTCGTACCTTTTTACATGAAACACTGTTCCTGGCGAGAAAAGTGATTGCTCGCGGCTGGATGCAGGCCCTCCCCCCCACGGTCCAATGCTGGAAGAAAGAGGTTAACGATACCCTCCCGTATAAGAAATTAATATATACGCATAGAGGGTGCCCACTTAATTACGAGCAGATATGGGGCAGATGGTTGGGGGATGGGGAGACATGTACTTGATATGCTGTTGTATTGATCCCTTGCCCCCTTCCCCCCTCTGTTTTTCCCTTTCTGTGCTTCCTCCACCCCATGGGCCTGCTTTTATTGTGTCCCCCTCCCTCTCCTCCTTTTTTTCTCTTTCTCTCTCCGCCTCCTGCCCCTTCCCCGGTTGACACGGATTGGTCTTACAATGATGCTACCCATCATAGGTCTCTACACCCTATGCAGCGCAACTATCCCAAAGCACTCATGTATGCAACACTGCCTTGGCCAGGTTGGCCCTTATTACCTGATGTACCTTATGTATGCTTACTATGTATGTTATCTTCTCTGTTTCCTTCTTTTTGTTTTTTCTTTGTTTTTTCAATAAAGTTTGTTTTTCAATTTAAAAAAAAAGGTCCTTATATGGACTGGTAAGGTATAGTGTACTACAGTATATAGGGTTGAGTGAGGTACAGTCTGCTATTCCTTAAGGACTGGTATAGGTCCACAATATATAGGGTTGAAGTGCACTACTGCTGACTGCTGCCCTATTCTGCAGCAGTCCTTTATCAGTATAGGGACTGAGGTACAGTCTGCTAATCACAACCTACTAGTTCCACAAAGGTCCTTATAAGGACTGGTAAGGTATAGTGTACTACAGTATATAGGGTTGAGTGAGGTACAGTCTGCTATTCCTTAAGGACTGGTATAGGTCCACAATATATAGGGTTGAGGTGCACTACTGCTGACTGCTGCCCTATTCTGCCCCAGTCCTTTATCAGTATAGGGACTGAGGTACAGTCTGCTAATCACAACCTACTAGTTCCACAAAGGTCCTTCTAAGGACTGGTAAGGTATAGCGTACTACAGTACATAGGGTTGAGTGAGGTACAGTCTGCTATTCCTTAAGGACTGGTATAGGTCCACAATATATAGGGTTGAGGTGCACTACTGCTGACTGCTGCCCTATTCTGCAGCAGTCCTTTATCAGTATAGGGACTGAGGTACAGTCTGCTAATCACAACCTACAAAATCCACAAAGGTCCTTATAAGGACTGGTAAGGTATAGTGTACTACAGTATAGAGGGTTGAGTGAGGTACAGTCTGCTATTCCTTAAGGACTGGTATAGGTCCACAATATATAGGGTTGAGGTGCACTACTACTGACTGCTGCCCTAATCTGCAGCAATCCTTTACCAGTATAGGGACTGAGGTACAGTCTGCTAATCACAACCTACAAAATCCACAAAGGTCCTTATAAGGACTGGTAAGGTATAGTGTACTACAGTACATAGGGTTGAGTGAGGTACAGTCTGCTAATCCTTAAGGACTGGTATAGGTCCACAATATATAGGGTTGAGGTGCACTACTGCTGACTGCTGCCCAATTCTGCAGCAGTCCTTTATCTGTATAGGGACTGAGGTACAGTCTGCTAATCACAACCTACTAGTTGCACAAAGGTCCTTCTAAGGACTGGTAAGGTATAGCGTACTAGAGTATATAGGGTTGAGTGAGGTACAGTCTGCTAATCATCACAACCTACTAGTTGCACAAAGGTCCTTCTAAGGACTGGTAAGGTATAGTGTACTAGAGTATATAGGGTTGAGTGAGGTACAGTCTGCTAATCACAACCTACTAGTTGCACAAAGGTCCTTCTAAGGACTGGTAAGGTATAGCGTACTACAGTATATAGGGTTGAGTGAGGTACAGTCTGCTAATCCTTAAGGACTGGTATATCACGGTGCTGGTGTCAGTGCTTTATGTCACGCTGCTGATGTCAGTGCTCTCTATCACGGTGCTGGTGTCAGATCACTCTATCACGGTGCAGGTGTCAGTGCTCTATATCATGGTGCTGGTGAACATCTCCTGCACCCTCTTCTTTGCCTACCCTGACCTTCCCTCGCCTCCATTGTCTCAAGCGTCCTGAATTGTTAGAATTTCACATATAATAAAAGAATGCTTGTAGTTGTCGATCCCAGATTCACCTCATACATGTGTTATGTCATTGGCCATGTGGTGGGACTATGTGTGCACAGCTAGTAATTATTTTGTGGCTGCAAATATGACCTGTAGGTTTGTAAAGTTCACCATCCCTGTGCTGTGCTGACTTCCTCCTGGGGCTGCTTATTATGAGGGGCTCCCACCATCCCTGTGCTGTGCTGACTTCCTCCTGGGGCTGCTTATTATGAGGGGCTCCCACCATCCCTGTGCTGTGCTGACTTCCTCCTGGGGCTGCTTATTATGAGGGGCTCCCACCATCCCTGTGCTGTGCTGTCTTCCTCCTGGGGCTGTACCTCTGCTGTGCATATTATGAGGGGCTCCCACCATCCCTGTGCTATGCTCATTATGAGGGGCTCCCACCATCCCTGTGCTGTGCTGCCTTCCTCCTGGGGCTGCTTATTATGAGGGGCTCCCACCATACCTGTGCTATGCTCATTATGAAGGGCTCCCACCATCCCTGTGCTATGCTGACTTCCTCCTGGGGCTGCTTATTATGAGGGGCTCCCACCATCCCTGTGCTATGCTGACTTACTCCTGGGGCTGTACCTCTGCTGTGCATATTATGAGGGGCTCCCACCATCCCTGTGCTATGCTCATTATGAGGGGCTCCCACCATCCCTGTGCTGTGCTGCCTTCCTCCTGGGGCTGCTTATTATGAGGGGCTCCCACCATACCTGTGCTATGCTGACATCCTCCTGGGGCTGCTTATTATGAGGGGCTCCCACCATCCCTGTGCTGTGCTGACTTCCTCCTGGGGCTGTACCTCTGCTGTGCATATTATGAGGGGCTCCCACCATCCCTGTGCTATGCTCATTATGAAGGGCTCCCACCATCCCTGTGCTATGCTGACTTCCTCCTGGGGCTGCTTATTATGAGGGGCTCCCACCATCCCTGTGCTATGCTGACTTACTCCTGGGGCTGTACCTCTGCTGTGCATATTATGAGGGGCTCCCACCATCCCTGTGCTATGCTCATTATGAGGGGCTCCCACCATCCCAGTGCTATGCTGACTTCCTCCTGGGGCTGCTTACGGTGCAGGTGTCAGTGCTGTATATCACGGTGCTGGTGTCAGTGCTGTATATCACGGTGCTGGTGTCAGTGCTTTATGTCACGCTGCTGATGTCAGTGCTCTCTATCACGGTGCTGGTGTCAGATCACTCTATCACGGTGCAGGTGTCATTGCTGTATGTCACGCTGCAGGTGTCAGTGCTGTATACCACGGTGCTGGTGTCAGTGCTGTATATCACGGTGCTGGTGTCAGTGCTTTATGTCACGCTGCTGCTGTCAGTGCTCTCTATCACGGTGCTGGTGTTAGATCACTCTATCATGGTGTAGGTGTCATTGCTGTATGTCACGCTGCTGATGTCAGTGCTCTCTATCACGGTGCTGGTGTCAGTGCTGTATATCACGGTGCTGGTGTCAGTGCTTTATGTCACGCTGCTGATGTCAGTGCTCTCTATCACGGTGCTGGTGTCAGATCACTCTATCACGGTGCAGGTGTCATTGCTGTATGTCATGTTGCTGATGTCAGTGCTCTCTATCACGGTGCTGGTGTCAGATCACTCTATCACGGTGCAGGTGTCATTGCTGTATGTCATGCTGCTGATGTCAGTGCTCTCTATCACGGTGCTGGTGTCAGATCCCTCTATCACGGTGCAGGTGTCATTGCTGTATGTCACGCTGCTGGTGATCATCTCCTGCACCCTCTTTTTTGCCTACCCTGACCTTTCCTCTCCTCCATTGCCTTCATGCGCTCCACAGTCCTGAATTGTCACAATTTCACATATAATAAAAGAATGCTTGTAGTTGTCGATCCCAGATTCACTTCATACATGTGTAATGTCATTGGCCATGTGGTGGGACTATGTTTGCACAGCTAGTAATTATTTTGTGGCTGCAAATTTAAACTGTAGGTTTGCAAAGTTCGCCCCCATTGAAGTCAATGGGGCCCGCCGCGAACGTTATGGTTCGCGAACTATCGGCCGCGTTCGCAGTCCGTGTTCGCGAAACGTCCCGTCGGAGGTTCGTCCATCACTACTGATAGTGTGTATGGGGCTTTAGAGAAAGACTCTCTTTTAAGGAGCGCTTGCGGAAGCCTCCTGTATATTTGTAGCTTTGCAGTCCCACCCTTGCCTTCTTCACCTCCCATGCCTCCTGGTACCGAGTCGGTCAGTGAAGATTAAGCCATGCACTTGGGCTTCACTCGTCTCTCTCTTGTTTCATGATTAAGAATGCCTATTCGATTCTGTTGATTACGGAGTTATTTGACTGCCTCAAGGGAGCAACAGTTTTCACAAAGCTTGATTTGAGAGGGGCATACAATCTCATGAGGATTAAGAATGGTGACAAGAGGAAAACTGCGTTTAATACCAGAACAGGCCATTATGAGTACCTTGTAATGCCCTTTGGCCTTTGTAAGACCCTGGCAGTTTTCCAGGAATTTATTAACAATGTCCTCCGAGATTTGTTACAGTTATGTGTGGTGGTTTATTTCAACGATATCCTCATATTTTCCAAGTCCCTGGAGAGCCACCACACAGATGTCTGTCGTGTGGTTCAGAAACTAAGTGAACAATCTCTATTGTAAATTGGAAAAGTGTGAATTCCATCAACAACAGGTTCAATTCCTGGGTTATGTCATTTGCATTGCCAGTTTTTCGATGGACCCAGAGAAACTTTCAGCAGTCCTGCACTACCCCCGACCCATGGGTTTCCCTGCAGCGTTTGCCAACTATTATCGGAAGTTTATTCGTAACTTCTCGTCTCTGGTCAAGACTGCTGTGTCACGGCTCACTATGAAAAGTTTGGGCGCACTGTGATAAAAGTCCCGCCCTTCTCCTAGACCAGCTTGGGTGATAGAGGCAGTGTTCTGTCTATCACATGAGCTGGTCTAGGAGGAGGGCGGGACTTTTAGCACAGCGCACCCAAACTTTTCACAGTGAGCCGTGACATAGCAGCAGGAAAGGCCCTATGTGCACACACACTGACTGGTGAGACATTGTTTGGCACAGGAAGGCTGTGAGGGGGGCTTGCAATGATGGTGAGGGGGGGCTTGCAATGATGGTGAGGGGGGCTTGCAATAATGCTGAGGGGGGGGCTTGCAATGATGGTGAGAGGGAGCTTGAAATGATAGTGAGGGGGGGCTTGCAATGATGGTGAGGGGGGCCTTGCAATGATAGTGATGGGGGCTTGCACTGATGGTGAGGCGGGCACTGATTGGGCTGCGACATTGACCATCTCATTAACCAAAAGCAGGCCCATAGTTCCCATTGAAATACTGGCAAGTTTGTTGATTTAACTTTAATTCTTCATTTTAAATATTGTATCTGTTCCCATTTTGTTTTTTTCACTCCAAAATAAGATATGTGCAGTATGCATAGGAATTTGTTCATAGTTTTTTTTTTTTAAACTATAGTCCAGCCCTCTAGCGATCTGAGGGACAGTGAACTGGCCCCCTGTTTAAAAAGTTTGAGGACCCCTGCATTAGACCTTCCTTCTATTATGCGTATCTCAAATGTATCTCATGTCTCCTTATTAAAACCTTTGGTCTCCAACTGCTTTGCGACCTGCCTCGTCCACACCCTGTACAGGTTGAGAACCATGAGTAGTATGAAGTACAGTCCATTGTTGATTGGAAAGGGTACGGTCCAGCGGAACGCTTTTGAGTCTCATCCTCGGATGTACATGTCCTCCTCCGTGATTTCCATAGATGCTTTCTCCTCACGCCTGGTGGTCCTCTGAGGGCAAGGGGTCATTGAGGAGGGGGTAATGTCAGGGCTGGGCTCAGCCCTATCTTCTCTGAGCTGGCCGCTCAGCTGTCGCCTAATTGCCAGCTCCTATCCCTCCACAGTGACTCACCTGTTGATGATATCCTGCTCATCAGTCCTGCCTACTTAGGCCCAGATGATCTCTGCCTTCACCTTGGTCACATTTCTAGAGACACTCTCCTGTGTTCCTGTTAAAGACTTGCTTGGCTGACATTCCTTCTGGCTCCAGATCCTGCTTGCTGTTCTACTACGCTCATCTCTGGCTCCCTGGCATTTTGTGTTGTCTGACTATCCGTTCCGGTTCCTGAACTCTGACTATGTTTTGACTACGTTTACTCTGTTTACCTTTTTTATTATTATTAAACAAGTGAGATTTAACTGTACTTCTGTCTCAGTCTGATTCATGGTTTCTGACACAGTTAGTACATGGTGATGTATGCACCAAATTTTAACAATGTTTAAATAAACTTTATTTATAAATATACCCTGTTTATCAGTTGCCTTAAAAGTCCCCTTAAAAGGAGCCTCAAATCAAGAGTAACAAACATATAAGGAACATCAAGAAGGTCCTGCTTGGGTAGGAAACAACATAAACAATGGTCATAAACATTGGTAAAGAGTAATAATATGGTCAAACATCTCCAGGTGCTAAGAGTGCTAATGCGTGGCTAGCTGGGATAGCCAGGTTGCCTAGAAGTTAACAAAGGAAGGGAAATGGAGGGGTGTGGGTGCAGATGAAGGTGGGGGTTAGGGTTCTGTGGGTAGACAGGGAAAGAGTATTAAGTAGACGACACAGTACCAAAAAGCAGAGGGCTGTCAGCACAGAAGCTATAGAATGGTGTCAAAGTCTAGAGAGAGTTAATGATCTACCCATGAACACCAGATTCTTGTATATTTTGTGACTCTAGCTTGTAAAATTGTCTCAACCTTAGTATGGACTTGTTCTGTCCACCAGATGTCTATGCTTATTATCTGTACCTGTGTTGTTAAATTTACATGTAAAGTGTGTATTTACATAAGACAATCATAAGTGGTATGCAGGCACCATCTAGCATACTTTTTTGGTATTACTACAGTTATTCTGTTTATTTGACTCACTGTATGTGTAGTTAAGGAAGTTAGTACGCAGGGAATTTTGGGTAGAATCTGCACAGGAAGTGAACACCACCATTCTTTGAGAAGATACTCAGGAAGCAGCGCATTTATTGCTCAATCTATCACCATCACCCCTTAGAGAACTTAAAAAGTAGGTTTTTACTATCACATCTTGTATTGTATATTGTTGTTTCTGCAATGTATGCTGTATTGTATGCAATATTGTACTTATTGAGGTCTATTTCTGTTGTTTTGTAGTTTCACCTGGCTTGTTCTAATAAAACTCTGATCAAAGAAATATGGTATCTGAAGTTATTGGGACAAGAAGGTTTAGCTATCTGCCCTAGAGATATAACATGGCCCATAGCTTGTGTTACCCTGTTTTAGTATTGACTAGGTTGAGTGAAGGGGATTTCCATAAGTGCGCTAAAGTTTGTTTAGCAGTCGTTGTCACTTGCAATAATAAAGCAAACTGGCTTCCCCATTATTAAAGTAGAACTATGGGCAAAATTTTTGTTAATTTTGGATAGAGCAAGGTTATTACCCATCAGATTTTTTTCGCCATCTCTGTCCCATTAGGGAGATTTCCTTTCCACTTCCTGCCCCATAGCCAAACAGCAAGTGAAAGGAAAAATCTCTTCAAATTAAATGTATTTCTTGGGAACCCCCCAGGTCACCATTAGGAGATTTTCCCATTATTACTTTTCTGGGGACAACCCAATATTTGGGGTTTTCTTTTACTTTAACTTTCAATATTAATGATAAACAGGACAAATGGAGACTGTGAATCTCCTTAACGGGGGCACAGACAACAATAACAATTGAGAGGGTCTCTAATCCCTCTCCTCTCTGTCCAAAACTTTAAAAAAAAAAGTTTTGCCTTTAGCTTTAATTTAAGCTCCAAGGGGCAGAGTGGAATTCGTTGGGGGCCTGGCCTGGCTGGGGTACTGGCTGGGGCTACCATTCATCTCACTTCATGCACATGGGTCTGCTTCATGATGTGTGGCTTATGGATCTTTTCCTTTGACATTGCTGGCTTTTTGTGATATCTTCTAGTCTTTGGTTCAAAGGGGCCACCAATAGGTCAAGGGTTGGGAGCGGCTGGAGATTTGGATTAGTAGTGCTCCCCTGCTATCCATGTGTTAGGGTCATTTTTTAGATGTCCATATGCCCTACAGGGATATGTACATCGGGTACAGCCAAGAACGGACTTGGTTTATTGGTGTATGTTGACAACAAGTCTATTAAGTATTTTATATGACATCTCCGGTACAATTCCTATGGTTATACATGAATACTCATGTCCTATGCATGTCTATGTCTCTGGTGGTGATCTGCATTTGGCTGCTGGTAGCGTTGGTGGCGTTGGCGGCCCTTTTTCCTCACCTATGGGAGCTGCGATGCACATTGCGGGCTCCTCCCCCTCCTCCCTGCACATATAATTTTTATGTCCGGGAGGTTCGGGTGGCTGTCCCTCCGTGCATCGGCGCCACGGTTTGCGGATTTTTTTTTTTTTTTATTTTTTTTTTTTTTTCGCGGCATCGCGCCGACGCCGCAGGTACCACCTACGTGACCCTGACGGGGGTGTTTGGGCGGCGCCAATTGCTGGGCGGCTCCACCTGCTCTAGTGTTGGCGCCCCTCCCCCCCCCCTACCTATCGGGTAGGTGTAATTTGGTTCTGGATTCACTTTGGTTGTTTTTTTTTGCCCACCTTTGTTATATCATTTTTTATCACCTATACACTCACTTGTTTTACATCTTTATCCTTTCACCGCACTCACTTAGCACTCCCTTTGCTTTGGCTCATTTCACACCCCACACCCTCACCACACTGTTTATCCTTTTCATACCTCTGCAGGCACATCACAACCAACATATATGTCTACACTCCATCCTCCAGTCTTCACTCGTATTGCTCTAACACTCTTCATACATTTTATTTTCATACACTCTCATTCCCATACACTATTTCTCATTATCACGCAATTCTTCGTATATTTATTTTTTCACCTCACACACTTACAACCTCTTTTATTTCATTACATTTCTTTTACATGCTCACTTAACGCTCATGTACATACTTTGTTTTAGATACGCCTATTCTCCATATACCAGCACTGTTAGCACATGGAATTTATCTTTATACCCAGGCACCTGTTCACTATATTCGCCGCCCAAATATGCCGCCTCAGCTCCCGGGCGGGGCGATCTGCGCCTCCGACGCACCACGGACCAGTTGCTGTTTGCTGTGTTCGCTGCCGGGGATGGTAGATATGCTTAGTCAATCTCTTTTGAAAGCACTCTATGTACTGTACCTATTCCCCTCTATACAGAGTGTGGTTTACCATATCTATATATTTTACAGGTATCTGTCGCATCTGCTCCTGATGAGTGGAGAATACATCCACGAAACGCGTAGAGCTACATTTGATGCTACAGTGATAATTACTACGGCTCGACGTTACTTTTAATTTTTAATATTAATTCAGTACATTTATGTTTACATTATGTGATTACAAACACAGGTACCGGATATGTCGCCCTGAGGCATTTTTAGGCTATGCTGTTGCTCCACATACTATTTACTGTTCATATATGTTTTTTGACTTTATGTGTCTTTACATACACCTTGATGTCTTCATATAACACATTTTGTGCCCAACAATGGCACATGTATGCATGTATATATATGAATTTACTTTGTATCATATATTATGGATTCAATTAAATTACCTTTTTCTGACCCTCACACTTCAGCCGCTTCATTTTAAAGTCCCACTTTTTTCCCTCCTTATTGTGCCAATAGGTCAAGGGTGACCTGCCTGGTGAACAGAGTAGCAAGAATTAGAAAAGTTTCTGTGCAAAATGAGAAAGCAATAGGGCAAGACCACCATACTGTATATGGAAGTGAGTAACCGGGCCTCCGCAACTGTAAAAAAAAGCTGATGAGTAGGAGGGAATGAATTTAGCTATTCTAGCAGAGACCAGTGGGTTATAATTTAATGCACATATAATCTTATGGGAAGATTGTTGTGCAAATGAACAGTCTGGTGAAAGGGTCTCTTGAACCTGTAATTTTCCCTGCAATTTCCTCTGTTCTGATAGTAAATCATAGCTGCCTGGCTGCTACTCTTGTGTAAAGGTTTAGTGCTGTTCAATTCTTTCATTATAATCTTCAGTTAACAGCCTTGTTATGATATAGTGAAAGTGAGGTTTATACTGGTACAAGATGTAAGTTGTGCAGACAGGTAGTGTGGATTTATTCATCTGTGTAACTTCTCCATACTACACTAAGGTGACCAGATTTTTAAAATGAAATCTGGGGACGTTTTTTTTATTGGCAAATGATAAACTATTTTATAAGCATATTTTCCTTAAATTATATATGCAGTGCATGTGGTATGTGTTTATGGAATGATTGTATCATATATACGTTATTTCTAACATTTCATCCATAAATAAAGATAAACAATAAAAAGATACTGCTTAGAATTTTTTGAGATATGACTGCCAAATGTTATGAAAATAAGACAGAGAGTGCAGAGTTCAAGAGTGCATTGCAAAAAGAATGCAGGGCTCAGCTGTGCCCATTTATGTAGCCTGACCAGTGCCCGTCTATGCATCCTCACTAGTGCCCAGGAATGCAGACTCACCAATTCCCAGCAATGCAGCCTCACACGGTGCCCAGGAATGCAGCCTCACCTGTGCCCAGGAATACAGCCTCAAGTGTGCAGGGGATCAGAGAGGAGAAAAGAGTCGGAGAGGGAGAGAGGAGAAAAGAGGCAGTGTATGGCCAGATCATCACACATCACACACCCTGAGTGGGTGCTGAGGCAGAGGGGTTGGTCTGCCCCAGGAGTCACACACTGGGGGGGGGGGTATCAGGCTGGCATCTTCCTCTGATATAGACAGCACACATGCCCTGGCATTGGACAAGTGTGCTGTCTGTCAAAAGAGAAAACCAGGAGGCAGGACTTATGTGATGGCAGGCACCTGGCGAATCATATTAAAGTTGACACAGAGGAATCCATTTGCTCAGTGGGGGATCTCTCGCCTGATTACTGCTGAGCAAATGGATAACATGTCGGTGCCTGCTATGTAGAGCGGACATGGACACAGCACTCTGCTCTCTATGGGGCTTTTGGATGGAAATGGACTGTCCAATCCGATCCGCCAGACGGATGGGGAATGGATCTCCCATCTGTCTGCTTGTACTTGACCGGATCGGATCAGATGGTGGCGGGTGGCAGCGGACACAGGTCTGCTGACATCTACCGCTCCATAGAGAGCAATGGGGTGTCTGATCGGGTCTGCCTGAAAAATTGACAGGGGGACCCGATCAATCCGCCAGTGTGAAAGGGGCCTAACACATCTGTGCTTTGTACCCACCCCACTTCCAATCCCCAGCACATCTCTGTACCCCTCCTCCACCCCACACTTTCACCCTATGGTCACACACCAATCATGTTGATGACAGTCTGTGGTCAGCATCTCCCCCTGCACCTCAGATCACTTTTGTTGCAGTTCACTATGCAGTGGGGTGAGGTGGGAGGGGGCGATCAGTAGCTCTGTGGTGTCCATGGGCAGCGGGATCTCCCTGAGGCTTGTAGTTCTCTACCTGAGTCTATACAGTGGAGAGGGGAGGGGCCTCTGACCCAGGGCATCTATCAGCAAGAATGTACAAGCAGAGCGACTCACTTGTACTCTGAAGAGTGAAAATGATACATGCTTGGTCCAGAGGCCCCTCTCCCCTCCATTATACAGACTGAGGAAGAGAACTATAAGCTCCAGGGAGATCCCGCCGCCTGCGGCCACCACAGAGCAGCCGACCGCCACCTCCCCCCACTGCATAGTGAACTGACAGACAGAGGTGAGGGGGGGGGGGATGCAGGTCTTGGGCCCCCCGCCGTACCTCCACTCTGGGGAAAAATCCGGGGACAGACTGTCTCTGAGGTAAGTAGGCTCAATCCGGGGACTGTCCCTGAAAATTGGGGATGTCTGGTCACCCTATACTACACAGTTGAATGAATATACAGTCAGGTGTAGTTTTCCAGTTACACAGCAAGTCTAGTGTTTTTTCCCCTTTGTGAGAGAAAAGTAATCTCTTGAGTGCTTCTGACTCAGTTTATACCTGTCAGATTTTGAACTGGACAGTCTGGTTTTGGCTTCTCTGAACATAGACTTGCCAAGCGGCCTAATTTGGTTGCTTGTCCCATTACCGTTTAACCTTCTTCCCAGAAGAATTCAGTAATTACCGAAAGTGTCCCTATTTGTTGAATGGGTTCTGTCACTGTCGTAGTGGTAAACACAAAAATGTGCATTGGTATAGTGGTGGCAACCACATAAGCGGGAATCAGTGCATTGATAAATGAAATGGGGACATGCAACCAGAGGGGTAAGAGCAAGAGGGCTCACCCTTCCCTCTTGCTCTTACCCCTCTGGTTGCATGTCCCCATTTCATTTATCACTGCACTGATTCCCGCTTATGTGGTTGCCACCACTATACCAATGCACATTTTTGTGTTTACCACTACGACAGTGACAGAACCCATTCAACAAATAGGGATCAGTCAGGTGCAGTGGAGGCTGTGGGGGATGGTGTGCGGGTGTGGTGCAAGGGTAGTCAGATGGGGGTCATATGTAATTGTGATAGCCGGGATGGGGGCATAACATGAAGTGTGTTTTTTTGTGGTGGTGGGGGGAAACAGTTGCAGGTGCAGTGAAGAGTGTGGGGGTTGGTGTGCAGGGGTGGTGCAAGGGAAGGCAGGAAGTCATATGTAATGTTGATAGCAGGGAATAACGTGAAGTGGTGGTTGTGGTGGCGGTGGGAAGTGGTTGCAGGTACAGTGGTGAATGGTCTATCTAATGAGGAGTTGTCAGCTGTAACCCCTAGATGCTGGGAGGAAGAGGGGATGGTTGGTTGTGTTTGCTGTCAGGCCAGTGATTGTCTGTGTAAGCCACAGCAGAAGTCAAGGGGCAGGACGGTGGTGCGAGCTTCTAAGACCAGAAATTAGAAGGTCCCATCCCGTTAAAGCGGTTGTAAAATCTAGATATTTTTTACCTTAATGCATTCCTTGCATTAAGGTAAAAAATTTTTAGGTTTCAACATTGCCCTCTCAGCCCCCCTTTACTTATCTGAGACCCCTTTCAATCCAGCGCCGTTCACCTCCACAGATCATTCCTCCCCTCACTTCTGGTTCTCGCTGGCTTTTCTGGGGCACGGGGAGCCATTGCCTCCCAATGCTTTCAATCAAAGCCAGTGACGACAGAGTGGGGGGCGGGGCAGAGTCCCTCTGTCTGTGTCAATGGAAGGAGCAGAGGGACTTGGGTGCAAGCAGCATGAGTGCCCCCATGGGAAGCTGCTTCCTATGGGGGCACTGGACAGAGAGGAGGGGCCTGGAGCGCCGGTGGGGCACCCGAAAAGAGGAGGTTTCCACCTGTTCTGTGCGATTAGTATAGACATGATTGTTATTTTTAAAAAAAAATACTTTCACAAACCCTTTAGGCTGCTTTCACACTGAGGCGCTTTACAGGCCCTCGGGCTTTCACACTGGAGCGGTACGCTGGCAGGACTCCAAAAAAAGTTCTGCAAGTTGCATTTTTGAGGCACTGTAGGAGTGATGTATACACCACTCCTAAAGCACCCCTGCCATTCGAATTCAATGGGCAGTGCTGCCAAAGTGCCGGCACTTTGCGGGCGCATTTAACCCTTTTTCGGCCGTTAGCAGGGGTTAAAAGGGTTGCAAAAAAGACAGTAAAGCACCGCTAAAAATAGCAACGCTTTACCACCGACGCCCCCAACACCCCAGTGTGAAAGGGGCCTAAGGAAACAATCAAAAAGTGCTGTTTAACAATTTCTTTACCTTGTAAAACAAAATCATATATGTGTTTCTCATATATTGTACAATGATCCTTTTAGCAATAAAAGTACCTAACTTATTAAATTCTGAACTGCTTTTAAATGTATTTAGTAATATCTCAAACACAGTGACACAGATTTATTAGGCTGGAAGTTTTTAATTTTTTTTAAAACATATGGAAAATTTTGGTAAGCACATACTGCTTGTCATTTTGGGAAGTCCTCTCCTAAGTCCTCATAGTTCCCACTGTGTTGTTCCAATGTGGTGTGCTGCTACATACATGTTAAGGCCCGTACACACGATCTGACTTTTTGACAACAAACATGCAAATTAGCTGTTTTGGAGCAACATCCGACTGTGTGTACGCTCCATTGGACAAACTTTTTCAGTTTTCATCAGACTTTTGTTGGCTGTGCAAACGGACAAACTTTTTGACAACATAAGTCCGATGGAGCAAAGTCCGATCGTGTGTACACAAAACCATCAGACTTTTGCACAAAGTAAAAACACGCATGCTCAGAACCAATGCAAAAGATCAGACAACAATATAGAAGTTGACCAAAGGTGGCGCTGGAGTAACTGATTGTCCTCTTTTGAAGTGTCGTCAGTATGTTGAAACGTCACTACATTCGTGTTTGTTGCCTAAAAAGTCTGATCGTGTGTATGCAATACGAACTTACGGCCAACGCTCTTTGTATAAAAGTCCAAGGCAAAGTTTGTACAAACTCCGATCATGTGTATGGGGCTTAACACATGGTATTTTGCATGTTTACATATGTCACTTTGTGGCAGTCTTCAAACATGGCCCATCAACGCACAGCAATGTAAGAAAAAGCAGATCTATACTCTTTCTTTAACACAGTGCACACAAAGCAAGGCATGTGTGTTTTGCGGTTCTCTGCAGAGAAGGCCTTTTGGCAGCTATTGCATGGGCCCTTAAAGTGTTCTGTTGAAAAAAACTAGGTAAAAAGGCATGTGTTTGACTCCAATCATGCACCTGTGAAACATAAACACGTGACTCAAAAAGTGCACCATGGTGCGTTTTTGATGCATTTTCCATCTTTTAAATATGCCCCAAAAATGCAGGAAATTTGAAAATGCTCTGCCTCTGCAATGCATTGGCATACTGTTCAGCTTTCTAAGATGGGAATGAGGGATACCTATAAGCAAAAGTATGTAAGCATAGGACACACCCCCTGTCACGCCCTCTTAAAGGAGAATTGTTAAAAAAAATGATTGTTAAACCCACAATACTATTCCTTTATATTGTTTTTTGTAATTTACAAATGCAGCAATTTAAAAACTGGATGAAAGGTTTAGCGATGTAAAACACTTTTTGATAGGTAAGTAGTGCATTTTATATATAACCATATAGGTTTTATATACAGACCAAAATGAGAGACAAATAAGGGGGTAAGAGGGACAGTCCTTCGAAATTAGGGACAGTTGGGAGCTATGCATTGATGTGAAGTGTTCCAATTTAAATGGATACATTTTTCAAGCACCAAAAGCACGTCAAAAATGGATCAGTGTGAAAGGGCCCTATTTGCGCATTGGGGTCACTTTCTAAATGCGCACAGAATGCATTAGGTAAACACACATTAGCACAACACATAAAGGCTAACTATACTTTTAAATAACTTAATCGAATGACCCCTTGCTAACTAAATCGTGCTAACTGCAATTGTACCTTAGATCAGTGGGCGATGTAGTCCAGGAGCCTACACCATATTGGGTGGCGCTCTGTCAAAGAAGCCTCCCTGCAGGCTTATAAACAAATAACTTTTGTGTTTGGGCCTACTACCCCTGGCACTCTGCCTTGTCACCCAGAAGCCTTACCACTGTACTCCCCACTGCACATCTAGAGAGTATAATTTTTGCCCATTCTTCGCAAAATAGCTCTGTCAGATTGGATGGAGAGAGTCTGTGAACAGCAATTTTCAAGTCTTGCCACAGATTCTCAAATTGATTTAGGTCTGGACTTTGAATGGGCCATTCTAACTCATGAATATGCTTTGATCTAAACCATTTCATTGTAGCTCTGACTGCATGTTTAGGGTCGTAGTCCTGCTGGAAGGTAAACCTCCATACCAGTCTCAAGTCTTTTGCAGACTCTAATACCGCGTACACACGACCGGACATTTTCGACAGACTAGGTCTGGTGGTCTTCCCGAACGGACTTTCGGCGGAGTTCTGATGGACTTTCCGAACGAACGGACTTGGCCACACACAAGCACACCAAAGTCCAACGGATTTGAACGTGATGACGTACGACCGGACTAGAATAAGGAAGTTCATAGCCAGTAGCCAATAGCTGCCCTAGCGTCGGTTTTGGTCCATCGGACTAGCATAAAGACAAACTGATTTTTCGACTGGACTCGAGTCCGCCGGAAAGATTTGAAACATGTTTTAAATCTAAAGTCTGATTTTTAGACAGCAAAGGTCTGATGAAGCCCACACACGATCAAATTGTCCGGCTGATTTGTTCCGTTGAAAAGTCCTGTCGTGTGTATGCGGCGTAACAGGTTTTCTCCTAAGATTGCCCTGTATTTGGCTCCATCCATCTTCCGATCAGCTTTGACCAACTTCCCAGTTCCTGCTGAAGAAAATATAATACAAGCAGTGCAGCGCATATACAAATGAACATAACATATAAATCGAGGTGGTAATGATAAAAAGTCAGTGATAAAATATTCACAAAAAGCACCAAAAGGTGTTCAAAAACATGGTGATCCTATAGACAACAGACAAGGTGATCATGTGCAGCCTCCACCAACAGTGAATCCTAAACGCTCACCTCAGCATGTGCACACCTGAGTGAATCAGTCAGGTCACATGAACAGTCCCTTCACAGGGTAAGTATGCTGATCCACTAGATGGTTGAAACGCTAGGAATAGATATATATTGGTAACAACAGATCCCCTGTATCATAGCCACAGGCTCTGATGTTTTCATGCATAGAACAACAAAAAGTGCAATATAGTGCTCTCCGTTGGGTAAATAAAAAGCATTTATTATAAAAAAGTTTTGCTCTTACAATTCAAGCACTGTACCCCAGTGCTAAGGTAACAAAGCAGACTGACTATAAGTACCCTAACATAACACCTCCGATCAGAGGAGGAGTTACTCATGAAGGGAAACCATGGAAACACAGCAAAAAAATTACCAATAGACACGGCTGACACCTCAGGTTAACAAGGGTATAACACCTCCTCTGATCGGAGGTGTAATGTTAAGGTTTTTTAAAGCAAAGGCCCAGCAGATTAAAATGGTGGGTGTTGCAATTTTTTTTTCACATAGTATTTGCGCAGCGATTTTTCAATTGCAATTTTTTTGGGAAAAAAACACTTTTTTTTATTTGAAACTTGCATTAAAACACACTATAGTGCCCAAATGTTTTGTAAAATTTTAAATATAAAAGATAATAGATACCAAACATGACATGCTTTGAAATTGCACACAACCGTGCAGTGGCGACAGACTACATACATTTTTAAAATTATTTGTACACTATTTATCGTGTGATGAGATGCTTTCTCAATTTCCCAACTGCGATGTTTATATCCGGTGAAATCAAAGTCATGAAATGCAGGAGAGCCCGAGATGCATCCACCCACTTCTAATGATGGGCATACGTGCACTGTTTTTTTTTTAACTATGAAGGTGAAATCACCTCCTACAGCGATGGAGTCGCTGATTTACGTATCGTGAGAGCAAACGCTGCTGCTGTCAAGATGGGTAAACCAGTGCTGCAGCTGAATGGCGTAACTCAAAAGCAAACAATGGTAACAATAAAACATTAACTCAATAAAACTACAACAATCTGTGCCAAAAAGTGTAAAAAATATATGCCGAAGCATGGGGGCAATCCCCCCTAATGTTAGGGGCAAATCGCTCCTCCACCCCTGCCCCTATGCTTCGGAATAAATGCTCTTTTTTTTAACAGTAAAAAAAGAGTTTTTTTTGTTGCGCTAGAGATATCAAACATAAGCAAGGCTGTATTGTATTTGGGATAAGGGGGAAGGGGTTAAAATCATCCAGGAGTGGGGCACGAATAAAACAATGTAAAAAGTCAATGAAAGGTCATTCAAAAAGGACTGGTTCCTGATGTGAGTTCAAGTATTGGGAAGACTAAAGTCTGTAACCTGGGTGAATGACCACAGGGAGATGTAACTGACACGAGCAGGAGGCAGCACGCTGAAGGGTAGAAAAACCTTTAGGAGAAATATAAAAACAAAGAACAAGCAGCGTCAACCTGTGAGTATAGTAGTTTAAAACATGCTTTTAATTATAGTTTAAAATGCACTCACTCTGTGTAAGATGTAAGCAGGCATATCATAAAAGAAATCCAAATGGACAGAAGGATGGACAGCAGAATGGACAGCGGGGCTTCACAGGAGATGATCCTCTCAGGCTGCATGCTCTTGCGCCACCGGTGCCGACAGACAAGAGCATACAGCCTGAGAGGATCATGTCCTGTGAAACCCCGCTGTCCATCCTGCTGTCCATTTGGATTTTTTTTTATGATATGCCTGCTTACATCTTACACAGAGTGAGTGCATTCTAAACTATAATTAAATATAACTATAATTAAAAGCATGTTTTAAACTACTATACTCAGGTTGGCGCTGCTTGTTCTCTGTTTTTATATTGCTCTTTTGTTTAACTGTGGTGATGAAATCACCTTCTACAGCAATGGAGTCGCTGATTTACGTATCGTGGGAGCAAACGCTGTTGCTGTAAAGATAAATAAATCAGTGCTGCAGCTGAATGGCATAACTAAAAAAAAAATGGTTAACAATAAAACACAGTAAACAGTGAAGTATAAAATAATTACCTGAAAAGAAAACATGATAAAACATGGTAACAATAAAACATTGCAGTTATAAAACATTGCAGTTAGTAAAACAGAGCAGAACAATAGAGAGAAAACAATGGAGAGAGAATAGAGAAAGACGAACAATAAACCTACAACTAGTTTTAGCTTTTTTATTTTATATTTTTTTGTATTTTTTTAACTTTTTGTTTTTTTACATTTTTATTTGTAACTGTAACTGTAACGGTTTGGTTCCAGGTTTGGGTCTCTCAAAATGCAATGCCATCTTTGGAGACCCTGTGAAAGTGTCCGCAGAAACCTTTGCAACCTCAACCCCTTCCTTCTTCACTCTGCTACTGATGGCCTTTATGACAAAATCGCACCCCTGTCCTGCCCAGACCTAACCACTTCCATCTACAACAACACGCTGTCATCCTCCCTAGATGCACTTGCTCCTCTTTCTACACGCAGAACCAGACCCCATCTGCCACAACCCTGGCAAACAGATAACACCAGAAGTCTCAAGAGACACAGCCGTGCTCTTGAGCGAGCATGGCGTAATGCTTGTCCCTGCAAGACTTTACCCTCTAACAAATCTGCTCTTCTCAAATACAACTCCTGCTTCCACACTGCTAAACAAATCTATTACAACACTCTCATCAAAACCCTCTCATTCAAACCTCGTCAACTCTTTTCTACCCTTAATTCCTTACTTCACCCCCCACTGCCCCCATCCACCAACTTGCTTACCGCTCAACAGATTGCCAACCATTTCAATAAAAAAATCGACACAATTTGCAAGGAGATATCCAGCA
Source organism: Lithobates pipiens (assembly GCF_037356315.1). Classification (NCBI taxonomy): domain Eukaryota; kingdom Metazoa; phylum Chordata; class Amphibia; order Anura; family Ranidae; genus Lithobates; species Lithobates pipiens. Next base: position 471,363,920 of record NW_027507758.1, on the reverse strand, counting down.
TTCAACTTCCTCCCCTACTGAACACAACAGGTATAACACCACACTCAATACTCCCCTATTTTTGCTCAGTTACCACAGATGAAGTTGATAAACTCCTCTCCATGGCCCACCTCACTACCTGTTCCCTGGACCCTGTCCCCTCACAATTACTGCGACCACCTTCCCACTCTATCCTCAACTCCTTAACCCACATCTTCAACCTCTCCCTCTCCTCCGGCACCTTTCCTTCCCCGCTCAAACATGCACTGGTTACCCCCATACTCAAAAAACCTTCACTAGACCCCACCTGTTTAAATAACTTAAGACCCATCTCCCTGCTCCCGTTTGCCTCCAAGCTCATGGAATGCCTTGTCCATGACCGAATGAGTCTCTACCTCATGGACAACAACCTTCTTGACCCCTTACAGTCTGGCTTCCGCCCACAACATTCTACTGAAATTGCCCTACTAAAACTCACCAATGACCTTCTATCTGCTAAAAGCAACGGCCACTACTCCATACTCATACTTTTAGACCTCTCTGGTGCCTGGAGGTCATACAGAAAATGCCTTTCATGCAGCCGGCTCACTGCATTTGCATTGGGAAGTTGGACCACAGCACCGTCTGGAAACAGAAGGGCTGTGATGATCTCTTCCTGGAATTTAAGGAGAGATCCGGTTCGTCCTGACACCTTGTATAGCACATAAGCGTTCAGCAGAGCCAAATGGAATAAGTACACAGACACTTTTTTGTACCAGCTTCTGGCCTTACGGGCAATTGAGTACGGCGCTATCAACTGGTCGTTGAGGTCCACCCCTCCCATATTAAGGTTGTATTCGTGGACACAGAGGGGTTTCTCCACAACACCAGTTGCCGTTGGAATTTGGACTGTCGTATCTGCGTAAAGGGAGGACAGAACGAAAACATTCTTATTATCCCTCCACTTCACTGCGAGCAAATTATTACATCTCAAGTAGGCTCTCTCCCCAAGCCTAAGACGGGAATCTACAAGCATCTAGAGTAAGCCCTGGTGATTAGATCGTACTGTGCCACATGCATCAATTCCATGATCAAACAAGTGACTGAAAAGTGGCACAATTGTGTAATAATTGTCCACGTACAAGTGGTACCCCTTTCCGAATAAGGGTGACGCACAATCTTACCAGCGCTCCTTATGTAGTCTGGGCAGTTCTCTGGCTCTTCGTAACTATCTCTTCCCTAGTAAACCATAAAACTATATATATATAGCCTGTTGCCCTGTCACAGAACTTATACATCTTGACCCCATATCTGGCACGCTTGCTGGGAAGATACAGATTGAATGACAGACAGACAGAAAATGTAATCAGGGACTCATCAATGCAGACAACTTGATTGGGAGAATCTACTCGTATCGTGTCCTGGTCATGGAGGCAGAGACCAATATGACCGCAACTCACTTTTTTTTTTAGTTATGCCCATAAGGAGGGATAGGCCCAGGAAGGTCTTAAATTCGGAGACCGTAATAGGTCTCCAATCTCTGGCAAGGGTCAACTGGGGATTAGCGGCGGTGAATTAACCAGCATACAAATTGCTTTGGTCCACAATAGATCTATAGAGATCTTCCGTGAAAAACAGCGAATACAAATAAAGTGATGTAAAATCAACTGTTTCCACCTGAATTCCAGGTTGGCCTGTGAAAGGAGGAAGTGCGGGTGCTGCAGAAGTGGTGGGCTCCCAATTGAGATTGGCAAATGCAGCAGGAAGGGCACTATGGGCTTGATGGACCTGTCTTTGTCTTCTTGGTGGCTACTTGTGCTAGTCACCTCACCAACTTTGATTGCACTTATGTGTTACTGCAGTGCTGGATGTACGACCAGGATGTACTAGGCCACTGGTGCTTTTTACCAGAAGGAAGAGCGGCACTCTGCTCCATACAAAAGCCCTGCGGTTCTTGCACCTCAACAACAGCAGAAGAATGGGGCCGGGTATGCCTGACCTTGGCAGGGACCACTAGTTCATTATTAGAGCTATCTGTCTGGGTGCCACTGCTGTCTACAGGATCATATTCTTAACCTGAATCTGACAGATGGGTGACTTTCTCTTCACTCTCATCTGTCATGTTCAGAAATGTGTAGGCCTCTTCATTAGTGTATGTTCGATTGGACATTGTGGCCTCGAAATTTACTGGTACAACTAGTGAAACTCACAGGAAAAAAGAGCACCTGTCAGCGACTGCTTCAGACGCTACCAAAAAAACTGTTAGCGTTCGCAGGGATCAGGCCTGACTCTGCGAACACTGCAGTTATGTGTTTAGTGTTTTGTAAGTAACAGTGATCAATTGATACTGCACTTGGGTGGGCTGGGCTGAGCAGAGGGGCTAAACGCAGGTGCTAGCAGGTGTTTTTGGGAACTCTAAACTACTAGGGACGCTAGTATAGATCTGATGAGATCAAATATATTGATCCGTTCCGACACTATGCTACTAAGGGAGGTGTATGGTGCGTGCATGGGTGTTAGCGCTACTGGCAGTAATCTGATGCTGCCGGGGGCGATGCAGACCCTAACTGATGCTAAAACCTTCTGGGGGATCAGGGGGTTAAACCTTTATTTAAGTAATATATGGCGGGTACCCTGGCGCTATAAAAAATAACTAACTAACCAGTGTCACCCGTGACACTAATACGGTGATCACTGGTGCATAGTTGCCAACATTGTAAAAAAAAAATTCGGGACACTTTTTTGGCAGTGGGACGGAGTCGTGGTATAATTAGGGGGCTGGGGCATGCGTTTATAGGTGTGGCATAGGAAAAGGTAAAAATGCGGCGCGTGCCGCGGCGGAAAATGGGCGTGGTTTACGTAAAATAGTGGGCGTGGCTTATATGGGCGTGGCTCAAATGGGTGTGGTTAGAGTCTGAGATGAATGCGGGAAGGAGAGGGAAAGGGGGGGGGGGAAAGGAGGGACAGCAGCCCCCCGATCCTACACCACAATAGCAATATGTGTTTTCCAGAGTTTGACAATCAACAGATAAAGATACTCCAAATACCTGGTGTTGGCGCTTCAATCATCCCGGCGCCATGATTGTTATGGTGTCAGGATGATTGAAGCGCATTATTTCTATTATTACATTGTAATATAAAATTAAATCAGTCAACTCACCATAATGCAGAATCAGTGGTAGCCATGCACGCATCACTAGCCACGTTGCCTGCCACCAGATGCCATCAGGTGTCCCAAGCGGAGTCTGTCCTTACATCAGGTACCCCATCAGAGGTACCTTCCTCACATCTGTGTCCATCAGCGGAGCCCCTCCTTACCTCTGGTGCCCCTCTGACATCCACAGACCGCCCCCCCACATCCTGCACAGACTTGCCCCCACATACTCCACAGATCGGCCCCCACATCTCCAGACTGGCCCCCGACATACCACTGGCCCCCAACATCCACAGACTGGCCCCCGACATACAACTGGCCCCCGACATCCACAGACTGGCCTCCCACATCCACAGACTGGCCCTCCACATCCACAGACTTGCCCCCCACATCCACAGACTGGCCCCCGACATCCACAGACTGGCCCCCGACATCCACAGACTGGCCCCCGACATACTACTGGCCCCCACATTCACAGACTGGCCACCCACATTCACAGACTGGCCCCCCACATTCACAGACTGGCCCCCACATTCACAGACTGGCCCCCGACATCCACAGACTGGCCCCCACATTCACAGACTGGCCCCCGACATCCACATACCATGACTGTCACTGGCCCCCAACATCCGACTGGCCCCCGCTCCGACATCCACATTGACAGACTGGCCCCCGACATGCCGCCGTTGCTGCGCGGACATTTAACTGTGGCGCCGCCCACCGCCCTTTACACTGACACAAACACACACTAGCAGAGGGGGTGTAGACCAGCTTCTGCTCTTCTTAAAAATGGTGGACGGCGGAGACATTGTCTCCGCCGGCCGCCGACCTCTAGCGGCCGGCGGCAAAAAAACGGGAAATTCAGTTTCCCGGGACAAACCGAATTTCGCGGGACATTTCCCGCGACAAAATTAATTCGGGATGTCCTAATCCCGGGAATGTCCCGCGAAATTCGGGACAGTTGGCAACTATGCTGGTGAGGGTGGTGATCAAGGGGTTAAACCTTTATTAAGGGGGTTACCCTAAAGCTACCTGGGCCTACTACCAACTGCCCTAATGCTGATTAATGTCCCAAATGACACCAGTACAGTAATCAGTGAAAAATCTGACAATTGCATTGGGTTACACTGTGACAGGGAGTGAAGGTGTTAACTAGGGGGGGGGGGGCTATTGGGGGATGATCAGGGGTGACAAATGTACCTATGTGTACTGGTGTTAGTGTAGTGTTGGTGAAACTTACTGTGAGATGTTCTCTCTCCTGGAACAAAAGGAGTTCCACGAGGGTAGATGACATCACTTCCCCTGCCTTTGTTTACACTTACAGGCAGGGGAAGCATTCGTCAGAACCGATCAGAAGATTGATCAGTTCTGTAATGAATCCGATCGTCACGGGCACACACATGGCCCACGGGCTCAAACACCATTATGGGTACGCCGATTCTCACAGCAGTACCCTTCTGCCTCCGTATATCGGCATGAGCTGGTTAAAAATATTAAGAAATGTGGCTAAAGTTAAGCTTCATGCACAGAGATGTTTTCAGGCCTAAAATATACATAGGGTAACATTTATGGCGGTTTCCCTCACCCCGTGGTGCCAGAGGTGCAGCATATAGCCCCCAACAGAAGTAAATAGCTGTACACCTGCAGATACTTCCATGCACTGGTGTTTACCAGTGCATGCGTGTACTACATGTTTTCGTGAATGCCTCCCTTCCCCAGCCTGTTACTGGATAGTGAAGGAGAAGCAGCACAGTGATGGGCTTAGTGGCGGCTGGTGCTCAAAATTTTTGGGGGAGTGCAAACAGACTAAAAAATTCTGAAAAAAAACCCCATCAATTGCAGCCTTACTTTGCCATCAAACACAGCCACTGTGCCATCAAACGCAGCCACTGTGCCATCAAACTCAACCACTGTTCCATCAAACGCAGCCACTGTACCATCAAACGCAGCCACTGTACCATCAAACGCAGCCACTGTGCCCATCAATTGCTGCCACTGTGCCCATCAAATGCAGCCACTGTGCCCATCAAACGCAGCCACTGTGCCATCAAACTCAGCCACTGTTCCATCAAATGCAGCCACTGTACCATCAAACGCAGCCACTGTGCCATCAAACGCAGCCACTGTGCCTATCAATTGCTGCCACTGTACCCATCAAATGCAGCCACTGTGCCCATCAAAGGTAGCCACTGTGCCATTAAACGCAGCGACTGTGCTATCAAACGCCGCCACTGTGTCCATCAAACCCTGCCACTGTGCCCATCAAACACTGCCACTGTGCCCATCAAATGCTGCCACTGTGCCCCCCCCCACCCGCCGTCTGCCCGGCACGTACCCTGTCTCAGTGGGGCAGCGGGTAATGGCGGCAGGCGAGCGATGTCCTCGATGTCCTCTCTTCCCATCCTCTCCTATGATTGGATGCCTGATAGGCATCCAATCACAGTGCTTGTCATTTCAGCTAATCAGGTGATGGATAACAGACCCGAGCACCTGATTGGCAGAGAGGCGGTTTCACTGTTAGGAAAGCGAATATTCATTTGCTTTTCTAACACAGCTGAGTGAACTGCGAGCGCCAGCTCGCTGTTTACATTTTTTGATGCCTATTAGAGCTTATGGCTCTAATCAGGTTCTTCAAAAACACCCCCTGCTGCTGTAATTCAGGTGCCCGGTGCCTGAAAAGGGGCCGGGCGCTTGCATAGGGGGTGACAGCGGCGGCCATGGATAGATTCATGCAATGCATGAATCTATCTATTGGTGATAGAGTGAGTGGCTGGAGAGAGGGGTCGGCGCCCGTGCACCCTTATGGACGCACCACCATTGGATGGGCTTATCTCTTTTGCTCATTCTATACTATAGACTATAAACCTGGTCAGATTCCAGGACTGTACCTACACTAGAATTAAATAATACATTTAGTGATTTATTGATGGATACAGAGAGCAGCATTAATTTGTGTCTTTTATATCTGTCTGAAGTTCGGCTTTAACAATATTTCATAACAGCTTCTTCATTTAAAGCCCTTTCCTGGTTGGACATCATCCACTGTTCACTTTCAAAGCCAGCTCTAATTTAACACTGTACTTCATAAACCCATCACAGCACAGTAATTCCTGCAATAACACACCTACACAACATCTTCCCTTGGCCGAGACAGTGGCTTCTCTTCCCAGTCTTCTCATGACTACCTGTAGGGCCTGGCAGACAGTATGTGGTATTGTACTGCACTTTAAGTTATTGTCACAATTCTTTTGCATAATACAAATATATAATGTTACTGGGAAAGCCTTGACCTATATCTCTATAGATTACCCACATCAAATTTCATGTTGGCAATGAATAAATAATACACTTACTGTTCAAAAAAGAACAAAGTCACAGGAGAACATATTTCAGATGGCCAAAGCTGAAACAAACAATTCAGTGGAAGAATATAATGAACTAAAAAATAATACCTAGGCCGCGTACACACGGGCGGACTGTTCGCCCAACCTTGTCCGCTGAACAGTGTTTGGGCGGACAGTCCGCTCGTGTGTGGGCTTTCAGCGGACAGTTTCAGCGGACAGTTGGACGGACAAAGTCTTTCGGAAATTCAGAAAAACTGTCCGCTGAAACTGTGTTTGAGCGAACAGTCCGCCCGTGTGTGGGCTTGTCCGCTGTACTTTCGAAATGAGCGGACTGTTCCCGCTCGGAAAGTCCGCCCATTTCGAGCGCGTGTACAGGTAGGCGGGGCCCGCGAAGGAGACGTCGCGGGCTCCGCCGCCTGGAATGGGCTTAAAGGGGAACCCCAACGCCGAAAAAAATCGGCGTGGGGGTTCCCCCCAAGTCCAGACCAGACCCTTGTCCGAGCACGCTACCCGGCCGGCCAGGAAAGGGGGGCGAGCGAGCGCGCCCCCCCTCCTGAGCCGTACCAGGCCGCGTGCCCTCAACATGGGGGGTGCCTTGGGGAAGGGGGGGCCGCGCGGCCCCCCCACCCCAAAGCACCTTGTCCCCATGTTGATGAGGACAAGGGCCTCTTCCCGACAACCCTGGCCGTTGGTTGTCGGGGTCTGCGGGCGGGGGGCTTATCGGAATCCGGGAGCCCCCTTTAAGAAGGGGGCCCCCGGATACCGGCCCCCCACCCTATGTGAATGAGTATGGGGTACAATGTACCCCTACCCATTCACCTGTGAAATAAAGTACAAAAAAAACACAACACATGGAAAAAGTATTTTATTGCACAGCTCCGGGGGTCTTCCGTCTTCGGGGGTCTTCTCGCCGGACTCCTCCGCTATGTGTGTGTAGCTCTTTTACTAGCGGAGGAGTCCGGCTTTCTTCCTCCCCGCCGCCGGCCTCTTCTCCCGACTTCGGGGGTCTTGTCCCCCTCTTCGGTTCTTCTGCCGGGCCACCGCGCCTGGTCCGGTGGCCCGGTCTTCTGTCGCCGTCTTCCGTTCTTCTGTCGCCGCCTTCGGTTCTTCTGCCGGGCCACCGCGCCTTCTTGTAGCTCTTTTACAGGCGGTGGCCCGGTCTTCTGTCGCCGCCGCTGTCGTCGTCGTCGCCGCCGCCGCCGCCGCCGCCTTCCGTTCTTGTTCTTCTTCTTGTTCTTCTTCTTGTTCTTCTCCTGGAGATGTTGACTCGACGATCTCTCCGGCCGGAATGCCAGAGCCGCGCTGTGCGGTCACTTATATAGTGACAATGGGGCGGTGTCACATGGTATATGTCACATGGGAGAGCTCGTCGAGTCAACATCTCCAGGAGAAGAAGAAGAAGAACAAGAAGAAGAACAAGAACGGAAGGCGGCGGCGGCGGCGGCGGCGACGACGACGACAGCGGCGGCGACAGAAGACCGGGCCACCGCCTGTAAAAGAGCTACAAGAAGGCGCGGTGGCCCGGCAGAAGAACCGAAGGCGGCGACAGAAGAACGGAAGACGGCGACAGAAGACCGGGCCACCGGACCAGGCGCGGTGGCCCGGCAGAAGAACCGAAGAGGGGGACAAGACCCCCGAAGTCGGGAGAAGAGGCCGGCGGCGGGGAGGAAGAAAGCCGGACTCCTCCGCTAGTAAAAGAGCTACACACACATAGCGGAGGAGTCCGGCGAGAAGACCCCCGAAGACGGAAGACCCCCGGAGCTGTGCAATAAAATACTTTTTCCATGTGTTGTGTTTTTTTTTGTACTTTATTTCACAGGTGAATGGGTAGGGGTACATTGTACCCCATACTCATTCACATAGGGTGGGGGGCCGGTATCCGGGGGCCCCCTTCTTAAAGGGGGCTCCCGGATTCCGATAAGCCCCCCGCCCGCAGACCCCGACAACCAACGGCCAGGGTTGTCGGGAAGAGGCCCTTGTCCTCATCAACATGGGGACAAGGTGCTTTGGGGTGGGGGGGCCGCGCGGCCCCCCCTTCCCCAAGGCACCCCCCATGTTGAGGGCACGCGGCCTGGTACGGCTCAGGAGGGGGGGCGCGCTCGCTCGCCCCCCTTTCCTGGCCGGCCGGGTAGCGTGCTCGGACAAGGGTCTGGTCTGGACTTGGGGGGAACCCCCACGCCGATTTTTTTCGGCGTTGGGGTTCCCCTTTAAGCCCATTCCAGGCGGCGGAGCCCGCAACGTCTCCTTCGCGGGCCCCGCCTACCTGTACACGCGCTCGAAATGGGCGGATTTGCCTCCTCCTTACGTGGGCGAGTCCGTTCATTTCAAAAGTTGAGCGAACTGTTTGCCCAACCTTGTTCGTCAAACAGTCCGCTCGTGTGTGGGCAAGTCCGCTCATGCAAATTTTGAGCGGACTGTTTGCCGAAACTGTTTGACGAACAAGGTTGGGCAAACAGTCCGCGCGTGTGTACGCGGCCTTAGATTTGTCACTTAAATTGATGTTAAACCCATTTTAAGTACTTTCAGCAGCTTACATAATTCTTACTCAGAATACAGCTTTGTTATCTATTAATTATAATTGCTCTAGTTTAAGCTGGTGCTATGACCACTGCCTCAGGGTTCATGTTTCACGGTGGCTTCTTTCTATTGCAGCATCCTATGGAGCAACCATAGCATGCAGGGACTAGAGCTGTGCCTCCCTACACTGCATGCATCAATAGAAATGTACAGCCCCATAACTTAGAATGGCAAGGCACTCCGCTTCTCCTCCCGTCGTTCCTTCTTCAGGCTAACAGACCGCATTGTCAACTGTTAACTCTTTCCCGTAAAGACCAGAAGTTCAGGGAAGCAGCACTGATAGAGCAGGAGCCTGTGGCATTGAAAGCTATATGCTACAAGTGCTGGGATAAGCATTTGAACAAATAGTTTACTGGGTTATGTTTGATTGTGCTCAGTGTGTTAAGATAAAAAAAAAAAACTTGATGTTTGGCAATGGCAACCATGATTGAAGCATAATTGTTTGATCTTGTGGAATCTTGGATGGACTGTCCTACATGTGTCTGTGTTGACCAAATGCAAAACAAATGGTTGCGTCTTCATTCTCCTGAAAGTATTATATATATCCCACTTACTGGAGCAAGTAACTGTCTTACAAAATCTGCTCAGGCAGACGCCTCTTAGGTCTGTGTTCTGTCAGAATAGGTGACCCGTCAAAACTTGATGGCCATGATGCAACGTCACTTCCATTACGATATCTGACGGTCGCCTAATCTGATGGAACAGCTGTCCTTCATAGGAGCACTGTCATTTGACTTGTAATGTCCCATGAACACAAACCAAGAAGGCACCCAGGAAAGCCATGCCTGAAACACATTTCCCTTGTACAGCTCTGAGTGTAGATAAGCACAGACCTGCTCCAGGACTGGGATATTATCATTCTTATACATTTTTTATTTATTTTGAGAAAAGGTCCCATAGGAAAAACATTGCAACAGTATATCAAATGAGCGGAGCAAGACACTAGAAAACGTATCATAAGATTAGTTACATTATAGTTACATACAGCTACATATAGTTACATACAGCTCAGTGGTTATCCATCAGGTTATTTTCTCCCAGAATAGTACATGAAATGATACCTCAGAAGATATATATGTAGCGATGACACTTTGGACAAAGTGTTTGTCATGTGTAAATTTAGTTTTTGCCTTAGAACAGTAATGGGGTTCTGAGGGTTAATTGTGTAGGTTAACTTTGACATCAGTTTGGCTGGGCTGTGTTAGAGTTCTGCCTGGTCATGTGTACAGTTAGGTGCACATGACAGGCTCAGAACCTGGTCTGGTTGGACGTTTTGGGTATCAGCTTCCCCGGAGCCAATCAGTGGGTGCACCGAGCCCCGCTGAGGAGTCTGGGGAAGGGTAATTAAGATGTCACGTGTTCTAGGTTCGTTCGTGAGGCCCTAGCGGTCTGTTCCTGATTCTGGATCGGGGTAGCCCCGCGAGGGGTCACGGGAGCGTTCGTCGCTCCACAACGTGCTTCGGTTGGTTAACCCCAATAGACCTGCCTGGTCTGGGATAGGGATCCGTCTGTTCCCAAGTCTCGGAACTGGCTGGTCCGAGGCTCAGTAACTGAGGGAGGATTCAAGGCGTCCGGGTGACTCTCGGCTTGGAGGGGCACCGCAACTCGTGTAAGTGACTGGGGGAGGACTCTTCGGAGGAGGGCCAACAAGCTGGCATCCTGAGAAGTGCCTGGTTGCTGAGTTGTGAAGGACACTGACGAATTCATGCTTTTTCTAGTACTGTCAAGGAGACAGAGAATGTTCCAGGTACTGAGGAAAAAGGTTATTGTTCACTTTCAGTTACAACTTGTTCAAGGTCAGAGATTTCACAAGTTCTGAATCAAAGTGCTGATTGCCATAATCTCTGGCTAGAGATTTGTTCAGCTTTGAAGCGCCCAGCTGCGAGTGGCTACTCTCTGGGTTGTACTGGAGACTTTGTTATATTTGCAGTTCAAAGTGCCTGAGTTCTTTCGCCCTTGCCCTCTATTCCTATACGAGATTGTGTTTGTTGGATGTTACCCCTGAAAATAAAAACCTTTTAAAAGAACTTTATTGGTGTCAGCGTCCAAAGTTGTTTGGTACCAACCCTGGGAACCCCTAGACGTGGAAGAACCAGCCAAGTGGAGGTAACCGGTAAGCCCAAAAGTTAAGGCCGCCCTGCCAAGGGTTATGGACGCTATATATAGTCAATAGTGAAAATCATAGTGATATCTTATGACTGTTCTACCCCTCGTGCAACCAATCTGCAATGTGGTTCCATATTCTGCAGTGTGAAATATGTGTTCCCTGTTGCTCTCGGAACCCAATCTCTTTCCATTTTCCATCTATTCTAAGATAGCAAAAGAATAGAAAAAGTAAGTAGCCCCAAGGGCGGTGAGCAGAAAATGTGCAGAGTAGGGGGGAAAGACTGAGGGGGGGGGGCGATAATTGGGGGGGGGGGGTGGATTATCCCTTGTTGGTGGTTGTGTCGACTTCCAATGTAGGGTGACGCATGCCTTCGCTGCATCTAGGAGGTGGCGTACCACCGATTTCTTATAAATGCGTTTGAGAATTGCAGACACATGTAAAAGAAAGAAAGCGGGGTCCTCCGGAATAGTGCGTTCCGTGAACTTTTACTGTTCTCCAAAAATCTATTATCTTGGGGCATGACCAAAATATGTGTAATGCCACGTACATATGACCGGTTTTCCCGTTGGAATTAACTCTGAAGGTTTTTCCAACGGAATTCTGACGGAGTTCCGCTGAAACTGTCTTGCATACACACAATCACACCAAAGTCCTATCGTCAAGAACGTGGTGACGTACAACACGTACGACGGGACTAGAAAAAGGAAGTTCAATAGCCAGTAGCCATCCATCTTCTCGGGGGGTCTCGCCGCTCCGCCACTGTCATTTGGCGAAGCTGCGTGAAGTCACTCCCGCGCATGCGCATGGGAGCCGCCACGCTTGGCATATCGCCATTGACGGGTGCCGCGCTCAGTGCGCCTGCACGCCGCTGTCTACGGTGCATGCGCCGTAGACAGCGGTGCCTGTCTTTTGGTAAATATCTCCTAAACCGTGTAGGTTTAGGAGATATTTCTTGGACCTACAAGTAAGCCTTAATCTAGGCTTACCTGTAGGTCAAAGTGTGTTGTAAGGGTTTACAACCACTTTAACTCCAATGTAAAAATGCATATAAAAGCAAAGGAAAAGGTCTTCAAAAAATACTAGGTTGAGGGATCATCATTAGCATTCAGACTTTATAAAGAATGCAACAAGAAATGTAAGGGTGCAATAAGGATGGCTAAGATAGAACATGAAAGACACATAGCGGAGGAGAGCAAAAAAAATCCCAAGAAATTCTTTAGGTATGTAAATAGGAAAAAAGAGAGGACAGACCATATTGGCCCTATAAAGAATGAGGAAGGAAATCTGGTTACAAAGGATGGGGAGATGGCGAAGGTATTAAATTTATTCTTCTCCTCAGTCTTCACGATGGAATCGGGGGACTTCAGTAACCAAAACTGCAGTGTTTATCCTCAAGACACATCACAGGAAGCACCTCCATGGTTAACAGAGAACAGAATTAAAATTAGACTTGGGAGACGTAACATTAATAAATCTCCGGGACCAGATGGCTTGCACCCGAAGGTACTTAGGGAACTCAGTCAAGTAATTGCCAGACCATTGTTCCTAATTTTTACTGACAGTCTATTGACTGGAATGGTACACATAGCGGAGGAGAGCAAAAAAAATCCCAAGAAATTCTTTAGGTATGTAAATAGTAAAAAAGGAGGACAGACCATATTGGCCCCATAAAGAATGAGGAAGGAAATCTGGTTACAAAGGATGGGGAGATGGCAAAGGTATGGAATTTATTCTTCTCTTTAGTCTTCATGAGAGAATCGGGGGACTTCAGTAACCAAAACTGCAGTGTTTATCCTCAAGACACATCACAGGAAGCACCTCCATGGTTAACAGAGGACAGAATTAAAATTAGATTTGGGAAACGTAACATTAATAAATCACTGGGACCAGATGGCTTGCATCCGAGGGTACTTAAGGAACTCAGTCAAGTAATTGCCAGACCATTGTTCCTAATTTTTTCTGACAGTCTATTGACTGGAATGGTATACATAGCAGAGGAGAGCAAAAAAAAATCCCAAGAAATTCATTAGGTATGTAAATAGTAAAAAAGGAGGACAGACCATATTGGCCCCAAAGAATGAGGAGGGAAATCTGGTTACAAAGGATGGGGAGATGGCAAAGGTATTGAATTTATTATTCTCTTTAGTCTTCACAAGAGAATCGGGGGACTTCAGTAACCAAAACTGCAGTGTTTATCCTCAAGACACATCACAGGAAGCACCTCCATGGTTAACAGAGGACAGAATTAAAATTAGACTTGGGAAACGTAACATTAATAAATCACTGGGACCAGATGGCTTGCATCTGAGGGTACTTAGGGAACTCAGTCAAGTAATTGCCAGACCATTGTTCCTAATTTTTACTGACAGTCTATTGACTGGAATGGTACACATAGCGGAGGAGAGCAAAAAAAATCCCAAGAAATTCTTTAGGTATGTAAATAGTATAAAAGGAGGACAGACCATATTGGCCCCATAAAGAATGAGGAAGGAAATCTGGTTACAAAGGATGGGGAGATGGCAAAGGTATGGAATTTATTCTTCTCCTCAGTCTTCACGATGGAATCGGGGGACTTCAGTAACCAAAACTGCAGTGTTTATCCTCAAGACACATCACAGGAAGCACCTTCATGGTTAACAGAGGACAGAATTAAAATTAGACTTGGGAAACGTAACATTAATAAATCACTGGGACCAGATGGCTTGCATCCGAGGGTACTTAAGGAACTCAGTCAAGTAATTGCCAGAACATTGATCCTAATTTTTACTGATAGTCTACTGACTGGAATGGTATCAGCTGATTGGAGAAAAACCAACGTAGCATCAATATTTAAAAAGGGCCCAAAGTACATCCCTGGGAATTACAGACCAGTTAGCCTAACATCAATAGTATGTAAATTCTTGGAGGGGATGATAAGGGACTATATACAAGATTTTAGTAATGAGAACGGTATCATTAGCAGTAATCAGCATGATTCATGAAGAATCATTTTTGCCAAATAATCTACTAACCTTCTATGAGGAGGTGAGTTGCCAGCTAGATAATGGTAAGGCCTGTAGACGTGGTGTATCTGGATTTTGCAAAAGCATTTGACACAGTTCCCTATAAACGTTTACTGTACAAAATAAGGTCCGTTGGCATGGACCATAGGGTGAGTACATGGATTGAAAACTGGCTACAAGGGTGAGTTCAGAGGGTGGTGATAAATGGGGAGTACTCAGAATGGTCAGGGGTAGTGGGGTCCCCCGGGGTTCTGTGCTGGGACTCTTATTTAATTTGTTCATAAACGACCTGGAGGATGGAGTAAACAGTTCAATCTCTGTATTTGAGGACGATACTAAGCTAAGCAGGGCAATAACTTCCCCGCAGGATGTGGAAACCTTGCAAAAAGATCTGAACAAATTAATGGGGTGGGCAACTACATGGCAAATGAGGTTCAATGTAGAAAAATGTAAAATAATGCATTTGGGTGTTAAAAAATAGGAATGCATTCTATACACTGGGGGGAGAACCTCTGGGGGAATCTAGAATGGAAAAGGACCTGGGGGTCCTAGTAGATGATAGGCTCAGCAATGGCATGCAATGCCAAGCTGCTGCTAACAAAGCAAACAGAATATTGGCATGCATTAAAAAGGGGATCATCTCCAGAGATAAAACGATAATTCTCCGGCTCTACAAGACTCTGGTCTGGCCACGCCTGGAATATGCTGTCCAATTCTGGGCACCAGTCCTCAGGAAGGATGTATTGGAAATGGAGCGAGTACAAAGAAGGGCAACAAAGCTGATAAAGGGCCTGGAGGATATTAGTTATGAGGAAAGGCTGCGAGCACTGAACTTATTCTCTCTGGAGAAGAGACGCTTGAGAGGGGATATAATTTCAAAATACACATACCATACTGGTGACCCCACAATAGGGATAAAACTTTTTCGCAAAAGGGAGTTTAACAAGACTCGTGGCCATTCATTAAAATTAGAATAAAAGAGGTTTAACCTTAAACTACGTAGAGGGTTCTTTACTGTAAGAGCAGCAAGGATGTGGAATTCCCTTCCACAGGCGGTTGTCTCAGCGAGGGGCATTGATAGTTTCAAGAAACTATTAGATAAGCACCTGAACGACCGCAACATACAGGGATATACAATGTAATACTGACATATAATCACACACATAGGTTGGACTTGATGGACTTGTGTCTTTTTATCAATCTCACCTACTATGTAACTATGTAACTCCTCTTTAAGGCTGGGTTCATATCTACAGTAATGCTGATGCAGCAGACAGGAGGGATCCGGTGCATCCCTGTTCTCCATTTCAGGGACCAATCAGGCCCAAATTTTTTCCTGAATTCGGACCTGAAATTAAGCCAAAGACGCACAGGGCCCCTGTGCAATCTGCTCCACAGCCGCCATGGAGATGTGTGAAGTAGGGTTGCCACCTTTTCTTCAAGTCAAGCCCGAACACTTTAGCGGTGCACAGCAATCTTTTTATATAGTATAAACTATACATATATTTTGCAATTAAATAACATTTCTAATCAAATGAAATTACTCACAAGAGTCCCCCTTTACATCAGAGTCCACAGAGTTCCTCTTTTACATCTGAACTCACAGGGCTACCCTACACTGTAAGGGGGGGGGGGGGGACTCTGCAGACTCTGATGTAAGGGGAAACACTGTGGCCTCTGACATAAGGGGGAACTCTGATGTAAGCGGTGCTCTGAGAACCCTAATTTACCTTAGTGTACTCATTTAGAGGCAGGAAGGGGGGAGACTTCAGTCACAGATGGGGTGGATGGGGAGCTCACTCACCCCTTGGCAGTTAGCACCTCTCATCCAGATGTAGCTGACACTGCTGGACTTCAAATTTCTGGCCCCCACTTCCCTTTTATGAGGCAAAGCACCAGGTATTGAAGTATGGACAGATACAGAGGAGTAGGGGATGGAGAAAGAGGAGTAGATCAAGCCCTCTCTCCTCTCCCGTCTGTGTGTGTGTGTGTGTGTGTGTGTGTGGGGGGGGGGGGGGGTGGATTGTTAATTCTGGCTTTGGGAAGTGTGAAAGAGTGTACCAGACACTCTCGGCTTGCACAACTGCAGCCAGCCACCCTGCTGGGAAGCCATAGTCTGGTCTGAATAATGTGTCTGGGTTGCAGGTGGTCTGAAACCCGAACGCATGATTCCAAACCCAAACTGTGATCCCGGACAGGTGGTAACCCTAGTGTGAAGCGGCTCCATAGAAAGCCGGTCACAATCTCCTGTAATGTGAATTGAATACGGGGAAATCCACATCCAATTCGCATTAATGTGAACCCAGTCTAATTTTTAAAGCGAGATTTACAGGCACATTTTGTTTCCCGGGTTAATACCACAAAATCGTTATTTCATTTTTTTATGAAGTGGACTTTATTTACCGCATGCGATAAACATAACGCTGCACAACCTTAACATTATTAGTCAAGACAGCCAAATTTGTATATTTCAGGCTTATTTAGTAAGGAAATAGTAAAATGTCTCTGGTTGGCTGATATTAGTTTATGCACTTTGTACATCATTATTGTTTAATGACTGGTGCCAAAAAAAAAATCTCTGCCAAACAATACAGTATATATCAGTGATGGCGAACCTTGGCACCCCAGATGTTTTGGAACTACATTTCCCATGATGCTCATGCACTCTGCAGTGTAGTGGAGCATCATGGGAAATGTAGTTTCAAAACATCAGGAGTGCCAAGGTTCGCCATCACTGGTATATATTATACATTTGTATGCTTAAAACGAATTAGGTTGGCAGAGCAATACAATGTTTATCGACCCATTGAAACCAATTTGGTTATAGTAGGGGGGGCAACAGTATCCTGAAACCCTTTGGACTCATAAATTAAAAATAAATGTGAAGTTACTACCTAAAGCAGCTGGTTCCTAGAAATCATTTATTTAGTGCAGTTTGAAAAATGAAAGCAAACATGTTTATCAGAGCTTGCTGTGTTCCCCCTGCATGTAATCTAATCAGAATATACAGTTAACTTCTTGTTCCTAGGCAATAGGTGACCTGTGTGTCAGTGGATGAACAAGCAGGTATCATAAGCTGCAAGTACATGAAGGTGCCTACTGCTACAGCACTGGGGCCAAAGATTTTCTTAAAGTAACAGTACAATAATGTTTTCAAGGAGCCCAGATTTTCTTTAACAGTCTTTATTTACATTTTTGTTTCCGATACAGAAGGGTATGCTGACATTTGGAACACTGTATCCAGTAGTGTGTACAAATTCACGTACAATATACAGCGTTATGACATACCTAATATGCAACAGTAAGGCAAGGGCCAATTACATGGTATTAAATATGGCTTGTTGCTTGCTATACCAATAACCCCACCCTTCAAGCTAATAACCACACAACGCAGACTTGGAGTTAAACTGGCCATAACAGAAATTTTATTAACCAAAAGTT
Organism: Lithobates pipiens; assembly: GCF_037356315.1. NCBI lineage: Eukaryota > Metazoa > Chordata > Amphibia > Anura > Ranidae > Lithobates > Lithobates pipiens. The sequence continues at coordinate 471,346,337 of NW_027507758.1, read as the reverse complement.
TATTAAAAAAAAGGAGCCACAAGGTCCCAATGTTCATAAAACCAAGACCGGACCTGCTAGTCACTTCTCAGGCCTCCAGCTGCAAAACCACCAACTCGGAGACAACTCACAGGTACCCATATACCAACTGGGAGCTGTACCTCAGACGGGTCTCTACAATGTACCTTTTGTGCCCATATGACCTAAAAGGACCTTGCACCCCGGCAAGTGCCACTATCGGGTCCCCAGCACACTCAAGTCCCCAACACGAAATACCCACCAAATGCAGGGCGGGAGGGTGGGAAGTTGCTTCCTCCACTCTGCTTCCTTCCGATTGGAGACCACCCCCTTTCCAGTCGACTAATAACTTCCCGAAAAGATGCACCCAGCCCCCAAACCATACTCTGAACAGCCCTCTACCCTGCACCTGAAAACACCCAATTGCTATTAACTTCCTGTATTCCAAGCCCCTTTAACCCATGTCATGCTGCCCATCCATCTATTGCCTTGGGGTTCTACTCCGGGCTTCTCTTGTATTGGGGCTATATCTAGGGAGGAATGCTCATGCTCCACCCATCTCTTCTGTTTCAATGATTTTTTATTGAAGTTTACAGGCCAATTAGAAGGTTAAAGAATTGAACAACATATCATATATCTGTATAGCAGTACAGAAAACATTTTGGGAAGAATTTTAACATCTTATGACCTACACATCCATAATCACTGGTTACCCCATATCAGGGACAGAGGGAGAAAAAAATGGTCAAAAACTGAAAATTATACAACAAAATAAAAGTTTCTGCCCCCTGGAGGCGACTATAAGTGTAGAAGCAAAGTTCCCTCACAGACTTCCTGGCACATCCAGCCCTCCACTGTGGTAACACTCACCAACCTTCCACTGCCCTGAGTCCCCGATGAGGAACTTGACCGAACCATACGTTCCGACAGCTTCACCTTCCCCTCTGCTTCAGGAGTTCCTCACCACCGACCGTGTGGTGGCAAGAACATTGCCATTGACCATGTAGAGGCAAAGTTCCTTCACAGCTCTCCCTGGGCCTCCTCCTGTGATTCGTACACCCCCCCCCCCCAGATGGGGGTGTCCTCCTGCTGCTGCCTAGTATTCCATTCCTCACTTCACTCAGCCGACAACTCTCCCCAGTGGCATATCATCTCAGCTTAGACAGGAGGCCTGCCCCCTGCCAATACCAATTGGCATACCCCCAACATTTTGAGATGGAAATGGGGGGACACCTACTTGCAAACGTATGTAGGCATAGGACATGCCCCCTGGCACACCCCCTTAAAGAGGAAGTAAATTCTCTCACTCTGATGCTTATTTTCATTTAGTCCATTATAATAAGTAATTATCAGACTATAGCCACAATAATCCAGCCCAAATCGCATATTACTTACTGTTTAAAGAAACTTTAAAAAACTTGTTTCCAGGGGTTAGGCCGTGCCATCTTAAGTATTGTTTTCTGAGTCCACAGTGGAGTGTATTTCCGCCCCTTACATTGAGCAATTCCTGTACTGTTAACCAAGCCTCCTTCTCAATCCAACGTTTCTATGGCAACCCTGCTTCCCTGTTCATAGCTTACTTGATTATTTCATTGTATTTACTTGTGCCGATGTCTAATGTTTCCCTTTGTCAGACTTATCAGCTTCAGCTGATAAGACTGCAGTAATGGGCGAGTTTAGACTGTATGTGAGGTCACGGGGGTCACATGGTGTGTAGGAGGAAGCTCTGAGTGATTAGCAGAGTTCAGTGTTGTGCAGTAGGAAGTCCTGATAACAGATAGATAAGACATAGAGAGTGTGCCCTAAATCAGGGGAGATCTGGGCATGCTCAGTGACTTAATTCTACAGAACAACAAGGATTACAACAATACTAAGCAAGTAAGGAGATATCTACAAGCAGTGTTCATTAGGGTTTTTTTATGCTGATTTACATGGGACAAAGTTGTGGGGGAGGGGTTACAACCACTTTAAAGAATAATTAACCAAACAAAAGTTATTTAAATCCATAAGGACTTGTTTTACCACTACTATTTCTTTATATTCCTTTATATTGGCTTTTAATATTGACAAATACAGCAATTTCGAATTTGGATGAAAGGTTTAGCACTGGGGAAACACAAGTACATCTTATATACAACTATATAGATCAGACCAAAATGAGGGACAAATGAGGAGGAAAGAGGGACAGAGAGACATTATTATTATTATTCATGATTTATATAGCGCCAACAGTTTACGCAGCGCTTTACAATGTATAGGGGGGACAACACAATTACAATACAATACAAAAGGTACAGGAGGGCCCTGCTCGTAGAGCTTACATTCTAAAGGGAGGGGGTGGTGGTACAAAAGGTAATAGCTGCAGAGAATGATTTGATGGGGGTGGCTTGGGGACAGTTAGGTGGGTGTGGGATCGCCTTCCCTGAATAAATGAGTTTTCAGTGAACTCTTAAAGGTGGACAGGGTAGGGACTGATTGGACATACTGGAGCAGGGAGTTCCAGAGGATGGGAGAGGCTCTGGAGAAGACTTGAAGGCGAGCATGAGAGGAGGTAACAAGGGAGCTGGAAAGCAGGAGGTCCTCAGAGGAGCGGAGGGGACGATTTGGGTGATATCTGCAGATGAGGTTGGTGATGTAGATGGGGGCGATGTTTGTCGATGGCTTTGTGTGTTATGGTTAGCATTTTGAATTTTACACGGTGGGGTAGGGGAAGCCAGTGAAGGGATTGGCAGAGAGGGGCAGCAGTCACGGAACGATTAGTGAGGTGTATTAGTCTAGCAGCAGCATTCTTAATAGACCAAAGGGGGGATAGCCTGCTTAAGGGTTGGCCATTAAGGAGAGAGTTGCAGTAGTCAAGGCGGGAAATAATCAAGGAGTGAACGAGTTGCTTTGTGGTGTCATTAGTCAGGAAGGGTCGAATTATGGAGATGTTGCGGAGGTGAAGGCGGCAGGATTTAGCCAGTGATTGGATATGGTGGCTGAAGGAGAGGTCAGAGTCAAGGATTACACCCAGGACCCTAGCATGTGTGGAGGGACCAATGGTTGTGTTGTTGATATTAATGGTGAAGTCCCGGGGGGGGGGGGGGATCGTGGAGGAGGAAATATAACAAGCTCAGTTTTAGAAAGATTGAGTTTGAGGAAGTGGTGTGACATCCATGCTGATATGTCATTCAGTAAGTTGGAGATCTGTGAGGAGATTGAGGGGGTGAGTTGAGGAGTGGAGAGATAGATCTGGGTGTTGTCGGCATAGAGGTGGTATTGGAAACCATGGGAGCTTATCAACTGGCCCAGGGAAGAGGTATAGAGCGAGAATAGGAGGGGTCCAAGGACAGAACCTTGGGGTACCCCAACAGAAAGAGGAAGGGGAGCGGAGGAGATGGAGTTGTAAGTGACACTGAAAGTGCGCTGAGATAGGTAGGAGGAAAACCAGGATAAAGCAGAATTGCAGAGGCCAAGGGAGCGTAATTTGCTGAGGAGGAGCAGGTGGTCAACTGTTTTAAAGGCAGCAGAGAGGTCTAAAAGTATGAGTATGGAGTAGTGGCTGTTGGTTTTAGCAGTTAGTAGGTCATTGGTGAGTTTTAGTAGGCAGTTTCAGTAGAATGTCGTGGGTGGAAGCCAGACTGTAGGGGGTCGAGAAGGTTGTTGTCCATGAGGTAGGGACTCATTTGGTCATGGACAAGGCGCTCGATGAGCTTGGAGACAAAAATTGCTCCAAATCAGGGACAGTCCCTTGAAATCAGGGAGCTATGCCAACTGGGGATTGGTCAGGGCTCCCACATGAGCTGCCTGTCACTCCAGTTCCAGGCCCAGCCCCTCTCCCAGAATCTTCTCTCTGGAAGCAGGGGAGGCGCCCCAGAACTAGAGCACAGGTGGTCACACCCACTCTGACCACTCCCAGCCCCCAGATTAAAACAGACAGGCCTAGCTTGCAGCATAGGCCTGCCTAAATTTGCCTGTGCTGACTGTCCCTAGTAAAAAAACTATTACTAGCACCTACCTATTGGTAGAGTGTGCTACATTAGCATATTGCAATGTTTACTTTTTTTCCCCTCACAGAACTTTATAGAAATGTCAAAAGTGACCTTTTCAGAGTTCTATTTACTGCAGGAGTGTTGCAATTCAGTGGATTCAGTGTTACTAAACCCACAACAGTAAAATTAGTCTGTATATGCAGTAAAGTATGCTTGTTTTACTCTCTGTGGAACACAAGGGGTTAATCCTCTGCATTGTGTAAAAAGGCTGTTTGATCATGTCTTCTTTGATCCTCCCCTTCTTTTACTAGCCACAATCCATCTGCTGATAGTACAGAGCCTTGGGGGCACTCTGCACATGCTCGGTTTGGTGTGTTTTGCTAGAGATTTTATTTTTTTGAGGGGGAGGGTGCATGTGATCAGCACAGGGCCAATCAGCATTGTCTAGACAGAGGGCAGAGGGTCAGGGGTCATGCAGCCTCATTGGACAGCCAGAGAAGAATGAAAACTTCTCCTTCAAGCTTTAACAAGTGCTTGGCCAGACATTGATAAAATAATAAGACTGCTATATACTGCTGATGAGAAAAGATATTTAGCAGTTTATATTTACTAAAATAATTGCATTTCCAAATTCTGTGTACTGTGGTAGTCCAGATATAGTGAATGCAGGGTCCTGGGTTTAGTAACACTTTACTGTCACAACCTACATGCAGTACAGAGCACATTGCAGCACTGCTAAACTGACAACATAAAAAGCAAGGCATTTTGCACCGGGAGTGAACAGGTTCTAAAATTGTCCATGTTACACACACACCTTAGGCAGGTATAGTCTACCATTGTCACTATTAGGAAGTTATAATGATAAGCAGCTAACACTGGAACGAGTACATGTGGAAAGGAAGTAGGTGTAAGAGGCTGGAGGAGTTGAGCTACTACAACATGGGTAACTTTTGATTTTTGAATAAGCCCTTCAATTGCTGCATGCAATTTCAAGGACCATTCCTTCTTCTGCTCTCAAATTTGCAATAAGGCAAGGTTGGGTTGCAAGTGTCAGTGGTGCAGGAACGCAGTGGTGTCATTCCTAGCATGATAACTGGACAGTGAAGGTGCAGCAGTAGAGTGATGAGGTTATCCCTTTGCAAACCACATTCCCTCATCCTGTCAGCTTGTTCCGTGTCAGTGCATTTTTATGCAGCAAACTTCATTGGCCCATCTGCCCTTCCCTCATTCTGCAGTTGCTCTTTATATTAGTAGTTAGTAGAAGGAATGTCCCTTTACACTGGAAATCAGCATTTCCCTTTATATTAGTAGTTAGTAGAAGGAATGCCCCCTTACATTGGAAATCAGTGTTTCCCTTTACATTGGTGGTCAGTAGCAGAAGTGCCCCCCTACACTGGAAATCAGTGTTTCCTTTTACATTGGTGGTCAGTAGAAGACGTGCCCCCCTACAAAGCAAATCAGTGTTTCCACTTACATTGGTGGTTAGTGGAAGTGTTCCTTTACACTGGAAATCAGTATTTCCCTTTATGTTGGTAGCTAGTAGAAGAAGTGCCCTATCACACTGGAAATCAGAGTTTCCTTATATATTAGTAGTTAGCAGAAGTGTCTCCTTACACTGGAAATCAGAGTTTCCCTTTACATTGGTGGCCAGTAGAAGAAGTGCCCCCTTACACTGGAAATCAATATTTCCCTTTATGTTGGTAGTTAGTAGAAGAAGTGCCCTATCACACTGGAAATCAGAGTTTCCTTATATATTAGTAGTTAGCAGAAGTGTCTCCTTACACTGGAAATCAGAGTTTCCTTTTACATTGGTGGCTAGTAGAAGCAGTGCTCCCTTACACTGGAAAATTCGTGTTTCCCCTATATTGGTGATGAGTAGAAGAAATGCCCCCTTACACTGCAAATCAGTGTTTCCATTTACATTGGTGGCTAGTAGAAGGAGTACCCTTTTACACTGGAAATCAGAATTTGCCATTATATTAGTGGTCATTAGAAGAAGTTCCCTCTTACACTGGAAATGTGTGTTTTTCTTTACACCGGTAGCCAGTGGAAGAAGTGCTGTATACTGGAAATTAGCGGTTCCATTTATATTGGTACTTAGTAGAAGTGCCCCCTTACACTGGAACTGAGCATTTCCCTTTACATTGGTGGTCTGAATAAAGAATGGCCCCCTTACTTTGGAAATCAGTGTTTCCACTTACATTGATGGCCAGTAAAAGAAGTACCTACTTACAGCGCTGACCAGTGGAAGAGGCACCTTACATTGGGGTTCAGTGGAAAGAATGTCCTATTACTAAGGTTGCCACCTCATCCTTTTAAACCCGAACACACTAGAATTACACAGGTTTTGTGGCTAATTTAATGCAGATAAGGCGCCAAGTGAGTTTAATTACCACCTTAATCTGCCACAGAACCTGTGTAAATAATATATGCTTGGCAACTCTAGCTGTTACATTGGTGATCAGTGTACTGCCTCCTGTTGAGTGTTGTCAGTAATGAAACTATGCAGGAACCATAAGGTGGGAAATCAATAATACCGTTGCAGACATCCCAACCTGAAAAAACTCATTTCAGGGCGGTGACGAACTCATTTCAGGGAGGTAGGCGTGGCCTAAACCATGTTACATATTGAGCGTGGCTTAAATGGGGTGTGGTTTTATAGCGTCTGAGATGACTTACTTAGTACAGAATGTAGTAATGTTAACTAGAGAATGTACAGTGCAGAGTGTATGGCGGTGTGTAGTATGTACAGGAGAGGAGTGCGGAGTGTATGGCAGTGGGTAGTATGTGCAGGAGAGGAGTGTGGACTGTATGTAGGTGGGTATAATGTGAATGTGAGTAGTGTGGAGTGTACAGCAGTGGGTAGTATGTGCAGGATGGTGTCAGTAGGGCAGTGGATGGTGTCAGTAGTTCTTTATTTTTATTATAATTTTTTTACAATTAAATTTTTTCAATTATTCTTTACTATTTTATTTTTTATTTTTGTTTTTTTTCACAATGATTGGGGGTGGAGGTAGTGGACAGTGTCAGTAGAGCACTGTATCAGTAGTTTTTTTTTTTTATTATTTTTTCTATTATTTTTTACAATTTAGTTGTTTATTATTTTCTTTTTTTTTAAAATAGTTTTTTCACAGTGCTTCTGGGGAAAGGGTGAGGGATATGTGGCAGTGATGGTGTCAGCAGGGCAGTGGATGGTGTCAGCAGTTTTTATTTTTACATATTTTTTTTACAACATAATGTTTTTTAATGCATTTTGGGGGGAGAGAGTTGGGGCAGTGGACAGTGTTGGTAAGGCAGAGGGTGGGGGGGGGGGGGGGGTGTTGTTAGTAGTCTTTTATTTTATAATCTTGTTTACAATTTTATGTTTTATCATTTTTGTTTACAATTAATTTTTTTCTATTTTTAGCATTTTTTTTTTAAAATCAACCCTGTATGGGGAGGGGGCTTTGGTAAGATATCATAAGATATCAGGGGTCTAAATAGAACCCTGACATCTCCCCTTTGAGACAGATAAAGAGGCTGAGGACAGAGATTCCCCAGTCCCTTTCTCAGCATTAAAGATGAATGGACAGAAGACAGCGGCTACTGTCCATTCATAGACAGCAGTGTAAGGCATGGGACACTTTTAAAAGCTCTTCTGAACGATTTAACTTGACAGGTAGTAACCCACATTTAAAACGTAAATTTTGCTGTGTTTACATGCCGCGTTTAGCGGCGCTTTGAAGCATTTGCGTTTAGAAGCGGTTGAAAATGTATTTTTTTATTATTTGTTTATTTTTTCAAAATAGCCAAAAATGAAAAATGCCTGTAAACGAAATGTGGCTAAACGTGAATTACAGCGTTTAGCCGTGTTTAGAAGTGTTTGGCACTTGAAATGCTTCTAAACACAGCTTCTAAACCCAGTTAAAAAAAAGCCTCTAAACTCAACTGCCTAGAAACTACTATAAACTAACCTGTGTACATGTACTGATAAGATAACATTGAGGAGAGTTCAGGAGCAGTTGAAAAAAATGCTTCTACACGTCCGTTATCCAGCAGTAGTGTACATAAGGCCTAACACACAGGTTACTCTGCTCAGTTTTCACAGGACACAGGAGCGATGTCGCTCACTGTGTCCAATTCAGAAAAGGCAAGGGCTGGTAAATAACCGGTCCCTTCCTTCGCTCGCCATCCTGACAGATCCCCACAGCTGGCGGGAGAGGAGGGAAGCCGGCAGTGGGGGATGAGGGGGGGTAGAGGAGGAGGACAGAGAGCCGTAGAAGAAAGGGGGGGTGAAGGACATGGAGGGGAGCTGGAGAAGAATGGGGTAGAAAGGACACAGGGAACAGTGGGGGATGATCGGTGCAGCAGGAGGGACAGCTGTGATCACTGATCTCCCTGTATAGCTTTTTAGCCGACAGCCATGGGACGGAGAGAAGGAGAAGCAGATGTCGGCTATACAGGGAGATCGGTGATCACAACTGTCCCTCCTGCTGCACTGATCATCCCCGACTTTGAACCAGGGGACCATTCAGGATCAGCCCCGCAGCCGGGATATTGGGCAACACTTGCGGGTGTCTGGGAGCCGCCCCCAAAATGCGGGAGGCTCCCACACCTCCCTGGAGACTTGAGATGTCTACCGTTGTTTCCATGTTTATTTCTAACTCGTGTGTTTTGCTATCTTTTTTCTTTAATTGTTCACTGCTTTCCTTCATGTGGCCAATTCCTTTTGTCTCGGGGGAAATAGTGATTTTCAGGAGGGGTGAGATGACTGAAGAATCGATTGCTATTGATTGCCAGCATGTGCGTTCATTTCACAGTTCCATAAAGCCACAGCAAACAGAATAAAAGCACAGCACACACACCTAAGAGTTATATGGTATTTCTACAACCGGATGGCTTATGTGGTCTCCTTTCTTTTAGTTCTGGGAGGTACGATTTGCACATGGGGGAATAGCAGCATAATGGATGTTCCATTTTGTTGTCATCTTAGTCACCACCGCTCGCTCTCTGAGGCCCTTGGATTGGGTAGCTATGGCAACCAGATATGATAGTAGTAAAACCTTCTTCATCAGCTTGTGTTTAATACATGTGTAAACAACCACGCACTGGAGGAAGAGTGATCTGCAGTCTCCTAAGGCGGAGGCAAACAATCCTACTTATTGTGAAGGAAAGGCAGGGATGTACTGCATGGCATCTGTTGGCCTCTTCTACTGTATTTCCTCTGCACGCTGCTGACTGAGATAACAGCCCCAATGTGGGTTACTGTTTACTGGCCTCTATTATCTGCTATGGTAATTACGGCTTCTGAAGAATGAAGACACATGTCACTTATAAAGGGCATATCCTATACATAAAATCTCTATTTTTTTTACTGTTAAAATTAAAAAAGTATCTTTATTTAAATAGCCAGTCTAAAGCCTAGTACACACTTGTAGTTTTTTCTATTCAACCCAGTGGGGCTGAACGAAAAAAAGCTCAATGTTAGTACAGCGATCTCCCCTGCTGTCCTCCAGAACCCCCCGGTCAGCGCTCTCAGCCATTGGCTGAGAGCTGATTGGCAGACCTTTTTCGGTCATGCCCCTTCAACAAAAGCCAGCCGAGCTTTGAACTTCTGTTGCACCGACTTCAGTACACACGGGCCAAATGTTGGGCGGTTTCTATTCAACTGGCTGATGTTGCCCGACATTCGGCCCATGTGTACTAGGGTTTATATTCTAACTTTGGGGGGATATTGGCAGAATGGAGTTACTCATTTTTTTGTACCCCTCTCATTATATCACCCTGCAGGATCTACAAATCACCTATGATACCTCCCATTTGTCAGAGACCTGACTCAGCCCTCTTTATGGCAAACTTATCAGGTGACCCATATTTTGCAACAAAGTCCTGATGTGTTCATGTGTGTATAATGTAGTTAGTGCTTATCCACGCAATTTCCTTTCATCGCAGAGATCAATGCAGCTTCAACACAAGGGCACATGAAAACCTATGTTTTTCTAGGTGCCCCGTTCACATCACAGCACTACATTGAGTGAAGTGGTACTATGGTTGCTCAGACATGCTCCGTTTTTTACACAGCACAACTCATCGTACTTTGTGTCACCTGTATAGATTATAATGAAGTGTCGTTGTGTGACATTTTTATAAAAATAAAAATAAATATTGCCTTGTATTCTTGCAGCACAAGGCAATGCCCCACACCAGACACCAGATTGCGTGAGTTTTAGCATGCATACTCGCTCAGAGCCCCAATGTGTAATTTGCTATTTTGGTTACTGTTTCTGAAAGTTTGGCAACCTTTACATACTGTATGCATAGTACTGTTTCTTATGTAATACACATCGGACATATTTCTATTTTTGCTGTTTGCATGTAAATGTAAGACAGGACCAGTTCTGGTCTTCTGCATGCTGATTGTAATTCTCTGTATCTATGAATATCACACAGGACCATTTTTCTTGTACTGTACACCGGGTGTAATTCTCCATATGTATGGACACTGCACAGTACTGCTTTTCTCATTATGCTGGATGTAATTCTCAGTATCTGTTCTTATTCTGTATAAATGGACACTGCACAGTACTTCTCTTGTTCTGTGTGCTGGGTGTAATTCTCAGATTCTCTTCTTATTCTGTATGTATGGAAACTGCACAGAAGTGCTTCTCTTGTTTTGTGTGCTGGGTGTAATTCTCAATATCTCTTCTTATTCTCTACTATGTATACTGCACAGTAGCACTTATCTTGTATGCTGGATGTAATTCTCATTATCTCTTCTTATTATATATGTATAGATGGTGCAGAGTACTTCTTATCTGGTTCTGTTTGGGTGTAATTCTCAGTATCTTTCTTATTCTGAATGCATGGATGCAGCACAGTTTTTCTTCACTTGTCCTGTAGACTGGGTGTAATTCTCAGTATCTCTTCTTATTCTGAAGGTGTGGACACTGCACAGTACTACTTTCTTTGATCTGTATGCTGGATGTAGTTCTCGGTATCTCTTCTTATTCTCTATGTGTGGACTCTGCACAGTAGCACTTCTCCTGTATGCTGGATGTAATTCTCTGAATTAGGGATGAGCTTCGAGTTCGAGTCGAACTCATGTTCTACTCGAACATTGCCTGTTCGCCTGTTCAGCGAACAGTGAACAATTTGGGCTGTTCGCAGCAAATTCGAAAAGCCGGAACACCCTATACAAGTCTATTGGAGAAATCTAAAGTGCTAATTTTAAAGGGTAATATGCAAGTTACTGTCCTAAAAAGTGTTTGGGGACCTGGGTTCTGCCCCAGGGGACATGTATCAATGCAAAAAAAAGTTTTAAAAACGGCCGTTTTTTCAGGAGCAGTGATTTTAATAATGATTAAAGTGAAACAATAAAAGTGTAATATTCCTTTAAATTTCGTAGCTGGGGGGTATCTATAGTATGCCTGTGAAGGGGCGCATATTTCTGGTGCTTAGAACTGTCCCTGCACAAAGTGTCATTTGTGCAGGAAAAAAAGTCTTTTAAAATCACTTGCGGCTAAATTGTCGGCTCCCCGTAATACAGAGAACACTCAATGAGTGTTCTCTCTATTAGCCGACAATTCATTCATTCATTGATAAAAAAAAAAAAAAAAGAAAAGCTTGGGGGTTCCCCTAAATTCAATTACCAGGCCCTTCAGGTCTGACATGGATATTAAGGGGAACCCCGTGTCAAATTTAAAAAAAAATTGACGTGGGGGTCCCCCTAAATATCCATACCAGACCCTTTATCCGAGCACGCAACATGGCAGGCCGCTCTCTCGTCCCCCCCTTCCTCCTGAACCGTGAAGGGAGCCAGGGGTTCCCCAGTGACGTATGGGTGACCCCGTCCCCTCTGATGTAACGGAAACCTGCGTTACATCAGAGGGGGCGGGGTCACCCACACGTCACTGGGGAACCCCTGGCTTCCCTCTCCAGCGTCAGAGGGGCGGGTCAGGTGACGGGTGGCCCCGCCCTCCTAATATAAGAAACGTCAGCGCTGGGATCTCCGCAGTGTCCCCGCACTGCGGAGACAGAAGACGGATGTATGGACAGCGCTGGACTGAGAGATCTCCCGTCGCTGGATATGATCATCCATCGCTGGATCACGGAGATCCGTCGCTGGATAGCAAGAGTGGATTAGCACCGCTGGAATCTTTTTTTTATTTTTTTTATTTTTATAAAGGAATTTTTCAAAAGTGTGTTTGTCTTATTTAACCATTTTTACACTTTCTTTGTGAAATGGTAGGGGTACTTTTGTACCCCCTTACCATTTCAAACAGGGGGGGGCCGGGATCTGGGGGTCCCCTTGTTAAAGGGGGCTTCCAGATTCTGATAAGCCCCCCGCCCGCAGACCCTCACAACCACCGGCCAGGGTTGTGAGGATGAGGCCCTTGTCCTCATCAACATGGGGACAAGGTGCTTTGAGGGGTCACAGACCCCCAAAGCATCCTCCCAATGTTGAGGTTATGTGGCCTGGTATGGTTCAGGAGGGAGGGGGGGCGCTCTCTCGTCCCCCCCTCTTTTCCTGCGGCCTGCCAGGTTGCATGCTCGGATAAAGGGTCTGGTATGGATTTTTAAGGGGATCCCCACGTCAATTTTTTTTTTTTTTATCAATGAATGAATGAATTGTCGGCTAATAGAGAGAACACTCATTGAGTGTTCTCTGTATTACGGGGAGCCGACAATTTAGCCGCAAGTGATTTTAAAAGACTTTTTTTCCTGCACAAATGACACTTTGTGCAGGGACAGTTCTAAGCACCAGAAATATGCGCCCCTTCACAGGCATACTATAGATACCCCCCAGCTACGAAATTTAAAGGAATATTACACTTTTATTGTTTCACTTTAATCATTATTAAAATCACTGCTCCTGAAAAAACGGCCGTTTTTAAAACTTTTTTTTGCATTGATCCATGTCCCCTGGGGCAGGACCCGGGTCCCCAAACACTTTTTAGGACAGTAACTTGCATATTAGCCTTTAAAATTAGCACTTTAGATTGTGAACGTTCGAGTCCCATAGACTTTAATAGGGTTCTAAAGTTCACACGAAGTTTAGGTCTGTTCGCAGGTTCTGGTGTGAACCGAACAGGGGGGTGTTCGGCTCATCCCTACTCTGGACTCTGGACTCTGGACTCCCGCACATTACTTCTTCACTTGTTATGTAGACTGGGTGTAATGTCACGGCATCTCTTCCTATTCTAAATGTATGGACACTACATAGTACTTCTTATCTTGTTCTGTATGCTGGGTGTAATTCTCAGAATTTGCAATTATTCTATATGTATGGACACTACACAGTACCACTTCTCTTGTCCTGTAAACTGGGTATAATTCTCAGGATCTCTTATTCTATATGTAAGGATGCTCCACAGTACTTCTTCACTTGTTCTGTATGCTGGGTGTAATTCTGTACCTCTTCTTATTCTGTATGCATGGACATTGTACAGTTCTATTTCTCTTGTGGATGTAATTCTCAGTGTCTCTTCTTATTTTGTATTGCAAAGTTGAAATTTTAGCTTTTAGAATTGTATGATAGCTCTAAATGTATTTAACTAAAAGTCACCCTTTCTATGTGAGCTATGACAAAATGGTTAACATGGGTCTTTTAACAATTATACTCAATAAATCAGATTGCTATGTAAATTGCAGTTTGGGAAAAAGTATAGAACAAAGCTCTGTTAATAAAGAACAAAGCCTTAGAAGGCTATGGGCAGCTGGGGAATTAGCAATGAAAATTATTTGAAGAAAGATATTTATGGGACCCCAGAGAAAAGTCTATCTGCTGTAATCCAGGTCAGACAAACATGTACTAAAACTACTTTGGAAAGGGCAAAACTTCTGATAACGATATCAGTGAATGTGCTTTATATTGGTATATAATTTTGTATTTATTGTAACAAGATATATCAGTAGATTGCAGTAAAAGGATTATGCTGGAGCATTAGAACTTGAAGCACACATAAGACCAGTTGTAATTAAAGGAGATGTTCAGTACTTCTGCGTAATGCAGTTTTGATCTCTTGGTATTTTATTTTGATTATGGACTACAATTGTACCAGCACTGAAGTTTACTATCAATTTGTTTTTAGTTTGAAATCACTGTGGATGAATGGACACCAAGACTAATTTCCAAAAACAAAAAAGTTTATCCAAACCTAAGAATAAAAATGTAATAATTTTTAGTTCACCCTTATTTAGATGTGGTGGCTGCATTTATTTTCTCTTTTCAGGCTCATTTCTGTAGGGCGTGGCTTAGCAGCGCATGAAGTATGCAGCAGGGACTGCTCTCTCTGCTGAAATTCCGCCCTTATATCCCGATCTCTAAATGCTGCCAATGTGAAACCAAGTGATATTGTAGTGGTAGTGTTACTACCTCCAGATAGCTTGCAGCCCCTGCTATGTGTACCTGCTGCTCCAATCTGGCTACCTGGTGTGCCGGCGAGGCAAGGACTTTGAATCCACGGCAGACCCTCCATTCCAAGATGGTGGCCTCCAGCCACGTTTGGCATAGAAGCTGTTCTCTAAGGCTGCTGGTAAAGACCTCTCCACTAAAAATACTCCAGGCCCCTCTTATATTTTAGCAGAAGCTGCAGGAGACGACATGCTGGAGGATTTGAACCCTGAGTCTGCAGACCTGTCTGCCTGAGATGCCATGAGTACACAAATCCTGCATGAATATGACTTCTTACAAGGAGACTGGGAGTCCTCTGATGCTGAGCCTACACTTAGAGATATATTCCCAGCTGTTATCTCCTGTAGCACAGCCATATCTACCATGACCTCTGAAATTAAACGGGTGAAACTGGAACTGACTCTGGTGAGGCAAGATATCCAAAAACTGTGAGACCGCACAACGGCCCTGGAGGGGAGGGTGAGCACCATGGAGGATGGCTGGGGCCCGCTGCAGAGGGATGTCCAATATATACACACCTTATGCATCCCCCATAGATGACTTAGAGATTAGGCTGAGGAACGATATTGTAAGGGCGGTTTGAATCCCAGAGCGAGGTAAAGGTAAAAATCAAATGAGGCAATGACCGTCATTGAAAACTGGCTGATGAACATCTTTGGTAGGGATTCCTTCTCCCCCATGTTTCTTGTGGAATGGACTTCCTCAGCCTGGTGAATCTCCTTGTCCATTTCTATTTAAACTCCTCAACTTTTGGGACCTAAACTCAGAAGAGGAGAGAAATAAAGGGGCAAAGGCCCTCATTCGGACTTTTCAGGCAAAGGACAAAGATATAATAAAACAAATATTTTTTGTTAACAGCAAGATTACAACAGACAGGTCAAATATAGCAAAGAGTTAAAAGAATACAATACATATTGACAAACAATTGACACTGAATATATCCTAGTGAACCCCTGTGCATCAATGCGTTTCACTATTGCTTCTTCAGGACACACAGGGTTTTGGTTGAAAGAAAACAGGTCTCACTCACAGATAACCAATTGCCTACACATGGAAATCTCCCAGATGATCAGAAGTAAATCACCATTTATAACAGGAGGTGGACTCTCAATAATACTAATAACTGGAGGATGGGCTGATAACGTACATAGATATAGGTATATCATTCACCAGGGGGAGAGGGGAATGAAAGGTGCAAAACCTGAAAAATCCTGGATAATCAAGGAGGAGGTAAAAAAAAAAGCCTCTCTGACCCTTAACAGTCCACATTCATTGGGAGATTAGACAAGTAGTTCCAAAAGACGAAAAATATGCTTTCAAATAAATTCAGCAGGCACTTGTGCATCAACCCATCAGCTGTCTGTAAAGTCCACTGTAGTGTTTAAACATGCAGTGGTGACTAATTATTCAGTAATCCTCCCAGGAGCCTATGGAGTGGACCTTAATACCATCCTCACCATGGCCAGAACCATGAGTGCCTTTTTTATTGCTGGTAATGTAAAAATCTTTTTGTACCTGGATTTTTCCACAGAACTCCAGCGCAGGAAGGCCACGTTTACTGGAGTGAAGCAGAAGCTTTTCCGCCCCTATGCAATGTTGTACCCTGCTCATCTACACATCGCTGCTAATGGTGTGACACACGATTTTTGATAACGCCACTTCTGCAATGCAACGGTTGGACCATGTAAAACATACACATAGCTCAGCTCACCAATGTGCGGTTTCATATCCTATGGATTTTCAATCTAGAAACTTGTCACTTCTACTAGCAAGGTGGAAATTATGAACTGTCTCATGTTACTCTAGTTATTTCTGAAGTTAACAGTGTTGTACTTCTTGTTCTCTGAATATGGGTTCTGACATAGGGAGCCCCCCTGTTTTTCCTTTTTTGGATGTTCAATTTTTTTCATACCATACTCATCGCCAGTTGTAATGAGTATCTTTTTGGCCTGTATTGGGCCCTTGGAGTGACTGCAAATATTATTGACATTGTTTCATGCCTCAATTACTTCCTTTGGTATTTTTATGGATCAATGTTATGGTAGCTGTTGATACTTGCCCTTTGGTCCTGGCAGAGCAAGCGCTGTTAGTTCTCACATTGGAACCGCTCTTTTAATATTAGTTTAATTTACCCTCATTGCTGTATGAACCTCTTGTTTCTCCTGTTCTTATATCAAGATTTTACATTATGGGAGATACCTGTACTTTAGTTTCCTGGAACGTTAGAGCGGTGAGTAGTGGAGTGAAATGTCTAGCCATCTTTAACACCATTCAGCAACATAAACCAGCTATTGTCTGTTTACAGGAAACTCATCTATCTAAGGATAAACAATCTTTCCTAACCCACCGGCAATACTGGAAACAATTTCACTACACGTACTCTACATTCTTGAGGGATGTTAGCATTCTGGTGGACAATGCTATAACTTTTAAGTCTCTTCAAGAAGTAGTAGATGCTGGGAAATGTTATCTTTTTGCCGTGTAAACTGGCTAATATGATTTGTTTGGTTGTATTTATGTTCACTTGGAAAACCTGCACATATCACTCCATATTCTAAGGTGGCAACACTCTCACCATACTGTATCTATACAGGAGCAGCATTGTCACCCTATGGCAGAGTGCAGACTCCCAAAATCACCTCTTCTCCATGACATGGGGAAGGGGGTGTATTCTGTAGTTGCAAAAATTTAACTGACAACAGTCAAGAAGAGACATAGACAATACTTTAACAGTTTGCTAGATTTCTGCACTGATCAACTTGTATTTTTTTTGTACTTATTGAACAAATATGACAAAATGCTTTCAATGGGAGACTTATCACACAAAAGGGGAGAAAATGTGAGGATTATGTACATTTTATTTAATTTTTTTGGGAAAGTCTTTTTTATTTGTTTTGTGCAAAATGTACAAGGTACAAGACAGAGCCTCTGGGCCTTCCCCTGGCTCACAAGGCACGATACAAGAAAGGGAAACAAAAAACAAACTAAAACTTAACAACTCAAGGCTTGCTACTCAAAGAACTGGAGTAAAAGTGCTTCTTCACAGGAGAATTATGGTTATAGGGAAAGAAAATTTTATCATCAACTCTGTTAGTCACCCTCCACCTCTATAATACAGACACTAAGGAGCTTCAGACCGATGAAGCGTTTGGGCATATAGTGCAAGGCAATGAAAATACGAAAAACGATTAACAGTATAAACCTAACAGGAACCAGAAGTTAGGATTGACTGTCTGCAGGGCTATCCTGGTCCACTATGGTGGTATCAGGCTCCAAGCAGATGTCCCATACCTCATTGAATTTTTGGGGATATCCCTTGTGCAGGTACGTTTCTTGCATAAAGGTATAGTGGTGTTAACCAATGACTTACACGTGTTCAAAGACGGGACAGAATGAGCTCTCTATTTACATATGATAGATTTCTGGGCATAAAATAAAAGTAACCCTAGTAATGGGCAAACAGCTCTGGAGGGAGCCAGAGCTTCCAACAGCCCCAAAATATAGATGCCAACCTTTTGGGGTATAGAAATAGTGGTCAAATGTTTGATAAACCTCAGGACACCTGTCCAAAAAGGTTGTAGGGAAAGTCAAATCATACAGAGGTGATTGGCCAAATTTGCGTGACAATGCCAACAACACGGCGGGCCACCTGGGTAGATCTTATGGCGCCTATATGGCATGAAATTATACCTATACAGTATTTAAACTGGATCAGACAATCCCTGGAAGATACCAAATGGGAGAAAGGATATTCCCATATGTCCCCCCAGCCCATAGAGTCCAGCTCTGGCAGTTCCGCCTACCAAAATGTAGGTAAACTGCCTAGACAATGATGCACTGTAGACTGCAAGGCCTTGTATATAGTTGATAGTGGTTTCATAAGGGATTCTTCCTGGAGAAGCAACTCCATATCAAACTGATGTATGGTTAAAGGAGAGCTTCCGAACTTTGTGGTATAGCAATGGTGCAGCTGGAGGAACTGGAAGAAGTAGGAATTGGACTAAGCTAATTTTTGTTTAATCTGGTCAAACATCTGCAATATGCCACTCCCACAGTTTGGGTCAAATATTGAACACTGTGGGCAGCCCTGAGAGAGGAGTCAGGTATGGAAAGAGATTAAGGTAAGGTGGGTTTTAGCCATATTGGAGCATTAGGGGAATACTGCCTAGATCAATTTCCTACAGGGGGAGTTACCTAAGCCCATGCTTTGATTACCATTTCCATGGAAATTGTAAGGGAGTGAGAGGCTTTAACACCCCAAAATAATGTCTTCAGCAATGCTTCAAATGAGCTCACCAAAGCAGCTTCCAGGGCGACTGCAAAGCTTGAGGTGCCTGATACAAGCCAGTTATGGGTATCCAAGAGCATTGCAGCTAAAAACATTAGAAAGAAATCTGGACAGGCCAATCCACCCTTAGTCCAAGACCCTTGAAGTAGAGACAGCCAGAAATGAGGGAGACAAGAGCCCCACAGGAAATTGATTACGTGTGGGTTAAAGTGGAGTTACACCTAAACTTCCGATTATCCGGTTCCTCCCCCCTCCGGTGTTACATTTGGCACCTTTCAGGGGGAAGGGGGAGCAGATACCTGTCTAATACAGGTATTTTCTCACACTTACTGTGATAGATCCGCCGCGATCTACGCCATGTCTGGCCCCTCCTCTGTCCTCCCCTCCCCGCTGTCTTCTGGGAGACACATGGGTCCCAGAAGAAAGCAGGGACCAGATAGGACATGTAGTGCAACTCATGCATGCACTGTAGGGAACCAGGTTGTGAAGCTGCAAGGCTTTACTTCCTGATTTCCTTACTGAAGATGCCGGCACCTGCACCCAGGAGCCAACAGGCAGTATTTGTAGCTGCTGACTTAAAAAAAAAAAAACATTTAGTCGGAACTCCGCTTTAAACTGTTTGTAGGTCGATTTAGGAACCCATATCGAGGAGTGGCATAAAACATACAGCAGGGGGAAAGTAGTTTCATTTTTAGCAGGTTTATTTTCTCAACTAATTTCAGGAGAAAGTTGGTCCAGGCTCTCAACTTGGATTTAAAAAATTGCAAGAGAGGGGAAAAATTAATTTCGCACAAATCTTGTATACTGGGTGATATATGTATTCCTAGGTACTTGATTGTATCCGCCCACCATAGTGGGAGCAACGGATCTGCCGCCTGTTCGGCATTTGGATCCACTGGGAGGATAAGAGATTCATCCCAATTCACCTTATAGTATCAAAATGCAATCAGAGGTCCAATGCTGTGCAGAGAGAAGGCCCTGCATCTTTAAGGAAAATAATTATGTCATCAGCATAAAGGGACAGCTTTTTGTCAATAGATCCAACCCATATTCCCCTAACTGCATCGGAGGACTGGATGGCTGAGGCTATGGGCTTCACTATAAGGACAAAATTTAATTTAGGCCATCGGCTGTTGGTACAGTATATTAATCCATTTATGGAAAATAGGACCAAAACCAAAAGCCTTGAGCACCTGCTTCATATAGGGCAAGGCTACAGAATCAAATGCCTTTTCCAAGTCTAGCACCACCACCACCCTGGTACCCTGATTTTCAGAGGGGATCTGCACATGAGTAAAAACTCTACAGATATTGATGTCTGTTGATTTTCCCTGCATATGGTTTGCTCTATATTCACCAAAAACAGGATGGTCTTCATCAATCTGGTAGCAAGAATTTTAGTAAGGATTTTTAAATCATATTTTAAAAGCGATATAGGATAGTATGCAGAACATTGTGTAGCATTTTTTCCAGGTTTCTGAATTAAGATTATATGGACTTGGGACATGGAAGTGGGCAAACTGTCCTCTTTCAAACAGATGGCATACAGCTGCTGGAGTCTCGGGAACAAAGCAGGGACCTACATTTTATACCAGTGTCCCAGAAGCCCATCCGGACCAGGGTCTTTTTTGAGGGGGAGGGAGGGAGTGATTAGGAGCCTCAATTTGTTCCGAAGAGATAGTGGCATTTAGCAGGGCAACATTATCTCCCGCCAAGATCGGCAGGGGCAATTGCTGTATAGTGGTCAGGATGTCAAAATGTGTGGGGGGGGGGGGCTGACAATCAGTATAAAGATGCATAATAATCTCTACCTTCTTACAAAATGATGGAGGAATCAGAGTGACCTCGCTCCCTGCTGTTTGAAAAAAAGGACTACTGTTTGGTAATTAGGATCGGCTACCAAATGGGCAAGAAGCCTCCTGTTCTTATCCCCAGACTCGAACAGCCTAGCTTTTAAAAGTTTGACATCAGTGGTAGTCGCACCAGTAATGAGTAGAGAAAGTGATCTCCGAGCCTAAGCAAGAGAGGAATAAGCCTCCGGAGAAAGGTCTGATGCAAATGCAGCTTCAGCGTCACTCACTTGGGACTCCAGACCTACCATATCAAGGGGGGGGGGTTGTGTTCTCATTAAAATCTCCAACAACTCCCCCCCCCCCCGAGCCACAGGATGACCTCTAGTGGAGAATAATCTGAAAATCCCTGCTGGTAAATAAGAGCCGCAGCGATGACGGGTAGAGAAGAGGATGAGCAGAGCATGAGGTCAATCCTGGAGCATGAGTGGTGGGCCACAAAGAGGTGTGAAAAACACCTGAACAAGGGGTTCTTCAGCTCCAGATCTCAATTAGCTGAATGGCCGAGGCCCAATGTGAGAGATCCAGGTCCGACATTCTGGTCGGATTGGAAGTATCCAAATCCCTATCCAGTATGGTAGTAAAATCCCCAGCTATTATGACTCTAGAGAATGAAAAAAGTGCAAGTCTGTCATATACAAGATTTAGGAGAGTAGAGAAAGAGGAGGCACATATACATGTAGCACCTTCTAGTGTGCTAGAAGTGGTAGTGTTTAGGTTTTTTGTTAGTGTAAGTAAATTCAAGGCCTGGCTGGCAGCTAGGCCTATTTTTTTGATCTGGGTTGGGAGTGACTCCGACAGCATCACCCAGACCTCCCACTTCTTTCCAGAATGTTCTAGAATCATGTGGAATGGAAGGAGGGGAGGAAAGGTGGAGCTGCCTGGGGTATTTTGAGGAGCCCCGACCAATCCCATTCTACATTCAAAGCAGTAGGCACAGGCAGCAAAAAAGCACTGTGTGCTTGCCCCT
This sequence comes from Lithobates pipiens, assembly GCF_037356315.1. Taxonomy (NCBI): domain Eukaryota; kingdom Metazoa; phylum Chordata; class Amphibia; order Anura; family Ranidae; genus Lithobates; species Lithobates pipiens. Next base: position 471,324,868 of record NW_027507758.1, on the reverse strand, counting down.
GTAGGCAAATGGCAAGCAATACACCATGAAAAACTGTTAGGATAGATGTAAAGGTAAAGCAAACCCTAATAAATGCAAAGCTTTTTCATTAAAAATTGGGTCGAGTAGGGAAACGATATAACCCCTGACAGTTGTTTGCCATCTCAAAAAAGGAACTGATAAAATCTTTTCAAAGTGAGGAAATCTCTGATTATCACTTGAGTCACCAGGTGCAAGATTTCCTATCTACTCTGGTGACAACCGAAAATTTGAGATTTTCTTTTACTTTTACTCTCAGTGATAATGGTAAAGAAGACCTATTGAGAGGGGGGATATCCCTACGAGGGCACAGACAGCAATAAAAAATTAACAGGTTTTCAAATCCCTCTCCACTCTATATAAAACTAATAAAAATGCTTTCCTTCAGTTATTAAAACACTAAAAAATATCTGTTGCCATCTCCGGGTTGCTGTCAGGGCTGGGCTCATCCCTTCCTTCTCAGAGCAGGCCGCTCAGCGGTCAGTTAATTGCCATCACCTGGTGATGATATCCTGCTCGTCAGTCCTGCTGGCTACTTAAGCTGCTCAGTTCAGATCCTCTCTGCCTTTGCTTGGTCAACATATCAAGAGATGCTCTCCTGTGTTCCTGTTTAGACTTGCTTGGTTGATGTCCCTTCTGGTTCCTGATCCTGCTTGCTGTTCCACTACGCTCATTCTCCGGTTTCCTGATTTCCTGGCCTGTTCTGAAGTACACTGATCCTCAGCTCCCTAACATCCTGGCTTGTCTGACTTTCCATTCCAGTTACCGAACGCTGCCTATGTTTTGACCACGTTTTCTCTGTTTACCTTTTACCATTATTATTATTAAACAGTGTGATTTTTACTGCACTTCTGTCTCAGTCTGATTCATGGTTCTTGACAATTGCTGCCTGTTATTTCAGGACAACAAAACATCTACCACTCTCATCTTCTCCAGAAGATTGGAAGGTGGAGCATTCCGTAATCTACAGGCAGAACATGCTTGGCTGTGTATAGCTCATTGCTTGAGCTAACCCTGCATAGTGTACAGAACACAGGACAACACCAGATTTCTGTCAGAATTAACACAGGATTTTTTAAAAATGTATCAAATGGTTATAGAAATGCATTCACTAGTGTGGAATGTTCTAGGATGCAGCTGTGAAGCCAGGGTTTCATCACCAGTGCCTCTGTCAGGACAGATCTGAACCTGCAAGCTCTGCTGCATCTGACAGTATCGCTTCTTTCTGAGCCACTTGAGATGCTGGACAGTGTCCTGGACAATTCCTTGGACAATCTTGCCTTGAACTTCGTTCTGTTTGCCAGATTATTGTGCTCTCCAGACAATATCTCACTCTTTTCACTCCTGCTGCTGTCCATATCTACACTATCACTCGTTACTAACCTTTGGCTTGTTCCTCGACTAAACTTCCACTTGATCCCGACCTACAACCACTTGTTTCCAAACATTGGCTTGTTTCTCCACTATGCTTCTGCTTGATCCACGACTTGTTACTAACCTTTGTCTTGTTTACTGACAATGTTTCTGCTTGATCTCTATCTGCCATATCTTCTACTGGACTCTGGCTTGTTGACTTCCTGGTGGGGTGATCCTGAGGACTGAAACCTGCTACTAACACACAGCAAAACTCATCCCCACCATGAGGAGCTCTGGTGAATACTGGTTAGTGCTTAGACCCTGCACCTCGGATAAGCTTGCGCCATTTGCCAGGGTGACCTGCTTGTATACTTATCCTGCTGATCAGTGGGAGCCTCTCTAATGCTATAGCTACTGGTCTCCTGACTGTGACAGAATAATCTGGCCCAGACATGGAGGCTGTGACTGCTGTGACTCCTTTCAGGCAGCAAATTGCAGAGCTGCAAGTGTTTGGTGTTGTCTACCAAGAAAATGTTTTCAAACTAGAAGGTGTGGTAAAAGGGCAACAGGAGAAAATCCATGCTCTGCAGAGACAATGCTGGACTTATATGTACCAGTGCCTCTGTCAGGACAGATCTGAACCTGCAAGCTCTGCTGCATCTGACAGTATCGCTTCTTTCTGAGCCACTTGAGATGCTGGACAGTGTCCTGGACAATTCCTTGGACAATCTTGCCTTGAACTTCGTTCTGTTTGCCAGATTATTGTGCTCTCCAGACAATATCTCACTCTTTTCACTCCTGCTGCTGTCCATATCTACACTATCACTCGTTACTAACCTTTGGCTTGTTCCTCGACTAAACTTCCACTTGATCCCGACCTACAACCACTTGTTTCCAAACATTGGCTTGTTTCTCCACTATGCTTCTGCTTGATCCACGACTTGTTACTAACCTTTGTCTTGTTTACTGACAATGTTTCTGCTTGATCTCTATCTGCCATATCTTCTACTGGACTCTGGCTTGTTGACTTCCTGGTGGGGTGATCCTGAGGACTGAAACCTGCTACTAACACACAGCAAAACTCATCCCCACCATGAGGAGCTCTGGTGAATACTGGTTAGTGCTTAGACCCTGCACCTCGGATGAGCTTGCGCCATTTGCCAGGGTGACCTGCTTGTATACTTATCCTGCTGATCAGTGGGAGCCTCTCTAATGCTATAGCTACTGGTCTCCTGACTGTGACAGAATAATCTGGCCCAGACATGGAGGCTGTGACTGCTGTGACTCCTTTCAGGCAGCAAATTGCAGAGCTGCAAGTGTTTGGTGTTATCTACCAAGAAAATGTTTTCAAACTAGAAGGTGTGGTAAAAGGGCAACAGGAGAAAATCCATGCTCTGCAGAGACAATGCTGGACTTATATGTTCCTGAGATGATGCTAACGCACTTTTTCCCCTACCACTCAAGTTAAATGGAGACTGCTGCCATTACAGGGGTTTCCTTACCAATGTTTTTGTGTATTTTTAAGTGCAACCCACTTAGGGAAAAAGGTTTTCTATCAATCTCTTGACTGAGGAAGCCCTAGCTTGGGCCACCCTTTATGTAAAACAAGACAGCTCTGAAAAAATCTAAGACTCTTTGTAGCCCCGATTAATGAATTTTCACTGCACTACTGCCAAAGCAAAATTGTAAAGTTTGCCACAGGCTAGACGTTCCGTTTCTGAATTCTCACTTTGGGTCTCCAGAGTAACAGGTTGATGCTATTGAGATAATAATTTATATTTAGGAGAAAAAGGAGAGTAGACATTTAGAGAATTTATGTCTATATTGTGGGGACTCAGAGCATTATGCAGTTAATTGTCCCAACAAAGTAAAACAACCAATTGTTATATCTCTCCATTATTTCTCTACTATCTCATTTTGTCATCCCTATCAACTTGATGGCTGTGAAATTCCTTGTTTTGCTATGCTGGTCTCTGGGTCTGGGGGGATCTTTATGGACATAGAATTCGCCAACAGATAAATAAATCTGCCCCTATTGATATGGAGACAGTTGATGGTTGACCTTTATTGTCAGAACCTTACCACCAACTCCCCCCCCCCCCCCCCCTGTTTGCGAGTAACATTGTAGAGGACCTTATTGAATAAGTAAAAAAACAAATAAGATATTTGGGGGGCACACCCTAAAAAAATGCATAAAGGTGTCTCCACCATGACACAGGTGGTCACTAATGAGAGGTACTTACTGAGGGAGTGGGGTGCTCCACCCAAAAGAATTTGGTCAGAGTCCATACAATAGACAAACAAGATATTTGGGGGGCACACCCTAACAAAATGCATAAAGATGGTGCTGCCATAGGACCATACAACAGAACAAAAATATTACAGCGCACACATGCAAAACTAACATTTACCTCCAGCAAGGCTTTTTAAAAACACCTAGACATTTTCAAAAAACATTATCAAAAAATATGGGGATTTGGTCACACCATATTGCTATATGGTGCTTAAGCCCACTGCGACAAAGTACCCCATGATTAGTGGGTCCTACACTATCCATAGATTGGACCTGATCAAGGAATCACAATTTGATATTGTAGCTACCAAGTCATATGATAACCCGGCTGCTCAATACCATGAGTTCTGGAATGTCTGTGATAAAAAGAATGCTGATCAATTACCCCCTCAATGCCTGTATATTTGTCCCATTGAACTGCTCCCAATGCAATACCTTTTGCCCGCCTTTTCAATCTGTCAGAACCTAAATTGAAGGTGCCCAGGGAGTGGCTTCATGAGAATTTAGAAAAGGGCTTTATTAGACACTCAACATCTCCTGCTTGCTTGCTCACTTCCTTGTAGGGTGATCCTGAGGACCGTGACCTGGTACAAACATGCAGCAAAACCCATCTCCATGGGAGCGCTGGTGAATACCAGTTAGTGCTTACACCCCACACCTTGAGTGAGCCCATGTCATCCAACAGGGTGACCTGCTTGTATACTCATCCCACTGGTCAGTGGAAGCCTCTCTACTGCTATAGCTGCTGGTCTCCAAGTCCGATCCCTGACTGTGACAGCCTCAAGAAACCAGTGGAAAAATAGTAATTATAAGTAAAAGCAAAATAATATTTGTTTCAATAATACATGTAAGATAACTTCATATCAGCATGCAGAGTTGCATTTTCTTAACAGGGTATATTAAACTTTTTCAATAATAGATGCAGAGTACATGTTTGGCACAAACATCATAGAGAAAGAAGTAATACAGTTGATTCACTAAAGGCAAATATACTATGCACATTGCAAGTGCACTCATTTTCCATAGAGCCTAATGAATGTGGTGAAGCTTCACTTTGTAAAGAAGACCCAATCATGTGAAAGGAAGAAAAAAAAAACAGCATTTTTTGCTTGCTCATGATTGGTAGATGGAAATCAGCACATTCACTAAGCTCTGGGGAAAATGAGTGCAACTGCACTTGCAAAGTGCACAGTCTTTTTGCCTTTAGGAAATCAACCCCAATGTCTTATAAGTTCAGCATAGGAGCAAACAAAGGCAGGTAATACCAAGCAAGGTATCATAAAGTCTAAATTACCAGAACTTCTAAATACATTTTAAATACAATCGACCTGATGGAGATTTTTGTGAAAGGGGCAATAGGTCTGCTTTAGAGACCAAAAGGGACAAAAAAGAGAAGCTTAAAATGTACGTTAAGCTTTCTATTTCTGTAATGTAATAAAAACCTTTGGCATAGAGGCATCAAGTGCCTAGGCTTTCTTCCTTACAATACTATTCTACAGCAGGCTTAATTTATGATCTGCAAAGTGTAGCAACACAGGACATCTGCTCACATTTTAGTTTCTAGCAGTCAAATCACATAGCCATTGCATTTCATACAACTTTATTAAGTGGCAGGTGCATCTTGATTATGGGTAAAGGGAAGCGATTGTATATTTTCTCTTTTTTTTCATCCTTCCAATAAACGATTGTATATTTTCAGTGAGTGTATATTTTGAGGTATTATTGGATACTTACAGTACCACAAAACTGTTTTAATATGACCCACATATTTAAAATGTTTACTCCTTCATATTTAATCAATTTATTAAATATAGATATTTGAAGGTTAGAGCAAAGGTCTCCAAACTTTCTAATCAAAGGGCCAGTTTACTGTCCTTCAGACTTTAGGGGGGGCAGCGGGAGTGAAAATTTTCCTGGCATCATTGTAATTTTTTACTAGGGGAAGGAATAGTGCCCCATTGTTGTTATCATTGGGAGAAATGTTGCCCCATTGTCAGTTGGCAGAATAGTGTTTTGTATCAGTGGGAGGAATAATGTCTAAAGCCCCATACACACTATCATATTGTCTGCAGATTTTTTCCTTCAGATTTACCAAAACCATATACTATGAGGTCAAACCTTAGGAGTTTCAATTTGTATGCAATCCGGCAGGCCCTTGCACTACATAGTTTTGGTAAATGTGAAGACAAAAATTAGCAGAAAATCTGATAGTGTGTATGGGGCTTTAAGGGCCAGATAAGGGCAAGTAAAGGGCCACAGTTTGGAGACAACTGGGTTAGAGGGAGAACTCAGTGCCTTAGTGCAATCAATGCTGGTCTGCTAAAAAAACTGTTAAAACATCTACCACTTAAGAGTGCTCTAATCTAAGTCAGCTGACTCAGACGGGTGACTAGGCATTATAAAGCACACCCACTCTGATGCAATGCAAACAAAGCAAAGCCTGCATACGCGATAAGCAAATACATTAACACAAATCGTTTTGATTATTTATCAAAATGATTTTTAAAAAAAATGGAAAAGATTGTTTATTTCCCTTTAAATGTATTGTTTCGTGTAGGTCATATGGTCACTACCTAAATGCACGTTTTCTCTGTGTACTGATCAAACTGTAAATAGCACACAATGGAAAGTTCAGCAGTCATTCAGAATTTTTGTACCTGAGTCGTATTATATCACACATACCTTGTGTCACTGAGGCCCGCTAGTACAATAATTGTTGGGATCCATAAATATCTCTTTCTATATCAAGCTATTTTGAGACGAGAGGAAGCATGCTCCTCTCCCTCCCCTCGCTCTCATTCATAGCAGATGAGTCCTGTTCTCTGGAGAGAGATGAGTCAGATGCCCTTGCTCTTTCTGGCTCCAATTCTCTGCATACATTTAGTCTTCATATTCGGTGTGATGACGTAAAACGAAGAGCTATACAAGTGAGAGGTCTGCTGTAGTTGATGTCTTGGGAGGTGTTGATCTTTTTTCATTTTAGTAGAAAGGTTGGCCAGAGCCAGAGGGATAAAATAAATGATTCAGTCGTGTTCTTGATTAGTTAGTTCAAGTACCTGAAATTAAATTGTGAACTAAAATGCAGGAAATTTGTAGATAGAAAAGCTATTTTTAAAACTCGTGTAAGCTTTATCAATAGCCATGTGCACTTATATAAAGCTTTATCAATACATCAGCAATGCACCTAACCATTTACATGTTGCTAGACAGGCAGGGCAGTTTAATCAGGATAATAGGTCTGAAATAAGGATTCAATAATAGCTTGACTGCTGGGTTCAATCAGTTGTTTTTTGAATAAGCCTTAAATAGTGCTCATTGCTGATTGCAAGTCGGAAATGTTGAATCGGAAATGCCCCATGCCACCGATCAGTCACAAACAAACACGGGTGGTGATGATGGTTTATGGGTAGAACAGTTAGTGTCAGTACTGGCATCGTTCCCATTGTCCAACATGTTTGCTTTATGCAAAGAGACTGCTAGATTTTATTTTATTACTTTTACATTTATTTTACATTTTGGACAGAATCTTGTTTAGCTTTAGCAAGTCTAAGTGCTATCAGCACTAAAATCTGATAATAATTCATTTTTTGTATTATTCTGTTTTCTAAGATTCTCTGTTGTAGCAGCTTGCAACCAGATCTTAGTAGAGCTGGGACATAACTGGCCTTTTTAAAAGTGTTTGTGTATTTGTACAGATAGCCTTCGAGGGGCAGAGCGAAACACATTGGGGGCATGGCCTGGTCTGAGTCCAGGCTGAAGTTGCCACTTTCATTTAAGGGACAGCACAGATGTGTGGCTGCAGAGAGATCTTTCTTTGCTTCAAGTGTACTTAAAGTGTAGTCTTTGACCATACATAGCATTTAATAACAATGCAATATCTTTATAGTGTAGCCTATTTACTCTGCAAATTCAGAAGCAGGAGCAGGCCCCTTTAACTTCCACAACTCCCTGGGTTTTTGGACAGGGAAGATAAGTTCCTCTGCTTTCCTCCCCCAAGAGCTCAGGCAGGCCACAGTCTAATAGCAAACAAAAAAACAATGTGGGTAGTCTGCCCCAGGCTGAAACAATGTGGGTGGCCAGTTGCTACCACAGTACTCCAGTTATGGTGGAGTGGAGCTTAGTTATTGAGCCTTGAATCCCTCCAGCTGTTCACCTGTGTTACCAAAGCTACCCTAGATTTCACTGAGAGGGACGCTTTTTAATCGCTTTTTGACCACTTCTCTATGTTTAGGGGTTCTAAGTAATTTTCTAGCATAAAATACTGATTGCACAACGCGGCAATCGGTGGTGCGGTGTGTCAGTCCAATCACAGCTGATCATGATGTAAACAGAAAGAGCCATTGATCGGCTTTTCCTCACTCGCATCTGACAGACACGACTAGTGGAGTGCCAATCGGCTGCTCTCCTGACAGGGGGGGTCTGTGCTTATTGTCAGCGCAGCCCCCCTCAGATCCCTCCAAGGACCACCAGGATGGCCATCCACACTGGACCACCAGGTATGCCCCCCAGACCACCAGGGAAATGCAAATCTGTGCCAAGGCAGCTGCCAATCAATGCCCAGGCAGTTGCCAATCAGTGCCCACTCACAATGCCTACCACTGCCCGTGCCACAAGGGATGCCTATCAGTTCTGCATATCAGTGCCATGTATAAGTGCCCATCAGTGCCATGTATCAATGTCCATCAGTGCCCAGCAGTGCCACCTATCAGTGCCCATCAGTGCCGCCTATCAGTGCCACCCATAAGTACCCATCTTTGCAGCCTTTCAGTGCCCATCAGTGTCGCCTATCAGTACCCATCAGTGCCCACCAGTGCCACCCATGAGTGCCCTTCAGTGCTGCCTATCAATGCCCATCAGTGCTGCATATCAGTGCCACCCATCAGTGCTGCCTTCCAGGGCTCATCAGTGGCCATCGTCAATTCCCGTCAGTACCCGCTCATTGGTGACACCTCATTGGTGCCGCCTTATCAGTGCCACCTTATCAATTCCCATCAGTGAAGGAGAAAACTTACTTATTTACACAATTTTAAACGTGAAACAAAAGCAAAATTTTTATTTTTTTCAAAATTTTCGTTTTTTTTTTTATTTGTGTAGTAAAAAATAAAAACCGCAGAGGTGATAAAATACCACCAAAAGAAAGCTCTATTTGTGGGAACAAAAATTATAAAAATTCTATTTGTGTAGTGTGTAGCATGACCGCGCAATTGTCATTTAAACAGCTGCAGCACAGAAAGCTGAAAATTGGCTTGGGCAGGAGGGGGGAGGGGGGGGGGAGGGGAGTGCCTGGTATTGAAGTGGGTAAAAGAATACACTTTTTAAAAGTGTAAGTTATCCCAGTTTTTTTGTATATTGTGAAAGATGATGTTACGTTGAATAAATAGATAACATTTTATGGTTTGAAGTTGCACAAGCTCGTGGAATGATGACAAACTATGGTACTTAAGAATCTCCATAGGCGACATTTACATTTTTTTTTTTTTTTTTTTACGGTTACCAGTTTAGAATGACAGAAGAGATCTTTTGCTAGAATTATTGCTCTCGCTCTGATGATCGCAGAAATACCTCACATGTGTGATTTAAACACCGTTTACATTTTTAGATTTGTGCGAGTGACTTACATATGCATTTTCTTTGGTGCATGAATACGCAGGGACGGGAGGGGTGATTTAAAAAAAAAAATCTGATCACTTTTATTGCTGTCACAAGGGATGTTTCAGTAATTGGGGGTGAGAATACCCCAAATCCCTCCTATGGACTTAAAAGTATTCAAAACGGCAAAATCTGCATCTTATAATACAAATGATCTTTTAAAATCGGCGCCATTGGCAGTCACGTAAACCGGAAGTGATGTTGTGACATGCTGATCACTGCTGTTACAGTATAGCATCTATAGCTGCATAAATTTAAGTATATATACCATCGTTTATGGATTCTAACTTTTGAAAAAAACAATTAACACACACTTATTGTGATTTTTTTTTTCTTTTTTCATTTATATAATAATAATAATAAAAAAAAAAACCCAGTTGTGATTAAATACCACCAAAAGAAAGCTCTGTTTGTGTGAAATTTTTTTTATATAAAAATGTAATTTGCTTGATCGCCAATTGCCAGTTAAAACAGCACAGTGCTGGAGAACAAAAAATGGCTGGTCATGAGGGGGGCAAAACCTTCCAGTGGTCAAGTTAAAAGGTAGGTACCAATAGCAGTTAGCCTTCTAAATTGTTTTACTGAAGTAGTGATTCTCAGCTAAACTCTATTGTTATAGTGCCTTATAGAGACTATGCTATGCAGCCACAATTGATTGAGCCACAGAGACATTTCTCTAAAGCGTCCATGTTTGTGCAGCTTTCATAAATTGCTTTGGATTAGTCTACAGTGTATTCATACTCTTTACCATTCTAAACATGTTTTTGTATTATCGTTTTTACAGTGTATACTTTGTACCTGCTTAGTAAATTGTTAAGTTACAGTAATGCTATGTCTGATCATTCAGCTGATTTCCCATCCTATTTCAATGATATGTCCCTCAGCAGCATCATTATGTTTTGTCTCTGAGCAGCACCAATATGTGATGACCTTCAACTGCACTGTGGTGGAAGTGGACATGCAGTGATCATGTAGTAAATCTCACCTTATTATATTATTGGGTATACTCATTTTTTGACATACTGCTAAGAAGTTAAACCCTATATATGATAGTACAGTCACCCAGCAGCACCATAATATGGTTATATCCCTTAGCAGCACTATTATAATGCTATGTCCCTCAGCAGCACCTTATAAGGTTATGTTCATCAGATGCTACATTACAATATTAAGTCTCTCAGCAGAACTATTAAAAGGTTATATCCCATAGAAGCAGCAGCAGCATCACCAGCACCATCATTATAATTCTAGGTGCCTCAGCAGTTCCATATTATTGCTATGTCTATCAGCAGCATCATTATGTTAGGTTTCTCAGCAAGATTGTTATAATATTTATCAGTAGCACCATTGTAATATTATGGCACCATGACATAGTCTAAGGGCCCATTCACATTATAAACAGTTATCTGTATTTTTCCTCATGAAAAAATGCAGGTAACTGCATTGACACACAGAAAACAATAGTTACACTGTTTCAGGGCAGAGTGATATTATGCAACATGTTTGCATATTATCACACTTCTCTACTCAGTCTTGCATGCTACTGTACAGCAAGCATCTGTTGCAGAGTGGGTGATATCCTATTTAATGATCGCTGTATAGTCACCAATGAAAAGTGGTGCAGAAAATGGAGCCACTGTCACCATTGCTGGACACTTTAATCTGACTGCTGAAAACCAATGATGGGCAAAATATTCCTTCCATTGACTACTGCACACAATTTTTCCTTCTGAATACTAATGATGAGCACTAGATTTCTTCCATGGACACCTATGATGATCACTATAATCCTCCCAATGATCAGTTAACAATGATGGATACTATATCCCTCCCATCGACCACTAAACATCAATTATGGTCACTATATTCCTATCACTGAACATTAATAATGGGACATAGTTCTCGCTATTGAACAACATTTAAGCAGTACCATTGCTTCCACTGAACACCATTGATGGGGCACTGTTCTCTTCCTATTGGTTGCTGACAGTAATGATGGGGCACCATTCACTGACCACTGATGTTGGGGCATTTAATAACCCCACTGATTGTGGGACATTTATTAATCCCACTGACCACCTATGTCAGGCCATTTCTTATGCCGCGTACACACGACCGGACTTTCCGGCAGACTAGGTCTGACAGTCTTCCCGACTGACTTTTGGTGAAGTTCCGACTGACTTTCCGGATGAACGCACTTGGCAACACACGAGTCCATTTGTTTTAAACGTGATGACATAAGACGACTAAACAAGGAAGTACAATAGCCAGTAGCCAATAGCTTCCCTTGCATCGTATTTGTTCCGTCACACAGACGACCGGTTTTCCCGATTTTAGTCCATCGGAATTGAGTCCATCGGATAGATTTGAAACATGTTCTATTTCTAGGTCCGTCTGATTTTTTATTTTTTTTTAAACGATCGGACTAGCCTACACATGATCGGATTATCCGACGGACTAATCCCTTTGGACCTAGTCTGCCGGAAAGTCCGGTTGTGTGTATGCGGGAATACTCCTCCTGACCACTGACACCAGGGCATTTATTAACCAGTAGGTTTAGTAAATTAACCTGGGTTTGGTTTGTGGGCCATTTATCAAATCCACCATAAAAATTTGAAAAAGGCAAACTTTAATCAAAGCCTCTTTGACTTCTGGTGGAGATGTAACGAGGCTGCAAAATATAAGGGAGAGCTGAGGCAATCTTTATTATGAAATAAAAGAGTAAGTTATTTCTGAGACAACAGCCAAAAATATCGTACCGACTCAATGTACATTAAATAAGCAGTTTTACTAAGCAAACATTGAAAATTGAGAGGTAAGGCAGTTTTTTTAACGTAAAATACAATTCTGAATATTTTATTTCTAAGGCAAAAGCCAGAAATATTGTATAGGCTGCATGCACACTATGTCAGCTTTTTAATAAGCTGCAATTTCAGAGACAGAGACCAATCCGATTTTATTATGAGGTACAATGTAAAAATAGCATGTATTATTTTAAAGACTGCATAAAAAGTTTAAGGTATATGAACCATTTTTGTGTGAAAAAAATAAATAAATGTAATTTGTGTACAGTATTGCATGACCGAGTAATTGCCAATTAAAGTAGCACAGTGCTGAATAGCAAGAAATACCCTGGTCATGAAGGGCTAAAACCTTACAGAGGTTAAGAGGCTAATTAGTATTTCAAAATGGTTATTTTTAGCCTTCATCATAATAAACACAGGTAAAGTAGAAAATCAATTTGGAAAAATCTGTGAGTGCTTTTTACGTTATTTAGGATGGACTTCAATTAAAGGGTTTTCTGTAAGCTGCACTGGTGTGTAGAACAATTTAATGAGCTTCCTTACCCAGTGTGAGTGATTTTTTTTCTCATACGCGTCTCAACATTACTCAGCAATAAGCAAAAATGGAAAAGGGTATTCATCTGGTTACTGGCAGAGGAAGCAATGGTCTAATGATGAGAACGCTCTAAAATAATGATTTGCCATTAAAATATTTTCTAAAAAAGATATTGGAAATGTTGAGGTTGAAGAGTAAAAAGACAGTGTTAGTGCAATGTTTATGAAAGATTATATTTGTTTAACTTGCAGCCCATGGTCATACTATAGACCCCTGGAACATTTTGATAAATATAGTATTATATCAGATTTCGAAAGCTGCAAAACCTGCATAATTGAATAAATAACTGTGATGAATTTTTTTAATTAAATGTGCAAAACAGCTCCAGATAGGTTTATTTCATTTAACCACTTGCTTACTGGGCACTTAAACCCCCCTCAGTCCCAGACCAATTTTCAGCTTTCAGCGCTGATGCACTTTGAGTGACAATTGCGCGGTCATACAACACTGTACCCAAATGAAATTTTTATCATTTTTTTCCTACAAATAGAGCTTTCTTTTGGTGGTATTTAGTTACAGCTCGGAGTTTTATTTTTTGCTAAACAAACAAAAAAAGATGCAAAAAAAAAAAAAAAAAAATCATGTTTTAATAGTTTGTTATAAAATTTTGCAAACGGGTCATTTTTCTCCTTCATTGAAGTGCGCTGATTAGGCGGCACTGATAGGCTGCATTGGTGGGCACTGATGGGCTGCATTGGTGGGCACTGATGGGCTGCATTGGTGGGCACTGATAGGCTGCACTGGTGGGCACTGATAGGCATAGTTAAGGCGGCACTAATAGGCACAGATAAGGCGGCACCGATGGGCACAGATAAGGCGGCACTGATGGGCAAAGATGGGCACAGATAAGATGGCACGGATGGGTGGCACGGATAAGTGGCACGGATGGGTGGCACGGATGGGCACTGATAGGTACCACAGAGAGATGGGACTGATGGGCACTGATAGGTGGCACTGATAGGTGGCTCTGATAGGTGGCACTGCTGGGCACTAATGGGCGGCACTGCTGGGCACTGATGGGCGGCACTGCTGGGCACTGATGGGCGACACTGGGGTGCAGCACCTGAGGCAGATTTTGGGTGGCACTGTGGGTGGCACTGCTGGGTGGCACTGTGGGTGGCACTGTGGGCACTGCTGGGTGGCACTGTGGGCACTGCTGGGTGGCACTGTGGGCACTATGGGCACTGCTGGGTGGCACTGACAGGGGGGCACTTACTTTATTCAGGATGGCACTGCGGGTGGCAGGTGGGCACTGGCAGGGGGCAGGTGTCCTTTTAAATTGCTGGCCGTGATCGGGACTGATGTCCCGAACACGGCCGCCGGCGATCGGCTTTTTTTTTTTCTCCTCGCGCTGTCAGCGCGAGGAGGAATACTAGCCGATTACCGGCTCCGTTTTATCACATGATCAGCTGTCATTGGCTGACAGCTGATCACGTGATAAGGGGTCGGGATCGACCCCTTACACGGATCGGTGATCAGGCGAGTCTCACGGACTCGCCGATCACAGAGCGCGCCGCGCGCGCCCCTCAGGGGGCGCGCAGGCCGCTCGTAACCGGGACTACGTCAATAGACGTAGTCCCGAAAATGTGGGTCCGCGCTATTGCCGTCATTTTGCAATAGCGCGGGTCCCAAGTGGTTAAATATGTCCCACTCCCTCTCCAGTTTGATTAATATATTTCAAAAGAAATATATAAATCAGTCCTTTAAATGTATTGGGGTTTGTTACCTGCAATTCATTAAATATTGGAAGTTTTTAGCACAAGTGACTTGTGTCCAGAACTCCTTAATTTGATCCATGCAAAACTGATAATTCTAATGAGTTTAGGTGTTGATGTTAAAGGAGAAGTATAGCCAAAGCATTTTTGTCTATACTTCTCCTATGCATCACAGGAGTGCAGTTCATTCTGCAGTCCTGTGACCCATTTTCATTCGGCAGCAGGCTGATGTCACAGAGCCGGTCCGTGCTCTAAAAAGTTCCCAACCGTATGGTCAGGATCCACCCAGAACCTTGGACTAGCACCCGGCTGAGCCTCTCAGCGATCCACCGAGATCCTGAGCCTGCCCCTCCCATCCCCTCCACAGCCCAGCACTCCAGTGAGTGCTAGAGGAGACAGCAGAGAGCTGGTGACTGACAATCAAAGCTCTCTGCTCAGAGTAGAGAACTGAACAATCAGAGGTGTTACATTGCTCAGTTCTCATTGCAGAGTTGTGGGGGACAGATCCAGCATCGGATGGATGCTGCATCCACCTAGGTGAGTATAATGTTTGTTTTAAAAAAAAAGTTATACTTCTCTTTTAAGAAATATTACAGGCTTCTTATATTTATTGAAGACTACAGTGACAATATTTACCCCATTATTATTTTTTTCCTTTTGTTCAGTTCTTTATTTAGAATACTGTTCAACAATACATTGCTTTCAGAATAAACAGAAAAGTATATAAGGTAATACTGACAACAATAGACAACAATTATCATCACTACCTATAAAAAATTGTGTTAAGTATCAAGTGCCAAGGTTTTGTCAATTTAAATCCTCATGCACACAGGACTTTTTTTTTTTAACTCTCCTAGAAGTCAGCAGCGTTTTTTGCAGAAAAAACACCTGACGCTTGTAAAAGTGTCTAGAGCTTTTTTTTAAGTGTTTAGGGCACATTTATAGACGTCGATTTATGGGCGGTAATTTTTTCTGCACTATGAAATTAATTAACGCCCTAGCTTTTTTTAATACTCTTTATTTTATTTAAAAAATATATATATATTTTACAATATCTATATGTATTCCAAAAATGTCAAACAAACTTCTTTCACATTGTCAACATCTATATATATATATATATATATATCTATATATATATATATAGATATATATATATATAGATATAGATATAGATATATAGGCTATATCTTTTACATTTCATACATACCTATAACCGCTATTTGCTTCCGTGTCAAAAAGAATGTTTCCTGCAGTAAGATTTTAATATATCTAGGCCATATCTCATCTTCCAATAGTGCCAACAGGCATACCTCCACATTACATGGGATCGATTTCCCCACCACATTCAACAGTTTTCCTATTACCTGGTTCTAATATCTTAAAGTGTGGTCACAGTTCCACATTAAATGTAGGAAATCTGCTCTCTCTTGATGACATCGCAGGCAGTTCGATGTAGCCCTACACCCCATTCCAAATAGTCTACTTGGGCTAAGATATATCTGATGCGTAATATATAATTGAATTCCTCTATTATTTGCTGCTGGTGAGACTGTCAGATGTATAGAGCATATCTCCTCCCACTTCTCATCTGTCATATTTGGAATAATCATCTGCCATTTATGTCTTACTCTTAATGGGCTACTGCCTATTTTAGCCTGGATTAGATGTGCATATAATATAGATATTAGTCCCTTAGGGCCCTGTGATCTAAGTACTTCTATAAGGGGAAATCTAGATATTTTAGGGTTCTGGTCACCTAGTTGTGACTGTAGCACATGACAAAGCAGTAAGTATTTATACATTTTTTTATATGAGACATTGTGCTGTTTACACAGACATTCAAGTGTGATGTTCTATAGTTTTATAACTGTGTGAATATGACTATTTCCTTCTGTTTCCAGAACCCGCAGTCCAAGAATATCTTTAACTGCTCCAAGTTTGGATTATTCCAGATTGTAATCTCCAAAGGAGTATCAGTATATCCCACCATTAATATGGGGATTTTTACCCTTGGTAATCTCGCTGCCTGTGCCTCTAGTCCCGCTAATGCCGCATACACACGACTGGACTTTCCGGCAGAAAAGGTCCAACGGTCTTCCCGATGGACTTTTGACAGAGTTACGACGGACTTCCGAACGAACGGACTTGCCCACACACGAACGGACTAAAGTCTGTTCGAAAGTCTGTTCATTTTAAACGTGATGGCGTACGACAGGACTAGAAAGTTCAATAGCCAATAACTGCCCTTGCGTCGTATTTGGTCCATCGGACCAGCATACAGACGAACGGTTTTCCCGATAGGAATTGAGTCCGCCAGATTTAAAACATGTTCTATTTCTAGGTCCGTCTGATTTTTTTAAAGAAAAACGATCGGACTATCCTACACACGATCAGACTATACGACGGAATGATTCCGTCAGACCTAGTCTACTGGAAAGTCCGGTCGTGTGTACGCAGCATAATATAGGTATATATCCGGCAGAGCCGCACCTGCCATGGCTTTAGGACGTTGCAGTGTTTTAATTTACATCTTCCATTAGCCCATATGAATTTTATAAACTGGGAGTTCAGTTTGTTAAATATTACTTTAGGTATTATTACTGGCGAATGTGAGAACCCATGTAAGCATTTGAGGACTTATCAATTTATCTTCAGGCCAGAGAACTCTCCAAATGTCTCTATTATCTTCATGGCTTCATTTAATGTACTCTGAGCATCCGACATATATAATATGATGTCGTCTGCATACAATCCAATACACTCAGTTTTTCCCCTAGAGTAATTCCCTTGTATTTCTTTGACTGCCTAAATCTTAACGCTAACACTTCTATCCCTATTGCAAACAGTTGTGGAGATAGGGGAAATCCTTGTCTAGTCCCTCTATACAGCTTTACAGGGGGTGATAGCATACCATTCACCAGCAAATTTGACCATGGCTATTTATATAATATACCCACGCATTTTATAAATCTTTCTTCAAATCCAAATCTTTTCCTTGTCACTCTCAAAATGGAATTTTTTCTGACTGATGTTGGCTCAAACTTGTCTTGCATACACACGGTCGCACAAAGGTGTTGGAATTTTCAAACGTCAAGAATGCAGTGACTAGGGATGAGCCGAACACCCCCCGGTTCGGTTCGCACCAGAACTTTCGAACGGACCCCACGTTCGTTACGAACGTTAGAACCCCATTGAAGTCTATGGGACTCGAACGTTCGAAATGGAAAGTGTTAATTTTAACGGCTAATATGCAAGATACTGTCCTAAAAAGGGTTTGGGGACTTGCCTCCTGCCTCAGGGGACATGGGTCAATGCAAAAAAAAGTTTTAAAAACGGCCGTTTTGGCGGGAGCACTGATTTTAATGACGATTAAAGTGAAAAAAAAAAAGTGAAATATTCCTTTAAATATGGTGCCTGGGGGGTGTCTGTAGTATGCCTGTGAAGTGCCACGTGTTTCCGGTGTTTAGAACAGTCCCTGCACAAAATGACATTAAACGGAAATAACACCATTTAAAACTGCTTGCGGTTTTAATGTTTTATCTGGTTCCTGCAATATGGTTGAAAATCATTCAGAAAAATGGCATGGGTAGCCCTCCCTGCCCATTACCAGCCTATTTGGGTCTTGTACGCATATTAAGGGGAACCCTGTACCCATATTAAAAAAAGGAAATGCGTGTGGCCCCCAGGCCCTATATACTCAGAACAGCAGTATACAGGTGGTGCAAACAAGACAGGGACTGTGTAGGTTTGTTGTGTTAAGTTGAATCTGTTTGTAATTTTCAACTGGTACATTTTTAAAGTGTAGCTCCAGTCAAAAAAAACGGAAAATTGTATACTCACCTTTCCGTAATTTTCCTTTCCTGACACATCCCATGGCAGCACACACAGTGGGGTTGTGACTCCGCCTCCACAACCTGATAGGACTGGTTAGCTATAAGACTTGAAGAGGAGTCCACCGTTGCATTCTCAGTAACTATCACCTTAGAGGGGTGGGATCCTGTGTGCTGCCATGGGATGAGTCAGGAAAGGAAAATTACGGAAAGGTGAGTATACAATTTTCAGTTTTCCTGACGCATCATGGCAGCACACACAGTGGGAAATAACTCGCTACATGGGAGGGTGCCTTTTAGAAGTTTTTATTTACTCAAGTACAGGATATGGATGAGTTTGATTGAATAATTGATCTCCCGAACTCAACCGTAGTTAATTGAGCCGGGTCTATTCTATAGTGTGACATGAATGTGGTTTTTGATGACCAAGTTGCTGCCTTGCAAATAGTCTCTGGTGATACTCTGCTGTACGCTGCCCACGCCATCGCTCTCGTCGAATGCGCTTTCAGGTTTTCCGGTATTGGAAGGTGTTGAACTAGATATGCTTTCTTGATGACTTTAATCAACCATGAGGATATTGTTCTTGAAGAAGCCGCTTGACCTTTTTTGGCGCCATGCGGAATGACTAGGAGGTTTTCTGACTTCCTGAATGGAGCGGTAGCCTCCAGGTAGGCGGATATTGCAGACTTCACGTCCAGAGGGTGTGGATTTCCATCTGTGTTGAGAAAAACGGGAAGATTGATCTCCGGATTAAAGTGGAAGCTAGATGCTACCTTTGGCAAAAACCGTTCCGAAGGTCTGAGTACGACCCTGTCTGGGAAAAAAAACTAGGTGTGGTTCTTTGATTAGTAGAGCTTGCAGCTCGGAGACCCTTTTGGCCGATGTGATTGCAACTAGAAACGATAGTTTTAGTGTCAAGTCCCATAGGGATATTGATCCCCCCGTCGAGAAAGGTTCTTTGGTTAAAGCTTCCAGGACAATCGATAGGCCCCAGTTCGGAAAAATCGGTTTTCTAGGAGGCCTTATTTTTAGGCATGCTTTCTGAAACTGAATGATGAGGGGGTTTAAAGCCCACTTGATTCCTGTCATTGCGGATATGGCAGAGACGTGAACTTTTAAAGTGCTTGACCTTAAGCCTTTCTCTAGGCCTAGTTGTAGGAATTCTAACACCTGAGAGACTGATGGAGAAAGGGGATTCCAGGACTGTAGTTGGGCTATTGCAGAAAACCTTTTCCAAATCTTATTATATATGTTGTTTGTCGATTTCTTCCTTGCTTGTTGTAAGGTGGATATTATTCTTAATGAACAACCCTGATCTAGTAACCTTTCCCTTTCAGTTTCCAAGCCGTCAGGTGTAGTCGCTCTGGTGACGGGTGTAGAAATTTCCCCTGTGAGAGCAAGTCTGGGAACAGCGGAAGTGGGAGAGGCTCTTCTGTGTTCAATTGCAGGATGGTCGGAACCCATGGTCTTCTGGGCCAGAAGGGCAACACTGCTATTACCGTGGAAGACGAAGTCCTCAGTCTGGCCAGAAACCTGGCTATCAAGGGCACCGGAGGGAATATGTAACCTAGGCGAAATTCCCAAGGATGGTGGAGACAGTCGATCCCTGTTGCTGCTGGATAGGCGGTCCTTGCTAAGAAACGAGTACATTTGCGATTCGCTGGAGTCGCTGCCAGATCTATATCGGGAACACCCCATTTGTGTGTCAGAAGAGTAAAGGCCTTGTGACTGAGAGACCACTCGTTGTTTGAAATAAATATTCGACTTAGATCGTCCGCGAGTTGGTTGTGAATTGCGGGTACGTATACTGCCTTCAGATCCGTCAGGTAGACTTGGGTCCACTCGATTATAGGTCGTACCTCCTGCATTAGGACTTTGCTTCTGGTGCCCCCTTGCCTGTGGACATAATTCACAGCCACTGTGTTGTCCATACGCAGGAGGACACTCTTCCCTGAAAGGAGGGGACTGAAAGTTAGAAGTGCTTGCCATGCAGCCCTGAGTTCTAGAACATTTGAGACTATCCCCTGTGGACAGAAGGACCAGCGGCCCTGTGCTCCCCGATCTAGATGATACGCTCCCCAGCCAAGGTAACTGGCATCTGACGTTACTATTTCTGGGAGTGGATGAACGATGGGACGACGGCGAGTTAAATTGCTGGTTTGAGTCCACCAACGTACTGACTCCTTGACTGCTCTGGTGATTGTTATTTGTTGTGACATTGACACCCCGTTCCATTGTTTTAGGAACGAATTCTGGAATACCCTGGAGTTCCATTGAAACCACTGAACCATTAGAAAGGTTGATGACATTGAGCCCAGAACACTTAAGCATTTTCTTGCAGATAGGTGGTCTACTGATAGTAGCTTTCTCACTTTGCGGATAAGAGGATGAAGTTTCTCCTGGGGAAGCCCTACTGTGTTGGATCTGGTGTCCAATTCGGCTCCTAGAAAGACCATCTTCTGTACTGGGACCAGGCTGTTCTTCCTCCAATTCACTATCCACCCGAATCGCTGGAGCGTGGAAATCAGAATTGAACGATGTCGTAGAAGTGTTTCTCGACTGTCTGCTAGAAGAAGAATATCGTCGAGATAGTGTAGGACTCTTAGACCTCTTTCTCTCAATAGTGCTATAACCGGAAGTAACACCTTTGTGGAGGTCCTGGGTGCCGTTGATATCCCAAATGGGAGGCTTTTGAATTGAAAGTGTTGCCTGCCTATCGCAAAGCATAGGTACTTTTGAAAGCTTTGATGCACTGGAATGTGTAGATAAGCGTCGGATAAATCGACCGAGAGCATCCAATCTTTCTCCCCTATTGCTAGTAATATTGATTGGAGACTCTCCATCCTGAATGATTCGACTAGAATCATTTGGTTTAACTTCTTTAAATCCAACACGGGCCTCAGGTCTCCTGTTTTCTTTGACACCAAGAAAAGGGGAGAGTAAAACCCCTCTCCTCTCTGCTCCTGTGGAACTTCTATGATTGCTTGCTTCTGGAGCAACTCCATAATGTATATGACCAAAAGCTTTCGCTTCAGGCGCGAAAAGGGTAGTTTGGTAGACTTGTAGTGGTTTTTTGGCGGTTTTCGCTTGAATTTCCACCTGTGACCTTGCTGAATGGTGGATATCGCCCAGGGTTCTTTTATTTTGTCTATCCAAGTTTGGGCAAATAGCCTCAGCCTCGCACCAACTATTGCGGGCTGGGCATGCGTGGCATCAAAAAGATTTTTGTTGGTCTCCCGGCACGGTTGTCTTCGATTCTTGGACTCTCACAAAAGAGGATTGTGTGCTTCGCCAATTCCGTTTGAATTCTTTCCCGGGTCTATAAGACCTTACGTCCCGGTACCTTTCCGGAAGGTGACGTCTGAAGGGCGGATTTTTCTGTTGCTTGGATCTTCTGTCCGACGGTATTAGATCCGATTTTCCCCCCGTGACCTTTGATATTGCGGAATCTAATTTTGAACCAGAAGGGTTAGTGCCATCATAAGGGATCTTACACCAGCTGGATTTGGAAGTCGCATCAGCAACCCAAGGTTTTAGCCAGAGAGCCCTTCTGGAAGTTACTGAGGCCAGCATTGCTCTTGCTGAGGACCGAATAACGTCCACCGCCGCCTCCGCTACGAAATCACCCGCAAGGCTGAGTTCCTGCAGTGCTGAAATGATTTTGTCTTGGTCTGCTGCTTCTGCGATTAATTTTTCAACTCCAGATGTCCAGGAGGTGATGGCTCTACCGACCGCTGCTAGAACGATTGCAGGCCTACAGGCCCCCCCCCCGCTGCTGAGTAGGCTTTCTTAAGGTCGAGATCGATTTTGCGATCCATCACATCTTTAAAGGTTACGGCGTCTTCTATTGGTAGGGTAACATGGCGCGCTAAGCGCATCAGTGAGGAGTCTACCACGGGAGCGGAGATAAGAGGGTTCACTGCTGGCTCTTTTAGGGGATAGAGCTTCGCTAATCTGTTGTTTAAGCCGGATTTCTTTTCTGGTTTTTGCCATTCATCTCTTATGAGCTCCTCTAGCTCTTCGATAAAGGGGAAGACCTCAGGGTCTTTTTTTAGGTTAGGGAAGTATTTCCTTAACTTAGGCGGGACATCTCTCTCTTCCTCCCAACCGATCGCTTCCTTAACCGATTTCGCAAAAGGGTTTATTAATGCAAAGTCGAAAACTGTAGGGGTCAGGGGATCCTCATCCTCTGGGGAGTCATCTGGATCCTGAGGGGAATGAGAGGTTGAGGCTGAGTTAGATGACCTGATTGGATCATAAGCTGTCACCTGTAGGATTGTTTCCTTAACTGAGTCTCTTATAATATTGGAGGCTTCTCTAGCGTCAGCTTCCTCCCGAGTTGCTTCCTCCAGACAGATTTGGCAAGCAAGCTTACTAGGTAATGCTTGCGCTCCACAGACCCAGCAGGTATTAACCGCAGGACGGGTATGGTGTTCCTCTCGATGTGAGGATGGCGGTTTTCTGTGATGACGGGAAGACCTTGACCGACTTCGCCGAGAGTGAGAGTGTCTTGAGGGGGGACGTTCCTTTCTTTTAGAATGGGATGACCCCGAAGACCTGCCAGAGCTACCAAAATGAAAGGTATTAGTGGCAGTGCTCTCTTTTCCTCCTCTTCACTACTTACCAATCCATACGCCCCCTTACCTTGCAGTTCTAGGATGGTCTACTAAGGCAGCGGTCTCCATGGGAAGAATAGAGTACACCTGTGACCAGAGGTTTTCAGTATAAGAGCCAATGCAGAGTATGGGCAGAAGGTGCAGCACATAAATGAATGGCAAAGTGCATAAAGATTAAAGAAAAGAGGCTTACCAGAGTTCAGGAGGACTTGTCTTGCAAGGCAGCAGGCTGTGTGCAGAGATCAGGAAGGTAGATGGCGTGGAAAGCACAAGCAGCACTTCCAAACGAAAATGACATTTTTTAAATAGCCCGCCGTCGCTGGAGGAGTGACGTCACCGCCGCGCATGCGCACTGGCCGCCTGCGCCGTCCTGCGCCATCTTGGATGCTGGCAAATGCAGAGGGCAAGGGGAAAACGTCACTTCCTGAGCGCCGATCGTCCGGACGGAACCGCCATGATGGAAAGGTCACAGCGCCGTGGAACTACAGGGCTCAGCGTGCCCAGAGGGGGAAAAAAAAGGAGAGGAAAAAAAAAAAAGGATGAAAAAAACTGAGGACTGAAAACAGAAGGTAGGCAGAAAAAGGAGACATGCTGGGGAGCACGACAGATAGGAAGGGGGAGACCGCTGCAATCATTACAACCTTTTTAAGGTTTTCCCTTTTAAAAGCCCGCTGCTTTGTAGTTTTTTTGCCCCTGAGACCACCAGAGTGGGGCTCCCTGCGTTATGGCTCATTTAGAGACCGTACGGACAGGGACTTCCAGGTAGGAGAGGCTGAACCTAGCTGGGGTAGTGCGGTAAGGGGTTCCATGCTAACCGAACTCGAAACGTAATGTCCCATACAGGTGAGGAAAAAAAGGAGAATGCAACGGTGGACTCCTCTTCAAGTCTTATAGCTAACCAGTCCTATCAGGTTGTGGAGGCGGAGTCACAACCCCACTGTGTGTGCTGCCATGATGCGTCAGGAAACTATTTTTAAGCTTTTTGGAAAACATAGGGAAGGGTTATCACCCCTGTATAATTTGTTTTGTCGTCCATTTTTTTCATCTCACTTGCTGCTGTCTCCTTGCGTTTGCAAGTAGGAGATGTTTGTAAGTTGGATGTTTGAAAGTAGGGGCCTGCCCTATATGCTCTGCAGAAATGGCGGAACAAGGTGTTGGTTTTGCCACAACATTGTAAGCTCTCAAAGTGACTCTTGGTGGGCACTGGAGCGCCCTGCTGTGAACGATTATATCAAGAATTGTAATTACATGCCATTGTTGAACAGTGGTAGAAAAACTGACCTTTGGTGGTTGTGGTGCTGGTGCCACAACACTATAAGTCCTCACCGTTACTCTGGGTGGGCACAGGAAGGGGCCCTCCTGTGAAATATTATATCAAGAATTGTAATTACATGTCCCTGTTAAACAGGGGCAGAAAAATTTGGCCTTAGGCACTGCTGCTGGTGCCACCACACTGCAACCTCTTCCATATACTCTAGTTTTATTGCAGGAATTAGCCCTGCTGCAAAGCATTGCATCAAATATTGTACTTAAACGCCCCTGTTAAACAGGGGCAGAAAAATTGGGCCTTAGGCTGAGGTGAATATCGCGGTGTATACTGCGGTCAGGGCACGCAGACAATAACCAGAAAACAGCAGAGATAAAGGGGTATATACAGATGTATACTGTGCTGTGCTGGAGGCACACACAACTTCCAATAACTCCTGCAGATGGCAATTGGACTCAAATAGAGAACAGCTATGTAGGTGGATTATAGTGGTATGTACTGGGTACAGAGCACGCAGACAGCACGCACTATCTCCTAACACTACTGACTGCAAGCTCTATTATTAAAGATAGATCACTAGCTATATAGGTGAGGTGAATATAGTGGTGTATACTGCGGTCAGGGCACAGACAATAACCACTACACAACAGCAAGATAGGAAATCAGCCAAAAACGATCGGTGTGTACTGTGTTGAAGGTACACAGAACACCCACTGCTTCAGATGCCAACACACTACACGAGGCTGCCTCAAAGGCGGCCTTATATAGTGTGGGGCGTGCACTACACAGCCTGAGCTATGATTGGCCACAGGCAGGATGCCTGTGGCCAATCATGGCTCTCCTCGCTGCTGGCGCTGCGATTGGCCAAGCATGCGGGGTCACAGTGCATGTTTGGCCAATCATGAGCCAGCAATGCACTGCGCCATCGCAGTGCATTGTGGGCCGTGCGCGCCACACGAATTTTGACGCGAACGGACCAAGAGTTCGGATTTCGCCGAACGGACGAACAGCCAATGTTCGAGTCGAACGTACGTTCGACTCGAACACGAAGCTCATCCCTAGCAGTGACTTACAAAACACGTACGACGAGCTGAGAAAAATGAAGTTCAATAGCCAGTGCGGCTCTTCTGCTTGATTCCGAGCATGCGTGGGACTTTGTGTGTTGGAATTGCGCACACACGATCAGAACGGATTTTGTTGACCGAAAATTTGAGAACCAGAGCTCAAATTTTGTGCGACGGAAATTCTGATGGAAACAGTCTGATGGAGCCTACACACGGTCAGAATTTCCAACAACAAGCTCCGATCGCACATTTGCCGTCGGAAAGTCTGACCATGTGTACACGGCATTAGAAACGGCCACTCTATAGAGTCAAATGCTCTAGCCGTAGCCAAGGATGCCAATGCAGATGTATTTGGAATATGCTCTTTTAACTGTGCTACTATTTGTGTTCTTCCTATATTAATTGATGTTGCTTTCCCTGGAATAAATCCTGTTTGATCATGATAGATAATAGAGGTAATAACCATATTTAACTTTTTTGCAAGAATTTTGGCTAGGATCTTATAATTCATATTTAATAGTGAGATTGGTCTATAAGAGGCACACTCACTCAGATATTTATCCAGTTTTGGCATTAATACTACTGTAGCCTCGTACATAGAGATTGGTAAAACTCCAGACACAAAGACCTCTGTATATACTCTGGATAAAACTGGTACACGCCTAGCTTGAACATGCATTTAGGCACGTTTGGGGCGCGTTTTTTTCTGCCCCAACTTTGCTTCTCCTGGATGCACTGGCAGCAGAGGGTTTTTTTCCTGACACTAAATGCTTCTAACAGTCTGTGTCTATGGACACATAGACTAACATGCAGGAGGGTTTAGAGGCAGGAAAAAGAATGCCAGACACCCCTAGGAGCAGCTGCAAAAATGTCCTGTATGCATGAGGCCTAAAGAGGTAGAACTGCAAGGAAGCAAGTCCAATGAGTGCCGGTTCACACTAGTGCGATGCGAGAACCCTGCGAATCATGTGCGGGTTCCCGCATCGCTCCCGACATGCACGGCAGTTCACACTGCCATATGTGATCTGATGGGAAGTGTCATTATATGTTAACGACACCCCCATTTCAGCTCACATATCGCACTGCGAACTGACAGTTCGGACATGAATCGGATCGCATATGTGTGAACAAACATGCGATCCGATTCTGGTCCGAACAGAAAAAAGGGTCCTGTGCGTGTTTGGACCGAATGCGGTGCGATATCAGCCATACTATCTGTATGGCTGACATCGCACCCGCACAGACATCGCATGTAATGTGAACAGCTGTGTGCTGCGGATTACATGCGATGTCTGGCATCGCGCTAGTGTGAACCGGCACTAAGAGTCAGTTTTTGTATTAATACATGGATTAAGGTTCAAAGTAAGGGGAAATAAGAACTATAAGAGGAGGATAATATTTCCCTTTCTGGCTTTTCCATCTGTCATAACCAAGGTGCAAATGTTCAAGTGTTTGCACATTGGTTATGATAGATGGAAAAGCCAGAAATGGAAATTTTATCCTCCTCTTATCAATGTAGCTCTTTTCCACATTTTGGAAAATCCATTGAGGGAATGTGATACCATCAAAAGGTATTGTAATGACTGAGGGAGTTGTGCAGAGCTGGAAAAGAGAGAACATGACTGCAAAAGTAGGAAATCAAAATATCTTCTTTGGGTGATTGCGACTTTAAAAATTACACATTTTTTTTTGGCTTACCTGGTAGCAATATAGCAATGTTTAATGTGGTAATTCCGGATTGTTCTATAATATACCTATAATGATTAAACAATTTGAATGTATACCAGTTCCAAAAAGCTCTACTTTTATTCTCCAATGTAGGTGAATATACATATAGGTTAGCACGCAGTGGCCTCATTTCAAGAAAGTTTTGACACAAGAAAAAGGATCTAGCTGGAAATAAATGTCACTTTATAAGGATCCCTATTCTGTTGTGTTAACTTTGTAAACTGATATATTGCAGCTTACCAGTCCTTAGAACTGGTAGCTGCATTAGTTTTGCATTTATTGAACAAATAAAAAGAAAATGTATGTACAATCTAAAGTCAGAGGTTTAGTAATCTTTTTTCCATAATGTGTGTAATTGTGCGGCAGCTACTCCTACCAATAAATGAGCTGTGCTTCACACCTTTCAAAGTGTCTACATAGCAGTGAGTAAAAGAATAGATGGTGTAAATCTGAAACAAAAGAAACTGTTAATTTATTTGTTCTACTTTCTGTCTATACCAATGGGGGAGTGGATCTATCTGATTCAGTTTGTTAAAAGTTTTGCTAATCGTACTCAAAGTTTTTGAACTTTGCAGTAATCTCAATTGAAGTGGGTGGTGAACCTTGTTATTCAGTTCTAGGGCTAATAGTTAAGTTATTGTCAAACAAAGAGCACGTGAAGCTGGGCACTGCCATTGGGAATATGTACCAAAATAAAAAAATATTATCTCTGCCTACACGGGCTGTCAGCTCTCCCTAACAGCTTCAACAAACACTGACAATATGGCTGCCTGTCAGAAACCATGAATCAGACCAAGACAGAAGTACAATTAAATCACACTTGTTTATTAATAAAAAGGTAAATAGAAAAAGCGTAGTCAAAGCATAGCCAGAGTCCAGTAACCGTATAGAGTAGTCAGCCAGGCCAGAGTTCAATAACCAGATCGGGTAGTCAGCCAGGCCAGAAGTCAGGGATCCAAGTAGAGCAACAGCAAACAGGATAAGGGGGCCAGAAGGGATGTCAGCAAGCCAGTCTTTAAACAGAACCGCAGGAGATGGCTTCTTGTGATGTGACCAAGGCGAAGGCAGAGGTGAAGTGAGCTTAACAGCTTTAACCTCCCTGGCGGTATGATTCAGTCTGGAATTAGGTGCTGAAAGCGGTACAATTATTTTGCATGGAAATCTGGCGTTTTATTTTGTAGTCCTGTAATTCTCAGGAATAACGCTCTTAAATCTCTTCAAACCAGAGTCTAGCAGACATCCCAGGTATGATAAAGTTTATAATATAATAAAGAATAATAAAAATTATTCAATAATGTAATCAAATCCTAAAACACTAAAAAAGGGACACTTTTTGGTTGCTATGGACAATCTCCAAATTCCAGGCAGAAAAAAACAGTATTTATAATATAAAAGTGCATTCAGGGCACTGCACAGACCACTAGGGACAAAGGGGCTGTGTAATTTTTTTATACAGTACTGTAATCTGTAAGATTACAGTGCTGTGTGTGTTTTGTGTCTTTTTACTTTTTTGAATTTTCCGCTGTTCTCTGCTCCCGTGTGCCGTAATGTCGCAGGGAATGGAGCTCGGCGGCACTCGGCACTGTGAATCGAGCGGAGGACAGCTCGATCACACAGCGCGGAGGACATTGCTGGATCCAGGGGACAAGGTAAGTAAGTCTCACTGTGTCCTCCCTGTATCCAGCGGTGCGATCCCGAGTCTGGCTCTGGGTTACCGCTCCTGGTAGTAAATTCCCAACCCGAGCCAGACTCGGGATTACCACTAGGGAGGTTAAGTAGGCAGGTCAGACGAGCATGATCAGGAACAGCTGGTAACTGTGGAGACAGATGAGAGCTGGCAATTAGCCGACAGCTGAGCAGCCAGGCCAGAGAAGGAAGGACTAAGCCAGCCCTGACACTGCCATGATCCCACGCTTTTAAGGAAATTGGGCTGGGTTATACATTCTATACAAGTCTAAATAAATGACTTTTCTGACTCATTTGACTAGGGGCAAAGGCCATGCCCTGCATTACCGATGTGATTTTATATCTGGTCACCTGCAAAGTTTTGGGGCAAAAGTTTGTGATTCACTGTGAATCCATGATGCGTGATTCACGACAAATCCAAACGTCATCTCTATATATCATGTGTATATTTCCTTATTAATTGCACCATTCACTAACTGGTTCATCAGATTCCAAATGCACTTGTCTTTATAAAGAATATTAACCCCCCAAACTATCAGTATTATCTGCTGGTTTCAAAATTAGGAAGGGAAACTTGTCTCCCAAAACGCGTCAAATTTCCAACTACAGTGATCTGGATATCCCTGATGCTGAAGTTATAATTATATATATATACTTTTAATCTGCTCATGTTTGTGAGTATGTTTTTGGCTTTTTAATAAATCAAATATGGTGTTCAAGGTAATGCACTAGGCGTTTGCACCCTGCTTTGTTTGTTTTAAGGGGCATGGCACACTAACAATAGTTAAAGCTCAACTGAAGTTTCAGTGTAAATCAGGTAAAATCTATTACAGAAAAAAGATTGAATAGATGAATTGATCAAAGAACAGAATGGTACCACATCCCAGAGTATAAATTTTAAAAGATAAGAGGGAAGGGATAAAGGGGCTGTAGGGTAACAAACCACCGGGACTTTTTGAACGGTACCAATTATAGAGGCAGGACAGTCACATGCCAACAGTAAAATAAACACAATTTTATTTAGAGTACAAATACATAATAAAAAACAATGAATAGTTTTATTTTTAGAATAATTTTTTCTATTAATTGTTTAATCGTCACTCTGGCGCATGCGCACAGGAGCCGTGAGTGACAGCATGTTCACCTTCACTTTCGGTGCGCTCGCAAACGCTGTAGACAGCGGTGCCCGGTTTTTGTAAAGTATCTCCTTAACCATGTAGGTTAAGGAGATATTTCTTGTACCTACAGGTAATCATTAATCTAGGCTTACCTGTAGGTTAAAGTGCTCCCAGTGGGTTTACAACCACTTTAATCTCTAGCTATTTTAATCTCAAACTATTTTTTTACTACACACTTAATGCTCTGCCCTGTACAAAAAAAAAAAAAAGTAAAAACAATTGTTTATCCTGTTGCTGTTGTTCTCTAACAGCTTTCTGCATAAACACTAAAGAAAGTTTGCACTCTCTTTATTAATCATAATGCCTTGCCAGCTGGACTGACCCTTACTGTCCTATATAATTTCCTAGATCAGCAGAGAAACAGCATTAATATTCTTTGTGACACCTGGTACATGCAGCTATAATTAGCAGAACAAATCAAAAGATTACTGAGCTAAGGAATTTATCTTACTGCTGTTCTTGGAGATGCAAGACATCTTTTTCCAGGTTTAGCTGGAATGGAAATTCACGCTTAGCCAAGGGATTAAATGGGAACTCACAAAGCACTAAAAACAGAACAGTCTCAACAGACTAATGATTTGCAAACAATGGAAACTCAGTACAAGACAGATTTTGTATACCATCCTACATACCAACAGGGAGTACTACTGACATATGTATTAGCGGAAACCCGTCATCAGAGAACATGAAGATTGCACTTTAATCTGATTTTCCTGTCTATATAATTGTTCCAGATTAATGAATCAATTATTAAAGCTGGTGGGAAAGCATGCCACTCAGACAGAAGACAGCTATGGCGGGTCCTGTATTTCTCTGATTTCCTCTTTTGATACACGTTGCTACTCAATATTTTGGCTCCTCAAAATCGAGTCAGAAAACTTCTTCTGAACCCATAGACAGATGTTCTTTTAAATCTTTCTCTCAGCCAAAAAGAAACTGAAATGTTTGCTTGGAACTGCCTGACTGAGGAGAAGTGCATACCTGCCCAGTGGTGTATTTTGGTTTTGTGCTGCCCTAGGCAAGACTAAAATTGTGTACCCGTTTCTAAATTTGTTCCTGTTGACACCCGCCACCTTCCTATCGACACCTGCCACCATTCGATCCGATCCTGTCTGCCAAAGACCCCTTTCACACTGGGGCGTTTTTAATGCGTTTTTCAGGCGTTTTTTAGGCGCTTTAGTGTTAAAAAAAAGCACCTGTAAAGTGGCTGAAAGAAGCCTCATCTGCAATCCCAATGTGAAAGCCCGAGTGCTTTCACACTGAGAACCCTTTCCCACTGGGGCGTTTTTCAGGTGCTTTAGTGTTAAAAAAAAGCGCCTGCAAAGCGCCTGAAAGAAGCCTCATCTGCAATCCCAATGTGAAAGCCCGAGTGCTTTTACACCTTGAAGCGCTGCGCTGGCAGGCCGTCAAAAAAAGTCCTAAAAACAGCTTATTTGCAGCGCTTTTGGAGCGGTGAATACACTGCTCCTAAAGTGCCCCTTCCCATTGAAATCAACGGGAAGCGCCTGAAAAACGCCTGAAAAACGCCCCAGTGTGAAAGGGGTCAAAAACAAATGGATGGGGAATCTATTCCCCATCTGTCAGGTGGATTGGATGGCAGTCGGGTGGAAATAGACAGGCGGTCCATTTCCATCTAACAGCCCCATAGAGAAGAGTGGTCTGTGTCTGCTCTGCATAGCGGATAGTTCCCCCCAATGAGCAGGCGGATCAGATTTATGGAGCCCGACTGTGTGAAAAAGCTCTTACTATGTTTTTTATTTAATTGTCATTTTTTTTTTTTAACTTATTTTTTTTGTATATGTACAATTTTATTTTTAAAATGTTTAATTATTCATTTAATATTGTTTTTTTTTTGGAGGGGGACTTTGGAGAGAATTCAGGAGTTTTTACAGAACTCTAGTGTGCCTTTTATGAGACAGCCCCTTTCTCTGGCAAGCTGCATTGTGGATGAATGAGATAGGGGTCTGTATAGAGAGCCCTAATCATTCATAAAATGATGTAGTAAACAGTGTTTACTATATTTCATTCACAAACTTACAAATAGTAAACACAGTGTACTGTGTGTCAGTGATTAATTATTACAGAAGCAACCAGTACTGTGATCGCGATCTGTATTGTTTTAGGAAAGAATACCCCCCCGCACTCCCCAGCCATCCCACACTAGCAGTGGCTGTAACCGGCGGGAGGGGGCACTGAAGGGGGAGGTCAGATCAGCGGGGGGAGGGGGTGGGCAGTTTGGCCAAACAGATCCCTCTGTGGCTGCCCTGTTGCTCCAAAAGTCAGCGGGATGGCAGAGGAGGGAAGCTGACAGCTGTAGGAGATCAGGTTTGTGAGGGGGCGGTGGAATCAGTGCAGTGGGGTGAAGTGGGAGGGAGCCTAGGGGTGACACTTCCCCCTTGAAAAATGCCGCACAAAACGAACGCTTTGTTTGCCTTGTGGTAGATACGCCCCTGCACCTGCCATAAATGTAAGTGTTGTAAACTATAAAACGTGCCTTTTAGTGCCGCCTCATCAGTGCTCGTCAGTGCAGCCTCATCAGTGCCCGTCAGTGAGGCTGGGTTCACACTGCTGCGGGGGGA
The DNA here is from genome assembly GCF_037356315.1 of Lithobates pipiens. Taxonomy (NCBI): domain Eukaryota; kingdom Metazoa; phylum Chordata; class Amphibia; order Anura; family Ranidae; genus Lithobates; species Lithobates pipiens. The sequence continues at coordinate 471,292,487 of NW_027507758.1, read as the reverse complement.
GATCCGGATGTGATTCGCACCGCAAATCACATCCGATCTCCGTAGCGATGCGAGTACAGCCATACAGATAGTATGGCTGAATTCGCATCGCTCCCGCAGCAAACTCACATGGGACCCTTTTTTTGGCCCGCAACAGAATCGGATCGCATGGGGGTTCACACCATGCGATCCGATTCCTGTGCGAGATCGCACTGCGATATGCGGACGGATCTGGGGGTGTCATTAACATATCATTGACACTCCCAGCCGTCCGCATAGGGCAGTGTGAACTGCCGGCGGGAGGTGTGCGATGTGGGAAAACGCCGCGGATTCGCGGCGTTCCCGCATCGCAGCGGTGTGAACCCGGCCTGAAGGAGAAAGCGTACTTATTTACAAAATTTTATAACAGAACATTTTTTTTTCAAATATTTCGGTCTTTTTATTAACCACTTCAGCCCCGGAAGGTTTTACCCCCTTCCTGACCAGAGCACTTTTTACAATTTGGTACTGCGTCAATTTAACTGGTAATTGCGCAATCATGCAATGCTGTACCCAAACAAAATTTGCATCCTTTTTCCCCCACAAATAGAGCTTTCTTTTGGTGGTATTTAATCACCTCTGCGTTTTTTTGTGTTTTTTTGCGATATAAACGAAAAAAAAAATGTGAAAAAAAAAAATGATATTTTCTATTTTTGTTATAAAAAAATACAATAAATTAAATTTTAGTCATACATTTAGGCCAAAATGTATTCAGCCACATGTTTTGGGTAAAAATAAAAATTCAATAAGCGTATATTTATTGGTTTGCGTAAAAGTTATAGTGTTTACAAACTAAGGTACATTTAAGCAGCTTTTAGTTTATGACTGCCTATCTCATTTATTGAGGTGCTAAAATGGCAGGGCAAAACAACCCCCCCAAATTACCCCATTTTGGAAAGTAGACACCCCAAGGAATTTGCTTAGAGGCATGTTGAGCACATTGAATATTACATTTTTCTGTCAAGTTATTGAAAGATGTAAAAAAAAAAATATTTACACAAAGTTGGCACTGAAATTATATATTGCACAAACATGCAAAAGTATTGTAATCTCGGCTCACTGCATTTACATTGGTAAGTTGGGAAGTTGGGTCACAGCACCGTCTGGAAACAGAGGGGCTGTGATGATCTCTTCCTGGAATTTATGGAAGGATCCAGTTCGTCCTGAAGCTTTGAATAGCACATAAGTGTTCAGCAGAGCCAATTGTAATCAGTATACAACACTTTTTTGTACCAGCGTCTGGCCTTATAGGCAATCAAGTACAGCGCCATCAACTGTTTTTTGAGGTCCACCCCTCAGATATTAAGGTTGTATTCGTGGACACAGATGGGGTTTCTCCACAACACCAGTAGCTGTTTGACTTTGGACCATCCTATCTGCCTGAAGGGAGGACAGAATGAAACCTTCTTATTATCCCTCCACTTTACTGCGGGCATATTATTACATTTCAAGCAGGTTCTCTCCCCCAGCCTAAGACGGGAGACTACAAGCCGCTGGGGTAAGCCCCAGTGATTAGATCGCACAGTGCCACATGCTCAAACAACTGACTAAAAAAGTGTCATGCTTGTGTAATAATTGTACACGTACAAGTGGTACCCCTTTCCGAATAAGGGTGACACCAAGTCCCACACAATCCCTATATAGTCTGGGCAGTTCTCGGGCTCCACGTGACTATCTCTTCCCTCGTAAACCATAAAACAATATGTATAGCCTGTTGCCCTGCCACAGAGCTTATACATCTTGACCCCATATCTGGCATGCTTGCTGGGAAGGTACTGTTTGAATGACAAGCGGCCAGAAAATTTAATCAGGGACTCATCAATGCAGACAACTTGATCGTTAGTAAACAAGACTGCAAACTGTTGGTTGAAGTGGTTTATGAGGGGCTGAATTTTGTAGAGCTGATCGTATTCAGGGTCACCCAGAGGAGAGTTCTTTGTCATTAAAATGCATGAACCGCAAGATCTGCTTGTATTATGTTCTGGTCACGGACATATGGTGAATTGGGTCAGTGGACCAATATGACCGCAACTTACTTTTTTTTAGTTATGCCCATGAGGAGGGATAGGCACAGGAAGGTCTTAAATTCGGAAACAGTAATAGGTTTCCAATCTCTGTCAAGGGTCAACTGGGGATTAGCGGCGATCGATTGACCAGCATACATATTGCTTTGGTCTACAATAGATCTATAGAGATCTTCCATGAAAAACAACAAATAAAAATCAAGTGACTTAAAATCAACTGTTTGCACCTGAATTCCAGGTTGGCCAGTGAATGGGGGAAGTACGGGTGCTGCAGAAGTTGTCAGCTTGAACTGCACTTATGGGACTCGCCACATCACCTCGTGATACTGCTGTGCTGGTTTGACTATGACCAGGATGCACTAGGCACTAGTACTGGCTCTCTGCTCCATGTGAGAGCCCTGCGGTTCTTGCACCTCAACAACAGCAGAAGAATGAGGTTGGGTAAGGCTAACCTTGACAGGGACCACAACTCAGTCGTCAGAGCTATCTGTCAGGGTGCCGCTGCTGTCTACAGGATTGTATTCTGAGCCTGAATCTGACAGATGGGTGACTTCCTCTTCACTCTCATCTGTCATGCTCAGAAACATGTAGGCCTCTTCACTAGTGTACCTTCAATTGGTCATTGTGGCCTCTAAATTTACTGGTACAACTAGGGAGACTCACAGGAAAAAAGAGCAACTGTTAGTGACTGCTTTATGTGCTACCAAAAAAACTGTTATCATTCGCAGGGATCAGGCCTGACTCTGAGAATGCTGCAGTTATGTGTTTAGTGTTTTGTAAGTGACCGTGATCGATTGATATTGCACTTGGGTGGGCTGGGCGGTGGGGCTAAATGCAGGTGCTAGCAGGTATCTGGGCTGATCTCGCTAACACTGCGTTTTTGGGAACCCTAAATCTCAGATCAGATATCGATCCGTTCAGACATTATACTACTAAAGGAGGTGTATAGTGCAAGTGTGGGTGTTAGCACCCCTGGCACTAATCTGATGCTGACTGGGGTCACGCAGACTCTGACTGATGTTAAAACCTAACTGATATCACCCGCCAGGTGATCAGGGGGTTATACCTTTATTTAGGTAATATACGGCGGGTACTCTGATGCCATAAAAAAATAACTAACTAACCAGCGTCATCTGTAACACTAATACAGTGATCACTGGTGACAGGGGGAGACCAAGGGGTTAAACCTTTATTGGGGGGATTAGGGGGTACCCTAAAGCTACCTGGGCCTACTAATAACTGCCCTAATGCTGATTAGTGTCACAAATGACACCAGTATAGTGATCAGTGAAAAATCTGACAACTGCACCGGGTGACTGTGACAGGGAGTGAACGGGTTAACTGGGGGGGGGGGGGGGCGATCAGGGGCTGATCAGGGATGACAAGTGTATCTATGTGTACTGGTGTTAGTGTAGTGTTAGTGCGACTTACTGTGAGATATTCTCTCTCTGTAACGAAAGGGATTCCAAGGGGAGAGATGACATCCCCTTCCCCGATAGTTGCGAGCGTGGCAGGGGCAGGCAGATGCGCCCCGTACAGGTATGGGATTTTGCGCAGCGGTGGCATTGTGCCGCAGTAAATGTACATGACACAGTTGGCAAGTGGTTACATTTTTTTTAGCTAATAATAAAAATCCTCTGGTGATCAAATACCACCAAAAGAAAGCTCTATTTAAGGGAAAATTTTAAAAAATTCATATGAATACAGTGTTGCATGTCCGCGCAATTGTCATTCAAAGTGTGACACCGCTGAAAGCTGAAAATTGGCGTGGGCAGGAAGTTGGTGAAAGTGCCCATTATTGAAGTGGTTAAAATTGTGCCAAAATGTAACAAATGTTATGACCCAGTACAACTGGTTTGAAATGTTTAAAGTATAACTACAGGCATTTTTTTTTTGTTTTGGACAGAGTGGAGAAGGATTAGAACACCGGTCAGGTTTTTATTAGTGACTTTGCCCTTTAGGTAAAATTATCCTTCCTATTTTTCCTGTTTACTATTATCACCAATGGTGAAAATGAGAGAAAATCCCAAATTTTGGGTTGACACCAAAACAGAAATAGAGGGAAAATCTTCCAATGGGGATACCAGTCCTGGTGACAACTGGGGATTCCCTGACTTTGGAGGGATTTCCTCTCATCTCCTGTTGTGTCCTGAAGTCACAACAGGAACTGAAAGGAGATCATTACAAAACTGAGAGAAACTACCCTCTAAGCCCTTGTACACACGTTCGGAGATTCTGACAACCAAATCCGTCTGAGTAATTCCGACGGATTAAATCTGAAAGAGGTCCGGAAGTGATGTTGCATACACACGGTCGGACTAAGTTGTCGGAAAATCTGATTGTACATAACGTAATGACGTTATTTCGTTACGACGGGACTACGTTCAGGCTAGTAGCCAATAGCTTTGGCCTAGGAATTTGATCTGAGCATGCGTGGCACTTTGTCAGTCGGAGTAGGCTACACATGATCGGAGTATGTCCTGAATATTGGTTATCGTTCCTATTATTTGTACCAATTATTATCTGATTCACACAGGAACTGCATACGTTCCCTGATTAGCGACTGACATTGATAATGTCTGTCGTTAATGACTGATAAGAATACATTTCTGTTTTTCTGGAAAATCAGTTTGCCTGGTATCTTCCAGTTTAACATACTTAAAAGTATGTCTATGGCCAAAGTTGAAAATAATTTTACACTATATTTCAGTTATTTATAAACTACTCCTATTAATCTGGATGATCTTAAAGTTTGTAATTTTAATTGTGAAGTTCCCCTCACATTTACTTTCTGGAATTCTATGACATGTATTCACTATGCCCTTTGAGTAGGCATTGCTGAGTTGCACATTGCACTGAGCCTGCCATTGGAACTACAGAGGTGCTGGAGCATCAGGAGGTGGAGTCAGTACGAGAGTCACAGCTTTCAGGCAGAAAGGTACTATGGGATATGTAGTCCTTAGAAATTGAAAGTAAACAGCAGAGGAAAATCTGCAAAGCAAGCAGGGAATCTGGGAAGTTGTGGAAAGTGATGGCCAGCAGACAGCTCTCACAACATTAAGTTTATATTATCAAAATGAACTCTGGTTTGTATTTCAAATTGACGTTCTTAAATGAAAGGGCGTGCTGTGACCATAGATCCAAAATAGTGAGGACACAACCTCCTCTTGAAATACTCATTACTTAAATTCTATATAAAAATATGTATCAAAGTCATGTCTGCATTCACTCAATAAGTAAGACTGACAGTATGATATCCTACAATACAAGTAAAACTGTCAGTTTTAGGGTTGGTGCACACATGACCTTTTCATGTAGTAAATAAGTATTTAGTATTTTACATGAGGATATACTGCTGGTATTGTCATCTTTTCTCCATTAGTTTTTTTTTTGTACGGTATTTTTTTAGTGGGATGACACCTGCCCTAATAATGGGATGCAATCGTCAGTACATTTGTATGACTTATCACAGCACCCCCGTTAATCTTTTATTATTATTATCATCTGCCAGTTTATCAGTCATGGATCATTCTTAGCCCACGTACACACGGTCGGAGATTTCGGCAACGTCGGATTTTGCCCGTCAGATTGAGTCCGACGGATTGTGCCCGAAACTGTTGCATACACACGGTCGGGCCAAGTTGTCTGATTTTGCGGTTGCCAAGAACGCGGTGACGTAAACCGTGTATGGCGGGACTAGAAAAAGGAAGTTCAGCACCAAGTCCGGCACCCTTTGTGCTCCTTCTGCTGATCTCGTGTTTTAGTAGAAGTTTGGTGAAAGACGATTCGCGCTTTTCAGATTAGTGATTTAGATCGCTACTGCTCTTAAGTTTCTGCTTGTCTTTGCGTATCTGATAATCAGTGCATGCAGTCATTAAGTATTTGCTTCTCATTGTGGACTCTATCTTGGTATAGTACGCTTTGAAAGGCATTTTTTAGTGTCTGCTTGCTTCTGCTATTCAGGTCGTCCTTTCAGGCCTTGCTGTTTAGCGTTGCTTTCTGGTGTCCGTTCTGACCACCCGACCGTTTTCCAAACATGTTTCGTCTACGTCCTCATCGTACAGCTTGTGCTGTGCAGGGGTTCTTACTTTGACTTTGACACAAGCCAAAGGGCTTGTGTCAAAGTCAAAGTAAGAACCCCTGCACAGCACAAACTGTACGATGAGGACGTAGACGAACCTTCAGGACCTCAAGTTCTCTACAGGCATCTCCCCCCAGGCTCTGGGGATCATTATTCCAGAGACCTGTTCTGCCATCATTCAGCTCCTGCTGAAGGACTATATTATGCTAATTTTTAACCGTAAACATCACATTCTATGTATTTAATGATTGCTAATGTCTTGCATTTCTTTCCTCATTCCCTAATTACCATCATTGCAATATGCTCTAATTCATATACTCTGCCCCTTTGTCCTCATGCGGATTTGCCTCACTAACTTCCCCACCATGCTCTTCTTGGCCCCTAAAACTAGAGTCTAGTCACTTGACAATGTCTTTTGGCAGCTCCATAGTATTGCTTTTCCCTAAACACCCCCTAAAATCTCTACAAATGTGATGTGTGTGCTTCAATTCATGCAAAGTGAACTTTTTATTGTTTTTTGGAGTTGTGCCAAACTCATTAGTAACCCCCCTCTCCCCAACTGTTACCTCAGCTGATAGCAATCTTCTATCTGATGACTTGACCCAACCCAATACACACTCTAAATACTTTTTTCATGATCACATTTATGGACAAATTCACCAAAGCATGTAGTGTAAGGGCCTGCCTCAATACTTTCAAATGCTAGTTTTATTTTTTCAACATATTCATTTTATTGCTATGTAATAGCATAATGTCAAAATGTCCTTCCATTTTGTTATTATGACACTTCTTACCTGTCCGGTGGGCTACCAATAGTGTAACTAAGGAGTGGCTTCACAAAGTATCACACATTATTTAGGCATTCAGCTCTCAATCAAGTGGAGAGGGTTACCTCTCCTAAACATCCCCCCTCATTTTTTAACAAGGGCCCATCAGATGGGGGGGATGGGGGGGTTAGGACTCTCATAAGGGGACCTTATACTTTAGGCTTTAAATACTCATTTTAAAAAATGTTATACTAATTGTCTTCAAAAATGTGGGTGTCTAATCTGCATGCAATGTTGATTTGTCAAATTACTAGTTTGTTTTCTTGTGTCACTACACAGTGTCCTTCAACGCCACAGGAATGGCAGACTGTGGCCTCCCACTTTGCCATTTTTTGTCAAGTTGTGCCTTTTTCACCAACAGTGCAAACCCAAGTTCAGAGCGAGATGAGGGGACAGTCTCTTCTTCAGATAATCTTATTATGTTGTGGGTCTGCTACACACACACCTTCTTTTTGTTAACTAATGTGTAGTGCATGACTGATCTAAATCATGCTCATTTTCAGCACCATGGCAGGAAAATGGCATGATTGTCCAAATTTACACATCACTGTGGGTGCTTTTTACTAAAGGCACATCCACTATGCACTACAAGTGCACTGCAAAAGTACACCTGAAACTGCACTTGGAGTGCAAAGTGGAGTTGCCTTTAGTAAATCACACTCCTCAGCACAAACTCAAATTTGACTACAAATACATTGTAATCCCAATGAAAAAGGAAGCCACACATTGTTGAGATTTCAACTTTTTAATACAAGCACATTCATATGTGCGTTTAGTAAAGGTTTTTACAACACAACCAAGATATTTTGGGTATCCAAAACCCAGTTTAATAATATTTATTTTTGAGTTGTTTTTTTGTGTAAACAGGCATGTATCAAAGTGTAAAATACAGAACACAGGAACTTACAAAGTTCAACTTGGAAAAGTGAAGACAATATCAGACCTGAGTATGTACAAACTGGGCTGATATTGCCTTCATCACATGGGGTGTGACCCCTGAAAAAAAACAAATTTGGAAGATGCACACAGTGTGTCAACATGTGCTATCTCCCATCATGGGGGATCAATGTACATGCTTTGGGGTGCAACCCCTTCATCTCAGACACTTTCCACAAAACATGTACATTGATCCCCCATGATGGGAGATAGCGCATGTTTATACACTCTGTGCATCTTCCAAATTTGGAATTATGCTAAATCCACTTTTTTTTTTTCTAAAACAAAAATAAAATCCTATCTATTTTTTTTCGTTTTCACACTCTCCCCAAAACATCAGTGATGTTCTTCATTTTATTTTTAACATCATTGATGTTTTGTTGTACAATTTCCAAATCCCGATTGCACCCCATTATCTCCCCGATCAAGATCTGGGCACTTTCACTGGTAAAACGGGAATCTTCCTCCACATCACCTAGAAAAAAAAAAACAAACACACCATGTAATCCAAATATGGTGATTTACATTGATGAGCTTACCGGAAGCTGTGTTCTCCGACACTCACCTGTTGTGGTGACAATTTGGCCAACCTCCACAATCTCTCCTTCTTCCTCCTCCTCCTGCTCCTGCTCCTCTGTTTCTGCTTTTGGAAGTTGCCCTTCTTTGGGAGGGGTGTGGTCCCTGGTGTCCTCATACTTGCCGAGTCTTCTCTCCCCTATGAGAATGTAAACAAAGATTAATTAGCACACAGAGGGCATAAATAGGAATATGAAACATTGCTTGGAAGTGTTGTCCAATTGTTTTTTGGGCCGAGTTACAAGGTGAGAACATTATTGGTGCCACTTTGTTAAGCTGGAATACTTCCCTGCAGAACGATGTTTCATACGAATGAACGAAACCATGACCTTGAAAGTGGCCATTTTAAAATGCACAACATGAAATCCAAGCACATGGAGCATGTATGCAAGCAAGAATAATGATATGAACACACGACAACTACTTACTTTTTTAAGAACACGCTTGATCCTTACGTACTGCTCGTGCTCCCTCAGTTTCAGGTCTGACCAGCGTTTTCTCAGTTGATCCTTGGATCGGCGTACCCCAAAATTCTTCAAAAGACTCTTCACAACTTTATTCATGATCTTGGCCTTTCTGATATTTGGGTTTGGGTAAGGTCCATACTTCCCATCATAGTCGGTCCTGTTCAATATGTCCACCATCTCCAACATCTCTCCAAAAGACATATTTGAGGCCTTAAATCTTGTCTTCCTGGATCGGGACGTTTCTGGCTCCCGGCTTTCCTCACCCTCCTCCTCGTTAGTGGAACTATTATTGCGCACCTGCGTTCTCTCCGCCATGTGCTCTCCCCACTGCGCGGGAAGCGAAGGGGCGGGGAATAGTCTGGAAAGAACGTCAGGGGCGGGCAGAGTTTCACGCATGCGCACTGTATATAAAACGCCACACATGTGTATCGTCCGTACGATCTGGGAGGAGAGTGTGAGGCACGGACGCGGCGAACGTCGAAATGAAGGTAACATTTTTTAATTTGTGCTTCACTAGACTAGACTGCTTGTATCTAGGCCACTGTTGGGACAAGATTAGGAGGGATTTTAATTGCATTATTAGTATTTGAGGGTTTGTCTTCTGTTGTGTCTTGCAGAGAAAATGGACCCATTCACCAATCCCAACTTTATGGGGCTCTTCCTCGAGCTATACAAGGAGATGCCCTGCCTGTGGCAGTTCCACAACAAATTTTATTATGACAGATCCAAGAGGAACGCAGCACTGGATAAACTGCTTGCTTTGGTGCAGATCAGGGTCCCCACGGCAGACATGACATATCTGAATCGCAAAATTGTGACCATGAAGCTTACATATTTCAGGGAGAGGAAGAAGCACCTGGAGTCCTTGAGAGCAGGAGATCCAGATGCTGTTTACTACCCCAGGATGGTGCACTTTGACAGGCTGCATTTTCTGTTAGACCAGGGGGTACCCAGGCCACCACTCTCCATGCTTCCTCCAAGGCATCCTTCACCCCCAGCTGAGGCTTCTGATGACCAACCTGGGCCATCCAGACAGCACCATGTGGTGGGGCCCAGCTTGAGACAGGTATTGCATTGTGAACATATTTCTTGTGTTACATTTAATGATGTTAACTAGATTAGATGTTCTTATTGATCAGTAAGTTGAGATTTCTCCAAGTGGTTTACATCTCAATAGACAGTAGTGACCAAAAATGATTGGGACGGGAAAGAAAAATGCTGGTGTCAGAATGATAGTCTGTTCTATTTGGTAACAGTCAAATAGCAAAAGCCAGGAGCACAAAATGTGGTGATTGATGATCAAAAAACTAAAACTATGTCCCCTTTTCATACACAGGAAGACCTCAGTCGGGGGGAGGCTGTGGCAAGTGGCAGCCAGGAGGTCCAACAACGCCCTCCTCCTCCTGCCCCAGCTAGAGGAGCCCAGCCACAGTCTGGAAGGATGCCTGGTGGGAAGTCCCAAAGGAAGACCAGAGTGATGGCCTGGGATGAGTCTGGTGTGCTAGAAGATGCAGCCTCTTGAAGATCACCATCCTGGGCATCTGAATTTCCTGCTCTCTAGGACTTCGGGACCAGACTTCTCTCCCTGAGATATCTACTCCTCAGGCCACCAATTTTTTTATATCTCATTTAGTCATGTCTGCCCTGGGGGCCAAAGGCTGCACCAAAGTTAAGAAGTTTCTCCAGTGCTGCATTCCTAGTTTTCTTTTCAAGCACAAAAAATAAATTTTATTTTTGTTTGATGAAATACTTGTGTAATGTGTTTTCCTTCAAAAAGTAGAGTTTATTTGTGAGCAGGCAGGTACATTTCCAAAATACAAAGTAAAATAAATAACAAGGGGTACCAACACTAAACAACCTCCTGTAGATTAAAAAATAAAATCTAAAAAATACAATAATGTTGTTGTTATAAGTTTACACCCAAAAATAAAAAGTTCAGAAAAGGAGAAGTGACCAGTGTCTTTAAAGGAGTTTTTTAGGGAATCCCCCCCCCCCCAAAAAAAACATCCAAAAAAAAACAAACATTGTGTAGATGTGACTTAAACTAAAATTGTATTGCTGAAATGGTTAAAAAAGAGTAATGAAATCCGTTCGGGAGAAGTGTGTGTGACTATGAGCATCAAAAGAAGTTGGTTCTTGCAGCATTGTTAAAGATCAAGAGAATGCGCTTGATGACTGATTTTTTAACATTGCAGCGCGACGAATGTGCTATATCGCTTACGAGCAGTAGTTTTACCTGAACGAGCGCTTCCGTGTCGGAATTTGAATGTGAGCATGCGTGGCACTTGGTCCGATGAAAATGCTGTACACATGATCGGATTAGGTCCGTCCAGCCCAGTTGGTCGGGAAATCTTTCCAACATGTTGGAAATTTGGTTCGGACGGAGATTCGGACGGAATCAGTCCGATGCATACCACACACAGTCGGATTATCCGACGACACGGTCCGATAAGACTCATTCCGACAGATTCTCCGACCGTGTGTACAAGGGCTAAGTCTGCCTATACATTATACAATTTTCTGTCCATCAACCACAGTTTGAAGGACATAAAATTGCTCAATTGCTCCATCTACACAGTCCCTCCCCCATTCTATTCTGACAGCAGGAGTCTTCCCCGCCATCAGAATACATTGATTGTATGAAAAAAAACTGACAGTCTGGTTGTACTAAAGTCAATTGATAGATCAACTTCAGAACAACCAGCCTGCCCATAAATGGATCTAAATTTTGATCCGTCTATGTCCGGCCTAAGAATTTCTGCCTCATGGTGTCTTTGCCCCCACACAGAGTGAGCTATACTTCATTAACATACAATGCAGGAGGGCGGTTTCTAATATTGTAATCCTTTGTTAGGACAGACAGTGTTCAAATCTAGTTTACAGCTGACAATGAAGAACTGCAAATACAGTACAAACAGGGTTAATTATGTTAACCACTTCAATACCAGACACTTTTCCCCCTTTCTGCCCAAGCCAATTTTCAGCTTTCAGCGCTGTCACTGTTTAAATGACAAATGCACGGTCATGCTACACTTCACCCAAACAAAATTTGTACAATAATTTTGTTCCCACAAATAGAGCTATTGGTGGTTTTTATTTTTTGCTAAACAAATAAAAAAAGACAACGTTTTGAAAAACAAAAAGGTTTTCTTTGTTTCTGTTATAACATTTTGTAAAAAACTAAATTTTCTCCTTCACTGATGGGCACTGATGAGGCTGCACTGACGAGCACTGATAAGGCGGTACTGATGGGCACTAATGAGGTGGCACTGATGGGCACTGATGATGGGAAATTATATGCGACACTGATGGGCACTGATAGGCAGTACTGATGGGCACTGATAGGTGGCAGTGATATGCAGCACTGATGGGCACTCATAGTCGGCACAGACGGGCACTCATAGGTGGCACTGATAGGAGACACTGATGGGTACTTATGGGTGGCACTGATAGGAGGCACTAATGGGCACTGATAGGTGGGTACTGATGGGCATGTATGGGCACTGATAGGTGGCACTGATGGACACTAGTGAGTGGCATTGATAAGCATCACTGCTATGGAGGCACTGGCAGGTATTGCTGATGGACACTGATTGGCATCATATGTGGGCACACGTTGGCATCATATGTGGGCACAGATTGGTATCCCTGGTGGCCATGGATGGCATACCTGGTGGTCATCAGTGGTGGCCATCCCTGGTGGTCCTGGGGGCATCCTTGGTGGTTCTGGGTAGGAATCCTCGGGGGGGGGGGGGGGGGGCGGCTGTGCTGATAATCAGTCGGCACAGATCCCCTCTGTCAGGAGAGGGGGAGAGAGACGCAAGTGAGGAAAAGCCAATACACGGCTCTTCCTGTTAACATCGTGATCAGCTGTGATTGGACACAGCTGATCACGTGGTAAAGGATCTGCGTCAGAGACTCCGATGATCACTCAGTTCTCAAGTCTGCTCCAGCTCTCTGCTCTGCCCCTCCAGCGCTCACTGGAGTGCCAGGCTGTGAAGGGGGTGGGAGCTGCTGACTCAGTCTCCCAGTGGCTCGTTGAGAGGCTGAGCGAGCTGCTAGTCCAGGCTTCTGTAACTGTAAAGTTGCGATCGATCCAGCGCCTGGGACGGCTGAGCGACGTCAGCCAACAGTGGACTTTAGCCCACTGTCGGTTGAAAAGGGGTCTTAGAACTAGCTGCACATCTGTGATCCATAGGAAAAGTATGACCATACTTCTTTATTAAGCAGGTAAAAAGCACTTAAAAAGGTAGCTAGCATTTTTTTAAATAATTTCTTAAGCTATACTATGTTAATGAGAACATGTTACAAATAGGTATTATCTTAATTTGGATACAAAAGTGGAAATACACTTTAAGAAGTTTGGCTTCTACGGGCAACTGATGCACTCTCCTATAGGCCCCTTTTCATATAGGGATATCCTATCATTTTAATTACCTGCAGTTACTTATGGTGGCCCACAGGTCATTCAGCATTGCATAGTGAACAGGAAAAACACAACAGCTACTAGAGGCTACCGTGGATGCTGCTGAATTCAAATATATATAGTATATATATAAAGGCCCATACACACGATACGAAAATCACATGAAAAAATTTGCATGACGATCTGTCTGCCAATTTTCGGATCATTAGTACAGTGCTTTCGACAGATGATTTACATTTTTTGTCAGACAAAAGCTGGATGTGCAGACTAGAAAATGTTTCTTGGATGTGAACTCAACGCCCAATTTTCATTTCATAAGTGCGGTTTTTGTACGAAAAAAATCATAATAGTCAGACTATGCATGCTCAGAAACAAAAGAATATATTAAACACTATAAAACACGTTAAATCACTTCTAATCTTGTATTCCATTGTACAAACATTTTTGTATTGTGAGTAACCTCTTCACTTTCGACATGAGACTAATATGCCACAAAATACGGACGTTCGGTCGTCTGATTGTGTGTACGAGGCTTTAGGCTTCATAGGGAAACAACAGAAATGAATACAGGAGTGTCACCATGGGCAATAGTACTACTATACAGGATTTATATAGTGCCAGCAGTTTGCTCAGTGCTTTACAAAATAAAGGGAGACAGTACAGTTACAATACAGTTTAATACCAGGAGAGCTTACAATCTAAAAAATTCTAGGTTATTCCTGTGTTGCTTTCCACCAAATCTTGGGAAAAAGAAAGCACCTTATCATGCCCACATTCATTATGCAGCATTAGAACACTGATTTAACCCCTACACCACCCAAATATTAAACATGGACATACAGCAACTGGAGCACTCAGAGTGCATCAACACAAATTAAAAAATCTAACCTGAGAATGTAAATCAGGAACTGACAGTCTATGCTGCAGTATGCAGTTACCATGTCAAGTGTGCACCCTATGAAAAAAATAAAATAATAAAGAAACGCTGCTCTGCTCTTATTGCATACAAGGAATTCAGGAAAGGGTTAACGCTGCTTGAGTCTCACTCCCTAGCTGTTCTGTGCACACCAAGTGACGTCATGTGGGTCACATGACGCGCCCTATTAAGCACTGGGAGCTGTTCTGGTGCTGAAACAAGTATCTCCATCCTAGGAGGGAGATATGATCAGCCTGCATCCCTCTGACTGAAGCACACAGGTAGGGTGGTGTTGCTTTATTTTATCATTCGTAGCTGTTTGCCAGATAGCTGTTTTGGGCAGAAGACAGTGTGATATAAAACTTTACAAAACTGATCTCTGCAAGATTCCAGTCTAACCATCTTTCTTTACCCATCCATCTATCCATCCATCTATTTATTTATAAAAGAGAGAAAGGTCTTCCTTAGATGTAAGTGGCATGCATTAATTAGTTTTCTATACTGTACTAGCAATGCGATTCTTTATTTTGCAATATCTATGTGTGTGTATGTGTTTGGATAGAGAAAAAAAACAAAACTGAGATTTATTTTTGTGTCCATTTGTGAATAGGTCTGTATAGTCATCGCCCTGGCTTTCTCTTTCTTTGTACCATTTGTTGCTCTATCTGTCATTCTGAATATCATGTTCTATTTCTCAATTTTTTTTAACTTAGTTATGATATGATAAGCGTGGGAGGTGCTCGGTGGGTTGCCTGTTGCTATGCTGTACATGATCCTGAATAGAAGATTAGACAATAGCAATCTGCTTGTGTGATAGACTAGACATCTCTACACTGGAGCGTTATTCATCAGACTCAGTACAAACACTAAATTTAAACTGTCAAATAATGAACCAGATTAAGTACAGGCCTTAATTAAAATACTCTGGGGATATTGAGCAGCAGTGATATAATTGACATTCATTATAAAGATTATAGATAAATTCATAAAATTCAAAATTTTTCTTTATGGCAACATATAATCTGTACATCATTTTTTACCTTCTGCATAATTTAAAATCTGAATACGTAGATATTAATGTAAATATGTACTACAGAGACTACAAAGATATACGAAGCTTGCTTTAACTTAATTAGAGCATGCAATGAATATTTAGCTGTTTCCATAGCAGTGGTCATTATGCCAGATAGCTGACATTTTCATGTCAGAGGTAAATCCAGCAAAATGTCATTGTTCATGATTAAGAAAAGCAACAGGTTTTCAATGTGTCACTCAGGGCATAGTCTTACATATATATATGGGATGGAAAACATTTACAGCAATGTAATTTTTATGTAAAATGCACAATTATTTGAAAATAGGTGCCCTAATTAATACTTATTTACCACCCTTTCATATATAGCAATTTAATATAATATATTAGGATCATGGCAGATGTCAATGCATATGGTTTATTTAGTCTACTAAGTTTATGTACT
The DNA here is from genome assembly GCF_037356315.1 of Lithobates pipiens. NCBI lineage: Eukaryota > Metazoa > Chordata > Amphibia > Anura > Ranidae > Lithobates > Lithobates pipiens. Next base: position 471,276,738 of record NW_027507758.1, on the reverse strand, counting down.
CATGCAACAGCCTCACAGAGAAAATCTCAATATTGCAAAAAGAAAACTCGAACAAATGTTTATTTTGCAATGCAGAACAAAGAGCAGTGATGATGTGCAAGGTGGAGCAGCCCATGGTAGTTTATTAGATTCCAGCTTACTAAAGTCAGATTAGTAAAATATGGATTCTGGTTGGTTTCTATGGGTTACTCCTATTGTGTATTAATCTTGTTAAATATGGCATATGACAGGCTATCCTTCTTTAATAATCATTTTAATGAGTTGCATAGTTCTTATAAAATAGAATACATTCAACTAACATGATGGTATTGTTCATAGCAAATTTTGTATTATAAACTGTGCTAGTAAAATTACAGCTTGAGTCTGGAGTAAGGAATAAAACCTATTGACTTTCTTTTGGTTGGAGTATAAATTATCAAAGGCATGATTCAACACAATGTAAAAGGTTGCTTAATACAAGAAGGTTGATCAACGGGTACACAGCGTTTATGGAAACCCAAGTCTCAGCAAAATCTGATGGTTTATGCTCATATTGAGATTCAATATCTATAGAGCCACATGGATCGTAAACTTAATTTAGGGCTTAAACTGATAGAAGTTCATTTCTCGAGTAAACATCATTGCTAAATGCTAAACACGGGCATCTGGTCTGTTTTGCTGTAACTGGATTTCAGGCTAATCTGATATTCCAGGTTACAGCAATAGTAGATGCAGTACACTGGAAAGAACATACGACTCCATAAGATGCATTTGTGCTATCATCTGCCTGACAATTTGGTCCCGATGCAAATGATCCTCTGGCCCGTGGGCGGTTCTGGCTCCTGTTATTAAGTGAAGATGAAAAGCCTTTGTGGGAGAGAGCCAATACTGCAATCATCTCTGCATTACATTTATATAGTAGTTCCTCTTTAAGTCTTCACACATAAACCTAAATCCAAGGCAAAAGTTATTTAGAGCACCCAGCAGTCTATAAATACAAACACATTAACTGTGTTGCTATAAGTAGACTGAGCTTTCACAGGCAGAGATCAGTCCATGACAGAGATTTATTAGGGATGGCTCGATGTTATGAAGCAGTATCTGATACAGCACTTTGGATCAACAAATAAATCAAAGAGATCAATCAGTCCATTTGTCATTACTAACTTGTGATTTAATGGTATGAAAGTGCAGCTAATGACATTTTGCTGCTAGGATAATAATGTGTTTTATTTTTCTGCAAAATAAGCAGTATATTTTATTCCTTGCTGCATACTCATTTGAATTTATTTTGTAGGAAACAATGACCACCATGTCATCTCAGAGGAATTACTCTCTTGCAAGATGCTTATCCTCATGCATTTTGGTCATCCTGATGTCCTTTTCTGATGCTGCATCCTTTCAATACTACCAAGTGCCACAACAGGACCAAGAATACAGAATGAAGACTTTGCAAAGGTTGCCAAGCCCTGATATGCTGAAGGCACTGGAGTACATTGAGAACCTCAGAAAGCAAGCAAGCAGAACTGAGAACCTCCCTGACTATACCTCTTACCAAGGGGCACCCTTCCTCTCAGAGCAGAAGGACACACAAGCCCTTTCAACAGACACTGCCAAATCTCCAGCCACGGATGATGAGTCTGAGTGGATGAGAGCAATGTTGGAAGCCTTGATGCAAGCTGAAAAAGAGGCAAAGGTTTCAACACAAGAGAAAAATAATCTATACATGGACAAGAACATACCACCTGAGTTAATTGAAGACTATGACTCAAACAAATGGTCTGAGAAGAGACCTAAAACTGGAAAACTTTCTTCCAGGTTATATGATGATTACTCACGGGACAATCCTTTGAAGCGAACCAATGAAATTGTGGAAGGGCAATATACTCCTCAGAGCCTAGCCACCTTACAGTCTGTCTTCCAGGAACTGGGGAAATTAAAAGGCAAAGCAAACAACAAAAGAGATAGAATGGAAGAAGATCAAAAACTTTACAAGGATGATGAAGATGACTTGTATAAAGCCAACAACATTGCTTATGAAGATGTAGCTGGTGGGGAAGATTGGAATCCTATTGAAGAAAAAGTTGAGAGTCAAACTCAAGAAGAGTTAAAGGAGAGTAAAGAGGAGGTTGAGAAGACAGATGATATGGAGGATGAAATGAAGAGGTCTGGGTTGTTGGGGTTGCAGGATGAAGAGCCTGAAAAAGACACTAAAGAGCAAGAAAGTGAAAATCTATCAAATCTGATGAACACATATCTAAATATGTGGATGAACAGGATGGATAAAGGTAAGCAGAACCCTGATAGGCGCTCATTAAGATTCTCAGGAAAAGAACTTGACCCTGAAGCTATTTATCAGTTGATTGATATATCCAGAAACTTACAAATCCCCCCTGAGGATCTTATTGATATGCTACGGGATGAAGATGGCAGGAAGTTTGGTGGAAGATTAGAATCTGAAAAAGAAGTTGATGTTCCTGAGGACCTTGATGAGGTAACAGAGACTATGACAGATAAAACAAATGTATATAAAAACAAGCAAAGCTTTGTAAGGCAACCTACATCCCCAATTCTGCCCAATATCCCTGAAGGCCTTACAGTTGAAGATATGGTGAATCTTATGGGAGCTGATAAGTTACAAAATCGATTTAAGCAAAATAATGGATTGCAAAGACCCTACCCTATGCTTAGCAAAATAAAGGGACACAAAGCTATTTGGCCCAAAGAATCTGAAAAAAGGCAAATAGAGTATGAATCAAGGCCTGAAAAGGAGGAGGAACTAGCAGATTATGTAGTAAAGATGCTAGCTAAATACCCAGAGCTTTTAGGTAACAATCAAAACAAAAAAATGCCCATTCCTTATTCTCCAGGGGATCTTCAGGAGCTAGAAAAGCAATATGAGAATGCTTTGAGAGGATATGTGAATATGCGTGGTTATCAGGATTTAGAGACAGTTTCCAGCAGTAACCGAAGGCTGCCGACCAGGGAAAGTGATGATACACAGAACAAGCAGTATATAGATGAGGACTTGCTTATGAAAGTCTTGGAATATCTGAATCAAGAGAAAGCAGAAAAAGCAAGAGATCACAGTGTTAAAAGATCTATGGAAAATATGTAAATTTTTGCATTATTCAACTCCATCAATATATATTTTTTGCTCTGTTTTTGTTCTTCTTGCTTTAAACTTAGTGAAGGAAGCCAAGGCCCTTCTTTCACTAACAGGAATAATCATCTGATGACCAGTTGTTAGGATGTACACAAGTTAATCATCCATGTTCATCAAAGTAGTAAAATTATATTTTTATCCACTAAATACTTTTATACATTTGAGGACATTTGAAGTCACCGAAAATCAGATTTTTCTTGAATTTAAAAGTCCAATTACATTATTCAGAAATCTGTATAACCCATGTTATTTTCTCAATGACTCTTTTGTTTTTTTGTTACTTCTGAAAGTTGGGGGTCTATTTATGAGGTTGATATTATAAAAAAATGTACTTTCAATTGATGATAATTTGTGGATCTTTGGTAGAAAGGAGAAATATGTATTCAAGCATGAAATAATGAACTGCAAGCATTGTTCCTAAAGAAGTGTTATGAATGAGGAAACTGTGAATACGGTTTTCATGTAGTGCATCTATGAAGTGAGCCCACTAAATTGAAATAATTTATTTATACTAAATGCTATTTTTAGCATCTCTCTAACAAATCCCAAAGACATTTTCCATGAGATATAAGTGCTAATGAGAAACATTATTACAGGTAACTTTAAAATACATGTGAAAGATGTACTGAAGACCAATTGTAAATGATAAATACCGGTACTTTATTTATGAATATATATTATAAGGCAAATAACAGTACAAGGTACAGTAAACATTTACAACTAGTCATCTTTCCTTGTTCTAACAATATTATCTTTCTAACAAGTTGACATTTGATTGGGTGCTATGGTTCAGTACATGAGTCAACAAAGCCCGTCCCTGCCCCCACTCCACCAACAGAAAGATTATCATGGTTGTTTATCAGCCATGAAGAGGACTTCATGCTCACATATTTGCTATTTCAGATGAAAGATCTATTAATATACCAAATATTTTTATTAATGAAACTATAGGGGGGGGGGGGGGCCCGTTTCACATTTTGCATCAGAGTTGCAAGAAGTTTAGTCACACCTCTACTAGTAATTATTTTATTAGGTACATGATCATTACTCTTTGCACTGCCTTATAAACAGTCTGTAGGCCCATCTTCTACTTTCCATGTTCCTTACATTATAGAGCTATGTTAGTACTAGAAAACTATAGTGGCCATACAATATAAAATCATACCTGGCATATCAGCTGGCAGATTATATTTGCTCTTTGATTAGAGTAAAAAAAAAAAAAAGATTCAGGGATAAGGTTTGAATGGAGAAAGGCCGTATTAGGGACAAAGAATGAGAGATACATTTGTCCCTGCCAAACGTAGTTTGAGAGCCTTGAGGTGCCAGGAAAGAAACAACCTCTTGTGTCTCCAAAAACATTTTAACAAGGCTAATCCTAATTGAGCATTAACAAACATTAACATCTACATATAAAAAAAAAAAGTTGCAAAAACGACCTAAATAAAAAGCTTCACAGAAACTAGGTAAGGCAGAGGATATCATTTGTTCATTAAATTTGATAGTTTGTAATGTCTAATAAGTATAAAGTGATGAAATGGCATGCTACTTCTTTAATTTATGGCACATTATCGCATTATAAAACATCAGAAATGTGCTATGTGGTAAGCATGTGATTAATGGTTTATAGTGAACATTTACAGACTACAGAGCATCTCCAACTATGCTCTAACATATCAGTCCCTTCTCTGTGAACACCCCAGCTTCCACTTCCTCCAAGATCGGCCCTGTATAAGTGTTAATTGAATGTTGTCAACCTTAGCTGCGGACTACCTATAACATATCTGCTTGAAGAAATACTAGGAATACAATGCATTGTGTTCTAATGACTACATAGCTTTTCAGGTCCACTTCAGAAACTCCTGGCACTAGTCAACTTTTTGGTTTCTCACATGTTTTTTTTTTATGATCGTTTATCTATTTTGTTACTGTTTGTTGTGTATCGTGTGGTACTGTAAAAACAAACAAAAATAAAGCATTCTGTATATTTGAAGCATTTATTATCTTGACAGATATCCCATTGATAATCAGATAACAGTCTATGTCAAGATGGGGAGCACTTTGTATTGCTTGATGTTATACACCTCCATTTGTAATCTGTTATTACTTAAAGTGTTACTAAACCATGGACCCTGCATTCATTATATCTGATCTCCTATAGTACACAGAACATGGAAATGCAATTGTTTTAGTATACATAAACTGCTAAATACCTTTTCTCATCAGCAGTTGTGACTTCTATGAGTGTCTGGTTAAAGCTTGTAGGAGGAGTCTGCATTCTCCCATGATTGTTCAATGAGAAGGCAGGACCCCGACCCTCCATCTGGACAGTGTTAATTGGCCCTGTGTTGATCACATGCACTCTCCCAAGAAAAAAAACTCTTTAGCAATAAACACCAAACTGAGCATGTGCAGCCTGTCCCCTGGCTTTGTAAATATTAGGTTATTTTTTGGAGACAGTGGAAGAGGAGGATGATCAAAGAAGACAGGATTGAACAGCCTTTTTACAGAATGCAGAGGATTAACTCCTTAGGTTCCACAGTGAGTATAACAAGCATGCGTTACGGCATATACAGACTGATTTTACTGTTGTGGGTTTAGTAACACTTTAAAGAGGAACTTCACACCCCCTTTTATCTTTACCCTCTTACTTTGACATCCGGATTGTCTGGTATAAACCACTGCTCCATCTGAGCACTCCAGGTTCCATTCCACTATCTTCTCTTCTGACATCATCAGGAGGCAGGTTGCTTTTTCCAGGTTCTTTTAGCTGGCTCCCTGATGACACATGGTGCAGGAATTGACAAGAAGCCTCCTGAGATTTGTGACATCTGTTTCCCGGTTGGGGAGGGGTTTGGGGGTGATGGTTATTCTTGCCTAGGAAAAAAAAAAGTTAAGGGCCAGGAAAATGCTTTATTTGGGTGTGTTTGGTGAGAAAAAAAGTCTACAAGTGCACCAACATTTTTATATATTAAACAGAAATATTATATATCAGAGCAGATATTAGCAAGCCTTTCTCCACCAAGTTATCACTTGACTTTTATAGATGACACGTTTTCCATCTATTTTATTACCAATAACATATTAATTAAAGGGGAAAAAAAGTTCAGTTCAATTTATCTCTACAGCAGGAAAAAAAATCTTTCTTGGTCCTATTAAGCTTTTAAATATCACCCAGATATCCGTAGTCGTAATGTTTGGTATAGCTTGGAACAACTAGTACCTGGATATGACTACATGTTCCACAGCTATGTAAATGCTGCCTATAATAATTTAGATGAAATACTGAGTTTATTATAAACTCAATGTACAGTATCAATAATCTACTGTGTTTTACAGTACAATTATTTACCCATATAAAACTCTAAAATATCTAAGCAAGTGTATCAAACTCAAAAGCACTTTGTTTTGCATAGTTTTTAATTGTATTATTTGTCTTTATATATGGGGATATATATATATATTGGATGTTTGTGAAATATTGTGTTTAGATATTTTAGGTTTTTATCCCTAGGTCACAATTCCAATTTGAGCAGCACTGTGTTATGTGTGACTGTACATTAATATTTTAGGGCGCACACACAAAGATTTTCACAAGAGAAGGGGGGGGGATGGTGGAAGAGGAGGGGATGGGTAAGCTTAAAAGTAACTAGGTGGGTAGGGCAAAGACTGCATATCTTTACACAGCTGTCAATATAATACAAAGAGGTTCATAGCCAAGCAACATTTAAAGTAGTATTTTATGTCACTTTCATATTTTACATTTGCAAAATTTAAAGAGGAACTTCACTCTCCCAATCAACATTGATTATTTGTAATCCTCATGCTGCTAGCATTAGTTAATAGATGTGTGTGTATATCATATTTACTTGTTTTAAACTTTTTTTTTCATTTCTTCAGTTACTTCCTGGTTTCTTGCCTAGGTAAATGATGTCATACACCCCAGCAGTCTTTAGGAAGATATGATAGGGTAAATGGAGTAGGAATTTTATTTATCAAACATTTATTTCTGATTAAGCAGATATCTCGGATGTATATTTTGTCAGAAGTCATATTGTGTAACAGCTGTATTTTTTGTTAAAATGGCATTTACACCTCCAGCTGTGAAGATTGCTATCTCAGCCTTTTCCTTAAATGGACACTGGAAGTCTCAAGCCTATGTTAACAACCATTCTGCATTTCAATCAGTTTCACCAGATTTGACTTCAAATAAACTTTAGGTAGCTAGGTCCCACCCATTGTAAAACATATAAATTGTATTAGATCCCCCAGTGAGTTAGAGCAATTGTTTTGAAGCCAACACTATGTACTGTGCTGCTCTCCAAGTATGTATTTCTACCTACATGCTTGTATAATAAATACATCTATTTTTCAAGTTGACTTCAGCAGTCAAAATGTTGCTGAAACCCATGAGTTTTGGGGTTTCCCCTACAGGTAGGAGAGGAAGAGGGGCTTTCTCAGCTAAGCACACCCTCCTGCCTAAGCGGAGGGCAGCTGGATTCCAGGAAGTAAATGCTACATGAATCATTTGCCCTTACTCAAGATGGCCCCAGCCAGAAATGCTAGGGGTGTATTTTTCAAAATGATTTCTCAATACAATAAAGCATGGAGACATGGATGGATGGGGGAGTTTGCTTTGTGGTGCTCAGATGCAGTGAAGATTCACTCTAAGTGTAACACTACCTATATACACTTAAGATCACACATGTCCTATAAATAAATTGCGAACCATGCTTTTTATGTTTTTGTGCAGGGATGGCACGGGTTATTGTGTTACTCTCAGACAAAACTTATCTTCATTATAATTTGTAGTTTTACAAACTTTACATATATCTTCCTCCTTCCTTTGCTGGCTGAATAAGTCATCACTGAAGGAAACAAAAACATGGTAGAGTTGCCATACCGATTAAAATCTTTGTCTTGACCTCATACATGTTGAAGACTCTCCTAATTGAATTTACATTTTTTCACAATTTAGCAGTCCATTAGCAGCCAATCCAAACAAGTACTTAAAATAGGAAGGCTGGCAACTCAGTTGCTCTTGAATAAAAGCACTTTATTGGTAAATATGCTTTGATGAAGGCTTCTTAGACGAAATGCGTTAGTATATATATATATATATATATATATATATATATATATATATATATATATATATATATATATATATATATATATATATTCACTGTACCCGTGTACAGTGAAAGTAAACTTTCACTTTGCAAAGTGAACATGTTGCATTTTTGTAGAATAGATATTATTTTGCAAGTCCATCAGAATTCCGATCCAGATATGTGCAGCCCAGCAGCAGCCGAGAAATCCAAGCTTGCGCACACCAACTTTTGTAATATAAGTGGACTTGACATCGTCAAAGGAAATATCACACGATATTGGAGATTGCATAAATGATGTGGAATACCATTCATTCAGGTTAGTAACCATCTGCAGTTATCTTTAATATGGGCAGCTGAAGAATGTCAGCGTGGAAAAGGACACTTATTAAAAAGTGACATTGGAGTAAATTTAGGTTGTGTGATAAAACTTACTCTAACCTTTCAAATTCAATTCAAATTCACAAGCCAGCCCACACACAACATTACTGAATAACAAGCATGCCAACTTGCCAATAATGTTTTGCTTATAAAATAAAAAATATCCATCTGTTAATATTTAAAATTTTCTGCAGATTAAGAAAAGAAAAAGAGGTGGATGGAAAGAAAAACTGCTAAGGCCAGATTTACACTTTCACATTGTGGAAACTAAATTGAGATTCCAACACTGAATGGATATTAATGTGTTAGATAACCTGCCATTATTTTACTGTTTTTATTCCTGGTGGGGAGTAGGGATGAGCTTCGTGTTCGAGTCGAACATACGTTCGACTCGAACATTGGCTGTTCATCCGTTCGGCGAAGTCCGAACATTTTGGTCCGTTCGCGCCAAATTCGTGTGGCGCTCACGGCCCACAATGCACTGCGATGGCGCAGTGCATTGCTGGCTCATGATTGGCCAAGCATGCACTGTGACCCCGCATGCTTGGCCAATCGCAGCGCCAGCAGCGAGGAGAGCCATGATTGGCCACAGGCAGGATGCCTGTGGCCAATCATAGCTCAGGCTGTGTAGTGCAAGCCCCACACTATATAAGGCCGCCAGCTCGGCGGCCTTGTGTAGTGTGTTGGCGTCTGAAGCAGTGGGTGTTCTGTGTACCTTCAACACAGTACACACCGATAGTTTTCGGCCGATTTTCGATCTTGCTGTTGTGTAGTGGTTATTGTCTGCGTGCCCTGACCGCAGTATACACCGCTATATTCACCTCACCTATATAGCTAGTGATCTATCTTTTATAATAGAGCTTGCAGTCAGTAGTGTTAGGAGATAGTGTGTGCTGTCTGCGTGCTCTGTACCCAGTACATACCGCTATATCCACCTACATAGCTGTTCTCTATTTGAGCCCACTTGCCATCTGCAGGAGTTATTGGAAGTTGTGTGTGCCTCCAGCACAGCACAGTATACATCTGTATGTACCCCTTTATCTCTGGTGTTCTATAATAAAGGCATCTGCAGGAGTTAGTGGGTGTTCTGTGTACCTTCAACACAGTACACACCGATCGTTTTTGGACGATTTTCAATCTTGCTGTTGTGTAGTGGTTGTTGTCTGCGTGCCCTGACCGCAGTATACACCGCAATATTCACCTCACCAATATAGTGATCTATCTTTTATAATATAGCTTGCAGTCAGTAGTGATAGGAGATAGTGCGTGCTGTCTGCGTGCTCTGTACCCAGTACATACCGCTATTTCCACCTACATAGCTGTTCTCTTTTTGAGCCCACTTGCCATCTGCAGGAGTTATTGGAAGTTGTGTGTGCCTCCAGCACAGCACAGTATACATCTGTATATACCCCTTTATCTCTGGTGTTCTATAATAAAGGCATCTGCAGGAGTTAGTGGGTGTTGTGTGCCTCTAGCACAATATACACTACCCAACTGCTTTTTTACCCAACTCCCTTCAGGCCATTACCATGTCTGGAAGGCCAGCAAGGAGAGGCAGACAGGCGCGAGCCGATAAAAGAGGGAAAGCAGGCTCTGTGTCTAGAGACAACAGTGCTGTTCGTGGACGCGGTGCATTGTCATCAGCACGTGGCCATGGGACACGCTTGTCCTTCTTTTCGGCAGCTGGATATGTTGAGCCGCAACATGCCAACGACTTGGTAGAGTGGATGACCAAGCCCTCTTCATCCTTCTCATCCTCTCTCACCCAGTCTCAGGGTACTAGCAAAGCAGCTGCCAACGCATCATCTTCCCTCCTCTCAATGTCATCATCAGTGACTCCTTCCCTAGACCCACCACGTCCTCCTGAGGAGTCTCCTGAACTCTTTGAGCACAGTGTTGGGTACATGCTCCAGGAGGATGCCCAGTGTTTTGTGGGCTCTGATGATGACACTCAGCTAGAGGAAGGCAGTAGCGTGAGCGCAGAGAGAGGGGATGCTCAAGAAGGACAGCAATCTGGCAGTCATGTTCCACAAGCTGCAGCATACTGCCAGGTTTGCTACAGCGATGAAGAGGGAGGGGATGATGAGGGCACTGACTCCACGTGGGTGCCTGGAAGGAGAGAGGAGGAGGAGGGGGCACATGTCCAATGAGGCAGGATGCCCTCCGGGGGCCAGCTTAGGGGCAGCACACCGACTGAATCACACCTCAGAGCTCCGCCTGTGCAGAGCGCTGCCTCTGCGCGTTATTCTAAAAGTTCTTTGGTGTGGGCCTTTTTTGAGACGAGCGCATCAGATCACACCGCTGCTATTTGCAACATATGTCTCAAGCGTATCTCACGTGGCCAAAACATCAGCCGCTTGGGCACCACATGCTTGACCAGATATATGTTGACCTGCCATGCAGCTCGTTGGCAAGCGTACCTCAAAGACCCACACCAAAGAACAAAGCGGACCTCTCCTTGCTCCTCATCAGCTGGCATCTCCAACCCCACTAGACCTTCAGTCCTCTCTGAAACCTGCTCTGAGAGGAATGAAGGTGTAGAATTAGGTGTGTCACAGCCAAGTGCTTCCGGGAACTCTGCTAGCGGTACACCCACGTCCGATTATAGCAGGCAAATGTCCCTGCCCCAGCTGCTGGACCGGCGAAAGAAGTTCACTCCCAGCCATCCACATGCCCAGCGGTTGAATGCTAGCTTGGCTAAATTGCTAGCACTTCAACTGCTGCCTTTTCAGTTGGTAGACTCGGCCCCCTTCCGTGAGTTTGTACAATGTGCGGTTCCTCAGTGGCAGGTCCCCAAACGCCACTTTTTCTCACGGAAGGCGATTCCGGCTCTCTACCGGCATGTGGAAGGCAATGTCCTTGCCTCGCTGGACAGAGCGGTCAGCGGTAAGGTGCATATTACCGCTGACTCATGGTCCAGCAGGCATGGACAGGGACGTTACCTGTCTTTCACGGCCCATTGGGTCACTCTTCTGGCAGCTGGGAAGGATTCAGGACAAGGTGCAGTAGTGTTGGAGGTTGTTCCGCCACCACGCCTCCAAAATGCTACTATTGGTTGTGACACACCTCTCTCCTCCCCCCCCTCCTCTTCTTCTTCCTCCATGGCCTCTTCCAGTGCTCTGTCCTCAGAACCAGCGGTGCTCCGTAGGCGTTCCAGGGGCTACGCAAGTACGCAGGCAAAACGATGTCATGCCGTGCTTGCGCTGGTTTGTTTGGGGGACAGGAGCCACACTGGGACGGATGTTTTGTCAGCTCTGCAGGGGCAGGCCGAGAGGTGGTTGACGCCACGCCAGCTTAAGCCAGGAATGGTGGTTTGCGACAATGGCACCAACCTCTTCTCCGCCCTCCGACAGGGACAACTGACCCATGTGCCCTGTGTAGCTCACGTCCTTAACCTGGTGGTGCAGCGGTTCTTGGGCAGGTACCCCGGCTTACAGGATGTCCTGAAGCAGGCCAGGAAAGTCTGTGTGCATTTCCGCCGATCATTTAATGCCTGTGCTCGGCTGGCTGAGCTCCAAAAGGAGTTGAACCTGCCCAAGAACCGCCTTATATGTGACATGCCCACCAGATGGAACTCAACATTGGCCATGCTGCAGCGGCTGCACACACAGCAGAGGGCCATCAATGAGTACCTGTGCGACTACGGCACCAGGACAGGGTCAGGGGAGCTTGGTTTTTTCTCACCACGCCAGTGGGGCATGATCAGGGATGCATGCACTGTCCTGTCACCGTTTGAGGAGGCCACAAGGATGGTGAGCAGTGACAGTGCATGCATCAGTGACACTGTACCTCTTGTCCACCTCTTGGAGCATACGCTGCGTGGAATAATGGACAGGGCACTTGAGGCAGAACAGAGGCAGGAAGAGGAGGACTTCCTTGCCTCTCAAGGCCCCCTTTATCCAGACAGTGTTCCTGCTGTGCCACCCATCACACAGGAAGAGGATGAGGAGGAGGAAGAGGAGGAGGAGGATGATTGTGTCAGCATGGAAGTGGAGGTTGGCACTCAGCATCAGCAGCAGCTGCAGCAGTCTTGTAGGGATGATTTACAGTCCCAAGAAACACGTGGACTTGTACGTGGCTGGGAGGAGGTAGCTGCGGATCATGTTGTCCTTAGTGACCCAGAGGACTCCGGACCGAATGCCTCAGCTAACCTACGCTGCATGGCCTCCCTGATCCTGCAAAGCCTGCGGAAGGATCCTCGTATTCTTCGGATCAAGGAGAGGGACCATTACTGGCTGGCCACTCTCCTTGATCCACGGTACAAGGGTAAGGTTGCCGACCTTATCTTGCCATCGCAGAGGGAGCAGAGGATGAGACATCTCCGGGAGGCCTTGTAGAAATGTCTGTGCAATGCGTTCCCAGAGACTGGGAGGTTACAAACTCCTGGTCCTGGACAACGTGTTGCTGAGGCATCGGTCAGAAGGAGCGGTGGAGAAGGTGGCCGTCTGACTGATGCTTTCAGACAATTTTTTAGTCCGCAGCCCCAAGGTATGATTGGTTCCAGCACCCATCGCCAGCGTCTGATTTACATGGTGCAGGAATACCTAGGGGCAAGGTCAGACTTGGACACCTTTCCCACCGAAAATCCTCTGGCTTACTGGGTCTTGAGGATGGATCACTGGCCAGAGCTTGCACAGTATGCAATTGAGCTACTGGCCTGTCCTGCATCCAGCGTTTTTTCCGAACGCACCTTCAGTGCTGCTGGTGGCTTTGTTACCGATCACAGGGTGCGCCTGTCCACCGAATCAGTTGATCGACTGACCTTCATCAAGATGAATCAGTCTTGGATCACCCACAGCTACCAAGCACCTGAAGCTGATGTAACAGAATAATTTGTTTTGAAATATCACATCCCTTCAAGACTGCCTATGCTGATGCTGAGTGACTGTCCTGTTATGTTGATTATCTATCCTCTTCCTCCTCCGCTGATATGTTGGAAGAACATTTCTGGTTCTGGTTGATGCCATCAGCCCAATTTTTCTGCCCCTGTTTAACAGGGGCGTTTAATTAAAATTTTTGATGCAATGCTTTGCAGCAGGGCTAATTCCTGCAATAAAACTAGAGTATATGGCAGAGGTTGCAGTGTGGTGGCACCAGCACCAGTGCCTAAGGCCCAATTTTTCTGCCCCTGTTTAACAGGGACGTTTAATTACAATTTTTGATGCAATGCTTTGCAGCAGGGCTAATTCCTGCAATCAAACAAGAGTATATGGGAGAGGTTGCAGTGTGGTGGCACCAGCACCAGTGCCTAAGGCCCAATTTTTCTGCCCCTGTTTAACAGGGGCGTTTAATTACAATTTTTGATGCAATGCTTTGCAGCAGGGCTAATTCCTGCAATAAAACAAGAGTATATGGCAGAGGTTGCAGTGTGGTGGCACCAGCACCAGTGCCTAAGGCTCAATTTTTCTGCCCCTGTTTAACAGGGGCGTTTAATTACAATTTTTGATGCAATGCTTTGCAGCAGGGCTAATTCCTGCAATAAAACTAGAGTATATGGGAGAGGTTGCAGTGTGGTGGCACCAGCAGCAGTGCCTAAGGCCAAATTTTTCTGCCCCTGTTTAACAGGGACATGTAATTACAATTCTTGATATAATATTTCACAGGAGGGCCCCTTCCTGTGCCCACCCAGAGTAACCACAACCACCAAAGGTCAATTTTTCTACCACTGTTCAACAATGGCATGTAATTACAATTCTTGATATAATCGTTCGCAGCAGGGCGCTCCAGCGCCCACCAAGAGTCACTTTGAGGGCTTATAATGTTGTGGCAAAACCAACACCTTGTTCCGCCATTTCTGCAGAGCATATAGGGCAGGCCCCTACTTTCAAACATCCAATTTACAAACATCTCCTACTTGCAAACGGAAGGAGACAACAGCAAGTGAGATGAAAAAAGATGGACGACAAAACAAATTATACAGGGGTGATAACCCTTCCCTATGTTTTCCAAAAAGCTTAAAAATAGTTTTTTTGACTGGAGCTACACTTTAAAAATGTACCAGTTGAAAATTACAAACAGATTCAACTTAACACAACAAACCTGCACAGTAGTCCCTGTCTTGTTTGCACCGCCTGTATACTGCTGTTCTGAGTGTATAGGGCCTGGGGGCCACACGCATTTCCTTTTTTTAATATGGGTACGGGGTTCCCCTTAATATGCGTACAAGACCTAAAGGGGCTGGTAATGGGCAGGGAGGGCTACCCATGCCATTTTTCTCAATGATTTTCAACCATATTGCAGGAACCAGATATAACATTAAAACCGCAAGCAGTTTTAAATGGTGTTATTTCCGTTTAATGTCATTTTGTGCAGGGACTGTTCTAAACACGGGAAACACGTGGCACTTCACAGGCATACTACAGACACCCCCCAGGCACCATATTTAAAGGAATATTTCACTTTTTTTTTCACTTTAATTGTCATTAAAATCAGTGCTCCCGCCAAAACGGCCATTTTTAAAAACATTTTAGGCATTGACCCATGTCCCCTGGGGCAGGAGCCAGGTCCCCAAACCCTTTTTAGGACAGTATCTTGCATATTAGCCGTTAAAATTAGCACTTTTCATTTCGAACGTTCGAGTCCCATAGACTTCAATGGGGTTCTAAAGTTCGTTCGAATTTGGGGTCCGTTCGAAAGTTCTGGTGCGAACCGAACCGGGGGGTGTTCGGCTCATCCCTAGTGGGGAGGTGTCCTCTTTGCTGTCCCCACCCTGCCACTGACATGTTACATTGTAAGCTCAGGTTGCCACTCTATAGCTGGTATATTGTTAAAGTGATTGTAAATTTAGAGAAGGATTACTGCCAGCCCCTCTGGTCTACCAAGATATAGTACACAGTGTAAATGTTTGTATAAAATAATGCCACTAAATACCTTATCTCAGATCGTTTTTCTGTTTGGTCATGTGACCGGCCTCTCACCTCCCTCGATCTAAGGGCTACAGTGGGAGGGGCTGATTTCCCCCTCTGACATCAGCCGGGAGATCACGTGACTGCTTTGCCCCTCCCACTGTAGCGCTTAGCTCAGCGGAGGAGAGCGGCGGGAGGTCACGTGACTGAATAGAAAGCATCTGAAAGAAGGTATTTAGTGGCATAATTTTTTTTCAAACATTTACACTGTGTAGTAAAGCTTGGTAGAACAGAAGGGCTGACAGTAATCCTTCTCTGATTTTACTACCGGCTACTGATAGCGGCAGGAGGGGAGGGGTGGGGAAGAGATCGCTCACACACACAGGAGCTGACAGGCAGGAAGAGAGAGGAGAGGAGAGCAGAGGGCTGATGGAGGCTAGTGCACTGACCTTGGTATCATGGATCAGCTGCCATGATTACAGTAGTCAGTTTACATAGGGAGGCACAGGAACAGGCAGGATCAACCAGATTTTACACCCTAGAAAGGGATAGATTAGACAGCACAAGCACTATGCTGTTTAACCTGCTTTAAGGGAATGGGTCTCTTTTTTTAGGGTTACAACCTTTTTAACTTTACAGAAACTCAATAAAAATAAACTTGATGTCTTTCTTGGGACAGAAAGTGGTTTAATTTGGTAGGAGATTTGGATACAGATATTTTTATATTCATTTTTTTTCCTTTGGAAGGAAGAGGGGAAAAATGTTAAACTAATAATAATAAAAAAATATAATGGGCAAAGTCTTCTGGCTAAAAAACAAAAAAAAAAAAAGTGACTTTTAATTGTGGGGTTAAAGTAGTAAAGCTTGAAGTGAAAATTGGCTTTTTAGTTGAGGTGAGCTTTTTAGCCCCATTACATTATTACATCTCAATGTACAGAGGTAAAAATAATCTGTTTACTTATACTGTAGTCTTATGCCCCGTACACAGGATCAGAAATTCCTCCAGCAAAAGTCTGATGAGAGCTTTTGGTCGGAATATGCGATTGTGTGTATGCTCCATCAGACTTTTGCTGGAGGAATTTTGGCCAGCAAAAGATTGAAAGCATGTTCTCAATTTTTTGGTCTGAAAAAGTTCCGATCCGAAATTCTGATCATCTGCTCAGAAACAATTTGACGCATGCTCTGAAGCATTGAACTTAATTTTCTCGGCTTGTCGTAGTGTTGTATGTCACTGAGTTCTTGATGGTCGAACATTTAGAGAACTTTTGTGTGACTGTGTATATGCAAGGCAAACTTGAGCGGAATTCCATCGGAAAAACCATCCAAGTTTTTTCCAATGGAAAATTCGCTTGTGTGTATGGGGCATTAGTGTAACTTTAAGATAAAACCAAGCTAGGTTTGAACAGATAGGAATTCACATGAGGCATAACAGGGGCATTTCAGGTTTGCAATAGCTCAAATGATAAAAGACAACGCATATGCCTATGTGAGTATATGAGCCTCACAGAGTAAACTTAAATGTCATCCAAAGTATCTGACTTGGGGATTATTGCATAGAGCTGTTTTTTTCTCTCTTTATACAAATTTTACTTATCTGAGAAGGAAGTCCATCCTGACTACTTGGTCTTCATTTTAGCTCCCTTTAACCCACCTGATGTTTTCCTATGTATGGGCCCCTGTATAAGAGCAAATCAGCACACATGTACTGTACGTCTACCTTTGTGATCCTCTTTCTCTGCATTGTAAACTAACACTGTGCCTGTTTAAAGCCTTTTACTATAAAGATGCTCCAACAGTAGTATTTTGCTTACTGACTGTGACAGTCGCATTCCTACTGCAGTTAGCAAAATTAATACAATAGCTGGAGAGAATAGAGCTTGCAGTAGACAATCTCTGAATTCTTAGGCACTTTTTCTGCTCTAGCTGTTTACTAAAGTGTGAAATCTATTTTACATAAGTAACGCATCAGCAGCTCAGTGGCCAGTGGCCACTAACTACTTTTCATAATTAATACATCACATAAACAATAGACCCTCAGCTATATATTCACAAAGAGTAAAATTTGTTACCAGAGATGACCTCAAGGATGAAGTTGGAGTGCTTTGACTTCTGCCCATGTGCCCATCTGATGTGTTTTTGGGTTGTCTGCTACTACATTAAGGTTAACTGGATTTTGTTCACTGTAAAGTATAAGTTCTGCAAACTTAGTACACATGTTATGGAGATGCCCCAAACTCCACCGATATTGTCAGGGTATAATTAATACTATTAATGGTCTGTTCGGAATTAAATTACCATTAGATCCTGGCATTTGTTTGTTTTTTATTTATTCTTTATTTTCAAGTTTTTCAAAATATACAAACATAGACCATTCCACATAATAATAAATACAACACCGTTTCATTGAGAATAATCTACCTTATCCCTCCCTCCCCTCCCCCCTCACTCGGTCCCCCCCTTTGCTAACAATCAAGCAGCTTTAGATAACCTTCAGTTTTTCCGAATTGTATCCAAAGTCGCCATTTATACTGATATCTCCCTTCTGAGTTATCCAGTTTATACATTGTCTCCTCAATATTTCGTATCCTTTCTAACCTTTCTACCCACTCCTTCATCGAGGGGGGGTCGGATTTCCTCCATCTTCGCGGGATCAGTGCCTTAGCAGAATTCAGTAGGCCCGGGACCAGGGATTGCCCATACTCTCTCTCACCTTTTTCCGAGTCATGGAATAAGCAAACCCATGGGTCTCTTCTAATCCCTTCCCCTGTTATTTCAAAGATAGCTTTTATAATCTTCTCCCAAAATAACTGTATCTTAGGGCACTCCCACCATATATGAGCGAAGGAACCCACTACTGAACAGCCTCTCCAGCATAGTGGGGAGGTCTCGCTGCAGATTTTATTTCCTTGCTGTGGGGTTATATACCATCTTGTTAAAAGTTTATATGACATCTCTCTAGTTTGAAGGTCTTTGGCAACCGAGTACGTTCGTCTAATAATCCTGCTTCTATGGAGGTCGTTATCCAGCGGTCCCAATTCACTTTCCCACTTTTCTATATAGGGGGGGAATTTTTGTTCTTCTACTTCCCCTAAGATTTCATATATTTTTGAGATCCTTTTTACCAAGCATTGGGGATTCCCTATCCACTTCTCCAGAGGTCTAAGTTGCTCCTGTCCTCGTAGTGGTTGTGGTAAAGACTGA
Organism: Lithobates pipiens; assembly: GCF_037356315.1. Lineage (NCBI taxonomy): Eukaryota > Metazoa > Chordata > Amphibia > Anura > Ranidae > Lithobates > Lithobates pipiens. The sequence continues at coordinate 471,258,058 of NW_027507758.1, read as the reverse complement.
GTAAAATAATATAGTTGTAAGTATCTCCACCTATCTAAAGGCTTGTGGCCCCACTTTCCTATAATTTCCTCATATGTGCATACCCTATTCCCTTCCATAACCTCTTGTAATTTAATTTTATCTTTCTTAGCCCATCTACTGTAATATATATATTCCTCTTGACCTGGTGGAAAAATTTTAGTGTCTAATAGTGGCATAAATGGTGAATTGTGCTCCCACTTGTTTCTCTTATTTATTATATCCCATATTCGTAATACCCCTTTTGTCAATAAACTTGTGCTAATCCCCAATTCTCTATGTTTTGCAGGTATCCATATTATCTCCCCTAGCTCCCTTCTACTTAACTTAATTTCTAGTTCCACCCAATCCTTCCCTTTTTTGTTATGTGTCCAGTCTGTGATTCGTGAAATTACTATAGCCTCGTGATACCTTTTGAAATCGGGCATTGCTAATCCTCCTCTGTCTTTACTTCTTGTCAAAATATTAAGGGCCACCCTCGCCATTTTTTTTTTCCATATAAATCTTTTAATCATCATATTTAATTTATTTAAATATCCCTGTGGTAATAAAATGGGGACCATTTGACATATGTAAGTAAACATTGGTAGAATGAACATTTTTACTGTGTTTATTCTCCCTATCCAAGATAAAGCTTTATATTGGGTCTTATTTAAATACTGTTTGATTTTATTAAGTAGGGGGATGTAGTTAGCCTCAAACAAGTCTTCTCTCCCTGCCGTAAGCTTTATTCCTAAATAGGCCAACTCCCTCCCACACCATCTAAAGGGGTATTTGGTTTGCAGGGTTCTTTGTTCTTCTACTGGTATATTTAAGTTTAGAATTTCAGATTTAGTTGCATTAACCCTAAAATTGGAGACTTTCCCGTATTTTTTTATTTCTTCCATAGTCGCCGGTATAGAGGTCTCCGGGCTAGAGATATAGAGCAAAAGATCATCTGCAAAAGCAGCAACCCGATACTCCCTCCCTTCGACCCGTATTCCATGGATGTTTTGGTTCTTCCTAATAGCCGTCAGGAGAGGTTCTAGTGCCAGAACAAATAATATTGGGGAGAGCGGGCACCCCTGTCTTGTCCCGTTGCACAATTCAAGGGGGCAGGACAGGGCCCCGTTTATTCTTATTTTAGCTTTAGGCTTGGTATACAGAGCTTCAATCCACCCTCTCATCCTCACCCCTAATCCATATCGCTCCAGCACTTCGAATAAGAACCCCCAGCTAACCCTGTCAAATGCCTTTTCAGCATCTATAGACATGAGTATCGTGGGGGTCTTCTGCCTTATGGATTCCTGGCTTAACATAATAGTCTTTAATGCGTTATCCCGCCCTTCTCTCCCTTAGATAAATCCAACCTGATCCTGCTGTACCCACTCTGGCACATGAGGTCTTAATCGTTCAGAAATAATTTTTGCAAAAAGTTTAATATCTCAGTTTAGCAAGGAAATTGGCCTGTAGCTTTCCACTGCAAGTGGGTCCTTTGCCTCTTTCAAGATCAAGACCACATGTGCCAGTAATGTCTCTTCTCGAAATTTTCCATCCCTCCCCACTGCGTTGAAATACTCGCATAATTTTGGAACCAGCTGTTTTTGGAATTCCTTATAGTATGAGATCGGGAAACCATCTGGCCCGGGGCATCCTCCCTTAGCTGTATTTTTGATAGCCCATTCAACTTCCAGCTTTGATATCGGGGCTTCTAATGCTTCCATTTCTATTTGTTTAGCCCTGGGGATCTCTATCCCTTTCAAATAGTCCTTTATTGCGTCTCGGCCTCTGTTCTCTGAGCTATCCTGTTGAATATTGTATAGGGCCTTATAATATGTATAAAACGTATTTACAATATCCTCCGGCATATTTTGTATGTCCCCTGCCTCATTTCTTACCCTTGGGATAAAAGTTCTACTTTTCTTATCCTTCACTCTCCTGGCCAGCCATTTACCGGCTTTGTTTCCCCATTGATACCTCTCTGTTCCCAAAATATAATAAGCGGCCATCCTGTCCTGCTCTAAGTAGTCTTCTAGTTCTCTTTTTTTTATTACTAGGTCCTGAGTGTCATAGAGTCCCCTTGGTCTACTACCCATCTCCAGTCTCTGAATTTCTTCATACAGTAGGGTTTTCCTCCTCTCTCTCTCTCTCTTTTTCCCCGCTCTGATCCCTATTAATACCCCTCTCATTACCACTTTGTGCGTTTCCCACAATATGGGGCTGGAGATTCCAGGTGTATCATTTAATCTAAAAAATTGTTCCATCTCCCTCTCCACCCTACTTACAGAGTCCTTATCCTGTAACAGAGATTCATTCAATCTCCAAATCCCCCTCGGTCCATGATCCTCCCCTATCTCCAACTTAATCATAACTGGCGCATGATCTGACACAGTTCTGATTTTTATTTCCGCCTTCTTAAGTGCTTTCAGGAATGAGTGTTCCAAGAAAATATAATCTATTCGAGAGAAGGAACCATGGACCGAGGAAAAGCATGTATAGTCCCTATCCTTTGGATGAAGTACTCTCCAGGTATCCTGTAGCTGATATAGAGCCAGAGCCCTTAAAAACTTTCTCTGCTTATGTACCGATGTCCTGGGTCCTCCCGTTGAGGTATAAATTTTTGGGTTTATACTCCAGTTAAAATCTCCAGCAAGAATTAGTTTCCCCTCTTTGAAATCCTCTATTTTGTTCAATGTTTTCCTTAGAAATACTTCCGCATTCTCATTTGGGGCATAAATATTTACGATTGTGCATTTAAGGTTAAACAGCATTCCCTTTAAGCACAGATATCGTCCCTCCGGGTCCACCAGTCGCTCCTCTAGATTAAACCTCATTGTTTTACTAAAACCTATTGCAACCCCTCTGGAGTATGAGGATGGGGAATCCCCATAAATCCATATCTGGAAATCATTCGAATTCATTCTGATCCCAGAGGTGCAAGTTATATGCGTCTCCTGGAGACATACTATATTTGCTTCCATGTGCTGCAACTCATCGTTTATTCTGTATCTTTTCCTTTTTGTATTTAAGCCCCTTACATTATAAGTAATAACATTAACTATCCCCATACCTCTCTTCCAGTGGGGGTTTCCCCTCTTTTGTTGGAGCGTCTAGTGAACCCGTTGGAGACCATACCTGCTGCCCCTATAGGGGGGCCGAGTGAGAGCCCATAAAAAAACCCCACACAACCAAAACCTCCCTCCCACCCCCCGCCCCCCCCCTGTCCTATAACAAAACGTCTCGTAAGACTGGGTAGGACTCCCCTTTTCTTGTTAAACCTATGGGGCTGGAAGGCCAATACCAATGGTCTCCTCTCCCCCATAATATCCCTGGGGTTCACCCCCATGTCCGTCCGAGACTCCCCCAGCCCTCTCCCTCTCCTCCCCCCCCTTCCCCTTTTTGCCCCCCTTCCTAATTCGTCTCAGCTTCAGGTAATTGGATTCTTTCGTCTCCAATCGCTCGATCTATCCTGTCTCTTATTTCTTTGGGTCATACTCCCTGCTCCTCCTAGATCCTATTCACTATCCCATTCTATCTGTGGAGTAGGGTGTATTCCTAGCTGTTCGCAGAATTCTCGGAGATCCTCCGGGAAGCGTAGAACCGCAGATCGTCCGTCTTTTTTCCCTATGAGACATGCCGGAAATCCCCATTGATATGGGATATCGGCTGCTCTCAGTAGTTCCGTTAGTGGTTTCAATCTTCTCCTTCTTCCAAGCGTCTCTCCCGCTAAGTCGGAATAGATCTGCAGTTCCGCGTCCCCGTAGGTCACCCCTGGCTGTGTTCTAATTTTTCTCATTACCTGCATTTTTTCTGCTACGTGATGAAATCTTGCTATGACATCTCGGGGGGTTTCTGATCTAATTCCAAAAGGTCGTGTCATCCTGTGTATTCTATCTAATTTTAATGGGGCTGTGGCTTCTCTGTCTAATAGGGGGTTGAAGATCTGTTGGGCTATCTCTCCAAGGGTAGATGCGCTAATTGTCTCAGGGAGACCTTTTATTCGTAGGTTCTTTCTTCTGCTTCTATTCTCCTGATCTTCTAATTTATATCTAATTATTCTATTTCCCCTACGAAGAGCTGTTACCTGTTCTAGGATTCCATCTATTCTATGCTCCTGGGCCTCTATTTTGTTTTCCACCTCCTCTACTCTCCCCAAGACCAAGCCTATGTCCTCCCTTATAGTTGCGATATCTGCCCTTAGAGAGACCTCCATTCTCATGAACATCTCTGAGAGCATCTCCCTAATCTGTGGAGACTGGGGGGTTTCCCCTTGTCTGTCTAGACCCCTTTCTCCTACCCCCAGATGTTCTGACCCCTCCGTTCCTTGAGCTTCATTCTGACTACTATCCCCACTTTGAGAGTTTGCACTATTTTTTTTTTCAGTTGGCTTAAAAACTGGGGTTTTTGTCCCTCTACTGTCTTCTCCCTTCTGTCTACTTGGGCCCGAGCGGAGCAATTTTTCCATCCTGGGGCTGCCAGCCTCTTCACCTGCCCTTATACTAATGTTCGCGGCCATATATTTTTGAATTCCGACCGGACTTGCGGCAGGGGTTATTTGTTTGTTTGTCTTGCCTGCTTTCCCTCTCATCCTGGCAGGGCTATCAAAGCTTGACTCTCTTCCCACTATGACAAGATATTGATATAATGCTTTACCACCACTTATATACCTCCCCTTCAATAGACCCACCTAATCAAAAAACATCAATCACAATATTATTACATTCGTTTGATGGTGATCAGTACCGATTAAATTTCATCAACCAAAATGTCCACAAAAAAAAAAAAAAAAAAAAAAAAAGGGGGGGGGGGGGGGAGGGGGTATTACTCAATAATCAATAACCTCCTGATGTCTCGAGCGTTGTTCAATTCCCAGTGACCCCAAAAAAAAAAAAAAAAAAAAAAAAGATTATTTCTTTTCTTTCCCTTCTTCTTTCAAGAAGGCCGTTTGATGGAAAACAAGATTTATTATCTTTTCCGCTGCTTCCACTTTTCTATATTGGGCACGTCTAGTAATTAACAGTATCCATTGGATATGTCCATATCGTAGATTCTCTAAACCATAGAATATGTTTCCGGGGGTATCCTCCAAAAAAAAAAAAAAAAAACTCAGGAAAATGCAAATCCTCTTGTCAGCAGCAGAGGCTATTACAGCTGCGTTTAGATTCCTCCAGCAACTGTTATTAATAGCATAACAGGTTTCCTCCTGCAGATTTTATATAGCTGATTGTATACATAAAAAAACTGTCCCTTATAACCAGGGGGGGAGGGGTGTACAGAGAGAACCCCCTTTAGGTAACAATATCTTTTCCTTTTCTCTCCCCTGGCAGCAATACCATCTAGAGCCAGATCAAACAATCATTCCATATGGGATTCTGTCAGGACAGCTTATTCCTTAGGCACGGAAAGAGAGAAGGTAGGGTAGGCTCCAGTTTACCTAGGGGTATACCCCCTTATCTAGCACAATGTCTATATCCTTGCCTCTCACTGATCCAGCAGACACTCCAGCAGAAACTCCCCCACTTCCCCGTCCCGCTGCTTGCCTTACCGCTCTACCGGGTCTGTAGGGACTTGTGTCAGACAGCCTCACCCTGTGCTCCAGTGTGTTCTAGCAAGGATCCTCACCCCCCTTCAGGGTATGCAGCTCAGGTCCCGTCCCGCCATGTATCGGCGTCTTGCGGTGCTCCGCCGCTGTACTCCTGGGCAACCGTTCCACTAGCGCGGGCTGCAGCTAGGTTTGGCAGGGCCGGATCTCGTTCCCTGGAACCGCAATGTCCGGAAGGCTCGGGCGCGACTCGGGAGCGTGCAGTGCAGGCTATGGGGCTGTGAAGAGGTGCGTGGCGGAGGGAGGTAGAGTGAGCGAGGGCATCAGGAGGCTCGGACGGACGCTCAGATGGACGCCTGTCTCCTACGTCATAGCTCCGCCCTCCCCGTTCGTGCCAAATTAGAGCGGCCCTGGCATTTGTTTGTTAAAGGAGTTGTAAACCTTTGTGTTTTTTTCCCTTAATGCATCCTATGCATTAAGTTGCATAAGGTGGGAGGGGCCATCCAGTGACATAACCAAGCGACCCCCATCCCCTCTGATGCTACGGGGGAAGCCATAGGGATGTCCTCGTCAGAGGGGGGCGGGGTCACCATAGACTTTAACAGGTCGTGTCCCATAGTCTTTAACGGTGTTCGCGTGTTCTGCTGCAAATTGAACGGGGGGGGGGTTGGGGTGTTCGGCTCATCCCTACTCATAATACCGCCAAAAAGAGTGTTACGTTTTTTAGGTGTTTTACAGCAAATTAATAATTTCACAATGAAGACTTTTCAGATTGTTGCTATGGTGTGTAAATATTTTCCACTTCTACATTATACACTATGTAGTGCGGATCAGTGACATAAAATCCCAATTAAGCCTATTTCATTTTTAGCTGTAGCTTCACAAATGTGGAAGAAGTCCAAGAAGGTAATACTTATGCAAAATATTGTATTTAATTTAAGCCTTTACATAAAGTGGAATTAATTCTACCTAAAAAAACATTATTATAAATTCTAATTGTAGAAAAGATTATTCAACATTTCATTCTACAAAAAAATATGTATTTTCATGGACTATGGATTATCTTCCCAGGCACAAAATGTAAGTGAGAACCTGTCACTCTGGGAGTAACTCAAGGTAGTCAGGCATTGTGGTAAGATCATATATAATAACTAGATAGAGGTCAAAAAAATAATAAGGGACACACAAAGAACATGAGGGTCTCAGAATGGATTTTATCGCACAACTATTAAGAAGACCAGGCTTTGCTGAAACAGCATTTGTAGCAGCAATTTGTAGAAACACATTCAGATGGATCAAAGCAAAGTGTCAGGATTGACTAGATAGGGTAATTATTTTCAGAAAGGAACATTAGCATCATACTCAGTTTGAGGAAACAGGGGAGAATGTAGTGCTTGGGGGCTATGTAGCTATAGCGAAGGCACCTCTGCTGGGGAATATGAATGTAAAGTTTCTTATGGATGTAAAACAAGAACACCCGCTCCAGGTGTCTGTGCCAAAATATCACCTCCCCCGTCAGGTAAGGGTGCCGGCTCAGTATGCGAATCACATGTAGGTAAAGAAACAATCCGGATGGCCGTACTCCAACAAAAATTCTTTACTGAAAACAGTCCATACAAAATCAGAATAAAAACAGATCTCTAACGCGTTTCACACTGGTGCTTAATCATAGCTAAATATTAAACAAGTTACAATGATATATACAAACAAAATGAGCTTGATTGAAGGACTTGTAAATGCCCACTACATCTAATGAAGATCCAGCTCTACCTAACAATAAGATGGAACAGCTGAAACAGTGGTCTTCACAAACACCATGATCCTTTATCTTCCGCCTCTTAGTGTTTCTCTCCCAGGCACAAGACCCTGACTAAATCCTTAAATTAGATGTGTCAGCAATAGCGGATCTGCCCACGTGAGTCAAATTTCTCATGAACTAGAATGGCATGCCAATGTTCATTCCGTCAGCATCTCCTTCTTTCACCTCAGGTAGTCATGGACGCCACAGCCTCCACAGGTCCTTGCCTCAATTTTTGGCCATCTTTGGTTTACAGGGCCATGGTCGTCATAAATCCTCTTGATTCCCGGGTTCAGTTAGTCCTCCTCTTTGTTAGAACTCTACCCCATTGTTGCAGCAGCTCAGGTCTGGTGCAGCAACTGGGCAGGACAAACAATGACGTTTGCCACAGACAACCAAGCCACATCCAGTATTATATCATCATGGCCCTCCTGTGCAGTTTGGTGCAGCTATCCCCACTGCACCTAGCTAATGTCCTCTGCGGCTACATCCCAAGCAAATGCAATACTCTGGCCGAGGCACTGCCCATTGTAACGTTGCGTCGTTCTTTTCGCAGGAACCTGGAACCGACCCGACCATGTCTCTTATCTCACATTGGTCGTAGCTAACCTCGGATTCAAACAACACCTTCACGATGCTACCTACCTTATTAATCTATCATTATCTCACAACTCCCTGACGGCCTATCGTACAGCCTGGGAGGTCTATGACAGGTTACTAGCCTCAAACCCCAGGGCAATATCAGGAGATCTCTATCACATCCTGGCCTTCATGTCATGTCGCCACACACAGTTGGCACTGTCTGTCACACAATACCATTAGACTCTACTTAGCTGACATCAAGTATTTCATCCCCTTACGAGATCCTAACAAACCATCTTGTTTGCTGCCCATACGGTCAAGACCATCCTGCATGGTGTTCACAGGCAACAACCTCAAATCAGTAGTAAACGGCTACCTGTCACCAGCGCCATATTCCGAGACATGTCTTTCATCCTGTTACATTCTCCTTTTGGTTAATTTCGGCCTGGTCATTCAAGCAGCCATCTACCTGGCTTTCTATGGCTTCTTACGCCCCAGTGAACTCAGTCACCATCCCAGTTGTAAGCATTTATGTAGTCACCACCTCACATGCCATCACTCTTACTTCATCTTGCACCTCAGGGTGTCCAAAACACAACAGTCCGGTCCAGGGTTGATATCAAACTTTTCCAAACTCTCAACGCCCGGTGCCCTGCGTCCATTCTAGATCAGTTATTAGCTCATCTGTCCGATCCCTCGCAGGACAGCCCATTACTACCATTCCCGATTAGCAGCAACCAGTTCATTAGTCACATCAGGATCCGTTTGGGCAACTTAGGCCTTGACCCTGGCCATTTTTAGTGGACAATCTTTCGCATTGGAGCAGCATCAGCAGCCTCACGAAACGTGGTCCCAGACCACGTGATCTAAAAAGTGGGCAGGTGGAAATCCACCTGCTTCGCTCGATACATCCCCAATCCACAAGTGGAAATGTCACGAGCCTTCAGCAACCTTGTCCTGTAGTGTCTTATTGTACATAAATTAATAATTACCTCCCTAACCAAGTCTTTTGCGCCCTTCTCTTGGCATATCGCCCAGCAGACCAGGGCTCACCGCCCAGCTCACCAGGGCTTACCTTACAGCAGGCCAGGGCACACTTCAGGTCTGTTTTATGTTGTTAGTCTTGTGACGTGTTTATGTGTTCTTTCATATCTCTTAGAGCGGAGGGCTCCGACCATAAAAAAAAAAAAATATATATATATATATATATATATATATATATATATATATATAATTGTTGCTCTACATAAAGATGGCCTAGGCTATACAAAGATTCAGCAAACTGCAAACTGCTTGTGGGCTTTCTTGAGCATCATCTTTTGAAGAGGCTCCCTCCTCGGATGACAGCCATGCAGACCAATTTGATGCAGTGTGTAGCGTATGGTCTCAGCACTTACAGGCTGACCCCCCCCACCTCTTCAACCTCTGCAGCAATGCTGGCAGCACTCATACATCTATTTTCCAAAGACAACCTCTGGATATAATGCTGAGCATGTGCACTCAACTTCTTTGGTTGACCATGGCGAGGCCTGTTCTGAGTGGAACCTGTCCTGTTAAACCGCTGTATGGTCTTGGCCACCGTGTTGCAGCTCAGTTTCAGGGCTATATATATATGGGGCCTGACTACTAATTATGACCTTAATCTAGTACCCTTAGTGCAACGCCTCTCCCAGCAGTGTATGTCCTGGCATTCTCTCCCAGCTACACTGGTGGGTAGAGTCAACTTAATTAAGATGGCATACCTGCCAAAATCCAGCACCCCAACACTAATGCCCCGAACTGAGTTGGAGGCCCTAATCAGGGCAGCCAGGGGTTCCACCACTAAGGCAAACAAGCCAGGGGATAAAGGACATCCCTGTGTGATTTCCCTGCCAACCTGAGGGCTCTTAGGCTGGCCATACATTATGCAATTTTCTTTCCTCCATGGGCTGGAGGAAAGAAAATTGCTTGATTCCCCCATCAACACTGGTTGTTGGCGACTGAATTCTGACAGGCTATAGCACGCTGCAGTGATCAAACAAAAAAAAAACTGATAGTCTGGTTGTACTTAAAGTGGATCTTCTGAGCTCAAAACACCTTAATTATCCAGTTTTCCCTTGTACATCCTTTGTTCGCCTAAGCGATTGACATAGCTTTAGCACCCTTGACTCCTGGGATATTATTATCACATATCCCTGGAGTCTTCGGACAGTGAGACAGAGAGCAGTGAGTCATCAAAAGGGAAGTGCTTGCATGGGAAGATGATGCGAGGAGCCAGCTTTCACAGTGAATAATCCATGTATCTGCCAGCTGGTACAAGGAGGCTAGGAGCAGTTTACTTTATGTAACAGTGTTTAGTCTGTTTAGTGGTGGCAGCTGCAGCTGCTACTGTGGTGACGATAGCAGCACTTTGCTCTGTGTAGTGGTGGCTACTGCTGCTGGGAGGATCAGAGCAGTGTTTACTCTGTGTAGCAGTGGCTGCTGTTGTGGGGATTGATAGGAGCAGTTTGTTCCGTGTAGCAGTGGCTGCTGTGGGTTAGGAGCAGTGAGAGTGATGTGTGTGTCTGTGTCTAGCTGTTCCAGGAAGAGCCCACCCACTTGCTTCCCTTGCCCTTACAACAAATGGCCGCCATCACAATATAGCACATCACTTATAAATAACAGTTTTGCTGATAAATGTAGCATATTTTCAAATATTAAGCCCCTGATTCTAGTTAACAAACTGTTTAGCTGCTGTAGGTTTTTTTTTATTATTTTGACCGAAGCTCCTCTTTGAGTTGACCAATAGATCGACTTCAGTTCAACCAGCTTGCCCATAGATGCATCAAAGTTTTGCCGCTTCCTGCTGAACTGGCCAAATGTCGATCCATCTATGGTCGGCATAAAATTTCCAAAATTTCTTATTGCTGTTTTTCTCATCACTGCCTGTTCCAGTGACCACAAAAGACTACATAAGAAAGTAAGGCAAAATCTCCTCAATTATTATACAGTTTTAACCTTTCCCTACTCTGCCCAAAACTAAGAAACATTTTTTTCCTGGGGTTTCAATGTAAAGTGGAACTGTGGTCAAGCTATGGGCATTTAGCTATTTCCATATTTTTAACATGCAGTAAAAATGCTTTACTCGCATCCGCACTAATAGTAGGATTTCTGAGGGTTTTCCAATACAGCAGGTTACCCGCTAGGGGTGTCCCCTCTCTCCTTCCCCTTTTGCTCTGGCTCTGGAGCCATTGGCCATCTTGTTTCAAGCTTCACACCATGTCGAGGGGTTGCGGGTCAGTGATTGGAGGAAAAGTTTTCGCTTTATGCAAATGATGCCCTTCTGTATCTGCATGGTGCAAATTCCTCTCTGCAACCTTTACTAGCACTCTTTGACGAGTTTGGGTGTTTCTCCGGAATTTGCATCAACTGGTCAAAATCTGTATTCTTTCCACCTGACCCCCTGGTGCAGGCTACAGTGGCGGTTACCCCACTATTGTGTGGGGTAACCCACTATTGTGTGGGATAGTTTCAAATATTTAGGTATCCATATTCGGCTAGACCCTGCCAGGTTTTATTATCTTAATCTCCACCTTCTACTCATACAACTGAGTAACAGAGGCTCCTTCTGTGGGGGACCCTACCCTTAAACCTGATGAGGCATATTAACCTTACCAAGATGGTTTTCTTCCCCAAAGTTAATTATATATTTTTAAACTGTCCTGTATGGATTCCTGGTTCCTTCTTACGGGAGCTGGACCGTTGTGTTAGCACCTTTATATGAGGCGGATCCCTTCTGCGTCTGGCACAGTCTACTTTGTGTCTCCCTGTGTAATGTGGAGGGTTGGCATTGCCTAATTTCCTGGTATATTACTGGGCAGCCATAATGGTCTCCGTCCATTGGTGGTTTGTTTGCTCTTGGACCAATGCGGCTGTATGCTTAGAGGCTGCCCTTTTGGGCTCTCTGAATGAGTTTGGTAACCTGGTGTATAGGGCCCTTAAGGCTTATGTTGGCCTCCCTTATGCTACTAGGAGGACTCTTAGGGCGTGGGTAGCTGCTAGGAGGCGATTTCATAAATCAGGCCATTGGTCACCCTATCACACTTCCAGTCTATCCCTGAATCCCCGAATATGGGCGAAATATGGTATAAAATCTACGAGACATTATGCTGGCGGGTGTATTACTATCTTTTAAAGACCTCTCAATTAAATTCAAATTAACTAGATGGGTGCATTTTTGTTATCTCCAGTTGTAGCATGGAGAAAGCAACCTGTAGGCGATACGCATGTAGAAGGGAAGGAGCTGAGCCTGTGACATCATGCCATCAGAGTGGTGAGCGAGCGGACATCTTGTAGCATTGTAATAAATGATTTTTATCTTTTGAAACCTTGTTAGTGCAATATTTTAAGGGGGAAACCCAAATAAATGATTTAAATGGAGAGTACTATGTTTCTTGCATTTATATTTGCATGAATACGGACCATATCCCGAGGGAAAAGTCTCGTCTGTGAGCCGTTCATACAACAGGCCTGAGCAGGAGAGCTGATATTGGAGTGGAGAAAGGAGTGAGTTTCCATTCAGAGCTTGTGTGGCTCAGTGTTGAAGCGAGCAGGCATAACAGCTGGTGGAGGTGTGCACATTTTATAATATTGGAGAAGCGTGATAGATACACAGCGATGGAATATTGATGCACAGCAATCAAGAAATTAGAAAAGTCAATTGATATGTATACATTTTTTTTATGTTTTTTTATATTTTATATATTATGGACATTTAATGTTTATCATTTTCACTGTGTTTATTTGAATAATCACTAAGAGTGGGCAGCGCTGCACTATTTATACAATACTTATTGTGTACCATTCTGTCACATGTTATACCTGTACCATGCCTATGTTCTCAAGAAACTATTATTCTGACTGTGAAAAAATGCTTTACTAAATGATATCTGTAACTACAGACATTATATGAATGAATCTGTAGGGGCCCTGATCTAGTGTTGTAGCTAGGCTGTAGCCAGTCTGAGCTCTGAATTGATATTGTTTCTGCTTTTGTTGTGCTTTCTCTAAGCTCAGGGCTGGGCGTAACTAGTACCTGGTACCCAGAGCACATGTACTGCATCTCCTGCTGGATGTCCCAGGTCCCAACACCACAATCCCCTGTGCTCAATGCCTGTCATTTGACAGCAAAGATCACAATCAAAAGGCATAAAGCCAGTCAGAGTGGCTGTGTGCATTTTGTTTGTATTTGCAAGGTCTCCCTTTTCTCTTTTTTTACTGATTCTCCCCTAATCCTTTTCCTCTCTCCTCTACCAGTGATTCTTGATCCATCCTATGAGTAAGACTCCTCCAACTGACTACCAATAAGAGGGAGGCACAATGAGGGGCAAGATAGGTAGCGTTATCAGCAGCAAAGGGGTACACAGGGGGCATATCAACCATAAAGGGGACACACTGACCACCAATGTAAGGAGGGCACAGACACTGATCCCCAATGTATGGGGGACACAGACACTGATCAATAAGGTAAGGGGGGACAGACACTGGCCACCACTGTAAGGGGGACACAGTCCCTGTCTGTCAGTGTAAGGGGGCACAGACACTGACCACCAATATAAGAACATACAGATACTGACCATTAATGTATGGTGGCACAGACAGGGACCACCAATGTAAGGGGGTACATACTGATTGCCAGTATAAGGAAGGTACAGACACTAACCACCATTGTAAAGGGCTACAGACAACAATTGCTAATGTAAGGTGGCAAAGACACTGACTGCTAATATAAGGAGGACACAGACACTGACCAGAATTGTAGGGGGCCCACAAACATTCACCACCAATGTATGGTAGCACAGACATTGAGTAGCCTTTTTCTCCTCAAACGGACTAGCTTGTTCCTCCTTCCACATTTTTTTATTCCATTGACCACAGATGATGGCCATCTTTTCCTCCTGCTGACCAACAATATAAGGGGTGTTGTGACATATACAGCTGACCACTGCACATTGTGTTGTATTTAAGGTGCTCATTGTACATATTCTGTTTTATTTTTTAAAGATCATCTGTGGTACAGTAGTTAAGGAGTATTGTATGTGTAAACGGACATTAACATACAGTATATGTACAGTGTATACTGTTAGAAGCTTTAGACTATGTTAAACCAGGTTTCTTATGCCCATGCCCAAATCCTGTGTTTTTTAACCATACCCATTCTTGGCATGTTTCCTCCTTTCCAGAGTCTAGGTGCTGAGTTTAGTGTTATGTCTATGAGACTCTTGCTTGTGGCACAGCAATTAAAGCATATTTTGTGGAACTGTGGTATATGTATGTAGCCAGGTGCTTGGCTAGAGACAAAGAAGGATTTAGAACATAGTGCTGCAGTGCTGTCTGTGCTTCCAATGGACTTGCCTCCATCCACCAGGGGGAACTGACAAGCAGAAAGAGCTCAAGAAATTTGCTGGTTGGCAGCATTAATACATGGGAGATGAAGTTCAGGAAATAAACTTTACTATGGCAGTCTATGGACCAATGTACTACAATTCCCAATGTGAGTAAGGTATAAGGGGTTTCCATGTGCTCCCCAGGTCTCTCACAACTCTAGTTATGCCCCTGGCTCAGGGTATTGTTTGCTTATGCCTGTTGCATGGGAGGTCAAAGCCTGGTACCCCTCCCCCAAAGCTCCATGACTCACTTTTGGGTGAAGTTCCACTTTAATAAACTCTCTTAAATGTTCAAAAGTGGTGTTTTCATTTTCGTCCACCACACAAAGAGTCAAGGATTCTGCCCTCAGGCTTGAAATGCTAGCCTACTGAGCCCTCTGGGGGTTTTCATCCACCTTCCAGGGTAAGGAGGTACTACACACCCTTAAAGTTCTGGGGAAAAACACTTCCAGTTTAATTTTCTTTTGGCAGTTTTGTTTTCCCCTCCTGCAGGGAGAAAACAGAGTGCTGAGACCTCTAAGCTTTAAGGATGAATTACTTTAGTGTGTCCTTACCTACAGAGGGTATTGAGAGCTTAAAGGGGGCTTAACCCAAAAGTAGAAGCTCTGCTTATCTGCCTCCCCCTTCCCCCTCCGGTGCCACATTTGGCACCTTTCAGGAGGGAGCAGGCACTTGTTTTTGACAGGTACACACTCCCACTTCTGGGTGATCTCAGCGCGGTGAGATCACTCATAAGTTCGGTCCCCTCCTCCTTCCCCTGACCCCGGGCCATTCACAAAGCACAGCCCGCTTCATGCATTAGGAAACTGGCTGTGAAGCCACAATGCTTCACTGCTGGATTCCCTTACAAGCAATGGCGGCGGCAGCACCCGAGAGCCGATGGAAAAATCGGCTGTGGTGAAGACATTGACAAGTAAGTGTTCTAATATTAAAAGTAGGCAGCTACATTATTTGTTGGGATTTGAACCAGCGACCTCTCTTACTGCTAGGTGAGAGTGCTAACCACTACACCACTGTGCCGCCCTTAAAGTTCTGGGGAAAAACACTTCCAGTTTAATTTTCTTTTGGCAGTTTTGTTTTCCCCTCCTGCAGGGAGAAAACAGAGTGCTGAGACCTCTAAGCTTTAAGGATGAATTACTTTACTGTGTCCTTACCTACATAGGGTATTGAGAGCTTAAATGGGGCTTCACCCAAAAGTGGAAGCTCTGCTTATCTGCCTCCCCCCTCCCCCTCCGGTGCCACATTTTGCACGTTTCAGGAGGGAGCAGGCACTTGTTTTTGACAGGTACACACTCCCACTTCTGGGTGATCTCAACGCCGTGAGATCACTCATAAGTTCGGTCCCCTCCTCCTTCCCCTGACGCCGGGCCATTCACAAAGCACAGCCCGCTTCATGCATTAGGAAACTGGCTGTGAAGCCACAATGCTTCACTGCTGGATTCCCCTACAAGCAATGGCGGCGGCAGCACCCGAGAGCCGATGGAAAAATCGGCTGTGTTGAAGACATGGACAAGTAAGTGTTCTAATATTAAAAGTAGGCAGCTACATTATTTGTAGCTGCTGACTTTTAATTTCTACTGAAGGAGGCTGGATCTCCTTTTTAATTTGAAGTTTATGTACTGCTAGTTGAGAATATATAAATCCTTCAATGGCCATGGCCTGGCCACAGTTCTACTATGTTTTAAGGTGGCTATGAGGCTCTATATATAAAAAAAATAATAAAAATGTTTTGGTCCAGGAAGGGTTCAAACTGGTTTTCGAACATTTGTAATAGAAAGCAAGGTCTATGAAGTTGAGGTACTGAAAAACGAAAGTGTTTGGTAAAGGGATTGTTTTTTAAAACAGGTCTCCTCCTGGGATTTTAATCCCCATTTATTTTATTACACATGTAGTTCTATTGTATTTTGACTCACCAATCATGCTGTATCTTATGTGAGTCATTGGTATAATACATTGATTACAGTGTAGATGACAAAGTGTTAAGATTCATACATAGCAACCCAGCAACGCTTAGCCTGCGTCACCTGTCTGATATTAAAGTCCAGTCATTCTCAGGCAGAGCAACAGCATCATGACTAATGTGTGACTCATACTGCAGCATGGGGGGATAATTCTGTACAAGTATCCCAGCATATACTGTATAGAAGGGATAACGCTTTGCTGTCTGTTTAAAAAATAGCAAGCACCTTAAACATTTAATTCCTACATAATGTATGGAATCATATATCATGCAAATTGTTGTTGAATACAATTCTAGTTCATCATGGTGAAATTATATGCAATCCTTTTCACTGAATAACCTGAAAGGAAATTATATTGCAATCAATATTTCTTAGGGAAGTGCAGTTACCCTCAGACTGTTGTTTTCTGGCTTATGGCTGCAGCATTCAGCTTAAGGCTGGGTTCACACTGAAGCGATGCGGGAACGCCGCGAATCCGCGGCGGGTTCCCTCATCGCATGCCTCCCGCCGGCAGTTCACACTGCTCTATGCGAACATTATTCTGAAATTGTTCGACAATTTTTAGGGGCCGCTTTTCACAGATTAGTGAATATCTGCCAATCTTTATGTTTTAGACACTGGGACTCTCTAAGATGCCCTTTTTATACCCAATCATGTTACTAACATGTTGCCAATTGACCTAATTAGTTGCAAAATGTTTGTCCAGCTCTTCCTAAAACTAACTGGAGGAAAGTTCAAAACAAATCTTAGAAAGTGTGATTTTACTGAAAGGGTAGTTGATGCTTGGAATAAACTACCAGCAAGGAACTTGGAATAGGCAGCCGCACAGCGCAACAGGATTCCTATAGGGATGGCCGAACTGTTCGCCTGACGGTCGTTTTGTGGCGAATTTTGCGTGTTTGCGATTCGCCCGATCGGTGGACTATTGCCGTTGTTCGTCCGGCGGACATATGTGTTTACAGTGTGAAAGAACTTTGACCCATGATGACACATCCATCATGGGATACAGGACAACCAATTGAGACTTTTCAGCACATGGATAATTGGACATTCCCCCTACCTTATAAATAGACCTGATCTGGCGGCCATTTTACATTCTGTCTTATGTCATTATAGGGAGAGGTTGCTGTGTGGAGCAGGGAGAGACTGTAGTGACACAAATCGCTAGCTATTAGGTCCACAAAAGTCCTTTTAAGGACTGGTATGGTATGGGTGTAGTACAGTATATAGGGTTCAATGCACTGCTGTGCTGGTGATTGCAGCAGCCTGTCTTTTGTCAGTGCAGTCAGGGACAGGATGCTGTGTGCAGCAGGGACAGTCAGTTTAATCACTAGATATTACTATTAGGTCCACAAAGGTCCTTTTAAGGACTGGTATAGGTGTACAGTATATAGGGTTAAGTACACTGCTCTGCTGGTGATTGCAGCAGCCTGTATTTTGTCAGTGCAGGGAGGGACAGGACGCTGTGTGCAGCAGGGACAGTCAGTTTAATCACTAGCTATTACTATTAGGTCCACAAAGGTCCTTTTAAGGATTGGTATAGGTGTACAGTATATAGGGTTCAGTGCACTGCTGTGCTGGTGATTGCAGCAGCCTGTGTTTTGTCAGTGCAGGGAGGGACAGGACGCTGTATGCAGCAGGGACAGTCAGTTTAATCACTAGCTATTACTATTAGGTCCACAAAGGTCATTTTAAGGACTGGTATAGGTGTACAGTATATAGGGTTGTACAAGTATAATATACTTTCTTTCAAATATAGAAAGAATATTATACTTGACTGATGTCCTATTCTGCAGCAGTCCTTTATCAGTGTAGGGACTGAGGTACAGTCTGCAAATCACTAGCTACTAGGTCCACAAAGGTCCTTATAAGGACTGGTATAGGTGTACAATATATAGGGTTTTGGTGCGCTGCTGCTGACTGCTGCCCTATTCTGCAGCAGTCTTTTATCAGTGTAGGGACTGAGGTACAGTCTGCAAATCACTAGCTACCAGGTCCACAAAGGTCCTTGTAAGGACTGGTATAGGTGTACAATATATAGGGTGCTGGTGCAGGGCTGTGCTGCAGATTACTGCCCTATTCTGCAGCAGTCCTTTATCAGTGTAGGGACTGAGGTACAGTCTGAAAATCACTAGCTACTAGGTCCACAAAGGTCCTTGTAAGGACTGGTATAGGTGTACTATTTGGTGTGCAGTATATAGGTGTGTAATACACGTATAAAATACTTGCACACATAGAAAGCATAGTATAGTGCATTTCCACTGTGCAGCATTGTGACTGCTGAGCGGTTCTGCAGCGATACTACAAAGAGTGACAAACGCAATCAAAAAAAGTATTATAACTGGTGTGATAGACCAGTGGCCCCCAAAAACAACAGATTGAAGCGGGGTGTTATATACCTTCTTCCACATACATACTGCACTTCTCTAGAGACTTTTGTCACAGGGTCATTTAAAAAAATGACAGGCAGAGGAAAAGGCAGGCCCTTCCGCAGGGGTGGTAGGGGTAGGGCAGGAGCAACAGACTTGAGCCAAAGTGGCAAATTGCAGAAGGTGCGTGCGATTACGTCAAAGGACGCACCAGACTTGGTTGAGTGGCTCACTCAACCTTACTCTTCTGCACCCTCCTCATCCTCTCGATCTGCACCCTCTTCTTCACTCTCTGATATGTGCACCCCCAAAGACACTACCACCAACACCACCACCACCATATACCTTCCGCTTGAGTCACAGGAATTATTTTCTGATCCATATCAAGACATTTCTGATGCGCAGCCACTCTTGGCATTGGATCAGGAAGAGGAGGTAGCAACAACCGCCACTCAGCAGTCTGACAACAGTACCCAGATCAGCCCAAGGAGGAGGTTTGTCCCCGCTGTTGCTGCCTACTCCGAGATCTCTAATTATAGCGGTGGGGAAGGTGACGTCGATGATGACGTGTCTAGTGATGCCACGTGGGTGCCCACAAGAGAGGAAGAGGAGGGGAGTTCAGAGGGAGATATGGACCAGCAGATAGGGAGGAGAAGCAGGAAGAACTTAGATTGCACAGGAGGGACAAAGCAGAATGTGAATGTATCAGGAGCGAGGCATCAACCATGTACGGTCACATCTGGCGCTCCCAGGACGCCGGCACATGGCTCCACAGTGTGGGCTTTTTTTAACGTGTCCGCTGCTGACTATAGTGTTGCCATATGCAATATTTGCAGTCAACGCATAAGTCGCGGTAAGCCCAACACTCACCTAGGGACGACCGCCTTAAGAAGGCACATGAGCTGCCATCACCGAGCCCAGTGGGAGCAACGGAACACACAAAGCCACACTCCAGGCTCTCACCGCCCAGCCTCGTCTTCTACTTCTCCTTCTCCTCTCTCCTCACAATTGTCCTCCACTCCACCTTCCATCATGCCAAGCTCACGTTTTTCTGCAAAAAGGCAGGCTTCCGTGGGCCAAATGTTCGAGCGTAAAAAAATGATGATGCAGGATAACCCTCTTGCCCAATGGTTGATGGCTGGCTTGTCAGAACTGATAGCCCGCCAACTACTGCCATATAAACTGGTGGACTCGGAGGCCTTTCAAAAATTTGTGGCCATTGGAACACCACAATGGAAGGTCCCAGGAAGGAAGTATTTCTCACAGAAGGGCATCTCAGAGCTATATGGCCATGTTCAGTGGCAAGTGAATGTATCTCTGGCACACAGTGTCGGTGCCAAGATTCATCTGACCACAGACACATGGTCTAGCAAATACGGGCAGGGAAGGTATATCACTTTTACTGCCCACTGGGTGAATCTTCTGACGACCGTCAAGCATGTAACCCGTGGCACCCCTGTAGATTTGGTTTTACCGCCATGGATTGCATGCAGGCCTGCCTCTTCTTCTCCTCCTGCTCCTACTCCATCCTCCTCCCTCTCCTCCTCGGCTGACTCCTCCTTTTCCGTTGCTAGCGTCTTTTCCGCTGCGCTGCCCAAGCTCCCCAGAACCTATTCGACATGCTAGGTGAGACGTTGCCATGCCGTGCTGCGTCTGTTGTGCCTGGAAGCCAAGAGCCACACTGGCCCGGGAATCCTTTCAGCTTTGCATTCACAGGCAGATCAGTGGCTAACACCGCTCAATTTGACAGTTGGTAAAGTGGTGTGTGACAACGGTGCCAATCTGCTTAGCGCATTGAAACAGGGCAAAATTCCGCACGTGCCATGCATGGCACATGTCTTAAACTTGGTCGTGCACCGATTCGTTGTCAAATACCCTGGGGTCCAGGACATCTTGCGGCAGGCAAGGAAAATCTCGGCCCATTTCAGAAGATCTTACACGGCCATGGCTCGCCTTGCTGACATTCAGCAGCGACAAAATCTGCCGGTCAGACGTCTTATTTTCGATTGCCCGACAAGATGGAACTCAAACTTCTATATGCCTGATAGGCTGCTCCAGCAGAAACGTGCAGTTAACGTCTACCTGTATGAACTCTACGGCAGAACAGGTTCCGGGGAGCTGGTTTTTTTTTCACCGTGCCAGTGGCTGCTCATGCGCGACGCATGCAGACTTCTGCGGCCATTTGATGAGATCACCAAACTGGTCAGTCGCAGCCATGGCACCATCAGTGACATGGTACCTTATGCCTTCTTTATGGAGCGTGCATTGCGTTGTGTCATTGATCAAGCCATGGAGGAGCAGGAGCGGGAAGATGAGAAAGTCGCAATGCTGGATGAATTCCCAGGGGGGGCTACTCTATCTGAGACAAGTCAACAACAGGAGTCTGAAGAGGAGTCAGAGGAGGATGGTGCCGGGGCAGATGAGGAGGAGCAAGAAGAGCATGCTTTAAACCTTTCTGGGATCCCTGTTGTTGTGCGTGGATGGGGAGAGGAGAACGAGGAGGATGACATTATCCTGGATGATGAGCAGGAGCCAGGCCACCACACCACTTCCAGTTTAGTGCAAATGGGGGCCTTCATGCTCCAGTGTTTTAACAGGGACTCCCGTATAAAAAGCATAAGGGTCAAGGACCAGTACTGGGTGGCAACGTACTTAGACCCCTGGTACAAACACAAAATGGCGGAAATGTTACCATCAGAATGGAGCACTTCCAGGCCTTGCTTCGAGAAATGCTGCATTCTGCTTTTGCGTGCGCTGGCAGAGGAGCAATTCCCACTCCCAGTTAAAGAGTTGCGGGTACCAATCCAACAGCGTCTGCAAGAAGAGGGCGGTTTGAAGATGTGTTGGTGACTTCTGATATGAGGTCATTCTTTCAGCCGACCCATCGACAGGTGTCATCCGGATCCAGCATCAGGGAACGCCTAGACCGACAGGTGTCCGACTACATCGGGTTAATGGCCGATGTGGATGTTCTGAGGAGTGATGAAGCCCTGGCCTACTGGGTGGGCAGGCTTGACCTCTGGCCAGAGCTTGCCCAATTTGCAATGGAACTGTTGGCTTGCCCCTCGTCCAGTGTCCTGTCCGAAAGGACGTTCAGCGCAGCAGGGGGGATCGTGATCGATAAGCGCACTCGCTTGGCTCACGACAGTGTTGAATACCTCACATTTCTAAAAATGAATGAGGCATGGATCTCGGAGGAATTCAGCACATGTGACCAGTAGACCATGTATATCTCTATAAACATTTTATTTAATCGAGCACAGAGACCTTTTTTCTACATTTGGCTCACTTCCTTGTACAAAAAAAGCACACCGTACTATGTGCCCGTACCCTCCTGTTTGAAGAGGTTGAGCGGTGTCATATTTTTGGGGCCCAGCAGCGAGTTGCTGGTATCAGTGCTGCTGTCAGTGCTCTCTATCTCGGTGCTGGTGTCAGTGCTCTATATCACGGTGCTGATGTCAGTGCTCTATATCACGGTGCTGGTGTCAGTGCACTCTATCACGGTGCTGGTGTCAGTGCACTCTATCACGGTGCTGGGGTCAGTGCTCTATATCACGGTGCTGGTGTCAGTGCTCCATATCATGGTGCTGGTGTCAGTGCACTCTATCTCAGTGCTGGTGTCAGTGCTCTCTATCACGGTTCTGGTGTCAGTGCACTCTATCACGGTGCTGGTGTCAGTGCTCTATATCACGGTGCTGGTGATCATCTCCTGTACCCTCTTCATAGCCTACCCTGACCTTTCCTCTCCTCCATTGCCTTCATGCGCTCCTGAGTCCTGAATTGTCAAAATTTCACAGATAAAAAAAGAATGCTTGTAGTTGTCGATCCCAGATTCACTTCATACATGTGTTATGTCAGTGGCCATGTGGTGGGACTATGTGTGCACAGCTAGTAATTATTTTGTGCCTGGAAATATGACCTGTACTTTTTTAAAGTTCGCCTGCCATTGAAGTCAATGGGGCCTGCCGCGAACTTTGCGGTTCGCGAACTTTCGGGCGTGTTCACGGTTCGCGTTTGCGAAATGTCCCGTCGGAAGTTCATCCATCTCTAGATACCTATAAAAACGACTTTATTGTAATGTAGACAGATGCAGTCACAGGAATGAATGGAAGGTTAACATGATTCACATTCAGCTTGTGCTTAGTCATAACCACTACCAGTAGAGGTAATGAGACAGTCAACAGTAAATTGACAGACTACTCAGTCTTTTTTCTGCCGTCACTTTTCTATGTTTATATGTATTTTTCGTATGAGTTTCTGATCATGTGTATGGGCCTTTAGTCGGTGTATGGCCAGCCCCGATTGGTGCTGTGCCAGTCACATGACTAAAAAAACTGTTTCAGAAGAGCAGTTCAAATTAAATTATGAATATAAAAAAACTGTTTTATTTCTCCCAATAAATCTTTATTGAACATAAAATGTGTATTTTTTGTGCATTAATAGGGTGTAGGCTGAGTCAAAGATGATTGACACTAGCTTTCATATTGTTCAGATGGCATCTGCATCCAAGGCCCCATAGTATTTAGTAGTAAGAGGACATGGAGGAGGAGGGAGGGAGGGGAGTGTTATATGCCCATATGTGTGACTCTATACTCTTGTGGGCTGCACAGATAAGAAAAAGGATGAAATTAAGGGCTTAGAAAGGAACTAAAATATGAGCATGCTCAGTAGAGGACATCAGCTGGTCTACACAATCTCAGCCTTCAACAGGGACACAGAGAAGATGAGAGGGACACGTGAAGACAGGATCAACTAGGTATATTTCACTCTACAGAGAACAAATGCTTTAGTGGATTTGTGAGTATGCACCCTCTGTTATATAGCATTTAGTAAGTTTTAGCATTGTCTGGGTTTAATGACACTTTAAAATGGTACATTTTCTCAGTTTAAATATTTTATATGTTTTCTTTTTTCTATTGAGAATAAAATATGGGCTTTTGATATTTGAAAATCATTGCATTCTGTTTTTATGAAGAGTTTACACAGTGCCACAACTTTTTTGGAATTGAGGTTGCAGTACACTAATTTATATTTCATAATAAAACCTGCCTCATGTTTCCTTCTTACATTGTCGCCTAATAATGTTGCTTATGTACTGTCCAGCTACTGTGCAATTTTTGTGGCTATTGCCACAATAGCCAAAGTAATTCATCCTAATGTTTATTTCAGGATAAAACCTGCTTCATGTCTCCCTGTTATGTTGTGGCCTAATCAAGCTCTGTACATATTGACCAGCCACTGTACAACTATTTGCAGCTATTGTCTCTGAAATAATATACTGTTTAATTCAGTATAAAACCTGCCCCATCTCATTTTATATTGCAGCCTAACCAAGCTGCCTAAATACTGTCCAGCCCGTTAACAATATTTGTGGCTAATGTCTTTCAGGTAATACACTCTATTTTTTATTGCAAGATAACCCCTACCTTATCTTTTTCAATTTTCAGCTGTCTCAAGTGCTCGTGTACAGTCCTGACTTAAGCAAGTTTCTACCAGTCACCTACCTGAAGTCCATGTTTTGACCTTTTTGGGAAAAATGGTGATACTAGAATGGAAGGGGGTTTTGAGAAAGGTTTTGGTTTTCAAATATTTTTGCGCACTCTCTTTTGGCCTTTTACTTACCTTTTGCAGTATAATACTCTCAATCAATACAATGAAACTGTTTTGCTACTGACCAATTTGTACAAAGTTATAGAAAGGAAAACACAATAGGGGAGCCCCCAAAGCTGCATAACTCAAAAGCATACAAAAAACAGGAAATTTCCCCAGGGTTTTTTTTAGCAGCAGAGAATTTGTATAAAAATGGTTAGTGTAAAAAAATAATTTATTTTACAGACAATAATAATTTCAAATGAACAATAATAAATCATCCATATAGGTGGTGTGACACAATTTATATGTAGCACTGACCCCCGAAGGAGCTGCTGATTTGAATTGGGCCTGCACTCTACTGAGAAACCCCCCTTCTGAATGACTCTGTCCCTTTGGCACAGCTGTGGTGCAATAATAATACAGTACAGTGTAAACAGTATAATGTACTTGTATCTATCCCTCAGGATCCTCTGGCTCCACCTGGTGGGGAAAGACAGTAAACCACACACTTGTACTCTTAAACAGGAATACTTTTACTGAAAATATAGCAAATAGGTGGTGTGACAGACCTAGCCAGAACAGAGGCTGTTGGGCGGGACAGAATGCAAGCCTCTTGCCTTGCGATTATGGGCCCTCACATTTGGGGGAACGGTGCTCTTTGTGAGCTGTATGCCTGGGGACCCCTAAGGTGGTGTTACTTGGATTCAGATCCATGTCCCCCCCCCCCCAAGACACAGATATGTATGGATATGGATATGTATTTGCCATATTATCAATAGACTGAATCACACTGTTGGGACACAAACTGTTAGATGCTAATGTCATCAACTCCAGCCACCTGTCTGTTGTGTAAATGAGTCTAGTCTGGCTTGTAAGAGTATTCCACACATTGTTGTTTGTGCTAATTAACCCTGTGTTTATGTTTATGGTAATGTGTATTGAATAGTCAATCAGTGAGCTAGGAGACAAAGTCTTACCCTGAAAAGTCTTATCTCCCAGACAACTAGTCTGGGTCAATGATTAGATAATTAGCTCATGCTAATTAGGTTAGGTTTTAGTCTTCTACTGTATTATAAATACTTGTCTTTTTGGTTCTAATAAATCAGTCCATGTTGAGCAGCTAAGCAAGTGTCGTCTTGCTTTGTGCTTGTGAGTGGTTGGAATATCTGATATCTATATTCAGACTTAGGAAGCGGTATACTGACGGAAGCACTCAATCGGATCGTGGGATCAGTTTCGTCACAGGTGGTTACAGAGTTTGCACTGTCATTCCAACATAGAACGTCAGCACAACATAAGTCAACAGGCAAATACAATAAATAACATGCAAGTATGTTACTATCTAGACCTGGGAGCTCCCTTTATTTAAAGTCTATGTGAGGCCTCACTTAATGTATTTCTTCCTTTATCTTCTTTCTTCGCTAGTTTAAATAGTTCCTCAAATAATTGTAATCCAAAGGGGTAAGTAGAGAAAGTTAACTTAGGACACTCCAGGTATGACTCCAGAAACTTGTAATCACACTTAGGTACTAAAGTGAAACAGGCCTCGATCCTATTAAGTGTCAGTTGCTAAGTTACTCTTCCGTGGAACAACAGGTCCCAGCAAGACCTATTAGTAAGTCTAAGTACGAGTAATAGATTAAACAGTGGGCCGCAACCCGCTCACCAATCGGATCAGAGTTCTGAGTGATGGCTTGAGTCCTACAACTGCAGCTTGCTTCCGCTGACAAGGCCAGATGCTCTGTGTCACTCCACCAACTGGATCCAGCAGACCAAATATGGCTGCTACAGTCCCTTTTATACCCTACCCAGCATGCACTGCATATCAAAGTGTTCATGGGTAGGTCACACAGACTCCTGGGTAGATGAGGTCAAATGACCAAAGTAAACACAGTCACTTCCTGTTATCTTTCCAACACCATAGAAAAGAAAAATAGCTAAAGTCCATTTCCAGTTTTATTCACTAGATGGCATCCAATACTAGTGAATAACATTGTCCATAGATTTACATTGTACTTCACAGTAATTGCATTAATACATAACTATATCCCCGCTACATGTACAAAGTTGGGTGCTTTATTTTTTAAAGTAAACTTCACCAGAGCTTTTAGATCTGTGGTGGCTACGAACTCCATTGTTTATTTCAGACCAATTACTATTGAAATAAAAATCAGGTGCCACAGCCAAACAACCTAAAACATTTATTTATTTTTAAGTTTTAATGAATCAAATTGGAGCACTGCTTCTTTATTAAAGCAATAAAGTAGGTGTTTAGAAATCATTTACACATCCAAAGTATGTGATGCCAGAATACAGTGATGCTAAATCTGTCTATTAGAAACTGACTGTTCCATAACACCACATGCAGCTTAGCATCTCCAAAAGCATATAATTAAAATAATTGGTGTTGCCCTTGATATCACATTAAAAGGAGGACACTTCCCATGATTTTTTTTTTTCCATTGGTTCATGTATCTTATGGCTGTGCCTAGATCCCTGTGCCCTTTTTTTTTAAATCTCTTGCCTATTACCCTTGAAAATGACTAGAATATGGACCTGCTTGCCTCCGCTCAGGCTGAAAAGGCCCTGCGCTGGACCAAGTATAAATTCTATAGTAGCTCAAACAAACCAGGTCCCATGCTGGCTAGGAAGCTTAATTCAGTGGGGCGCCCAACCAGACCGGTTCGTCTGCAGGTGAGAGAAGGGGGATTCACGTCAAACCCATCTAAGGTAGTGGCCGCCTTTGCCTCTTTTCTCTCTTCTCTATATGACAGACCAGCTGCCTTTGATCAGGAAAGGGCCGAGAGATTCTTTCAAACGTTTAGCCTTCCCTCCTTGTCCCTGGAAGCCCGGGACACTTTGAATGCTCCTATATCTGAACGGGAAGTCGCTCAGGCCCTCAAGTCCCTTAAACCGTCTAAGGCGCCAGGCCCGAATGGCTTCACTGGTCTTTATTATAAAACCTTTGCACCCCTGCTCACACCCCACCTGACTTCCTTTTTCAACTCCTGGCGGGAAGGTGAGAGGCCCTCACCAGACTCACTTAAGGCCCATATTTCTATGATCCCCAAGTCTCTAGAGGAAGCCACGAACCCGCATCTCCCTGCTGAATGTCGACCTGAAGGTCTTAGGAAAAGTTCTGAGCACGCGAGTTAACAGATACCTCCAGGCCCTCATTCACAGGGACCAAGTGGGCTTTGTGCCAGGTCGCCAGGTGGGGGACAATGTCCGCAAGGTCATCCATCTCATCCATATCTTCCACCAACGTAAGATTCCGGGCTTTGTGCTCTCACTGGATATTTATAAAGCGTTTGATTCGCTCTCCTGGGATTATCTCCCCTTTGTCTTAACTAGGTGGGGATTTGGGGTACATTTTTTGAGTTGGATCCAAGCCCTCTATTCGGCCCCGTCAGCGTCGGTTAAATATGCGGGCTTTCTATCCGAACCTTTCCCCATTCTTCAGGGTACCAGGCAGGGCTGCCCCCTGTCCCCGGCGCTCTTTATCCTGGCACTGGAACCGCTGGCAGAGGCGATCAGGGCCCATGGTAGCATCTCAGGAGTTCCTTACGCTGGATCTGACTATAAAACGAGTTTCTTCACGGATGACGCCCTCCTGACTCTGTCTGACCCACTTATCTCCCTACCCAACCTGCAACTTATATTGGACCAGTTCACAGCCTTTTCCGGCCTCCAAATTAATCCCTCCAAGACCACGGCACTGAAAGTTAACCTTCCTACAGAACTGGTACAGCGCCTCCAGGACAATTTCCCCTATCGTTGGGCATCCCACTCGATTGACTATTTAGGTATCAAGTTAACACCTTCTTATTCCTCCCTGTTCTCCAACAACTACTATCCCCTGTTGCGCACAGTGTCCACCCTTATGCAGGCCTGGCAATTCCCCAACCTTTCATAGGTTGACAGGATCGCGGCAGCGAAAATGACGATTCTGCCCAAGGTCCTTTATTATTTTCGCACCCTTCCTGTTCCAGTACCCGCTTGTTTCCTCCGTCTCCTGCAGAATAAGATCCTCCAATTTATCTGGGCAAACAAATGACCCAGGGTACCTAGAGTAACCCTTTTTACCCACAGGCTTCAGGGAGGACTGGGGGTTCCCAACATCTCAAAATATTACACGGCGGCGCAGATCGACCGTTGACTATGTTACATGCAACCAGGGATGTTCCCTTATGGGTCCTTTTGGAGGTGCCTAACTGCGACCCTTGTTCACTCCAAGCACTACTCTGGCTCCCCCTGGCACTGCGCCCCCTTTCGTTGAGCCCCATGCTGCTGCATGGTTTGCAGGTTTGGGACTCTGTCTGCTCCTCCAGCAACTTGATGTCCTCTTTCCTTCCTTTGCTCCCCATCACTCGCAACCCTCTCTTCCCCCCAGGTTTGGAGGAACCTCAGGCCTTTTCCTGGTGGCCACACACGGCTACCCACGTGTCCTAAACTTTCTCTCCACACGCTCCTTCATCACCTGGGAGGCTATTCGGGAGAAGCATGAGGCACCGGCTAGTGAGCATTATCGCTTCATTCAATTGAAGCGCTGAAATGCAGCCTTGCGTCGCACGTCCACCTATCCATTCCAAAAAAACTTTTTTGAGCACGTATGCCAACACGCCCCTAGGTCCCCAGGCCTTATCTCGGCCATTTATTCTTCCTTGAATGGACATCCGCCATCAGCACACCTCACATATATGGCCCAATGGGAAAGGGACCTTCAGACCTCTATAGATTAGGAAGATTGGAGTAAGGCCTGGAGAATGGTAGCCAAATGCTTGTTTAATACAAACACCATAGAGACCGCATATAAAGTACTGTTTCGATGGTACTAGGTACCAGCCCGCACAGCCCAGGCCTTCCCTGGAAGCGCTGACAGATGTTTCCGCAACTGTGGGCAGCGGGGAGATGTTATACACACATGGTGGCCCTGCCTGAAGCAGGTGGGGTTCTGGTCAAGGGTTTTTGGCTTACTGCAGACACTCTTTTACTTAACGATCCGAAGGGACACCAAGTTAGCTCTCTGACATTGTCCGATACCAGGTTTGCGAGGCCCTCAGCAGAAGCTGGCTACGTACCTATTTATAGCGGCTAAGCGGACCATTGCCCAGGCCTGGAAGACCCAACGGGTGGAGTTCCACGGGGTAAAGACACGTATGACCGCTATGCTACTACATGAACGCATGTCCAGCATCATACACGATTCACATGCTAAATTCCTAAAAATCTGGGAGCCGTGGATTTCATATGAGTTCCCTATGCTCCAAGCAGCATGTCTAGCCTGGTCTGACTCCCCTTAGTTGGACCACCGCGTCCGAGTTTGCTTATCCCTCCTCTCCCTCTCTTCTCTCTAACCTTCCTTTCCTTGTGCTTTCATTCCCTTTACCCTTCTTTTTAGCCTCCCTCTCTTCTTAGAATTACTGCTGCCCCCTATGACAAGGGGTAGCGGATGAAGGGTTCTTCCCTCAAAGACGACAGGGGGGGTTTAGATTTTATATTGTGGCCAACTTTGACACCACCCCCTGTTTACATTATATTATTTGTATAGCGGGGCGATTGAACTTTTGGACTGGTATTTATGTATTGTAGCCCCTGCGAGGGCGTTCCATAAGCAGTTTATATTTTCTTGTTTACTCAAACTTCTAATAAACAGATTGAAACGAAAATGACCAGAATTATTTCATCTGATTAGTCCTTTTAGACTTTAAAAGATTTAATTTTAAGTTTGGGAATTTTTGGCCCTTATGCAGGATTTGATGAACCAAACCTGGGCACATTCACTTTGGTGGATGTGGTGGAATGCTATCATCCCCGATATAGATATTTACAGACAATATCCTATAGTAATGGGACTATATCGGCACTAATAATGATCAAAGATAGATTAAAAATGTAATTTATTTGTACAAAAAAAATTAAAAACATATGTACAGTACAGTAGGTCATGAAAATATAAATATAGCCATATATTGCAAAACTAATGTACAGAAAGGATAATGACATTCTTCAGTGATTCTTCTTCAAAGGTGTCACAGATGGTAGTGCGGGTAATTTTGTCTGGAAGGTAAGTACAAACATAAGTACAAACAGCAACAAATATGCAAAGAAAAAGTATATAGACAAGGAGAGGATAATATACTAACCAAGTCATAAAGGTTATATTGCATATATATGTCGCTATACGCTGAAACCAAAACAAAAGAAAAAAGAGAGAGTGCGCTGGTACTCACACTATAGTGACCGCCCACTGTCATTGTCAGACCACGTGACCTAACCTAGGATACTTGACCGCAAAAGATCTCCTTGAAGTTGCTGGGAGCTGAAAATATGGGTTTATTATATAGAATACTGAGAGAGAGGCCAAAAAAATGTGCCAGATCTATAAATATAAAAGGAAAGAAACATATAGAATACAGATGGTGATTGAATGTCCTCAATAGAAAAAAAAAATGACACTTACACAGTAGTAAGTAGTCCCTATGTATTGATTCTTTACGTTTAAGTTAGTGGATAGATTCATAGCAATCTATAAATGTGAGTTGCTGAGGGTTCTTTAAGATCTGTATAGATATGATTCACCAAACTGGCAATCTAATATGACAGTGAAAGTCAGTAAAAGAGTAAGCTGAAACATGCAAGGAATCCACATAGTTGCATAGTGGGGAAGACTGGATGATGGATGGTGCCAGAGATAACAATTACCTTAATAGACAAGGCAGCTCATATACAAGACGGAACACCAATATTCGGGGTTTACAGAGTGGAAGCATATAAAGGCCTTAAGGGCTTAGGAAATGGCCAAGGACAAGGCAGGTCTATAACTATGTAAGCCCCGGACCAATAAAGGAAGTTCTATATGAAATCAAATGACCCATGCAGAACCCGGCAGGGGGTGGGGATCTTCCAGTCCTAGGGCGGGCGACGTAGCCCTGCCCCTAGTGTGTGATGACAACCCACATTCTGTGGTTGGGCCAAGGATCACGGAGATGGATCCTGCCCACGGGGGGCGCGGCCAGTGCAGCCACACAACCAATGGCATGAAGGACCGCTCAGCTGGAGAGACAGAGTCCCAAGACCCATGGATACGGGTGGTGGGGAAACCCTGGATGGATAGGCATGAAAAAAGGCCACCCATAGGCAGGGTGTAAAAAGGGTATAAGTGCCACAGTGCTGACAGCCTGAATAAATACAATAAAGTGCAACTGTAGTGCATACAAATTTAAGTGCAAAATTAATAAAATAAAAAAAACATGTGCAAATATGCATACACTTCTAGTTGGAAGGTTCTTTTCACAGGTGCCTTCCACAGGTGCTGCTGTGCTAGAAATAGTGCAAATCAATATTAAGCATGAGGCCAGTGATAGTCCAAAAAAGACTTGCACATAAACATACAGCAGTTCTCAAGTTCCTTTCCCAAGTTCCTTTCAAAAGTGCTGCCGTGCTAAAAAAACATGTGATGCTGTAAACAGGTGCATAGAGGATCCACACCCAACCCCCCCCCCCCCCCTTATGGTTGAAGTCACCAGATCCAATGGTCGCCCAAGCAGTACTGCATTGACGGTCAGATAGGCTTAGTATGGTGAGCAGGGTGATGAAAACACCAACCACTGGTGCCTTTCTGGGGTATTTTCAGGCACAAACATATGGAGAAAGAGCCCGCATAGTGAAGTACGCCTTGTTTAATTCATTAAAATCAATATTTACAAAGTTCCAATCACAAAATCAATCTGTACAATGTTCCAAGGTGGATGGCAAACGGATGAACATCAATTACCAGTCCATTAATCAATAGGTTCTCTTACAACCTAACTGCAATTGAACGGGCATCAGACGTGATGTCACCGTGGTGCCGCAAGCTGCGTCTGATGCTGCGTTTCTCCCTTCCCACAGGGCGTTATCAAAGGCAGGGTGGTAGGTGGTAGGGACATCTCCAGTAGTCAGATGACAGGCCAAATAGAGGGCGCCCACACAGAACAGGAGAAACCAGAACAGATCACATCAATAGAACAATAAAGGCAGTAGACTTGTGCACAGTGGAAATTGTTTTGTTTGGTTTCGTTTTCATTCCTAAAATACATAATATCCTTCTGTTATGTTTGTTATGTTATGTTAACTTGTTTTCGGATAATTTGTTATTTCTGTAGAGTGTCAGTATTCATTATACCAAATTGATTTGCTTTGTATGTATATCGATTTGGTTCCATATATATGTATCTATATATATTTGTGATAATGATTCGTAGTTTGGAAAGTAATTTGTTTATTGAATCCATTAACACACACACAATGACAATATCTCGTCTCCTCTGCTCAAATACAATACAACGACCCTTCTCACTCAGTTCTCAGGAATGCACCTTGCCAATAATCCAACCTTCAGCACAAAATTAATCAGCTGATTGGACTGTACAGGGGCAGCTTCAAAGTCGTCCGACTCTGAAGCTGCCCTGTACAGAGTGACTTCAGCGGCTTGCAAAACGACATCTGTATAGAAGTCAATGCAAGCCGCTCCAAAGTCTCCCCAAAGTAGTACAGGAACCTTTTTCTAAGTCAGAGCGACTTGAGTCGCTCCTATAAGAACGGTTCCATTGCAATGCATGGAGCGCGACTTGTCAGGCGGCTAAGATCTAATGATCTTTTGTTTCATTAGACCTTTAACGAATGAACAAATCATGTCAAATGAATTTGTTATTTTCGCTATAATTTCCTGCAGAGATCTTGCAAGTTTGAAAGTAATGGCAAATCACTAGCAACAAAGGAACATATCAAGGGGTCTATAGTTAAAAGATGCCAGTATTTATGGATGATCTTCCACAATTGGTTATGTTGATTCGAAAATCTGATAATTAGTCGAGTTGGAATGGTTTGTGTAGTGGTCGGTTTTTTTGTGATGTATCAAATGTTGTCTGAATTTGGTTAAGATGCCTCTATAGGCCTTTTTGGGGCAAATTCAATAGTTACTTTGTGGTATAAGCAGGGAAGCTGAGACTTCTGCAGTGTGTAAATGTGCTTTTACTATACAAAGATGCTGTACATACAAAACTATTACAGTATTAGGAATACAAGACTGACAGATATCTAAAACAAGCAAAATGCCTAGCAAATTAACAGCCTATGGTCTACAACAGTACAAATACACTTAAAAGTTACCTATCTTCTGTTACTGTATGTTCGTGATCTCCACTGACAATGATTCTTCTGGAGACCAGGCACCTATTCTTGTATCATGAGTGGCTTCTGATCTTAAAGCATGATGATGTGTGTTCCTAGCTTATGCCTGAATTGAATCCCCCTTTTATGTCAGGCTGTTTACCATAGATACCAAACAACAGAAGACATATGTGTTTACCTGTAGCTGTAGAAACAATGGACTGTTGAAAACTGTCAATTGAATACAAGAATGGTATCTACATACCCATTGTATGCAGCAGCATTTGTTTGAACCTGACTGTAATCTGACCAACTCACTATTGTAATATCTATATATATGTAACCGGTGCACTTTGAAGTACAAAACAATGATAATATGTTAACTGCCCCTGGTGCTCTTATCTTGCTATTATCAATGAGAATACTGCAATTACCCTAGCACCAGGGGCAGTTTACATATTATCATCGTTTTGTGCTTCAAAGTGCGCCGGTTCGCACGTTTGGTTAATGACTTTTCCAGCGCAATAATTAAGCCATATTCTTTTGCCCTATGTGGATTTCGGCTGGTGTTGGAGATCTCTTTTAAGTGAAAAGGATCCAGTATGTCTAGGAGTTGGAGGAAGGCAAGTTCCACGGTGAGATTGACCAACTTGTGATCTGGGAAGTGTGTTCTCCACAACCAGAGCTATAAGCATGTATGACCCTTAGAATATAAGTTCATTTGGGTCAACACCATCCGGTAAGCCTACATCTATCAAGGTGGTGGTATCGGCACTTGGGTGATAGTTCGGCAGAATCATCTTTGGATTGCTATTTCAAAACCCTCACTTTATACTTGGGACTTTATTTTCACAAAGGATTTTTGTGTTTAATTCTTTAGTTTTTCTACACATATTGGTCATTCATTTATTGTTGTATACATACTAACAAGCACCAATAACATTGATATTGAAGTACACTTTTTTGAGGTATTGGATAATTGAAACTATATGAACCTTTTTTTTTCTTCATAAGTTTATTTTGTACACAGAGTCACGTACTGTTATTTTATATACAGCGCTACACTTTATATACAATTTTTAATATACAAATATGAATTTCCGGTTTCAATCGAACACCTGCTATATGACCACTTCCATCATGAAATGTTGAATACCTTTGAACATATGGCTCTGTTTGGTTTTTAACTGTAATCATATTAAACTTATACTTTTTTATATATTGGTATCCGTGTGTGGTCAAGTCCGTTCAGTGGAAACTACGATGGATTGTCCGTGGGATTGTGTGACGGACTAAGTGCGCCATGCAGTCCGCTCGTGTGTACGCGGCATAAGTATGCAGACATCCGGGGTAAAGCTGTCCACATAGACCATCCTCTGCACCGCCGACTCTCTTCCCTGTCAGTCTGCAATCATGACCGGGAAGACTACCCTGCAGTAGAGTGATCTGAAAGCGAGGCTTGAACCGCTCATGGAGCACAGCGTGGAAGGTATGGTACTGATGGCAGTGCGAAGGATGGTCTATGTGGACAGCTTTACCTTGGATGCCTGCAAACTTAGATGTTCATCCTTTACCACTTAAGCCCCGGACCATTTGGCTGACCAAAGACCAGAGCCCTTTTTGCGATTCGGCACTGCATAGCTTTAACTGACAATTGCGCGGTCGTGCGACATGGCTCCCAAATAAAGTTGACATCCTTTTTTTCCCACATATAGAGCTTTCTTTTGGTGGTATTTGATCACCTTTGCTTTTTTTATTTTTGCGCTATAAACAAAAAAAAGCACAATTTTGAAAAAAATGCATTATTTTTTACTTTTTGCTATAATCCCCAAAAAATATATAAAAAAAACATTTTTTTCCTCAGTTTAGGCCAATACGTATTCTTCTACATATTTTTGGTAAAAAAAATTGCAATATGTGCTTATTAACCACTTTCAGACCGGACCAATTTGCTGGTCAAAGACCAGACCACTTTTTGCGATTCGGCACTGCGTCGCTTTAACTGACAATTGCGCGGTCGTGCGATGTGGCTCCCAAACAAAATTGACGTCCTTTTTTTCCCACAAATAGAGCTTTCTTTTGGTGGTATTTGATCACCCCTGCGGTTTTTATTTTTTTGCGCTATAAACAAAAATAGAGCGACAATTTTGAAAAAAACGCATTATTTTTTACTTTTTGTTATAAAAAATATCCCCCAAAAATATATAAAAAAACATTTTTTTCCCTCAGTTTAGGCCGATACGTATTCTTCTACATATTTTTGGTATAAAAAATCGCAATAAGCGATTATTGATTGGTTTGCGCAAAAGTTATAGCGTTTACAAAATAGGGATAGTTTTATAGCATTTTTATTAATAATTTTTTATTATATTTTTTTTTACTAGTAATGGCGGCGATCAGCGATTTTTATTGTGACTGCGACATTGTGGGGGACCCATCGGACATTTTTGACACATTTTTGGGACCATTGTCATTTATACAGTAATCACTGCTATATAAATGCAGTGATTCCTGTGTAAATGACACTGGCAGTGAAGGGGTTAACCAGTGGGTGGCAGTGTAGGGGTTAAGTGTTCCTAGGGGTGTGTTACTAACTGTGGGGGGGTTGGGCTTTCATTTAGTGAATACTGATCTCTGCTCCAATCACATGGAGCAGAGATCAGCGTCACTAGTTGCTAGGCAGAATGGAGAAATGTTGTTTACAACGGCATTTCTTCATTCGGCCGCTCCGTGAGACGATCGTGGGGATGCCCGCGGCGATCGAGTCCGCGGGTCCCGCGACCGGACTCACGGAGGTCCCGACCAGCGCGGGAGCGCGCCGCCGGCGGCGCACTCCCGATGGCAGGGCGGCAAATTTAAAGGGACGTACATGTACGCCCATTTGCCTGCCCGTGCCATTCTGTCGACGTACATCGTCGTGCGCTGGTCGGCAAGTGGTTAATTGGTTTGTACAAAAGTTATAGCGTTTACCAAATAGGGGATAGTTTTATGGAATTTCCAATCAGCGATTTTTATCATGACTGCAACATTATGGCGGACAGATCGGACACTTTTTGGGACCATTTACATTTATACAGAGATCAGTGCAATTAAAAATGCATTGATTACTGTGTAAATGTGAATGGCAGTGAAGGGGTTAACCACTAGGTGGCACTGTATGGGGTTACGTGTGTCCTAGGGAGTGATTCTAACTGTGGGGGGAGGGGCTGTGTGTGACACAACACTGATCCTCGCTCCTGATTACAAGGAGGAGTGATCAGTGACATTGTCACTAGGCAGAATGGGGAAATGCTTGTTTACATTAGCATTTCCCCGTTCTTCCTCTCCGTGAGACGATCGCGGGTATCCCCCAGACATCGAGTCCGCTGGACCCACGATCGCACTCACAAAGGTCCTGGCGGGTGCGCTTCCCCGCAACTTGCTTCTTAAAGGGCAACGTACAGGTATGTGATTCTGCCTGTACGTGCCCTTCTGCCACAGTATATCTGTGTGAGGCGGTCGGAAAGCGCTTAATCAACAACCATGTCAGTTGCTAAATGTTGTACCTTCACTAAATTAGCCATATTGCTACACTTAGAGGCGCCTCTCTTCTCTTTTATACTCAGTTGTGACGTGACGCTAATTATATCAAGACATCGCTCGTTTATTAAGTCAAAATTTATTTTAAAAAAATCTTTCTTGTCTTGCAAAACACTCTCAGACTAAGTTACTCTTAATCCAGGGTTTTACTGTATATGTTATACCCTATGGACATACTATCACATACTTTGCGAGCAAATACAATTTCCTTGTTCATGAAGAATAGAAGCTTTATTGTGCTTTGAATTCCTATAGTAAATCTACATGAATGCACACAAGAAATTTGTAATACAAAACTACCAATAGTTTATAATCTTTCAATACACTGCGTAAAATGAACTAAAACCTCTGATTGGTTGCTTTGTGTGACAGAATACTTTAGCACATAACGCTTTGTGATTAGAAATGTCCTTATCTGTACAGTATATCTCCAATTGCGAGAAGGTTTATTTACACAGAGCTTATGTACTGCTCTGCTCTGTCTGTTTTCTGACATGTACCATCTGTGTATAAGGTTTTTTTTTTTTCACTGTATAGCTGGTACTGCTATACTCTCTTTATCTGCACTCAATATCCTGTATCGTGGTAAAACATTGCTTATGCTCTAATCCATGGGAGGTGACATTTTATACAGCAATTAAGGCATTAAATTACATTAATTAAATTAGGTTCATACACAAAACTGTTTTACAGGACTAAAACACTTTAAACACCGATAAATGTAGAATAGATCTTTTGCTTTCACTACGTTAGTCACTTTAAGCGCAAAAATGATTCACAGGTAAAGCAATCCTGCCAGTCATTTTAATACTTCTGCATATAAGCAATCAACACAAGGCACCTGCTAATACAAAAAAGAAAAAAAACCTGTCTTGTTTGTCTGTTTAATCTTGATGTTACTTTGGTACTAAGGGCTTGGCTTCCTTGGCTTCAGGACTAAGCTAAAGCATGATTGGACTTTCCGACAGGAAATGTTCGATGACAGGCTGTTAGCGGTAAATCAAACCGCTCCATCGGACAATTGTTGTCGGATTTTCCGCGGACAAATGTTGGCTAGCAGGTTTTAAAATTTTCCACGGACAAATGTGTGTTGTCGGATTTTCCGACCATGTGTACACAAGTCCATCAGAAAAAAGTCCAAAGTACAAACACCCATGCTTGGAAGCAAGGATGGACCAGAAGCGGTCGGTCTTGTAAAATTAGCATTCGCAATGGAGATATCACATTCATTATGCAGCAAATTATGAAATCTCTCAATGCAGTGCACATTCTCTTCTTCTTTATAATGGGATAATAATGAAGCTGCTTTGCTGGTGATATTGACAGAGTTCTGCCAAACGTATTTCAAAAGGCTTTTTTTCTAGTGATACCCAGAATAATACAGTTTTTTATTTTGGGTCAAGTTACCACAACACAATTATTATCTTGTAGTTTTTAAGCTCAAAGATACAACTATGTTGGTGTCCCTTGTTAATTTGACATGGTATTTTTGAAATGTACCTGCCTACTCACAAACAAACTGTCCTTTTTTAAGTAAAACATATAGCTAAGTATTTTTCAAACTCATTTTTTTTATTTAATATGGAGCACAAGGTCATATAAAAATCAAGAGGAAGGTAGCGATGGAGAAACACTTGGAATTTGTGAAGCCTTTGTACCCCAGGGCAGACATCAGTTATGTGAAGTACAAAATTGGTAACCTGAGGAGTCCATTAAAAAGGGAGCACAATATGGTCCTGGACTCTGAAAGATCGGGAGCAGCAGCAGATGACATATATGTCCTCAGGTGGTCTTACAACAGCCTGTGTTTTTTGCCAGACCAGACCAAACCCAGGGCATCACTCGCTATCAATGCTTCGTTCCACACAAATAACTAAACTAAATTAAATAAAAAATGCATTCTCTGCACAAAACCAAAAAAACTAGAACAGCTCAAATCATAATTTTAAAAATAAACAAAAAGAAAATTAGAAATTATAGGGGTGAAAATCCACACCCCAGTGGGCTTGTTGGGGGTGTTGGAGCTGGATTCACCATGGTCCGCCATGCTGCTGTGGTGGGTGGAGTAGCTGAGGTGCCTGTGGTGGTGGTGGAGGATTCGCATCTAAATCACAGATGAGGGTTTTCTGTGTAATTTGACCCCTCATCCCCTTGTTGAGGAGCTTCAGCATCAGCTCCTCACACATACTGCATTGGTCCTCCTCCATATCCCTCAGCTTATTGCCAGTCATACAGCCAAATGCCTCCTATGTATCCGGGGCTGTACTAATGGAACTTGTCGCATGCCTGAGAAAGGCAGCCGTGGCATCATCCAGGTTTCTGGTCTTCCTGGCCCTTTTAGTAGTAGGGCGTAGGGGAGGAATCTGTGTCTGGCTGCTGTGCAAAAGGACCAGGGTGGACCTCAGGAGTTGTGGCCTCAGCCAATGTGGAAGGAAGCGTTGAGAGTGATGGGCGTGGTTCTGTTTGGTCGGACAAAAAACGCAGGCTGCGGTAGACATATATGTCATCTGCTGATGCTGCCGATCTCTGGGATTTCATGACCTACTTGCGCTCCCTATTATATGTACTACAAAGGCTACCAATTTTGGCCTTAAAATAATTTATGTCTGCCGTGGGATACAGAGGCTTCACCAATTCAAACAGTTTCTCCATCGCTGCATTCCTCTTGATTTTATTTGAGTAATCCCTACTCTTCACTTGCCATAGACGCGGCAGCTCCCGGTACTGCTGTATATATTCTTGCAAAAAGTCTGGCGCTGTGAATTTGTCTGCCTTTGTGAATGAAATTAATTAGCAGATGCCTGCAAGACAGAACACAAGACAAACCCTAATGTCAGGCAAAACTCAATATAGGCCTCAATCTATAAGCAGTATAGGCCACTAACCACTGATGCCCCAATTTACAATTGAACCTTTGTTTTATGTTTCCTTTTGATGATGTCGATCGTTCATCCTCCACTCCCAGATTGTTCCTACGGCCATTACATTGACCGTGCGTTATGTCTTTATATACACTGTGCATGTGTGAAACTCTGCCCCTGTCCTTCTTTCTAGTGTATTCCCTGTCTCTTCTCTTTAGGGGCAGTGGGAGAGCATATGGCGGTGTGACAGCAGGTGTGTGGTGAGAGCAGCAATGAGGAATACTCGGAGAAAGCCACTTCCAGATCCAGGAGGAGAGCTATAAGGTCACAAATATGTTGTTTGAAGAAATGGTGGAGATCATGGACATCTTAGTGAGGACAGACTATGATGGGAATCATGGACCTTACAGAAATCCAAATGCCAAAAAGGCCAAGATCATGGCTAAAGTTGTGAGAAGTCTGCACAGGAATTTTTTTTGGGGTATGACGATCCAAGGATCAGTTGAGAAAACGCTGGTCAGACCTTTCCTGATCTTTCGATGCTAATGCAAGTGCACTTACAAGTGCACTTGCAGTGCACTTGTAGTGCAAAGTGGATTTGCCTTTCAGAAATAAGCCCAGTGTGTCAACATGTGCTAGCTTCCAACATGGTGATCAATGGATGTGTTTCGGGGGTCAACCTCTTCATCTCACCTACTTTAGTTTTGAGGAAGGGGTTGCACCACCAAAACACGATATGCTGTGATGAGAGATAGCAAATGTTTTGGGGCTTGAAGAAATAACCTGTTTGCACCTACGCACATTTTAGGCAGGGGATCATAAGGGACCTCTATGTGTACGTGGCTTCAAATTTTGGATTTTAGAGGGGTGAGATCACCCCATTTGAGAAAGGCAACATTAACACTGTTTTGGGATACTAATGTCTCATATGGCCTTCACTTCAGCAAAGTCAAACTTTGTAAGTTCTTGAGTTGGGGATGTGTATCTTATGTTTTTAAACATGCCTGTTTAGCCCCAAAAAGGGCAAAATAATGGCAAACATATATGTTATACAACAAGATGTTGGTTTGTTAAAAAAAACCTTTTCAAACGCACATGTGAATGTGCTTGAAGTAAAATGATTTATACTAAACAATGTGTGGTTTCTTATTTCAATGTTCAATACCAGTGTATTTGTTAAGTTGGTGTGGTTACAGTGATAACGTGCTCGAAAATGTTGGAAACTCGGGCAATTTTAGGGCCTCAAAGAAATTAAAGCAGTTGAAAAGGCTGAATATTTTTAACATTAATGCATTACATACATTAACAACAATAACATTGTGTGTGTAGCAGACCAACGGCACAACATAATAGTTGGCTGAAGAAGAGAATGTTACCTTGTGGAGCAATAAAGTTACGTTTGTACTATTGTAGAAAATGGCCAAAATTAAGGTCATCTGAGAACCTAGGAGACAGCTAAGAAACAAACAGTAGTTCAAATGAAATAGGAGTTTGGTATCAAATTAAAAATGTATTCATGATCAGCAACATTTTGCTGCAAATCCACCTGCCCCTATACCCACAAAGTAGTCCATATATTGTTGCTGGACATCTCGGGCAGTTTGGGAGGGCAACCCAGCATGACCACTTTCCGGAGCCATCATGACACCAGGATCAGCTGGGCTTGACACTGAAAAATCGACCTCACTTTGAAGTGAGGCAAGGTAGCTGCTTGCATTCATACCTAAGTAATTATGTAGTATGCAGCAGCACAATATAACATGGTTTAGCTTGTATTAGGCCAGGTTAATCAATGTTAGATACAGCCTGAACCCATTGGATAGTATTCCAAATGCATAATCCACAACCCTTCGGGCATGAGACAGCCTTTAGTTGTAGATTCTCTGCTCTAAGGTGAGGTTCCTCGTAGTAAAGGGCCTCATAAGATCTTCCCCAGAGCAAAGGCCTCATCTGCAACAAATACAAAATTGAGGCCCTTGACATTCTCCTCAGGTGGTGGCAAATGTAAGTTGCCATTTTGTAGCTGATGGTAGAATTTGGTCTGTGCAATCACTCCTCCGTCCGATTTGCGGCCATTCTTCCCAACAACCAGGTACAGGAACTCGTAATTTGCAGACACTATTCTGCAAAAGCCCTTATAATTATAATAATAAGAGCCCAATTTGGGTGGTGGGACAATACGGACATGCTTCCCATCAATCACCCCACCACAGTTGGGAAAATCTCACTGATGATGGAATTGGGCTGCAACAGCCTGCCATTCCTGTGGGTCCGAAGGAAACTGTGGAGTCAAACAAAAAAAAGAATACTTTTGCACATAACACTGCAAGCAGATTTGACACAAACATTCTTGGCCAACACAAGTATAACCTTTATTTAAATGAGTATTTAAAGAAAAAATTATAAGGTCAACTTATCAGATTCCTCAACCCCTCTGGTGGACCATTCTAAAAATGTTATATTTGGGGGGGGGGGATGGGTAGATGTTTTGGACAGGTAACCCTCTCCACTGCCATGAGAGCTGAATGCCTAAATAATGTGTGATACTTTGGCC
The DNA here is from genome assembly GCF_037356315.1 of Lithobates pipiens. Lineage (NCBI taxonomy): Eukaryota > Metazoa > Chordata > Amphibia > Anura > Ranidae > Lithobates > Lithobates pipiens. The sequence continues at coordinate 471,215,666 of NW_027507758.1, read as the reverse complement.
AGCCCCTCCATACTTACACTATTGGTAGCCCACTGGACAGGTAAGACGTGTCATAATCCAAAAATGTGGATACACACTGTCAAATGCACAAATTGAAGCACATATTTACATCCATAAATTACCTATCAAGATATTAGAAGAGAAAAACTTTCAAAGGTACAATTTGAAGGAATTCAGGCAGGCCCTTGCACTACATGCTTTGGTGAAATCATCTAGAAATATGACCACAAAAGAGGTATAGTGTGTATTTATTTTGCAAAGTCAGCAGATAGAGTTTTGGGGAGCTGCTGACTTAGTATTTGGTGGGAGAGGGGGGAGGAAGGGTTCCAAATGAGTTTGTGCCCCCAAAAAATTGCCTCTTGCACTGTGCCTGAATTTGAGGACAACAATAACATTTGTACACATTTTAGGGGTGTTTAGGGTAAGCACAAAAATGAAGCTGACAAAATACATTGTTCAGTTACTAGGCTAGGTGTGTATGGGCCCAGGATAGCTGGGGAGGTTAGTGAATGCAAATATGCATGACAAAAAAGAACAATAAAAGCTTACAGCATGCATGAGGACAAAGAGGACATTCACAGCATATCACAATGATGGTAATTATGGAATGAAGGAATTAATACAATACATTAGCAAACATTAAATACATAGAATGTGATGTTAAAGGCTAAAACTTACCCGGATATAGTCCTTCTGCAGACTTAGCACACTGGACTTCCAATCCTGCTACAGATAGTTCTACATAATAGAAGAGAACTGTAAATACAGTGCTTCCAGATTGTGTTCCAATTGGAAGTGACATAACACCACATGTGAGGTCACAGCATTTTCTGTCATTCTGAAAACAATGAGAGAGCTAATTCAGCTCAGATCCTCCTTCTGCACCAAAAGATCACTGCATTGGCCGTTGTCATTGCACTTTTTATCACTTCAGAACTGCCATACCAGTCTATGGAATACATAAGCAGCTAAAGCTGGATTATTGCAGGTTAACTGCAGGTCAAAGGCACCGGCGATGACTTCTGAATTAATTTTGATACATTTTTTAAATTAAGTCAAAAGAACACTGCATTTATCCATTTGAATCCCATCTATGCAGGTCCTAATATTGAACCAATCCCAGCATGACTGGAAATAATATGAGTAGAAATGTTCTTAGGCTGTGGCTTTACATCAGGTTACCTATGATGCAGGGGAAGCCTGGAAACGCCGCCCTCCTTCTGTGTCGTGTCCTTCACTAATAATGTCACAGAATATGCTCTCTGTATCACCATATATGCGATATGAGAAATTCTGTGTGGCACTACAGTACCTGTACTGACAGAAGTGCTGGACCATATCATGCTACCTGCACTTTCAGAACTTCTACGGCTCATGCCAATGGAGGAAAAAATCATTTATGTTGGTTTCTACTATTTGCATGTTAAGTGTATTTTATTACACAATTTAACTGGTTCCTGACTGCCTCACGCCAATATACGTCGGCAGAAGGGCACGTACAGACAAAACCACATACCTGTACGTTGGCCTTTAAGAGGCGGCAGGGGCGCACCCATGGGAAGCTCCGTGAGTCCGTTTGCGGGTCCCACAGACTCGACCGCCGTGGGGATACCTGCGATCGCCTCACGGAGAGGAAGAACGGGGAGATGCTGATGTAAACAGCATCTCCCCGTTCAGCCTAGCAACAAGTGACACTGATCTCTGCTGCGCCATGCCCCCCACAGTTAGCAACATGCCCCTAGGACACACTTAACCCCTACACTGCCATCTAGTGGTTAACCCCTTCACTGCCAGTGCAATTTACACAGGAATCAGTACATTTGTATAGCACTGATTGCTGTATAAATGATAATGGTCCCAAAAATGTGTCAAAAATGTCCGATGTGTCTGCCATAATGTCGCAGTCATGATAAAAATCACTGATCGCCACCATTTAAAAAAAATATATATTAATAAAAATGCCATAAAACTATCCCCTATTTTATAAATGCTATAACTTTTGCGCAAACCAATCAATAATCTCTTATTGCGATTTTTTTTTACCAAAAATATGTAGAAGAATACGTATTGGCCTAAACTGAGGAAAGAATTTTTTTTATATATTTTTGGGGGATATTTATTATAGCAAAAGGTAAAAAAGAAAGTGTTTTTTTCAAAATTGGCGCTAATTTTTGTATATAGCGCAAAAAATAAAAATCACAGGGGTGATCAAATACCACCAAAAGAAAGCTCTATTTGTGTGAAAAAAGGATGTCAATTTTGTTTGGGAGCCACGTCGCACGACCGCGCAATTGTCAGTTAAAGTGACGCATTGCCGAATCGCAAAATGTGCTCTGGTCAGGAAGGGGGTAAATTCTTCCAGGGCTGAAGTGGTTAAATATCGGGGTGGGGCTTATTGTTAGAAGGGCGAGGCTTAACACTGTTTTTACCATGAATTCCAAAGAAGAATATCTGTTGCAGGAGGGAAATACTATGGGGGAGATTTAATAAAGAGCACTCAGAATCTGGTGCAGCTGAGCATGGTAGCCAATCAGCTTCTAACTTCAGCTTGTTCAATTAATCTTTGACAATAAAACCTGGAAGCTGATTGGTTTCAATGCAGAGCTACACCAGATTTTGCACTCTTCAGTTTTAGTAAATAAGCCCCTTTGTCTCTTCTGTATTAAAGCCTTCTTGCTTTCCTGTTTGCATCTTTCTACTGTGTCTACAATTCCAGTATCTGCTGGGTTCCAGCATGAATGAACTCCCATGCACATGCGCAGGATTTACTTTATTCGAAGCTGACTAATCTAGATAAGAAAGAGCTCTAGTCCAAAACATGTCAGAATAGAACCTTACTGCTGGCTATGTTAATAAAGGAAGAATATTAATTTGCATCTTGGTGTGCAGCACCTGTGTGGTTGAGCCAAGCCAGCACCTAAGATGGGATTCTGGAGCCTGATCTCACCCGGAGCAGCATGTGAAAAATATGGTCAATCTAGAAAGCTGAAGATGTGAAATTCAGGCAGAAGATGCCAGCAAAGGAGTATGCAAATGTTGCATCGCTGGAGCATTGGTGAGCATGGTTCCTCTTTAATCAATACTAGTAGTAATGTCAATGCCTCATGTACAGTGGGGACCTAAGATCCAAGGGTGATCCACAGGAACATAGGGATGAATTTGAAGTCTAGCACAGGAACTTGTCCTCACAAGGTGCCATCACTCAGATCTTTTGTTACCTTGGAGACATTTTGGGCCACGCTAGGTTCACTTTAAATCAAACAATTCAGATATATGTGTTCAGATTTGCAATGTGTTAGTATAGACACTCAGAAATAGAAGATTTATTCTTTAGATGGCAAATCCTTACGTCAAGTCTCTTGGTTCCATTTTCAACAACTGCTGTCCCTGTTTTGTCAAATTTGATATTATAGAGTTAACATATTGATGACAGTCGAGTCAATAGAAAAGTGAGCTGTGATACATGGACAAGGTGCAGTGGTTTATCTTAAATACAGAAAGGAATGGGGAACGCCAGTCTGCCTGTTGCTACGGTTACCATGTCAGGACGATTTGTTCCTGAGAATGTCATATAATTATGAGAGCTAGAATAGATAGGTTACAGAGATGACTGTCTTCCCTACAAATCTGCACCTTAACAATTACTCTCAGGCTAAAAAAACATGCACAAATTATCAAGAGCAGTTTTTTTTTCAAATACCATGTAATGCGCTTTCAGTAAGAAAAGCCATTACAATTTTCTTGGTGATTGGTTGTGATAAAAAGGAGTGAACAAAGCAAAAATGTTGTTTGCAAATGTAAGCTGTAGCACCGTGACAGGTGTTACTTCACTGATCTTTGGTGGGCTGATCTGGAGCAGACATAATAGTTTAATTAGATTATTTAATGTGTGCTGCAGGCTGCTCCAGGGCAAAGTTAGAAGTAGTCATTGTGTTGGGGAGATAGCCATCTACACTTCAGTATATCAGTTAGCACACATACTGTAGTCAATTATAGGGGTTTCCACACTCCTGGATATTGTATTTATCTCATATTATGCGGGATGTAATAGGCGGAGCTGGAACTTACAAAGATGGGCAGGAACAAAGTTGAAACTACTGGACGACTTGGAGGTCTTGCTGTTGGTGTATTAGGCACATTAGAATTTGGAGACAAATTCAACTCACCATCTTATTCACCCATGTCCATAAAATCACTTTTTCATGGACTGGCCACTTAAAGCAGCTTTCAGATGTTGCAGGGAGAGACATACAGGGTATCAGTCCCTGTAATTTCCCCCTCAGCTGCACGATCACCCTCTCTGTGCACCATCCTCTTCCTTCTGCCCTCCAAGGACTCCTGTGTGAACCCCCCACTGGCTGCTGCGGACACACTAGGAGGGCGATCTATACATACATATAGAAAAAGTCCAGGGGGAGAGGTGCACATCAGTCACAGTTGATTGTGCTTAGCAATCAAACCTTCCCACGGGCATCGATATAGAGAAAATTCAAATGGGATTGCTGCACAAAATATCTTTATTTGAAAAACTTAATCAAAAAGACATCAACACGACATCCTTAAAATCAGGCATACGTGAGATATACATGTTTTTGGGCTATTGTAGATCACGCCCTTCATCAGAAAATCATGCCAATCATCAGGCATGATTTTCCGAGGAAGGGCTTGATCTACAATAGCCCGAAAACGTTTACATGTCATGTATGCATATCATGTATGCCTGATTTTAAGGATGTCGGATATATATATATATACAGTGTGCAGGGACCGCCCTGTCATCCGCTGGCTCAGCGGGGATCAACGGAGCGATCCCCACTGAGCAAGCGGATGTTTAAGGGGCGGATCATCACGGATCTGTCCCGTGTGAAAGGAGCCTAATAATTGAAATGATTTTAATGTATTTTTAAAGAAAATATTGCTTTAATATTTTGTGGGGGGGGGGTGGTCTGTCAGGTAGGACCCCTTGATTTCTAACAGCAGCCTTGCCTATGCCACCACCTCCTAGGCTGATCTAGCCCACTTTCCTCTTCATGCTATTTACATACAGTATCTGGTGCCAGATTCTTTACCCTATATCTGTGTGTGCACAGTTTGTCCCTATTGACTGCTATGGGGCCAGGTGTACAAATGCCTACTATCTGTATACTGGCCCTGTATAAGTTTATGGGCCCAAATACACATGTGTGGGCACTGGGTCAAAGCCGGTGTGAGGTATGTACAATATGCAGTGGACTTCAGCTGTGAGATCTCGGTAGAGGTATAGGGAGACAGTTGCGCTACATCAGCTTGGAAGTGTGGGTTCGAAAGGGTAAGGAAACTTTATTTGAAGGTTTCCTTATCCTTTAAAAAAAAAGTGGATGTCTTCAGGTCATTTGCAGACTCACGAACTAAAGCTGAAATGTCTTCACTCTTCAAATCTTTAGGCACAATGCCATTTTGTGTTCCAAGCTCTCCAGTTATTGCTGCGCATGGTGGTATTATTGTGACGAGTGTGTGGGAGTAGAATATTGTGATGAACAAATGTATTTTTAAGGAAAATATTAGAAAAACTAGAATGTGAGTCATGCATTTCTAAATTATGCCATTGGCCTGAAGGCAACAAGATAGGACTCAGGAATTTTTTTTTTACAAAAGACTAAATAAAACAACGCAAGATGTAGATGTCACACAAAAAAAGAATCGACCTTTGCAGAGTTAATTCATTTTAAAAAGCCTTATGTCCATCAAGTTCAACCTTTGAGTTTAAAGCTGGGTATACGTGCTTCGTTTTTTCCATTCAGTCAGTGGAAAAACAGAAAACAAAAACAGATTCCCTTTTCCACATTAGGATTGTGGATGGAGGAATCCTTCTTGCTGGGACATTGTATTCTGTGAGTGGGGACTCTCCACTATCAGAAAATACTCATCATCACCTGCAGCTGTTTGGCTGCAGGCACTGATCAATGAAAGTTTCTGTGGAACAAGGAGGGCCACACACAGATCGATGCCTGATGAATCAGCTGAATTTGAATCCATGTGTACCTACCTTAAAGTGGTTCTAAAGCCTAAACACTTTTTACCTTAATGCATTCCTTGTGTTAAGGTAAAAAATGTTTAAGTAGCAGTATGCCCCCCCCCCCCATATTCATACTTGAGCCCTCACTCAATCTACAGATGTGTCCACCTGTAATGGCTCTCCCCGCTCTTACAGGCTTTGCTGCTGTCAGTCAAACCCTGTGATGAGGAAGCAGGGGGGCAGGGACAAGCCATGCTGCCTGTGCCTATGGATGAAGCCCGCAGGTGTGCCGCCTTAGGAAATGGCTTCCTATAGTGGTACAAAATAAAACCAGAGAAAATTTCCAGCTCAACTTGCCAACCATTCTGCTACCAACCAAATCATCCTGTCTAACAGTTTGCGTTAAAAAGAGGGGTTTAGTTAGCACACATTTGCAAATACATGCGTAAGCTGCAGATAGGGTTGCCACCTGTCCAGGATTCACCCGGACAGTCCAGGTTTTGAATCATGTGTCAGGGTTTCAGTCCACCTGAAAACCAGACACATTATTCAGACGGGAATGTGGATCAAAACAGGGCTTGACAGGAGGGTGAGTGGGCACTATGTGCGCCGCATTACCAAGGCACCCTAATATTTCTGCAGTCCTAACTCTTGTAAATTTATTAGAGTATCCACAGTGGAAGCAAAACATTCTAATGGATAGATGGAGGGCAGGTGAGCTGGAGGTAGCCCACCCCTCCTTAAAGGCACAGGGGCACACTGGACACCCAGCACCAGGGGCAGACTGAAAACTCATGGGGCCCCTGGGCAATAAGAGAAGATTATGGGGCCACCGGGCAATAGGAGATTATGGGGCCCCCCGGCAAAAGGAGATTATGGGGACCCCAGGCAATAGATTATGGGGCCATACAGTATACACGCACATACAGTATATACACACACACACACACAGTATACACACACAGAATACACATACACACACTGAAAAGGTACTGAAGAGGCAGGGCAGCTTTAAACTTGGGATTTTAAAATAAAATAAAATGATTTTTACTTACTGTCCCTGGTTTTATTGAGGCTGGCAACCCTGATGGGGCCCCTTAGTGGCATGGGGCCCTCGGGCAGTGCCTGAGTGCCCGAATTGTCAGTCCGCCCCTGCCCAGCACATAGCAGCAAACAGTTTCTCTCTGGTTTTGTTTTGTATGCGTTGCCCTTCCATGTACTCCTTGCTGTGCGGGCCAGTTACGGGGGGAAGTGGTCATTTGTTTGTTCCTATGGTGGTAGATACACTGACAAGAGTAGGAGCCAGGAGCGCCAGCTGGGTGGAAGAGGAGGTTTGAGGCTGCTCGGTGCAATTCCATTGCACAGAGCAGGCAAGTATAAGCCTGTTTGTTATTTAAAAAATGGAGTTAAAAATCTATTTAACATTTTCAAATTTCAGTTTGGATACAGAAACAAAACCCATAAGCAACAACCCCCACAGAAATCCATGGATGAATAAACTAAAGTCCCATCTGCTGCCTCAGCAGATGGATTCATAGTCCTCAATGGACTATGAGTCCATTGACACTTCCTCCAGCTCTTCAACTGAAAGAAGAGAGCTAAAGGAAGTACCTGAAAAAGCCTGACAGTTTAATGTTTTACAGGCATTTATTCTTTTTTTCTTAAAGGTGAGCTTAGCCTTTAATTGGGATTCTCCATGGCTTTGCAACAGGACTCAGACGAGAGAGAAATGCTAGCTTATCTTTTACTTCACTGGTGTGCAGGGATTCACCTGACAGGTATCTGAACAGTGGAGCTGGGGTGCTTGTCACCCTGTACTGGTACAATGGAGCAAGATCAGGAAGGTCCCTAAACTGCATCCTAAGGCCCCAACTGCCCCCTGACAAGACTGGTTCCTGTTCCTACTTAATTCCACACTGCCAGCGTGCAGACTCACCCAGCAGTGGCTTTCTAAAGCCTCCTGTCCAAGATGGTTGTTCCATTCTTGAAAGGCTCTTAGACCAGTGGTGATGTGTCCATTAGGGGTGCATGGGCCATAGGCTCTAATAGGCTTCAAAAAAGGTGAACTGCGAGCACAGAGTTTTGTGGGGTTGTGCTAGGAGGTGGATTTAGGGGGATTGTGGTAAGAGGGGGGATTTTGGGGGGTTGTGGTAGGGGGGGATTTAGGGGGCTTTGTGCTGGGAGGGTGATTTGGATAAGGGAGTTGTGCTGGGGGGGGAGTTTGGGGGGATTGTGGTAGGAGGGGGTATTTAGGGAGCTTTGTGCTGGGAGGGTGATTTGGGTGGGGGGGGGCTGTGCTAGGAGGGGGGATTTGGGAGGGTTTGTGCTAGGAGGGGGGGTGGGGACAATTTGTGCTAAGAGGGAGGAGGGAGGTTTACAACCTACAGATGACTGAACTCTGCCTCACAGAGTACATTTTATGGCGTGTTCACACCAGATGCAGTGCAGTAACACAGGCACCCGTGGGGGACAGTCATTCTTAATCACACCCCCATACATCTAGAAAATACACATACGTTTGCACCTGCTAAAATGCATGGTGCCATAGTACCCTGCATTTTGATGCTGCACAATTTGTAAAACTCATGTTGGCACCTTTTAGTGTGTGTCACGTGCACAGAGCAGCGTGTTAAAAAATTGTGAATAGGAATGCACAAAAAAGCTTGTGCGCTCAGATGCAACTCCTGCTGTGAACGAGCCCTCAGACTGTTGTGCCCCTGGGAGGGTGCTTTGACTGAAAAAGAGTTAAAAACACTGCCCTACTCTCTGCCAGCTTCATAACACTTCGGTGGCTCCCCCACTCCCCACACGGTCTGCCGATGTTCCCTACACACTTCACCGATGTTATGCATAGTGCTGCAGGATTGGATGATGTTAGCTGGGGACTAAGATGTCTCCTGAAAACTTCAGCCAATCCGTGAAGAAGAGGTATCCAGCAAATTAGGTGCTGTGCAAGCTGGGCTGCATGCAACATCACTTCCTCCGAGCTCCCCTGTCAGTCAGTCTGACAGAGCTAATCTTGGCAAGAAGGTGAGAATGCAAATTTTGAAGTTTTAATTTTCTTGCCTAAGGTGCAAAATAGTCTAGCACCGGCCCTGCTACAACGTCTGGGTTATTGCCTTTCACACTCAGAATGCCTGATTTAAAAAACAAATGGCAGTACTAAAAACTTTAATAGGACCACCAATTTGATTCATACCTGAGTTGGAAGTCCTCATACTACTGGTGATGCAGAGTTATACCCCTTCTATCGACTTTGTGTTGCTGTGTGCTTGGTAAAGAAAAATGGTCACTTTATTCATTCAAGATTTTAACACCTGATTAATGCTTCTTTGCCACCTGTCCCTTTAGTTGGAGCTCTTACTTAGTTGCTACAATAGAGCGGGGTTTTGGGTATGGAAGCACCAGTGGCGGCTGGTGAAGTTTTTGGATGGGGGGGCGCCAGACCCCGTCCATCATGACCCCGCCCACCATTTTGGCCCCTCCCACTTCTCATAAAACACGCCCCTTATGTAATCGGAAAAAAAAATTTGACGTGGGTTCCCCCTCCGAGAGCATACCAGGCCCTTAGGTCTGGTATGGATTCCAAGGGGAACCCCCTACGCCGAAAAAACGGCGTGGGGTTCCCCCCCAGATCCACACCAGACCCTTATCCGAGCACGCTACCCGGCCGGCCAGGAAAGGGGGTGGGGACGAGCGGGCGGCCCCCCCCCTCCTGAGCCGTACCAGGCCGCGTGCCCTCAACATGGGGGGGGTGCCTTGGGGGAGGGGGGGCGTGCGGCCCCCCCACCCCAAAGCACCTTGTCCCCATGTTGATGAGGACAAGGGCCTCTTCCCGACAACCCTGGCCGTTGGTTGTCGGGGTCTGCGGGCGGGGGGCTTATCGGAATCCGGGAGCCCCCTTTAATAAGGGGGCCCCCGGATACCGGCCCCCCACCCTATGTGAATGAGTATGGGGTACAATGTACCCCTACCCATTCACCTGTGAAAAAAAGTACAAAAAAAAAACACAACACAGGGTTAAAATATTTTATTGCATAGCTCCGGGGGTCTTCCGTCTTCGGGGGTCTTCTCGCCGGACTCCTCCGCTATCTTCTTGTAGCTCTTTTACTAGCGGAGGAGCCCGGCATTCTTCCTCGCCGCCGGCCTCTTCTCCCGACTTCGGGGGTCTTGTCCCCCTCTTCGGTTCTTCTGCCGGGCCACCGCGCCTTCTTATAGCTCTTTTACAGGCGGTGGCCCGGTCTTCTGCTGCCGCCGCCGCCGCCGCCGCCCGTTCTTCTTCTTCTTCTCCTTCTTCTCCAGGAGATGTTGCCTCGACGATCTCCCTGGCCGGAATGCCAGGGACGCGCTGTGCTGCCACTTATATAGGGACAATGGGGCGGTGTCACATGGGTTGATGTCACATGGGTTGGTCACATGGGTTGATGTCATTGGCGACTGTGACATCAACCCATGTGACCAACCCATGTGACATCAACCCGTGTGACACCGCCCCATTGTCCCTATATAAGTGGCAGCACAGCGCGTCCCTGGCATTCCGGCCAGGGAGATCGTCGAGGCAACATCTCCTGGAGAAGAAGGAGAAGAAGAAGAAGAAGAAGAAGAAGAAGAAGAAGAACGGGCGGCGGCGGCGGCAGCAGAAGACCGGGCCACCGCCTGTAAAAGAGCTATAAGAAGGCGCGGTGGCCCGGCAGAAGAACCGAAGAGGGGGACAAGACCCCCGAAGTCGGGAGAAGAGGCCGGCGGCGAGGAAGAAAGCCGGACTCCTCCGCTAGTAAAAGAGCTACAAGAAGATAGCGGAGGAGTCCGGCGAGAAGACCCCCGAAGACGGAAGACCCCCGGAGCTGTGCAATAAAATATTTTAACCCTGTGTTGTGTTTTTTTTTTGTACTTTTTTTCACAGGTGAATGGGTAGGGGTACATTGTACCCCATACTCATTCACATAGGGTGGGGGGCCGGTATCCGGGGGCCCCCTTATTAAAGGGGGCTCCCGGATTCCGATAAGTCCCCCGCCCGCAGACCCCGACAACCAACGGCCAGGGTTGTCGGGAAGAGGCCCTTGTCCTCATCAACATGGGGACAAGGTGCTTTGGGGTGCCATGTTGAGGGCACGTGGCCTGGTACGGCTCAGGAGGGGGGGGCCGCCCGCTCGTCCCCACCCCCTTTCCTGGCCGGCCGGGTAGCGTGCTCGGATAAGGGTCTGGTGTGGATCTGGGGGGGACCCCCACGCCGTTTTTTCGGCGTAGGGGGTTTCCCTTGGAATCCATACCAGACCTAAGGGCCTGGTATGCTCTCGGAGGGGGAACCCATGTCAAATTTTTTTTTCAGAAATTTGGCGTGGAGTTCCCCCTTCAGAGCTCATTCTCTGATTGGCCACGGCAAAAGTCGCCTGGCCTGGGGAAACCTTTCTGGCTGTGAAAGCTTTTTGCATTCATTCAGCTAAATGCACGAACATTCTCCACAAAGTAGAGGCTAGAAAGCCTTTATGCGGTGACTCACCTCTCACTGTCTGGCAGCTCCGCTCGGGCTAAGGAACGGAGCTGCCTACGTCACTTCCGGGTTTCGTGAAGCAGCCGAAAGCCGGAAGTGACTGCCTGTCTAAGAGTGACAATGCTCCCGCCCGTAGAATCACAGTGATTTTACGGGCGGAAGCTAGTCGGCGTTCTGCTGTGCGCCGCAAGGCGGGTTTTTAACCGGCGCCACAGTACACTATGTTAAATTGTTAAATGACATTTTTTTTTTTTTTTAAATGTCTTAAAGGGCCCGTTTTTTTTTTTTTACTTTTTTTTTTACTTTTTTTTTTTTTACACCTAAGGAGAGGGGGGACGGCGCCCGGGCGCCCCCTATGGGCGGGCCGCCACTGGGAAGCACATGACAGTGCTTGGGCCTGTACAGCCAATTGCCAAGCCTTAACACTGTCACATAGGGTGGGGGCAGTAATATGATCCAACTGGGAAATTTCTGCTACTGGAGATTACCCAGGGTGAGTTCCTGCAGTCTCAGACCTTTCAACTGTCTGAAGCCCTTAACTTTAGGTTTTATAACCCTTAAAGTATCTAAGTTGGTGTCTCACATGGTAGTAATGTCTGCCCATAGGCATAGTGCACTTTGGTTACATGTATTGAATGTAAAGACATGTTGAACTCTTTTGCATTTTTTATTGTTTTTAGTTATTCAACCCCAATTGAACTCTCCGATATGAACCACAGATTTTGTAGCCATGCATCCTCTGTTTAGATGTGTGCCTCCACTTTTACCAGTGGGTTGTTGTTGTTTCTTCATTCTATTGGGTCTTTTGAAAAATGTCAGTTTGAATGCTCAGGTTTCAACCGTTAGCTTCTACTTGGACCTTTATAACCAGGTTTCTGGTTCATTTGCCTTTCTTACTTTTCTGTATTTTCAGTACCTCAGTGTACATATTTCTAAACTATTTACATTCCCTACACCAGCCCTTCTCGGCACTTTTCAACACAGATGAACCCTTGAAATAAATTTCTGGTCTCAAGGAACCCCCTTATAAAAATGATTATATTTACAACTTATGATACATTAGTGTTATGGTCAGTGGGAAGAATGCTCCTTACACATGTGGTCATTGCATAGAATTACCCTCTTTCAAATAGCAAAAAATGTCAATAGTGTCAATGGGAATTTATCTGAAATCAGAAAGTACTTGTTGACCCAGGAACCTCTAGAAACCTCTGGAGTAACCGTGGTTGAGAAACCCTGCTCTACACCCTAGGACATATGTCCTCTTATGTTGACTGGAGTCCATCTTGGCTCATATCTTTCCTGGAGTATACTATCACCTTTCTTATGCCAGGTACACACGGGACAATAATTGTCTGAAAGCAGTTAGTTCAACAGGAACATCTGACTTTCAGCCTGTGTGTACAGATCACATGACCAGCTTCTGTCAAACAGACGTGCTGGAAAACAAGCATCTGCCAGCGTTGATCAGTTTATCCTTGCGGGGGGGGGGGGGGGGGGGTGGCCAGTGGTCCCCCTGTTAGAACACAATAGCACAGTGAGGGAGATCGCTGTACTAACATCCCATGTGTTAATGCAGTGATCCATTTTTTTTTAAAATGTTCAGCCCGCTGGGTTGAACAATACAAAAAAAAACTTCCTGTATGTGCCAGGCATTACTCCCACTTCTTTTTAACAATATAGTCTATTGGCATTAAGATGATAGCTCTCCTATGGACTTACTAAGGTCAAAAAACGTCAGTTTGCTGTTGCTTTTTCCTGAATATAGAACTGATTATATTGAGCTTCCCAGAGATTTCATGACCCTGCTACAGCATTGTTTATTATGTTTCACATTAGAGCTCCTTGTGGTCCTAGCTTCCCCATTGTGGAATTTCTAATAGATCCTCACTGAAACGTATTTTATATTCTGGAAGTTCATGTTAATCTCAGTGTCATCTCCTTTGGGAAGGGGGGCTCCATCAAGTAGGATGTATGGAATCCTGTGATTTCTAAGAGCAGCCCTGCGTATCAAGATTCTGCAACTTAAAGTGGAAATAAACTCATTGATTGAACAGTTTCAAAAACAGTTCTGTTCTTGGCATGCAGAGAATGCTAAATGTCACATTTGCTTATGCTCTCAACCAAACTGTCAACCCATCAAATGGCGGGTGTCATAGCTGATCATATATGCAGCATAATGGAAACTGCAAAGGCTAATATGGCGACTTCTTTGGCTGAAAAGGATAGGAGGGTTTAATTCCACTTTAAGATGAGGGGCAAAATAATGCTGAGGAATAGCATGAAAATGAAGTATGTTAATTGAGTTCCTATCAATTGCACATTTCCAAAAGGGAATAAATAGGATAATATCTGGTATACCCAAAGAGTAGAGAGCTGCCACTACATACTGCTCACTGCCCCGTATTTACCTACTGCTAAATACCATACACTACACACCTCTGCACTGCCATTTTGTACTGGTCTGCACCGCATGCTGCTCATTGCCCTTGTCTGTGTACTACTCTGTACTATAGTCACACCAAGCAGGCAAGGGAGAACGGCCCTGTTAGGCAGGCTGTCTGAGGCCTATGATTTCTAAAGGAAGATCGGTATATACTGTATATAAATATATATATATATATATATATATATATATATATATATATATATATATATACAGTATAAATAAAATTAGACAGGTTGTATTGTCAACATCACACCACTGTTGGTATGGGTTGGAAGGTTTCCATCTCATTCACTCTGTGGTCCCTGTACAACACAATATACATACCTTTAGCTTTCCTTTCTTATATAAGAACTCCCTTCTTAAAACGGACTTGGATATTGTACCCTTCTTTGTTTCACATTGAAGGTTTTCTTCCCTCTCTTCCTTTAGATGACTATAAAGAGTACTGATATATTATTTAACCCCCAACTCTGCACTGGTTGGTCTTTGGTAGGAATTTTTTTTTTTCTCCCAATATCAATTTCCAGAAGTCAATGGTTAGGTATTGAAGGCTTTTTAGACTTTACCTTAGAAAGCAATCTTTTTTTGTTAACCATTTAGCTGTTGGTCCAAATTTTCTTCCACCTTTTTCTCGATGGTAAATGTGGATATTGTTGTCCACATTCTGGTTGAGGCTTATCATTCTTCAAATAGCAGTCTCGTCTTATGCCGTGTACACGACCAGACTTTTCGTCAGCAAAGGTCCGATAGAACGAATCCATCGGACAATTTGATCGTATGTAGGCTTCAATGTACCTTTTCTGACAAAAAATCTGACGGACTTTAGAAATAGAACTTGTTTCAAATTTTTCCACCGGAACTCCGCCGGAACCAGTTTCTACCAAGAAAACCGCTCGTCTGTATGCAGGTCCTACGGACCAACAATGACGCAAGGGCAGCTATTGGCTACTGGCTATTGAACTTCCTTTTTCTAGTCCCGTCGTACGTCATCACGTTAAACGATTGGACTTTGGTGTCTTCAAAGTCCGCCAGAGTTCCTTCCGACGGAAAGTCCGGTCGTGTGTACGAGGCATTAGTTGTACTTTGTTAAACTATATGTCCTGCCAGGGTCAAAACGCTGTCACTAGCAGGAGTGGTGAGCGAGCAAGGAGTAGACAACTCAGAGGCAGTGCGGTATGTGTGCTGCATAGAACTGATCTTTGAGCTGCAGCCCACATTGCCAAAAGCAGCTGAAGCTGAAAGATCACTTCTGTGTTACTACTACTGTCAGGGCTGGCCCAAGACATTGTGCTGCCTGGGTCCAAGAATGGAATCCCCCCCCCCCCCCCCCCAAAGATAAAAAAAAAGATTGCACCCACCAAAAGGCCCCCACACCCATTATTTTATATCGTGATAATTAAAATGAAAATACATTTATCAGAAAGTCAGATTTACATGCAAAAGCACCTTGTCTATATGATGGGGCACTGTGATTGCACTAATGGGCACTGATGGCACACAGGATCTTGCCAGCTCATGCCTCCTCCATTAGTACAGACCCCCCCCCCCCAGAACAAACCACCCCCTCTTCCATCAGTACAGACCCCCCTCAGAACAATCCGCTCCCTCCTCCAACAGTACAGACCCCCCCCCTCAGGACAAACCAGCCCCATCCTCCATTAATACAGCCCCTCTCAGAACAAACCACCCCCTCCTCCAACAGTATAGACCCCCCAGGACAATCCACCCCCCTTCTCCATTAGTACAGACCCCCCCATGACAAACCACCTCTTCCTCCATTAGTACAGACCCCTTCAGAACAAACCACCCTTCCTCCTCCAACAGTACAGACCCCCCTCAGGACAAACCACCCCCCTCCTCCAACAGTATAGACTCCCCTCAGAACAAACCACCCCCCTCCTCCATTAGTACAGACCCCCCTCAGGACAAACCACCCCCCTCCTCCAACAGTACAGACCCCCCTTTAGGACAAATCACCCCCTCCTCCATTAGTACAGACCCCCCCTCGGGACAAATCACCCCCTCCTCCAACAATACAGACCCCCCTCTGGACAAACCACCCCCCTCCTCCATTAGTACAGACTCCCTCAGGAAGAAAAAACACCCCCTCCTTCATTAGTACAGACCCCCTCATAACAAACCACCCCCCTCCTCCAACAGTACAGACCCCCCTCAGGACAAACCACCCCCCTCCTCCAACAGTATAGACCTCCCTCAGGACAAACCACCCCCTCCTCCATTTGTACAGACCCCCCCTCAGGACAAACCACCCCCCTCCTACATTAGTACAGACCCCCCTTAGGACAAATCATCCCCCTCCTCCATTAATACAGACCCTCTCAGAACAAACCACCCCCTCCTCCAACAGTACAGACCCCCCAGGACAATCCACCCCCCTTCTCCATTAGTACAGACCCCCCCATGACAAACCACCCCTTCCTCCATTAGTACAGACCCCTTCAGAACAAACCACCCTCTCTCCTCCAACAGTACAGACCCCCCTCAGGACAAACCACCCCCCTCCTCCAACAGTATAGACCCCCCTCAGAACAAACCACCCCTTCCTCCATTAGTATAGACCCCCCTCAGGACAAACCACCCCCTCTTCCATTAATACAGACCCCCCCTCAGGACAAATCACCCCCCTCCTCCAACAGTACAGACCCCCCTTTAGGACAAATCACCCCCTCCTCAATTAGTACAGACCCCCCTCTCAGGACAAATCACCCCCTCCTCCAACAGTACAGACCCCCCTCTGGACAAACCACCCCCTCCTCCATTAGTACAGACCCCCCTCAGGACAAACCACTCCCCTCCTCCATCAGTACAGACCCCCCTTCAGGATAAATCCCCCCTTCATCAGTGCAGACCCCCTCAGGACAAACCCCCCCTCCATCAGTACAGACCCCCCTCAGGATAAATCCTCCCCCTCCATCAGTACAGACCCCCCCCTTAGGATAACCCCCCAATGAGTACCGACCCCCTCAGGATTAATTCCCCCTTCAGCGACGCCACTGCACACATGCACACACACACACACACACACATATAGAGTTGGTGGCAGGGCCGCCAGGCCGCCCCTGCTCAAGCTGTGGCCTGGGTCCCATGGGCCGGCCCTGACTACTGTACTGCCTAGGAGAGGGCTCCTGAGTAGGGTTGCTACCTCATCCCTTTAAACCTACACACATATTAATTACACAAGAAAAATAAAAAATCTGCGCTTAGTAAAAACGAATAAATCAGCAGCTAAACACTATAACCAGGATACTGGGCACAACGAAAACAAAAGAAATAAAGTGCAGCGCTTGGCCACTAAATATGAATGTGGCCTAATAAATGTAAAACAAAAAAAAACTGTCAAGTCAAATATACAAATATTGTGAAAAAACATTAATATAAGATGCTTCTGAAACTCAAGTGTCCAATAGAATCAAAAACGAACTGTGAATCCAAATGATCATAAATAAATTGATGCAGCAAAATAACATAAATAATGTCCCATGTGAATATGAAGCAGAGGTAGCTAATCTTGTTTGTTCAAAAATAATAACAATACTTGACTACGTGAACCCTTCACCTCTATAGATCACTAATAAATGGAGGCTTACCAGATCCCCAGTGATCCCCAATCTGCCGCAACCTGAAAGAAAAGAAAGAAACGAAAGCCAACAACTCGCAATATCACCACCCTGGTGATATTGCGAGTTGTTGGCTTTTGTTTCTTTTCTTTCAGGTTGCGGCAGATTCGTCATAACAGCGGTGATACATCAGAAAGCCTTGAGACTGCTGCTATTGGCTTCCGTCTTGGATAAGCTGCCCCAACAGAATCAGAACTGGCACTCACATTTTGTAAGCACTAAGCAGGAAAGGGATCATTACCTGGCTACAAGAGATAAAACACATACTGAGCAGAAACACAGACAGATACAGGTGATACGTCGCTTTGAGGCCTGCTGAGAGGATCCGAGCGGATTTGAAGATCACGTGACATCCGAACGATTGGGTCGTTTTCCGGCATCCTGTATCGAGACGTCTATGTGATTTGTGATCGAATCTGCGCAGTTCGACCTCCCTTAACAGGGGGTCACTGGGGATCTGGTAAGCCTCCATTTATTAGTGATCTATAGAGGTGAAGGGTCCACGTGGACAAGTATTGTTATTATTTTTGAACAAACAAGATTAGCTACCTCTGTTCGGGTTTAAAGGGATGAGGTGGCAACCCTACTCCAGATCTCTGCACACCTCTCCCCTCCTCCCCCCAGCTCCCGAAGGAGGACAGAACTTCCCCATTCACACTTGCTCTAATGTAAGGGGGGCTCTGAAGTAAGGTGGGACTCTGATGTAAGGGGGCACACTGATGTAAGGAAGAAGTCTGATGTAAGGAAGGACTCTGATGCAAGGGGGCACACTGACATAAGGGGGTACTCTGATATAAGAAGGGACACTGATGTAAGGGAGGCTCTGCAGGTAGGGGGGCACTGATGTAAGGGGGCACACTGAAGGAAGGACTCTGATGAAAAGTGGGCAATTGATGTAAGGGGGGGTTTGAAGTAAGGGGGGGACTCTTAAGAAAGGAACACACTATTGTCAGGTGTCACACTGATGAATGGGGGGACTCTTAAGAAAGGAACACACTATTGTCAGGGGGGACACTGATGAAAGGGGGGACTCTTAAGAAAGGAAGACACTATTGTCAGGGGGACACCGATGTAAGGTGAAATTGATGTAAGAGGGGACATTGATATACTGATGTAAGGAAGAACACTAGTGTAAGGGGGATACTAATGTAGGGTGGGGCATTGAAATAAAGGGGGACTTTGATGTAAAATGATATTCTGATAATAAAAGGGCCTCTGTTGTTAGGGGGGATTTTAAAGTAACGGGGGTCTCTGAAGTAAGGGGGACATTGATGTAAGGGAGACACTAATGTTAGGGAGGGATTCTAAAGTAATGAGTGACTCTGATGTAAGGGGAACACTAATGTATAATAATATTGTAAAAATACAATTGTAAAAAAATAAATAAAAAAATGAAATAATAGAAAGTAAAAACAAATGGCACTGTCCAGTGCCCTACTCTTTGGAAGGGGGGCACCAAAAGGAGTCTTTACACCAGGTGAAAGAATGTCTAGCTATGCCACTGTGTCCTGCTGTGTTGCTTTTCCTTGTTAATAGCAATTTGTAATTTTCTTATTTCATCTAGCTTTGTTCAGACATTGATTCTTTTGAATACAGGTAAGATTTCCATATCTGTTGTATTTTTCTGTGGCTGTTGCTCACCCCTCAGTTGGATTGCTTTTGGACATCCTATGTGTCCAAAATGACTACATTCCTAGAGACCTAACGGATTATAATGAAAATATTTTTTTTGTACCTGCTGTAAAATCTTTTACTTGAAGTCCATTTAGGCACACAGGTCCTACCCCTGTGGTGTTGGCATTATGCACTACTTGCAAACAAAACTAAGGCATGATGGTTAGAGGCACGTTTAAGGTCTCATGCACACTGGACGTTTTTTGACACTGCTCTTAGGAGTGTCTGGCGTATTATTTCTGTCTCTAAACATCCCTGCATGTTAGCCTTAGGTGTACACATAGGCGTTTAGAGGAGTTGGAGGCAAGGTGTTTAGAGGCAGACAAAAAAAACACTGCTAGTGCATCCAGGAATAGCAGCATTTTGGCAGAAAAACCACTTGACGCATATAAATGCGTGTTAATGTGTCTAAGCACGCGTTAACGGTAGGCACGTTTAGAGCTTGAGCATTAATTTTTACTTTCTATGGCCAGAATAAATAATTATTTTTAACAATTAAATCTATCAACACCCAAGCGCCTGATGTGCCTTAACACACATAAACACATTACATACATTTACAAGCATCAAGCTTTTTTCCACCAAAACACCATTGCCAAGAGGAAAGGTGTCTACGAGAGATGGCCAAAACATCCAATGTGCATGAGGTTTAGCTCAGGGGTTGGCTTAAAAGAGAAATATGGGTTTTTTCTTTGTTTTTGTTTTTCTAATCATACTTACCTCGGTGGATGGAGCATCAGACCGATGCTGCAGCTGTCCCACGGCGTCTCTGCACTGACAAACGAGCCACCGAACACCGCCAATGTCTCGGTTCTCACTCCCCCGAGCAGAGCGATGCTGACTGTCAGTCAGCATTGCTCCTGGTCTGCTTCTCCGCGCTCATTGGTGCGATGAGCTGTGGAGGGGCGTGAAAGGCCGTCTTAGCGTCTTGCTGAGACTGCCATCAATCAAGGCAGCTGGCAAATCCAGACTTGGGAAATCAGGATGACGGGCTGCCTTGACTGATGGCAGTGACGTCAGCGGAGAGTGGACTTCAGACCGCTCTCCACTAAAAACGGGTCACAGGAGTGCAAAACGAATTGCACTTCTGTGACTCTTAGGAGAAGCCCAGCCTAAAAAGCTCAGGCTGGACTTCTCCTTTAACTTTTTTTGTTTGCCAGTGTTCGAACCTTCTGAAGGGGGCAGTGTAACCCGTATGTCAAGAATTGCTACTTCCCTGTGTATATTTTACAATACAGTACGAATATTATAAGTAAGTACAAAAATCTTGTTACTTTAAGGTAAGTTAAATAGTTATTTTTTTCTAAAATTTTTCATTTTGACACCCTTTGTTAAATTTAATTGAAAATTGTTGTTAAAAAATTTACAAATAGTTGTACACAATTGCCAAAAAGTTATAAATCTAAACAGACTGATTTAGATCTCTGGGAGACAGAGAAATAGAGAAAGAAAGATAGATGATTGGGCAATTTTTTACATAGGTCTCTAGGCCTGATCCCTAGACACGCTCATTAAACGTTCATAGTCTTTATTTTTAACACATTATTGGCATGCATCTGTTTTAGGTCCAGGCAACTATTATGCTCTCAGCCCTCAGGGCTTGACTCCTCATTACATAACATTCTTCTGCAAACGAGAGATGAACATAGATTAAGTGGATTTTCACTAATTAAGAGTCAGCAGTAGCTAAATTACAAAAAAAATAAAAAAATAATTAAACCCTGTTGCTATTTTAGTAAATACCTAAAAAAAGATGAAAATGAAATCAGTCCAAAAGAATAGATTTACATGAATAGGTGAGTGCTAAAATAGTATGACACAGCTACAGTATGATTTTAAAAAGGCATTTTAAAATGCATTAGAAGCTGGAGAAATAATGGACTGGTAGTTTTTCTATTTATTGTGTTTCCCTTCGCTTCTCCTTTTCTCAGCTGCTTTTAACTCACAGGCTCAATTTAGAAGGTATGTGTCCGCCTACTACAATGACTTTGCACAAAACACTGTTCAGAAAATACTACTTTGTAATTTATAAGTGTCCAGTGATTAACCTGCTGGAAACTGATGTAAATAATTCACAAAAAAGGAACATTCCCTGGAAATAGTACCAGTGTGTCAGTTCTCAGACTATTTCCTGTTGAGCCCTGAGATCATTCAAACATCAACACTTGTACGTATCCTCTCCAAATGGATAATAAGTCTTATCTGCTGTGAGTACAGCTTAAAAATTCTATGCACATGTTATATGGATTTCCAGAAAATAACAAAATATTAGTATTTAAATTAAAATGCATAGTGCACATTAATTGGAGCGTAAATCCAACTCGTATAGAAATGGCATTAAAAGCCACAAAGTAAAATGTATTTACTTTTTTTTTTATTACAACAATGTTTTGAATAATAAGAGAAAAAAAAATCTGCCTCCTTCTTCCGTACCCTAGGCTTACCTCATTTTCTGCTCCATCTATTGTCAAGTTTATCCAGCCCCATTAATTGCACTTTCTGTGCCTCTGTCTACCCACTCTATCTGGTTCACCTTTCACTTATTGTGGCTATCAAATGTACTCTATCCAGCCATGTCCTGCAAACTCAATGCACTCTGGCTACCGTATCTTCTGAGGTCTCTGTCTACCTCATCTTTCCAGCAATCTGTCTGCCCCATCTTCTGTGCACTCTGGTTGGCCCATCTTCCATGCACACTGACTGCCCAATCTATTGAGCACTCTGTCTGCCCCATCTTCCATGAACTTTATCTGTCTCATTTTCCATGCACTCTGGTTGCCTCATCTACCATGCACTGTAGTTGCCTCATCTACCATGCACTCTAGTTGCCCCATCTTCCATGCACTCTAGTTGCCCCATCTTCCATGCACTCTAGTTGCCCCATCTTCCATGCACTCTGACTGCCCCATCTTCTGAGCACTCTAGCTGCTCCATCTTCCATGCATTCTGCCCCATATTCCAAGCACTCTTTTTCCCCTTCTTTCAGACAAACTGTATCCTGCTACCCACATCATCAATCTATTCTCTCTTGAAGAGCTATGATACTTGGAGGGTATTGTTTATTTGTCACTGCAGTGAAATAGAGGGCTGGGGGGAGGAGCCACAACAACACAATGCTTGGTATTGCACCAGAAGTGTGCCAGATGATTGCACAGGTTTTATTTAAGCTCCCAATATTTCCAAAGAAAGGTGTGACCAAAAGTCACAGGGTCCTGGTGCAAATTCCTATGAGGGGCCCCTTATTTGGCAATCTTTCATGGTTTAGCTTAAGGCCTCTTTCACACGGGGCGGATCAGTAATGATCCGCCCCCCGTGAAGATCCGCTCGCTCAGCGGGGATCGCTCCGTTGTCCCCGCTGAGCTGGCTGCGGACAGGGCGGTCTCCGCACACTGTGCGGGGACCGCCCTGTCAGCTCTCCGTTCTCCTCTATGGGGATCGGATGAGCACGGACCGTCTGTCCGTGTTCGTCCGATCCGCTCTGCAGACGGATAGAAAAATAGGATTTTCCTCCGTCTGCAGAATCGGACTGTTGCGGAGGCGGACGAAATCGGGTGTCTGCGGATGCTCATCCGCAGACACCCGCTTTCCCATAGGGATGAATGTATGTCCGTATTTCATCCGCAAACGGATGGATGAAATACGGACATACCATCCGCATGTGTGAAAGGGGCCTTACACATACCTTTGGTGGATTCAGAATTTTGTACCATTTGTTTGATGGTACAGCTATAACACACAGTATTCCATAATGTAGTGAGGTTTTAAAAAAAACCTGCCTTCTCTACTGGTGTGCACTTCAGCAAATGCATGTTCCATGAGGTAAATAGGATTGCATGCATAATAAAATAACCTCAGGAAGGACTGGGAACCTTTGACCTGAGGGACAAACACACCTAGCTTTTTCATGGTGGGGGACACATTTCTGTATACCAAAGTAAATGTATTAATTGCATACTTCTGCATTGGGACCCAACTCTGTGAACAATGCTTAAATATATACTACAAAACCAAACAAAAATCATTAAATTATTTTTTTATCGAATATATAATGTTTAAAAATAAATATTAGTGTATTTATATTGTGTCTCTTCTCACATGTATTCCCTCTCCTGCTCCCTGCCTGTCTTCTTCTTCATTCTGGTATCCTCATTTAGAAGATGCAGGGAAAAGAGGGATGGATTTGGCTTGATGAGCAGGGCATTTCCGCGCCTTATCCCACTGCCAGCAGCATCACATCAATAGCATTACTCCAGAAACAAAAAGCAGGTGCTTAACGCTGGGTAACCTAATACAATAAGTAACATTGACAAAAGAAAAAACAAAGGAGTCCCAAATACTTTCAAAAAAGTAAATGTGTGTGATAGATCCAAATGTCAAACCAAGTCCATCTCCACACCACTTACATATTGTCCTAGATCTTTCTTGTCCATGCTCTTTGCCACACCAAACATGCAGATCAATGCCAGAAGAATTGTGAATCACCATGTGATGAATAAAATGCACACTCACCAAAAGGTATTGACCCCTTGAGACGAAAAGGTCAATAGCACTTTCACAGGTTCAGGTGATATAGACTCCTCTGTTGCCCAGGCATCCAGTTTCTACAGAAGCTTCTATGGGTCCTATTTTTTTGTAATGAATTTCCAATTGTATTCTGTAGTGATATAATTATTTGTATTTATTTATTAAAGTTTTTATTCATGGGTGAATATGAACTATTAAAATAACCTTTTTAGATTTGTGATCTAAAAATAGTGCTCTGGATAAAATTGGTATTTTAATTAAAACTTTTGGAACTTTGTTATAATCAATCAATTTATGGTTTAGTTGTTATTATATTTGCTCTATGGATGGGGCCATCAATATGGTCTTGTTGCTGAGGCTATTTTGTATTGAAATTGCGGCTTGGCTCCACTTGCATGTTGCGGTGGCCATTTTAGATTCAGGTCTAGGCTAGGAATCAAGGCAGCCCTCCTTTAATTTAGAGTGAGGTTTGGTTTCTGCATTGTTTCATTCAAGGCACTGGGAAAATATATAAGTATTGGCAACCTAGCATAGCATCCTTGCTTTTTAAGAATGCTGACTTTGATGAAACGCGTCATGGCAGAGCTACGCTGTGTGATGTCACCACGCACCGGAAAGTGTCCCCTAGAGGTGGAATTCAGATGATTTGTTATTCTATATACAGCACTGATACATTTCATATTTACATGAGTGCAATTTTATTATCTAATAAAATGTTTCTTTGCTGGCTTACACTATGTGGAGCATAGATCTCCCTTATTTTACTTTCTGAGCACATTTCTATGGGATGTTGGAGCAAGATCAAAATAACCAGTGGTGTCTTGTTTGGTGGTAGGAGAGTATTCGGGTCCATATGTATAGTATATGTGATTGTAATCATTAAATTTATCCTGGTCCAGCTTGTTACTAATTGGCGTTCCCTGAGGAGCACCATTAAGGTGGATCCACATAAGAATACATGCCATTCATGACCGCTCTATAACTTGAGGTTCATGGGGTTCCGGTAAGCCTTGTGTGAATCATTTGTAGTGGAGGTCGGCTCACTAGAGGGAGATACATATTATTTCTTTTGTATGGAGTCATTCATTCATTCATTATGGATTATATAAGAAGCTACGTGGACTTTTTCACATACTGTTTGTTTATGTCTATATGCATGTGGGTGCTTTATCTATATTTATTGAGTGCAGCACATTTTCCTACTGATGATTCTCATATAACCACTTCAACCTGGCACTGTTTATAAATGGCAAAGAGACAGAAAGTAAGAAATAGAAAAAACCTGCGCCTAAAAATATATATAAAAACACTCAAAAATATACTAATGTTGCTCCCCTAAAAAAAGAGAATACAATAGTACACTGCTAGTTAACAAGAAAATGAATCACCAACGTGAGCAGTAACCTTCTTATTAACAATCAATAATTTTGCTACTTAATTAATACATAACATATGTGCAACTAGTCATAGTGCATTCACTATCATGAATACAACACAACAAATTAAACAAAAAACACATTCATGTGATAACACCCCAGTGCCAGCATTTGCTGCAATAACTAAAATATGAAAGTCCTTGCAATTTGAACTATATCAGAAAAGTTCTTCTATAAACGTGATGTGATTAATCCTCACAAAATGATGACAAATTTCTTGTGTAAAGTAATGTGGCCTCAGCTTTCTACGTGATCCTTCACCACAGCCTTGATCATCCACACCAAATAAGTGATAGTATGTGGTTCAGCTTACCAGATTTTATTGACCCCTTTACTGAAAAATTAAGTCAATGATCGCTTCTGCAGGATTGTGCCTGCTCACATGCCTTTGACCTGTACAGAAATTCAGCCTTCCTCCTCACAGACAAGTGCAGTAGGTGTGGTATATAAAAAACAGATGAAGAGCCTCCATAGCTTAATACAGTTTTATTAAAAAATTTAAAATAATATACAGCCAAATGGCTCCTTACTTGAAAAAGTGCCTTTCTCCTGGCACTGGGGCTGCTGGCGTTAATCTCGAGCGATACCAAAGGTGTCCACGCTATCCACTACAGATGGCGTGCGTTCCACACAGTCATGTTGTTAGCCAGAACGACCAGATGTCCTGCGTGACCTTGCACTGCCTCCGACGTACGTTTCCTTAGAATAACATCTTCAGGGGGGCATGCCTGGTCACTCTTCATACTACGTTTTATACTTGAATAGACGCGGATAGAAGTGTTAGCTGGATTTGACTTTACCTTGGTCGAACCTTTTGCGAAGTCAGTTAAGGAGGCTATAGGTTGGGAAGAAGCTAAGAAAGCACCCCAAAAGGTTTGCAAATACTTCCCGAACTTAAAGAAGGAACCAGATTCCTCTTCTTTCATTGAAGAGTTAGAGGCTCTTATTAAGGACGAATGGGAGAGACCTGACAAGTCTAGCCCTAATTACAGACTAGCGAACCTGTACCCCTTAAAAGAACCCAGGGTAAACCCCCTGATTCACGCTTCAGTCGTTGATGCCTCTTTAATGTGACTTTCCAAAAATGTCACCCTGCCAATCAAGGATGCAGTTACCTTTTGGGGTGTACTAGACCAAAATATTGATCTAGAATTAAAGAAAGCATATTCCACGGCAGGTTGCACTTGTAGACCAGCTATTACCAAGGCAGCGGTGGGTAGAGCCATCTTTGAATGGACCACCAATATAGAAAAGTCTTTGCGGGCAGCAGCCAACCAGGAGAAGATAATTACTTCCCTCTAGGAACTAAAATTTGCAGGCGATTTTGTAGCAGACGCTTCCGTGGACATCAACAGGTCCTCTGCCAGAGTGATGTTAGCCTCGGTAATGGCAAGAAGGACCTTATGGCTAAAACCTTGGGTAGCCGACGCTGCATCAAAGACAAACTGTTGCAAAATTCCATATGATGGGACAAACCTCTTTGTTGCCAAATTGGACTCTAAAGTAACAGGAGGCAAGCCACAGAGGTTTTACAACTAACATCTGGCCAGAGCCAGAAGAGTGGTGGAGAACGCTTTCGGGATAATGGGCAGTCGGTTCTGCCTATTCCTTACGCCAA
Source organism: Lithobates pipiens (assembly GCF_037356315.1). NCBI lineage: Eukaryota > Metazoa > Chordata > Amphibia > Anura > Ranidae > Lithobates > Lithobates pipiens. The sequence continues at coordinate 471,188,841 of NW_027507758.1, read as the reverse complement.
TCAACATGGCGGAATATAAACTTAACCATATAATCCTTGCATGATGCATTCTCCATAACTCTTTAAGGAGAAATTCAATGAACTATGTTGCCTCAGTTGGGCCTGAGGCCGGACTTCAAGAAGAAACCCTGAGAATGCTTGTAGCTGGCCATCCTGGCTTGCCCCCCCCCCCCCCCCCACAGCACCCGCGAAGCAAGACAGAAGTATGTCGAGTACTTTGCGGGTTGGGGGGCCATTGATATGCCAGAAACTGTTTAAGAAACATTTTATCAACAATTTAAACTTAAACTAAAAGAAGATTTCCTGTGATTTACTGCCTGAGTTTCTTTTAGCTGTCTCCTAGGTTCTCCAATGGGCTTTTCTTTTTGGCCATTTTCTTCAATAGTGCAAATGTAATTTATTTGAGGTGACAAGCTGTTCTTCAGCTAATAATTATTATGTTGTGGGTCTGCTACACACACCTTGTTTTTGTTATTAATGTATGTAATGCATTATACTGAATACTAATATTCAGAATTTTCAGCACCATGAATTCATTTTGTGGAGTTATGAAAATGGCGTGATTGTGGCAAATTATAAAGCACTCTGGGTGTTATTTACTAAAGAAAATTCCACTTTGCACTCCAAGTGCACATTGAACTGCACTTGTAGTGCAAAGCGGATTTGCCTTTAGTAAATAACCCCAACTGCCACTGTAAAAATCAACTTACTACAAAAAAACTTGCTATTGAGCGTTGAAAGAAGAAGCCACACATTGTTGAGTAGAAAACGTTTTACTCATTCACATGTGCGTTAGAAGAGGGTTTTTGAACAAACCGCCATTTTTGGTGTACGATTTTTTTTTTCACATTGTAAAGGTCCTTTTTTTGGTTAAACAGGCATGTTTCAAAGCATAACATACGCAACCCAGGAACATACAAAGTTTAACTCTTATAAATTGAAGGCAATATCAGACATTAGTATGTCCAAACAGTGTTGACATTGCCTTCATCAGATGGGGTGATGTCCCCCCTGTAAAAGCCAAATTTTGAAGATGCACACAAATTGGGATTCAAACTGGGGATTTCCCTCCTGATCTCATGCCTAATGTCAACATGTGCTAGCTCCCATCATGGGGGATCAGTGGACGTGTTTTGGGGTTGCAACCCCTTCCTCTCATCTAATTGAGTTGCGAGGAAGGGGTTGCACCCACAAAACGTGTACATTGATATCCCGTGATGTTAGATAGCCCATGTTGACACACTGTGTGCATCTTCAGAATTTGACTTTTAAAAAAATTGTAATCTTTTTTTTTTTTAAAGCAAAAGTACATGAGAAAAATGGTACAATTTTTGTGTGTTTTATATTCTGCCTAAAACATCAATGATGTTCTTCGTTTTTTGTCGAACATCATTGATGTTTTCCTTTATATTTTCTAAATCACGATTGCACCCCATTCTCTCCCTGATGAGGATCTGGGCACTTTTACTTGTGAAATTAGATTCTTCTTCCACAACATCCACATCACCTAAAAGAAAAATGTATTATAAATATGCAGGCATCCATCTATTACCTGGAGCTGTGGTCTCAGACACTCACTTGTGGTGACAATTCATAAACGTCTCCCTCCTTATCCTCTTCTTCTGGTTTTTGGATTTCCCCTTCTTTAGGAGGTGGGGGGTCCTTGGTGTCCTCAGATGTCCCAAGTCTTTTCTCCCCTATTAGAATAAAAAATTGGTATACTTAGCACACAGATATTTGAGGGCAGATATAGGAATAAGAAACATTGCTTGGAAGTTTCTAATTTGGCAGAGTTCCAAGCTGAAGAACATTTTACTTCCTTTCAAAAGCTGGAATACTTCCCTTTTTTGTTAAAGTATCACACATGTAGAGATCCCTAGTATCCACTGGAACACCTGTGTGGGACACCCGAAAAAGTTTGTTCTGGTGTCCAACACTAGTGCTCCTGCGTCCAGATGTGTAAACAGCTGCTGAGTGTCCTCTCCTTACACTGAATCAAGTTTGCATTTCATTCTAATTACAAACCCATCTAAAACTCTACACCAAACTTATTTTAATACAAATAGGCTTGAACAAATGTAGTTAACCTGCATCTGCCAAAACATCTTATAAGTGGATGAACAAACAATGTTTTCTATAACTAATTACTGTGCCCATGAACATGAAAGTTGCCATTTTAAACTGTACAACACTAAAGAAAAGCACATGGAGCAGCATGCAAGTAATAATAATAATAATAATAGGAACACACAAGTACTTACTTTTTAGAAGCAGTTTCCTGATCTTTCTGTACTGATCCTGCTCCCTCAATTTGAGGTCTGACATCGTTTCCTCAGTTCATCCTTGGATCGTCGTACCCTAAAATTCCTGTGCAGACTCTTCACAACTTTAGTTATGATCTTGGCCTTTCTCACATTTGGGTTTGGGTAAGGTCCATGCTTTCCATCGTAGTCGGCCCTTGTCAAAATGTCCACCATCTCTATAAAATACATATCTGAGGCCTTAAATTTCCTCCGGGACGGGGACGTTCATGGCTCTGGCATTTCGTCATTGCTGCTCTCCTCTGCATGCACCTGTTGTCACTCCGCCATGTGCTCTCCCACTGCACCGAAAGAGAAGGGGTGGGTAATATACTAGAAAGAACATCAGGGGCAGGTGGAGTTTCATGAATGCGCAGTGTATATAAAGCGGGAACACACATGCCTCGTACGTACGATCTGTGAGAGGAGGACAGAGTAACGCAAGCGACGATTTTTATAACGAAGGTATAATTTTAACTTGGTGCATCAGTGGCCTATACTGATTATAGATTGAGGCCTATGTTGGGTCAAGATTAAGAGAGTTTCGCCTGACACTCGGGTTTGTCTTGTGTTGTGTCTCGCAAAGGCTTTGCAAATTTCACCAGTTTCTCCAGCGTTGTGTCATGGTTATGCAACAGAGTTTGTCTGTCAGCTTACCTGTCTCAATGTGTTCATCTCTAGAGACCAGCTGACTCTCACCTGACTGCTTTTATAATCCCTCCTCTAGCATGGCTCCACCCTAGCTCCTATCAGAGTACTCTATATTAACCTGTGCGCCAGCATGCCAACCATGCGGATAAACCTTTGTGTGTTTAGTTTCCTGTTACCTGCCTGCTGAGTGCTCTACATTTTTATTTCTGTTACCGACCTTGGCGTTTTATCAACTATTCTTGTCTGCTCGTGACCCTGACCTTTTGGCGTGTCCCCGATGATCCCTGTTTGCCTGTGACCCTGAACCTTTGGCGTGAACTCTGTTGACCTTGTCTGCTTGTGACCACGACCTTGGCTTATTCCCTTACTATCCCTATCCTCCTGTTGCCTACTGTGAGCGTGAGCTGGGGGACCCTGGGGGTCATGACCTGGAGCCAGTTGCAGCGCAGTCCATCCTCACCACTAGAGGCTCTGGTGAACACCTGCTGATTCTTAGCCCTTGTACACACGGTCGGACATTCCAACAACAAAATCCGCCAGATTTTTTCAGACGGATTTTGTCCAAAACTGGTGTTGCATACACACGGTCGGACAAAGTTGTCGTAAAATCCAATCATTCGGAACGTGATGACGTTCATTCGTTACGACGGGACTACGTTCAGGCTAGTAGCCAATAGCTTTGGTCTTATAATTTGATCTGAGCATGCGTGGCACTTTGTCGGAATTCTCTACAAACGTTCAGACAAAGTCCGATCGGATCATGTTGTCAGAAAATTTTATATCCAGCTCTCAAACTTTGTTGGTCGGACTTTCCGACGGAAAAAGTCAGATGGAGCCCACACACAGTCGGATTATCCGATAACACGGTCCAATCAGACATTGTGTACAAGGGCTTAGACTCCGTGCCTTAGGGAATCTTAGAGAATCTCTAACCCCGGTGGGATCCGTCTTGGTGTTCCAGTGGCCCTGCCTTCCTTACCACCTTGACTCCGATCCGCAGCAGTGATCTGTAGGGTCCACTACCTTGCGGTGCACCCCTGATCCCAACGGTGTGCATCTCTCACCTAGCCTCAAGGTGACCTGACACGTTGCCTTCCTCTTTATTTTGTTTTAACCCAGAATAAATGGCTATTTCTTTTTCAGAAATACTTGGCTATGTGTTTTACTTCAAAAAGGACAGTTTGTTTGTGATTAGGCAGGTACAGTTCAAAAATACAAGGTCAAATGAACAAGGGACACCAACATCTACCAAGCTCCTTGAGGTTAAAAAAATACAAGCTAATAATGGTGTTGTTGTAACTTGACACACAAAACAAGAAATAATATTATGGAGAGCACTAGAAAAGAAATAAAAAATGCAGATCTTGATAACAAAAAAATGTATTATGGATATCTGACGAAAAACAAAATTAATATTATTCATGAGATCACGAGAAATAATAAAGAAATCAGTTTGTCAGAATGTGTGAATATAAGCAGCAAAACAACTTCCCACAAGAATTAGAAAAATTCCTTAGGAATCTCCCTTACCTTATCCAGCTGCAGGGTTCTGTGGTACAACAGACCCAATCTTCACCGCTCATGGTGGGCTCTGTTAAAAAAAACCTTCAGGGACTGGGGCCCCCTTTTCATCAGGAGATCCACAGCCCTGATCCTGTAAAAAGCACCCCGCCAGGAATACGGCTGAAAAAAACAAATACTGGATCCCAGGGTTCAGCTCTCTAAAAAGAGAAGCGTTACAGGTAAAACCTTGTTTCTTTGAACACGAGGCCCGGGTACCATTCAATTCGGCCTGGAAAAGACACTTTGAATGGATCCAGTTGCATGGCTTGCCCCAGCAGGGAATATTTCTGAGGAGCTCAGCACAGCACATCTTTACTCGTGACCAACACCTAAGACACTGGCGAAAAAACGGAGGTACTCCCTGTAGGGGGAGGGGTTATATAGGGAGTTGAACTTCTTGTTTAGGGTGTGCCAGTGTCCATCACCTAAAGGTGGCCTATATAACCACCATAGTAACTACTATGGCTCTGTGTCCCTTGATGTACGATTAATAAATAGTGTATTTCTGTATGAGGTATATTATTATCAGTATTATTTTTTGCACAGATTTATTTATTTATATTATTATGAGTACAGATGTGGTTGCGCATCAAACCATCAAACTGCATTTGAGATTGAGTTTTTTTGGGATTGAACACACAGTATTTCTTGCTAAGTAGTAAAGAGTGTTAATCTGGCTATATACTGTTAGATTTTTTTCCGTAGGCCTCCATCTACACTGAACAACATAGTTGGACAAATCTCCCACGGTGCCTACTATACCAGAATACCAAAGTAGGGACTGCAATTGGATGGATGCAGCCACTGTGCAGCCAAAAATGCTCCCTCTGGCTCCTTCATTTTTTTTAGTTAAAAGATGGTGGCAACAGGGCCACACACGTAACAAATTTTGCATAGTGTATGGCCAGGTTTAATTGAGTGTATTTGGAGATTTGACAGCTCTTTGCATTTTAATTATATGGTGTTTTTTAACAGTATTCAGTTTTTATCAGTATTCACCCTAAAGCAAAACAGTCACATAAGACAAAGGGCATTTATCTCCCTCCCTTCTTGCTGAGCTAAACCTACCCATCTTTCCCAAATGCATACTTACGATACAATTGCCTTTACAGCCTCTGGTGTTTTCTGGCTGCTCCCACAAAGCAGCTTTAATTAGATTTCTATAAACAAGCCCTAAATGCCTTTGGCATTGAGAAAGAAGTGGGTTGAGGCTATTTTGGACTTTCATGGTACAGTACAAAGGCTAGACATAACCAAGGCATATATATAAAAAAAAAATTAAACAAATCTTTAAAATATACAAAACATCTAAAAGTTATAGAGGAGGGTTGGGGGCTTTTGTCTATTAGGCTTTTTCATGTATGGGGTTTTGAGCCACACGTTTGCAGAATTTTTTTGTACATTTTCTGTATATTGTTTATAATTTCTTTAATCGGTTCCCGACCAGCACACACCGATGTACGTCGGCAGAATGGCACGGGCAGGCATATTGGCGTACAGGCACGTCCAATCTTCAATGCTGCCCTGCCATCGCAAGCGCGCCGCCGGCGGCGCGCTCGCATGCCGGTCGGGACCCCCGTGAGTCCGGTCGCAGGTCCCGCAGACTCGATCGCTGCGGGCATACCCGAGATCGCCTCATGGGGCGGCTAAATGGAGGAAATGCCGTGTAAACAGCATTTCTCCATTCTGCCTAGCAACTAGTGACGCTGATCTCTGCTCTATGTGATTGGAGCAGAGATCAGTGTTCACTAAATGAAAGCCCAACCCCCCCACAGTTAGTAACACACCCCTAGGAACACTTAACCCCTACACTGCCACCCACTGGTTAACCCCTTCACTGCCAGTGTCATTTACACAGGAATCACTGCATTTATATAGCAGTGATTACTGTAGAAATGACAATGGTCCCAAAAATGTGTCAAAAATGTCCGATGTGTCCGCCACAATGTCACAGTCACAATAAAAATCGCTGATCGCCGCCATTACTAGTAAAAAAAATAATAAAAAATTATTAATAAAAATGCCATAAAACTATCCCTATTTTGTAAACGCTATAACTTTTGCGGAAACCAATCAATAATCGCTTATTGCGATTTTTTTACCAAAAATATGTAGAAGAATACGTATCGGCCTAAACTGAGGGAAAAAAATGTTTTTTTATATATTTTTGGGGGATATTTATTAGAACAAAAAGTAAAAAATAATGTGTTTTTTTCAAAATTGTCGCTCTATTTTTGTTTATAGTGCAAAAAATAAAAACCGCAGAGGTGATCAAATACCACCAAAAGAAAGCTCTATTTGTGAGAAAAAAAGGACGTTAATTTTGTTTGGGAGCCACGACGCACGACCGCGCAATTGTCAGTTAAAGCGATGCAGTGCCGAATCGCAAAAAGTGGTCTGGTCTTTGACCAGCAAAATGGTCCGGTCTGTAAGTGGTTAAGATTATATGTAATTTGCCTTATTGATTGTTGTTTTTTTCTTTTATATGTAACAGTTTAAAAGGCAATATGGTTATCTGTATTTGCACTGAACACTCCGAGTCCCTTGTTCCTGAAGAAGCCGTTCAGGCGAAACATGTCGAATGAATTGAGGCGGGGAATTAAATGTCTTTTTATTTGGTGGAATACTGCTTGTTTCTATTCCTTACAGTCTATACATACAGCCTGCTCCAAGAAAACAATGACAGGTTACATGGGTTTGTGTTTTTATAATGTATAAATAAATATATTTTTGTAATTACATTATGTTACATATTTTTAATTGGTACCGTAAAGTCCCCTACCTCCAAGCTTATTATATCTAAAAGTTATAGACTGGAAAACATTTCTTGCACATTCAGCTGTACAGAATTACAGATGGGATGATCAGTAGAAGATGACAGTTATTACCCCAAAAATATACCATCTGTATATTAGATGCTCAACATGTTTCGCAGGGAACACCACCACTTCTTTAGGAGCTTGTAGTACAGTATTTTCTTTTAGAGCAAACATCATGATTTTAATGATATAGTAAGAAATTAGAAAAAGAAGAAAACATTTGTTACATGGTTCCATGTTACATGGCCTCTGGCATTGAGGCATCACCTTATAGAATTCTATCAAGCATAATCATTGGTGCATGGACAGTGTCCAGAACATTGCCCCCTACCCCACAATCAAATTTTTGTAAAAGCTGGCAACTATGCTAATTTGTATGTAATAACATTGTAGCCACGTTTCTTTATTTGAAAATAGGAACTATGAGATACCAAAAGAGAAAACGACCCCTCCGCTTGATGGTAAGATTAACTGTGGGGTTTACTGTAGCTGTGTTGGATGTACACTCTGTCCTGAAAGCTCCATCATTGTGAACTGATACATTGCTTCTTTAAACACTCGGTCACTATGGTTACGGCGGCTCCCTCAAGTCTTTGTTGCCAGGGCTGTTTATTGAATATGCTAACTCTGGAAGAGAGGATTAAATGACCATTCCCATGATAAGGATAGGAGGAGGATGCAGGTGGAGAGGTAGAGGATTTTTAATTTGACAGTCATCAAACGCTCAGCCTCTACAGGCCTTCTGTACTTGTCTGTACTGTTTATTGTCCAATTTTGGTACCTAGAAACCTGAATATTTCAGTCTTTTATTGTACATGGGTAGATATGCCATATGGTTCTCCCAATGCACGCCCAAGGCTCCCTTCCATAATTTCAGTTCTGTTCTCCTTTCTTGTAAACCTAAAGGTGTTACCTCAATCTTATAGCATTAAGAAATAAAAATACATTAGAATCATCCTCTTGTTTGGGCGTAGAGCGACAACAGACATTGGATTGCTTTAAAGGAAAAGAGAAGTGCAGTATTAGAAATACATACTTGAAATTAGTTTGGTAAAGTAAATGTTAAACTATATTTGATGGCAGGATCACATTTTTAAATGCTTGATTCAAAACTCACATTTGGTAAAAACAATCAGCGCTTTTGTCTGACCTCACTACGCACAGACTGCAGACCGGAATTTAGATGAAGGTTTTGAAACAAATGTGAGTTTTGAATCTACTTTTTTAAATAAATGTTGTTCTTCTAAGTTACACTACATGGAGCACTTCGCTCTTATTGTCTTTTAGGCCGGGCATCAGAAATCGGAGCAATTCAGTGCAATGGAACTGTTCTAATCAGTGCAACCTGAGTTACTTCGACTTAGAAAAAGGTTGCTGCACTACCTTTGGTCTGACTTTGGTACGACTTTCATTGACTTCTAAGGAAGTTGCATGCAATTCATGCTGAAGCCTCGTGACTTTGATGTCAGGGGCAATGTGAACCTGGGCTCATATGGTATTCATATGAGGTTGATTATCAAATGAAGCTGGAAGACAATTGCACCATATTTGTGGATTCACATACCCTCTGAGCATTTCATGACCACTCAGGTCATGAAATGACCTGAGGACCACCTGGGTGTAGCGGTACCCTCTTGAGGACTGCTGAGTTTAGTGGTCCGTCTGTCACCCTGCCCAGTCAGGCACACAATTTCAAGCATCCAGAGACATGAAATAGTTTTTGCACTTTTTTTTGTATTTTATTGAGGGAAATTTAACTTGAATAGGGATAGGGGTATTATGAGAGGCCAAGACAATTGACAGTCAATATTGGGACCAACTATATACATTCACAGTATTTACAGTCTCCTCTTATCTCTTCAGCACTTCACTTGCTTGTACTTCCTGGACCAGCTAGCACTGATAAGTAGGCCATACACTGGCTCGGCCAGGCCTAAAGCAGATGCCCTTTGCAGACAGGGACCGCGGCCCCCTATGATGTAGAACAAATATAGAAAGTCCCAGTCCTTGTGGCTACTGCTCCCAGTACCACCTCTTCAGGCACTGCCATTCCTCCTGGCTGAAGCTGCCCCTTTCCTCTGCCTGTGCCACCACAATCCTCCAGACTGGCTCTGCACCCATCCCAGACCCTAACTTCAGCTTGTTCAACCAAGCTTTCACTAAAAGCCTGAAAGCTGATTGATTTCTATACAGAAGTGCACAAGATTTTGCTCTCTCCAGTTTTAATAAATCAACCCCATAGTGTACCATACATGCGTGTACTCGGGTGTCCAATTGGGAGTTTGGTAACATCAGTTGGAGACAGCTGACAAGATGGGCAATTCTAGTTCTAAATTGTGCCCCTAAAAGGACCAGAAAGACTATCTTTCTGGTCAACAGCACCAAGAGAATTTCCTGTAAGGTTTCAAAAGGCTACTTTTGCTAAGCTGACAAAAAGCTTTGTAGTAAATGATCCTGGAAGCTGGCTTCCTGGCAATAATCAAGGTAGATATGACTGAAGGAGATAACCCACAATCCCTTAGGATGTGGGTCTCAATAGCCAGACCGTCAAATTTAGCGTCTGTAAGGTAGGATGGAATACCGGACCCTGCGAAAGAAGGTCAGGCCGTAATGGCAGAGTCCAGGGAACTCCTACTGCCATCCTTATGATCTCGGCGAACCAAGGCCTTCTTGGCCATGCTGGGGCCACGAGAATCACCTCCTTTTGTTCCTGCCTGATCCTGCGAAGAAGACACGGAAGTAGCAGAACTGGAGGGAATGCATAGATCAGAGAAATCTGATCCCATGGGAAGACTAATGTTTTTGTTCTGCAAGCTAGCGGATCCCTTGTCCTTGACACAAAGTTGTCGACTTTGTTGTTGAATCTGGACGCGAACAGGTCAACGTCCGGAATACCCCATCTCTGACATATCGCAAGAAAGATGTCAGGGTGAAGAGACCACTCTCCTGGAAATTGTTGGCGGTTCAAGTATTCCGCCTGCCAATTCTCTATCCCGGGAATGAAAATTGCTGATAGGCAAGGGACGTTGTGTTCTGCCCAAGACAGAACATGATTCACCTCTCTCTGGGCTGCACTCCTCAGCCCCCATGGTGATTGATGTAAGCCACAGCTGTGACGTTGTCGGACTGAATCCTGACAGAATAGCCCTTCAGTCTGACCGTCCAGGCTCTTAAAGCCAGACGAATTGGCCGAATTTCCAAAATATTGATAGGTAAGGTCCTTTCCAACCTGGACCACTTTCCCTGGGCAGAATCCTCTTCCAGGATTGCTCCCCAGCCTAAAAGACTGGAATCTGTGGTTACTACCTTCTAGGTGGCAGGTAGAAATGTCCTTCCCTTTTGAAGTTTGCTGGATATCAGCCACCAATTTAGGCTCTGACGTACGTTGGGAGCAAGCTGAATTGGAAAATCTAAGGCCTGAGCCCTCTTGTTCCAGGCTGACAGGATTGAGCTTTGTAGCAATTTTGAATGAAACTGTGCATAAGGGACGGCCTCGAAGGAGGCCATCATCTTCCCCAATAATCTCATGCGCAGCCGGATGTAAGGCTTTTTCTTTGCCTTGATGCGATGGATTAGTTCTAAAATGGAACTGATTCTCTTTGTAGGTAGAAATACCTTTCCCTGCCTGGTATCTATGATTAGTCCCAGGTACTGTACTCTTCTTGATGGCCTCAAGGATGATTTTTCTAGGTTGAGAACCCAGCCTAGAGATTCCAGGTAGTTTAGAGTTGTCACCAGACCGTGGTCTAACCCGGAAACCGAATGGTCTACTAAGAGTAGATCGTCCAAATAGGCTAGGACCATTATGCCCTGCGCCCTTAAAATGGCTGAAGCAGGAGCCAGAATCTTTGAGAATACTCGAGGAGCTGTGGCTAGACCGATTGGCAGGGCCACAAACTAAAAATTACGGTTTTCTACTACGAAGTGTAGAAACCTCTGGTGAGCAGGAAATACTGGCACATAAAGATAGGCATCCTTGATATCGATTGAAGCCAAAAATTCTCCTCCTTGAAGGATGGCTACTACCGACCGAATTGACTCCATGCAGAAGGATCAGATGCTCAAGTGCTGATTTAGATCTTTGAGATCTAAAATAGGTCTTACTTCCCCGTTTGGTTTCGGGACTGTAAAGAGGTTTGAATAAAAACATGTGTCCTGTTCCTCTGATATCACTGCCTTGGGTAGCAGATGGTCCAGTGCTAGAAGGAGAACCTTCTTCTTTTCTGGGTCTTTGGAAACCCCTGACCTTAGATACTGGGGAGACGGCAAAACTCGGAACTCTAGTTTGTAACCTAGAGAAACCACAGAAGCCACCCACTTGTCCTGACATTGCTCCTGCCAGATCTTTGAAAATTGCAGGAGCCTTCCCCCCACCCGAGCAAGCGGGGGCGCCCCTTCATAAGGAGGCTTTAGTACTCTGCTTAGTGGGCTTCTTTTCCCAAGATCTTTTCTGACCTTGGTGCTGTCCCTGGGGTTTCCCCCTTGAACCTGACGGCTGAGGCCTTCGAGACTGCCTAGAGGCTGATGTCCCTGATACAGGAGAAGAGGCCCGCTTAAATGAGAAATGTCTAAATTTCTTCTTTAGTGGCAACAGAGAGCTTTTGCCATTGGAAATCTTCTGTAAGGCCGCGTACACACGCGGGGACTGTTCGGCCAACTTTGTCCGCTGAACAGTGTTTCGGCGGACAGTCCGCCCGTGTGTGGGCTTTCAGCGGACAGTTTCAGCGAACAGTCCGCTGAACAAGGTTTTTCGGAAATTCCGAAAAACTGTCTGCTGAAACTTTGTTTCAGCGAACAGTCCCCTCGTGTGTAGGCTTGTTCGTCAAACTAAGTTCCGCGCATGCTCAGAAAGGATTTACACGCCGAAAGTTATAATGCAGTGTATAGGACGTCGTATTTTTCATCCCGTCGAACGTGCCGTTCACGTCATCGCGCACGGTTTCAGCAAACTGTTCGTTCGTCGTGTGTGGCCATGTCCGTCCATGCTAATTTTGAGCGGACTGTTTGCTGAAACTGTTTGACGGACAAAGTTGGGCGAACAGTCCCCGCGTGTGTACGCGGCCTAAGTATTTATCCAAATCTTCTCCGAATAGCCGATCACCATGAAAAGGGAAACTGGCTAGGAGCTTCTTACATTTGCTTCGGCTGACCAACTCTTAAGCCAAAGAACTCGGCGAGAATGCACTAGTCCCAACATCATACGTGAGATCTGAATAGATGCATCTCTCATAGCATCTACTGTGAAACACAGTGCGTCTGCTAAATCAGCGTACTGCTGAACCTGTTCAACAGGTAAAAATGTAAGCATCTCTTCAAACTGTTCTTTAATGGCCTGGGATACACCCATTGCAGCCAGAACTGGCTGCACTGTTGAACCTGCTAAAGCCATCTGGTTCTTGGAAAGATGCTCCAGCTTCTTATCCGCTGAATCCTTTAACATGAGTGCATTATCAACCGGACATGTGAGGTTCTTATTTACAGAGGTAATCGCAGCATCAACCACTGGAATCCCCCATTTCTTATAGAAATCCTCTTCCATAGAATACAGTTTGGCGAATCTCTTAGCCCTTGTACACACGGTTGGAGATTCCGACGGAATGTGTCCTATCGGACCGTTTTGTCGGATAATCCAACTGTGTGTGGTCTCCATCGGACTGTTTCTGTCGGAGTATCCGACGGACCAAGTTTTCCAACTTGTCTGTAAAATTTTCCGACAAAATGCTCTGATCGGACATACTCCGATCATGTGTAGCCTACTCCGATGGACAAAGTGCCACGCATGCTCATTCTTTTGGACAGGGTCTTAGTTTGTTGTGACCCCTTAGAACCCTTAGAGGAGTTACTGGCCCCCTTGCCACTCATAGCTTACGGTAGAAAGCAGAGGCACTACCAGCAAAAGAATGTTACACTTGCTAGGCTATAGTACAGTACAAAGCTGCTATTAGTCCTAGCTATACAGTACAATGTTGTCAACAAAAGGGGAATGCCTGTTTCACCAAACCTGACCAGCAACCACTCTGCTCTGTCCTTCCACCACCAGGCAGCAGCTTTTCCTGTATAGCTTAAGTTACTTCCTCCATGTGTGGCTGGCGTCTGACACCGTTTAGCCACGCCCCCCACTCGCAAAAACGGCCCCACTTTCCTCTTTCAACAGGGAAGAAAATCCTCCGCCTGACGAGTGGCTGCAACTTGCCCAAAAAAAATTTTATTTTATTTTTTAAGAAAAAAGAGGCAGCTGGCTGGCATTTAATAGATAAAAAATCGCCAATCTGGGGGCCCAAGAAGTTATCAGAATGCCCCTTCATACCTGAGGGTCTGAACGGAGAGAAGAGTGGAGCTTCTGCTGTTTCTAGCATCAGAATGGTGAGTGCCTCCAGCCTCCAGTGGTGACAAATGGACATGACATGACAACATAATACTTGGAAGGAGAGATTCCTGAGAAAATCTCCCCTACCTTTCCTCGCAGCAGGGTTTATCAGAGATAAAAAACCCAATCTTCGCCCTTCACGGTAGGCTCTGAGACCTTGAAAGGAAACCTTCAGGAACAGGGGAACACTCAGGTTATCCCACAATCCTGGGCCTGCGAGAAGACCCTGCCAGTAAACTTTTATTGGCCTTACTACCAAAAACTACTGGATCCCAGCGCCCAGCTTTTAAAGCATTCACAAGCAAAACCTTGTGTCTTCGGATAACAAGGCCTGGGTACCATTAATTTAGTCCATTACAGAGACATCAGAACGGATGCGGTCAGGATGGCTGGCCCTCATCAAAGGATTACTGCCCGTGGAGCTCAATACAACACATCCTTATACGTGCCCAACACCTTAGACCAGGGGTCTCAAACTGGTGTCCCTCCAGCTGTTGCAAAACTACAAGTCCCATGAGGCATTGCAGGGCTCACAGTTACAAGCCTGACTCCCACAGACAGAGGCATGGCGGGACTTGGAGTTCCCACAACAGCTGGAGGGCCATCAGTTTGAGACCCCTGCCTTAGACACTGGCAAAAAAACTGAGGACTCCCAGTAGTGGGAGGGGTTATATGGGGGAAGTTCACGCCTTAAGGGGCATGCCAGTGTCCAGCACCTGATACGCCGACATAACCCATATAGTTATTACTATGGCTCTGTGTCCCCTGATGTAAGAAAAGAAACCCGTAAATAAAAAATCTTGCCAGTAAAAATATGACGGTCCCAGCTTGGAACTGCGCATTTGCAGTTCCGAAGCATGCCGAGAGTCTCCGATCATCCCGATGATCTTTCTGACACTGCTGCGCCTGATACTTGTCTTGTTCCCTCCCCCCCTTTCTTCCACAGCCCACCTTATTTGATTTCTGCACAGGAGATGCTGGGAGGGGGAGGGGAGGAGTCATCCTCTAGTGGAGCCGGTGTTCTGAGGAGAAGTGTTCCCCGCACCGGATAGTGTCTGCCCCGTACTGCGCAGGCGCAGCTCTTGCGCAGTATGGAGGACAAGTAGACGCTGAAAGTCTCCGAAGATGAACGGCGCCTGCACACTTAATAGTACCCTCTGCCCTGAGGCCAGGTTCAAGCCCCCCATCCAAGTGGACATAGATGAGGTAAAAGAGCACTTTGTAACAGGGCCGCTCGCCACGCTTCGGGCACAGCTTAGCTGTGCTCGTCAAATTTTTATTCTAACTCTATGTCCACTTGGATGGGGGGGGGGCTTGAACCTGGACTCAGGGCAGAAGGTACTATTAAGTGCGTAGGTGCCGTCCATCTTCTGAGACTTTCGGCGTCTCCTTGTCCTCTGCACTGCGCAAGCGCAGTACAGGGCGGACACTGTCCAGTGGGGGACAGTATTCGTCAAGACACCGGACGGTCTGTCTTCAGCCTAGCAGGAGGGTAAGCTAGTGATTAGCTAAATGTCTCTCATTGCCTTGTCTTCGTGGGCAGGGAGAGGGCAGAGAATGGGCTGTGTAGCAGGCTTGTAAAGTATAGTACGTTGTTTTTTTGTGTCAGATCTGCATTGCTTCTAAACTGATTAGGGATGATGTCTTCTGAGATCTCCCCCAATCTCTAACTATAACCTGCAGTGCTCACCAGTCACTAATCTAAATTGTTATAGGAGGTCTGTCTCCCCCCTCCTCCCTCAGGTTAGGGGGGCCTATAGCATACTCCTAGTATTATTTTCCTCTTAGTTTCATCCCTTTGGCGCTCTACCCATAAGGATTACACCTCCTCCCTAGTGCCCTTAGTGATGTCATCTCTCACATTCACTTATACATTATTCTTCACATATAGGCATACCCCTCCCCTTTAACTGTTAACTGTTTCCCTCCCATTTGAGACAGCAGCTTTTTCATTAACCAGAATTTCAACCTGCTTACATACGTGTTTTGTAACTATACTGAAAATGTAACAATATGGCAACAATGTATTCCTTTTCACAGCAAGTGCCTATTAAATTTGCTGCATGGATCTCACATAATGGCCCATGTACCCTAATTTTGCCCATATGGACCTGTGGACATGTATTGTTAAACTTCGCCTAGAATATATAGCAGCATTAAAACCTCATGGTGGATATATATTAAGCAAATTAGTGGGCCAATTAGATGCAAATCATGTTGCATATTACACAGCAAGGTCTTTGTGAGGTTTACAGTGTTTTTGCAGCCAACTACATTCGATTTGGATAGTTCTGAGACAGATATTTTACAGAAGATAACGCATTTTCCCTCTAAACAAATGCATAATTTAAAAAGAGTTCAGGGCAGATTTTATTCTGTTGCAGTGCTACTTTAGTGCAGCCAAGGGAGAAATGTATGACTCAGAGGTTTATTTACTAAAGCCGAAAATCAGGCTCACTTCTGCATAGAAACCAATCAGCTTCTAACATTAAGCTTTGGCAATAAAACCTGGAAGCTGATTGGTTTCTATGCAGAAGTGAGCCTGATTTTGTACTCTCCAGCTTTAGTAAATAAAAACCCCTCAGTCTGTAACCCTGTAGTAAATCTGTCACCACAGTCTTTCTTAAGCCCCATACACACTATCAGATTTTCTGCTGAGTTTTTCCTTCAGATTTACCAAAACCTTATAATATGAGGTCAAACCTTGAGGAGTTTCAATGTGTATGCAATCAGGCAGGCCCTTCCACTACATGGTTTTGGTAAATCTGAAAGAAAAAAATCAGCAGAAAATCTGATAGTGTGTATGGAGCTTAATTGTTTCTTTTTATCATTGCCTTGCTGTGTAATATGGCTCCCAATGTACAGTATGTTATATTAGTGGTTGGTGTAAATGCCCCTGTTACATTGGTGGTCATTATAAATGATCCTGTTAAATTGGCGGTTAATGTAAATTTACCATTTTATTGGTGATCATTGTAAACTCCCCTGTTACATTGGTGATCACTGTAAATTCCCTTGTTACAGTGTAATTTTACCCATTACATTAGCAATCAGTGTAATTGCACCCATTACATTGGCGATCAAACGCATCTGAAATTTGGTGGTCAGTGTAAATGTTCTTTACACTGGTAGTTAGTATAAATTCCCCATTACATTAGTAGTCAGTGCAAATGTCTTATTACATTAGTGGTGATTGTAAATGCTCTGTTACATTAAATGTCAGTATTAATTTGAATGCTACATTGACATTTGGCATAAATTCCTTCATTACATTGGCATTTGGGGGCAGGAGGACCCTGTTACATTGGTGTTCAGTGGCGTCCACTAATAATTGTTCATCAGTGGAAGAAGACCCCATTATATTGATGTAATTGTATGAAGAGCCCATTTTCACTGGTATCTTTGGGAAAAGGGCTCCCGTTTATTAATCATCAGTGGTTACTTACCTTAACCACTTTCAGACCGGACCAATTTGCTGGTCAAAGACCAGACCACTTTTTGCGATTCGGCACTGCGTCGCTTTAACTGACAATTGCGCGGTCGTGCGACGTGGCTCCCAAACAAAATTGACGTCCTTTTTTTCCCACAAATAGAGCTTTCTTTTGGTGGTATTTGATCACCCCTGCGGTTTTTATTTTTTGCGCTATAAACAAAAATAGAGCGACAATTTTGAAAAAAACGCATTATTTTTTACTTTTTGTTATAATAAATATCCCCCAAAAATATATAAAAAAACATTTTTTTCCCTCAATTTAGGCCGATACGTATTCTTCTACATATTTTTGGTAAAAAAATCGCAATAAGCGATTATTGATTGGTTTGCGCAAAAGTTATAGCGTTTACAAAATAGGGATAGTTTTATAGCATTTTTATTAATAATTTTTTATTATTTTTTTTTTTACTAGTAATGGCGGCGATCTGCGATTTTTATTGTGACTGTGACATTGTCGGGGACCCATCGGACATTTTTGACACATTTTTGGGACCATTGTCATTTATACAGTAATCACTGCTATATAAATGCAGTGATTCCTGTGTAAATGACACTGGCAGTGAAAGGGTTAACCAGTGGGTGGCAGTGTAGGGGTTAAGTGTTCCTAGGGGTGTGTTACTAACTGTGGGGGGGTTGGGCTTTCATTTAGTGTACACTGATCTCTGCTCCAATCACATGGAGCAGAGATCAGCGTCACTAGTTGCTAGGCAGAATGGGAAAATGTTGTTTATACAGCATTTCCTCCATTCGGCCGCTCCGTGAGACGATCGCGGGGATGCCCGCGGCGATTGAGTCCGCGGGTCCAGCGACCGGACTCACGGGGGTCCCGACCAGCGCGGGAGCGCGCCGCCTGCGGCGCGCTCCCGATGGCACGGCGGCAACGAATATTGGACGTACATGTACGCCAATATGCCTGCCCGTGCCATGCTGTCGACGTACATCGTCGTGCGCTGGTCGGGAAGTGGTTAAACAGGAGCGTATCTGGACATGTTACTTCCCTTACCCTCAACACCAGAACTATGAGGTACTGTCATAGTCAGCCCACAGACTCATAACATGGCTAAGGTATATTTTTTCACTGGAAGTACACTGGCCATTTGTAGCCACTGAAAATCTGGGGGCCATTATAGGCAATGGCAGCCCCTACCTTTAATCACTTCACCCCGGTAGGTTTTACCCCGTTTATGACCAGAGTACTTTTTGCAATTTGGTACTGTGCTGCTTTAACTGGTAATTGCGCGGTCATGCAATGCTGTACACAAACAAAATTTGCATCCTTTTTTTCCACAAATAGAGCTTTCTTTTGGTGGTATTTGTTCAGCTCTTAGATTTTTTTTTTTTTTTTGCGATATAAATGAAAAAAGACCCAAAATTTGGAAAAAAAATATATTTTCTACTTTTTGTTATTAAAAAATCCAATAAACTCAATTTTAGTCATACATTTAGGCCAAAATGTATTCAGCCACATGTC
This sequence comes from Lithobates pipiens, assembly GCF_037356315.1. NCBI lineage: Eukaryota > Metazoa > Chordata > Amphibia > Anura > Ranidae > Lithobates > Lithobates pipiens. The sequence goes on along the minus strand of NW_027507758.1, from coordinate 471,170,177 downwards.
TTGGGTAAAAAAAATATGGGCAGTACAAAACCCTCCAAATTACCCCTTTTTGGAAGGTAGACACCCCAAGGAATTTGCTGAGAGGCAAGTTGAGCCCATTAAATATTTTATTTTTTGTCACAGGTGATTGAAAAATTGACAAATAAAAAAAAAAACATGTTGAAATCTCGCTTTTTGTCACAAAGTTTTGAAAATTGAAAAAAAAATGTTTTCCTGACAGACTCCATGGCAGCAACGTGTGGGTTAAGTCCCGCCTCCACTACCCTATAGGACACTACTCCCATAAATCTTTGCTCCCTGCCCATGGCCGTGTTCTTTTTTTGTCCTCCTCCGTAGGACCAGACGTTATGGTCTTTCTACCTGAAGATTGCTCCCACACGGTTCCATCGTTTGGTTTGGCCGAATTGCGACTGGATGGAATTGTCGCATGACTCCGCTAAGCCCTAGCTACTAGCGGGGTATGGAGTGGGCATTGGATATAAGTGCTGGAGGAAGCCAGAAGCCTAGCCACTGGCAGGCAGGCTGCGCACTTGGTCGGATAGCCCAGCTAAATAGCAGGTGACCTATTTTGCCCTGAGAAGTCCGGTATGTATTGTGCTTACCTTCGGCCCGGAGACGATCGTGTGGGAGCGGTAAGAGTGTTCCTCTTTTTCCATGGCAGCAGTTTGTGTTTATTTTCTTGTCGTTTCTCCTTCATTTTCCGTTCGTTTTCTGTGTCTGTGTATGTGGGTATAGGCGTGACGGTCGGATTAGCCTGCGTTCCGCCGGTGCTCACTTCCGGGTCTTCGTCGGTACGTTCGTTCTGCGCATGCGCGCGTACGGCACAGGATCGAGGCTTGGTTCGCGCGTGCGCGGTGGCGGCGGGATGACGCTATTCTCGCATGCGCAGTAGCGGTACACAGGACACGATGATGACGTCATTAAGGCGCCTTATTTAAACTTAGAAAATAGCCTGCAGGCTTTGGGAATGCTTGCAGGTTATTTCGTGACTTCCCCTTGTCCAGGTTTTCTGCTGTGGAGGTAGGTGGCCTACTGGGAAGAAGGGGGTGGGCGTGTGTGTGTTTGATGCCCTCAGCCTTACTTATATGTCTTTGCAGCATTTATGGAAACCCCTAGAGATATGGACTCACCTCCGCCTGTATGTGGCCAGCCCTCTCATAATAGGTACTGTCTGGGGAGGAAGTAAGGGGGGGGGGGGAGTGGTCCGGTATTAGTCAGTGTGTTATCTTTCCTTATCTGTATGTCTCTTCTATCTCTGTCTTAGCCCATCTAGATCAGCACAGCAACGCAGCTCAACGCACAGAGGAAGCGATTCTTCTAAGTCTTACCACCGGCACTCATATTCTAAGTCTAAACATCACGGCTCACCCTCAAGATCTGGGCGCCGTAGCGAGGATCGATCTCGCTCCTCCAGGGCTCATTCCAGCCACTCTGTTATTAATACTTGCTGGGGATGCAGATCGCAAGTTCCTATTGGGAAATCCCTGTGTGACCTCTGCTTTTCCAAAGCCTCTAGTGAGAGAGGGGGTACGGACCAGCAACTAAGATCCCTTGTGGAAAAAGTGGTGAAAGAATCCCTCAAGGGGATCGGGGCCAATCAGACCCCTGTGCCTCAGTCAGAATCACCTCAATCACCAGTCAGGGATTCGCATGCTCAAGAGCTTTGGGAGTCCTCTTTAACAAGCCACCATTCAGCTGCTGCTTCAGACAGTGAATCTGAGGAAGATAGCCCCTGTGTGGGGTTTGACTTTGCCTTACTTTCTCCCTTGGTGAAGGCCATCAGAGAGGCTTTGAACTGGGAAGATGAGGTGGCTAATCCTTCCAAACAAAGGAAGTATTTCAAGCAACTTAAAAGGGAGCGTCTTAACTTTCCATTCCTGTCTGAACTTGGTGAGGTCATCACGGATGAATGGAGTAAAGTTGAGAAAAAGAATAGTATGCTCTCAAAAGTCCTAAGGTTATATCCCTTTAAGGAGGATGAGGTCAAGTATCTGGAATCCGCTCCACTCGTGGATGCAGCGGTGATGGGATTAGTAAAACATGTGACCCTTCCATTGGAGGATACAGTTTCATTCAAGGATGCCTTAGATAGGCGGATTGATTCCGATTTAAAGAGAGTCTACCTCACTGCTGGTATGGCATGCAAGCCAGCATTGGCTTTAGCGGCTATGTCCAAAGCCATGGAAGTCTGGACGGAAGGTGTGGATGATACTCTCAGAAACATTTCGGATGAAGTCGCTAAAAACTCTCCTATCCAGGAGTTGCGGCTTGCCTCGGCTTTTCTGGGGGAGGCTTCGATTGACATCATCCGCCTAGTGTCCCGGGTCATGCTTTCAGCTGTAACCGCCAAACGGGCCCTTTGGCTTCGTCCCTGGCTGGCTGATCCAGCATCTAAACAGGTGTGGTGCCGTATCCCCTTCGAGGGTTCTTCTCTTTTTGGGAATAAATTGGATAATGCCATAACCCGGGCCACTGGTGGTAAGTCGGGGTTTCTTCCCCAGGATAGACGCTTAAAAAGCCAGAGGAGATTTTTTCCTAAAAAGCAGTATCAAGAGCAGGCCAGGGAGGCCCGTAGCTATAAACCGGGTCGGGAATATTCCAGATCATGGAAATCAAGGCAGTCATCCTTTAAGAAATCCGCCAAGAGCAGTGCGACAGGAGAGAGGGAACCAACCAAATCTTTTTGAGATTGGGCCCGCTCAGATAGGCCAGGTGGGGGCTCGTCTTCTACATTTTCGGCATGTCTGGGCGGCCTCAATCCGGGACCTCTGGACCGTCAGAACGGTCTCTTCAGGCCATTCTTGGACCTTCTGCAGGTCCCCAAGACTAAAGTTTGTTCCCACTTCATTTCCAGCCACAGAAGAAAAAAGGCAGATCTTGTTGGCCTACGTGAAATCTTTATTGGCTCAAGGCGCTGCCGTACCCGTGCCAGACGATCAACGAGGGAGAGGAATTTATTCCCCTCTTTTTATGGTCCAGAAGAAAAACGGTTCTTGGAGACCAGTTATAGACCTTACACATCTGAATCGTTTTATCAAGAAGGAAAGGTTCAAGATGGAAACCTTGTCTACAATACAACAGTCAGTCCAGTCAGGAGACTGGATGATTTCAATAGACCTAAAGGACGCTTACTTTCATGTCCCTGTGGCAGAAGATTTTCAGCAGTTTCTGCGATTTTCAGTAGGAAAACTACATCTCCAGTTCGTGTGTCTCCCGTTCGGACTTTCAACGTCCCCCCGAGTGTTCTCAAAGGTGTTGTTGGCCGTAGTGGCTCTATTGAGAACCAAGGGAATTCGTCTTTACCACTATTTGGACGATCTTCTGCTGCTAGCCCAGGACAGAGACCGTCTGTTACTGCACAAGGGTCAGGTTATCTCCACTCTTCAAGAGTTCGGTTGGATCCTGAATCTAGAAAAGAGTCAGTTAATTCCCTCCCAGTCTCTTGTGTTCCTAGGCGCACTCTTCAACACAGTGAGGGGTACCATCTCTTTACCCGAAGAGAAAGTAGTGGTAATTCGAGACAGAATTCGTCCGGCCCTCTCAGCCTCCCATCTTCCGGCTCTTCAGTGCCTGAGGATTATTGGCACCATGGTGGCCACGATTCCAATGGTGAAGTGGGCCCAATGGAAGATGAGACCGTTCCAAAAGGGGTTTCTTCACCAATGGCTGGGCAACAAGATGCAACCTATCTGGATCACATCTTCAATGAGAATCTCTCTGCTCTGGTGGCTTCGGAAGGAGAACCTATTCAATTGCCATTCCATTCTCCCCATCTCATGGGTGACAATAACTTCGGATGCCAGCAACAGGGGCTGGGGCGCCCACTGTTTGACGGAAGTAGCACAGGGCACCTGGGACTTTCCTTCCAGGAGAATGGTATCGAATATTCTAGAATTGAGGGCAGCCTTCCAGGCGCTCCTAGCCTTTCGGCATCTGGTCTTAGGAACCTCGGTCCTACTCAGACTAGACAACACTACAGCAGTGGCATATATAAGGAGACAAGGAGGTACTCGGAGTCTGTCCCTTCTTCAGGAGGTAGAGCCAATCATGTCTTGGGCTCAGAAGAACCTGGTCAACATTACAGCAACTTATGTTCCAGGAACGCAGAACGTCCAAGCGGATTTTCTGTCTCGGGTCAATCTGGACAACAACGAATGGTCCCTTCACGAAGAAGTTTTCAGGTGGATTCTAACGTTGTGGTTCTCCCCAGAGGTCGACCTATTTGCTTCCCCTTGCAACAAGAAACTGGCGAGGTATTATTCCAGGTTTCGGGATCCTCAGGCCTACGGAGTGGATGCGCTGACGGATCGATGGTGGTTCAACAAAGCTTACGCCTTTCCTCCAACTCCTATTATTCTGCAGTTCCTGCGGAGACTCAAAACAGAAGCAGTAGAGGTGATAGCTGTAATACCTTACTGGCCCAACAGGCCATGGTTTCCCCTTCTAATGCTCCTCAGTGTCAGAGATCCGATTCCCTTACCTCTCAGACCCGATCTTCTATCCCAGGGCTCGAAGCTCCATCCCTGTCCAGCCCACCTATGTCTGAGGGTGTGGTTTTAGAGAGGGAAGGTTAGAGGCTCTGGGTTGCCCAAAGGAGGCTATTCCTACTCTCATGAGTGCAAGGAGGAAAAGTACCAACCAGGTATATGAGAGGATTTGGTCTAGATTCACAAGTCACTTGTCTTCCAGGTCTTGCTCCAGTGGTAATTTGACGGTTCAGGATGTTCTCGGTTTCTTACAGTCCGGACTGGACATTCCCCTATCTGTCAGCGCTCTTCGTGTGCAAGTCTCGGCAATCTCGGCCTTTTCTGGAGTATCCTGGGCTAAACATCCATTGGTTCAGCAATTTTTTAAAGGAGCGATTAGACTTAGACCACAGAGGAAACCTAGGTTCCCCAAGTGGGATTTACCGCTAGTTCTCGACTTCTTCTCTCATCTGGACAGAACACTTTCAGTCAAGGAATTGTCCCTAATGACATCTTTTTTGGTGGCCATATCCTCAGCAAAAAGAGTCTCTGAGATTCAGTCTTTAGGGTCAAAGGAACCTTTCCTCACATTCTTCCCTGACAGAGTGGTCCTAGTGCCAATGCTGGGTTCGAACCCAAAGGTTACCTCAGTCTTTCACGAAAATCAGGACATTACCCTTCCTACCTTTCATTCGGCTGGGAATCAGGATCTTCATCCTCTCGACATGGGAGTTATCTTGAAACGATACCTGGAGGCGACAGCTTCTTTCCGGCAATTAGATTATCTTTTTGTTCTTTTTCATGGTAAAAGCAAAGGCCTTAGGGCTTCGGTCAGATCCATCTCCACGTGGGTGGTTCAGGCGATCCAGTGGGCTTATAATGAGAAGGGCTTGGCTCCTCCTGAGGCGGTTACGGCGCATTCCACGAGAAGTCTCTCTACTTCTTGGGCAGCTTCACGTCATGTGGCTCCTGAGGTCATCTGCAGGGCTGCCTCTTGGTCATCCATTCATACATTTATGGCTCACTATTGTGTTGAACCTGCCAGTCTATCTTCTGTTGATTTTGGCTTAAAGGTGCTGTCGGTGGACAGTGTTCAATAAATTTTTTGTTCAGCATTTTTTGCCCACCCGAGTGTGTTTGGGCGAGTTATTTCCCACACGTTGCTGCCATGGAGTCTGTCAGGAAAACGGAAAATTCCTATCAAAATACTTACCGTAATTTTCCTTTCCTGATGGACTCCATGGCAGCAGGAGTTCCCTCCCAAAATGGCTGGAGTAGGCTAGTTATCGAACACGGCCATGGGCAGGGAGCAAAGATTTATGGGAGTAGTGTCCTATAGGGTAGTGGAGGCGGGACTTAACCCACACGTTGCTGCCATGGAGTCCATCAGGAAAGGAAAATTACGGTAAGTATTTTGATAGGAATTTTCCGTTTTACCTTTCTTTCTTAATTTTCCAAAACAAATGAGAGCTGCAAAATACTCACCATGCCTCTTAGCAAATACCTTCGGGTGTCTACTTTCTGAAAAGGGGTCATTTGGGGGGTTTGTGGTATCTTGGCATTTCATGGCCTCATGGCCAAGGTAGTGAGGTGTGAGGAACAATTAACGCCCTTAGAAAACCTGAAGGCGGTGATTGGTTTTTGGGGTCCTGTACGTGGCTAGACTGCGAAAGTCTTACACATGTGGTATCTCCATACTAAAGAGAAGCAGCAGAATGTATTTTGGGGTATAATTACACATATACCCATGGCATTGGTGAGCAATATATTATTTGGTGACAACTTTGTGTAAAAAACAAAAAACAAAAAAAAAACGGAATTTTCCCAAAACTTGTGGCAAAATATAAAATATTGCATGGACTCAACATGCCTCACAGAAAATAGCTTGGGGTGTCTACTTTCCAAAATGGGGTCATTTGGGGGGTTATGAACTGTCCTGGCATTTTATGCCCAACATTAGAAGCTTATGCCACACATCACCCACTCTTCTAACCACTTGAACCAAATCCTTTCTGACACTTTTTGCTTTAAATGAAAACATTTATTTTTTTAGATAGAAAATTACTTTGAACCCCAAAACACTATATGTTTTTTTTTTTACAACAGAGGCCCTACAGATTAAAATGATGGCTGTTGCATTTTTTTATACAGTATTTTCTCAGCGATTTTCCAAACGCAATTACATAAAAAATATTTTTTGAATTTTAATGCACAAAAACACAGTATATTTCCCAAATGTTTGCTAAAAAAAAATTACTGCACTCGATCTAATGTTCATAGTAATACCTCACATGCATGGTGCAATTGCTGTTAACATATGACATGAGACTGATGTTTGTGTTCGCCTCTGCGCACGAGCATGGGGGGACAGGGGTGCTTTAATTTTTTTTTTCAATTACTTATTTTGCTTTTTTATTTTATTTTTACAATGTCCCTTTCATTTTTTTTCATTTTTTTTGTTTATCATCTTTATTGTTATCACAGGGAATGTAAATATCCCCTATGATAGCAATAGGTAGTGATAAGATCAGTGTGATAAGATGCTTTCCCAATTTTCCAATGCTGAAGCTGTTTATATCCGGTGAAACCGAAGTGATGAAATGCTCGTAGCTTCCTGTTTCTTAGGCTGTAGAGATGATTGGAGCTGTTCTGCTCTCTGATCAGCTCTATGGTCAGCTGGCGGAACCTCTGGCTGCATTCTCAGGTTCCCCGGTGGGACAAGAGAGCCCAAGATAACCATGGAAGACAGCGGGGGGGGGGGGGGGCATTCCCTCCCACTGCTTGTAAAAGCAGTCTAGCGGCCAATTAGCCAAAAGGAGTGCTTTTACATAACAGCTGACCGCTGGCTACAAAAAACAATACCAAGATGATACCTAAACCTGCAGCCATCATTCCGGTATAACCACTCAAAGTATAGTCGCATACCAGTATATCGCTGGTCCTTGTTGGGCATATACTGTAATGTTCTTTTTTTCATGAAGCCCATGGGTTAAAGGAAAAAAGAGAACCTAACAGATTCCTCCATTCACATTGATTGATCGGTGGTATGCCCACCATTAGAATACTGTCCTGCATCCACCCACTTCTAATGATGGGCATACATGCACTGTTCTTTTTTTCGTTCAGTCCAATGCTTGTCAGATCCTGTCACTCACTGGCCTTTAAAAGAGTGGCTGCAGCACATGGACATTGCTGACTGGTCTTCAGCATCCTGCTTCCTGTTACTGTGTGTGCTTATGCATCTGATCTCCTGTATACTACCCGGCCTGCCCTTGGATAACTCTTGACGCTCTCCCAGCTCTTGCCCACGGATCCGCTCTTGTTTCCTGTCATGTGTATGACTTTGGCTTGACTGACCACGTCTCTGTTCTTCTGTCTGCTGACCACTGGCTTACCGACCTTGGCATCCGTCCCTGCTTCCCTCCGTCTGCTATGATCTGCCCTGGTGCCTACCCGCAGTACATAGCCTGCTGTACCTACCTGCAGTACTTACCTGTTGCTCCAGCTTGCAATCCATACTGAATCCAGCTTGCTGCAATCTCCACTGCAACCTGTTTACTGCTGTGTGCAGTCTGCACAATCATCAGCTTCATTGGGTCCTACTGCTCACCTCATCTGGTATCCATCTACAGAGAGATCTTTACACCTGCATCTCTCATCTGTGGTACAGCTGGCAATCCCTGCTTCTCTGGGCTTCGTGTTCCCTGTTTCTACCTTTAGGGATACCAAGCACTCGCAGCCACAAGGAGAGCCCTCTCAGCATTTTGGCTTCAGGACCAGGTACATGACACCACTGCACTAGCTTGAGCTGCACTTATGGGACTCGCCATGTCACCAAGTGTTACTGCAGTGCTGGTTTGTCTATGACCTGGATGTACTAGGCCGCTGGTGCTTGCCAGTTCACCAGAAGGTTGAGCGGCACTAGTACTGGCTCGCTGCTGCATAGGAGAACCATGCGGTTGTTGCACCTCAGCAACAGAAGAATGGGAGCTGGGTACACTTGACCTTAGCAGGGACCTCTTCTCCATCATCAGAGCTATCTGTCAGGGTGATGCTACTCTCTACAGGTTCATATACTGAGCCTGAATCAGATTGCAATTCCTATAGTGAGGCTTGCCCTGCACTCTCATCTGTCATGCTCAGGATCCTGTAGGCCTCTTTAATAGTGTACCTTTCGTTTGACATTTTGGCCACTAAATTTACAGGTACAGCTAGTGTGACTCCCAGGAAAAAAGCACCTGGTTGTCAGAGATTGCTTGAATCCCTACAAAAAAATTAACTGTTAGTGCTAGCAGGGATCATAGTTACATAGTTACATAGTTCTGATCAGATCAAAGATATTGATCCATTCAGACACTATACTAGTAATGGAGGTATATAGTGTGTGTGTGTGTGTGTGTGTTAGTGTTAATGGCAATCCAAGGGTTAAAATCTGATGCTGTCTGGTATTGTCACTTACAATAAGTGATGCTAACACCCAACTGATGTCACCCGTGACACTAATACAGTGATCAGGAAATAGAGCTGTACACTCTACTAATGACACTGTGACAGTGAGTGAAAGGGTTAACTGGGGGCGATCAGGGGGTTAAACCTTTATTAGGGAATATATGTTGGTTACCCTGATGCTACACAAGACTAACGCTGCTTCTAACTATCTAACTAGCGTCACTTGTGACACTAATACTGTGATCATAGAAAATATCTGGTAACACAGTGACAGAGAGTGAAAGGGTTAACTGGAGTGTGATCAAAGGGTTAAACCTATATTGGGAGATATATGGGGGTACCCTAAACCTACCTGGGCCTACCACTAACTGCCCTAACGCTGTTTAGTGTCACAAGTGACACCAATACAGTGATCAGTGAAAAATCTGAAAACTGCACTTGGTGACACTGTGACAGGGAGTGGAAGGGTTAGCTGGGGGGCAATCGGAGGGTTAAAAGTCTGCCTATATGTCCTGGTGTTAGTATAGTGCTTGGTGTACTCACTGTAGATGTCTTCTCCTCGCTCGCTGGAACTGAAAATGGCTCCATGAGAGGAGATGACATCATTTCCTCTGCCTGTGTTTACATTACATAGGTAGAGGAGGCTTTTCATTCGCCAGAACCTCAACAGGTATAGGCTAATGATTTACGGAAATCATTGGCCTGAACCTAAAGATCGATCGGTTCTGTAGAGAATCTGATCGCCGTGGGGATGGATACAGCTAAGTCGGTTCACGCAGCTGGGCCGCCCTGCTGCAGTATATGTGCGGTGGGTCGTCTGGAACTGGTTAATGGGCCGCAAGACTTCGACTGCACAGTTGATATGTCCACCCCTGAAGATAGGGTTAATAAATGTCAGCCTTTAGAACAGTGGTCCCCAAACTCTGGCCCTGGGGCTGGATGCAGCCCTTTGCTTGCCTTTATTATCATTATTCCTGCCACTAATACCAACAATGGGGCATCATTTCTGACACTGTCAACAAAAATGGGGCATTATTCCTCCCACCGACACCAACTATTTCTCCCTCAATACCAAAGATCAGGCATTGTTTACTCCTTCTGGCCATAGTCTGCCCCCCTAAAGTCTGAAGGACAGTAAACTGGCCCTTTCTTTAGAAAGTTTGGAGACCCCTGCTTTAGAGGATATGCATAGGATTCAGCAAGTGACACGTTGGTGGCAGAAGAGAAGAGATTTCTATACCTTCATCTGGATTGCGGTAAATGCATGGCTGTGGAAAGAGTTGTTTCCGTCTATCACTTGGCCTTTAATGAAAAAGACACAATGTTACAAAGGACCCTATTAATATAGAAAAAAAATATAAAAGCTGTTCTTTAATATAAATTCTCCATAAGTCCCTCCATTATCCTTTTTTTCACTATCTAATAAATCAGTAACATGGAGGAACTGTATGTATATCAAGTGTCCCACTACTTGATCTTAATTTGCTTGTTTGAGGTTAGTGATTTACCAAATAATAAAGGAAAGATAAATATGACAGCACTGGAACATATTAGCGGAGTGAGCTCTTTGAAAGGTTTCTTGAAATGGGAATCTCCTCACCATGTAAGCTGCCAGGTACTGCTCGCTGGCAAGGTGTAATGCCAGCACCACCTAGAGGAAACAAAACAATCCCTACACACTATTTGTGAAGGCGACAGTCCATTTCTTCCCAGATGTGACTTTTCCACTGAGCAGCTTCCAAATGTCATCATACAGACAAATAATATATAAAGCACATCCAAGAGCGATATACTGTACACTAATGGTGGCAGAGAAAATAGGGTGGGATCTGGGCTGGGGTTGATGGGATTGCTAATGCAAGTGGCAACTGAGTTGCAATCAAATGCAGGGAAAGTCCATGTACAGTTCCATCCATTTTATGCGCATTTTAATCCCAGTTGATGCATCTTAGTGCATTTGTAAAATGCTGGTCAATGCATAGATATATAAAAAAAAACTATTGTTTTCTATGTGTCCTGTTCACACTACAATGGTGCATCGACCTGTGTTGTGTTAAATGCATACATGTTGCATTTTAACACCATGCAGGTCAACGCAGCATTGTAGTGTGAACAAGACACATTGGATTTAATGTGTTGACCTGCACTCTACAAGTGTGCTAAAATTCAGATCAACACAAGTCGATGCACGTTAAAACTTGCATAGAATGGATGGAAATGTACATCCATTTCCCTGCATTTTATTGCAAGTCAGGGTGAATTAAGCCAGATGTTTTCCTGCATTGTAAAACACCCGTCACAAGGACACACAGGAAACAATAGTTGCCTATGTGTCCTATTTACACGTGGTGCAATAAAATGCACACACGCTGAATTTTTAGTGTACCATGCCTAATCGCATGGCAATGTACAGCAGAGCAGTGCGCCACACTGCTGTAGTTTGCCATGAATTAAGTGTACATTTTGTACACTGTAAATAAAGTTTGTACAAAAAAAAGGGGGTTACTGGTGTTACATAGTTACATAGTAGATGAGGTTTAAAAACGACATCTTCTAGCTCTTACAGCGTATTGATTGTGTACATTGCACATGGCACTGTTCCATGTTTGAAAACAACTCCTTAAACTACTTTGCTGTCCGATTAGTAAATGATGTGTTTTTAAGTGTTCTCCATTCCTTGCATTTTTAATGATCTTTTATCCCTCATTCACACCTGACCAATTTTGCATGTAAGGCCGCGTACACACGCGCGGACTGTTCGCCCAACCTTGTCCGCTGAACAGTGTTTGGGCGGACAGTCCGCTCGTGTGTGGGGCTTCAGCGGACAGTTTCAGCGGACAGTTGGCCGAACAAGGTCTTACGGAAATTCCGAAAAACTGTCCGCTGAAACCTTGTTTCAGCGGACTGTTCGCTCGTGTGTAGGCTTGTTCGGCCAACTAAGTCTCGCGCATGCTCAGAAAGGATTTCCACGTCGGAAGGTTGCATTGCAGTGTATAGGACGTCGTATTTTTCGTCCCGTCGTACGTGGCGTTCACGTCATCGCGCACGGTTTCAGCAAACTGTTCGTCCGTCGTGTGTGGCCATGTCCGTCCATGCTAAGTTTGAGCGGACTGTTCGCTCAAACTGTTGGACGGACAAAGTTGGGCCAACAGTCCGCGCGTGTGTACGCGGCCTAAGTCTACACATAACAACTCTCAATAGGAACCTATTCTTTTTAAAACAGACTGTTCACATCTCTACATTCAGTTGCTTGAAGCTTGAAAAGGTACATGAGCAAGGGTGGCTTAGGTGTACCTGATTTGACCAAGTATTTCTATGCGGCACAATTGGCCCAGTTGATACGTTACCATTCCCGGCATGCCCAGCCACTGTGGATGAAACTGGAGTCATCTATCCTTCCCACTAAGCTGATTAGCTACTTGTTGTGGCAGAAAGCTACAGATAGACCAACTATTCTTTGCACAACATTATCATTCAATCTCAGCCTATGAGACAGGTTGGCACATAAATATGATTTTACCCTCACACTCCTTTGGCCCCATTGTTGGGCAACCCAGCCTCCACTCCGGGCCTCAACCCCCATACATTTGCCTGTTGGACTAATATAGGGTTTCCTACACATTGCAGACCTAGGCGACCACAGGGGTATACCGTCCAAACAATTTCTGATGGAACAGCATCAGCTTCCAGTATCGGAAGTGTTTAGATACTCTCAAGTGGCACATTATTTGGCTGCTCTAAATTGCACTAGTGACCTGAGTACTTCCACCTCAATGGAGTATTTATGCAGGACAAACATACTGGGCACATATCTATAATATATATCATATTGCATTCAGGCTTTTCCAAATTGCCATACATGGAGAAATGAGAACAGGACCTGGAAGAGATGATGGCAGCACGGAATTGGGCAAATTGGCTCAGTGCAATTCCAGATCATACATAAATACCTCACTGATTGAGGTGAACTATAAGGTTTTTCTAAGGTGGTATATGGTACCTTCTCATTGTGCTTCAGAGGCTGTGGTCAGGAGGGAACAATATTACATACATGGTGGACTTGTTCCAAAGTCAAGCAGTTCCGGATCGTACAATTTTATTTACCGTATTTGCCGGTGTATAAGGCGACCCGGCATATAAGACGACCCCCTAATCTTACAGGACAAAAATGCTTTTAAATCTGTACTTACCGTATAAGACGACCCGGCTTTCGAGGCTTTCGAGGCTTCATATTTTTTCCTTCTTCCTGCATTTGCTGGAGCCAATCACGGCGAGCGATGTATTCTATTAATGAATACAAAGCCTGCTTGGATTGGCAGAGGCTGTAACATCATCAGCCCGCACTGCTCTGACTCTCCAAGCCAATCAGAGCAGGCTACAGAGTAGCCTGCTCGGATTGGCAGAGGTCGTTACTCCAATCCGAGCAGGCTTTGTATTCATTTGAATACATCGCTCACCAGGATTGGCTCAGCGGTATATACTGTATGTAGTCGAAGCTACATACAGTATTACCGAACACCCAGCCGGCATCCGAGGAGCTGACCCGGCGTATAAGACGACCCCTGCTTTTTGGCCAATTTTTTTACATGTAAAAGGTCGTCTTATACGCCGGAAAATACAGGTATTCCCTTACCCAGGTCAACCTAATTAAAAGCTCAACAACAGGCCCTACTGGGAAGACTGGGGGGGCTGCTATATTATATATAGGTATAGTAGCTGACTGAGCCGCCCACCCTGAGCTGATCCGATAAAGGAGGATTGACACAATGTTTTTCCTCACCAGGTGACACCAATCCTAGTAATGCCACTGATCTGGAGACTGTTATTTGACAATTTCAGCCAAGTTTTTTCTAGTTGGCTTTTGTACTTCTTTGAAATACCTAATAAAAAATAATTGAGACAAAAAGGTACATGAGCTTTCTTTTGGAGCTGTGTTGTGCAATTTTGGCCCACATAGACTTTAATGGAAGCATCTCTAAATGCACAACACAAGCGTTTTCAAGCATATTTGAACCTAAACAATTGTTTTCCTCTGCTCTCTTCGTCCTCTTTTACTACTCAGGAGCTTGCATCCAAAATACTTGTAAAACGCTTACAAAATGTATATACACATGCAAAAAAAAAGCCTGTATAAGTGCTATCATAAGTGCTTACTAGGTGTGAATGTAGACCAAACAGACAGAATATGTCTTTTGTTTGTAATATGTTTAGTGAATCAGATTGAAATAACGGCAGAAAAGTAAAGCATTCTAAAACCGAAGAGTTCTATGAAGGAAGAAAGAGTGGAGACAGTAATTAGTGAAGGGTTTGACTATTTCCTGCCTACTCTCCTGAGACAATAAGAATTTTTTACACTTTTATTATTGAGGGACAAGACGGGAGCCTGAATAATAGATCATGCTTTTAGCTACTGAGAAACTCATCCACAAGCTGTCATTTTTATTGCATGAGCAACACTTTCCCACTATGAATGGTCACTTAAGTTCTGAAGGAGAGAAATTTCTTATAATTACAATAGAAGATGAAAATGATGTTCAATAATGTCTTTAGGGAAAACCTAAGATTCATTACTCACATGATAATTGTATGCCTTTAGAAAAGAGTGCATTTTCTTGCTAACTTGATGGAGTTGCCTGTATAAGGTGATGGAAGGGGGTTGTTTTGGTTGCTTTAGCCCTAAGGAATGATAGCTTCTTGATTTGCTGGACATTGATACAGAAGAAAAGCACCACAGCTACATCGAAATAGCATTCTTACACAACACATGTAGTGGTGTAACATCAGTCTTTTCCTTGACATTTTCCTACATACAGGACGGGCTTATGATAAACCCCTGGTAAACAGTCATCATGCAGAGGCAAATGCTCCTCAGTGGTACAACGTGGAGTGCACTCTTATCACCACTCATGGTAGAAGAGAAGTATGGCCAAAGCTTGTTCGGTCATACTTCTGTAGCACTGTCCCCGTAGGGCTTACTGAATGTTGACCTCATAGGTCTCTCCCTGGTTACCTGCAGCTGGTTGCCAATGGTTCCCACTTAGGTGTAGGGAGTTCCCACTTAGGTGCAGAGGGCTCCCACTACGTTGCTGAGAGCCCCTTGTTTGCTAGGAGCTCCCACTTGCTCCACCCTTACTTCCGCTTGCTCGTTACTCAAAGACCAGTCCAGGGTATTTGGGTATTTTTATTTGGAACTTGGATGGGAAAAGAGAATGAGTGGGATACTCCAACTTGAACTATTTACAATAGTTGAGGACAACTCTCACTTGGCCGCACCGGATTATCTGTGGAAGCAGACACACTGCTTGAACCATATAGCCACATGTATGGAAGGGTTAAGTCTTCTTGCTCTCACTAGCAGCAGACTTGATGCACTAAATTATTTCCTAATTAGTTCCTAATTTTTATGAACAGTCTACTGACTAGAATGGTACCAGCTGATTTGAGAAAAGCCAATGTAGCACCAATATTTAAAAGAGGGCCAATGTATATCCCTGGGAATTACAGACCAGTTAGCCTAACATCAATTGTATCCAAGCTCTTGGAGGGGATAAGAGACTATATATAATATTTTAGTAATGACAACGGTATCATTAGCAGTAATCAACATGGATTCATGAAGGATCATTCTTCCCAAACTAATCTATTCACCTTCCCTGAGGAGGTGAGCTGCCATTTAGATAAAGGAAGGCCCATTGATGTGGTGTATCTGGATTTTGCAAAAGCTTTGATACAGTTCCCCATAAACTTTTACCATAGGTTACCATATGACTATAGGGCAGGCATGTCCAAAGTCCGGCCCGCGGGCCAATTGCGGCCCGCATTCCGGTTTCGGACGGCCCGTCTGGTCATGTTCCCATATATATCTTTTGTGGCCCCCAACGAATCCCCGATCACCGGGGGCCACAAAAGATAGATGTGCTGGCTGCCATGGAGGGGGCAGGACGAGTGCCTTGGATACAGGACAGCGTCCTGTGTAAAAGGAAGTCCCGTCCTGCGCTGCCATTGGACAACCGTTTTGTCCATCACAGGAGGCGGGACTTTCAATTAAAGAGGCCGTCGATAGAAACAGGAGTTTCTCCTGTATGTCTGTCGGCGCTCATCCCGCCCCCCTCCCTGTCTCCTCCAAGGCTGCAGAGGACATGAATCAGGCTGCACTGATGGTAATGGTGAGTCTGCATTCATGAAAATGTGTGGGCTGCATTCATGGCAATATGGGGGCTGCATTCATGGCAATGTGTGGCAATATGGGGGCTGCATTCATGGCAATATGGGGGCTGCATTCATGGCAATGTGGGGACTGCATTCATGGCAATGTGGGGGCTGCATTCATGGCAATGTGGGGGCTGCATTCATGGCAATATGGGGGCTGCATTCCTGGCAATGTGGGGGCTGCATTCCTGGCAATGTGGGGGCTGCATTCCTGGCAATGTGGGGGCTGCATTAATTGGGGGCTGCATTCATGGCAATACGATGGAGGCTGCATTCATGGCAATACGCTGGGGGCTGCATTCATGGCAATACGCTGGGGGCTGCATTCCTGGCAATATGCTGGGGGCTGCATTCATGGCAATACGCTGGGGGCTGCATTCATGGCAATACGCTGGGGGCTGCATTCATGGCAATACGCTGGGGGCTGCATTCATGGCAATACTGTGGGGGCTGCATTCATGGCAATACGCTGGGGGCTGCATTCATGGCAATACGCTGGGGGCTGCATTCATGGCAATACTGTGGGGGCTGCATTTATGGCAATACGCTGGGGGCTGCATTCATGGCAATACGCTGGGGGCTGCATTCATGGCAATACTGTGGGGGCTGCATTCATGGCAATACTGTGGGGGCTGCATTCATGGCAATACGCTGGGGGCTGCATTCATGGCAATACGGTGGAGGCTGCATTCATGGCAATACGGTGAAGGCTGCATTCATGGCAATACGGTGGAGGCTGCATTCATGGCAATGCGGTGGAGGCTGCATTCATGGCAATACGGTGGAGGCTGCATTCATGGCAATACGCTGGGGGCTGCATTCATGGCAATACGCTGGGGACTGCATTCATGGCAATACGCTGGGGGCTGCATTCATGGCAATACGCTGGGGGCTGCATTCATGGCAATATGCTGGGGGCTGCATTCATGGCAATACGCTGGGGGCTGCATTCATGGCAATATGCTGGGGGCTGCAGATGGGCACTGACCCTTATTTTGCTTCACATGTCTTTATTTAAAATGTAAGATTTTTTTATTTTTATTTTTTTCCTGAGACTTCCTTTTTAAAGTTAAGGTGCGTGGTATAAGCCGATTAAATACAGTATATCCAAATAACACACCCGAGCTCATCTGTTCACCACACACAGCACAAAGGCAAGATAATTCTTGTTGGGCCGTGTATTAGTGCTCGGATGAACACACTTAGACCGAATTTTAATGGTTTAAAGAATGTCAGACAAAATGGTCGGCCCTCGAGCATGTTCACTTCATCAAATCAAATCTTTGAAAAAAGTTTGGACACCCCTGCTATAGGGTGAGTACATGGATTGAAAACTGGCTACAGGGGCGAGTTCAGAGAATACTGATAAATGGTGAGTACTCGGAATGGTCCAGGGGGAAAGTGGGCCCCCCCCCCCCCCCCCCGGGTTCTGTCCTGGGACCAATCCTATTTAATTTATTCATAAATGACCTGGAGGATGGGATAAACAGCCCAGTCTCTTCATTTGCGGACGATACTAAGCTAAGTAGGGCAATAACTTCTCTGTAGGAGTTGGGAACCTTAAAGAAGATCTGAACAAATTAATGGGGTGGGCAACTACATGGCAAATGAGGTTTAACTACCTCAATACAGTGCACTTACACCCCCTTCCTGACCAGACCAATTTTCAGTTTTCAGCGCTCTCACAGTTTGAATGACAATTACTCAGTCATGCAACACTGCACCCATATGAAACTTGCATCCTTTTTTCCACACAAATAGAGCTTTCTTTTAGGGGTATTTAATCACTAGTGGGTTTTTTATTTTTTGTGCTATAAATAAAATAAAACGTAAATTTTGTGAAAAAAAGCTTTTTTCTTTGCTTCTGTCATAAATTTTTGCTAATTAGTCATTTTTATTCATAAATTTTTTCCAAAATTTATACTGCTACATATCTTTGGTAAAAATAACCCACATTAGTGTATATTATTTGGTCTTTGTGAAAGTTATAGAGTCTACAAACTATGGTGCCAATCACTGAAAATTTATCACATCTGGTCAGGTCTTCAGTACATCAGGTGTATCTCATTTCTTGGGACACTAACAAGTCAGGAAAGTACAAATACCCCCCAAATGACTCCTTTTTAGAAAGTAGACATTCCAAGGTATTAAGTAAGTATCATGGTGAGTTTTTTTAAGTTGACATTTTTTTCCCACAATTCTTTGCAAAATGAAGATTTTTTTAAAATTATTATTTTCTTTTACAAAATTGTCATATTATCAGGTTATTTCTCACACACAGCATATGCATACAACAAATTACACCCCAAAATACATTCTGACACTCTTCCCGAGTATGGTGATACCACATGTGTGAGACTTTTACACAGCCTGGCCACATACAGAACACCAACATTGAAGTAGTACCTTCAGACGTTCTACGAGCAAAAATGACGCATCTCATTTCTTGAACCACCTATTACACTTTTGAAGGCCCTGGAGTACCAGGACAATGGAATTTCCCATAAAATGACACCATTTTGGAAAGAAAACACCCCAATGTATAATCATTGAGTCATAATGAGTCTTTTGAACGGTTCATTTTTTTTCCAAAGTTTTTGGAATATGTGGAAAAAAGTTGAAACGCATTTTTTTTTTTACACAAAGTTGTCAATTTATAAGATATTTCTAACACATAGCATGTATATAGCAAAAATTACACCCCAAAACACATTCTACTACTCCTCCCGAGTATTGTGATACCACATGTGTAGGACTTTTACACAGCCTGGTCACATAGAGAGGTAGTACCTTCAGGCGTTCTCATTTCTCACATCTCATTTCTCACATCTCATTTCATTCCTACCTATCACATTTTGAAGGTCCTGGAGCACCAGGACAGAGCAATTACCCACAAAATGACCCCATTTTGGAAAGCAAACACCCCAACGTATATTCTATGAGGCATGGGCTGCAGATAGGTACTCTGGTACTCTGATGGGCTGGTGACAGGTACTTGAGTACTCTGATGGCCTGGTGACAGGTACTCGGGTACTCTGATGGCCTGGTGACAGGTACTTGGGTACTCTGATGGCCTTGTGACAGGTTCTCTGATGGCCTGGTGACTGGTATTTGGGTACTCTGAAGGGCGGTGATAGGTACTCAGGTACTCACATGGACTGTGACAGGTACTCGGGTACTCAGATGAACTGTGACAGGTACTCAGGTACTCAGATGAACTGTGACAGGTACTCAGATGAACTGTGACAGGTACTCAGATGAACTGTGACAGGTACTCGGGTACTCTGATGGGCCGTGACAGATACTCGGGTACTCTAATGGGCCGTGACAGGTACTCGGGTACTCTAATGGGCTGTGACAGGTACTCAGGTACTCAGATGAACTGTGACAGGTACTCAGATGAACTGTAAAAGGGACTCGGGTACTCTGATGGACTGGGACAGGTACTCGGGTACTCTGATGAGCCGTGACAGGTACTCGGGTACTCTGATGGGCCGTGACAGGTACTCGGGGTACTCTGATGGGCCGTGACAGGTACTCGGGTACTCTGATGGGCCGTGACAGGTACTCGGGTACTCTGATGGCCCGTGGTAGGTACTCGGGTACTCTGATGGGCCGTGGTAGGTACTCGGGCACTCTGATGGGCCGTGACAGGTACTCGGGTACTCTGATGGGCTGTGACAGGTACTCGGGTACTCTGATGGACCATGACAGGTACTCGGGTACTCTGATGGACCGTGACAGATACTCGGGTACTCTGATGGACTGTGACAGGTACTCGGGTACTCTGATGGACTGTGAGTGACATGTACTATGAGGGGTGGTGACAGGTCCTCTTTATTGGGGGGGCAATCAGTGTGATTAGTGTACACTGTAAGCGGTAACGAGATGTTACCGCAATCTCCTCCTCACACACGATCGGTGTGAGGAGGAGAACCTGGTAACATCTCGTTACAGCGGTTTGTTTATATCTTAGTGATCGACTGTGAAACGATCACAGCTGATCACGTGAGTAAACAGCCGGCCAATGGCTGTTTACCAGTGTCAGTGACGAGCAGTGTTCCCGGGGAACACGCCGCCACTGACGCGCACACGCAGCGTGCTCGCGATCACGTGCATGCGCCATGCACAGTGGGGGTGTGACCATCTGTGATCACATGATAAACAGCCATACCCAATGGCTGTTTACCCCCTTCGGTGGCGAGCAGTGTCTCCGTGACACGCCGCCACCGAAGAAACAGGGATGCGCGCATTCCCTGTTTAAACGGGAGGACGTCATATGATGCCCTCCCGCCACAATAGGTCCGCCGCCTGGCCGTCATTTGACAGCCGGCAGTCGGGAAGTAGTTAATGTAGAAAAATTTTAAATAATGCATTTGGGTGGCATAAATATGAATGCAATCTACTCACTAGGGGGAGAACCTCTGGGGGAATCTAGGATGGAAAAGGACATGGGGGTCGGTAGATGACAGGCTCAACAATGGCATGCATGCTGCAAGCAAAGCAAACTGAATATTGGCATGCATTAAAAGGGGGATTAACTCCAGAGAAAAAACAATAATTCTCCCACTCTACAAGACTCTGGTCTGTCCGCACCTGGAGTATGCTGTCCAGTTCTGAGCACCAGTCCTCAGGAAGGATGTGCTGGAACTGGAGAGAGTCCAGAGAAGGGCAACAAAACTAATAAAGGAACTGGAGGACCTTAATTATGAGGAAAGGTTATGAGATGCTTGAGAGGGGATATAATTTCAATGTACAAATACCATACTGGTGACCCCACAATAGGGATAAAGCTTTTCCGCAAAGGAAATTTATTAAGACACGTGGCCATTCGCTAAAATTAGAAGAAAATCGGTTTATCCTTAAACTGCGTAGAGGGTTCTTTACTGTAAGAGCAGTTAGGATGTGGAATTCCCATTCCACAGGCAGTGGTTTCAGCGGGGAGCATTGATAATTAAAAAAAAAAACTATAAGATAGGCACCTGAATGACCACAACATACTGGGATATACAATGTAATACTGACATAAAATCACACACATAGGTTGGACTTTCTTCAACCTCGCCTACTATGTAACTATCTTCAGGACACGCTCTAGCATCCCCTTTACTGATACTTGTCCACTGACTCCTCTAGCTGAAGGGGGCAACCCTCACTTGACAGCCCTCAAAGAAACAGATCTGTGCTCGCAGTAGGCAAAATCAGATCCTTCCTGGTGTCTCCCTTCTAGTCAGCTCTGCAGGACCTCTGGGTTCAGCTTGTCTCTCTCTCTAGGTCCCTCGGTCAACCACGGCAGCCATCCCTCTCCCTCCTAAGCTCTGTTCCCTGGCTCAACTCACTGGAGCACATGTACTTTTATGAGCTTTTATGCAGTGTCCTGCAATGCAGCACTTTCCTTCTGCCAATTGCCAGGGCTTTAACAAAGCCAGTGCACACCCTTGCCAGGTCCCCTCCCACTGTCTAATGTGCCTCCCTATTGGACCAGTGGGTGACAGTCAGAACAAGCTGAGCTGCATCTGAGTACAATGAGCAGACCTAACCAATAGATCCTGCTCCCTGGTAGGCAGAGAGCACACTAAGTTTTACCTGACCATCTTCCTGATAAGCAGTATAGCACTAACCCCCGAAGAAGCTTCTGAATTTTTCTGGGCTTACCGATTACCTCCTCCAGCTCGTACTCTTTGTTCTTGTCTAGGGGTTCCCAGGGTTGATAACCCAGTAACTGTAGAGACCGACACTTGAATTCCTTGTTAGGATTTCTATTTTGCATAAAACGATTGAACAAACTCAGTCTCTAATTTGGGAATAGAGAGTATCAGGGTAAAGTTTAGCTCAGGTGCTTGGAACTGCTAACTTCAATAAAAGTCTCTCTCTATGTACACAATCCAGGGAATAGCCGCTCGCATCTGGACTCTTTAACTATTGGATAAATCCTTAAGTTTGGGTTTAGCAGCCAACAGGTAATTCTAGCATTCAAAGTCTCTCACACAGACTTGGTTGGAAACTTGGTTACAACTGGAAGGATAGAAGTAGGAACCTTTCTTACTGTACCAGAATCTTTCAGCCGGTCCGGCGATACTGTAAGAATTGTGGATTCAATCAATGTCCATGGCAGCTCAGCTTCCAGGCTCTTACCGAGCAGCCAGCCTTGTGCGTGGCTCTCTCACTGAAGAGTCCTCCCCTGGTCACATGTAGAGTTGCTGGGCCTCTCCAAAACCTGAGACAGCACTGGAACACCTTAAAATCCTCCTTCCAGTTACTGCTCCTAGAAATAGCCTGTTCTGAGGCTCAGAAACGGATGGATCCGCACCCCAGGCCATGAGGGCCCCTGGGGGCTGGTCAGGAGGATCAGGACCATGGAGTCAGCAACAACTTCTGGACCGGAACCCAGAACCATGTGACTTCGGCACCTTAAGTACCCCTTCCCGGATTACGCAGTGAGACAGATGCTCCGACTGATTGGTTCCGAGATATATATTGGTACCCAACCAACCAGACTGCCTTCTAAAGCCTCCCACAGGTGTACAACCCCACCTATGACCAGGCAGAACTTCTATACACCCAGCCAAACTGATTGGCAAAGTACAATTTAGCACAATTAGTCCCAAAACTCACTACAGTTTTGAGAAAAAACGAAATTTAAACATATAGCGCACTCGTTAGGAGTACCGGCGCTACAGCAGAAAGACCAAAAACTATACTCTCCCCAAGTAAGGGTGCTACACTTCTTATGTGGGTCACAGGAGTGCACTTACTTTTGCTCTCCTGTGACTCAGAATCAGCTGACAATGGATTGAAGTTCATTGTCAGCTGATGTTGCAGAACCAAGAACTGAGTGATCAGTGGTCATGTTGTCACTCATTTCTGAGGCTGCAATGCATACTAGCACATTATGCTTTTACCTTGCAGGGAGAGTTTTTATTTTTCAACCTTTACTACCACTTTAAGCTGTTTATTTATTGTTTCTTTTCCTACTTTTTATGCCTGCAGAGAGATTCTTTTGAAGTGGAAGTCAAATCATTCCCCTACTATGGCTTCATGCTGATACTGATAACGCTTTACCAATGTATAAGTTAACCCAGGGCTCAATATGTCAAGTCCTAAACTACTAACCAGGCCTTAAGAGTTACTAGCCACCAGTTGCCCCACCCAACCCCTACCCTACCCCACCCCTAATTCCACCCCTAAACACACCATTGTAAATTATTTTATGAAATTACTCTGTTAAATGTTGCACTGCTAAATGTTTCAAGTGAGAACAAGCCCTTACGTGAGTGTCCTCTATCCCCCTTCACATTACAGACCCCTTTTACATTACAGAGCCCCCTTTGACATCAGTGCCCTCATTCCCCCTTCACAGCACACCCCCCCCCCCCCTTTTACATCACAGACTATGTCATTACAGACCCCCCATCAGAGACAGACCCATCAGAGACCATCCCCATTACAGACAAATCCATCACAGACCCCCCCATCACAGCCTGACCCATCACAGACCCCCTTTTACAGACCATTCCATTATAGACCGCCCTTTTACAGACCATCCCGTTACAGACCCCCCTTTTACAGATCATCCCATCACAGATCCCCCCATCACAGGCCCTCCCTTTTACAGACCATCCCATCACAAATCCCCCCTCCCATCACAGACACCCCCCCACTCCAGCCCCCTCTCATCCCAGATTGCCCCCATCAGAGATCCCCCGTTATCACAGACCCCTTTCCATCACAGATGTGCAGTAGGGGGCCAGCTGTGAGACATCATAAAGTCACAGCTGGTTCCCAAATCTAAGATGGTGGCACGAAGGAGCAGAATCCCTGAAAAGAACTACTGCCATTTTACTATTGAAGACTGGAAGTAGGACTTATGCACCAATGAATCAAAATGTAAAATAATCCTTCATCACTCAGGTAGGCACAACAATGGTTCTTCAGTGTGTGACATCTGCTGTCAAATATTATTGAGAAAGCATGATGACATAGGGCTCTTTTGCTGCAGGACCAGTCCCACTGTATGCCATGGTCTCACGCATGCACAGTATGGGGTTAGCTGTGAGACATCAGGAAGTCACAGCTGGTTCATAAAGCCCTGAGAAGAATTAGCTGTGTGGAAGTCAGGGCTGGACTTCATGGACTGGTATCTGTTTCAAGTCAGCAGCTAGTGTTTAGCAGCTGCTGACTTTTAGCCTCGGTTCACACTAGATGCAGTGCAAACTCACAGCAAATTCGCTGTGGATTCCGCACAACATCAAAATCCCAACTCGTTCATGCAAACCCATTGTAGAGTGTATGTTAAGTTAATGACACCCCTTAATCGGTTTGCAAAACGTGCGATTTGCAGAATCGGATCGCATTGGTGTACACATCTGATTCTGGTGCAGACAAAAAAAAGGGTCCTGCGGTGCGATTTGAAGCATACAAACCCATGGCTTAAATCGCGCCTCAGAGACCCCGCATGTAATTCGCACAGGAATGTGCTGCGATTTCTGTACAAATTACATGCAGTGTCCCATACAGGCTCAATTTTCCCATTCCCCAGTGAAGTTCCTCTTTACGTCACCAGAGGGCAGTGAAGGTCCGATATCTATTTTATTGTTATACCATGCAGTAGTAAAGCTCTACAAATGTCTGCTTTGAATTGGCTTTATCTAAGGATATATTTCTGTTAGCAGGTTTTAATGTATACCTTATGAGCAGAAGTGTTTATTCTTGTCTAGAAACATCCAAGTGAAAATGAATTAATGTTCTTAATATAGCATTGTTTAACTGGAACTTGTCACCATGCAGCTATAGAAATTTTAACCCGAAAGTTAGAAAGTTTTAACAAAAACGCATCAAAAATTCTGATATTAACTAAAGATTACTTGACATGGGCAACACCAAAAATTAAATACAAAATAATATAATTGTCAGGATACTGGAGTAGAGGTGAAATCTCCCAATGGGTACAACTGCCAAAAGGGGTATTTTCCATCATTTATGGGAGATTCTCGCTCACTTTCTATAATTTCTCTTGGACAGGAAGTGGAGGAAAATTTCAATCTTGAGGAAACATAGGCAGCAATAAATACCAAACAGAGATTTTAAAGTGGTTGTAAACGATCACCTTGTAAAACAACACATTCAGTTTAAAATAGAAATGAATTCAAAACATTTGGGTATAGATATAAAAAAAACATTATAAATGCCTTTTTCCCTTTTTTTAAGTGATCACCAACCCTCTCTTCTCAGCTGCATACAAGCTGGGAGGAGGAGAAGCAACAGCAGCACACTGAGCTTCCCAGTGCATGGCTGTGCAGTGGGGGCATGTCAGAACAAGCCTCATCATTGTAAGAGAGCACATTGTGTTCCCAGCACAGCTAGCGAACTGACCACAGTGAACTCTCCCGCTTAGTGTGGTCAGTTTTTATTAGGAAAGCAGAGGGACTGACAGGAAGACCAGGGATTGCACACAAAGGAAGCAATACAAAAAGTAAAGAATACGTCCTCATACATGTAAATGGTACAGTAGTCACATATCAGGAATATGAAATGTTGGAGTAACAAACACTTTAACTTGCCACAACCTAGCAATGATATTCATCTTTAACTTTGTTAAAGGGGTTGTAAAGGCAGAAGGTTTTTTATCGTAATGCATTCTATGCATTAAGATTAAAAGCTTTCTGTGTGCAGCAGCCTTTCCTCGACCCTCAGCCGTCCGAGCTAGCCAATCAGGGGAGAGAGGGGACGGGTCAGAGCTCTGTGTCTGAATGGACACAGGGCACTGTGACTCAGCTCGGGTGCCCCCATAGGAAGCTGCTTGCTCTGGGGGCACTGAACAGGAGGGAGGGGCCAGGAGCACAGAAGAGGCACCCGAGAAGAGGAGGATCTGGGCTGCTCTGTGCAAATCCACATCCAATTATAGCATGTTTGTTATTTTTAGAGGAAAAAAAGAGATTTTACAATAACTTTAATGGCATTTAATTCTCACATACAGTATGTCTGTCTGGGCCTTCAAAGCAATCATTCACTGAATGGAATATAGCACTTTAACCTGATATTACCCTTGTAACTGAACATCCCACACTCCGCTTCCGTCATATACCGCTTCCTCCAGTCTGAATATAGATATTAGATATTATTGCCACATATTACAACCAGAACTAGGAAGGACTCGTTTGGTTGCAAAGCTGGAACATGAAATGTTTAATTTAACAAAGGCACACAGATATACACTCGGGACAATCCCCCTCCTTTGCATAATGAAACAGGGCCGGGTAGACTTTACCTCCACCAGTAGCATGACACAGGTGTATTCAAATTTTTCATCAGTAGACTGTCTTTGGGACAGGCTGCTGGAGAAATGCCCCCCTCCCCTCTCACAGCTAATCCACAGAGACATATACATCCCATAATAGGTTGCTCCCAAGTCAGGCACAATCCATAGAAAAATGGGATATAGCCACACCTCAAACGATCTAGTAAAGAGTCAACAACAGTATATGAGACAATATACAATATATATACAATATACAAGAGAAAGAGAAAGAGACCCCAAATGGGTTGACTTCAAACTTAGTCCGTAGTTCCAGTCCCCTAATGCCCATAACCACACAGTACCCCAAACACATTGTCCCAAACAGAGCGTTTCTCACCCAGCCAACCTCTGCCTCTCTCGTAAAACATGCCCGCTGCTGGGGAGAAGTGCAGGGTGGTCCTTCCCCCTGGAGTCCTTTCAGCTGCTGGAGAGAAGACAGGGTGATTGGGCTCACCCCATTAGGATGTTGGGGATCTGGGCCGTCTGCCCAGCATCCCTGGGGTATACAGGGGGAGACTGAAGTCCCCTTCACTGTTACTAGATGAACAGTAATAGCAAGGCTGACATCCTCCTGTTCCAATGCCGAACCTTTTTCTGGGGTTGTATCAGTGGAGACCGAAGTCCCATCCACTACCACAGGAATTCCATCTTCTGTTAGTTGAGGGTAGAGGGCAGCAGCACTCTGCTCTGTTGCCAGTGCTTCTGCTGGGGACTCCACATCATCCACTCTGGCTAACCATTGGGACAAGATGACGACTTCCTCTTCCATTCCCTCATCTAGCTGCTGGGATGACATTTCTCTGTCACTGTCTACCAAGTTCATGGATCCTGTCTGGTGAGTGAAGACAATTTCCTCCACTGCGTCTGACTGTTGGGAAGGGAAGACTACAGCCTCTTCTCCTTCTCCCTCTGGATCCTGATCTGCTGCTTGGGAGGGACCGCCACCTCCTCAACCTTGGCCTCCCGAACTTCCGCAGTTGTGGGGTAGAGGTCTTGGATGCTCTGTCTGGTTGCCAGCACTTCAGCAGGATTAACAAAGGACAGAATTAGAAATAGACTTGAAAAACGTAACATTAATAAGTCACCAGGACCAGATGGCTTGCACCTGAGGGTCCTTAAGGAACTCAGTCAAGTAATTGCCAGCCAGATCATTGTTCCTAATTTTTACGAACAGTTTACTGACTGGGATGGTACCAGCTGATTGGAGAAAATGTAGCACCAATTGCTGGTGCTAACTGAGGACTTGTAATTGGACATTGGAGTTCTCAGTGTCAGCAAGCACCAGCTGTTATGCTTTAAGTGATTATCATATGAGGCACATTACTCCATATATTATAGTGGCATTCAGTAGGGATGAGCTTCGTGTTCGAGTCGAACATACGTTCGACTCGAACATTGGCTGTTCGTCCGTTCGGCGAAGTCCGAACATTTTGGTCCGTTCGCGCCAAATTCGTGTGGCGCTCACGGCCCACAATACACTGCGATGGCGCAGTGCATTGCTGGCTCATGATTGGCCAAGCATGCACTGTGACCCCGCATGCTTGGCCAATCGCAGCGCCAGCAGCGAGGAGAGCCATGATTGGCCACAGGCAGGATGCCTGTGGCCAATCATAGCTCAGGCTGTGTAGTGCACGCCCCACACTATATAAGGCCGCCAGCGCGGCGGCCTTGTGTAGTGTGTTGGCGTCTGAAGCAGTGGGTGTTCTGTGTACCTTCAACACAGTACACACCGATCGTTTTCGGACGATTTTCGATCTTGCTGTTGTGTAGTGGTTGTTGTCTGCGTGCCCTGACCGCAGTATACACCGCTATATTCACCTCACCTATATAGTGATCTATCTTTTATAATAGAGCTTGCAGTCAATAGTGTTAGGAGATAGTGCGTGCTGTCTGCGTGCTCTGTACCCAGTACATACCGCTATATCCACCTACATAGCTGTTCTCTATTTGAGCCCACTTGCCATCTGCAGGAGTTATTGGAAGTTGTGTGTGCCTCCAGCACAGCACAGTATACATCTGTATATACCCCTTTATCTCTGGTGTTCTATAATAAAGGCATCTGCAGGAGTTAGTGGGTGTTGTGTGCCTCTAGCACAATATACACTACCCAACTGCTTTTTTACCCAACTCCCTTCAGGCCATTACCATGTCTGGAAGGCCAGCAAGGAGAGGCAGACAGGCGCGAGCCGATAAAAGAGGGCAAGTAGGCTCTGTGTCTAGAGACAACAGTGCTGTTCGTGGACGCGGTGCATTGTCATCAGCACGTGGCCATGGGACACGCTTGTCCTTCTTTTCGTCAGCTGGACATGTTGAACCGCAACATGCCAACGACTTGGTAGAGTGGATGACCAAGCCCTCTACATCCTCCTCATCCTCTCTCACCCAGTCTCAGGGTACTAGCAAAGCAGCTGCCAATGCATCGTCTTCCCTCCTCTCAATGTCATCATCAGTGACTCCTTCCCTAGACCCACCACGTCCTCCTGAGGAGTCTCCTGAACTCTTTGAGCACAGTGTTGGGTACATGCTCCAGGAGGATGCCCAGTGTTTTGTGGGCTCTGATGATGACACTCAGCTAGAGGAAGGCAGTAGCGTGAGCGCAGAGAGAGGGGATGCTCAAGAAGGACAGCAATCTGGCAGTCATGTTCCACAAGCTGCAGCATACTGCCAGGTTTGCTACAGCGATGAAGAGGGAGGGGATGATGAGGGCACTGACTCCACGTGGGTGCCTGGAAGGAGAGAGGAGGAGGAGGAGGAGGAGGCACATGTCCAATGAGGCAGCATGCCCTCCGGGGGCCAGCTTAGGGGCAGCACACCGACTGAATCACACCGCAGAGCTCCGCCTGTGCAGAGCGCTGCCTCTGCGCGTTATTCTAAAAGTTCTTTGGTGTGGGCCTTTTTTGAGACGAGTGCATCAGATCGCACCGCTGCTATTTGCAACATATGTCTCAAGCGTATCTCACGTGGCCAAAACAAACATCAGCCGCTTGGGCACCACATGCTTGACCAGACATATGTTGACCTGCCATGCAGCTCTTTGGCAAGCGTACCTCAAAGACCCACACCAAAGAACAAAGCGGACCTCTCCTTGCTCCTCATCAGCTGGCATCTCCAACCCCACTAGACCTTCAGTCCTCTCTGAAACCTGCTCTGAGAGGAATGAAGGTGTAGAATTAGGTGTGTCACAGCCAAGTGCTTCCGGGAACTCTGCTAGCCGTACACCAACGTCCGATTATAGCAGGCAAATGTCCCTGTCCCAGCTGCTGGACCGGCGAAAGAAGTTCACTCCCAGCCATCCACATGCCCAGCGGTTGAATGCTAGCTTGGCTAAATTGCTAGCACTTCAACTGCTGCCTTTTCAGTTGGTAGACTCGGCCCCCTTCCGTGAGTTTGTACAATGTGCGGTTCCTCAGTGGCAGGTCCCCAAACATCACTTTTTCTCACGGAAGGCGATTCCGGCTCTCTACCGGCACGTGGAAGGCAATGTCCTTGCCTCGCTGGACAGGGCGGTCAGCGGTAAGGTGCATATTACCGCTGACTCATGGTCCAGCAGGCATGGACAGGGACGTTACCTGTCTTTCACGGCCCATTGGGTCACTCTTCTGGCAGCTGGGAAGGATGCAGGACAAGGTGCAGTAGTGTTGGAGGTTGTTCCGCCACCACGCCTCCAAAATGCTACTATTGGTTGTGACACACCTCTCTCCTCCACCCCCTCCTCTTCTTCTTCCTCCATGGCCTCTTCCAGTGCTCTGTCCTCAGAACCAGCGGTGCTCCGTAGGCGTTCCAGGGGCTACGCAAGTACGCAGGCAAAACGATGCTATGCCGTGCTTGCGCTGGTTTGTTTGGGGGACAGGAGCCACACTGGGGCGGATGTTTTGTCAGCTCTGCAGGGGCAGGCCGAGAGGTGGTTGACGCCATGTCAGCTTAAGCCAGGAATGGTGGTTTGCGACAATGGCACCAACCTCCTCTCCGCCCTCCGACAGGGACAACTGACCCATGTGCCCTGTGTAGCTCACGTCCTTAACCTGGTGGTGCAGCGGTTCTTGGGCAGGTACCCCGGCTTACAGGATGTCCTGAAGCAGGCCACGAAAGTCTGTGTGCATTTCCGCCGATCATTTAATGCCTGTGCTCGGCTGGCTGAGCTCCAAAAGGAGTTGAACCTGCCCAAGAACCGCCTTATATGTGACATGCCCACCAGATGGAACTCAACATTGGCCATGCTGCAGTGGCTGCACACGCAGCAGAGGGCCATCAATGAGTACCTGTGCGACTACGGCACCAGGACAGGGTCAGGGGAGCTTGGTTTTTTCTCACCACGCCAGTGGGGCATGATCAGGGATGCATGCACTGTCCTGTCACCGTTTGAGGAGGCCACAAGGATGGTGAGCAGTGACAGTGCATGCATCAGTGACACTGTACCTCTTGTCCACCTCTTGGAGCATACGCTGCGTGGAATAATGGACAGGGCACTTGAGGCAGAACAGAGGCAGGAAGAGGAGGACTTCCTTGCCTCTCAAGGCCCCCTTTATCCAGACAGTGTTCCTGCTGTGCCACCCATCACACAGGAAGAGGATGAGGAGGAGGAAGAGGAGGAGGAGGATGATTGTGTCAGCATGGAGGTGGAGGCTGGCACTTAGCATCAGCATCAGCAGCAGCAGCAGCAGCAGCAGCAGTCTTGTAGGGATGATTTACAGTCCCAAGAAACACGTGGACTTGTACGTGGCTGGGAGGAGGTAGCTGCGGATCATGTTGTCCTTAGTGACCCAGAGGACTCCGGACCGAATGCCTCAGCTAACCTACGCTGCATGGCCTCCCTGATCCTGCAAAGCCTGCGGAAGGATCCTCGTATTCTTCGGATCAAGGAGAGGGACCATTACTGGCTGGCCACTCTCCTTGATCCACGGTACAAGGGTAAGGTTGCCGACCTTATCTTGCCATCGCAGAGGGAGCAGAGGATGAGACATCTCCGGGAGGCCTTGCAGAAAGGTCTGTGCAACGCGTTCCCAGAGACTGGGAGGTTACAAACTCCTGGTCCTGGACAACGTGTTGCTGAGGCATCAGTCAGAAGGAGCGGTGGAGAAGGTGGCCTTCTGACTGATGCTTTCAGACAATTTTTTAGTCCGCAGCCCCAAGGTATGATCAGTTCCAGCACCCATCGCCAGCGTCTGATTTACATGGTGCAGGAATACCTAGGGGCAAGGTCAGACTTGGACACCTTTCCCACCGAAAATCCTCTGGCTTACTGGGTCTTGAGGATGGATCACTGGCCAGAGCTTGCACAGTATGCAATTGAGCTACTGGCCTGTCCTGCATCCAGCGTTCTTTCGGAACGCACCTTCAGTCCTGCTGGTGGCTTTGTTACCGATCACAGGGTGCGCCTGTCCACCGAATCAGTTGATCGACTGACCTTCATCAAGATGAATCAGTCTTGAATCACCCACAGCTACCAAGCACCTGAAGCTGATGTAACAGAATAATTTTTTTTGAAATATCACATCCCTTCAAGACTGCCTATGCTGATGCTGAGTGACTGTCCTGTTATGTTGATTGTCTATCCTCTTCCTCCTCCGCTGATATGTTGGAAGAACATTTCTGGTTCTGGTTGAAGCCATCAGCCCAATTTTTCTGCCCCTGTTTAACAGGGGCGTTTAAGTACAATTTTTGATGCAATGCTTTGCAGCAGGGCTAATTCCTGCAATCAAACAAGAGTATATGGCAGAGGTTGCAGTGTGGTGGCACCAGCACCAGTGCCTAAGGCCCAATTTTTCTGCCCCTGTTTAACAGGGGCGTTTAATTACAATTTTTGATGCAATGCTTTGCAGCAGGGCTAATTCCTGCAATAAAACTAGAGTATATGGCAGAGGTTGCAGTGTGGTGGCACCAGCACCAGTGCCTAAGGCCCAATTTTTCTGCCCCTGTTTAACAGGGGCGTTTAATTACAATTTTTGATGCAATGCATTGCAGCAGGGCTAATTCCTGCAATAAAACTAGAGTATATGGCAGAGGTTGCAGTGTGGTGGCACCAGCACCAGTGCCTAAGGCCCAATTTTTCTGCCCCTGTTTAACAGGGGCGTTTAAGTACAATTTTTGATGCAATGCTTTGCAGCAGGGCTAATTCCTGCAATAAAACTAGAGTATATGGCAGAGGTTGCAGTGTGGTGGCACCAGCACCAGTGCCTAAGGCCCAATTTTTCTGCCCCTGTTTAACAGGGGAGTTTAAGTACAATTTTTGATGCAATGCTTTGCAGCAGGGCTAATTCCTGCAATAAAACTAGAGTATATGGGAGAGGTTGCAGTGTGGTGGCACCAGCAGCAGTGCCTAAGGCCAAATTTTTCTGCCCCTGTTTAACAGGGACATGTAATTACAATTCTTGATATAATATTTCACAGGAGGGCCCCTTCCTGTGCCCACCCAGAGTAACGGTGAGGACTTATAGTGTTGTGGCACCAGCACCACAACCACCAAAGGTCAATTTTTCTACCACTGTTCAACAATGGCATGTAATTACAATTCTTGATATAATCGTTCACAGCAGGGCGCTCCAGCGCCCACCAAGAGTCACTTTGAGGGCTTACAATGTTGTGGCAAAACCAACACCTTGTTCCGCCATTTCTGCAGAGCATATAGAGCAGGCCCCTACTTTCAAACATCCAATTTACAAACATCTCCTACTTGCAAACGGAAGGAGACAACAGCAAGTGAGATGAAAAAAGATGGACGACAAAACAAATTATACAGGGGTGATAACCCTTCCCTATGTTTTCCAAAAAGCTTAAAAATAGTTTTTTTGACTGGAGCTACACTTTAAAAATGTACCAGTTGAAAATTACAAACAGATTCAACTTAACACAACAAACCTACACAGTCCCTGTCTTGTTTGCACCGCCTGTATACTGCTGTTCTGAGTATATAGGGCCTGGGGGCCACACGCATTTCCTTTTTTTAATATGGGTACGGGGTTCCCCTTAATATGCGTACAAGACCTAAAGGGGCTGGTAATGGGCAGGGAGGGCTACCCATGCCATTTTTCTCAATGATTTTCAACCATATTGCAGGAACCAGATATAACATTAAAACCGCAAGCAGTTTTAAATGGTGTTATTTCCGTTTAATGTCATTTTGTGCAGGGACTGTTCTAAACACAGGAAACACGTGGCACTTCACAGGCATACTACAGACACCCCCCAGGCACCATATTTAAAGGAATATTTCACTTTTTTTTTTCACTTTAATCGTCATTAAAATCAGTGCTCCCGCCAAAACGGCCATTTTTAAAAACATTTTAGGCATTGACCCATGTCCCCTGGGGCAGGAGCCAGGTCCCCAAACCCTTTTTAGGACAGTATCTTGCATATTAGCCGTTAAAATTAGCACTTTTCATTTCGAACGTTCGAGTCCCATAGACTTCAATGGGGTTCTAAAGTTCGTTCGAATTTGGGGTCCGTTCGAAAGTTCTGGTGCGAACCGAACCGGGGGGTGTTCGGCTCATCCCTAGCATTCAGTAACAGGTTTTATGCCCCAGTAGAAGAACTCTTCTTCGAAACATGTCAGGTTTATAGCCTGTTGTGCTTTTTCTACCACACCGTTCTTTTCATTCTCTGTGATCACTGTGTGTACGCATCGTGATTCATTGTCTGTATGGTTTTATCTTTTTTCTTTTATTGATTAAATATTTTTTATCTTGGATTCACCTGCACTGTGGAGGCCCTGTTCTTTCCGTTTTTTTTCCCTCATGATTTGAACTGCTGATTGGACGTCGGTGGGATGTCAGTGTGAGGACTAGAAACACTTGTCAGCCTAATCCAGTTTGAGGATACCTACCAGCGGTTGTCCCCGGGGTGAGGAATCCAACATACATTTTGTCTGATGCAGATGCCGGTATACACCATCGTACCACAAAGGTCCTGGTTGGAGAGCCTGTTGGAGATGACTGTTTGATGCCTGTTTGACCCACCGCTGTACGGTGTGTATGTCCACGTTTTGGGGTAAGAGTATCCATTCCCTCTGTTGTCCCATATACACACCTGTGATTACTGCATGGAGAAGCCTGCTTCCTAATATTCATCAACATCAGAAGAAATATCTTCCAATTTTTTCCAAATAGACTATACAGCACCATAAATAGGAGCTCCTAGATGTGCTCTTTGTTTATGACAGACTTATCACTATTTTTAGTTTTAGTTTGTATATCACCTTCACATGCAGTTTCCTCATTCGTTTATGTCATATATGTGTGAGTCTCTTTGCTATTATTTATGCACATATTACTCTCAGTGTTTATTTGCATACCACTTTTTTCACCATTTTTGATTCACTAGTTGAATGCCTGCTCCCATATAGTGTTCCTTGAGCACTGCATTTTACATTTTTTATCCTTCATAAGCAACCTATCATGTTGTTGATGCCAGCTGCTGATTTGCACTTGAATTCATTTTGTTTCACTAGTAGCGCAACTTTTTCACACATTTTTTGTTGAGTACTCAGAATGGTCTGGGTGGAAAATGGGGTCCCCCGGGGTTCTGTCCTGGGACCAATCCTATTTAATTTATTTCTAAACGACCTGGAGAATGGGATAAACTGCTCAATCTCTGTATTTGTGGACAATACTAAGCTAAGCAGGGCAATAACTTCACCACAGGATGTGGAAACCTTGCAAGAAGATTTGAACAAATTAATGGGGTGGGCAACTATGTGGCAAATGAGGTTTAATGTAGAAAAATGTAAAATAATGCATTTGGGAGGCAAAAATATGAATGCAATCTGCTCACTAGGGGGAGAACCTCTGGGGGAATCTAGGATGGAAAAAAAACCTGGGGGTCCAAGTAGATGACAGGCTCAGCAATGCTCACCAAGCTGCTGCAAGCAAAGCAAACAAACAGAATAATGGCATGCATTAAAAAAGGGATAACTCCAGAGATAAAACTATAATTCTCCAACTCTACAAGACTCTGGTCTGGCCACACCTGGAGTATGCTGTCCAGTTCTGGGCACCAGTCCTCAGAAAGGATGTGCTGGAACTGGAGAGAGTCCAGAGAAGGGCAACAAAAGTAATAAAGGGACTGGAGGACCTTAGTTATGAGGAAAGGTTACAAGCATTGAACTTGTTCTCTCTGGAGAGGAGACGCTTGAGAGGGGATATGATTTCAATGTACAAGTACCATACTGGTGACTCCACAATAGGGATAAAACATTTCAGCGAAAGGGAATTTAATAAGACACGTGGTCATTCACTAAAATTTGAAGAAAAGCAGTTTAACCTTTAAAATACGTATAGGGATCTTCACTATAAGAGCGGTTAGGATGTGGAATTCTCTTCCGCAGGAAGTGGTTTTGATAATTTCAAAAAACTATTAGATAAGCACCTGAATGACCACAACATACAGGGATATACAATGTAATACTGACATAAAATCACACACATCCTGTAGGTTGGATTTGATGGACTTGTGTCTTTTTTTAACCTCGCCTACTATGTAACTATGTAACTATCATTCTGGGGCGCCATCTGCTGCTGGGATGCCCTTTCTCTGGTACTGTCTCCCAGGTGTACAAATCCTTGTTGGGGAGGGGGAATGGCTGCTTCCCCTCCGTGCATCTCTGAAATCCACTGGGGAAGAACAACTACCACCTTCTCACTTCAGGCCTACGAAATTGCCACAGGTGTGGAGCAGGGGTCTGCAGTACTTTGTCCTGCTGCCAGCATGTCTGCTGGGTGTTCACTAAGTGGTTCCTCCTCTACAGGAAAGTATATTAAATCCCCAGTATCTGGAATTGCTAACAGTCCAGGGTATGGGCTGGTGGCCCTTAGGGTCCAGTACCAACACCTGGGCAGGTGACTCATCATCCACAACATGGTCCAATGAAAAGTCAAGTAAATCCATACATTCTGTGATCTGTGGCTGAAGAGATGAGCCGACTGCTCCATCTCCCATACCCCCATCCAGCTGCTGAACAGACGCATTACCCCATCCAAGATCATCCCGTGCAGAAACAGGATGCGAGCGGAGATGGATAAAGCACACTGTTACTCTGCCATATTGCAGACTCTTCAGCCAGGATTTCAAAGTTGTCAGCTGGTATTTTCTGATAGTCTCGGGCAAAGGGAGCCCAGATAGGCTGCTGAGCAGAATCTAGCGGCCGTCTGTAAGCGATCTCCAGCTCCTGCTGATTGGCTAGAAACTCCAAATCTTCCCGTGCCCAGAGAGCTTCAGTCAGCAGGCGTTCTCTGTATTCCAAGATTTCTTCCAAACGCCACTCCAAATCACTCCTAAAGTCAGGGTCCTCAGACAGCCTCTCTAATAACAGCCACCAGCCTCCATAGCCAAAGCCTTCTGTTGGGGTGTCATCCTCTGTCCACGGGCACACTTGGGCTACATACCAGCGGAGGGCTCTGTAGCTCTCATTCAACTGCATCCCTGCCTTGACCAGCCTGGTTAACTCAGCTTTCCCTTCCTTGTGCGGTTGTCTCCCCAAAAACAGCATTCACACTTCGTACTGCGACCAGTGCCTTTCCTGGAAGAAGTAGAGATTTTTTCCCTCGTGTCGCTGCTCATGGGCTAGCACTTCCTTCCAGAGTTCCCAGCGGACAGAATCATACCATCCCAGCTCGACCTGCTCTGACACTGGTCCCCTTTGCTGTATCCACATCTCTCACAACTTCCTTCTGAATTTCTCTTCCATGGCGGCTGGTATCTGCACCTCTCCTCTGCTGCTATCCGGACCTTGGATCCAGGTGAAGGTTTGGATGTCCCAGACTGCAGAAAGTGTCCCACTGTTTGCCACCAATGTAACGGTGAGTGCTTCCATCCTATACCACTTCCTCCAGTCTGAATATAGATCTTAGATATTATTGCCACATAATACAACCAAGAACTAGGCAGGATTCGTTAGGCTGCAAAGCTGGAACATGAAATGTTTATTTAAACAAAGGTACACAGATATACACTCGGGGGACAATCCCCCTCATTTGCATAATGACACAAGGCCAGGTAGACTTTACCTCCACCAGTAGCATGACACAGGTGAATTCAAACTCCAAACTCATCAGTAGACTGTCTTTGGGAGGGGCTTATGGAGAAATCCCCCCCCCCCACAGCTAATTCAGAGACATGTACATCCCATAATAGGTTGCTCCCAAGGCAAACACAAACAATAGAACAATGGGATACAGCCACACCTCAAACAATCTACAACTATATATGAGACAATATACAAAATATAAATATATATATACATACACAATATTCCAGTGTGGTTGTACAGTGTCTGACTAGTGTAGATCAGACTGGGATTCTCTCTCACCCTGTGCCCCTAATAGACACAGGGTAACTTACACATAGGAGGGGCTAGGGGAGCTGAACAAGGAGATTCCAGTGCTCTCCCAGGTAAGCTGGGTTCCACAAGTCCCCTGCCCCAAAGTGTCTCCCATCACAACCCTCTTGCAGGTCACATACAGCAAGGCTGAAGTGTGAGAGGAAGAATCATCACAAGGCGCCAATCAGCTGATTTGCTGACAAGAAGCTTGTTGATAGGAGAAAGCAGAGTGACAGAGATATGGGAACATCACTGTGCTGCTTCTCCTTTCACTCTCCAGTCCCAGACTAGGGCAGCTCCAGGACAATCGGGGCTTAGAGGAAGTTGGAAGAATGATGCTGGTCATCAGTGGTGGACCTTCGATTAGGACGCCGCCCCCTCTTTCCAGGCCACCCTATATATGCAATGGATAGATTTATTCATAGCATGAATCTATCCACAGCCGCCCTATTCATGTGCACCGGGCGCATGAATTACAGTGGCCAGGTTTTTTTTCAAATCACCTGATTAGAGCCAGGGGCTCTAACAGGCTTCAAAATAGGGTGGGCTCAGGTCACAGAGAATGCGACCGGAGCCCACCTAGGTGTATAACAACAGTGAATTAATATTCACTGTTAAAACACTGATCCTCAATCCGGCCAATCAGAAGTGGGTTTGAGACCCGTTTTCTAATTGGCCGAAAAAAGAAGACTCGCGATTGACTGCCGAGAAGGAGGGATGAAACAGAAGCCACAGCCGTGATGTTTCGTGGAGAGCAGGAGAATGGAAGGTTGCTGCCACCGAGCAGGGAAAGCCGCCGATGATGGGGTAAGTGCTACCAACCAATCGGGGGGTTGAGGTGGCATACTGTTCCCCCCCCCTCCCAAAAAAGATTTCCACCAGCCGCCACTGCTAGTCATTAGACTAGAGTACATCTAACAGCAGAAAAAAGTACTCTGGAGGAAAGCTCAGGATTGAAGGTTTATACTGCAGTCAAATCTGGTGTTATGATATTATCATTTAATGGGCTTTTCTTTTTTTACATTGTTATTTTTGGCTGAAGTTTTGCGTTAAAGCCAAAATCAAGTGACACAAACGATGACCAGAAAACATGGATCTCTTTGTAACATTGCTTAAATTTGGCATAAATCATTGCAAAGGTTATGTTTTATATTAATGTTCTTTTAATTGAGTCATGTTGTAGAAAGCATTAAGCCACTGAATGTTCTGTCCTTGTTTGCAATTACCATAGCAAAAATAGATTCTTTTGTCACTTAGAGCAGGAAGACACACTATCATTTTTATTTTTAGTATTCATTTGATTTTTATATTTAATGCCGCTCATTATGAATTTAACCATGAGGCCTCTTTCACACGACCGGGTACATGCAGCCACCAGACTCCAGCAGCAAGAAACAGTATATTCTTGTGGCTGGAATGACATGTGAAAAGCAGCAAACTGCGTCCAGGTGTGGGCATCCATCCATAACCACAGCTAACTACATAGTTACATAGTTACATAGTTGGTAAGTTTGAAAAAAGACACAAGTCCATCAAGTCTAACCTGTGTGTGAGCTTTTATATCAATATTACATTGTATATCCCTGTATGTTGTGGTTGTTTAGGTGCCTATCTAATAGTTTTTTGAAATTATCTATGTTTCCTGCTGAAACCACTGCTTGTGGAAGAGAATTCCACATTCTTAACGCTCTTACCATAAAGAACCCTCTACGCAGTTTCTGGTTAAATCACTTTTCCTCAAAATTTTGTTAATGGCTGCCAGTCTTTTTAAATGCCCTTTCGTGGAAAAGTTTTATCCCTATTGTGGGGTCACCAGTACGGTATTTGTACATTGAAATCATATCCCCTCTCAAGCATCTCTTCTCCAGAGATAATAAGTTCAGTGCTTGTAATCTTTCCTTATAACTAAGATCTTCCAGTTGACCTTCTCTGTAC
Source organism: Lithobates pipiens (assembly GCF_037356315.1). Taxonomy (NCBI): domain Eukaryota; kingdom Metazoa; phylum Chordata; class Amphibia; order Anura; family Ranidae; genus Lithobates; species Lithobates pipiens. Next base: position 471,130,510 of record NW_027507758.1, on the reverse strand, counting down.
TCGCTCCATTTCCAGCACATCCTTCCTGAGGACTGGAGCCGAGAACTGGACAGCATACTCCAGGTGCGGCTGGACCAGAGTCTTGTAGAGTGGGAGAATTATTGTTTTATCTCTGGAGTTATTTCCCTTTAATGCATTCCAATATTCTTATTGGCTTTGCTTACAGCAGTTTGGCATTGCATTTTCCATTCTAGATTCCCCCAGAGGTTCTCCCACTAGTGAGTAGATTGCATTCATGTTTTTGCCACCTAAATGCATTATTTTACATTTTTCTAGACTGTTCGTAAAAATTTTCGAACAACGGTCTGGCAATTACTTGACTGAGCTCCTTAACCACTTTCAGACCGGACCAATTTGCTGGTCAAAGACCAGACCACTTTTTGCGATTCGGCACTGCGTCGCTTTAACTGACAATTGCGCGGTCGTGCGACGTGGCTCCCAAACAAAATTGACGTCCTTTTTTTCCCACAAATAGAGCTTTCTTTTGGTGGTATTTGATCACCCCTGCGGTTTTTATTTTTTGCGCTATAAACAAAAATAGAGCGACAATTTTGAAAAAAAACGCATTATTTTTTACTTTTTGTTATAATAAATATCCCCAAAAATATATAAAAAAACATTTTTTTCCCTCAGTTTTGGCCGATACGTATTCTTCTACATATTTTTGGTAAAAAAAATCGCAATAAGCGATTATTGATTGGTTTGCGCAAAAGTTATAGCGTTTACAAAATAGGGATAGTTTTATAGCATTTTTATTAATAATTTATTATTATTTTTGTTTTTACTAGTAATGGCGGCGATCAGCGATTTTTATTGTGACTGCGACATTGTGGGGGACCCATCTGACATTTTTGACACATTTTTGGGACCATTGTCATTTATACAGTAATCACTGCTATATAAATGCAGTGATTCCTGTGTAAATGACACTGGCAGTGAAGGGGTTAACCAGTGGGTGGCAGTGTAGGGGTTAAGTGTTCCTAGGGGCGTGTTACTAACTGTGGGGGGGTTGGGCTTTCATTTAGTGAACACTGATCTCTGCTCCAATCACATGGAGCAGAGATCAGCGTCACTAGTTGCTAGGCAGAATGGAGAAATGATGTTTACAACAGCACTTCTCCATTCGGCCGCTCCGTGAGACGATCGCGGGGATGCCCGCGGCGATCGAGTCCGCGGGTCCCGCGACCGGACTCACGGGGGTCCCGACCAGCGCGGGAGCGCGCCGGCGGCGGAGCGCTCCCGATGGCAGGGCGGCAAATTTAAAGGGACGTACATGTACGCCCATTTGCCTGCCCGTGCCAATCTGTCGACGTACATCGTCGTGCGCTGGTCGGCAAGTGGTTAAGGACCCTCGGGTGCAAGCCATCTGGTCCCGGTGACTTATTTATGTTAAGTTTTTCGACTCTGTTTTTGATTTTATCCTCTGTTAATTATGGGGGTGCTTCCTGTGACGTATCATGAGGATAAACATTGCAGTTTGGGTTACTGAAGCCCTCCATTACTGCTCTGTGTGCGGCTACATGGGAACAGCAGTGGCAGCTGTCAGCCTGTCATTAGTTTAAATAGAGTAGAAAATGCAAATAATATTATTGCGCTAACCTATATATAAAAAAGAAAGTGAACCAAGCTGCTACACATGAACGTGACAAAAATTCATATACAAAGAAAAACAAAAATGTAGCGCTAAAAAAAGAGTATTGATAATGACAATGAAGAAACTAGTGAAGTGACTGGCACCAACCCAAATGGTACGATCCTAATACACAAAAAATGCAAAGGCTAATAGCCCACAAAGTCCATATATATGTCACCAATATGATGAGGGCACGCGGCCCGGTATGGCTCAGGAGGGGGGTGCTCGCTCGTTCCCCCCTTTCCTGGCCGGCCAGGGTTGTCGGGAAGAGGCCCTTGTCCTCATCAACATGGGGACAAGGTGCTTTGGGGTGGGGGGGGCCGCGCGTCCCCCCTTCCCCAAGGCACCCCCCATGTTCAGGGCACACGGCCTGGTACGGCTCGGGAGGGGGGTGCTCGCTCGTTCCCCCTTTCCTGGCCGGCCGGGTAGCGTGCTCGGACAAGGGTCTGATGTGGACCTGGGGGGGACCCCCACGCCGATTTTTTCGGCGTTGGGGTTCCCCTTTAAGTCCATACCAGGTGGCGGGGCCAGCGACGCATCCTTCGCTGGCCCCATCTACCTGGAGGCGTGCTCAAAATGAGCGGACTTTTCTCCGGGCGGGAAAAGTCCATTCATTTCAAAAGTACGGCGGACTGGCATACACACAATCCGGCCGTGTGTATGCCAGTCCGCCGAAATGCAAGTCCGGCGGGAAGATTGGAGTGCAAAACTACTTTCTAAGTCCGCCGTACTTTCGGGTAAAAAAAGTCTGCTGGAGGCTACACACGAGGGGATTGTCCGGCGGACTTGAGTTTCCCGGACTTTTCCACCCGATTGTTTGATCGTGTGTACGCGGCATTAGATCTGCTTCTCTCTCACTATTATAGTCCTGAGGATACTGGTCGGTGGATTTGGATCTTGCCTGGAGGTTATACCCATAAGGGACACGCGTTGTTGACCATCTGTTTGTTCAGTGGGCCACATCTAGAGGTGAACGAAGCGAGTGTGCTGGAGGTGGAGGGAAAGTCACTCATGCATTTAATTTATTCATGCAGACTCTCTGCTTGCTGGGACTGTTAGTCCACCTTCTATTTACTTTTTACTTTGAAGTTTATGGACTTTTTTATTACATTTGAGATTTCTTACTGAACTCTGACATGCACTGCACTTCTTTGTATACTATTTGACCTTTTGATTATGTGAAAAATCTTTCAGTGTTCAGCTGTATTTTACCCCTTTCATATTTCTCTTTGCGCTCATTGTATTCATTTTATTTTATATACAATATATATATGTGTAGCACTAACCCCCGAAGGAGCTGCTGGTTATTTTTGGGCTTACCGTTACCTTCCGTTCCCCTTGTGACACGTCTAGGCAGGGGCGTACTAAGCGGGGGGGCGGGGGGGCGTGCCGCCCTGGGTGCCACACACTGGGGGGGGTGTCAGGCCAGCGCCCCCCCCCGCAACTGAAGTGTCAGACAGCGCCGTGCCTCTGGTTCGCAGCCCACACAGAGAGAGCCCGAGGCACTGGCAGTGGGCGGCATTGCAGGGGGGGGGGTGCGAGCAGCACCCGAGTGGAGTGACATCAGCTGGCTCAGTGACCCGGCACAATAATCCCCTTCTCTCTGTGGTCGCGTCGCGCGGCCGTTCTGATCAGTCTCGGGCAGCGGCTGTCACTCACAGCCGAGCAGAGTGAAGCTGCCTCCCCCTCCTCCATGCACAGCACTGTGTAGACAAGGAGGGGGAGGCGGCTTCACTCTGCTCGGCTGTGAGTGACAGCCGCTGCCCGAGACTGATCAGAACGGCGCGACGTGAGTCACGCGACCACAGAGAGACGGGGATTATTGCGCCGGGTCCCGGATCACTGAGCCGACAGGTGACACTTCACTCGGGTGCTGCCCACACCTCCCACCTGCAATGCCGCTGCCTTGGGCTCGAGGTACACTATGGGTCCTTAGGGGAGGCTGTGCACTGTAGGGGGGTTCTTTACTGTGGTGGGTCCTGCACTGTAGGGGGGTCTGCACTGTAGGGGGTCCTGCACTGTAGGTGGTCCTGCACTGTAGAAGGGGTCCTGCACTGTAGGGGGGGTCCTGCACTGTGGGGGGGGGGGTCCTGCACTGTAGGGGGGTCCTGCACTGTAGGGAGGTCCTGCACTGTAGAAGGGGTCCTGCACTGTAGGGGGGTTCTGCACTGTAGGGGGGTCCTGCACTGTAGGGGGTCCTGCACTTTAGGGGGTCTGCACTGTAGGGGGGGTCCTGCACTGTAGGGGGTCCTGCACTGTAGGGGGTCTGCATTGTAGAAGGGGTCCTGCACTGTAGGGGGGGTCCTGCACTGTAGGGAGGTCCTGCACTGTAGAAGGGGTCCTGCACTGTAGGGGGGTTCTGCACTGTAGGGGGGTCCTGCACTGTAGAAGGGGTCCTGCACTGTAGGGGGGTCCTTTACTGTAGGGGGGTCCTGCACTGTAGGGGTCCTGCACTGTAGGGGGGTCCTGCACTGTAGAAGGGGTCCTGCACTGTAGGGGGGGTCTGTACTGTAGGGGAAGATTCGGCACTGTAGGGGGGTCTGTAGGGGAGTCTGTACTGTAGGGGGGTCTGCGCTGTAGGGGGAGGCGTCTGTACTGTAGGAGGGTCTGCACTGTGGGGGGGGGGTCGGCGCTATAGGGTGGAGGGGTCTGTACTGTAGAAGGGTCTGCACTGTAGGGGAGGATTCTGTACTGTAGGGGGGTCTACACTGTAGATGGGGGTCTGTATGGTAGGGAGGGGGGTCTGCACTGTAGGGGATCTGTGTAACATGCAGAGGGTCCAGAGCTGTGAGGGGCTGTGTAATGTAAAGGAGTGCAGAGGTGCAGGGTGCTGTGTAATGTAAAGGGGTCCAGAGGTACAAGGGCTGTGTAATGTAAAGGGGTCCAGAGGTTCAGGGTGCTGTGTAATGTAAAGAGATCCATAGGTACAAGGGCTGTGTAATGTAAAGGGGTCAGGAGGTTCAGGGTGCTATGTTATGTAAAGGGGTCCAGAGGTACAAGAGCTGTGTAATGTAAAGGGGTCCAGAGGTGCAGGCTGCTGTGTAATGTAAAGAGGTCCTTAGGTGCAAGGTCCTGTGTAATGTAAAGGGGTCCAGAGGTACAGGGTGCTGTGTAATGTAAAGGGGTCCAGAGGTGCAGGGCGCTGTGTAATGTAAAGGGGTCAGGAGGTTCAGGGTGCTATGTTATGTAAAGGGGTCCAGAGGTACAAGAGCTGTGTAATGTAAAGGGATCCAGAGGTGCAGGCTGCTGTGTAATGTAAAGGGGTCCAGAGGTGCAGGCTGCTGTGTAATGTAAAGGGGTCCAGAGGTGCAGGCTGCTGTGTAATGTAAAGGGGTCCAGAGGTGTAGGCTGCTGTGTAATGTAAAGGGGTCCAGAGGTGTAGGCTGCTGTGTAATGTAAAGAGGTCCTTAGGTGCAAGGTCCTGTGTAATGTAAAGGGGTCCAGAGGTGCAGGGTGCTGTGTAATTTAAAGGGGTCCAGAGGTGCAGTTGTGGAGAGGAGGGGTACACAGTAGTGACAAAAAGATATTGAAGGATGCAGAGGTATGCAGGGGACACGGTGGGTGTTTTTACATTTTATGGTGGGGGGGTGTGCCAGATATAGGATCCGCCCCGGGTGCCAAATGCTCTAGGTACGCCCCTGCGTCTAGGGGATGTCCCGTGGCAGATGGCCCAGTAACTTGAGACTGACAATAGATCCAGTTTAATGGATTTTATTTGAAAATGTCAACCATTGGACAGTCTTTTAACTTGGCATCAGAGGGTTGGGAAGGAGGTTCAGGTACTCTCAATGTCAAAGTCTATAAACATTAAGGAACTTGCTTACTGCATCCAGAGAATAGCCATTTGCAGCTGGATGAGCACTCAGGTTGGACAGTCCCTCTCTCACAAGGCCTAGCAGCCAACAAGGTGCTTACTCAGGAACAAAGTCTTTATCACAGACGTTGTTGCAGAACATGTAGGGAAACTAAGCTGTAGAACACTTGTATTATACCTGGATCTTTCAGCCCACTTGGCGATATCCCCAAGACCGTATTCTCTCGGTTACTTCAGCCCTTCCAGGCTCTTGTTAAGAAAACCAACCTTGCATGGTATTCTTCTAAATAGTCCTCCCCTGGAATACTCGATGTACACTGGATCTCTCCCGGACTGGTGACAGCAACCATCCACCTCAGAATCCTTCCTTGGTTCCCTTGCCTTGGGCTAGCCAGCCCCGAGGAATCAAATTCACCCCAGGCCATAGTCTTCCCGGGGGCTGTTCAGGAGGACCAGGATCATATACTCAGCACATCATACTGGACCAGAACCCAGAACCACGTGACGTCCGTGTCTTAAATACCCTCTCCCAGAGGGCACAGCAGGAGGGCCACTCCCACTGACCTGACTCCGAGAGGGAATAATTCAAGCGCCTAACCAGACCATAGTTCCATGTCTGCCACCAGAGACAGTGCCTCCAGTGGCCAGGCTGAACATCTCACAGTCCAGTCAGACTGACACAGAAGCCAAATTTAGTCAAATAGGCCCAAACCAAACTGTAGTTTGGGTAAAGCTTAAACTTTGAAAAACATAGCGCGTGCTCTTCAGGAGCCCGCTGCTACATATATAAATATATATATATATATATATATATGTTAATACGAAAATTTTCTTTACACTGTCAGAAGGACTAATGCTTGAAGGAGCTAAATAAGATAAGCGTATAGCAACTCATTATGGACAACACCTTTATTTCCTCTCCCTTGGTTTTTTATTCCTTGTCTATTATTAATATTATTATTATACAGGATTTATATAGCACCAACAGTTTGCGCAGTGCTTTACAATGTAGAGGGAGGACAGTTCAATTACAAAACAGCTCAATACAGAAGGGATGGGAGGGCCCTGCTCATGGCGTTTACAATCTATAGGGAGGGGGTAGTGGTACAAAAGGTAATAGCTATGGGGCATGATCTGATGGAGGTGGCTCAGGTATGGTTCTCAGGTGGAGGTGGGATAGGCTTCCCTAAATAAGTGAGTTTTCAGGGCTCACCTAAAGGTGAAAAGGGTAGGGGCTGAATGGACATACTGGGGAAGGGAGTTTCAGAGGATGGGAGAGGCTCTGTAGAAGTCCTGGAGGCCAGCATGGGAGGAGGTAACAAGGGAGCTAGAGAGCAGGAGGTCCTGGGTGGGGCCGAGAAGAGGATTTGGACGATATCTGCAGATGCGGTTGCTGATGTAGCTGTTGTTGTGGATAGCCTTGTATGTTGTGGTAAGTATTTCGAATTTTATATGGTGGGGTAGGGGAAGCCAGTGAAGGGATTGGCAGAGGGGCAGCAGTCACAGATCGGTTAGTAAGGTGTATTAGTCTAGCAACAACATTTATAATAGACTGAAGGAGGGCTAGCCTGTGTAGATATGTCTAATGTAAGGTAGCTGGACAAATCATATCTATCCTGCTTTATTTCTGCACAGAATCGTGTATTTGTATTTTGTGTTAGATGTATTCTCTATACATTCCAATGAACACTATGATTTCTGAGCTCTCCATGATCATACCTATCATTCCAGAATGATATATTATCTTTACAAGACTAGAAATGCTCAGCCTTATATAAACACACAGATTAAATAGATACATTTTGTGTCTATATATACACTGTATGATCTTCACCTATTTTGGCCATGTTCCCAGACTGGATCTTTACTTACCTGCAATGTTTCAGGGATAATAATCCCATGGGACATCAGTTAGGATGTACAGTATGAATCACTAAGAATTTAGCTGATCTCAGATAATAAATGCCACAGTAAATTACTATTATAATACAGTGCTTTGAAAAAATATTCATACTCCTTGAAATTTTCCACATTTTGTCATGTTACAACCAAAAACGTAAATGTATTTTATTGGGATTTTATGTGACCAGTGATGGCGAACCTTGGTACCCCAGATGTTTTGGAACTACATTTCCCATGATGCTCATGCACTCTGCAGTGTAGTAGAGCATCATGGGAAATGTAGTTCCAAAACATCTGGAGTGCCAAGGTTCGCCATCACTGTGATAGATCAAAACAAAGTAGCACATAATTGTGAAGTGCAAGGAAAATTATAAATGTTTTTCAAAATGTTTCACAAATAAATATCTGAAAAGTGTAGCATGCATTTGTATTCAGCCCCCTTTCCTCTGATACCCCTAACTAAAATCTAGTGGAACCAATTGCTTTCAGAAGTCACCTAATTAGTAAATAGAGTCCACCTGTGTGTGATTTTATCTCAGTATAAATATAGCTGTTCTGTGAATCCCTTAGAGGTTTGTTAGAGAACCTTTGTGAACAAACAGCATCATGAAGGCTCAAGGAACACACCAGACAGGTCAGGGATAAAGTTGTGGAGAAGTTTAAAGCAGGGTTAGGGTATAAAAAAAATATCAGTCAATACTTTGTAGAACCACTTTTTGCTGCAATTACAGCTGCAAGTCTTTTTGGGGATGTCTCTACAGGCATTGCACATCTAGAGAGTGAAAAACTGTTGTCCATTCTTCTTTGCAAAATAGCTCAAGCTCTGTCAGATTGGATGGAGAGCGCTTGTGAACAGCAATTTTCAAGTCTTTCTACAAATTCTCTATTGGATTTAGGTCCAGACTTTGACCGGGCCATTCTAATGCCCCATACACATAGTCGGATTTTCCGACCAAAAATGTGCGATCGGATCATGTTGTCGGAAAACCCGACCGTGTGTGGGCTCCATCTGACTTTTTCCGTCGTATTTTCCCACGCACAAAATCCGATCGCATAAATACCAATTGTGTGTAGACAATTCCAATGGACAAAGTGCCCTGCATGCTCAGAATAAACTAAGAGACAAAAGATATTGGCTGCTGGCCCGTTTATAGTCCCGACGTACGTGTTGTACATCACCTCGTTTAGAACTATTGGATTTTCCAACAATTTTGTGCGACCGTGTGTATGCAACACAAATTTCGGCCAAAATTCGTCTGAAAAAATCAGACGGATTTTGTGGTTGGAATGTCTGACGGTCTGTATGGGGCATTACACAAGAAATTTGATTTGATCTAAACCATTCCATTGTAGCTCTGGCTGTATGTTTAGGGTTGTTGTCCTGCTGGATGGTGAATCTCCGCCCCACTTGCAAGTCTTTTGCAGACTCTGACAGGTTTTCTTCTAAAGCCGCGTACACACGTAGCCGTTTGTCCGATGTACTTAGTCTGGCGGACTTCCCGCCAGACTGTCCGTCGGACTTTCCGAACGGGCTACTTGCCCACACACGGCACTTTTTCAGCGGACTAATACGGCGTACTAAATCCGCCGTACTATCTGCCCTACTTTTGAAATGAACGGACTCGCCCACACACGCGGAGGAAAGTCCACTCATTTCGAGCGCGTCTCCAGGGCCCGCGAAGGAGACGCCGCTGGCCCCGCCGCCTGGTATGGACTTAAAGGGAACCCCAACGCCGAAAAAAATCGGCGTGGGGGTTCCCCCAAAGTCCATAACAGACCCTTGTCCGAGCACGCTACCCGGCCAGCCAGGAAAGGAGGGGCGAGCGAGCGCCCCCCCCCCCTCCTGAGCCGTACCAGGCCGCATGCCCTCAACATGGGGGGTGCCTTGGGGAAGGGGGGGCCGCGCGGCCCCCCCACCCCAAAGCACCTTGTCCCCATGTTGATGAGGACAAGGGCCTCTTCCCGACAACCCTGGCCGGTGGTTGTCGGGGTCTGCGGGCGGGGGGCTTATCGGAATCCGGGAGATACCAGCCCCCCACCCTATGTGAATGAGTATGGGGTACAATGTACCCATTCACCTGTCAAATAAAGTACAAAAAAAAAACACAACACACGAGATAAAATAATTTATTGCACAGCTCCGGGGGTCTTCCGTCTTCGGGGGTCTTCTCGCCGGACTCCTCCGCTGTCTTCTTGTAGCTCTTTTACTAGCGGAGGAGCACGGCATTCTTCTTCGTCGCCGCGGCCTCTTCTTCCGACTTCGGGGGTCTTGTCCCCCCTCTTCGGTTCTTCTGCCGGGCCACCGCGCCTTCTTCTAGCTCTTTTACAGGCGGTGGACCGGTCTTCTATCGCCGCCGCTGTCGCCGCCGCCTTCCGTTCTTCCGTTCTTCCGTTCTTCTGTTCTTCTCTTCTTCTTCTTCAGATGTTGCCTCGCCGAGTCCTCCGCTCACAATGACGGGGACCGGGCACGCGGTGACTTATATAGGGACAAGGGGCGGGGTCTTCGGTGGATGTCACATGGGTTCATGTCACATGGCGACAGTCCCAGCATCCTCCGGGACTGTGACATCGTAAGGGGGCGGGGTCACCATGTGACATCAACCCATGTGACATGAACCCATGTGACATCCACCGAAGACCCCGCCCCTTGTCCCTATATAAGTCGCCGCATGCCCGGTCCCCGTCATTGTGAGCGGAGGACTCGGCGAGGCAACATCTGAAGAAGAAGAAGAGAAGAACAGAAGAACGGAAGAACGGAAGAACGGAAGAACGGAAGGCGGCGGCGACAGCGGCGGCGATAGAAGACCGGTCCACCGCCTGTAAAAGAGCTAGAAGAAGGCGCGGTGGCCCGGCAGAAGAACCCGAAGAGGGGGACAAGACCCCCGAAGTCAGAAGAAGAGGCCGCGGCGACGAAGAAGAATGCCGTGCTCCTCCGCTAGTAAAAGAGCTACAAGAAGATAGCAGAGGAGTCCGGCGAGAAGACCCCCGAAGACGGAAGACCCCCGCAGCTGTGCAATAAATTATTTTATCTTGTGTGTTGTGTTTTTTTTTGTACTTTATTTGACAGGTGAATGGGTAGGGGTACATTGTACCCCATACTCATTCACATAGGGTGGGGGTCCAGTATCCGGGGGCCCCCTTATTAAAGGGGGCTCCCGGATTCCGATAAGCCCCTCGCCCGCAGACCCCGACAACCAACGGCCAGGGTTGTCGGGAAGAGGCCCTAGTCCTCATCAACATGGGGACAAGGTGCTTGGGGTGGGGGGGCCGCGCGGCACCCACCATGTTGAGGGCACGTGGCCTGGTACGGCTCAGGAGGGGGGTGCTCGCTCGTTCCCCCCTTTCCTGGCCGAACGAGCGCCCCCCCCCCCCTCCTGAGCCGTACCAGGCCGCGTGCCCTCAACATGGGGATGCCGTGGGGAAGGGGGCACCCCCCCCCACCCCAAAGCACCTTGTCCCCATGTTGATGAGGACAAGGGCCTCTTCCCGACAACCCTGGCGGCCCCCCCTTCCCCAAGGCACCCCCATGTTGAGGGCACGCGGCCTGGTACGGCTCAGGAGGGAGGGGGCGCTCGCTCGCCCCTCCTTTCCTGGCCGGCCGGGTAGCGTGCTCGGACAAGGGTCTGTTGTGGACTTTGGGGGGACCCCCACGCCGATTTTTCGGCGTTGGGGTTCCCCTTTAAGTCCATACCAGGTGGCGGGGCCAGCGGCGTCTCCCTCGCGGGCCCCGCCTACCTGCAGACCCGCTCGAAATGAGCAGACTTTTCTCCGGGCGGGAAAAGTCCGCTCATTTCAAAAGTACGGCGGACTGGCATACACACGGCCGGAATATCCGCCGAAATGCGAGTCCGGCGGGAAGATTGGAGTGCAAAACTTCTTTCTAAGTCCGCCGTACTTTCGGGTCAAAAAATATGCCGGAGGCTACACACGGGGGGATTGTCTGGCAGACTTGAGTTTGCCGGACTTTTCCACCCGCTTGTTTGATCGTGTGTACGCGGCATAAGATTGCCCTGTATTTGGCTCCATCCTTCTTCCCATCAATTCTGACCAGCTTACCTGTCCCTGCTGAAAAAAAGCATCCCACAACATGATGCTGCCACCACCATGTTTCACGGTGGGGATGGGGTGGTCAGGGTGATGTGCAGTATTAGTTTTCCACCACATATAGCGTTTTGCTTTTAGGCCAAAAAGTTCACTTTTGGTCTCATCTGACCATAGCACTTTCTTCCACATGTTTGCTGCGTCCCCCACATGGCTTCTCACACACTGCAAACGGGACTTCTTATGGCGTTCTTTCTACAATATCTTTCTTCTTGCCACTCTTCCATAAAGGCCAGATTTGTGGAGTGCACGACTAAGGCCGCGTACACACGCGCGGACTGTTCGCCCAACTTTGTCCGTCCAACAGTTTCGGCAAACAGTCCGCTCAAAATTAGCATGGACGGACATGGCCACACACGACGAACGAACAGTTTGCTGAAACCGTGCGCGATGACGTATGTCACGTACGACGGGACTAGAAATAGGAGGTCCAAGACACAGCAAAGCACCCTTTGGGCTCCTTCTGCTGACTTTGCGTTAGTAGAAGTTTGGTTAGAGACGATTCGCGCTTTTCAGACTTCAGCTTAATTTGTCCGTTCACTGCGGCGCAGTCTACCTGTGAGGTTTGTATCTGTCTTTCGGTACGCGTGGATCAGTTGTACCTGTTATTAGGCGCTTCTGGTCCGCTCGTTTCTGGGTTTCAGGTCGTTCTTCATAGGTCTGGCTGTTCTTCAGTGCGTTCAGTTGAGCTTGTCTGTCCAGCCGACCGTTTCAAAGCCATGGAGTGTGGACGTACTCGGGAACGAGTTCGTGCTATATGGGGGCTTGGTGTTGGGGTTAATACTTTGACCCGAGCCCAGTCTGTGAACAGGGTGAGGAGGAGTTCATGGACAAAGAATTGGTTGCGCCAGCGTGACCAATTCTCTCATATGTCTTTACTCCGTGAGATCCGTGAGAATAATCCTGATGATTTCAGGAATTATCTCAGGATGACGGACCCCGTTTTTCACCGTCTGCTGGCTTTGCTGACCCCTTATATCAGCAGGCAGGATACCTGTATGCGGCAAGCCATCACTCCGGAGCAGAGGCTCGTCGCCACGTTGCGCTACTTGGCGACAGGGAGAAGCCTTCAGGACCTCAAGTTCTCGACAGGCATCTCCCCCCAGGCTCTGGGGATCATTATTCCAGAGACCTGTTCTGCCATTATTCGGGTCCTGCAGAAGGACTATATTAAGGTAAGTTTGTTATTTTAATATTGCATTGTATGTTTGTATTAATTTCATCATGACTTTTAATATCCATGACAGGAATATGATGTGAATGTCCCCTTTATATGAATGCATGCACTTTTTTTTATATTTTTTTTTTTTTTGGTGTCATTTTTTTTTTTCCTTTAAATGTTTTTTTTTTTTTTTTTTTTTCTTTAAATGTTTTTTTTTTGTGTAATTTTTTTAGCATTTTACCTTTTTTTGTGTATACATCCTGTGTGTGGAGAGAGAGATAGATATAGATAGATAGATAGATAGATAGATAGATAGATAGATAGATAGATAGATAGATATAGAGAGATAGATAGATATAGAGAGAGAGATAGATAGATATAGAGAGAGAGATAGATAGATATAGAGAGAGAGATATAGAGAGAGAGATAGATAGAGAGAGAGATATAGAGAGAGAGATAGATAGATAGATAGATAGATAGATAGATAGATAGATAGATAGATAGATAGATAGATATAGAGAGATAGATAGATAGATAGATAGATATAGAGAGAGAGATAGATAGATAGATATAGAGAGAGAGAGATAGATAGATAGATAGATAGATAGATATAGAGAGATAGATAGATAGATAGATAGATAGATAGATAGATAGATAGATAGATAGATATAGAGAGATAGATAGATAGATAGATAGATAGATAGATAGATAGATAGATAGATAGATAGATAGATATAGAGAGAGAGAGATAGATAGATAGATAGATATAGATAGAGATAGATAGATAGATAGATAGATATAGAGAGAGAGATAGATAGATAAAGATATAGAGAGAGATAGATAGATAGATAGATAGATAGATAGATAGATAGATAGATAGATAGATAGATATAGAGAGAGAGATAGATAGATAGATAGATAGATAGATAGATATAGAGAGAGAGATAGATAGATAGATAGATAGATATAGAGAGAGAGATAGATAGATAGATAGATAGATAGATAGATAGATAGATAGATAGATAGATAGATATAGAGAGAGAGATAGATAGATATAGAGAGAGAGATAGATAGATAGATAGATAGATAGATAGATATAGAGAGAGAGATAGATAGATAGATATAGAGAGAGAGATAGATAGATAGATAGATAGATAGATAGATAGATAGATATAGATAGATAGATATAGATAGATATAGATAGATAGATAGATAGATAGATAGATAGATAGATATAGAGAGATAGAAATATGGATTGTCAACTCATTAATTTAATTATTCCCCCCACTCAAATTTGTTTCATGTGTTGTATACTTAGTAATTAGTCCCCCCCACCCCACTTACCCACCTAATTTATGTCCCCTGGTCCATCAGAGGGCTGATTAATCTGTGAATTGGTCCGCCTATTTATATATATATATATTTTTTTTTGTTGTCTTTATTTTTTTCTTTAAATGTTTTTTTGTTTTGTGTCACTTTTTTTTTCTTTAAATGTGTTTTTTATTTTTTATTTTTTTTTAGCTTTTTACATTTTTTGTGTATACATCCTGTGTGGAGAGAGAGAGAGAGATATAGAGAGAGATATAGAGAGAGATATATAGAGAGAGATATATAGAGAGAGATATATAGAGAGAGATATGGATTGTCAACTCATTAATTATTCCCCCCCACTCAAATTATGTTCATGTGTTGTAGACTTAGTAATTAGTCCCCACCCCACTCAAATTATGTTCATGTGTTGTAGACTTAGTAATTAGTCCCCACCCCACTCAAATTATGTTCATGTGTTGTAGACTTAGTAATTAGTCCCCACCCCACCCCACTTACCCACCTAATTTATGTCCCCTGGTCCATCAGAGGGCTGATTAATCTGTGAATTGGTCCGCCTACTTTTTTTTTTTTCTTGGCAGAAAACAAATTAGCAAGATTTCTGTTTAACTGTTGTTCCAAAATGTTTTTGAATTTTCTTTGTTATGAATTGTTTTTATTTAATGACTAATTTTTTTTGTTTTTTTTTTTGTTTCAGCTTCCTTCAACGCCACAGGAATGGCAGACTGTGGCTTCCCAGTTCGCTGCCCGTTGGGACTTCCCCAACTGCGGAGGGGCCATCGACGGGAAACATGTGAGGATTGTGCCCCCACCCCATTCGGGGTCCTACTATTGGAATTATAAGGGGTTCCATAGTGTGGTGCTAATGGCGGTGGTGTCGGCACAATGTGACTTCCTTTATGTGGATGTGGGGAAGAACGGCCGGATGTCTGACGGAGGAGTCTTTAGGCAGACCGAGTTCTGCCACCGTCTTACCACTGGTGGCCTGGACTTGCCACCAGATGCCGAAAATGTGGATGGGCTCCCATTTGTTTTTCTGGCTGACGAAGCGTTTGGTCTGAGCGAACATCTCATGAGACCCTTCCCCCAAAGGACCCTCACCCCGGAGAGGAGGATTTTTAATTACCGGCTGGCCAGAGCAAGAAGGGTTGTGGAGAGTGCCTTTGGCATTATGGCCAGCCGGTTCCATCTGTTGCTGACAGCCATCAACCTGGCAGAATATAAACTCAACTATGTTGTTCTGTGCTGCTGCATTCTTCATAATTTTTTAAGGAAATTTTCTGGTAACCAGTACCTGCAGCCTATTGGGCCTGAGGCCGGACTCAGGCTTCCAGAACTGACAGGGCTGGATCATGCCCTTCCTGGCTTAGCCCCCCAAACAGCACGTGAGGTGCGTGACCGCTATGTCACCTATTTTAATGGTAGGGGGGCTATTCCAATGCCAGCTGACCAATAAAAAAAAATCTTTTTCTTGAGATATGTCTTGTCTGTTCAAATTTTTAAGTTTGGTTCTTGTTTGCTTTTCACGTTGCTTGTATCCTACATTGTCCTAATTCAGGGATATGCAATTGGCCAACCTCCGGCTGGTGCAAAACTACAAGTCAATCATGCCTCTGGGTCTCATGCTTGTGGCTGCCAGTCTTGCTATGCTTCATGGGACTTGTAGTTCTGCAACAGCTGGATTTCCACTAATTGCATATTCCTGTCCTAGTGCATTTGTAT
The DNA here is from genome assembly GCF_037356315.1 of Lithobates pipiens. Classification (NCBI taxonomy): domain Eukaryota; kingdom Metazoa; phylum Chordata; class Amphibia; order Anura; family Ranidae; genus Lithobates; species Lithobates pipiens. The sequence continues at coordinate 471,114,847 of NW_027507758.1, read as the reverse complement.
AGCAAAGTGGTTTTTGACAATAGGAAATAAGGCCCTTTGTGACAGAAAACACAAAATGACTTTACAAACTGGTATTGAGTATTGAAAGAATTAGACACACACATTTTTTTTTTTTTGATTTTTTAATAGTGCACATTGCAACCAGTGCCTCTTATTTAGATCATTTTTTTTTTTTTTGGTGTTTTTTTTTTTAATTATTTTTTTTTTTTTTTTGTGAAATTGTTTTTAAAAAAATCTTTTTTTTTTATATATTTTATTTTTTTTTTAAATTATTATTATTATTATTATTTTTTTTTTTTTTTTTTGGTAAACATAGAAATATATAAATATATCAAAAATACAACTATCACTAAAATTTAAAATAATAAAATCAGATTTTGAACTATTTACATCAAACAAGGGGTAAAGCCAAATTTTGAAGATGCACACCAAAAATTGGTAATGTCAACATGTGCTATGTACCATCATGAGTGATCAATGGACGTGTTTGGTGTGTGCAATCCCTTCCTCTCACATACTAGAATGAGGAAGGGTTTGCAAACACCAAATGCGTCCATTGCGATCCTCTGATGGCACATAGCACATGTTGACACACTGTGTGCATCTTCAAAATTTGGCCTCTAAAAACTATGTTTTTAAAACATTAAAAACGTTGTTCCAAGGGAATGAAGAACATGATCGATTGGGTTTTAGGGAAAAGGGGCTTAGATTCTCCCTAAAACATCGATCATGTTCTTCATTCCCTGCCTCATAGTGACCAGTTCTCTTTGGATGTTTATAATTTGGTTCTCTATCCGATCAATCTGCCCATTCCAGGCCATGATGTCACCGATCATCCTCTGGGCACTATCACTGGTAAATGGGTCCGCCACTTGTTCTACCACAACCAGATCACCTAAAAACATGTGTAGATAAAAAATTGGTTAAAATATACAGCCATTAATTGTTTACCTTAAGCTGGGTTGTCAGACACTCACTTTCACTTTGTGGGGTGTGTAACTCCACTTGCTCTTCCTCCTCCACATCTAGCCCTGGGCTCGGCTCATCCAGTGGAGCTACGGAGCTTGGTCCAGCGGAGGATACCGAGCTCCGTAGCTCCCTCGCAGATACAGGACTGGGCAGCTCCAATACCGACGCAGGGCTGGGGTTGGGGCTGGGGCTGGGGCTAATTGCCCAATCAGGCTGGCGAGGTTGGGGGGTCCTGGGCTGCTCCGCCTCTTGTCTGAGTCTTTGTTTTCCTATGAGAATGAAAAAAAAAAATAAAAAAAAAAAAATACTTTTAAGCATAGTGATATTTGAGTACAGAAATTTGAATGTGAAACATTGGTTTGAAGTGGTGTAAAATTATTAGCTGGTTATTACAAGATCCTAGTTTAATACATCCTTAAAATGACTTTTTTTTAGTTAGGCTGTGTTCAGACTGCTGCGATGTGTGAACGCTGCAAATCTACTGTGGTTTCATGCATCGCATGCGGAGTTCGCACTGCCCTATGTGACCTGCTGGGAGTATCAGTGTAAAGTTTTATTGACACCTCCAAATTAGTTATCACTTCACAGTGCAATCTTTAAACTCGGACAGGAATCGGACCACATGGTGTGAACACCCATGTGATCCGATTTGGCTGTGGACTAAAAAAAGGGCCATGTACAAGTTTGGTCCGGATGCGATGTAAATTCAGCCATACTATATGCATGGCTGAAATCGCATCACACAGAGATCACATGTGATTTGCACTGCAGTGCGGTGCAAATCACATTTGATCTCGTACATTGCAGCAATGTGAACCTAGCCTTTAACCAAACTGTGATACTGTATATCTTTTGTCCAAGTTTCACAGACGGACACACTCGAATCAACGCCTGGAGTACCTGTGTGTGATTATGTCAAAAATGTTCTATGAAGGCCCAAACTACACTTATAAAAGTTTCCTAGTCCAGATGTTGAACCAGCATTTTATCTATCTATCTATCTATCTCATTTTTTTAATTGAGTCTACATTGCACTGAATAAATTTATGAAACTTTATTAAAAATTTATATCCTATAAACTGAGCGTGACAATTCAGTTTATCATGAACAATACAAAAAAAAAAAAAAAAAAAATAATTAAAATCTAATCCAACACCAGCTAAATTTACACCATACACAAATTCATACTATTTACGCCCACACATACGAACAACCATATGCGCCATATTTTCATAAACTACCTACACGAACGATTACGATCTAATCCGCCAGATTTACTTCGCCTACACGAACGATTAATATAAAGCCGCCTGTTTCACACACTATCTATACGCACGATTATGATAAAATCCGCCAGTTTTAGGGTCCTTTCACACGGGGCGGATCAGTTCTGATCCGCCCCGTGGATGTCCGTTTGCTCAGCGGGGATCACTCCGCCGATCCCCGCTGAGCAGGGAGATGACAGGTCTGTCTCCGCACACTGTGCAGGGACGGACCTGTCACAGCGCCGCTCTCCCCTATGGGAGATCGGATGACGACGGACCGCAGTGCCCGTCGTCATCCGATCCGATCCGCAGACGGATGGAAAAATAGCTTTTTCCTCCGTCACACTTTTTCGGATCGGAGCGGGTCGGATGTTAGCGGACATGTCACCGCTGACATCCGACGCTCCATAGAGCTCTATGGAGCACCCGTTCAGGTCCGCCTGAAAAACTGACAGGCGGGCCTGAACGGGACGTTAGTGTGAAAGGGGCCTTACATACACTATCTACACGAACGCTTACGATCAAATCCGCCAGTTTTGCATACACTATCTACACGAACGATTACGATCAAATCAAACGATTATGTCCGACAGTCACGAGAAACACGGAGTTTACTCACTTTTTTTCAGGACCTTTTTGATGCGGTCATATTGGTCCGGCTCCCTGGACTTGATGTCCGACCATCTTTTCCGCAGCTGGTCCTTTCCTCTCCGTACCCCGAATTTTGACTCCAAGACTGTGACCACCTCGTCCAAGATGGCGCTTTTTCTTATGTTTGGTTTTGGGTAAGGGCCATGTTCCCCATCATAATCCTCCCTTTGAAGGATAGCTACCATCTCCACCATCTCTTCGAACGCCATATTGGTGGCCTTATATCTCCTCCTTGCTTGGGGCCCACGGCTTTCCTCCGCGCTGCTCACGCTGCTAATTGAGCTTGCATCCGCCATTTTCCACTCTCATACACCCACAGCGGAAGGAGGGTAAAAGGGGCGGGGAAACACGGTCGCAAGGAACGTCAGGGGCGGGCGACGCAGGCGGAGCCTGAGCGCATGCGCCGTGTATAAAGCGGTACCACGAGGCCGTACGCTTGTCCGAACGGGAGCAGCGAGTGCTACACGCGACGGTAAGATAGTTATCATTTTATTTTCGGTTAATTTAAAGCCTGTGTTAGGGATATGCATATTTAATTTTATTTTTATTGATGTTTAATTGATTTCTATGTGGGTGGTGGTTGAGTGGGCTTGGTGTTTTGTGTGGTAGTGTGGGGGTGGGTGTTTAGGGGGTGGGGCTAGTGTGTGTGTGTGTGTGTGTGTGTGTGTGTGTGTGTGGTGTGTGTGTGGGGGGTGTGTGTGGGAGTGTTTGTGTGTGTGTGTGTGTGTGTGGGAGTGTTTGTGTGTGTGTGTGGGGGGGGGTGTTTGTGTGGGGGGGGGGCAGTAGTGTGTGTAGAGTGTGTGTGTGTGTGTGTGGGTGTGTGTGTGTGTGTGTGTGTGTGTGTGGGGGGGGGGGGTAGCGTGTGTAGTAGTGTGTGTCTCGCCTACATTGTCACAATATAGTGTGCATTTGGTCTGACTTTTTTTTTTTTTTTTTTTTTCTTTTCAGAAAATGCAAAAGTATAGTGCAGACCCCTTTAAAGAGGAGGCCTTCCTCTCCACCTTTATAGATCTAGTGGAGTCCCACAGCAATCTGTGGGATACAAAACACCCCCAATACCCAATCCGTGCTGCCCGGAAGAAGACACTGGAGACAGTTTTGGCGTTTGTGAAAACCCGACTCCCCCAGGCAGACACTACCTTTGTGAGCAACAAAATTCAGAACCTGCGTAGCGCGTATAGGCGGGAGCAACGAAAGATCCTAGAGTCCCAAACATCAGGATCAGCAGCAGGTCAGGTCTATGTACCTAAGCTGTGGTATTATGACAGGCTGCGTTTTCTGGATGACACGTCAGAAGCCAGGCAGTCACTTTCGACTCTTCCGTCTACCCGTCCCTCCACCCTTCCCTCCGCCTCAGGTGAGCCATCCCTGGAAGATCCAGACCCTTCCTTGCTGGACGAGGTTGATGCGCCCAGCTGGAGCCAGGTATATTTTAGTTTCTAACGTTTGATTGCTCAAATATTAATGATGTCAAGTTCAATGTTTGAATTGCTTCCAAATCTAGGATTTCATCACAAATTAAATTAGATAGAAGGATACAGTAGTTTCCACAAATGTGGCTCAAATCTTAATGAACTGATGGAAAAATGATGGTGTCAAAATGATAGCCTTTTGTATTTCAAGACAAATGTATTTGCAAGTGAGAACTGTAAAATTGTTAGTGATTGATGATTTCTAAATATAGACATATTTTAGTTATTGATTGCTTTGTTTTTTTTACACAGGATGAGCTCACCCAGGAGGAGGCCGGGACCAGTGGTATGGAGGAGGAGGCCGGGACCAGCCACACGCAGGAGCTAGCTGGGCCCAGCAGGAGTAGGACTGAGAGCCAGGTCCCTCCCCTCCGCCTAGCCAGCAAAAGGCCCAGGAGGATGGGCCGTGCAGAGGAGGAGTCCTTGGTGCTGATACGGCAAGCCACCCAGATTTTGACCAAACCCCCCAATCCGCAGGAGGCCTATGCCACTTATCTGGCTAGCAAGCTCCAAGAAATGGACAAACCCCAAAGAGACATGTGTGAGGCAATCTTCTTTGATGCCATACAACTGGGTCTGAAGGGTGAGCTCACACCCACCACGAAGCTCTACAAAACAGACCCTACTGCTCCTCATCCTCCTTCCTCCTCCTCCTCCCTCCTCCTCCTCCTCCTTCCTACCACAACTCCACCACCAGAGGCACAGCCTCCAGCGACGCGTAGAGGGAAGGCTAGACGGAAGAGTCACAAGTGACTGCCTGGCTTCAGTCTGCTCTGAAAGAAGACGCAGGCTGTTGTAGTACCACAGTCTGGGGACATAGATCTCATCTGCTGCTGTTCCTGGTCTTTGGGATTCTAGGACCTGGTTGTGCTCCCTATGTACATGCTACGCAGGTTCGGAATTTTGGTGTCCACTCACTTGATGTGTGCCTGGGGGACAAAAGGCTTCACAAACGTCAAAATTGTCTCCAGTGTTGCCTCCCTCTTGATTTATTTTGGTTATGAGGAAAAAGAAAAAATTTTGATTTAAAAAAAAAATTGTATGTTTTCTTTTATTTTTTTTTATCAATATTTTTGTATAATTTTGGGTTAAAAAAAACAAAGTTTATTTGTGAGTAGGCAGATACATGTCAAAAAACTCTGGGGGTTATTTACAAAACACATGTTCATGTAAATATGCTAACTTCAAGTGCAATTTTTAAAGCACTGCAAGTGCACTTGGAAGTGCAGTTGCTGTAAATTTGAGGCTTAACATTTGAAATGAGGGGAAGCTCTGCTGATTTTGAACATGCAATCATGTGTAGGCTAAAACGATGGTTTGGGTATCTATCTATCTATCTATCTATCTATCTATCTATCTCTACTTGCATAGTCCTGCTTGTCCCAAAAAAATGCAAGTCCATCTTGTTTCAAACCCCCCACCCAAAAAAAAAAAAAAAAAAAAACAATAGTAGTTCCAAAAATATATAGTAATAGATTTTTTTTTTTCTGAAATAAATAAATAAATATATATATAAAAATAAAAAAATATATAATATATATAATATATATATATATATATATATATATATATATATATATATATATATATATATATATATATATAATATATATATTTTTTTTTCTTTTTAGATAAATTGGGAATATATTTTTGATATAATTGGAAGATTAATCATAGGATGAGGATGAATAAAAACATGTAGTATAACTCTGTGTGAATATAAGCAGCAAAGCTACTTCACTTTTCTTGCATTACGAAGAAGAAAAGAACGGGCTATATTAAAAAAAAACACAAAATTAGCAGCATGACGAATATGCTAGCTTCAATACGAACACTAGTTTTACAAGACCGAGCGCTTCCGCCCTGTAAATTCTTTCTGAGTATGCGCGGAACTTAGTTTGTCGAACAAGCCTACACACGGGCGGACTGTCCGCTGAAACAAGGTTTCAGCGGACAGTTTTTCGGAATTTCCGAAAAACCTTGTCCGTCCAACTGTCCGCTGAAACTGTCCGCTGAAAGCCCACACACGAGCGGACTGTCCGCCCAAACACTGTTCAGCGGACAAAGTTGGGCGAACAGTCCGCCCGTGTGTACGTGGCCTAATAGTTGTCCTGTGGACATATTCTCCCACCTGAGCTGTGGATCTCTGCAGCTGCTCCAGAGTTACCATGGGCCTCTTGGCTGCTTCTCTGATTAATGCTCTCCTTGCCTGGCCTGTCAGATTAGGTGGACGGCTATGTTTTGGTAGGTTTTCAGTTGTGCCATACTCTTTCCATTTTTGGATGATGGATTAAACAGTGATCCGTGAGATGTTCAAAGCTTGGGATTTTTTTTTACACCCTAACCCTGCTTTTAAATTCTCCACAACTTTATCCCTGACCTGGTGTGTTCCTTGGCCAGCATGTTTATTCACTAAGATTCCCTAACAAACCTCTGAGGACTTCGCAGAACAGCTATATTTATACTGAGATTAACCACTTGAGGACCGCCGTATTGCCATTGTACGTCAGCACAATGGCACAGGCAGGCATAATCACGTACATCTACGTGATTGCCTTCCAGCGGGTGGGGGGTCCCATCGGACCCCCTCCCGCTGGTTACGGCGGTCCGATTCGGTCCAGGAGCGCTCCGTGATGAGGGGATGGCCGTTCGTTTTCGGCCACCCCCTCTGGATCGCTCCTGGCCAATGAGAAGCTTCCTCCCCTGTGTATTGTTTACACAGGAAGGAGGAAGTGATGTCATTCTCCTCGGGGCGGTCTTTTTGACCGGACTACGAGGAGAAGAGTAAAAGTAAGTCTGCACGAACACTACACTGACATGTAGGTACACACAGGCACACAAACCCCCCCCGATCCCCCCCCCGATCGCCCCCCGATCCCCCCCCCGCCCCCCCTCCCCCCCCAGTCACAGTGTCACTGATTGCATTGATCATTTCTTTACTGATCAATGCATTCAGTGTCAGTTGTGACAGTAAAAACTGTCAGGACAGTTAGTGTTAGGTCCAGGGTAGCCCCCTATCACCCCCCAATAAAGATTTAACCCCCTGATTGCCCCTAGAGTTAACCCTTTCACCCCCTTTTGCCAGTGTCACTAAGCGATCATTTTTCTGATCGCTGCATGTGTCGCTAGTGTCGCTAGGTAGCTAGTTATTTTTTTAGGTTCACCGCCAGGTTTTTATATCGCTAGGTACCCCGATATACTACCCAATAATGTTTTTAACCCCCTGATTGCCGCTAGTTAACCCTTTCACCCCCTTTTGCCAGTGTCACTAAGCGATCATTTTTCTGATCGCTGCATTAGTGTCGCTACAGTCGCTAGGTAGCTAGTTATTTTTTTAGGTTCACCGCCAGGTTTTTATATCGCTAGGTACCCCGATATACTACCCAATAATGTTTTTAACCCCCTGATTGCCGCTAGTTAACCCTTTCACCCCCTTTTGCCAGTGTCACTAAGCGATAATTTTTCTGAACGCTGCATCAGTGTCGCTAGTGTCGCTAGGTAGCTAGTTAACTAGGCTCCCAAAAAGTCCCCCACATGTGGTATCCCCGTACTCGGGAGAAGCAGCAGAATTTATTTTGGGGTGTAATTTGACTTCTGCCCATAGCATGTGTGAGCAATATATCATTTAGTGACAACTTTGTGCAAAAAAAAAAAAGTTTGTAATATTCCCGCAACTTTTGGCAAAATATAAAATATTCCATGGACTCAACATGCCTCTCAGTAAATAGCTTGGGGTGTCTACTTTCCAAAATGGGGTCATTTGGGGGGGTTTTGTGCTATTTTGGCATTTTATGGCCTTCGAAACTGTGATAGGTAGTGAGGAGTTAAATCAAAAATTTGCACCCTTAGAAATCCTGAAGGTGGTGATTGGTTTTCGGGGTGCCGTGCGCGACTAGACTCCCAAAAAGTCCCACACATGTGGTATCCCCGTACTCGGGAGAAGCAGCAGAATGTATTTTGGGGTGTCATTTCACATATAACCATGGCATGTGTGAGCAATATATCATTTAGTGACAACTTTTTGTAAAAAAAATTTTTTTTTTTTTTTTTGTCATTATTCAATCCCTTAGGACAAAAAAAATAAATATTCAATGGGCTCAACATACCCATCAGCAATTTCCTTGGGGTGTCTACTTTCCAAAATGGGGTCATTTGGGGGGGATTTGTACTGCCCTGCCATTTTAGCACCTCAAGAAATGAGATCGGCAGTCATAAATTAAAAGCTGTGTAAATTCCAGAAAATGTACTCTAGTTTGTAGACGCTATAACTTTTGCGCAAACCAAAAAATATACGCTTATTGACATTTTTTTTACTAAAGACATGTGGCTGAATAAATTTTGCCCTCAATGTATGACTAAAATTTAGTTTATTCGATTTTTCTTATAACAAAAAGAAGAAAATATCTTTTTTTTTCAAAATTTTCGCTCTTTTTCCATTTATATCGCAAAAAAAAAAAATCGCAGAGGCAATCAAATACCATCAAAAGAAAGCTCTATTTGTGGGAAGAAAAGGACGCAAATTTCGTTTGGGTGCAATATTGCATGACCGCGCAATTACCAGTTAAAGCAGCGCAGTGCGAAATTGCAAAAAGACCTCTGGTCCTTAAGGTGTTTATTGGTCCGGAACTGAAGTGGTTAAATCACACACAGGTGTGCTCTATTTACTAATTAGGTGACTTCTGAAGGCCATTGGTTCCACTAGATTTAAGTTAGGGGTATCAGAGTAAAGGGGCTGAATACAAATGTACGCCACACTTTTCAGATATTTATTTGTAAAACAAATTTAAAACCAATTATCATTTTCCTTCCACTTTACAATTATGTTCCACTTTGTGTTGGTCTATCACCTAAAATCCCAACAAAACACATTTATGTTTTTGGTTGTAACATGACCAAATGTGGAAAATTTCAAGAGGTGTGAATAGTTTTTCAAGGCACTGTATCAAGCATGTGTAGCACCCTTCTGGCTAGAGTAGGCTGCTGGGTAAATCTTGTTCAGCTCTTCTGTAATCCATGGAGCAAGGGTTTATTGCTCCTGGCTGCCCAGTGTTTTGCAGGCTGCTGTTTTGCTGCTCCCCCCCGTCCTCTGGAGGCTTCCACAAGTATAGTGGGAGGGGGAGCAGAATAGGCAGCCCAGAAATTTATGGAACTCCAGCCAATCCCTGGGGAGATGCGCCCAGAAGGTGGAGGGATAGCCCATAAATAGTCTGAGGCCTGAGCAGCAAGGTGCAGTGTTCCTGGGTCCAGTCCTGCAGTAGTGGGTCCCTGATGCAGGATCCTTAAGGAAGTTCTGAAGAAGACCCCAAGGTCCCAGCTACACTTAGTTGGGGGCCTATCTGCAGCTCAATTGTCCAAGGATCCACTTTGATCATTAGATAGCTGTGGTCCTGTGGTGATGCAAGTCTACATCTTCCTTACTAGGAAGAGCCTGGTGGATATCAGCAGGAGACAACCAGTGACCCCAACTCCAACCAGAGTAAATGACTTCCAAATGCTGAAGGAAAGTGATTGTGTGTAGCTTTCAAATTCACTAACAGCATAGGAATCCCGTTGGATATTCAGTGGGCAGATATGCAGCCAGGAGTTAAGGAGTTCTCAAATTGTTCACTTTCAGTTTATCGGGGTATCTCATGCTCCCTACCCCTATCCAAGTTCATTGTGCCAACAGAAACCCTAAAAGAATCCCTAGATCACTAGCAGTGCTCGTCTGTTTCTCTCCACACAGGACAGAGAGGCAGCAGTAGGAACCATTGGCACGCTACCCGGCCGGCCAGGAAAGGGGGGGACGAGTGAGCGCCCCCCCTCCTGAGCCTTACCAGGCCGCGTGCCCTCAACATGGGGGGCGCCTTGGGGAAGGGGGGCCACGCGGCCCCCCACCAATGGCCAGGGTTGTCGGGAAGAGGCCCTTGTCCTCATCAACATGGTGCTTTGGGGTGGGGGGGTGCCCCCTTCCCCACAGCATCCCCATGTTGAGGGCACGCGGCCTGGTACGGCTCAGGAGGGGGGGGTCGCTCGCTCGTCCCCCCCTTTTCTGGCCGGCCGGGTAGCGTGCTCGGACAAGGGTCTGATGTGGACCTGGGGGCAACCCCCACGCCGATTTTTTCCATTAAAGTCCATACCAGGTGGCGGGGCCAGCGACGTCTCCTTCGCGGGCCCCGCCTACCTGGAGACCCACTCGAAATGAGCGGACTTTTCTCCGTTCATTTCAAAACGTACGGCGGACTGGCATACGCACGGCCGGATTGTCCGACCGAAATGCGAGTCCGGCGGGAAGATTGGAGTGCAAAACTACTTTCTAAGTCCGCCGTACTTTCGGGTCAAAAAAGTCTGCCGGAGGCTACACACGGGGGGATTGTCCAGCGGACTTGAGTTTGCCGGACTTTTCCACCCGATTGTTTGATCGTGTATACGCGGCATAAGATGCAGTAGCAGATTTATATGGACTTGACTAACACACAAAAACTAAACTCCAGCTAACACTTTTTAAGCAACTAGGTTGCATTCACACTTGTGTGACTTTCGACATCAAAATCGCATGACAAGTCATAGCCCATTCTTTTAAATGGCACCCATTCAAATCAGTGCGACTCAAAGTCACAGCGACTTTGAAAAGGTTCCTGCACTACTTTGGTGCGACTTTTCATGTGACTTTGGTCCAGAGAATGTAAAGTAGGATCAAAGTCGCACGATTTCCAGTGTGACTCTGAAGCAACTTGTGGTGTGACTTTGATCCTACTTTACATTCTCTGGACCAAAGTCACATGAAAATTGGAGATGCGCTAATGTGAATGGAGCCTTACAGAAAAACGGTTTTTGTTTTGTGATAAAGGTTTTTACAAAAATTCATAAAAGCTGACCAGTGTAAGCACACCTGTCAGTGGTAAATTGTTTATTTTCAACTTTCTAACTGCCACTTTGTCTTTACAGCTTGGTCTATTAAAGGAAGCTGATCAATTACAGACTTACTCATCAGGTGAAAATAAGATAAAAAAATAAAATAAAAACGGAAGACTGTTGCAGTGACCATATTTAAAGCGGACCTTCAGTAATGTTTTCATCTTTCCATCTATTAAATCTTCTGCCCTTGTTGTTTTAACTTTGGATACTAAAACATTTTTTTTTCTGCCAGTAAATACCTTATGCAGCACACTTCCTGTTTCTTGTTTTGTAATTAGCCTAGGCTTATGACATCATGCACAGCTCTCTCTCTCTCTCTGAGAGTTTGCCAGCAAGGGAGAGGGGTAGGAGAGTGGAGGAGGGATGAGTCATAGGAGAGCCAAGGAAAGCTGCAGAGCAGTGGTATGAGTATGTCTGTCTTTCTTTATATACAGTATGTGTGTGTCTGTGTAAATCCAGGAAGTGAACAGGCAGCAGCCTCAGCTGAAAAACGTGAAAGTGGGGTCAGTGGTGCTACCAATAATGTGAGTTAGTTTTCTCCAGGCATACCTAGGGTTTACATGCAAAAGACACCCATGTGTTAATTCAGATAGGGGTAACAAAAAAGAATAATTATAATTATGTATATATGTGTGATGATGCCACCTAAACACTCAGTGCCATCCAACTCTTACCTATTGAAAATGACTAAAGTGATGTATACTAAATATATATATATATATAGACTTAATAATGGTACTATATCCAGTATCCTAAAAGTGCAGCAATATATGTGATATAATGAGTGACATTCCATGAAAGATAACTCAAGCAAAAACACCTCAAGCAAAAAAACCCTAAAAGAACCTTAACATTTTTTTTTTTTTACAAATAGCAAAAAACAAAAACAAAACACAAAGAGGCCAAAAAAGAGAGAAAAGAAACAAAAATCCCACCATAAATCATGACCAGCTCTGTATGACGCAAAGCTGTATATAATATGGTCAAAATTATACAGTGGCCTAAATAATTGCCCACATCCAAAACGCTAATAAAGTGTAAGTAAACACTTAATATATGCTGGCAAATATATGTAGTCCATACAAAATATTTATACGTTGATGTACAAGTGTCCAAATAAATTCAATGACTTTTGTGCTCGTGGAGTCTCCAAGTGACTTCAGTGCTCCCCCTCAAAGGTCCCTACTCACCAACTCCTTGCACCCCTACGGGGGTATCGTGCATGTAATTCCACTCCCTCTGATTGGACCAAGCCGGCTCCCCCTGCTTCAAGCTCCGCTCTGAACAGTTCCAGGGATTATACACTTATACAGCATGCAAGGCGTCCCGTTTTTATATGTATACCAGATGTGTACATGCATAGTCCTCATAAGACACAAAGGATGGCTCCCATAGTGTAATAAGTTCAAAAAACAGTTTACGTTTATTAAAAAAATATAAAAACCAATTACACAAACACCATCCAGCTAGATGTGCCGCGAGACACTATACCAGCCGATAAAACATATATTGAAACATTAAAGATAAAAGGCTCCAGGTCAACTGTAGCAAGCACCCATCCGGGTTCGGATCAATATTTCCAAAAACGGGACACCGATCGGTGAACGAGCAGTGTGCGCTCCAACTGCGTTCCACTCAATCGAGTTCCTGGAAGTGACGGCGTGTGCGTGGTTCCGTCGTGCGCGTTTCGTCATAAACGTCTTCAGAGGCAATAGCAGCTTCAGCTGCCCACATTTAAAATTATTGCAGCCAGACTGGCCAACCGAGCATCTGATTTTTGTCAAAAGGGCGTGTGCCAGGATCTTGTCTTGCATACTAACAGTACACAATTGTAATGCAACAAACACGAATGTAGTGACGTACTACGAGGAATTTCAGCTCCTGAGCGCCACCCTTTGGGCCCCTTTTGCTAATTTTGTGTTGGGTGAGCATTGATTCCGAGCATGCGTGTTTGTACTTTTTAAATTTTGTGTGACGGATTTGTGTACTGACCATATGAAAATTTGCCGTCAAACCGTTGTCTGCCGAAAATATACTAGCCTGTAATCCTTCATTTGTTGGCCGAAAGTTTGACAACAATTGTCAAAACGAGTGTACTAACGGTAAGATTTTTAGACAACAGTCTGTCAACAGGTAATCCCCTGCGAACAATCGTACTGTGTGTACGAGGCTTTAGTGGAGGGAGATTTCTGCTGAATATTTGGTAAGTACAGTATCAGAGTATATATATATATATATATATATATATATATATATATATATATATATATATATATATATTGTCATACTGTACTTACCAAATATTCAGCAGAAATAAAAAAATATAAATTAATTATAATATAAAATAATATGCAAAGTGGTTGGAGGGAAGCTTCAGTATGGCAAAGATGTTTTTATTACAAATTATCTGAGCAGACAGCAGATCCTCTTTAAGAACTGGTAAGCTACAATATAATACATTTTTGTTTTGAGGTTTAATACCGCTTTAATAGCCTAAACCCACAATATTTCTGGTAGAAGTCACACAGATTTATATATTTTTTTGAATGGAAATATACAATATAACCCCCTGGCAGGCAGGTAAAAGTCCCTGCCACATACAGTTTATGTATTATGCACACCATATAGTAAAATCTATTTTTCAGCAAAATAATGCCCAAATATCCTATCAGCTACAGTCTGAAACCTTAGTTAACATACCGTAATCTGGGGGAAAGGTAGCGGGTGCTACAATACACACTGTGCGTCGCATCCCTGTTCATGAGAAAGTGACAGAATTAAATGAATTCTTTTTTAAAACAAAAAAAGCAAACATGTTCTTATTTGTACAGATTATGTTTCAAGTCCAATGATGTAGAGTTTGCTAAAGATACTCCCTGAGTGATTACATTATCTTAGGAAAACGTGTAACTAACGCATAGGATCTGACCTTAGCACAACTTAATATTTTTTCATAAATATAGACCTAAAAATACACCAAGATATTATGGCCAGAAATGCACTGTTTGAAAGTAGTTTAAAATACTGGCCCTTTGAATTATTTCCCATATAAATATTGTGGTACTGCTGCAAGGAGATTGTTTGATAGATATAAACCAACATCTTGCTGAAAATATTACAGGAATGTTATCATTTTTTCTTCTTCTCAAATTATTTTCCTCTTTACCCAAATAACCCTTCTCTTTTGACAACAGACCCCGAAGCCGTGGCAGTCAGCAAATCCCAAAATAGTAAGTGGTAAAAATGTTACTATGAGTAATTGTTTTTATTTTAAATATTATTGTTTTATGAACATTTTTATATGTCAGTTTGTCTGAAATTTCAGACCTGTATTAGTAGATGTTGGTAGGTTAAATTGAGTTCCCAGTTCCTCCCACCAGTCATGGTCATTACTTGGGCTCTTTTGCTCCCTTTTGGATTTATTATATTTTACAGAAATGAGAACTGCATTGTTAGTGCTGCTAGTATACAGAGTACTCGTATCCAAGCTTGAATGGGACTCTACTATATTGTGTTCTGCAAAAGAACATTTTGCATAAGGCTCTTGTGGCCTTATGTCTTACAGAAAGGTTCAGAGGGTGTACCAAGCTAGTTTATTTTTAAAGTTAGTGTACCAAGCTAGTTTTGTTTATTCAAAAGCATCATTTATTCAAAGGTTACAATTAGGTGGGTAGTCCCAAAAACTATACCGTATAAAATAAACCACATATATCAGAAAAAAAAACTGTTTTTGCCCCCAGGTGGGCTTATGATGATGCAACAGATGCCTGCAGAAGCTGATGCATTTTGAGGGTGTCCCTGCTTCCTTGGAGCTTAATGTCTGCTGCACCCCAAACTCTAAATCTCTTAGCTTCACCTCCAATTGGTGTTGGGTGGGCAGGTTGATTGGGCTTTACAGGTACTCCAGCCATAAGCTAACAGTGCAAGGGTATAACCACCAATAAAAAACAAATAGAATTCACCAAAACAGATTCTTATAATCAGATAGAATCCCATGCAATGAAATAAAATGTAATATATTACAAACACCTACAGTATAAACAAATATACAGTGTGTTATAACATAAGAAATTCATATAAGAAATTGACAATTGTGGAACCATTGGGAATCGCTGGCCCAGAGCATACAACAGAGCCAGCACAGTTTGAACACTGTTCATCCAACCGCTCCTTTGCGGCTCAGCATTCCCAGGGTCTCTGTAATGGACAAACAAGCTTCCTTCAGCAATATTATAAAAATTATAAAAAAATATATTGGGATAAGAAGAATGGAAATAAATAAATACACACACACAAACATTATGTATATATATATATATATATATATATATATATATATATATATATATATATATATATATATATATATATATGTTTGGTATTTGCCCCTGATTTTATTTTATTTTTTGCATATTTCTCACACTTAAATGATTCAGATCATCAAACAAATTTTAATATTACACAAAGATAATCAGAGTAAATCCAAGATTCAGTTTTTAAATTATTATTTCATTTATTAAGGCAAAAAAGCTGTTCAAACCTGCCTGGCCTTATGTGAAAATGTAATTGCCCCCTCCCATGCTGAATCATGATTGAACTGTGATTAACCACAATTTTTTGGAAAGCTGAGTAAAATTGCACTTGCCACAGCCAATCCTGATTACTGCCAGACCTGTTGAATCAAGAAATCACATAAATAGAAGCTATCTGACAAAGTCAGTTAAGCTAACAGATCACAAAAAGCCACATATCATGCCACGATAAAAACAAAAAAATCAAGAACAGATTAGAAATAAAGTAATGTACATGTATCTGTCTAGGAAGGGTTTCAAAGCCATTTCTAAGGCTTTGGAACTCAAGTGAACCACAGGGAGAGCCATTATCCACAAATGGAGATAACTCGGAACAGTGGTGAACCTTACTAGAAGTGGCCGGCCTACAAATATTAATCCAAGAAGATGACAATGATTCATCCAGGAGGTCATAAAAGAACCCAGAACAATGTCTAAAGAACTGCAGGCCTCACTTGCCTCAGATAATAACAGTGTTCATGATTCAACAATAAGAAAGAGACTGGGCAAAAATGGCATCCATGGGAGAGTTCCAAGGCCAAAGCCACTGCTGACCAAAAAGAACACAAAGGCTCATCTTACATTTACCAAAAAGCATGCTGATTATACCCAAGATGTTTAGACAAATATTCTGTGGACTGAGACATAAATTGAACTTTTTGGAAGGTGTGTGTCCCGTTACATCTGGCATAAAACCAATAAATACAGCATTTCATAACAAGAACATCATACCAACAGTCAGACGTGGTGGTGGAAGCGTGATGGTCTGGGGCTGCTTTGTAGCTTCAGGACCTGGACTACTTACCATAATTGATGGAACCATGAATTCTGAGCTCTACCAGAAAATTCTAAAGGAGAATGTCCAGCCATCAGTTCATGACATCAAGCTCAAGTGCACAAGGGTTATGCAGCAGAACAATGATCCGAAACACAACAGCAAGTCCACCTCCAAATGTATTTTTTTTTTGTTATGTCATAATGTAGAGTATAAGATTTCCTATCATTTGAGCCTAGTCTTGCCACAAAGAGTTATTCCATCTCTGAGAAATCCTCTTTTATTGTTCAGTGAGATAAATCTTGACAAACAGAGAAAAACTTTGTCAAATCCTCCCCCTTGCTGTGAGTGACAGGTGATTTACATATCTTGTGCACTAGCCTAAGAGACAGGTAAAGATACATGCAGGAGGCATGTGTATCCTTACAGATAACCCCTATGGCAGTAGTTCAGAAAGGATGAACTTGGGTGTTACATCCACTTTAAAAGCTGCATTTTGTATTTACTGGGGTTATCTTTGTGTAATAATAAATGTGTTTGATGATCTGAGTCATTTAAGTGTGGCAAATAGGCCAAAAAAAAAATCAGAAAGGGGACAAATACTTTTTCACACAACTGTATATATACTGCATGTTTACAGAGTCTGGTCTAATGACTGGCTTTTGGTGAAAAAACATGCTGAAAAACCAATGGCTGTGAGCTCTGATTAGTGTATTCTGGCGGGGGTGACGGGGTGCCCCTGTCAGAATTGACCAACACATTGCTTGTGTTGGTATGCTGATCCATCAGGTTTTTTTTTTCTGTTCAACCCACTGGGTTGAATGAAAAAAACTTGCAACGTGTACCAGGCTTTAGAGATACTCATCTGATACTAAACTTTCTGAAGATTTCTTTCTGAAGTAACAGCAGCACCCCCTATTCTCACAGTGCTCTTTCCCAGTGTTTCTCAACCTTTTAGTCGAGCTACCCTTTAAAATCAAAAGTGCTAATTTTAAGGGTTAATATGCACGTTATTGTCATAAAAAGTGTTTGGGGACCTGGGTCCTGCCCCAAGGGACATGTATTAATGCAGAAAAGGGACATGTATTAATGCAAAAAAAGACTTTTTTTGGGAGCAGTGATTTTAATAATGCTTAAAGTGAAACAATAAAAGTGAAATACTCCTTTAAATTTGGTACCTGAGGCGTTTCTATAGTATGCCTGTAAAGTGACACATTTTTCCGTGTTTAGAACAGTCCCTGCAGAAAATGACATTTCGAAAGAAAAAAAAGTAATTTAAAACTACTCACGGCTATAATGAATTGTTGGGTCCTGGCAATACAGATAAAAGTCATTGAAAAAATGGCATGGGGGTCTCCCAGTCCATTACCAGGCCCTTCAGGTCTGGTATGGATATTAAGGGGAACCCTGCGCCAATTTTTTTCTAAAAAATGGCATAGGTGTCCCCCCAAAAATCCATACCAGACCCTTATCTGAGCATGCAACCTGGCAGGCCGTAAGAGAAGAGGGGGACCAAGAGAGAGCCCCCCTCCTGAACCGTACCAGGCAACATGCCCTCAACATTGGGAGGGTGCTTTGGGGTAGCACCCCCAAAGCACCTTGTCCCCATGTTGATGGGGACAAGGGCCTCATTCCCACAACCCTTGCCCGGTGGTTGTGGGAGTCTCTGGGTGCGGGTCTTATCAGAATCTGGAAGCTCCCTTTAACAAGGGGACCCCCAGATCCCGCCCCCATTTGAAATGTTAACGGGTACATTGTACCTATACCATTTCACAAAAAAAGTGTCAAAATGTAAAAAAAAAAAAACAAGACACACCTTATGACAAGTCCTTTATTAAAAAAAAAAAATCCCCACCAGTCCATTCATCTTCTTCTATGGCTCTGCTAACGGCCAGAAACATAAAATAAATAAGATCTTATGACATTTCCGCGTGGATGACAGTTCTTTTATAAGTGATGGTGGGGCCACGCGGTGATGTACCTGGGTGACTCCCCCTTCTGATGAACGGGGACTTCCCAATTGCTTCCCCGTAGCGTCAGAGGGGGGCGTGGCCACCTGTTTACGTACCCGGGTGGCGCCTGGTAATGGACTGCGGGGAGATCCCATGCTGTTTTTTCAATGACTTTTATCTGTATTGCCGGGATCCGACAATTCATTATAGCCATGAGTAGTTTTAAATGACTTTTTTTACTTTAGAAATGTCCTTTTGTGCAGGGACTGTTGTAAACATGGGAAAAATGTGCCACTTTACAGGCATACTATAGACACCCCCAGGTATGAAATTTAAAGGAATATTTCACTTTTATTGTTTCACTTTAACCACTTGCTTACTGGGCACTTAAACACCCTTCCTGCCCAGACCAATTTTCAGCTTTCGGTGCTCTCACATTTTGAATGACAATTACTCAGTCATGCAACACTGTACCCAAATTAATTTTTTGTCCTTTTTTTCCCACAAATAGAGCTTTCTTTTGGTGGTATTTGATCACCTCTGGGGTTTTTATTTTTTGCGCTATAAATGAAAAAAGACCGAAAATTTTGAAAAAAAATGCATATTTCTTTGTTTCTGTGACAGAATTATGCAAATTATTAATTTCTCTTCATAAATTTTGGCCACAATTTATACTGCTACATATCTTTGGTAAAAATAACCCAAATTAGTGGATATTATTTGGTCTTTGTGAAAGTTAGAGAGTCTACAAGCTGTGGTTCGAATCGCACAAAATTGATCACATCTGATGTACTGGTGGCCTATCTCAATTCTTGTGACCCGAACAAGCCAGGAAAGTACAAATACCCCACAAATTACCCCTTTTTGCAAAGTAGACATTCCAAGGTATTTAGTAAGAGGCATTGTGAGCTTTTTGATGTTGTCATTTTTTTCCCACAATTCTTTGCAAAATTAAGATTTTTCATTTTTTTTATTTTTCTCCCCAAAATTGTCATTGTAATAGGTTATTTCTCTCACATGGCATGTGTATACCACAAATGACACCCCCAAAAAAATTCTGCTACTCCTCCTGAGTATTACAATACCACATGTGTGGGACTTTTTCACAGCCTGGCCACATAGAGAGGCCCAACATGCAGGGAGCGCCGTCACGTGTTCTAGGAGCATAAATTACACATCTAACTTGTTGACCACTTTTTTTTAACTTTTTTTTTTTTTTTTTACACTGACGGCTGCTGCAGCCGTTCATCTCTCCCCTCTCACACTCTGTCTGTGTGAGGAGGGAGAGTGGCACTGAGAGATGATCTCGTATGTTCACATATGAGATCATCTCCCATTGGACACGCCGATCGCGCTGTAAACGGCCGTTGTGATTGGCCGTTTACAGCGATCTGTGTTTGCCTGTCCCCGGGGGACACAGCAAACACAGAATTTCCCCGATGCACGCCTGCGGCGGCACACATTGCAGAAGTAAACAACAGGACGTCCAGGGACGGCCACCCGGGCGAAAGCGCCTGCTCTACGGCCGTCATTCGGCTATAGGGCAGGCGCGAGGTGGTTAAGCATTATTAAAATCACTGCTCCTGAAAAAACAGCATTTTTTAAAACTTTTTTTTTAGCACTTTTGATCTCTCCCATAGACTTTTAAAGGGTGTACCATGGCTTTTGAATTTGCCGCAAACACCCCAGATCGGCCTCCTCCCTACTCCTTATCAACAGATGATGTTGATTGATATTGGTTGTTAGAACTTTATAATGGTGCACAATGAAAACCTGTGGCTTTATGTAACTAAAAGGAGGGCTTGATCCACCCGTTGGTATGTATACAATTTTTGGACAATTTTAGGCATTTTGCCAAGACACCCCTGAAGAAACCTGAAGGCACCCTGGTTAAAAAAGGCTGCTCTATCCTACTAAATGTGTCACTTTCACTGTCCCTCCATCTCTCAGTGCTGGATTACAAGAGAATGATACCAATTTAAATACAGGCACTTTCACTAGCTGTGGTTAAAATTATATTTCATTATTCTAATGAATACATGATTTCTTTAAATTGTGTTTTTATGCCTGCTTAGTGTTCAGCATTAAGCCATCACAGTAAAATTCAGTAGGGGGCAAGTTATAATGAATGTTTGTCTAAATGTTTGAGGAGATGGGAGCGGTTTCCATTTGTGAAGCATGCAACTGAAAATAGTTAGAATCATCAATGCAAATCATTAATAATATAATACTATAACACTCTCCATTACCCCTACATTGCTGTGACAAGCCAAGTTACACAACAGGCCACAGATGTTATTATATTTTTCCCCGAAATACTCGTGCAGATAGACGGTTTCTCCTCTCTAAGTGTTCCTTGCTATGTATATTTATTCTTTTGTGTACAGGCTGGAAAATGTTATCCCAAACAGAGGTCGTTGGTAATTTGTACAGTTCAAAGCCCACACACTCATCACTGTTCAATTAGTTGAAAAGCATTTATTCCCACACTTTGGAAAGCAGTTGTGTTTTACAGTGCGCTGGCTTTTTGCTCTTTTTTTCCAATACCGCTGAATTTATAAAATCCAATATGTTTACTGAATTACGCAATAAAAGTCTGTAATTGCATTTTTGCAATGAAATACTGTATATTTATAGTAACCTTCAAAGTTACAGGACGTTTTTATGATTCCTAATGTAGCACCGGCTCCTGAAGAGCACACGCTATGTGTTTTTTTTTTTTTATTTAAAGTTCCTAGAACCGCAGTTTGGTTTTGGGTTTAATTATACCAAATTATGGTTTCAGTACCAATCTAGCTGGATTGCACTGTGTTCTGCTTGGCCACAGGTGGCACTGTCATCACTGGCAAGTGTGAAAATGCAGTTCAGCTGGGTACATTGAATGCCACTTTTTCTCTGAACCAGCCCAGTGGGAGTGTCATTCTGCTGTGCATTCTGAGGGAAGGTACTTAAGGTACTGACATCACGTGCTTCTGGGTTCCGGTTCAGAAGATCTTTCTGTCTGTTTGATCCTGGTCCTCCTGACCAGCCCCCATGGCTCTCATGGCCTGGTGTGCGGATCCATCCAATTCCGAGTCTCAGGGCTGGCTAGCCCAAGGCAAAGTAACTGGAGGGAGGATTCGGAGGTGGTCCGGTGCCGTCTCATCTGTGCAGAGGCCCAGCAACTGAGGAAGCAACCAGGGGAGGACTCTTCGGGAGAAGGCTACGCTGAAGACTGGCTTCTCAGAAAGAGCCTGGAGGCTTAGTTGCAAGAGTGAAGTGAATCTACACTCATACTGGTACCGTATGAGGGCTCTCTAAATTTGTCTACATCCTTCAGTTTACTAGAAGTGTTCTACAACAAGTCTGTGGCAGAGACTTTGCTACAAGTGTTCTACAACAAGTCTGTGGCAGAGACTTTATTCAAACGTTCTACAGTGGGGATCGAAAGTTTGGGCACCCTAGGTAAAAATGTGTATTAATGTGCATAACGAAGCCAAGGAAAGATGGAAAAATCTCCAAATGGCATCAAATTACAGATTAGATATTCTTATAATATGTCAAAAAAAGTTAGATTTTATTTCCATCATTTACACTTTCAAAATTACAGAAAGCAAGAAAATGGCGTCTGCAAAAGTTTGGGCACCCTGCAGAGTTAATATCTTGTACTGCCCCCTTTGGTAAGTATCACAGCTTGTAAACGCTTTTTGTAGCCAGCCAAGAGTCTTTCAATTCTTGTTTGAGGTATCTTTGCCCATTCTTCCTTACAAAAGTGTTCCAGTTCTTTGAGATTTCTGGGCTGTCTGTCATGCACTGCTCTTTTATCCATAGATTTTCAATAATGTTGAGGTCAGGAAATTGTGAAGGCCATGGCAAAACCTTCAGTTTACGCCTCTTGATGTAATCCCCCGTGGATTTTGAGGTGTGTTTAGGATCATTATCCATTTGTAGAAGCCATCCTCTCTTTAACTTCAGCTTTTTCACAGATGGCATCAAGTTACCATCCAAAATTTGCTGAAATTTTATTGAATCCATTTTTCCTTCTACTCGTGAAATGTTCCCTGTGCCACTGGCTGCAATACAACCCCAAAGCATGATTGATCCACCCCCATGCTTAACAGTTGGACAGAGGTTCTTTTCATTAAATTCTGCGCCCTTTCGTCTCCAAACGTACCTTTGCTCATTCCGGCCAAAAAGTTCTATTTTAACCTCATTGGTCCACAGAACTTGTTTCCAAAATGCCTCAGGCTTGTCTATATGTTCATTTGCAAAGTTCAAATGCTGATTTTTGTGGTGAGGATGTAGAAGAGGTTTTCTTCTGATGACTCTTCCATGAAGACCATATTTGTACAAGTATCTCTTTATAGTGGAATAGTGTACTACAACTCCAGTGTCTGCCAGATCTTTCTGGAAGGATCGTACAGTCAAATGTGGGTTTTGAATTGCTTTTCTCACAATTCTGCGAGCTGTTCTGTCTGATATTTTTCTTGGTCTTCCAGATCTTGCTTTAACTTCCACTGTTTCTGATGACTGCCATTTCTTAATTACATTCTGAACAGAGGATATTGACATCTGAAAACGCTTTGCTATCTTCTTATAGCCTTCTCCAGCTTTGTGAGCGTCAACTATTTTCAGTTTCAGTTTTCTAGACAACTGCTTAGACGAACCCATGGTGCTGATTGTTGGGGCAAGGTCAGATGAGTCTGGCCATTTAAAACCTTTGAGAGTGCAAAGGGGGCAGTGCATGCTATAAATTCTGCAGGGTGCCCAAACTTTTGCAGGCGCCATTTTTTTGTTTTCTGTAATTTTGAAAGTGTAAATGATGGAAATAAAATCTAACTTTTTTTTACATATTATAAGAATGTCTAATCTGTAATTTGATGCCATTTGGAGATTTTTCCATCTTTCCTTGGCTTCGTTATGCACATTAATACACATTTTTACCTGGGATGCCCAAACTTTCGATCCCCACTGTATATGCAAGTCTGTGGCAGAGGCTTCACTTTATCGAAACACTATATTGGCTGCTAGGCCTAGTGAGAGGAGGTCTATCGGGTAGTTGTGAGGATCCAGCTGTGAGTGGCTATTCTCTGGATTTCTATAGTGAGAGACTTCCTATTTTGAGTAGTTCCAAGAGTACCTAAATTTTCTACCTAAAACCCTCTAACCCTCATTGGGAGACTGTGTTTTGTCTACCTTTTTTGCAAATAAAAATCCTTAAAGTGGATCCAGTGTCAGTTTCTACAATTCTTTGGGCCATCTTCCTCGGGAAAGCATAAGCCCTTTGTACACACGGTCGGAGACTATCGGACCGTTTTGTCGGATAATCCGACTGTGTGTGGTCTCCATCGGACTGTTTCCGTCGGAGTATCCGACGCACCAACTTTTCCAACTTGTCCGTAAAATTTTCCGACAAAATGCTCCGATCGGACATACTCCGATCATGTGTAGCCTACTCCGACAGACAAAGTGCCACGCATGCTCAGACCAAATTCCTAGACCAAAGCTTTTGGCTACTTATAATTGGATAACACCTCAAATTTATTGGGATTTTTAAGGCAATATAGAAAAAAATAATACTAAAATATATATGAAAAAATATATAAATTTTTATTACAACTATCAAAAGATATTACAAAACCACAATGATCCATAATATAACAGTGTTGTGCTAACATATGTATATGGCATAGAATGTTACTACATGCGTAGACTCTATCAAAACAGGCAGCTCTTTTCCTACGCGTTTCGAAAAATGTGCATTAACAAAAATCTGGGGCATCCAAAGGACCGTGGGAATTTCTCCTATGTCCTTTGGATGCCCCAGATTCGGTGATATTCGTATAAAACTAGGAAACGATTGAACCTCGTTATGGCGGTCTTTTAGACAAGATTGAGGTTTATACAACATAATATCTTCCTATTTGATGGGCCATTGGACATTTGTGCAAAGGAATCTTTTATTCCCATCCTTTGTTGAGTTCATTTGGACTCCAGGGCTTTGAATGCGGTGACCTTGCAAACAGATCCATATTACCATTATCCATACCGTCTCCACGTTTGTGGCTCAATCCCCTCCTCTCTTGGCCTGTCTTTCCGTTTCTGGAACGGTCGCCTAAAGAGGAGATAGTGCCTACTTTTGGTACAGAAATAGCATTGGCTTCCCTGAAGAAGAAATTGTTAATGCACATTTTTCGAAACGCATAGGAAAAAAGCCTGTTTTGCTGGATAGAGTCTACGCATGTAGTAACATTCTATGCCATATACATATGTTAGCACAACACTGTTATTTTATGGATCATTGTGGTTTTGTAATATCTTTTGATAGTTGTAATAAAAATTTATATATTTTTTCATATATATTTTAGTATTATTTTTTTCTATATTGCCTTAAAAATCCCAATAAATTTGAGGTGTTATCCAATTATATGTATCATTTCCGGGATGATGGCAATAACATGCCATAGCTCATGAGTCAAATCATTTTTACTAAGCTTTTGGCTACTAGCCTGAACGTAGTCCCGTTGTAACGAAATAACGTCATCACGTTATGTACAATTGGATTTTCCGACAACTTTGTCCGACCATGTGTATGCAACAGTTTCGGACAAAATCCGTCGGACAAAATCCGTCGGACAAAATCCGTCGGACAAAATCCAACGGATTTGGTTGTCAGAATGTCCGACCGTGTGTACAAGGGCTTAGACAACCACAAGGTCAAGAAGGTAACGGTAAGCCCAACAAAATCAGCCGCTCCTTTGGGGGTCAGTGCTACACTAACAAAGCTGATTTTGGAAATAGAGCGAACCTTTATTTGTATGATTTTATTAGTGCAGTTGTCAAGCTTAAGGTAAATGCAAACTTAGGGGGCATTAACATCTGAGAATGCATTACAGTGAGTGGTACAGTGGGCATCTTCATGAGGAGACAACTCTCGGTTTGCATGCAGTTCTCTGTGCACTTTTCCATTTCTTGAAGGCTAACTCCACCCTTTAGAACATTTTACATGTACACTTACCGGTATATCTAGGATGTAACATGCAACATAGTGCCAAACGGACTCTTCCCTCAAACCAACTCTGACAGCAAGCAATGGCTCTTTCCCACAGTAGCAGCTGTGTGTAGTTCATCTTACGGAGCTATGGCATTCATTCGGAGATAACCATGAATTAATAAACTATAAGTACCAACGTCCAACTTGGCAGACTTGTAGTTATTAATGGAACACAAATTAGGTGATTTCTGCATTTGTAGTTCACTAACATTTCCTCCAGCTCTATAAATGAATATTGCAAGTAATACAAGGAGAAGGAGGTATTCTGGGACTGTAAATGAAGCCAGGGCCTGGTAAGGTCCTGTGATTCCATCCCTATCAATATATTGTGAGAAAAAAATGGGGGCAAGAGGGTGGGACTTTACATGAACCATGTAGTAGCAATTGAATAAATAGGTGGATATGTGGAAAAAAAATATTTATTGGTACACAACATAGGTAGATATACCATATTTATCGGCGTATAACACGCATCCCAAGTTTAGGAGGGAATTTTAAGGAAAAAAACTTTTAGGAGGGAAGTTTAAGCAAAAAAAATTAACATTTAAATGCCCATCAATGCAGCCTTATCATTGTCATTTGCAGCCTTGCATTGCAGCCTTATCAGTGTCCATCTGCAGCCTTGTCAGTCATTTGCAGCCTTGTCAGTCATTTGCAGCCTTGCATTGCAGCCTTGTCAGTCATTTGCAGCCTTGTCAGTGTCGTTGCAGGCTTGCCGTTTAAAAATGGCCCTGCCAAAATACAGAGCGGATGTCCTGTGTATCTCGGTGGCACTCGGTAGCTCTTGGCCGTTCTCGGCGGCTGCACTTGGCCGCTCTTGGCTGCTTTCGGCCGCACTCAGTCGGAAAGCCGAAAGCCGCAGAGAATGGTCGAAAGCCACAGAGCAGCTCACAATCGCCGGGGAATCGACGTATAACACGCACCCACGATTTTCCCCTGATTTTAAGGGGAAAAAAGTGTGTGTTATATGCCGATAAATATGGTACATAATATGGGTAAGATTGGAAGTAAACCTATGTTGTGTACCAATAAATATTTTTTTCCACATATCCACCTATTTATTCAATTGCTACTACGTGGCTCATGTAAAGTCCCACCCTCTTAACCCCCTTTTTTTCTCTCTGAATATTGCAAGTAATACCAGTAATGGTCACAAGGCAACAGCATAATCAAAAAATAATTACAGTGATTCCGCAACATGTCTGGTCGACGAACGGCCTTTCAGAAACAAACTGAAAAGCACTAAATGAAAAACACGAAAAGAAAAACACGAATCTACACTCACCAAACTTCTACTAACCCGAAATTAGCAGAAGGAGCCCAAAGGGTGGTGCTAAAAAGCTGAACAAACACATAGTATGTCTAGGGTGTCATTACGTTCGTAATTGTTGGCCAACATTTGTGTGACCGTGTGTATGCAAGACAAGTTTGAGCCAACACCCTTCAGACAAAATTCCATGGTTTTGTTGGCGGAAAGTCAGATAGTGTGTACGAGGCATTAGGGTTCTTTTTTTTTATTAACAAACATGTCATACTTACCTCCACTGTGGCCCCGAACATCTTCTTCTGGGGTCCCCCGGCGGCTCTTGTGGCTCCTTCCCACATCAGATAATCCCCTAAGAGAAGGGCTCACCCGAGGGGATTACCTTGAGGGCACACTCCTGAGTCCAGCATTCGCATCCATAGCCACCAAATGTATGACTCGGCTCCACCCCCAGCGCCCGCGTCAATGGATTTGATTGACAGCAGCGGCAGACAATCGCTGCACTGCTATCAATCTATCCAACCAAGAGCCGGGCAGAGAGACAGCACGTCCCCACTTGGGTCAAGTTCCAGGGCTCAGGTTATTTAAAATGCTGGGGGGCCAGTCACTGCCATGTGTTTTTTCACCTTAATGCATAGGATGCATTAAGGTGAAAAAACATCAAGGTTTACAACCCCTTTAATGATCAAACATTACATGTGACCCTTTTTTTCATCACAGGGTAATTGCAGGTGCCCAAAGGTGTATACAGTATGTTGCTGTGCGTTTTTTGATGGGGGATACACATTGATAAAGGCTCACCTAAAAAAACATATGCAAGTAGGGATCATGGCTGTAAACAGGGCCTTTACACCACCATATTTGAGATGATCGTCTGATAATATAGCCTGTGAGCATCATGAGACATTGACAGAGACAATGTTAGGAAAGTGAATGACAATTGTGTATTTGATTTACTTCTCCATAACTGCTTTGCCTAAGTTAAAGTGTATGTAAACCAAATATCTATTTTTATATGTTTGGCATCATGCCCTACAGTTTTTCTAAGAAGCAATTTTTTTGTGAATTGTAAAGTTTCTTCGCCAGGAGGCATGCACAGCTCAATGGGCAACTAAAGGAGAGTACACAGAAAACTGACCTCGCTGCTGCTAATTGCAAAGCAGTGGCTTACTGTAGTCAGACTGAAACAGGAAAGGCTATTAATGTTAGGATCTCCAGGCAAATAGCTTTACAACAGATTCGCAAAAAATATTTGCTTAATAAGATGAAGGAAATATTATTATCACCCTAGAATGAGTTAAAAAGTAATGATTTGCTGACTGATCATATCGTTGCTTGGAATTCAGTCCATAAGCCTGGGTGCTGGAATGTTCGGGAGCAAGATGCTGATTTTTCCTATTAAGGTAAACAAGGTTTTCATCAGATTTTTTTCCATTTAGAATTTTAGAGGAATCAAGTAGCTATTTTTGTATTTTATGGTTTGAATTACCAGTAACCAATGTTATTGGAAAATTAGAACAGCCTTTTGAAGATAACTATACAGAACTAAAAGACAGTAACATTATTTATATGGGCAATGATAACAGCTCTCCTGCCAGGCCTGAATATATGGAAAAGTCATACTGGACTGGAATAAAGCAGTTCAACAAGAGTAAACACCACTCAAGGTATGTGGGCATAAAGCCCATATGACACGTCCAGTAGCCAGGCTTGCTTCCGAGAACAGCAAAAACAAAAAGGAGATTGATGGCCACACACTCTGTAAGGACGTCAATTACTTTATTGATGAATACCAAAGTTAAAAACATCATAGCACAAAAAAGCACAAATTGATCAGATGTTGACGCTTTTCACGTTAGAAAGTTTGCTATACAGTATATAGACTGATATCTCTCCAAAGACAATAAACAATGAGACATCTGCCCAACCTCTGTCAGGGGGTGGGCCGCATAATGGCCTAAGAGGTTTCATTTCTCGATAGAATAAGAATTAGGTATTAAAGGGAGATTGATGGTCTTCCAAAATGTTAACCCCA
Organism: Lithobates pipiens; assembly: GCF_037356315.1. Classification (NCBI taxonomy): domain Eukaryota; kingdom Metazoa; phylum Chordata; class Amphibia; order Anura; family Ranidae; genus Lithobates; species Lithobates pipiens. Next base: position 471,085,963 of record NW_027507758.1, on the reverse strand, counting down.
GGTTCCATCCACATCCTGGGGCCCCAGTGACATACTCTGTGACTCACTCATGCCTCATGGGAAAGTCAGCATTCAAAATCTCCTAAAAATGTGCTGGGTTGCAAGTGCAATTTCTCTGGGAGGCAGCAGTGGGGTATGTTAAAAACACAGAGGAGTGGAAGCCAGAATCCAGGTAAGTATTTTCCTTTTTTATACAATGCCTGCATTTTGGAAATCTTTTGAGTTTTTCTTTAAGGGGGTGGGGGAGGGGAGCTGTCATTATAGCAGACCTTGAATTTTCATGGAAGAGCTGTATTACTGCCTCATTTTTTCATTTTTTTAAAGTCTGACACTTTAGAAGCATCCACAAGTTATTCTGTAGCCTTTTAATCAAAATTTTTGTAAACACACACTAAAAAATTAGATTTCTATAAATATTGCTCCTTTGTTCTACATATCTGATTCTTAAATATCTGTGCTATAACTTAATCTCATCCATATTATTCACACATGAGTGACTATAACCAGTATTGGAATGATTTTCTTCAGTCTTGACCTATTTTGGTGTTGAGAACAATTTCAAGAAACCAAACGTGTTTTGGAAAATGGCTTAGTGATATGACGGTTGGCTGGCAGGATTTGATGATGCCCATGCAACATGTCCAACTTTAAGGCCTGACAATTTACTGACAAAAACAAAATGCCTTTTTATGCAGGGTCTGCATCTTATCATATTTATTGGTTGTCGTTTATGCAGGCAAATATTTTCCTTGATAACATCTCAGTTCAGTGGGGTTCTTTTCCAGCTTTTATTCCACAGTAAAATATAACAAGTCTTATTCTCTTTATGTTATGATTTCTGGCTTTGGATATTTTAAAGTGAACCTTCATTATTTCTCTCCATTAGTTTTCCTCACAATCCTTGTTTGCCAAAAAACATGTGAATTAAGCATACAGTACTGTTACTGATATGCAAATGTTGACCTTATGTCAACATCATTACTGTCAAAACAGTATCATTAGTAGTAATCAGCAAGGGTTTACGAAGGGTTGTTCCTGCCATTCTACGAGGAAGTGAGCTGCCATCTAGATAGGGGGAGACCTGTGTATGTGGTGTACCTGGATTTTGCAAAAGCATTTGATACAGTTCCCCACAAATGCTTAATCTACAAGCTGAGATCTGTAGGCATGGACCATAAGGTCTGTTCTTGGATAGAAAACTGGTTACAGGGGTGTGTCCAAAGGGTGGTGATAAATAACATGTACTCAGACTGGTCTGGAGTGGTAAGTGGGGTAACCCAGGGCTTTGTCTTGGGACCAATTCAGTTTAATTTATTCATACATGATATAGGGGATGGGATAAATAGCTCGATGTCCATTTTTGCAGATGACGCAAAGATAAGTAGAGCTTTTAATAGAAAAGGTTTATTTGCATGCAAAAAGGCATGTAAACTTACCAAATATAATTTAAGGAATCAAAGTAACATTACCTCACAAGTTACTCAGCTTTAATATGAAATCTCAGAATTCATAACATGTAACCTACACAGGTTGAACTGGATGAACTGTTGTCTTTATTCAACCTTACCAACTATGTAACTATGTAACCATATGTAACTATGTAATACCACACATGTTGTCTACTTACTACAATGTCCATGCGTCTTAATTTATGTGGGACGAAATACCCCATACAAAAGAGAATAACATTACCTCACAAGTTACTCAGCTGAGCATGTGCAAAAACATCTTTAAAAACTATAAATATCATAGTGTGTCACTACATTTTAGGCAATCTCATGCAAAGTATCCCTCTAGTTTACCGTTTTGGGTCATTGATAAGGTATATCTTTCCTGAAGAGGGTCCAATTGAGCTAGAGATCTTTCCAGAATGTATACTAAGTGAATTTGCTGTATAATCTTCAATCTGCATGTTGTATATATTTTTCTTTTCTTTTTTAGTTTTTATGCATTCATATCTGGTATATATATATGTGTTATGTAAGCCCCTGTACACACGGTCGGAGATTTCCACAACCAAATCCGTCGGAGTTTGCCCGTCGGATTTTGTCCGTCGGATCTTGTCCGAAACTGTTGCATACACACGGTCGGCCAAAGTTGGCGAAAAATCCGATCTTTCAGAACGTGATGACATAATTTCGTTACGATGGGACTACATTCAGGCTAGTAGCCAATAGCTTTGATGTAGGAATTTGATCTGAGCACGCGTGGCACTTGGTTCGATCAAAATTCTCTACACATGAAAGTGTTTATTTGAGGCACAGAATGCCGTTAGTAAGCTAAAGTGTTACGTTCCCTACCGTGTCTTGCAGAAGGCCAGGCTTGGTCACACCCCAAGTGGCTCAGGGTGGTATCTCACGACTGTCTGTTCTTGCTCCTGTTTCTTTACCTCTGAGCCACACCTCAGTTATATTCAGCCTGCTTTCCAGCCATGCCTAGTTTAGCATGAAGTACTGTTAGTAATATTCTGTACCTGTCACTCCTGGATCAGCTGAGGCAGGTTACCTAATTAGCTGGGTATTAAACCCTGTCTCACTCTGAGGGCTTGGTCAGTTCATTTTCTCATGTTTGCCATGTGTTCCTCTCTTCTATTTCAGCTGGTGTCAAGACTGACCCCAGCTTCAGACCCTGGCTTTGTTTATCGTTATCCTAACTTCTAGAATCCCTGACTGCGGCTTTACCTCGACTATCCCTTGGCTATTCCTGTCAAGCCCCCGTGCACAGATTCACAGCCCAGGTAACTTATCTCTTAGTTACTGTGGGCTCTGTTTATTTGCAAGGGTGAGCATTAGGAAAGAGCATGGTCCACATGCAGAGCCTGCCAGGAAGTCGGCGCATCGCTAATCACAGGCAGTGAGACATTGCCTGATCTCTGCAGCCGCGCATCGGGGCAATGTCTCACTGCCTGTGATTAGTGCAGTGCTGCTCCGACTGCCTGGCGGGCTCTACACATGGACCATGTGAACACGCCTGAGCTCATCCTCAGTGAGCGTACATCTCTCCGCCATAGACTCCAACCTAGGTAAGCCCTTACATAATGAACTTATCAACAAGAAGTCTGCAGAGATGTAAGGATGCTCACCTCCCTTGCTCTGCAAGTCTCCAGCCTGGGCCAGACCGTTGCTGAGTTGCAGCAAGAAGTCCGCTTGTTTAAAGGCACAGTATGCCCAACCCTGGAACCTGCATGTTCTGAACCGTTTGTTGTGATGCCCGAGAAGTTTGATGGGAATTGTGCTTCATTCTTGAACTTTAGGATGAATTGCAAGCTGTTGTTTTCTCTTAAGCCTAGGACCTATGCCTCTGACTTTATAAAGGTTTGCGCATCCATCTACTCACTGGGCTAATCAAGATGTGGGCTTTTCAGTTATTACAGGAGAAGAGTCTAGTCTTGGACAGCTGGGAAACTTCCATGTTTGCTCTGGACTCTTATATTACAGTTTCTAAGAAAAACAGTGTTACCAAGTCTGCTCGTAGTTCACGTGGCCTACAGGGACCCAGGGACAGGAATACCCTGTACAAATACGACTCCAAGCCATCCCAGTCTGTGCCAAGTTATGAAGCTCTAACCCCTCAAAGCCTAGACGCTCCCGAGGTTTTACCCACTCCTACTCTGGCTGATGTGGAACCAATGGAGATCAGGTCCATCTGGTCCAAGCTGTCTAAGGGAGAGAGAGAGCGGAGGAGAGGCTGTGGACTCTGTTTCTATTCTGGAGTAAGAGGGAACCTTATCTTTCTCTGCCCAACTTGTCCACCTTGGCCAAAGCTTCAGCAAATGGGTAGGATTAGGATCCTTCCTGCCACCCCTGAATCTTTGCTTGCTGTCCAGCTTGAAGTTCCTGTGCCCCAGTCTGACGTCCCAGTGCCTGCTACCCAGTCTGATGTTCCGGTACCTGCGGTCCCCTCTACCTCCTGACTGTACATATGCCTCGAATGGCACCATAGTCCATAAGCAGGACCTGAAGATTTTTAAAAGAGCCTTGCGAGCGACAAAAGTCTCCCCAGCTGGAACTTCTAAAACAAAGAAAGCCCAAAGGAAATAAGGCTGTTCCATGCTCCGAGGGCATTCCTAAGGGGAGGGAACTGTCATAGTCCCTACTGTGCCTTGCATGGTCACACCCAAGTGGCTCTGGGTTCTATTGAACTTGTGACTGTTTGTTCTTGCTCCTGCTTCTTTACCTCTGAGCCACACCTAAGTTCTATTTGGTCTGCTTTCCAGCCATGCCTAGTTTAGTATGAAGTACTGTGGACGATACTCTGTACCTGTCACTCCTGGATCAGCTGAGGCAGGTTACCTAATTAGCTGGGTATAAAACCCTGTCTCACTCTAAGGGCTTGGTCAGTTCATTTTCTCATGTTTTCCAAGTGTTCCTGTCTTCTTTTCCAGTGTTCCAAGACTGATCCCAGCTTCAGATCCAGGCTTTTTTATTGTTATCCTGACTTCTGGAATCCCTGACTGTAGCTTTACCTCGACTATCCCTTGACTATTCAAGCCCCCGTGCACAGATTCACAGCCCAGGTAGCTTATCTCTTTGTTTGCATGGGCTGTGTTTATTTGCAAGGGTGAGTGCCAATTGACTCCAACCTAGGTAAGCCCTTACATAAAGACTCTTTTCACCTCTGCACCAATATTGGTATATTCCGATGCTGAGCTGGAAGTGGATAATTCAGACTCTGCCATAGGAGCTATGCTTCCTTAGAAAAGAGGAGAAAAGATGGATTTTCAACCTTGAGCTTATTTCTCCCGTGTAATGTCTTCAGCTGGAAGGAATTATGACACTGGGAATAAATAGTTTCTGGCAATTAAGGAAACCTTTTCCAAATAGAGGCATCTGCTGGAAGGGGCTAATCATACTGTTAATGTTCTCACTGATCATAAACATTTGGAATTCATTCATTCTACCAAGAGATTGTCTTTTAGACAAGCACGTTGGTCTCTATTCTTTTCCAGGTTCAGTTTTATTATCTAATACCAAGGTCAAGGTATGGTAAGGCCGATGTTGTCTGAACCTCTCCAGGAAGGCAACTCTGAATATACAATCCTGCTTCAAAAGAACTTCCTAAGGGCCCCAAGCTCCAAAACATTATTGAGTTTCCTCAAAGAGGGGTAGGCGAATGACCCACTCCTCCATCATCCTCTTAAGGACATTAACCTTAAGTATAGGAATAGCTTTTGGGCTCATGCACATCATCTCTATGTATCTGTATTGGTACAGGTAGAAGTCCTCAGGTTGGTTCATAACTCTAAACTTTCTGGCCTTTTTGGTGTTTCCAAGACAGAAGAACTTTTACCTTGTTCCTTTTGGTGACCTAGTTACAAGAAAGATGTCAAAGGCTATGTGGCCTTGTGTCTGACCTGTGCATGCAGTAAGACACCCCTTTCTTTTCCTTTGGGGTTACTCCAACCATTCCCTGTTTCATCAAGATCATGGGGGTCATTGGGAGGGTTGATGTTCACTGAAAATAGTTGCTGAAGTGATATAAATGCATAATTATGCTCTAATGTGGCAAGGCACAAGTACTAATGCTGCACTACTTTTTGGTGATATGGCAGGCACCAGCAGTGTAGTACATCCTGACCTTTTAGACACCAGAACTGCAGTATTTCATAGAGAATCAACGAGCACCAACAGTGCAGTACAAGCTTGTGAGGTGGCTAGCATTGATAGAATAATAACAGCCACCAAGAATTCAAGCCCATAGAACCCATGATAGCCCCCAGAGGTGCTTGTAAATCCTAATTTGATGCCCCCAGATGTTTTTCACCAAAGACCACTATAAATTTGATTGTGGACCAAAGTATTATTTCTGCTCAGAAGGACACAAACTATACATACAGCTTTAGAATTAATGAGGGAAAAGAAAAGTGGAACCCCCCTGGATAGCCGGACTACATGGGGAGCAGTGGTAGGATAGTGTGGGATTTGTTGTCAATCTTGTTCAATATGGGGTACCATTTGTATGTGGACAACTGTTTTGCAAGTGTGCCCTTTTGTATCTAGAAGGCACTGTGGCCCAAAGCCCAAATCCAGATGCAGCTACATGGAAGGCATTTTCCATCTGTCCTCCCACCTACCCCAACACAAAAAGACACCCCAAATAGATGTTGTGTCTGTGGTAAACTCGGAGTAAGGCGTTACACCATTTGTTTGTCTCTTCTGTCCTGGCCAACTTGGCGTCTGCCTTAAGAACTGCCTCTGTCACTATCATGTCATAATGGGCTATTAGTCTAGGGAACAGCACAGTACAGGGGCCCATACAATTCTGCAAAAGAAGGGACTATCACATTTTGAGAGACCCTATAATCAAAAGCCGGAAAGTTTATTCTGAAAAGTTAAATTGCAAAAAATGTTTAGAAAATAGGTTAAAAAAGGTGTTGTTTTATTGAGTTAATTTTATATTGTTACAGTGTGTAATTGTCAACTGTTGTTGTTTACTTTGCAGGAACACTAGTCAGCTGCAGCACTGATCTGTGTATCCTGAGAGCAGCAGTGTGCTGCTCTCAGAATACATACTTCAGTGCCTGCAGCACTGCAGGGGGAGATTTCTCCATCTGCAGTTAAAAACAAACATATATGCCCAGCATTAGGGGTGTTGGGTGGTCAGTTGGTGGTAGCTCCTATGCTTTGGCATATACCATTTTCACTTTTTTCTGACAGAGATGTCTTTACCCATGTCGATCAATGTGAATGGAGGAATCTTCAGGTTCTTTAGGTTCTAGAAAAAAAGAACATTACATGTATGCCCAACATTAGAAGAGTGGTTGGATGTGTGGCAGAAACTTCTAATGTTGTACAAACCATAAAAATTTTTCTGACAGAGATTTATATACCCACATTTATCAATGTGAATGGAGATGGAGAAATCTGTTTTTATTTTTGTTCTGCCCATAGGCATTGTGTATGCCCGACATTAAAAGAGTGAGTGGATGTGTGGCTTAAAGGGTAACTCCACTTTCGTGGGGAAAAAAATGGCAAATAAAGAAAAAATAATATAGCACATATAATTGCAAGACTTATCATATTGTAATTGGAATGTTATTAAAAATTTGCTTTCCTTTTCAATCTGAAGCCACTGTAATGTTCTGAGAATGCATTGCAATATGGCTACATGAAGTAATTCTGTACACAGAGTGTGTACTGACCACTCACTAGAAACATAATTTCCTGCCTGTGTGATTGGCTCACTTTTTCCCAGAAGTCTCCCTAAGATACAAGTCAGATTTCAAGCATCCCCTGCAACAAAAATTAAATTTTTGGAGAGATAATTCCAATAGGAGCACATCTAAAGGGATACAGGCCCAGAATATTTTCCTCATTAGTGCCCTACAGCTGCACACCTGACAGTTAATTAAGAAACCACTCCCATCAGACCCACTTGGTACAGGGGCACAGACAAACACACATGGATTACTTCAGAACAACAAAAGGTAGGAATCTGCAACAAAGGTTGTTATAATCCTTGTATATAGATCACCCAGATCATAGATCACCCAGAGGGTTGTTTTTTTTATCAACAAAAGTGAGCTATGCTTTAAAGTGATTGTAAACAATCACCTTGTAAAACAACCTATTTAGGTTAAAATAGAAATGAAAGGCAAAACATTTTTGTATAGAAAACGTTATAAGTACCTTTTTCCCTTTTTATGAGTGATCACATCCCCTCTGTTCTTAGCTGCCTAAGAGCTGAGGGAGGAGAAGCAGCAGCCCACTGAGCTTGACAGTAAATGGCTGTGCAGTGGGAGGGGGGGGGGGGGGGTGTCAGAACAAGTCTGATCATTGCAGGAGAGTACACTGAATTCCCAGAACAGCTAGAGAACTGACCACGATGAGCTATCCTGCTTAGTGTGATCAGTTTTTAATAGGAAAGCAAGAGGACTAGCAGGAACACCGGGGATTTCACGTAAAGTAAGCAATACAAAGAGAGCAATATACTTTCTCATACAAGTACATGGTGCAGCAGGCACATATCAGCAATATGAAGTGTTGGGGTAACAAACACTTTCAGCTTACAATGTTGGCCATACACCTTTTTCTGGCAGAGATTTCTTCATCCACATCAATTGAGGTGAATGAAGGGAGATTCTTTTTTTCATTCAGCCCACAGGCTGAACAAAAAAAAAATACCATTACATGTATGCCCAACATTATGAGTGGGGCAGAAACTCCTAATGCTGGCCATACACATAATGTTTCAGGCCGCGTACACACGGGCGGACTGTCTGCCCAACTTAGTCCGCCGAAACACATTTGAGCGGACAGTCCGCTCGTGTGTGGGCTTCAGCTGACTTTTCCAGCGGACAGTCTGACGAACAAAGTCTTACGGAATTTCCGTAAGATTGTCCGTCCAAACTTGGTTTGAGCGGACAGTCCGCCCGTGTGTGTGCCAGTCCGCTGTACTTTCGAAATGAGCGGACTTTTCCCACCCGGAGAAAAGTCTGCTCATTTTGAGCGGGTATCCAGGTAGGCGGGGCCCGCGACAGAGACGTCGCGGGCCCCGCCGCCTGGTATGGACTTAAAGGGGAACCCCAACGCCGAAAAAAATCGGCGTGGGGGTGCCCCCCAAGTCCACAACAGACCCTTGTCCGAGCACGCTACCCGGCCGACCAGGAAAGGGGGGCGAGCGAGCGCCCTCCCCCCTCCTGAGCCGTACCAGGCCGCGTGCCCTCAACATGGGGGGTGCCTTGGGGAAGCACCTTGTCCCCATGTTGATGAGGACAAGGGCCTCTTCCCGACAACCCTGGCCGTTGATTGTCGGGGTCTGCGGGCGGGGGGCTTATTGGAATCCGGGAGCCCCCTTTAATAAGGGGGCCCCTGGATACCGGCCCCCCACCCTATGTGAATGAGTATGGGGTACAATGTACCCCTACCCATTCACCTGTAAAATAAAAGTACCAAAAAAAAACACAACACACGAGATAAAATAATTTATTGCACAGCTCCGGGGGTCTTCCGTCTTCGGGGGTCTTCTCGCCGGACTCCTCCGCTATCTTCTTGTAGCTCTTTTTCTAGCGGAGGAGTCCGGCTTTCTTCCTCCCCGCCGCCGGCCTCTTCTCCCGACTTCGGGGGTCTTGTCCCCCTCTTCGGTTCTTCTGCCGGGCCACCGCGCCTTCTTATAGCTCTTTTACAGGCGGTGGCCCGGTCTTCTGTAGCCGCTGTCGCCGCCGCCTTCCGTTCTTCTTCTTCTTCTTCTTCTTCTTCTTCTCCAGGAGATGTTGCCTCGACGATCTCTCCGGCCGGAATGCCAGGGCCGCGCTGCGCGGCCACTTATATAGTGACAATGGGGCTGTGTCACATGGTATAAGACGAATCCAATTCAGCCTCCCAGTGTATCATCGGTGCTGATTATTCAGGCAAAGAAAGGGAATTCAAGTGTCTATATAGTTGTGAAAGAAGGCCTCTGTCTCTTGAGGAGGTTAAGCATATTTGTTCAAAAGGAGTGTCTGGTGTGTGTATTTGTAATGAGTAGTATTTTGAAAATATATTTGGGTATAATGGGTATAATGAAAAACAATGATTTAGGGGCGCTCTTAATAGATTACTCTAATAATTACAGCCTCTGGTCACGCCTCTGACGCCATTTTCGGCTATCTGGTTGTCGGTCTGACGGCCTGGAACGCATGCCATACCAACCATTACGGAAGGAATATACTTACCGATCGGAGTGTGTATTTTGAAGGTGAGCAGCCCCAGTGCCGGGTCAGGCACATGACATTGTAAGAAGCCATTTGGCTGTTTTTTTTTTTTTTTTTTTTTTTTATTAAAATCTGTATTACGCTATGGATCTTTTTGTGCTCTTTTATATATACCGCCTGAGTTTGTGAAGGGGGACGTACTATCCTGTGTTACTTTTAACAGCATTCATATGAACAGGCATCTACCTGTACAGGCGCTGTTTGACGTACTTTTTTAATTAAAATGGTCAAACAAATCTGGTAAGCAGTTTGGATTTGTATCTTCACGAGTGGTGTGGTGCTGTTTCTCGGTGGAGGTATTTGCAAGCCCTTTGGATCTGCTGTTATACCACAGTCTACAAGATTTTTTTCACTTGGTGGATTTGAGATTATTCATCAAAGAAATTGCAAAGACACATATATTGGGACTTTTTTTGATTGAATTTCAATTAGTTCATGTTGTAATATATATTTTTTTCTATGGTCACCGGATCACGATTAGAAGTTATATTTATTATTGTTATCACCTTTTATTGTGTATTAACCTTGAGTATTGTTTTGTCGCAGGTAATTTACATTATTAGAGTAATCTATTAAGAGCGCCCCTAAATCACTATTTAAGAAGGTGTTTTCCTTTCACCTCACTTATATAGGGTGCAGCCTTTTTTACGTTTTATAATTTTTATTTTTATTTTTCATTTTGTCACATGGCGCGGAGTTTGTGCAATTGAGGTTCAATTGCTTTTTCACAATAATGGGTATAATGATTTGGGTATAATGGGTGAGTTTAGAATGGGGTAAATTTGTATTTGGGTATAATGGGTGAGTTTAGAATGGGGTAAATTGTATTTCTTTTGAAGAGTGGGGAAGGATGGGAATCCTGAATTAATGATAAGGGGATTCAATGTAGTTATGTTTTTATTGATCCATATTGTGAAAGCGCTATAGTCATTGTGATTTTGTATGAATCTAATATCTCATAAGTATGAGGCTAGGGGTGGAACTTTTGAAGCTAATTTATATGGATCTTTGCTTTTTAGCCATAATTGGAGAAATTGGGCAACTGTCAGAGAACCATCGTAACAAACGATCATTCCTGTATGCCAGCCGTCAATCTTCGTTCCTCCAATACGAATGTGCGCATGTCAATTCGTAGGCAAGAACGAACGAGTCCCGGACCAAGCATGCGCACTGGCGCACCCAAGCGAACAGGAGTGTGTGCGCACACGCCAACGAATCATGGCACACAGAACCCTATTTAAATGAAGAGCTTACCTGATGTCAGTGCTGGATTGTCTTCAGCTTGTTCCTGTGTACCTGTTGCTGTGTTTCTTGATTGATCCTGAACACCTGGCTTCCTTTGACCACTCTCTTGGATTATGCCTGCGTCTTGGACTTCTGACTACGGTTCTGTCTCCCGATCTTGTACTCCGCTGCCAGTCTGTTGCCAACCTCTGCCTGCCCCCGACTACAAGCCTGCTTTCCGATTGTGTACTTCACTGCCAGCCTGTTGCCAACTCCTGCCTGTTCCTGACTCTGCAAGTGACCTAGTCTGGTGATCAGTGTCTCACCTTCAAGTAGGCTCCGGTGTTCCTGATCTTCAGCCACCTGTCTGCAGGCACCTGCACCCTTCCGCTGCCCTAGCAGTTCCTGTCTCAACCTCTCAACCTCCAGGGGTGCTAGGACTGGGACCATGCAAGAGGCCGCCCTCGTCATTTCAGACTCTGCTGTAAGGTATGTGACAGCAACTATCATATTGTGTTTAATGTGCAATGATAGTACAGGTTGGTCCACAAAATGCCTTGAAAGTATAGTGGGGTGATTGAGGATGATGTTTCGAATATTTTCCAGGGAATATTGTGTATAGGGGTAAACCATTGTGATAATTGTGTGAGTCTGGCGGTAAGGAAATAGTGCCATGGTTTGGGAGACCAAAACCTCCATTGATTTGTGGTCTGTGCATAAGAATATAGCTACATCTAGGTTTTTTGTTTGCCCAGATAAATATATTAATTTCTCTTTGGAGGAATTCTATTCTGGTTTTGGGGACGTTTATAGGGAGGGCTCTAAAGTAGTATAGAAGTTTGGGGATGATTGGCATCTTAATTGCACAGATTCTTCCAAGGAAAAAAATGTGGTAAGAGGACTATTTTTTAAGTAGAGAGTTAATGTGAGAAGAAAGTGAGTGGTAGTTATCCTTGTAAAGAGATTTAAATGAGGATGTGACCTGGATACCCAGGTATCTAAAGGATTGGGAACACCATGTGTAAGGGAAGTTTTGTTGTAGTAAAGATTGTGTGTTATGAGGAAGATTAATAGGTAGGGCTAAACATTTGTTTATGTCAGAGATATGCAATTAGCGGACCTCCAGCTGTTGCAAAACTACAAGGTCCATCATGCCTCTGCCTTTGGGTATCATGCTTGTGGCTGTCAGAGTCTTGCTTTGCCTCATGGGACTTGTAGTTCAGCAACAGCTGGAGGCCCACTAATTGCCTATCCCTGGTTTATGTTAATACCTAGGCCTGAGAGGTTGTTTTAAGTTTTAGGTTCAGTGAGAAGTTTGGGTATGGATATAAATGGGTCTGATAAGTATTTAGAAAATGAAAAATATATATTTTTTTTACATAAAGTTGTCACTTTACTGAGATATTTCTCACAAACGTCATGGGTATATGTGGCATTACACCTCAAAACACACTTTGCTTCTTCTCTTGAGCATGGGGATACCGCATGCTTGAGACTTTTTAGGAGCCTAGCTGCATACGGGGGCCCAAAATCCAGTTAGTGCCTTCTGGCTTTCAAAGGGCATAACATTTGATTTCCTGACTACCTTGGAAAATTAAGAAAGAAAACAAAAAAAAAATGTTATTCAAAGAAGCTGTTATGAGTTGACAGCTTAGCATCCTCCTTTTCCAGGAAAACATTGAGCTTATGCTTGTGGTTTGTCTTGTAGTAATGAAATGATGAAACCCACCTTAGTTGCCTGTAAAGAGAAGGTATGGGGTTGCAGAGCAAAGTGAAACTGACGTGTTGTGGAAGGCTCTAAACTTGCTCCGTTCTGGGGGTAACAACATTATTGTGGGTGCAGCTGGGGCCTCAGACTGGGTGGCTGAAGAAGCAGGAGTTGCTGTAGCTGTAGAGGTCACAGGTGTAGGAAGGAACTGGAGCTGTACACCTCTTGTAAGCTCTTAACAGCTTGTGTTAGTGCCGCAATGTGCTTGCAGCTCTCATTAAGGAGAGAAGCCCCTCTCTGAGGCTCCTACATGGCCGTTTGGTACTGTCACATACTTGGTGGTGGAGTCTGAGGTAAGCTTCTCTTACACCTCTGGGTCAGGAGCCCTGCAAGGTAAAAGATAGCTCCTGCGCTGAATCTGGGTCAGGGCTGAATGACTCAAGGAGGCTGTATGACTCAGCCATCAGCATCTCTGGTACCTCCTCCTGCTTTCTGGAACCTTGGAGAAGCTTCCGGAAGTAGTTGGTGGAGGCTAGGAGGAGCTGCTTGGAGTATTGATGAAGGCCCTAGCCAATCATCAGCATATGGGCTGGCAGGGGACAGGCCACCTCATAAATACTTGGGTCAGGCCAGCAGGGGGCAGTCAAGGGGAAGATAGAATGCTGAGGAGGTTGTCGGTGGCTCTTGAGGGTGCCCCCTATTCTGGGGGGGTGATCTCTGGCTTAGGGCTCAGGTGCCAGAAGGATCCCCCACAACACACAGAGGAACCCCTTCCTGGAGGCACAGGAGCAAGGAGACGACAGCGGCAGCAGGTTAGCACGTCCAGGAGGTCTCCTGAGAAGTAAGCTGGGTGAGCTGGTGAGTGATCAGTCTGGGAGGACCTTGGAGCAGTTAACCAGGAGGGCTTGTGAAAGGGGCAGCTGCAGCCAGGTGAGCTGGCAGTGCCTGAAGAGGTGGTGCCGAAATCAGTAGCCACAGGGATGAAAGCTGGACACGGACTTTTTTCTTTGCTACATATTTAAAGGTACCTCGGGGTTCCTGCCTACAACATGTGATTGCTACAGTGCCTTGAAAAGTATTCACCCCCCTTGGCTTTTTAGATATTTTGTTACATTACAGCCGTTAGTTCAATATTTTTTTAATCTGAATTATATGTGAAGGATCAGAACACAATAGTCTAAGTTGGTGAAGTAAAATTAGAAAAATATATACATAAAACAATTTTTCAGAAATAAAAAACGGATAATTGCCATGTGCGTATGTATTCACCCCGTTTGTGATGAAGCCCATAAAAAGCTCTGGTGCAACCAATTATTTTCAGAAGTCACATAATTAGTGAAATGATATCCACTTGTGTGCAATCTAAGTGTAACATGATCTTTCATTACATATACACATCTTTTTGAAAGGCCCCAGAGGCTGCAACACGTAAGCAAGAGGTACCACTAACCAAACACTGCCATGAAGGCCAAGAAACTCTCCAAACAAGTAAGGGACAGTGTTGTTGAGAAGTACAAGTCAGGGTTAGGTTATAAAAAAATATCCAAATCCTTGATGATCCCTAGGAGCACCATCAAATCTATCATAACCAAATTAAAAGAACATGGCACAACAGCAAACCTGCCGAGAGACAGCCGCATACCAAAATTCACGGACCGGGCAAGGAGGGCATTAATCAGAGAGGCAGCACAGAGACTTAAGGTAACCCTGGAGGAGTTGCAGAGCTCCACAGTAGAGACTGGAGTATCTGTACATAGGACGACAATAAGCTGTACGCTCCATAGAGTTGGGCTTTATGGCAGAGTGGCCAGAAGAAAGCCATTTCAGAAAAAAACAAAATGGCACGTTTTGAGTTTGCGAAAAGGCATGTGAGAGACTCCCAAAATGTATGGAGAAAGGTGCTCTGGTCTGATGAGACTAAAATTAAACTTTTTGGCTATCAAAGAAAACGTTATGTCTGGCGCAAACCCAACACATCACATCACCCAAAGAGCACAGTCCCCACAGTGAAACATGGTGGTGGCAGCATCATGGTGTGGGGATGTTTTTCAGCAGTTGGGACTGGGAAACTGGTCAGAGTTGAGGGAAAGATGGTACTAAATACAGGGATACTCTTGAGCAAAACTTGTACCACTCTGTGTGTGATTTGAGGCTAGGACGGAGGTTCACCTTCCAGCAGGACAATGACCCCAAACACACTGCTAAAGTAACACTTGAGTGGTTTAAGGGGAAACATGTAAATGTGTTGGAAGGGCCTAGTCAAAGCCCAGACCTCAATCCAATAGAAAATCTGTGGTCAGACTTAAAGATTGCTGTTTACAAGCACAAACCATCCAACTTGAACGAGCTGGAGCAGTTTTGCAAGGAGAAATGGGCAAAAATCCCAGTGGTAAAATGTGGCAAGCTCATAGAGCCTTATCCAAAGAGACTTGGAACTGTCTGGGGCTCTACAAAGTTTTGATTAGGCGAGTGAACAGTTATGCACTTTGACTTTTTCTGTTATTTTGTCCCATTTGTTGTTTCCTTCACAATAAAATAAAAACATCTTCAAAGTTGCGGGCATGTTCTGTAAATTAAATGATGCAAATCCTCAAGCAATCCATGTTAATTCCATGTTGTGAGGCAACAAAACACGAAAAATGCCAAGGGGGGTGAATACTTTTGCAAGGCACTGTATAATCTGAGTGCTTTGTCAGATTCACAAACAGTGTGCTAGTCTGAGTTTTGCAAGCACATGTGCTGGAGGAAGTGAGGAGTGTATATATACTGTAGGATAAGTTGTCCCTGAAGTTGTTTGAAGTGGGTGGGTTGAAGTCAAGTGGGCATCCCATAATACCCTTATCCCGTCCAAGTTCTAATCCCTCAATAAAATAACAAAACAAAACAAACCACTGGACTGTTTTCTGACTCTAGAAGAAAATTTGGTGTGCCTGGTTGTGCAGGGTGGGGGATCACATTCCATTTGTGGCTCCTTAAGGGGTGTGCTACACATATGCACCTCAGTACATTATGTTTTTCCTCCCGATCTTCACCTCCCCTCCCTCAACAGCCTTCTGGATACTTCTTTCCCTCTTATGCCGCGTACACACGTAGCAGACTATCCAGCGGACTTAGTCTGGCGGACTGTCCACCGGACTTTCCAAACAAGCTACCTGCCCACACACGGTACTTTTGCGGCGGACTAAGTACGGTGTACTAAGTCCGCCGGACTATCCGCCGTACTTTTGAAATGAACGAACTCGCCCACACACGCGGAGGAAAGTCCGCTCATTTTGAGCGCGGCTCCAGGTAGCCGGGAGCAGCGAAGTAAGCGTAGCGGGCCCTGTCACCTGGTATGGACTTAAAAGGGAATCCCTACGCCGAAAAAAAACAGAAGAAGACCGGGCCACCGCTTGTAAAAGAGCTAGAAGAAGGCGCGGTGGCCCGGCAAGAAGAACCGAAGAGGGGGACAAGACCCCCGAAGTCGGAAGAAAACCCCCGGACGGTGGCAAAGAAGAAATCCGGGCTCCTCCGCTAGTAAAACAGCTAGCAGAAGATAGCGGAGGAGTCCGGCGAGAAGACCCCCGAAGACGGAAGAAGACCCCCGGAGCTGTGCAATAAACTATTTTAACCCTTGTGTGTTGTGTTTTTTTTTTACTTTTTTTCACAGGTGAATGGGTAGGGGTATATTGTACCCCATACTCATTCACATAGGGTGGGGGGCCAGGATCCGGGGGCCCCCTTATTAAAGGGGGCTCATGGATTCCGATAAGCCCCCCACCCACAAACCTAATTGTCGGGAAGAGGCCCTTGTCCTCATCAACATGGGGACAAGGTGCTTTGGGGTGGGGGGGGCCGCACGGCCTCCCCCTTCCCCAAGGCAACCCCCATGTTGAGGGCATGTGGCCTGGTACAGCTCAGGAGGGGGGCGCTCGCTCGTCCCCACCCTTTCCTGGCCGGCCGGGTAGCGTGCTCGGATAAGGGTCTGATATGGACCTAGGGGGGCCCCCCACGCCATTTTTTCAGCGTAGGGATTCCCCTTTAAGTCCATACCAGGTGACGGGGCCAGCGACGCCTCCTTCGCTGGCCACTGGCTACCTGGAGCCGTGCTCAAAATGAGCGGACTTTTCTCCGGGCTGTCAGCTGAAATGCGAGTCCGGCAGACAGATTGGTGTGCAAAACTACTTTCTTAGTCCGCCGGACTTTTGGGTAAAAAAAGTCAGCCAGAGCCTACACACGGGCGGATTGTCTGGTGGACTTGAGTCCGCCAGACTTTTCCACCGGATTGTTTGATCGTGTGTATGCGGCATAACTCCAACCTTCGTGACGATACCTTAAATGTGTGGTGTGATCACCTTTGCAGGTAGGTTCAGTGGAGAAGGGGTGGGGACAGTGAAAGGAGTTAGGAAGACAATGGGGTGAAAAGACTTGAGCGTGCAGGGAGGGGAAGGGCAGAAGACAGGTAGATAAGGTAATTTGGTGAGAATCAAACTTGTAACGCAATGCACATTTTGCCACTAACCTTCTTTATTGCCTGGGTTTCCTACTTGACCTTGCTTCTCCTCTCAATGCCCCACTAATTCTGCCTCACCCAGCCCTCTACAGTATATGCCCCTCAACTGCCTTCCTCTCTTGGATGCCCCCATCACTGCGCTCACCTGGGATCTCAGCTCCATCCCTCCCTACCTCCTCTTTCCCCAGCCCCATGTATGTCTTCATCTTCCAGACAATGCTTCCCCACTTCCACTGAACCTTAGACATGCAGTTGTGGTCCCTTGTATTGTTTTCTTCTCACTTCCTGCTCTTCTCCATCCTCTTTACTCCCTGCCCTGCTAATTCTACTTCCCCCTCACTCAGCTCCTCTGTTACTATGCTCCCCTAACTATCTGCTCACCAGAACCCTACTTCTTGTTCTGCTCCCCTGCCCCTTTAATTTCCATATCAGGCTGCCCTTACACCTGACACTTTCCCTCCAGCTCTGCCATTTACTATACCATCAAGCTGCTTCACTCCCCGGACACTGTGCCCCAGAACCCTACACACCCAAAGCTTCCTTGCCCCTTTATTCTCCCATGTCTCCCAGGCTGCTCCCATGTCTCACAACCTGCCCCACTTTAATATAAGGCCCCAGTTTTTGTACTTCATCACGAGCAACTTTTTGGGAAGGGAAGGAACAGCTGGTTCAGTCTCTCAGCAGCACGGTCGGGATCTTTCCCCAGCCTTGACCAGCTGGGTGACATCAGCTGACAGTGGGCTTTTTAAAGAAAACAGAAGAGGGTGCAACAACCTATTGCATTATACCATAGCATTTATAAAAAAAAAAACCCAGCATAGCCCACTCTTCTGTTTGTCTCTTATGCCGCGGAAACACGATCGGAATTCCGTCCAGAAAAAGAACGATGAGAGCTTTTCATCGGAAAATGCGACCATGTGCATGCTCCATCGGAATTTAGCTGTCCGAATTTCCGCCAGCCAAAAATCGATAGCATGTTCTCAATTTTCCCGACAGAAAAACGTTCTATCGGTAATTCCGATCATGTGTATGCAATTCTGACACGCGAAAAATCACGCATGCTCAGATTCAACTACAAGACAGAAGCTATTGGCTACTGGCTATTATACTTCCTTTTTCTAGTCACGTTGTACGTGTTGTACGTCACCACGTTATAAATGATCGGAATTTGATGTGACCGTGTGTAGGCAAGACAGCTTGAGCCGAATTCCGTCGGAATTCCGTCGGGAAAACCATCAGAGCTTTTTCCGACGAAAATGCCGATCGTGTGTATGCGGCATTAAAGCTGGAGGGGCAGAGCAGAAAACTGGGGATTGACAGTCACCGGCTCCCTGTTCACTGAAAAAGACAGAAAACCAAGTGATTAGCAGTCTTTAATTGCTCAGTTCCCGATCTAGAGATGGTGGAGGACAGATGCAGCATCGGATTGATCCATCTAAGTGAGTATGTAAGTTTATGTTTTTTAAGTTCTCATACTTCTCTTTTTATTTCACCCTCACCCTTTTTACCCTAAACTATGGAACTACTATGTAATACATATCACCCTCTCCACTGTTACTCTTGCAATGGTACCACCATATAACCCATTTCATCATCAATATCTTTTACTCATATCCACAATTTTAGGTTATTAATTTTTTTCATTTAAGCAATTGTATGTCTTTTTATGTGCAATTGTAAAATGAAAGCTGTATCAAAATGAAAGTCATTCTGTCAGATGTTTTAAACTCAATGTGGAATAATTAATAAATAAACAAAAAAAACACACACAGTATACACTGCCCTTGTAATATACAACCCTATACTGATACATGGTTCTGCTCCCTGAGTCTGGAGCAGGCTTAGAAATACTATAAACATACATTTGCACTCTGCCCTTACTTGTATATGTAGGAGTTATGCTGTCATAACAATATAGTACATGTGCCCAATCGAATGCAGTAATGCATTATTTTCATCCATTTTTCTACAGAAAATTCTGCCCCCCAAGTTGCTGGGCTACATAGCAGTTGTTTTGGCTGAAGTAACTAAAGTAACTGTGTATAGGGGACTTACAAACACCACTGCCCCGCAACTCTTTCTGACAATCTATGCACAGAAAAGCTGCTGTTGCCACCTATGGACCCCCCGCCTTTGCACCACCCACACTGCCGCATTTCACCCAGTACAGGCTTAGTCGTAGACTTTATGACAAAGCCCCCTCTGAATGTAATGTGCTATAGATGATTGGTGTATAGGCAAAGATGGCAGCTTGTCTTTGCATAGGTTGATGGAATGACGTTTTTACCGATCGGCTATGTCAAAAGTATAGCCGCTTTGTTTGCATTGCACACTTAGGGGACTTTAGAGCAGTGGTCCCCAACCTTTCTAGCACTAGGGACCACTTCTGGTGTAACCACATTTTTCAGGGCCGGGGGGGGGGGTGTTGTCGCATGGGGAAGGTGGGTGGTTCACAGAGTCTCACAACCCTTACTTTAAAGGAGCACTGTATTAAAAAGGGGACTGCACTGTAAGGATTACAGTCCCCTTGATATCACAGTGCCCCTTGCAGCCATGGCCCCCCTATCACAGTCCTTCCTGCAGTCCTGGTCTCCATATCAGTCCCTTCTGCAGTCATTGCCCCTCCATCACAGTCCTCCCTGCAGTCATGCCCCCCATCACAGTCCTCCCTACAGTCATGCCCCCATCACAGTCCCCCCTGCAGTCATGCCCCCATCACAGTCCTCCCTACAGTCATGCCCCCATCACAGTCCTCCCTGCAGTCATGGCCCCCCATCACAGTCCTCCCTGCAGTAATGGCCCCCATCACAGTCCCTTCTGCAGTCATTGCCCCCCATCACAGTCCTCCCTGCAGTCATGCCCCCCATCACAGTCCTCTCTGCAGTCATGGCCACCATCACAGTCCCCCCTGCAGTCATGCCCCCATCACAGTCCTCCCTGCAGTCATGCCCCCATCACAGTCCTCCCTACAGTCATGCCCCCATCACAGTCCTCCCTGCAGTCATGCCCCCCATCACAGTCCTCTCTGCAGTCATGGCCACCATCACAGTCCCCCCTGCAGTCATGCCCCCATCACAGTCCTCCCTGCAGTCATGCCCCCATCACAGTCCTCCCTACAGTCATGCCCCCATCACAGTCCTCCCTGCAGTCATGGCCCCCCATCACAATCCTCCCTGCAGTCATGGCCCCCATCACAGTCCTCCCTGCAGTCATGGCCCCCATCACAGTTCTCCCTGCAGTCATTGCCCCCCATCACAGTCCTCCCTGCAGTCATGGCTTCTAATTTGTCTCCCGAGCGGCCGCCGATGTCGGTCTATTGGCAAGGCTGGAGATCATGACAGAGAGTGAGAGGCTCGTCATAATAACAAGCAGGTAATTGCCCGCAGGTTAATATAAGTTTGGCAGCTTTCGCACTATGTCAGGATCTGCAGCCGTCCCGCCTACTGCCTTGCTAATAGACTGATATTGGTGGCCGCTCAGGAGACAATGAGAAGATACACACAGGACACACAGGCTGCTAACTATACCGTGGTCCATTACAGGGCTCACCTCCTGCTCCTTTGCCGCTCAACAACAGGCCACGGACTGATACTGGTCTGCAGCCCAGAGGTTGATGACCCCTGCTTTAGAGGAATAAACCTAATGCTGGGCATACATGCAACAATAAACAAATGCTCAGTTAATGATTTAAAGCGGTATTAAACCCAAATCCAAAAATGTAATATATTGCATCTTACCAATCATTAGATGTGGTGGCTGCATCAAATTTCTTTGGCTTTTCCCCCTCTGTTTTCACCTGGTGATCAGGCCAGTAACACACCTCCTGTATTAGGCTAGATTCACATCTATGCATGTTGCTTTTGAGCGTTTTTCAGTGCTTTGCAGGTTTTTGGACATGCATTTTTACCTTGATTTTGCTTCGATTTGTGTTTTTTTTTTTTTTGTTTTTTTTTTACACTGTATATAGCTGTTTTTCTAAGGAAGGGGCCGGAAAACTGGCTGCAGCGTCCTTAACAACTAATGAGTCATCAGCTGTCAGCGGGCTTCCCCGCTGAATCAAAAAAGAAAAAGGAATTTGCGGTTAAAAAAAATAAATAAATAAATAACAGCGGGTCCCCCACCCCCCAGCTCCATACCAGGCCCTTGGGTCTAGTATGGATTCGCCAAAATTTAAAAAAAATGCCATGGGCCCCCCCTCCTGTCCCCCGTCCCCCCCCTCTAGAATCCATACCAGATCCTTATCCTGGAGATATAGGAAAGAAAGCCTAAAAAAATACAACTAATGCAGCCATCACATTTAAGAAATGATAAGCTGCATAATAATAAATGTTTGCATTTGAGTTTAATACCACTTTAAACATTCAAAATGTTTACTCAAAATGTACAATTTGAATAAACAAAATAAAGATCACTTTTGATGAATCTGATAAGATTTTATTTCCTACCTGAACTAATCATTTATTTTTGATGAAAATTATAGTTCAGTGGTTGAAATGATTATTTAGTGCAAATTATTATCAGAAGATATAGTTCTTTCATTGAAGCAATTGTTCTATCAAATTATTGTATTTTTACATGTTTATCCAATCAGACATTCACCAAACACATTGGATGGTATGGAGATTGAGGAAGTTCACCGCTCACAGGTAATTACCTCTCCTAGTTTTAGCTGTCTCCACAATCAAGCAGAGCGCAGGCTATGTTTGCAACAGGAGTGATAGGAAAAATGAATAGCTGGATAGTCACACTCCAAAAAATTTGCCTTTATTGTATAAAAAATGGATATCAAAGCATCACAAATGGGTACAGACTAACTGTACAGCAGCTGACGCATTTCACACCAGGCACTGTGCTTAGTCATAGCTAGATGCTACATATACAAACAGACACATATATACAATTTAAACAATTTAACCTAATGGCCAAAACATGTGTACCATTAGTAGTCGAGTTGAAAACACCTGTGAGCATCAAAGCATATAAAAATAAAAGAATCTTTGCTAGGAAAAAAGACACCAAGTGCAACAAAACATACCATAATCATATAAAATGATCCCATGTACAGTAAAATCAACATGGACCAGCATATGCGACAAGGAAGGTGACAAAAACGCCTATCACCTGAGCATAAAAACCGGGGCATGATACACAATGATTTTGATCTGCTACAACATTAAGGCTCTGTTAAGGCTCCGTTTCCACTGCTACGAGTTGTTGTGCGACTTGACACCTGTGAAGTCGCAATGACAAATCAAAACCCCTATAACTCAATGATGCTAGTTCTAATTGGTGCGATTCAAGTTGCAGCAACTCCAAAAAAGGGGGTTATTGCACTAGTTTGTTCCGACTTCGGTGTGACTTGTACTCACATGGTTTTCACGGGACGCACAAGATCATATAAAATCGCATTGCAAAGTCTCACTGTAAATAGTGTGATTTTGGGGTTGCAATAGTGGAAACAGAACCCCAAGCTATCCCTTCTTTAAATAGATATATATAAAAATAATCTTTGGTAAATAATATTTAATATATAATGACATTATAATCAAATAAATAATTACAGTCTTACAGACAACTGATCCATCCTAATTCCATAGAAACCTCCCTGTTAATTTATCAAAGATAGACCACACTTAACCAACAAAACAAAACAAAATCGGCCATGCTTGTAATGACTCCCGATATATGCAAGTTTCTGTATATACACAGGCATAGGCATGTAGCCACAAACAAAATAAAATCACCAAATAAATAGATATACCCATTAATAAAGCAGTGTATAAATATGTGTCAATGTAATGGACAAACGACAGTGAGAGGGGAACGGTGACTGTGGCTAATCTCCAGATATATATATAAGTGGCTCTAAAAAGGGGGGGGGGGGTAGTAATCTCAAAAGGAGACAATGAGAATAGGAGAGGAAAAATAAAAATAAATATGATGGAGAGCAATAGGAAGAATGAAAAAGAGAGATATATAGCAGAAGAAAATAAATGAGTAAAACAGAACTACAATGGAATATTACAGCAAACAGCAGGATGCAAAATGATGTAGTATGAACATCCTGCAAGAGAACACCATAGAACAGATAACCATTCTAGAAAGAGAACCACCCACATCGATCTCAGGCCCAATGTACAACAGAGTCCAAAATACCAGTACGGGACATACCCTGTACAAATCAAATATATCATTCATAGAAGTGTGTAAGATCCCACTGAAAGTTGAGGCCAATAGGCTGCCTGGTATTGAGGTGGAAATCCAATAAACCTCTCTCTTACAAAGTAACCTGAACTTATCACCTCCCCTCAACTCCCTAACTGCGTAGGCTACTGACATCCCTATTATGACACAGGTTCCATTGCCTAGCTATGTTAGTAGAGTGATCCTTAGAGATGACATATAGGTGGTCAGACAACCTATCCCTCAGCATTCTGGTCGTGCACCCCACATATAGAATGGAGCATTGTTCACAAATGACCACATATACCAGGAATCTAGTGTTGCAATTAATAAAGGAAGATGCCTTAAAATCCTTATTTAAAGAACTTGAATGAATCATATCACCTCGCAATATGTAGCGGAAACACGGACAATTATTGCCCCCACAGCGAAATGAAACCTTGAATTGTAACCAATGTGAACAATGAGATCCACTAGCATAAAGGCTGGGGGACAGTGTCCCGCCAATGGTAGGGGCTCTACGAAAACACAGATTTAATACCCTTGGACAGAATTTCGGCATATGATGGATCGTTATACAAGACTGGCAAATATTTCTCAATCGTATTTCTAATTTTATTAGACTCAAGACTATAAGGGGTAGAAAAAACAGGAATATTAATGGACTTATTTTTATTTTTTATATTGCTATTAATTTTTAATTCAGAAATTAATTGTTTAATATTTACATTCTTTAGCATCAAAGTACATTTCTGTAGTAATAATCCTCTAATACATGGCTTTTGGAAATCAGTATAATTCTCAATATGCAGTTAATCACACATCAACTATGTACATTGGTCACATATGGGTGTGTCTTTTTGCATGTATATCTATGTATTATCACATATAATCCAAAAAAAAAAGGTTTTAATAAGATAACTCTTTTATAGATATATATATAATTGTTTTTATCTATGACTCTACTGGTCGATTGTAAGTATTGTAGCTTCTCAACCAATTCATTTTATTATTGCATTATTGGTAATCATTTGATAGCATTGTCCTTAGCTCTTGGTATCGAGATGTGCTCTCATATATATATATGTGTGTTATTATGGTTACCCCCTCCGTTTAGCCACTCAGTATCCTCGTTATGTAGTATATATAACCCATTCAAAGATGGCCCCAGGCAGAGCCTGAGGAAGGAGCACGCATGCTCCTAACCCGCGCACCGCCCGCTGACCCTGTACCCGGATGTGACTTCATCTTGGAGTGTCTCTGTGTACTGCTGATCGTCATCCCAGCTTTCCAGAAGCACTGGGAACCACCAGTGAGGCTGGATCACTGATAGCGATTTCCAGCCAGGGAGACCAGGCACGATCCCAGGACAGTGCAGATGATCTATATACATATATACTAATGCTAGAATTGATCACTCATTTGTGAGTGCTTCCATTTTTTAATTTCATATTTTTTTTCTTATCTATTAAAATGTCTTATTGCTACGCTTAGAAGGTGCTGCTTTTTGTTCCTTTATATGTATTAGCCCTTGTACACACGGTCGGAGATTCCGACGGAATGTGTCTGATCGGACCGTTTTGTCGGATATTCCGACTGTGTGTGGTCTACATCGGACTGTTTCCGTTGGAGTATCCGACGGACCAAGTTTTCCAACTTGTTGGTAAGATTTTCCGACAAAATGCTCCGATCGGACATACTCCAATCATGTGTAGAGAATTCCGATCGGACAAAGTGCCACGCATGCTCAGATCAAATTCCTACACCAAAGCTATTGGATACTAGCGTGAACGTAGTCCTGTCGTAACGAAATAACGCCATAATGTCGGATTTTCCGACAACTTTGTCCGACCGTGTGTATGCAACAGTTTTGGACAAAATCCGTCGGACAAAATCCGACGGATTTGGTTGTCGGAATCTCCGACTGTGTGTACAAGGGCTTAGAGTGCTAGACTTTGGATGAAGGAGCACACACACGGCTCACTTGGACATCTGCAGTGTTAATCTTGGAGGAGGGGAGTGTTAGATGGACCAGCAGATTTAGATACACTAACAAATTGAAGCTGAATTTCATCTATCACTTTATACCATAGGCATGTGAATGGGGTGTCCCTGGGCACACCCTAATCACCTAGTGCACATTAGCTGTAACAGCGGGGAGATGGAAAAAATTTCCCTCTTGCCGCTTCTGCCATACTAGAAGAGATTATGCACTTCTTTTTTACCGATCCAGCAGGGAGATCAATGTGCCTGGGCCATATATATAGACACACATATGTGTGTTTGAGCTTTGGGATGCACACCCTAATGCAATAGGCTGTGCACACCTATGCTTTATAAGCAGTTACAACAAACAGCTTATATTCATAAGCTGCAACATGCCCGCTTACACCATAGAAACGCAGTCCAGATACGTTCCAGGTGCTTTCTGCATGCGCGCTTTTGATGCATTCCAGTGCATTTTTGATGCATTTTTGGTGAGTTTTTAATGCAGTCCAGTGCTTCCCCCCCCATCTTTTTTCTTAACTTTAAGGCTGCTTTCACACTGGGGCGGGAGCGGCGTCGGCGGTAAAGTGCCGCTATTTTTAGCGGCGCTTTACCGTCGTTTTAGCGGCGGTCTGCGGGCGCTAGCGGGGTGGTTTTAACCCCCGCTAGCGGCCGAAAAAGGGTTAAACCCGCCCGCAAAGCGCCGCTTTGCCGGCGGTATTGCCGCGGTGTCCCATTGATTTCAATGGGTAGGAGCGGTGAAGGAGCGGTGAAGGAGCGGTGAATACACCGCTCCTTCACCGCTCCAAAGATGCGGCTAGCAGGACTTTTTTCACCGTCCTGCCAGCGCATCGCTCCAGTGTGAAAGCCCTCCGGCTTTCACACTGGAGTGAAAGGGGCCGGTTTTTTTCAGGCGCTACACAGGCGCTATTTTTAGCGCTGTAACGCCTGAATACCGCCCCAGTGTGAAAGCAGCCTAAATAAGGACAAGTGTGTTGCAGTGCGTTTTTGGTGCATTTTACAGCGTTCTAGTACAGTCCAGTGCAGAAAAAATGCAGCATGTTCTGCTTTTTTTTCTGGAACTGGAACGCAGTGGAACTGACCGCACTAGTGTGAACTATGCCATTGAAAACCATATAACCTACTTTCCATGCGTTTTTGATGCAGAAAATAAACTCACTGGACTGCATGTGGTGTGAACTGGCCCTTAATGTTTGATTTTGGGTTTAATACCACTTTTTTTGTTGCATTTCTTCAGAACATCCTTTTGGAAACAGACTACAAATACACTGACTAGATATGGAACAGAAGACACATTTGGCTGTGTTCCTGGTAATATTCCATTGTAAATCTGCTGTCTCAGACCATTGTCCTTGGAATGCAGGAGAATAAAACGGCTAAATATACTGCTGACCTGCTTTATGTCACTAGGCGAGACTGTATCCATCTAAAAAATTTTTTTTCCAATTAAGAACTTAAAAGATTAAAATATCAAGAACTAAATCTGGTTTAAAATCTCAGATTTAACCTTTTCTGGGCAGCGTCTGACCAAATTATTGACATAGTAGGATTATTAGATGGTATGCCTTGCTTGTGCCTTTGAACAGAGAATACAAGAGAACAGCGCAGAACACTGTATAAGGGAAAACATATGTTCTTAAAGACAAGCTAAAAATAGAAAGACTTTTTAAAACTAACTGTGAAGTCAATCCCCCTTCTGTTAAGCATATCATTTGTTCTATAATTTATTCTGCTTACTTTGTAATGTACACTAGGTGTTCTATTATGAATCGTGGGATTACGATTTTCAGAGCATGTTTTTTTTTGGGTTTTTTTTTTAAGAAATGGTGTGTGATACTGTGCCACGGAGTATATAAAAATTGAAAGATAAAAATAGGTATTCTAGAAAGGAATTGCTGCCTCTACAAAATTGCTACCACCAAAAAGTGGAGCAAAGGAAATGACTGGAAAGATGTAGAAGTGTCGCTAAACCTCTAGTGGGTAAGGTATGTTGTGTAAACTGGGTGATATACTTAATGCAAATAAATTGAAAGCCAGTGATGGGATTGGGAACTTAAAACTGTAGCAAACTCCATTGACGGGATCCTAATTTAAAGAATTACTGCAGCTATGTAATCATTAGCAGAAGGCAGAATCAAAAAAATTTTTTTTTTTTTTTCATAACTGGTGGAACAATGTGAATATCAGATAAAAAATTACACCTAACTGTTTAATGTGCTAAAGGTGTGTTATACACCCTGTATTATACGAAGTGTCAAGTGTGTGTTGAACATATGATTAACACTGTGTGAGGTGATGAAACCTCCAAATGGCATATAATACTATAATGGTGGAGATATTACGTATCTAATGTGTTTGACCCCCTGCAGAATTTTTTTCAATCCTTACAGTGATTGAAAACCACATCAGATATCATATAAATAATATGCCACTTCGATAGTTACAAAGCAAGATAAAAATATCTTATCAACAGTGAAAACGCAAAGGTTTATATATGAAAAAATACATATGGAAAAAATGAGTCCTTTAATACGGTGATAAAGTGACTTGTGCTCAAAAAACAATATCCAGTTCCTGGTCAAAGTGATATTATCAATCCTTTAGGTGGCAATGATGCCAGTGACCTTATCCATACTGATTCTGATCCGTACTGATAGTGATTTTGCACTCACCAGATGACCTTACCCCCCCAGGGGTACCCCGTTTCACAGCGTAAGCTGTGTAGCTCTCTGGGATCAGCTGGGCACTTCTATTTATCATATGCTGGCATCCCGCCGAGTTTTCACATATAGAAGAGAGGGATGTTCATAGCGTGATATTGTTTTTAAAACTTTTTTTAAGTAAAAATGGTAATGTACTCACATTTGATATGTAAAATGCATGCAACAACAAATATGGAGCAGTTACTGACTAAAATGAACTGTCACGACCCTGACCGGAGGTGATGCAAAGATGTGCTGTAACTCCGCCCTGCGCGTTTCATCATTCAAGACGTCATCTGGAGCCTGTTGTATTTTTTTTTTTTGCAAATTGCAGTTCTGTCTTTCGTTGAACTCTAGAAACAGGAGGTGTTCAAAAAAAAGGCCTAAAACAGAGCACCTACTCAGCGCCAGATCAATCCCACAAAGCTATAGGCAGAAATAGATGAAATCCTTAAATATATATGACAATATTTAAAAGGTTTCATAGTTTCATAGTTACTAAACTGCTGTTAAAAAGGAACAGGAAAAATACCAAAAAGCAGTACAAAATGAAACAGTCAGAACACTGAATTATTAAAATACTAAAACAGCACTAAAATTTAACATGATACTGGATATAATATCACAGTCTGTGGTCTTCCCCACAAATCAAAGTCTATGAGAAGCAGATGGTAAATAGGACGGTTCAAAAACTATTTTTTTGAGTGTTGAATCAAAATAGTCCAAACGTGCACCTTTCACCAGAAATAGTGAGCAAAATCCACCTTGTGCAGCACGCTCCCCCAGGGGGTCAACCCCACCAGAAACCTCTTAATGAGCCAGCATTCAGGTAGAATAAACAGCAGCCACTCAAATCCTAATTCCTCATCACCATCAAGATCCAATAGTACAGGGGCTCCAGGGTTATATCATAAAACACAAAAGAATCGGCACATAGCGTAATCTCATTTAATTGTGGGGAAAAAAAAAACATATACAAGAGGACCCCTTAGTAAAACTGCGTACATCAAATAAAAAATCACAAGCATAGAGGTATATGTGACACAGAGGGCGCTATCACCATACTCAGCCGTCCTGGATGGAGCGAAGGTTTCCTTGTAGATACCGCAATCACTTCCGGGTAGACGGTGGAGGGCGGTGGAGCGCACAGCGTCACTTCCGGGATGTCATGTTGGTCACTAGGGATGAGCTTCGTGTTCGAGTCGAACATACGTTCGACTCGAACATCGGCTGTTCGCCCGTTCGGCGAAGTCCGAACATTTTGGTCTGTTCGCGCCAAATTCGTGTGGCGCTCACGGCCCACAATGCACTGGGATGGCGCAGTGCATTGCTGGCTCATGATTGGCCAAGCATGCACTGTGACCCCGCATGCTTGGCCAATCGCAGCGCCAGCAGCGAGGAGAGCCATGATTGGCCACAGGCAGGATGCCTGTGGCCAATCATAGCTCAGGCTGTGTAGTGCACGCCCCACACTATATAAGGCCGCCAGCGCGGCGGCCTTGTGTAGTGTGTTGGCGTCTGAAGCAGTGGGTGTTCTGTGTACCTTCAACACAGTACACACCGATCGTTTTCAGACGATTTTCGATCTTGCTGTTGTGTAGTGGTTGTTGTCTGCGTGCCCTGACCGCAGTATACACCGATATATTCACCTCACCTATATAGCTAGTGATCTATCTTTTATAATAGAGCTTGCAGTCAGTAGTGTTAGGAGCTTGTGTGTGCTGTCTGCGTGCTCTGTACCCAGTACATACCGCTATATCCACCTACATAGCTCTTCTCTATTTGAGCCCACTTGCCATCTGCAGGAGTTATTGGAAGTTGTGTGTGCCTCCAGCATAGCACAGTATACATCTGTATATACCCCTTTATCTCTGGTGTTCTATAATAAAGGCATCTGCAGGAGTTAGTGGGTGTTCTGTGTACCTTCAACACAGTACACAACGATCGTTTTCGGACGATTTTCGATCTTGCTGTTGTGTAGTGGTTGTTGTCTGCGTGCCCTGACCGCAGTATACACCGCTATATTCACTTCCAATATATAGCTAGTGATCTATATTTTATAATAGAGCTTGCAGTCAGTAGTGTTAGGAGCTTGTGCGTGCTGTCTGCATGCTCTGTACCCAGT
Source organism: Lithobates pipiens (assembly GCF_037356315.1). NCBI lineage: Eukaryota > Metazoa > Chordata > Amphibia > Anura > Ranidae > Lithobates > Lithobates pipiens. The sequence continues at coordinate 471,055,831 of NW_027507758.1, read as the reverse complement.
ACATACCGCTATATCCACCTACATAGCTCTTCTCTATTTGAGCCCACTTGCCATCTGCAGGAGTTATTGGAAGTTGTGTGTGCCTCCAGCACAGCACAGTATACATCTGTATATACCCCTTTATCTCTGGTGTTCTATAATAAAGGCATCTGCAGGAGTTAGTGGGTGTTGTGTGCCTCTAGCAAAATATACACTACCCAACTGCTTTTTTACCCAACTCCCTTCAGGCTATTACCATGTCTGGAAGGCCAGCAAGGAGAGGCAGACAGGCGCGAGCCGATAAAAGAGGGCAAGCAGGCTCTGTGTCTAGAGACAACAGTGCTGGTCGTGGACGCGGTGCATTGTCTTTAGCACGTGGCCATAGGACACGCTTGTCCTTCTTTTTGCCAGCTGGTCATGTTGAGCCGCAACATGCCAACGACTTGGTAGAGTGGATGACCAAGCCCTCTTCATCCTCCTCATCCTCTCTCACCCAGTCTCAGGGTACTAGCAAAGCAGCTGCCAACGCATCGTCTTCCCTCCTCTCAATGCCATCATCAGTGACTCCTTCCCTAGACCCACCACGTCCTCCTGAGGAGTCTCCTGAACTCTTTGAGCACAGTGTTGGGTACATGCTCCAGGAGGATGCCCAGTGTTTTGTAGCCTCTGATGATGACACTCAGCTAGAGGAAGGCAGTAGCGTGAATGCAGAGAGAGGGGATGCTCAAGAAGGACAGCAATCTGGCAGTCATGTTCCACAAGCTGCAGCATACTGCCAGGTTTGCTACAGCGATGAAGAGGGAGGGGATGATGAGGGCACTGACTCCACGTGGGTGCCTGGTAGGAGAGAGGAGGAGGAGGAGGCACATGTCCAACGAGGCAGGATGCCCTCCGGGGGCCAGCTTGGGGGCAGCACACACTGACTGAATCACACCGCAGAGCTCCGCCTGTGCAGGGCGCTGCCTCTGCACGTTATTCTAAAAGTTCTCTGGTGTGGGCCTTTTTTGAGACGAGTGCATCAGATCGCACCGCTGCTATTTGCAACATATGTCTCAAGCGTTTCTCGCGTGGCCAAAACATCAGCCGCTTGGGCACCACATGCTTGACCAGACATATGTTGACCTGCCATGCAGCTCGTTGGCAAGCGTACCTCAAAGACCCACACCAAAGAACAAAGTGGCCCTCTCCTTGCTCCTCATCAGCTGGCATCTCCAACCCAACTAGACCTTCAGTCCTCTCTGAAACCTGCTCTGAGAGGAATGAAGGTGTAGAATTAGGTGTGTCACAGCCAAGTGTTTCCGGGCACTCTGCTAGCAGTACACCCACGTCCGATTATAGCAGGCAAATGTCCCTGCCCCAGCTGCTGGACCGGCGAAAGAAGTTCACTCCCAGCCATCCACATGCCCAGCGGTTGAATGCTAGCTTGGCTAAATTGCTAGCACTTCAACTGCTGCCTTTTCAGTTGGTAGACTCGGCCCCCTTCCGTGAGTTTGTACAATGTGCGGTTCCTCAGTGGCAGGTCCCCAAACGCCACTTTTTCTCACGGAAGGCGATTCCGGCTCTCTACCGGCATGTGGAAGGCAATGTCCTTGCCTCGCTGGACAGGGCGGTCAGCGGTAAGGTGCATATTACCGCTGACTCATGGTCCAGCAGGCATGGACAGGGACGTTACCTGTCTTTCGCGGCCCATTGGGTCACTCTTCTGGCAGCTGGGAAGGATGCAGGACAAGGTGCAGTAGTGTTGGAGGTTGTTCCGCCACCACGCCTCCAAAATGCTACTATTGGTTGTGACACACCTCTCTCCTCCACCCCCTCCTCTTCTTCTTCCTCCATGGCCTCTTCCAGTGCTCTGTCCTCAGAACCAGCGGTGCTTCGTAGGCGTTCCAGGGGCTACGCAAGTACGCAGGCAAAACTATGCCATGCCGTGCTTGCGCTGGTTTGTTTGGGGGACAGGAGCCACACTGGGGCGGATGTTTTGTCAGCTCTGCAGAGGCAGGCCGAGAGGTGGTTGACGCCACGCCAGCTTAAGCCAGGAATGGTGGTTTGCGACAATGGCACCAACCTCCTCTGGCACTCAGCATCAGCAGCAGCAGCAGCAGTCTTGTAGGGATGATTTACAGTCCCAAGAAACACGTGGACTTGTACGTGGCTGGGAGGAGGTAGCTGCGGATCATGTTGTCCTTAGTGACCCAGAGGACTCCGGACTGAATGCCTCAGCTAACCTACGCTGCATGGCCTCCCTGATCCTGCAAAGCCTGCGGAAGGATCCTCGTATTCTTCGGATCAAGGAGAGGGACCATTACTGGCTGGCCACTCTCCTTGATCCACGGTACAAGGGTAAGGTTGCCAACCTTATCTTGCCATCGCAGAGGGAGCAGAGGATGAGACATCTCCGGGAGGCCTTGCAGAAAGGTCTGTGCAACGCGTTCCCAGAGACTGGGAGGTTACAAACTCCTGGTCCTGGACAACGTGTTGCTGAGGCATCGGTCAGAAGGAGCGGTGGAGAAGGTGGCCTTCTGACTGATGCTTTCAGACAATTTTTTAGTCCGCAGCCCCAAGGTATGATCGGTTCCAGCAACAATCGCCAGCGTCTGATTTACATGGTGCAGGAATACCTAGGGGCAAGGTCAGACTTGGACACCTTTCCCACCGAAAATCCTCTGGCTTACTGGGTCTTGAGGATGGATCACTGGCCAGAGCTTGCACAGTATGCAATTGAGCTACTGGCCTGTCCTGCATCCAGCGTTCTTTCGGAACGCACCTTCAGTGCTGCTGGTGGCTTTGTTACCGATCACAGGGTGCGGCTGTCTACCGAATCAGTTGATCGACTGACCTTCATCAAGATGAATCAGTCTTGGATCACCCACAGCTACCAAGCACCTGAAGCTGATGTAACCGAATATTTTTTTTTTTGAAATATCACATCCCTTCAAGACTGCCTATGCTGATGCTGAGTGACTGTCCTGTTATGTTGATTGTCTATCCTCTTCCTCCTCCGATGATATGTTGGAAGAACATTTCTGTTTCTGGGTGATGCCATCAGCCCAATTTTTCTGCCCCTGTTTAACAGGGGCATTTAAGTACAATTTTTGATGCAATGCTTTGCAGCAGGGCTAATTACTGCAATAAAACAAGAGTATATGGGAGAGGTTGCAGTGTCGTGGGACCAGCACCAGTGCCTAAGGCCCAATTTTTCTGCCCCTGTTTAACAGGGGCGTTTAAGTACAATTTTTGATGCAATGCTTTGCAGCAGGGCTAATTCCTGCAATAAAACTAGAGTATATGGGAGAGGTTGCAGTGTCGTGGCACCAGCACCAGTGCCTAAAGCCCAATTTTTCTGCCCCTGTTTAACAGGGGCGTTTAAGTACAATTTTTGATGCAATGCTTTGCAGCAGGGCTAATTCCTGCAATAAAACTAGAGTATATGGGAGAGGTTGCAGTGTCGTGGGACCAGCACCAGTGCCTAAGGCCCAATTTTTTTGCCCCTGTTTAACAGGGGCGTTTAAGTACAATTTTTGATGCAATGCTTTGCAGCAGGGCTAATTCCTGCAATAAAACTAGAGTATATGGGAGAGGTTGCAGTGTCGTGGCACCAGCACCAGTGCCTAAAGCCCAATTTTTCTGCCCCTGTTTAACAGGGGCGTTTAATTACAATTTTTGATGCAATGCTTTGCAGCAGGGCTAATTCCTGCAATAAAACTAGAGTATATGGGAGAGGTTGCAGTGTCGTGGCACCAGCACCAGTGCCTAAGGCCCAATTTTTCTGCCCCTGTTTAACAGGGACACGTAATTACAATTCTTGATATAATATTTCACAGGAGGGCCCGTTCCTGTGCCCACCCAGAGTAACTGTGAGGACTTATAGTGTTGTGGCACCAGCACCACAACCACCAAAGGTCAATTTTTCTACCACTGTTCAACAATGGCATGTAATTACAATTCTTGATATAATCGTTCACAGCAGGGCGCTCCAGCGCCCACCAAGAGTCACTTTGAGGGCTTACAATGTTGTGGCAAAACCAACACCTTGTTCCGCCATTTCTGCAGAGCATATAGGGCAGGCCCCTACTTTCAAACATCCAAATTACAAACATCTCCTACTGGCAAACGGAAGGAGACAACAGCAAGTGAGATGAAAAAAGATGGACGACAAAACAAATTATACAGGGGTGATAACCCTTCCCTATGTTTTCCAAAAAGCTTAAAAAAATTTTTTTTGACTGGAGCTACACTTTAAAAATGTACCAGTTGAAAATTACAAACAGATTCAACTTAACACAACAAACCTACACAGTCCCTGTCTTGTTTGCACCGCCTGTATACTGCTGTTCTGAGTATATAGGGCCTGGGGGCCACACGCATTTCCTTTTTTTAATATGGGTACGGGGTTCCCCTTAATATGCGTACAAGACCCAAAGGGGCTGGTAATGGGCAGGGAGGGCTACCCATGCCATTTTTCTCAATGATTTTCAACCATATTGCAGGAACCAGATATAACATTAAAACCGCAAGCAGCTTTAAAGCGGGAGTCTGCCGGGACTCCGCGTTTTTTTTTTAAAGCCAGCAGCTACAAATACTGCAGCTGCTGACTTTTAAAATAGTGACACTTACCTGTCCAGCGCGCCCGAAGCCGATCTCTAGATCGTCTCTCGGGTGCTGCCGCGGCCATCTTGGGTATGAGAATCAGGAAATGGAGCCTTTCGGCTTCATTTCCCGGTTCCCTACTGCGCATGCGCGAGTCGCGCTGCTCAATAAGGACGGTCCCCGCTGCCTCTGGGATCTGTGTGTTTCCCAGCAGGCAGCGGGGCACTTGCGGAAAGGGGCGGGCACTTTCGGAAAGGGGCGTAATCTACGCCCCTTTCCGCAGAGAGCTATCCCGGAAGTGGGTGCAGATACCTGTACTGTACAGGTATCTGCACCCCCCTCCCCCCTGAAAGGTGCCAATTGTGGCGCCGGAGGGGGGGAGGGTTCCGATGAGCGGAAGGTCCACTTTAGGGTGGACCTCCGCTTTAAATGACGTTATTTCTGTTAAATGTCATTTTGTGCAGGGACTGTTCTAAACACGGGAAACACGTGGCACTTCACAGGCATACTACAGACACCCCCCAGGCACCATATTTAAAGGAATATTTCACTTTTTTTTCCACTTTAATCGTCATTAAAATCAGTGCTCCCGCCAAAACGGCAGTTTTTAAAACTTTTTTTTGCATTGACCCATGTCCCCTGGGGCAGGAGCCAGGTCCCCAAACCCTTTTTAGGACAGTATCTTGCATATTAGCCGTTAAAATTAGCACTTTTAATTTCGAACGTTCGAGTCCCATAGACTTCAATGGGGTTCTAACGTTCGTACGAATTTGGGGTCCGTTCGAAAGTTCTGGTGCGAACCGAACCGGGGGGTGTTCGGCTCATCCCTATTGGTCACACTCTGACCGGTTTCGTCATTACGGACTTCCACAGAGGCGCAGCAGTGGCAGAGGACTGTGTCTGTGTCCCGAATCCTGAATGAATGGAAGTAAGCAAACATTCATTGATGGGCACTGGTGAGACTGAATTTGGTGGGCGCTGGTGAGGCTGCATTTGATGGGCGCTTATGAGGCTGTATTTGATGGGCGCTGGTGGGCTGCATTTGATGGGTGCTGGTGAGGCTGCATTTGATGGGCGCTGGTGAGGCTGCAGTTGATGGGCGCTGGTGGGCTGCATTTGATGGGTGTTGGTGGGCTGCATTTGATGGCCGCTTCATTAAAAAGGTGAGGAGTACATAGGCAGGGCAAAGGTGGTGGAGTTGGATGGAACTGGGGGGGGGAGGGGGCAACAAAATGAGGTTTCACCTAGGGTGTCAAAAATCCTTGCACCAGCCCTGATTGTGAAGTGTGGAGCATGATCTCGTCTGAACTGGAATCTGAAATATTTGATCTCATCAATCCAAGTACATAATATTTGACACCTTTACATATTTTGCAGATATCAGACATTTTTGTCCCCTACTTTTCTCATTCACACTGCCCTGACAGCTGCTACACACAAAACCATAGCGATTTGTTATGTGGCATCTGTCTGTTCCAGCTGCAGTGAGTCAGTGGTAGGGGGTGGTATGATGCTCGTTTCAGTTTTTTTTTTTTATCAACTTTATTTGAAGTGTACAAACTGACACTTCATTCATGTCACTGTACAGCAGCACAGCGAGGTACAGTCACATGCAATCCTGTCTTGTACACTGCAATAAAATGCAGTTTGTCTGCATTTTATCACAGTTCACTTCAGTGTAAATAGGACACATAGAAAATGATTGTGCACAGACAGGCAACACACATTTTCCACATGCACACAAGAAATCAGTTCCTGGGCTTGTTTTTGTTGTTTTTATTAGGGGTAACAACTTGGATGGGGTAGAGCGATTATGGGATGCCCAACTTGACTAAAACAACAGGTGGAGACAACTTCCTTCCTATGTACAGAGAAAAGATCTTGGACTGTTCTCCTTCCTGGACAGTGGCGGCTGGTGGGTTTTTGTTCGGGGTAGCAAACAACCAAATCCCCCCCGCCGCTGCCTGCCGGTTGCTCCACTGGCACTTACCCCATCTAGGCATCCAAGGAGCAGTGGCTGGCATTGTGCACTCCAAGGAGCAGCAGCGTGGATCATGCATTCCATGGAGCAGCGGCGGGGATCATGCATTCCATGGAGCAGCGGCGGGGATCATGCATTCTAAGGAGCAGCGGCAGGGATCAGGCATCCATGCATCGGCTCTTCTCCTCCTCGCTTCTGCTGTCTCCTCCCCTCCTCCTGGGCGCCCATTAGGAGCACCTGTCCTTTCAGCCAATCGGGTGATGGGTATCAGACCCGCTACCCAATTGGCTGGCAGGAGGATCAGCATTCGCTGTTGTAACACACTTGGGTGGGATCAGAGCGCACTCTCTGTGACACGATCCCACTCTATTTTGGCTCTTATCAGGTGCTTAAAAAAAAAACCTGGCCACTCTAATTCATGCGACCAGTGACCTGAAAGGGGCTGGACCCAGGAATATGGGAGAGAGGGGGTGGCACCCGGGGGCCCCTAATGGACGGGCTGCCCCTGTTCCTGGATGCAATCAGTCTTTTAAGGAGCAGTTAGCAAAAGTCTCTTGTAGACTAGGAGCTCACAAAAAGTTGCAAAACTGCATGCAGAAATATCTTTTCTCTATTGAACTACTCCCAGCTCCACTGTCTGCAGGTACTACCAGCCCTCCACGCTGCTTACCTACCAGCCCACCTGGCTGCTCTGAAGCCAGGTGGGCTTCAGAGCAGCCAGGACAAGGAATAAAAGGTTTAAGCACACCGCTATCATTTGAAACCTTGCTACACATGGCAGTCTCTCCCCTTGTGAATCCCTGGGTGTGCTGATGTACTTACTCTATCGTTGTTCCCTGCTGCTCTTAGCTAAGATTCTTTCTCAAAACACTTGTTGAGAGGTTTCTTCCCAGCCAGCCTGAGCCCAGCCTGGAGGCAAAGCCACCTCTAGACATAGGAGATAGCTCCTAGGTCACCAACAGCCTCCTCAGAACATCATCTTCCACCCAACTCTCCTGCTGGCATGGCTCTACAGTATTTAAGGGCAAACCTAGCCACCCTGCCAGGATATTCTGCCTGGGGATTAGGCAAGTTCCCTACAAAAATGCAGATAAGAACCTCCTGGCCACCACCCACTAACTTCCAGAAGCTTCTACAAGCTTCTAGATTCAGGGGGAGGTACCAGAGACCTGCATCAGTAGAGACATCCAGTCTGACCTGCAGTAACCTAACCCAATTACAGACTCACATAACGTACCATGAGTCATAAGCTTAAATTTACCTACACTGACTCTAGTAGTTATAGGGTGCTACACTCACCCCCCCCCCCTTAAAAAAACAGCCATGTCCCCATTGGCTGGAAATATACAAAAATGGCACATGCGCCCAGAAGCAAGGTGAAATGGCTCTTGCGCCCAGGAGGGGAAAGTGAACAACATGGAAAGGTGTCTGTACAAATTTGAAATGCAAAATACAGTATATACATTCTAACCACAGATCCCCACAGCTAGCAAAGCATCATGACGTGAACAGGTAATTGTACATGTTACCAATAGGCATGTATTAAACAGAGCACCTCCCCCTAAAGGGGCGCCCTCCCAGTGGAAACTTTGAAGAAATTAGAAAAAGTCCCAAAGTCCAACATTTGAGCAGAAGGACAGCAGTCCATGATGAACCTGGGGAGAAAACAAGAAGGAAACACAACCCTCACATTAACTAAACTATCTATACCAGGGATATGCAATTAGCGGACCTCCAGCTGTTGCAGAACTACAATTCCCATGAGGCATAGCAAGAATCTGACAGCCACAAGCATGACACCCAGAGGCAGAGGCATGATGGGACTTGTAGTTTTGCAACATCTGGAGGCCCGCTAATTGCATATCCCTGATCTATACATTCTGCCATCTGAAGGTTATAATTCTGCTGACAAAAGGAAGAGAAAAAAAACTTTGTAAAGCAAGAGTCTCTGAAGGAGGAGCCCCTCCATAACATCAGTCTCTTAAACAGTATCTTAAGCCGGCCTTATCACCATGTCTTCTCCCTGGGTCACACATCTGGAAAAGGGTGGATGGTATTGGTCCAACCTAGTCCAGTAAAAAAGGGTTTCCCAAAATGACAGCTGTCTTCCCTCTTTTCTTCAAGCTGGAATCCTGCATCAGCCCCTTTCTCACCAGTACATTTTGCCATTTGGCAGTCTGATGATCTGTCCACTAGGATCCTGCTTGGTCACTGAGTAGCTCCTGTTGGGCCTTAATGACTACTACACGTTCATTGTAGATGGCATGTCCTTGACTCCATTCTTCCCGAATATCCTGGAACCGGGCCCAAACTTCTTGATTGTGAGGCCCCCTTTGGGGTTTGGGGAAATACAGGTAGTCCCAAACCAGTTTCTCCTCTCAGTGGGTGCGAGGGGCCTCAATAATGTCCATAACATCCCTGGGGATATAAGGGTAGTCCAATTCCTACTCCAGGCAACACGCATTTTCCACTTGTTTCCGGACACAAAAAACTGTCCCTGGGCTTGTTTTTTTTTTTTTAGGTATAACAACTTAGATGGGGTAGAGGAGTTATGGGATTCCCAACCTGACTGAAACAGCAGAGGGAGACAGCTTCCTTCCTATGTCCAGAGAAAAGATCGAGGACTGTTCTCCTTGCTGGATACAGTCTTTTAAGGATCAGTTAGCAAAAGTCCCTTACAGACTAGACGCTCTTAGTCCCCTTTGGAAAATAGCACAAAATGTTGCAAAACTGCATTCAGGACTATCTCCTCTACTTCTGTAGAACTGCTTCCAGCTCCACTGCTGTAGATTCTATCAGCTCTCCAGGCTGCTTGTCTACCAGTGCACTTTGCTGCTCCAAAGGTCTCCCAGGACAAGGGATAAAAGGGTTAAGTACAGCTGTGGTGTGCTGATGTACTCACTCTGTCATCCTTGCTCCCTGCTGTATTTAGTCAAAATTCCTTCTCAAACAGGACTCTGAAAGGATTATTCCCAGCAAGCCTGAACCCAGCTTGGAGGCAAAGCCCCCTCTAGACCTAGGGGACTCCTCCTAGGCCACCAACAGCCTCCTCAGCACTCCATTTTCCACCCGACTCTCCTGCTGGCTTGGCTCCACCATATTTAAGGGCTGACCTAGCCACTACATTCTGCAGGGGATTGGCCAAGTTCACTCAAGTATGCAGATCAGAAAGTCTTGGCCTTCTACCACTAACTTCCAGAAGCTTCTACAAGCTTCTAGATCCAGGGCCAAGTACCAGAGACCATCATCTATAGAGCCATCCAGCCTGGCCTGCAGTAACCCAACCCAATTACAGACTCGTATAACTTACCATGAGTCATAAGCTTAAATTTACCTACACTAACACTAGTAGCACACTAGAGGGTGCTACATAAATTGGGAATTTTAGCCAAAAGACTTTGACTAAAACTAAATGAAAATTTGACATCAAAACTACCAGTGGAGAAAAAAAAAACATTCTTGTTTGTTTACGAAACATGCTTTTATTTATAAAGAAGTTACTTGATACATGTTTTCATTACTAACAGATAACTGTTCAAGTTTTTATATTCAGGTAAAATATAATTGCTGAGAGAATGCTGTGTTATCCGATCCATTGCAAGTGTTACCCTTAACCACTTGCCGCCCGCCCTATAGCAAATAGGCGGCGGCAAAGTGGTTTCATAATCGTGACCGGACGTCATATGACGTGATCAGGATTATGAGCCGCTGCGCGCCCCCGGGGGCGCGCATCGCGGCGATCGTTGTTGCGGGTTATCAGTCTGACACCCGGCAACTACGATCTCGGAAAAGAGTCTCCGACGGAGACTCTTTACCACGTGATCAGCCGTGTCCAATCACGGCTGATCACAGTGTAAATGGGAAGAGCCGGCGATCGGCTTTCCCTCACTCGCGTCTGTCAGACGCGAGTAGAGGAGAGCCGATCGGCTGCTCCTCTGACAGGGGGGGTCTGTGCTGATCGATTATCAGCACAGCCCCCCCAAGGATGCCCACACTGGACCACCAGGGACGCCACTAGACCACCAGGGATGCCAAGGACAAAGGTATGCCATCCTAGACCACCAGGGATTGCAATCAGTGCCACAATGGATGCCAATCAGTGCCCATAATGGATGCCAATCAGTGCCCACAATGGGCATCACTGATTGGTATGCATTATTGATTGGCACTGATTGGCATCCATTAGTATAATATATTATAATACAATGCCGCCTATCAGTTCCCATCTGTGCCGCCTATCAGTGCCTACCCATGCCCACCTGTGCCGCCTACCCATGCCCACCTGTGCCGCCTACCCATGCCCACCTGTGCCACCTACCCATGCCCACCTGTGCCGCCTACCAATGCCCACCTGTGCTGCCTACCCATGCCCACCTGTGCCGCCTAACCCATGCCCACCTGTGCCACCTATCCATGCCCAACCATGCCAATACATGCCAATTTGTGCCACCTATCAGTGCCCATCCGTGTCGCCCATCAGTGCCACCCATCAGTGCCGCCTATCAGTGCCACATATTGGTGTCCATCAATGCCACCTCATCAGTGCCACTTCATTGGTGCCACCTCATCAGTGCCCATCAGTGCCGCCTTATCATTGCCCATCAGTGTAACCCCATCAGTGCCCATCAGTGAAGGAGAAAACTTACTTATTTGCAAAGTTTTGAAACTGAAACAAAAAAAAAACATTTTTTTTTTCAAAATTTTCGGTATTTTTTTATTTGTTTAGCAAAAAATAAAAATCCCAGAGGTGATCAAATACCACCAAAAGAAAGCTCTATTTGTGGGAAAAAAATGATAAAAATTTCATTTGGGTACAGTGTAGCATGACCGCGCAATTGTCATTCAAAGCGCGACAGCGCTGAAAGCTGAAAATTGGTCTGGGCAGGAAGGTGTTTAAGTGCCCGGTATTGAAGTGGTTAATCAATAGAATTAGGTTTTTAACATTGAATTATTATTGTAAGGTGTTCTTAAGCCAGTGAAGTTGCAGGTAAAAACCAATTAGTATATAGACCACTTTTGAGTTAACTCAAGAGAACTCCAAAAAAAATATCTAAAACTGATATTTTTCATTGCAAATAATAAAATGTTACATTTTCAAATCAGTTTTATCTGTAGTTTTTATGCTTGAGACCTATTTATTTTAAACTATCATGGCTCAAGAATCTATGCTAAAGTCTGTATATCCTACCTAGACCTCACAGGCTGAGCCGCTCTGCACTCCCCTCCTGTCTCTTTGTGAAAGTGACATTGAAGAGCTCTTCCAACTACAGTGTTTTCTTTGGCTTTTGACAGATTTAGTTCTGGATAGTTTGCAGGGGTAGTGGGGGAGGAGAAACATTTCATATACTCTAGCCTTGAGATTAAACCCTTGCTTTTCAACAGAAACAGACACTTGCAAAAGGTTCACAAAAATTTTAACTTCTTAAGGCTTTGAATAAAGAACAACCAGGTCATTGTACAAAAAGACTCCCTAGTTCAGTGTGCAGCCAGGTTATTCCCCACATTTCCAGTCATCCAAACAGTGAGCAGAAGGTCAACATAGACTATAGTAGTTGTGCTGCTTCCACAAATGAAGCATTGAAAGTGTGATCTTTATAACTGATCCAGTTGTGAAGAGATAGCTTAAAGCGGGGGTCAGCAACTTGTAGATTGTGATCTACCAATAGATTGCAGCCAGGTAACTGGTAGATCACGGTCTGGGCTTGCTGACCAGCCATTCCAGAGCATCAAACAGAGTGTAATGCAGAGGGACTACTTGTAAAGTTGGACTTGTAGTAGGGAGCAAGAGCCACATCAGATATGTTTTTTACCACCCCACCCCGACTGTACCCCCTGTAGCTGCAGTGGCCAGGGATGTACAAATGTCACAGCCACAGCAGGAGTTATACCACTCTTCTGCATAAACTCAACATAGAGCATCCCCTACCTACAGAGTGAGGTAGGGACAAAACTATTTAAAGGAAAACAGACAATGCATGTATAACATGATATTAGTACTACAAGAAACAAACAGTAGAGAGGCAAGGTGATTGGTCTGGTGTCATTCACACTTAGACTAGTTACCATATTTATCGGCGTATAACACGCACTTTTTTCCCCTTTAAAATCAGGGGAAAATCGTGGGTGCGTGTTATACGCCGATACTCCGCGATTTCTGCACGATTCTTTGGGCTCTGGGCGGCTTTCAGCGGCCCAGAGCCCTTCTCGCGGCTTTCGGCCGCCTTTGGACCTTCTCGGCGGCTGAAAAATGACTTTTTTCCTGCAGAAATAACACTTTGTGCAGGGACAGTTCTAAGCACGGGAAACATGCGCCCCTTTACAGGCATACTATACACACCCCCTAGGTACGAAATTTAAAGGAATATTACACTTGTATTGTTTCACTTTAAGCATTATTAAAATCACTGCTCCTGAAAAAACGTCAGTTTTTTAAAAAAAAATTTGCATTGATACAGGTCCCCAAACCCTTTTTAGGACAATAACTTGCATATTAGCCTTTAAAATGATCACTTTTGATTTCGAACATTCGAGTCCCATAAACTTTAATAGGGTTCTAAGGTTCACACGAATTTTAGGTCTGTTCGCAGGTTCTGGTGCGAACCGACCTGGGGGGCGTTCGGCTCATCCCTACTACAGAGTGAGCTACACTCTGGGTTTAAAGCTGACACAAGTGTATGGATTTATACCATGATTACTTTGGACTATTATTTGTGTATCTGCCTTTGCGCCTATAACCCATTTTATTATTCACTGTTGGAGTGACCCTAGAATTTAGTCTTGGTACCGGGTACATACTTGTTAAGTGTGTGACCAAAATATGCTAAGCTAAGTATAGCTGATTTGCTTTTATGTCACCACCAAGGCTGACCCTATGCAGTGCTTTGTTCACAAGGTTTAAGTGCTGTACACTGCATGGGCAAAACCAGAAAGAAGGGGGGTGGGGGGTCTTATGCAAAGCTGAGGAGATAAATAGGTCAGAAATAAGGTGCAGAATTAGGGAGCTAAGTTAAAGAGATGCAAAGCTTAGCTGTAGAGAAAGGTGCAAAGGTGAATTGTGGCCAGGGGTGCAGTGGTGAGCTGTAAAAGGGGGAGAGTGTGATGAAGAGGTGAGTTACAGATGGGGTGAAGAGGTGAGTTACGGACAGGGGGTGAAGAGGTGAGTTACAGACGGGGTGAAGAGATGAGTTACAGACAGGGGGTGAAGAGTTGAGTTACGAACAGGGGGTGAAGAGGTGGGTTAGAACAGGGGGTGAAGAGGTGTGTAGTGGACAGGGGTGTAGAGATCAGTTGTGGACAGGGGGTGTAGAGGTCAGTTGCGGACAGGGGGTGTAGAGGTCAGTTGCGGACAGGGGGTGTAGAGGTCAGTTGCGGACAGGGGTTGTAGAGGTAAGTTGCGGACAGGGGGTGTAGAGGTGAGTTTCGAACAAGTGGTGAAGAGGTGAGTTGCAGATGGGTTAAAGAGGTGAGTTGTGGACAGGGGTTGAAGAGGCAAGTTGCGGACAGGGGGTAAAGAGGTGAGTTGCAGGCAGGGGGTGAAGAGGTGAGTTGCGAACAGGGGGTGAAGAGGTGAGTTACGGACAGGGGGTGAAGAGGTGAGTTACGGACAGGGGGTGAAGAGGTGAGTTATGCAAAGGGGGTGAAGAGGTGAGTTACAGACAGGGAGTGAAGAGGTGCGTTACGGACCGGGGGTGAAAAGGTAGGATAAGGACAGGGGGTGAAGAGATGGGTTACGGACACGGAGTGAAGAGGTGAGTTGTGGACAGGGGTGAAGAGGTGAGTTATGGACAGGAGGTGAAGAGGTGAGTTGCGGACAGGGGGTACAGAGGTGAGTGGCGGACAGGGGGTGAAGAGGTGAGTTGCGGACAGGGGTGAAGAGGTGAGTTGTGGACAGAAGGTGAAGAGGTGAGTTGCGGACAGGGTGTGAAGAGGTGAGTTGCAGACAGGGGTGAAGAGGTGAGTTACAGATGGGGTGAAGAGGTGAGTTACAGGCAGGGAGTGAAGAGGTGAGTTACGGACAGGGAGTGAAGAGGTGATTTACGGACAGGGGGTGAAGAGGTGAGTTACGGACAGGGGGTGAAGAGGCGAGTTACAGATGGGGTGAAGAGGTGGGAAAAAGAGTTTGCAGTCCCAAAGCTGGACCTATCTGTTTAGTGACTGTAATTTTAATTGTTGCATCCATCTACTGCAGAGGGCTACCCTGTAACTATCGCAAGGTTGTTTAGCTAGTTTCTGCCACGTCGCCACAGCATATTTTCTGTGAAGGACAGTCTGAGACCCTCTAATGCAGGGGTGTCCAAACTTTTTTCAAAGTGGGCCGGATTTGATGAAGTGAACATGCCTGAGGGCCGACCATTTTGCCTGACATTCTTTGAACCATTGAAAATTCGGTCTAAGTGTGTCCATCCGAGCACTAAATACACAGCCCAACAAGAATTCTCTTGCCTTTGTCACACTCGTTCCCAACACACAGACGAATGCTCTGCACTTTAGGGGGCACCGTTAATTCTTAATGGTACCCCACACATTGGAAAATGTAGGGTGCTTTTGGTGCAGTGCAATAAAAAAAAAACACACACACAGACACATGTGCGCACACGCGCACACACGCACACACACACACATGTGCACACACACGCACACACACACACACACACATGTGCACCCACACACATACAGACACATGTGCACACACACACATACAGACACATGTGCACACACACACACACATACAGACACATGTGCACACACACACACATACAGACACATGTGCACACACACACATACAGACACATGTGCGCACACACATACAGACACATGTGCGCACACACATACAGACACATGTGCGCACACAGACACATGTGCACACACACACACACAGACACATGTGCACACACACAGACACATGTGCACACACACACAGACACATGTGCACACACACAGACACATGTGCACACACACAGACACATGTGCACACACACACATACAGACACATGTGCACACACACACATACAGACACATGTGCACACACACACACACACACACACACACACACAGACACATGTGCACACACACACACAGACACATGTGCACACACACACATACAGACACATGTGCACACACACACATACAGACACATGTGCACACACACACATACAGACACATGTGCACACACACAGACACATGTGCACACACACACATACAGCCACATGTGCACACACACATACAGACACATGTGCGTACACACATACAGACACATGTGCGCACACACATACAGACACATGTGCACACACACACACAGACACATGTGCACACACACACACAGACACATGTGCACACACACACACACACACACATACAGACACATGTGCGCACACACATACAGACACATGTGCACACACACAGACACATGTGCACACACACAGACACATGTGCACTCACACAGACACATGTGCACTCACACACATACAGACACATGTGCGCACACACATACAGACACATGTGCACACACACACACACACACACACATACAGACACATGTGCACACACACATACAGACACATGTGCACACACACAGACACATGTGCACACACACAGACACATGTGCACTCACACAGACACATGTGCACTCACACACATACAGACACATGTGCACACACACATACAGACACATGTGCACATACACACACACATACATACAGACATACATGCACACAAATACAGACACATGCATACACATACATACATACACACACATGAATAAAGGCCTTTTTAACACGAATCTAGCTTGTAGTACAGTACCTTTGCAGCTTCCTCATTCAGCCGGGTACTGCACTGTAGGGGGAAGCAGAGAGCACAGCACAATCCTCTGCACTTTACTTTCACTTTTGAAGCTCACGGAACTTCTCACAGTGCCGGGGATCGGCTGATCTGACAGCCCTGCTCCCATGGCACAATAAATTGAGAAAGAGCAGGCGGGCCGTTCAAAACCGGACCGCGGGCCGCAACTGGCCCGCGGGCCGGACTTTGGACATGCCTGCTCTAATGAAACCACTGCTCTAGTTCAATACTCCATCGCCTTTGGGCCACATTGGGTAACACTTGTTCACTTTCACAAGAGGGGCCCCTCAGATTATGGTAGTTCCAGTCCCAGTTTGTGGGGGTCCCGTGAACACCCAGGTCTATGTGACATGGAGGCCCTAGGTTAAGTGCTGTGTGGCACTAGAGGGTGACCTTTCTTACCACCACCAGGCAGACGGACCCTTCTCTACTAAGCCACCACCCATTTCCTGACCAGAGCCGGTCTCAAGGTTTCTGCTCTCCAGGTATAGGTTTACCCCCAATTCCCATAAACATAAGAAGAGAGCTGCTTTCATCTTAAAAATGTTACTTACTTCATGGTAGGATGCCTTGTTTCTTCTCTCGAGCTATCCCAGCAGGCTCCACTCAGTAAAACAAGTTTTAGCTGCCCTTGAATGGGAAGCCACACAGTGGCCTTCACATAGCCGCAAGCTAGGCCCAGACTCCAAACTCCTTTTCTTTCTACATCATCACCTTCCACTCACTACTACCCTTCTACTTCTTACTCCATCCAAACCACACCTATCCCTTCTAGCAATTGCTAATCCTGTTCTAGAAAAATCCCTATGGTTGCCAGTATCTTTATCTTTTGAATGACCCCAAACTCTGAAACTGCAAAAATGAAGCCCATGTATATGATACTATGGAAATAAAGATTTTGTTGGCTCTGAAAATCCTTTGCTCTAGTTCTTAGTAAGTGAGTGGCCACAGCACAGTCATACCAACTAGAAATCCTGATGAATCTATTTTATAATTTTTGAATTGGCATTACCGCAGATGGCTGAACATAAAGTATACAAGCTATATTGCAGTATGGCCTCCAAATTGTAATTTGCAGAGTGCCACCATTATTTATGACATACCCATGGATGAGAAAATAATCCCAATGTACATACAGTACATTATAGGATCTCTTTTGTGTTAGCCCTTGTACACACGGTCGGACATTCCGACAACCACGTAGGTAACGTGATGACGTTGTTTAGTTACGATGGGACTATGGTCAGGCTAGTAGCCAAAAGCTTTGGTCTAGGAATTTGATTTCAGCATGCGTGGCACTTTGTCCGATCGGAATTCTCTACACACAATCGGACAAAGTCCGATCGGATCATGTTGTCGGAAAGTTTTATAGCCCAGCTCTAGAACTTTGTCCTGTCTGATATTCCGACGAAAACAGTCCGATGGAGCCCACACACAGTCAGATTATCCGACAACACGGTCCGATCGTACATTTTCCATCGGAATGTCCGACCGTGTGTACAAGGGCTAAGGGTGGCCCCTGCTCCAGGCCAAATCCCACATCTGCAACACACAGCTCAGTTAACAGACAGCAGTAAATAGGAAACAGCTGCCGAGACTTAAAATCACTCAAAGAGGCAGGTTCTGTGTCCTTCAATGAATGCAGAGAAAAACAGTCTCTTCTGTTTATTGAAGGACACAGCCATATATTTAAATTTTGACTGTTGAGATACCCCAAAGCAGTGCCGAAAGCAAAGAGGGTGGGCTCAGAGTTTAAAAAAAAAACATATTAAAGAACCACATCCCAGCAGAGCCCAAACCTGGAAATAGCAGAAACATTTCTAGGTCCTAAACCCTAGGCAAAAAAATCTGAGCTGCATGTTGCAGATGGGTGGTTTGGCCACTAGCAGGGGCTGCTCCTAGAGTGTATTCTTTTTGTTGTACCTAGTGTCCTATTTCTGCAGGTGGCCATGTAATAGCCTAATGGTAATAACCAATTGTGTCCTTCAATGGACAGAAGAGAAATCGAAAAAACTGCTGTGACATACCACTGAATTTCCTAACAACAGAGCCTAATAATACCATTTTTATCCTAAGGTATTACCCATGCCAGACATCTCAAGTCTCCCGCGAGGTGCTCAATATGTAACACGGTTTAAGCAATGCCCACCTCCCTGAAATGAGTTTTTGCAAGTTGGAATGTCTGCCATGCACAATCATTTGTTAATCTCCATTACATGGGGGTGATGAGATTATAGTTTACACAAGAAAGATAAGACTGTTTTCTGCTTCCCATTCATCTAACAGGAGATGACAAGGACAGTGTATTTCTGAAAACAAATGCAGTCACTACATTTAACTAGTAAAATGCAATATATTACATTTTTTTTTCTTGGGTTTAGATATACTTTTCTTTCTTGTAAATCCAAACCCTAACCTTATTCCTAAAAGCTAACTCAACCCCCAGCCCCTGACGATAACAACAACCTAATCAAATCCCTAAAATAATCTATAGTACTACAAGATTTTTGAATACATCTTAATATGTTCAGAACCTCTAAAATTGTCTGCAATAAATATACAGTATACAGGGCACCACACTCAGCGCTGAAACAACATCTTCAGACTGATTGCTGGAGGTCTTTGGGGGGACATTGTTGCATACAGGAGACTTTCCCTGGCCAGTCAGGAGATTTCACGACAACCACAGATGAGACAATGGATTACTTATAAATGTCTGGTGCATCAGTGTTACAGAGAACTCACTGAACCAAGCAGTTATTGCTCTTTCCTGCATCTACCCCAAGGTAGCTACATAGGCTCCTTTCCTTGCAAATGATGACCTCCATCTTGGGAGAGCCTAGTAATAACATGAGAGTGCCAGGTGCTTCCTGCAGCATACATCACTGAAATAGGATGTTAATTTTAAGGACTTTCATGAAGTTGCGTAGAGTCTAATTGCATCCACAGACAAATATCTTACCTCCTTATTGACATAAGACTTGTGAAGTATGTATATTTTACACAAACTGAATGACCAGGGTCCAAGCACAATAGTTACTCCCTCCCAGATGTCATTCTACTTTTGCTATAAATTGACCACTAGACTGAAATCCAACTATAGAATATCCATCACATGGACATTTCTTCTATCCACTAGGCAACCACAGAAGAACTTAGACTTAATTGTTGCTGCTCTTTGGATATCCTGGTACTACAGAGTATGTGAAAAATGCTGGATGACTTCTTCAAGCTGTGGCTTTGCATTTTTGGTGTAGCATGTACACTCTTTATTATAGCAATGTGTAATCAGCCAAAGGGGTCCTTATGGTAGTCATGCAGATTGTATTTTGATTTGTATAGCCTGTAGGTGCTAAGCATATAGCTATGTCTTATATGAATCCTGTCCTGTTATACATATTACACAATGTTTTCATTTTTACCAGAGCTGGACTGGGACTAAATAGCAACTCAGTCTAAAGAATTTACTTTATATGCAGTGGCATTATTTGCAAAGCCTAGGAAACAATAGCAGTTATGTTTTGGCACCCTTTTAAGTGTTGTTCACTTGCAGTGGCAAGCAATCGGACTGAATTGATCAGTTCTTGGTGAATTACTTAAAATGTCCATAAACTACATGTTATATCACAGCTGAACATGCTTGCACAGCCCACCCACTAAGGTGGTCCAAGGAAAGGAGCCATGATCAGCTAGGAAAAACACATTCTAGTGGGTGAATTTTCCCTTGACCAGGATGGATTTCTTTTTTTTCTTTTTTTCTTTTTGCCCAATTATCACTGAATTCCCATCTGTCTAACATCAAAGAAGGCCTTAACACCTTATTATTGACCACCCTTATTTGCATAAACAAGTCATCAAGGTGGGCACTTGCTCCCATTGCTAGCCCTTCTCTTATTCTTCCCTAAAACCTAAGTATAGAGACATGTGTAGCAATAAGAAGATTTGTGAAGTTTTAGTTCTCTGATCCTTCATAGCTGCAGCCAGAAGATTATAGTGCTAGCGGTATTGTGGTATATCCACGGATATACTGTACACACATATGTATATCTTGAGTAAAAGACCATGAGAGAGGGTTGTTATAATACTTTATTCATATAGCACCAACATATTCACAGAATTTCATAAAAACAGTGACATGTCAAATAAAATAGAAGACAACACAAGAACATACAATGGGAAAGAGGACTCTGCTCTCTAGAACAAAGTACTACAGTATATAAATAGCAACATTAAATACTCCCCCCTTCAACATTTTCATTTTCTCCATCTATGTATAAACTTTGTGTGGATATTTCTTTTACCTTTTTAATGAATCTTGGAGTTACTATCACTGCAAAAGGTAGTGCAAGAAACCTTTTTTAAGCATGGTCTTTTCAGACTCATTTAACAAGGGAACATAAAAGCTTCAGTTATACATGGCAACTTATAACCAGTTGCATCTCATTGTTTGGATTGCTCTAGGCTGATGAGAAGAGGAATTTGGTCAGTGCTTACGGTAGATTTTTTCCACTCGCTGCTTTGTTTCAAGGACGTTTTTCTGCTTTAGACAGAATGTCACACAGTACTACCTAAATTAATTGTTTTTTTACCGTGAAAAATGAAAAGATAAAACGCTATGAACGCTAAAGGTCTGCAATTTATAAAGTCTGATGAAAAAAATAGTTTTACACTCTAATCACAGCCATGTAGCATTAGGATGTTGTTGCCTTTTCATACCCATCACAATGCAAAAATAGTAACTCCTGCTTTATAATGAATTAAACTTATTACAAGCGTCACTCAGCTTCTCATACTGGCAAGGCCTGCTAAATTTGTCCAGCTGATCAGAATATAAACACTACTGATGATCAAAGTGCTGGAAGCACACTTACATTATGTGCTTGGTCTTAGTGTTATAATATTTTTTGATAGATGCAAAAGTATAAAGCCACTGTTCCCAAAAATGACTGATTCTAAACCAGAAATGACTGTATGTGGTAGTAGGCAGATTGTACAGGGCAGAGTTCTATATACCCTTTGGTAATACAGTACAACATAATAGAAGACTACTAAAACAGCTTTAATCTACCAAAGTGCATTTCAGTTCAATGGGATGAATCATTCTCTAGCTATTTATATATAAAGATATCCACTGATAAGATCGCCTTGCTTACTTTGTCCGTTACTACTTTTATAAGGCCAAGCAAGGGATGCTCACTTTTCTTGTTCACTTCTCTATAATGTAACACAGCCCTAATATAGTAAAACTTTCCTGTAGCATAGCGGATGGCTGGAGCTTAGTTGGATTCAGCAGAGATTGTAGGCCCAGATAACTTACTGACTCTAATACAGTTTCATCCTTCCTGCATGAATGCAAAATTGAAATATCTAGGTTGGATAGACTAATTCTTTATATGAAACAGTTTATAACAGACATCACAGAAAATTGCTTACTTCAAAGTCTTACATTCATTTACTATATTTTAATATTTAAAAATCTTTAAATCATAGATTTAAAAGAACTTTAGAGTGACTTTATCACTGCTTAAACCTTGCTCCAATCTATCAAAACATGCTGTAGTCAATATAGACTACATGTATCAGTGCAACAATTAAATGTCAGGAAGTAATTTTCCTCCTTTTTTCTCTGTGCATGAGTGCACTTTGTACACTTTAGGTACCATCCCTTAAAATACCCAGTCTTGGATCTAAAGCAATTTCTAGGTTACAACTTCTACAACAGTAGGTATCCCAGTGTAGGACAATGTTTATATGTCCAGGATGAAGAACGCAGGGCACCGACCCTTCTCACAAAACAACAAACTAATGTATCTAATGCTGACACTATTAGTTAAGTTTGGCTTTGTAGAACTACATGGTCACTTATCGGTCTTTGTTATGACCTCGGTAGGACAGGACCTGCTATTGGTTTCTAGGGCCAGGTTCAACATTAAAACCTATTAAGCCTTTTAATGAAGTTTTACCTCTCTGCACACATTTATAGCCTACTGCAACATGCTTGATTTTAAACCATTTGTAGTTTATTTCTCTAAAAAGAGCTCACTAGGCAATATGACCCTAAACCCAGGACTAGTGTCTCCTCAACAGAGATCCTCTAGACTCCTTAGATAAATAGTCTCTCTTGTTCTTTGCTAGGAAATTTGAGTTGGCTCCTCAGCCTTTCCATCTGCCTTGTCCTGAACCAGTCCTTCTGTGGCTTCTTCTTGAATGGTAACGTGTACATCAGAAGATGAAGATTCAGAACTTATACTGCTATCTGCTCCATTACAGTCAGTACAGAACCTGCCTGTTGCAAAGGTATCCTGTAGCATTGTAAGTACAGTGGAAGGTGGGGTTGGCTTGGATACAGACAAGGACGATGCACTTTTTCTGATTTCCATCCATTGTTTCTCCTCATCTTGATAAAGAAGAAAGAGCTTAGATTCTTTCTCCTTCCGTTTAGACCTCATATAGACTAACATGATGCCCATCAGAAATATTCCATAGAAAGACATGACTATCAGTATGTAGAGATACTCATTTTTGTCCTTTCCATTGGTAAATTGGCTTGGTGGATCCTGAGTTAAGCCATTTCCCTGGCTTGTTATGGTGCCATTGGCTATTTCTTCCATCCTCAACATTGAAGCAGAATTTAGAGCTGTGTATTCAGTAGCCCTACTGTCTGACAATACAAATTGGTATGGATACAGCCTGTAAGGAAATACAAAGGCTTTATTAAAATAATTGAATCCTCACACTTAAAGAGCAAGTTTAAATTTAAAATATTTTACCTATATAGCATGTGTTAACAGACGCTATGAAAATTGTGCTAATTGCAACCAATCAACTTACAGCTGCCATTACTACAAGCCCAAGTCTGAAAATGAAAAAGTCTGATTTGATATTCTTGGCAACAAGGCATTTTCTTTCTGGTGCCTGATCCTGTGATATCTCTCGTATAGCTATATCATATATCCATTTTCTTCTCAAACAATTTACTGATTCCTCTTACTTTACTGAAGTCTCCTCTACAGGAAATAGCATATGTGACTAGTAAGCACTAAATTTGTAGAAAACTTGGCATAGTGCCACTCCATCATCTTACTTCATCTAGTTTCATTCCACATGGACTTGCAGTATCTAAGTATTTAGATTTTATCTCTCCCAACTTGGGCTGAAATAAGAACTATTGCAGTAAGACAATATCAGAAAGCTTCAGTTTATTTCCAGTATAATGACAAAACTAGCTTGCTAAACTATTAGAGTTCCAGATGATTCAGAGGAATCCATTAGTGGGTGCCGTGCTGGATCAACAAAAGTCATTTACGCAAAGGAACCATCCTGAAAATACTTGGCCGAACAGTACCTGCAGCCAATGAACTGTTCAGGGCACTAGCAGATATCAGAGTACAATAAGGAGGCAGGGGGATTTGTCCATCACCACTTGAGTGGATGGAGGAGTATGTTAGATTTCAGGCTGAGCAAAAGTAATCTATTCATGTATGGCTAGCCTAACATATAACGTGCAAATACAATCAGATAAGATCTGTCTCTCTGAAGAATAAGTGCCTATTGTCTGGCCCAAGTGTGCAGCATGTACTTATTGAAAGACTTGTTTCATTTTTCATATAACATTTGAATACTGAATTATTAATAGAAAGCTGGAAACTATTCAAATGAATGTTTAAGATATTATTACGTAAAATAGTATGTGGTTACGCATATCCTGAACTATTTCCCAAAACAATGAGCCCATGTTGGAGTTACTACAAGATCACTTATGTCTCTATTTAATAGTAGTGCATTTAGCGACTTAAACAATAAGAGCTGGGAGTACTGTACCAGAAGATAGAAAAAAATTAAACAAATTCATATTGTATTTTGACCAGCTTTAGATACATCTTACTGGCTGATAAAACAGTACTTTTGTCCTCAAAGGTCCTTCCTTTTAGTATATGATTCAATGAGAACTATAGTCTTTTTTATTCATTTTTTTACGATATATAATATGATTATTATTATATAAATATGAAAGCGATCAACTTGATGTAAACAGTATTATCTATGTGTATTTCTATTTATAGTTTGTAATTATCCATGCACATAGGGTGAATATTTTGATCCCTTTATTACATTACTGTTTGAAAACAATAAATTCTCTTCAGTAGCCACTGGCTGTCAAAGACCATGTCATTCTAAGTTGCCTAGGCTGAAATGGGACAGTGGTTTTTATTCATGGAAAGACAGAACAACTTTTTTTCCTCTGAATAAAAAATGAAATTTTTAATGTTAATATTCTAATATGTAACCTAATATGTATCCATGTAAAGAGTGAATTTTACTTATATGCCCAATTCACAATTTCCCATGTGATAAAGGTTATTTGTGTGTTGTTAGATGAATACACAATAATTTGTATATTTACTATGGTGTTAAGTAATCCTGAATAAAATGTGGTAACAGCAGTTACACTGCAAATTCCAAAAGATGTAAAAGTTTATAAAATGTTGGTAGCAGACAAGGTAATGCATATATACAGTATTCTCAGTGCAGATGGCACACAGAATCATTGCAGAATAATGTTATAGAAAACTAAAGTACATTAGCTACAACATATACTTGTAAGTGTTGGGAAAGAAAAGTAGACCTTCAAAGAGGCAACCTTCTCCAACATTATCTTTATTAGTTTTTCACTTTTCAACTCATTCAAGACATTCAGTTATGGTCTATAAGGAGTTTCAAGCACCAGCAGTCTGTGCAGAGCCTACCAACATATAGTACTATCCTTAATGTATAGCCATTACAACCTGTGACAGTTGTGCTGCATCACTGTACCCATCTAGTCTACTGCATTTAATTTAATGAATCTATTCCCTATTGAGTACTTGCTTAAATAGGCGAAATTGTTAATGATGCTGGAATATAAAAGAATTATGTTAATAAAAATTTAAACATGCAACAAAACTATTATAATTGTAATGAATAATCATAATAGTAATATTACTACCACTACTATTAATAATATACATTTATATTTTCAGGACTCTATCAAATCTTGCAATTTTGTAATTTGAAGTAGGAGAGTACTATACCAAGTTAGCCACCAATTAATGCAGAAAGTTTGTAGCTTTACTGATACCGTTTGTTGGTTAACCCTTTAAGATGCCAAGTTTTGTATGACTTCTTTAGGCTTTATACATTTATCTTTGTATAAAGTGTAATCAGTGAAATTTAAATGCTTGCTTATTACTTTTTCTGCTAGTACATTTTAGCGATTAAACGTATGCATTGGTTTACTTTAGTTGCATGCATACAGACAGATAAAGATTATATGGTAGAAGGAGACATGAACTTACGTGTCAGAACTTCTTGTATAGAAGAAGTGAAATGATGTGCTACTGGTGTCTCTTGCAAATCTGGAAAGCTGAACCGGTCTCCAGCTGATACTTTGGAAGCCGTTGAAGCTGTTGCAGAATAAATAGGCAGCTGTAGACGTCTTTATGACATGATGTAGAAGGGGGAGGGCGCAGGCCTGTGCTTGAAGACACACAGAACATCCTCCTGAACTTGTGGCAGACACCAGGGAGAGAGCATAGGAGATAGGGAGAGGGAATGAAAGAGATGTCCTGGTATTAATGACATAAGCAAAGTCATATGACTGTTTAACAAGGGAATTGCATGCACACCAATCAGAAATAAAAATGTAATACTTTAACTGAAAACTAAAATATAACTGGATAAGCAAACCACCTATGACATAAAGACTCTCACAGTTTCCATAGAACAAATAAAATCATATAAAAGTGTAATAATCAGATTAATTAACAAGAGGGCAAGTTGAAAACAGTTTGTTCATATTCACACAAGGACAGTGTACAGAGATATCTACAGTTGACGTCAGTTGAGCTGCACGATAGAATAAATAAATCCAATTTTGTCCAGTATATTGGTACATCACTCAGAAGAAAATTTGTAAGTATATTTTTAGTGAGTCCGTAATTTGAAATATTACAGCTGCATTAAACTTAAAGTTACTTTTTATGTGACCCACGTACTTATACATGCTTGTTTATATTTTTGTCATTGTATTAAATATAGCAATTTGCAGATGACCCACCAGAGGGAGCAGGCACTCATGTTACAATTACTCACTGAACAAAATATTAGCCACACAGTGCATTATTATCCATGAATCATAGGGGTTGATCTACTGAAGACAAATAGGCTGTTCATTTTGCAAAGGAAGTTACACTTTGTAAGGGAGTTTTCCCCAGAAGTTAGAAGAGTTCCAGCGTGATTTGGAGCTGAGCTGGAGCTGAGATTAGGCTACATCACTAGCCTAGTTTCAAAATACCAACCTAATCATCCTCTTTGCTCCTCCCAAGACCTCCTGCTCTCTAGCTCCCTCATCATCTTCTCCCCCCTGTATTCACCTCCAGGACTTCTCGAAAGCCTCTTATATCCTCTGAAATACCCTACCCCAATCTGTCAGACTATCTCCTAATCTATCCACCTTTAGGCGATCCCTGAAAACCTTTCTCTTCGGAGTAGCCTACCCTGCCTCCAACTAACAACTGTTCTTTTATTTTTTTCATCAGCTCATCCCCCACCATTATTACTCTTTCATATCATTTGACCCTCCCTCCTAGATTGTAAGTTCTAATGAGCAGAGGCCTCTGATTCTTCCTGTATTGAATGGTATTGTAATTGTATTGTCTGCCCTACTGTTGTAAAGTGCTGTGCAAACTGTCGGAGCTATATACATCCTGTATAATAATAATAATAATTGCAATAACATGAAAAAAAATAAAAAAATGCATTTGTGTAGATGTCAGCAAAGCTTCATCTCATTCATTAAGCACTGGGGACAATGCCCTTGCAAATAGAAAAGTATAATTATTGTGAAACACTGCACAGAAGAAGGCAAAGTCTACATAGGTAATGAGCAAATATGGCTATCTCCATGTACATACTGTATACAATAAAACATTTTAGGAAAGAACAGGATATGTAGCACTGTCCCCATAGGGCATGCAGAGTGTTGTTGACTTCATAGGCCTCTCTCTGGGTACCTGCAGCTGGTTGCTACGGGTTTCCACTTGGTTGCTAGGGGTTTCCACTTGTCCCACCCTTACTCTCATTTGCTTGATACTCAATGACCAGTCCAGGGTATTTGGGTTTTTTGTATATTATTTTGGAACTTGGATGCGAGAAGGGATTAGTGGGATACTCCAACTGGAACTATTCACAATGGATAAGGACAACTCATTCTTGACCTCTCTATATTATTTGTGGAAGCAGACACACTGCTTTAACCATACAGCCACATGTATTGAGGAATTAAGTGCAGCAGCCACAACCCTTGCAGGGCGGCCTTGACTTATTGGGCTTACCAGTTACTTCCTCTTGGCCTGCTCTTCCACGTCTAGGGGTTCCCAGGGTTGATACCCAACAACTTGAACGCTGACACAAATAAAGTCCTTTTGAAAGGTTTTATTTGGCAGTAATAACATCCAATAACACAGTCTCTCTTGGGAATAGAGGGCACGGGTGAAGAACTCAGGCACCTTGAACTGCAGGTCTAGCAAAGTCTCTAATTCCACCCAGAGAATAGCCACTAGGCTGAACCGATCTCTAGCCAGAGATCATGGCAGTCAGCACATCGACTCGAATACTTGAAACAATCCTATGAACGTGTACAAGTTGTAACTAAGGGTGAACAGGAACCTTTTTCCTCAGTACTTGGAACATTCTATGGCCACTTGATGGCCCTCCTCCGAAGAATCCTCCCCCGGTCTGTCACGTATCTGGTGTGACCAGAGCTGTGTGGACAGCAACAGAGGAACAAACGCAGATAAGGTGAAAATATATAATTTATTAAGATAAGTGAATAAATACAACAGCCTCCAATATACTATAATGTGCAACCAAACAACCACCAACAGAAACCCACAAATAGTAACAGACAAATATATACAAGTAAAGGGGAATACCGGAATCATAAACAGGGCCAGGCCAGGGTCGACAACAGGGGATCAGCAGCTGGGGATGGAAGACAAACAGGACAAGGAGAGCATGGATGGGTCACCGGAGGGACGGATCAAGTACAAGGCTCAGGGTCCAGGGTTCAGGAAACAGACGGGAACAGGTTCACAGGTTCACAAGGAAGATACCAAGGCAAGGCATCAGTGTGTCTGCCGGGTACTTATACACACCGCCTGCAATTACTCAGGTGACGCCTAATTGCATGAGATGACGTTGGCCCCACACTGCCAGGAACCACCCACTGGTGGATGCCAGTACTTTCGGCCCACGGATCATATAATACTATTAACAGGAGAAGGCTCCCCAGGCAGTTCCAGACTGCCAGGAGACACCTGCTGGTGGACCACAGTACTGCACGCCAAATGTCAGACAGTATCATCAGCGGGTGGAACCTTTTCTGACACGGTCACTTCCACGAGCTGTGGCGCCTCTCCAAGCCAAGAGCACACCCAGACACCTTGAATCCTCCCTCAGTTACTGCGCCTCGGACCAGCAGGTTCGAAGACTTGGGAACAGACAGATCCCTACCCTAGGTCTATTAGGGGCCTCTAACAGGAACATATTGCGGGATGTCGAACACCCATGACCGGGATCCCTCACGGGGCTACCCCGGTCCTGGAACCAGAACAGACCACACGGGCCTCATGAACTCCTCTCCTCTAAATACGTGACCCACACATCTTAAGTACCCCTTCCCAGACTCTCCAGCAGGGCCCGGCACTCCCACTGATTGGTTCCGAGAAGGTTGATACGCAAAACGTCCAACCAGGCCTGGTTCTGGCCTGTCATGTGCACCTCACTGCTCACATGACCAGGCAGAACTTCCAACACAGCCCGGCCAGACTGATGTCAAGGCCAACCTACGTAATTAACCCTCAGAACCCCTACTGTTCTGAAGCAAAAACAAAATGTATATGCGTATGACATTTTGTCCAAAATGTCATCCGCTACATAAGTCTTCTTTCTCTCACTAGCAGCAGACTTGATGCACTATATTATCTTCAGGATACTCTCTAGTTTGCATTTCATTCTAGTTACAAACTCATCTGGACAACAATGTAATAAACTTCTTTTAAAGCAAATAGGCATGAACAAATGTAGTTAACCTGCATCTGCCAAAAACATCGTATTAGTGGGCGAACAAACAATGTTTCCTACAAATGATTATTGTGCCGAACCTGAAACTTGCCATTTTAAAATGTACAACAGTAAAGAAAAGCACATAGAGCAGCACGAACGTAATAATAAAAATAGGAACACACAACAAAATACTTACTTTTTTGCAGCACTCTCTTGAATCTTCTGTACTGATCTTGCTCTTTCAATTTGAGGTCTGACCATCGTTTCCTCAGTTGATCTTTGGATCGCCGTACCCCAAAATTTTCTGCAGACTTTTCACAACTTTAGCCATGATCTTGGCCTTTCTCACTTTTGGGTTTGGGTAAGGTCTATGCTTCCCGTCATAGTTGGCTCTCTTCAAGATGTCAACCATCTCCATCTCCGGTCTGTGAGTGGAGGATGGAGTAGCGTAAGCGCTGATTGTGATAACGAAGGTACAATTTGAACTTGGGGCATCAGTGGTCAATACGGCTTCTAGATAGAGGCCTACAGTGCCTTGCGAAAGTATTCGGCCCCCTTAAACTTTTCAACCTTTTGCCACATTTCAGGCTTCAACCATAAAGATATAAAATTTTAATTTTTTGTGAAGAATCACCAAGTGGGACACAATTGTGAAGTGGAACCAAATCTATTGGATATTTTAAACTTTTTTAGCAAATAAAAAACTGAAAAGTGGTGCGTGCAAAATTATTCGGCCCCTTTACTTTCAGTGCAGCAAACTCACTCCAGAAGTTCAGCGAGGATCTCTGAATGATCCAATGTTGTCCTAAATGACTGATGGTGATAAATAGAATCCACCTGTGTGTAATCAAGTCTCTGTATAAATGCACCTGCTCTGTGATAGTCTCAGGGTTCTGTTGAAAGCGCAGAGAGCATCATGAAGACCAAGGAACACACCAGGCAGGTCCGTAATACTGTTGTGGAGAAGTTTAAAGCCGGATTTGGATACAAAAAGATTTCCCAAGCTTTAAACATCCCAAGGAGCACTGTGCAAGCGATCATTTTCAAATGGAAGGAGTATCAGACCACTGCAAATCTACCAAGACCTGGCCGTCCCTCTAAACTTTCAGCTCAGACAAGGAGAAGACTGATCAGAGATGCAGCCAAGAGGCCCATGATCACTCTGGGTGAACTGCAGAGAACTACAGCTGAGGTGGGAGAGTCTGTCCATAGGACAACAATCAGTCGTACATTGCACAAATCTGGCCTTTACGGAAGAATGGCAAGAAGAAAGCCATTTCTCAACGATATCCATAAAAAGTCTCATCTAAAGTTTGCCACA
The DNA here is from genome assembly GCF_037356315.1 of Lithobates pipiens. Taxonomy (NCBI): domain Eukaryota; kingdom Metazoa; phylum Chordata; class Amphibia; order Anura; family Ranidae; genus Lithobates; species Lithobates pipiens. The sequence goes on along the minus strand of NW_027507758.1, from coordinate 471,025,025 downwards.
AGCCACCTGGGAGACACACCAAACATGTGGAAGAAGGTGCTCTGGTCAGATGAAACCAAAATTGAACTTTTTGCCCACAATGCAAAACTTTATATTTGGCGTAAAAGCAACACAGCTCATCACCCTCAACACACCATCCCCACTGTCAAACATGGTGGTGGCAGCATCATGGTTTGGGCCTGCTTTTCTTCAGCAGGGACAGGGAAGATGGTTGAAATTGAGGGGAAGATGGATGCAGCCAAATACAGGACCATTCTGGATGAAAACCTGTTGGAGTCTGCAAAAGACCTGAAACTGGGATGGAGATTTATCTTCCAACAAGACAATGATCCCAAACATACAGCAAAATCTACAAAGGAATGGTTCACAAATAAACGTATCCAGGTGTTAGAATGGCCAAGTCAAAGTCCAGACCTGAATCCAATCGAGAATCTGTGGAAAGAGCTGAAAACTGCTGTTCACAAACGCTCTCCATCCAACCTCACTGAGCTCGAGCTGTTTTGCAAGGAAGAATGGGCAAGAATTTCAGTCTCTCGATGTGCAAAACTGATAGAGACATACCCCAAGCGACTTGCAGCTGTAATCGCAGCAAAAGGTGGCTCTACAAAGTATTAACGCAAGGGGGCCAAATAATTTTGCACGCCCCACTTTTCATTTTTTTTATTAGTTAAAAAAGTTTAAAAAATTCAATAGATTTCGTTCCACTTCACAATTGTGTCCCACTTGTTGGTGATTCTTCACAAAAAGTAAAAATTTTATATCTTTATGTTTGAAGCCAGAAATGTGGCAAAAGGTTGAAAAGTTCAAGGGGGCAGAATACTTTCGCAAGGCACTGTATATTGGGACAAGAAAGAAGAGTTTAGCCTGACATTAGGGTTTGTCTTGTGTTGTGTCTTGCAGATAAAATGGATAGATTCAATGATCACGACTTCCTCCCTCATTTCATTGATATGTACAGAGAGCTGCCATGTCTGTGGCAGGTAAGACACCCCTTTTATACTAATTAAAGAAAAAGGCAGGCAGTTCTGTCTCAATTGCTGGAATTGGTGAAGCCGCAGATCCCCAAAGCAAACATCAACTATTTGAAGGCCAAAATTGGTGGCCTGAGGGCATATATAATAGGGAGCTCAAGAAGGTCCAGGATTCCATGAGATCAGGAGCAGCAGCAGGTGATGTTTATGTTCCCAGGCTGTGGTACTATTACAGACTGAGATTTTTGTCAGACCAGACTGAAATTAGGCCATTACTCTCAACCCTTCCTTCCACACTTCCTTCCACTCTTCCTTCCACCTCAGATGAGGCTTCAGAAGTCCAACCTGGGCCTTCCACCCAGGAAGAGGATGTGGAGGAGCCCAGCTTGAGTCAGGTATAGCATTGTTTAACATATTTCTCAAAATTGTGTTTGATGAACAATAAACTAAAACTATGTCCCATTTTCAAAGCCTCAGCCAGGAGAAGGCTGTGGAAAGTGGCAGCCAGGAGGTGGTGGGGGAAAGTGGCAGCCAGGAGTTGGCGGAGGAAAGTGTCAGCCAGGAGGTGGTGGAGGAAAGTGGCAGCCAGAAGGTGGCCGGGCCCAGTAGCCTGACTGAACCCCAGATTCCTACCCTCCGCCTTCCAACAAAAAGTACCAGGAAGGGGAGGAACGTGCAGGAGTCAGCGTTTTCTTTGATTTGGGAGGCTACTGCAGCCCTCAGATCCACCCCCAATCTTCAAGAGGCCTTTTCCTGCGTGGTAGCCAGCAAAATGCAGGAAATGGAGGTGGGCCAATGCCTCTTTTGTGAGGAAGTGATCTATCTGGCCCTAAACATGGGGTTGAGAGGCGAAATCACAAGAAAAACCCACCTGTATGAGTTAGACCATCCTCCTCCTCCTTCACTTCCTGCCACAACTCCAGAGCCACAGCCCGGAAGCAAGTATGGAAGGAAGCATGGAAGGACGACAAGAAAGGGATGGCCTGGGTTCAGTCTGGTCTGACAAAAGAGGCAGGCTGTTGTAAGACCACAGCCTCAGGACATACATGTCAACTGCTGCTGCTCCTGATCTCTCAGAGTCCAGGACCATATTGTGCTCCCTATTAAGTGGACTCCTCAGCCTACCAATTTTACCTGTCAAATAATTGATGTGTGCCCTGGGGTGCAAAGGCTTTGCCAATTTCACCAGTTTATCCAGCGTTGCCTTCCTCTTTATTTTGTTATGACCCCTAATAAATGCCTAGTTTATTTTCACAAATACTTGGCTTGTGTTTTAGTTCAAAAATGACAGTTTGTTTGTGAGTAGGCAGGTACATTTCAAAAAGACAATGTCAAATTAACAAGGGACACCAACCAATCTCTTTGAGGTTAAAAATACAAGATAATAATGGTGTTGTGGTAACTTGACACACAAAACGAGAAAAAATATAATGCAGATCACTATAAAAAAAACAAAAAAACAAAGGAGCTCTTAATAAAAAAAAAAAGTAGATTACTATAAAAATAAATACAACATTATTCTGGAGATCTGGCAAAAAAAAAAAAAAAGATTATTTATGAGATCACGAAAAAATAATAAAGAAATCAGTTTGTAAGAACACTGTGTGAATACCAGTAGCAAAACAAGTTCATTATTCTAGCATTCTAAAGAAGAAGAGAATGCGGTGCATTAAAAGAATAAAAACTTTGCAGCGTGACGAATGTGCTATCTCCATTACAAATGCTAGTTTTATCAGACCGCGCGCTTCCGTCTTGTACTTAATTCAGAGCATGCGTGGAATTTTGTGCGTCGGAATTGTTTACACATGCTCGGAATTTACGACGGATTTTGTTGGCGGAAAATTTGAGAACCAGCTCTCAAATTTTGTTGGTCGGAAATTCTACAAAAAATTTCAAATGGAGCCTACACATGGTCGGAATTTCCAACAACAAGCTCACATCGAACATTTCTTGTCGGAAATTCCAATCGTCTGTACGCGGCATATGTTTTACCTGACCATCTTCCTGGTAAACAAAAAGACCAAAAATGATATTCTCTTCTAGCACCTACCTAGGAGGGTGCTACATAAAGAACATTTTCCTTAATACCTTTATTTACATTAAGCAAAATATATTGAAAAAAATCCGGGTTCACTTTAAAGAAAGATTGCTGATAATCCTTTCGCATGGACGGGAATCGTACATCTTGGGGACTTTTTGATTTCTCTATTATAAATATAATACTGAACAATTTAAAATTAGACATAAGCCACAAGTAGTTTAACCTTATTCCCACAAGGAATTTCCAGCTCCAAATGGAAATCACCCATCTACTTCTGCTCCCTTTTGCTTAGAAAAACAGATGGGTCTCTTCAACACAATATTTTATAGTTGTGACTGGGAGATGAAGGCCTGTGATTCTTTGCCTTGCTTTAGCGGTGCTTTTCTGGTGCTTTTTGTCCGATAGCGGGGCGGATTTTCGGTAACAGTCACGTTTTGCGGCGCTTTCAAAGCATTGCCCATTCATTGCAATGGGCAGGGGTGTTTTGGGAGCGCTTTTTACAGTGCTCCCAACCTGCCCCAAAGATGCTGCTTGCAGGACTTTGTATAACGTCCCGCAAGTGCACCACCCCAGTGTGAAAGCACACACTGCAAAGAATGGGAGGCAGTTTTCAGATGCTTTTTAGAGGCTATTTCTACCTCTAAAGCGCCTATATAGCCTATAGGTGGAGCATTTGACTCTGGAAATGTACAATTGCAGCGTTGTACAGTTTCGATGCTCCGTCGAATATTATTATAAACGTGTGTGTTTTTTGTTGCTTTGTCGAATCTCCGTCGTTCATGTTGAATGAATGGTCTAAGTCTCACAGTGTCTGATAATAACGAATATGGCGGCAACCCATTGTGAGAGCGACATGGAGACATTGGAGGACATTCCTGGGCCATCTACAAGTGTTTCTGTATATATATTATATACTCGTTCAAACAGAAACTGGTGGACTGGTGATAGCGATCACTGATCAGACAGGTAACAAGATTCTATAATAATAAATCCCCCCACAACACAGGCAGCCTCTGAGGCTATCACAACAACACTAGAAGCAACACTAGTATCACTATAAGGTTCTCACACTAACACAATAGCAGCAGATTATTAGGAAAAAGCTAAGTTGAACTGTAGCTTGCTTCACTATTGTTCAGCTGCTGTGCTTATGCTTAATAATAATTCGGGTTCTCTGACAAGTGACAATTCAAACGGACCAGCTAAGATTGACTGTCTTCGGAAATGATTCAGTGTGTGCGTCTCTCTCTGCTACCAATCGTAAGTGAAAGTAAGTTGGCTGCTAGCTATTTTACTGCTCCTCCTCTTTGGTTACAATCAGCTAATCACATTCATCATCATCTTTATTTTTATTTTACTTCCCCCGCCCAATTCGAGAATCTTTTCTCTCTGTCGAATCTTTTCTCTCTATGTTGAATATTTTCTCTCTGTTGAATTTTTTCTCGATATAATCTTGGACTAATAGAGGTAAGGTTAGGCACATTCGACCACAGGTTCAATAGACACAGATTGTTATTGTCAGAGTAACGTCAAATCTCCTATTCTATATCGAACTGTTGTAACAACGAAAACAAAAATAAAGCATTTATTTATGTTGGATCTTTCGTTTTTCGGATTCTGCACTTTCGTTATCGTTTGTCAAAACGAAAAAGAAAATACCTGAAATTCAGACGAAAATGCATTCAGACAAAAACGAATGCACATGTCTAATTTCACATGCTGTTGTCAACTTGTTACTCAACCTAGGAGAGACCAGGATTTGGTGGATGGACTGTATTTTTTACCTTAAAATTAATGGCTGGACGTTTTCATTTTCTACCATCCATACAAATATTTCTTTTTTTTTTACACATAATCACCTTATTCTAAAACAAATTAGGACCTGGAAGACAAATTAAAGTTTTTTTTGTAAAAGAAGTTATGGTGACAGAGAGGTGTTACCAAAAGATGTGTGTTTACAGGCTTAAGGAAATAAAGGGTAAGTTAACCTTTGTACACTTTTTTTTTTTTCATAAATTCCAGCTCCCATATGCACCAATATAGCATTCATGTACTTTTTTGCAAAAATATCAAAGCTTTACATTAAATCTACAGTCACTTACTTTTCTTGTCCTAATCCATGTTTCCAGACGTTTCCATTAGTAATGTCTTTCTTCCTTACAGACTGTAGGTCATGACACAGGAAGGAGTTGACCAGCTGACCTCATACCCTGCATAATCTGCCCGCCCATTCCCAGGTGCATTTTTTTTTTAAATGAAATGAAATCAATCAGTGATCACCCTTTTCACTAAATACACAATATATAATCAGATTGCATAGTGTAGGCCTTGTTTATACACCTAAAATTACTAGTTGCGCTTTCAGTGCCATTAATTGTTAACGGCATACCAACCATCGGACTATTGCCGCTGTTCGCCCGGCGGACTCACGTGTTTACTGTGTAAAAGAACTTTGACCTATGATGACACATCCATCATGGGGTACAGGACAGCCAATTGAGACATTACAGCACAAGGACAATTGGACATTCCCCCTAACTTATAAATAGACCTGATCCGGTGGCCATTTTACATTCTTTCTACTTTCACTATAGTGAGAGGTTGCTGTGTGGAGCAGGGAGAGACTGCAGTAACCCAAATCGCTAGCTATTAGGTCCACAAAAGTCCTTTTAAGGACTGGTATGGTATAGGTGTAGTTCAGGATATAGGTTTGAGGCACTGCTATTCAAGTCATTGTTGCAGCAGATTGTCTTTTCTCAGTGCAGATAGGGACAGACAGGATGCTGTGTGTAGCAGAGAGGGACGATCAGTTTAATCATTAGCTGTCACTATTAGGTCCACAAAAGTCCTTTTCAGGACTGGTATGGTGTAGTACAGGATATAGCTTTGAGTGCACTGCTATTCAAGTGATTGTTGCAGCAGCCTGTGTATTGTCAGTAATCATTAGCTGTTACTATTAGGTCCACAAAGGTCCTTTACAGGACTGGTATGGTAACAGGGTTGTACACGTATAATATTATTTTTTCCAAATATAGAAAGAATATTATACTTGACTGCTGCCCTTCTGCTGCAGTAGTCCTTTATCAGTATAGGGGCTGAGGTACAGTCTGCTAATCACAACCTACTAGTTCCACAAAGGTCCTTCTAAGGACTGGTAAGGTATAGCGTACTACAGTATATAGGGTTGAGTGAGGTACAGTCTGCTAATCCTTAAGGACTGGTATAGGTCCACAATATATAGGGTTGAGGTACACTACTGCTGACTGCTGCCCTATTCTGTAGCAGTCCTTTATCAGTATAGGGACTGAGGTACAGTCTGCTCTTCACAACCTACTAGTTCCACAAAGGTCCTTCTAAGGACTGGTAAGGTATAGCGTACTACGGTATATAGGGTTGAGTGAGGTACAGTCTGCTAATCACAACCTACTAGTTCCACAAAGGTCCTTATAAGGACTGGTAAGGTATAGCGTACTACAGTATATAGGGTTGAGTGAGGTACAGTCTGCTAATCACAACCTACTAGTTCCACAAAGGTCCTTAAGGACTGGTATAGGTGTACTATTTGGTGTGCATTATATAGTTGTGTAATACACTTATATAATACTTGCACATATAGAAAGCATAGTATAGTGCGTTTCCACTGTGCAGCATTGTGACTGCTGAGCGGTTCTGCAGCGATACTACAAAGAGTGACAAACGCAATCCAAAAAAATAAGTATTGTATCTGGTGTGATAGACCAGTGGCCCCCAAAAACAACAGATTGAAGCGGGGTGTTATATACCTTCTTCCACATACATACTGCACTTCTGTAGAGAGTTTTGTCACAGGGTCAGGGGTGGTAGGGGTAGGGCAGGAGCAACAGGCTTGAGCCAAAGTGGGAAATTGCAGAAGGTGCGTGCGATTACATCAAAGGAAGCACCAGAATTGGTTGAGTGGCTCACTCAGCCTTACTCTTCTGCACCCTCCTCATCCTCTCGATCTGCACCCTCTTCTTCACTCTCTGCTATGTGCACCCCCAAAGACACTATCACCAACAACACCACCACCACCACCACATACCTTCCACTTGAGTCACAGGAATTATTTCCCGATCCATATCAAGACATTGGATCAGGAAGAGGAGGTAGCAAGAACCGCCACTCAGCAGTCTTATGACAGTACCCAGATCAGCCCAAGGAGGAGGTTGGTCCCCGGTGTTGCTGCCTACTCCGAGATCTCTACTTATAGTGGTGGGGAAGGTGACGTCGATGATGACGTGTCTAATGATGTCACGTGGGTGCCCACAAGAGAGGAAGAGGAGGGGAGTTCAGAGGGAGATATGGACCATCAGATAGGGAGGAGAAGCAGGAATAACTTACATTGCACAGGAGGGACAAAGCAGACTGCTAATGTATCAGGAGCGAGTCATCGACCATATACGGTCACATCTGGCGCTCCCAGGACGCCGGCACATGGCTCCGCAGTGTGGGCTTTTTTTAACGTGTCCACTGCTGACAATAGTGTTGCCATCTGCAATCTTTGCAGTCAACGCATTAGTCGCAGTAAGCCCAACACTTACCTAGGGACGACCGCCTTAAGAAGGCACATGAGCTGCCATCACCGAGCCCAGTGGGAGCAATGGAACACACAAAGCCACACTCCAGGCTCTCACCGTCCAGCCTCGTCTTCTACTTCTCCCTCTCCTCTCTCCTCACAATTCACTCCACCTTCCATCATGCCAAGCTCACGTTTTTCTGCAAAAAGGCAGGCTTCCGTGGGCCTAATGTTCGAGTGTAAAAAAATTATGACGCCGGATAACCCTCTTGCCCAACGATTGACTGCTGGCTTGTCAGAACTGATAGCCCGCCAACTACTGCCATATAAACTGGTGGACTCGGAGGCCTTTCAAAAATTTGTGGCCATTGGAACACCACAATGGAAGGTCCCAGGAAGGAAGTATTTCTCACAGAAGGGCATCCCAGAGCTATATGGCCCTGTTCAGCGGCAAGTGAATGTATCTCTGGCACACAGTGTCGGTGCCAAGATACATCTGACCACAGACACGTGGTCTAGCAAACACGGGCAGGGAAGGTATATCACTTTTACTGCCCACTGGGTGAACCTTCTGACGGCTGTCATGCATGTAACCCGTGGCACCCGTGTAGATTTGGTTTTACCGTCACGGATTGCATGCAGGCCTGGCTGTCATGGTCGTCTCCGGAATCCAGTGGCTCATGGAAGACCTATCCACGGAGTCCCTTCGTTGAGCGTTAATAGGTTTCCATGGGCGCGCTTTGGCGCGAACGGACGCACGCGGGTGCGAGCAGGTACGAACGGGCGCACGCGGGTGCGCGAGGTTGCGAACGAGCGCACGCGGGTGCGCAAGGTTGCTAACGAGCGCACGCGGGTGCGCGGGGTCACGAACGGCTGCACGGTTTCACGTGGGCGCGCGCGGGCACGCCGTGCGACCGTTCTTGGCGCCCAGAGGGCTTCTTAAGGAATCCGTTCCAGTGCCTCGGTGCTGTCCAGTCTACAGCGTTCCGGTGACTTGCCTCTGCTTACCTGATTGTTCCTGTTCTGTTCTACCCGGCCTGCTCCTGACTATTCCTGCCTGCTGCCAGCCTTGACCCTCGGACTGTTTGACCTCGCTTCTGCCTCCTCCTGTGTACCGTTGCTGCCCGTCTGTTGACGACCCGGCCTGTGTTTGACCCCGCTTGTTCTGCCAGCTGTTCCAGTCTGTCATCCGTGCTGCTGCTGTCTGCTGCCTGCCTGCCAGCTGTTCCAGTCTGTCATCCGTGCTGCTGCTGTCTGCTGCCTGCCTGCCAGCTGTTCCAGCCTGCCATCCGTGACCGCTGCTGTCTGCTGCCTACCTATTAGCCGTTCCAGTGTGATCACCTGTACCCGCTGCCAGCCGCTGACTGCTTACCAGCTGTTCCAGAACCACCTACCAGTACCCACCTCTGCCTGCCGCCAGTTCCAGGGCCAATCCTACTATCACCTGCTTGGCACTTGTGCCCTCTGAACTCTAGAATCCCTGTCCCCACTTCCAGGGAATCTCGAGCCAGAGGCTTACGAGAGGCCGCTCCCTGCACTCCGGGCTCCTTCCACCAGGTACGTGACAGTACTGGACAGCCATGTCCGAGCCCACGCAGGGAGCCTCTCCTATGGATGAGCTCTGCCGCCACCTTGCAGGACTCACTCAAGCGGTGAAGAATCTACAGGAGGGCTATAGCCAGCTGGAGGAACGGGTTCTGGCCCTGTCTACTTCCACTCCAGCTGCTTCCGGGACTTCTGTTACCCCTTCCGTGGTGATGTTGCCCCCTGAACCTAGGGTACCTACACCCGAGAGATTCTCTGGAGACTTCCGGACTTTTCGCAACTCCTGTGAACTTTTCTTTGCTCTCCAACCCAGGACCTTCTCCCTTGAGGCCACCAAGGTGGGATACGTCATTTCTCTATTAACTGGCGAACCTCAGTCCTGGGCTCACCGCTTACTAGAAAAGAAGGATCCTTCCCTTGAAACCCTGGACATCTTCTTTCAGGCCATGTCGCGGTTATATGAAGACCCAAAATTAACCGCCACCGCTGAAGCGGCCCTGCATTCACTACAGCAAGGCCGCCGACCTGTGGAAGACTATGTGTCGGAGTTCCGACGCTGGAGTTCTGACACAGATTGGAACAATGCGGCATTACGTTACCAGTTCCGTATGGGTCTGTCGGAACCCTTGAAAGACGAGCTAGCCCGAGTGGGCATTCCAGAGACTTTAGAAGCCTTAGTGGAGCTCGCTATCCAAATAGACAGACGGCTAAAAGAACGTCGTTTGGAGTGGTCCTCGACAACTCCTCGTCCAGTGTGGATGCTTCCTCGGGTTCCCAGCTCTCCATGTCCTACCTCTTCTGCTGCCACCACGGCGAATCAGGATCTCCCTGAGCCCATGCAGTTGGGCTTACTTAGACCTTCCTTGACGCCTGAAGAATGCCAGCGCCGTCGGGTGGGAAACCTCTGTTTATACTGTGGAGAACCAGGACATTTCGTGCGCACTTGCCCTGCCAAGCTCCGTAAGTGCCTCTCCGTGTCTCCTGCCCTTACTTCTGACTTACCAAGTACTACTTCCCATCTGACTGTGTCCATTTCCTTGCAGCTACCAGGAGGGAACGTCCGGACCAACGCCATTATTGACTCGGGAGCTTGCAGTGGCTTTATAGACTTATCCTTCGCCTCAAGACATAACGTTCCCCTTCAGCCCAGGGCAAAGGGACTTTATATACATCTGGCCGATGGTTCCACTCTCAAGTCCGGTCCTGTAACCCAGGAGACTCAGCCCTTACTGACTTCCATTGCCGTGATCCACCAAGAGTTGCTGTGTTTGGATGTCATCACATCCCCCCTTTTCCCTATCATTCTCGGCATGCCCTGGCTGAAGGCACATAACCCCCAGATTGACTGGTCCACTTAAGAATTAAAATTCTTTTCACCTTACTGTCTCCAGCACTGCTTGTCAGGAACCGACCAGGCATCCTCCTCCTTGCTCTGCCTGGAAGTTGATGCAGAAACCCGTCGGGCTGTACCTCCTGCCTACCACGACTTCCTGGATGTGTTTAGTAAGAAGGGTGCAGAGATCTTACCCCCTCACAGGCCATACGATTGTCCTATAGAACTACTTCCAGGGGCAGAAATTCCCTTTGGGAGGATCTTCCCACTATCAGAGACTGAGTTGGTGGCTTTGAAGACTTACTTGGATGACAACCTAAGGAAGGGATTCATACGTCCCTCCACTTCACCGGCGGGTGCGGGAATCTTTTTCGTGGAGAAAAAGGACCAAACCTTGCGCCCCTGCGTTGACTATCGGGCCCTCAACAAGATAACTATTAAGAATCGATATCCTTTGCCACTTGTGCCGGAACTCTTCCAAAGACTGGGGTCTGCAGCAGTATTTTCGAAGCTGGATCTTCGGGGTGCCTATAATCTGGTTCGCATCTGTGATGGTGACGAATGGAAGACTGCCTTCCGTACTCGCTTTGGGCATTTTGAGTACCTGGTTATGCCCTTTGGTTTATGTAACGCCCCTGCTACATTCCAGCACTTCATCAACGACATTTTCAGAGACTACCTAGATCTGTTCGTCATCACCTATCTGGACGACATCCTGATCTTCTCCTCCTCCCTGGCAGAACATCGGGAACACGTCAGGAACGTATTATCCCGACTCCGACTTCACGGGCTATATGCCAAACCGGAAAAATGTACCTTCGAACAACGAAGTATTCAGTTTCTGGGGCTGGTAATTTCCGTATATGGCATCGAGATGGACCCTCAGAAGATCTCTGCCATTCGTGATTGGCCCGCTCCCACGGACAGAAAAGGGGTCCAGCGATTCATCGGATTTGCAAATTTTTATAGAAAGTTTATTAGAGGATTTTCTGCCATTATAGCTCCCATCACGAGATTGACTAAGCAGGGCCTGAAGTTCCAATGGTCCCCAGAGGCTCAAGAAGCCTTCACTGTTCTGAAGAACTTGTTTGTGTCGGCCTCTATTCTTAAACACCCTGACCCGACTCGGCCTTATATTCTAGAGGTCGATGCCTCTGAGATCGCGGTTGGGGCGGTTCTATCACAAAGACATGGACTTAGATCTCGTCTGCACCCAGTCGCGTTCTTTTCCCGCAAGCTATCCGAAGCAGAGGCGAATTATGACGTCGGTGACCGGGAGCTATTAGCCATCAAAGTGGCTCTCGAAGAATGGCGCTATCTACTGGAAGGGGCCACGCACCCAATCCTTATTTACACAGACCATAAAAATCTGGAATATTTAAAGTCCGCCAAGAGATTGAGGCCACGCCAGGCCAGATGGGCTCTTTTCTTCTCCTGATTTTCATTCCACATAACCTATCGCCCCGGGTCAAAGAATACCAAGCCAGACGCTCTGTCCCGAATGTTTAACGAGCCCGAGACTTCCCCCCATCCAGATACCATTCTGACCTCAGGGAATTTCCTCCTTCTCCAAGAAGATCTGCTGTCTCTGATCAAGCAGGCTTCCGCTAGTGCTGCTCCCCCACCTGACGTCACTCTTCTGGCCAAGGACGAACTCCTCTGGTATAAAGACAACATTTTTGTTCCTCAGGAAACCCGGGTTCCAGTCCTCAGTTCGTGTCATGATCATCCGCTGGCCGGCCATTTCGGAGCCCTTAAGACCTCCGAACTGGTTCAGCGAACCTTTTGGTGGCCGCAGTTAAAGTCAGACTGTAAAAAGTACGTGGAGGCATGTGTCACCTGCATCCGGAACAAAGGCAACAAGTCCAGGGCCTGGGGTCTGATGAAACCACTACCTGTCCCAGAGAGGCCTTGGCGGATGATATCGATGGACTTTATTGTGGAGCTACCACCGTCAGAAGGCTACTCCACAATCTTTGTGGTAGTGGACAGGCTATCTAAGATGGCCCACTTTTTGCCGATGAAGGGCACCCCCTCCGCCGCGGAAACAGCCAAGGTATTTATCAAAGAAATAGTGAGGTTACATGGTGTCCCTGCAAATATTACATCTGATCGGGGAGTACAATTCACGTCCAAATTCTGGAGGGCACTTTGTGGGGCCCTGAAAATCGATCTCTGCCTCTCGTCTGCTTATCACCCTCAGACCAATGGGCAAACGGAACGGACGAACCAGACGTTGGAGCAGTATCTGCGCTGCTTCTCGTCATTTTCTCAGGATGACTGGGCTCCTTTGCTTCCACTAGCGGAATTTGCATATAATAACTCCATCCACTCTGCCACAAGACAGTCCCCGTTCTTCGCTAACTACGGCTTCCATCCCTCATTTCTGTCCAACGACCTTCCAGAAAGCCCGGTACCAGCGGTTCAGGAGAGTATTGACTTCTTCAGCTCCAACAACAGACTTCTGCAGGAGACCATGACAAGAACCCAGAGATATAATAAGGAGGTTTTTGACAGAAAGAGAAGGGGAGAGCTTGAACTCAAAGTCGGGGATCAAGTTTGGCTCTCCACGTTGAACCTGAAGATGGCTTGTCCAACCAAAAAGTTGGGGCCAAGATTTGTGGGTCCTTTCCCAATCGTGAAAAAGGTAAATTACGTGGCGTACGAGCTGAAATTGCCAGAATCGTTCCGGATTCACCCTGTATTTCACGTAGCTTTGCTCAAGCCAGCCGTCCCAGATCCCTTTGACAGCCGGAGGGTTGCTCCACCTGAACCTGTGATCATCGACGGTGAAGTCGAGTATGAGGTGGAATCTATCCTGGACTGTAGGCGTAGACGCAATCAAGTCCAATTCTTGGTGAAATGGAAAGGGTACGGACCTGAAGAAAACTCTTGGGAACCTGAATCTAACATTCACGCCAGAAGACTGATTCTCGCCTTTGAGAGGGCCCATCCGGGTAAAATGGCTCAGTTGGGCATCCGGAGGCTGCCCCTTGGGGGGGGGGGCAATGTCATGGTCGTCTCCGGAATCCAGTGGCTCATGGAAGACCTATCCACGGAGTCCCTTCGTTGAGCGTTAATAGGTTTCCATGGGCGCGCGTTGGCACGAACGGACGCACGCGGGTGCGAGCGGGTACGAACGGGCGCACCCGGGTGCGCGAGGTTGCGAACGAGCGCACGCGGGTGCGCGGGGTCACGAACGGCTGTAGGGTTTCACGTGGGCGCGCGCGGGCACGCCGTGCGACCGTTCTTGGCGCCCAGAGGGCTTCTTAAGGAATCCGTTCCAGTGCCTCGGTGCTGTCCAGTCTACAGCGTTCCGGTGACTTGCCTCTGCTTACCTGATTGTTCCTGTTCTGTTCTACCCGGCCTGCTCCTGACTATTCCTGCCTGCTGCCAGCCTTGACCCTCGGACTGTTTGACCTCGCTTCTGCCTCCTCCTGTGTACCATTGCTGCCCGCCTGTTGACGACCCGGCCTGTGTTTGACCCCGCTTGTTCTGCCAGCTGTTCCAGTCTGTCATCCGTGCTGCTGCTGTCTGCTGCCTGCCTGCCAGCTGTTCCAGTCTGTCATCCGTGCTGCTGCTGTCTGCTGCCTGCCTGCCAGCTGTTCCAGCCTGCCATCCGTGACCGCTGCTGTCTGCTGCCTACCTATCAGCCGTTCCAGTGTGAACACCTGTACCCGCTGCCAGCCGCTGACTGCTTACCAGCTGTTCCAGAACCACCTACCAGTACCCACCTCTGCCTGCCGCCAGTTCCAGGGCCAATCCTACTATCACCTGCTTGGCACTTGTGCCCTCTGAACTCTAGAATCCCTGTCCCCACTTCCAGGGAATCTCGAGCCAGAGGCTTACGAGAGGCCGCTCCCTGCACTCCGGGCTCCTTCCACCAGGTACGTGACACTGGCTCTTCTTCTCCTCCTCCTCCTACTCCATCCTCCTCCCTCTCCTCCTCGGCTGACTCCTCCTTTTCCGCTGCTAGCATCTCTTACGCTGCACCGCCCAAGCTCCCCAGAACCTATTCGACATGCCAGGTGAGACGTTGCCATGCCGTGCTGTTGTGCCTGGAAGCCAAGAGCCACACTGGCCCGGCACTCCTTTTAGCTTTGCGTTCACAGGCAGATCAATGGCTAACACCGCTCAATTTGACAGTTGGTAAAGTGGTGTGTGACAACGGTGCCAATCTGCTTAGCGCATTGAAACAGGGCAAAATTACGCACGTGCCATGCATGGCACACGTCTTAAACTTGGGCGTGCAGCGATTCGTTGTCAACTACCCTGGGGTCCAGGACATCTTGCGGCAGGCAAGGAAAATCTCGGCCCATTTCAGAAGATCTTACTCGGCCATGGCTCGCCTTGCTGACATTCAGCGGCGACACAATCTGCCGGTCAGACGTCTTATTTGCGATTGCCCGACACGATGGAACTCAACCTTCTATATGCTTGATAGGCTGCTCCAGCAGAAACGTGCAGTTAACGTCTTCCTGTATGAACTCTGCGGCAGAACAGGTTCTGGGGAGCTGGGGGGTTTTTCTCCGCGCCAGTGGCTGCTCATGCGCGACGCATGCAGACTTCTGCGGTCATTTGAGGAGATCACCAAACTGGTCAGTCACAGCTATGGCGCCATCAGTGACATGGTACCTTATGTCTTCTTTATGGAGCCTGCATTGCGTCGTGTCATTGATCAAGCTGTGGAGGAGCAGGAGCGGGAAGATGAGGAAGTCGCAATGCTGTATGAATTCCCAGGGGTGGCTACTCTATCTGAGACAAGTGAACAACAGGAGTCTGAAGAGGAGTCAGAGGAGGATGCTGCCGGGGCAGATGAGGAGGAGCAAGAAGAGCTTGCTTTAAACCTTTCTGGGATCCCCGTTGTGCGTGGATGGGGAGAGGAGAATGAAGAGGATGACATTATCCTGGATGATGAGCAGGAGCCAGGTCACCACACCGCTTCCAGTTTAGTGCAAATGGGGGCCTTCATGCTCCAGTGTTTTAACAGGGACCCCCGTATAAAAAGCATAATGGTCAAGGACCAGTACTGGGTGGCAACGTACTTAGACCCCCGGTACAAACACAAAATGGTGGAAATGTTACCACCGTCACAGAGGGCTGTCAGAATGGAGCACTTCCAGGCCTTGCTTCGAGAAATGCTGCATTCTGCTTTTGCGTGCGCTGGCAGAGGAGCAATTCCCACTCCCAGAGAAGGAGTTGCGGGTACCAATCCAACAGCTCCTGCAAGAAGAGGCCGGTTTGAAGATGTGTTGGTGACTTCTGATATGAGGTCATTCTTTCAGCTGACCCATCGACAGGTGTCATCTGGATCCAGCATCAGGGAACGCCTAGACCGACAGGTGTCCGACTACATCGGGTTAACGGCCGATGTGGACGCTCTGAGGAGTGATGAACCCCTGGACTACTGGGTGGGCAGGCTTGACCTCTGGCCAGAGCTTGCCCAATTTGCAATCGAACTGTTGGCTTGCCCCTCGTCCAGTGTCCTGTCCGAAAGGACGTTCTCGCAGCAGGGGGGATCTAGACCGATAAGCGTACTCGCCTAGCTCACGACAGTGTTAACTACCTCACATTTCTAAAAATGAATGAGGCATGGATCTCGGCGTAATTCAACACATGTGACCAGTAGACCATGTATATGTCTATAAACGATTTTTTTAATCGAGCACACAGACATTCTTTCTTCATTTGGCTCACCTCCTTGTACAAAAAAAGCATACCGTACTATATGCCCATACCCTCCTGTTTGAAGAGTTTGAGCGGTGTCATATTTTTGGGGCCCAGCAGCAAGGTGCTGGTATCAGTGCTGCTCTTAGTGCTCTCTATCTCGGTGCTGTTGCTGACTTCCTCCTGGGGCTGTACCTCTGCTGTGCATATTATGAGGGGCTCCCACCATCCCTGTGCTATGCTGACATCCTCCTGGGGCTGCTTATTATGAGGGGCTCCCACCATCCCTGTGCTGTGCTGACTTCCTCCTGGGGCTGCTTATTATGAGGGGCTCCCACCATCCCTGTGCTGTGCTGACTTCCTCCTGGGGCTGCTTATTATGAGGGGCTCCCACCATCCCTGTGCTGTGCTGACTTCCTCCTGGGGCTGCTTATTATGAGGGGCTCCCACCATCCCTGTGCTGTGCTGACATCCTCCTGGGGCTGTACCTCTGCTGTGCATATTATGAGGGGCTCCCACCATCCCTGTGCTATGCTCATTATGAGGGGCTCCCACCATCCCTGTGCTATGCTCATTAGGAGGGGCTCCCACCATCCTTGTGCTATGCTGGCATCCTCCTGGGGCTGCTTATTATGAGGGGCTCCCACCATCCCTGTGCTGTGCTGACTTCCTCCTGGGGCGTACCTTTGCTGTGCATATTATGAGGGGCTCCCACCATCCCTGTGCTATGCTCATTATGAGGCACTCCCACCATCCCTGTGCTATGCTGACTTCCTCCTGGGGCTGCTTACGGTGCAGGTGTCAGTGCTGTATATCACGGTGCTGGTGTCAGGGCTTTATGTCACGCTGCTGATGTCAGTGCTCTCTATCACGGTGCTGGTGTCAGATCACTCTATCACGGTGTAGGTGTCAGTGCTCTATATCACGGTGCTGGTGTCAGTGCTTTATGTCACGCTGCTGATGTCAGTGCTCTCTATCACGGTGCTGGTGTCAGATCACTCTATCACAGTGCAGGTGTCAGTGCTCTATATCACGGTGCTGATGTCAGTGTTTTATGTCACGGTGCTGATGTCCGTGCTCTCTATCACGGTGCTGGTGTCAGATCACTCTATCACGGTGCAGGTGTCAGTGCTCTATATCACGGTGCTGGTGATCATCTCCTGCACCCTCTTCTTTGCCTACCCTGACCTTCCCTCTCCTCCATTGCCTTCATGCGCTCCAGAGTCCTGAATTGTCAGAATTTCACATATAAAAAAAAATGCTTGTAGTTGTCGATCCCAGATTCACCTCATACATGTGTTATGTCATTGGCCATGTGGTGGGACTATGTGTGCACAGCTAGTAATTATTTTGTGGCTGCAAATATGACCTGTAGGTTTGTAAAGTTCACCTCCCATTGAAGTCAATGGGGCCCGTCGCGAACGTTACGGTTCGCGAACTATCGGCCGCGTTCGCGGTTCGCGAAACGTCCCGTCGGAAGTTCGTCCATCACTACTTAACACAAGAACAATGAGGCTCCATTCACATCTGTGCATTTCCTTGCATTTAAGAAATGCACTGCACCAAAAATTGCAGTAAAAAATGTACCAAGCTCCACTCTAAAAAAAAGTTCTGAAGCTTCTTTGGGGCAATTGCTGTGTGTAGGGCAGCCCATTGAGGTGGATGGGCTGCCCTATGTATGAAAAGTAAAAATGCTCCAAAACGCCTCTCCCCCTCACCAAAAAACACGCGTGGGAATGAAAATTCCCGCTATGCAGAGTTGTGAAGGGGGCTTGACAGCTGAGTGTTTCTGTCCACTCCCTCCTATGTACTTGTATAAAGATGGCCATACACTATGCAATCTGATTGTGTATTTAGTGAGAAGGATGAGGAGACTCGTTTTTCCCATATAAACTCTTACAGGAGAGAATTTCCCTTCCTAGGGGTAGATTTCATCTCACTTCCTGTTGTCTCCTTCCGTTTGCAAGTAGGAGACATTTGTAAGTTGGATGTTTGAAAGTAGGGGCCTGCCCTATATGCTCTGCAGAAATTTGGGCCTAAGGTGTATGTGTTGCCACAAGTTAACACTGTAAGCCCTCAAAGTGACTCTTGGTGGGTGCTGGAGCACCCTGCTGTAAACTATTATATCAAGAATTGTAATTACATGCCATTGTTGAACAGTGGTATAAAAATTGGGCCTTTGGTGGTTGTGGTGGTGGTGCTGGTGCCACAACACTGTAAGTCCTCACAGTTACTCACGGTGGGTGCTGGAATGGGCCCTGCTGGGAAATATTATTTCAAGAATTGTAATAACATGCACCTGTTTAACAGGGGCTGGAAAATTGGGCCTTAGGCACTGGTGCTGGTGCCACGACACTGCAACCTCTCACAGATACTCTAGTTGGAGCGCAAGAATGAGCCCTGCTGCAAAGTATTGCATCAAAAATTGTAATTACACGCCCCTGTTAAACAGGGGCAGAAAAATTGGGCCTTAAGCACTGCTGGCGGCGCCCAGAACCAAAAAGCATACAGCATACAACAGCATAACAGGATAGTCATTCAGCATCAGCATAGGCAGTCTTGAAGGGATGTGACATTTAAAAAAAAATATTTGGTTACATCAGCTTCAGGTGCTTGGTAGCTGGTGGTGATCCAAGACTGATTCATCTTTAGGAAGGTCAGTCGATCAAACAAGTCGGTAGACAGGCACACCCTGTGATCGGTTACAAAGCCTCCAGCAGCACTGAATGTGCGTTCCGAAAGAACGCTGGATGCAGGACAGGCCAGTAGCTCAATTGCATATTGTGTAAGCTCTGGCCAATGATCCATCCTCAAGACCCAGTAACCCAGAGGATTTTTGGTGGGAAAGGTGTCCAAGTCTGATCTTGCCCCTAGTTATTCCTGCACCATGTAAATCAGACGCTGGCGATGGTTGCTGGAACTGATCATACCTTGGGGCTGCGGACTAAAAAATTGTCTGAACGCATCGGTCAGACGGCCACCTTTTCCACTGCTCCTTCTGTGACTGACCGCAGCCTCAGTAACACGTTGTCCAGGACCAGGAATTTGCAACCTCCCAGTCTTTGGGAATGCGTTGCACAGACCTTTCTGCAAGGCCTCCCGGAGATGTCTCATCCTCTGCTCCCTCTGCAATGGCAAGATAAGGTCCGCAACCTTACCCTTGTACCGTGGATAAAGGAGAGTTGTCAGCCAGTAATGATCCCTCTTCTTGATCCGAAGAATACGAGGATCCTTCCGTAGGCTTTGCAGGATCAGGGAGACCATGCAGCGTAGGTTAGCTGAGGCATTCGGTCCGGAGTGCTCTGGGTCACTATGGACAACATGATCCGCAACCACCTCCTCAAAGCCACGTACAAGTCCATGGGTTTCTTGGAACTGTAAATCATCCCTAAAAGACTGCTGCTGATGCTGAGTGCCAGGCTCCACCTCCATGCTGACACAATCCTCCTCCTCTTCCTCTTCCTGTGTGATCGGTGGGCCAGCAGGAACACTGTCTGGATAAAGGGGGCCTTGAGAGGCAAGGAAGTCCTCCTCTTCCTGCCTCAAGTGCCCTGTCCATTATTCCACACAGCGTATGCTCCAACAGGTGGACAAGAGGTACAGTGTCACTGATGTATGCACTGTCACTGCTCACCATCCTCGTGGCCTCCTCAAGTGGTGACAGGACAGTGCACGCTACCTGATCATGGCCCACTGGTGTGAGGAAAAAAAACGATCTCCCCTGACCCTATCCTGGTGCCGTAGTCGCACAGGTACTCATTGATGGTCCTCTGCTGCATCTGCAGCCGCTGCAGCATGGCCAGCGTTGAGTTCCACCTGGTGAGCATGTCACAGATAAGGTGGTTCTTGGGCAGGTTTAATTCCTTTTGGAGCTCAGCCAGCCGAGCACTGGCATTATATGACTGGTGGAAATGCACACAGAATTTCCTGGCCTGCCTCAGGACATCCTGTAAGCCCAGGTACCTGCCCAAAAAACACTGCACCACCAAGTTAAGGACGTGAGCCACACAGGGCACATGAGTCCGTTGTCCTTGTCAGAGGGCGGAGAAGAGGTTGGTGCCATTGTTGCAAACCACTATTCCTGGCTTAAGCTGGCGTGGCGTCAACCACCTCTCAGCCTGCCCCTGCAGAACTGACGGAATATCTGCCTCAGTGTGGCTCCTGTCTCACAAGTACACCAGCGCAAGCACGGCATGGCATTTTGCCTGCGTACTTGCGTAGCCCCTTGAACGTCTACAAAGCACCGCTGGTTCTGAGGACAAAGCACAGGAAGAGGCCAGGGAGGAAGAAGAAGAGGAGGGGGTAGAGGAGAGAGGTGTGTCACAACCAGTAGTAGTATTTCTACTACTGGTTGTGTAGTAGAGCATGGTGGCGGAACAACCTCCAACACTACTGCACCTTGTCCTGCATCCTTCCCAGCTGCCAGAAAAGTCACCCAATGTGCCATGAAAGATAGGTAACCTCCCTGTCCATGCCTGGTGCATGAGTCAGCGGTAATATGCACCTTACCGCTGACCGCCCTGTCCAGGGAGGCATGGACATTGCCTTCTACATGCCAGTAGAGAGCCGGAATTGCCTTCCGTGTGAAAAAGTGGCATTTGGGAACCTGCCACTGAGGAACTGCACATTGCACAAACTCACGGAAGGGGGCCAAGTCTACCAACTGAAAAGGCAGCAGTTGAAGTGCTAGCAATTTAGCCAAGCTAGCATTCAACCGCTAGGCATATGGATGGCTGTGAGTGAACGTCTTTCGACGGTCCAGCAGCTGGGGCAGGGAAATTTGCCTGCTACAATCGGATGTTGGTGTACCGCTAGCAGATTGCCTACAAGTACTTGGCTGTGGCACACCTAATTCTACACCTTCATTCCTCTCAGTGCAGGTTTCAGAGAGGACTGGAGGTATAGTGGGGTTGGAGATCCCAGCTGATGAGGAGCAAGACGAGGTCTGCTTTGTTCTTTGGTGTGGGTCTTTAAGGTACGTTTGCCAACGAACGGCATGGCAGGTCAACATATGTCTGGTGAAGCATGTGGTGCCCAAGCGGCTGATGTTTTGGCCATGCCAGATATGCTTGAGACATATGTTGCAAATAGCAGCAGTGCGATCTGATGCACTCGTCTTAAAAAAGGCCCACACCAAAGAATTTTTGGAATAACTGGCAGAGGCAGCGCCCTGCACAGGCGGAGCTCTGTGGTGTGATTCAGTCAGTGTGCTGCCCTTAAGCTGGCCCCTGGAGGGCATCCTGCCTCATTGGAGATGTGCCTCCTCCTCCTCTTTCCTATCAGGCACCCACGTGGAGTCAGTAACCTCATCATCCCCTCCCTCCTCATCACTGGAGCAAACCTGGCAGTATGCTGCAGCTGGTGGAACGTGACTGCCAGATTGCTATCCTTCTTGGTCATCCCCTCTCTCTGGGCTCACGCTACTGCCTTCCTCTAGCTGGGTATCATCATCAGAGCCTTCAAAACGCTGGGCATCCTCCTGGAGCATGTACCCAACACTGTGCTCAAACAGTTCGAGGGAATCCTCAGGAGGACACGGTGGGTCTAGGAAAGGAGTAACTGATGCCATTGAGACGAGGGAAGAGGCCGCGTTGGCAGCTGCTTTGCCAGTACCCCAAACCTGGGTGAGAGAGGATGAGGAGGGCTTGGTCATCCACTCTGCCAAGTCTTTGGCATGTTGTGGCTCAACACGTCCAGCTGCCGAAAATAAGGACAAGCATGTCCCATGGCCACGTGCTGATGAGGAAGCACCACGTCCATGACCAGCACTGTTGCCTCTAGACACAGAGCCTGCTTGCCCTCTTTTATTGGCTCGTGACTGTCTGCCTCTCCTTGTTGGCCTTCCTTCCAGACATACTAATGGCCTGCAGGGAGATGAGAACACCAGCAATTGGGATAGCTTTAAGTGCACACTGAGCAGATGACACAGTACACCGACTGTAATTACTGCAGCTGCCTGCCTGTGGTATAGGATCAGCAGAACACCAGCAATTGGGGTAGCTTTAGCAGCACACTGTGTGGATGACACAGTATACCGACTGTAATTACTGCAGCTGCCTGCCTTTGGTATAGGATCTGAAGAACACGAGCAATTGGGGTAGCTGCAGGTGTACACTGTGCAGGTAGCACAATACACCGACTGTAACTGCTGCAGCTGCCTGTGGTATAGGACCAGAACAACACAAGCAATTGGGGTAGCTTCAGGTGTACACTATGCAGGTGGCACAATACACTGACTGTAATTGCTGCATCTGCCTGTGGTATAGGACCAGAACAACACAAGCAATTGGGGTAGCTTCAGGTATCCACTGTGCAGGTGACACAATACACCAACTGTAACTGCTCCAGCTGCCTTTGGTATAGGACCAGAACAACACCAGCAATTGCGGTAGCTTCAGGTGTACACTGTGCAGGTGGCACAATACACTGACTGTAACTACTACAGCTGCCTGTGGTATAGAACTAGAACAACACGAGCAATTGGGGTAGCTTCAGGTGTACACTGTGCATGTGGCACAATACACCAACTGTAACTGCTGCAGCTGCCTGTGGTATAGGACTAGAACAACACAAGCAATTGGGGTAGCTTCAGGTGTACACTGTGCAGGTGGCACAATACACAGACTGCAACTGCTGCAGCTGCCTGTGGTATAGGACCAGAACAACGCCAGCAATTGGGGTAGCTTCAGGTGTACACTGTGCAGGGGGCACAATACACCGACTGTAACTGCTGCAGCTGCCTGTGGTATAGGACCAGAACAACACCAGCAATTGGGATAGCTTCAGGTGTACACTGTGCAGGGGGCACAATACACCAACTGTAATTGCACTAGGTTCAAAGGAAATGAAGACACTGTCTCTGCCTATCTGTCTCTATGAGCTGCCCCCAACACACTACGCAAGACCGCCGCTCAGACGGCCTTATATAGTGTGGGGCATGTACTAAACCCCCTGAGATATAATTGCAGGATGCCTGTGGCCAACTATGGCTCTCCTCGCTGACGGCGCTGTGATTGGCCAAGCATGTGGGTCACAGTGCGTGCTTGGCCAATCATCAGCCAGCAATGCACTTCGATGATTCAACTTTGACATTTGTCTACAATAGATTGTTTGTGCAAATGATCTATGATTTTTTCAAGAAGAATACACATCTAATTTTGCAGTTTTCTTATGATATGTTTGCATATCATATATTTTTTCCCATTTTGTCCACAGAAATATTATCATTACATCAACATTCCTTACACTTTCATTTCTACTTTTAAAATACAGCATGTTGTAGCTTGGGTCCTTTTTTTCTTGCCGGTAGTGAGTGCAGAACTGATGCAGATTTTCACTGTTGGTAGATACATGGTTCTGTTCTTCAATCCAACCAAGGTGGATTGATTACCCTTTTTCCTATTGTCTGTGCAAATTGACAGATTTCTGCCCATGGTCATGCTGCTCAATTCATTTATATTGTAGTTTAAATAGGCTTGTTTGACCATACAAACCCTGTTTTTTAGCCGTTATTTATGAAATGTGGTAGTGATTATATGATACTATACTTCGTTGGCATGATCAATCAGCATTGGCTTTTTTACACCTTGTTGTATTCCCCATTTTTGTACAACGATTTTACTTTCTCTATGTTCCTTGCTAATTTAGCATAAAGGGAGATCCTTGGTGGTCAATAAACCTAGCTGAGTATTGGTTTAAACATTGCTGATATATCTGAGTCTGGATTTTCTTTAATTGATGACAATGTTGTCACTACTGTTATTTTTGTTATTGATTGATGTCCTTTAATAAAGATATTTTTGCATTAAATCCTACTATTGGGATTGCCTTTGGTGCCTGCTTTTTGTCTGGGAGTCTTCCCAGACTTTTTTTTTTTTTTGTATATATTACTAGGTGAACCTGTTTATTGCAATAGAGTTTATATGCAGCTCATGTTATTTTAGTTAAGCCTGTCCCTATTGATCTGGGATTCTATAGCTTGTTTTAGCACAGAATTTAATACACAGCATAGGTTAAAGCCAAGTTATGTATTTGACAGCCACTAGGTAGTTAGAGTTCCAGTTGCATGACAAATTAGAAGTTACCAAGACGCAATGGAGATGACGCAGGAGGCTGACTGTGAGTTCCAGTGCCACATCACAGTTTCTTATACATGTCACTGTGAATACAAAAGCAGCCCTAACTCCAGACAACACTTCAAACAACTCAGGCTGGGTTCACACTAAAAAATGCAGTGGCTCACAGCAGGAGTCTGGTACGTCTCCACCATTTCAGGTCCAATTTCAGCCCAAATTCTGAAATGGACCAAAAGACGCACAGGACTCCTGTGCAATTCGCACTGAAGCTGCTGCGGAGATGTGTGAACCGGCTCCATAGAGAGCTGGTCACAATCTCCTGCTATGCAAATTGGATGAGGGGAAACCCACATCCATATCGCATAAGTGTAAACCCAGCCACAAAGGTAAATGAAAGCACCTTAGAAGCAAGCCAAGGCAATTTAGAAGCACCTGAAAACAAACTGCAATTGACTTGGAGTATGATGCCTGTGCATATGATCCTGTGGCATGAAAGTAACAAAAAGCTCAATCTATACAACAGTGATGCGCATACCCACGCATCGAAGCCCAAGGGGTAAAGCCTAACTACATTTGAAATTTTATTAAATCAAGTAGTCATTATGTGCTGTGATTTACTTATAGGGAGAGGTAAAAATCTACATGAAAATTACTCCTTGCGAACAGGATTCACCCTTTTATAGACTTAAATGGGATTCCATCAATTTTCAAACTTGACTTGCTGATCTCTTGGTGCTACAGAAATCTGTTGTGTACAGTGTGGAAATGTTTTTTTTTTATTATTCCCATTTGGTAATAACACTACACTGTAACATTCGTATTTATCTGCGTATAACACGCACTTTTTTCCCCTTAAAAGCAGGGGAAAATCGTGGGTGCGTGTTATAAGCTGATCCCCTGAAATTCTGAGCCTCTGGGCGGCTTTCAGCCGCCTTCGGCTCTTCAAGGCAACTTTCGGCCACCTTCGCCCATTATCGGCGCTTTCGGCCATCTTCGGCCGTTCTCGGAAGCTTTCGGCCGCCTTCGGCTCTTCTCTGCAGCTTTCGGCCGCCTTCGGCCGTTCTCGGAGGCTTTCGGCCGCCTTTGGCTCTTCTCGGTGGCCGAAAGCTGGCGAGAAGAGCCAAAGGCGGCCGAAAGCTGCCGAGAAGAGCCAAAGGAGGCCGGAGGCCCGCCGAGAACTACCGCGCCACATCCGGCTCTGTATCTTGGCGGCGGCATTTTTAAAAAATAAAATAGACACGGCTGCAATGGGGGACACGGCTGCAATGGGGCACAAGACTGCAATGGGGGACAAGACTTCATAAGGCTACAATGGGGGACAAGACTGCACTGGTGGACAAGGCTGCATAAGGCTGCAATGGTGGACAAGGCTGCATAAGGCTGCAATGGTGGACAAGGCTGCAGATGACACTGATGGGCATATAAATGTAAGTTTTTTTTTTCCCCCTTAAACTTCCCTCCTAAAAGTTTTTTTCCTTAAAATTCCCTCCTAAACTTGGGGTGCGTGTTATACGCCGGCGCGTGTTATACGCCGATAAATATGGTACTTGTTGTTATTACTATTACTATATATAGCACCATCATATCCGGTGGTGCTGTACATTGTGTTAGATATTAGGGATCAGTGAAGTGATTTTGAGAAACTTGATTTTGCAGTGAAATCTGTTCCAAATTTACAGAATTTAATCAAAATTGTCATAAATGGGACAGCAAGTTTTTGCTGAATATATACTCTAATAAATAAGATACCACAAGACATCAGATATGAAGAACAGACACGCAAAGGGAGACACACAAAAAAAGAAAACAAAAGCAGTGAGTCACACCAGGTAGGTAAAATTTGGGAACATAAGTGCTTTAAGGCGCATTAGAATAAGGTAGCCTATTCGTTTAACCACTTCACGCAAAACGACGTACCTATACATCAGTACTTTGACGCTAAATACCAGGGTTATGGCACTAGCTAGCTGCCATAACCCCAGTATTTTCGAGAACGTCGTGCATTTCTCTTAAAGTTAAAAGTAGTCTCCGCTGGGATTCGCCATGCTATGGTCGTCTCCGCTGCTTACCGGACCCGCCAGTAGTGGTGGAGATGATCGCTCCCTCTTTCATGGATGCCTGGCTGCTGATTGAGGGGAACATAGCCCTTTCTTGGCTCCATGGCATGGGAGGGCGAAAGCAAAGTCAAACATCACTTCTGCCCATAGCTCTTAAAGGAGATTTTTTTTTTCAAGTGAATTGTTTATTACTTTATTTGTTTATTGCATTTTAATGTAAATATGAGATCTGAGGTCTTTTTGATCCCAGGTCTCATATTTAAGAGGTCCTGTCATGCTTTTTTTCTATTACAAGGGATGTTTATATTCCTTGTAAGAGGAATAAAAGTGACCCAAATTTTTTTTTATTTTTTAAAAAAAGACAGTGTCAATATAAAAAAAAGAAAAGTAAAATACATAAGAAAATAAATAAAAATTGTTTTTTTAAAGCGCCCGTCCCGACGAGCTTGCGCGCATACGTGAGTAGCGCCCGCATATGAAAACGGTGTTCAAACCACACATGTGACATATTACCGCGATCATTAGAGTGAGGGCAATAATTCCCGTGTAACTCAAAACTGGTAACCTGCAGAAATTATTAAACATCGCCCATGGTGCTTTTTAAGGGTAAAAGTTTGTTGCCATTCCACGAGTGGGCGCAATTTTGAAGCGTTACATGTTGGATATCAATTTACTCGGCGTAACATTATCTTTCACAATATAACTAACTTACTGTTGTCTTATTTTTTAATTCAAAAAAGTGTATTTTTTCCAAAAAAAGTGTGCTTGTAAGACCACTGCGCAAATATGTTGTGACAGAAAGTGTTGAAACGGCTGCCATTTTATTCTCCAGAGTGTTTGAAAAAAATTATATAATGTTTGGTGGTTCTAAGTAATTTTCTAGCAAAACAAACTGATTTTAACTGGACTAAACAAGTGTAAAAAAAGAGGATCGGTCCTTAATTGGTTATATGGAATGTCACTGCAGCCTTATCTATCGGTGCCCAAAACACCATTATCGCAATGTATAGTCATAATGCCATATGTGTTCTAGTTAAAGCATGGATTCAGATATTGTTTTCTGCATATGATTGTCATCTACAGAATGGTCTATATACAGAATGGTCTATATACTTGTATTGTTGATCTGAAGATCCAATGTACCTACACAGGGAACGTTGCCTGGTTTAGCAAAACACCAGTTACCAACCATATTGGCCCAACTTTAGTGTACTACTACCTTGCTTGGTTTGCTCTGCCTACCTTGTAACCATATCCCCATTTTTTTTCTTATTATAGTCATGCACCACTCTGTTATTAGACCTCTTAGCCCTTGTACACACGGTCGGACATTCTGATGGACAATGTCAGATAGGACTGTGTTGTCGGATAATCCGACAGTGTGTGGGCTCCATCGGACGGTTTCCGTCGGAGTATCCGACGGACCAAGTTTTCCAGCTGAGCTATAAAATTTTCCGACAACATGATCCGATCGGACTTTGTCTGATCATGTGTAGAGAATTCTGATCAGACAAAGTGCCACGCATGCTCAGATCAAATTCCTAGACCAAAGCTATTGGCTACTAGCCTGAACGTAGACCCGTCCTAACGAAATAACGTCATCACGTTAAGCACGATCGGATTTTCTGACAACTTTGTCCAACTGTGTGTATGCAACAGTTTCGGACAAAATCCATCGGATTTGGTTGTCGAAATGTCCGACCGTGTATACAAGGGCTAAGGGGTGTATCTTTCTTGGGCTATTGCTACACATGGAAAGGTATTTAAAATGTGACACTCTAGTATCAGAGGAGAAAAGGTCAATTTAAAAAAAGTTAGGGGCATATTGTGTAATGCTACAAATGATTCAATAACGGCAATCAAAGCCCAGTGGAAAGAGTTATGTTTTCCTGTGGCTTCACTATTGATAATGTTTGACGTTACCTGTGCACAACGTAAGCATTTCATTTATGATATCATGGGTGTGATACTATTACACTACAACAATATAACCATCATGAAAAAAATACAGCTGTTCCTGAGAGAGTCTGGAAAAAATGTGTTATCAGAAATTTAGTAGGTTGTAAAAGCTAGGAATAAACATATGAGAGTACTTATCTCTTTTACATTTTTAACAGTATTGAAGATATTACCAGGAACCTAGATAATGACGTAGTAAGTGTTTGAGCGATTAGTCTTTTGTTTGTTTTATGCTGCAGAATTTCCAGTGTTTTGGTTATTTGTGAATCTGACGCTGTAGACTGGAGCATTATAGGCATGGAACAGACCCAAGCTCCCTCGTTATTTATCTCTGGCTGACTTGCGGCTATATCTTAAGGAACACGGCCGCTGTCATGGAAAATGTGAGCTGTGAGCTTCAACACAAAGGGAAGATGAAAGTCCAGACAAAAGGCAGCTAGGAACAATATGCAATTCATTTTATCCTACCAGTGCAGCATTGGACTGATCCTATGACATCTTTTGTCCATTTGACTGATATTATGATAATCGCTAGCCTTCATGGCAATATATTTTAGGTCCAACAAAATGCTGCAGCAATATGTTATTATTAGACTTATTCTTCTTTTAACTAATCTATAACACAGTGAACAGATAGTTCTTTCATATTTAAAGTTAACAGATAGTTATGCTTTTAGGGATTGGTGGCAAACCTGACTGGTCCTTGGTGAATTAGCATGCATGGCTGTGGGCTGCATTTAGGATTGTTTTTAATGGAATAGCTTAATCTAATGAAGCCTATATATTGTCTGCATGTGATTCCAATTCATAGAGAGAAGTGATACATGGGCTTGATAAAGTGTAGTGCTGGGCCCATGTTACCTGCTATTTTATGTATCAGCCTGTAGTAGATGTAGTTGTCCATCACACACCCATCCAGGCATCAGTTAAGCCCCATACACACAATCAGATTTTCTGCTAATTTTTGTCTTCAGATTTACCAAAACCATGTAGTGCAAGGGCCTGCCTGATTGTATACAAATTTAAACTCTTAAAGCGGAGTTCCACCCAAACATTGAACTTCCACTTTAAGAACTCCTCGCCCCCTTACATGCCACATTTGGCATGTCATTTTTTTGGGGGCTTTGTTGGGGGGGGACTTCCTGTCCTACTTCCTCCTTCCACCCAGGGACTGCCAAGGCAACTCCTCCTTTCGCCTTAGACGGCTCCTCCCTCTAGGCGATCTCCTGGGACATGTGACAGGTCCCAGGAGATCGCCTGTCCACTCCAGGAGTGCAGCGCGACTCGTGCATGCGCCATGCATGCTTGGCTGTGAAGCCGAAAGCTGTCACAGCTGGGTGCCCAGAGTGGCAACGGAGGCTCCGGCAGAGAGGAGGGGGAGAGGAGCAGCGCTCCGTTCGGCGCATCGCTGGACTGTGGAACAGGTATGTGTCTGTTTATTAAAAGTCAGCAACTACACTTTTTGTAGCTGCTGACTTTTAATAAACATAAAAAGCCTGGAACTCCACATTAAGGTTTGACCTCATATTATATGGTTTTGGTAAATCTGAAGGAAAAAGTCAGCAGAAAATATGATAGTGTGTATGGGGCTTCAGACATCCACAGCTGTATATACATGGCTATAAAGACATAAGCTGGAAACACTCTGGATTTCTCAGTCTTTATTGAAGTGCACTTGGCTGGAGCTCTGTAAGACAATGGGAAAATATTGCCACTATCTGTATACTATGATCAGCAGCCCGTCTCCTTAAAGAGTAACTCCACTTTTGCTGGGAAAATCCATTCCCTTATTTTGGAGAAATAGCTGTTTGTTTTGTATAGAGTAAATCTGTATGGGAGTGGTTTTGTAATTATCAATTAGCTGCTGCATCTGCAGGGCTCTAATGAGGAATCGTGCAGGGTCTGCATCCCTATGGATGTGATTTCCCATTGGGAATATCTCACCAAAAATTACATTTTTGTTGCAGAGGATGCACAAAATTGATTTTGTATCTTAGTGCAGACTTTTGGAAAAATCTGTAAGCCAATCACACAAGCAGGAAATGACATACCTGTGGGGCATTCTGTACATCTGTGTACAGAACATATCCAGGTAGCCATATTACATTGGATTTTACAGAGAATTACAGTGCTACAGAAGGAAAAGGAAAAGTATTTTTTAATAACATTCAATTACAATATGACTTGTGTCACAGTTGTATACACTATATTATTATAATTTTTTCCCCACAAAAGTGGGGAAAAGTTCTCCTGTGTACTCAGCTTAACAAAACATGAACAGTGACTCTAGTGAATTTTAAATAAAAAAATAAATGAAAGTATAGCAACATGAATGAACCATACCTGTAAGACAACAATGAAACGTACTGTCACTGTGTGTACACCAAGATCAACAACCCACCTATATCATTCCAGACAGTTATTACAATACATCCCCATATGTATTTTACAGGATTTGTAAAGCAGCAGAACATACAGAGCAAAATAGATTCACCTAGGGGAGACTTATTCATATACAGCAGTCCTATTAGAGTCTACATATGCTGCACTGCTTGTCTTCAATATAGAGGTCACTAACAAAAAAGCTTATAGGCACTATATTACAAACTACAGAACCAAATATAACAAAGGTACAACCTTTTCCATGTAGAAGTTTGTATAGGGAGACATTTATGTCTGCTTAAAAATACTGCTTCCCCTTTTCTCTTACCTATGCTGTATACTGCCAGTAAAAAAATGTGTGTGTATATACCTCTTTTCAATTTGGTCCAGTCATGTGATTCAGAATCTCTGACTCCCCTATGTCATGGAAGGCTGCTGCAGGGGAGAGGAGGGAGCATTGACAACAGATGGGCAAGGGAAGCCAGCAGGTAATGTCACTGCTCTGGAAAACCTTCAGCTAGGTTTTCCAGAGCTTTATGACACAGGGAAGTTAGAGCTTCTGCAACACATTACTAGACCAGAGCGGATTGAAATATGGTATTTACACAGATCTTTTTACCAACACTATGCCGCATAGGTATGGAGAGGGGGAAAACTGTGTTTTTAAGCAGACTTGCACTGATCACCCATAACTCAATGACCACTCACCATAAGTCATGGACTCTACTAGATCTCGTAATGTATGTTGTGGTATCTGGCACTAAATCTTCAGTAGCAGATCCTTTAAGTTCTGCAAGTTGCAATGTGGGAATTCCATGGACCAGGCTTGTTTTTCCAGCACATCCCACAGATGTTTGATTGGATTGAGATCTAGAGAATTTAGAGACCAAGTCAACACCTTGAACTCGTTGTTGAGTTCCTCAAGCCATTTTTGAATTTATCAGATCAGGCCACCTTCTTCCATTGCTCCATGACCCATTTCTGTTGCTACATGCCCATTGTAGGCACTTTTGGCTGTGGACCCAGGTCAGCATGGGTAGCCTGACTGGTCTGTGGCTATGCAGCCCCAGCGCAAAAAACTGTGATACACTGTGTTCTGACACCTTTCTATTGGTACCAGCCTTAAAATTTTCAGCAATCTGAGCTACAGTAGCTCTTCAAATGGATTGGACCACGTGGGCCAGCCTTCACTCTCCATAGCCTTGGCCATCTTTGAGTCTGTTGCCGGTTCTCCAGTTTTCCTTCCTTGGACCTTGGTGGGTCCTGACCACTGCACACTGAGAACATCCCACAAGAGCTTCAGATTTGGAGATTGTCTGACCCAGTCTTGCAGCCATTACAATTAGGCTCTGTCAAAGTCACTCAAATCCATACGCTTGCCAATTTATTACTTTTGTAACACATCAGTTTCAGGGACAACATGTTCAACTGCTGCTTAATGTATACTACCCACATTCAGACACCATTATAACAAAGTAATCAGTGTTATTCACTTTACCTGTCAGTGGTCATAATGCTCTGGCTAACTGGTGTATATGTAGCATCTAATTCTACTTTAAGTTTATGAAAAATTTGTCCTAAACAGGGGCTGTTATATAAATGTCGTTTTTGGCTGGGCTGTAGTTAGCTCAGACTGATTGTATAGTTTCTCATCTGGTTTTTCCCTAAGCTTAAGTTGGCTTGTGACTTCTCACTGTTGGCAGTAGGATGTCACTGATATGCCTGGTCATAATATGAGATTTCACAAACAAAACTAAGTTATGGTATGAATATTTATATTTCCTTCAGCCAACCCAGTAGGAAGTTTATGTTTAATGGTGCATGCTGGGTGAGGATATGAATTTTTGGGACAGGCCATGCGCTTGTTCTCTTGCCTCAGGCAGGAGCCTGAGTTGGTGCCACTATATGTTAAGCCCAATAGCCTAATTTGAGGCCTAACTTGTGCTAAAGTGGTCCTGCCTGGTGTGGAGGAAGCTGTGTCAAGGAAAATACCCAAGGGAGGCCCCTTGCTGGAGAGAGCCAGGGGGAAGCCTGATCTCTCAGAAGGGCCTGATGACTTAATTGCACTGAAATTTAGGAACATGCGTACAGTGTTGTAAGGTCAGCTTAAAGTGGTTGTAAAGGGATTAAAAAAAAAAAAAAAAGCATGTTATACTTACCTCCACTGTGCAGCTCGTTTTGCACAGAGTGGCCCCGAACCTGGTCTTCTGGGGTCCCTCGGTGGCTGTCTCAGCTTCCCCCCGCAAGTACTTCTCACGTTCATGCGAGCTCCCTGGCATGGTGAGAAGTACTTGCGGGTGCGCTCCCGTGATACAGCCGGCGGCTGTAGCCGCTCACTGTATCACTCGGCCCCGCCCCCCGGCGAGCTGCGTCATTGGATGTGATTGACAGCAGCGTGAGCCAATGCCTGCGTTGCTTTCAATCCATCCATTCTAGCCAATCAACGGCCAGGCTGAGCGGCGAAGAGGATGTTGGAGGCGAGCGCGGGACTTTCGAGGGGTCAGGTAAGTAAAACATGGGGGCTGGTGGGGCCGGCACTGTCAGATGTTTTTTCACCTTAATGCATAGAATGCATTAAGGTGAAAAAACTGTTACCTTTACAACCCCTTTAAAGATTTTGACACTGTGAAGCTGGACATTGATCTGGATCTGAAGAGTCTGTAAGTGTTCTGCTACAGTATCTGGGACCCCTATCCCTCACCTGCTTAAACATTCTGCAATAACAATATAAAAAGACAAAAGTGATTGGTGCCCAAATCCTTTCTTAGTCCCCCCCATTTTAGCCATGGACTTAGCCCTGGGGTGATATAATTGTCCGCCCATGTCTCTGGACGGTCTATCCTGCCTTTGGAGTATGGTGTGCTACAGTTAGATAGCTAGTCAAGTTGAAAAAGAAACAAGTCCACCTAGTTCAACCAATAGAAAAAATAAACAAATAGAAAACCTACATAAACATAATCCTATACCCATGGTTGATTCAGAGAAAGGCAAAAAAAAAAGCGTGATTCTGTTAGCTCCAGCAGGGGGAAAATCCTTCCTGATCCTCCAGGAGGCAATTGGATATTCCCTGCATCAACAGTCCCCGGACTGTCTAAGTATAACTTCTGGGTGTGTAAAGGAAGACCAATCATATTGAAAATGGTGTAGATATATAGTGTGTCTAAAGGTGCCAAGGGGGAAAGAGGAAAACAACCCTGCTGACACGTTTCACCAAACAGCTTCTTCCCCTTTTTTTACCAGCTACTAAGGCAGCAGAGGAGGCACATGGTGCATGGCAAGGAGGGCTGCAGGTGTTCTGTTCTGGCAGTGCACAGAGTGACGTGGGGGGCTGTGTGGGCTCTGTATATGCTGTCTGTACTGCCCCTTCCCCTTCTCTGTATGCTGTCAGTCAAAACTAATTAATGAGTTATTTGTCCCTTTGCTCTGCCACAGTCAGATAGTGGAGGGAGTGGGTGGCAAGCTATCTCACCACACAGTTCACCAACCCCTGCACAGATTTTATGGGGACAGGTACTATGATACCCGGAAGTAACTCCGGGAGCGATGTTGCCACCCGGATCAGTGTACGGGGTTCGCTACGGGGGCTTCGATCTAAGGTGAGTTATTGAGCTAGTTTAAAACCACTTTAACTTATGGTGGAACTTCTTCTTTAAGAAGATATTTCACAAGCTCTGTAAAGACATTCTGTGGCTAGTTGCTGATTTGTAGACATCTGTAGAAGGAGATAGCTGCATGCATCAGATTCCCACTGGCCCAACAAAAGGAAAGTGAGGCCCGGAACGGAAAAGACAGAAAAGAAAAAGTAGTGCTGGGCCGGGCATGACAGTGTGTTTAGAGGAGACAATGCATGGGTTAATATGAAGAGCTAAGAGGGGAGGGGACAGTGAGTAAAGTCCAAGGGGGAGTGGTACTATATAAGGAGGAGGTGGGACTGGGCTGGGGAACAGAAAGTTGTGGAGAAAGAAAGGAGGAGGCAGTTTTTCCTCTGCTCCTCCAACATGGCTGAGATGACACTGGGATGAGTTTGCAGGCAGCAGCGGCGTACAGGGGACTGGGGTGGATGCACAGACAGGTTGCTGTCTTTATTTATGACCAGGTGAGCGGATCGAGGCTGGGAGGTGTGGGTTGCTGTGCATGCGGAGGTTGCGGCCTCCGGCACTCTGTTTTCACCAGGACCCTCATCCGGGGCCATGCACCAGACGAGGAGCCCTCTGGATGGAACAATCCGGTCTCCCAGCAAAGAAAAGCCGGCAGTCTGCCTAAACAGGGCATGGGCAGACTCCACACCACCGGCCCAGCTCGGTGGGTGGGGCCATGGGCCATTATGGTGCTTTCCTGCCCGCGAATCACAGGACTACTACCTCCTCTGCCTGCATCGCTGCGTGGGGAGGAAGGCTTGGCGAGGGAGACTTATTAGTACGGCTGTCGGGCTGCTTATACACAAAAAGGGGTGGAGCTCCACGGGTGGGCGTGGCCTACATGGACAGCGCAAGATGGTGGTGGAAGGACAGGGTTTACCATCCAGGTCACAGTATGTGAGAGCATGTGTGGAACCGTGGCAGGAGGCAGAGCTTCGGGGGTGAGACGGGCACTACAATGGAGGGACTCCACGGCCCCCAGGACCCCTTTGCCTGGGGGGCTGATGACGCCATCGGTCCTGGTCTAGGACGACAGGTCAGAAGGCGAGCTGTCAGTGTGCCAGGAGGAGGAGCCGCAAGGATGCAAGCCAGCGATGGAGGCAAGAGAGACGGCTGTTGGGGTTCCAGTCAGCCCGGTAAGTCAAATAATATCTAAATGTTTTTCGTTTAAGCTGCATGGCGGAATTTGTTGGGGGTTTGGAAAGGGGGGTGCAATGTCAGCCGCGGTTGCTCCGCCGGGAATAGAGGTGGTGGATGCTGGCCCACAAGTGGCGGGCGGGGCACCCACCAGTTCGGGGACAGTGGTGCAGCAGTGGGGTTGTCAGGTAATGGTAGGATGGAGATGGTACGGATAGCAGACGCAAAAAAAAAAAATGTGCGATGTACAGGTTTGGGGGAAATTTTTCTTTCAGGGGCAATAGAGGGGGGAACTTTGGCCCCAATTTTGTTGGGTGGAAATGGGGTGTTCAATCTTAAACTGGTGCTATTAGAATTTTTCCAGTGGTTCTGGCTATGGAGCTGGGGATAAGGGTCATGCAGGAACCTGACATGGAGCAGAATTGTGATTATGTGGGTGTGGTTTACGTGGTCAACCACATGTCCATGTTGTCACAACTGGTCATATGGCGGCTACACCGTTTGTGTTGCGTTAGGTGCAGTTAAACATTTTCTATATGCTATTCATCTTGCAGGCATCGGAAACATGTATTTTCCGTGGGACAGGTTCAGAGAGTTATCCGACCACAGAGGGGGAGGAGTTCCCTACTCAGGCTGGATATGGGAGATGGCATTGGAGTCAACACACGGGGGTAACAGGGCAGTCAGCCAGTGGGCGGCTTATGTGAAGGTATGAAAGGAAGGGTGGGTTGTTCTGTGGAGGAGTCTGAGGTAAAACATGTCTATGAGGGGGGTAAGGTTGTTGGTGGTACCATGGTTCCAGGAAATTGGTAAACGGGGGTCGGTGTCTGTCATTGAGCGGAAACTGGTGGGTTTTTGGCTTTTGTTTAACCTTCTGTGCAGGGTGGTTTGGAAAAGGAGTTTGGGTTGGACAATTTAAAAAAATAATAAAAAAATAATGATCAAAGGGTTAGAGGGGTGGAGGTGCTGCTGTTTGTGTTACCGGGCTTCAGGGTAATAAAAAAAAAGGGAGAAAACGGTAAGGGAGTTTCTAGGGTTTGGAACAGGTGGCATGGGGGGCAGTTCATGTGGCACAAGGCTGGGAAGTATTGGTCGAGGTTCCAGTTCAGGTGGGTGTTCTGAAAATGCCGCTGGGACGCAAGGTTGGATATTGCAGAATAAGCTTCACACTCCTTCCACATAGGGGTGGCTGTAGAAGCTGCCAGATATGGGTTGGATGAGGCGGCAGTAAGGAGGAATGGTAGGTGGGAAGCAAAGAGATTCCGCACTTACCTATGCCTTCATGTGGTGGTGGGATAAAAAAAATAAAGAGTGGGGGGGGGGGGGGGGGTGGGCTGTACATACAAGCTGTGTTGTTTGTGGTGTGGGGTACGTTGGTTTACATTAAAGTTGGTGCTGCCTTTGTTTGGCATTTTTTTCATCCAGATGGAGGACTTATACGCCTTGTCTGGATTTTCTTTGTTATCTGTATGTTTGTTGGGGGGCCAGGAGAGCAGATGCGAGATCGGTTGGCAGACGGTTGGGTAGCTAGAGGAGGAAGGCGTGTGTTCACTGGCTAAGGGTATGTGGGTTGAGGTGGAACAAGGTGATATCGGAAGTGGAACGTTAGGCGCAGCAGGATAGACCGCCGGTCGTATGGGTTATGCATGCAAGGGGTAGTGCTTTTGGGTTCGGATGATCAGGGAGCTGATCTTGGACGTTAAGTCAGATATTTTACGACTTCGTACGGTTGCCTAACACTCAGGTGGTGGGGAGGTTGTGGCACAGAATGGGGGGCATGGTGATCGGGCAAGTAGAGGTGGAAACTAATGTGAGCCTGTAATTGAGGGCATTGGAATACACCTCTAGGTAGTGGGGATTGTTTTCTTGGCGCTGAGATGGGATCCAGCGGGCCATGGGGGTGTGGGGGAGCCCTTAAGGGTAAGGTGTCATCCTTGCGGGCTGTGGCAGTGTTTTGTTGGTCTTTGACGGTGGCATTAAACATATGTGATGGAACGGGTTGGGGGGCTCATCGGTACTATGTGCCCCTCCAGTGTATTCCAGCGAAAGATTAGCTGGAATACGCTAATGGTTGCACTGCGGGAAGGGGATTGTCTTCGAGCTGATTATCCGCTGGAGGCCTATCATGTGGAAAAAGGTCCCGCAGTGTATTGGTGAAATATGTGTTGGAGTTCGTGGGTGCTGTCAAAGACCAACAGACTGGAGTTAAACAAGTTGTTATGGAGGTGATATTTTGGTATATATTTGATATTGGAGTTATTTATATGGTGTGAATAATAAATAGGCTGCTATGGCCATTTATACTCCAAAATTAAAGTGTGGTCTCATCATTTTAGAAGGGTAAGAAATGGGGATGTTGGAGTACAAGTGGTATAGATGTTTCTGCTGTATCAAGGTATTTCCCTAGTAGCATGACCACCCTAAGCTAGTGAAAAAGGGAGAGGCAAGGGGAGCCAGGTGCTAAATGGATGTCTTATGTGATCTGACACTGTCTGTGAAATGAGAAAATATTTCTACTGAGATGACAACTAGTAGCAACATTTCGGCATGCTCTGGTCCTGTACTAAATAATGGACATTTGATGAAAGCAAAGTAAAATAGTTAATGTTTCCCACCTGATTCTGTGTTTGATCCACAAATTGTTCCTGTCACAGTATAAAAACCCATGAAAGCAAGCGTTCAAGTAAAATTGATGAGAGGGGAGATGTGTGAAAAGAATTGACCTGACCCACATTGGTGGGGACAAATATCAAGCTAACAATGAATGATGCAAGTAAGCCTGTTATGTTAACGTCAAAGAATCAGCTGAAGTTGGCTTCTCTCTTTCCAGAAGAGACTCTTATATTAGATTCTATTAAGACTGTCATTCAGGCATGTACTGGCCATTGGGACTACAGGGAGTTTCCCGGTGGGCCGATGGCTCCTTGGGCCGGTTTCAGTGACAAAATAATGGCTGCGCGGCTCGCCCTCAACTTCACGCAGTGATTGGAGAAAGATGAGAAAAATACAGAGGAGAATAAGGGAAATAATAAAAGAGTTTAGTGAGGACTCCTTATTTTATACTACTTATGTTTTTTTTTGCACAATTGCATATAGTTTTATAAACTGTTTTTGTGCTTGTTTGCAAAATTAAAGTGGGCTGGTCTGGATGAAGTCCAGGGCCAATTTTTTGTCCCAGTCCAGCCCTGCTGTCATTTAAAATACATTTTAATGGCTGGCAGTGTTATCAACAAAAACTAAAGTGTGCTGAGAAATATATTGCCTTGCAGCAATTTTGTTATTTTATTAATCAGCTGAAATTAAGAACGTACAGTGATTATAAAAAAATCTACACACCCCTGTTAAAATGTCAGGTTTCTGTGATGTAAAAAAATGAGACAAAGATAAATAATTTCTGAACTTTTTTCAACTTTTAATGTGACCTATAAACCGTATAACTCAATTGAAAAACAAACTGAAATCTTTTAGGGAGAGGAAGTAAAAAATAAAAAATAAAATAATGTCGTTGCAGAAATGTGCACACCCTCTTATAACTGGGATTGTAGCTATGTTCAGAATTAAGCAATCAGATTCAAACTGATGTTAAATAGGATTCAGTACACACCTGCCATCATTTAGAGTGCCTCTGATTAACCCCAAATAAAATTCAGCTGTTCTCGTAGGTTTTTCCTTTTTCTTTGTCGCATCCTACAACAAAAGCCATGGTCAGCAGAGAGCTGCCGAAGCATCAGAGGGATCTCACTGTTAAAAGGTATCAGTCAGGAGAAGGGTGCAAAATAATTTCCAAGGCATTAGATATACCATGGAACACAGTGAAGAAGTCATCATCAAGTGAAGAAAATATGGAACAACAGTGACATTACAAAGAACTGGGCATCCCTCCAAAATTGATGAAAAGACGAGAAGAAAACTGGTCAGGGAGTCTGCCTAGAGGCCTACAGCAACATTAAAGGAGCTGCAGGAATATCTGGCAAGTACTGGCTGTGTGGTACAGGTGACAACCATCCCTCATATTCTTCATATGTCTGGGTTATTGGGTAGAGTGGAATGACAGAAGCCTTTTCTTATGAAGAAAAACACCCAAGCCCAGTGGAGGTGCGGTGGTGGTACTGGAGGGGGGTGGTACTGGAGGGGGGTGGCAGTGGTACTGGAAGTTGGTGGCGGTGGTACTGGAGGTGGGTGGCGGTGGTGGTACTGGAGGGGGGGTGGCGGTGGTACTGGAGGTGGGTGGTGGTGGTACTGGAGGTGGGTGGTGGTATTGGAGGTGGGTGGCATGGTGGTGGTGGTGGTGGTACTGGAGGGGGGGTGGTGGTGGTACTGGAGGGGGTGGTGGTGGTACTGGACATCAGGGTTCCCAGAGGGCCTCCTTGCTTCAGGGTCCCCAGAGAGCGCCCCTTATTTCAGGGTCCCCAGAGAGCCCCCCTTACTTTAGGGTCCCTAGACCGTCACCCCCCCCCCCTTCCAGAGGTTTCCCTATACCTTGCTGGACTCCGCTGTGCACCTTGGCCCCCAGCAGATCTCTGTACCCCCCCCCCCACCTGGAGGGAGGCAGCGATCAAGAGCTCTATGATGTTCATGGGCGGCGGGATCTTCCTGTGGCTTGTAGTTCTCTTCCTGAGTCTATACACACACTGGAGAGGGGTCAGCACGGCTGTGAGTGGAGAGAGTGTCTCTCATGTAACAGCAGCACAGAGACACTGGGATTGACGTTTTATTTCCCCCTCATCTGTCCTCTCTCGCACGGGACACAAGACACACAGCTGATCTGCTCCCCCTTCGCCCCCTCTATGAGCGTATCATATTTTTTTTTTTGGTGGGCAAGTGGATCTTGGGTGGGAATTCCCACATTTTTTTCCCCAGGACTTGACCCCTGCTTCTGAGCATGTGTAGTTTTTGGTCTGTCGGAACAGCATACAGAGGAGCAGTTTTTTCCTTAGGAATTGGTTCCATTGGAAATATTTAGAACATGTTCTATTTCTAGGTCTGTCAGAATTTTCAATATAAAAAGTCCAATGGGGCATACACACAATCGGAATATATGATGAAAAGATTCCGTCTGCCTTTTTCTGTCGGACATTCTGCTCGTGTGTACATGGCATAATGAACAGGGCCCTCTGATTCCTCTTGTAATGAATTGTATTGTAACTGTACTGTCTGCTCTCATGTTGTAAAGCGCTGTGCAAACTGTTGTCGCTATATAAATCCTGTGTAATAATAATGTTCCTCACAGCAGCATGTTGTCATACAGGGACTCCCTGTATCAATCTATACTAACACCTTCTGCCCTGTAACCATCACTATTGTGATATGTCACACCCTGTAATGGTAATGATTTAAACATCTCAAAGGAAAAGATCGAGAAGCCTCATATCATGAAGCAGACCCATGTGCATGAAAGTGGGATGAATGGCAGCCTCAGCCTGGACTTCATCCAGGCCCCCAACATGTTTTGCTCTGCCCCTTGGAGCTTAATATGGGTCAGCTTTATGATGTACGGCTTTTAGATCTTTTCCTTTGACATTCCTGCAGATTGTAGCTAGGATGAGCTCCCTGTCCCTGCTTGCACTCACAACAGTCTAGTTGGACTTTACCTCTCTACCTGAGTTACACCTATATGTTGTATTGTTGGGTCACAATGATTTAACCCCTTCAGATCCGCGCTATAGCCGAATTACGAATACAGCGCGGACCTACTTTGTCGGGTGGTCATAAATAGACATCCTCCCCTGTGCATGCTCCCCGTGCACCCCCTGCAGGGCTTGTGTGGCGAACGCTGTGATCACCAATGACAGCTGATCACGTGATGTAAACAGGAAATGGGTAATCTTTTTTTTCTCCGCACGCTGACAGCGCAAGGAGAAAAAAAAGCCAATCACCGGCTTCTGTGCAAGGGACATCGGTACCGAAGAGGAAGAGGCGAAGCCGCCTCATCTGTGCCAACCAGTAACGTCTGCCAGTGCCCACAGTGCCATGAATCAGTACCCACAGTGCATAACAGTGCAAGCAATCAGTGCCACCTATCAATGCCCACGAGTGCCACCTATCAATGCCCACCAGTGGTGCCAATCAGTGCCCCATCAGTGCCACCTAGCAGTGCTACCTATCAATGTCACCTACCAGTGACAATCAGTGCCCATCACTGCCACCTATCAGTGCCAGCTATGAATGCCACCTATTAGTGACCTTCAGTGCCACCTATCAATGCCCTTCAGTGCAGCCCATCAGTGCCACCTCTCAGTGTCCACCAATGCCATCTATCATTGCCCACCAGTGCCACCTCTCAGTGCCTACCAGTGCTACCTATTAGTGCCCATCAGTGCTGCCTTATTGGTGCACATCAGTGCAGCCTATCAGTGCCCATCAGTGCAGCCTCATCAACGTACATCAATGAAGGAGAAAAATGACCTGTTTGCAAATTTATTAACAAAATATAAAATGGTTTGTATTATTATTATTTTTTAAATTGGTCTTTTATCGTTTTTAATACCACCAAAAGAAAGCTCTATTTGTGGGGAAAAAATGATAAAAATGTAATTTGGGTACAACTTTGTATGACCACGCAATTGTCGTTCAAAGAGTGACAGTGCTAAAAGCTGGAAATTGGTCTGGGCAGGAGGGGGGTTTAGGTGACCAGTAAGCAAGTGGTTAAACATGTTTTATGACCCCCAGCAATACCAAACACAGCAACGCTAAGAATGTCTGAAATTGTTTAGCCTGCTGGAAAAATTTATAATTTGTTTTATTTTGTAATTTATGCAAAGTCCATCATAAAGGAGATTAGAACCTGTGGAAAAACTGGCCCATTTTTGAGAACTATTGCAGTATTCATGACTGGGGAAATAATTGTAACAGACTGGAAGGGGTAACAGATGTGACACGCTTGTCACTCTTGCCATATGTTCCCAATCCCTGTTATTACTAGCAGGATATGATTCTGAAGATGTGTTACTGGAAGCATAAACTGCACACAAGAGCACATAACACAGGCCTGCTGCCCCTCTTCTTGCCTCTGCCAAAATGATAGAGATGGCCTCAGTGTGCTCATTGCCATTGACAGTGCAGGCTGTGGCTGCAGAGGACAAATAAGTTTACATGGTGCTTGCAGCAAATCTCTATCTTCCTAATGCATGATCTGCTGTCTAAACATCCCAGTAATACTAATAAACATTTTGGTGTTGTGCTACAAGAGGCAGATTATACCACAGACAGCTGAAGACTCCTATGAGATTTTCCATTC
Source organism: Lithobates pipiens (assembly GCF_037356315.1). Taxonomy (NCBI): domain Eukaryota; kingdom Metazoa; phylum Chordata; class Amphibia; order Anura; family Ranidae; genus Lithobates; species Lithobates pipiens. The sequence goes on along the minus strand of NW_027507758.1, from coordinate 470,982,449 downwards.
TCCTTTTCCAAATGATACAGCATGCGAACAATCATTGTAGGTTTTTTATTAAAGCAACTCTGTCGCTGAATTAAAAAAATGGAAAAAAAAAAAGAAAAATCTACAAAATAAATTTTGTGTACCTGTCGGGCCACCCTAAAAAGGAAAGCAGTTGCCGGTTTCATTAGCATTGTACACTTCTCCAAGTGTGTCTAATGCCGTGCACACACAACCGGACTTTCCGTCAGAATAAACTCTGACGGTCTTTCTGTCGGAGTTCCGACCAAATGGACTTGCCTACACATGATCACACCAAAGTCTGTTTGTTTCTAACGCGATGACGTACGGCAGGAGTAGAAAAGGAAGTTCAATAGCCAGTAGCCAATAGCTGCCCTTGCGTCGTATTTGGTCCGTCGGAATAGTATGCAGGCGAACTGTTTTCCCGAAGATTTAAAACACGTTCTATTTCTAAGTCTGTCAGAATTTTTGAAGAAAAAAAGTCAGATGAAGCCCACACACGATCGGAATATCCGATGAAATGATTCCGTCTGACCTTTTCTGCCGGAAAGTCCGGTCGTGCGTACGCGGCATAAGTATGTCTGATGTGTCTTCACTGCAGCACTGTGTTTTTTTTAAATAAATTTCATTGGTTTTAGATTACACGAGTAGTACAAAATTGTATAATAAAATGAAAAAAAAAGTACAAAACAATACAAAACTTTGGCACCAGTGTGCCATACAAAGAAAATAAAACCTAGCACAGACTATTGTTTTTTTCAACCACTGAATTGAACAAAAAAAACTGACAGCTCCGTTCGAAGCCGCTGTACAAACAATCTGATGTTAGTACAGCGATCTTCCCTGCTGAGCTGTTGTGTTCTGACAGCCCCCCCACCCCACTGTTGGTTTCCAGAATGCACATCAACAGAAACCAGATGAACGTCATTCGGCCCATGTGTACTAGGCTTAATAAGCAAGCGCTCCACTACACACTCCACTATGATTGGAGTAAGATTGTTGACAGGCTTTAAAGACCACAAAGGTCACACCACAGTGACAGCTATACACATCTTCAATATGAAGACAACTTAATATGAATGAGCCTGCCACATGACACCACGGGATATAGTAAGCAGGAGTAAAAAGAAAAAAGGACAGTCATACAAGGAGGACCATCCCATCACGGGTACATATGAGTGACTGGTGGGACCACCAGTGTTGGTCATCTTTAAAAAAGTAATTAGTTAAGCTACAAATTACTTCTCCCAAAAAGTAATTGTGTTAGCAACTCAATTACTACATTGGAAAAGTAATTAGTTACAATTACTTTCTATGACATCTTTAATATCAAAGATGTTAATATTAACTGATTGGAGAATTAAAAACATTATACACAGTATTTTAGAACATTTGGTATTATTTGAACCCAAATGTTGAGGGGGTGGCAGCGGTGGTACTTGAGGGGTGGCAGCAGTGGTACTTGAGGGGGTGGCAGCGGTGGTACTTGAGGGGGTGGCAGCGGCGGCACTTGGGGGGGTGGCAGTGGTGGTGGTGTACTGGGGGCGTGGCAGCGGTGGTACTTGGGGAGGTGGCAGTGGTGGTGGTGTACTTGGGGAGGTGGCAGCGGTGGTACTTTGGGGGGTGGCAGCGGTGGTGTATGGGGGAGTGGCAGGCAGCGTGGTACTTGGAGGGGTGGCCACGGTGGTGGTGCCATCCTCTCCCACCACCACCACCTCTGCCTCTTACTGATCCCATCCCCCACCACCACTGATCTCAACCCTACCCTATCCCCCCATCACCTCTGTTGTAGAAGTGATGGTGGGTGGGTAGGAATGGGATCAGTAAGAAGCAGAGGTGGTGGAGAACTTGGTATGGATCGATTGCTCTGCAATTAGAATCATCAGTCACTTATTTGAATGGAATGCCCCCAGGGATGTCTTTCCTCATGGGGAGAGAGAGAGATCCTCCCCTTCACTCGATTGGTGCCAGCTGACTTAATTTTTCAGTGTCTGCCCGCCTCCCTACATTCTCTCTCTGGATAGGCGGGGCGGGATGGGGTGGTCAAGACAGTCTCTCTGAGTCTCAGCCTCTTCTCAGCTCAGCGGGCGAAAGGCCCCCCCCCCCACCTCGGAATGAACGGCCAGGCAGCGTGACCATGGCGGGGCCTCCTGGGCGGTAGATGTAATTGAGGTAACTCTGCCCAAGTAATGGGAACTGAGTTACCATGAGGGGAAGAGTAATCAGTTAGATTACTCGTTACCCTCTAAAGTAACTGCATTACGTAACTCTGTTTATTTTAACTCAGTTACTTACATTTCTGGGGACCACACAGGGAACCATAAAAAGGCAGTTAGGGTAAGACAGCTAAATTCGAAAATCGGAGCCACAAGGATGCAATTTTATTGAATTTGGCAGGACATCCCCTACTGCTATAGGAAACTTTGTAAAATGGTAGTACCAAATGTATTCATATTTTCCACCCAGCCACAGTGGTAGGGTCCTTTCTGGCATAAAATAGTAATAGACTATGGTAATCTGCGTTCTAATCATTTTGCAATTGGATAGAGGCTCCACCAGGCCCAAGAGCCAGAACCCCACATCCTTAGGAACTGTAACATATAAGCTCAGTTATGTATTGCCAGGGCCGCTGTTAGAAATCATGGGGCCCCATACAGCCTACCTGACGGGGCCCCATTGACCCCGCCCACAACCCATCCTGGCTCCGCCCATAACCCCACCCCTGCCTCCACGCTGTCAGGGCAGGAGGCAGGAGCTGGAACATTTAACATTTACAGCGCCCCACCAATCATAACTGCATCTGAATGGGAGAGATGTCAGTGTTTTGACATCTGTGCCCATTCAGTTTGTGTCTTCATACGGAGCTTTCAATCAGGTCTGCATGAAAAAGGACCTAATTGCAAAGCTTGGGTGAAAGGTTATGAAAGGAGAGTGGTTTGGGGGTGGTAAAAATGCAGCTTGGCTATGTATTTTTACTGTCCCTTCCCCCATCACATGTGTAAAAGTAGCATCTCACTATGTGCACATGGTCATTATCATTATGATGATCAGAGCACAGCAGGTGCTGTGTGGCTCTGTCAGTGTAACATGACTGTGTGATGCTGACTTTGTTATGGCTGTGCTGAGTTATAGTCTGTAACACACAGTACAGTCATATATCAGGAAAGTCAGCACCACACAGTCATGTTACACTGACAGAGCCATACAGCACCTACTGTGCCCTGATCATCATAATGATAATAACCATGAGCACACAGAGTCTAGGGACTGCACATGCTACAATAGTGTGACCTGTCAGTGTGTGTGTGTCTGTGCAGGGGACTGCTTGCCTGTGCACCACTGCCGTTGTCCAGATTACTCCTGCTGCTCTGTCTGTCTCAGCCGTCCCAGTGATAAGTCCCTCAAGCTGCAGCACTTACTGGATGAAGGGAGCCGTATAACAGTAATATCCATCCGCCGGGGAGGCATACAGTGAGCAGGTAGAACTTTAGTTTGTGCAGGTATACTGAGAACAGCATGCGGCACAGCATTGTATCCCTGCACCCGAAAATAGAAAAAAAGTCCCTCTTCTGCTTTCACCTCCTGGGCCCCTCTGGTAACCTGATGGGGCCCAGGAAATGAATATATATTCCTTATATATGTTAGTAATCAAGTGGGTGCAGGTTAATATAGTTATTTCGTTTTTTTTTTTTTTTTTTAGCTAGAAGTTAAAAGCTGCTCGGGCCCCCCCTGCTGGCCGGGCCCGGTACAACAGGGCTGGTTGTACTGCCCTATCAGCGGCCCTGTGTATTGCACTACCCTAGACCAATACATGGAGATCTCAGAACATGACAAGAACACATGTATAAAAGCTACCAGACTATGGGAGTGTTTTAACAGGAGGCAGAGTACTGGGCAGAGATTACATTCAGCCTTGCTGGTGTAAGATAGACACGATGCTCCAGTTTATATTATATGAGCTTCTCCCTAGCTGGGATCAAATTTTGGAACGGATTGTGACAAATGCAGGTTGGACCACTGTCCTTTTCAGCAACTTGTGACAAATGGCTGGTCAAACGTACATTGCGCTGTCACTGATACACAGCAATGACACTCTCAGCCTCATCATTCACAAAGATTTTCCAGCTTGAGTGACCACAATCTAAGTGCCAACTGACAGAGCAATTGTCACTGGGTTTAGTGAACTAAGAAATTAACCCATTAATCCCTGAACTGCCACAAGATAGCTTTGAGCCTATCAACCCTTCACTATATTAGCAATAGCCATTTACAACTTTAAATAAACGTCTCTGTACACACACTGTCACCACAGACGGGTATGTCCAAATGTAATGTAAACTTTGTGCTAGATGGCAACTAAAGGAAACTCAGTCTGCTGCACCTAAATCAACCCTGAATATAGGATTAAAACTAAAATGAAATAATAAATAGGATGTGGTGTCTTATAATAAAAACCCAGATAAACATGTGGCAATATTAGCCTTATAGACATGCCTTACTCAGTGCACATTGTGTGTGCAAACAATAAAGTACTGTATATATTACACCTGGTGTATAAAACAAATTGTGATTGAACTCTAACTAATTAAAATATATATAAAATAATGAATCAAATGTATATAAGAAAGAACCTTCACATAAATGTGCATACATTCATCATATATAGTTCATAAAAAGATCAAATAACTCAATTAATAGTGCTCCCAAATGCTCAAAATCCCACATAAAATTCATCAAGTAAAGTTCATATAAATTTGATTGCAAAAAAGTTCATAAGAAATACAGTATCTCACAGAAGTGAGTACACCCCTCACATTTTTGTAAATATTTTATTTCTATCTTTTCATGTGACAACACTGAAGAAATTACACTTTGCTACAATGTAAAGTAGTGAGCGTACAGCTTGTGTAACAGTTTGAATTTGTTGCCCCCTCAAAATAACTCAACACACATCGATTAATGTCTAAACCGCTGGCAAAAAAAGTGAGTACACCCATAAGTGAAAGGGTCTAAACTGGGCCCAATTAGCCATTTTCCCTCCCCGATGTCATGTGCCTCATGCCACAAGGTATCAGGTGTGAATGGGTAGCAGGTATGTTAAACTTGGTGTTATCGCTCTCACTCTCTCATGCTGGTCACTGGAAGTTCAACATGGCACCTCATGGCAAAGAACTTTCTGAGGATCGGAATTGTTGCTCTACATAAAGATGGCCTAAGCTATAAGATGATTGCCAAGACCCTGAAACTGAATTGCAGCATGGTGGCCAAGACCATACAGTGGTTTAACAGGACAGGTTCCACTCAGAACAGGCCTCGCCATGGTCGACCAAAGAAATTGCTCAGCGTCATATCCAGTGTTTTTTCTTTGGGAAATAAATGTATGAAATAGACATATGAGTGCTGCCAGCATTGCTGCAGAGGTTGAAGAGGTGGGGGTCAGCCTGTCAGTGCTTAGGTCATACGCTGCACACTGCATCAAATTGGTCGGCATTGCTGTTGTCCCAGAAGGAAGCCTCTTCTAAAGATGATGCACAAGAAAGCCCCGCAAACAGTTTGCTGAAGACAAGCAGACAAAGTGAAAATGTCCAAATTGGGCCCAAAGTGTGAATATTTTGTATGGCTACCATTATTTTCCAGCACTGCCTTAACCCTCTTAAGCATGGAGTTCACCAGAGCTTTACAGGTTGACACTAGAGTCCTCTTCCACTCCTACATGATGACATCACAGAGCTGATGAATGTTAGAGACCTTGTGCTCCTATACCTTCTGTTTAAGGATGCCCCACAGATGCTCAATAGGGTTTAAGTCTGGAGACATGCTTAGCCAGTCTATCACCTTTACCCTCAGCTTCTTTAGCAAGCAGTTGCGGGGGTCCAACTTATGATCCTGAACACAGGCCCACTGCTTTCAGAAAATACCCCTGACCTGAGCTCATCATTGTGCATCCATTCCAGATGCATGTATGTGACATTGCATACATCACATACTAGCATGTGGGCTGAATGCGAGAGGTGGATCAGCATGATGAGTGTGCCAGGACAGGTAGATGTGTTTCATCTCTGCTTCCTTTCACCACTCTGCATATCAGGCAAATCATAGATGGGAAGAGAGAATAAGGGTACAGCAGTGGGGAAAAGGAGCAGGAGGTGTTCAGAGGTGAGACAGAAGAGCAGGAGGGTACAGTGGTGGGGCAGATGTGCAGGCAGGTACAGTGGTGGGCCAGATGAGAAGGGAGTTCAGTGGAGGGACAGAAAAAGAAAAGCAAGGGGTAGAGCATTGAGGCAGATCTGAAAGGAGGTGTATTGATGGGACCGATGAGCAAGGGGTTACAGCGGTGGGGCAGGAAAGTAGGGGAAACAATGGTGGGGCAGGAGAGCAGGGGGGACAGAGGTGGGGCAGAAGAGCAGGGGGTACAGAAGTGAGACAGTGCAGGAGGTATATGGTGACGCTGATGAGCAGATGGGTTCAGTGTTAGGACAGATGAGAAGGTGATTCAGTAGTGAGACAGAAGAGCATGGGGATACGGCGGTAGAGCAGATATGCAGGGAGGTACAGTGGTGTGGCAGATGAGAAAAGGGGCACATTGATGGGGGAGATGAGCAGGAGGGTTACAGTGGTGGGACAGAAGAGCAAGGGGGTACATTGGTGGGGCAGACGTGTAGGAGGTACAGTGGTGGGAGGGATGAGAAGGGGGTTCAGCAGTGGGACAGAAAAGCAGTGGGGTACAGTGATGGGGCAGATGAGCAGGAGGGTTACAGTAGTGGGACAGAGGAGCAGGGGTGGTTAAGTGTTGGGCCAGGTGAGAAGGGGGTTAGAGTGGGAAAGATGAGCAGGGGGGGTTCAGTGTTGGGCCAGAGGATAAAGGAGGTACATTGGTGGGACAAATGAGCAGGGGGTTACAGCGACGGGGCAGAGGAGCAGGGAGTACAGAGGTGGGGCAGATGTGCAGAGGAGAAAGGAGGTACATTGCTGGAACACATGAGTAGGGGGTTAGTGGGGGGGGGGGGGCAGAAGAGCAGGGGGAACAGAGGTGGAGCAGATGCGCAGGAGGTACAGTGGTGGGGCAGATGAGAAAGGGGGTTACAGTGGTGGGGCAGATGAGCAGATAAGTTCAGTGTTAAGACAGATGAGAAGATAGTTCAGCGGTGAGGCAGAAGAGCATGGGGGTTCAGTAGTGGAGCAGATATGCAGGGAGGTACAGTGGTGGGGCAGATAAAAAAGGGAACATTGGTGGGGCAGATGAGCAGGGGGTTACAGTGGTGGGACAGAAGAGCAGGGTGGTACAGTGGTGGGGCAGATCTACGGGTGGGTACAGAGGTGGGGCAGATGTACAGGGTAGTACAGTGTGCAGGGGATTACAGTGGTGAGGCAGATGAGAAAGGGGGTACATTGGTGGGGCAGGTGAGAAAATTGGTACATTGGTGGGGCAGATGTGAAAGGGGATACATTGGTGGGGCAGATGAGCAGGGGGGTTACAGTGGTGGGGCAGATGAGCAGGGGGTTACAGTGGTTGGGCAGATGTGCAGGGTAGTACAGTGGATAAACAGATTTGCAGGGGGGACAGTGATCTGAGGTGTGGAGTTGCAGGAATTGAGAGCAGAGATCTGGACTCTTCTGAGTGTCCTGTTTCTCCCAGGGGATTTTCGTTACATTGCCGTATCTTTATCTATCTTGGATGATAACAGCCCAGATCTGGATTCATTACTTTTGATATATAGCCAAATTTCTTATTCGGTGGCTACCTCTGACTGAGGGATTCCTATATTTTCTGATTTGAACAATCTATGGTTATATCCGGTATTCTATGAGTATTCACTTTGATACGGCATCCCCGGTTTGAAAGTATCAAACCTAGACACTCGTGATCATTGATTCACGGGTGGTTTTTGTATATATGATTTTTATCAATGCTTCTTTCATATCCCTATTGTTTGTATTATATACAGGACTTTTTTTCTCCAAAAATAGGTGCAGGAACCCACAACCCCCCAACCCCCCCCCCCCCCCCCCACACTCACACCTTTCAATGTGTGAGGGTCTTAAAGGGGCATTATGTACAGAGTGCAGAGTCCTGGGGGGGTTATACAGAGAGGTCTGAGTTCAGGGGTGCGCTATGTACATAGTGCAGAGTTCAGGGGTGCACTGAATATATAATGCAGAGTTCAGGGTGCACTACACACAAATTGCAGAGTTCAGTCTTCCACAACTGCTTACCCCTGCATCCCCATCTCACTTTCACTCCTCTTCTGCTAACCTTGATGTGCAATCCCCCCACTGCCCCCACCCCATCTCCCCCCCCCCCACGCTTAAACGCTCCACTATCTTCCACATTTCTTTTGTTACTGTTTTTAGCTGGTGTCTTGGTATCTTCTTTGCACCCCAGGCACCTGCATCCCCCTTGTCCCCATCCTGCACTCAGTGGGAGCCACTCAGGAGAACAGATCTGTGGGAGCCATTGGGAGACAAGTGGCCACTTGTAAAGACAGAAGCTGAACTTCTGTGTTTACAAATGACAGTGGTAAGCAGGGAGCAGAGGGCCTGAGCCAGAGGTGGTGGAACTGAGTTCCACCAAGTTCCAGCTGAAAAAAAGTCTGGGTTATATGTATATTTCAATAAATGCTAATATTTTTGTATATTTCTACTGTTTGTTGTGCCTTTAAAGTTCGACCGTAGGTTTTCCTTTTTTGGAATGCTTTTTCTTTATTTCTGCAGTGATAACACCAAATTTAACACACCAGTTCCCCATTCACACCTGAGAACTTGTAACACTAATGAGTCACATGACACCGGGGAGGGAAAATGGCTGATTGGGCCCAATTTAGACATTTTCACTTAGGAGTGTACTCACTTTTGTTGCCAGCGGTTTAGACTTTAATGGCTGTGTGTTGAGTTATTTAGAGGGGAAATTTACACTGTTATAAAAGCTGAACACGCGCTACTTTACATTGTAGCAAAGTGTAATTTCTTCAGAGTTGTCACATGAAAAGATATAATAAAATATTAAAAAAAATGTGAGGGAGCGTACACACTTTTGTGAAATTCTGTATATTGTTCATTATATTGAGAAACAAGAATGGTCAACATGTTCTCCATGATAGAGTTAACAGCTTATATTGAGTTAGAGAAGGGTCCTCTAAGGGATTATTCACAAGGGAGATTTTCTGAGAGTATTTGAATTCACAGCTATCTGTGATGTCATCTGGAGAGCTGGAGACTGAAGACTCCCAGCCAATTATAGAGGAATAACACATTCCTCATGTTGTGTTGGGATGCAGGAGAACAGAAAATGTTTCCCATTATGTAATTGTTTCTATATACTCGGTGTGCTTGTAACTCTGATATTCCTCACAAAAACAATCTGCTGTAACTTGGTAAAAGTACATTAGCCGATCCAGTCACTCATCCAGCAGGTTGAGTGAACTAAATAATTTGGTATTAAAAAACACTGGAACCTTGGTTTACGAGTAACGCGGTTAACGAGCAGTTTGAAAGACGAGCAACTTTTTTTTTTTTTTTTTATTCTGACACAGTTTGCGAGTGTTGTCTTGCAAAACGAGCAGAATTCAAGCTAATGGGCGGTGCAGTACCGCGTTTGGCCAGAGGTGCGGGGACACTCGGAAGGATTCGGAAACACTCAGAAATACTCCATTCCCGAGTGTTTCTGAGCCTTTCCGAGCTGTCCCCAAGTATTTCCGAGGCTCTCCGGCACCCCCCCCCCATCTGGCCACATGCGGTATTGCATGTAATAGAAGTCAATGTGGAACGAATTATCCATTGACTTCTATGGGGAAACTCGCTTTGATATGCGAGTGTTTTGGATTACAAGCATTCTTCTGGAACGGATTATGCTCGTAATCCAAGGTTGCACTGTACTTGGGTCCTTGGTCTTACAGAAAAAGAGGTCCTCACACAGATGTGGTAAAATGTTCTATATATGTAATAATGATTTGGTGTTCACGGTTCAAGACCTATTCTCTAACCCATCTGAGTAAACCAATTAGGACTTCATATCCTTAGAACTGAACAAACAGCCTTACAATTTTGCGGTATATAATGGTAAACCTTCAGCAGATTTATTGATTCTACTTTTTATCCTAAAGTTACAAAGGAATGTACAATAAGCAGTTATGTGATATCTGTATGTTCACTTTCTTAATTATCTATTTCTTACCCCGTTCTTTCCTCACCCCTTTTCCCATATTCCCATATTTCTAATTTATACGGATGCATCTATTTTTATTATACTTGTATTATTTGTCTGTATATTTATTTATACAAATGTTTTTTTCACCATACGTCTGTTCCCTTTGTTCCTTTTTTCCTGAAAAAAAACAATAACAAATACAAAATGTACACAAGATTTCACCTTGCTGTGGATAGTAAATTAAAAACAGAACTAAGTTAAAAAACAATTGCCAGGTGGTAGAGATTCATTGTAGGAAAGACTTAGGCTGCATTCAAATCTATGCATTTTTAGTGCTTTTTGCAGATTTGGAACTACAGAACGTGTTCCATAGGAAACCATGTTAAATGGACCATAGCGCAAATCTGCAAAATACAAAAAGCACTAGAAAGGCATAGGTGTGAATCCAGCCTTAGTATATCTCTTCTGTTTCGTTTAAAAAAAACTCCTTCCCTATTTTTGTGTGTGTGTGTGTGTGTGTGTGTCTGTACATTGCCTATGGTACATACACATTACAGTGTACACTCTGGGCCCTCGACTATAAGGTGCCAACGATTGGAACTAGAGGGTGAGATAATGTAGCTGTAGTACACATTTGCAGAAGTTAAATCATCAATGGCTGAAGAAAGAAGACTGGATGGGTCCAAGAAGTTAGATAAAAGATAGGTATAGATATAGGCTAGTGGTCTAGTTACATTTAATCTATATACTTAAAGAGTGCCACGTCCCAGTGAAAATTATACAAAAAAGAGGGATGAGAAACAAAAGGGACTGGAGGGCAACCAACCCCCGGGACTTTTTTGGCGGCACTAGATATACTTAAACCATATGTAAAATCTTTGAAATTTTTATTTAATGTACAAAAGACATTTTGCGAACACAATAGACAATTACATCCAATAAACAGACAAAGTGACAAAGTGCATATACAGATACAGAAAGTTGGTATGTGGGCTTATGCAGCTCCATCCATTACCACATTCTTATATGATTTAAACTGCATTGTTTCTTTCCTACATGTTTCGCTCTTCAGAGCTTCCTCAGGACAATTGCAGCAAACAAAAAAAGAAAACTGAAATTATAGAAGAAAATTTGTTTCAATACACATATATAGCATTTTTGTACATATAATAAGCCCAGAACACAGGCATAGGAAATGTCCACCTGTATGGTCTGACATATCATAATTACATTAGTCTAGTGATGGATTCACCCCAGTCTAACAAAAGCGGCCCTAACTGCGGGGAAACCATCACCAGAGAAATATTTCTATTTAAACGTAAGGACATAATTTGCATATCAATAGTAAATCTATGAATTGTTTGTCAAGAAAGGGGGCAATTGAACCATTTCCAAGAATGGCGTCCCCAAATTTATTCGCATACTTAGTGCATAAATGGTGTAATTTTCCTACTAACCTTAGTAGGAAAATTACACCATTTATGCACTAAGTATGCGAATAAATTTGGGGACGCCATTCTTGGAAATGGTTCAATTGCCCCCTTTCTTGACAAACAATTCATAGATTTACTATTGATATGCAAATTATGTCCTTACGTTTAAATAGAAATATTTCTCTGGTGATGGTTTCCCCGCAGTTAGGGCCGCTTTTGTTAGACTGGGGTGAATCCATCACTAGACTAATGTAATTATGATATGTCAGACCATACAGGTGGACATTTCCTATGCCTGTGTTCTGGGCTTATTATATGTACAAAAATGCTATATATGTGTATTGAAACAAATTTTCTTCTATAATTTCAGTTTTCTTTTTTTGTTTGCTGCAATTGTCCTGAGGAAGCTCTGAAGAGCGAAACATGTAGGAAAGAAACAATGCAGTTTAAATCATATAAGAATGTGGTAATGGATGGAGCTGCATAAGCCCACATACCAACTTTCTGTATCTGTATATGCACTTTGTCACTTTGTCTGTTTATTGGATGTAATTGTCTATTGTGTTCGCAAAATGTCTTTTGTACATTAAATAAAAATTTCAAAGATTTTACATATGGTTTAAGTATATCTAGTGCCGCCAAAAAAGTCCCGGGGATTGGTTGCCCTCCAGTCCCTTTTGTTTCTCATCCCTCTTTTTTGTATAATAGGGTCCAAGAAGTTGTTAGCAGCCATGACTCAACTGTCATTTGTTGGAGGAAGGCAAACTATGAGGTAGGTCTGCCATGATGTGTAAATACAACATTATGGCAAGTTCATGACAGGTTCTAACTCTTTCGCACTGCAAAACAAACAAAAACATTTTAGCTGGGCTGTAAAGCTCAAGTCCATCTGTAACATCTTACTCTGTTTTGCATTGAGCATGGGAGGGTTAAGACTAAGGTTGCCACCAGTCTGGGTTTGGAATCATGGGTTTCAAACTGCCTGAAACCCGGCCTCCCAACAGGGTTGCTGGCTGTAGTTTTCTAAGCCGAGAGTGTCTGTTACACTCTCTTTAACACTGCCCAAAGCCAGCACTAGCAATCCCCCCCAACCACACACACACACACACACACACAGACACACAGAGGGGAGAGGACTTGATCTGTTCCTCTTCTCCCACCCCTACCCCTCTGTGTCTGCCCACACTCCAATCCCCGGCACTGTGCCTCAGAAAAGGAAATTGTGCTACCTGCCAAGGGGTGAGTGAGCTCACCATACATGCCTGTCTGTGACTGAAGTCTCCCACCTTCTCTCTCCTGCCTCTGAGTGAGCACACTAAGGTAAATCAGGGTACCTTACATCAGAGTTCCCCTTTACACTAGAAGCCACAGTGTTCCCCCTTACATCAGAGTCCTCTCTGTGCATCAGAGTTCTCAGTGTTCCCCCTTAAATCAGGGTTCCCAGAGCATCCCTTATGTTAGAGTCCCCGGAGTTCTCCCCTACATTAGAGTCTACAGCTATAAAAGGGGAACTCTCTGCATTCAGATGTAAAAGTGTAACTCTTATGTAAAGGGATAACTCTGTGGGCTCTGATGTAAAGGGGGACTCTTGTGATTAACTTCATACGATTAGAAATGTTATTTAATTGCAAAATATATGAATAGTTTATACTATAAAAAATAAATTGCTGTGCTAAAGTGTTTGGGTTTGACTTAAAGAAAAGGTGGCAACCCTAGTAAGAGACAGAAGACATTGCTGGCAGCAGAGGAGTAAACATAATGTGATCTGTGACGCAACGCATTGGGAGGAGTAGGGTGAAGTCGCTTTCGGTCGCAGCCGCGACCAGAAATGATGTTGTTTGTGCAGCTGATCATCGTTATTTTAACTGTAAGTTTACTGCTGTTTCAATAAAATACGTGTATTGGATTACTGCACCATGGAGAGTTTCTTATGTTGCATGTGAACGATACATGGAGGAGAGTGAGGATCTGTAAGGATTTGATTGGTATCAGTGGAAACCTTATAACCCGTCTGGCTGGAGGTCCCAGGAGAAGAAATCCATTGTTTTGGATCTTGGAGTCATCCATAAACTAAGGCTCAACTAGACCTGTAGGGATCTTTGTCTGAGGTGAGAGGCTGGGGCAAACCAATGGCGCACTACAGATGGTGGAAGCATTTATGATTTGGATGCATTGGATTCTACTCATTTTGCACAAGCACTTTTATTTATGAACTTTTGGACTGGGCATGATAATATATTCATTCACTGTATTTTCACTTTAATACTGTTTCACTTTATTACTGTGGCACCTATTGGGGTGTAAAGAAAACGTCACATTTATTGTGTTTGAAGAAAAGTAATTTACCATATTCTTGCACTGTCACTTTTGTATTGTTGCACTTTACACTGTGTTTGAAGATACATTTATCATATTGAGTAAGCACCACATATATTAATAACTAATTAGCACTGTGTGGGAATAGTGATGGACGAACTTCCGACGGGACGTTTCGCGAACGCGGACCGGAACGTTCGCGGCGGGCCCCATTGACTTCAATGGGAGGCGAACTTCGCAAACCTACAGGTCAAATTTGCAGCCACAAAATAATTAATAGCTGTGTAAACATAGTCCCACCACATGGCCAATGACATAACACATGTATGAGGTGAATCTGGGATCGACAACTACAAGCATTCTTTTTTTTATATGGGAAATTGTTGTGACAATTCAGGACTGTGGAGCGCATGAAGGCAATGGAGGAGAGGGAAGGTCAGGGACCAGGGTAGGCAAAGAAGAGGGTGCAGGAGATGATCACCAGCAGCGTGACATACAGCAATGACACCTGCACCGTGATAGAGTCATCTGACACCAGCACCGTGATAGAGAGCACTGACATCAGCAGCGTGACATAAAGCACTAACACCAGCACCGTGATATATAGCACTGACAGCAACACCGTGATAGAGAGCACTGACATCAGCAGAGTGACATAAAGCACTAGCACCAGCACCGTGATATACAGCACTGACAGCAGCACTGTGATAGAGAGTACTGACATCAGCACCGTGATATACAGCACTGACACCTGCACCGTAAGCAGCCCTAGGAGGAAGTCAGCATAGACAGGGATGGTGGGAGCCCCTCATAATGAGCATAGCACAGGGATGGTGGGAGTCCCTCATAATGAGCATAGCACAGGGATGGTGGGAGCTCCTCATAATGAGCATAGCACAGGGATGGTGGGAGCCCCTCATAATATGCACAGCAGAGGTACAGCCCCAGGAGGAAGTCAGCACAGCACAGGGATGGTGGGGGCCCCTCATAATAAGCAGCCCCAGGAGGATGTCAGCATAGCACAGGGATGGTGGGAGCCCCTCATAATAAGCAGCCCCAGGAGGATGTGAGCATAGCACAGGGATGGTGGGAGCCCCTCATAATAAGCAGCCCCAGGAGGAAGTCAGCACAGCACAGGGATGGTGGGAGCCCCTCATAATGAGCATAGCACAGGGATGGTGGGAGCACCTCAAATTTTGCACAGCAGAGGTACAGCCCCAGGAGGAAGTCAGCACAGCACAGGGATGGTGGGAGCCCCTCATAATATGCACAGCAGAGGTACAGCCCCAGGAGGATGTCAGCACAGCACAGGGATGGTGGGAGCCCCTCATAATAAGCAGCCCAAGTAGAAATATGACACCGCTCAACCTCTTCAAAGAGGAGTGTACGTGCATATAGTACGGTGTGCTTTTTTTGGACAAGGAAGTGAGCCAAATGAAGAAAGAAGGTCTTTGTGCTCGTTTAAAAAAATTGTTTATAGACATATACATGGTCTACTGGTCACATGTGTTGAATTCCTCCGAGATCCATGCCTCATTCATTTTTAGAAATGTGAGGTAGTTAACACTGTTAACAGCCACTCAACCAAGTCTGGTGCGTCCTTTAAATGAATTGAATGCACCTTCTGCAACTTCCCACTTTGGCTCAAGCCTGTTGCTCCTGCCCTACCCCTACCACCCCTGCAGAAGGGCCTGCCTCTTCCTCTGCCTGTAATTTTTTAAATGACCCTGTGACAAAACTCTCAGTCCCTATACCGATGAAGGACTGCTGCAGTATAGGGCAGAGGTCAGCAGTAGTGCACCTCAACCCTATATATTGTGGACCTATACCAGTCCTTATAGAATAGCAGACTGTACCTCACTCAACCCTATGTACTATAGCACCCTACACCAGGTTATTACCAGTCCTTATAAGGACCTTTGTGGAACAAGTAGGTTGTGACTGATTAGCAGACTGTACGTCAGTTCCTATACCGATGAAGGACTGCTGCAGTATAGGGCAGCGGTCAGCAGTAGTGCACCTCAACCCTATGTATTGTGGACCTATACCAGTCCTTATAGAATAGCAGACTGTACCTCACTCAACCCTATGTACTATAGCACCCTACACCAGGTTATTACCTTACCAGTCCTTATAAGGACCTTTGTGGAACAAGTAGGTTGTGAATGATTAGCAGACTGCAGCAGAAGGGCAGCAGTCAAGTATAATATTCTTTCTATATTTGGAAGAAAGAATATTATACGTGTACAAGCCTATTACAATACCACTGATACCAGTCCTGAAAAGAACCTTTGTGGATCTAATATAGTAACAGCTACTGATTAAACTGACCCTCACTGCCTCACACACTGCTTCCTGCCTGTCCCTATATAAACTGACAAAACAGAGGCTACTGGAACAATAATTGGAATAGCACTTTTGTGGACCTGATAGTAACAGCTAATGACTAAACTGACTGTCCCTACAGCAGACACACCGTCCTGTCCCTTTCTCTAAACTGACAAAAGACACTCAGGCTGCTGCAACAATCAGTAGCACAGCAAACCTATATCCTGAACTACACCTAACACCTATACCACTCCTGAAAAGAACTTTTGTGTACCAAATAGCTAGCGATTTGGGTAACTGCAATCTCTCCCTGCTCCACA
Source organism: Lithobates pipiens (assembly GCF_037356315.1). Taxonomy (NCBI): domain Eukaryota; kingdom Metazoa; phylum Chordata; class Amphibia; order Anura; family Ranidae; genus Lithobates; species Lithobates pipiens. Next base: position 470,965,911 of record NW_027507758.1, on the reverse strand, counting down.
CAGCAACCTCTCCCTATAGTGACATATGAAAGAATGTAAAATGGCCGCCGGATCGGGTGTATTTATAAGTTAGGGGGAATGTCCAAATGTGTCCATGTGCTGTAATGTCTCAATTGGCTGTCCTGTACCCCATGATGGATGTGTCATCATAGGTCAAAGTTCTTTTACACAGAAAACACGGAAGTCCGCCGGGCGAACGGCGGCAATAGTCCGCCGATCGGGCGAATCGCGAACAGCCGAAATTCGCCGCAAAACGACCGCCGGGCGAACTGTTCGGCCATCACTATGTGGGAAGACCTTTCTCATGTTGGCAGCCACTCATTTGTACACCTTAATTTTTCGGTTTGCGCATTAGTATTTCACTTTTAAAACCCTAGTTAAGACCCCCTCTGATTTTTTTGTATATATTCTCATACCTCCGAACTGTTCCTGATTTTGAGGCACTGTCCCCAATTTGGAACAAAGTCCCTCTGTCCCTCCTCATTTGTGCCTCATTTTGGTCTGATCTATAAAGTTGTATATAAAATGCACTTTTTATCTATCAAACAAGTGTTTCCCAGTGCTAAACCTTTCATCGAATGTCTAAATTGCTGCATTTGTAATTTCCAAAAGCCAATCTAAAGGAATAGTAGTGATAAAAAAAAGCACTTAGTGGGTTTAACCAATACATTTTTTGTACAATTCTCCTTTAAGGGGCGTGTCCTATGCCTACATACTTTTGCTAATAGGTGTCCCTCATTCCCATCCTAGAAAGTTGGGATGTATGTATTCTTACTTTTTATTGAGACATTATGACATTTTCGGACTTGTTTGGAGAACACCACCTCTATCTCAAAAGTACCATAGTTGTTTATTTCCTTAAAGCTGAAATATAGCACACAAAAAAACTGTAATGAAGGATGTTCCATATTGTGTGGGCAGCCGAATCATGGAGAAAACTTCACTGCTGGGGTGCCATGTCCTGTTCCTGTCTCTGAACTTCCAGTACTGCAATGGTTAACAGCTTTGGTTCTTCAGGCTGAACAGCAGTACAAATGATCAGACAAGGACACACCCCCTCCTTCCTCCTCCTCCATTGAGAAAAGTTCTTTCATTGATTACACTGCTTGTAACTTGATATTTGAATAGGGAAGAGTCAGATCAGTCACAGGATTCTTTCCTCCATTTACAGATCGCGCAAAATACCATCTTTACTAAATAGGGCGTGATGCGTTTAAAATACATGATACATGTGGGTCTTGCAGGTTAGTATTATTTCTATGGGGTCAAGGATTGTTTTTTGTGTGAAAAATAGTGAAGTTTTCCAACTTTTTTCTTGTGAACTGGTCACACAGAACTGGACTTATCCTGTTTACGCAGAAAAATGAAGACTCACTATGTCACAAGACATTGCATAATCCATAAAATTAGACTAGACCCTCAGAGAACATGTTAATCTGGTGCATCCCAGGATGGCAAGAACTCATGCCAACTAGTTTTTTCAAATCTCTCCAGAAGCCTGGACACAGACCGTCTGCTTTGAAAAAAAAAATATAGACAAATTCTTGAGGTTGTTTCCTATGCAATGTTGCGTGTGTGGTCGTTTGGTTGAAATTTATTATATGGAGCTGTGCGCATTTTGAGCGCGTCTCCAGGTAGGCGGGGCCCGCGAAGGAGACGTCGCTGGCCCCGCCACCTGGTATGGACTTAAAGGGGAACCCAACGCCGAAAAAAATCGGCGTGGGGGTCCCCCCCAGGTCCACATCAGACCCTTGTCCGAGCACGCTACCCGGCCGGCCAGGAAAAGGGGGGGACGAGCGAGCGCCTCCCCCCCTCCTGAGCCGCGCGGCCCCCCCCACCCCAAAGCACCTTGTCCCCATGTTGATGAGGACAAGGGCCTCTTCCCGACAACCCTGGCCATTGGTTGTCGGGGTCTGCGGGCGGGGGGCTTATCGGAATCCGGGAGTCCCCTTTAATAAGGGGGATCCCGGCCCCCCAGCCTATGTGAATGAGTATGGGGTACAATGTACCCCTACCCATTCACCTGTAAAAAAAGTAAAAAAAAACACAACATACAAGGGTTAAAATAGTTTACTGCACAGGTCCGGGGTCTTCCGTCTTCAGGGGTCTTCTCGCCGGACTCCTCCGCTATCTTCTTCTAGCTCTTTTACTAGCGGAGGAGCCCGGCTTTCTTCCTCGCCGCCGCCCTCTTCTTCCGACTTCGGGGGTCTTGTCCCCCTCTTCGTTTCTTCTTGCCGGGCCACCGCGCCTTCTTCTAGCTCTTTTACAGGTGGTGGCCCGGTCTTCTGTCGCCACCTTCTGTTCTTCTCTTCAGATGTTGCCTTGTCGCATCCTCCGCTCACAGTGGCACGGACGCGACGCGCGGCGACTTATATAGGGACATCGCCGGATGATGTCCCCGCCTATTATGATGTCAAAGTCCCAGCATCCTCTGGGACTGTGTATCTATGGTATGTAATAGTTTTTTTTAAACTATCAATGGTACCCGCTGATACCACCACCTGTGGAAGGGAATTCCACATCCTTGTAGAATTTTGACAATTCTGACAATGTGAAAGACGTTTGTTTGAAATCTTTGTAAATGTGTTAAAAAGAAAAAAAGCACACGTACATAAGTATTCACAGCCTTTGCCATGACACTCAAAATTATGCTCAGGTGCATCCTGTTTCCGCCGATCATCCTTCAGATGTTTCTACAACTTGATTGGAGTCCACCTGTGATGAATTCAGTTGATTGGACATGATTTGGAAAGGCACACACCTGTCTATATAAGGTCCCACAGTTAACAGTGCATGACAGAGCACGAACCAAGCCATGCTGTCCAAGGAATTCGCTGTAGACCTCCAAGACAGGATTGATGTGATGAAACAACGTAAAGCATTTGCAGTGGTCTGCTCCACCCTGTTCAATAACAAGATAAAATTCACCCTAGCGTATCCAGCAACTCTTCATTCACAATCCCCGGGAGAACGCCTTTCTTTCACATCCCCAGATGAAGCGGACCAGTACTTCAATAACCCCTTGGAGATGGATACCTCTCAGAAGACCTCGAGCGACCACTCTCCCTCCAGGAAACCTAAAGACTCCCGTGTGTCACACCGCTAATTTTAATTATCTTCCAGTGCTAGTTCTATGCCCCGCAGCTGTGGGGAAGTACTTACGGTTGTTCTTGTGTTAGCCCCTTTAGGGGCACTGAGTAATAATTAAATCCTGGCCGGGATCATGGGTAATACCCCCTTCTTCCAGTCCTTTAACTGCTAGGTTTTCGACAAAACTATGATAAAGCCTGCTCAATCAGCTAGCGTATACCCCTGGGGCCGCCCATCCCTCTGTAATCCCTTCCCTTCTAACCCTTCCTCATTCCCCCTCCCCCCCTCTCTCCCCCTCCCCTTCCCCCTCCCTAATTTACCTTTCCCCTCCTGTCGTTCTGACCACTACTAGATGAGGGAACAGTGCTAAGCGGGGATGATCTCTGAAATGTAGGTAACATGCGGAAAAAAGTGAAGTCACCACAATTTCTAAGTTTACCCCCTCATCTGTTCATCACACCCCAAACCCTCTATTGTTTATTTGATACTCTTGAACTGGTTGCCCGGTATAGATATGAATATGTTGAAGTTTCTCGACCTATGTGCACTCAATTCAGTGACCTGCATACTCCCTCCATACACCTAAAGGTGAGAACAATCACATCATTACCTCCAATTGCAGATTATGGCTAATATAGCTAAGAATTCCCTCAAAATTATTTTGTGGAATGTTAAGGGTCTTCGCTCTCCCAACAAGCGAATGCAAATTTTTCGTCATCTAAAAAGGCTTCAAGCTGATGTGGTCCTCCTCCAAGAGACCAATCTTCCCATACATGATTTGCCACGACTACAGAAATTGTGGGTAGGGGAAGTTTATGGGTCCCCTGCAGAGGGTCACAAGGCGGGAGTTGCCATCCTTTTACACAAAAATTTGAAATACACCATTAAAGAAGTTAAAGCAGATTCGGAAGGCCGCAAACTTACACTACACCTCATGATGGCGGACAAATCGATGGCGATAACTAATGTATATGCCCCCAATTCACCTGACAATGCTTTCTTCCAAGGGTTAGTATCTTGGATATCACAGATCCTTGAGCCGCTTCACTTGGTGGGAGGGGACTTTAATTCAGTTATGAATACACTGGAGGATCGCACTTCCTCTGTTCTGCAACGGATCCTACCATCCGATTTATCAACTCAAACAGTGACACCACTTGGCAGAGCTATGTCAGCTCTACAATTCTTAGATGCATGGCGTTTGTCACACCCGACGGACCGTGATTTTACATTCTTTTCACACCCCCATAAGTCTTTCTCACGCATAGACTACTTTTTTTGTTTCCCATAACCTATTAAAGATAATAAGGGAGGTAGACATACATGATATGGTCATTTCCGACCACAACCTCATCTCTATACTCATAGCACTCGACAAACGAACAATTGCCCCTCCACATGGTGCTTTCCCTCCTATTTGGCCAATAGTGAAGACTTTAAGAATGCGCTTCGGACCTCCTGGGAGGAATACACCCTGGCAAACGAAGTGCACTTGGACAATCCGAACCTGTTCTGGGAGGCCGGCAAGGCCTTCCTGAGAGGTAAGATCATTGCTTATGTCTCACAATTTAAAAAACAGTCCAAACAAAATTACATACGGGCTAGTGAACAATTGAGACATGCGAACGCCAACCTAACATTTTGTCGAAACGCAAAAAATATCAAAACATGGCAACTAGCCAAACCGAACTTTGATTTCTGGATGGAGCAACAAGAATCCACTAATTCCTCCTATTTTTCACTACAATTACATAAATATGGAAATAAGGCAGGCAAACTCATGTCCCGCTTAATCAGGGGCTCCAGAAAACCCACGCATATCTCATCCCTTAGGCACACCGACGGACACATAGTCTCTTCTCCAACAGAAATCAATTCTATTCTCACTGATTACTACACTTCACTCTACACAAAGGACACGACGGACTCTTCCACCGTGGAATCTATCTTAGCTAGAGCTTCCCTCCCCCTACTTGATGCGGCCCAATTGGAGTTGCTGAATGCTCCGATAACTTTAAAAGATATTCAAGCGACAATTGCGGGCTTGCTAACTCTAAAAGCGCCAGGACCAGACGGGTACACCGCAGAATTTTATAAACTGACTTCTGATTTTATTCCTAGCACGCTGATTCAAGTATTTAACACAATGTGGGAAGGGGGTAATTATCTACCGTCGGGCTCACAAGCATACATCAAATTATTGCCAAAAAAGGAAAAGATTTGCTTCATCCAGGTTCGTACAGGCCGATATCCCTAATTAATGTTGATGCCAAAATTTTGTCAAAAATAATTGCATCGCATCTGGCTATAATCCTTCCCTCACTACTTCACTCAGCTCAATCGGGATTTGTCACGGGGCGGTCGGCAACTCTGAACATTCGCAAAGTGTTGATAGCCCTGGAATATGCAAAGGCAAACCCCGACCGAGATATTGCGATCATGTCATTGGACGCAGAGAAGGCTTTTGACAACATAAGCTTCTCGTGGCTATTCAAGGTACTTACCCAATTCGGATTCACAGGCCCATTCATAAAATTCCTACACCAAATGTATGATTCCCCGACCTCAGACTTCATCTTCAACACAATACCTCTCCAAAAGGGGACCAGGCAGGGGTGTCCTCTTTCACCCCTGCTATTTAATCTAGCAATTGAACCGCTTTCCAGAATACTCAACTCCACAGCAGGTATTAGTGGTGTCACCATAGGAAACCAAACCATGCACGCCCGCCCTATTCGCGGATGATATTCTATTGTTCTCATCTAACCATACAGCTGACTTTAATAGCCTACAGGAACGCTTAACGGCCTTTCGACTCTGCTCAGGTTTCAGAATTAATTATAATAAAAGCGAGATTCTAACCCTAAACCCCCGCCTTGCCACCAAATGGAAAACATCTTCACCCTTTGCGATGGCAACCCAGCACATTACCTACTTGGGAATTCATATTGGTCGAGATCCCTCCTCTATATACACCCTGAATTTCCTGCCAATAATCACCAAAATTGTAAAGGAGTTGGAGGTTTGGGCAACCCTTCCCCTGTCACTCTTTGGGAGATGCCACCTATTTAAGATGGTATCCTTTGCAAGGCTGCTTTACCCATTACAGACTATACCACTCTTATTGAAACATAGTGATATACAAAGGTTACATACTTCACTAACCACCTTTCTGTGGTCTGGTAAAAAACCACGAATAGCCCTCCAGAAGTTATGTTTACCGAAAATAGAAGGAGGAGCAGGGTTGCAGAATCTAAGTTTTTACAATATTTCATGTTTACTCAGACAGGGGTTAGATTGGCTGTCGGGAAACTCCCGTTATTCAAATCATGACCTAGAGAAGGCTCTGGTTTACCCATATACCCTCTCAGCAGTCCTACATGCCTCAATTAGAAGCCTTCCTTTGCACCTAAAAAACAGTATCTTCATTAACAGTGATCGCCTGGGAGGGAGACAAGGAAATTACTAGGTTTACCCCTGAATATCTTGAGGCACCTTCAGGTCCAGGGAAATCCCAAGTTTATACCCTCCACCACGTACAGCATTCAAAACGTGGGGATTGCTCGGACTTAATAAAGTGGAGTCACTATTTAGAAACGTCTCAGGGCAGTTCAAATCGTTCCACGACCTGGCTCAGGAGTACTCCATACCCCCGACCCACCTATTTCACCACCACCGAGTGGTTAGTTTTTTGAAGACATGCTATGGACCCAGAACTGATCCACTTCAAAAATCCTACCTGGACTCCATGATTCAAAACAACACCTACTCCACCTCTATGCTATACTCGCAGTTGATCAAGCACCAAGCTACCAAATACCATCTCCTGCCTTTTTCGCAAGTGGTCCTCTATACTCAGCGATAGCAACCTTTCAGAAAAAATTATTCGAGGCCATAATCAAATCTTGAAAATCATTATGACGGAAACTTGGAGGGAAACCCACTTCAAAATAATCCATAGGGCATACCTTCCTTTTCGCATGAGTGGATCCGACCGCTCACAAGCACAATGCTCTTGGTGCTCTTCTCATCGCCCTACCTTACTTCACCGTCTTTGGGAATGCCCAGTGATCACTAAATTCTGGGAAACGGTACTCAAATACATTACTCCAGTCAACAGCAATGTAAAGCTTACCAATACGAAGGATCACTGGCAACAAACAAATCAACTCTGACCAAACGGACTCATCTATGCCTCCTGGCAGCCCGGAGGAAGGTCATGTCCCACTGGATCGACAAAAATCCACCTTCTTTACGCTCAGTGAAACTCACTCTGCAGTTACTGTTTCAACTTGAAAGACTGGATACAATCCTATCGAATTTCCGATCAAACACACGATTTTTTACCACATGGAGAAAATGTATTGAATACACCTATGATACCAACGAGATTTCAACGATACTCTACCCATTTAGATACACTGACTGGTACTTGAAACACTCAATCACGAACTCCTTAGGAAAACTTAACATACAAGACCGCTCCAACCCTGATCAGCCGGTTATATCAGGTATACCTGGGCAATGTATGTAAAACATGCCAGCCACCTATTCTCTACCCCTTCATTTTACTGCATATATGCATTTATGTCAAGAACATTTTGTTCTATTGTGCCTTTATCTTCGGCTCTATCACACAAGCAGGTCACGAGTAATACCAATCGCAGCACGGTTCAACCAGTTCAAGATTCCTTGCCCTTATCCCTACCCCCCCCCCCCTTTTTTTTTTGCCCCTTACCCTGGCAGTTTCAGAGTGCAATGTACAACATTTATGTTAATTCAAAATTGTTCACACTTGGAAGGAAAATACCTCCCCTTTTCAAGGTTTCCTCTTTGAACCCTGTTGACTATATAGGTTTATGGCTATTTTCCTTGGTTTGCTTTGTATTCTCTTATTCAAAGACTTTGTACTGTATTGTAAACGGTAAAAATTCCAATAAAAATTGATAAAAAAAGAAAAGAAAAAGAAAAAGCAAGCTACTGTCATTTTTAAAATAAATTAAACTTGGTCTGACCCGCTCAGCATACCACCCGTACAGCAGCTTTCCAGGGGGATAAGAGGCATAAAAACATGCCTCTGAAGCAGAAGTGGTCCCCACCACAGCGGACCTCCCAGAGCCAGTCTGGATCGCTGGACAATTACTTTTATAAGGCCTGCCGGGGAACTACAGGTACTTCCAAGATGGCGCCGGGTGAGCACGCTGCCCATGCAGCCTCCCCCATCGGCTCTCCATGCCTGCCACTGTTGTCGCTTCCTCCCTTCTCCCCTCCCTCCTGCTCTGATAGCCAGGACAGACCGTTTGATGTGGGTGACATTTTAGGGGATAAAGATATCCGTACGCACATCTTATCCCTCCCCACTAAGGCTGATCTAGAGCGGTTTGCTCCCAGGGTAGAGAAGGCCATGCGCCAGGACATTGAGAGCTCATATAGGGGGCAGAGTAGAGGCATTGGAGAAACAGTGGGAAGAAACTACTCCTGCTATACAGGCACTCACTGAGAGATGTAAAATGCAAGATCACATGATTAATTCCCTGCTGAATCAAATGGATGACTTTGAAAATAGAAGCTGCATGGTTAACATCCGTATCAGAGGTCTGCCTGAAGCCCGGGCCCGCAGGACATAGTCCCCACCTTGCATGGTGTCTTTAAGCAAATATTGGGAGGCCAAGCACCAGATCACATAGAAACTGACCGTGCCCACAGGGCTCTCCAGCCACCATCTGAGGATCCTAACAAACCCAGAGACATTATCTGTAAGTTGCATAAAAATTCCTTAAAGGAACGCATCATGTTTCAGGTCAGGGGAATCAGTCATGTGGATTTCGATGGTGCTAAGTTGACCTTCTTCCCAGATCTCTCCAGACGCACGCTTATGCAATGCCGTGCCCTTAAGTCACTACTGGAAGCTCTGCAGGACGTACAGCTGACTTACAGATGGGGTTTCCTGTTCAGCCTTTCAGCTACCAAAGATGGCCAGCAGTTCACCTTGCAGAATAAAGATGACCTACCCCAGGTTCTGGATTCCCTGGGACTGCCTCCTGTGGACATACCTGAGCGGAAAGCACCTCCAGAGATGCCCCTCCCACCTCACCCTTGGTGCCCAGTTCACGGCAGCCGACGCAACGGCCTCAGAGGAGGCCCCTCCAGTCAAGCCCCACTTCCTTCCTTCCTCCGGAGGACAACCACTTCCTTCCTTCCTCCGGAGGACAACCTGACAAGCCGAACAGATCGTTGCAGGCCTTCCTGCTACTCCGAGGGTTCCCTCTGGCTGCTGTACTACCATCTGCTTTAAGTTGTGGTGCAGGCCTGCACCTATTAGTAGCGGGTCTCCCCTCGGACTCCCTCTCCGTGCCTTACCACCTACCCCCCAAGCCCCAATAGTTCAACTCGTTATGGAGTTATGTTCTCTTTTTAAAACCTAACGCTGCTAGCTGGCCTCCACCGTCTCCTTGCCTTGAAGACTGAGTGGTGGCCCCGACTAGTGGTGTTACTGCACTTTGGTGCGGCCCTTGGGCTGCGTGTTTGATATGTTGTTCATTTTGTATTTTTTGTTTTATTTATTCAATAACTGTGGTGTGTTTTCTAGGCTCTTTTTCTTGCTTGGTGTGTCATCAGTGCACCCTGGCTCCTGGTGCTGTGAGTCTTTCTCTCCTCCTAATGGGGGCTCAGCTGTTCCCCTATGCTGTCTTTCACCATGCCCTCCATGAAAGTCATATTGTACAACGTGCTTGGTCTGGATTCCTCTTCGAAACGCAGTAAGTTGTGGCTTGAAATGAAACATTTGGGGGCACACATATTTATTTATTTTTTTACAGGAGACACACTTTTGCACTGACTTGGTCCCCCGCCTCCCTACTCACCTGTATAAATCATGGTACTTGAGCAATGCCCTACGACCCAAATCTGGGGGGGGGGGGGGGGTGGGGTCGTTGTAGCTATTCACAATGCCCTTTGTTCCGCTAGACCATTTAGCGGACCCTAATGGTAGATTTGTGTTTCTTAAAGGCACCATTTCTGACCGTAAGTTCACAGCTGTGTACTCCTCGAACTGTAAACAGGTTACTTTTCTGGACTCTGTCCTAGAATCTCTATCCGCCTTCCGGGAAGGCCAGCTAATCTTGGGGGGTGATTTTAATGTTAGCTCTGATCCACAATTAGATACGTCCTCAGGCCATTCTGCTCATTCGTTTGCTTTCCTGAAGCACTTAAGACAGTCCCTGCAGGCGCACCATTTCGTCGACTGGTGGAGGCTGCTTAATCCCCTTTGGTAGGGACTATAGTTATTTCTCAGCCACCCACAATGTCTATACTCATATAGACCTTCTGGTGATGGACCAGTTTTCAACTTGACTCCCTAGCTGACACATTCATTGGTTATATAACTATATCGGTTAATGCTCCAGTTTTTATTTCCCTGCATGCCCTGTCTTCAGATGTGTGGACATGGAACTGGCACTTGAACGAGGGTATACTGGATGACGCAGTGGCTCGGAAACAGGTGGAACCACAATCTCTTAGGCAGGAATTGGCTAACTTGCTTGACGTTAGGATTCGGAAGTGACTACGCTACGTTTCCCATAAATTCTACAAATTTGGCGACACTACTTGCACGAGCTCTCAAACGTCAGTGCGACTCGGCACATGTACATAAGCTCTCCACTACGGCGGGCTCATCCTTGGTTCATTCCTCAAAAAATAGCTAACACCTTTAGGGATTACTATGCCCGACTATACCACCTCTCTACCACTCTCTCTGGTTCCACAGAGCCTGAGAGCATGGAACGTATTCTTCAATATTTAAAGGCAGCTCAGTCCCCGCAGCTCACTACCTCAGTTGGTGACCAACTGGATACCCCCATATCCTTGTGAGAAATTGAGGCAGTTATTAAAGACCTTCCCAAAGGGAAGAGCCGATTATAAGATGTTTTTATCGCTGCTGTCCACTCCCATGTGTGCCTATTTCAACATGTTGGCATTGGGTACTGCGATGCCCAAGGAGGCGTCGATGGCCCACATTACAGTTCTCCCCAAGGAAGGGAAAGATCACTCCATCCCCGGGAATTATAGGCCAATCTTGCTGCTGAACACCGATAATAAAATATTAGCAAAGAGTTTGGCCAACCGTCTTTAACCAATCCTTCCAATGGTCATACACCTTGATCAAACGGGATTCATTATGGGGAGAGAAGCCAGGGAAAATTCCAATAGAGTGATCCAGTTAATTCATTGGGTTGAATCACAGTGTGCCCCCCGCCGTCTTTTGCTTTTCACTGATACCAAGAATTGACTGGGTGGATTAGACCTACCTACGAACAGTGTTGAGCAGACTTGGTCTGGGTCCCAACACAAATGTCGTGGATATCCTTCCCTTTATAGTTCCCCAGAAGCCAAGGTGAAAGTGAATGGGCAATCAGACTCATTCCCTATCCGCATAGGGGACACGACAGGGGTGCCCTTTGTCGCCACTCATTTTAACTTTAACCCTTGAGCCGCTGCTTAACAAGATCCACTTTAACAGTGCCATTAAAGGTTTTACGGTGGGACCGATGGAGCACAAGTTATCTGCTTATGCGGATAACGTCCTGTCTCAGACCCCCGATTTCTCTTGCTAATATCATGACCAAACTGCAGAACTTCTACCAGCTGTCCAATTTTAAAAATCAAATCATAAGTCAGAGATCCTGTCCCTGAATGTGCCCTCGGGCTTGCGTACACATCTGCAGGCTTCTTTTTGCTTTACCTGGTGCCAGACAAGTGATAAAATATTTGGGAGTTTACTTACAAATTATACACCTGTAATTATGCCCCAATGCTTTCTACTATCAGAGTGGACCTAAAGAGTTGGGAATCGCACTGCTTTTTTCTTGATGGCCCAAGGCAGCGTTTTAAAAATGAACGTGCTACCCCGTAATCTTTTCTACTTACAAATGGCACCTGTTTCATTACCCAGACCTTCGTTTTCAACCCTGAACAGCATGTTTTTGCAATATATTTGAAATAGGAAAAGCCCCAGTTTGGCTCTCCGCACTATACAACACCCTAAAAACAAGGGGGAATGGGTGTGCCAGTTACTCGCAAATACTATAAAGCGATAGCGTTACAACACATCTTTGATTGGTACCATAATGCATCTTCTAAACTTTGGGTCCCACTTGACAAATTCCTAGCAGGCCGTAACTTATCACATGCCCCATGGATCTCCCGGGACGGCAAGGGACTTTCCGCACTTGCCCCTACCATGGCCATTCATACCCTGGCAACTTGGGATGCCTTGAATGGGAAGGGATAGCTCGCCCCTTTGATTTCCCCTCTGGCTCCCTTGGTGGTGGTGGGGGGGGGGGCTTCCCCGGGTCCACTCCTGGGGAACATCCCTCTTTTTTAAGGGCTTGGTCAGCTGATGGAGGTTTCAAGATGTGACAGATTTATCCAAGACCAGAGTTTATTGCTGCTGGGCCACATTGAGAAAATAGTATGGATCTTTCCCCATGGACAAATGGCGCTATAGGCAGCTCCAACACTTTGTCTGTAGCCTATCCCATGACATCCGTTCCCCTACCATGGCGGCTCCCTTTCAATGGCTCTGCATGTCTACCTCTGCTATTCCACACACTATATCAGTACTGTGTGAGCTACTACAGTCAGAGAGTGGAGGGTAGCCTGGATACATAAGGGAGTGGGAGAGAGACCTTCACTATGTCTTTACTGAAATTCAGTTGGATCACCTCTACCGTAGCACACATACAAGCTCGGTAGACACGAAAGTGCAGGGAAATAGCTTTAAAAAGGTACTTAACCAGTGGTATAGGGCTCCCTCTAAGCTTGCTAGGATATACCCATCTGTATCCGAAGCTTGATGGAGGAAATGTGGTCTTAGGGGCTCCTTCCTCCATATTTGGTGGGAGTGCCATAAGATACGTTCCTTCTGGTCATATGTAAGGGCCTAGATTAAAGCTATTCTAGACCTTGAGCGCCCCGATTCCCCATTGGAATCCTTGCTGCATGTTCCTACCATTCCTCTCAGCCAGTTTGACAAGTCCATACTGCCTCATTCACTCAACGCAGCCAGAAGGTTAATTCAGATATACTGGAAGAGACAACAAATCCCTACATGTATTGAATGGATTACTTTAGTGAATAACATCATGGCTGCAGAGGAATGGGTGGCAAAATGTAAAGATATAAGTTTTATGCTATATGGGCCACTTGGATGTACTATACAAGTCATAACGGGCTCTTAGGAGTCCCTACACGTGGAAGCCCCTCCTGTTGATGGGATTGGAATTGTAGGGGCTTCCGATCCCTGAACAAAAACCAGCATGGAGTGACGCCTTAATATGTGTTGTTTATTTGTTCCATTTGGCATTTTTACATTTTTTTGTTTTCTTATTTTGATTACATCTAGTCCCTTATCCATGTTTGGGGGGGGGGGGGGGTGGGGGGTCTGAGTCATCGTTAGCGCCATAGCAGGGGGGGGTGGAAGCATCAAGGGAAATTGATGCTCGTGTTCATGACATAGTTGAAGCATGATGTTCCTTTGCTCCCTTCTCCACCCCTCCCCTGACTTCTTTAACCAGTTTAATTGAGTAATGCATACGACACCGTGGACTTTTTTTGTACGTTCTTATGCTTCGTGTGTTTTGTTTTATGTCTTTTGTATGTTGTATAATGAAAAATTTTCAAATAAAGATTACATATAAAAAAAAAAAAAAGGATTGTTTCCTTCAGGTTGAGCATAATAGCCAGGCTAGCAGTATTTCGAGCAGATGGCTTTCTACTTGTTTTTGTGTATTGTACTCTGCACAAACTTTCTTTAATGCCAAGACTGATATTTTTCTCCTCTAAGTGAATAGTTTATACATTGCTGCAAATTCCCACACGAAGACACAGACCACAAAAAGTCCATTCACATCGTTTATTTGAAAACCTCAAACAATTTAGAGTAACAAATAAATAAAATGAAAAACAGTATAACCCAAAAGTGCCATTTGCTTCAAATCCCAGTAGAGGAGATGCCAGCCTACCTGTCCATTACAATATCGCTGTCAAGTCTGCCAGCACCTGGGCTCAGCTACTAACAAGAGAAAGTTACACTTCAACAGAATAAAGCTTCAAACAAAATCACATTTATGTAGTACACAAATATTAGGAAGATGGTGTGCTATAGAAAAGTTTTATTGATTTATTAGAAAGACACCACAAAAGGACTAATTTTTTTAAAATTCAAGACGCCACCCTAAATGCCATTTAGCAGACAGGAAAACTGAATTGCTTCATAGAAGCATAAGAATATCACAATAGAAGAATAAATATACTAGATTATATTTCAGGTGCACTGCAAAAATCATTTAAGGATGGATAGACTGTTGAGATTAGATTAGAGACATTAAAATATGTAAACTGGAGGAAGATAAATAACCTGGAACACAGGGATGCAACAATGGAGGGCCATGTATCATAAGATTTTAAATTATAAATTATGTTCTTACTGCTTAAAAGACTGCAGTGCACCACATATCGTTTACTGCTAAGTTTTATATTTGAGACAAAATTTCATTGCAAAAACCCACATCTCCTACTACTAAACCCCGATATCATCCACTTCCTCATTTAAAGTGACAAGTGTGTGTACAAAAGGCATGTTTGTTTAGACAGCAAAACTGCACAGTGTAGGTTACTGGGCTGCATATGGGCTGGCACATATATTGGGGGTTATTTACTAAAGACAAATCCACTTTGCACTTGAAAGTGCAGTCACTGTAGAACCGAGGGGGACATGCAAGGAAAAAAAAAACAAAAAAAAAACAGCATTTTAGCTTACACAATTGAATAAAATCAGCAGACCTTCCCCTCATTTCAGATCTACCCGTCAGATTTACAGCGACTGCACTTCCAAGTGTCCTTTCTGTGCAATTTCGAGTGCACTTTGCACTTGTAGTGCAAAGTGGATTTGTCTTTTGTAAATAAGCCCCATAGTGTCCATGAGTGAGAGAGTACCCCATTTATCACACATTTCGCTATAGGGATCACTTATCTTCTATGATCACGGAAGGCAGTACAAGCTTTTAACTTGTATGCACAATCAGTGACTGCCTGTGTTGACTATAAGCTAAATGAAACCATGTTTATCACAAACACCAAAAGTAATTTTAACGAAAAGCAATTATAGATAGATCTATTCAAGCGCTCCACACTGAAAATGAACTGCAAAAGATCGGAAAGATTCTTACGCACAAGTGTAAGCAGTTATGACTATGCACCTGGTTTACTTGTTAAACTGGCAGAATGTCAACAACCAGCATCCAAAAGGGTTCTAAGCATGCGTTCATCTTGACTCATCTCCCCTTCATTGATTTTTAATCACAGGCACAAAGTGGGGAAAAGAAAAGCACACTTTGTTATAATGTACCAAAGGTTGGGTGTTGTAACCAAAAAAAAAGAATGTATATAACACAATTTTTCTCCATATGCTTTCCATATTGTAGAAAATATGCAATGTTTGTAATATTTCTTGGAATTTCTTTACTCTGGAAATTTCCAATAAAAAAATATTTAAACGAAAAATGTACCAAAAGGAAGAAAATCATCCTTGCTACTGCTCACATCATAAAAATAATCAGTCTCTCAGTGATGGTGAGCCTAGACATTTACAAGCATTCAGGCCTTTTTCTGAAAGTCCATAGTAAAAGATGTTCAAAAAAATAGGTACAGCATAATGGTGATCTTTAGTAGAAAAAGTTTTAAAAGGAGTATGACTAAGCAGGATTTTCAGATTTTTCACAAACGTAACTGCAGGGATACTTTTACAACTTTAACATAGGCCTATGCTTAGCCCATTGAGGACAAAAGGAAAAGGTTCAAGTCAAAGCCCCCATTGCAGCTGATTATCTTTTCTTTTTGTTCATGCTCCCGCAGTTTCTTTTCAAAATGCAGAAAGCAAAGGAAGTCCTGTACAGAGAAGGGAAGGGATGGAAGTGTGTGTAGCTGGTGGGGCTGGCATTATAGTGAAGCCATTGCTCTGCATGGGTAATAGCAAGGTTTACTTTAAGGGGCATACCGATCTGTAAATTAGGCATATACTAGTTTTAAAGTTTAGAAACTACTATACACAATGAACTAGGTTACTTGTGGCATTTTATAAATTACGCAACTTTACTTGGAAGACAGGCAGACGTCTAAACGTTTTGGGCAAGAAATGTACATCCAGCAGTTGACAGGGTACTTTATACAGATTATAATAAAAAGGAGTGTACAATACATATACAAAATTAAGAAGCTCTGCTCTACAATACATGGCAAAGGTGCAAATGTCAACTGATCTTTTATTTTTATTTTTTTTAAGTCAGAGTGCCATGTTAGTTGCTGGATGTGTCTGCTTCACCATGTCTGTGCTATAAATCTTGTAGTTTCTCTCATTACCTGTTTCATTCAGCCTACCCAGACAGGTTGGAATCTGATTGCTTTATGTACACTTCATTACACTAAACCAAAGGGCTTATAGTAATTGGGAATACCTCTCCTGCATGAAAAGCAAGTTAGAGTCCCCTTTTACTCATAAAAGAGAGAGCAGTGAGAACTTCAGCAATGTTTGCATCAGTACCCCTTAACCATCCCCCTCCCTCCAGCTTGGAGAAGTCTGCTGTGCAGTCTACTTCCAAAGTCTTTCAGCAGATTCTTCTACATCCATGACACAATTTCTGTTTCCTCCTATGGAAAGGCTTTTCGTCAATCATTTGTCTCACCAGTGGATGGCCTTTTAATAGGAGTAGAGTAAATGTCATTCATGCATAGAAAAAAAAAAGTGTGCTAGACTACTTTAGAAGCAGCAGGAACAAGTATAACACTTCGGAAGGGGAAAAAACGTCAAAAGGATTTCTGTAGTTAAAGTTATTTATGTAATATTTAATTTTGATCTTTACTTTCTACAGTGCACCAAGACAAATCACAAAAAAAAACAAAATAAACAAAAAAAAAAAAAAAAAAAAAAAAAAAAAAAAACATGCTTTTTAGAAAAAAAAAAAATTGGAAAGCCCTCCACTGTTCTTATGTACAGTACAATTGTTCAAATGTGGAAGCAGCTCTTGAACCAAAATGCAAAAGACACACAATATAATCTGTTGTACGAGCACAAAGACGTATTGTTAACAAGCCCTAGTTTACCTTGGTATGTATGGGTGAAAAAATAAAAAATAAAACAACCACACAATAAAATAAACCTTAAATGTAATGGTTTCATAAAAAGGAAGCATTGGTGGGAGACATTCTACACAGACTTTGGTTGGTTTTCAGCACATAAATCTGAATGTAACAGTTTGCATTTACTTGAAAATACAGACGAGTTATTAAAAGGAAAATGAAGCTGTACATAAATAACTTAAGAGTGTATATACAATTTCATTTACAGCATGTTGGCTGTACAACAGTTTGGCGCAGTATTATGCTGGCCTGATATTAATACAAACTAGTGGATGCATGGTAACAGGATAAATGTGCCATTGATGTATGACTAACGCTAATGAGCCTACCAATCTGAGGGCAGAGATACTGAATAGACTTGGAATAAGTAGTAATGTTTAGTTGGCATATTAAAACATCAACGCATGGGTTTTTGCCATGCATGTAGCCTATGTGTATCTACCAATCAAAACCCTACCAAGCCATTACAAACTACTTACATAACAAGGTCTCCATGTTGGTTTTTCTCACTATATAACCATCAAAAATACCTATAGGCCCCACTAGAAAGCAGCCCTAAAGTCAACATGCAAGCTTGCAGTCCCCATGGGTGGCTTAATATAGCCAAAAATGCACCTGATTGCACAGACATAAGTTAAATAAGGTTGGATTAGTACTTCATGGTCTAAAAGAGCTCAGCAGCCTTTTGTCTTTCAGATGCATCTTGGGAGATTGAGGTTATCAGGCTGTCTCCTCTCCTTGGCTTTTTCATAAACTCTGCAACCTCTAGACCAGTGATGGGGAACCTTGGCATCCCAGATGTTTTGGAAGTACATTTCCCATGATGCTCAACTACACTGCAAAGTGCATGAGCATCATGGGAAATGTAGTTCCAAAACATCTGGGACGCCAAGGTTCACCATCACTGCTCTAGTCCCTCTAGTGTTTGCATTTTAATGCATGAATAAGCTAACAAAGGAGTTGTAAGGCTATGAAAGCAGCAGAAACCTTTTTTTCTCCCCCAGGCATGACTAAATTTTACATGGTGCCTCTTCTGGTCTCTGCTCTATTTTCATACAATAACTAGGGGTGAGGAAAGGACCATTTAAGGTTTACAAAAATAAAAGAAATTAATCCAAACCAGTGCCTGCTAGAAAATCTGTGATCCTATACTCTATTGACATTTTAACTCCTTTTGCTGGATGCATACATTTACAATCACAAATGTTAGAAGAAAACAAATTGGTATTCAGAGATAGTGTTTTATAATTCCCTTTATAGCCAAGCAGGAGACAGCTTCAAGAATTCAACCACCCTACACGCATCTGGAAGACTAAATGCTTGTGCGTGTAAAATTTTTATTTTTTTGTAGTTTAAACATGGAAGCACTGATCCAATCCTTTTAATACTTGCCTTTAGAATGCAAGTGTTCTGTTGTAGGTTTGATTATGTTGCCTCCTCGCCACCATTTGGAAATGCAATGTTTAATTCTAGACTTTAGATCAAGCTTGAAAGGGACATTTTATACTTTCTACAAAAACTGCTAGCTTAAGGCTCACCCTATATCATACAAGCATGAGATAACGAACTATACATATGCTCTTATTCCACAGGTATGAGGCAAGTAAACAATATTGGCAGGTTATAAAATAAAAGATGAATAAATAATGCCCTATTCACAATCTAGCATTCCCCCTGTCGCACCAAGCATACAGAGCTCAGCTAACACTATGTAGAAGAAAAAAGGAAGACAACTGACATGACACAAGTATTGTGGAGTGCCACATGTGCATCTACCAAGAACAAAGGACGGTTTCCTAAAAACACACAATACTAAAGTTAAAAATGAAAATTTACATACAAATGTACAGCAAATGTACAGCAAATGATTCTTGTTCAAAAAAGGTCCAGAGGAGTAATGACCAAGAACATTGTGTCCTTGCAGGGTAGCAGATTTATCAATCTTCTCAGGCTCACTCTACCAGAAAAGGCACAGGGCTGTAGATGCAAACATCCTGATAAATACAACTGTAATGTACACATAGCACAGGTCAGCACTTGTCTGTTTCAGTGTGCCAAGATGCTGCAATATTTGTATGTCTAAAAACCCTGAATGTAGATGAAGGAAAAAAAAAAAACTGTCTATATGGATGAGATAATGGACATCTAAACATCAGTTTGAGTGTTTTATAAAATGAATTAATTTGCCAATGTAAAAAAGCTCTTAGCGACTCTAACAAAGACTTCATATTAAGTTTCATGTCACCCTGCCGTTCCTCTGAAAGTAGATTTGGATTGTATTTAAAGCAGCAGTCCACAGTCACCAACAAGACAGGAGGAAAGTTTTTCTTTCTATTCTATCCTGTACACAGTATGCAGATGCATGTAGTGTTTTGTAAGAAAAATATATTAGCACATCTTGTATAGAAACAAAGGGTTTCCATACTTTTACACATTTTAATTGACTGGTAATAACATCTGCGTTTTACTATGGGGAAAGCTAAGCAATCAAATTGCAGTTCTACTGCCTTTCCAGAAGTTGACCACTAAAGAAACGGACCTGTAACTTCATAAAACTAACAGACCCTCATCTACTTCAAGGGTTTTATCAGTTCTCTCTGAAATGTTACCAAAGACAATTTACTGTGTGATAGCAATGCCAAAAATGGCCATATTTCCATTACTAACAAAGATAAACAGAAATTACAATAGACGAGGCTATATTAAATTGAATCTGTCAGCAATAACCCTGCTCTTAATTAGGAGATCCACAACTGTGCATCTGCATTCATTAAAGTGGTTGTAAACCCACAACCCCCTCTTCTGGGTACCGCAGGCTCCGGGGCTGCGATTGGCCGGAGCCACAATGAAGTCACTCTCGTGCATGGAAGCCATCGGTAGTGGCACATTCACTGAAGCAACAGCATGTACGCGTCAGTGCGCAAGTGCCGATGACGTTGGCACATGCAGATAGAGGGGGATATCTCCTAAAATGTCCAGGTTTAGGCACTACCTGGGGTAGCTACAGGTAAACTTTACGTTAGGCTTACCTGTAGCAAAAAGTGGTTGTAAAGGGTTTACAACCACTTTAAGACATCAACATGTGCTATAATAATTCTGTCAAATGACAATCATCTAGTAGTATATATAATTATCATACAAATGCTTCTGTCAGCACAGCCACTGAACTAGATCTTTAAAATTTGCCCATGTAGACATCTGGAGCTATGGTTGGCTAGCCTGATCAAATGGTGTACGAGTCCTTTAAACTAGAATAGGTTGTTATGAAGTGGACAGGTCATCCACATTCAGAATTACACAGGGCAGTTCTAACAGAACTGTGTGTAATCTGGGGTCAGACATTTCTGTAAATGGCAAAAATTATGGCCAGATTTCCTGTAATCTGTATAAGAACTGTTAGGTTAATATAGTATGAAAACAATGCTTCAGTATTACAGGATGTGAACCACATACAAGCTATGACTTGTGTCTGATGCTTGGTATATAAAAGAGAAAAAAAAAAAAAAAAAAAAAAAAAAAAAAAAAAAAGGCTCCCTCCCCCCGCCCCCCCCCAAATATGACTAGCATTACATTTCCTTCAAAGGTTTCTTCATAGCTTGTCCCCAGTCTCCAGCCATCTTGAAGAAGACTTAATTTAACAGGCCATACACATTACAATCTCTGAACAGTCTACTTCAAGTATACCAACAGCTCTGTAGTGCAGGTGCCTACTTAAATGTTCCATTCATTTTATATCTAACCAAGTAATGCATCTCAATACACAGTTGCTGTCAAAGGAGATTGCAATGGGTAGGGCAGGGTTTAGACAAGGGGATACATAAAAAAAAAAAAAGAAAATCAAAATCAGTTTTATATATATATATATATATATATATATATATATATATATATATATATATATATATATATATATATATATATATATATATATATATATATATATATATATATATATATATAACCTAAATATAAAAAATTAAAGGGCAACTTAAATGTTAAAATCATGGAACGATTGCCTATTGTATGGATAGGATTTCTTCATTTTAGTACTTTTTTCCATCCAGCAATGTTGTCTGAGCCCCAGTGTGCAAGGTCCAACAATCCAAGCAAGGCAATGCCTGGAGCAGCTTTGTATATATTCTTTAAGACTGTTGGCTTAAAGTAGGAGTAAAATGTAAATTTAAAGGGCAAAGGAGAAATAAACGACTATTGTACAGTTAACTGAAACACAGTGGCTGCTGCTTTAAATGAGGGCACCTCTGAATTCACCTTACTACCTCTGCTATAGGTTGGTGTGGAAAGGCACACACCTGGAAGGACAGAATCACAGAGGTAGATATCGCTATGGAATGTTCCCGATTTCTTAGAATTCCACAGCACAGACAGCCCTAGTTCAGGCATTTTTTTTTTTTTTGTTAAAGCACTACTAGGATGCACAGAGGAAAATCGAAGTACAGGTATATGACAGCCTTAAATGCCTACTGAATGACTTAAGTACCCTACTGACTGCTAAAACAAATAGGCAATGTCTTTTAAATTCTAAATGTTGTTTTCCCTGTGGTTTGGTAACAAATTCAATGTAGGTTATATTCAAGCTTTTCCATTGGTCTCAGGTCCTAGCTGTAGGAGGACTTGCTGGTCCAATTCGCTGGGCCAGATCTACAAGCACTACAGGAAGTAACTAGTTGTTCTGAAAGGGTGAAAAGGCTTGGGGGGGAGGGGCTTTATTTTCCTCCATACATCCTCTCTATGTCTTCCTGGTAATGACTTTTCAGCTCCTTGCGCTTCAATTTAAAGGCGTCAGTCACCAATCCAGTCTCAGGAGTCCAAGGCTCAGCGACTAGGCGGATCTTTGCTGGCAACTCAAACTTCTCAAGGGTGGCTGGAAGAAATTCATTCACACGCAACAAATTTATATATTGTAAAACATTGAATATACATGCATACAATGTTAAAACTGAACTCCAGGCAAACCACTTAATACACCTATGAAATATTGGAGCAGTTCTAGCTGCTAAAGGACTCGCATTTCTTGGTCTACAGTCCTTAGATTTCCACAGCCCTTCCAGACTGTAGAGTTCTGTATGACATTGCAGGAGATTTGATTAGTCTCCACTGCAGTTAATACTTTTAGGCCTCATTTCACACTCAGCCTGTAAGTGGATACTGAAGAAGCAGCTCATTAATGAGCTCATCCCCGTCACTCTGCTTTTTAGCATGCTCCTTATGAGAACTGTAGCACACCAGACAGCCTCCTTTTGCCATTTCTCACTATCTTAGCTTGAGCTCTGCTCTAAAGGCGAGTGCAAGAACCGAGATCAAATGCAGGCACTTACATTCAAAGGAAGGACAATATCCTGATTAAGATGAGAGGCAAAGACCACCTTTGGAAGGGGGTCTTTTAGCCTCGAAGATACTTTTCTCCTTGTCCTACACAAAGAGGGCTCCCGACAAAGGAAGGCAGCTAAGGCAGAGATCCTCCTTGCAGAGGTAATAGACAAATAAAGAAATCTTACGGATACGGTACAACAAGGGAATATCCCTTATAGGTTTAAAACGTGACACTTGAGAGAACCAGAATGAGATCCCAAGGGAACACAGGACAACAAACAGGTCTGGGATTTGTCTCTAAATGGTTCTAAAGGCCAATTGTTGGTCACCAGAGCAATGACAGAATATGTCCCAGAGAGTAGAGTACTTCTAGGATAAAATTTACTTGACTTGCAACAAGCAGAGTCTACTTCCTAGCCTTCAAGAGAGTAGAATGACTGAATCTTAATGGCCCGTTTCTCAGACTATGGTTTTTTTAACAGATATGGCAAGACAGAGGAAGATTTTCACTAACTAAAGAGGAATCTGCACAAAGGAGACATCCTTATGACTACGTTATGTCCCTCGGCTTATATTCAAGTTTGTAATTTTGGCTGCACTAGGGCTTTAAAGACAGTGACCACAAAGCAGGAACATGAGGTCTGGATGATCTAAAAGGGCTTGTGAATCATCTGCCAAGAGCTTATATCTAAACACCCCCTCTTCCTGAGCCAATTTGGTGCAATAAAGTGTAAATGTTATATTTACCTACTCTGTGCAACTGTTTTGCACAGAGCAGCCCTGATGCTCCTCTTTCGGGTCTCCGACAGGCTCTCTGGACTTCTCCCCTGGGCGAGTGCCCCCATAGCAAGCTGCTTGCTATGGGGGCACTCGTGCATGCCGATTCCCAAGCTGCCTGTGTCTCCATAGACAGAGCAGCTTAGCCCTGTCCCCTACTCTTGCCTCACTGGCTGTGATTGACAGCAGCAGGAGTCAATGGTTCCCACTGCTTCCCCTTTGGAGAGGGAGAGGGAGAGGGAGAGAGAGAGGGAGAGAGGGAGGGAGGGAGAGAGGGAGAGAGGGAGAGAGGGAGAGAGGGAGAGAGGGAGAGAGGGAGAGAGGGAGAGAGGGAGAGAGGGAGAGAGGGAGAGAGGGAGAGAGGGAGAGAGGGAGAGAGGGAGAGAGGGAGGGAGGGAGGGAGGGAGGGAGGGAGGGAGGGAGGGGAGGGAGGGGAGGGAGGGAGGGAGAGGGAGAGGGAGAGGGAGAGAGAGAGACTCTGCAATTGTGCACATCACTGAATTGAGAATAAGCTCAGGTAGTTATTTCATGCAGATGTTTTTTTTTACACTAATGCATACAATGCCTTCAACCTTTAGAACCACTAAGAATTACCAGAATATCTTCACTCTAAATGCTGCATCACCAGAGTGACCGATTTGAGGGCGTGGGGGTTCCTGGACCTGGTGACAAACATGTCCATGTGCCAAGCAGTCCAACAATACAGAAATTGCACAAGGAGCGAGAGTGGCAATGGTGCAGCAGAGGGGAGGGACGACTTTAATAGAAGGTAGGCTTCTCCCAACAGAGAATAGGCCCATAACCCATGGACACTAGTAATACCTTAAGGCCCCTTTTATACTGAGGCGCTTGTAAACTGCCAGTAAAACACTGAGCACTTTTCAGGAGCTTCTGAAGCGCTTTCCATTCATTTCAAAGGAGAGGGGCGTTTTTTCACCACCCTGCCAGCTCACCGCCCCAGTGTGAAAGCATTCATTGATTTGAATGAAAATAGGTTTTTCTGAGCTTTTCAGGCGCTTTTTTTTAGCGTGAAAGCGCCTGAAAAGCGCCTCAGTGTGAAAGGGATCTAAGGCTAACTGGAAGTGTGGGGGGTTGTATAGCAGGAAGTCCCTACAGCACAATACAGCTTGTTTTGAATTGCTAGTTGGCTCCTAAACTGAGCTGAAGAGCTAATAAAATTATAGCAGAACGTCAGATTGCCTCTGCATAATTCCTCTGGAAATATCTGCTTACCTGCTGCAGGAGAATCTGCCAACACTCTAAGGACTTCTTTCTCCATTGTTGGATTATTGCAAAGAGATTCAAAACTTCCTATAACTCGCTTCTGCTCAGCCAGCTTTAAGAGCTCCTTCTGGTTTGGCACCACAAAGCCGATAACATATGATTGATCACTGGAAAGAAATAAGTTTGTAAAGGAAATTCTATTAATAGGCTATGGCAGTTCTAGCAAAGATAATGTACATATTTTTCCCCCAGTGGTCATATATCAAGAATACTAGAAAGGGGGAGAGAATGCAACTTACTTTGCAACATAAACCTGAAATGAGTCAGCAGACAAATGTAGCAGAAAGGAAGTGCAATGCTACCATGTGAACAGAGCCCTGTTCTGGAGAATTAGAGTGTGGAAATAACCCAGACAAATTAAATTAAATTATGACTTATGAATGAATTAGGTTTATGTGGGCCATGACAAATCCGCTTCTAAAAAAATTTTTCACTGGAAGAAAAAAAAAAAAAAAAAAAAAAAAGAAAAATTTCTACTTTATTAACTACTTTCAGACCGGACCATTTTGCTGGTAAATGACCAGAGGTCTTTTTACAATTTGGCACTGCACTGCTTTAACTGGTAATTGTGCGGTCATGCAATGTTGTACCCAAACAAAATTTGTGTCCTTTTCTTCCCACAAATAGAGCTTTCTTTTGATGGTATTTGATTGCCTCTGCGATTTTTATTTTTTGCGATATAAACGTAAAAAGACCGCAAATTTTGAAAAAAAAAAATGATATTTTCTACTTTTTGTTATTAGAAAAATCCAATAAACTCAATTTTAGTCATACATTTAGGCCAAAATGTATTCAGCCACATGTCTTTGGTAAAAAAAAAAGTCAATAATTGTATATTTATTGGTTTGCGCAAAAGTTGTCACATCTACAAACTAAGGTACGTTTTCTGGAATTTACGCAGCTTTTAGTTTACGACTGCCTATCTCATTTCTTGAGGTGCTAAAATGGCAGGGCAGTACAAAACCCCCCCAAATGACCCCATTTTGGAAAGTAGACCCCCTAAGGAAATTGATAAGAGGCATGTTGAGCCCATTGAATATTTTATTTTTTTGCCTCAAGCGATTGAATAACGACC
Organism: Lithobates pipiens; assembly: GCF_037356315.1. Lineage (NCBI taxonomy): Eukaryota > Metazoa > Chordata > Amphibia > Anura > Ranidae > Lithobates > Lithobates pipiens. The sequence goes on along the minus strand of NW_027507758.1, from coordinate 470,940,158 downwards.
AAAAATTTTTTTTTTTTTTTTTTTTACACAAAGTTGTCACTAAATGATATATTGCTCACACATGCTATGGGCATATGTGAAATGACACCCCAAAATAAATTCTGCTGCTTCTCCTGAGTACGGGGATACCACATATGTGGGACTTTTTGGGAGCCTAGCCGCGTACGGGGCCCCGAAAACCAAGCACCGCCTTCAGGCTTTCTAAGGGCGTTACAGTTTTGAAGGCCATAAAATGCCAAGATGGCACAAACCCCCCCCAAATGACCCCATTTTGGAAAGTAGACACCCCTAAATTTAGGGGTACACTAGTGAGACTAGGTAATAAATGGCGGGTGCCCTGAAACTATAAAAAAATAACTAACCAACCAGCGTCACCTGTAACAGTTATATGGTGATCACTGGTGAAAGGGTTAACTAGGGGGCAATCAGGGGGCTTTATGCGGTAGTATATGGGGGTCCCTGGCGCTATAAAAAGCTGCGGCGAACCTAAATACCTACCTGCCTAACTAGCGTCACCTGTGACACTAATACAGCGATCAGAAAAATGATCGCTTATTAGGCTGGGTTCACACTGGAGCGATGCAGGAACGCCACGAATCCGCAGCGGGTTCCCGCATCGCATGCCTCCCGGCGGCAGTTCACACTGCCCTATGCGAACTGCTGGGAGTGTCAGTGAAATATTAATGACACCCCCAGATCAGTTCACATATCGCAGTGCGATCTGCAAACTCGGATCGCATGGTATGAACAACCATGCGATCCGATTCTGCTGCGGACCAAAAAAAGGGTCCCGTGCGAATTTGCGGCGAGTGCGGCGCGAATTCAGCCATACTATCTGTATGGCTTAACTCGAATCGCACAGAGATCGGATGTGATTTGCAGTGTGGTGCGAATCACATTCGTTCTCATAAACCGCTGCAATGTGAACCCAGCCTTAGTGACACTGGCGACGGGGGGTGATCACGGGGTTAAACCATTATTGGGGGGGTTAGGGGGGTACATTAGAACTAAAGGGGGCTAACCCTAACTGCCCTAACAGTTACTACAGTCACAAATGACACCAATGCAAAAAAAAAAAAAAAAAAAAAAAAAAAGACATTGGTGTCACTGTGACTGGGGGGCAGGGGTAATTGGGGGGGTGATCGGGGGGGTGTGAGTGTGCCTGGCATGTTCTACTGTGTAGTGTCGTGTTGGTGCAACTCACCGATCCTCTCTCCTCGGTGTCGGAACGAAAAATACCGACACGGAGGAGAGATTACATCACTTCCTCTCCTGTGTTTACATTACAGGAGAGGAAGTGATGTCACGGAGCATTTTCATTCGTCGGGAGCGATCGCGAGGGGGTGGCCATGAATGAATGGCCGCCCCCTCATCCCGGATCGCTCCCGAACGAATACCGACCGCCGCAGGCACCGGGGGGGGCCCGATCGGGCCCCCCACCCGCGGGAAGGCAGGGACGTACAGCTACGCCCATATGCCTGCCCGTGCCACTCTGTCAACGTACATCGTCGTGCGGCGGTCGGCAAGTGGTTAATGTACACAATTGGGCTGATTTACTAAAGACAAATATACTGTGCACTTTCTCCAGAGCTTAGAAAAAGTGATAAAGCATTACTTTGCAGAGAATACTCAATCACATGCAAGGAAAAAAAAACAAAAAAATAAAATAAACCTGCATTTTTCCTTGCACATGGTTGGATAATAGAAATCAGCAGAGCTTCCCCTCAGCTACAGAGCAATTGCACTTGCAGTGCACAGTATATTTGCCTTAAGTAAATCAATCTCAAAATTTAGGTCCTAACTAGAATATATCCCAAATTTCATTACTTCTACCAAGTCTCCTAGCTACTGATGTTTTAAGCCAGATGTGTGAAAGGATTACACACCAACGAGGCAGTAAAAATACAGCACCCTGTACAAATCATTAGTAAGACCTCATCTGGAATAAGCAGTTCAGTTTTGGGTTCCAGTTCTAAAAAATAATATTGGGGAACTGGAAAAAATGTAGAGAAGGGAAACCAAACTGATAAGAGGCATGGAGGAGCTCAGCTATGAGGAAAGATTAGAGGAACTGAATTGATTCACTTTTGAGAAAAGGAGATTAAGGGGGAAATGATCAACATGTACACATATATAAGGGGTCCATATAGTCAATGTGGTGTTATTCACTTTTAGGTCATCACAGGGGACAAAGGGGCACTCTTTACTTATGGAGGAAAAGAGATTTAATCTCCAAATATGGAAAGGATTCTTCACAGTAAGAGCTGTGAAATTGAATAGACTCCCCCAGAGGTGGTTTTGGACAGCTCAGTAGTGTTTTTTTTTTTTTTTTAAGCAAAGGCCTGGATTCTCTCTTATTTGTACATAATATAACTCTGTACTAACATTTATAGGTAAAGTTGATCCAGGGAATATCCAATGGCCTCCCAGGGATCAGGAAAAAAAAAAAAAAATATATAAATATATATATATATAATATATATATATATATATATATATATATATATATATATATATATATATATATATATATATATATATATATATATATATATATATATATATATATATATATATATATATATATATATATATATATATATATATATATATACACACACACACATTATATATATATATATATATATTTATTTATTTATTTATATTTGGATCATGCTTTGCTGGGGTTTTTCACCTTCCTCTGGAAGAACTGTGGGTGAAGGATTGGATTGTGTATCTGGTATAGTATGATTATAATTTTTTTTTTTAACTAGATGGACTTTTGTCTTTTTCAACCGGACTATGTAACTGTAGACAAAGTAACAGATGGTTTTATTTAACAAAAAAATAAAAACCTTTACTTCCATTATTTTTTTTTTTATTTTTTTTTGTTTGCAATGAATAGGTGAAGATTAGACTATGAAGGTATTCACTAGCAATCAATCACTTCCAAATAACAGAATTGCTCCTCATTACGCAGATATTTTAAAATCTTGCAAATTCTCTCAGTAACCAGACACAGAACAATCTCTTTTCAGGTACTCTGGTGACTGGAAAAATAAATAAAAATAAAAAAAAGGGAAGGATGGGCTGAAGTCTAAACCACCTGTTATGCTTACCAAGACATCCAATGCCATTTGGCCAGGCCAGTTGGCTCTTATTTTAATATAGTACAAGGCACTGTTCACAACAGTGTATTGTAGGAACGCACGCAAATTGCCATTTTTCCTCAATGCACAAAAATGTGTTGTTCCTTTGCAGACACACAGCTGTACCATTACTTCATAATGGCATGCATCCATGCATGCTAAAAAACGCATGGTACCGGAGTACCATACACCACTATTTAACATGGAGCATGCACTTTTTTCCTCATCGTACATCACGGGACATAGAGCCATAGTAGTTACTATGTGGGTTATAGGCCACCTTCAGGTGATGGACACTGGCACGCCCCAAGACAAAAAGTGCACTCCCTATATAATCCCTCCCACTACTGGGAGTATCTCAGTTTTTTCGACAGTATCTAAGGTGTTGGTCATGAGTAAAGATGTGCTGTGCCGAGATCCACTGAAGAAATCTTTGCTGGGGCTAGCCATGCAGCCGGATCCACTCCAAAGAGTCTTTGGCCGAATTGAATGGTACCCGGGCCTCGTTTCTGAGCAAACCTCCCCACCAGACACCCCCCTGTGCTGCTTATTCTTCCCGGGGAAGGAGCTCTTAGAAAATAATAATAATAATAATAATAATAATAATAATAATAATAATAATAATAATAATAATAATAATAATAGGCGTTCCAGGCCACCCCCTGCACCATTACTGCCTCTCTCCCTGTGATCCCATAGGATCGGAGCCCGCATGGGAAAAACTCTTTTTTGAAAGAAAAGAGCAAGTACCGTAGACGACGGGGGGAGGGGGCTTAGCTCGGCGTTGTGCGTTTTAAAAAGGCACCATTGTTGCAAGCTGCAGGAGGGACACAAGAGCAAAGGCATGTAAAAGGTTTTGGCAACACAGGCATTCCCTTTGACACATAGCAGCAGCAGAGCTGGACTATTGCTCAAGCAGTGGATGCATTCCTTCTGGTAGTACCTCTGCTTTGTGCATCGGGCTATGGTCAGAAGGGGGGTTAAAAACACCTAAAAAAAGGGCTCTAGATAGACTACAGTCACACGGGAGCCTAGAACCATCTAAAAAAAGATGGCATCCTCCCCTGAGAGCAATATAGCGGGTCAGAGTGAGCCATCAGGAGGGGCAAGTGTTGCAGCCGCTCTTAACACTGCAGCCCCCGTGTATATTACCAAGGAGATTTTTCTTCAACCATTTTACGTTTGGAGCTAAAAATGTATGCTTTAATTGCATCCAAGAGTGGGACCAAGCGTAGAAGGTCCCCGTCCATTGCTCAGGACCCTCATGCTGAGGAATAAGGGGCGAGAGATACCACATTTCTCTCAAAAGGACCAGGAAGAGGTTGATGTCCCCCCTTCCGAAGAACCCAATATGGAAGGATCAGGTTCGAAGGAATGGTTGTTGGTACAATCTCACTGAATTGGTCCACTCTACATTTTTACTGCCAGTAACGCAGTCAGTAGATAAGCCCACTTCTAGTTTGGGTTCACTAAAGCCTCCACAATCTGTTCATGCTTTTCCTATCCATTCGTGGCTAACAAAAAAGCTTATGTATTAAGAGTGGAACACAGATAAACAGTTTTTTTCCTCCAAAAAAAGTTCAATACTTTATCCTATGGAGGACGTGTTCTATAGAAATGGGGAATTCCAGCAATTGATGCTGCTATATCCTCTGTAAACAAAAAACCCGATTTGTCCAGTAGACAATGCTCATATGCTAAAGGATCCAACAGATAAGTTGTAATTCCTTTTTAAAAACTATATTTTGCTAACAGGTTCAGTTGTTCAGCCTGCACTGGCAGCGATCAGAGTATCTCAGTCCTCAAAGGACCAGTTTATTGTTCCTGCCAAGGGTCTGGCAGGAACAATGTAAAGACAGATGGGAGGCTTCCTCAATTTCTCTAGGTTACAAACTAGAGTTCTGGGAGTTCCAATCTCTTCGTTTTCTCAGGTCAAGCGTTCCCAGAGATCCAGTGAAAAATAAGTCTTTCTAGCTTTGGATCATCTCTGGTCTCAGAGTGATATCGGTGATCCCCTTGGAAGAGCAAGGATTAGGGTTTTATTCAAACCTTTTCACGGTTCCCAAACCAAACGGGGATATCAGAGCCATTTTAGATCTCAAAGATCTAAACCAGTTTTTGAATATCCGTTCTTTTTGCATCGAGTCAATCCGATCACTAGTCTCCATCCTACAAGGGGGAGAATTTCTGGCATCAAATCGACATCAAGGATGCTTATCGCCATGTGCCGATTTTGCCCTTAGTCCTCTTGAAGAGGAAAATAATTTTCTTGGTTGCCATATCGTCTGCAAGAAGAGTATCAGAGTTGGCTGCTCTGAGCCATTTTTGATTATTCATAAGGATAAGGTTGTATTGCGGCCTCATTCTAAATTCCTACCGAGGGTAGCTTCAGGTTTTAATTTAAACCAGGATATTGTTCTGCCTTCATTTTTTCCAGAACCTCGTTCTGTGAAAGTGAGGTCACTACATCCTCTTGATGTGGTGAGAGCGGTCAAAGTCTATTTGAAAAGTGACCATTCAGATTCGTAAAACAGATGTTTTGTTGTGTTGCCAGATGGTCCTAAAAGAACAGGCAGCGTTGAAATCTACTATTTCTAAATGGACTCGTCAAGGGATTGTTCAAGCTTATTGTTTAAAGAGGAAATTTCGGCCTTTTCATATTAAAGCGCACTCCACCAGGGCTGTTAGTGCTTCTTGGGCAGTGCATCACCAAGCCTCCATGGCTCAGATCTGCAAAGCCACAACTTGGTCTTCAGTCCATACATTTAACAGATTCTATCAAATAGATGTAAAAGATCATGAGAATATCGCTTTTGGGCGCAGTGTACTGCAGGCTGCAGTATAAGTCCTCTTGTCTCTTGGTGCCCTACTTTTGTTGTGTCTTCCTCCCTTCAGTTGGCATTGCTATGGGATATCCCACATAGTAACTACTATGGCTCTGTGGCCCTTGATGTACGATAACAAAATAGGATTTTTATAACAGCTTACCTGTAAAATCCTTTACTTTGAAGTACATCACAGGACACAGAGGTTCCTCCCTTCTTTGGTATACATGTGTATTGCTTTGCTACAAAACTGAGGTACTCCCAGCAGTGGGAGGGGTTATATAGGGAGTGCACTTTGTCTTAGGGCATGCAAGTGTCCATCACCTGAAGGTGGCCTATAACCCACATAGTAACTACTATGGCTCTGCGTCCCGTGACGTACTTCAAAAAAGAAAAGGATTTTACAGGTAAGCGGTTATAAAAATCCTATTTCTTCCACACATTTCTTGCACATAGGGGATAACCATTGAAATTAAACAGTTGTCCTAAACACAATGCACAGAAACTTAAACAAACAAACAAAAAAAAAAAAAACGCACGCGCTCATTTGCATCTCCCAGTGCAAGTGGAGCCTAAGGGAAGGAAACCTGGAGAAAAGTGGAGGAGATGTGGAGCATAGCCACTTCTTCTGAACACTATTTTTCTGTATAGGCAACCTCAAACCACTGGTGGATATGGGCAACAGCTTTTTAAATTAGTTAAATGGAGATTCAACACTGCATTGCAATGCATCTAAAACAAGTGACAAAACATGTGTTTTCAATCACATCTGACCCCAAAGAGAATATGCATATCTGATACTGCAGAATAACCAAGGTTTAGTGCTGCCTAAAACCCCCCAGTTTCTCCACGGTTTGGAAGGTTAGTTCTATCCCCATTCTCCTACTGCATAATGAGCTAGCAGCCGGTCTGGGCAATAACACGTGGAAAATCACTATGCGTACAAAAATAATCCTGCCCCAGAAAGACTGCACACACATGACTGTTGAAAAGGAAAGCAGCAGAAACTGTCCCGATCACAGCAGTGATGCTTGTGAGTTCCTAAATACAACTAGAATGAGTCACTAAGCTGCCGATACACTTCTCACCCAGCAATAAGTGAGGATTCCTCTCTCAAACTATAGACAGGAAGCATATGAGCATCTTGCTGCCAGAAATTGTGGAAGTCGTGACAGAGAGCACGGAAGCTGTCACTGCGATGTGAACATCAGTTCATGTTAACATTTGGCCTTAGACAATCTGTTTAATCACCCAGGCTATCGAGCTTTTAACAACCCTGCACTGCGATGATGACTTTTAACCAACATTCTATTGCACAAAGTTGGCCGTTCTACACAAAACTATTTCAGAGATTAAGGGTTTTCCCATTTCCAGACATTTGTGTCTAGCATGGATTAAATTAGTCTCATTAAAAGTGATAGAAATCTTGTTTAATTTACATTATCCCTTCTATTTCTGTATGTGGATGAAGGCACTCATTTTACTAAAACACACACACCCCCAAGTACCTTTTTACTAATCGATATATAGCTGTCACATGACCAAATCTCTTTCCCAGCCTATCTGCAGGGAAACAAGCAGGAGGTGCTTCTAGTCCTCTGCTGCTAGTCACGTTTAAAAAACAAAAAAAACAAACATCCTTTGGAATACAGAGCAAAATAAATAATCTCAATATATGGTTTTAAATTGGCATACAAATATATATTTGAAATTAAACCTTTATTATTTTGTGGTAGCAACATGGCGTGGGCAGATTTCTGCCAGACACAGGCTGTGCCACTCACCTGCAGCCTATGTCTTAGAATAAGAGTGAGGTGAAGCCTCCATCAATCTACATATAATATCAAACATCCATTGCGTTTAGCTGGTTAGTGGGCATAGAGAAGGAGTGGGCTGTCACTTACCACTCTATAGTCACATGGGTTGCTCAGATCTGATCGTGAGGAAATGCTCAGCATAGAAACTCACTGAAAACTGAGCATGTGCAGGAGTTGACACTACAGCTGCAAAATCCCTAGTTGAATTGGGGACATGAACAGTACATGGCGATGGCGAGCAGCAGAATCAACCAGGTTTTTTGTAGAACGCAAAAAACTAATCTCATAGTATGAGCAGAATTTGATAGTTTGATGATAGTGTCACTAAAACCACATCATACATTTTTAAATGTGTATGAATAATGCAATTTACCACTCTACATAAATATTGAGTCTGAAAGTTAGAAAAAATATATACACACGTTAGCAAAAAAAAATTATTCCAAGATGCCTCATCAGTAACCTTCCCTCCTAATGGACAAAAATTTCTCACTTTTACAGGAAGCTGGGGTGAACGCATTCTAGATCCATTAATAAAAAAAATATATATAACATGTCATTCTATCAGAACTTCAGAAGTCACCCCATACCAGAATGTCAGAATTCATGCTATTAGAAGGCCCCCCATAAACAGAATTTCGGGCCACCTTTGTCATTAGATCAAAAACACTTTTTTGAAAACCAGATGTAGACAAGACTCCCCTCCCTGTTGCGATATCCCCACCAACATTATATTATAAACATTTTAATATTTATGCACATGGAGAATATTTTGGTAAAACATTTAAAATTAAATTCCTGACTTTGCTACACCACGCTGCGTTTTAAATATCTTCATTTCATATAAACTGGTCTAAATACGAGGAACGAAGGGAATCCAAGCAGTAAGAGTACCGGAATTTGATTTACTATCCGCTAGCGGCCCCTGTACAGCAGATCCCAGATTGGAGGAGGGATAAGCAGAACAAGGGCCAATCAGGTGTACTGCAGTGCAAGGAGCATGATTAATAGGAGTGTGCGGCTTCTCAGTTTACTGTACAAATAGAGGGAGAGGAGACCTTTCGCCTCAGTTCCCATTATGAATCGCATGAGAATTGCAACGGGGAACTACACCATAATCCTGTGCAATTCAGTGTGGTGTGATCGGAGTCCATTTATTTTGTAGGGGGTCAATCACACCAAAGATGTGCATGCACCTTTTTTGGAACCGCAATGCAACTGGATTGCATGGTCCTTTTGAAGTGCTCTGGCGCAGACAAACTCACTGCATTTGAAGTGTTAACCCTGTGTTGACACCTGCTGTGGATTGCAAGGTCAGTGTTCTCGTAATGTAAGTGAAAAACAGGTTGCTTTCCCTGCCAGGCAGCACTGTATTGTGCGGTCTCTACAAATTACTCCTGCATTTCTTCAATGTCCACTGCTAGCTATGTATCTGCATGTAATGCAAACTGTGCCAATGTGTCGGCAACTGCAGAAAACAGATCAGGTGGCTGCACTTACCTGTTTGCATATGCACAGATGTTATCCACAATGGGAAGGTTCTTCAAGGCAGCTTCCACTTTCCCAAGTGAAACATATTCCCCTGCTTGGAGCTTCACCAGGTCTTTCTTCCGGTCTAAGAAAAAAACAAAAAAAAAGGAGATCACAAAATGGCAATCTCGCATGTAAGAAACTGTATATTGCCGCAAATCACAAGATTAAGAATATATTAGGAATTTGATTTTATCACCCTAGCTTAATAACTCCTGGATATATGCAACATGCAAGCAAACATTGAAAGGTATTACAGTTTAATTTCAGAAGGAGAAAGGTGCTATATTAAAAATTTTCACAACACTTGTACATTGAGATCACTGAAAAATATAATGGTTCACAAACCAGCCTTGCTATGATCTAAAGCCTATAAAAGTACAATCATGCGCATACAGTAAATCGCTAACCGTTTCAATTATACACAATAAGGGGCATTACTTGAACTAAAAAGAAATTTGGTCTAAAAACTTTACAGGTGTTCTATAAATTAGAAGTCATCCATTTATATCAGTGCAGATCATAAACTAGGTCCCTGTACACCTTAACTCCCAATTCTACCCTCTGGCTGTGACCCCGATGGGCCCCACTCCCCATAACCTGGCAGGGAGAACAGCTGAAAGGAAGCCACCAGGATTGCCCACCTAATGTCCCTATGTCAGAACCTCCTTGGTCAGGAACAAGAAAACAGAGGGCAATGGCCTTAAGTGTATTTTTAAAGTGTATGTTTTCTGTCCCTTTCAGGTAGGCAGTCTCAAAAAAGTGTGGTAATGAGATCTATTAAAGCTTAAATTTAGAAAGAAAAAAAAAAAAAATCCTACAAGGAACATGGTTCCAGTGAGAAGTGTCTCTTTGGAACCTTTTCTAATACAGAAATGTATTATGTGCACTCACTCCCATTAAGCCCTTCCCAACCAGCCACCGCAGTTGCACTGCGGCAGGTTGGCGCCCCTGGGCAAACCAATGTAACTCTACGTCGGTTCACCTTTTGACCACTAGGGGGTGCGTTCATGCCGCTGGAGCCGATGCGCATGCCTGGCAGTCGCTCCACACAGAGGTAGAACAGAGATCTGTCAACGGACAGATCTCCGTGCTGTCAGGGGTGGAGGGCGATCTGTTGTTCATACCAAGTATGAACAACGATCGCTCATCCTCACCCAGTCAGTCCCCTCCCCCCCCCCCACCCACAGTTAGAAGCACTCCCTATGGAACAGTTAACCCCTTGCTCGCCCCCCTGGTGTTAACCCCTTCCCTGCCAGTGACATTTACACAGTAAGCAGTAAATTTTTATAGCACTGATCACTGTATAAAAATGCCCACGGTCCCAAAAATGTGTCAAAAGTGTCCGCTATATTGTCACAGTCCCGATAAAAATAAAATTCATAAATCTTTCCCCATTACCAAAAATATGTAGAAGAATACATATCGGCCTAAACTGAGGAAAACATTTTATTTACTTTTTAAAAATTGGGGATATTTATTATAGCAAAAAAAAAAACTATTTCTTTTATTCTTTTTCAAATTTGTCATTTTTTTGTTTATAGCGGAAAAAAAAACAAAAAAAAAAAACTGAAGAGATGATCAAATACCACCAAAGAAAGCTGTGTGTGTGTGTGTTTGAAGGACGTCAAATTTGTTTCGGTACAACGTTGCACGACCACGCAATTGTCAGGTAAAGCAACACAGTGCCTTATCTCACAAAATGGCCTGGTCATTGAGCAGCCAAATCTTCCGGGGCAGAAGTGGTTAAACATGGCTGCTGGCCCATAAATTCTGCCGTTACTGGGCCACACAATTCATCATAACATTAAAAGCCTGACTACAGCCAAACCAATTTATTTTTCTTTGGGCCGAGGAAGAAATGGTTACAACCTCTGCTACTTTTTTAGTGCCATTGTGTCCCAACCGGGGAGATTTCTCCTGACATTGTCAGGATAGGTAGTGATGGGAATTTTCTCCAATAGGGACAATAAAAGCAAAAACATGCTTTTAGTAAACTAAGAAAGGGCTAGTACTTCTATGTTTTTACTGCTGTCTATGACTACCTGTTCCAGAGATGCACCAACCCCAATTCCACAGAGACTGGAAGTGAGAGAAGATCTTCTCCAATGAAGTCTCAGGCATAAAAGAAAAACCTGACCAAAAGTTTAGTTCAAAAAATTTAGCTGGCGTTGAAATGCGTTAGCATAGTGCATGTAAACTTGCTATTAGTTTATCTGTAGGTGTGGCCTGCCATCCAAGTAAAACGCATCTTTGCTAGGCATCAAAATGCACTGGTTAAACATTACTGCGTCCTGAGTCATTGGACAGCAGTGGTGATGCAGATTCACTGTCCAATGAAGAGGTTGGAGGTGGAGAGGTGACAGAAGAAGCTGAATGATGAATTTCTTAACCAGGAACTTTGTGCCTCCTGTATGAAGTTACAATGTGGAAATGTGTGTAAAATAAAAGACTGGCCGTAGAAAATCAAAAATCCTTCAGCAAGTAAAAACAGTGAACATACATACATTTCAGCTGCGTATTTTGCTTTTTGCTGAAATTTTACTTTAAGCAGACTAGCTGTCAAGGGTGGAAGTACAAAAGTTTAGTAGCGCTGGGTCAGTGTGTTAAATAGACAGTTCTGTTAGTAATGACCAGTACAGCCTACAAATCAGCTACAATTACCAAAGTACTAAAAGACGCTAGATTAGAAAAGATCCGATTTACTTCTTTGGTAGTACACAGACTACTGGAAAGCCTAATGTTGTTAACAGGCATTGAAGGGTCTGGAAAATGGTACCTTCACGTTTCGGGAAATAACCAATAGTAACAGTAATATGCCAAAAGTTAATATTTCATGCTAAAAACAAAAAGAAAAGTACCTTTAAGGAAAGCGGTAATGTTTTCTTTATCACCTTCATAATGTGGCAGCAGCCATTCAGCTGTTGAAGGACCAAATGCCTTTGGAAAACTGCAGTCTATCTGCAACTCATTTAAATATCGGTTTCAGAATAGTAGAGAGACTAGCCATAGACAAACAGATGTCTCTCTAAGAAAGGTGGATGAAGAGATATATTGCTATGGTTTGTAGCACTGGAACCTGCCCTCCACTTCTCATACAACTTGTTCAATGAGTGCATTGGCTAGGTCACGCAACCTCTGAATGAGTTCAAAAAGTAAACACCACATGGCTAAATTTCTGTTTAGCCATTCTTAATTTTTTTTTAAACAACAAGGTCATACTTGCCTGCTCTGTGCAGTGGTTTTGCACAGAGCAGTCCCAATTCACCTATCAAGTCCCTTTCCAACGCTCCTGGCTCATCCTCGCCCCGAGTGCTCCCATAGCAAGCCACTATGACCCCTTGATAACGTGTCGGGAAGGAGACACTAGTGTATGTCACGCCGCTGCTCTATTCTGGGTCAGCAGCAATTTTCAATGTAAGTATTTTATACAATTGTTTGGTTCTTTGTGTACTTGCATCTGTATTAAAAAAATACTATATAATGAGGATCACTTCTGGCTCCTGGTGAGCTTTATTTGTCACAATTATACCCTGATGGGAAGTGTCGCTGGACTCACTCACTGGATGACCGACACATATCCAAGTCGTTTACGCTGCTGTAATGGTAGCTATCATTTTTGGTCAAGTGTTGATGAGGCCTAATCCCCCATGATGGAATAAGAACAAAAATTTTGTGCAAAGTCCAGTGATAAGATGAAGATTTATGTAAAAGATCTAGTGCAGCAATAGAAAGGAATCATCCTAAAGCCTCTTGAAGTGAACATAGGTAATCCAGCAAAGAGCGCCAAGGTCCGCCACCACGCCCCAGTGAAACTAACACAATTTTTATTTTATATTGTGAAAGAATGTTACGCGAAGTAAATCAATACCCAACATGTCACGCTTCAAAATTGTGTCCACTTGTGGAATGATGACAAACTGACACTCAATCTCCATAGGTGACATTTAAAAATTTCTACAGGTTACCAGTTTTGAGTTACAGTGGAGGTGTTTTGCTAGCATTATTGCTCTCTCTCCAACGATTGCAGCGATAACTCACATGTGTGGTTTGAACACCGTTTACACATGCGGGTGCGACTTACATATGTGTTCGCTTCTGCGCGTGAGCAGGAAGGGATGTGGCGCTTTAAAAAATGTTTTTTTCTTGATTTTACTTTTTATTTTTACCAAAAATTTGGATCACTTTTATTCCTATAACAAAAGGAATGTAAACACCCAATAAAAAAATAAATAAAAAAAAAGCATGACAGGACCTCTTTAATGTGAGATCTGGGAACAAAAAGACCCCAGATCTCACATTTACACTTAAAAGCAATAAAGATTAAGTATTTTTTTTTTAACAATTAAAAAAAATAAAAAAATAGTCCCTTTAAGGGCAATGGGTAGAAGTGACATTTGACGTCGCTCCAGTCCTCCAAGGGCATAGAGTCAAGTGGGGGCCATCATGCCCTCACTTGACTTCATGTTCATCAGGCCACAGGAACGGATCTCGTGTCTGCGGGTACCAATGGCTCCGGTAAAGTGCGGAGATGCCCTTAATGCGGTGGGCAGGGGGCACCCCTCCTGTTGCCCATAAAAGTGATCTTGTGGCAAATCCGCCGATGAGTACACTTTTATCTTAGAGGACAGCTAGCTGTGGAGAAAAATATTGGGGTTATGGCAGCCATCTCCTGCCATAACATTGGCATTTAATGTCAATGTATAGACGCATATTCATGGTGGGCGGTCCAGAAATGTTAAACTGACCGTTTGCTTGCACATTGTTTATTTAAAGCGGTTCTGCACCTAAAAAAATATATTAAAAGCCAGCAGCTACTAATATTGCAGCTACTGACTTTTAATAAAATCACACTTACCTGTCCCAGGGTCCAGCGATGTCGGCGGCAGATGACGAGTGGTAGCTCGTCTCGCTGCTGCCCCCGCCATCATCCTCTGTCAGGGAATCGGGAAGTGAAGCATTACAGCTTCACTGCCCGGTTCCATACTGCGCATTCGCGAGTCGCGCTGCGCGTCTCTTATGGTCCCCCGCTGTGTCTCTGGGAACTGTGCGTTTCCCAGAACACAACGGGGGGGGGCGTCTGCGGTGGTCTGCCCGGAAGTGGGTGCAGATACCTGGATTATCCAGGTAACTGCACCTCCCCCCTGAAAGGTGCCGATTGTGGCACCGGAGGGGGGGGAGGGATCAGATTAGCGGAACTTTAAGTAGTAGTATACTGCTTTTTTTGCAATAGCGGCCACCTTATCACAGCGCTAAGACATTTTGTTTTTATATGAGGACACTAGTGCAAGCCCGCTCCCGAGCCGCTTCTCTGTCCATAGACACACAAAGCATGGCTCAGCCCTCCCCCCTACTCACTGGCTATGACCGACTAGTTGGAGGGCAGGAAACTGGTGTTTTTTTACCTTCAAGCCACTTTAAAGTGAACGTAAACTCATAGATTTAACAGTTTCGAAAAAGCGTTACATTTCCGACACACGCTGGGAATGCAAAGGTCACAATGCTTGTGCGCTCAACTAAACTGTAAAACCATCCAATGGCTGGTGTCATAACCGATTACATGTGCAGCATCATGGTAGATGAAGATTAAACAGAAGCCAAGATGGCAGCTCTTAGACCCCTTTCACACTGGGGTGCTTTGCAGGCGCTATAGTGCTAAAAATAGCGCCTGCAAATCGATCTGAAACAGCCGCTGCTGTGTCTCCAATGTGAAAGCCCCAAGGGCTTTTTACACTGGAGTGGGGCACTAGCAGGATGGTAAAAAAAAAAAAAAAAAGTCCTGCAAGCAGCATCTTTGGATCGGTGTATACACCGCTCCTGCCCACTGAAATCAATAGGGCAGCGCAGCTATACCACCAGAGGCGCTTTGTGGTGGTTTTTAACCCTTTCTCGGCCGCTAAAAATAGTTTTACCGCCAACGCTCCTCCCACCCCAGTGTGAAAGGGGCCTTAGCTGAAAACAAATTGCAGTAGCACAATGTTAATAAATAAATAAATACAAAAAAACACTCCTTAACATAGGGAGTACTGTCAGCATTAGGACTCCTTCTCATAGGTCTCTGTATTTGTTATAAAGACCTTATTTTCAAGCAAAACCACAACAGGAGCTTCTGATCTTAAAACCCCCTCTTACCAATGATTTTTAAGCAGCCATCAGGGTGGAATTCACCAATATCCCCGGTGCAAAACCAGCGCTGACCATTTTTATCCACATAAAAGTCCTCTTTTGTCTTCAGCTCATTCTTGTAATACCCCATTGTAACATTAGGTCCACCAACCAAGATTTCCCCTCTGGGACATGGCTTGTCAGTATTGAAGTAACCCCCTGTGGAAGAGATCAGTTGACATGTCAGGCAACATAACATGTCACAAGAGACTATTTACCAACATGAAATAAAAAGAGAAAATTCTTGCCACATTAACACGCAATTATTCCCACAAAGATTAAATCCTCACACATCGAAGAAACTGCTGACCCTAATCATGAGAAAACACATTTAGGAATAACATGACATGTCACACAGGAATTGAGTTTATCATGATCTTCAAAAGTCATTTCCTGCCAAAACGATCTTTCATTGAAATCCAAAACGTTTGTGAGAATGTATGATATTCAAGTACAGAGTTGGGAAGAAGTGTCCCTATTCCTGAATCACCCTGCCCTCCATCAAAATGACATTCAATCACTTGCTCATATAAAATACTGTATCAACTCCTCACTAAACTCCACCATAAAGACCATGTTACATCCTTATATACGGTGTAAGGCTCGAGTCACATCTATGCAAGTTGCTTTTTCTACAGTGCTTTTTGATTCTTTATGCGGGAGAGTCATTTGTTAGGCAGATTTTAAAAGTTATAATCACAGCAAAAATTGTGGTAACAATGCAGTAAAGATGTACAACATGCTTCTCTGCAGCTTCTCCATTGAAATCTATTGGACCAAAAAAAAAAAAAAAAAGTCCCTGACCCTTTACAAAAATGTAGAGGCACAAAAATGCATTGATGTAAACATGTTTCATAGGAACCCATGTTAACAAAATTAAAAAAAAAAAAAAAAAAAAAAAAAAGGACTAAATAAAAAAAGCATTTCTGCAAAAAGCATGAAAAGACATTGGTGTGAATGGAGCCTAAGGCTGGGTTTACAGCAGGAGTCTGGTGCGTTTCCATTCAATATTTCAGGTCCAAATCAGCCCAAATTGTGGGCCGAGTTCAAACCTGTAACAGACCAAAAGACGACACACAGGGCTCCTGTGCAATTCACACCGGAGCCGCTGCAGAGATGTGTGTGCCTGGCTCTATATGGAGCCGGTTCAAAATCCTGCTATGCAAACTGGATGCTGGGAAAGCCACATCCAATTCACAATAGTGTGAACCCAGCCCAACATGGTGCCACGTGGCCAGTGTAAAATGACATTCCTTGCAGGCATCCAATTTGCACTGATTAACAGTTAACCGATTAACATAGCGATGTACACTCGAAGACTAGACCTATGGATAAGAAGCACATGTAACCGTTATGGGTGCATTCTGCTTTACACAATTGGTGGGCTTGAACCACATGGGGTGGGGGATGGGAAATCTTTGGCTAAACATATGCCGGTAATGCCTTCAAAGCAGTGTGTGATCTGTTACAACTGTGATTACATTACAGTATACATCATCATTTATGGACCCAGACACTCCATACTGTAAGTGCAAAATTTTTGCAACTTAAAACTTACCTTCTTCCCAGTTCTTTAGCTTCATTTCAGAACATACCAAAGGTGCTCCCACTCTGCCTGTACTGTAGTCCCACACTAAAAGAAAGAGCAGCCCTGTTACTAAATGCAATATGTGGGTACCTTCCACGCACAAAAAAATAAAGAATAAAAATAAATAAAAACCCCACAAACAAACATACAACTAATGCATAGATACCATGATTTATTTTAAATTCATTTGGACTATACTAGGGTCCTAAACATGTTAAAACCAGGTTACGCAGCATAATGAAGGGTTTTAAAGCTGAAGTTTAAAAAGCGATGCTAAAGTTTTATTTTTTTAATTAAAACACACGTCATACTTACCTGCTCTGTGTAATGGGTTTGCACAGAGCAGACTCGATCCTCTTCTTTAGGTCCCCCGCCGATTCCTCTCTTCCGCATAGCCCCTCCCCATTGGAATCCGCGTCACTCATGCAGTCTCGCTCGCGAGCCAGACTGTATGAGTCTATTCAAAAACACAGCCCAACTTGGCACCGCCCCCCTGCTCTCAGTTAAAAGAAGTGTGGGTTTTCTGTTTTTTCCCTAGTCATATTTGATGTTGCTGCATCTGTCCCCTATTGCCTCTTCACCGAGAGCCGAGCCATCGAACATCGCCAATGGCTCGGTTATGAGATCAGAGCGCTGCCAACCGTCAGTCAGCAGCTCCTGGCGGATCCACTTTGCTCAAGGTCATGCCTGCATGTGATGCTGACCCTTCATGGCTAAAAACTGAAATCCAATGAATGAAACAGGCAGGCCAGGAACACCAAGGCAAAGAACAGACGATGACAAGCTTAGCAGCAGAAACTTCCCATTAATTACAATGTTATAATGAATAAGTATTGGGCTGTCAAAGGCATTTGGATTTTTAGAATATTTCATGAAGCATGCTGGAGAACCAACTTTGACAATGATGATTATTAATGAGAAAGTTAGAGGGAAAAAAAAAATAACAGATGGTATACAATTCATCTTGTACATCTAATGGTTTCCTTGCAAAGTGGTAACATTTTAGAACATTTGTGCTGTAGTCCACACTTACTTTCAGTAATGGTGCCAGCACCACATGTCTCTGTGAGTCCATAGCCCTGCCCTACTGGACAGCAGAAGCAGATATTCATAAAGCGCTGAGTAGCAGCCGATAAAGGGGCACCGCCAGAGAGTAGGACCCTCAACTTCCCTCCTAGAAGTTTGCGCACTTTCCAGAATACAATCCTGGGAAAACATGAGAAAAGTCAGTTACATTTTTTTCCTTCCCCCTTTTTTACCAAACAAATGCAACAAGGAGAATGGGGGAGCTCATTTCCATAATGGGGGTGGTATTGACACTGCCCCAAATGATCCATTATGGTTTAAAATTGATATGGGCCAGAAACTTTTAAACAGAATAAAAAGGTGGATAAAGCACCTATAGCATTTCTAAACTTTAGGGACTCTAATGACTGGGATAGTACCAATGGATTGACGAAGGGCCAATGTGGTGCCTATATTTAAAAAGGGATCAAAGTCTTTACCAAGTAACTATAGACCTGTTAGTATACTTTAATTTTGCAAAAGCATTTGACACAGTTCCCTACACAGCTAATGTGCAAGGTAAAGTCTACAGACTTGGAAAAATCAGTTTGTAAATGGATAGAAAACTAGCTAAAATGACCATATTCAGTCCTGTCCTGTTAAATGCTCCAGAAGGATTTCTCCCTTTAATGACCAGACCATTTTTTTGTGAGACTGCTTTACCTGAAAATTGCACGTCGTGCGATGGGCCTAAACAAAAAAAATTTTTCAGCCATACCATGTATATAGTGCAGCACACTGTGCAACAGCAAAAAACAAAAGTACTTTGTATACCAAAGTGTTACAATAATGCTGGCATTTTGCACCTACATATTTAATAAAACCTGTCTGCACTAATCTAGAGCACAAAAAAATATTATGATCTCAGAGCCCAGTACTAGGGAAGATGCGTCTACCCTGCAGGTTACTTCTGTGCCATTACATAATGCTTTAGGCAGCTAGGAGAGGCCATTGCACCGTGCATTGCAACAGTACATTTTCTATGTGAACTCCAGACTTGATATAGAGCCATTAGACCCAGACCAAGATAATCCACTTTCCTAGAATGCAGACAGGGACTCCTAAACTGAACACTCTACTTACAATTTACTTAAACAGTCACGCCACCAAGTCCCTCCCCGTGACCTCATCTTCCTTTCCCTGAAATGAACAGTCTCAAACATTGAGTCCTTGCACTACATTTCTCAACAGAAATCAAGAATAACGTGTAAAGGATATAATGTTTCCAAACTAAAATCATGTTTTTATTCAAACCCAGCTCCAGCTATTGATGTTTTTTGATGCATTACTTCTACCAAACAGGTTTATAAATAAAAATTAAAGCCTGGTTTTAGCTAAAGCATTTTTTTGGGGGTTTGGCAACAGCAGGGAGGAGAGTTGGAACTGGACAGATTTTTATAGCATTCCCAGAAAGGTACTTTGAAAAAAAATGAGCCATGATGGAAAAAAAAAAAAAAAAAAATGTGGGTTACGCAGTTCCCCCTGTACCACAAGCAAATCATTCAGCAGGTATACAGTGGCAAGAAAAAGTATGTGAACCATAAAATGTGATCTGATGCTCATCTAAGTGACAACAATGGACAACACAATGTGCTTAAGCTGATAAAATGCAAACCATTGTGATTTTGCATAGCTTTACTGAACATGCTCCTTAAACATTCACAGTGCTGGAGGGAAAAGTAAGTGCACCCTTGGAGGGAATGCCTGGTCAAATTCCTTTGCCAACAATTACTTTGAGCATGCTTTCGGTAGCTTTTTATGGCAAATTAAAGCAGAAAAATCCAGTTCATTCCAAAGGGTTCACATTTTTTTTCTTGCCACTGTATATCTAGTGTTTGGATGTCTCTTAAAACAAGCAGATATATTTCTTAAAATACTCAAACCAAGGAGCCAATGTACATATTTAATTGGTCTGACTGTACATGTTTAAAAAAGAGGGAAGAAAAATGCATGTTCAGGAAATTAGATCACTTACAAATCGTCATATTTACGGGAAGTATAAAGAAAACAATTGCACATGCTAATTATATTAGCTCTACGTGGCCAACATTCTGTCACCAAGGCAAAGACTGAATACAGCCCCTTCCACAGAGCACACAACATTATAAGAATCTATGCAAGTCTATTGAGACTCTGATGTGATGCCAATGGTGTACCTGTCACACAACGGGGTGCTGTATCCTCTGGAAATCTGCTTCATTTTGTAGTTGTAGGCAAGAGAGAAGAGACCTTTCTGAACAGCACTCATTGTGGCTACCTTACTCATAACATTCTTATAAATACGATCCATTATTTCCTATAAAAGAAGAAAATCAAGTTTAAAAAAGAACTTCTAAATCTCTAAGTGACACACAGGTTTTTCTATGGAAACCAAGAAACTTTGTGCTGAAAACACGCCTATTTTAATCATATGTAAAGCGGCTAGGCTTTTTAAAAATTTTACTTAACGCATGCATCTTTCCTTAAAGAGGATTTTTACATAAAGTACGCACAAACCTAAAAATACTCCCCTAAAAGACACAGGCATCAAAGTGCAATAGGACAGAGTAACCAAATGGCACAAAGGTGGACATTGTAAAGCACACAGAATTCCCAGCACTTGTGCGCTTGTCTTATTTCTTCTTAAAGTATCTCAAGCCAAAACCCTTTTCTTCTTTTAAATTTTGTATAGCGCAACCCTCTGTCAAGCTTTGATACTTTTATAGCTATTGAATTATTCCCTTTTTTTGTTGTTTGTATCCCCTTTGGTTTTTATTGTGGGATTGTGTACCAGTTTCATTGGTGGAAAAAAAAAAAAAAAAAAAAGAAGAAGAAGGAGTTTAATTTTATTTTGAAAGTCAAAATGTATGCGTTTTCACCTGAACAAAAGATATTTCAATGGGGAAATCTGACTAAAGCCCCATACACACTGTTTTTCTGCTGAGTTTTTCCTTCAGATTTACCAAAACCATATAATATGAAGTCAAACCTTAGGAGTTTCAACTTGTATGCAATCAGGTAGGCCCTTCTACTACATGGTTTTGGTAAACCTGAATGAAAAAAAATCAGCAGAAAATCTGATAGTGTGTATGGGGCTTTAGAGGGGAATCCCCCTCACTTTGGGAGATTTCTGTATGCAGGTTCAATTTAATGCAGACCCCTTAATGGTTTACCCTTTCACATACAAGAATAACAATAATAAAAAATAAAAATAAAAAAATAAAACACACCACACACACACACACACACTTTGGTCTAGTCAAAGCTTATATGGTGGTAGGTATCTCACCTGCATGTGCAATGCACATATTCAAAATTTTATTAAAATCAATGCGATTAAAAAACAAGAAAAAAAAAAAAAAAAAGTATTGACATATAAAACGGTCCTAGAAGCCTTAATCACCCTGATTAATGAAATGCCAAACATTTTGATTTCATTCAGAATGTGTAAGTATTTCAAGGAGATGATGAACTTGTAAAACAAATAACATTGTAGTATACTTTCTTCCTCTACTCACTGTCATAAAAATGATTATAGAGAGCAGAGGAATACAAAGAAAGCTGTGTTTTCATAACCTTGCAATGTCACACAATTGGTGGACAATCGGGCACAATCTCTGAGACCCAGGATATTAGAACAGGCTGTTCCTGGAGATGACAGCATGCAAGCACAAATTACAGAGAAAGATGGACAGTAAATCTAAAGGATTTTTTTTTTTTTTTTTTTTAAGGGACCTTAGCTCTACCACCACCGTCAATAGGTTCATAAAGTATCCAAATATTAGGGCTGAAACAACAAATCAATTAATCGACAATAGATTATGAAATTAATCGATTGGCCAGTAACATAATGGGGTTTAAAAAAAACTAAAATGAGCCCTTTATAGTACAAAAAGAGCAAATAATCACTACTGTAAATATTACTTCACAGTTCTAAAAAATTAACTCCTTACAGTAGTGATTTGCTTTTTTTTTAGGGCCAATTTTAGTATTTTTTTTTAACCCCATTATGTTACTAAATCTCTTAGACCTGGTTCACATCTATGCGTTTATTGGTGCTTTTTGCAGAAACGCACCATAGTTCATTTACATAGTTTCCTATGGGACACGTTCATATCTGTGCTTTTTTCAGCCGCTGCGTATTTGGAAAGGGTCAGGGACTTTTAAACGCAAAATGGTGCTTCTTTGATTCAATATACTTCAATGGAGAAGCTGCAGAAAAGCATGTAATGTGTTTTTGAAGCAATTTGTGTTGCAACTGCAGTAAAACCACATGCGCAGAAATCAAAAACGCACAGCAAAAAGCACTGCAGAAACAGATCAAAAGCAAACTGCACAGGTGTGTAACGAGCCTTAGGCTGGCCACACAGATCAATTTTCAGATGAGAATATTCAGATGAAAAATCTTTGTACATTCGCTGAATGAAAGAATTTTGTTTTAAAATTTCACTTGTTTTTAAAATTAATGTAGTTTCTGAATGAAAACCACATACACCGTCTGAAAATTCCTTTGACCAAGAAGTTTTCTATCATTTCCAAATTTTCCTGTCACTGTGGTTGAAAATGAACATCAATTTGACCCACTTTTTTTTGTAAGGTTATAAACCGATTAATTGAAACAATAAATCATCCAACTAATCGATTATGAAAATAATAGTTAGTTGCAGCCCTACCAAATATAAGATAAGTGCCTGGATCTCTCTTTATATCAATTTCATCAAGTAATGCCCTGAACAACAGTACTTAAAGTGTTACTAAACCCACAACAGAAAAATCATTCTGTATATGCAGTAAAGCATGCTTGTTATACTCACTGTGGAACCTAAGGGGTTAAATCAGCATTGTATGTAAAAAGACGGTTTAATCCAGTCTTCTCTGCTCCTCCTCCTCCCACCTAACCCTAATCCATTTGCTGATAATAGAGTCTAGGGGGCACTCTGCACATGATCAGTTTGGTGTGTATTGCTAGATGTTTTTTTGTGATCAGTACTGTCTAGAGCAGTGATGGCGAACCTTGGCACCCCAGATGTTTTGAAACTACATTTCCCATGATGCTCATGCACTCTGCAGTCAAAACATCTGGGGTGCCAAGGTTCACCATCACTGGTCTAGAGGGTTAGGGGTCTTGCAGTCTCATACGACAGTCAGAGCAGAATAAAAAAAATGCCTCCGACAAGCTTTAACCAGTGCCTGGCCAGACACCGAAGGAAGTCACAAGACTGCTATATACTGAGAAAAGGTATTTATCCATTTATATTTACTAAAAAATGATGGCATTTCAATGTTTTGTGTACTGTGGAAGACCAGATATATAGTGGAATGCAGGGGCCTGGGTTTAGTAACACGTTAAACTGGGAGAGGAAGGGTTGGCCCTGTGAGCCAATACGGACTTGACCGCACTGCACAGTGTGGACAATCCTCATGTCAGGAGTGGGGACTTTACCAGTATCCTGCTGCTCCTTTACTGTCCAGTCAGCAGGCTGAAAAGGGAGACCATGAACAGGATGCATGGCTTAACTGCAGTTGAGGCCATAAATGTGGTTATGCGGTCTAGCAAAAGTTAATGAATTGGGAGATGGGCAGAACAAAGTCACAAATCCTTTGGCATGAAAAACCGACGTATGTATCCAAATTGTGTATTCAGCGGTCTGGACGAAACTCAGCTGTAAAAAGACCAAACTGACAAGGGGGCAGTAGGATAGAGGACACTAAAAGCCAAGAACTGGCTGCACAGAAACAGGTTTAGCAGGTAGGCAGGGACACTTTTTTTTTTCATCTTTAGGAGCCCAGTCTTAAGAAATTCAAAATAAATCTTAGCAGAATTAAACTGCACATGCTTGTAGTGCTGAATTAAGGTCTGATATTTTTCAGAACACATGGTCAGTGTATGCAAGGAGGAGGCAGGAGATCTCTTCAATAAGAAAACATCTGATGAATGCACAGCAGACCCATAAATCATCTCAGAGGCTTGGTGAAAATAGGTGTAAATATTTGTACCTGCATCATTTCACACACTGTGCTGCGAATCTGAACACTGAGTCAGTATAACGTCAGGGCTGCCCGTTTACAGTAAAAAGCATGAGGTGGTGATTATCTTTCTTTTTAAAAAGCAACTTACTGGGACAGCAGCCATTAGGGTGGGCTGAAGCTCTGATGCGTCACCTTTGCTTCCTTTCTTGATTTTAGTAGACTAAAGAAATAAAAAAAAAAGCCCAATAAGTAACAGTTCCACAAGTGAATGTGTTTATAAAGGAATGACAGCTGCTGAACGTAAAAAAAATACAAGCTGACAGATTACAGAATGGTTTGCGTCATTCTCAGTGCTCTATGGATTTTCCTAAAGTTATATACAGAACATGCTCACCGTTCATGTGATCAGAAGTCAAAGAACATTCCTCTTGAAGTGCTCTAGATTTACAACAAAACACATGTCTGTCTTGTGCAACAAGGAACCCGATGTTCCTAGGCTATTCTATAGATTCTTACAAAAGACTGAGCCAAATACAGAAATTTAGCCTGCTATGATGTGATAGGGTCTCCAGTTACAAAGACATTGCTCTCCAAGGCACTTACTTGACACTCGGAGGAATATAAAAGTGCCAGAGCACATGGGCCAAAACAGAAAAGACAACAAGAGAACAGAGATAAAAAAAAAAAAAAAAAAAGATATACTATATCAGAGGAGGTCTTATTTATTTTAGTTCTATGCACATCAGAGAGGGAGAAATATATATATTTTTAGCCTAGGTTAAGAAACAGACAAGAAACGGGAGGTGGACTGTATAAGGTATTTACTGGCAGAAAAAAAAAAAAAAAAAAAAAAGCGTTTTACTATCTAAAGTTAAAACAAGGGCAGAAGTAGATGGAAATTTGAAAAAAAAAAAAGAAATGACCGAAGGTCCGCTTTAAAGGCCAATTCCACCTTTTGAAAAAAATTAAAATAAGCATTATTTTTTGCAAATGAGCCTGCAAAGCATTGCAATCATGAATAATGTTGCAATGCACAGGCCTTATTTACAGCTGAGGACACAGTCAAAGGTGGCGGGGGATTCGGGGTACAGGTCTGGGCATAATATGGTCTAAAAAGAAGATGGAGTTAACCTTTCAGAAAAGGGATATCAGAATGCTCTGTTAAAATGTCCCTTGAAGTAACAATGCCACTTACCTGATCTGAGAGAGTCTGTGGTGAAGAATAGCCCACTCCACATCCACGGGACAGGCACACCAACTCAGCACTTAACTCCAACACATGTGCTAAAGGCAAGTAACCAATGTACGTGTCTTGCTCTCTGTAATATGGGGAAACAGGTTTATTGCTACCTTCTAATATGTAACCTTGCCACAAGATAAACTTTTACTATCGAAAAAAAAAAAAAAAAAAAAGATACTTTACAAAAGGAAGGAGATTGGAAAAGGGAATAAGGTGAACACTTGTGAGGTTGGCGCTGTCTGCAGCATTGTGAAGATGGTCTCTCATGAAGAAGACTGTCCGTGCAACATTTGCAGTGCTGCACACTTAATTCCCCCCCCCAAAAAAAAACACACACATATCCTATCCTACAGTACAAATGTGTAAGCCAGTACATTTTACAGGGGTGCTGTTAAACACCTGCCACCACACAAAGCAAAACAATGTTTTCACTTCCAGTTTGCATAGGATTCATCCAAGAAACATGAATTCATTGTAAACAGGTTTTCTTACTACATGTATGGATCAATGCATCCAAAATTTCTTAAAGGGGTACTCCTGCCAGAATGTTTTACCTTACTTTGGAATAGATTGGCAATAGGTGCTTACTCACTTATTAGTTTTTTTTATGGCAAAACCACTGGGGAGATTTCCCCACTCTTCCTATCCCACCTCCGCCATTAATTCAGAAAGTAAGTGGAAAACTCCAGCTGGGTCACTGACAAACAAAAACCTAAAAAAAAAAAACACAAAAAAAAAACCCAAGCCTGTAGCTGTACCCTTGGCCAACTCCAAGTTTCTGTTTTTTTTTTTTGTATTTAGATATTGTTTTCTAACTTCAAAATCAGTATATTATTTTTGTGGACACAAAAATTCACTACTACAGTAGTGAATTGCCCTACTTCCTGTTGTAACTGCTGTAGCTAGAACAGAAAGTTAAATATTTTTTGGGATTTCTAGGATTTAGGGAAGAAATAAAACCTTATAGAGATTATGTAAACAAAAAAAAAAATAATAATATAATAATAATATTGGACTGAAGCACCACTAACAGTTTAACAAAGTTTCATTTTTCATCCACGAGAAGTGTTCCATTGAGTAAGGACACAAATAGTCCTCACAGAGAGAACTTCATTCCAAGGCTGCATTCACACTACAGCGTTTTGATTCATAGGCAGATTTTCTGCCAATATAGCTGCTATTTGACAGTGCCAACGTGACAAATCGCAGGGCTTACATTTGAGAAGCCATTTTAATGACATCTCAAATCAGTGTGGGTCTGCTGTCCACATCGCATGTCACCCAAAAGTAACTTCTGAACTTTTTTGGGCAACAGGCTTCCCCCCTCGACAATAGCAGCAGACCCGCACTGCGATTTAAGGTGTTAAATGAATGGCATCTCAAATGCGAGTGTCACGATTTATCATTCACACATCGGCGCTGTCAAATCATGGGTAGATTTATGCCCCAAATCTGCCCGCAATTCAAAGCGCTGTAATGTGAATGCAGCCCAAGCCTTTACACTGCTATTAAATAAGAGCATAAACAAAATTGGGGTAGGCGTGTCTAAGGTTTACGTGCAACATCAGGAATACAATTCCTGCAATTTTTTTTAATAGAGATTTTCTAAATGCTGTGGGGTATATGTGATTGCAGCCAATAAAAAATGTGTTACCTTTAAAAACACAAATTTAAAAAGATACCAACATAACAGACTGCCATTTTCCAGTAAACCTCATAATAGGATAATTTGTAACTTGAGGGGGGAAGAGAACAATGGCACTTTTTACTGCATTAATAACAAAATAATTCTAATATTCTAGAATGACTGTGTTCACTCACTACAGAATTACAGAATATTGGTTTCCTTGCATATGTAACCACACATAGCATTTACATGTTACAAACATTTCAGGCATGTACAAAAATAGGTGCAACTCAGAGTACCTGGTAGGTGGGTATTATGAACAGAACATTCACTTGACAAAAAAACACTACAATATATCACTATTGTACTTGCTGAGCTGTAAGCTTTCATACCCCAGGTTTGTTATCCTCTGTGCCATGCCTGTTATGCCAGCAATGATATTGCTGTGAGAGATCATCACTCCTTTGGGAATGCCTGTAGACCCACTTGTATACATAATCACAGCGATGTCACTTGCCTTTGGAGAGGAAAGATGCTGGTTTGCTGAAAGACAAAAAAAAAGTTTAAAGTATCTAAAGCCAAATAACTTGCTTTTTTTTTGTTGGTTTTGGATAGAGCAGGGTGGAAGCAATTTTAATACCATGTGTGTCGCAGTTAGGAAAAAGTATCCTTTCCATCTGTCCTGTTGACCACTCTCATCAAGACAGAAATTCATTGGAAAATCCAAAAAATTGAGTGGTCACCAAAACAGGACTATAGCGAGAAGTCTTTCAGTTGGTACACTCATTCTGGGGACAATGAAGCATGGATTCCTCTTACTTTAAAGAGATTTTGCCTCAATGTCTGCTGTGCATACAAGACCTGAAAGAAGTGAAGAAAAATCTCTCCAATGGGACACAGATGGCATAAGTCAACAGGCAAAAACCTGATCATCTGGATCCCGGAGCTGCTTCAGCGTCAGTATAGTGATCTTTTCTTTACAGGGTTACATAGCTTAGGCTAAGAATGGGGTGAGAGTAGGTTAAAAATTAGTTAGGTTTTGCCTCTACAGGAATCCTAGTGATTAGTACAGGATATATAGATGCACCACCCTGAGCAAGTGTTGTAAGCGTGTCAAACACCAGCTGAGGCTGGGAACTATAATCATGACTGAGATGATCAGGGTTATGTAATGTGTACCAGATGTATGGGCCTTGAGACTACAACATCTGGTCACACGGAACAAGAATATTCTAACATCATAATAAAAGGGGGGATGGGTGGGATGTACCCAGTTCATCACTTGTTTGAAGGATTCTATATTTCCTGCTGTGCAAGGAAGCTTAATATCAGGATATCTAGATTTGTTTTTACTTCTTGGGAATTAACCCACTTCTGCAATTATAGCAACAAGGGTTAAGGTAAGGCAGCTTTTTTTTAATTTTTGTTTAACTAGATCGAGTTTAAGTTATTCTTCAAGAAATCGTTAAAAGAACATTAAAAAGAAAAAAAAAAAAAAAAAATGATTTAGCACCCCCTTTGTTGCTCTTTTTGTTTTTGGAGCATCCTTTCTTGCACGTTTTACTGAATGCTTCCATTGATGGGTACATGAATTCCAAAACTAAAGCAAGATTCCCTGTGCCACCTCCAACACTAAATATACAATGGTTAGTAGAGTCTGGTGTCTGATGAAGACCCTGGGCAAGGGCTCTTCAAGTTATAACAAAGGGCCAGATTATTGTCTTTTAGAGGGGCCGGACTGTGGCCAGTGTGAATCATGCCCCATCATTGGCGTCAGTGGAAGAAATGATGCTCCATCATTGGCGTCAGGTGGGAGGAGTAGTGCTCAAAAGGGTCAGATAAAGGCAAGCAACGGGCCACACTTTGGAGACCACTGCCCTAGGCTGTCATCGTCCTAATCATTTTCACTTAATGCCAACAAAGAATGCAGATAAGGCAGCCTAGGACCTATGCCAGCAATTGACAAACCTTGTGACTCACCTTGCCTTGCTCCTAGAGCCTGTACTGAAGCCATGCTGTGCACAGTGATATTATTAGGATAGATAGTCTGCTGTGTAGTGCTGCCATCGACCAAGATGATATGCCTCAGGAGAGGAACCTGGGGAAGTATGCTCTGTACAAAGAAAAAAAAATAGAATTAAATAACAGTACAGAAAAGGAAATTGCTTAGCCGAAATACTGACTGGATGAAATTATACAGATAAAATCTCCATGTGATCTTCAGAGTGAGAATAATGACCTGTGTCAACAGGCTTTTGTTCACAGATGTGTTTTGCATTCCCATTTAAAGGATAAGTTTACCTTTGGGAACATGGAACATACAACATGTTCCCAGTGCTGGAGCAGCCACCCGTTACCCCCCTCCCTGTGGCAGCAGCATGGGGAGAAGTTCCCTGTACGAGCTGCCACGGTTTGAAAAACAGCATGGCTGTGCGGGGCTCTGCATCATTCAGACACACAGCTCCCTATGTCCGAATGAACTGCAACGACATTGTCTTGTAGCTGTGGAGAGCTGTGGTAGTTTGAGTGCTCCTGTCAGGAAGTACTGGCCTACCCGATACACTGACAGTATGGAGGAGACCTGCATGACATCAACGCTCTGCTGATCGCTGGCGCATTGCTTTACAGGTGTCTAACACAAAATGTATTAAAAAAAAAAAAATTTATTTATTCTGAAAAGGTGAACTTAAAAGTTAAGTCTATAGGAATGAAATTCCTCCCGCCCGGGAGAAGACCGTGATCATCACTAGTGGCTATAGCAGCTGCTTGTGATGATCATAAGCAAATCCGGCAACTTGGTACATTCAGCCTGCCCACTAATGGTTCGCTGAACTGGCCGAGATTAGAACAGTGTATGGCCAGCTTAACCCTTTGAAAAGAGTAGTACACGGTGAAAGGTTGGACACTCCAGTGGGTTTCACGTTGAGGTTTTAAAGACCACTCTTCATGGCATCATCCAGAACAATTTTGGCAATTAAACATGAAAGATCACCTCGTTGAGAAGCATTCACCAAGATAACTTGGGATTGAATAATAGCTTGAAGAGCCATTATTGAAGACCTGTACACAAACCCAGGTCTTTCATCTTGAATTGGCAAGTTTGTATTAAGAAGACTAATACTTCACATGGTTCCCCATAAATTTAAAGGCCAATCCTTTCCCAAACATTCTAAAAAAAAAAATTATATATTATATATATATATATATATATATATATATATATATATATATATATATATATATATATATATATATATATATATATATATATATGAGATATAGATATTTTGTACACAGCTGCTTTTAGCAAATTTTACTTACCAAAGAAGCAATAGGCTTTTTCTATGGACAAGCTGAAGGGTATAATATTTACCATACTAATTAGGCGAATAGGAACTTTATAGTGACCACAGTTCTTTGCTTACAGAGAACCAGTCAGAATATAGGTAGAAAAACTTCTAGTCTTAAGTGAATTTAAAGGATAAGTTTACCTTTGGTAACATGTTATACCGATATTCAGAGTGTAACATGTTACCCAAGAGCACTTGTCTACACCCCTCCATTCCCCTATGACAGCAGGCACAGGATCTTCTAGCCCAACTCCAGCAAACGGCTTGTAGCTCTCAATGAGCTGAGGGCGCTGGTGAGCACTCATGTAGTGCATTAATCTTCCCGCTCTCCATTAACTGTCTCCCGGTACGGAATTTTCTTTTACTTTTACTTCCGGTGATAACGGCAAACAGGACAAATAGAGAGGGTGAATCTTCCTAGCAGCGGCGCAGACAGCAATAAAGACCTGACAGGTGTTCTAATCCCACTCCACTCTATCCAAAACTAAAAAGAAAACGTTTTGCATTTGGTTTTAGGGATGAAAGAATAGATTTTTCTTCTGTCATTTCATCGTACTCAGGCAAAAAATGGGAAGCTTCTAAGCAGTCCCTCCAGCTTTACATTCCAAGCTTAAATTTTTGTTTGACAGGATAAAAATGCATGTAAATAATCAAAAATAAAGTAATCCCTGATATGTATGGTCGTCCTGTCATAACAATTTAAGAGCCTAGATTCAGATTATTACAGTTCTCTTTAGAAATGACAGCATTGCCACTAAACAGATATTTCTTGCACTGGTAAGACTCCAAAATATACATAAAAGACCACAGACTGAAGGACTGTGCAGAGACTGTTTAGATATAGAGAAAGTACAATTAGTATAAAACAGAATTTGTATATATGGGCTGTTAAAGCTTGGAAGCATTTAGCTTACAGGAACGTTAATACATGAAAACAAAAGAGCACCTTCAGGTCAGAACACTCAAGGTACAGATAGGACTGTTTACATGAAATAGAACATAGCTGTACTGAGTGAGCACTCAGCAAGAATAATTCAACTGGTGGATTCACAAACAAGTCTAAAACAAGGCAAGACTAACAAAAGCTAGCATTCAGCATTGCATTTCACGTCTAACAGACGCCAAATTATCTTCTTTATCAAGTGTCTGAAATAAATGACGTCTGTGCTGCCTATAGTGATCAAGAAGCCCCTTTCATGTATTTTTTTTTTGCCAAATATTAAAAGTAAGTGAGAAATCTAGTTATAGTGGACAAAACAAAAAGCCAAGTGTACTAGATGGCCAAAAAGTTAGAGGGGTTTTCAAACTAGGCGATAGGGAGGAGGGTCCAGAGGTAGAGATAGTCAGCGTGAAACATATTCCGCAGGGTAGTATTGGGGGCATTAGAGATAGGTTGATCAAAGCACATAAACCTAAGGCAAGTATAGTAGAGCAAGTCCTAGTTGCAATCTCGGAACACCCAATAAGAGGATAATATGCGACCGGCCTAAAGTACGTGGCAACTTTAGCAATGCCAGGAGGAGGATTTGGTGGGAATTTCAGAGACCTGGTTCAACAGCTCTCATGATTGGCTGGCAACTAGGGATGAGCTTGGGTGTGTTTGCATACTCCACGTGCAGAGCCCACCAGGGAGTCGGCAGTGAGATATTGCCCGATCTCTGTAGAAGTGCATCGGGGTAATGTCCCACTGCCTGTGATTAGCGCAGTGCTGGGCCGACTCCCTGGTGGACTCTGCACGTGGAGTATGCGAACACACCCAAGCTCATCCTTACTGGCAACCATTCAAGGGTATACCCTTTATCACAAGGATAGAGGGTAAAAAAAAATATAATAAAAAAAATGGGGAGGGGGTATGCCTATATAAAGAATAGTGTACAAGAGAATGTGAGAGATGACATCACTAAGAGAGTCAGGGAGGAGGTGGAATCCTTATAGGCAGTGCTCCAAAAGGGAAGAAGCTAAGGGGAAAATACTGGGAGTAAGCCATCTCTATGCGATCTCCTATCACAATTTGGATTAGCAACAAGGATGGGAAGAGTTATAATGGGGGGGGGGGGGGGGGGTTTAATTATGCAGACAGAGTGAGCAGAGGGAACCACACATTCATCTAATGCCACATACACACGCCCGGACTTTGACGGACTTGGTCCGGCGGACTGGAATCCATCGGACAATGCGAACATGTGTGGGCCCCAGCGGACTTTTTCTTCCCAAAACTCCGGCGGACCTAGAAATAAAACTAGCTTCAAATCTTTCCAACTGACTCGAGTCCGTTTGAAAATTCCGGTCTGTGTGCTAGTCCGGACGGACTAAAACCAACACTAGGGCAGCTATTGGCTACTAGCTATGAACGTCCTTATTCTACATCATTACGTTCGCATACGTCAGATTTTTGGAGTGATCGTGTGTGGCCAAATCTGTTCATTTGAAAGTCCAGCGGATCTCAGCTGCAAAGTCCGTCGGATTGTCCGCCGGACCAAGTCCATTGAAAAGTCCGGTCATGTGTACGCGGCGTAAGGCTCGCCAGTTCCCAAATGTCTTGCAGTACAAATTTATGGGTCAGATGGTAGACGCACCAACTATAAATAAAGTGTTGCGGGATCTACTGATTACCAACAATACAGACCCGGTCACGGATGTGGAAATGCGGGGAAATTTAGGTAACAGCGATCAGATCACAGGTCAATTGGCTTCAGTATAAATCACAAATAGGAAACAGAGGGGAATACATAGACACAATTTCAGAAGAGCCAACTTCCCTAAACTACAAGGCATAAATTGAGATAAAACCTTAGGAGAGATGGGTTTGCTTTAACCACTTAAGCCCTGGACCATTTGGCTGGCCAAAGACCAGAGCACTTTCTGCGATTTGGCACTGCGTTGCTTTAACTGACAATTGCACGGTCGTGCGACGTTGCTTTCAAACAAAATTGACGTCCTTTTTTCCCACACAAATAGAGCTTTCTTTTGGTGGTATTTGATCGCCTCTGAAGTCATAGACCATAGGTTTAAAGCTACTGTCTTCAGATGACTGGACACTGGAAAATGCTTTGCTGGGAACAGCCCAGTACATCTTTGTATAACCCAATTTCTGCCCAATTCCATGGAACTCCAGTTTTGTAGTAAGCAATAAAAAGGAGAAACAGAGGACAGGCAGGACCCGGCGAGCAGCCGCGACTTGGCCAAAAAAAAAATTCTCCTTTTTTTTTTTTTTTTTTTTGGTTTTTTAAAGAAAAAAGAAAAAGAAAAAAGAAAAAAGAAGAAAAAGAAGAAGGAGAAGGAGGAGAAGGAGGAGGCAGCTGGCTGGCATTCAAATAGATCAAAATCGCCAATCTGGGGGCCCAGGAAGTGATCAGACCCCCTTAGCTGGCTTGAAAGGAGAGGAGAGTGGAGCTTCTGCTGTTTTCAGCGTCAGAATGGTGAGTGCTCAATACAGCCTCCAGTGGTGACACAGACATGGACAGCACAACACAATACATGGAAGGAGAGATAATCTGGGGAGATTATATCTCCTTCCATGTATTGTGTTGTCATGTCTGTGTCACCACTGGAGGCTGTATTAAGCACTCACCATTTTTTTATTTTTTTTTTATCTCTGACAAACCCTGCTGCGAGGAAAGGTAGGGGTACCTTTCCTCGCAGCAGGGTTTGTCAGAGATAAAAAAAATAAATAAAAATAAAAATCTTGGCCCTTCACGGTAGGCTCCAAGACCTTGAAAGGAAACATTCAGGAACAGGGGTATACTCAGGTAATCCAGCAATACTGGACCTGCAAGAGGACCCTGCCAATAAACTTATCGGCCTTACTACCAAAAAGTACTGGATCCCAGGGCCCAGCTTTAAAATCCTTCGCATGCAAAATCTCGTGTCTTCGGATGACGAGGCCCAGGTACCGTTCATTTAGTGCATTACGGAGACATCAGAACGGATCCGGTCAGGATGGCTGGAGCTCAGTACACACATCCTTACACGTGCCCAACACCTTAGACACTGGCGAAAAAACTGAGGACTCCCAGTAATGGGAGGGGTTACATGGGGGAAGTTCACACCTTAAGGGGCGTGCCAGTGTCCAGCATCTGATATGCCGATATAACCCACAGTAATTACTATGGCTCTGTGTCCCCTGATGCAAGAAAAGAAAGGCTCCTTACAAAAAAAAGGAATTGATAAAAAATAAAAAGAGAGAGCCAGACAGGAGGAAGGCCAGGATGTGGGGAATACATTGTTCCTTACTGAGCACGTTTGCTGTGCTGGGTCTCGCAAGCAGTCAGTCAAAAGTAGGCCTTCCAGATGCGATGGTACAAGGAAATTTAGCATTAAAATAAATGTTAAAGATACTTGTCAGTATCTTCCTCTGGGGTGCTGGTCTTCACGCATATCAATTAGTTGAAATATCTCCTAAACATGCACTGGAGTCTGTCGTCCTGACACACTGGGACCATGCTGCCGATGTAAGCTGAGCTCCATATGTGGAGCTCAGATTACTGGACAGGTAGGTGTATTTTATTGTACGAGAGATACGTCTCGTTTCTTCTGCAATAGCCTGCCTGCTCCGTTGAAAAAAAAAAAAAAGCCTTCAGTTCTGGTTTAAAACAAAATATGCTGCTAATATGCTAAGGTCAAGAGACGTTTACATCTCTCCACAAGTCTAAGTGGCGATTTTTGAATTTAAGTTGGTCTCTACACAACAGGAATGTTGGGGCTCTACAGGCACATCCTACAAACTGCTGGCTAAAAACATGTGTAATGACCAGCACACAAATACTTGACTGCATGAATATTACCTTTAATTTTGATTGAAGAAGCTCCTTACTGGTAATTATGTGAGTTACTTCGGTTTCTGCAAGCCCATGGGCAATAGCAGGACCACCCAACGTGGAATACAATGTGACAACTACAAAAAAACAAAAACAAATTATCTTTTGCTGACATGACAGAAACAGCAACATTTGCTTAATACGTTGGCCAACCACATATAGTTTTATTAATAAGCAGAGCAAAAAAAAAAAAAAGTTAAAATGTTACTACATGATAATAAGCATTATGAGTATTGGATCTGCGTTAACTTCACTGTCGTGGGTGCAGCACTTCGTCTAATGAACTATGGCAGCATCCTTCTATACATATTTCCCGGTGTTTTCTAAATGGCTTAAAGCAGATCTTGAGGTTTTGATTTAACTTAAAAATCTTCATTTGAACCAGCTTAGTCCAAAACGAACAATGTATTCACGAACAGAGGCAGTAGCATTGTGCCTTGCATAAACTGTATGTAGACCCTGCTACCTACAATTTACATGAGCTTCCCAACCCACTCCTGGAACAAAATCAAGTTGGGCAGAGAGCTGCTCAGACAATCCCAAGCAGCTTTATATTCTATGAATAAATTACAAATGGTTTCTCCGATTGGCTGAGTCACAAGACTACTATAGCACTGTCTAAAGCACTGTTTAAAGATTGTGGGAGGAGTTTTCATTCTATGAGGTTGAATGACCTCTGACACTGTCTGGACAATGCTGATTGGCCCTGTGCTGATCACATGCACCCTCCCAAAAATAGAATAAAGAAAAATAAAAAAATAAATAAAAATAAAAACACACTAGCACTGAGCATGTGCAGAGTGCCTCCAAGGCTCTGTACTATCAGGGGATGGATTTGGGACAGTGAAAGGCTCAGAGAAGCCAGAATCAAACAGCCTTTTTATACACTGCAAGGTTGATGCCTTCGGTTCCACAGTGAGTATAACAAGCATGCTTTACTGCATGCACAGACCAATTGTACTGTCGTGGGTTTAGTATTAATTCTATATCACCGCCAACAGTTAACGTAGCGCTTTACAATATAAAAAGTGAAACAGTACAGTTACAATACAATAAATAAAAATACAAGAGGGTTAAAGTGTTTGTCAACCCCAAAAAAAATAAATAAAAAAAAAAAAAAAAAAAAAAAAAACACCCCTAATACACAAACTGATGTGTAGCCTGACTCCAGTAACTCTTACCAGGACCTGTTTTAGAGTCAGTGGAAAGAGGCCATGTACAGCTGCTCCAGTTTTAGTAAATACCCCTAGTAGATTCCATTAGGCTATTTTATTACTGCGAGGCTAAAAGTTCAAAGACATTTACTTTAAGAGCCAAAACTCCAAATGCTCACTGGATCAGTTGGCCTGTAAGGTATATAAAAACAGATCCACTGAAGTTGTTCGCTTTCTGAGAATTAGATATACTGAAAACCTTCATGTACGATAAAGTGTTCTATTTTAACCCTGTCTTGTAAAACCTTGGGAATGGGGCATCAGGCCATGGTCCAAGCACTGTGCTGGAACATATTTGAACTAATGTGGACCAGCTGCTTGAATTTCCATGCATGGAGGAGAATCCAAAGGACTTGTATGCACACTTTTGTTAGCTGAATGCAGATCTGTTCTGAAAGTGTTCTTTCTCCCCCGCAGAGAGGAAGACACCAGAGGACAGCAGCTGCACTTCTGGCTGGGAGAAAACCAGTGTGGGACAACAGGGAAACTAAGAGGCCTCAGTCCATTTCTTAGAGGCCAAAAAGAGGCCTCAATCAAGACCAGGAGAAGGTAAACAAATCAAGGCTACCTAAATGTTCTCATAAGAGGTATAAGACAATTGTTTCACATGGTGGAGCCACATTAGTTTCACTAGACTGGTTTTATCAATAGGCTTTTTAAAATATCTTTTTGGTCTGTCTGTAGATACTCTGAAAGTATTACTATGCCTCAATACCTGGATGAATGCCACACATCACATTCTAGATTAGAAAAGAATCACGCATATATCGATGCATCAAACTACAGCTTCTATAGAATAAATGAAATAAAAAGGCTTAGGCTCCTTTCACACGGGGCGGATCAGTGATGATCTGCCCCGTGGATATCCGCTTGCACAGCGGCGATCGCCGGAGCGATCTCCGCTGAGCAGGGATAGGACAGGTCGGTCTCTGCACACTGCGCAGGTACAGACCTGTCACAGAGCCGCTCTCCCCTATGGGAGATCGGGCGATGATGGACCGCAGTGTCCGTCATCACCCGATCCGATGACGGATGGAAAAATAGCTTTTTCCTCTGTCACACTTTTTCGGAGCGGGTCGGATGTCAGCGGACATGTCACCGCTGACATCCAACGCTCCATAGAGCTCTATGGAGCATCCGTTCAGGTCCGCCTGAAAAAACTGACAGACGGACCTGAACAGATCGTCCATGTGAAAGGAACCTTAAGAAACATTTGAAAATCACTAAATACAACCAAAAAAAATAGTTATGCCTACTTTGCAAGTAATAGTTAAGCATCACATTTGAAGTACCTAAAACCCTCAAACATTGCGTCTCGCCAAACCCTTCCATTCTACTAACTGGCAGAGCATAAAGTACAATAATTCTATTGTATCCTGCTGTGACATGATAGCTGTCCTGGCATGACCAGGACAGTGAAGACCTGTGGTGCTGGATAGAGCGGTGGAGATTTAAAAAAATAAAAAAAAAATAAAAAAGGAACTTCACTCTCTCAGTCAACACCAACTATTTGTAATCCTTAAGCTGCTAGCATTAGTAAATAGTAGGGTTGCACTGATCCCAATATTTATTTTTCCCCCTATCAGCGAATAAGAGTATGGATACCTTTGTGCTGATACAAAATCAATGGGCTCAAATTGCACTGCAAAGAATCGCATGAGATTTGAACAGTAATGCGGTTTGATTCCTGCCCAAATTGCATGTAGTTTCCCCCATCGCTTTTGTGCGATACCAGTACAGAAAAAACAGGTAAGCACTCTGAGAAGTGCAGCAATAAGCAAACAGATTAAAAAAGTTATCACAACTAACAAGTTAAACGTAGGGTTGCACCGATACTTGTGCAAATACTAGTATCGGTACCCGTGCACATGCACCGATACCTGAAACCGATACTTTGGGGCTCGGCTCTTTGAGCGGTTAGCCCTTGTACACACGGTCGGAGATTCCGTTGGAATGTGTCCGATCGGAGCATTTTGTCGAATATTCCGACTGTGTGTGGTCTGCATCGGACTGTTTCCGTCGGACCAACTTTTCCAACTTGCAGGAAATATTTTCCGACAAAATGCTCCGATCGGACATACTCCGATCATGTGTAGAGAATTCCGATCGGACAAAGTGCCACGCATGCTCAGATCAAATTCCTACACCAAAGCTATTGGCTACTAGAGTGAACATAGTCCCGTCGTAACGAAATAACATCATGTCGGATTTTCCGACAACTTTGTCCGACCGTGTGTATACAACAGTTTTGGACAAAATCCGACGGATTTGGTTGTTGGAATCTCCGACCGTGTGTACAAGGGCTAAGAGTGTCTCCTCAGCTTTAAAGAAGTCCGGTAACTGGAACTGTCAAAAAAATAAATAAATAAAAAGCAGCCGGTGTTGTGACAAAGTGTTTGCCTATCGCATAGTGTCCAAGCCGTACTGTGCAGGCACAGCGCTTGCGCAGTATGGGGGACAAGGAGAAGCCGAACATCTCTGAAGAACAACGGTGCGTGCGCACTGAGTCCAGGTTGAAGCCCCACCATCCAAGTGAACATAGGGTTGCTCATAGTAACAGGGCCCCTCGCGGGCTCGCTTTGCTTCGGGCACGGCCTCGCTTCACTGCCCGTTTTTTCCTGTGCATGCGCAAGGCGCTTTGTGAATGGCCCCATTGCCTTCAGGGACACACACGTCCCAGAAGGCAACGGGGCTGCTCGCCGAAGAAGAGGAAGTGCCACGGAATAGGAAGCGGCAGATTAGGAAGACGCAACTGGCGTTTCTGGTAAGTAAAAAAAAAAAAAAAAAGTCAATTTTTTTAAGAATAATAAATGCTTTTTTAGGGTGGCCCTCCGCTTTGAGTTTTCACAATCTACTGAATAAAAATAAAAAAAAATATTGAGTTACCTGTAAATCCCATTTATTGGAGTATAGTTGAAAACAAGCTGGATATTCAGAGACTCTGGGTTACAGGATGGTACCATCAAGTGATTGGGCACTGGCAAAGCACTGCACATGTCCCTTTAACACAAGCCGGTTATCGGCTCTCTTCTCCCCTCCTCACTCTGTTAGCGTAAGGATAACCAGCTTGTGTATACATCGTGATTAGCAGTCATTGGAGACAGCTGATCACGTGGTAAATGGCCGCTGTGATTGACCCTTTCCACCGATCTGTGATCAGCTGAGATTCACCCCCTCTAGACATTGGTTATAACCTTCCATCTTAAAATAAAAAAGTTTTGCCTATAGTTCTACTTTAAGTAAAAGCCACAGCAACAACTACATCTAAATGGCACGTGTACCAAAGCTGTTTATTCTTTGCTCCAATTAGCCATGTCAAATTTTCTGTTTCTTTCTGAGCCTTGGACTGTCATATACATAACATCCCTAAGGTACAATGTTCTCTTATTTGATATGGTTATTGCTGAACAAATCCAGACCATGTTTTTTTTAAAGATGATAACTGAGGTCATTGGATCACACAGGCCATGCACACTCCCTTTAGTTTTATTTATTTCCATGTCCATTACAGCAGGCATACTGAGATGGGAACCCAAGGCAAACACATGGCCAGAGCTTTTCTTCCTGCTTCTGCTTTGTGAACTGCTGGGATTTAGTGCTAAACCAGCAAGTGGCTAGATGGTTCCCACAAGCTGTCTTAGCTCACTTCTGTGACCCAGTAACATAAACAATTAAGAATCGGGGAAGCCTGGGTCCATGCTTAAGTTAATGTGCATTATGTATGGAGTGCACCCTTCACAGCCTGGAAAGTAGTATTGCAGCCCTCTAGTCATAACTAGATGACTATTCATATAGGAAGGCTTCACATAAATATTCCTATAAAAGTAGCGAAGGCA
Organism: Lithobates pipiens; assembly: GCF_037356315.1. Lineage (NCBI taxonomy): Eukaryota > Metazoa > Chordata > Amphibia > Anura > Ranidae > Lithobates > Lithobates pipiens. The sequence continues at coordinate 470,899,986 of NW_027507758.1, read as the reverse complement.
TTTGGAAGTGCATACACAACCACTTTCAGGCACCATCTCAAGGTTCTCAATGACTGTTCATCTCATCCAAGCATTTGTTTCCAATAGAGAGAGGCGAGGAGCTAGCAGGAAAGTCACACTGGGCTGACAACAAACGAGTAAGGACGTTGTGGAAATGACGGTAAGACTAGAAATAGAGGCTGTCGGTACAAGGCCAATCTATTATATTTCTGCTGGAATTTAATGTAACAATCTGGTTAAGAAGGTACCAGCAACCATACTGTCCAATTGGTATTGAGGCTCCATTTTTCCAACAAATCATTCATGGCAACCAGCAAAGTTTAGAGTGCCACAGACTCAACAAATGAAGAATTGCACACACAAAATTTGCATTGTGGTCCTGCATGGTCACCATCCAGTCACAAAGACTTTCCCTTAGGACTGTAAGTGGTCTTTTCAACACACATTGGGGGTTATTTACTAAAACTGGAGTGTGCAAAATGTGGTGCAGTTCTGCATGGTAACCAGCTTCCAGGTTTTTGTTTTGTTTTTTGGTCAAAGCTCAACTGAAGAAGCTGAAGTTAGAAGCCAATTGGCTACCATGCAGAGCGGCACCAGATTTTGAAATCTGAAGCTTTAGCAAATCAATCCCACCATGTAGACATATGGTCCACTATTAACAATGGAAAACCAGGCTTGAAAATTGGCATGCAGTCATCTCTGGTGGTCATGCACATAGACAGGAAATGCTTGGAAAGAGACAGCAAGGAATCAGCAACAATAAAATGTGACAAGTTACAAAGGAGAAAGAGGCAGGGAGGCAAGGCAGAAAACTGCATCCTTGCCTAGGTGAGGAATAAGGAAGTTGGGTCAAGTGTTTGGTGAAAATAAACAAAAAAACAAAAAACACAAATGTGTAAAAAGGGAAGTGTGGGAGGAGGGTCTAAAATTAAGCAATCTCTTAAAAAGAGTGAAGGTCTGCCTTATGTGAAAAACACCCATGATGCATTGTAAGCTTCAGTGATGGCCAGTAATAAATGTAGGGCTAAAAATTAACAAAGAGGCCATTCCAAAAGTTGAACAATGTTACAAGCCAAAAATGTGAATGGGATGATTGGAAACAACATATCCTTAAAAAAAATATCCTAAGTCAAACAAGTGCAACGAAGCCCTAATTCTGATTATACAAGCGCTGTGGCTTTTCCAAGTCTGGTAAGGTTAAATCATATGAGAATTCTGTGGACTTGCCAATGTTCTATACTGACGTCATGAGGCTGACAGAAGGAGAGGATGCAGCTGGAACAGAGCACTGTGCTCAGGCCTAGCCTCTCAGCCAAGGTGCAGATAGTGATTTCTAAGAGTTCAGAAACATCCATGAGTGGCTTCATAAGCAATGCCTTCCTGCTCAGGAAGCTGTATTACAGATGTGCAAATAACGCTCTGATTGAAGGGGCCATGATCCCTTAGGAGGAGCGCACATTCTTATTGTTCTACTCATTGGTATACAACAAGTGGAAAGAAATAGCACTCTGCACGTCTGCCTTAAGTGACATATATCCGGAGATGTCAAAGAATGGATCCCGGTTCTGTCATCCTTGCCTGTTTATGGGTCGTTTTCAGACAAGGGCTCATATTCATGGAACTTAATTATGATATAAAGTGCTATTCCCACAATCCACATTGACACTGATGAGACAGTCATAGTAAATAGAAGCTTCATTCCCAATGAATCGGATGAAATTCAAGCCATGGATGGCCCTATTAGAACACTCACCCAACATCCTTCAATTCAATCCAGAAAAATTGAGGAGGAGTCGGGCAGAAAACTTTTGGCTGTACAACAGCTACATCCACAGATGCAGCCAACGTTTAGACAGCCGCAGGGACCAGGAGAGCTTCCAGTCAGACTAGAATCCAAACTTGCCCGAGCTCATTCATATTCAGTATAAGCCCACTTGAACAATCGCACCAGGAAACAGAAAACGGTCACCTGTTCTGCATCGATCATTAGCGTCAAAGGCATTCTTCATCCCACACATATGGGTGAGGTGATGGTATATTGTGATTCAATAAAATACATGCATCGCCCCCTGCTGAGCAGCTCAAGATACTGTTGCCCACACATCGATTTAGTGTGTGGACAGCAGCGCTTTGGGCTGTGGACTACTGTGAACAGGCCCTAATGCTGAAGAGAAATCTAAAGCCATTTATACATGGATTAAAAAAAAAAAAAAAATTGGCTGTTTTGGTCCATATACAGGTAGGCCGATTGCACCCAAATCGATCGACTTGGGTACAACCAGCCTGTCGGATTTTTTTATATTTGATTCCTGACGATGGCTATAGCTGCTAGAAGTAATCATCATGTTCTGCTGGCCAAGAAGGCTCCCCACACCAACCTGCTGGCAGAACACAATAGAGCTGCGGGGAATCAAGCAATTTTCTTCCACCCATGATGAAAGGAAAGAAAAAAAAATAAATAAATAAATAAATAAAAAAAACACACACACCAGAGTAATCTTTGGGTTTTAGACACTGGGCCACAACATGACAAAACCTCCGTTCCTTCAATTTGTATCTGGTTCAAAAAAGAAAATGTGCACAAAAACACATTGTAAACCACAGCAGTGATACAGATTTTAAAATTCACAAATAGTGGTATCATTTTCAAGAAGTGACAAGGTGTTATTTACACCACTGATAAATCTCCCACAAGTAAAAATGGCAAAAGCACAGGATAGCAGAAACTAAAAGTCCATACACACTATGCCAGCACAGGAGTGGCGGCCATGAGTTTTGGAGGAGACCCTGCTGCCTGTGGAATGGGTTTATTTTTTTGGCAACCAAACAGAATTTGAATAGGAATACCACACCTCAAACACAGCTCGGCTCAGGGCTGTGTTGTGACTCCATTCCAAGTCAATGGGCGTTTGATGGTACTGCAAGGCAACAAAGACATGATGTGGAGTATAACTTTTTGCCATAGTTGGGGGTAAAACCACCGCTCAAATTACCTATTTTTACTTTGCCACAGTCAACCATGTCAACAAGCCCTTAATGTGCATTGCATTAGGAATTACATTTGTTTAACTAGGCTTCAATTGCACTAACATGGATTAAAAAGTGCACCATCAGCATTTTTGTTAAAGAATAGCAACACTGATCGTGTGTTTCAGTGTGTCGCATTGTGAGGATGTGTTGAGCTGCCATTAAAAATGAATGGCATTGCATATTCTTCAATACAACTTGTCGGTGTGAACATTCCCTGACCTAAGAGGTATAGGAAAGGTAAAATTTGACCACCATACATTCTTTCATTTTAAAATATATGTGGGGATTTCTAATCCTACCTACTGTAATCTTTTTTCCCCATCTAGAAGGCAAGACATAAGGCCACCTCTGATCCTGCCAGTTAGGAAACCGGATGAAGCCTATAGCCCCTTACTTACAGCTGCTACAATTCAATTGTATTGTAGGGCTGCACCTTACAGTGGGCCTGTACTTAACAGTGCATCTAAACTCAACAACAAATGGAAAAAATAAAAAATAAAAATGTATTTGAGTTTACATTAGATGTGGTAGCAGAATTTGGTTTGATTTTTCAGGAGTTTTCCTTTGTGTTCACCTGGTGATCCTGCCAGTATCATACTCTCCTAGAGTAACAAGGCTTACTCATCGTACTATCTATAGACAGGCAGAATTGTCACCCTTGGACAAGAGGTATGTTAGAACTGCAAAACATCTCCCTCTTCTGTATTCCACAAAGAGAGCTGGGAACAATACTAACTGCTGAAAGCATGGAGCGCAGGAAGTCATCAGCTCACAAGATGTTTGGAAGGATTAAAGCGGGATTCCACCCTAAAGTGGAACCTCCGCTGATCGGATCCCTCCCCCCCTCCGGTGTCACAATTGACACCTTTCAGGGGGGAGGGGGGTGGAGATACCTGTCAAAGACAGGTATTTTCACCCACTTCCGGGCATAGACTCCCGTGGGAGTCTACGCCATTTCCTGCCCTGCCGCGCTGTCTGCTGGGACACACACGGGTCTCAGAGACAGCGCGGAGATTTCCTACTGCGCGGCGCGCGCATGCGCAGTAGGGAACCGGGAAGTGAAGCCAATTCGCTTCACTTCCTGATTCCCTCACCTAGAATGGTGGCGACAGCAGCCGAGAGCCGATCGATCGGCCTCGGCATCGCTGGAACCCGGGACAGGCGAGTGTCCATTTATTAAAAGTCAGCAGCTGTAATATTTATAGCTGCTGGCTTTTAATATTTTTTTTTTTTGGTGGAATCCCTCTTTAAGTTGTTTTTTGTTTTGTTTTGTTTTTTTGCACTTAAAGTGATTTTTTTTAATTTATTTATTTTTTCTATAAAAATATCAAAGACTTTACAAACATGTTATACCTACCTGCACTGTGCAGTGCAGTGGATTTGCAGAGGGCAGCCAAGATTCCTCCTCTTCTTGGGTCCCTCTTCGGCTTCACTAGCCCCTCCCCTCGAGTGCCCCCACAGCAAGCAGCTTGCTAAAAGGGGGACCTGAGCCTAGTCACAGCCCTGTGTCCATTCAGACACTGAGCCCCGGTTCATCCCCTCACCCTCTCTCTCCTGATTGGCTAACTGACTGACAGCAGTGGAAGCCAACGGTGCCGCTGCTGTGTCTCAGCCAATCAGGAGGGAGAGTCTCGATGGCCAAGGCACTTGTGGACATTGCTGGATAGAGATGGGGTTCAGGTAAAAAAAAATAAAATAAAGTCTGCATTTACAACAACTTTAAAGCAGAGCTCACCCCAAAGAGGGAAGCCCCCCCCCCCCCAATGGCATGTAATTTTTATTGGGGGGGGGGGGGGGGGGGCGGAGCAGGCACCTAGTTTTGACAGGTACCCGCTTACTCTTCCACTTAGATCGCCTAGGCGGAAGTTCTCTCTCCCTCACTCAATACAATCTTCTGGGGCATGTCACAGGTCCCAGAAGATTGCCCGGCCATTAAAGGGGTTGTAAACCCCTCTTTTTTTTTAACCAACAAGTCATACTTACCTCCACTGTGCAGTTTATTTTGCAGAGTGGCCCCAAACCTACTTCTGGGGTCCCACAGCGGCGCTGGTGGCTCCTCGCCGCATCGAGTGTCCACGTTGGAGAAGCGCTCTGCCTGGTGGACACCCGTGCGGGCGCACTTCTGAGTCCCACATCTGTGTCCATTCACACAAAATGCAGGATTTGACCCCCCCCCCCCCCATAGAATGCATTAAGGTTAAAAACCATGAGGGTTTACAACCCCTTTAAGGAGGTGCAACTCGCACAGCCAGGTGCCCATAGTTGCGATATCGGCGAGAGGAGAGAATCAGGGGTTGGGGCGACCACATCACAGAATCCTGCGACAGGTGAGTGTGACCAAAAGATAACAAAACAGAGGCGAATTATTCGAGTTTATATACACATTTTAGTATTCACAGCTACCACTGCTGGCCAAGTTATGGGATCTGGTGGGTTTAGTACTGAATCAATGACCTGGAACAACTTCACAGCTGCAGCTACCTAGAGGTACTCAACATGTCTGCCATTAAATGCCTGCAGCTCTGGTTGTGTGAGGTTTTTAGTTTATAGCTGCTAGTGATGGAGTTGTAAAAAGGTAGAAAACTGGGACCTTTACCACCTTTGTGGTATAAAAACCTCAGAAAGTTCTAGATCTTGGGCACTAACGGCTAATTTCTGGCCAATGCAAAAAAAATAAAAGGTAAAGTGTGTGTATGTAATCAAGCTCGTCAAAAATCGATGCAGCCATTAATGAACCAAAAAGCGAAAGTATACTTAAGATGCGCAAAAAAGCATGTCCGCCATTATTGATCAGGGTAAACAGACAACGGGAACACAGAAAGAGCCGAAAGACAGGCTGCCCAGATTAGCACAAAGTTTTAGTAAAGAATATGTGTGTTTCTAGGTCAATGCATCTTCCTTGCATTTAAAACAAAAAAATATAAATAAAAAAATAATAGCAAAACTTCCAAAACAAAAAAATAAATAAAACAAAACCCCACACAGACCTACGTCATCAGGATCCAATGTTGATGACAACAGTGAGGCATGTCAGCCGTGTACCCTGCAGTCGCAGCAGTTTCCGTGTTGAGGGAAAAGGCTAGGAGTGAGAGCGAGCACGTTTCAAGAACTCGAGGAAGGCTCAAAGACCTCATGCCCTGAACATGCAGCTCTCCCCCTCACATCCTGCTGCTGAGCCCTTGTAATACTGTCCAATATGGTGGGAAAGCTGGAGCTGGGGCGAGTAGGGGGCTTCAGTTTATTTATGTTATATGAAGAGTCAAAGGCTACATAATACAGCCTGAGGGGGGATGGTCGGTTCCAGGTTTCTCCAATATCCGTATATATCCGAAGCAAGCACACATCCAGTGGAAGGTAGGAAAAAAAAAAAAATTGACTATAGTGAGGAAAATAAATTTGATTCCCTGCAGATTTTGTATGTTTTATCCACTTGCAAAAAAATAAAAAAAATAAATGAAGGATCTATACATTTTTATCAGATGTATTTTAAAATGTTTGTGACAGAATAGCAACCAAATATCCAGGAATAATAATAATAAAAATAAATAAATAAATAAATAAAACACCACCACAGAATACAAATGTTATACACAGAGTTGGAGTTCAGTAAGTAAAATAAGTATTTGATCCCCTACCAACAATAATTCTGGCTCCCAGAGACTGGCTAAATTATGTGCTCATGTGGTATACAGATTAGTCCAGTGAACTTAAGAAGGTTCTCCGAATGACAACCCGTTATATGTATAAAAAGACACTTGTCCACAGAATCTCTCTTCCATTCAAACCTCACCATTATGGACAAGAACAAACGCTATCAAAGGATGTCAAGGACAAGATTGTAGATCTGCACAAGGCTGGAAGACACTACAAGACCATCAGCAAAAAAACTGTTGGAGCGATTATTTGCAAATGGAAGAAATACAAAATAACCAGCAATCAACAATCGCCTCATGGAGCAAGGATGATCATGAGAAAAGTGAGGGATCAGCCCAGAACTACACAAGTGGAGCTTGAGAATGATCTCAAGGCAGTAGAGTAATGACCACAGTCACCAAACTATTGGTAACACAATACGCTGCTATGGATTGAAATCCTGCAGCGCCCGCAAGGTCACCCTCTTCATGAAGGTACATCTACAGGCCTATCTGACGTTTGCCAATGAACATCTATATGATTCAGAGACAGATTGGGATGAAGTGCTGTGGTCAGATGAGACCAAAGCTTGAGCTCTTTGGCATGAACTCAACTCGCCATGTTTGGGAGGAAAGGAAATGCCAACTATGACCAAGCATGCCATCCCTACAAACAAGCAGGGAGGTGGAAACCTTATGCTTTGGGTTTGTTTGTTTCTCTGCTAAAAAGGTATAGGCTGACTTTGCCACATTGAGGGGGCTAATGGACCAGGCCATTTATTGTAAAATCTTGGATGAGAACCTTCTCTTCAGTGTTCTGGCTGAGAGAAGGAGTCATGGATGGGTCTTCTAGCATGACAAGAACCCAAAACATACCGCCAAAGGCAACAAATGAGTGGCTCAAGTAGCACATTAAGGTCGTGGAGTGGCCTAGCCAGTCTCCAGACCTTAATCCTATAGAACATTTATGGAAGGGAGGTAAAACTTTGAGTTGCCAAGTGACAGCCAAGAAATCTTAAGGATTTAGAGAAGATCTGTAAAGGATAGTGGACCAAAATCCCTCCTGACATGTGTGCAAACCTGGTAACCAATTGCAAGAAATGTCTTACCTCGGTGGTGAATCCCTTGTTAACAAACACAAAGTACCAACTCATGTTTTGCTTGGGGATCAAATACTTATTTTAGTCAACTCCAACTTATATTTGTATCATGTGTTTATTTCTGGGATTTTTGGTTGACACTCTGTCTCTAATATTTAAAATACACCAATGATAACAATTACAGACCCTTCAGGTATGCAAACTTACAAAATCGGCAGGGGATCAATTTTTTTCCCCCCCACTACTGTATTAGGCTAAAAAAAAACAAAAAAAAACTGTTGAAGTAAACTCTCCCACTCTGATGCTTCTTTTCCTTTAGTTCATTATAAGTCAGTCATTATCAGACTATAGCCACTGTAATCCAGCTCAAATCATATATTACTTACTGTTTAAAGAAACTTTAGGGGTTAGGCAGCACCATCTTAAGTATTGTTGTTTTTCGAGTCCACTGTGGAGTGTATTTCGGCCCTTACATTGAGCACTTCCTGTACTGTTAACCAAGCCTCCTTCTCAAGCCAACGTTTCTATGGCAACCCCGCTTCCCTGTTCATAGATTACTTGTTTATTTCATAGTATTTACTTGTGCCGATGTCTAATGTTTGCCCTTGTCAGGCTTATCAGCTTCAGCTAAGACAAGACTGCAGTAATGGTCATGTTTAGACTGTATGTGAGGCCACATGGTGTGTAGGAGGAAGCTCTGAGTGATTAGCAGACTTCAGTGTTGTGCTGTAGGAAGTCCTGATAACAGATAGATAAAGACAGAGTGTTCCTTAAATCAGGGGAGATCTGAGCATGCTCAGTGACTTCATTCTACAGAATAACAAGGATTACAACAATACTAAGCAAGTAAGGAGATATCTACAAGCAGTGTTCATTAGAGTTTTTTATGCCGATTTACATGGCACAAAGTTGTGGGGGAGGGTTTACAACCACTTTAACTGCGGGTGCGTCTTTGCTGCTTTTTGATGTATTTTACATTCATTTCAATGGGGAGGTGCATGTTGGTGTGGTTTTTGTACCCCTCCCAAAAAAAAAATGCCGCAAGCAATACTGTAAAAAAACGCAACGCACCCGCAACTGATCAGTGCGAAGAGTTCCATAGGATTTAATGGTCATGCTTTTTTCTTCTGCTTATTTTTACACAAAAACAGAAGATAAACCGATCAGTGTGAAAGCAGCCTTAAACTACACAGGCAGTGGGTAGAGAATTAAGGACACAAACTACATTAGACAAGTTCATATCCCATGTCTGATTAATGTAACTGACATCAAGATTGCAGGGAAAACACCGGATTGCGTGGTTTCCGAAAGCATGGTTTATTCTGCCAAATATCTTTATGATAAACAGCAGCCAAAAATCTTGCCCAACAGCAAGCGTTTACTGATAAGTAGTAATATTCCACCATTATCTCATACATAAATGGAACGGACCTTTTTAAAACAGACCACATTCAATTTTGTATCATTTACAGTAAATGACATCATGTGGTGCATCTTCCCACTGTAACTAGATAATGTGGTACTGATACACATCCCATCTCACTGATGTGACTCAATCACCATGAGGGGGGCGCCTGGGAAGTTCTGAGCAAAATGTTCATCCTAAAAATACCGAGTGATAGCACACACTAGGCTGCCACCATTGTAAGCGTACAGCTGAATTGTTACTAAAATCACAACGCTGGCAAAAGGAAAGTACAGCTGGGCTTATTCAAAATGGTATGTCCCATTTCTGCAATATCCTTCTTATTCAAATATGGCTGCCAGAGATCATTAGCAGTTAGCCATGCCAGCCAACATATGAGTTGCCCAAGAGCAAACACCTGTATAGAATCAAGAGCAAAATGTTTACCATTATTAGTGGGCAAGTCCTCCTTTGCATGCCACTTATTTCACCATTTTAGTGCTCAAGTCGATCGGCATACTCCCCACCATTTCCATTTGAATGCAGTGTTGCATGCATTGAAATGGGAACCACAGTGTTTAGCAAGAAAATGGTGGGCTTGATCTGCTTTGTCTGCAGTTGAAACATACTCCAATAGATTATACTGCACCCAAAGAAAAGGAACCCCCCAAAAAAGGAGTTACATGCCGCCCTCAAACTTTTATTTACACTACCTCCACTGGAGAGTGAATAAGAAATTGCTGACCTGCTTTTGATGCACGTTTGAGCCAACGTTCACATTAGGCCGATATGGCATGTGATTTGCATCGTCTTAATTGGTGCAACGCCACACTGATTCCCAAAAGTAGTTCCTGTACTACTTTTAGCAACTTCGGGGGCAATTTGAATAAACCTCTGTGCATGAACCCGCACAGATGTCTGTCAAATCCTACGCCAAGTAGAAGGGGAAGGGAGGAAGAGGGAGCTGAGTGGTGACGTTAACGGCCATGGCTCCTGCAAGCGGGAAAAGGATACCTGTCAAAAAGCAGGTATCTGCTCCCCCCCCGAAAGGTGGCAAATGTGGGGGGGGGGGTTGGGGGACAAATGAGCAGAAGTTACGCTTTTGAGTGGAGCTCCGCTTTGAGTGCAGGAGTCTGCCATCAGGCCTTACCTCACCGACTGTCACCCACCCGTCTAACAAAAGCATCATTATTGGTCACAGAGACACCTTCAAAAAAGGAGATGGGAGGCAGGCAGCAGGACTGAGACTTCCTTTCAAGTAAAACTAGTTTCAGTGGCACACAGAAGACTTTTCTAAAATACGAAAAGATGACGAGTAACAGAATGTGTTTTGGGGTGTAGTTGCAAGCAGGCCTATGCTGTGTGGGATTTAATACATACACTATCCGCTGTGGAAATTAAGAATTAATTCCTCAATCGTACATTTTTTTGATTGGTACTCACCTCTCCGCCGGCTTCCGGGAATTCAGGGAGTTCCGTCAGACATCACTGGACTCCTCCCCCCTTCCCCAAGTGCCTCCGTCTGCTAACGAAGGGAAGGGGGAGGAGTCTGGTGACGTCGAACTTCTGATTGAATGTAACACGTATGGGGGAGGACCAATGCATGACATCACCCGCTGCTGCCCTACGGAACTAACGCGATTGTCGGCTTTACATGCTGTGTTTTTATCATCTTTATGTGAGCAGTTTGTGTTTGAACACAAAGATTAAATCTTATACTTAAGGGGTGAGCACTTAGATCTTTTCTTTCTACCCATGGCCTGGCGTCCTTCCTGAGATCTCAGGAGACGTGAGAAGTTTATGGTCCATGTTAACTCTTTTGATACCCGCTTGCCCGACCACCTGTTTGCACAGGGGTCCATGCCATAAGGTGAAATGGATTAGTTAGACTGGAGGTGGAGGGATTGTCACGCTACTGTGGGGGGGAGAAGACTTATGTCAGTGCTACAGTTTGAATTTAAAAACTTATTTGTGTGAACTGTGAAGTTAAGTCATGGATTGTGTAAACTAACTAGTGTCGGGTTATTGTATATAGTGTATACCACATTTACCACTGACTAATGCAGCGTTGCAATGCAAGGAGATCAGCTAAAAAGTAGTTGGATCTGTATATGCGTTATAATCAATCGAAATTAGGATAGATATATATATATATATATATATATATATATATATATATATAGATATATAGATATATAGATATATAGATATATAGATATAATAAAAAAAGAAGGGGGATTAAAATCGAACACAAACATTTTATATCAGCAACAGCGCATAATATATCTCTCTCTCTTTATATTTTTTTTCCTAAAAATATATTTTTTCCCCCTTTTTATCACATTCCCTCTGTTCTCAGCTACACAAGAGCTGGGGAGAGGAAAAGCAACAGCACACTGAGCCTCAGTAAATGGCTGTGCAGCGGGGGCATGTCAGGATAAGTCTGATCATTGGAGGAGAGCAGGCAGATTTCCCAGCATAGCTAGAGAACTGACCATGGTGTGCTGTCCTGCTTAGTGTGGTGAGATTTTAATAGGAAAGCAGAGGGACTGGCAGGAACACCAAGGGTTTCACACAAAGGAAGCAATACAAAGAACAGAATACGTTTTCATACAAGTACATTGTACAGCAGGCACAGATCAGGAATATGAAATTTTAGGTTTAGATACTCTTTAAGCACACAATGGTTGATCCCAGCACAGAGACGAAGCTGCACATCAAGCCAGGTGTATGCTCACTGTAGGGATGCCTCTACCAATTTGCTTTAAGACTTGCAAAATGCACATTTTCAGGAAGGAGATATTTACTCCACAGATTGGGCAGGGTTATGTACCATCTGTGCCATGAGAATTGTATCTTGGGTAATATGGGACAGAAATAAGATGCACTCAATGCCAAAAACCCATTTGAGGTAAACTTACGGTCTGTGTAAGACAACAAGAGATTAGTAAATTACAAGGAAAGAAAAAAAAAAAAAACGAAATACAGAACAGATGTGCAGAGTGTGGAGCAGATCTTATAATCTAGTATTGGGAAGGCTTCTGGCACCCTGGAGTATAACATAAGGCAGTGCAATGTGTTCCGTGGATTACATTCCCAGACAAAGTAGTCAATTCCTGCGAGAGGGAAGGTTATTACTCACGTGGGAAATTATACATGAAGCACGCCTGTGCCGATATGATCCACTCCGCTCGTGTCTCACAGAAAATGGCTATGTTCGACCGGGGCTTCTGGTTTAGTGCAGCAAGCCCACTTCCAAAATGAGAGGCGGCCAAGTAAGCCTCATCGTAAGTCATCCAGTTGTACTTTCCCAAGATAACCTGGTAAGGATAAGGAAAAATCGACATAAGCACAAGTGCGGGTCTCCTGAATTCATTTTTTTTTTTTTTTATCATCCTTTGCAGATGTCAGCTTGTAGTTCTCAAACTTCTTAATAGAAGCACCGTGGTAGTTCATGGATTCTTCCTGTCAGATTGTATTGGCTTGCCTTTCTGGGATGTATGAGCAAAACGGATACACTGACAGATCTGCAGGAGACCTGCATGGCCTGCATGGAAACAGCAACCTGCTCTTCTGGGGTCCCTAGTGGCTCCATTCCACATCAGATAGCCCCCTGGAAGAAGTGCTCTTGCGGGGGGTTACCTTGCGGGCGTGCCACAGAGTCCAGCATTCGGCGTCCATAGAGGCAGGAGTGGGCCCCACCCGCCGGGTCATTGGATTTGATTGACAGCAGTGGGAGCCAATGGCTGCTACCAATTTATCCCATCAAGAACCGAGAACCCCCTGCAGCGAGAGAGTGCTTCCCCGTGGGACAAGTTCGAGGGTTCGGGGGGGGGGGGGAGAACGAGCGGTCACGAACAGGTGTTTTTCACCTTCATGCATCCTATGCAAAAATCACGAACCTTTATTTACAACCCCTTTAATGCACTTTTTTTTACCTGACTTCTTAAAATAAAAAAAAGGTAACTTTATCCTTTAATGCAGGGATATCCAAACTACAACCCTCCAGCTGTTGCAGAACTGCACGTCCGACTCCCATGAGGCAATGTAAAACTGACATTCACAGAAAAGGGGCGGCACAGTGGTGTAGTGGTTAGCACTCATCTAGAAGTAAAAAGGGTCGCTGGTTCGAATCCCAACCATGACACTACCTACCCAGCGTTTGCAAGTTCTCCCTGTGCCTGCGTGGGTTTCCTCTGGGTACTCTGGTTTCCTCCCACACTCCAAAAACATACTGGTAGGTTAATTGGCTTCTGTCCAAAATTGGCCCTAGTATATGAATGGGAGTTGGGGATTGTGGGCTCCTTGAGGGTAGGAACCGATGCACATGTGCGATGTACACGAGGAGCGCTTCATAAAATTTATGGTGCTATATGGGTACCTTAAATATCATAGACGAGCATCTTAATGAGATACAATGTACAGGAATAGTGACTGGGACACTCACTCAGGTTGAACTGGACGGACGGGGTCTTTATTCAACTTTACTAACCATGTAACTGGAGGGCCGTAGTTTGGAGACCCCTGCTTTAATGCATTAAAATATAATACTCACCTTAGCTCCAGCATTCTCCGGCTGCTGACATCTTCAGGGGGCCACCTTCTGGGTCTCGATCGCCGGCTGGGGATGACATCACTGCCACGCATGTGCAAGAATTCAGTCAGTCAGTCAGATGTGGCATTGACGAACTTTTACAGTGAGCTGCACATGCACAGCTTACCGTACATGGGCGGACAGGCAGGCAAGTAGTTTTAATGCAGAAAAAACAAAACATGTCTCTTCTCCATTAAAAATCCTGCCTGCCCATCCATTATAATTACTTAGCCTAAAGGTCCACTCTAAGGTAAAAACCTTAAGGCCATTTTTTCCCCCCTTTAGGAAAGGAAAATAAACCCAGTGCACTTCATTTTAATTTCCAAACAGAGGTTGCTTGGGCAAAGGGTGATCAGACTACTGCCCTGAAAAATAAATGATGTGCAACTTGCACCCATGCATCCTACAGTACATCAGATTGTACCATTTATTTTTATACCTGGACTGAAACACTGAAATTACAAAATTAAACTAGTCTAACTAGTCGGCAAGGGACACATTTCAAATTAGGGACTGCTTGACACAGCTCAGTATTTTCAAATTCTGCCTTGGCAATAGATTCAGTAATTATGATCTCTATTACACAAAATCATAATACACACGGTTATTTTGGAAGACTAATAAAATGCAGCAGAATTAAGAAAGTGTGGGAAATCCGCTATAAAATTCTATCAAATGCAGCAGTAAACCAAGCATCATTAGTATTGGGGGCAGGGTGTGGTGAGTCATGTAAACCATATTTATCAGTTCATAATAACAAGGATGACTTGAACAGGGAAAGTTTCAAGTGGCCACAAGATGTACTTTGCTAGCGTATAAATAATAAAAGAAAAAAAAAAAAAAAACCCAAGGAGAAAGTGACCACAAAAATGAAGCATTATACATTGCAAAAGACCAACACTGCCCTTCAGTGGTCATATGCAAAACTGCAACGGTTTTTACCAATGCTCCATATACGGGTGCTGAACGCTTGTTTGGTTCTTGGCCTCTGTCCGATAGGAAGAATGATCCTGAGGCAGATGGGTAATAAAATAAGAGGAAAAGGAGTGCACCAATATTAAACAGTGCTTCTTTTCTATTTAAGAACTTGCTGGAATACAGCTAGGCCTGATCAGCAAAGGGCTTGTCACAGATTACCATGAGGATGGAGGCCAAAATTGCCATATTTTCACCAGTTAGCAGGAAAGCTGTAAACGAGTGCCAATGCCTTAGTAAGACCGGTCTAAACTTTCTTTGGTATTTAACTTAAAGTAAAAAAAAAAAAAAAAAGTGTATCTATGGTCAAAACGTTAGATCGCAGATTTATTCTTACATTGAATGTCAATTATTTCTAGCCTACTTCTATTTATCTGAAAGCCTAAGTGCAGCAAAAATAAAAAACAGCAGACTCAACACAAGGGACATAACTTACAGTCAAAAGGATGTGTCCCTTGTGTTGATTGGTCTTTTATCTGAAATCCCCCCCATCTAGGTCACCCCACTGCCGTAATCTTCTAGTGTGGCAAGGGTTAATACAACTAAGGGGTTATTACAGGCTCACCAAGAGAGCCAGACTATGTCCACTCTTTCTGACCAGCAGCTCATATCAGACTACATACTATAGCCTTTATGAATGAAACACAATCTATGAACGGAGGGGGCAAACCTATCAATCATTCACCCAACCTCCATGCTTAGATCCTGTTACTATCATAGCAGCTGTAGTATAACTTCTATGATTGAAGGAGCTCAGAGGAAAGGGCAGGCATAGTCAGGCTCTCTTGATGAGAGCCTTCGGAAGCCTCTTAGACCCCTTTCACACTTGTGCGACTGCAAAGTCGCATGACAAGTCGTGCTTCACGATTTTCAATGAGTTCTGTGCATATCTGTGACTTCAAAGTAATCCCTGCACTACTTGGTGCAACTTGAGGTCCATAGACCTCAAGATAACAGGCATTGCTTCAAGTCACGTCAAAATCGAGGCAAAAAAATAAAAAAATGAAATAACACAACTTTCAGGTCGCACGAGTGTGAAAGAGGTCTTAGTTGTAATAACCCCTGCTGCACCAGAAGATTAAGAGGCATCTGCACAAGGGACACATCCTACTGTTTGGAAGTTATGTCCCTTGTGTCAATTTTGTGGGGGGGGGGGGGGGGGGGGAAGTTGGCTACACTTAGGATTTAATTATCTTTTAATATGGGATTTTATCTTTTGCCAAATCCTCACAGATTAAATTCTATGACATGTATTCACTATGTCCTGTCAATGAGCACTGATGTGTCACTTTTCACAGAGTCTGCCTCGTGAATGACAGAGGTACTGAGGAGGAGTTTCAGGAGGCGGAGCCCATGCAGGAATCACTGCAGGCAGCAAGGTACCATGGGATATGTAGTCTTTGGAAATCAAAAGTAAATCAAATGAAATAAGTATAGAAGTGATGACAGGCAACACTCAACTTAAAAAGGATTTTTCCAAGTAAGCTTATATTGGATTGTCAAAATTAAACTATGGTTTGTATTGCTATTACAATGCCGATATTATGCAAATAAAGCGTATGGCATTAATTTAGATTATCTTTAAAATAACTAATTCAAGTTTTTACAACATAATTAATATTTCACCAAGTCTTTAGGACACCAAAATTTATTTTAAAGTAGTTGTTTATAGTTGCAAAGGTATCCATCTCCTTGAATCAAACATCAGTTAGTGCATCAAGCTAACCACAAAAGCTTCTGAAAACTGTTGAATTTTGGCTGCACAATGTAGAAGCAGCTGAAAAGAAAATTTATAGGGTTGCTATAAAAAAAAAATATAAACAAAACACACCTCTGTTGCATCAGTGTGATATTGCAGCGGTGCCCACAGACTAACAATGAGAACTGAGTGATCACAAGACCACTGGACACTGATCTCCCATTAGCTTTGAAAAGAGAGCAACGACCGTCAGTCACCGCTTTCTGCTCTGTCCCTCCAGCACTTGGAGCGTCTGGCTGGAGAGGGGGCTGGACTCAGCTGGCTTCAGCTCAGGTATGTGGTTAAATCCAGACAATCCTTCCAGACTGGAGTGACTCTGACATAAGCCAAACAGCTGATTCTGGGTCAAAGGAAAGTGCACTCCTGTGCCCCACAAAAAGTATGGCCAAAACAGCTTTGGTCATACTTCTCTTAAAGTGGAGTTCCACCCCCCCAAATAAAGAATTTTATCAAATGCGCTTAAAAATAAAAACAATTAAATTTTTTTTATTTTTCAAACTCGCCTCTAAAATGCCTGTTGCTAGGGGGTCCCTCGTAGTCTGCCTCCTTCAGCGCCTGGGCTCCTGACATCACTTCTCTTGGCGCAAGAAGGGAGATCGATACGATTAAAGAAAAGTACACAAAAAGGGATTACATTTGACCTTTTATAATAAAGTTCAGACTTTACCCCAACACATTTGTGCTCACGCACCTTTTTAAAGACTTTCCCATTAGGCTGGATTTCATCTTCCTCACTTAGCACCTCTCTGGTTCCCAAGCATCCTTTGTCTTTGAAAAGGTCTGTAGCATGCTTAAAGACCTTGTCCAGGGTATCACAGCCTGGGTACAGTGAGGAGGCAAGACTCTGGAAGCTATCCACTGAGCGGAAGGGGCTGTTCGGATCCTCACTAGCAGGTTTGGCTTTTATTCGTTTAGCAAGTCTCTGCCTCTCTCGTGCTCTGGACAGCAAGAACCATGGAACAAATGAAATAACGCCATAAAGCCACATAAAAAAGTGCAAAATGGAGAGCAGCACTGGATTCATGTCTTCTTTTATCTGCATTTTGGATACTGGGAAAGATGAAGATTGTATCCAAGAAACCTGAAAAAATAAAAATAAACACTTGTTAGGAGAGAACAGGGACTGAATATGTGTTCATATTTTTTTAATTGAAAACTTTGAACATTTTTGTTTACGTCCCATTAGTGAGATCACACACACACACACACACAATAAAAAATAAGGATAATTCTTTCCAACATAATTTTAGGGTGTGAAACTAGTACCATATTGAGAAAGGAAACCACCCCAATGGAATGGAAGTCATTTTTTTTTCCATCTTATAGGTTCACCGACAGCCCACACCCACCTATAAGTGTCCGATAGAAGCAATGTTACAAGTCCTGCAAAATAGCCAAATATGGAGCCAACCTCAGACAAAACAGTTCATTTATTTTCTATTATGGGTACCTACTTTTTATTTGTATTTTATTTATTTTATTTAATTGTAGAGAACAGGAGTCATTTTAAACATTGGGATGGATTACTGAAAAAGGACTACTGAATTAGAAGGTTGAACGTTGCTCTGAAAAGCTTGACAGAATAAAGTTCTTGTTTAATCTTAAAAGTTCTAAATTTACAAAAGAAAAAAAATAAATAAAAAAAAAAAGAAAAAGCCGAGACTTTTTTTTAATGAAGTGATTACTTCTGATGTATCCGCTATACTGCCAGACAAAAAATTAGGGATTCTTCTGTTCTGACCACTTGCAGACCTTACACGTGTAATACTACCAGTCTGACTGCGGGCTGTGCTGCATACGTGGCAAATACATCAACACACAATCCAGTCCAATCAATGAGAAGACTGAATGAATGAACTAAAAAAGCACAGACTTTTTACGCTAAAATTTTTTTATTCATTTTTTTATACCATACAACAGGAGATTAAACATTTAGTTAGCAAATGTCTTTTGTATAACAATGAATTCATTTTGTTCCCAGCAAAGGCATTTGTGAACAATAGATTAATATTCTATTAACGTGGTTGTAAAGGCTGAAGATATTTTAACTTTGTGCATACTATGCATGGAGGAAAATAAATAAATAAATAAAAAATAAATAAATAAAAAAGCAAAAAAAAAAAAAAAAAAAAAAAGCAAACAAACATCTGTGTGTAACTGGTATGTGACTGATGCGGAGGCACTGGTGGGACTGCACTGATAATCAGTGCCCCAATTATCAGTGTAGATGTCACTTTTAGAGAAGCTGGTTATGGGCTCCTCTCCTCATGCCGACAGGAGTGCCAATAACAGGCATTTTATTTACCTTCGTGATCAGCTGTGATTGGACACAGCTGATCACGTGGTTAAAAAGACGCCAATTGGCTCTTTACCTCAATCTGATCAGCAGACAGCGTCCCAGATCTAGATGACCACGCTGTAGTCGTCGGCTCAGCAAGTGGTTAATATCACTTTAAACCCCTTTCACCGGGGCTTCCTGGTCAGGTCTGCATGTCAGTTTTTCAAGTGGTTCAGGACCAGAGGGGGAATGGAAAAGAGAGAGGAAAAAAAAAAAAAAAAAAAAAAGCACCCCAACACTGAAAGACTTTTCCATTTTTCCCTGAACCCAAACATGATAGATCTAATGTAGCCTGATGTAAAAAAAAAAAAAAAATCACAAATACACACATAGATCCAATACAGGTTCACCACTGTCTGCTGTCAAAATGTAAGAAAAGAAAAATCAACAGGAATAACTGACAGTGACATCAGTCTCGTTCTGTTCCAATTCAGCCAGGGATCTGCTCACAAATGTCCTGCCACATGGAGAAAGGACCCTTAACCCCTTCACTGCCAGGTCCATACACCATACAGACCTACCTGTAGGAAGACCAGTGCATCCCGTGCGGGTAAGCATGACCCTCCATGGGCGTACACCTTAGTACGCCACATGTGAATGATGCTTCAGTAGTAATTTAGCAGCAATTAAATAAGTTATGTTATGTTTATGTGCACTATTTTACTGTATTTTTTGTGAAAAATAGCGATGATGATGATGAACATTTGCACAATTATTGCGGGGGGGCCAAAAAAATAAAATAAAAAATAACACACACCATATATCAGTAGCACTTTTTTTATTCTACGGGTCATGTGCTTTCAGAAAAGGTCTAGTTTGAGGGGTCTTTTCAAATTCTGAAAGCTGCAAGTGGAAAATGGTAACTGCCGGATATTTATAGTTTTGCATACCTTCAGTTTTCACCATGTCACAAAAAAAAGTGCAAAAAAAATTAAAATCTAAATATTTGTCAAAGCAATAGTTATAAATTTTATATTTACTAGGAATTTAGCCAAAATGTTGTACATTTTACCATATATGAACCCATCATTAATGATTTTAGTGAATTTTTAGCAAAAGTGCTGTTTTGATAAACATTTGTGCAAATTTCGTGGTGCCTTAAAAATCAGTAGCACCTTCTTTCTATTCTACTGGCCATGTGTTTTCAGAAAATGTATGCTTTTGGGGGGGGGGGGGGGGGTTTCACAAACTCTGAAAGCTGCAAGTGAAAAAAGAAAACCTCCAGATTTAGAGTACGTCCGATTTTCACTATTTCTCAAAAAGGCACAAATTTAAAAACGTACAAATGTTTGTTATTTATTCACTCAACACAGGGCAAGCTTTTATATTTAGTAGGAATTTATTAAAATTTGCTATGTTTAAATCTGCTAAAAATGATTTGAAAATTTTTGGAAAATATATTGTTTTAGTAAACAATTGTGCAAATATTGTGGGGCATTAAACAAAAAAAAAAAAAAATCAGTAGCACCTTTTTAAATCTACTGGTTCTATGCTTTCAGAAAGCATAAGGTTTGGGGATCTTTAAACTCTGAAAGTTGTAAGGGAACAATGAAAACCTTCAGATTTTGGAGAGAAATGTGGTTATTTACATTTTTACGTACGTTCAGTTTTCACCAATTCTGCAAAAAGGAATGTTTTAAATTTAACTAAAAACACGGCACATTTTACAATTTGTTTAATTTTAGTGCATTTTTAAATATTGTTTTGATAAACATTTGCACAAATATTGTGTAATAAAAATCAGTAGCACCTCGTTTGTATTCTACTGGTCATGTGCTTTCAGAAAATATGTGGCCGTGGTAGTGGGGGGGGGGTTCTTTAAACTCTGAAAGCTATAAAAAGGAAAAATAAATCAATGGAGAAAAAAAAAAAATGGCCTGGCCATCGGAGTTTAAAAATGGAGTGCAGGGCCTGGCAGTGAAAGGGTTAAATGATGATTACTGACCTCATTCAAACCTAGCGGAGACATAAATTCACTCCAGTCATGGGCTTGTTCACTTTTTTTTATTACCAATCTCTGTATATTCTGTCAGATGCAATTACACAGGTCCCATGGCTAGTTAAACCAAAGAATCTATAATTCTGATACCTTTATTTACAATGAGCTTGCTCAAAATGTGCGACACGCTTTGAGGTTGAGCAACAAGTTGTGTAATGGTGGGATATTTTTCTTTTAAAAGTGTTATTCCAGAGAATTGAGAACAATGATTTTTCAGGAAGTTCTGTTTTGCTGACGCTGTATAAACTGGAAATTAGAACCCACCAACTGACATTCGTATCGAAAATGTACAAACCTTATTCCAGGTGTGAACTACTACTACTGAAAAGTATTATATAGGCCCCTTTCACACTGGGGTGGGTTTTCAGGTGCTCCAGTGCTAAAAATAGCGCCTGAACAAACCGGCCCCTTTCACTCCAGTGAAAAAGCCGGAGGGCTTTCACACTGGAGCGGTGCGCTGGCAGGACGGTGCAAAAAAGTCCTGCTAGCCGCATCTTTGGAGCGGTGAAGGAGCAGTGTATTCACCACTCCTACCCATTGAAATCAATGGGGCAGCGCGGCTATACCGCCGGGAAAGCACTGCTGCAGCGGCGATTTACGGGCAGTTTTAGCACTGCTAGACAATAAATCGCTGCTAAAAATAGTGGCACTTTACCGCCGCCGCCCGCACTGCCCCAGTGTGAAAGGGGCCTTAGGGACCCATTAAAAGATTTGCCATCTTTGGCTCATTGTGGAGACTTCCTGTTTGACTATGGGTCAAAAAGTGAAGTGAGAGGAGACTCCCTGCAAATTAAGGGAATGCTTTTTGAAGACAACCCTGAAAACACCCCTGTCCATTGAAATGAACGGAAAGTGCCTCAAAAATACCCCACAGCTTTTTTGAAGAAGTCATTTTGAGTCAAATGCCCTTTAAAAAAAAAAAACCAGGTGTAAAAACGGGGCCTTCGTTCTACTTTAAAACCACCATGGCCAGGTGAACATAATATGGACACAAGGTGGTGAGCCTCCAGTTTTCCGATGCACGCTTTTCTACAGAGAAACAGACAGGCACCAGCAGTTCAGTGGTCGCCTGTGGAATCTGAAGGCAGAGGAGAAAACATACATCAAGGTTCTACAATCAAATCTCGCCACCTTTATCAGCCAAGAACCGTCAAACCACTGGGATGTGGGTACACCCATCTACACAGCAAAGTCTTCTCACAAGTAGTCATTCATCTGTATCTTATGAGATAAATCACTGTTTTTATAGATTAGTTTCATCTTTGTTAATTTAGTATTTTGGTTATTTGTTGTGTTTTTATTAGGCGATTGTTGGGAAATCCTCTATTAGGAGATGGGGAGTGAACAGAACACGATAACCATAAGTTCCCATCATGAATCGGAGTGATGGCTATGACTCTTTAAAGCGGAGGTCCGCAGATTTTTTTTTTTTTTTTTAAGTCAGTAGCTACAAAATACTGCAGCTGCTGATTTTTAAAATAAGGACACTTACCTGTCCAGGGCCCACGTTGTCGGCACCAGAAGCCGATCTATCCCTCGGCTGTCAGGTGCTGCCGCTGCCACCCACTGTAAGGGAATCAGGAAGTGAAGCCTTGTGGCTTCACTTCCTGGTTCCCTACTGCGCATGCGTGACTCGCCCTGCGATATCCCACTGGTCCTTGCTGTTTTCTGGGACCCGTGTTGTCTCCCAGAATACATCGGGGGTGGGGGGAAGTGGCGTAGATACCCATGGGTGGCTCGGGTATCTATGCCCAGAAGTGGAAGCAAAATACCTGTATTAGACAGGTATCTGCTTCACCCTCGCCCCTGAAAGGCACCAAATGCGACATCGGAAGTGAAATTTTTTGGTGGAATTCCACTAGGGCTGAAACAACTAATTGATTATGAAATTAATCGATTATTATTTTCATAAATCGATCACTAACATAATGGGGTTAAGAAAAAAAACTAAAATTAGCCCTTTATAGTACAAAAAGAGCAAATCGCTACTGTAAATATTACAGTCACTGTCTCATAAAAAAATGAACCCTTTACAGTAGTAATTATTTGCTCTTTTTGTACCAATTTTAGTTTTTTTAACCCCATTATGTTACTAAACATCTCAGGCCTGAGTAACACCTCTGTTTTTGGTGCTATTTGCAGAAACACTACAGTTCATTTATATTGTTTCCTATGGGACACGTTCATATCCATGATTTTTTTCAGCTGCTTGGAAAAGAGGCTGTATTTGGAAAGGACAAGTACTTTTTTTTTTTTTTTTTTTAACACAACACAGTGCTATTTTGTTTTTTTGGTTCAATATACTTCAATGGAGAAGCTACAGAAAAGCATGTAATAATAAGTTTTTGCGGCAATTTGTGTTTTTGAATCTGCCCAACAAAATGTAAAAATACAAATCGCAGCGAAATTACCTTTTTCAGGTTTTTAACCGATCGAAACAATAATCGGCCAAATAATCGTTAGTTGCAGCCCTAAATTCCACATTAATGATGTTATTGGTTCCTTATTTGTAAGTTCTATACATCTATGGAGTCATGATTATCCTATGCATGTTCCTGCCCGAGGAAAGGTGTTAAAGCGGAGGTCCACCCTAAAGTGGACCTTCCGCTCATTGGAATCCTCCCCCCCTCCGGCACCACAATTGGCACCTTTCAGGGGGGAGGGGGGTGCAGGTACCTGTACAGTACAGGTATCTGCACCCACTTCCGGCATAGCTATCTGCGGAAAGGGGCGTAGATCTACGCCCCTTTCCGAAAGTCCCCCGCTGCCTGCTGGGAAACACACAGATCCCAGAGGCAGCGGGACCATCCTTATTGCGCAGCGCAACTCGCACAGTAGGGATCCGGGAAATGAAGCCGAAAGGCTCCACTTCCTGATTCCCATACCCAAGATGGCGGCTGGGCAGGTAAGTGTCCTTATTTTAAAAGTCAGCAGCTGCAGTATTTGTAGCTGCTGGTTTAAAAAAAAAAAAAAAAAAAAAACGGCGGAACTCCCGCTTTAACATTTCAGCCAGAAACTATAGCAGAAAGAACTTTCAGATGCAGTGCACTAGAGTCTCTCTCACATACATACATACATACATACATATATAGGATTCTCGACCTATATAATCTGTGAAGTGTGGGCACATCCTCACGCCTGTTGATCTTTTGAGATGTATTATTTCACAATATGATTCAACATTTTTAAATTTATAATTTGGGAAGGGACATCCTCCCCGTCCCACCATCCTGCAGTGCCTCTACCAGCTTGCCCATTCGATCTGCAAGCTGGAGAATGAATCAGCCAATGGTGGCCATTTACCATTGAGAATATGGCAGACCAGATGGTCTCCGGCAGGCTCTATGACCTTTGATGCCTGGGAGAGATGTTATGATGTCACGTCCAGCCTCTGCAGGATTTAAACACTGCCGTTTTCTTGGCTGGGAAGCAGAGTTTTTTATTTTAGGTTTTGCAGCCTAGAGACGAGATCTGGGGACTTATAGACCCCAGATCTTGCTGTAAAGCGGACCTGTCATGCCCCCCCCCCCCGCGAGCACACACACACACACACACACCTCATTTGAATAACTGCAGTGCAAATTCCACGTGACAATGTTTGGGGGGGGGGGGGGGGGTGTAAATTTTCTAGCGAAAAAATAAATAAAAAAAAATAATGATATATCTCTCGCTATCTTTTTTTTCCCACATGTAGGAGAGGAGTGCCAGAATAGGCCTGGTATAGAAGTGGTTAAAACTAATGAATGTTTTCCATTTAACAGGCAGGCAACAATTTCAGAAATAAAAATATGCAAATTAAAAATGAACCAATGTGGCGAATCTAATTATCGAACATTAAATCGCCAGCAGTGCTACTGAAAAACACACTGTAAATGACTGGCTTCAGACCAATCTCCAAAGCCTGCAAATTATAAGGAAGCCAATAAAAAAGGAGGGCGATTTTTATAGAGGATATGTGTAAAGGATTACATAGAACCTCACTGTTTGACAGTTATGCAAGCTTAAGAGCCATTCCTTAATGATAGATCAGACTGCAGGCACTGACCTTGAATGAACCTGTAGGGATTAAAACAGCACTCTAGGACTCAAGTGCTGCTCTCACAAGATCTATGATGTAGAAACTTTAAGCTGCCAGGCAAAAATGGCACGAACCCAAAAAAATTAACACACACACATACACACACACGTGAACTGCTTTATATGTCATATTACTTGTAATTCTGTCCAACTATATTGGCTATTCACTCACTTTTGTCAGCAGGCAACAAGCAAACAGCAGGCTTTATTAGTCAGATGGAAGAATTTCACATAGCCCAGTAAAGTGCAACCACCCGGCACGCCCTGCTATGTATCCCAAGCTCCATTTGCCCATTTACAGGCCCAGGGCCAACATAAGTGCTGCCGTGTGTCCGCTCTCCTCCCCATCTTGGTCCTGACCCGGAAGTGGCATGTATGAGGTCACTTCCAGGGTCCCTTCTGACAGTTTCCCCAACCAAAGAACGTAATTCAGTGCGCTTTGCATTGCATTCCATTCAATGGAGCAAAGAGGAGACATGCAGAGTATTTACAACTGTATTAATTGGTGTTTATATCTGTAAAGTCCAGCTCCAATACATGACATTTTTTTTTGTTTTTTAATCAAAGTATTTACAATCAGTACTGCAGGATTGGAACTGTAACTTGTTCCCCTGTCGGCAGGGGCAACATATTTTCTCTTTTCTCAGTTCTACAAGTCCCCTATGGGATCCGGGGCATTGGAGCGGAGGGTTGCTGTGGGGAATTGTTATTGTAATATTGTTATTTATAAAAAATTGGCAGGAATACATCATCATGTTTCATTTGTTAAAATAATATGTTTTTGTTTTGAGAATCGACTTGATAAGTTGTCTTATGCAATTACCTTTAATGGAAAAAAAAAAGAAAAAAAAAAAAAAAAAAAAAAAAGGAACTGCAAATGTTCAGCAGGAATCCCGTTTGTCTATGTTTCTCCTATGAACTGTGTACCTTGAAGATTACCTGCTCTTTAGCTTACTCATAAATGGTCTGATCCTGCCAACATTTTGAATAGCCTATATAAAAAGCACAAATTGGGCCATTAGGAGATGATACCATTTGGCTTTGAAGATGGAACAAACAAAAACAAAACAAAAAAAACAAAAAACAAACAGACAATGTCAGACTTGCTACAATATCTCTAAGGCTCCATTCACACGATTGCAAGCAGAATCTGAACTTCTTTTGAGCAACACATGAGCCGTGATTTTGTTTGCGCGATTTTGCTGGGAAAAAAAATCGTGGCCCAATTGAGGTGCTATTAGACGTAATCACATCGCAAACGCATCCAACCTTTTGAAATCACAGGGTGTAATCACTACGATTCTGTCTACAATCATGTGTGAATGGGTACTAAGATCGGCCATACATGGAGCAAAATCCTTTCCTGCAACCACGGGTTGCAATAAAGAAATTCGATTCCTCAGTGTGGATGAGGGAATTCCTCTTGCCGAGCTATTGTCTTCTCCCAGCTGAGGGGTGGGGGGGAAGGCAGGGGAAGATGTCCCCGCCTGCAGAAGACTAAATCACTAGTGGCTATAGCAGCCACTAGCAATAAAATCACAATAGAACCTGGTAGGCTGGTTGTATCCAAGTTGATCGATTAACAGCTTGTTTGGCTGTACTCCTATGGATGACAGGAGTGCAGTCCGTTTTGCACTCCTGTGACCAGTTTTCAGAGAGCCGGCTGAAGTTCGCTCTCTGCTGACGTTGCAGATTTCACAGGACTAACACCCATCTCTGCGAGCCACTAAGAGCCGCCCCCTCCACAGCCCAGCGCTCCAGTGAGCGAGGAGGGGCAGAGCAGAGAGCTGTGACTGAAAGTCTGCAACTTTCTGTTCAGGCAGCCCTGAAAACGGAGCGATCCGCGAATTCGATCGATTGGTTCTCATTGTAGAGGCACGAGGGACAGATGCTGCATCGAACTGATGCTTAGAGTTGAGCTCAGGCGTGTTCACATGGTCCACGTGCTGAGCCCGCCAGAAAGTCGGCTCAGAGCTGCGCCAATCACAGGCAGCGAGACACTGCCCGATTTCTGCAGCCGCACATCAGGCAAGGTCTCACTGCCTGCGATTAGCGCAGCCATGAGCCGACTTCCTGGCGGGCTCAGCACGTGGACCATGCAAACAAACCTGAGCTCATTCCTACTGATGTTGCATCCACCGAGGGAAGTACGATTCCAAAACAAATATAAAAATCCTTACTTCAACAGGGCCAACGTTTCCTTTTTTCTTGATGGTCACTGCAACCCATTATTTGAAGCACAATTACCATTTTTATTTATTTCAGGTTGTACAGAAATCAGGAAGTATCAATGCTTCCACTGCAGGCCCTCAGTTTTCTTTCCGGCAATAACAGTAAGCAGCACAGTAATGACATCTCCAAATCTCTCTGAACTAGCAGTCAGAGGCAGCAGTACTCGAGATGAAGACACTGCAGTTAGTCAAGATACTGCTAAGATATTGCTAGGGCAAAAATACCTTCATTATTCCCTACAACAGGGCTCAAAATATCAAGGCCTGAGCTACTAACCAGTCCCTAACCACTTAAGCTCTGGACCATTTTTGCTGGCCAAAGACTAGAGCACTTTTTGCCATTCAGCATTGCGTCGCTTTAACTGACATTTGCGCGGTCGTGCAATGTGCCTCTCAAACAAAGTCCCCACAAATATAGCTTTCTTTTGGTGGTATTTGATCACCCCTGCGGTTTTTATTTTTTGCGCTATAAAACAAAAAAAGAAAGAGCAAAAAATAAAAATAAAAAAAAAATAAAACGCATTTTTTACATTTTGCTATAATAAAGATCCTGGAAAAGTGGCAATACAGCGCTGTCTTAATATTTCATTTATTGGAGGGATATATGAAAAAGTGAAAAAAGTGAATAGAGAATTAGCTGCAACTCAATGTGAGATACACACAATAACATAAACTAAAGAAAAGCTGTGCTGCAGATTACTACAAAAAGCATAAATAATTAATCCATATAGTGTATGTCAAGTATATAGTAGTAAAAAAAACGACTCAAATAAAGTTTGAATTAAAATGATTTTGAACTAAAAAAACAGAATAGATGCCTCTAATGTCCAAATATCGGCATATGTATAAACCACACTCCAGAGATTATGGTCCACACCATAAATCCAACGATGGCTCCCAAACCCCCCCAAAGTGATACCACATACGACACCCAAGAAGATAAATAACGGTTTTCCTTCAGTTTAGGCCAAAAAGTATTCTTCTACATATTTTTGGTAAAAAACAAAATATATCACAAAAAGGGTTTAGTGATTGGTTGGCAGTCCCCGTTTCCAGAAGGACAGCCATTGGCCACTGCTAAAGCTAATCACAGTCCTGCTAGCCCCACCCACCATCTGGAGGAAGATGACTCACTTGGTTGCCACTACCAATCTCACAAACAATCAGGTTTATGGAATTACTGTTGAGCTTCTGGGAATGTTGTTGAAATTATTCCTGAACCTTTTTGTCACTTACTACTGAACCCCAGCACTGTGTCCCTTTAATCCACAGCCAGTATTCAGCGCAATGAAAAATCACACCCAACTTTTCCTGCGGTGCCGAGTGCCACACCTCTTCTCAGCTGCGAGGGCCCAATTTATGATCCTGCACACAGACCCACTGCTTTCAGAAAATGCCCCTGACCTGAGCTCATCATTGTGCACCCATTCGAGATGCTTGTATGGGAGATCACATACAAGCATATGGGATGGATGCAAGAGGTGGATCAATAGGATGAGTGTGCCAGGACAGGTGTTGTGTCTCAACTCTGCTTCCTTTCACCACTCTGCATATCATAGATGAGCAGGGGGGGTAGGTACAGCAGTGGGACAGACATGCAGGGTGGCACAGTGGTGAAATTGAGGTGCAGGAATTGTGGCCGATCTGAGGCGTGAGAGAGCAGGATGACAATTTCCCTCTACTAAAGTAGTTTACAGCATTTACTTTATTAAAAAAAAAAAAAAAAAAAAACACGTTTTTTCGTGACTGAGTGTGTGAAGTTGACTTGTTATAAAATCGCTACGCTCAATTTCTTTGAAAACATTTTTAGACACACTGTGCTCAAAATGCTGCCTACCCCCTGGCCTACAGCTTTGGTTCACAATTTACAAAAGAATCCTTTAACAAAATAGACCCCAATTACACCTTATTTTTTTATGATCAAGCAAGTTTCCTAGTGGCGCTCTACTGCAATCTCCTCACAAATACGCCTTGGGGTTACACACCCAACTGTGTCCATGCCAGCCACAAACATGAAAGCACAGCTGGAAAACCTTGTCTGTTTACATGTGCAATGACAGCCAAGCTATGCATGAAGACTGGCCTGACAGGCCTGTACGAATTTCATAAAAAACAATGTGGGGAAAAAAAAAGCCTGTAAACAATGAATAAGAATATATACATATCTGAAGAAGTTCTTGCCACCATTTCCATGTTTCAAAAAGGAACTCATGAGAGAAACAGAGTAGTTGCAATCTCTAGCTTGCCAACATCCATAGCTTTTCTTTAAGGCCTCATGCACACTGGACTTTAAAAAAAAAAAAAAAAAAAGTTTTTGGGCTTCGGACGTTTTTTTTCTAGTCAAACTCCCCATCATGTTGTCCTATGTGTCCATGCACACAGGCTGTTTTTTTTTTGTTTGTTTTTTTAAAGCAAAAAAACAACCCCCCAAAACTAGTGGGTTCTGGGGGGAGTTTTTCAGCTGTAAAAACAAACAGTCTAAAACCGCTGATAAACTCCAACACACAACACGGCTCACCAGCATTTTGATGTTTTTGATCCACTGGAAGAAAAAAAAAAAAAAATCCCCATGGAAAACCGTTAGTTTTTCCAATGTTTTTGCAATATCATTTTCTCACTGCAAAGCTACTGGCATTTTTATAACGTTATTTTAACGTTCAGTGTGCATGAGGCCTGATACTTGGCAAACCATTGAAGTCAGGATAAAGGAGAATAGTATTGAAGAATATACCTCTACACAAGCAAGCAGAGGCAATTTCCATATCAAAAAGTCTAAGTAAAACGTCAAAAAAATAAAATAAAAACACACCCACACACCACAAGCAGAATCCCATTCATTTTAAATGGCACCTGTTTTCACATCTGAGTGTTCTGTAGCCTGAATCAAAATGCCTGAAGCTGCTTTTTACATTGGTGACCTTTTGACCAGTGCCAAAATCACAGCAAAAAACGCGACGTTCTGCTCAAAAACTAAACACTCAGGTGTGAATGCCTCCCAATATAGTTCTTTTAACCACTTGCCGACCAGGCCATAGCTGACAGACAGCTACAGCATGGTCGGGTTTTTCTGGGTGGACATCCACCCAGAATCTTGCTCTCTTGCACCCCCCACCCACCTGCCCGGGTCATGCTCCCGCAAACATCCGTGACCGCCGGGTCCGTAAGACCCGGTGCATCACAGATCGTGGGAAAAACAGCTGCTGTTTACCATGTGATCGCTCCGGCAAATGATCACTTGTAAACAAACGCCGGTCCCTCCCTCCTCCTCTCTGTACCGATCGGTACAGAGAGAGGGGAAGAGATGGCAGCAGCGCTGTGGGCTGGATGTGTTCTGCCAACACTTAAACAGAAACAAAGAATGTATTTATTTTTTTTACCAAATTTTCAGTCTTTCGGATTCATAGTGCAAAAAAATAAAAACCCAACGGTGATTAAATACCACCAAAAGAAAGCTCTATTTGTGTGAAGAAAAAGGACAAAAATTTCACACAGGTACAGTGTTGCATGACTGAGTAATTGTCAAAGTGTGAGCACTGAAAGCTGAAAATTGGTCTGGTTAGGAAAGGAGTTTAAAGCGGTTCTGCAGCTAAAAAAAAAAAAAAATATATATATTAAAAGCCAGCAGCTACTAATATTGCAGCTGCTGACTTAATAAAAAATCACACTTACCTATCCCAGGGTCCAGCGATGTCGGCGGCAGATGACGAGCGGTCGCTCGTCTCGCTGCTGCCACCGCCGCCATCCTCTGTCAGGGAATCGGGAAGTGAAGCATGGTAGCTTCACTGCCTGGTTCCCCACTGCGCATGCGCGAGTCGCGCTGCACGTCTCTTCAGATCCCCCGCTGTGTCCTGGGAACTGTGTGTTTCCCAGAACACAACAGGGGGGGTGGGGCGTCTGCCCGGAAGTGGGTGCAGATACCTGGATTATCCAGGTAACTGCACCCCCCTCGCCCCCTGAAAGGTGTCGATTGTGGCACCGGAGGGGGGGAGGGATCAGATTAGCAGAACTTCCCCTTTAGGGTGAAGAACCGCTTTAAGTGCCCAGTGGTCAAGTGGTTAACATGAGCGTCCAAAGATTTTCTACTGAAGTTTGAGCTCCTAGCATCTCCAGCTAAAGCCTATTACACACAGGCCGAATGTTCGGTGGACCTTATAAATGGCTGGCTTCTATCGAAGGAGCATGTCCAAAAAAAATAAAAATAAAAATAAAAAAAAAAAAAGAGAAGAAGAAGATCTACCGACCGGTCTGATTAGAAGCCGGAATATTCTGGCAGGGGGGCGTCCCACTGTCAGAACACAATAGAACTGCAGGGAAGATCGATGTTGCCTTCCAACAATCTGATCGTTAGTACAGCGGCTCCAACCTGAGCGATCAGGTTTTTTTTCCTCGTTCAGCAAGCCGAGTTGAACACAAAAAAAAAAAAAAAAAAAAAAAAAAAAAAAAAACACACCCACACCACCCTTGTAGTGTGTACTAGGCTTAACAACTAATCCATTTTTTTGGGGTGTGTCTACTGTGTATAAAGTTCACACAGACAGTATTGACAGCATGTTAAAAGGCCACATTAACAGCAGACCAAATTCTTACTAACATGTTTTAGAAGTCAAAATATTAGCAGCAATTTTCCAAAATTTACAGAATCATGTAACATTTCTAAAGGTAACATTTCAGGCATCAAACTACAATCTAGAAATCCAACTGTATATCACATTTGGCGCCAGTCTCCGAGTTACGAACAGGTTAGACACTGCCTGTTTGTTCTTAAGTTGAATTAGTTGGCAATTCGGACGCACATGTGCAGAACGGAGTTTTCCAATGTTTTCCCGACATGCCCGCCGGCGCCACCTGCCGTTCGTAACGCAGGGACCTCCTGTATGACAATTCAGAGTATTCAGGAAGGCCCCTTCAAATAAACTCCTATAGGCAGGTAGATGTCAGCAGAGATGTGTCTGCTGACACCCATTTGCCATTCAATTAAGGCGTGTAAACCCAAACGTTTGCCATCCGTCTGGCGAATCGGATGGGATCTGATGAACAGACATGCTGTCAGTTTTCGCCCGATCTCTCCATAGGAATCGGTGGCGCTTTGACAGGCCCCTGCAGACGGACCTGTCATCTGCCGGCTCAGCGGAGATCAACGGAGCAATCGCCCGCTGAGCAGATCCAACCAAAAATGTGAAAAGGCCCTTAGGGTTTCCACTGGCTGTAAAACTAAATTTTTTTTTTTTTTTTTTAAACAAAAAGGGGAAGGACTTTATCTAAAATTTACCACACTTGTTCATTTTTAAAGTGACAACACAGAAATTCCACCTTACTTTGCATATATTTTCACGGTTATAAGCTAGTTATTGAGAGCTGTAAAAGCAAAAGAACCACCTAATCTTTTATAGTCTTTCATACGAAAAAAAAAAAAAAAAATTCAAAAATCAGGATATTTATCTATAAACAAATCTTCTAAGATTCAGAGTCACTCTGCTGGCTCTACTAAGCGTTTTTATGGCAGGAGACGAGGAGCACCTTTTTAAAGCAGTTGTAGCAAAAAGGCCTCTGTTCCTTTAAAGCATGATCAATAGCACAGTACTGTTGCACAGCAATTTGTCCTCTTCTTTGATGTAAAATACCTGGTTGATCCTGCCTGTTCCTGTGTCCCCCCTATGTGAATTGGCCATGGTAATCATGGATGCTGATCCATGATATCATGGTCAGTTACCGTGCCTCCGTCATCCTGCTGTGTGTACACAGTCTGCCTCCCCCCTTCCTCTCTGCCTGTCATTTTGAGTCTGTGTAGGGACAGCTGATCTCTTCCCCTCCTCTCCTGCCTCTATTCCACTGCAATACATAACCCCATTACTTGAATCCTCCATTTTACCAAGCTATAAAGCATTGTAACAGTTTTTTTTTTTATTAATCCCAAATACCTTTTGTCACAGCACTGCGGTGACGGGACTTCCCTCTGCTGGCCGGCTGATGTCAGGAGGGGAGTCTCCGCTACTTTGCCTGCACTCCAGAGATCGGGAAAGGAGAGCAGAGGGAGGTCACGTGACCACAGAGCAGCGTAGGGCTGTGAAAAAAGGTATTTGGGATTATAATAAAAAAAAAAAAATATATAAAGCACAATACTTTAGATCTTGCTAAAACAGACACGATACAAGTAATTGTGTTATACAACTTAACAGTCACTTTAAAAGGCTCCTATTTAAAATTCCAGTTGCTCATTTAACTTTAATTTACAGAAGTTAAAAGGTTATGTATTGTACCTTGAGAGTCATGTCTAGACTCTCATGGTACAGATGTACAGAAACCAAAGCCAAATGACTTGATAAAAAAATGGAAGCAAAAAAAAAAAAAAAAAAAAAAAAAAAAAAAGCTTATTTAGGAGGATTTTTGTTTGCAATTTCCCTTGTGGCAGACAAACAGGTTAGTTAAAAGATCTGCAAAAAAATAAAAAGGCTCAGCACTGCAACCTTTAGCACTATATTTCATGGCACCCACAAATAATTCCAGGCAAGGTATATATTTTTACATCTAGTTTGGACCAAAGGAACTATGCATATACCTGTGGGATCCCCCTAGAACAGTGATGGTGAATCTTGGCACCCCAGATGTTTTGGAACTACATTTCCCATGATGCTCACCTACACTGCATGAGCATCATGGGAAATGTAGTTCCAAACCATCTGGAGTGCCAAGATTTGCCATCACTGCCCTAGAAGCTGGAAATCGATGTGGAAGACACCACTACCTCCAGTGATCTCCACCATTTCCCAGGTCCCATGCTGAGTGCCTGCCCTGCTTTGCCCTCTCTCTGTGTGCAAAACGTTCTGACTGGAGGAGGTTGAAATTGTGGTGTCACCGACCCGCCTCTGCACCTTATACAATGAGCGAAACCTTTATATACAGTGGATATAAAAAGTCCACACACCCCTGTTAAAAATGTCAGGTTTCTGTGATGCAAGAAAAAATAAATAAAACATTACGAGACAAAGATGAATCATTTCAGGAAATTTTCCACCTTTAAATGTGACCTATAAACTACAACTCTGTTGAAAAACAAACTGAAATCTTTAGGTAGAGGGAAGTAAAATACATTAATATGGTTGCATAAGTGTGCACACCCTTAAACTAATACTTTGTTGAAGCCCCTTTTTATTTTATTACAGCACGCAATCTTTTTTGGGTACGATTCTATCAGCATGGCACATCTTGACTTGGCAATATTTGCCCACTCTTAGCAAAAACACTCCAAAGCTGACAGATTGCGAGGGCCTCTCCTGTGCACAGCCCTCTTCAGATCACCACACAGATTTTCAGTGAGAGTCAGGTCTGAGCTCTGGCTGGGCCATTCCAAAACTTTAATCTCATTCTGGTGAAGCCATTACTTTGATTTGGATGTATGCTTTGGGTCATTGTCATGCTGAACAATGAAGTTCCTCTTCGGGTTCAGCTTTCAAGCAGAAGTCTGAAGGTTTCGTGCCAATTTTGACTGGTATTTGGAACTTTTTATAATTCCTTCTACCTTGGCTAAGGCCCCTGTTCCAGCTGAAGAAAAAACAGATCCAAAAGCATGATGCTGCCACCACCATGCTTCACCGTGGGTATGGTGTGCTTTTGGTGATGTGCGTTTTTGCACCAAACAAATCTTGTGGAAATATGGTCTAATGAAACCAAGGTTGAACTTTTTGTTCATAACATCCCACATGCTTTTGGGAGACGTCAGATGTGTTTGCAAAACCTAACCGGGCTTGGATGTTTTTCTTGGCAAGAAAAGGCTTCTGTCTTGCCACTTACACCATAGCCCAGACATATGAAGAATATGGGAGATTGTTGTCACATGTACCACACAGTCAGTACTTGTCAGATATTCCTGCAAATCCTTTAATGCTGCTGTAGGCCTCTTGGCACCCTCCTTGACCAGTTTTCTCCTCATCTTTAAATCAATTTTGGAGGGACGTCCAGTTCTGACACGGTAATGTCAATGTTGTGCCATATTTTCTTCACCATGTTCCACGGTATATCTAATTCTTTTGTACTCTTCTCCTGACTGATAGCCTTTCACAATGAGATCCTTCTGATGCTTTGGAACCTCTCTGCGAACCATGGATTTTGCTTTAAGATACAACTAAGAAAACATCAGGAAAGACCTACGAGAACAGCTGAACTTTATTTGGGGTTAATCAGAGACACTTTAAATGATGGCAAGTGTGTACCGACTCCTATGCAACGTGAGTTTGAATGTGATTGCTTAATTCTGAACACAGTTACATGCCCAGATATAAAAGGATGTGCACACTTCTGCAACCAAATTATTTTAGTTTGTTATTTTTACTTTCCCCCCCACCTAAAGAATTTCAGTTTGTTTTTCAATTGAGTTGTACAGGTTATAGGTCACATTAAAAAAAAGGTGGAAAAAGTTCTGAAATGTATGTTGGTCTCATTTTTTTACATCACAGAAACCTGATATTTTAACAGGGGTGTGTAGACTTTATAGCCACTGTACATTGATAAAATGCAAACGTTCTCTGAATGGTGCCCGTGCAGGAAACCTGGAATTACTCACATTTATCTTTCAAATAATTTCATTATTTTCACAAAAAAAATAAACTCTAAAAATATTGTTTTCAGTTTAAAAGTAGTTTCTTATTAACGGTTTCAAGCAAGCAGGTGGAGCTCTAGACCCATTGTTTTACACACCAACCTCATCCAATGCAACAGGTGTAGCAAAGGATCTTATATTGGTGAAACAGGACAGAAGTCAGAGGAAGAAAACCCAGAAAAGCAGGATCCAATTTGCTACAGCAGGTGAAAAAATTCCTTCCTGATCCCAGAGAGGCAATCAGATTTTCCCTGCATCAACTTTACCTATAAAATGTTAGTACCAGGGGTCAAGTCCTGGGGGGAAAAGTGTAGGAACTCCCACCCAAGATCCACTCCCCCCCACCAAAAAAAATACGCTCATATGCACAAACGCTTCAAAAGTGGCATTTTTCACCCAATTTTCGTATTGTGTGTATGAAGCTTAACTGTTAATACATTAAAAGCTATTCTCAATAAACATAAATACGGTAATTCTCTGAATAATTAGCAGTCAATTGTGCTTCCGTGCAAATGTGAACATCATGTTCTGATCTTTATTGGGGAATGTTATTTTGTATATAGAGTGTTTATGTGGTGAGTTTACACTTTTCATTGAACAGAGTTTGGATAACACAGGGTTAAAACGGAAAGATCATAAATGAACTGCACATTATCTGGACAGAATGCTTGGGGAGATAGTGATGTGTTCCTGCTTAGGAGATGTATGTTAGCTTGGGGGGCTGCAAACTCTGCAGGGCTCCAACACACACTCGCTGCTATTCCAACCCTTCACATATTTCCACCAAAACTTCCCTCCTGGCATTAAACTTTGCCAGGTATCGTACTCAGCTTACCACGCCAAACTGATGTTCCTCCCTCAGCTCACCTCTCTCCCTGCATGTCCTGTGAGCACAGTAGCTGTGCTCCTCCTCTGGGTTCTCTCATCATATGGCACTGAAGATAGAGGAGGGGGGGATTCAGCGGGACACCGGAGATTGGGGGGGGGGGGGGGAAGACAGAAAATCAGGGGGGGGGCTGGCGGGGAGGAGCGCATCACAAGAGGTCTGACTAAATACAATTTCTTAGCAGCAGGCACCTGATCTACCCGTCAGCTAGCTGTGATTGACAGGTAGATCGAAGCGGAAGCTGTCATGGGGCCCCCTACTGGCAATGCCTGAATGGTCAGGTGTGCGGCACTTACTATTGCGAGCTGTGTCGGCAGTTGCTGGTGTAGCACCTGCCACACAGTTCGCATACTTCAAAGTCTTGCAGGACACGGCTGCTAATGGGAACCGAGTTCCTGTTGTAGAAAAAGTACAGGAACTCCGTTCCTGTGAGTTCCCGCATCTCCCCCAATTTAATATTGGCTGAGCAAGGATGGGTATGGCTGGGTATTGGCAGGATATTGCAGGGTATGTACTAGAGCTGTGCGATTAATCGTTATAAAACCAATTGCAATTGTTTGGGAAAAAATACACTTCAATAATAAAAAATAAAAAAACAGTAAAGTTAGCAAAATTTTTTTGTTTTAATGTGAAAGATGATGTTACGCCACGAGAATCGTGATCTATCTTCTAACCAAAAAAATAAAATAAAATTGTGATTCTCATTTTAGCCAGAATCGTGCAGCTCTAGTATGTACTGCAGAGCACTGGCAGGGCATGTACTGCAGACTGCAACTTAATAACACACTAACCTGGTATTCTCTTCCCTTCTCAGGAGAGAAGTAAACTGGCAGTGGTTTTCGCCCCAGGAGGCCAGGACTGTCTGGCACTTGGTAGAGGGGAGGGAGGGGACAGTCCGGATCCCTGCCGTGTGTCTGTGGCTGACTGCTCTGGAGGAGCTGCTCAGCCGTAGCCCAGGCCGTATGCGCACTGCCCACTGACTCCTGCCAGTGCGTGCCCACGTCATGTGACCAGTTGCTAGACGCAGAGCGGCCCTAGCCTAACAACCAGTCACTCGGGCGACAGCGGAGTAAGCTGAAAAGGCTCAGGCGGCTAATGGGAATGGTGTTCCCCCAGGACTCGAGCCCTGGTTAGTACCCAGTTATATTATGTACATTTAGGAAAGAATCCAGGCCTTTCTTAAATCTACTGAGCTGTCCAGAACCACCTCTGGAGGGAGTCTATTTCACATTTTCACAGCTCTTACTATGAAGAAACCTTTCCGTATTTGGAGATGAAAATCACTTTTCCTCTAGACAAAGAGTGCCCCCTTGTGCTCAGTGTTGACCGTAAAGTGAATAACTCAACACCAAGTTCACTATATGGACCCCTTATATATATGTATACATGGTGCTCATATCCTCAAAGAAGAAGTAAACCCTAATGGGTTTACTTCCTCTTTCATTCCCTGCAAAGGTAAAGCATAATGGACTACTATGCATCGCATAGTAGTCCATTATGTGTCACTTACCTGACACAGGAGCCAGCGATGTCACCGCTGTCCCCTGTAGTCCGGCGCATCCATCTTCTCGGTGGGTCTCGCCGCTCGGCCGCTGTCATTCGGCGAAGCCGCGATTACGTCACTCCAGCACACGGGAGCCGTTGACGACGGTGCCCGTCTTTCGGTAAATATCTCCTAAACCGTGTAGGTTTAGGAGATATTTCTTGGACCTACAGGTAAGCCGTAATCTAGGATTACCTGTCAGTCAAAGTGTGTTGTAAGGGTTTACAACCACTTTAATCTCCTCTTATCAAGAGTGAATACATTTTAGTTCCTCTAATCTTTCCTCATAGCTGAGCTCATCCATGCCTCTTTTCAGTTTGGTTGCCCTTCTCTGCACTTTCTCCAGTTCCCACCCCCCGATATCCTTTTTTAGAACTGGTGCCCAAAACTGAACTACATATTGATGATGAGGTCTTACTAATGATTTGTACAGGGGTAGAAGTCTCTCTCCCTGGAGTACATACCTCTCTTAATACAAGAAAGGACTTTGCTCGCTTTGGAAACCACAGCTTGGCATTGCATGCCATTATTAAGCTTAGGATCTACCAAAACCCCCAGATCCTTCACCATTGATTCCTCCAGATCCCAGACCCAATATCATTTATAAAGATATTAAAAAAGTAAGGGTCCCAGCAGTGAACATTGGGGTACACCACTGATCACCTTAGACCATTCAGAGTAAGAATCATTAACCACTACTCTCTGAATTCCGTCTTTTATCCAGTTTTCTATCCATTTACAAACTGATATTTCCAAACCTTTACCTTATGTTAGTCGCGCGTGGGGAACTGTATCGAACGCTTTTGCGAAATCCAAGTATACCACGTCCACCGCCACCCCTCTGTCTAAAGTTGTACTTAACTCCTCATAAAAAGAAAATCAGGTTTGTTTGAAAACTTCTGTCTTTCAGGAATACATGCTGTCTGTTGCTTAACCACTTGCCGCTCGCCCTATAGCAAAATGACGGCGGCAAAGTGGTTTCAAAATCCTGACCGGGCGTTCAATGACGTCCTCAAAATTGAGCCGCTGCACGCCCCCGGTGGCGTGCATCACGCCGATCGTTGTTGCAGGGTGTCAGTCTGACACACCGCAGCTACAATCTTGTCCTGTCAATCCTGTCCAATCACGGCTGATCAGTGGAAATAGAAAGAGCCGGTGATCTGTGCTGATCGATTATCAGTGCAGCCCCCCCCCCCCCCCCCCGAGGATGCCCACACTGGACCACCAGGGACGCCACCAGAAGACCAGGTATGCCACCCTAGACCACCAAGGATGCCAGTCAGTGCCCACAATGGGCATCACTGATTGGCATGCATTGTTTGGCACTGATTGGTATCCATCAGTAAAATACAAATGCCCCCATCAGTGCCCATGCATGCCCCCTATCAATGCTGCCTTTCCATGCCAGCTATCAGTG
This sequence comes from Lithobates pipiens, assembly GCF_037356315.1. Lineage (NCBI taxonomy): Eukaryota > Metazoa > Chordata > Amphibia > Anura > Ranidae > Lithobates > Lithobates pipiens. The sequence goes on along the minus strand of NW_027507758.1, from coordinate 470,860,407 downwards.
CCAATCTGTGCCAGATATCAGTGCAGGAGAAAAAAAAAAAAAAAAAAAAAACACACACACACCACCTTATTTACAAAGTTTTGCAACTGAAACAAAAAAATGTTTTCAACATTTTCGGTCTTTTATTTGTTTAGCAAAAAATCAAATACCACCAAAAAAAATCTATTTGTGGGGGGGAAAAAATGATAAAAATTTCATTTGGGTACAGTGTAGCATGACCGCGCAATTGTCATTCAAAGTGCGACAGCGCTGAAAGCTCAAAATTTGTCTGGGCAGGAAGGTGTTTAAGTGCCCAGTATTGAAGTGGTTAAAATAATTCTCCCCCCCCCAACAAGAACTCGACTATGTGGTCTTTTATTAAACTCCCCAGTAACTTCCCAACTATACAAGTTAAACTAACAGGTCTATAGTTACTTGGTAAAGACTTTGTTCCTTTTTAAATATAGGCACCACATTGGCCCTGCGCCAATCCAGTGGTGCTATTCCTGTCATTAATGAGTCCCTAAAAATTAGATACAATGGCTTTGAAATTACAGAGTTCAATTATTTTAGGATGCGTGATTGTGTAATTCTATCCATGGAGGTTCACAGAGGTGAATATCTAAAAACGCCAATTATACACATAGCTGAACAAGTGACTTGCTCCATCCCTCCCCTAGCCATTGATGTGGTATTATATGAACTTTCAGTTAGGCATAAAAAAAAAAAAAAAAAAAAAAAAAAAGGGCAACAGCAAACCGAGAATTTTAAATACACAAGAGGTTTCACTGTGATATATTTGTATTTCTCCAGTCTTGAAATGTACGCAGCTCTGCCACACAGCACAGTCCTGCAGCAGCCCAATTTTCACTTATGGCTCCATTAATATTGTGTTTTATCGTGGCATGTGTCTACTTGCATTAAAAGGAGAAGTATGGGTATGGGTTTGGTCCCCTAGTATCTTTGCACTGAGAACTGAGCCACTGAACATCACCAATGGCTCTGTTCTCTAACCTCCCCGAGCCGAACTATCAGTCAGCAGCTCTCCTCTCTGCGCCTCCACGCTGATTGGAGCGCTGAGCTGTGGAGGGGCAGGGAGCAGCCGTCTCAGTGGCTCGCTGAGATGCTTAGACAGCCTTCAGTCAAGGCCCCTGGTGGATCCAGACTTTGGAAGTCGGGATGATGCGGTGCCCGGACTGATCTTGGTGACGTCAGTAGAGAGCGGACTTCAGCCCGCTCTCTGTTGAAAACGAGTCACAGGAGTGCAAAACTACTTGCACTTCTGTGACCCTTAGAAGCCCAGCCAAACGAGCTCAGGCTGTGCGTTCCTCTTTTAGGCCATTTTCACACTGGGGCAGGTGGGTGCCGGTGGTAAAGCGGTGCTATATTTTGCACCGTTTTACTGTCGTTTTAGCAGCGCTATTTGGCCGATAGCGGGCGGTTTTAACCCCCACTAGCAATCGAAAAAAGGTACCACCGCAGCAGCACCATGCCAGCAGTTTAGCGGGGTGGCCCCACTGTTTAATAGGAAGGGGCGCTATAGGAGCGGTGAATACACCCTTCCCAAGATGCGGCTTGCAGAACTTTGTACCGTCCTGCAAGCGCACCGCTCCAGTGTGAAAGCCTTGGGGCTTTTACACTGGAGACACAGGAGAGGCGCATTACAGGCGCCATTGTTAGCGCTGTAGCTCCGGTAAAGCCCCGCAGTGTGAAAGTAGTCGAAGGCAGCTCATTCATTGAAATGGGCGGCCTAATGCACCAAAAAGCAAGCATGTAGCCTTTTTTGGCAGTGCAAGGCAACGCACAGCTCTCAGCAAGGTGAACCGAGGTGCTATTCAGAATGAATCTCACAGCATTATGCCAGCGCACGTGACACGTATTGCCACACTTGATATTTATTTAACTCACCTAGAAGTCAGCAGAGTTTTTGCAGAAAAAATGCCTGACACTTGTAAAAGGGTCCAAAGCTTTTGGAAACTTTTACAGGCATCAAGCACTTGTGTGTTAATTCATTTAATTGGAGACAGTCAATTTTTTTTTATTCTGTCCATTGAAATAAAATTATTGCTCAAGTGCTAGCTTTTAGGAGCGTTTAGCAGAGCCATGCGCTTAGTTCTCCCTAAACTCTGCTGCTCCTGGAAGAACTGGCAGTGGGGTTTTTCTGCCTCTAAAAGCTAAATGCTGCTAAAAGCCTGTGTGTGCATGGACATATAGGCCAACATGGAGGGGCGTATTGAGGAAGGAAAAAAAAAAAAAAAAAAAAAAAAAAAAAAAAAAAAAAAAATGGCTGACGCCCTTAGGAGCAGCTGTAAAAATGTCTAGTGTGCATGAGGGCCTTCCACATAAATTACTGCAAGGTAATAATGTTAAGGGCCCTTCCCCAGTCTCCTCCCCTTTCCTAACCCGTGACTGCACAGTGAAATAAACAGCACACTGATTAAATACATTTAGAATTCTGCTGCCTCCTATCAGCACTGCATTGAACAACTAATTGGCTCCTTGTGCTGCTTCTCTCTCCCACACCGAGTTCTGTACCAAGTTACAAATATGGACAAAATTTTTTTTGGTCATACTTCAATCCTGAGTCACAGAAGTGCACTTACTTTTGCTCTCCTGCAACCCAGATTTAGCCTGTTTGGAGGAGGAGGAATGCTGCCTATGACCCCAAGAACACCATCCCCACCGTCAAACTTGGAGGTGGAAACATAATGCTTTGGGGGGGGGATGTGGGTGGTGGATGGTTATTCCAGCATGAACAGGGGTCTCCAAACTTTACAAACAAAGGACCGCTTTATTGTCCTTCAAACTTTAGGAGGGCCAGATTGTGGCCAGCAGGGGCAGAAAAATGTCACGGGGCCCAGCATCAGTGAGAATAAATATGGCCTCAACGTCGGCAGAAAATAGGAGGAGTATTCCCCCTTTTAGTAGGAGGAATAGTATTCCATCATTAGTATCGGTGGAAGATATAGTGCCCCATCGTTGGTGTCAGTGAGAGGAATAGTGCCTCATATCAATGGAAGGAGTTGTGTCCCAAGGGCTGCATAAGGGCTAGCAAAGGGCCACATCTGACCCTCGGGCCGCAGTTTGGAGACCCCCCTGCCATAGAAAATAAGTGGAAGGAGCCGAAGGTTTAAGTTAACAAACGTCTGCCTTGAAACCTTAATGATTGGAGAGGATCTGCAGAGGAGTGGGACAAAAATCCCTCCTGAGATGTGTGCAAACCCAGAGGCCAACTACAAGAAACGTCTGACATCTGATTGCCAACAAGGGTTTTGCCATCAAGTCATGTTTTGCAAAGGGGTCAAGTACTTATTTTACTCACTAAAATGCAAATCAAATTTATAACTTTTTTGAAATGCAGTTTTCTGGGTTTTTTGTTATTCTGGAGACTGATCATTTTTGTCAGTGGGCAAATGTACAAAATCCCCCATATACATAATGACCTCATCACTATGTCTTTGTTTCACACAAGGGTAACGTGGCCCTTGAAGCAACCAGGTCAGAGGAAAAGATAAAAATAAAAGAACCCAAAATAAAAGATGCCCTGGGAGAGAAAAGTCCATCTCCAGAAACCCATGCATCATTCCTCCGTTATGTTACAGCGCTGCAGCCTCCATTAGCTCTTTGGCAATGCACTTTCATTCACACCTGAGTGTTATTTATTTACTTGCGTTTTTTTAGGAGTTTCTTTTAAAGCATTTTAGATGTGTATTACAAGCATTTTACAGCTTCAGGCATTTTTGTTTAGCCAACAGAAAGTACTAGGGACAGGAGAGGGAGCGGAAATTAGGGGGTGTTATTCTCCTGCAGAGAAACAAACTCTACAGCTTTACATTAGGCATATACTGAAACTTGTCACGAAGCCATCAGTATGGAGACTGCTTAACGACCGCAGTGCGACTCATGGTCACAACTGAATTACCCCTGCCTACACACTAAGAACAACTATTAAACTGACCCCAAGGCAGTCTGACTTTTAGACTAGAGTATAGAAACGTCCTCACTGCACCAGAAATAAAAGAAACCTATACTGCGGGGGGTTTCTAAATCATTTATTGGACTGTCCTTCTCTGTATGCTTCTTACAGGTGATCATCTCAAAGCCATAGAGGCCTACTAATGCAGAAGGTCAGCATTAAAAGCCTCCATATTGCTTGCTATACAGGTTTCTCTGGCACAGATCGATTAAAATAAAAATCGCTCAGGATCAGGAGGACAATGGCAGGTGAAAATACCAGCTGCTGCTTACCTCAACAGGAAGAATCAAGCAGAGAGTGTGAATAGATCTTTCTTGGCATTTTACCAATGAAATAATAATGGCTACATCAGGGGGGGATAAAGAGACAATCTTATTATAAAGGACCAGAGACTGCAGTATCAGTCCGCATTCATCTGCTCTCATAATTCACTTCAATAGCACCCTCAGGATGTCTGATGAAAGTCAAACAAGGATTTTGCATGTGCATCTGCATTCTGAATAATCTGGCACAAGACATGGATAGAATACACCCTGTGCTTGCTCATCCGATGGATATGGTAATATGGATATTATAGCAAGAAATTATTCTGTTAAAAAAAGGCAACTTGCTGAATAGATTTCAATATAATCAATCTGATTTGACATGCTTAAAGAAGCCGCTATTCTTAACCTGTCTTGGCCCAATACACTCCAGACAACTACTACTCAATGTTTGTTATTGGTTTTTTTTTTTCCTCTGCTATACTTGAAGTCCTAAATTTAAGTGTGGGATCAACTGATGCTGAGAAATTGAAGGAAAAAAAGAAAGAAAAAAAAAAAAAAAGGGGGGGGGGGGGACGGGGGAGGACTGTGAAACTATATTTAGCCTCAGTTTAATCCCAGCTCTAAAAACAGAATTTGGGACAGATGGCAAATTAAACCAGTTTAATCATTTTGTAGCCAGTGCAAAATGGTAAAACATTGATTTGCTGACTACTAATAAGGCAACAATATTCACTTACAATCAACTGTCACTTCTGGATGTTTAGAAGATCATTACCGTTTCATGAAAAATGTGAATTCAATGATGGCCTAGTAATCTGCAGTAGGTCTCTGGAATGGGCACAGCTGCAACTACTGTATGCGCCCACTTGGCACCTAGTTAGGCTGGACATGCACATCAGACTTTGCACCAAGAATCTTTACTTCAGCTGTATTATTGGTGGTTTTTATCACCAGATATGGGATTCATTTCTGTACCAGGAACTATCCTTTTAATGACATTTCACAGTAAATCTTAGAGGAGTTTCAGCCAAAAATTCCCAGAAATTAATGTCCTCGCCAAAGGGGGCGATTCTTGAAACCACCTCCTGGGTGCTGGCGCCTCTTGATGGAAGCCGGAAGTGAAGCCTCGTGGGAGGGGGGGGGTGGGGGGGTACTGGAGACAAAGTTACATGGCAAAGTAAGCCAGAAGTGTGAGCAGGTACCTGGTTTTGACCACTCCCTACCCAAAACGTGGCAGCGGAGGTGGGTGGGAGGGCTGGGGTTGAACAGACAGAGCTTCCCCTTTTGAGTGGAACTCCACTTTAATTTGTAAGTAAAAAGGCATATTTTATTTCTAAAATTTTAGATGGAGGGGAGAGGGATTAGAACACTAGTCAGATTTTTATTGCTTAATTTTAGGGATTTTTTTTTTTTTTTTTTTTTTATTAATTGTCCTGTCAACCATTATCACCAAAAGTTAAAGTAAAAGGAAAGCCCACATTTTTGTGGTTGACATCAGAAAACCAATAGAGGGGAAATCTTCCAATGAGACACTAGTCCTGGTGACACCTGGATTCTCTCACTTTGCCGGGATGTTTTTCCCACTTCCTGTTTTGGCTAATGGAACACTGATGGCAAAAAAAAAAAAAAAAAAAAAAAATACCCGTCTGACAATTTTTTTTTTTTTTTTTTTACTCCATCCAAAATGATAAAGAAAAAAGTTTTGTTACACATTAAAATGGTAAAATTTGGTTGAAACATTAACCCAATTAAAAATACTGACCCAATTTTTTCAGCGACAGTCATCTACAAAAGTTCTGTTCACAAACTTTTTGTCCTTGTCCAAAAATGCTTGACTTGAAATCACCTCGTCAGGTTGGGGAAATGTCTGAAGACCTATAGCCACAATCTGGCTCTGACATGCATCCGTAACACCGCTCTCCCTCCTTACCCATAAGAAAGGTGTTAGAGGGCCTCAGCCAGCACTCCTCCACCGACTACACACCACCCACCAAGGATTAATCAGAGGTCCTCTAATGAATATTATTACTATCTGTGCGAAAAGCCTGAAATGAAAGCTGCCATCCTTACCCCAGGGTCACATTCTAGTTTTCATGCAGAAGCTGAACCATTTTAGCTTTCCTATTATGGACTAGTGACAGACATCATATGATATCGGATTCTCACACAGATACTTTGCTTAATTATTATGAGCCAGATAACTGGAAGCTAGTAAGCTGTGGCTAGAATTCTTTTTAGCAGAGGTGCTCTGGAAGCCTGAAAATTATTTCAAGGGTTCCTCAGGGAGTAAAAGACATTCTCTCGTTATTTTTTACTATTAAAAAGTAGAATTCTATATAATAAAGCCGCCCTAAAAATGTTGGTTGACAGATTGCAGTGAATCATCCTTCACTGCAGGAAAGCTTCCAAAATGACCAGCCATTATAAGGGTTAAAAGAGTAGCGAATTCAAAGCCCCATCATGTGCTCATACACATTTGTACTCACTGGGTTTTAGGAATAAACCATTAGCCGCATATATTTCAGCACTGCAGATGGCGTGCTCATAGAACAGTAATATCTTGAGTTTACATCAAATAAATGAACACAGATTCTCTGGAAGATCTGATTGCAGAGCAATAAACCAACCTCCTGTATGAGGATGGAAATATAATCTGTTCTATGCCTGAGCAAAAAATGCAACATTTACTGTAGATGGTTGTCTGCATGACCAGAGCTGGAAATCCTTCACCCTGACAGGAAAAGGAGCAATGCACAAATATGAGCAATCAATATTTGTTTTGGCCTGGCAGCCAGTTACATTCATTTTGTTAGTGCAGGTTAGGACAGGGGTAGGCAACCCGCGGCTCTCAAAGCCTCTTGCCAGAACTCGACTCCCTCCCCATGTTTCCAGGAGGACCGTCATTGGCCACTGCTAAAGCCAATCACAGTCCTGCTAGCCCCGCCCACCATCTGGATGAAGATTACTTCCTTGGTTGACACTACCAATCCCAAAAGCTCAATTACTGTTGAGCTTCTGGGAACTTTGTTGAAATTATTCCTGAACCTTTGAGTCACTCACTACTGAACCCCAGCACTGTGTCCCTTTAAACCACGGACAGTTTTCAGTGCAATGAAAAAAAAAAAAAAAAAAAAAAAATATACACACCCAACTTTTGCTACAGCACACTTTTTCTCAGCCCAAATTATGATCCTGCATACAGGCCCACTGCTTTCAGAAAATACCCCTGACCCGAGCTCATCATTGCACATCCATTCTAGATGCTTGTATATGACATCACATACAAGCACGTGGGCTGGATGTCAGAGGTGGCTCAGCAGGATGAGTGTGCCAGGACAGGTAGATGTGTCTCATCTCTGCTTCCTTTCACCAACCTGCATATCATAGATGAGAAGAGGGTACAGCAGTAGGGAAAATGAGCAGAAGGGGTTCAGAGGTGGAACAGAAGAGCAGGAGGGTACAGCAGTGGTGCAGATGTCCAGGAAGGTACAGGGGTGGAAGAGATGAGAAGGGGCTTCAGTAGTGGGACAGAAGAGTAGGGGGGGGGGGGGGTAGTGTAGAGCAGTGAGGCAGGTGTGAATGGAGGTGTATTGGTGGGAGAGATGAGCAGGGGGTGCAGAGGTGAGACAGATGTGCAGCAGGTACATTGGTGGGACAGAAGAGAAAGCAGGTTACAGTGGTGGGACAGAAGAGCAAGGGTGTTCAGCGGTGGGATAGAAAAGCAGGGAGGGTACAGCATTGGGGCATATGAGAAGGGGGTTCAGCAGTGGGGCAGATATTAAAGGAGGTGCATTGGTGGGACAAATGAGAAAGGGGTTACAGTGGTGGAGCAGAGGAGAAAGGAGGTTACAGTGATCTGCGGTGTAGGAGTTTAAGGAATTGGGAGCCGATCTAAGGCATGAGAGTGTGGGATGTTTATTTCTCACTACTACTCAATACATTTACTTTAGAAAAAAATCATTTTCGTGATTGAGAGTGTGAGGTTGACATTTTGTTATCAAATCTGCACTCTCAAGTTCTTTGAAAATATTTTTCGGCACACTGTGCTCAAAAGGTTGCCTACCCCTGAGTTAGGCTATCAAATAATGGTTGTAAACACAGATATCCAGCCCACCTTGAATAGTTAGGGCACACCACCAGGGATTGATTTATAAGGCAAACTCTTTGCATGGGTACAAGTTGTACATGGGGCAACAACGTCTGCCTAAACTGAAAATAAATTAGTTCTAAAGACAGAAGGCTTTTATCTTAATGTATTCTTAATGCCCCTCTTATACTTACATGGGCCTGATCTCGATCCAGCGATATTCATGAGAGCAGCAGCTCTACCAGGTCCTTCTCCCCTCATTTCCTCACACAGCAGCAGCCATTGACTCCTGCTCCTGTCACTCCCAGTCAGTAAGCCAATGAGGGGAGAGTGGGGGCGGCGCTATCTATTCACAGGAGTGTGGCTTAGGAAGGAGCCTGCTCGAGTGCAAGAGTTGCTATTGGGGGAGGCTCGGCATAATGGTGGAGCCTGGACCGCCGGCAGAGGACCCAAAGACAGGGGCTGCTCTCTGTAAATCCATTGCACAGAGCAGGTAAGTAGAACATGTTCTGTAAAAAATAAAAAGCAGCCTTTAGAATCACTTTAAGCTGCAGGGTAAAAGAGGGTAACATAAAACTAGTGCGATATAGGGCATGGGTTCGATAAACGTAGGGCTCTTTCACACGTGCGGCTGTTCAGTTCCGCATGTCAGTTTTTTTCAACGGATCAGAACGGTCGCTCCATACAGCTCTATGGGGCGATGGATGTCAGCAGTGACATGTCCACTGACATCTGATCCGCAAAATCCAGATGGATGGAAACCCTATTTTCCATCCGTCTGGCGGATCGGATGAAAAACCGGACAGGCGGACCGCAATCATCCAATCCCCCCCATAGAGGGGGTGGAGATCTGACAGGTCCGTCCCTGCACAGAGCGATCCCTGCTGAGCAAGTGGATGGCTGAATTAAGATCCGCAGGTGTGAAAGAGCCCCAACGCATCAATATCTGGTTGGATAGATGTACTATTCAACTGTCAAATGCCATAGCCTACTGTACTTTAATCTTCATCCAGTGATGCAAGAAAATTAGGTCTGCCTTAAAGCAGGGACCTTAAAGGGGATGAGGCATGACCAAGGTTGATTTACTAAAGTGCATAGAAACCAATCAGCTTCCAGTTAAATTTTTGTCAAAGCTTAAAACAGAACAAGCTGATGTTAGAAGCTGATTGGCTACCATGCACAGCTGCACCAGGTTTTACACTCTCCAGTTTTAATCAATCAACTCCTCTATGTTCTGGGGAAAGGCCACAAACATGAAGAAAATACATTGCTTTTGATAGTTTAAACTTCCTGTTTAATTTACATCAAAACTCTATGCTACCTTGTTAAGAATTCATCATAGGAATGCCATCTCGTCAATTTAATCTGTAATAGACAGGGTAGCCGGGGAGGAATTAGGAACCCTGTAAGACTCCTTTCACACTGAGGCACTTTATTGCTAAAAATAGCTCCTGTAAAAAGCCGCTCCTGTCTCCAGTGTGAAAGCCTGAGGGATTTCACACTGGAGCGGTGCGCTGGCAGGATGCTAAAAAAGTCCTGCTAGCAGAATCTTTGGAGAGGTGTATACACTGCTCCTAAACCTGCTCCTGCCCATTGAACTGAATGGGCACCGTTGCCGAACCGCCGCTGCAGCAGTGGTTTGCGGGTCGTTTTAACCCTATTCTGGCCGCTAGCGAACGAAAACCCCAGCAAAAACGGTGGTAAAGCACCACTAAAAATAGCGGCGCTTTCTGCTGATGGCACCGACGCATCAGTGTGAAAGGAGCCTTAGGAATCACATCAACAAAAAATTAAGTGATGTACCTACTGATATTTTACATCAATCACAGGAGTTGTGCATAAGACACTATTAAAGTTTCCTGCAATGGGCGCACTGAAGCCACAAGACCCATGCACGACCTAGCCATAGCCCCATCGATCCTCTCAGTCTTTAAATTATTTATTTAGGTAGCCATGCAAGTTGCCACACACAGTAAACTGGTGCAATCCCATCACTGAAAACAAACTCAATTGAAGGGAGGGACAACAGTTGTACATTATTGGGAAAATGTAGTCAGGTCTACCAAGACATAAATGTAAATATTCTGATGGAAAAATGGAGGGAAACGTGATTGTTATAAATATTATGCTAATAAATTATTTTGAATCGACAACCATTCCACGTGTTTGGGAGTGGGCCAGTGAGCTTAACCACTGCATGGTTATAAAATCAGTTTTTACATTAATGCAATCTTTGCATTAAAGTAAAAAAAAAAAAAAAAAAAAGTCCCAGCTAAATTCCCCCACCCCTAAACTTAAACATATCTGCCTCCTTTCACCGATCCACCGCTATCCCAGCTGCAGCACTGCTCTCCTCTCTTCCTGGTCACCCATAGACACAGGCTCCTGCTGCTGTCAAACGCCTGTGAGGATGGACAGGGGGTGTAGCTTACTGGTGCTGTGTGTATCTGTGGGTGCCCCCATAGCACACAGCTTGCTACGGGGGCATTTGTAAGAAGAAGGAGCAGAGAGTGCTGGCAGGGGACTTCCAGAACAGAAGGTGAGGGACTCCTCCGTGGAATATTGTTGCACAAAGCAAGTATAACCTCCTATTTTAATTTTAAAAAAATGTTACCTTTTAGTATCACTTTAACTCTACACTTACATGATCACACTAAATTTTATTGCTACCTGGATCAAAATTTTCTTACACCCGCCATCTCATAACTTTACGTTGACATGACAACTTGGTATCGAGAAACTGGTGATGGTACTTCTGGGTTTACCTGGATGGACCTCCCCACCCTTCCTTTCCCAACTGCCTGGTACATACCACTGTATAGGTGTGGTAGCAGTGGCAGGGACTACACAACCATCCAAAAATAAAATATAGGACCACTTTTTTTTTTACTGTATCGTTTACAATCCCATTGCACTTGTACCTACCTCAAAAATCTTGTTGTAGTCCCCCTATGTGCAGGGCTTGACAAATTTGCTTAGAATCTAGGAGCCAGCTGAAAAAGTTAGAAGCCAGTTATTTAAACCCTCTGCCCAGAACTGCATGTCTGGGGCATCGGGCAATAAGAATTGCTCATACCTGATGCTAAGAAAGAAAGAAAAAAAAAGAAAAAAAAAAAAAACACACACACACACACACACACACACACACACACACACACACACACACATATATATACATATATATATATATATACATATATATATATACACACACACACACACACACACACACACACATACTTTTGTTATAAGATTTTGAAAATATTTTTTTTTTCTCCTTCACTGATGTGCTCTAATGGGCATTGATGGGGCGGCATTGAGGTTGGAACTGATGGGCACCAATAGGCAGCCTGAGGTGCCACTGATGGGAACTGACAGGTGGCACTGATGGGCAGCACCGACACTTGACACTGGCAAGTGGCACTGGATTGCACTGGCAGGTGGCAATAGTTGGCAGCTGCCACAGGTTGGCACTGGCAGGCAGCAATGGTTGGCACTAGCATGTTTCACAGCCGATAGTGTAGCAAACTAAATGCTGTCTGCAGTGCTGTAGCGTGTGAAACTGTATGGAGAGAGGAGCTAACAAAATCAGCGTGATGTCAGAGGTGAGCGGGACCCAGTAGCTATCCAGCCAATGATTGGGCTGCTTAAGAAAGGGGCATGGCCGCATACACGTATCGGCCCACCCAGATCCCATTACATTGGCTGGTGTTGGATAGCTGGGTCCCACCCACCCCAACATCCAGCCTCAATTTTGACAGCTCCTCTCTACATACAGTTTGACACACTGCGGCACTGCTCTGCCAACAATGTGTGGAGAAGGGAGGAGGATGTGACCCGCTCTCTTCCTGCTCCATCCCAACTACCAGACAGTGCTCCGTGTCTGGAGGGCCTCCACACCCAGCCCTGTAGCAGAGGCACCTGTCAGTGACAAAAACCCAGGTGCCAAGGCACAATTTCTAGTTGCAACGGCAACCTGGCGCCTAAGATTTGTCGAGCCTGGCCTATGTGCACTTGAGTAATATGCTGAAAACCTATTCTTTCTATCTCATTGTGTCATGTGTGCAAACACACACACACACACAGTATATAGAGCATCAATGAGTCATTTTCCCTATATTAAGCAGGTGCTGAAGCACATCAGTCACACCACCTTCCTGAAGCTAGAATGGGGATGTCGATCTGTCTAGTGCCCCCCCCCCCCCCCCCCATGGACAAGACTAGGCAATAAGACACTGGGCCATAATCACACTGTTATCTGCCACCAGCTTACAGGTAGCCTAAAATGTGTATTACAGTGAAACTGGATATTTTTTTCCATTCCCCGCCCCCCCATTTTGGACAAAGTAAGGAAGGAAAAAAAAAAAGTACCTGTTTTTATTACTGTAAATTTGTTTTTTTGCAGAAATTAGGGAACAACTTTAAAAGAGGGGACAGCAATAACAACTAAAAAGAGTCTAACTTTCCTCTGCATTATCCAAAGTCCTGGGAATAAATACATAAAACCACACCCACACATTAGGTGGTTATAGAGAACCCAGAACCACAGCACTGTTTTTGATATCATCGGGTAAAATACAGGATTCTACTGCAACAGCACAGCTCCTTTAGCCCTGGTTCACATTGATGTGATTTGGCATGCCAAATTGTGGGTCCCAATCAGTGCGACGCCGCATTTGCAGTGCCCCACCGATTCCCAAAAGTAGTTACTGTACTACTTTTGCCAATTTTGGGGTGTGATTTCTATTGACATCTGTGCAGCAACCCCCACAGAGGTCTCTGAAATCGCCCCCAAAGTCGGGACTGAAAGTGTGCAAGTTGAGCTGATCTCCCACGAGTGGCATCTTAGGAAGTTTCCGCCCCCCGTTGTGATGTGAAGCGTCACGCCAGTTGAAATCCCGCGAGATTTCGCTGTAGCTCTCCGCACTAACTCCTGGGATCTCGTGTCATTCATCCAGTGCGGCAGGGACAGGAAATGATGCGGATCCCCGCAAAAATTCCCGCCCACAGTCGCAGCCACATAACAAAGGGAATATATACAAGGCCACCGATCTAAAGGTACGCTTCAAAAAAAAAAAAAAAAAAAAAAAAATGTCCATTGAGCACTCTGGGCTAGATTTGGAAACAAGTGAGCTTAACTAGGAAAATTGTCTGCAGAACCACTTTAAGGTGAAAAAGCACAAGGGTTTACAACCCCTTTAAACCGGGAGTCCGCCGTTTTTTTTTTTTTTTTTTTTAAAAGCCAGCAGCTACAAATACTGCAGCTGCTGACTTTTAAAATAAGGACACTTACCCGCCTAGCGCGCCCGCGATGTCGGCACCCGAAGCCGATCTCTTGATCGTCTCAGGTGCTGCCGCCATCTTGGGTATGGGAATCAGGAAGTGGAGCCTTTCGGCTTCATTTCCCGGTTCCCTACTACGCATGTGCGAGTCGCGCTGCGCAATAAGGATGGTCCCCGCTGTCTCTGGGATCCGTGTGTTTCCCAGCAGGCAGCAGGGGACTTTCGGAAAGGGGTGTAGATTCTGCAGAAAGGGTGCAGATACCTGTACTGTACAGGTACCTGCACCCACCTCCCCCCTGAAAGGTGCCAATTGTGGAGCGGAGGGGGGGGTTCCAATGAGCGGAAGGTCCACTTTAGGGTGGACCTCCACTTTAAGGATCGTTCACACTAAGAAAAAAAAAAAAATTAAATAAAAAAAAAATTAAAAAACAGGCGAACATTTCTGTCCAAATAATTTTCGTATTGTGCGTAAACAACTTTCAACAGCCGATTCCAAATTTGCATACGTAAATTCCCGAAGGGACAAACTTCATTCGTTCTATTCCCGTACGGGAACAATTTTGATTTTCGTTTTTAAGGTGTACCATTTTCGTACAAGAAAAATCCAAGAAGAATCTGCGTATGATCAGAAACATAGAAAATCCTTTGGCATACAAGAATTTTTGTACAAATGTTGTTCATCGGCTCCGATGTGTTGTGAAACAGCTAAAGAAAAAAAAAAACGGACAAAGATTCGCCTGATTTTCTTAGAGTTTACCCCTCTTTAAAGTGGTTCTCAAGCCTTAAGTTTTTTTCACCTTAATGCATTCTATGCACAAAGAAGAACAAAAAAACCTGTGTTGCAGCTGCCCCCCCCACTTCTTCTTTACTTGAGCAAATCCGATCCAGCGATGTGCATAAGCGCAGTAGCTCCTGCTGCTGTCTCTCCTCACTGGACAGATCTGATAGCAGGAGCGATTGGCTCCTGCTGTTAGCAATCAAATCCGATGACACGGTAGCGGGGCCAAGAGTCAAAATGGACGCAGTAGCGGGACTCAGGAGCGAGCACGCAGGGAAAACGCCATTCCCTGGGGGCTCCTGGTGAAGAGAAGGGGTCCCCAGAAAAGGATAAGGGCTGCTCTGTGGAAAACAATTGCACAGAGCAGGTAATTATAGGCAGGTTTAGATTAAGCTTTATAGCCACTTTAATAAGTACTTGAAGCATTCCAGCGACCGGCAATAGCAAGCACCTACTCTGTGTGAAAATACCTAGAAACCCTCCATATGACAGAGGCATTTTGAATGTGCTGTACCTGAAATCGCTAACCTTGAAGAGACCACTCAGGATTCCTCATGTGTGAATGTAAACAAAGATCACATGGACAGCATTTACCAAAGGAATGTTCCAGGTAGAGGAGAGAACTGCAGTCTGTGTACAGAACACTGACAGATCTGTCTTTAGTATACACAGGTATGCTGCAGAATCTGTGTAGTACTACCCTACAATAGACGGTCATTTTTCCATTACATCCCAAGCACGTGCGCGGCCCATCTATTTATAGGAGAAGAATGCATTGGGTGTTTGGTTTCTCTGGCTCACGTGGTAAAGCTTGTTTACTGATGAATATGTATTTAGTATCAGTTCTTCACACAATCCATATTACAGACTCAGAATATTAGGTTATTAGGTTATTTTCCGACTGGGCTATGGCACAATACATAAATAAGGTAATTATATATACACACACACACTCTGAACATTACTTACGCTTTCCATTCTTTTATCTAGGAGTAGAAAAAGGGAGGATCTGATTGGTTAATATATTCACTGTCTGATCCTTCAAGCACTTTGATAAACGAGGCCTGCAACTTATGAACCAGTCTGTAGCTGCATATCTCCCCCCCCCCCCCCATTTTCTTCTTTTGTAATTTAGATCTGTTTATAGAGAATTAGACAGAGGTGGCATCATCCGTCAACATGCATTTTAAAATTTGGAGTGGACAAAAAAGGTGAAAATCTATTGACCAAAGGGTATTAATACATACTGCCAATGCGAGAAAAAAAAAAAAAAAAAAAAACCCTGCATGTAACATGTTTTGCTGCACTGCTATTAATAGCTATGGGCCACCCAATACGGGGGGGGGGGGGGGGGAAGGAGACATGATAGGGAAACTTATTTTTATTATAGGGACATTCTACATGGACTTAGCGCAATATAAAGGCATGCATCAAAAAGTATAAATGGCCCCTTAGGAATTTTTTTTTTTTTTTAGATACTGTCCCTCTGTATATTTTTCATGAACGCTTCATTCAATATACAGGTTTCCCCCATTTCAAAAATGAAAACAAAAAAACACATCAGGTGACTTAACAAAACTACTATAGAGTGAAAAATACAGAATTTTGGTTATGGTATTGTGGTTACCATTAATACATGGTGGCATTTTGTACCAGAATTCCTTTTTTTAAAAAGGGGTTGTAAAGTCCTTTACATTTTTTACCTTAATGCATTCCTTACATCAAGGTAAAAAATGTTTAGGTGTCAGCATCACTTCCTCAGCCCCGCCCCCCCTAACCTTACTTACCCGAGACCTCATTCGATCCAGAGCCGTGCACATCTGTAGATATTTCTCCCCTCACTTCTGGATCTTTCTTGCTTTGGCTCCCAGTGCTGTCAATCAAAGCCAATGACGAGGAAGCGGAGGGGGCAGGGCCGAGTCCCTCTGTCTGTCAATGGATGCAGCAGAGGGACTTGGGTGCGAGCACGCACGAGTGGCCCCATGGGAAGCGGCTTCTCATGGGGGCACTGGCCAGAGAGGAGGGGTCAGGGTCACCGGTGGGGGGACCCAAAAAGTTCCCACCCGCTCTGTGCGATTCCATTGCACAGAGTAAATAAGCATAGACATATTTTACAAGCCTTTATTTATATTAAATATTTAGCCCTTGGTCACACCGATGCAACTTGTCATGCGATTTGACAGGTTCAAATCGCATAAGTCTTACACTATTGTCGGCAATGAAACTGTTAAAATAGGTGCGACACAGACTTCACAGTGCCGCAACAATTTTAAAATGTCATGCACTATTTTTGCCGATTTCAGGTGCTACTTGCATAGACATCTGTGAAATCGCACAGATGTCCGCCAAGTCACACCAGAAGAAGTTGCAATGACATGCGGCTTTAGAATTGTGTGATTTTAATGACGATGCACGATTACAAAGTCGGATTTGGTGTGACCGAAGTCTTACATGCAGATCAAGCTGTCCAAACGTAAACATTACAGAGTTGGGACAAATTAGAACACGGACGGGGTATTTACAACTGTCAGCTTTGGTATGAATTGAGGAGGTGGACCTTTCATTCATCTGCCCATCCTCCGTCCACAGAGCACTCATTGCGGGAACTGATAGCACAGCTTCTATGAATGGGGAATAGTCTGTACTTTTGATGAGGAACTGTACCTGGTCAAGATTTTTATTAACTCTGGCAGCACCGGAAGATCACAGCTGTGAGTAACTGCCAGACAGAGAACTAAAGATTTGAAGAAAAATGTTCAGCTTTAAAGTGGTTGTTAAGCCACTCTAACCTGTATACACCATTAGAACTGCCTCCTATTGTAGTATCTCCCTTTGTGTGAATTATAAAAATAAATGCTGCAAATACCTCATTTCACTGCCGAGATTGCGATCACATGACTGCCCAGCTTTCTCCTTTCCTCCTCAGAGATGCAGTGGGCGGGGCTGAGATTCCCCTGCTAACGTTAGTTTGGAGGGGAGGAAGAGAGCCGACTGGTCATCTGATCGCAATTTAGGATCTTAAGGTATTACAGCATTTATAAATCATTCACAGAGGGGGACAATGCAATAGGAGGCAGTGCTGATGGTGCATACAGGTTAGTGTTATGAGAGCAGCAGCTAACACACAGACAGAGAGGAGAGGGGGAGGAGGACACAGGAGCAGAGGCACGTAAACTGACCACGGTGTCTGGTCTCAGCAGCCATGATACACCATGGGAGGGGAGAAACTGGCAGGATCAGCCAGGTTTTTTTGGTGTTACATGGGACTAAATGACACAGGATAAGTACTGTCTCATATAACATGCTTTAAAAAAAGAGCAGGATTTTTTTTTTTTTTGGGGGGGATTAACAAATGCTTTGACCACTTCAGCTCCAGAAGATTTACCCTCCTTCACGACCAGGCCAATCCCAATGTAAGGCCCCCATCCCCCCTCCCCACAAATAGAGCTTTCTTTTGGTAGTATTTGATCACCTCTGAGGTTTTTATTTTTTGCTAATTAATATATACATCTCCATTCCGCAACTCAATAAATAAAAGTTTAAAATAAAATGTCAGTATCAGTTTAGGCCAATATGTATTCTGCTTAGAGCTGCAACTAACGATTAATTTGTCTGTCGACTAATCTATCGATTATTTCTTCGATTAGTCAACGACTATCCGATTATTTTTTTTATTTTTATTTTTTAATGAATCTAGTGTTTTTTTTGGATTAGCTATGCATTGCAGGGCAGGGCAGAGTATTGGCGGGCATTGCAGGGCAGGGCAGAGTATAGTATAGTATTGCAGGGCAGGGCAGAGTATAGTATAGTATTGCAGGGCAGGGCAGAGCATGGCAGGGCAGGGCATGGCAGGGCAGGGCAGAGCATGGCAGGGCAGGGCAGAGCATGGCAGGGCAGGGCAGAGCATGGCAGGGCAGGGCAGAGTATGGCAGGGCAGGGCAGAGTATGGCAGGGCAGGGCAGAGTATGGCAGGGCAGGGCAGAGTATGGCAGGGCAGGGCAGGGCAGAGTATGGCAGGGCAGGGCAGGGCAGAGTATGGCAGGGCAGGGCAGGGCAGAGTATGGCAGGGCAGGGCAGGGCAGAGTATGGCAGGGCAGGGCAGGGCAGAGTATGGCAGGGCAGGGCAGGGCAGAGTATGGCAGGGCAGGGCAGGGCAGAGTATGGCAGGGCAGGGCAGGGCAGAGTATGGCAGGGCAGGGCAGGGCAGAGTATGGCAGGGCAGGGCAGGGCAGAGTATGGCAGGGCAGGGCAGGGCAGAGTATGGCAGGGCAGGGCAGGGCAGAGTATGGCAGGGCAGGGCAGGGCAGAGTATGGCAGGGCAGGGCAGGGCAGAGTATGGCAGGGCAGGGCAGGGCAGAGTATGGCAGGGCAGGGCAGGGCAGAGTATGGCAGGGCAGGGCAGGGCAGAGTATGGCAGGGCAGGGCAGGGCAGAGTATGGCAGGGCAGGGCAGGGCAGAGTATGGCAGGGCAGGGCAGGGCAGAGTATGGCAGGGCAGGGCAGGGCAGAGTATGGCAGGGCAGGGCAGGGCAGAGTATGGCAGGGCAGGGCAGGGCAGAGTATGGCAGGGCAGGGCAGGGCAGAGTATGGCAGGGCAGGGCAGGGCAGAGTATGGCAGGGCAGGGCAGGGCAGAGTATGGCAGGGCAGGGCAGGGCAGAGTATGGCAGGGCAGGGCAGGGCAGAGTATGGCAGGGCAGGGCAGGGCAGAGTATGGCAGGGCAGGGCAGAGTATGGCAGGGCAGGGCAGAGTATGGCAGGGCAGGGCAGAGTATGGCAGGGCAGGGCAGAGTATGGCAGGGCAGGGCAGAGTATGGCAGGGCAGGGCAGGGCAGAGTATGGCAGGGCAGAGTATGGCAGGGCAGGGCAGGGCAGAGTATGGCAGGGCAGGGCAGGGCAGAGTATGGCAGGGCAGGGCAGGGCATGGCAGGGCAGGGCAGAGTATGGCAGGGCAGGGCAGAGTATGGCAGGGCAGGGCAGAGTATGGCAGGGCAGGGCAGAGTATGGCAGGGCAGGGCAGAGTATGGCAGGGCAGGGCAGAGTATGGCAGGGCAGGGCAGAGTATGGCAGGGCAGGGCAGAGTATGGCAGGGCAGGGCAGAGTATGGCAGGGCAGGGCAGAGTATGGCAGGGCAGGGCAGAGTATGGCAGGGCAGGGCAGAGTATGGCAGGGCAGGGCAGAGTATGGCAGGGCAGGGCAGAGTATGGCAGGGCAGGGCAGAGTATGGCAGGGCAGGGCAGAGTATGGCAGGGCAGGGCAGGGTATGGCAGGGCAGGGCAGGGCAGAGTATGGCAGGGCAGGGCAGAGTATGGCAGGGCAGGGCAGAGTATGGCAGGGCAGGGCAGAGTATGGCAGGGCAGGGCAGGGCAGGGCAGGGCAGAGTATGGCAGGGCAGGGCAGAGTATGGCAGGGCAGGGCAGAGTATGGCAGGGCAGGGCAGAGTATGGCAGGGCAGGGCAGAGTATGGCAGGGCAGGGCAGAGTATGGCAGGGCAGGGCAGAGTATGGCAGGGCAGAGTATGGCAGGGCAGGGCAGAGTATGGCAGGGCAGGGCAGAGTATGGCAGGGCAGGGCAGAGTATGGCAGGGCAGGGTAGAGTATGGCAGGGCAGGGTAGAGTATGGCAGGGCAGGGCAGAGTAGAGCAGGGCAGGGCAGAGTAGAGCATGGCATGGCAGGGCAGGGCAGAGTAGAGCATGGCATGGCAGGGCAGGGCAGAGTAGAGTATGGCATGGCAGGGCAGGGCAGAGTAGAGTATGGCATGGCAGGGCAGAGTAGAGTATGGCATGGCAGGGCAGAGTAGAGTATGGCATGGCAGGGCAGAGTAGAGTATGGCATGGCAGGGCAGAGTAGAGTAGAGTATGGCATGGCAGGGCAGAGTAGAGTAGAGTATGGCATGGCAGGGCAGAGTAGAGTAGAGTATGGCATGGCAGGGCAGAGTAGAGTATGGCATGGCAGGGCAGAGTAGAGTATGGCAGGGCAGGGCAGAGTAGAGCATGGCAGGGCAGGGCAGAGTAGAGCATGGCAGGGCAGGGCAGGGCAGAGTAGAGCATGGCAGGGCAGGGCAGAGTAGAGTATGGCATGGCATGGCAGGGCAGGGTAGAGTATGGCATGGCAGGGCAGGGCAGAGTAGAGTATGGCATGGCAGGGCAGGGCAGAGTAGAGTATGGCATGGCAGGGCAGGGCAGAGTAGAGTATGGCATGGCAGGGCAGAGTAGAGTATGGCATGGCAGGGCAGAGTAGAGTATGGCATGGCAGGGCAGAGTAGAGTATGGCATGGCAGGGCAGAGTAGAGTATGGCATGGCAGGGCAGAGTAGAGTATGGCATGGCAGGGCAGAGTAGAGTATGGCATGGCAGGGCAGAGTAGAGTATGGCATGGCAGGGCAGAGTAGAGTATGGCATGGCAGGGCAGAGTAGAGTATGGCATGGCAGGGCAGAGTAGAGTATGGCATGGCAGGGCAGAGTAGAGTATGGCATGGCAGGGCAGAGTAGAGTATGGCATGGCAGGGCAGAGTAGAGTATGGCATGGCAGGGCAGAGTAGAGTATGGCATGGCAGGGCAGAGTAGAGTATGGCATGGCAGGGCAGAGTAGAGTATGGCATGGCAGGGCAGAGTAGAGTATGGCAGGGCAGGGCAGAGTAGAGTATGGCAGGGCAGGGCAGAGTAGAGTATGGCAGGGCAGGGCAGAGTAGAGTAGAGTATGGCAGGGCAGAGTAGAGTATGGCATGGCAGGGCAGAGTATGGCATGGCAGAGTAGAGTAGAGTATTGCATTGGCAGGGTATGGAGGGATGGCTGCATCCATCCGACCTCTCCCCTCCACTGCACAGATCAGTACAGAGAGGGGAGAGAGAAACCGGCGTCATGTCATGACGCCGGTTTGTTTACAAGTGATCACTCCATCGGAGCGATCACATTGTAAACACCTGGGTGTAGAAAGATGGCCGCCGCTTCGGAGCTAGGCCGAAGCCGCGTCCTCTCCTAAGGCCGAGACCGCGGAGCGCTCCCCGGATCGCGGCATGTGCGCACGGATCGGTGACGATCCGTTGCACCCCTAGGGACGGCGGCATGGAGGGGGAGAAGAGGGGGGGGACGGCGGCGCGGAGGGGAGCGGTAAATGCTAAGCACTGCCCCCACTGTGACGCATCGACGCCCTGCACGCACGTCGACGTATTTTCTTAGTCGACGTAGTCGATTACGTCGACGCGTCGTGGCAGCTCTACTGCTACATATATTTTGTTAAAAAAAATAATAAAAAAAAACACAAAAGTGTACATTGATTGGGTTGCACAAAAGATTATTAAATTATGGGATAGATTTATGGAATTTTTTTTTTTCTTTTTTCTAATAGTACAGACGGTCCCCAGGTTACAAACAAGATTGGGTCTGTAGGTTTGTTCTTAAAATTGTTTGCAATTCAGAACAGGTACATTTTTAAAAACGTGTAGCTCCAGCCAAAAAACTATTTTTAAAGCGGGAGTCCGCGTATTTTTTTTTTTTTTTTTTTTTTTTTTTTTTAAAGCCAGCAGCTACAAATACTGCAGCTGCTGACTTTTTAAATAGTGACACTTACCTGTCCAGCGCGCCCGCGATGTCGGCACCCGAAGCCGATCGCTAGGTCGTCTGTCGGGTCCTGCCGCCGCCATCTTGGGTATGGGAATCAGGAAATGGAGCCTTTCGGCTTCATTTCCCGGTTCCCTACTGCGCATGCGCGAATCGCGCTGCGCAATAAGGACGCTCCCCGCTGCCTCTGGGAGCTGTGTGTTTCCCAGCAGGCAGCGGGGCACTTGCGGGAAGGGGCGGGCACTTGCGTAAGTTACGCCCCTTTCCGCAGAGAGCTGTCCCGGAAGTGGGTGCAGTTACCTGGATTATCCAGGTAACTGCACCCCCCTCCCCCCTGAAAGGTGCCGATTGTGGCACCGGAGGGGGGGAGGGTTCCGATGAGCGGAAGGTCCACTTTAGGGTGGACCTCCGCTTTAAGCTTTTTGGTAGGATAGGGAAGGGTTATCACCCCTGTAACATTTATTTTGCTGTCTGTTCCCCTGTTGAAAAGAGATCACCTCACTTTCTGTCCCAGTGACAATTGGATTATCAAAATTTGGGGTTGTTGTGGAAACAAGGATTGGTTATAAAGCATCAGTGGAGACACCTTTTTCCCATAATAACTCTTATGCCGCGTACACACGACTGGAATTTCGGCCAGCAAAGAACACTGATGAGAGCTTTTCATCGGAAAATGCAACCGTGTGTATGCTCCATCAGAATTTAGCTGGCCAAATTCCTGCCAGCAAAAATTTGATAGCAGGTTCTCAATTTTCCCGATGTAAATTCCGATCGTGTGTATGCAATTCTGACACAAAAAGACTCAAGGGAGGTTTACATTCCTTGTAACGGGAAAAAAGCGAGACAATTTCTTTTTTTCTTAAAAGAAAAAAAAAAAAAAAAAAAGTTTAACGGGCCCCGTCCTGCCGAGCTTGCATGCAGAAGCAAATGCATACATGAGCAGCGCATGCTTTGGAAAATGGTGTTCAAACCACACGTGAGGTATCGCCATGATTGGTAGAGCGAGAGCAATAATTCTCGCCCTAGACCTCCCCTGTAACTCAAAACATGCAACTTGTAGAAATTTTTTTGATGTTGCCTATGGAGATTTTTAAGGGCAAAAAGTTTGTCACCATTTGACAAGCGGGCGCAATTTTGAAGCATGACATGTTGGGTATCCATTTACTCGGCCTAGCATTATCTTTAACAATATTTAAAAAAAAAAAAAAAAAAAAAGAAGAATTGGGCCAAATTCAAATAAAATGTATTTTTCCAAAAAAAGTGCACTTGTAAGACCACTGCGCAAATACGGTGTGACAAAGTATTGAACGACCACCATTTTATTCTCTATGTTGTTAGGGAAAAAAAAAGTGTATATATTTTATTTTATTGGGGGTTCTAAATTTTCTAGAAAAAAAAAAATAACTTTTTTTTTTTAACTTGTAGACACCAAGGCTCAGTCCTTAAGTGGTTAAAGTCAATCTAAAACAACCCTGCCTTCAGAAATGCAACTGTAATTTCACTGTGGAACAAACAGCGTTGCCCCCCCTCTCCCTACCTAGGGAACTTGAAAATCAACAGATCTACCGCATGGCTCAAAACCTCAGCCGATCAAACTTCTATTCTCACTGGGCTCAACTCCCAAGCTGTTTATTTGTTTTCATAAAATATGGTTCTCTCTTTTTGTTTTGTATCTCAGTGCTGCAGACTTCCTCTATCAGATACTTCCTCAGGTGGCGGCTGGACAGACTTCCTGATGGTGACAACGGTGGACTATGGCTGCACAAACTGTCAGTATGGCTGCTCCCCATCAGTGAGCCATGTGACAGGAGACACAGCATTGTCATCTCATAACAGACTGTGCCTAATATTGAGACACCAGTGACAGGATGACAACACGAGTCAAAACAAAGCACCAGCACACCACTGATGTTCAAAATAACATCCAAGAACTTATTAACTGCTTGCCGCCTACCCACAAGAGACTCGCTGCGGGCGAGTGGCACAGGCAGGCTGGATAACATACTGGTATGGTTGATGGCTTGCTTCCTGGTTTGGGGTGTACATGCACGTGTCCCCTGCTGTGACTGGCTACAGTGCAAGTTTTGGCAGCTGATTTCAGCCAATGATTTTGGCTGAAGTCAGCTAATCTGCTGTGGCCACACACACAGTTCTGTGTTTACAAAAACACAGAACTCTGTGTACAGCGATCTTGAGGTTTCTTCTTCATGCAAAGCAGGTTAACCCCTTCCCAGCCAGTGTCATTGTACAGTAACATCACTATTAGTGTCACTAGCAACCCACCCAGATAGTGTGTTAGTACCAGACTGCCCACCAACTTATCACAGTCACATTATAAATAACTAAGCATCGCCATTACAATACAGCTGCGTAAATTCCAGTAATATATCATTATTTTTTTCATTGTTTGTACACTATCTTTCACACAAACCAATTAATATGCACTTATTGGGATATTTGTTTTTTTACAGAGACGTAGCAGAATACTTTTTGGCCAAAATGTATGAAGAAATTTGTTTTTGTTGAATATGTTTTATAACAGAAAGTAGGAAACATCAGTTTTTTGTTTATATATCAAAATTAAAAAAACTCAGTAGTAATCAAATACCACCAAAAGAAAGCACTTTATGGGGAAAAAATAAATAGATAATTTAAAGAGGAAGTAAACCCTGATGGGTTTGTTTCCCTGCAAAGGTAAAGCATAATGGGCTACTATGCATCGCATAGTAGCCCATTATGTGTCACTTAGCTGACATAGGAGCCTGCAATGTCACCGCTGTCCCCTCTTACACGGAGCGTCCATCTTCTTTCCGGGTATCGTGGCTCTGTGATTGGCCGAAGCCGCTATGAGGTCACGCCCACGCATGAGCACAGGGGAGCCGCCACTAATCGCATATCGCTGTTAGCAGCATCATGCTCAGTGCTGTCTACAGCACAAGGTGCTTGTCTTTTGCAAGTCTCTCCTAAACCAGGGATATGCAATTAGCAGACCTCCAGCTGTTGCAGAACTACAATTCCCATGAGGCAAAGCAAGACTCTTAGAGCCACAAGCATGACAGCCAGAGGCATGATGGGACTTGTAGTTCAGCAACAGCTGGAGGTCCGCTAATTGCATGTCCTAAACCCGTGTAGGTTTAGGAGATATTTCTTGGACCTACAGGTAAGCCTTAATCTAGGCTTACCTGTAGGTCAAAGTGGTCTGTAAGGGTTTACAACCACTTTAATTTGCGTACATCAGCCTTTCTCAACCAGGGTGCCTAGACGTCCTGGGGTGCCTTGCCTAAATCCCCAAAAAAATTATCAAAATTGTATACAAGTCAGCAGGTGGATGAAGCTTGCCTTTTAGTTACACAAAGCCTCAGGTTTTCATTGTGCACCATTACGACTTTCTAGACACATGCATCATAACCAATGGCGTCACCAGTTGATAAAGAACATATCTGTTGTCTTCCTGAGCACTGAGGTCACATTAGCTTAACTGATGGAGAGAAATTGGGGGAGAAGAGAAACATTGGAATACTAGTCAGTACCAGCATGCAAAACTGTATTTGCTTTGGAAGAATAAATCACCTCTAATGCTGGGTTAGGACACCCAACGTTGGAGGGGATTTATTTTTCAAAGCAAATACAGTTTTGCACACTGGTACTGATTAGTATTCCAATGTTTCTCTTCTCCCTCAATTTCTCTCCATCAGTTCAGCCAACAAAAAAAAAAAAAAAAGGAAGGGGAAAGAAAAACTGATGTTTTCTACTTTCTGTTAAAACAATCCATTACAAAATGTAAAAAAAAAAAATTAAAAATTCTAATAGCTTTACAGAATGTAGCAACATCCACAGGTAGAACCATGTGGATGTTGCTAAATTCTGTAAAGCTATTAGAAATTATTTTTTACGTTTTAGAATGGATTGTCTAGAATTATAAAGGGTGCCTCAGCTGAAAAAATAAATAAAAAATTAAGAAACACTGCTGTACCCAAGTGTTGCATGACTGCACCATTGCCAGTTAAGGTAGCACAGTGCTGGATAGCAAAAAATGCCCTGGTCATGAAGGGGGTAAAACCTTCTGGAGCCCAAGTCGTTAAAATGATCACATCACTGCAGTTCATTGTGGCGTTTCTGCACCACACAGGAGCCCTTCATCAGACATGTGATGACAAGGATAGCATGCTGTTATCTCATAAAAGGAAATCCCCATCAGTGAAGCATGCGACAGGATGACAACACAGGAGCACCTCTAGGAGACAGGAACAGAGCGTTGTCATTTCATAACAGGAAGTGCCAGATCCTGGCAGGATCATCAGGTATTATGATAGATTTAAACAGTTTTAAACACCACTTTTGAAATTAATTATATATACACACACACACAATATATATATATATATATATATATATATATATATATATATATATATATATATATATATATATATATATATATACACACACACACACACACACACACACACACACACTATACCACTTTTTAAAACTGAGCACAAGTACAGATATGTTCTCCCACGCCCTCCCCCACCCCCCTCAGTACTCGCCGATACCGATACTTTTTTTGTCATGTGACAGTGGCACTAATGAGGCGTCATCTGCATCAGTAGTTTATTTTATTTTTAATTTTATATATATATATTTTTTTAAATGTCATATTTTACAATTTGTTTTTACTATTTTTTTACAATTTTTGTTACAATACTTTTGTGGACAGTGGCAGTGTTACTTTCATGTTTTGATTTTTATCAGCTCTGTTGGGGGGCTTTGGAGAGATATCAGGGGTCTAAACAGACCCAACAACTCACCTTAGAGAAAGGGAAATGAACTGAGGGTACAGATTTACCAGTCCCTTTATCTACAGCCTCAGCTGAAAATGAATGGACAGGAGACAGAAGCTCCTCTCTTTTCATAAACTGGAGCACCGTAAGCACAGGTTATGATGCTCAGGTATGAATGCACAGAGTCTGTGAGGAAGGAGCCAATAAATGACAGATTTACTGGCTCCTTTATTCAACTCTGACAGATCCAGGACAGGGGCTACCCGGGGAGAGGGAAGGTGATTGGTGCGGGCAGTTAAAAGCACCGATCTCCCTGTATAAAACTTTTAAATAAAGCAACTTACAGCTGCAGAAGGGAAAGGAGGAGAAGCGGCTGTCAGAAAAGCTATACAGAGAGATCGGTGCTTTTAACTGCCCCCCCCACCGATCATCTGTGAGGCTGTCCGGCCCCCTGCTGGGTTTAAGGACGCCTGGCCCAATACAAGTATCAGATTAGGCATCAGGGCATTTGCACAAGTACCCAACACTTGTGCAAATGCTTGGTATCAGCTGCACTAGTAAATATATATATTTTGATCATGGTGTTGGGGTGTGTATATGTGTGTAATATATATATATATATATATATATATATATATATATATATATATATATATATATATATATATATATATATATATATATACACACACACATCAAATATATATACTTTGGTCTGTCTATCATTCAGGATCTGCAGCCCGCCCCCAATATAAATGAGCCCATCCTAATCAGTAAGACGTCACATCGGTAATGACGGTTATTGTTGTGATGTGACTGATAACGGCCTGATCACATATCCCCAGCTCATCCCTAATAGATATATGGAGCAGCGCATAGACGAGCCGTGTAGCGGGTGTGATGAATAATGCACAGTGATGATCGTAGTAGGCTCAGGATGGGTGACCGCCAGTAACCTTGGCCGGTTTCCCTGGTGACGAGTTCTGAAATATAGGAGAAGGAGACACTAACTCACCCGGAGGACGGCCCGGCTGCCCGGTGTTGGTGGATGCTGCACGCACACAAGACACACGTAAAAGATGCTCGCCGCAGCCGGTGTCACCGCCGTGAACACGCACAGCAAGCCAATGACGCCGCCAACACACTGCCGGCAGCCAATCAGCGGCCTGCGATGCAGAGGTGTTCCACTACCCCTTTCGCTTTACGCCGAGCCCCGCCCTCCACATCCTTCCTCCCAGTGTCATTGAGTGCGATGAGAGGGCGGCACTGATTGGCTGCGGAAAGTGGCGCGTTGGTGGGGGCTGGAGTGTGATGTCACGGTGGGCGGAGATGAGGTTATTAGCGGTTAGAGTTGATGAGGAATGTTGGAGCGAAGCATGGAGCCACATGTGTAATAATAGAGAGCTGGCGGTCAGTACACTGAGAGCGGGAGACGTTCCCTTAGCAGTTACCATGGGGAAGGCAGCGGCCGTTTCTCAGAGCTGGTCGCACGTGTAGCCAAACAATAGTAACCATAGATCTTATGTGTCATACAAATAAAGAGAATGAGGTGTATGAGAGAGCGCCTCTACTTCATACACAGCTCATATCACCGTCCTGGTCTATAGGAGTGCATGGCTGGAGGGGGGAATACTTCACATTAGTGGGCTCACAATGTCCCTGGAATCAGCGAGGGCCTGTACACAGCCGAAGGCCTATACACAGCAAGGGCCTGTACACACCCGAAGGCTTATACACAGCGAGGGACTGTACACACCCGAAGGCTTATACACAGCGAGGGACTGTACACAGCCGAAGGCTTATACACAGCCAAAGGCCTATACACAGGGAGGGTTTGTACACAGCCAAACGCCTATACACAGCCGAAGGCTTATACACAGCGAGGGCCTGTACACAGCGAGGGTCTGTACACAGCCACAGGCCTATACACAGCAAGGGCTTATACACAGCGAGGGCCTATACACAGCGAGGGTCTGTACACAGAGAGGGCCTATACGCAGCGAGGGTCTGTACACAGCCGAAGGCCTATACACAGCAAGGGCTTATACACAGCAAGGGCTTATACACAGCGAGGGCCTGTACACAGCGAGGGTCTGTACACAGCCAAAGGCCTATACACAGCGAGGGCCTATACACAGCGAGGGTCTGTACACAGCCAAAGGCCTATACACAGCGAGGGCCTATACACAGCGAGGGTCTGTACACAGAGAGGGCCTATACGCAGCGAGGGTCTGTACACAGCCGAAGGCCTATACACAGTGAGGGCTTATACACAGCGAGGGTCTGTACACAGAGAGGGCCTATACGCAGCGAGGGTCTGTACATAGCGAGGGCTTATACACAGCAAGGTCCTGTACACAGCCGAAGGCTTATACACAGCGAGGGCCTGTACACAGCCAAAGGCCTATACACAGCAAGGGTCTGTACACAGCCAAAGGCCTATACACAGCGAGGGTCTGTACACAGCCAAAGGCCTATACACAGCGAGGGTCTGTACACAGCCAAAGGCCTATACACAGCGAGGGTCTGTACACAGCCAAAGGCCTATACATAGCGAGGGTCTGTACACAGCCAAAGGCCTATACACAGCGAGGGCCTATACACAGCGAGGGTCTGTACACAGCCAAAGGCCTATACACAGCGAGGGCCTATACACAGCGAGGGTCTGTACACAGAGAGGGCCTATACGCAGCGAGGGTCTGTACACAGCCGAAGGCCTATACACAGTGAGGGCTTATACACAGCGAGGGTCTGTACACAGAGAGGGCCTATACGCAGCGAGGGTCTGTACATAGCGAGGGCTTATACACAGCAAGGTCCTGTACACAGCCGAAGGCTTATACACAGCGAGGGCCTGTACACAGCCAAAGGCCTATACACAGCAAGGGTCTGTACACAGCCAAAGGCCTATACACAGCGAGGGTCTGTACACAGCCAAAGGCCTATACACAGCGAGGGTCTGTACACAGCCAAAGGCCTATACACAGCGAGGGTCTGTACACAGCCAAAGGCCTATACATAGCGAGGGTCTGTACACAGCCAAAGGCCTATACACAGCGAGGGTCTGTACACAGCCAAAGGCCTATACACAGCGAGGGTCTGTACACAGCGAGGGCCTATACACAGCGAGGGCCTATACACAGCGAGGGTCTGTACACAGAGAGGGCCTATACGCAGCGAGGGTCTGTACACAGCAAGGGCCTGTACACAGCCGAAGGCCTATACACAGTGAGGGCTTATACACAGCCGAAGGCCTATACACAGCGAAACAACTAATCGATTAATCAACAACTAATCAATTATGAAATTAATCGATTACTATTTTCATAATCAATAAATCGGCCAGTAACATAATGGGTTTAAAAAATAAATAGAATTAGCCCTTTATAGTACAAAAAGAGCAAATAATCGCTACTGTAAGAGCACTTTCACACTATGTCGCCTAGGGTGTCAGCGGTAAAGCGGCGCTATTTTTAGTGCCACTTTACCGTCGTTTTAGCATTGCTATTTGGCCACTAGCAGGGCAGTTTTAACCCCCCGCTACTGGGCAAAAAGGGGTTAAATCCGCTCGCAAAACGCAGCCACAGCTGCATTTTGCCAGCGGTATAGCAGCGCTGTCCCATTGATTTCAATGGGGAGGAGCAGTGAGTTCACCACTCTAAAGAAGCTGCTGGCAGGACTTTTTCTGACACCCTGTCAGTGCTCCGCTCCAGTGTGAAAGCCCTCGAGCTTTTACACTGGAGTGAATGGAGCCGCATTTTTCAGGCGCTGAAAAACGCCCCCAGTGTGAAAGGGGTCTAAATATTAATTTCATAGTTCTACAGTAAAAAAAATGAACCCCTTACAGTAGCGATTATTTGCTTTTTTTTGTACTATAAAAGGGATCATTTCCGTTTTTTTTAACCCCATTATATTACTAAACGTCTTTGACTTGGTTCACATCTATGTGTTTTTTGGTGCTTTTTTCAGAAATGCACTACAGTTCATTTAAATGGTTTCCTATGGGACACGTTCACATCTATGCTTTTTTCAACCGCTGCGTATTTGGAAAGGGTCTAGGACTTTTTTTTAAACGCAAAACAGTGTTTTTTTTGGTTCAATATACTTCAATGGAAAAGCTGCAGAAACGCATGTAATGTGTTTTTGCAGCAATTTGTGTTTTTTTAACCTGCCCAACAACAAATGTAGAAACAGATCAAAAACAAACTGCATAGGTGTGTACGGAGCCTTATGCTGGCCACATGGATCAATTTTCAGACAAGAATATTTAGACGAAAAATCTTTGTACGTTCGCTAAATGTAAGAATATTGTTTGAAATTTTCTCTGAGTCTTATGATATTTACCAGATTCACCCTTTAACCACTTAAAGCGGAGGTTCACACAAAAATTGCACCTCCGCTTTTCGGAACCCTCCGGTGTCACATTTGGCACCTTTCAGGGGGGAGGGGTGTGCAGATACCTGTCTAAGACAGGTATTTGCACCCACTTCCGGGCATAGACTCCCACGGGAGTCTTTGCCTCTTCCTGTCCCACCGCGCTGTCTGCTGGGACACACAAGGGTCCCAGAGACAGTAGGGACCATTCGGATTGCGCTGAGCGACTCACGCATGCGCAGTAGGGAACCGGGAAGTGAAGCCGCAAGGCTTCATTTCCTGATTCCCTTACTGAAGATGGCGGCGGCAGCATCCGAGGGACAGTTCGGCCTAGAGGGCCAACATCGCTGGACCCTGGGACAGGTAAGTGTCCTTATTTTAAAAGTCAGCAACTGCAGTATTTGTAACTGCTGACTTAAAAAAAAAAAATAATACATTTTCACGGGACTCCCGCTTTAAGCCCGGACCATTTGGCTGGTCAAAGACCAGAGGACATTTTAAAATTTGGCACTGCACTGCTTTAACCACTTCAGCCCCGGACCAATTAACAGCTTAAGGACCAGAGGTCTTTTTAGAATTTCGCACTGCACTGCTTTAACTGGTAATTGCGCGGTCATGCAATGTTGTACCTAAACGAAATTTGCGTCCTTTTCTTCCCACAAATAGAGCTTTCTTTTGATGGTATTTGATTGCCTCTGCGATTTTTATTTTTTGCGATATAAACAGAAAAAGACCAAAAATTTTGAATTTTTTTTTATATTTTCTACTTTTTGTTATAAGAAAAATCCAATAAACTCAATTTTAGTCATACATTTAGGCCAAAATGTATTCAGCCACATGTCTTTGGTAAAAAAAAAATTCAATAAGCGTATATTTATTGGTTTGCGCAAAAGTTATAGTGTCTACAAACTAGAGTACATTTTCTGGAATTTACGCAGCTTTTAGTTTATGACTGCCTATCTCATTTCTTGAGGTGCTAAAATGGCAGGGCAGTACAAACCCCCCACAAATGACCTCATTTTGGAAAATAGACACCCCAAGGAAATTGCTAAGAGGCATGTTAAGTCCATTGAATATTTTATTTTCTTGTCCCAAGTGATTGAATAATGACAAAAAGAATGTACAAAAAGTGGTCACTAAATGATATATTGCTCACACATGCCATGGTTATGTATAAAATTGCACCCCAAAATACATTTTGCTGCTTCTCCTGTGTACAGGTTTACCACATGTGTGGGACTTTTTGGGAGCCTAGCCGCGTACGTGGCCCCGAAAACCAAGCACCGCCTTCAGGATTTCTAACGGCATAAATTTTAGATTTCACTCATCACTACCTATCACAGTTTTGAAGGCCATAAAATGCCAAGATGGTACAACCCCCCCCCCCCAAATTACCCCATTTGTGGAAAGTAGACACCCCAAGCTATTTGCTGAGACGCATGTTGAGTCCATGGAATATTTTATATTTTGTCACAAGTTGTGGGAAAATTACAAACTTTTTTTTTTGTTTTTGCACAAAGTAGTCACTAAATGATATATTGCTCAAACATGTCATAGGCATATGTGGAACTACACCCCAAAATACATTCTGCTGCTTCTCCCGAGTATGGGGATACCCCATGTGCGGGACTTTTTGGGAGCCTAGCCGTGTACGGGGCCCTGAAAACCAAAAAGCGAAATCTGCAAAATATTAATCATGCCTCTCAGCAAATAGCTTCGGGCATCTACTTTCCAAAATGTGGTCCTTGGGGGGGGGGGGGGGGGTGCCATTTGGGAATTCCATGGCCTCTGAAACTGTGATAGGCAGTGAGGAGTGAAATCAAAAATTTACACCCTTCGAAAGCCTGAAAGCGGTGCTTGGTTTTTGGGGTCCCGTACGTGGCCAGGCTCCCAAAAAGTCTCACACATGTGGTATCCCTGTACTCAGGAGAAGCCACAGAATGTATTGTGGGGTGTAATTTCACATATGCCCATGGCATGTTTGCGCAATATACCATTTAGTGACAGCTTTGTGCAAAAAAAAAAAGTTTGCCATTTTCCCGCAACTTGTGGCAAAATATAAAATATTCCATGGACTCGACATGCCTCTATCTTGGGGTGTCTACTTTCCAAAATGGGGTCATTTGGGGCGGGGGGGGGGTTTGAACTGTCCTGCCATTTTATGCACAACAATTAGAAGCTTATGTCACACATCACCCACTCTTCTAACCACTTGAAGACAAAGCCCTTTGTGACACTTTTTGTTTACATGAAAAATATTTATTTTTTTGCAAGAAAATTACTTCGAACCCCCAAACATTATATATTTTTTTTTTAAAGCAAAGGCCCTACAGATTAAAATGGTGGGTGTTTCATTTTTTTTCCACACAGTATTTGCGCAGCTATTTTTCAAATGCATTTTTTTGGAAAAAACACACTTTTTTAAATTTTAATATGGCAAATGTTTAATATTGCCCAAATGTTTGATGAAATAAAAAACATGATCTTAGGCCGAGTACATGGATACCAAACACGACATGCTTTAAAAAGTTACAGGTACTCTTTTTTTGAAAAAATTGGGGTCTATTAGACCTAGATCTCTCCTCTGCCCTCAAAGCATCTGACCACACCAAGATCGGTGTGATAAAATGCTTTCCCAATTTCCCAATGGTGCTGTTTACATCCGGCAAAATCTAAGTCACGAAATGCTTTTTGGTTCAATATACTTCAATGGAAAAGCTGCAGAAACGCATGTAATGTGTTTTTGCAGCAATTTGTGTTTTTTAACCTGCCCAACAACAAATGTAGAAACAGATCAAAAACAAACTGCATAGGTGTGTACCGAGCCTTATGCTGGCCACATGGATCAATTTTCAGACAAGAATATTTAGACGAAAAATCTTTGTACGTTCGCTAAATGTAAGAATATTGTTTGAAATTTTCTCTGAGTCTTATGATATTTACCAGATTCACCCTTTAACCACTTAAAGCGGAGGTTCACACAAAAATTGCACCTCCGCTTTTCGGAACCCTCCGGTGTCACATTTGGCACCTTTCAGGGGGGAGGGGTGTGCAGATACCTGTCTAAGACAGGTATTTGCACCCACTTCCGGGCATAGACTCCCACGGGAGTCTTTGCCTCTTCCTGTCCCACCGCGCTGTCTGCTGGGACACACAAGGGTCCCAGAGACAGTAGGGACCATTCGGATTGCGCTGAGCGACTCACGCATGCGCAGTAGGGAACCGGGAAGTGAAGCCGCAAGGCTTCATTTCCTGATTCCCTTACTGAAGATGGCGGCGGCAGCATCCGAGGGACAGTTCGGCCTAGAGGGCCAACATCGCTGGACCCTGGGACAGGTAAGTGTCCTTATTTTAAAAGTCAGCAACTGCAGTATTTGTAACTGCTGACTTAAAAAAAAAAAATAATACATTTTTCACGGGACTCCCGCTTTAAGCCCGGACCATTTGGCTGGTCAAAGACCAGAGGACATTTTAAAATTTGGCACTGCACTGCTTTAACCACTTCAGCCCCGGACCAATTAACAGCTTAAGGACCAGAGGTCTTTTTACAATTTCGCACTGCACTGCTTTAACTGGTAATTGCGCGGTCATGCAATGTTGTACCTAAACGAAATTTGCGTCCTTTTCTTCCCACAAATAGAGCTTTCTTTTGATGGTATTTGATTGCCTCTGCGATTTTTATTTTTTGCGATATAAACAGAAAAAGACCAAAAATTTTGAATTTTTTTTTATATTTTCTACTTTTTGTTATAAGAAAAATCCAATAAACTCAATTTTAGTCATACATTTAGGCCAAAATGTATTCAGCCACATGTCTTTGGTAAAAAAAAAATTCAATAAGCGTATATTTATTGGTTTGCGCAAAAGTTATAGTGTCTACAAACTAGAGTACATTTTCTGGAATTTACGCAGCTTTTAGTTTATGACTGCCTATCTCATTTCTTGAGGTGCTAAAATGGCAGGGCAGTACAAACCCCCCACAAATGACCTCATTTTGGAAAATAGACACCCCAAGGAAATTGCTAAGAGGCATGTTAAGTCCATTGAATATTTTATTTTCTTGTCCCAAGTGATTGAATAATGACAAAAAGAATGTACAAAAAGTGGTCACTAAATGATATATTGCTCACACATGCCATGGTTATGTATAAAATTGCACCCCAAAATACATTTTGGCTGCTTCTCCTGTG
Source organism: Lithobates pipiens (assembly GCF_037356315.1). Classification (NCBI taxonomy): domain Eukaryota; kingdom Metazoa; phylum Chordata; class Amphibia; order Anura; family Ranidae; genus Lithobates; species Lithobates pipiens. The sequence continues at coordinate 470,825,135 of NW_027507758.1, read as the reverse complement.
TACAGGTTTACCACATGTGTGGGACTTTTTGGGAGCCTAGCCGCGTACGTGGCCCCGAAAACCAAGCACCGCCTTCAGGATTTCTAACGGCATAAATTTTAGATTTCACTCATCACTACCTATCACAGTTTTGAAGGCCATAAAATGCCAAGATGGTACAACCCCCCCCCCCCAAATTACCCCATTTGTGGAAAGTAGACACCCCAAGCTATTTGCTGAGACGCATGTTGAGTCCATGGAATATTTTATATTTTGTCACAAGTTGTGGGAAAATTACAAACTTTTTTTTTTGTTTTTGCACAAAGTAGTCACTAAATGATATATTGCTCAAACATGTCATAGGCATATGTGGAACTACACCCCAAAATACATTCTGCTGCTTCTCCCGAGTATGGGGATACCCCATGTGCGGGACTTTTTGGGAGCCTAGCCGTGTACGGGGCCCTGAAAACCAAAAAGCGAAATCTGCAAAATATTAATCATGCCTCTCAGCAAATAGCTTCGGGCATCTACTTTCCAAAATGTGGTCCTTGGGGGGGGGGGGGGTGCCATTTGGGAATTCCATGGCCTCTGAAACTGTGATAGGCAGTGAGGAGTGAAATCAAAAATTTACACCCTTCGAAAGCCTGAAAGCGGTGCTTGGTTTTTGGGGTCCCGTACGTGGCCAGGCTCCCAAAAAGTCTCACACATGTGGTATCCCTGTACTCAGGAGAAGCCACAGAATGTATTGTGGGGTGTAATTTCACATATGCCCATGGCATGTTTGCGCAATATACCATTTAGTGACAGCTTTGTGCAAAAAAAAAAAAGTTTGCCATTTTCCCGCAACTTGTGGCAAAATATAAAATATTCCATGGACTCGACATGCCTCTATCTTGGGGTGTCTACTTTCCAAAATGGGGTCATTTGGGGGGGGGGGGGTTTGAACTGTCCTGCCATTTTATGCACAACAATTAGAAGCTTATGTCACACATCACCCACTCTTCTAACCACTTGAAGACAAAGCCCTTTGTGACACTTTTTGTTTACATGAAAAATATTTATTTTTTTGCAAGAAAATTACTTCGAACCCCCAAACATTATATATTTTTTTTTTAAAGCAAAGGCCCTACAGATTAAAATGGTGGGTGTTTCATTTTTTTTCCACACAGTATTTGCGCAGCTATTTTTCAAATGCATTTTTTTGGAAAAAACACACTTTTTTAAATTTTAATATGGCAAATGTTTAATATTGCCCAAATGTTTGATGAAATAAAAAACATGATCTTAGGCCGAGTACATGGATACCAAACACGACATGCTTTAAAAGTTACAGGTACTCTTTTTTTGAAAAAATTGGGGTCTATTAGACCTAGATCTCTCCTCTGCCCTCAAAGCATCTGACCACACCAAGATCGGTGTGATAAAATGCTTTCCCAATTTCCCAATGGTGCTGTTTACATCCGGCAAAATCTAAGTCACGAAATGCTTTTTGGTTCAATATACTTCAATGGAAAAGCTGCAGAAACGCATGTAATGTGTTTTTGCAGCAATTTGTGTTTTTTAACCTGCCCAACAACAAATGTAGAAACAGATCAAAAACAAACTGCATAGGTGTGTACCGAGCCTTATGCTGGCCACATGGATCAATTTTCAGACAAGAATATTTAGACGAAAAATCTTTGTACTTTCGCTAAATGTAAGAATATTGTTTGAAATTTTCTCTGAGTCTTATGATATTTACCAGATTCACCCTTTAACCACTTAAAGCGGAGGTTCACACAAAAATTGCACCTCCGCTTTTCGGAACCCTCCGGTGTCACATTTGGCACCTTTCAGGGGGGAGGGGTGTGCAGATACCTGTCTAAGACAGGTATTTGCACCCACTTCCGGGCATAGACTCCCACGGGAGTCTTTGCCTCTTCCTGTCCCACCGCGCTGTCTGCTGGGACACACAAGGGTCCCAGAGACAGTAGGGACCATTCGGATTGCGCTGAGCGACTCACGCATGCGCAGTAGGGAACCGGGAAGTGAAGCCGCAAGGCTTCATTTCCTGATTCCCTTACTGAAGATGGCGGCGGCAGCATCCGAGGGACAGTTCGGCCTAGAGGGCCAACATCGCTGGACCCTGGGACAGGTAAGTGTCCTTATTTTAAAAGTCAGCAACTGCAGTATTTGTAACTGCTGACTTAAAAAAAAAAAATAATACATTTTCACGGGACTCCCGCTTTAAGCCCGGACCATTTGGCTGGTCAAAGACCAGAGGACATTTTAAAATTTGGCACTGCACTGCTTTAACCACTTCAGCCCCGGACCAATTAACAGCTTAAGGACCAGAGGTCTTTTTACAATTTCGCACTGCACTGCTTTAACTGGTAATTGCGCGGTCATGCAATGTTGTACCTAAACGAAATTTGCGTCCTTTTCTTCCCACAAATAGAGCTTTCTTTTGATGGTATTTGATTGCCTCTGCGATTTTTATTTTTTGCGATATAAACAGAAAAAGACCAAAAATTTTGAATTTTTTTTTATATTTTCTACTTTTTGTTATAAGAAAAATCCAATAAACTCAATTTTAGTCATACATTTAGGCCAAAATGTATTCAGCCACATGTCTTTGGTAAAAAAAAAATTCAATAAGCGTATATTTATTGGTTTGCGCAAAAGTTATAGTGTCTACAAACTAGAGTACATTTTCTGGAATTTACGCAGCTTTTAGTTTATGACTGCCTATCTCATTTCTTGAGGTGCTAAAATGGCAGGGCAGTACAAACCCCCCACAAATGACCTCATTTTGGAAAATAGACACCCCAAGGAAATTGCTAAGAGGCATGTTAAGTCCATTGAATATTTTATTTTCTTGTCCCAAGTGATTGAATAATGACAAAAAGAATGTACAAAAAGTGGTCACTAAATGATATATTGCTCACACATGCCATGGTTATGTATAAAATTGCACCCCAAAATACATTTTGCTGCTTCTCCTGTGTACAGGTTTACCACATGTGTGGGACTTTTTGGGAGCCTAGCCGCGTACGTGGCCCCGAAAACCAAGCACCGCCTTCAGGATTTCTAACGGCATAAATTTTAGATTTCACTCATCACTACCTATCACAGTTTTGAAGGCCATAAAATGCCAAGATGGTACAACCCCCCCCCCAAATTACCCCATTTGTGGAAAGTAGACACCCCAAGCTATTTGCTGAGACGCATGTTGAGTCCATGGAATATTTTATATTTTGTCACAAGTTGTGGGAAAATTACAAACTTTTTTTTTTGTTTTTGCACAAAGTAGTCACTAAATGATATATTGCTCAAACATGTCATAGGCATATGTGGAACTACACCCCAAAATACATTCTGCTGCTTCTCCCGAGTATGGGGATACCCCATGTGCGGGACTTTTTGGGAGCCTAGCCGTGTACGGGGCCCTGAAAACCAAAAAGCGAAATCTGCAAAATATTAATCATGCCTCTCAGCAAATAGCTTCGGGCATCTACTTTCCAAAATGTGGTCCTTGGGGGGGGGGGGGTGCCATTTGGGAATTCCATGGCCTCTGAAACTGTGATAGGCAGTGAGGAGTGAAATCAAAAATTTACACCCTTCGAAAGCCTGAAAGCGGTGCTTGGTTTTTGGGGTCCCGTACGTGGCCAGGCTCCCAAAAAGTCTCACACATGTGGTATCCCTGTACTCAGGAGAAGCCACAGAATGTATTGTGGGGTGTAATTTCACATATGCCCATGGCATGTTTGCGCAATATACCATTTAGTGACAGCTTTGTGCAAAAAAAAAAAAGTTTGCCATTTTCCCGCAACTTGTGGCAAAATATAAAATATTCCATGGACTCGACATGCCTCTATCTTGGGGTGTCTACTTTCCAAAATGGGGTCATTTGGGGGGGGGGGGGGTTTGAACTGTCCTGCCATTTTATGCACAACAATTAGAAGCTTATGTCACACATCACCCACTCTTCTAACCACTTGAAGACAAAGCCCTTTGTGACACTTTTTGTTTACATGAAAAATATTTATTTTTTTGCAAGAAAATTACTTCGAACCCCCAAACATTATATATTTTTTTTTTAAAGCAAAGGCCCTACAGATTAAAATGGTGGGTGTTTCATTTTTTTTCCACACAGTATTTGCGCAGCTATTTTTCAAATGCATTTTTTTGGAAAAAACACACTTTTTTAAATTTTAATATGGCAAATGTTTAATATTGCCCAAATGTTTGATGAAATAAAAAACATGATCTTAGGCCGAGTACATGGATACCAAACACGACATGCTTTAAAAGTTACAGGTACTCTTTTTTTGAAAAAATTGGGGTCTATTAGACCTAGATCTCTCCTCTGCCCTCAAAGCATCTGACCACACCAAGATCGGTGTGATAAAATGCTTTCCCAATTTCCCAATGGTGCTGTTTACATCCGGCAAAATCTAAGTCACGAAATGCTCGTAGCTTCCGGTTTCTTAGCCATAGAGATGATTAGAGCTGTTCTGATCAGCTCTATGGTCAGCTGGCAGAACCACTGGCTGCATTCTCAGGTACCCTGAACCTGAGCCAGAGAAAACCACGGAAGACGGGGGAGGGGCCCTCCCACTGCTTGTAAAAGCAGTCTAGGGGTTAATTAGCTGCAAGGATTGCTTTTACATGAAAGCCGCCCACTGGCTGAAAATAATGATACCAAGATGATACCTAAACCTGCAGGCATCATTCTGGTATAACCACTCAAAGTCCAGCAACATACCAGTACGTTGTTGGTCCTTGTTGGGAATATATTGTAATCTTTTTGTTCATGCAGCCTGTGGGCTGAACAAAAAAAAGAGATTGATCGGTGGGTATGCCCACCATTAGAATACCTCCCTTCATCCACCCACTTCTAATGATGGGCATACATGCACCATTTATATATGCCGAAGCATGGGGACATCCGCCACAAAAGATAAGAGCAAATCGCTCCTCCACCCCTTCTGCCCTCATCCTTCGGCATATATGCTCTTTTTTTTAACTGTGGTGATGAAATCACCTCCTACAGCGCTGGAGTCACGGCTTTATGTATCGTGGGAGCAAAATCTGTTGCTGTCAAGATAAATAAATCCGTGCTGCAACTGAATGGCGTACCTGCTAAGCAAATGATGGTTAACAATAAAACAAACATTACAGTATAACATACCATACCTGTAAAGCAAATACAATAAAACATAGTAAAAATAAAACCGAGAGAGAACGATAGATATAGAACAATAGTGAGGAAACAGTAGAGTGGAAAGTAGAGAGCGAATATAAGAGAGAGAACAATAGAGAGAGAGAGAAGAAAAATACAACCACAACTATTTTTTTTTTTTTTTTGTGTTTTTGTGTGTTTTTTTTCACTTTTATAAAAACTGTAAAAAAATAAAATTGTAAACTGAATGTTGCAGATTAGGGTCTCTCAAAATGTGATGGCCATCACATCTTTCAAGACCCCAAGACCCTGTGTACGTGTGCCTATGACTGTGTGGTGCTGTACCCTATGCTAATACTCAACTAGTGTGGTAGCGTTCGAAACAGTCACCAATGCAAAGACCAGGTTGGTCAGGACAGGGTGTCACACCTAAATCCGTGCTTTTTACAGACATGACATCTTCTTTGGGGGTTTCTTTGGGTAGGGGTACCAGAGAAAACATGCGGAAAATACCTCTCATGCAGCCGGCTTACTACATTTGCACTGGAAAGTTGGGCCAGAGCACTGTCTAGAAACAGAAGGGCTCTGATGATCTCTTCCTGGAATTTAAGGAAGGATCCAGTTTGTCCTGAAGCTCTGTATAGTACATTCAGCAAAGCCAATTGAAATAAGTATACAGACACTTTTTTGTACCAGCGTCTGGCCTTACGGGCAATTAGGTACGGCGCCAACAACTGGTCGTTGCGGTCCACCCCTCCCATATTTTGGTTATATTCGTGGACACAGAGGGGTTTCTCCACAACACCAGTCACCGTAGTAATTTGGACCGTCATGTCTGCATGAAGGGAGGTAAGAACGAAAACATTCTTAGTATCCCTCCACTTCATAGTGTGCAAATTATTACATCTCAAGCAGGCTCTCTCCCCCAGCCTAAGACGGGAATCTACAAGCTGCTGGGGAAAGCCCCGGCGATTAGATTGCACGGTGCCACATGCGCCAATTTGATGATCAAACAAATGGCTAAAAAGTGTCACGCTTGTGTAATAATTGTCCACATACAAGTGGTACCCCTTTCCGAATAAGGGTGACACCAAGTCCCACACTTGCCAGTGCTTCCTATGTAGTCAGGGCAGTTTGGCAGCTCTATGTGACTATCCCTTTCCTCGTAAACCATAAAACTACATGTACAGCCTGTGGCCCTGTCACAGAGCTTATACATATTGACCCCGTATCTGGCATGCTTGCTGGGAAGGTACTGTTTGAATGACAAGTGGCCAGAAAACTTAATCAGGGACTCATCAATGCAGACAACTTGATGGGGAGTAAACAAGGCTGCAAAACGTTGGTTGAAGTGGTTTACGAGGGGCCAAATTTTGTAGAGCCGATCAAATTCAGGGTCACCCTAAGGAAGGCAGAGTCCATTGTCACTGAAGTGCATGAACCGCAAGATCTGCTCGTATCATCATCTTGGTAATGGAGGCAGAGAACACGCGCATATGATGAATTGGGTCAGTGGACCCATATGACCGCAACTCACTCTTTTTGGTTATGCCCATGTTGAGGGAAAGGCCCAGAAAGATCTTAAATTCAGAGACCGTAATTGGTCTCCAATCTCTGGCAAGGGAGGACTGGGGAATAGTGGTGATGTGTTGACCAGTGTACAAATGGCTTTGGTCCAAAATAGATCTATAAAGATCTTCTGTGAAAAACAGCGAATAAAAATCAAGTGATGTAAAATCAACTGTTTCCACCTGAATACCAGGTTGGCCAGTGAATGGGGGAAGTACGGGTGCTGCAGAAGTGGTGGGTTCCCAATTAGGATTGGCGAATGCAGCAGGAAGGGCACTATGAGCTCGATGGGCCTGTCTTTGTCTTCTTGGTGGCAGCGGGACACTACTTGTGCTTGCTACTTCACCAGCTTGAACTGCACTTATGGGACTCGCCACGTCACCAAGTGTTACTGCAGTGCTGGATATACGACCAGGGGGTACTAGGCCGCTGGTGCTTGCCAGTTCACCAGAAGGAATAATCGGCCTCTACAAACTTGACAGTGCCTAAAAATAGAGAGCAACTGAGCATGTGCAGAGCAGGGTGAGACAGTGTATTACCTGATTTTAAACAGTATTGACACATTTTTAATGTTTTACATAGCTATACCTACAAAAGGGGCCAGCCTGAAGTGATCTAACAGGACTTCATTTTCTGACTAAAGTTCCACTTTAATGAAATGTCTGTGTTACAGTTGGTTTAAAAAAAAAGCATGGAGTGTGATCCCACTTTGCACCATATTGTAATGCTGTGACTAGAACATTTCTTGGTATCAGTGGGGATAATAAATGCCCAGTGCCAGTGGGAGTAATAAATGCCCAGTGCCAGTGGGAGTAATAAATGCCCAGTGTCAGTGGGAGTAATAAATGCCCAGTGTCAGTGGGAGTAATAAGTGCCCATTGTCAGTGGGACTAATAAATGCCCAGTGTCAGTGGGAGTAATAAGTGTCCATTGTCAGTGGGAGTAATAAATGCCCAGTGTCAGTGGGAGTAATAAATGCCCAGTGTCAGTGGGAGTAATACATTTCCAGTGTCATTGGGAGTAATAAATGCATAGTGCCAGTGGAAATAATAAATGCCCAGCACCAGTGGGAGTAATAGATGCCCAGTGTCAGTGGGAGTAATAAATGTCCAGTGTCATTGGGAGTAATAAATGTCCAGTGTCAGTGGGAGTAATACATGTCTGGCGTCAGTGGCAGTAATAAATGCCCAGTGTCAGTGGGAGTAATAAATGCCCATTGTCAGTGGGAGTAATAAATGCCCAGTGCCAGTGGGAGTAATAAATGTCCAGCGCCAGTGGGAGTAACAAATGCACAGTGTCAGTGGGAGTAATAAAAGTCTGGCGTCAGTGGGAGTAATAAATGCCCAGTGTCAGTGGGAGTGATAAAAGTCTGGCGTCAGTGGGAGTAATAAATGCCCAGTGTCAGTGGGAGTAATAAATGTCCAGCGCCAGTGGGAGTAATAAATGCCCAGTGTCAATGGGAGTAATAAATGTCAAGTGTCAGTGGGAGTAATAAATGCCCAGTGTCAGTGGGAGTAATAAAAGTCTGGCATCAGTGGGAGTAATAAATGCCCAGTGTCAGTGGGAGTAATACATGTCCAGCGCCAGTGGGAGTAATAAATGCCCAGTGTCAGTGGGAGTAATAAATGTCCAGCGCCAGTGGGAGTAATAAATGCCCAGTGTCAATGGGAGTAATAAATGTCAAGTGTCAGTGGGAGTAATAAATGCCCAGTGTCAGTGGGAGTAATAAAAGTCTGGCATCAGTGGGAGTAATAAATGCCCAGTGTCAGTGGGAGTAATAAATGCCCAGTGTCAGTGGGAGTAATAAATGCCCAGTGTCAGTGGGAGTAATAAATGCCCAGTGTCAGTAATAAATGCCCAGTGCCAGTGGAAGTAATAAATGCCCAGTGCCAGTGGAAGTAATAAATGCCCAGTGCCAGTGGTAGTAATAACTGCCCAGTGCCAGTGGAAGTAATAAATGCCCAGTGTCAGTGGAAGTAATAAATGCCCAGTGCCAGTGGAAGTAATAAATGCCCAGTGTCAGTGGAAGTAATAAATGCCCAGTGTCAGTGGAAGTAATAAATGTCCAGTGTCAGTGGAAGTAATAAATGTCCAGTGTCAGTGGTAGTAATGCCGCGTACACACGAGCGGACTGTATGGCGTACTTAGTCCGTCGAAACACATTTCTGCGGACAATCCGCTCGTGTGTGGGCTTCAGCGTGCAGTCCGGCGTACTAAGAATTTCGGATTTTTCGAAATTCTGTCCGTCGTACTTTGGTTTCAGCGGACAATCCGCTCGTCAGTAAGCTAGTTCGACGGACTAAGAATGGCGCATGCCCAGAAAGGATTTACACGGCGGAAGGGTGCTTTGCTGTGTCTTGGACTTCCTATTTCTAGTCCCGTCGTACGTGCTGTACACGTCATCGCGCAAGCTTTCGACGGACTGTTTGTGCATCCGTGTGTGGTCAAGTCCGTTCAGTCGAAAGTACGACGGACTGTCCGTCAGATTGTATGACGAACTAAGTACGCCATACAGTCCGCTCGTGTGTACGCGGCATAATACATACCCAGTGTCAGTGGGAGTAATACACATACCGTATATACTCGAGTATAGGCCGACCCGAATATAAGCCGAGGCCCCCAATTTACCCCCAAAAAACTGGAAAACTTATTGACTCGTGTATAAGCCGAGGGTGAGACATGGCTGTCCATCCCTGTGTGTGTGTCCGTCCATCCCTGTGTGTCCATCCATCCCTGTGTGTGTATCCATCCATCCATCCATCCATCCCTGTGTGTGTGTGTGTGTGTGTGTGTATTCATCCATCCATCCATCCCTGTGTGTGTGTGTGTGTGTGTGTGTGTGTGTGTATCCATCCATCCATCCATCCCTGTGTGTGTGTGTGTGTATCCATCCATCCATCCATCCCTGTGTGTGTGTGTGTGTGTGTGTGTGTGTGTGTGTGTGTGTCCGTGCAGCCTTGTGTGTGTGTGTGTGTGTGTGTGTGTGTGTGTGTGTGTGTGTGTGTGTGTCCGTGCAGCCTTGTGTGTGTGTGTGTGTCCGTGCAGCCTTGTGTGTGTGTGTGTGTGTGTGTGTGTGTGTGTGTGTGTGTGTGTCCGTGCAGCCTTGTGTGTGTGTGTGTGTGTGTGTGTGTGTGTGTGTGTGTCCGTGCAGCCTTGTGTGTGTGTCCAGCCTACCTGTGTCCCAAGCCTCCGTCCCGAGCCGCCGTCGTCCCGAGCCTCCTCCGACCCGTGCCGTGCCTCCTCCGTCCCGTGCCTCCTCCGTCCCGTGCCGTGCCTCCTCCTTCCCGTGCCTCCTCCGTCCCGTGCCGTGCCTCCTCCGTCCCGTGCCTCCTCCGTCCCGTGCCGTGCCGATGGATCGCCGCTCTTCTCGGCGGCCATTCTACAATTCAAAATTCCGCCTCCGCCTGTGATAGGCGGAACACTCAATTTCCCAGCAGCCTGTGTTCCGCCTATCACGGACATCCTCTCATACTCGTCCGTAGTATGAGAATGAGCGGATGTCCGTGATAGGTGGAACACTGACTGCTGGGAAATTCAGTGTTCCGCCTATCACAGGCGGAGGCGGAGAAGGAGGCGCGGCTTTTAAATTTTAATGTCCGCCGTCTGTCTGCTCGATACGCTGATCGAGCAGTCAGACAGCGGTGACTCGAGTATAAGCCGAGGGGGCACTTTCAGCCTCAAAAAAGAGGCTGAAAATCTCGGCTTATACTCGAGTATATACGGTATTTATTTTTCTGCCTCTAAACACCACTCCATGTCAGCCTGTGTCCCTGTACACATAGGCTTTTATAGGTGCTCAAAACCCAGATTCAGGAGAGAAGCGTTTTGTTGCTAAAATACACCTGACTCCTAAACGTGTACAGTGTCTAAACACATGTTAATGCTGGGTGCATCAAGCATTTATTTCAATGGCCAGAATAAATTATTCTATATTGCTGCATTTGTAAATTTCAAAAGCCAGAGTAAAGGAATAGTAGTGGTAAAGAAAAATGCACTTGTTGGTTTAACTAATCATTTATTTTTAGAATTCTTCTTAAACAGGGAGTGGCAGGTGGTGTGGCCTGTGCCTTCATACTTTTGCTCATAGATCTCCCTCGTTTCCCAAAGTTGGAGGAATGCAAATGACCAATTGTAAACACATCAAACAGACATAGTTGTCACATCACTGTCGTCACCATCAGGAATCCTGCCCTGAGAAATATCATGCAGCCAGGGCTGGCGCTACCACTAGGCGAAGTAGGCAGCCGCCTAGGGCGCACTACCACCTAGGGCGCAACCACTGCCTCTGTCCAGTGTGAGCTCCTCTTCTGATCTCTCGCCCCCCCCCGTGGTGTGCCGCCGGCGCCACCAATCCCCCATGTTTCCCGCTGAGCGCTCACACGTGTTTATCTCACAGCGCCGCTCCGGGACTCCTTTGCTCCAGCCTGTCCCTCTGGAGTGGCGCTGTGTGTCTGTGTGAGTGCAGCGGAGGGGCAGGGCTCGGCGGAGGTGGGAGCATTGAGAGGTCGGTCAGCTGACCTCCTGCACGGCAGGGACATCGTGGAGCATGGTGGACGGCGCTGGCCTGGTCCCGGCGGGGATATGATGGAGGCGGAGCGGGTGCACGGCACTGGCGTGGCCCCGGCGGAGCGCTGGCGTGGCGTGGACTCCTGAACAATTCTGCACACCCAATGCGGAGGTGTCGGAGAGGCCCGGATGATGGTCCCTGAAGGCAGCATCAAAGAGCAGAGGTAAGGAGGAGGATGGATCATCCCTGATCTACATTGAGCTGTATGGAGGGGGTTTGTGTGTGAGTAATGCAGGAAGTAGGAGTCAGGTAGGTCAGTGTGATGTGTATCAGTGTGATGTGTGTCAGTGTATGTGTCAGTGCCATTGTATGTGTCAGAGTATGTGTCAGTGTCAGTGTGATGTGTCAGTGTCAGTGTATGTGTCAGGGTATGTGTATGTGTCAGTGTGATGTGTCAGTGTCAGGGTATGTGTATGTGTCAGTGTGATGGTCAGTGTATGCATCTGTGTATTCGTCAGTGTATGCGTCAGTGTATGCGTCAGTGTGATGGTCAGTGTGATGGTCAGTGTATGCATCAGTGTGATGGTCAGTGTATGCGTCAGTGTGATGGTCAGTGTGATGGTCAGTGTATGTGTCAGTGTGATGGTCAGTGTATGTGTCAGTGTGATGGTCAGTGTATGTGTCAGTGTATGTATCAGTGTAATGGTCAGTGTATGCGTCAGTGGGATGGTCAGTGTATGTGTCAGTGTGATGGTCAGTGTATGCGTCAGTGTAATGGTCAGTGTATGCGTCAGTGTATGTGTCAGTGTGATGGTCAGTGTATGTGTCAGTGTGATGGTCAGTGTATGCGTCAGTGTGATGGTCAGTGTATGCATCAGTGTGATGGTCAGTGTATGTGTCAGTGTGATGGTCAGTGTAGGTGTCAGTGTGATGGTCAGTGTATGCGTCAATGTGATGGTCAGTGTATGTGTCAGTGTGATGGTCAGTGTATGCGTCAATGTGATGGTCAGTATAGGTGTCAGTATGATGGTCAGTGTATGTGTCAGTGTGATGGTCAGTGTGATGGTCAGTGTATGCGTCAGTGTGATGGTCAGTGTATGCGTCAGTGTGATGGTCAGTGTAGGTGTCAGTGTGATGGTCGGTGTATGCGTCAGTGTGATGGTCAGTGTATGCGTCAGTGTAGGTGTCAGTATGATGGTCAGTGTATGTGTCAGTGTCAGTGCCATTGTATGTGTTAGTGTATGTGTCAGTGTATGTGTCAGTGTATGTGTCATGTCAGGGTATGTGTCAGTGTATGTGTCATGTCAGGGTATGTGTCAGTGTATGTCATGACAGTGTACGTGTATGTGTCAGTGTCAGTGTGATGTGTCAGTGTATGTGTTTTCAGGGTGATGTGTCAGGGTGATGTGTCAGTGTATGTGTTTTCAGTGTATGTGTCAGGGTATGTGTTTTCAGTGTATGTTTTAGTGTATGTTTTAGTGTATGTGTCAGGGTATGTGTCAGTGTGATGGTCAGTGTAGGTGTCAGCGTGATGGTCAGTGTATGTGTCAGTGTGATGGTCAGTGTAATTGGCAGTGTAGGTGTCAGGTGGGTTAGTGTAGGTGCCAGGTAGGTCGGTGTAATTATCAGGTAGGTCAGTGTAGGGGTCAGCATGATGTGAGTAGTGCAGGAAGTAGGAGTCAGGTGGAATAGTTTGTGTCAAGGGGTCAGTGTAGGGGTCAGATAGGTCATGTGTAGCAAGGGCAGGGTAAGGTGGAGTCATGTGCGCAGCCGGGGGGGGGGGGGGGGGCGGCAAAATTAGGTTTCACCTAGGGTGTCAACGATCCTAGCACCAGCCCTGCATGCAGCCATCCTTACATGTAGGCAGGGATAGGCTGCAGAAGATCAGCAACCTCTCTCTCTCTCTCTCTCTCTCTCTCTATATATATATATATATATATATATATATATATATATATATATATATATATATATATAGTGATTGTTTATGATACAGGATGCTTTAACAAACCTTGTGTCTTTTACTTGGGGTTTACATCTCAAAACCTGTCAATGATTAAAGTCATTCCTATGGGGCACTTACTTTCAAGGGACAATTTTTTTGATTGGAATCAATGTCAGTAGTTTTTCACTTTGTAGTGTGCATCCCCCACAGGTTCCAACAAGTACAAAAGGTGTGATTTGCATAGTGTAAGGCTGGCAAAGTATGTGGTCATTATGACTGCAGAACAGATAGAAAAACAAAGTTATCGATCACAGCATGTTAAGCCATGCAAAAACGATGCTTTGAGGTCAGCGTTAACAGGAATATCCCTTTTCACTTGCACGCAAATGTTTGTTCACCCAGATTTGTAGCAACACATGTTTTTTCTACTATAAAAGAGGTAAATAAGGTGCTCTCTCTATTGACTATTGCAACTCCCTCCTTCTTGACTCATCTCTGCACAGGCTCTTCATTCTATCATGAATGAAGCCATCAGATTTATCCACCAACCATCCATTGTCCACTGCCTCTATCTGACAATCCCACCACTCGTTTCCACTTCAGTGGTCAATGGGAAAAATAAATGGCCAGTGTCAGCAGTAAGTGGGAATAATAAATACTCAGTGTCAGTGGTCTGTGAGATTATTAAATGTCCAGTGGCAGTTGTCAGTGGGATTAATACATGCTTAGTGACAGTGGTCAATGGTAGTAATAATTGCCTGATGTCAGAGGTCAATGGGAGTAATAAATGCCCAGTGTCAGTGGGATTAATAAATGCCTAGTGACAGTGGTCAATGGTATTAATAAATGCCCGATGTCAGAGGTCAGTGGAAGTAATAAATGCCCAGTGTCAGAGGTCAGTGGGATTATTAAATGCCCAGTGTCAGTGGTCAATGAGAGTAATAAATGCTCAGTGTTAATAGTAGAAATAAATGTCAGATTTCAGTGATCAATGGGAGTAATAAATGCCCAGTGTCAGTAGTCAGTTGTTTTAATAAATGCCCAGTGTCAGTGGTCAAAGGGAGTAATAAATGCCCAGTGTCAGTGGGAGTAATAAATGTCCAGTGTCAGTGGGAGTAATAAATGTCCAGTGTCAGTGGGAGTAATAAATGTCCAGTGTCAGTGGGAGTAATAAATGTCCAGTGTCAGTGGGAGTAATAAATGTCCAGTGTCAGTGGGAGTAATAAATGTCCAGTGTCAGTGGAAGTAATAAATGTCCAGTGTCAGTGGGAGTAATAAATGTCCATTGTCAGTGCGAGTAATAAATGTCCAGTGTCAGTGCGAGTAATAAATGTCCAGTGTCAGTGCGAGTAATAAATGTCCAGTGTCAGTGCGAGTAATAAATGTCCAGTGTCAGTGGGAGTAATAAATGTCCAGTGTCAGTGCGAGTAATAAATGTCCAGTGTCAGTGCGAGTAATAAATGTCCAGTGTCAGTGCGAGTAATAAATGTCCAGTGTCAGTGGGAGTAATAAATGTCCATTGTCAGTGCGAGTAATAAATGTCCAGTGTCAGTGGGAGTAATAAATGCCCAGTGTCAGTGGGAGTAATAAATGTCCAGTGTCAGTGCGAGTAATAAATGTCCAGTGTCAGTGGGAGTAATAAATGCCCAGTGTCAGTGGGAGTAATAAATGTCCAGTGTCAGTGCGAGTAATAAATGTCCAGTGTCAGTGGGAGTAATAAATGTCCAGTGTCAGTGGGAGTAATAAATGTCCAGTATCCGTGGGAGTAATAAATTCCCGATGTCAGGTATCAGTGGGAGTAATAAATGTCCAGTGTCGGTGGTCAATGGGAGTAATAAATGCCCAGCGTGTTTTTACCACCCCCCAACCACATGTGTAAACAAGCTCTTCCATGCTCTACTAGGAACTGCTGCCCCTCAAAAAACGGGATCCTACTTTACTGGCCTTAGTAAAGGGAACCTGTCAGAATAGAAATGTATTGGCGTTTCTTTGTCAGCTTGGCTTTAAATTGATGTGGAAGTAAACTTCTGTTTTAAAAAAATGCTGACAAGCAGGCTGCTTTATGACAGATTAGGCCCTGTGAGGACAATTCACTAATATCAAATTTAGGTTAAACCCCTCGCACAAAAAATGAGATACATCATTAAAGTCAATTCACCACAAAAACCATTATGTTTTTTTATCTCTTGTTACAGTCAGTCAATATTTTAGGAATATACAAAGTAACAATGTGGGGAACTCTACACTGGCCAGGAAATTAAAGGTATACAATGTATCAGTGTAGAAATATTATCTCCTGAGCTCAGGGACATAAATAAATTGTAACATTTCACTAGAAGGTGATGGTCTGTGAATAAAGACATCCTAGGGCAAGGTTCACACTTGTCAAGATCAGGAATGCTGGAAAAATCATGCACATTCCCAACCCACAGGAGAAACACCCTGCTTTTTAGCAAACATGGGGGGTTGCCATTAAAGTGGTTCATAGGGCAGAAGGTTTTTTTCCCCCTTTTTTTCCCCCTAATGCATTCTATGCATAGAAAAAAAAAACTTCTACTGGCAGCCCACCCACCCCCCTTATAGTTACCTGAACCCCATCTCCATCTAGAAGTGGCTCTGGGTCTCTCTCTCTCCTCATTGTTTCTTACAGTAGTGAGAGCCATTGGTTCCTGATGTTGGCAATTACAGCCAGTGAGCCAATGAGGGGGGAGCGGGGGGAAGTGCAGAGCCGATCTCTGTGTGTGAATGGGCAATGTCCATTCACAGGAGCATGGCTCGGGAGCGGGCCTGCTCAAGTGCCATAATAGCAAGAGGCTTGCTATTGGGGGCACTTGACAGGGAGTAGAAGCCAGGACCGCTGGCGGGGGGACCCAAAAAGAAGAGGATCGGGGCTGCTCTGTGCAATACATTGTACAGAGCAGGTAAGTATAACATGTTTGTTTTAAAAATATACAACCTGTAGAAGCACTTTAATTACTCATCGCACACCATTGCATCGACAAACGTGACATGTTTCAGCACACGCCAAATTATGATTTAAAAAAAATAAATAAGAGGCAGGGACTTTGTTCACTGCTTTTCTGCAGGTAGGGCACCCCATTGAAGTTAATGGACTGCCTACATGCAGAACGCAGGCCACAAAAGTGTGAACCTAGCCTAAGGATATTTTAATAGTTTCACAATATTTCTGTGTGCCTTCATGCATAGAACAATCTTCCTCCAGGGCAGTGTTAGCCTGTGAAAAAGAAAAATTTTAAATTTGTAATAATGTAACAGTTTTGATAAAACAATTGTAACAGCACTAATTTTAAGTGCTAAATACCGCAAAAATTTGATTATTAAATACATATGTTAAATAACGTATGTTTTTCATGAATTTACTTCTTTTCAGATGAATACCACAGTTGTTATTTTAATGCAAAAATGTTTACAGTAATTATCTATTAGCTGCATTTTAAACTAGTGCAGCATTTTGTGTATAAAATGCAGTCTCCTTCAACACACATGAAGAATCAAAAACAAGTAAAAAAATACGTGAAGTTGCATTACAACAAACTGAAAAACACATCATGCTGCAGCTGCACTAATGCATTGGCCCCCACATGTCTTTTCTGTCATGCTTCTTACTTCTTGTCAGAATTTTTGTATTCTGAGTGCACAATGAGCCATGCGTGGGCCGTACAGTGTACAGTTTTGGCACAAATCTGCGCCCGGATGATACTCATGTGTTATGTCATCTGAGCTGGGCAATGAGGAGGGCAGCACTGGAGGGGGTCGCTTTACTAGGTAAAACAAGCCATAGATCAGTAGTCTCCAAACTGCGGCTAGCAGGCCAGATGAAACCCTTTGCTTGACTTTATCCGACCCTTGGAACACCATTCCTCCCACTGATATGAGCCACTATTCCTCTCACTGACACCAACGATGAGGCCCCATTTCTTTCATGGACACCAACAATGAGGCAGTATTACTTCCACTGACACCAACAATGGAGCATTAATTCCTTCCACTGACACCAACGAAGAGGCATAATTCCTATAAATCATCCCACTGATATAAACAATTGTGCACTTTTTTTCTACTGACAGCAACGATAGGGCACTATTTCTTCCACCGACACCAATGGTAAGGCAGTCACCAGCAATAGAAAATCATTCCTTCCACTGACACTATGGAGCATCTTCCACTGACACCAACCAAGGGATACTTTTCCTCCCACCAAGACTAGTAAATGGACACAATTACTTCCTCTAATAACAATGTGATACTATTCCTCCCACTAATACCAATGATGGGCCGCTATTTCTCCTCCTAATCATAGACACTATATACATATTTCTTCCTCCCACTGATACTGGGGTATTTTCTCCTCCCACTGGCAGCTTGTCTGAAGGACAATAAACTGGCGTTTTACATGGTTACATAGTTACATAGTTAGTAAGGTTGAATAAAGACACCAGTCCATCCAGTTCAACCTGAGTGAGGTTGTCCAACCCCACACACTGCGTCCCATCAAGATGCCCATCCACAATATTATTATAATTTTTTATATATATATATATATATATATATATATATATATATATTTAAGGTACCCATGTAGTGCCATCGATTGGTCTCCACCCCCAAGGGGTCTGCAATCCAAGGTCCCCAACTCACACCCATACACCAGAGCCAATTTTGGACAGAAGCCAATTAACCTAACAACATGTCTTTTGTTGAGAAAGTTTGGAGATTCTTGTCATAGATGATGTTATCTTCTTTTTGGTTGCAGAAAAGAAAATTGCACAATTCCCCCATCAACACCGTCGGTGTTGATGAGGAATCCCTCCCGCAGCACTATTGTGTTCTGCCAAGGGGGAGTTTTCTCTGCCAGCATAACACAATGGTTATGGGTGATGGTCCCTGATGAAGGGCCCAAGAGTCAAATCATCTATGGCCAGCATGTGTCATAATGTGCAAATATGCTGTGCTCATTAGCACATTTTAGCAAAATTTTCCTGCAGGGGAACATTTTTTTATTCATCTTATTTATTTATTTATTTTTTGGCAGTTTACCTCCACTTTAAAGGTACAAGCTATGAGATGTCAATGTTTCTTTAGCTTCACTACCTAGTGAATCACAAACCTGAAACAAGTATGAGATGCAAAGTCCTGAACAGCATAACTGTGCTGGGTCTTTGACTCGCCTAATAGCACAACAGGGATAAGGATAATGATGACAGGTCCAGAGATTACAGTTTAAAAACCAAAGGCTGCACCTATATTGTGACATCATGACACGTTTCCTTTAATAATGAGGAATAGGTGCCAGCTCCAACTGCCTTGTCTTTATTTAGCCTTGTTAATATTTGATTTTAGCTTTCCCTATTGTTGTATTTCATGCTCTGCCCAAGGGTTGTATACACAAGAATTGGTGTAAGGTTTTATTGTTATACCTTATTTAGTCTTTACTATGTACTTAGGATGTTATATGTCCAATACTTTTCAAACAGCAGATTTATAGTTAGTCTGAACTGGGTAGCCATGCAATACCTATGTATCATTCTTTTAATTATGTTGACTTACAATTGACCAGGTGGTTATACAATGAGTGCATTCGTAAAATGTCTAAACAGCATGCATACAAAAATACCAGTGAAGAAGTTAACATGTTTCCCATTTAAACATGTTTCCCATAAAAAGCTGTTGGCAATTGACTGTGTCTAGGTATTAGAGGGTCATCTTGGGAAAATCATGTCACTAATAGAGGAGGGGGAAATCCTTTCAACGGTCTCCCTTCCACCCTGTAGTAATCTTTCCATCCTAACCATCAGTCTCTCAGAAAAAAAAGCAAATCTAGAGCCTGCAGCAATGCAAGAGACTTCTGCCACTTGCTGATGGGATGATATGGAGGGCTACCTAATCTTTGGCAAGGTTTTCCTGAACCATTGCTATTATATGCACAGCACCAAAGATCTCTGGATGAGACAATGGTGCATATTTATGGAAAGATCTATTATAAGTAAGATCTGTTGGCAGTCTGTTCTTTCCATCGCTAGTACTTCAGTGATTTATTTGCCATAAAACACTGTCAACTGTCATTCCATTTGCATTTCATCACCGGTCTCTTATAGTCAGCTAAACAATGGCTTGTTTTTCTTGGCCACTATTTCACAACTTGAGTAATATTTAAAGTCTTATCACCTACCCAACTTCTATTTACAAAAGGCCCTTAAAACAAGAATTGGGGATTGGATTTCACATTATAATACTTTGTTCTTTTCATGTTGCTCGCCATTACATATTTATACTTAATGCACTTTGTGCAATGTTCTTGTTTGTTGTTAGTATTATCAAGTTTCTTCTGCTTATGTTTTTCCATTCATTTTTTTTTTTTTATAGTTCTTTATAGGTGGTGCCATATAATAAAACTGCAGAGATTAAATACTACATGGCTTTAGTTTTTAGTTGTGTCTATAAAAAA
Organism: Lithobates pipiens; assembly: GCF_037356315.1. Lineage (NCBI taxonomy): Eukaryota > Metazoa > Chordata > Amphibia > Anura > Ranidae > Lithobates > Lithobates pipiens. The sequence continues at coordinate 470,805,502 of NW_027507758.1, read as the reverse complement.
GACTGACCGGCACAAGTCCTCTACTGAACTGCTGCCAACCAAGGGTAGATGAAAAGGATCAGCCAAAGGTGGGAGAGATAACGCAAATTAAAGATAAATAGACTTACCTTTGTTTAGTAGGGCAGAAGTGATAAAGTCAGGGCAGCTATCAGACATTTTGGGGACCCTTACACAATTTTAGGCCTGTGTAGGTCTGGCCTACACAGACCCTACTTGTAAAAGAGGTTTTCCTAGTTCTAGCCCCATTTCACAAAGCTGACACATGTCCCTGAGACTCAGAGAGGAGCTGCAGTCGATCATAATCCAGAATACAGTACAAGCAGCATTCACATGAATAGTGCACATGTAGGAAGCAGCCGCAGGTGACAGTAAAGGGCCTGATGTGAGCAAAATAACAGAGAGCAGCAGCTGCAGACTCTTCTGTTAATGAAAGCATAGAGAAAGACAGGGTACCCAAGCTACTCCCGGCCCTGCTCGGCGGTCAGGCCCCTCAGGATGCCTGGGCCCCTCGCGTGTGTATTGGTTGACCCCCCCAATGGTGGCCCTGGATGACGTTTTCTCAGTGCCCAGTAAACCATGGCTTGTAGTATAAGGTAGGCCATACATGATTTATTTCCTTTTGTCCACTAGTTGAACAAAAGAAAATGAATTGATTCCCCCATCCACACATTCAAATGCAAAATTCAGCATTTCTAAACAAAGCATATCTACACAAGTCCTACACAAGTCATTCTGTTTAATTTATATTATTTTTTCTCTTTCCCTATGTGGATGATGGCCCTGTAATTATTTTATTAAAAAATAATATCTAAGCCTATTTTTCCTAATCAATATACAGCTATCATGTGACCCAGCTCTTTCCCAGACTGTTTGTCTAGCTCTCTGCTGTTGGTCACATGTTCACCATTTTAAAAAACAGCCTTTGGGTTACAGAGTAAAAATAAATATTTAATATTGATAAACTGTTTTAAATCATCATACAAATAAATATAGTATTTGAAATCAAATGTTTGTTATTTTTTAATTTCAATTTTTTTATTAGTGTTTTCACATCAGGTATAAAAAACAAAAAAAAATATTTAAACATTATATCAATTGCAGAGTACCTGATGTTCATTTGTATCAGAAAGAACATTGGGTACCTTTTTATTGGCACTTAGATAGCACTTGTCAAGCTCTTTATTAAACAAAGAAAATGTAAAGTGGGGGGAAGAAAGGAGGGGAGGGGGAGTCCCCAAGCTCTGGTCTGTGCCGCTCGAAGTCTCCTCAGATCGGAGCCATACCAGGATCTCCAGTCAGATAACTGATCCCTGGGTCCCAGACAATTTCGAAGACCTTTATTTCTTATCGTACATCATGGGACACAGAGTCATAGTAGTTACTATGTGGGTTATAGGCTACCTTCTGGTGATGGACACTGACACACCCTAAATTAAAAAGTGCACTCGCTATATAACCCCTCCCACTGGTATGAGTACCTCAGTTTTTTTGCCAGTGTCTAAGGTGTTGGCCATGAGTAAAAATGTGCTGCGCTGAGCTCCACTGGAGCAATCCTTGCTGGGGCTAGCCAGGCTGACTGGATCCATTCAAAGTGTCTTTTTTTGGCCAGATTGAATTGTACCTGGGCCTCGTATTCAAACAGACTAGGTTTTTGCCTGCAAATGCTTCTCGTTTTAGAGAGCTGGACCCTGGGGACCAGTACTTTTTGGTAGTAAGGCCATAAAAGTTTTACTGGCAGGGTACTGTTGCAGGTCCAGGATTGTAGGTTTCCTCTAGGATCCCCTGCTCCTGAAGGTTTGATGGAACCCACTGTGAAGGGTGAAGATTGGGTCTGTTGGTTTACCACAGAAAACCCTGTGGCGGGAAAGGTAAGTGGAGTTTTCTAAAAAAAAAAATAGAATTTTATTATGAATGTCTCCTTTAACATAAAAATGTTGTCATGCCTATGTGTCACCACTGGGCACTGTATTGAGCACTCACCACCTCATGCTGGAAACAGCGCTGTGTCAGAGAGCCAAAATGCTTTCTCCTCCTCCAGCCAAACAGCAGATCCTCTGGTAAGCTTAAGGGGGGGTTTGTCTCCCCACTTATCGCTCCCCTATGCGGATGCTCTCCCCCGCGTGGGGTTAAATCGCTCGGATTCCCCCTTTTTTTTTTTAAACGGACAGGAAGCGTGATGCACGTGCCACTCGGCGGCTTGGAACCCCCCCATGTGCCATGCTTCTTTCTGTAGGTCTGAGAAGACCTGTAGTCTGCCATTCATGTGGGAAAACCCTTCTTTTTAAAATAGGGGGTGGAGCCGTGGGCATTGCGGGGAGCGGGGCTTAGCGGCATCGGCGATCTCCGACGCCAGGTGCACGAGTAGGCAAGTTTTTAAAAGCACACTGTGTGCTGCTGCAGGCTGTGGAGGGACACAAGAGCAAAGAGGTGGCATTATCAGGTTGGTGACACAGGCATTTCCTTTGACACATTGTTACTGCTGCATCAGGCTGGGCATTAATAGCAGCAACTGTGCTGAACTGTAGCTCATGCAGTATATGCATTCCTTCTTGTAGTTCCTCTGCTTTGTGCATCAGGCTGTGGTAGAAGGGGGGATAAAAACACCTCAATAAAGGGCTCTAGAAAGACTTATTTAGTCACACGGAAGCCTAGATCCATCCCAGTAAGACGGCATCCTCCACTGAGAGTAATATGACTGGTCACGGTGAGCCTTCAGGAGGGGCATATTGCTAAGAAGGTTTTTTCTTCAACCATTTTAAGCTTAAAGTAAAGGTTTGATGCTTTAATTGCATCCCAGAGTGGGACTAAGCTTTGAGGAACAAAGAGCGAGAGATGGCCAATTTTCTAGGACCAGGAAAAGGCTGATGTCTCCTCTTCCGTAGAACCTGATGCAAAGTATCAAGCTTGCAGGAAAGGTTGTTTTCAGTCACTCATTGAATTGGTCTGCTCCACATTTTTACTGCCAGTAATGCAGTCAGTCGATGATGTTTTTCTCTTTCGTTCATTGACAGACACAGCATCTTCATCTTTTAGGGACCTTAGGGTTATATCGCCCCTTTAGGAGAGGACTAGGCGGAACATGTTATAAATGGCAAAACTGCACAGTAACGCCCAGGGGACAGTCCTACTGGCTATAACCCCTCACACTGCATCCAGCAGCTCAGTTTTTTTTCTGCCTAGTGTAGGAGAAGGACCTGGATCCCGGTGGGACCATTGGTCCTGGGGTTTTTTTCTTTTTTCTACATTTTTGATTCCTGTGATCTACAATCAACAGCTGGGCTGGGTGACAGGCTGGATAATATAGATTCTGGTAGTCTCCCCAGCCTGGCCATCGAGCGTGAGCAGACCTTAGCTACGTGCTGGGTCAGCCACGACATGCCTCGTCTGATCCAGGGGTGGCCGTGAGCTATATGGTCCAGGGCACACATATGACCGGACTACTGCTGTCCGTGTCACAGTGTCCCATGGCCGACAGCCATCCCATACTGCTCGGGTGATGGGTCTGTCTGTGGAATGCATCCAGCAGTCATTACAGGAGGGGTAAGTATGGTTCCACCTGTCTCAGCAGGATGGAGCAGTTGGGTATTCCCTGGGAGGTGGACTAGGGGGTCTCTCACTCTCCCTTTCTTCTCTCCCTGTCCCTTTCCTCCTCCCCATGCTATGGGCCACTGTGTGACTGGGCACATGGGGTGCGGTGCACGTACCTGGCCGGGGGTCCTCTGGGGGGCTCAGGGTCCTGGCAGGGGGCTTTGCTGGGTGTTGAGAGTCCGCTCATCCTCTCCCTGTTTCTGGGCCATGGTGGGGTGTTTTGGTGTTTATGCCATGTGGGGAGGCCACCGTGCGGACCGTGGCCATTTTCCTGTAGCTCAGCCAGTTTTTTTCCCTTCGGCCATTTTCTGGAAGTCCGGCAGCCATTTTCCCAGCGCCCTCAGACATTTTTTGCTGAGGAGGCTGGCGGCCATTTTCTAGTAGCCTCAGCTTGTTTTGCCTCCAGTGCTGGGTACTTGTTTCCTTCTAGAACAGCGTGCTTTTTACACAGAACACCTCATGGTTGACACAAGGGAGAGCAGACAGCAGCAGCACAACGCAGTACCTGGGTCAGGGTAGTGAGTCCTGCGGGGGGCCCCTCAGTCTGTGGCAGCTAGGAGGGTGGACATCTTGTGTGACTTGCCTTAGGGCCCTAAGTGGTGACATGCGAGTGTGGGTCAGCATGGCGTCAGAAGCTGGCGCTTCTTCCCCAGACATCCCAGTTATGGCAACCGGTTCCCCTGCACCTGCGGTGCATATGAACGCTCTGTCGGCGGTCCTGAAGGTCTTTGCTACCAGGTTGGAAGCGGCGTGTGGGCGCAAGGGGGGTAAAAATCGCCCCTCCCTCCCCCCACATCTTTTGGTGAAAGCTCTGATTCAGACTCGGGTCCTGTTGTGGCAGGCAGCCCCTGTTCTGACATGTCAGAGGATGTGGACCAGGACCGTTTGGACAGTGAGAATGACTGGGTCAACACAGGAAAAAGTGATTGTAGGAGCACTTATCACAGCGGTGCAGGATACCCAAAAGATGGAGGATACTGCAGGGACATCTACAGAGGTGTCTGACCCTTTCAGGTCCCACAATCCGGCCCACATGGCTAAGGTGTTTCCTTACCCAACTTATTTTGATAAGGTTATTTACAAGGAGTGGGGAAGCACGCAGCGGGCCTTTTCAGTCCTGAAACGCATGGCAGTGTTACCCCTTTGAGGAGAGTTTCCTGAAGACATCTCCTCCAATTGTTGACCCCCCGGTATCCAGGTTAAATAAGGTAACCACGATTCCGGTGGACGGGACCCCTGCTTTCAAGGACCCTGCCGACAGGAGGGCCGAGGCGGTTGCCCGGTCCATGTTTATGGTGGTGGGGTGTCAGAAACCATGAAACAGACTGAGACAGAAGAACAATCAAATCACACTTGTTTATTAATAAAAATAAAAAGGTAAATAGAAAAAAGCGTAGTCAAGCATAGCCAGATCAGGTAGTCAGCCAGTCCAAAGTTCATTAACTAGATCGGGTAATCAGCCAGGCCAGAAGTCAGGGATCCTGGTTTCGCAAAGCAAAACAAACCTGAGAGCAAATCTGTTGCCGCATGAAGGTTTGCCTCTGCCCGACTCTCGGGTTGGGGGTCGCCTTCGGGAGTTTGCAGCTCGGTGGACCTCCCTACTTTCCAACCAGTGGGTCTGCGAGCTAGTTTCATCAGGATACAAGATAGAGTTTCTTTCTTGTCCGCCAAACAGATTTTTTTCCCTCCAACTTTCATCTTCTTCCGGCTCGTCGGGAAGCCCTGTTAGGGGCAGTACAGGACCTGCTGCTGCATGGGTGATAGTGCCTGTACCGACGCAGGAAAGGTTTCAGGGATTCTACTCCAATCTGTTTGTAGTCCCAAAGAAGGAAGATGTTACGTACCTTACAGCAGAGTACGAAATGACGAGGGCAGCCTTTTGCACGGTCCCGGTCCTAGCACCCCTGGAGGTGGAGACAGCAACTGCTAGGGCAGCGGAAGGGTGCAGGTGCCTGTAGGCAGGTAAATAGCAGGTCAGGAACATGCAGGAGTTGGCAACAGGCTGGCAGAGAGGTACACAAACGCCAGGCAAACTCATGGTCGGGGACAGGCAGAGGTCGGCAACAGGCTAGGCAGCGAAATACAAAATCAGAAGACTGAGCAGTAGTCAGAAAGTCTAAGCCAGGGTCGGTGCATGTAAACAGAGGCATACAAGGTTGCAGGGGTAATCCAAGAGAGTAGTCAGGGAGAGCCGGGTGTTCAGGATCAGGAGAAGTCAAACAAGGTAACAGCAGGTATACAGGAACAAGCTGAGACAATCCGGCACTGACACTAAGTGGCTCCTCATTTAAATAGGGTGCCATGATTCATTGGCGTGCGCGCATGCGCACTCATACCAGTGCAAAGGATGTGCCTAGTGCACATATCATTTCCAATGGATACGCCAAGTGCACGTACTGGATCCGGGACTCGCTTGCTCTCGCTTGCGACTTGGCGCATTCGCATTGGAGGGATGAAGGTTGGTTATTAGTGCACAGGAACGGGCGTTTGCTGCGGAGGTTCCCTGACATCGCCGCCTCCGTAGGGGCAGCCTCAGGATGTCCCTCTGCGCCATTTTTTCCGGATGGGAGCAATGAAAGGCTTGTATGAGTCTTTGAGCATGGAGGTTTGCCTCGGGCTCCGAGAAGTTTTCTTCTGGACCAAACCCCTTCTATTTAATTAAGTATTGGTTCTGTCCCTGCCTTCTCCTGCAGTCTACAATAGCTTCAATCTCAAACTCCTCTTCTCCATCCCCCACTATAGCTTCTGGGGGCCCCACTTCACGAAAAAGATTAACCCAGTGGCATATGAACTTGAACTCCCGGATTCTTTTAAAATACACCCTGTGTTTCATACCTCCTTACTAAAACCAGATGTTGCAAACTCCCGCGAAGGAGTTTGCAACATCTGGTTTTAGTAAGGAGGTATGAAACACAGGGTGTATTTTAAAAGAATCCGGGAGTTCAAGTTCATATGCCACTGGGTTAATCTTTTTCTTGATCGGAAAGGGTGGGCAAGCCATATTTAGGTTTGCAGTTGAGAGCCACACAGGATCGCCAGGTTTTAAGTCCAGGTCCCCTCTTCTCCTTCTGTCGAACGTTTTATTGTCCTTTTGTGCTCTGGCGATGGTCTCTCTCAGCACCTGGTTAGTAGTGGCGAGTAGTGATGGCCGAACGGTTCGCCCGACGGTCGTTTTGCTGCGAATTTTGGCTGTTCGCGGTCCGCCCGTTCGGCGGACTATTGGCGCCTTTCACCCGGCGGACTTCCGTGTTTACTGTGTAAAAGAACTTTGACCTATGATGACACATCCATCATGGGGTACAGGACAGCCAATTGAGACATTACAGCACATGGACACTTGGACATTCCCCCTAACTTATAACTACACCCGATCCGGCGGCCATTTTACATTCTTTCTGTCACTATAGGGAGAGGTTGCTGTGTGGAGCAGGGAGAGATTACAGTGACCCAAATCGCTAGCTATTTGGTACACAAAAGTTCTTTTCAGGACTGGTATAGGTGTTAGGTGTAGTTCAGGATAGGCAGTGCTGTGCTAGTGATTGTTGCAGCAGCCTGAGTGTCTTTTGTCAGTTTAGAAAAAGGGACAGGACGGTGTGTGCTGCAGGGACAGCCAGTTTAGTCATTAGCTGTTACTATCAGGTCCACAAAAGTGCTATTTCAATTATTGTTCCAGTAGCCTCTGTTTTGTCAGTTTATATAGGGACAGGCAGGAAGCAGTGTGTGAGGCAGTGAGGGTCAGTTTAATCAGTAGCTGTTACTATTAGTTCCACAAAGGTTCTTTTCAGGACTGGTATCAGTGGTATGGTAATAGGCTTGTACACGTATAATATTCTTTCTTCCAAATATAGAAAGAATATTATACTTGACTGCTGCCCTTCTGCTGCAGTCTGCTAATCATTCACAACCCACTTGTTCCACAAAGCATCTTATAAGGACTGGTAACTTGGTCTGTCTAGGGTGCTACAGTACATAGACTTGAGTGAGGTACAGTCTGCCATTCTATAACGACTGGTATCAGGCCCGGACTGGGACAAAAAAAAGGCCCGGGCATTTTAGACTGAGCAGCCAACTTTTCCAGGGACTGGGGGGGAGGGGGAGATGTCGGTAGACATTCGCGGGGGTGGCACTGTGATATAAAGGGGACTGCACTGTAAAGGAGCACTGTAATAATTACAGTGCAGTCCCCTTTATTTCACAGTGTCCCTCTCCTATTGTGCCCATGCTGCCCAGTGACACTGACCTGCTCTCTTTGGTGGTCCTGGACAGCATGGCACTCTCTTTCTGGTGTTGCGGTACAGCGTGGCTTGGGTACTGTGTGGCTCTCTGGTGGTGTGGGTACAGCGTGGCTCTCGTGGCTCTCTGGTGGTGCGGGTACAGTGTGGCTCTCTGGTGGTGCAGGTACAGCGTGGCTCTCTGGTGGTGTGGGTACAGTGTGGCCCTCTGGTGGTGGGGGTACAGCGTGGCTCCCATGGCTCTCTGGTGGTGCAAGTACAGTGTGGCGCTCTCTCTCTCTGGTGGTGCGGGTACAGTGTGTCTCTCTCTTGTGGTGCTGGTACAGCGTGGCTCTCTCTGGTGGTGCAGGTACAGCGTGGCTCTCTCTGGTGGTGTGGGTACAGCGTGGCTCTCTCTGGTGGTGCGGGTACAGTGTGGCTCTAGGGGCTCTCTGGTGGTGCGGGTACAGCGTGGCTCTCGCTCTGGTGGTGCGGGTACAGCATGGCTCTCTCTCTGGTGGTGCGGGTACAGCGTGGCTCTCTCTCTGGTGGTGCGGGTACAGCGTGGCTCTCTCTCTGGTGGTGCGGGTACAGCGTGGCTCTCTGGTGGTGCGGGTACAGCGTGGCTCTCTGGTGGTGCGGGTACAGCGTGGCTCTCTCTGGTGGTGTGGGTACAGCGTGTCTCTCTCTGGTGGTGTGGGTACAGCGTGGCTCTCTCTCTGGTGGTGCGGGTACAGCGGGGCTCTCTCTCTGGTGGTGCGGGTACAGCGTGGCTCTCTGGTGGTGCGGGTACAGCGTGGCTCTCTGGTGGTGCGGGTACAGCGTGGCTCTCTCTGGTGGTGTGGGTACAGCGTGGCTCTCTCTGGTGGTGCGGGTACAGTGGGGCTCTATCTGGTGGTGCGGATAAAGCCTGGCTCTCTCTGCTGGTGAGGGTACAGCGTGGCTCTCTCTGGTGGTGCGGGTACAGCGTGGCTCTATCTGGTGGTGCGGGTACAGCGCGGCTCTCTATCTGGTGGTGCGGGTACAGCGTGGCTCTATCTGGTGGTGCGGCTACAGCGTGGCTCTATCTGGTGATGCAGGCACAGCGTGGCTCTCTATCTGGTGGTGTGGGTACAGCGTGGCTCTCTCTCTGGTGGTGTGGGTACAGCGTGGCTCTCTTGTGGTGCAGGTACAGTGTGGCTCTCTCTGGTGGTGTTTGTACAGCGTGGCTCTCTCTGCTGGTGCAGGTACAGTGGGGCTCTATCTGGTGGTGCGGATAAAATGTGGCTCTCTCTGGTGGTGCGGGTACAGCGTGGTTCTCTCTGGTGGTGCGGGTACAACGTGGCTCTCTCTGGTGGTGCGGGTACAGCGTGGCTCTATCTGGTGGTGCGGGTACAGCGTGGCTCTCTCTGGTGGTGCGGGTACAGCGTGGCTCTCTCTGGTGGTGCGGGTACAGCGTGGCTCTATCTGGTGATGCGGGCACAGCGTGGCTCTCTATCTGGTGGTGCGGGTACAACGTGGCTCTATCTGGTGGTGCGGGCACAGTGTGGCTCTCTATCTGGTGGTGCGGGCACAGCGTGGCTCTATCTAGTGGTGCGGGTACAGTGTGGCTCTATCTGGTGGTGCGGGTACAGCGTGGCTCTATCTGGTGGTGCGGGTAAAGCGTGGCTCTATTTGGTGGTGCAGGTACAGCGTGGCTCTCTCTGGTGGTGCTGGGGCTATTAGTTCCTCAGCACAGTCCTCTTTTTACATGTCTCCTGTAGTGCCTGATTGCAGGTTTTCTCCCCCCAGCAGAGTGCATGCTAGCTAATGTGGCAGTCTCCCTGCTGAGATCAATTGGGCCTCTTATCTCTACTACATTTCCCATGATGCCCCACTATTTTTTCTGATTGGCCCTCTGCTATGGCCAATCGGGAGAGAAGAAAAAGCTCTCATGCTGCAAACAAGCCCGACATGAGAGAGGGGAGGACATCCTGACAGTGGCCCACAGCTTACACCCCCCCCCACTGCGCAGAGGGAAAGCTATGGCTGGAGGAGGAGGAGCAGTAGTCCGTAGAGGCCGAGAGCCGAACTGTCAGCGCGGCTCTGAGGCTGAGCTGTGTGTGAGAGACACATAGCTCAGCCCATGCAGCCGCTAGTTCCGCTGGAGAAGGCACATGCTGCGGCCGCGGCCGCATGGCGGTAGGCGAGCGGCGGCCGCGGCCTGTGTTCACCCTGTCCAGGCCGCGGTCGCCGCTTACCTCCCGCTGTATGGCCTGATCATCAACAGGCTGTGGAGCGGGCGGCCTACCGGGCAAATACCCGGTCTGCCCTATGGCCAGTCCGGGCCTGACTGGTATAGGTCCACAGTACATAGGGTTGAGGTGCACTACTGCTGACCGCTGCCCTATACTGCAGCAGTCCTTCATAGGTATAGGGACTGACGTACAGTCTGCTAATCACTCACACACAACCTACTTGGTTCACAAAAGTCCTTATAAGGACTGGTAACTTGGTCTGTCTAGGGTGCTACAGTACATAGGGTTGAGTGAGGTACAGTCTGCCATTCTATAAGGACTGGTATAGGTCCACAGTACATAGGGTTGAGGTGCACTACTGCTGACCGCTGCCCTATACTGCAGCAGTCCTTCATCGGTATAGGGACTGACGTACAGTCTGCTAATCACTCACACACAACCTACTTGGTCCACAAAGGTCCTTATAAGGACTGGTAAGGTATAGGGTACTACAGTACATAGGGTTGAGTGAGGTACAGTCTGCCATTCTATAAGGACTGGTATCGGTCCACAATACATAGGGTTGAGGTGCACTACTGCTGACCGTTGCCCTATACTGCAGCAGTCCTTCATCGGTATAGGGACTGACGTACAGTCTGCTAATCACTCACACACAACCTACTTGGTCCACAAAAGTCCTTATAAGGACTGGTAAGGTATAGGGTACTACAGTACATAGGGTTGAGTGAGGTACAGTCTGCCATTCTATAAGGACTGGTATCGGTCCACAATATCTAGGGTTGAGGTGCACTACTGCTGACCGCTGCCCTATACTGCAGCAGTCCTTCATCGGTATAGGGACTGACGTACAGTCTGCTAATCACTCACACACAACCTACTTGGTCCACAAAAGTCCTTATAAGGACTGGTAACTTGGTCTGTCTAGGGTGCTACAGTACATAGGGTTGAGTGAGGTACAGTCTGCCATTCTATAAGGACTGGTATAGGTCCACAGTACATAGGGTTGAGGTGCACTACTGCTGACCGCTGCCCTATACTGCAGCAGTCCTTCATCGGTATAGGGACTGACGTACAGTCTGCTAATCACTCACACATAACCTACTTGGTCCACAAAGGTCCTTATAAGGACTGGTAAGGTATAGGGTACTACAGTACATAGGGTTGAGTGAGGTACAGTCTGCCATTCTATAAGGACTGGTATCGGTCCACAATACATAGGGTTGAGGTGCATTACTGCTGACCGCTGCCCTATACTGCAGCAGTCCTTCATCGGTATAGGGACTGAGAGTTTTGTCACAGGGTCATTTAAAAAATGACAGGCAGAGGAAGAGGCAGGCCCTTCCGCAGGGGTGGTAGGGGTAGGGCAAGAGCAACAGGTTTGAGCCAAAGTGGGAAGTTGCAGAAGGTGCGTTCAATTACTTTAAAGGACGCACCAGACTTGGTTGAGTGGCTCGCTCAGCCTTACTCTTCTGCACCCTCCTCATCCTCTCGATCTGCACCCTCTTCTGCACTCTCTGCTATGTGCACCCCCAAAGACACCACCACCACCACCACCACCACCACCACCACCACCACATACCTTCTGCTTGAGTCACAGGAATTATTTTCCGATCCATATCAAGACATTTCTGATGCGCAGCCACTCTTGGTATTGCATCAGGAAGAGGAGGCAGCAACAACCGCTACTCAGCAGTCTGACGACAGTACCCAGATTAGCCCAAGGAGGAGGTTGGTCGCCGGTGTTGCTGCCTACTCCAAGATCTCTACTTATAGCGGTGGGGAAGGTGACGTTGATGGTGACGTGTCTAGTGATGTCACGTGGGTGCCCACAAGAGAGGAAGAGGAGGGGAGTTCAGAGGGAGATATGGACCAGCAGATAGGGAGGAGAAGCAGGAATAACTTACATTGCACAGGAGGGACAAAGCAGACTGCAAATGTATCAGGAGCGAGTCATCGACCATGTACGGTCACATCTGGCGCTCCCAAGACACCGGCACATGGCTCCGCAGTGTGGGCTTTTTTTTAACGTGTCCGCTGCTGATAATAGCGTTGCCATCTGCAATCTTTGCAGTCAACGCATTAGTCACGGTAAGCCCAACACTCACCTAGGGACGACCGCCTTAAGAAGGCACATGAGCAGCCATCACCGAGCCGAGTGGGAGCAACGGAACACACAAAGCCACACTGCAGACTCTCACCATCCAGCCTCGTCTTCTACTTCTCCTTCTCCTCTCTCCTCACAATTGTCCTCCACTCCACCTTCCATCACGCCAAGCTCACGTTTTTTTTCTGCAAAAAGGCAGGCTTCCGTGGACCTAATGTTCGAGCGTAAAAAAAAAAGGATGACGACGGATAACCCTCTTGCCCAACGGTTGATGGCTGGCTTGTCAGAACTGATAGCCAGCCAACTACTGCCATATAAACTGGTGGACTTGGAGACCTTTCGCAAATTTGTGGCCATTGGAACACCACAATGGAAGGTCCCAGGAAGGAAGTATTTCTCAGAGAAGGGCATCCCAGAACTATATGGCCATGTTCAGCGGCAAGTGAATGTATCTCTGGCACACAGTGTCAGTGCCAAGATACATCTGACCACAGACACGTGGTCTAGCAAACACGGGCAGGGAAAGTATATCACTTTTACTGCCCACTGGGTGAACGTTCTGACGGCCGTCAAGCATGTAACCCGTGGCACCCGTGTAGATTTGGTTTTACCGCCACGGATTGCATGCAGGGCTGACTCTTCTTCTCCTCCTCCTCCTACTTCATCCTCCTCCCTCTCCTCCTCAGCTGACTCCTCCTTTTCCGCTGCTAGCGTCTCTTCCGCTGCTCCGCCCAAGCTCCCCAGAACCTATTCGACATGCCAGGTGAGACGTTGCCATGCCATGCTGCATCTGTTGTGCCTGGAAGCCAAGAGCCACACTGGCCCGGCACTCCTTTCAGCTTTGCGTTCACAGGCAGATCAGTGGTTAACACCGCTCAATTTGACAGTTGGTAAAGTGGTGTGTGACAACGGTGCCAATCTGCTTAGCGCATTGAAACAGGGCAAAATCACGCACATGCCATGCATGGCACACGTCTTAAACTTGGTCGTGCAGCGATTCCTTGTCAAATACCCTGGAGTCCAGGACATCTTGCGGCAGGCAAGGAAAATCTCGGCCCATTTCAGAAGATCTTACACGGCCATGGCTCGCCTTGCTGACATTCAGCGGCAACACAATCTGCCGGTCAGACGTCTTATTTGCGCTTGCCCGACGCGATGGAACTCAACCTTCTATATGCTTAATAGGCTGCTCCAGCAGAAACGTGCAGTTAACATCTACCTGTATGAACTCTGCGGTAGAACCGGTTCTGGGGAGCTGGGTTTTTTTTCACCGTGCCAGTGGCTGCTCATGCGCGACGCATGCAGACTTCTGTGCCCATTTGAGGAGATCACCAAACTGGTCAGTCCAGCCATGGCGCCATCAGTGACATGGTACCTTATGCCTTCTTTATGGAGCGTGCATTACGTCGTGTCATTGATCAAGCTGTGGAGGAGCAGGAGCGGGAAGATGAGGAAGTCGCAATGCTGGATGAATTCCCAGGGGGGGCTACTCTATCTGAGACAAGTCAACAACAGGAGTCTGAAGAGGAGTCAGAGGATGGTGCCGGGGCGGATGAGGAGGAGCAAGAAGAGCATGCTTTAAACCTTTCTGGGATCCCTGTTGTGCGTGGATGGGGAGAGGAGAATGAAGAGGACGACATTATCCTGGATGATGAGCAGGAGCCAGGCCACCACACCGCTTCCAGTTTAGTGCAAATGGGGGCCTTCATGCTCCAGTGTTTTAATAGGGACCCCCGTATAAAAAGCATAAGGGTCAAGGACCAGTACTGGGTGGCAACGTACTTAGACCCCCGGTACAAACACAAAATGGCGGAAATGTTACCGCCGTCACAGAGGGCTTTTAGAATGCAGCACTTCCAGGCCTTGCTTCGAGAAATGCTGCATTCTGCTTTTGCGTGCGCTGGCAGAGGAGCGATTCCCACTCCCAGAGAAGGAGTTGCGGGTACCAATCCAACAGCGCCTGCAAGAAGAGGCCGGTTTGAAGATGTGTTGGTGACTTCAGATATGAGGTAATTCTTTCAGCCGACTCATCGACAGGTGTCATCCGGATCCAGCATCAGGGAAAGCCTAGACCGTCAGATGTCCGACTACATCGGGTTAACGGCCGATGTGGATGCTCTGAGGAGTGATGAACCCCTGGACTACTGGGTGGGCAGGCTTGACCTCTGGCCCGAGCTTGCCCAATTTGCAATCGAACTGTTGGCTTGCCCCTCAGCCAGTGTCCTGTCCAAAAAGATGTTCAGCGCAGCAGGGGGGATCGTGACCGATAAGCGTACTCGCCTAGCTCACGACAGTGTTAACTACCTCACATTTCTAAAAATGAATGAGGCATGGATCTCGGAGGAATTCAACACATGTGACCAGTAGACCATGTATATGTCTATAAACAATTTTTTTAATCGAGCACACAGACTTTCTTTCTTCATTTGGCTCACTTCCTTGTCCAAAAAAAAAAAAAGCACACCGTACTATATGCCCGTACCCTCCTCTTTGAAGAGGTTGAGCGGTGTCATATTTCTACTGGGGCTGCTTATTATGAGGGGCTCCCACCATCCCTGTGCTGTGCTGACATCCTCCTGGGGCTGTACCTCTGCTGTGCATATTTTGAGGTGCTCCCACCATCCCTGTGCTATGCTCATTATGAGGGGCTCCCACCATCCCTGTGCTGTGCTGACTTACTCCTGGGTCTGCTTATTATGAGGGGCTCCCACCATCCCTGTGCTATGCTGACATCCTCCTGGGGCTGCTTATTATGAGGGGCTCTCACCATCCCTGTGCTATGCTGATATCCTCCTGGGGCTGCTTATTATGAGGGGCTCCCACCATCCCTGTGCTATGCTGACATCCTCCTGGGGCTGCTTATTATGAGGGTCTCCCACCATCCCTGTGCTATGCTGACTTCCTCCTGGGGCTGTTTACGGTGCTGCTGTCAGTGCTGTATATCACAGTGCTGGTGTGAGTGCTTTATGTCACGCTGCTGATGTCAGTGCTCTCTATCACGGTGCTGCTGTCAGTGCTGTATATCACGCTGCTGATGTCAGTGCTCTCTATCACGGTGCTGCTGTCAGTGCTGTATATCACGGTGCTGGTGTGAGTGCTTTATGTCACGCTGCTGATGTCAGTGCTCTCTATCACGGTGCTGCTGTCAGTGCTGTATATCATGGTGCTGGTGTGAGTGCTTTATGTCACGCTGCTGATGTCAGTGCTCTCTATCACGGTGCTGCTATCAGTGCTGTATATCACGGTGCAGGTGTCATTGCTGTATGTCACGCTGCTGATGTCAGTGCTCTCTATCACGGTGCTGCTGTCAGATGACTCTATCACGGTGCAGGTGTCATTGCTGTATGTCACGCTGCTGGTGATCATCTCCTGCACCCTCTTCTTTGCCTACCCTGGTCCCTGACCTTCCCTCTCCTCCATTGCCTTCATGCGCTCCACAGTCCTGAATTGTCACAACAATTTCCCATATAAAAAAAGAATGCTTGTAGTTGTCGATCCCAGATTCACCTCATACATGTGTTATGTCATTGGCCATGTGGTGGGACTATGTTTGCACAGCTATTAATTATTTTGTGGCTGCAAATTTGACCTGTAGGTTTGCGAAGTTCGCCTCCCATTGAAGTCAATGGGGCCCGCCGCGAACGTTCCGGTTCGCGAACTATCGGCCGCGTTCGCGGTCTGCGTTCGTGAAACGTCCCGTCGGAAGTTTGTCCATCACTAGTGGCGAGGAAGTTTAGTCTGTCCTGATTCGTTGGCAAAGTAGAGTCCGGAATTAATGTTGGTAGAAAACAAGGATGAAACCTATAATTGGAGAAAAAGGGGGATTTATTGGTGGCGGCATGGGTGGAGTTATTAAATGCAAATTCTGCCAAAGGCAGTAATGAGGCCCAATCTTCCTGCGTAAAGGAGGAGAAGCAGCGCAAGTCATGTCACTGATGGCGCCATGGCTGCGACTGACCAGTTTGGTGATCTCCTCAAATGGGCGCAGAAGTCTGCATGAGCAGCCACTGGCGCGGTGAAAAAAAACCCAGCTCCCCAGAACCGGTTCTGCCGCAGAGTTCATACAGGTAGACGTTAACTGCACGTTTCTGCTGGAGCAGCCTATCAAGCATATAGAAGGTTGAGTTCCATCGCGTCGGGCAATCGCAAATAAGACGTCTAACCGGCAGATTGTGTCGCCGCTGAATGTCAGCAAGGCGAGCCATGGCCGTGTAAGATCTTCTGAAATGGGCCGAGATTTTCCTTGCCTGCCGCAAGATGTCCTGGACCCCAGGGTATTTGACAAGGAATCGCTGCACGACCAAGTTTAAGACGTGTGCCATGCATGGCACGTGCGTGATTTTGCCCTGTTTCAATGCGCTAAGCAGATTGGCACCGTTGTCAGACACCACTTTACCAACTGTCAAATTGAGAGGTGTTAGCCACTGATCTGCCTGTGAACACAAAGCTAAAAGGAGTGCAGGGTCAGTGTGGCTCTTGGCTTCCAGGCACAACAGACGCAGCACGGCATGGCAACGTCTCACCTGGAGTCAGCTGAGGAGGAGAGGGAGGAGGATGGAGTAGGAGGAGGAGGAGAAGAAGAGTCAGCCCTGCATGCAATCCGTGGCGGTAAAACCAAATCTACACGGGTGCCACGGGTTACATGCTTGACGGCCGTCAGAAGGTTCACCCAGTGGGCAGTAAAAGTGATATACCTTCCCTGCCCGTGTTTGCTAGACCACGTGTCTGTGGTCAGCTGTATCTTGGCACCGACACTGTGTGCCAGAGATACATTCACTTGCCGCTGAACATGGCCATATAGCTCTGGGATGCCCTTCTCTGAGAAATACTTCCTTCCTGGGACCTTCCATTGTGGTGTTCCAATGGCCACAAATTTTCGAAAGGCCTCCGAGTCCACTAGTTTATATGGCAGTAGTTGGCGGGCTATGAGTTCTAACAAGCCAGCCGTCAACCATTGGGCAAGAGGGTTATCCGGCGTCATCATTTTTTTACGCTCGAACATTAGGCCCACGGAAGCCTGCCTTTTTGCAGAAAAACGTGAGCTTGGCGTGATGGAAGGTGGAGTGGAGGACAATTGTGAGGAGAGAGGAGAAGGAGAAGTAGAAGACGAGGCTGGACAGTGAGAGCCTGCAGTGTGGCTTTGTGTGTTCCGTTGCTCCCACTCGGCTCGGTGATGGCTGCTCATGTGCCTTCTTAAGGCGGTCGTCCCTAGGTGAGTGTTGGGCTTACCGCGACTAATGTATTGACTGCAAAGATTGCAGATGGCAACGCTATTATCAGCAGCGGACACATTAAAAAAAGCCCACACTGCGGAGCCATGTGCCGGTGTCCTCGGAGCGCCAGATGTGACCGTACATGGTCGATGACTCGCTCCTGATACATTTGCAGTCTGCTTTGTCCCTCCTGTGCAATGTAAGTTATTCCTGTTTCTCCTCCCTATCTGCTGGTCCATATCTCCCTCTGAACTCCTTTTCTCTTCCTCTCTTGTGGGCACCCACGTGACATCACTAGACACGTCATCATCAACGTCACCTTCCCCACCGCTATAAGTAGAGATTACGGAGTAGGCAGCAACACCGGGGACCAACCTCCTCCTTGGGCTGATCTGGGTACTGACGTCAGACTGCTGAGTAGCGGTTGTTGCTGCCTCCTCTTCCTGATCCAATACCAAGAGTGGCTGCACATCAGAAATGTCTTGATATGGATCGGAAAATAATTCCTGTGACTCAAGCGGAAGGTATGTGGTGGTGTTGGTGTTGTTGGTGGTAGTGTCTTTGGGGGTGCACATAGCAGAGAGTGAAGAAGAGGGTGCAGATCGAGAGGATGAGGAGGGTGCAGAAGAGTAAGGCTGAGCGAGCCACTCAACCAAGTCTGGTGCGTCCTTTAAAGTAATTGAACGCACCTTCTGCAACTTCCCACTTTGGCTCAAGCCTGTTGCTCCTGCCCTACCCCTACCACCCCTGCGGAAGGGCCTGCCTCTTCCTCTGCCTGTCATTTTTTAAATGACCCTGTGACAAAACTCTCAGTCCCTATACCGATGAAGGACTGCTGCAGTATAGGGCAGCGGTCAGCAGTAGTGCACCTCAACCCTATGTATTGTGGACCGATACCAGTCCTTATAGAATGGCAGACTGTACCTCACTCAACCCTATGTACTGTAGTACCCTATACCTTACCAGTCCTTATAAGGACCTTTGTGGACCAAGTAGGTTGTGTGTGAGTGATTAGCAGACTGTACGTCAGTCCCTATACCGATAAAGGACTGCTGCAGTATAGGGCAGCGGTCAGCAGTAGTGCACCTCAACCCTATGTATTGTGGACCGATACCAGTCCTTATAGAATGGCAGACTGTACCTCACTCAACCCTATGTACTGTAGTACCCTATACCTTACCAGTCCTTATAAGGACCTTTGTGGACCAAGTAGGTTGTTTGTGAGTGATTAGCAGACTGTACGTTAGTCCCTATACCGATGAAGGACTGCTGCAGTATAGGGCAGCGGTCAGCAGTAGTGCACCTCAACCCTATGTATTGTGGACCGATACCAGTCCTTATAGAATGGCAGACTGTACCTCACTCAACCCTATGTACTGTAGTACCCTATACCTTACCAGTCCTTATAAGGACCTTTGTGGACCAAGTAGGTTGTGTGTGAGTAATTAGCAGACTGTACGTCAGTCCCTATACTGATAAAGGACTGCTGCAATAAAGGGCAGCGGTCAGCAGTAGTGCACCTCAACCCTATGTATTGTGGACCTATACCAGTCCTTATAGAATGGCAGACTGTACCTCACTCAACCCTATGTACTGTAGTACCCTATACCTTACCAGTCCTTATAAGGACCTTTGTGGACCAATTAGGTTGTGTGTGAGTGATTAGCAGACTGTACGTCAGTCCCTATACCGATGAAGGACTGCTGCAGTATAGGGCAGCGGTCAGCAGTAGTGCACCTCAACCCTATGTATTGTGGACCAATACCAGTCCTTATAGAATGGCAGACTGTACCTCACTCAACCCTATGTACTGTAGTACCCTATACCTTACCAGTCCTTATAAGGACCTTTGTGGACCAAGTAGGTTGTGTGTGAGTGATTAGCAGACTGTACGTCAGTCCCTATACCGATGAAGGACTGCTGCAGTATAGGGCAGCGGTCAGCAGTAGTGCACCTCAACCCTATGTATTGTGGACCTATACCAGTCCTTATAGAATGGCAGACTGTACCTCACTCAACCCTATGTACTGTAGCACCCTAGACAGACCAAGTTACCAGTCCTTATAAGGACTTTTGTGGACCAAGTAGGTTGTGTGTTAGTGATTAGCAGACTGTACGTCAGTCCCTATACCAATGAAGGACTGCTGCAGTATAGGGCAGCGGTCAGCAGTAGTGCACCTCAACCCTATGTACTGTGGACTAGGGATGAGCTTTGTGTTCGAGTCGAACATACGTTCGACTCGAACAACGGCTGTATGCCCGTTCAGCGAATTCCGAGCGTTATGGACCGTTCGCGCCAAATTCGTGTGGTGCTCACGGCCCACAATGCACTGCGTCATCGCAGTGCATTGCTGGCTCATGATCTATCTTTTATAATAGAGCTTGCAGTCAGTAGTGTTAGGAGCTTGTGCGTGCTGTCTGCGTGCTCTGTACCCAGTACACATCGCTATATCCACCTACATTGCTCTTCTCTATTTGAGCCCACTTGCCATCTGCAGGAGTTATTGGAAGTTGTGTGTGCCTCCAGCACAGCACAGTATACATCTGTATATACCCCTTTATCTCTGGTGTTCTATAATAAAGGCATCTGCAGGAGTTAGTGGGTTTTTTGTGCCTCCAGCACAATATACACCTGTATCTACCCTTTATTGCTGTCCTCTAATAGAGCCATCTGCAGGGCTTAGTGGGTGTTGTGTGACTCAATTACAGTATACCCCTTTATCTCTGGTGTTCTATAATAAAGGCATCTGCAGGAGTTAGTGGGTGTTGTGTGACTCCAGCACAATATACACCTGTATCTACCGTTTATTGCTGTTCTCTAATAGAGCCATCTGCAGGGCTTAGTGGGTGTTGTGTGACTCCATTACAGTATACCCCTTTATCTCTGGTGTTCTATAATAAAGGCATCTGCAGGAGTTAGTGGGTGTTGTGTGCCTTCAGCACAATATACACTACCCAACTGCTGTTTTACCCAACTCCCTTCAGGCCATTACCATGTCTGGAAGGCCAGCAAGGAGAGGCAGACAGGCGCGAGCCGATAAAAGAGGGCAAGCAGGCTCTGTGTCTAGAGACAACAGTGCTGGTCGTGGACGCGGTGCATTGTCATCAGCACGTGGCCAAGGGACACGCTTGTCCTTCTTTTCGGCAGCTGGACATGTTGAACCGCAACATGCCAACGACTTGGTAGAGTGGATGACCAAGCCCTCTTCATCCTCCTCATCCTCTCTCACCCAGTCTCAGGGTACTAGCAAAGCAGCTGCCAACGCATAGTCTTCCCTCCTCTCAATGTCATCATCAGTGACTCCTTCCCTAGACCCACCACGTCCTCCTGAGGAGTCTCCTGAACTCTTTGAGCACAGTGTTGGGTACATGCTCCAGGAGGATGCCCAGTGTTTTGTAGGCTCTGATGATGACACTCTAGAGGAAGGCAGTAGCGTGAGCGCAGAGAGAGGGGATGCTCAAGAAGGACAGCAATCTGGCAGTCATGTTCCACAAGCTGCAGCATACTGCCAGGTTTGCTACAGCGATGAAGAGGGAGGGGATGATGAGGGCACTGACTCCATGTGGGTGCCTGGTAGGAGAGAGGAGGAAGAGGAGGAGGAGGCACATGTCCAACGAGGCAGGATGCCCTCCGGGGGCCAGCTTAGGGGCAGCACACCGACTGAATCACACCGCAGAGCTCCGC
The DNA here is from genome assembly GCF_037356315.1 of Lithobates pipiens. NCBI lineage: Eukaryota > Metazoa > Chordata > Amphibia > Anura > Ranidae > Lithobates > Lithobates pipiens. The sequence goes on along the minus strand of NW_027507758.1, from coordinate 470,784,485 downwards.
CTGTGCAGGGCGCTGCCTCTGCGCGTTATTCTAAAAGTTCTTTGGTGTGGGCCTTTTTTGAGACGAGTGCATCAGATCGCACTGCTGCTATTTGCAACATATGTCTCAAGCGTATCTTGCATGGCCAAAACATCAGCCGCTTGGGCACCACATGCTTGACCAGACATATGTTGACCTGCCATGCAGCTCGTTGGCAAGCGTACCTCAAAGACCCACACCAAAGAACAAAGCGGACCTCTCCTTGCTCCTCAACAGCTGGCATCTCCAACCCCACTAGACCTTCAGTCCTCTCTGAAACCTGCTCTGAGAGGAATGAAGGTGTAGAATTAGGTGTGTCACAGCCAAGTGCTTCCGGGCACTCTGCTAGCAGTACACCCACGTCCGATTATAGCAGGCAAATGTCCCTGCCCCAGCTGCTGGAGCGGCGAAAGAAGTTCACTCCCAGCCATCCACATGCCCAGCGGTTGAATGCTAGCTTGGCTAAATTGCTAGCACTTCAACTGCTGCCTTTTCAGTTGGTAGACTCGGCCCCCTTCCGTGAGTTTGTACAATGTGCGGTTCCTCAGTGGCAGGTCCCCAAACGCCACTTTTTCTCACGGAAGGCGATTCCGGCTCTCTACCGGCATGTGGAAGGCAATGTCCTTGCCTCGCTGGACAGGTCAGTCAACGGTAAGGTGCATATTACCGCTGACTCATGGTCCAGCAGGCATGGACAGGGACGTTACCTGTCTTTCACGGCCCATTGGGTCACTCTTCTGGGACCTGGGAAGGATGCAGGACAAGGTGCAGTAGTGTTGGAGGTTGTTCCACCACCACGCCTCCAAAATGCTACTATTGGTTGTGACACACCTCTCTCCTCCACCCCCTCCTCTTCTTCTTCCTCCATGGCCTCTTCCAGTGCTCTGTCCTCAGAACCAGCGGTGCTCCGTAGGCGTTCCAGGGGCTACGCAAGTACGCAGGCAAAACGATGCCATGCTGTGCTTGCGCTGGTTTGTTTGGGGGACAGGAGCCACACTGGGGCGGATGTTTTGTCAGCTCTGCAGGGGCAGGCCGAGAGGTGGTTGACGCCATGCCAGCTTAAGCCAGGAATGGTGGTTTGTGACAATGGCACCAACCTCCTCTCCGCCCTCCGACAGGGACAACTGACCCATGTGCCCTGTGTAGCTCACGTCCTTAACCTGGTGGTGCAGCGGTTCTTGGGCAGGTACCCCGGCTTACAGGATGTCCTGAAGCAGGCCAGGAAAGTCTGTGTGCATTTCCGCCGATCATTTAATGCCTGTGCTCGGCTGACTGAGCTCCAAAAGGAGTTGAACCTGCCCAAGAACCGCCTTATATGTGACATGCCCACCAGGTGGAACTCAACGTTGGCCATGCTGCAGCGGCTGCACACGCAGCAGAGGGCCATCAATGAGTACCTGTGCGACTACGGCACCAGGACAGGGTCAGGGGAGCTCGGTTTTTTCTCACCATGCCAGTGGGGCATGATCAGGGATGCATGCACTGTCCTGTCACCGTTTGAGGAGGCCACAAGGATGGTGAGCAGTGACAGTGCATGCATCAGTGACACTGTACCTCTTGTCCACCTCTTGGAGCATACCCTGCGTGGAATAATGGACAGGGCACTTGAGGCAGAACAGAGGCAGGAAGAGGAGGACTTCCTTGCCTCTCAAGGCCCCCTTTATCCAGACAGTGTTCCTGCTGTGCCACCCATCACACAGGAAGAGGATGAGGAGGAGGAAGAGGAGGAGGAGGATGATTGTGTCAGCATGGAGGTGGAGGCTGGCACTCAGCATCAGCAGCAGCAGTCTTGTAGGGATGATTTACAGTTCCAAGAAACACGTGGACTTGTACGTGGCTGGGAGGAGGTAGCTGCGGATCATGTTGCCCTTAGTGACCCAGAGGACTCCGGACCGAATGCCTCAGCTAACCTATGCTGCATGGCCTCCCTGATCCTGTAAAGCCTGCGGAAGGATCCTCGTATTCTTCGAATCAAGGAGAGGGACCATTACTGGCTGGCCACTCTCCTTGATCCACGGTACAAGGGTAAGGTTGCCGACCTTATCTTGCCATTGCAGAGGGAGCAGAGGATGAGACATCTCCGGGAGGCCTTGCAGAAAGGTCTGTGCAACACGTTCCCAGAGACTGGGAGGTTACAAACTCCTGGTCCTGGACAACGTGTTGCTGAGGCATCGGTCAGAAGGAGCGGTGGAGAAGGTGGCCGTTTGACTGATACTTTCAGACAATTTTTTAGTCTGCAGCCCCAAGGTATGATCGGTTCCAGCAACCATCGCCAGCGTCTGATTTACATGGTGCAGGAATACCTAGGGGCAAGGTCAGACTTGGACACCTTTCCCACCGAAAATCCTCTAGCTTACTGGGTCTTGAGGATGGATCACTGGCCAGAGCTTGCACAGTATGCAATTGAGCTACTGGCCTGTCCTGCATCCAGCGTTCTTTCGGAACGCACCTTCAATGCTGCTGGTGGCTTTGTTACCGATCATAGGGTGCGCCTGTCCACCGAATCAGTTGATCGACTGACCTTCATTAAGATGAATCAGTCTTGGATCACCCACAGCTACCAAGCTGATGTAACCGAATAATTTTTTTTTAAATATCCCATCCCTTCAAGACTGCCTATGCTGAGTGACTGTCCTGTTATGTTGATTGTCTATCCTCTTCCTCCTCCGCTGATATGTTGGAAGAACATTTCTGGCTCTGGGTGATGCCATCAGCCCAATTTTTCTGCCCCTGTTTAACAGGGGCGTTTAATTACAATTTTTGATGCAATGCTTTGCAGCAGGGCTAATTCCTGCAATAAAACTAGAGTATATGGAAGAGGTTGCAGTGTGGTGGCACCAGCACCAGTGCCTAAGGCCCAATTCTTCTGCCCCTGTTTAACAGGGGCGTTTAATTAAAATTTTTGATGCAATGCTTTGCAGCAGGGCTAATTCCTGCAATAAAACTAGAGTATATGGAAGAGGTTGCAGTGTGGTGGCACCAGCACCAGTGCCTAAGGCCCAATTTTTCTGCCCCTGTTTAACAGGGGCGTTTAATTACAATTTTTGATGCAATGCTTTGCAGCAGGGCTAATTCCTGCAATAAAACTAGAGTATATGGAAGAGGTTGCAGTGTGGTGGCACCAGCACCAGTGCCTAAGGCCCAATTTTTCTGCCCCTGTTTAATTACAATTTTTGATGCAATGCTTTGCAGCAGGGCTAATTCCTGCAATAAAACTAGAGTATATGGGAGAGGTTGCAGTGTGGTGGCACCAGCACCAGTGCCTAAGGCCCAATTTTTCTGCCCCTGTTTAACAGGGACTAGTAATTACAATTCTTGATATAATATTTCACAGGAGGGCCCGTTCCTGTGCCCACCCAGAGTAACTGTGAGGACTTATAGTGTTGTGGCACCAGCACCACAACCACCAAAGGTCAATTTTTCTACCACTGTTCAACAATGGCATGTAATTACAATTCTTGATATAATCGTTCACAGCAGGGCGCTCCAGCGCCCACCAAGAGTCACTTTGAGGGCTTACAATGTTGTGGCAAAACCAACACCTTGTTCTGCCATTTGTGCAGAGCATATAGGGCAGGCCCCTACTTTCAAACATCCAACTTACAAACATCTCCTACTTGCAAATGGAAGGAGACAACAGCAAGTGAGATGAAAAAAGATGGACGACAAAACAAATTATATAGGGGTGATAACCCTTCCCTATGTTTTCCAAAAAGCTTAAAAATAGTTTTTTTGACTGGAGCTACACTTTAAAAATGTACCAGTTGAAAATTACAAACACATTCAACTTAACACAACAAACCTACACAGTCCCTGTCTTGTTTGCACCGCCTGTATACTGCTGTTCTGAGTATATAGGGCCTGGGGGCCACACGCATTTCCTTTTTTTAATATGGGTACAGGGTTCCCCTTAATATGCATAAAAGACCCAAATAGGCTGGTAATGGGCAGGGAGGGCTACCCATGCCATTTTTCTAAATGATTTTCAACCATATTGCAGGAACCAGATATAACATTAAAACTGCAAGCAGTTTTAAATGGTGTTATTTCCGTTTAATGTCATTTTGTGCAGGGACTGTTCTAAACACGGGAAACACGTGGCACTTCACAGGCATACTACAGACACCCCCCAGGCACCATATTTAAAGGAATATTTCACTTTTTTTTTCACTTTAACCACCTTCAGACCGGACCATTTTGCTGGTAAATGACCAGAGGTCTTTTTACAATTTGGCACTGCGCTGCTTTAACTGGTAATTGCGCGGTCATGCAATGTTGTACCCAAACAAAATTTGCGTCCTTTTCTTCCCACAAATAGAGCTTTTGATGGTATTTGATTGCCTCTGCGATTTTTATTTTTTGCGATATAAACGTAAAAAGACCGCAAATTTTGAAAAAAAATGATATTTTCTACTTTTTGTTATTAGAAAAATCCAATAAACTCAATTTTAGTCATACATTTAGGCCAAAATGTATTCAGCCACATGTCTTTGGTAAAAAAAAAGTCAATAATTGTATATTTATTGGTTTGCGCAAAAGTTGTCACATCTACAAACTAAGGTACGTTTTCTGGAATTTACGCAGCTTTTAGTTTACGACTGCCTATCTCATTTCTTGAGGTGCTAAAATGGCAGGGCAGTACAAAACCCCCCCAAATGACCCCATTTTGGAAAGTAGACCCCCTAAGGAAATTGATAAGTGGCATGTTGAGCCCATTGAATATTTTATTTTTTTGCCTCAAGCGATTGAATAATGACAAAAAAAAAATTTTTTTTTTTTTTTACACAAAGTTGTCACTAAATGATATATTGCTCACACATGCTATGGGCATATGTGAAATGACACCCCAAAATAAATTCTGCTGCTTCTCCTGAGTACGGGGATACCACATATGTGGGACTTTTTGGGAGCCTAGCCGCGTACGGGGCCCCGAAAGCCAAGAACCGCCTTCAGGTTTTCTAAGGGCGTAAATATTTGACTTCACTCCTCACTACCTATTACAGTTTTGAAGGCCATAAAATGCCAAGATGGCACAAAACCCCCACAAATGACCCCATTTTAGAAAGTAGACACCCCAAGCTATTTGCTGAGAGGCATGTTGAGTCCATGGAATATTTTATATTTTGCCACAAGTTGCGGGAAAATTACAAACTTTTTTTTTTTTTTTTCACAAAGTTGTCACTAAATGATATATTGCTCACTCATGCCATGGGCATATGTGAAATGACACCCCAAAATACATTCTGCTGCTTCTCCTGAGTACGGGGATACCACATATGTGGGACTTTTTGGGAGCCTAGCCGCGTACGGGGCCCCGAAAACCAAGCACCGCCTTCAGGCTTTCTAAGGGCGTTACAGTTTTGAAGGCCATAAAATGCCAAGATGGCACAAACCCCCCCCAAATGACCCCATTTTGGAAAGTAGACACCCCTAAATTTAGGGGTACACTAGTGAGACTAGGTAATAAATGGCAGGTGCCCTGAAACTATAAAAAAAATAACTAACCAACCAGCGTCACCTGTAACAGTTATATGGTGATCACTGGTGAAAGGGTTAACTAGGGGGCAATCAGGGGGCTTTATGCGGTAGTATATGGGGGTCCCTGGCGCTATAAAAAGCTGCGGCGAACCTAAATACCTACCTGCCTAACTAGCGTCACCTGTGACACTAATACAGTGATCAGAAAAACGATCGCTTATTAGGCTGGGTTCACACTGGAGCGATGCGGGAACGCCACGAATGCGCGGCGGGTTCCCGCATCACATGCCTCCCGGCGGCAGTTCACACTGCCCTATGCGAACTGCTGGGAGTGTCAGTGAAATGTTAATGACACCCCCAGATCAGTTTGCATATCGCAGTGCGATCTGCAAACTCGGATCGCATGTTGTGAACACCCATGCGATCCGATTCTGCTGCGGACCAAAAAAAGGGTCCCGTGCGAGTTTGCGGCGGGTGCGGCGGGTGCGACACGAATTCAGCCATACTATCTGTATGGCTGAACTCGAATCGCACAGAGATCGGATGTGATTTGCACTGCAGTGCGGTGCGAATCACATCCGTTCTCATAAACCGCTGCAATGTGAACCCAGCCTTAGTGACACTGGCGACGGGGGGTGATCACGGGGTTAAACCTTTATTGGGGGGGTTAGGGGGGTACCTTAGAACTAAAGGGGGCTAACCCTAACTGCCCTAACAGTTATTACAGTCACAAATGACACCCGCCGGGTGATCAGGGGGTTAAACCTTTATTAGGTAATAAATGGCGGGTGCCCTGAAACTATAAAAAAATAACTAACCAACCAGCGTCACCTGTAACAGTTATATGGTGATCACTGGTGAAAGGGTTAACTAGGGGGCAATCAGGGGGCTTTATGCGGTAGTATATGGGGGTCCCTGACGCTATAAAAAGCTGCGGCGAACCTAAATACCTACCTGCCTAACAAGCGTCACCTGTGACACTAATACAGTGATCAGAAAAACTATCGCTTATTAGGCTGGGTTCACACTGGAGCGATGCGGGAACGCCATGAATCCGCGGCGGGTTCCCGCATCGCATGCCTCCCGGCGGCAGTTCACACTGCCCTATGCGAACTGCTGGGAGTGTCAGTGAAATGTTAATGACACCCTCAGATCAGTTCGCATATCGCAGTGCGATCTGCAAACTCGGATCGCATGGTGTGAACACCCATGAGATCCGATTCTGCTGCGGGCCAAAAAAAGGGTCCCGTGCGAATTTGCGGCGGGTGCGGCGGGTGCGACACAAATTCAGCCATACTATCTGTATGGCTGAACTCGAATCGCACAGAGATGGGATGTGATTTGCACTGCAGTGCGGTGCGAATCACATTCGTTCTCATAAACCGCTGCAATGTGAACCCAGCCTTAGTGACACTGGCGACGGGGGGTGATCACGGGGTTAAACCTTTATTGGGGGGGTTAGGGGGGCACATTAGAACTAAAGGGGGCTAACCCTAACTGCCCTAACAGTTACTACAGTCACAAATGACACCAATGCAAAAAAAAAAAAGCAATTGGTGTCACTGTGACTGGGGGGGGCAGGGGTAATTGGGGGGTGATCGGGGGTAAAGGGGGGGGTGTGAGTGTGCCTGGCATGTTCTACTGTATGTGGGGTGTGTTGGTGCAACTCACCGAACCTCTCTCCTCGGTGCCGGAACGAAAACTACCGACACAGAGGAGAGAATACATCACTTCCTCTCCTGTGTTTACATTACAGGAGAGGAAGTGATGTCACCGGACATTTTCATTCGCCGGGAGCGATCGAGAGGGGGTGGCCATGAATGAATGGCCGTCCCCTCTTCCGGGATCGCTCCCGAACGAATACCGACCGCCGCAGGCACCGGGCGGGCAAGGACGTACATGTAAGCCCTTATGCCTGCCCGTGCCATTCTGCCGACGTACATCGGCGTGCGGCGGTCGGCAAGTGGTTAATCGTCATTAAAATCAGTGCTCCCGCCAAAATGGCCATTTTTAAAAACATTTTAGGCATTGACCCATGTCCCCTGGGGCAGGAGCCAGGTCCCCAGACCCTTTTTAGGACAGTATCTTGCATATTAGCCGTTAAAATTAGCACTTTTAGTTTCGAACGTTCGAGTCCCATAGACTTCAATGGGGTTCTAACGTTCGTACAAATTTGGGGTCCGTTCGAAAGTTCTGGTGCGAACCGAACCGGGGGGTGTTCGGCTCATCCCTACTGTGGACCTATACCAGTCCTTATAGAATGGCAGACTGTACCTCACTCAACCCTATGTACTGTAGCACCCTAGACAGACCAAGTTACCAGTCCTTATAAGGAGCTTTGTGGAACAAGTGGGTTGTGAATGATTAGCAGACTGCAGCAGAAGGGCAGCAGTCAAGTATAATATTCTTTCTATATTTGGAAGAAAGAATATTATACGTGTACAAGCCTATTACCATACCACTGATACCAGTCCTGAAAATAACCCTTGTGGAACTAATAGTAACAGCTACTGATTAAACTGACCCTCACTTCCTCACACACTGCTTCCTGCCTGTCCCTATATAAACTGACAAAACAGAGGCTACTGGAACAATAATTGAAATAGCACTTTTGTGGACCTGATAGTAACAGCTAATGACTAAACTGGCTGTCCCTGCAGCACACACCGTCCTGTCCTTTTCTCTAATCTGACAAAAGACACTCAGGCTGCTGCAACAATCACTAGCACAGCACTGCCTATCCTGAACTACACCTAACACCTATACCAGTCCTGAAAAGAACTTTTGTGTACCAAATAGCTAGCGATTTGGGTCACTGTAATCTCTCCCTGCTCTACACAGCAACCTCTCCCTATAGTGACAGAAGAAAGAATGTAAAATGGCCGCCGGATCGGGTGTATTTATAAGTTACGGGGAATGTCCAAGTGTCCATGTGCTGTAATGTCTCAATTGGCTGTCCTGTACCCCATGATGGATGTGTCATCATAGGTCAAAGTTCTTTTACACGGAAGTCCGTCGGGCGAACGGCGCCAATAGTCCGCCGAACGGGCGGACCGCGAACAGCCGAAATTCGCCGCGAAACGACCGCAGGGCGATCCGTTCGGCCATCACTAGCGATCAACCACCACAAAGATGAAAATCCCTCCAAAGGGGGGAGCTCCACAATAAAGTCCATGGCGATTTTATCCCAGGGTCTTTCAGGAATGGGCAAAGTTTGGAGCAGACCCCATGCTTTGCCTTTGCTATTCTTGTTCCTGAGACAGGTTGGGCAAGAACTAACATTGCAATCCCTTGCTAGGTTAGGCCACCAAAAGTGTCTTTGGACCAGATCCATGGTCTTTAATCCCCTGAAATAGCCAGCCAAAGGGAGGTCATGGCATGCCTGCAAGATGATGGTGCGCAGATCCAGTGGTATGAAATTTTTATTGTTCCGCCAATAGACTCCATCTTTTTCCTGAAGGCGTTTATCTGGAGGCAGGAAGACTCCCCTAGAAGCTTGGCGGATCTGTGACATCAAGGCGGGTTGGGTTAGCAAGAAATTTCCAGCCTGCAGGATGGTGTCTGGTTGAGGTGGGACTTTGACTTCAGGGAACATACAGGAGAGTGCATCGGTCTTTATGATTTTGGACCCGGGCCAATAGGTAATGTGGAAATTAAAGCGTGAAAAAAAGAGCCCATCTTGCTTGTCTGGGTTTGAGATGCTTGGCGGTTCTAAGATATTCTAAATTTTTATGATCCGTGAAGATCAGTATTGGGTGTGCTGCCCCCTCCAAAAGATGTCGCCTTTCTTCCAATGCCATTTTGATTGCCAACAGTTCACGGTCGCCTACATCATAATTCCTCTCCGACGGCCCCAAATTCTTCGAGAAGAAGGCCACAGGATGCATTAGAGACTTAGGTCCTTGGCACTAGGACAGGATGGCTCCAACGGCATTTTCCGAGGCATCTACTTCTAAGATGTAGGGAAGGGCAGGGTCGGGATGCTTCAAAATCAGAGCAGAGGTGAAGAGATTTTTTTAATTTATCGAATGCAGCCTGGGCTGCCTCAGTCCACTGAAAGCGTTTCTGTTCTTCATAAGATGGATGATGGGTGTGATGATGCCAGAGAAGTCTTTAATGAATTTTATGTAAAAACTGGAGAAGCTGATAAAGCGTTGAACCCCTTTCTTATCGGTTGGAGGTGGCCAGACTAGGGATGGCCTTGTGGTTCGCCCGGTGGTTGGTTTGCGGCAAACTTTACTCGATCGCGATTCGCCAAACCGGCGGACTTATGGCGCTGTTCGCGGCAGACATATTCGTTTACATTGTGAAGAACTTTTACCCATGACACATGGGGTACAGGACAGCCAATTGAGACATTTCAGCACATGGACATACCCCCTACCTTTTAAATAGACCTGTTTTGGTGGCCATTTTACATTCTGTCTTTTGTCAGTGTAGGGAAAGGACACTATGTGGAGCAGGGACAGTCAGTCTGTAATCACTAGCTATTACCATTAGGTCCACAAAAGTCCTTTTAAGGACTGGTATAGGTGTACAGTATATAGGGTTGTAATACACTTATAATATACTTTCTTTCAAATATAGAAAGCATATTATAGTGCACTGCAGTGCTGAAGTGACCGATTCTGAAGCTGTCTTTTCTCAGTGTAGGGATAGAGTTTGCTGTTTGGAGCAGGGACAGTCTGTAATTCACTAGCTAGCTACTATTAGGTCCACAAACGTCCTTCTAAGGACTGGCATAGGTGTACTATTTGGTGTGCAGTATATAGGGGTGTAATACACGTATAAAATACTTTCAAATATAGAAAGCATAGTATAGTGCATTTCTACTGTGCATCATTGTGACTGCTGAGCGGTTCTGCAGCGATACTACAAAGAGTGACAAACGCAATTAGAAAAAAGTATTATAACTGGTGTGATAGACCAGTGGCCCCCCAAAAACGACAGATTGAAGCGGGGTGTTATATACCTTCTTCCACATATACTGCACTTCTCTAGAGACTTTTGTCACAGGGTCATTTAAAAAATAACAGGCAGAGGAAGAGGCAGGCCCTTCCGCAGGGGTGGTAGGGGTAGGGCTGGAGAAACAGGCTTGAGCCAAAGTGGGAAATTGCAGAAGGTGCGTTTGATTACATCAAAGGACGCACCAGACTTGATTGAGTGGCTCACTCAGCCTTACTCTTCTGCACCCTCCTCATCCTCTCGATCTGCACCCTCTTCACTCTCTGCTGTGTGCACCCCCAAAGACACTACCACCAACACCACCATATACCCTCCGCTTGAGTCACAGGAATTATTTTCCGATCCATCACAAGACATTTACGATGTGCAGCCATTCTTGGCATTGGATCAGGAAGAGGAGGCAGCAACAATCGCCACTCAGCAGTCTGACGACAGTACCCAGATCAGCCCAAGGAGGTTGGCCCCCGCTGTTGCTGCCTACTCTGAGATCTCTAATTATAGCAGTGGGGAAGGTTACGTCGATGATAACGTGTCTAGGGATGTCACATGGGTGCCCACAAGAGAGGAAGAGGAGGGGAGTTCAGAGGGAGATATGGACCAGCAGATAGGGAGGAGAAGCATGCGGAACTTAGATTGCACAGGAGGGACGAACCAGACTGCTAATGTATCAGGAGCGAGGCATGAACCATGTACGGTCACATCTGGTGCTCCCAGGATGCCGACACATGGCTCCGCAGTGTGAGCTTTTTTTTAACGTGTCCGCGCTGACAATAGTGTTGCCATCTGCAGCCTTTGCAGTCAACGCATAAGTCGCGGTAAGCCCAACACTCACCTAGGGATGACGGCCTTAAGAAGGCACATGAGCTGCCATCACCGAGCCCAGTGGGAGCAACGGAACCCACAAAGCCACACTCCAGGCTCTCACCGTCCAGCCTCTTCTACTTCTCCTCTCTCCTTAGAATTTTCCTCCACTCCACCTTCCATCATGCCGTCCTCCCGTTTTTCTGGAAAAAGGCAGGTTTCCGTGGGCCAAATGTTCGAGCGTAAAAAAATGATGGCGCCGGATAACCCTCTTGCCCAACAGTTGACGGCTGGCTTGTCAGAACTGATAGCCCACTAACTACCGCCATATAAACTGGTGAACTCGGGGGCCTTTCAAAAATGTGTGGCCATTGGAACACCACAATGGAAGGTCCCAGGAAGGAAGTATTTCTCACAGAAGGGCATCCCAGAGCTATATGGTCATGTTCAGTGGCAAGTGAATGTATCTCTGGCACACAGTGTCGGTGCCAAGATACATCTGACCACAGACACGTGGTCTAGTAAACACGGGCAGGGAAGGTATATAACTTTTACTGCCAATTGGGTGAACCTTCAGACGGCCGTCAAGCATGTAACCCGTGGCACCTGTGTAGATTTGGTTTTACCGCCACGGATTGCATGCAGGCCTGCTTCTTCTTCTCCTCCTCCTACTTCATCCTCCCTCTCCTCCTCGGCTGACTCCTCCTTTTCCGTTGCTAGCATCTCTTCTGCTGCGCCGCCCAAGATCCACAGAACCTATTCGACATGCCAGGTGAGACGTTGCCATGCTGTGCTGCGTCTGTTGTGCCTGGAAGCCAACAGCCACACTGACCCTGCACTCCTTTCAGCTTTGCGTTCACAGGCAGATCAGTGGCTAACACCGCTCAATTTGACAGTTGGTAAAGTGGTGTGTGACAACGGTGCCAATCTGCTTAGTGCATTGAAACAGGGCAAAATTACACATGTGCCATGCATGGCACACGTCTTAAACTTTGTCGTGCAGTAATTCGTTGTCAAATTCCCTGGGGTCCAGGCCATCTTGCGGCAGGCAAAGAAATTCTCGGCCCATTTCAGAAGATCTTACACGGCCATGGCTCGCCTTGCTGACATTCAGCGGCGACACAATCTGTCGGTCAGACGTCTTATTTGTGATTGCCCAACGCGATGGAACTCAACCTTCTATATGCTTGATAGGCTGCTCCAGCAGAAACGTGCAGTTAACGACTACCTGTACGAACTCTGCAGCAGAACAGGTTCTGGGGAGCTTGTTTTTTTTCACTGCGCCAGTGGCTGCTCATACGCGACGCATGCAGACTTCTGCGGCCATTTGATGAGATCACCAAACTGGTCAGTCGCAGCCATGGCGCCATCAGTGACATCGAACCTTACGCCTTCTTTATGGAGCATGCATTGTGTCGTGTCATTGATCAAGCCGTGGAGGAGCAGGAGCAGAAAGATGAGGAAGTCGCAATGCTGGATGAATTCCCAGGGGGTGCTACTCTATCTGAGACAAGTCAACAACAGGAGTCTGAAGAGGAGTCAGAGGAGGATGGTTCCGGGGCGGATGAGGAGGAGAAAGAAGAGCATGTTTTAAACCTTTCTGGGATCTGTTTTGTTGTCCCCGGATGGGGGGAGTAGAACGAGGAGGACAACGTTATCCTGGAAGATGAGCAGGAGCTAGGCAACCACACCGCTTCCAGTTTAGTGGAAATGGGGGCCTTCATGCTCCAGTGTTTTAACAGGGACCCCCGTATAAAAAGCATAATGGTCAAGGACCAGTACTGGGTGGCAATGTACTTAGACCCCCGGTACAAACACAAAATGGTGGAAATGTTACCACCATCACAGAGGGCTATCAGAATGGAGTACTTCCAGGCCTTGCTTAGAGAAATGCTGCATTCTGCTTTTGCATGTGCTGCCAGAGGAATTCCCACTCTCAGAGAAAGAGTTGCGGGTACCAATCCAACAGCACCTGCAAGAAGAGGGCGGTTTGAAGATGTATGGGTCACTTCTGATATGAGATCATTCTTTCAGCCGACCCATCGACAGGTGTCATCCGGATCCAGCATCAGCGAACGCCTAGACGGACAGGTGTCCAACTACATCGAGTTAACGGCCGATGTGGACGCTCTGAGAAGTGATGAACCCCTGGACTACTGGGTGGGCAGGCTTGATCTCTGGCCAGAGCTTGCACAATTTGCAATGGAACTGTTAGCTTGCCCCTCGTCCTGTCCGAAAGGATGTTCAGCGCAGCAGGGGGGATCGTGACCGATAAGCGTACTCGCCTAGCTCACATTTATAAAAATGAATGAGGCATGGATCTCGGAGGAATTCAACACATGTGACCAGTAGACCATGTATATGCATAACTCTATAAACGATTTATATATTTATATATATTTATATCTAGCACATAGACCTTTTTTCTACCTTTGGCTCACTTGTACAAAAAAAGCACACCGTACTATATGCCCGTACCCTCCTGTTTGAAGAGGTTGAGCGGTGTCATATTTTTGGGTCCCGCAGCGAGTTGCTGGTATCAGTGCTCTCTATCTCAGTGCTGGTGTCAGTGCTCTCTATCTCGGTGCTGGTGACAGTGCTCTCTATCTCGGTGCTGGTGTCAGTGCTCTCTATCTCGGTGCTGGTGTCAGTGCGCTCTATCACAATGCTCGTGTCAGTGCTCTCTATCACGATGCTGGTGTGGTGTCAGTGCTTTCTATCATGGTGCTGGTGTCAGTGCTCTCTATCACGGTGCTGGTGTGGTGTCAGTGCTCTCTATCATGGTGCTGGTGTCAGTGCTCTCTATCACGGTGCTGGTGTCAGTGCTCTCTATCACGGTGCTGGTGTCAGTGCTCTCTATCACGGTGCTGGTGTCAGTGCTCTCTATCACGGTGCTGGTGTCAGTGCTCTCTATCACGGTGCTGGTGTCAGTGCTCTCTATCACGGTGCTGGTGTCAGTGCTCTCTATCACGGTGCTGGTGTCAGTGCTCTCTATCACGGTGCTGGTGTCAGTGCTCTCTATCTTGGTGCTGGTGTCCGTGCTCTCTATCTCGGTGCTGGTGTCAGTGCTCTCTATCACAGTGCTGGTGTCAGTGCTCTCTATCTGGGTGCTGGTGTCAGTGCTCTCTATCTGGGTTCTGGTGTCAGTGCTCTCCATCTCAGTGCTGGTGTCAGTGCTCTCTATCATGGTGCTGGTGTCATTGCTCTTTATCACGGTGCTGGTGTGGTGTCCGTGCTCTCTATCTCGGTGCTGGTGTCCGTGCTCTCTATCTCGGTGCTGGTGTCCGTGCTCTCTATCTCGGTGCTGGTGTCCGTGCTCTCTATCTCGGTGCTGGTGTCCGTGCTCTCTATCTCGGTGCTGGTGTCCGTGCTCTCTATCTCGGTGCTGGTGTCCGTGCTCTCTATCTCGGTGCTGGTGTCCGTGCTCTCTATCTCGGTGCTGGTGTCCGTGCTCTCTATCTCGGTGCTGGTGTCCGTGCTCTCTATCTCGGTGCTGGTGTCCGTGCTCTCTATCTCGGTGCTGGTGTCCGTGCTCTCTATCTCGGTGCTGGTGTCAGTACTCTCTATCTCGGTGCTGGTGTCCGTGCTCTCTATCTCGGTGCTGGTGTCAGTACTCTCTATCTCGGTGCTGGGGTCAGTACTCTCTATCTCGGTGCTGGTGTCAGTGCTCTCTATCACGGTGCTGGTGCTGGTGTCAGTGCTCTCTATCTGGGTGCTGGTGTCAGTGCTCTCTATCTGGGTGCTGGTGTCAGTGCTCTTTATCACGGTGCTGGTGTGGTGTCAGTGCTCTCTATCTCGGTGCTGGTGTCAGTGCTCTCTATCACGGTGCTGGTGTCAGTGCTCTCTATCATGGTGCTGGTGTGGTGTCAGTGCTCTCTATCTCGGTGCTGGTGTCAGTACTCTCTATCTCGGTGCTGGTGTCAGTACTCTCTATCTCGGTGCTGGTGTCAGTACTCTCTATCTCGGTGCTGGTGTCAGTACTCTCTATCTCGGTGCTGGTGTCAGTACTCTCTATCTCGGTGCTGGTGTCAGTACTCTCTATCACGGTGCTGGTGTCAGTGCTCTCTATCACGGTGCTGGTGTCAGTGCTCTCTATCTGGGTGCTGGTGTCAGTGCTCTCTATCTGGGTGCTGGTGTCAGTGCTCTCTATCTGGGTGCTGGTGTCAGTGCTCTCTATCACGGTGCTGGTGTCAGTGCTCTCTATCACGGTGCTGGTGTCAGTGCTCTCTATCACGGTGCTGGTGTCAGTGCTCTCTATCACGGTGCTGGTGTCAGTGCTCTCTATCATGGTGCTGGTGTGGTGTCAGTGCTCTCTATCTCGGTGCTGGTGTCAGTACTCTCTATCTCGGTGCTGGTGTCAGTACTCTCTATCTCGGTGCTGGTGTCAGTACTCTCTATCTCGGTGCTGGTGTCAGTGCTCTCTATCACGGTGCTGGTGTCAGTGCTCTCTATCTGGGTGCTGGTGTCAGTGCTCTCTATCTGGGTGCTGGTGTCAGTGCTCTCTATCTGGGTGCTGGTGTCAGTGCTCTCTATCTGGGTGCTGGTGTCAGTGCTCTCTATCACGGTGCTGGTGTCAGTGCTCTCTATCACGGTGCTGGTGTCAGTGCTTTTTATCATGGTGCTGGTGTGGTGTCAGTGCTCTCTATCTCGGTGCTAGTGTCAGTGCTCTCTATCACAATGCTGGTGTCAGTGCTCTCTATCATGGTGCTGGTGTGGTGTCAGTGCTCTCTATCTCGGTGCTGGTGTCAGTGCTCTCTATCTCGGTGCTGGGGTCAGTGCTCTCTATCATGGTGCTGGTTTTAGTGATCTCTATCTCAGTGCTGGGGTCAGTGCTCTCTATCTCGGTGCTGGTGTCAGTGCTCTCTATGTCGGTGCTGGTGTCAGTGCTCTCTATCATGGTGCTGGTGTCAGTGCTCTCTATCACGGTGCTGGTGTGCTGTCAGTGCTCTCCATCACAGTGCTGGTGTCAGTGCTCTCTATCACAGTGCTGGTGTCAGTGCTCTCTATCTCGGTGCTGGTGTCAGTGCTCTCTATCTCGGTGCTGGTGTCCGTGCTCTCTATCTCGGTGCTGGTGTCCGTGCTCTCTATTTCGGTGCTGGTGTCCGTGCTCTCTATCTCGGTGCTGGTGTCCGTGCTCTCTATCTCAGTGCTGGTGTCAGTACTCTCTATCTCGGTGCTGGTGTCAGTGCTCTCTATCACGGTGCTGGTGTCAGTGCTCTCTATCTGGGTGCTGGTGTCAGTGCTCTCTATCTGGGTGCTGGTGTCAGTGCTCTCTATCTGGGTGCTGGTGTCAGTGCTCTCTATCTGGGTGCTGGTGTCAGTGCTCTCTATCTGGGTGCTGGTGTCAGTGCTCTCTATCTGGGTGCTGGTGTCAGTGCTCTCTATCTGGGTGCTGGTGTCAGTGCTCTCTATCTCGGTGCTGGTGTCAGTGCTCTCTATCTCGGTGCTGTTGTCAGTGCTCTCTATCACAGTGCTGGTGTGGTGTCAGTGCTCTCTATCTCGGTGCTGGTGTCAGTGCTCTCTATCTCCGTGCTGGTGTGGTGTCAGTGCTCTCTATCTCGGTGCTGGTGTCAGTGCTCTCTATCTCGGTGCTGGTTTTAGTGCTCTCTATCATGGTGCTGGGGTCAGTGCTCTCTATCTCGGTGCTGGTGTCAGTGCTCTCTATGTCGGTGCTGGTGTCAGTGCTCTCTATCACGGTGCTGGTGTGCTGTCAGTGCTCTCTATCTGGGTGCTGGTGTCAGTGCTCTCTATCACAGTGCTGGTGTCAGTGCTCTCTATCTGGGTGCTGGTGTCAGTGCTCTCTATCTGGGTGCTGGTGTCAGTGCTCTCTATCTGGGTGCTGGTGTCAGTGCTCTCTATCACGATGCTGGTGTCAGTGCTCTCTATCACGATGCTGGTGTCAGTGCTCTCTATCACGATGCTGGTGTCAGTGCTCTCTATCATGGTGCTGGTGTGGTGTCAGTGCTCTCTATCTCGGTGCTGGTGTCAGTGCTCTCTATCACGGTGCTGGTGTCAGTGCTTTTTATCATGGTGCTGGTGTGGTGTCAGTGCTCTCTATCTCGGTGCTAGTGTCAGTGCTCTCTATCACAATGCTGGTGTCAGTGCTCTCTATCATGGTGCTGGTGTGGTGTCAGTGCTCTCTATCTCGGTGCTGGGGTCAGTGCTCTCTATCTCGGTGCTGGGGTCAGTGCTCTCTATCATGGTGCTGGTTTTAGTGATCTCTATCTCAGTGCTGGGGTCAGTGCTCTCTATCTCGGTGCTGGTGTCAGTGCTCTCTATGTCGGTGCTGGTGTCAGTGCTCTCTATCATGGTGCTGGTGTCAGTGCTCTCTATCACGGTGCTGGTGTGCTGTCAGTGCTCTCCATCACAGTGCTGGTGTCAGTGCTCTCTATCACAGTGCTGGTGTCAGTGCTCTCTATCTCGGTGCTGGTGTCCGTGCTCTCTATCTCGGTGCTGGTGTCCGTGCTCTCTATCTCGGTGCTGGTGTCCGTGCTCTCTATCTCGGTGCTGGTGTCCGTGCTCTCTATTTCGGTGCTGGTGTCCGTGCTCTCTATCTCGGTGCTGGTGTCCGTGCTCTCTATCACGGTGCTGGTGTCAGTGCTCTCTATCTGGGTGCTGGTGTCAGTGCTCTCTATCTGGGTGCTGGTGTCAGTGCTCTCTATCTGGGTGCTGGTGTCAGTGCTCTCTATGTGGGTGCTGGTGTCAGTGCTCTCTATCTGGGTGCTGGTGTCAGTGCTCTCTATCTGGGTGCTGGTGTCAGTGCTCTCTATCTCGGTGCTGGTGTCAGTGCTCTCTATCTCGGTGCTGTTGTCAGTGCTCTCTATCACAGTGCTGGTGTGGTGTCAGTGCTCTCTATCTCGGTGCTGGTGTCAGTGCTCTCTATCTCCGTGCTGGTGTGGTGTCAGTGCTCTCTATCTCGGTGCTGGTGTCAGTGCTCTCTATCTCGGTGCTGGTTTTAGTGCTCTCTATCATGGTGCTGGGGTCAGTGCTCTCTATCTCGGTGCTGGTGTCAGTGCTCTCTATGTCGGTGCTGGTGTCAGTGCTCTCTATCACGGTGCTGGTGTGCTGTCAGTGCTCTCTATCTGGGTGCTGGTGTCAGTGCTCTCTATCACAGTGCT
This sequence comes from Lithobates pipiens, assembly GCF_037356315.1. Lineage (NCBI taxonomy): Eukaryota > Metazoa > Chordata > Amphibia > Anura > Ranidae > Lithobates > Lithobates pipiens. The sequence goes on along the minus strand of NW_027507758.1, from coordinate 470,766,105 downwards.
GGTGTCAGTGCTCTCTATCACAGTGCTGGTGTCAGTGCTCTCTATCTGGGTGCTGGTGTCAGTGCTCTCTATCTGGGTGCTGGTGTCAGTGCTCTCTATCACGATGCTGGTGTCAGTGCTCTCTATCACGATGCTGGTGTCAGTGCTCTCTATCACGATGCTGGTGTCAGTGCTCTCTATCATGGTGCTGGTGTGGTGTCAGTGCTCTCTATCTCGGTGCTGGTGTCAGTGCTCTCTATCTCGGTGCTGGGGTCAGTGCTCTCTATCATGGTGCTGGTTTTAGTGCTCTCTATCTCCGTGCTGGGGTCAGTGCTCTCTATCTCCGTGCTGGTGTCAGTGCTCTCTATGTCGGTGCTGGTGTCAGTGCTTTCTATCTCGGTGCTGGTGTCAGTGCTCTCTATCACGGTGCTGGTGTGGTGTCAGTGCTCTCTATCTCTGTGCTGGTGTCAGTGCTCTCTATCTCGGTACTGGTGTCAGTGCTTTCTATCACGGTGCTGGTGTCAGTGCTCTCTATCTCGGTGCTGGTGTCAGTGCTCTCTATCTCGGTGCTGGTGTCAGTGCTCTCTATCTCGGTGCTGGTGTCAGTGCTCTCTATCTCGGTGCTGGTGTCAGTGCTCTCTATCTCGGTGCTGGTGTCAGTGCTCTCTATCTCGGTGCTGGTGTCAGTGCTCTCTATCTCGGTGCTGGTGTCAGTGCTCTCTATCTCGGTGCTGGTGTCAGTGCTCTCTATCTCGGTGCTGGTGTCAGTGCTCTCTATCTCGGTGCTGGTGTCAGTGCTCTCTATGTCGGTGCTGGTGTCAGTGCTCTCTATCATGGTGCTGGTGTCAGTGCTCTCTATCACGGTGCTGGTGTGCTGTCAGTGCTCTCCATCACAGTGCTGGTGTCAGTGCTCTCTATCACAGTGCTGGTGTCAGTGCTCTCTATCTCGGTGCTGGTGTCCGTGCTCTCTATCTCGGTGCTGGTGTCCGTGCTCTCTATCTCGGTGCTGGTGTCCGTGCTCTCTATCTCGGTGCTGGTGTCCGTGCTCTCTATCTCGGTGCTGGTGTCCGTGCTCTCTATCTCGGTGCTGGTGTCCGTGCTCTCTATCTCGGTGCTGGTGTCCGTGCTCTCTATCTCGGTGCTGGTGTCAGTGCTCTCTATCTCGGTGCTGGTGTCCGTGCTCTCTATCTCGGTGCTGGTGTCCGTGCTCTCTATCTCGGTGCTGGTGTCCGTGCTCTCTATCTCGGTGCTGGTGTCCGTGCTCTCTATCTCAGTGCTGGTGTCAGTGCTCTCTATCTGGGTGCTGGTGTCAGTGCTCTCTATCTCGGTGCTGGTGTCAGTGCTCTCTATCTGGGTGCTGGTGTCAGTGCTCTCTATCTGGGTGCTGGTGTCAGTGCTCTCTATCTGGGTGCTGGTGTCAGTGCTCTCTATCTGGGTGCTGGTGTCAGTGCTCTCTATCTGGGTGCTGGTGTCAGTGCTCTCTATCTCGGTGCTGGTGTCAGTGCTCTCTATCACAGTGCTGGTGTGGTGTCAGTGCTCTCTATCTCGGTGCTGGTGTCAGTGCTCTCTATCTCCGTGCTGGTGTGGTGTCAGTGCTCTCTATCTCGGTGCTGGTGTCAGTGCTCTCTATCTCGGTGCTGGGGTCAGTGCTCTCTATCATGGTGCTGGTTTTAGTGCTCTCTATCATGGTGCTGGGGTCAGTGCTCTCTATCTCGGTGCTGGTGTCAGTGCTCTCTATGTCGGTGCTGGTGTCAGTGCTCTCTATCACGGTGCTGGTGTCAGTGCTCTCTATCACGGTGCTGGTGTGCTGTCAGTGCTCTCTATCTCGGTGCTGGTGTCAGTGCTCTCTATCACAGTGCTGGTGTCAGTGCTCTCTATCTGGGTGCTGGTGTCAGTGCTCTCTATCTGGGTGCTGGTGTCAGTGCTCTCTATCTGGGTGCTGGTGTCAGTGCTCTCTATCTCGGTGCTAGTGTCAGTGCTCTCTATCACGATGCTGGTGTCAGTGCTCTCTATCATGGTGCTGGTGTGGTGTCAGTGCTCTCTATCTCGGTGCTGGTGTCAGTGCTCTCTATCTCGGTGCTGGGGTCAGTGCTCTCTATCTCGGTGCTGGGGTCAGTGCTCTCTATCATGGTGCTGGTTTTAGTGCTCTCTATCTCCGTGCTGGGGTCAGTGCTCTCTATCTCGGTGCTGGTGTCAGTGCTCTCTATGTCGGTGCTGGTGTCAGTGCTTTCTATCTCGGTGCTGGTGTCAGTGCTCTCTATCACGGTGCTGGTGTGGTGTCAGTGCTCTCTATCTCTGTGCTGGTGTCAGTGCTCTCTATCTCGGTACTGGTGTCAGTGCTTTCTATCACGGTGCTGGTGTCAGTGCTCTCTATGTCGGTGCTGGTGTCAGTGCTCTCTATCTCGGTGCTGGTGTCAGTGCTCTCTATCTCGGTGCTGGTGTCAGTGCTCTCTATCTCGGTGCTGGTGTCAGTGCTCTCTATATCGGTGCTGGTGTCAGTGCTCAGTCTCTATCGCGTTGCTGGTGTCAGTGTTCTATCTCAGTGCTGGTGTCAGTGAGGCAGATAGCAGTGGAGAAGCCAATCAACAGGCAGTGCCAGCACCATGGCTGAGGATCAGCACTGCACTGGCACCTCCGGACCACTGCAGAGGAGCCCTGCATAGGTGGGGGTAAGGGCCGGGCCAAGGGAGGGGTCAGGGGCTCAAGCACAGGTTGGCACACTGGGACACTGGCACAGGACTGCGCTGCCCTGACTGTGGCACTGATCATCTCCTGCACCCCCTTCATAGCCTAGCCTGACCTTGCCTCTCCTCCATGGCCTTCCTGCGCTCCTGAATTGACAACATTTCACAGATAAAAAAAAGAATGCTTGTCGTTGTCGATCCCAGATTCACTTAATACTTCTGGTATGTCAGTGTCCATATTGTGGGACTATGTGTGCACAGCTAGTTAGTATTTTGTGGCTGAAAATATGACCTGGAGGTTTTTATGGTTTGCCTGCCATTAAATTGAATGGGGTATGCTGCGAACCTGTGGTTCGCGAACATTTGGGCACGCTCGCGGATCATGTTCGCAAAACGTCCCGTCGGAAGTTCGTCCATCACTAGCTGAGACTTTCTGGGGGTCCATTGCCACGCCTCCAGTTGAGATTACAAACCCCAAAAAGTGGATGGTCTGCCGTTTGAACTCAGCTTTGGTGTAAAGTCCATTTTGTCTCAACCCGAGGAGAACTTGCTTCATAGGTCCTGGGATTCGGATGCAGGTTTTAGGCAGCCGATGACTGGGGTTGTGTGGTGGAGAGTTTTGAGGCAGTTGTGAAGGCAGTAGGAGGACTGGAAGACCACTTTGCCAGAAATCCAGTCAATCTGAGGGTTGTGGGCTTGTAACCACGGCATTCCCAAAATAATCGGAAAAAATGGTGAGGAGATCACATCTAAGCATAGCAGCTCTTGGTGGTTCGGCAGGATGTCTGCAGGCAGGGGTCGTGTCTCCTGAGTAATGGGTCCGGACTTGATGTTAGAACCATCTGCCAGCCGTATGGATAGTCTTTGTTGTTTGGATCATAGAGGGATATGATGTGGCAGTGCAAAGGTATGGTCAATGAAGCAGCTACAAGCGCTTGAATCAATTATGGCTTGAACCAGAAGTTTCTGTTCTGGAAGCTGTAAGGAAACAGGAATGGGAATGTGAGCAGACCTGACCAAAGTTAGTAGATAGGGGTCGTGAGGAGAGGAGAGCTGGACTTATGAGTCTTGTTGGGACACTGGTTTGCATAGTGACTGGCTCCTCCGCAGTAGAGACAGAGGTTATGTAGGCGGCGGCGCTGCTTTTCTTCCGTCGTTAATGGTGCACGGAGCAAACCTATCTGCATAGGCTCCGTAGTCTAGGTGAAAGCAGCAGGTGGTGGAGATGCAGGAGTGAGTAGACTGCTCGGAACTGGGACTTTAGGTAGTATCCATACAGGCCGGTACTGACTGGTTCTTTCAGATTGTGGTTCCCTTAACCTGCGATCAATCTGAATGGACAGCTGGATCAGGAACCCCAACATGGGCTAGCTCATCCTTGAGAGCCTCCGATAGTCCTAGTCGGAATTGAAAACGGAGAGCGGCGTCGTTCCATTGTGTATTGAAACTCCACCGTTTTAAATCAGTTACGCAGTCCTCCACAGGTCTGCGGCTTTGCTGAAGGGCATGAAGGCTGGCTTCGGCTGTGGTGGTACAGTGGGGGTCATTGTAGAGTTTGGCCATCTCATTAAAGAAAGAGTCCATGGTATTCAGGAGAGGACTCGCTTGTTCAAGGAGGTGGTGAGCCCAGGTCTGGGGTTCCCGCTGAAGCAAGGAAACAATGAACCCCACCTTGGTACTGTCCAGGCAGAAGGTACAGGGTTGTGTTAGAAAGTACCACCAGCAAGTATTCCTAAAGGCACGGAACTTGCTGTGGTCTCCAGCAAACTTCTCGGGAGCAGGAACCCATAGTTCAGGGGGTGGCACCATTACTGTAGGTATAGATACTGAAGAGAAAGATGCAGGTGCTGGGGCTGTTGGTTGTGTTGTGGTGCTCAGAGAGAGAGACTCTGTTACAGCCATTAATACCCGTCTTGTAGGCCCTGGACAGCCTGGGCCTACAAGGTAAGATTTGCAATTTGTTGGCACAGTGCTTCCATAGCGGAGGCCCCCCTTTCGGACTCCATGTGGCTGGATTGTACTGTCAAGTACCTTACAGCGGAGTCCGAAATGATGAGGGTGGCCTCTTGCACGGTCCTGGTCCTAGCACCCCTGAAGGTGGGGACAGGAACTGCTAGAGCAGCGGAAGGGTGCAGGTGCCTGTAGGCAGGTAAATAGCAGGTCAGGAACAAGCAGGAGTTGGCAACGGGCTGGCAGAGAGGTACACAAACGGCAGGCAGACCCATGGTCGGGGACAGGCAGAGGTCGGCAACAGGCTAGGCAGCGAAATACAAAATCAGAAGACAGAGCAGTAGTCAGAAAGTCCAAGCCAGGGTCGGTGCATGTAAACAGAGGCAGACAAGGTTGCAGGGGTAATCCAAGAGAGTAGTCAGGGTGAGCCGGTTGTTCAGGATCAGGAGAAGTCAAACAGCAGGTATACAGGAACAAGCTGAGACAATCCAGCACTGACACTAAGTGGCTCCTCATTTAAATAGGGTGCCGTGCGCCGTGATTCGTTGGCGTGCACGCATGCTCACGCATACCAGTGCAAAGGATGTGCCTAGTGCACATATCAGTTCCAATAAATGCGCCAAGTGCACGTACTGGATCCGGGACTCGCTTGCAACTTGACACACGTGTGTTCGCATTGGAGGGATGAAGATTGATGATTAGTGCACGGAAACGGGCGTTTGCTGCGGAGGTTCCCTGACAGAAGGGGTCAGTCCGGTCCTGGAGCTCAAGGCCCTCAACAGCTTTGTGAAAGTACAAAGGTTCAGGATGAAATCAGTTCGCTCAGTGTTCGCTGCACTCCATCAGGGGGATTTTCTGGCATCCCTGGACATCAAGGATGCATACTTGCATGCCCCCATGTGCATCAAGTGTCAGAGGTTTCTGCGATTTGCAGGCAGGGACGAGCACTAACAATTTGCAGCTCTCCCTTTTGGCCTGGTTTTGGCACCGGGGGTCTTCACCAAAGTGCTAGCCCCAATTCTGGCTTTGCTAAGGCAGTGAGGGATCGCAATCGTGGGTTACCTGGATGACCTCCTTCTGAGAGCAGCTTCCACCTCAGAATTAAGGGAGGATGTGGCAATCACCATGCAAACTCTTCTGGAGTTTGGTTGGTTACTGAACCTCCAGATGTCGGTGTTGGTGCCGACTCAATGCCTGGAGTACCTGGGCTTGCTTCTGGACTCCTCAGAGGCGAGAGTCTTTCTCCTTTCGGACAAGCTGCAGACTCTTCAAGCTGCGGTGAAGTTGTTGGTGTCCCGTAGGTGGTCGCCGCATTGTTTTTGCATGCGAGTCCTGGGTCTCATGGTAGCCACGTTTGAGGTGGTACCGTATGCTCAATTCCACACTTGAGTCTTGCAAAAGGAGATCTTGTCCAAATGGGACAAATCTCCGTTGTCCCTGGATTGTCATTGGATGGTGATCACAACGGACGACAGCCTGATGGGTTGGGGGGAGTTTGGGGCGTACAGTCGGCCCAGGGTCGCTGGACACAGAAAGTATCCCGTCTGCTGATCAGTGTGCTGGAGCGTCAGGCGATCAGGCGATGTCTCTCCACATGGTCACAGAGGCTGCAGGGGCGTGCGGTCAGAATCCAGTCAGACAACACCACGGCAGTGGCGTATGTCAATCATCAAGGAGGAACAAGGAGCTCAGCTGCAGCACTGGAGGTCGCTCACATCTTTCGGTGGGCAGAGTGGCACGTGCCGTCTCTGTCGGCTGTGTACATTCCGGGCGTAGAAAACTGGCAAGTGGACTACCTAAGCCGTCAGATGCTGGATCAAGGGGAATGGTCGCTGCATCCGGATGTATTTCGGCTCCTTTGTCTAAGGTGGGGCATGCCAGATGTAGATCTCCTGGCCTCTCGACTCAATCGGAGGGTACAGAGGTTTGTGGCCAGGTCAAAAGATCCCCAGGCGGACGCGGTAGATGTGTTGGTGGCTCCATGGGGCATTATCGACTGATTTATGCCTTCCCCCCACTCAAACTTCTACCACATCTGCTTCGCAGAGTGGAGGCCGAGGAGATTCTGGTGATTCTGATTGCCGCAGATTGGCCTCAGCGTCCATGGTACGCCGACATAGTGCGAATAGTGGCAGATGTCCATTGGCGGCTGCCGATGCGAGAGGACCTTCTGTCGCAAGGTCCAATACTTCATCCTGCTTTACCGTTGCTGGCTTTAACGGCAAGGTTGTTGAAAGCCAGGTGCTAAGGGACTGAGGTCTGTCAGATTCAGTCATTTACGCTATGCTGAGGGCACGGAAGTCATCTTCTCTGAAGATTTATCATCGTACGTGGAAGGCCTACATCTCCATGTGTAAGGAGATGGGGTGGCGTCGGCAGGATCCTGCTGTTTTTGCAATGAGGAGTGGATCAGAAACTTGCCTTAAGCACCATTAAGGGGCAGATAGCAGCTTTGGCTGTCTTTTTTCAGCGATCCTTGGCGAATCATTCATTGGTGAGTACGTTTGTTCAGGGGGTTCGACATGTGGCCCCTCTGGTTCAACCACCACTGCCTCCGTGGGATTTGAATCTGGTGCTCTCGGTGCGTCAGAAACCGCCGTTTACAACATTAGGGAGATCCCCTTATTGACATTCTCTCAGAAAGTAGTCTTTCTAGTGGCTATTACATCTGCCAGGAGGGTTCCTGAGTTGGCGGCCTTGTCATGTAAGTCTCCCTACTTGGTCCTCCACAAGGATAAGGCGGCGCTGCGCCCGCAACCTTCATTTCTTCCAAAGGTTGTTTCGGCCTCTCATCTAAATGAGGACATTCTGCTTCCATCTTTATGTCCACGGCCGTCACACCCCAAAGAGTTTTCTTTGCATTCCTTGGACGTGGTCCGGGCTCTGCAGGTGTATCTGTCTGCTACAGCTCCTTTTCGGAGGTCGGACTCGCTGTTTGTATTGGTGGCTGATCCGAAGAAGGTCTCGTCGGCCACCATTTCTCAGTGGGTCAGACAGATTGTGGTTCAGGCTTATGCCATAAGGGGGCGGGCGCCTCCCTTTCCTGTCACGGCACATTCTACCAGGGCAATTGGTGCCTCTTGGTCTTTCCGACATCAAGCGCCTGTTTCTCAGGTGTGTAAGGGGGCGACCTGGTTGTCCGTTCACACTTTTACTAAATTTTACAAGGTTGATGTGAGTGCATCTTCGGATGCAAGGTTTTGCAGGTGGCTGTTTAAGGTTGCAACTCCTCCGTTGAGGAGCTCTGGTTGTTATGGGTGGAGTTATTTTCTGGCTGTTCTCATCCCTCGTTTTTTTTTGACACTGCTTAGGGACGTCCCTAAGGTCAAGATGAAGATGCTGTGTCCATTAATGAACGAATAAGAAAATAGGATTTTTGTACTCACTGTAAAATCCTTTTCTCTGAAGTTCATTGATGGACACAGCACCCACCCCTCCTATTTATGTTTGTACTGCTTTTGACAAACTGAGCTGCTGAATACAGTGTGGGTTATAGCCAGTAGGACTGCCCCCTGGGTGTAACTATTCAGTTTTGCTGTTTTTAACATATTCTGCCTAGACCTCTCCTAAAGGGGCGATATAACTCTAAGGTCAAGATGAAGATGCTGTGTCCGTCAATGAACTTCAGAGAAAAGGATTTTACGGTGAGTACAAAAATCCTATTTTTTCCGCTGAAAAAGTTCTCAATACTTTAACCAGTTGCCGACCGCCGCACGCCGATGTACGTCGGTACAATGGCACGGGCAGGCATAAGGACATACATGTACGTCCCTTGCCTCCCGCGGGTCGGGGGCCCGATCGGGCCCCCGCCCGGTGCCTGCGGCGGTCGGAATTCGTACGGGAGCGATCCCGGACGAGGGGACGGCCATTCATTCATGGCCACCCCCTCGCGATCGCTCCCGACGAATAGAAATCCCCGGTGACATCACTTCCTCTCCTGTAATGTAAACACAGGAGAGGAAGTGATGTATTCTCTCCTCCGTGTCGGTATTTTCCGTTCCGACACGGAGGAGAGCGGATCAGTAAGTTGCACCAACACTCACACACACAGTAGAACATGCCAGGCACACTCACACCCCCCCTTTACCCCCCGATCACCCCCCCAATTACCCCTGCCCCCCAGTCACAGTGACACCAATGTCATTTTTTTTTTTTTTTTTTTTTTTTTGCATTGGTGTCATTTGTGACTGTAATAACTGTTAGGGCAGTTAGAGTTAGCCCCCTTTAGTTCTAATGTACCCCCCTAACCCCCCCAATAAAGGTTTAACCCCGTGATCACCCCCCGTCGCCAGTGTCACTAAGGCTGGGTTCACATTGCAGCGGTTTATGAGAACGAATGTGATTCGCACCGCACTGCAGTGCAAATCACATCCGATCTCTGTGCGATTCGAGTTCAGCCATTCGCCGCACCCGCCGCACCCGCCACACCCGCCGCACCCGCCGCAAATTCGCACGGGACCCTTTTTTTGGCCCGCAGCAGAATCGGATCGCATGGGTGTTCACACCATGCGATCCGAGTTTGCAGATCGCACTGCGATATGCGAACTGATCTGGGGGTGTCAGTAACATTTCACTGACACTCCCAGCAGTTCGCATAGGGCAGTGTGAACTGCCGCCGGGAGGCATGCGATGCGGGAACCCGCCGCGGATTCGCGGCGTTTCCGCATCGCTCCAGTGTGAACCCAGCCTAATAAGCGATCATTTTTCTGATCGCCGTATTAGTGTCACAGGTGACGCTAGTTAGGCAGGTAGGTATTTAGGTTCGCCGCAGCTTTTTATAGCGCCAGGGACCCCCATATACTACCGCATAAAGCCCCCTGATTGCCCCCTAGTTAACCCTTTCACCAGTGATCACCATATAACTGTTACAGGTGACGCTGGTTGGTTAGTTATTTTTTTATAGTTTCAGGGCACCCGCCATTTATTACCTAATAAAGGTTTAACCCCCTGATCACCCGGCGGATGTCATTTGTGACTAATAACTGTTAGGGCAGTTAGGGTTAGCCCCCTTTAGTTCTAAGGTACCCCCCTAACCCCCCCAATAAAGGTTTAACCCCGTGATCACCCCCCGTCGCCAGTGTCACTAAGGCTGGGTTCACATTGCAGCGGTTTATGAGAACGGATGTGATTCGCACCGCACTGCAGTGCAAATCACATCCGATCTCTGTGCGATTCGAGTTCAGCCATTCGCCGCACCCGCCGCACCCGCCGCAAATTCGCACGGGACCCTTTTTTTGGCCCGCAGCAGAATCGGATCGCATGGGTGTTCACACCATGCGATCCGAGTTTGCAGATCGCACTGCGATATGCGAACTGATCTGGGGGTGTCAGTAACATTTCACTGACACTCCCAGCAGTTCGCATAGGGCAGTGTGAACTGCCGCCGGGAGGCATGCGATGCGGGAACCCGCCGCGCATTCGTGGCGTTCCCGCATCGCTCCAGTGTGAACCCAGCCTAATAAGCGATCGTTTTTCTGATCGCTGTATTAGTGTCACAGGTGACGCTAGTTAGGCAGGTAGGTATTTAGGTTCGCTGCAGCTTTTTATAGCGCCAGGGACCCCCATATACTACCGCATAAAGCCCCCTGATTGCCCCCTAGTTAACCCTTTCACCAGTGATCACCATATAACTGTTACAGGTGACGCTGGTTGGTTAGTTATTTTTTTATAGTTTCAGGGCACCCGCCATTTATTACCTAGTCTCACTAGTGTACCCCTAAATTTAGGGGTGTCTACTTTCCAAAATGGGGTCATTTGGGGGGGGTTTGTGCCATCTTGGCATTTTATGGCCTTCAAAACTGTAACGCCCTTAGAAAGCCTGAAGGCGGTGCTTGGTTTTCGGGGCCCCGTACGCGGCTAGGCTCCCAAAAAGTCCCACATATGTGGTATCCCCATACTCAGGAGAAGCAGCAGAATTTATTTTGGGGTGTCATTTCACATATGCCCATGGCATGCGTGAGCAATATATCATTTAGTGACAACTTTGTGAAAAAAAAAAAAAAAAAAAAAAAGTTTGTAATTTTCCCGCAACTTGTGGCAAAATATAAAATATTCCATGGACTCAACATGCCTCTCAGCAAATAGCTTGGGGTGTCTACTTTCTAAAATGGGGTCATTTGTGGGGGTTTTGTGCCATCTTGGCATTTTATGGCCTTCAAAACTGTAATAGGTAGTGAGGAGTGAAATCAAAAAATTACGCCCTTAGAAAGCCTGAAGGCGGTGCTTGGTTTTCGGGGCCCCGTACGCGGCTAGGCTCCCAAAAAGTCCCACATATGTGGTATCCCCGTACTCAGGAGAAGCAGCAGAATTTATTTTGGGGTGTCATTTCACATATGCCCATGGCATGCATGAGCAATATATCATTTAGTGACAACTTTGTTAAAAAAAAAAAAAAAAAAAAAAAGTTTGTAATTTTCCCGCAACTTGTGGCAAAATATAAAATATTCCATGAACTCAACATGCCTCTCAGCAAATAGCTTGGGGTGTCTACTTTCTAAAATGGGGTCATTTGTGGGGGTTTTGTGCCATCTTGGCATTTTATGGCCTTCAAAACTGTAATAGGTAGTGAGAAGTGAACTCAAAAATTTACGCCCTTAGAAAGCCTGAAGGCGGTGCTTGGTTTTCGGGGCCCCGTACGCGGCTAGGCTCCCAAAAAGTCCCACATATGTGGTATCCCCATACTCAGGAGAAGCAGCAGAATTTATTTTGGGGTGTCATTTCACATACGCCCATAGCATGTGTGAGCAATATATCATTTAGTGACAACTTTGTGTAAAAAAAAAAAAAAATTTTTTTTTTTGTCATTATTCAATCGCTTGAGGCAAAAAAATAAAATATTCAATGGGCTCAACATGCCTCTTATCAATTTCCTTAGGGGGTCTACTTTCCAAAATGGGGTCATTTGGGGGGGTTTTGTACTGCCCTGCCATTTTAGCACCTCAAGAAATGAGATAGGCAGTCGTAAACTAAAAGCTGCGTAAATTCCAGAAAACGTACCTTAGTTTGTAGATGTGACAACTTTTGCGCAAACCAATAAATATACAATTATTGACTTTTTTTTTACCAAAGACATGTGGCTGAATACATTTTGGCCTAAATGTATGACTAAAATTGAGTTTATTGGATTTTTCTAATAACAAAAAGTAGAAAATATCATTTTTTTTCAAAATTTGCGGTCTTTTTACGTTTATATCGCAAAAAATAAAAATCGCAGAGGCAATCAAATACCATCAAAAGAAAGCTCTATTTGTGGGAAGAAAAGGACGCAAATTTTGTTTGGGTACAACATTGCATGACCGCGCAATTACCAGTTAAAGCAGCGCAGTGCCAAAGTGTAAAAAGACCTCTGGTCATTTACCAGCAAAATGGTCCGGTCTGAAAGTGGTTAATCTATGGATTAGAGGAAGGGCTTTATGGGGAGTTCCAGTGATTAATGCTGCTATTTCCTCTGTAAACAAAAAACGGACTTGTCAAGTAGACAATTTATATTTGCTAATGGTTCCAACAGATAAGAAGTTGGAGTTCCTTTTTTAAAAAGAACAAAAATATATATACATTTTGCCCGCAGGTTCAGTCATTCAAACCTGTGCTGGCGTTCAGAGGCCTACGGCCATATCACCCTGAAAGTGCCCAATCTTGTCTGATCTTGGAGGCTAAGCAGGGTCAGGCCTGGTTAGTACCTGCTTTGGAGACCGCCTGGGAATTCCATTTGCCGTAGGCTTCTCAGACCAGTTTATAGAGGTACTCCAAAGTTGTTCCTGATCAGCTGGCTCAGGGTTTGGCTGGCATATCAGAAGTGGTCTGTTTTACATTTATCGCTATGAAAGATTCTATTCTCCAGGCCTCAAAGCTCATGCTAAGGCTGGTACATGTGCATAGAATCCTATGTTTGAAAGATGGTCAGCCGAAGAGCCATACAAAAGTTCTTGGCCAGTTTCTCTTTTTATGGTGAATGGTTATTTGGAGACAATCTGGATAAGTATATCCAAAGTATTTCTAATGGGAAAAGTTCCCTTTTTTCTGGTTAAGAAGTTTAAGTATTTTTCTTTTAAATGTGCTTCTTCTCCAGTGCTAGGGGCATCTGCCTGCAGGGAGTCACGACGGCCTCCACCGTCAAGATTCAATAGGTAGGGGGGGCGTGGCTTCGACATGCTCGGATAGAGATGTGCTTGCGCTGAGCTCCTGGCCGTCTCCCGCTATCCCTGACCGCTCTGCTTAATGGCGGCGAAGTATGCACACCGCAAGGAAGAAAAAGGCACAGCGGAAAATACGGGCGTCTAAATCGGCCCCTCAGACCCCTGCATCGGGCAAGATTGAGCGTTTATTCCGCCGCTCTCACCAGCTCACCCCGGAATCCAATATGGCGGCCGCACGTGAGACGAGCGCGGAGACCCAGAGTGATTCCTCCAGGCTCTCAATGGGGGCTGAAGAGACAGATCCCTTTGCGGACACCCCTCCGGAGCTGCAGGCTGGGCCTAGCTGTTCCCCACACCCGATTACACACTCCTACCTGCCTGATCTGGAGCTGCGCTCGCTACTTCAGGCACTACCGACAAGGGCTGACATAGTGGCCATCATAAGCACTGTGGAGGAGGCGCACAAGAAGGAGATCTCGGCAGTCAGAGCAGAGGTACAGAAGCTAACAGCTAAAATGACTGCAGGGGAGTAATCTACAGCAGCATTGGACCTCCGTGTGGGGTCTCTGGAGGAGCGCCTTTTATACTGCATATGGAGGCTATTACAGACCAACAAATGCAACAGGAAGAAATGGAAGACCGCAGCCGGAGAAATAATGTCCGAATCCAGGGTCTCCGAGAGGCCACGGGCGCAGAGGACCTGACCGATACAGCACTCGCCATCTTCCGCCACATTACTGGAGGTAAGCTCCCCGAAAGGGTGACCCTAGATCGCATCCACAGAGCCCTGGGCCCTAGATCCCCAGACCCAGAGAGACCCAGAGACGTCATATGTAGATTCCATCACTACACACACAAAGATTTGGTCATCCGCAAAGCCTGGGAGTCGGGTGACATGGAATTTGATGGCGCCAATGTTAAAATCCTCCCAGACCTCTCCCGGGCTACGCTGCGCCGCAGAGCAATGCTTAAACCCCTTTTGAATCTGGCCAGACGACACGGTGTTACCTACAGATGGGGATACCCTCTTTCAGTGACTTTCCGCAAAGACCAAGGTTCCTTCACCCTCAGAAGACCTGCATTGGGAGCCAGCACTGTTTGATTACCTCGGAGTAGCACCAATAGTCATCCCCAATTGGCTGGAGTTTTTGCCTCGCTACAATGCACGCCAAGACCAACAACCGCTCCGAAGAGAGAGATCCCTACCCAGACGCAGGGGGAACCGTCGACTTACCAGAGTACCCTTGAAGGAGGCCCCCAGAGAGATCTGACGCCCTGAAGCGTGAGTACATTCCATGTTGAGACTGTGCCATACATCCCACCTGCCCCGTTTGGGGCCCAGGGTTTTGAGTATTGTCTTGCCCTTACCCATTCCCTAGCCTGGAGAGATCTCGCTCCTCCGCTGCTATTGGCACCCGGAGTATATTCTGACCTAAGGAACTTCTACTTTGGGGGCTCAGGATGATGTTTGGGAGGGGGCGATAGTACCCCCCAATGATAGACGGCTCCTCTGGGGCATCAGAGACGAGCCTTGTTTGGGGGTATGTGCGGAGACAACCCCCCGTTGTAACTACACACTGCTGAATCATGAAGGGTACCCTGCACACATTTATCCTACCACCTGACAGGAGCGGGGGGACCTGTTTCTAGGGGCCCTGGGGAGGCCTACCTCCGAAGCCCTCCACCCTTCGGGGTAAATGCCTATATCTGACTCCCCTTTAGCTGTCAGGATCGGTAAGGCCGCTCCCTATGGATTTCTGGACATTGAGCCCACTCATCACCTTTTTACGGACTGTGGGGCCAGGCAGTGGAGGTGGGGAGCGTATAGCGGAATTGCACTGTGCAGCGATGGAGCTCCCTACTTAGAGCTCGGTGTGGACACTCTTTCCCGCCACCAGATGGTCCTGGGAAGGGAGTGTGGGGAAGGGACTTGTTTATGGTTACAACATGGGGATGTATGGATTTAATTTTTAGTTAGTAATGTACTTCTGGCCGATGTTACAGTTTACAAGCTATGTTCTTCTTGTGGTTTAAACTCTTCGTCTATTAACAGTTATATTCTATTTGGAGCGGTTGGGGGGGGGGGGGGGGGTGGCCGGGAGCTCGCCTATCGGGTGCTGTCCTTCCATCTTCCCCCACCTATTCGCCTGAGGGGTGATACACCCCTCCGGCGTAATATATGCGCATACCGTGTAATTTCACGGATCTCGGTCCTTTGACCGTGTACTAGTATTTCTGTTTGTATTGCACACTTTATACTTACTTGACTTACTTTTCATTTCCTAATACTTTCTTCCTCTATTTCTCTTTTCTCTCTCTCCTCTCTATCATCTACTGTCCTTTTATCTCACCTGCTCACCGTGCCCTAAACTGTCCTTCCCTACCCCTCCCCCTCTACCCCCCCCCCCCCCCACACCCAACATAATGCCGCTTGACAATCTCAGAGTGTGCTCTTAGAATGCCAAAGGGCTTAATACGCCCAAAAAACGACCAATGCTACTACATGACCTTAAAAAAACCTCCACAGATATCGCCTTCATCCAGGAGACCCACTTTAGAAGCGAAAAAAAACTACCCTACTTGCAGAACAAACACTTCCCCGTAGCTTTCCATTCCACCAAACCGACTGCAAAATCTAGAGGCACATCCATCCTAATCTCTAACACAATCCTTTGGCAAACGCAGGACACCCTACTAGACCCAGCGGGACGGTTTGTGTTCCTTAAAGGTCAGGTAGGCGACACCCAGTTGACGCTAGCAACCGTTTACGCCCCCAACGAAAACCAGGCAATATTCCTAGAACGGGTATTAGGTAAGCCTCAAAACTTCTCTCAGGGCCACCTGATCTTGGGAGGGGACTTCAACATACCCCTGGTTCCTCCAAGTGATACCTCAACAGGCAGATCATCTATTCCCCCGGGTCAGTTACAGCGTATAGCTAAAACTTTCCACAAAGCTCAGTTGATTGACGTTTGGAGGCTCCAGCATTCAGGTGAATCAGACTATACTTTCTATTCTACCCCCCATAAGATCTACTCAAGAATTTACTTCTTTCTGATACCACATGGACAACTACATAATGTGCGGGAGACGTCAATTGGCAACATCACTTGGTCTGACCACGCGCCCATCTTCCTGCACTATGCCATCTCTGATCATACGACGCCCAGACAATTAGAGGAATGCTCATAAAACACGGAGCCCGGATAAAAAGGGAAAGACAAAGACAGCTTACCCAACTACTACAAAAACTGGCGTCTCTGGAATCCGCACATAAGCATGCCCCCCTCTCGTAACTCAGAATTGGAGTTGACGACAGTAAGACGACAGGTCACGGACCTGCTTGCATATAAAGCTAAAGCAGCACTACAATTCTGCCACAGAGTGAGTTACGAGTCGGGGAATAAATGTGGGAAGCTATTGGCGAAACAAGTTAGGACACATAGACTTTCCTCCTACATCCCCAATTTACCAGACTCCCCTGCCTCACCGACTGACATGACGACTTACATCAACGATTCATGCATGTCATCACTATCCCCAGAACACTGTGCTGAACTAGAAACCCCCGATCACTCTGCTGGAAATACAGACAGCAGTGAGTGCCATGAAACCGGGGAAAGCACCAGGCCCAGACGGGCTTACCCTTCAGTACTACAAGACGCTATCCCCACTTATAGGCCCCCGTTTGCTCAAATTATTCCATGCCATAGACGCAGGGACACCCCTGGCTAGCGAGACCCTTGCAGCCCATAAAACAGTGACACATAAGGAAGGAAAAGACCCGACTGCCTGTGGCAGCTACAGGCCGATATCGCTGTTAAACACAGACTTGAAAATCTACACGAAGATCTTAGCTACCCGTCTAGCCCGACATATCCAGAATGTGGTCCATCTGGACCAAGTGGGATTTATTCCCCCGAGGGAGGCCAGGGACAGCACATCTAAAGTCCTGAACCTGCTCCATGTAGTCCAAGCCGGAAACATCCCCTGCGTGTTCTTGAACACCGACGCAGAAAAGGCGTTCGACAGGGTAAATTGGGAATTTATGATCTCCGTCCTTAGGCATATAGGCCTAGGGGAGGTGATGATCAACAGAGTAACTAACATATACTCGAACCCAACTGCGAGGGTGAAGGCAAATGGAGTGCTCTCTGACCCCTTCCCGATTAGAAATGGCACAAGACAGGGCTGCCCCTTATCCCCCATGTTATTTGCTCTCTCCCTAGAGCCCTTCCTAGCGACTATTAGACTTAACCAGGATATACAGGGTATACAGATCGGGATGACACAACACAAGATCTCCGCATATGCGGACGATCTCCTCTTCTCTCTGACAAATCCGGCGATATCTCTCCCTAATCTACTTAAACAATTTGAGCTCTTTAGGCGTCTATCCCACTTGAAGATTAACTTCCTGAAGTCGGAAGCAATGGGTATAGCCATCCCGTCTAACACAATACAAACGCTCCGAGCAAACTTCCGCTTTAAGTGGACATCAACAGCGTTGACCTATTTGGGCACAAAAATATCACCTGAACTATCCCACATATACGAATTAAATTTCCCACCTTTACTTACGGAAACTAAGATTTTATTGAGTAAATGGCAAACAAACTTGTACTCCTGGTTTGGGAGGTGCAACTTGTTAAAGATGTGCATCCTTCCGAAATATCTCTATTTATTCCAGGCGCTGCCGGTCAACATACCGATGGAGTTCCTTCAACGGGTCCAAGCACTGTTTATGCGCTTTGTCTGGGCCGGTAAGAAGGCCCGTATTCCGCGATCGCTGCTAACGTTATCAAAACAATACGGAGGGCTCGCGATCCCAGATGTGAAGAGATACTACCTGGCAGTACATCTGGGTAGAGTCATTGACTGGCAGCGCCATAGCACTCTAAAACTGTGGGCACAGATCGAGCAGGAGCAATCCCCTATCCCTCTGAATAGGGCACTATGGTGCTGGGAAGATTTGCCGCATTCCTTAAAATTACACCCTTTAATAGGGAACTCACTAAGAAAATGTAGGCAGGCAGTGCTGAATGTACATCAGACGTCCACGACCTCACCCCTAACGCCAATTCTAGGCAACCCTAAATTTCCCCCGGGCATTGCGCCCATAAACTTCCGGGCCCTATGGGAGTCTGATATTGTCATCGCATCCAATTTTGCTGTAGGACAAAGATGCCCAACCATTACAGAACTGACAGACTCAGAAGGTCCCTTCCGCATGTCATTCTGGCCGGCAGCACAACTGCATCACTTTCTCCACTCCTTACATGGGCCACATCAATATTGCAGACCCCTCAATACATTTGAGAACTTTTGCTCGGGTAGGGAGCCAATGTCTCGCACCCTCTCTGAGGCATATACCCTTCTCAATACCCCCCCTGTCCTCCCTGAACTGATATGCATAAAGAAATGGGGCGAAGATCTCCACCTTGACTTTGATACAGAACAGACGCAAAAGACTCCTACAGCTGCTTCGGATTCCACGGTCTGCAACCAATCAGGCACTCATGCGACTCTGCACTCCTGCGCTCCCTGTCTGCTCTACCGGTGGCCTCAAGTCAGAGGTGTAAGAGAGGCCATCCTCTGCATATCAGGCTCTACCGTCAGGTACGTGACATCATCTCTTGTCTCAAACAGAGATATCGGTGGTCCCCTTGGTAGAGCAAGGATAAGGTTTTTTTCAAACTTTTTTTATGGTTCCAAAACCCATTTTGGATCTAAACCGGGTTTGAATATCCATTCTTTTCACATGGAGTCAATCCAATCAGTCGTCTCCGTCCTATAAGGGGGAGAACTTCTGGCATCAATCGATGTCAAGAATGCTTTTTTCTATGTGCCATTTTTTACCCGCTTACCAGAAATTTACGCTTCAAGGTAGAAAATCTTCATTTTCAGTTTGTAGCTCTGCTTTTCGGTCTAGCTACTCCACCTCAAGTGTTTACAAAGGTCCAGGCTCCTCCTTTAGCCAGTGTAATGGCTCAAGGTATATCAATACTAGCCTATTTAGGCCTTCTCTTCATAGATCAATTTGGTAGCCTGCTTAATCCAAACTTTGGTCACCGCAGTTAGCTACCTGGAATACCTAGGTTGGATTCTCAGACTAGAGAAATACTCCTAAAGCCCCGTACACACGACCGGACTTTTCAACATCCAAAGTCTGACGGAATGATTCCGGCAGACTATTCAATCGTGTGTGGGCTGCAACGGACTTTTGATTCGCAAAAGTCTGACAGACTTTAGAAATGAAACATGCTTCAAATTTTTCGGCCAGAACTCTGCCGGACCCAGTTCCTACCGAGAAATTCGCTCATGTGTATGCTATTCCGACGGACTAAAACCGACGCTAGTGCAGCTATTGGCTACTGGCTATGAACTTCCTTATTCGAGTCGAGTCGTACGTCATCATGTTCGAATCCGTCGGAGTTTGGTGTGATTGTGTGTGGCCAAGTCCGCTCATTCGGAAAGTCTGTCAGAATTCTGCCAGAACTCCGTCAGAACTCCTTCGAAAGTCTGTCGGACTTAATCCCTCGAAAAGTCTGATCGTGTGTACGCGGCATTAAATCCATCAAGGAGATTGCAGTACTTGTAACTGATCATTGATACAGCTCAGAAGAGGATGTTTTTTTCCCCAGGAAAGAATCAGTTCCAGAAGGGAACTGATTAAATTACTCAAGTCATAGAAGAATCCTTCTATTCGGCTTTGCATGAATTTGTTGGGAAAGATGGTGGCTTCTTTTGAGGCCGTTCCTTATGCTCAGTTTCATTTAAGACTGCTGCAAAACAGTATCTTGTCAACTGGGAATAAGAAGGCCCAAGCTCTGGGCTTCCTAATGCGTTTATCCCCCAATGTGCGTCAAGAGCCCCAATTGGTGGTTGATATCCAAGAATCTTCAAAAAGAGGAATCCTTTCTACCAGTTAACTGGAAGGTGGTAACAACAGACGCCAGCCTTCTGGGCTGAGGAGCAGTCCTGAAAGAAGCATCTGTCCTAAGAAAATGGTCCAAATCAGTGATGACCTTGTCCATCAATATTGTAAAGATTCGGGCAGTGTGCCTGGTCCTAGAGGCCTGGACGCTCAAACTACAGAATTGTCCTATTAGGATCCAATCTGACAGTGCCATAGCTGTGGCTTTTATCATTCACCAAGGGGGCATGAGAAGTCGTGCAGCCCAGAAAGAGGTGAATCATATTCTATCTTGGCAGAAAACAACATTCCTTGCCTATTTTCAATTTTCTAGGAATAGGAATTGACAGGCGGACTACTTGAAGCCGCTAATAATTGTTCCTGGGAGAATGGTCCTTTCACCCCAACATGTTTCCGTTGATACACCAGAAGATGGGGAGTTCCGGATGTGGAACTTTGTGTCAAGGACAAGGGATCCGTTGGCATACGAAATGTATGCCTTGATTATTTCTGTGGGATCAGTTTTTTACTGATCTATGCGTTCCCTCCTGTTCTGCTTCAGCGCCTTCTTCACAGGATCACACAAGAAGGGAAGGAGGTGATTCTTGTGGCCCCTGTGTGGCCCAGGAGATCTTGGTTTGCAGAGATCGTAAAGATGGCAGTGGGGGACCCTTGGACCCTACCACTATGGCCAGACCTTCTCTCGCGAGGTCCGGAATGCCATCCTACCTTACAAATGCTAAATTTGGCTTTTGGGACCCACATTCTGAAAGATAGTGGGCGATTAGCCTCAGTAGTTATACTTTGGTAAATGCTAGGAAGCCGGCCTCCAGAGTCAAGAATCTGGAAGTCATATGTCTCCTGGTGTAGATCCAGGGGTTGCCACCCCAGGAAAATATGTCATAGGTAGGATCCTTGAATTCCTACAGATGGGATTAGAATTGAAGCTGGCCTTGAGTACTATCGATGGCCAGATATCAGCCTTATTGGTCCTTCTTTTCATCAACCACTTGCTTCTCCCTCTCTTTGGTTCGTAACTTTATTCAAGGGGTAACGCAGATTAATCCTCCAGTTTGGTCACCCCTGAACCTTGGGACTTAATTTTAGTCCTGTCGGCTTATAGAAGCAGTCTTTTTTTTCAGAGCCAGTACGAGATATTCCCTTTTTTTTTGATTGCCATATCTTCTGCAAGAAGAGTATCGGTGTTGGCTGCTCTTTCTTTTAAAGTGGTTGTAAACCCTTACAAACCACTTTGACCTACAGGTAAGCCTAGATTAAGGCTTACCTGTAGGTCCAAGAAATATCTCCTAAACCTATACGGTTTAGGAGATATTTGCCCGAAGACAGGCACCGCTGTCTACGGCACATGCGCCGTAGACAGCGGTGCGCAGGCGCACTGAGCGCGGCATTTCCAACAACGGAGCTGCCGCGCGTGTCGGCTCCCGTGCACATGCGCGGGAGTGACATCATCGCGGCTCCGCCGAATGACAGTGGCGGAGCTGCGAGACCCCACCGAAAAGATGGATGCGCCAGACTACAGGGGACAGCGGTGACATCGCTGGCTCCTGTGTCAGGTAAGTGACACATAATGGGCTACTATGCTTTGCCTTTGCAGGTAATGAAAGAGGAAGTAAACCCATCAGGGTTTACTTCCTCTTTAAGGAGCCGTATTGGTTGTTCATAAGGATGAGGCTGTATTGCGGCCTCATCCTGAATTCATACTGAAGGTAGTATCAGGTTTTAATTTAAACCAGGATATTGTCCTGCCTTCCTTTTTTTACAGAACTACATTTTCTTGATGTGGTGAGAGTGGTCAGAGTCTATTGAAAGTGACCGCTCAGATTCGTAAACAAAGGTTTTGTGTGTGTTGCCAGATGGTCCTAAAAGAGGACAGGCAGCATCAAAATCTACAGTTCCTAAATGGATTTGCCAAGTGATTGTTCAAACTTATGATTTTAAGAGGAAAGTTCCTCCTTTTCACATTAAAAAGCACTCCACCAGGGCTTTAGTGCTTCTTGGGCAGTGCATCACCAAGCCTCCATGGCTTATATCTGCAAGACCGCAACTTGGTCTTCAGTCCATACATTTACCAGATTCTATCAAATAGATGTAAAAGCCATGAGGATATCGCCTTTGGGCGCAGTGTACTGCAGGTTGCAGTATGAGTCCTTTAGTCTCTTGGTGCTCTACTTTTGTTGTCTATCCCTCCTTTCATTTATCATGAGCCAGAAGAGCTTGTGCTTAAGTTGGTCAAATGGAATGGCAGCTGACCTCCAATTTCTGGCTATAGTAACTCTGGCAGAGATAAATATGTGATATAATATAAAAAGTGAGAAGCCTTTTTTTGAGGCTGCATCAACTTTAAGCCCCAACAGGGCATGTTTAGGAGATTTAATGAGGTTGATTTGGGTAAGGGTAAAAATAAAGTTGTAAACCTTTATCCAAAATCATTGCACCTTGGGGCATTGCCACCATATATGGTTTATATCGTTCCATCTTGCCCACAACCTCAAAAGCACTTTGGAGAAGCTCCTGGGACATATGTAGCCAACCTGGTTGTCACCATGTACCATCTTTAAAGGACCTTATAGTTTGCCTCTATAATAGAGGTGTTAATAAGTGATTTGGAAGCTGCTTGGGCAATCGATTGCCATTCCTCTAATTCAAGGTTTTCTTGGAAGTCTTGCTCCCACTTGACCATGTAAGCTTGTTGGACTGAGGTATGTGTTAAAGTGGTTGTAAACCCTCCCCTATAACTTTGTCCCATGTGAATCAGCATAAAAAACCCTAATGAACACTGCTTGTAGATATCTCCTTACTTGCTTAGTATTGTTGTAATCCTTTTTGTTCTTTCGAGTGATGTCACTGAGCATGCCCAGATCTTCCCTGATTTACGGCACACTCTCTATGTCTCATCTATCTGTTATCAGGACTTCCTACGGCACAGCACTGAACTCAAAGCAGGCTGCTAATCACTCAGAGATTCCTTCTAAACACCATGTGACCATGTGACCTCACATACAGTGTAAACCAGGAAATGGGACAGCAGTACTGCAGTCTTATCAGCTGAAGCTGATAGGACTCATACAGGCAAACACTAGGTAATCAGCACAAGTAAATACTATGAAATAAACAAGTCAGCTATGAACAGAAAAGCAGGGTTGCCATAGAAACAGATTGAGAAGGAGGCTTGGTTAACAATACAGGAAGTGCTCAATGTAAGGGCGGAAATACACTCCACTGTGGACTCAGAGAACAATACTTAAGATGGCGCTGCCTAACCCCTGGAAACAAGTTTTTTAAAGTTTCTTTAAACAGTAATATGCAGTTTGGGCTGGATTACTGTGGCTATAGTTTGACAATTACTTATTATAATGGACTAAATGAAAAGAAGCATCAGAGTGGGAGAGTTTACTTCCTCTTTAAGATAGTATACAATTCAGAAATATGACAGATATTCCATGGATGACAGATCACTATTACATCAGATCACTATTACGAGATAAAGTGTTTAGGTAGTGTTTCAGTTGATTAACCCAGTATTGTTCAGATTCCTGCATCTGGTATTTATCTATTAGGGTCTGTTTAGTTAACATGCCGTTATGATCACAAATGTCTGCAATGTGCAGGAGACATTTATTGGTCCACCTGTTACGTACCTGCCAGGTGAGCCTGACGTGCAGTGGGAAGGCTGTTTCGTACAACCCCAGCTCAAGGGCCACCGGTGTTGCAACAGTGGCCACAAGAGCCTGGCGGTGTATGGGTGCCTGGTTCGTCTTTGGTCCTGTCAGTTCAGCTGGTGCAGCAGGAAACAGGAAGCAGGCTGGTAAGCTGGGGAGACAATGAATACATAGTCAGAAAAGCCAGGTTTGGTAACAGATGATCAGATGTAGATATAGACGACAGGCAGAGAATGGTCATGATACAGGCAAAGTTCGGCAACAGGATATCAAGCAGTGTAGAGCTGAGCATGGTTACAAGGCAGGCCAGGGTCAGGATAACAGAGATCAATCGTAGTCAAACAAGCCGGGTCAAATGCAAGAAAAAGATCGGATCACAGGAACAGGAAGTCACAGGAACAGGTATGAGCTGTAGATCAGACAGCAAAGACACAGTGCTGCTGAGGTGTTTAAATAAGGCAGCCTGTTGCCAATCACAGAAATTAGTCTGCACTATTTTAACCCCTAGGTGGCAGATCCATGACACAACCATTTGAAGTTATGAGGGGTGAGGCCTGGGTGAAAATCTTTGTTTTGTAACAAAGGGGCTAATGGGCCATGCAGGGACTTGAACGAATGGGGTTTAGATAGTCTATCCCAAATATTAAACAATAGGGAGAGGGAGGGGCATAAAAGCATAGGTCGGTCCCGAGCCGGTATCCACATACTAAGGATATCAATTTGGACGGGCATCAATGTGATTCTATATGCATCCACAATGAGTGAGGCTGAAAGGAGTGAAACCAGATAAGCAGGGACAGTTGAGCGGCGTAGAAATATTTGAACAAATCAGGGACCACCCTTCATTTTTGGGGTATATAGTGTGCGTCTGTTCACCCTGGGACTCTTGTGACCCCAGAGAAACTGAAAAAGCTTTCCTTGAATAATAAATCGGTTCTGACCAGAGCGATAGGCAAAGAGTGTAGTCTGCTGAACCATGATGGAGGATGGATATGCCAGTTAGTCAAGTCTGCCGTTAAGCGCTTGTAGAGTGCAGGATAGTTTTGGGAATACAGGGTATGCATGGAGGGAGTTAGATATATTCCTAGATAGGGGAGGGCTACGGGTTCCCAAACAAACTTACAATGCGATCCGGTAGGGAGATGTTTAATGCTCTGGATATTTCCTGGTTAATTGAGAGGCCAGAGATCCTTGAGAAGAGCCGTAATATGCTATAGAGATTTGGAGGCATGGAGACCATCAGCAGGATATCATCTGCAAAAAATGCGGATTTATGTTCCCTCTCCCCACATTCTATCCCCTTTATATCTGAGCACTCGTGGATTTTGATGGCTAATGGTTCTATAGCCAGTACAAACAATAAAGGTGACAGTGGGCAGCCATGGAGAGTCCCCCATTGCATTGGAAAGAGTTTGGACGAATAGCCATTAATCATTAAAGACGCTGTAGGGGAACTGTACTGGGCTTTTAGAGTCGACAAAAACTGCGGACCAAATCTATATCTTGATAAGACATAGAAGAGGTAGTCCCATGATAGGGAATCGAAGGCCTTCTGAATATCTAAAGATAGCAACATGCCTTGTCTAGGCCTCTTCCCATCCCAATCTGAACTGACAGTTGAAATAATGTCTATTATTCTCCTGGTTTAGTCAGACGCCTGGTGGCCAGGAATGAATCGCACTTGATTGGGGTGTATGTAACGTGCGAGAAAATATTTTGGACATTATTTTCGAATCTGCATTTATCAGGGCTATTGGGCAGTAATTAGAGCAATCTCCATGGTCTTTCTGTATGACATGTATATACTCCGTGCTTTCATGGGCTGGGAGGGATGAGGATTTCTTGATATTTCAGATAGCATTGACCCAAAAAGCCATCTGGGCCCAGAGCCTTAAATGGGTGTAGGGATTTAATATGGATGTTTTGAAAAAAATTGTCTGCCCTATCTATGAAGTATTGGACCTGTTGGCGATATAATATCAAGAAAAAAAGTCTTGGAGTTCTTGTATTATCAATTGGGGTTCTGGGTCGGTTGTCCATTGCGCAATTTAAATTTGGGTAAAGCCGGAGAGTATTTCCGGGGTACTAGTTTCCTGGCTAGCAGGGTAGTGGATTTATCACCCATAGTGTAGTATTTATGCTTTGACCAATGAATGGATTTTTCTGCCTGGGTGGTAGGAGTCAAATTTACAGCCAATCTAGCTAAGGAGTCAATTTTGTGTCTGATATAAATTAACAGAGCCTTTTCTGTCCACCTAGGAGATTTTGTAACTCTATTTCCTGCTGTTTGATGGTGCTGTCACGAATATGTTTAGATCTAGCAACCAGCTGGATAAGCTTCCTCCGTATTGAAGCCTTATGAGCAGCCCAGTTTATGGCTGGAGACGTCTCTGATGATAAATTGTCCCAAAAAATTCCCATAATTCTGTTTCTATTTCTGAGTACAAGATGGGATCATTTAGATTGGATGCGTTTAGGCGCCATAGAGAAGGAGAAGGCTTTGTCCATATATTTGAGAGTGATACTTTAACGAGGGAGTGATCCGACCATGGAACAGTCAAGATCTTTGTCGATATCATATATAGTAATAACGCTATGTGAGGGAATATGTGGTCTATGCATGAATACGTTCCATGCACGTGGGAGAAATTAGTATAGTCCCTGGCAGAGGGATTGTCTTCCCGCCAGGCATCAACCAGACCATAAAGATGTAGCAGTTGAGCTATCTTGTTGCTATTATTGGGTACTTGTTTGAGGACTGCTCTAACCTGATCAGATCTGTCTAAGGTACGGTCCAGCAGGATATCACTATCTCCCCCCATAATCACCTTGGACCTTAGGCATAAGGACCTTGAGCATGGTGGTAAAGAATTCCACCTGTCCCAAATTAGAGGCATAGTAGGAGGGATACTAGCTGATCATGAATACGGCCAACCACCATGATATTTCTCCCAATTTTATCCTTCACTAAGGTGATGGGGGTAAAGGGAGTCCGTCTCAAAAAGCATATAGCCACCCCTCTTATTTTCGCTGCCTGATGAAAGGTGGTATTTGGCGCTAAGATACCTGGGGGCCGAGTTTTTGGAAAAATGTGTCTCCTGTATTAACAGGATATCAATTTTCTACTTGTAATAATATTGGAAGGCCATGTTCCTCTTGGTTGGGGAATTAAATCCATGTATATTATGGGTGACAATAGATTAAGAGTTCTGTTTGTTATATTTTAACAATAGCATGATGTGGGTAGATTTGTCAGTCACAGAACAACAATCTACATGTAATATCCCACCCCCATTGTGTTTTTAGTTAGTGGGCATAGAGGAGGGAGGGGGTGGGCTGTCATTTACCACTGTGTATTCACCCACATGTGTGCCTCTATAGTCACATGAGCTGCTCACATGTGATAGGTGGGAAATACTCAGCATAGAAAGTCACTGAAAATTGAGCGTGTGCAGAATTGCCACCACAGCTCTGCAAAATCCCTAGCTGCATTGGGGACTTGGACAGAAGGGGGAGGGGGATATAGAGAACAGCAGGATCAACCAGGAATTTTACAGAATACAGAGAACTAATCTCATAGTGACTGAGTGAGTATGAACAGCATGTAATATACAATTTAGACTTTAGTAGTCTTTTTACATTTGGGTTTAAAAAAATAATTATTTTTTATAAATGATCTTCATACAAAGCTTTGGTTTTCCATTTATGACAAAAGTTCTTATTTTGTCAAATAGTCAAAAGGGGGTCAATGCAGAATACATGGAAAAACGCACTACAATATTATATTTTGCCCATTCATTGTAAACTTGGTTGATGACAGCAGCAGTTTGTGTTCTTGTACAAATGCATTTTTCCTGGCTTTTAATAGCTTGCTATGCCCATGTGCTTTGTTTAAAGAGGTCATGGAATTTATTTAGTAAAGTATCTGATAAAGTGAACTGTTTTAAGGAGTGTAGGGGAGTGCGTCTCACAATATGCCAAGATGAGAACGGGCTTAAAATTACATTCACCCAATAAGAACCTTTTCAGACAGGTTAACTATTAGAATAAACAATTGACATGGAAAATTTTTATTCTCTTTGAGTCTGTTCACCTGCATACAAAATCCTGGTATTACTTAAAAGATTACAAAACCAAACCAATTATTATGTCAATGACCTTGAACAACTTATAAAAAGATCTTTAATGCCAAGAAGGCATGGCTGGTATATACATCTTCATAAATAATTCATTTTCTCTAATCATATAGTTGTCTTTCATGGGTCATGGAAATCAGCCAAAATACTTTCCTGACATTGAAAATGAAGTGTGATTGTTGACTTATCCCTCCGTTGAAGATATAGTAGCTAAACAGTCATGTGCTTAACTGTACTATGGGTCTTCATTTCTCCAAAGTCACCTTGATTTACTGTAAAGGAATCAAAGGCTGTGAAATGAGAAAGGCATATGAACTGTTATTTCTGTATTTAAACCAATGTGTACCTTAGGTATAATAAATACACCCTACAAAACCTAATCTAAAGTACGTAGGGTGTTCCTCATATGTCTTGGTCTTCCAAAAGCTGGCAAGCACTGTTTGCCGGGGTTAATTGATAAACACATTGTAACAATATTAGGGTCCTTCCACACGGGCAAGCCTGTCAGACCCGCCTGTCAGTTTTTCAGGCGGACCTAATCGGAAGGTCCATGCATTCCTACGGACAGGCAGGTATAACCGGACTTGTACTCATTTACACCTGGCAACCTCCAGTTCCAATCCAGGCAGCTAAAAAAAAAAACAAAGGAGATCCATCCTCTTCCAGAAGGTGGATCATATTAGAGGGTAGTCAGGTGAAAATGGATAAGAGTCTGTTGACTCCTGCTGCCCATACAGCAAAGCGGGCTCTGTCTGTGTCCGCTCTGAAGAAACTAAGCGGACATGGATATGTCATCTGTCTACTCTGCACTCTGTGAACTGATACCCTGCTGATCTGAACAGAATTCAGCACATGTGAAAGGGGCCTTATTGTTCCAATACATTTAGGCTAGCTTTTTATGCACAGTTTAAAGGAATGCGTTTTCACTAACAAGAGCCTAAGTGACTTTAAAGTTGAACTACACACTCTCAATCAACATTAATGATTTCTAATCTTTAGGGTCCTTTCACACAGGCGGTCCACCCGGCAGACTCCACTTTGCTCAGCAGGGGATCGATCTGCTGATCCCCATTGAGCAGGCGGATGACAGGTCGATCTCCGCTCACTGTGCTGAGATGGGCCTGTCGGAGTCCCGCTCTCCTCTATGGGGAGAGCAAATGAAAATGGACCGCTTGTCTGTTTTGATCCGATCCGATCCTCCAGATGGATGGAAAATAGGGTCTCCATCTTGATCAATTTGGGTACAAACAACCTGCCCATACATAGTTCAAAGCTCCGCCAGTCCCTGCCGAACCAGCTGAGATTCGAACCATCTATGACCGAAAAGTCTTATTGTGCAGTTAAAATAGACCTTCACCCTAAAATAACTTTAGTTTTCATTTTGTTTTCACTTTGATTTTAATAACATTTTTATTACTTTTTTTAGTTAAAACGTCTGTGCTTTCTCCATACTTCTTGACTAGGTGAGAATGATGTTTGCGTTCCTCCTCCGATTCGGACAAGAAAACACATATTGCATATTGTGCCGGTGTTCCGTTAGGCGCCCTGTCAAATCTTGTAACGGAAGTGACGTTCCCTCGCGACCATCTTGGTACACCCCCAACTCAGCAGCAGTAATCCTACAGTCTTAAGTCACCCACCGAAATCATGCATTTCACACTTATTTCTACCAGTAAACTGAGCTTATATTGTGAAATATAGCATTTAGTCAACATCAAAACAGGGTCACGGACTTCTAAATGCTGTATTTCACAGTATAAGCTCAGTTTACTTTACTGTCAGATTAGAAAACGTTCGAGATCAGCAGGCTTGCCGCTGCTTTTAAAATTCATCATCAAAATAGTGTCATGGAGCTCTAAATACTGTATTTCACAATATAAGCTCAGGTTACTGGTAAAAATGAGTGTGAAATGTAAGACTTTGGTAGGTGTAAAAAGATGTCCGCTTGGTGACTGTAGGTTTAGTGTGACCGAGTGCGGGGGTGTACAAAAATGGCAGTGACGGAACGTCACTTCCGTTACGAAATCTGACGGGTCGCCTAATCTGATTGAACACTGGTAGTTGAAGATTGAAGCATTTTGTCACCTACAGTATATGAACTGTTTTCATATGGGAAGCACATACTGTATATGGACACTGCTAGTGGACATGGGTTCACATTAATATTTCAATGTTGTTGATTATGCATGTTTTTGTGTTATAGAGATTGATTTTGTTTTTTAAGCGCTGCACATTATATAGATAGAGCACTAACCCCCAAAAGAGCTGCTGGTTTTATTGGGCTTACCGTTACCTTCTTGACCTCGTCTCCGTCTAGGGTTTCCCATGGTAGATGGCCCAAAGAAACATGGAAAACGGACACTGAATCTTTCCTTGGGTTATTTATTTGAAATAGAAAATCTCAGTTTAGGGTAGAGGGTTAGAAAGAAGTTCAGGTACTTTGGACTGCAAAAATGGAAAGTCTCTTATAGAAGAAATCCAGAGAACCATTTCACAGCTGGATTTCATAACCCCCAGATAGACCTCCTCTCACTAGGCCTAGCAGCTGGTAGGGTGTTAAGTAAAGCAAAGTCTCTGCCACAGACGTGGGTGTAGAATACTTGAGCAAAGTCTCTGCCACAGACTTGGATGTAACTAAGGGACAGACAAATTTAAAGAGCTATTATACGGTACCCAGTATCTCTCAGCCAGTCCAGCGATACTGTATGAGTGTAGATCCATGAAGTGTCCTTCAACTGAGCCTCCAGGCTCCTTCAGAGAAGCCAGCCTTGCACACGGCCTTCTTCTGAAGAGTCCTCCCCTGGATGCTTCTCCAGTTGCTGGGCCTCTCTTTAGATGAGACGGCGCCGGACTACCTTTGAATCATTAGGCCCAGATATCCATTCAGGCCGGTCCCTGCAGTTGCTTTGCCTCGGCCTAGCCAGCCCCGAGACTCGGAAATGCATGGATCTGCACCCCAAGCCAGGAGGGCCATGGGGGCTGGTCAGGAGGAACAGAACCAAACAGACAGAGGATATCTTCTGGCACAGAACCCTGAAGCACGTGATGTCAGTAACTTAAATAGCACCTCCCAGAATGCACAGCAAGAGAACACTCCCACTGGGCTGGTTCCCGAAAGAAACATGGCATTCAACACACCCAGGTAAACTACATTCTCACACTTGCTGGCAGTGACAGCGAGACCTGTGGCCAAGGAGAACCCAGTGCAACCCAGCTGGACTGGCACTGAAACCATAATTTAATAAAATTAGCCCCAAAACCCAACTGTGGTTTCAAGAATATTAACTTTCAAAAACACATAGCGCATGCTCGTCAGGGGTCAGCGCTACACATAATTTTTTTTCTTCATTTGTTATCACAACAAATGTTTGCGTTTTTGGATTGTAACTGAGTGTGCTAATTTTTTACGTATATTTTGAATAAAATGACCTGTGTCCTGGACATTCGTCCCTAAACACATAGGGCCCAAAGGCCAAGTACCACAATGCACATTTATAGCCCAGGTCTGCAGCGCTCCCCAGCCACAGCAGCTGTCCTGTCTCCCTCACTGGCATCGGAGCAGGAGTGTCACCACAAGGAGAAGAGAGAGCCAGACAAAAATGGTGACAGCTTGTTCCTTCAACCATGGCCAGAGGACAGCCTGCCCACCTCCCAGGATATAGAGACGCCGACTGACTGCAGCCTAGGAAAGTAATGTCCATCCAGGGAAACGGTGTATAAAAGACTTGAATCAGTGTCTGTCATGCAATACCACCATAAGACTAAAATTTATATTTCTATATATACACACACACACACACACTATATTACCAAAAGTTTTGTAACACCTGCCTTTATACGCACATGAACTTTAATGGCATCTTAGTACATAAAAGTTCAACATAGTTGGCCCACCCTTTGCAGTTATAACAGTCTGTCCACAAGTGTAGCACCCTGATGTTCAGACAGGGCTGCTATTAAATTTAGTTGCTAGGCAATAGTTGCCTTGGCCTATTAGATCAATTGATTCCCCCCCCCCCCCCCAATTCTGGAATTGCTGCACCTCTCTCTTCTGTCACTAGGTGGCCTGGTAGCTGGTGACATTGGTTAAGACAAAGGCATAGCAAGGACAGATTATGAGGGGTATCTCAGTCAAGAGGCAGGGATTTTCTTATGTCCCTTGGTCTGCTGGGAGAGCCTATTTGGGTGGAGTCGGGTGATCGGGGTTCTGTGCCACCCGGATGGCTGCCTGGGCAGACGTGTGTCATATTCCCCCAGGTTGCTAGGCCAGAAACCCAGGGCCTTCCCCAGGGACATCTGGCTGCTAGGCTGTCTGAGGGCCTATCCCGAAGCAGGAAAAGCAGCGTAGGGTTGGGACTACAGGCTTGTAGTCCAACAAGAAGTAACAGTCTTGCCGGCTGGGGAACCAGTTGTGGTCGGAGGTAGAGGGGAAGCAGTCGCCACTAAAGGCCCATCCACCCTGTTACCAGAGACTACTCTGAGTAAGTTGAGGCCAGCACCAGAGCAGACTTCTCACCAGGCACGGACGGTAAAGAAGTGAGAAAACTTCAGCAAGCGCCAAGTTAGATACCCAGCATAGGTGACGCTTGTGGAGCATCAGTGAGTGCCAAGGCAGGGACTGTCTGCAAGGGTGAATCTTGAAGAGCATCTGAGTGTCAATCCAGGGACCCAGCAGGAAAGCGGGGGGGTGTGATGCTTGAGGAAGATACTGAGTGCTACCAGTGGAAGAGCTCAAGGGATCCAGTGGATCTGAAATCTAGTGAGAGACTGGGAGCTCGTTGAGTGAAGACCCACAATTAGTGATAGTAGGGTAAACTAAGAACTGTTCGTGTTGCAAAAAGTTGTCAATTGTTGTAACTACTACAAGCTTGTTTCCATAGGAGACAACGGTCCTACCTATACAGAAGTGGTGTCCGGCTGGAGGCCTTCGCCTGTAGAGCTGTCTACCTATAAAAAAAAAAAAAAAAAAAAAAATTCTCAGCGTCTGCAAATGAACCTTGCGTCTACTTATTGGTGGCCTGGCCCTAAACCTCTCTTCTAAAGTTATTTTTAACCACTTGCCGACTGCTGCACGAACATGTACGTCGAACAGAATGTCACGGACAGGCAAATGGGCGTACAGGTACGTCCCTTTAAAATTTGTCCCCATGTGGCACACGCGTGAGCGCTGCGAGTGCGAGTCCCCAGAATTTCCCCATTCTTCCTAGTGTCCCAAAATAGTGGAAAGTGTCCAATCTGTCCGCCATAATATCGTAGTGACGATCTAAAAACAAATAATAAATAAATCTCTGATCGCCATTACTGGGGGGGGGGGGGGAGCCACGACTATCCCCTATTTTTGTAGACACTATAACTTTCGATATATATATATTTTTGGGGGCATATTATAGCAAAAAGTAAAACAATGCTTTTTTTTTTCCTCAAAATTTTCATTTTTTGTTTATTTGGTATTTGGCCAGCCAAATGGTCCGGGGCTTAAGCGACGTTATATCTTTTTTGCATTCTAAGTGTCTGGCGCTCACCCTTTCATCTTGCATTACACCCACCATGCCTTTCAACCCACGCTACACAGAAGGATGTCAGTTGTCCCTAAATCTGGAGGTCACCATTAAGTCTTGAGGGGCCCGGGACTTTGCTACACAAGGTTTAGGGGTGGTGTATCTATGGGAATGTTTGCCCATTGTTCCAGAAGCGCATTTGTGAGGTCAGGCACTGATGTTGGACAAGAAGGCACGGCTTGCAGTATCTGCTCTAATTCATCTCAAGGGTATTCTATCAAGTTTAGGTCAGAACTCTGTGCAGGCCAATCAAGTTCCTCCACCCCAAACCTGCTCATCCATGTCTTTATGGACCTTGCTTTGTGCACTGGCGTGCAGTCATGTTGGAACAGGAAGGGGCCATCCCCAAACTGTTCCCACAATGTTGGGAGCATGACATTGTCCAAAATGTCTTGGTATGCTGACGCCTCAAGAGTTCCCTTCACTGAAACCAAGGGGCCAAGCCCAACCCCTGGAAAAAAAAAAAAAAAAAAAAAAAAAATTTAAACCCACACACCATAATCCCCCTCCACCAAATGATTTGGACCAGTGCACAAAGCAAGGTCTATAAAAAAAAAAAAAAAAAAAAACACATGGATGAGCAAGTTTGGGGCAGAGGAACCTTTACTTGCCTGCACCTGATGGAACACCTTTGGGATGAATTAGAGTGGAGACTTCTCGTGCACATCAGTGACTGATCTCATAAAATTTGCTTCTGGAAGAATGGTCAAACATTCCCAAACCTTGTGGCCAGCCTTCCCAGAAGAGTTGAAGCGGTTGTAGCTGCAAAGGGTGGGCCAACTCAATATTGAACCTTACAGACTAACACTGAGATGCCATTAAAGTTCATGTGTGTAAAGGCAGGCGTCCCAAAACGTTTATATACACACACACACACACACACAAAATATCACAATAGTCCCATATATAAAAGGAAGGAAACGCATATCAAAATAGCCCCATAGTCCCCATAAATGTAATGGGCTGCTGGAACTATGGGGGAATGTAGTACCTACGTAAAGCATCTATTAAGCAAAGTACTATATGGCACTACAAGTCTCAGAAGTGGTGGTATGCTGCAAAAGGAGGAAAAAGAAGCATCCTGGACAGGAGTTGCCATCTTTCACCTCTGTCAGAGTGGGATAGTACTGCTGCACCAAGGCTGTAGTAGGAAGATTTTTTTGGCTTTTACACTCACTGAGACAACAGCAACCGCAAAAAAAGTGATGCCCATCTTCTCCATTTCCTTGGGTCCCTCCGATGACACAGTGGCCTCTAGGCAAGTTATGTCAGATGTGGTATTGCTGGAAGGGTCATTGTCACCCAAAATCAGGGGACCCATACATCAGTTGCTCCTACGGGGTAAACACTATACTTTAATAACAACTTTAGCCTTCTTTTGGGAAAAGGTAATTATGTAGGTTTAGCTCTGCTCAAGTAAAGTTCAGAGAGGGAAAAAAAAAACAAAAACAAACACCACCACACAGATTAATTTTTAGGATTATGCTGATACAGTTTATTGTAAAACATTCAATTTAACTTCTGCTTACAGAACACGAAGTCCGGCTTGTTCAGTAAAGGCAAGTGCAGTAACAAAGCCGAACCACCAATTCAAATTTCATGGATTTGACCAAAATAAATCAGAAAGCTACTGGTTGCTACTGCCCATCAGACATTATCTTTGCTCTTTCCACTGCTTTCGTATAAAAGCTCAAATAAGCTGGCAGTTGATCTGGGACTCTGAAATACTGGACTCTCTCAGTAGGAAGACTTGAGATATGGTCATCATTTTATCATTTGTATTACCAAGTCCATTTGGGGCATGTGGATCCCTCTCAATCAAATTCTGTTCCGTTTGTGTGTCGGTCTGATGCCATCAAGAAAAATTTATTTGGTCCAGTAGTTCTATTACACATAGTTTTCATGTCAGCAACAGAGAATCAGTCTGCTGTAGACCAAAGCGCTCTTTGTGTGCATTAAACAGCTCCTGCAGACCGTCTATATAGAGAGTATGATACGCATCCACTTGCTGCTCTGAAGGATTCTTCGTCCTGGGCACAGGGATGGGTTTACCAACTGGAACACAAATTAAAAGTGCAGTTTAGGACAATCAATCTAACCAGCAGACGTGTCAGCTATTAGTGAGGTTTTACCCAAGGGACACACCTTGTGATACACCCAGGTTCAGTTTACAAGCCACGTGTATGGAAAAATAATGAACATATACAGTTTACATGTGACAATGATAGAAGTTGATTGTTTAAATAATCCATTTAATGAGTATGTATACCCAGAAATGAAAATTAAATTGCGCATGCACTGGCAAACTTGCAGAGTAATTGAGGCCAAGTGACAGCATCTTTGAAAAGGGACCCACTGATGCCTTGCCAGAGTTCCACCTCTCGTTCCTCCATGGCAGCAAGCAACATCCCACATTACTTTCATGGGGGAGCATGTCACTCCCTCTCGTGTGGCAGTGCTTGAGTCTAGCAATCACTTGCTGGGCCTGAGCATTGTTACATGACAGAGGAAGGTGATGTCCCATGCCAGTCCACATTGGGAATTTAGAGATGGGAAGGATTGCTGGCAAGGGAAGCATCAATGGTTGTGTGTATATCCTTTGCAGGACAATGCCACGTGCAACTTTAAAAAAGGGGCAGCCACCGCAGTAATACTGTGGCAGGTTGGCTCCCCTGGGCAAATTGCCGTCATGGTACGTCGGCCGCTTTAGGAGCACTAGGGCTAAGATAGAGAATAGAGAAGCAATCCGTGTATACTCCAGGCAGTCCTATCCCCCCCCCCACTTAGAAAACATGAGGGAACACATTTAACCCCTTGATTGCCCTGTTATCCCCTTCCCTGCCAGTGACATTTATACAGTAATCAGTGGCTATTTATAGCTCTGATCTCTGTATAAATGTCAATGGTCCCAAAAGTGTCCGAGCTGTCTGCTGCAATGTCTCAGTCCTGCTAAAAATCACTGATCAATGCCATATTTGAAAACCATTTACCACCACAATTATGTGCCACTTTGTATTGGTCTATCACATAAAATACATTTACGCTTTTGGTTGCAACATGACAAAAATGTGGAAAGAAAAAAAAAAAAAAAAAAAAAAAAAAAAGGAGTCGAGTACTTTTTCAAGGCACAGTAGGTCAACTCTACCTGCAAAGAACTGAAAATTGTGAATGATAACACACACACAGCAAAACCAGCTGACGCAGGAGCTAATCAACACACCTGAAAAAGTAAGTTGGCCCAATTCAAATACTTACTGTAATTTTCCTTTCCTGACAAGCTCCATGGCAGCACAGCTGGGTGAGGCCCCGCCCACCCCCAGACTTAACTATACATTTTTCACTCACCTCAGCGGTCTGTAACTCATACTACTTAACTGGGCGGGCACTGTGCTGCCATGGAGCTTGAAAATATTATGGTATTTGAAGTCAATTTTCAGTTTTCCTGACAGCTCCATGTCAGCACAGCTGGGAATTAACTAGCCACACATGGAAGGGCAATGCTTGAAAATTCTCTCTTCAATTTACACTGGAGGCAAAAGCCAGAACAATCCTGCCAAACGAGACTGTAGTCAGAGCTGCTGGCTCCAAGCAATAGTGTGCCATAAAGGCATGTATGACGTCCATGTGGCTGCCTTGCAAATCATCTCCAAGGACACGTGTCCCACCGCTGTCCAGGAGGTAGAGACTCCCCTGGTGGAATGTGCTGCGACACCCTCAGACACAGGAAAATCCTTCAGCCTGTAGGCCAGCAATATTGTCTTGACTAGCAAGAGGCGATCACCCTACCAGAAGCCCTCAGGCCCTTCCGAGCACCATTTGGGATGACGAAGAGATGGCCAAACTTAGAAAGTTGGACTATCACATCCACATAGGCTTTCAGGAAAGACCCCACAGAGTGGATTTGGATTCTGAAAGTTCTCTGCAAGAAACATTGGGAGCCTGATTTCTTGTGTCATATGAAAACTAGGAGGCTACCTTTGGGGCAAAACCCAGCATTGACCTGATCATCTCTATCCGGGAAGAAAGGAACCCCCAGGACACCCTTTTGGCTGAAGTTATTGCCACGAGAAAGGAGGTCTTCAATGAGAGGTTCCATAGTAAGACAGGAGAAACAAAGGTGTCCGATAAAAGAGGGAAAAAAAATAAAAAAAAAAAATAAAATAATCGGAGATTAAAGGCAAGCCCCGCTTTGGAAATCTTAGAGACCTTGGTGGTCTTAGGCGGATGGCCGCTCTGAAGAATGAGAGCACCAACTTATACACAGCCCACTGGGAAACAGTGAAAGCTGAGACAGCAGACATGTGGGCCTTCAAAGTACTTATGCAGAGCCCTAGTTCCAATCCCGCCTGGAGAAATTACAGTATGTGGCAGACCCTTGGCAAATATGGCAGAAAGTCATGTCTGTATGCAAATTACAAACACTTGTTCCAAATTCCGGTATAGGCATTGTTGGTACTGTTTCATTAGGGTACTCGAGACTCTGGCTGAGCAACCCAGAATTAGCAGCCTTCGCCTTTCAAGACTAGGCCATCAATTTCAGGCTCTCTGGGGCCAGGTGGCAGATTGGCCCCTGCATCAGCAGGTCCGACGTTACTGGTAGAGGGCATGGTTCTTTGATGCTCAATGGAGAGGGGCAGAGGATTTGGCTAGTATGGTACTAGCACCAGAATGGACACCTGCCACAACCTGCGCAAAAAAGGAGGATCACCGGGATGGGAGAGAAGGCATATGCCGTTTTGAAATTCCATTCCGCTGTTAAAGCAGACACCCCCCATCACTCGTGGGTAACTGGACTTGACCAAGAACCGTGGTAGTTTGGTATTGGTCAGAGGCAAACAGATCCACCTCTGGAAGAAAGGCCCATGCCCCCA
This sequence comes from Lithobates pipiens, assembly GCF_037356315.1. Taxonomy (NCBI): domain Eukaryota; kingdom Metazoa; phylum Chordata; class Amphibia; order Anura; family Ranidae; genus Lithobates; species Lithobates pipiens. Next base: position 470,728,196 of record NW_027507758.1, on the reverse strand, counting down.
GGCTCCGAAAGATTTGTGGTGACAGGGCCCACTCGTTGTCCAAGTCTGCTCTGGAAAGGTAGTCTGCTTGAGTGTTCAGATGACCAGGCACATATACTGCTGTTAGCAGATGCAGGTTGGCTTGAGCCCAATCCATGATTGGGGTCACCTCTCTCAGGAGAGCACTGCTGAGAGTGCCTCCCTGCCTGTGGATGTAAGCCACTGTCGTCACATTGTCTAGCTTCAATAGGATGGGCCTGGAATGCTGCCCTCAACGCCAGTATATTGGAAAACTACATTGGCAGCCTGAAAAGTCCAATTACCTTGGGTATACGGCTCCCCAGCCTGTTCTGTTAGCATCGGACTGGACTATTTGCCACCTTGTTGTGAATAATGAGTGCTGAAGATTCTGATGCCTCGACCAGTCCAAGTTGACCGTCATCTGGGCTGTGATCTGGATTTTACAACCAAGATTTCCCAATCTCCATTGATCTAGGAGACCCATTTGGAAGAGGTGCAAATTCCATTGAGCCCGTTTGACCATCGGAGTGGTTGAGATCATTATACAGAGAAGTCGCATGCAGTCCATTGTTGGCAGGTGTGCCTTCTTGCGAGCTTCCGACAGTCTTCAGGATACAGGACATCTTGTCTCTTGGTAATGCCACTGATGCCATCAGAGTATCTATGTTTGCACCCAAGTACACCAGAGATTGAGTCAGCACAAGGTGACTTTTCTTGATTGATCAGCCAACCAAAGCTCTCCAACGTCAACAAGGTTGTCTTCCAGTGTGTCAAGAGGGTGTCCTTATCTTGGCTTAGAAGTAAAGTGTCATCCAAATAGTGGTGTATTACAGATTCCCTGCAATCATAGGTGTGCCACCAAGATCTTCGTGAATACCCGAGGAGATGCGGTCAGCCCAAAGGGCAGGCATACAAATTGTTAGTGAAGTTGTCCTGCTGCGAACCGAAGAACCCGCTGGTAAAAAACGGGGCCACGGGTATGTGGAAGTAGGCATCCCTGAGGTCCACTGACAATAGCCAGTCTCCCAGATGAAGGACCTTCAGGATTGTTTGGAGCGACTCCATCCTTCTTGATGGACCTTTTGAGGTCCCTACCTTTTTCTGAACCAAGAACAGAGGCGAGTAGGCCCTGGAAAAATGCTCCCGTTCAGGAACTGTGACTATGGCTTCTTGCTGCAGGAGGGTCCATTTCCCAAAGACATCCTGGTTTCCCCTTTTCTGGGAGGCATCTTTGTTGAGACAAACGGAACCTGAATAACCTGGCAAGTGTGTAGTAAATCCCGATTTCCCACCAGTTGCCCTTGCGATGGCCATGTCTAAATTTATTCCCAAACAGGTAGTGACCCTCGAATGGTATCCTGCACCATCCCTGCTAGGACAGCCACACAGGGCCTCAGCCACAGGGCTCTTCTGGCAGTTACTGCCTTTAGCATAACTTTTGCCAGAATCTTGATCAGGTCAATGGATACTTTGGCCATAAATAAAGCTGTTAGCTTCAAATTTGCTAACAAGGCTAGGACCTCAGCTTTGCCCAGGTCATTCACCACCACCCCCCTCGGCTTCATGCATCCAGACCTCTATGGCCTTGAAATGGCGGCCATCGACGGCCTACATGCTCCGTCAGCCAGTGTGTAGATCTTTTTAAGGTCTACATCTACCCTCCTAACCAGTATGTCCCTGCAGGATACTGCATCATCCAGTGGCAGGGTTATGTGTCTGGCAAGGCACATGAGTGCCACGTCCACTAGAGGAGGCTCCTCCAGAACCTTCACCTTCTCAGTTTTAAAAAAGATACAGCTTTGCGAGCCGATTCTTGAATATCATCTTTTTATCTAAATGCTTCCACTCATCATAGATTACTTGCTGGATCTCATCCATGAAGGGAAAGTTCACTGCCTCACTCTTCACGTTTGCAAAATACTTCCTTCGTTTCTTCTGCGGTTCTTCTGACGCATCTTCCCACAGCAGGGCCTGCCTACTCTCTTTCACAAAAGGTTGAACTAAGGCAGAATCTAATCCATCATACTGGGTTTCCTCTTCAGCAGTAGATGCATCTGAAGCCAACGGTGCTTGTGCCTCTGGGCATTTGAGGTGACGGAGCGAGAGGTAGAAGAAACTGGAGCAGTTGAAGCCCCCCCCATCTGCGTTGCAAATGACTTGAGCGTTTCCTCAAACGCCTGTTTCATGAATGATACCAGCTCCTTCTTATCAGGTTCCTGGCTCTTTGAAGCAATCCACACAAGCCAACTTACCCACCATCGCCTTTTTTTAGGGTAAGCCCAGCAACCTCCAGGCTTGGGCTGTTCATGATTGTGGTGACGCGACAGAGAACGCCGACACCTTGAGGGGAGAGCAGGAACGAGAAGCCTCTCTTCTTCCATGGGAGCGTTGCTCTTCCTGTGAGGATGAATGCCTCCCATTCCTTCCCGAGCCATCTTCTGATCGCCAAGAAGAGTCATGACCAAGACCTGAGGAGTTGGAGCAGCACAGATAGGTGAATAACAGATGTTTCTTTAGGTAGAAGCACCTTTTAAAACTGGCTCCCTTAAGGCTTGCTCTGCCCCCCTTTCCTCCCCCCCATTGGCCAGGCAGCTCTGCACATGCCCATAGTGGTGCCCAGTGCACACTGGCCCAGTGCGGCTCACCAATAACAGGCACCGTGATCTGCTGCTCTAAGGAGAGGGACACAGCACACTGCTCAGCCCCCCCCCCCCCCCAAGCTGACTGTTTAACCATTTCAGCCCCCGAAGATTTTACCCCCTTCCCGACCAGAGCATTTTCTGCAATTCGGCACTGCGTCGCTTTTGCTGACAATTGCGTGGTCATGCGATATTTTACCACAAAAAGATTGATGTCCCTTCCCCCCCCCCCCCCCCAAATAGAGCTTTTTGGTGGTATTTGATCACCTCTGCGGTTTTTATTTTTTGTGCTATAAAACAAAAAAGGCCGTCAATTTATAAAAAAAAATAAAAAAATAAAAAAAAACACCACACAGCGATCAGAGCTACTAATAGCCATCGATTACTGTATAAATGATATGGGAAGGGGTTAAACACTAGGGGGCGATCAAGGGGTTAAGTGTGTCCTAGGCAGGTGTTCTAACTGTAAGGGGGAGGAAGATGGGCTCACTACATGATGACAGATCACTGCCAACGATGGCAGGGGGCAGTGGCTCTCATGTTGGTAGGCAGAACAGGGAAATGCCTTGTTTACATAGGCATCTCCCCATTCTGTCTCTCCTCACCGAAATTGCGGGGTGCTGGCGAACAGAGTTCCCGGAACACAGAGGTACGTTCCCACAGCTGGTGTGAGCCCGATAGGTGGCAAATTCAAAGGGATGTACAGGTGCGCCCATTTGCCTGTGCCATTCTGCCAATGTACATCTGTGTGTGGCAGTCAGCAAGCGGTTAAGACAGCATGCAGCCGCCCCGAGGATTAGCAGCAGGGCTTCCTGACAAGGTTGCTATTTGCAGCTTAGGAAGCAGGGACCACGACTAGCAGCAGACAAATCCAGACGGACAGCCAGCACTTTATACCGACTAAGAGGGGAGACACCATTAGTCCTGACCTAGGAGGAAGAAAAAGGAACGCTGAGGCGAGTGAAAAATGTATAGTTAAGTCCTGATTACGTAGGGAGTGGGCAGGGCCTCACCCAGCTGTGCTGACATGAAGCCGTCAGGAAAGTGATATTGATGTTACAGGTAGAGTCATTTTGACCAAGTCACCTGCTAGCATTCTAGAATACCTGAGAAACCAAGTAGCTAGAACATACTAGTAGAGCTGCACGATTCTGGGAAAAATGAATCACGATTCTTTTGCTTAGAATGAAGATCACGATTCTCAAAAAAACTGTTTTTATTTGAAAAATGTACAATCTGAGAACATTAGGTTATCTGAGCTTTGTTAGTTTAATGTTGTCCATTGATGTTTGCAGATATAGTAATGAATTTGCCTCGGTACAGAATAGATCTGCACATTTTATCCAAACACTCATTTGTTTGGCAGCGCCGTGGCATGGTTATACTGGCTGCTGATTTATGCAGGACCAGACGTCAGTCTATTTTTGAAAAACACTTCCACTTTCCTAAATGTGTCTGTCGGAGGGTTTTTATTTAATCCGTGTGTAAATATGTCCTGATGACTCAATGGCGCTGCAAACCCTCTGGAGCCTTGTCCTATCTAGGTTACTTTCACAGGAATACTTAATGTGATCTTCCCTATCTTATTACTGCTACTGTGTATAGCAGTGCGCACTCACACTGCTGTTTCCCGGCCACTGTACCCGCCCACAACCAGGCAGCGGCACGCCACATCGCACGCTCCAATGACTGACGTCAGTTCCGGTGGCTGACGTCAGTTCCGATATCCGCCATTTGCGTTCCATGCTAGTTATGTGGAACTGGTGGCGCTAAAAGAAACCCACCCAGAACTTGGATCGTGTGGGAGGGTGAATCGAGATTAATCGCGCACCTCTACTTACTACCATTGCTTGACATTTTGGTGTTATTACTCATTGAAATATTTCTACTCCATAATACACATTAACCCTCCCCTCATAATAGTCAAGCTGTTCAGACCTGGTAACTCAGGCATAGAAATCATACAACTGATATTTAGAAACACAGTGAACCATTAGTTGGTTTAACTTTACAACATCTAACAAGATCTGAAACAGTTTTTGATACATCAACTCAAAAAAAAAAAAAAAAAAAAAAAAAAAGCTTATAAGACATTCACACATTTTACAGTATATAGACATCCTGTAACAAATGCATAACACCTGGTTTAAAATAAAATATAAAAACAGCAAGTCTGTAGCTGAGAAATTCATATGTTAAGCAGCACTGACCGACTGTGTTGATGGCTTTTCGTAGTGGCATTATTCCTTTGGATGAACTGGAAAAGATTCCTTGCCCAAAGAAAACACAGGGAGCAAAACCAATCCATTGCTGGAATAATTCCTGGAGGCTCTTTTTCCAGCTGCCAGGCTTAAAGTGATGCTGCAAAAAAACGTCATTCTCCCCAAAGGAATACACAGGAACCAAGAAGGCACTGTAAAGCAACATATTGTGTTACAATAATAGCAAGCAACTTTCAATTTGAAATATTACCTGCAATAGCTTAGCTTCTGCCTGCCTATGTCCATTAGCTTATTACAATCAGATAAGAGATTATTTCTGATTAATTATTATAGGCTATTGCACTTTGCACCCATTTATTAAATAGGACTACTTTATGTTTTTTACTCGATGTGGACTGAAAACCTTCTGGTTTTTATTGCTCTCTGTGTTCCAAATAGGGGACTTTCTCCACTTCCTCTCTGTGAGGGAGTGTCACTGGGACAGAGAAGAGGGCAAACTGTCTAATGGAGCCAAAGAAAGCCCAAAGAGGTTGCAAATTATTTTCTTTATACTAAAAAAAACGATTTTATGCTCACAACTTACAAAAACCGAGGCACTTAGCATCCTAAAGGACAGCAAAACATTATATGTGCAGTATGACAATAAATAAATAAATTGGGTGCCTTCCCACTGGGCTTGTTGTGAATTGCCAAGCTTTAACTTTATTACAATTTTTGTTCTCTGCAACTGGACTCTAAGTGTTAACTGCCATTGCACCAGGCTGCACCTCCCTACAGGCTCACTTCTCAACCAACATGCTGACATAACCTCCAGAACACTGAGCATGTGCATTCATAGAAATCTCACTCCCATCCTACTTTCCTCACCCTTCTACTTCAGGGTATATTTCACCCAAGCTTGGCTCTCTGCTATCCAAAATTCACCCCCACACCCAGCACCTCTTTTCCTCTGACAACAGCCGCAATACAACACACCGATTTCTTTACTAGTGATGGCCGAACGGTTCGCCCGGCGGTCGTTTCGCGGCGAATTTCCGACTTTCGCCGTCCGCGGGTTCGAACGCCTTTTTCCGTCGTTCGCCCCGGCGGACTTACGTGTTTAATGTATACAAGAACTTTAACCTTTCGTGACACGTTTATCATGTGTTACAGGACAACCAATTGAGACATGACAGCTCATGGACACTTGGACATTCCCCCTAACCTATAAATACACCCGATCCGGTGGCCATTTTACATTCTTTCTTCTGTCACTGTAGGGAAAGGATCCTGTGTGGAGTAGGGACAGAGAAAACGCTAGCTATTTGGTACACAAAAGTTCTTTTCAGGACTGGTATAGGTGTTAGGTCAGCAGCCTGAGTTTCTTTTGTCAGTTTAGATAAAGGGACAGAGCGCTGTATGCTGCTATTTTAGGGACAGCTCAGCCAGATTAGTCTTTCTTCATCATCATCATCATCATCATCATTAGCTGTTACTATCAGGTCCACAAAAGAGCTGTTCCAGCTAATCGTTCCAGCCTACTCTTTTTTGCCAATTTGTATAGGGACAGGCAGGAAGCAGTGTTGTCAGGCAGTGAGGATAATTTTAAAGACTTGCTGTTACTATTAGTTCCACAAAGGTTCTTTTCAGGACTGGTATCAGTGGTACGGTAATAGGCTTGTACACGTATAATATTCTTTCTTCCAAATATAGAAAGAATATTATACTTGACTGCTGCCCTTCTGCTGCAGTCTGCTAATCATTCACAACTCACTTGTTCCACAAAAGTTCTTATAAGGACTGGTAACTTGGTCTGTCTAGGGTGCTACGGTACATAGGCTTGGGTGCGGTACAGTCTGCTGTTCTGTAAGGACCGCTATCGGTCCACAATAGATAGGGTTGCCGTGCACTACTGCTGACCGCTGCCCTATACTGCAGCAGTCCTTCAGCGGTATAGGGACTGACGCACAGTCTGCTAAACACTAATACACAACCTGCTTGGTCCACAAAAGTTCTTATAAGGACTGGTAACTTGGTATAGGGTGCTACGGTACATAGGCCTGAGTGCGTTACAGTCTGCTGTTCTGTAAGGACCGCTATCGGTCCACAATACATAGGGTTGCCGTGCACTACTGCTGACCGCTGCCCTATACTGCAGCAGTCCTTCATTGGTATAGGGACTGACGTACAGTCTGCTAATCACTAACACACAACCTGCTTGGTCCACAAAAGTTCTTATAAGGACTGGTAACTTGGTATAGGGTGCTACGGTACATAGGCCTGAGTGCGTTACAGTCTGCTGTTCTGTAAGGACCGCTATCGGTCCACAATACATAGGGTTGCCGTGCACTACTGCTGACCGCTGCCCTATACTGCAGCAGTCCTTCAGCGGTATAGGGACTGACGCACAGTCTGCTAAACACTAACACACAACCTGCTTGGTCCACAAAAGTTCTTATAAGGACTGGTAACTTGGTATAGGGTGCTACGGTACATAGGCCTGAGTGCGTTACAGTCTGCTGTTCTGTAAGGACCGCTATCGGTCCACAATACATAGGGTTGCCGTGCACTACTGCTGACCGCTGCCCTATACTGCAGCAGTCCTTCATTGGTATAGGGACTGACGTACAGTCTGCTAATCACTAACACACAACCTGCTTGGTCCACAAAAGTTCTTATAAGGACTGGTAACTTGGTATAGGGTGCTACGGTACATAGGCCTGAGTGCGTTACAGTCTGCTGTTCTGTAAGGACCGCTATCGGTCCACAATACATAGGGTTGCCGTGCACTACTGCTGACCGCTGCCCTATACTGCAGCAGTCCTTCATTGGTATAGGGACTGACGTACAGTCTGCTAATCACTAACACACAACCTGCTTGGTCCACAAAAGTTCTTATAAGGACTGGTAACTTGGTATAGGGTGCTACGGTACATAGGCCTGAGTGCGTTACAGTCTGCTGTTCTGTAAGGACCGCTATCGGTCCACAATACATAGGGTTGCCGTGCACTACTGCTGACCGCTGCCCTATACTGCAGCAGTCCTTCAGCGGTATAGGGACTGACGCACAGTCTGCTAAACACTAACACACAACCTGCTTGGTCCACAAAAGTTCTTATAAGGACTGGTAACTTGGTATAGGGTGCTACGGTACATAGGCCTGAGTGCGTTACAGTCTGCTGTTCTGTAAGGACCGCTATCGGTCCACAATACATAGGGTTGCCGTGCACTACTGCTGACCGCTGCCCTATACTGCAGCAGTCCTTCATTGGTATAGGGACTGACGTACAGTCTGCTAATCACTAACACACAACCTGCTTGGTCCACAAAAGTTCTTATAAGGACTGGTAACTTGGTATAGGGTGCTACGGTACATAGGCCTGAGTGCGTTACAGTCTGCTGTTCTGTAAGGACCGCTATCGGTCCACAATACATAGGGTTGCCGTGCACTACTGCTGACCGCTGCCCTATACTGCAGCAGTCCTTCATTGGTATAGGGACTGACGTACAGTCTGCTAATCACTAACACACAACCTGCTTGGTCCACAAAAGTTCTTATAAGGACTGGTAACTTGGTATAGGGTGCTACGGTACATAGGCCTGAGTGCGTTACAGTCTGCTGTTCTGTAAGGACCGCTATCGGTCCACAATACATAGGGTTGCCGTGCACTACTGCTGACCGCTGCCCTATACTGCAGCAGTCCTTCAGCGGTATAGGGACTGACGCACAGTCTGCTAAACACTAACACACAACCTGCTTGGTCCACAAAAGTTCTTATAAGGACTGGTAACTTGGTATAGGGTGCTACGGTACATAGGCCTGAGTGCGTTACAGTCTGCTGTTCTGTAAGGACCGCTATCGGTCCACAATACATAGGGTTGCCGTGCACTACTGCTGACCGCTGCCCTATACTGCAGCAGTCCTTCATTGGTATAGGGACTGACGTACAGTCTGCTAATCACTAACACACAACCTGCTTGGTCCACAAAAGTTCTTATAAGGACTGGTAACTTGGTATAGGGTGCTACGGTACATAGGCCTGAGTGCAGTACAGTCTGCTGTTCTGTAAGGACCGCTATCGGTCCACAATACATAGGGTTGCCGTGCACTACTGCTGACCGCTGCCCTATACTGCAGCAGTCCTTCATTGGTATAGGGACTGACGTACAGTCTGCTAATCACTAACACACAACCTGCTTGGTCCACAAAAGTTCTTATAAGGACTGGTAACTTGGTATAGGGTGCTACGGTACATAGGCCTGAGTGCGTTACAGTCTGCTGTTCTGTAAGGACCGCTATCGGTCCACAATACATAGGGTTGCCGTGCACTACTGCTGACCGCTGCCCTATACTGCAGCAGTCCTTCATTGGTATAGGGACTGACGTACAGTCTGCTAATCACTAACACACAACCTGCTTGGTCCACAAAAGTTCTTATAAGGACTGGTAACTTGGTATAGGGTGCTACGGTACATAGGCCTGAGTGCGTTACAGTCTGCTGTTCTGTAAGGACCGCTATCGGTCCACAATACATAGGGTTGCCGTGCACTACTGCTGACCGCTGCCCTATACTGCAGCAGTCCTTCAGCGGTATAGGGACTGACGCACAGTCTGCTAAACACTAACACACAACCTGCTTGGTCCACAAAAGTTCTTATAAGGACTGGTAACTTGGTATAGGGTGCTACGGTACATAGGCCTGAGTGCAGTACAGTCTGCTGTTCTGTAAGGACCGCTATCGGTCCACAATACATAGGGTTGCCGTGCACTACTGCTGACCGCTGCCCTATACTGCAGCAGTCCTTCATTGGTATAGGGACTGACGTACAGTCTGCTAATCACTAACACACAACCTGCTTGGTCCACAAAAGTTCTTATAAGGACTGGTAACTTGGTATAGGGTGCTACGGTACATAGGCCTGAGTGCGTTACAGTCTGCTGTTCTGTAAGGACCGCTATCGGTCCACAATACATAGGGTTGCCGTGCACTACTGCTGACCGCTGCCCTATACTGCAGCAGTCCTTCATTGGTATAGGGACTGACGTACAGTCTGCTAATCACTAACACACAACCTGCTTGGTCCACAAAAGTTCTTATAAGGACTGGTAACTTGGTATAGGGTGCTACGGTACATAGGCCTGAGTGCGTTACAGTCTGCTGTTCTGTAAGGACCGCTATCGGTCCACAATACATAGGGTTGCCGTGCACTACTGCTGACCGCTGCCCTATACTGCAGCAGTCCTTCATTGGTATAGGGACTGACGTACAGTCTGCTAATCACTAACACACAACCTGCTTGGTCCACAAAAGTTCTTATAAGGACTGGTAACTTGGTATAGGGTGCTACGGTACATAGGCCTGAGTGCGTTACAGTCTGCTGTTCTGTAAGGACCGCTATCGGTCCACAATACATAGGGTTGCCGTGCACTACTGCTGACCGCTGCCCTATACTGCAGCAGTCCTTCATTGGTATAGGGACTGACGTACAGTCTGCTAATCACTAACACACAACCTGCTTGGTCCACAAAAGTTCTTATAAGGACTGGTAACTTGGTATAGGGTGCTACGGTACATAGGCCTGAGTGCGTTACAGTCTGCTGTTCTGTAAGGACCGCTATCGGTCCACAATACATAGGGTTGCCGTGCACTACTGCTGACCGCTGCCCTATACTGCAGCAGTCCTTCATTGGTATAGGGACTGACGTACAGTCTGCTAATCACTAACACACAACCTGCTTGGTCCACAAAAGTTCTTATAAGGACTGGTAACTTGGTATAGGGTGCTACGGTACATAGGCCTGAGTGCGTTACAGTCTGCTGTTCTGTAAGGACCGCTATCGGTCCACAATACATAGGGTTGCCGTGCACTACTGCTGACCGCTGCCCTATACTGCAGCAGTCCTTCATTGGTATAGGGACTGACGTACAGTCTGCTAATCACTAACACACAACCTGCTTGGTCCACAAAAGTTCTTATAAGGACTGGTAACTTGGTATAGGGTGCTACGGTACATAGGCCTGAGTGCAGTACAGTCTGCTGTTCTGTAAGGACCGCTATCGGTCCACAATACATAGGGTTGCCGTGCACTACTGCTGACCGCTGCCCTATACTGCAGCAGTCCTTCATTGGTATAGGGACTGACGTACAGTCTGCTAATCACTAACACACAACCTGCTTGGTCCACAAAAGTTTTTATAAGGACTGGTAACTTGGTATAGGGTGCTACGGTACATAGGCCTGAGTGCAGTACAGTCTGCTGTTCTGTAAGGACCGCTATCGGTCCACAATACATAGGGTTGACGTGCACTACTGCTGACCGCTGCCCTATACTGCAGCAGTCCTTCAGCGGTATAGGGACTAAGAGTTTTGTCACAGGGTGATTTAAAAAATGACAGGCAGAGGAAGAGGCAGGCCCTTCCGCAGGGGTGGTAGGGGTAGGGCAGGAGCAACAGCCTTGAGCCAAAGTGGGAAGTTGCAGAAGGTGCGTTCAATTACTTTAAAGGACGCACCAGACTTGGTTGAGTGGCTCACTCAGCCTTATTCTTCTGCACCCTCCTCATCCTCTCGATCTGCACCCTCTTCTTCACTCTCTGCTATGTGCACCCCCAAAGACACTACCACCAACAACACGACCACCACCACCACCACCACATACCTTCCGCTTGAGTCACTGGAATTATTTTCCGATCCATATCAAGAGGACATTTCTGATGCGCAGCCACTCTTGGTATTGGATCAGGAAGAGGAGGCAGCAACAAGCGCTACTCAGCAGTCTGACGCCAGTACCCAGATCAGCCCAAGGAGGAGGTTGGTCCCCGGTGTTGCTGCCTACTCTACTTATAGCGGTGGGGAAGGTGACGTTGATGATGACGTGTCTAGTGATGTCACGTGGGTGCCCACAAGAGAGGAAGAGGAGGGGAGTTCAGAGGGAGATATGGACCAGCAGATAGGGAGGAGAAGCAGCAATGACTTACATTGCACAGCAGGGACAAAGCAGACTGCAAATGTATCAGGAGCGAGTCATCGACCATGTACGGTCACATCTGGCGCTCCCAGGACACCGGCACATGGCTCCGCAGTGTGGGCTTTTTTTAACGTGTCCGCTGCTGACAATAGCGTTGCCATCTGCAATCTTTGCAGTCAACGCGTTAGTCGCGGTAAGCCCAATACTCACCTAGGGACGACCGCCTTAAGAAGGCACATGAGCAGCCATCACCGAGCCCAGTGGGAGCAACGGAACACACAAAGCCACACTGCAGGCTCTCACCGTCCAGCCTCGTCTTCTACTTCTCCTTCTCCTCTCTCCTCACAATTGTCCTCCACTCCACCTTCCATCACGCCAAGCTCACATTTTTCTGCAAAAAGGCAGGCTTCCGTGGGCCTAATGTTTGAGCGTAAAAAAATGATGACGCCGGATAACCCTCTTGCCCAACGGTTGGCGGCTGGCTTGTCAGAACTCATAGCCCGCCAACTACTGCCATATAAACTGGTGGACTCGGAGGCCTTTCGCAAATTTGTGGCCATTGGAACACCACAATGGAAGGTCCCAGGAAGGAAGTATTTCTCAGAGAAGGGCATCCCAGAGCTATATGGCCATGTTCAGCGGCAAGTGAATGTATCTCTGGCACACAGTGTCGGTGCCAAGATACATCTGACCACAGACACGTGGTCTAGCAAACACGGGCAGGGAAGGTATATCAGTTTTACTGCCCACTGGGTGAACCTTCTGACGGCCGTCAAGCATGTAACCCGTGGCACCCGTGTAGATTTGGTTTTACCGCCACGGATTGCATGCAGGCCTGACTCTTCTTCTCCTCCTCCTACTCCATCCTCCTCCCTCTCCTCCTCAGCTGCCTCCTCCTTTTCCGCTGCTAGCGTCTCTTCCACTGCACCGCCCAAGCTCCCCAGAACCTATTCCACATGCCAGGTGAGACGTTGCCATGCCGTGCTGCGTCTGTTGTGCCTGGAAGCAAAGAGCCACACTGGCCCGGCACTCCTTTCAGCTTTGCGTTCACAGGCAGATGAGTGGCTAACACCGCTCAATTTGACAGTTGGTAAAGTGGTGTGTGACAACGGTGCCAATCTGCTTAGCGCATTGAAACAGGGCAAAATCACGCACGTGCCGTGCATGGCACACGTCTTAAACTTGGTCGTGCAGCGATTCCTTGTCAAATACCCTGGGGTCCAGGACATCTTGCGGCAGGCAAGGAAAATCTCGGCCCATTTCAGAAGATCTTACACGGCCATGGCTCGCCTTGCTGACATTCAGCGGCGACACCATCTGCCGGTCAGACGTCTTATTTGCGATTGCCCGACGCGATGGAACTCAACCTTCTATATGCTTGATAGGCTGCTCCAGCAGAAACGTGCAGTTAACGTCTACCTGTATGAACTCTGCGAAAGAAACGGTTCTGGGGAGCTGGGTTTTTTTTCACCGCGCCAGTGGCTGCTCATGCGCGACACATGCAGACTTCTGCGGCCATTTGAGGAGATCACCAAACTGGTCAGTCGCAGCCATGGCGCCATCAGTGACATGGTACCTTATGCCTTCTTTCTGGAGCGTGCATTGCGTCGTGTCATTGATCAGGCTGTGGAGGAGCAGGAGCGGGAAGATGAGGAAGTCGCAATGCTGGATGAATTCCCAGGGGGGGCTACTCTATCTGAGACAAGTCAACAACAGGAGTCTGATGAGGAGTCAGAGGAGGATGGTGCCGGGGCGGATGAGCAGGAGCAAGAAGAGCATGCTTTAAACCTTTCTGGGATCCCTGTTGTGCGAGGATGGGGAGAGGAGAATGAAGAGGACGACATTATCCTGGATGATGAGCAGGAGCCAGGCCACCACACCGCTTCCACTTTAGTGCAAATGGGGGCCTTCATGCTCCAGTGTTTTAATAGGGACCCCCGTATAAAAAGCATGAGGGTCAAGGACCAGTACTGGGTGGCAACGTACTTAGACCCCCGGTACAAACACAAAATGGCGGAAATGTTACCGCCGTCGCAGAGGGCTGTCAGAATGCAGCACTTCCAGGCCTTGCTTCGAGAAATGCTGCATTCTGCTTTTGCGTGCGCTGGCAGAGGAGCAATTCCCACTCCCAGAGAAGGATTTGCGGGTACCAATCCAACAGCGCCTGCAAGAAGAGGCCGGTTTGAAGATGTGTTGGTGACTTCGGATATGAGGTCATTCTTTCAGCCGACCCATCGACAGGTGTCATCCGGATCCAGCATCAGGGAACGCCTAGACCGTCAGGTGTCCGACTACATTGGGTTAACGGCCGATGTGGACGCTCTGAGGAGTGATGAACCCCTAGACTACTGGGTGGGCAGGCTTGACCTCTGGCCAGAGCTTGCCCAATTTGCAATCGAACTGTTGGCTTGCCCCTCATCCAGTGTCCTGTCCGAAAGGACGTTCAGCGCAGCAGGGGGGATTGTGACCGATAAGCGTACTCGCCTAGCTCACCACAGTGTTAACTACCTCACATTTCTAAAAATGAATGAGGCATGGATCTCGGAGGAATTCAACACATGTGATCAGTAGACCATGTATATGTCTATAAACAATTTTTGGAATCAAGCACACAGACCTTCTTAATTCATTTGGCTCACTTCCCTGACCCAAAAAAGCACACCGTACTATATGCCCCTACCCTCCTCTTTGAAGAGGTTGAGCGGTGTCATATTTCTACTGGGGCTGCTTATTATGAGGGGTTCCCACCATCCCTGTGCTGTGCTGACTTCCTCCTGGGTGTTCTTATTATGAGGGGATCACACCATCCCTGTGCTGTGCTGACTTCCTCCTGGGGGTTCTTATTATGAGGGGATCACACCATCCCTGTGCTGTGCTGACTTCCTCCTGGGGCTGCTTACGGTGCTGCTGTCAGCGCTGTATGTCACGGAGCTGCTGTCAGCGCTGTATGTCACGGAGCTGCTGTCAGCGCTGTATGTCACGGAGCTGCTGTCAGCGCTGTATGTCACGGAGCTGCTGTCAGCGCTGTATGTCACGGAGCTGCTGTCAGCGCTGTATGTCACGGAGCTGCTGTCAGCGCTGTATGTCACGGAGCTGCTGTCAGCGCTGTATGTCACGGAGCTGCTGTCAGCGCTGTATGTCACGGAGCTGCTGTCAGCGCTGTATGTCACGGTGCTGCTGTCAGCGCTGTATGTCACGGAGCTGCTGTCAGCGCTGTATGTCACGGAGCTGCTGTCAGTGCTGTATGTCACGGAGCTGCTGTCAGCGCTGTATGTCACGGAGCTGCTGTCAGCGCTGTATGTCACGGAGCTGCTGTCAGCGCTGTATGTCACGGTGCTGCTGTCAGCGCTGTATGTCACGGAGCTGCTGTCAGCGCTGTATGTCACGGAGCTGCTGTCAGTGCTGTATGTCACGGAGCTGCTGTCAGCGCTGTATGTCACGGAGCTGCTGTCAGCGCTGTATGTCACGGAGCTGCTGTCAGCGCTGTATGTCACGGTGCTGCTGTCAGCGCTGTATGTCACGGAGCTGCTGTCAGCGCTGTATGTCACGGAGCTGCTGTCAGCGCTGTATGTCACGGTGCTGCTGTCAGCGCTGTATGTCACGGAGCTGCTGTCAGCGCTGTATGTCACGGTGCTGATGTCAGTGCTCTGTATTACGGTGCTGCTGTCAGTGCTCTGTATCTCCTGCACCCTCTTGTTTGCCTACCCTGGTCCCTGACCTTCCCTCTCCTCCATTGCCTTCATTAGCTCCATAGTCCTGAATTGTCAGAACAATTTCCCAAATAAAAAAAAAATGCTTGTAGTTATCGATCCCAAATTCACCTCATACATGTATTATGCTATTGTCCAGGTGGTGGGACTACGTGCTACCCCCTAATAATTACCACGTGGCCGCAAATTCGACCTAAAGGTTTGCGAAATTCGCCTCCCATTGAAGTCAATGGAGCCCGCGGCGAACGGTCGTTTTCGCGAACGTTTGTGCCCGTTCGCGTTTCGCGTTCGCGAAACGTCCCGTCGGAAGTTCGTCCATCACTATTCTTTACCCCTCAAGAACCAGCCCACCTCTGTCTATGATCCCTTTATCCACGTCTTTAACCTACTTGCCCTTACTCAATTTTGACTTCAGGAATCCAAATTTGTCTCTCCACCTTCTCCCATGGTGGCCTCTACTGGACTCACCCACTTAGACCTAGTGGATAAACAGGCGGTGGTTCTGGAATCCTTTTATTCACACAGTGCACCTGTCAATTTTCACCCACACCTCCTTCACTATTCTCCTTTGAGGCTCACTGTATTTTTCTGTAGTTTCTCTTAGGGTCGCTGTAAATTATTGGCCTCTTGGACTAGTATGATAGCTATCTAATTATGGGAAAAAGCAGTTTCATTAGATGGTGTCATGGTCAGGATTCGAACTTTCAACTTTTCAACCTAACCAACATAATGGACCCAATCCTAGTCACTGACTTCCTACTGCTTCTGCACTTTTTGCAACCTCCAACATCCCTTTTCTTCTCTCTGAACCCTATCAGTTTCATGCATATCTTCCACCAGCAAAACAGTTACCTGTAGGAACCTTTGCCAGTTCAGCCCGTCTTTTCCCTATTCTGCTAATTACAATCTCTATGGTAATATCTTACCCATGACTTCTATACATAAGTTATCCTGACCCAGACAATTCGGTCTACAACACCTACTCTCTCCCTCCCTAGACACACAGGTTTATGCTGCAACCACGTCAATGATTGGCACCAGAAACACACACACACACGTCATACTTAGCTCCTCTGTGCAGTTGGTTTTGCACAGAGCAGCCTGGATCCTCTTCTCGGGTCCCTCACCCCTCCCTCCCATCGAGGGCCCCCCACACCAAGCAGCTTGCTATGGGGCACCCGAGCCGAGTTACAAGTCCATGTGTCCATTCAGGCACGGAGTCCCGGCCCAGCCCTGCCCTCTCTCCTCCGATTGGCTGACTGATTGACAACCGCTGGAGCCAATGGCAGTACTTCTGTGTCTCAGCCAATCAGGAGGAGAGTCTCAGACGGCTTAGATACTTGTGGACATCGCTGGAGAGAGATGGGGCTTAAGTAATTGGGGGGGGGGGGTGCTGGGGATACATATATACATACATACATCTTTTAATGCATCAAGGGGGGAAAAAAAAAAAAAAACACCCTTCTACCTTTAGAACTCCTTTAAAGCCCTTTTCATTTAGTCCTCAAATATTTTCTAGCAATATATTTCACCTTCACTGCCACGGGCATTGCCAGTCTTTTCAAAAAGAAAAAACAGATGCAAGTCACCCCCACATAAAAAAAAATAATAATAATTTCTCTGGACCCCGTCACTACAGAGGAAGATGCTAAGCCTTCTCTGAAGCCCATTATACCACCTGCCCCCTTGATCCTATTGCCACACAACTACTCTGGCCACCCCCTTGCTCTTTTCTATGCTTTCTTACTTACCCATCCTCAACCTCTTCCACTCCCTTCTAAAACATGCATTGATCACCTCCATATTAAAAAAACTAAAAAATAAAAATAAAGCCCTCACAGGACCCCGACAATCTAAACAACCATCTAAAACTCACTAATGACTTACCAACTGCTAAATCCAATGGCCACTACTCAGTTATCCTCTTATTAGACCTTTGCCATTTTGACAGTTGATCACCCCCTCCTTCTTCGACTATAAAAACGTCAGGACTAAACGCAAATGTTGCCGCTTACTTACCCATTAGTTAAGGCCTTCCTTATGAATCCCTTCCGTTTTCTTAGTGTGAGTATATGCTTATTCTTGCTACAGTTTAATGCCTCTGCTGCTCCACCCACAACAATTACCACAACATTGCCAGATCCATTGCAGGACAAGAGGTAGTCTATGGATGAATGGGTCACTGAACACATTCCTGCAATAGATTTACCAGGAAAATATTAAAATATCCATTTGTTTTCCATAAAAATAAAAAAAATATATATATATAGCAAAGGGGAATGCGGCATTAAACATCAAGCTTGTCAACAAGCATATGGTAGCCCAAAACGTCTGATAAAACAAGTCATTATTTAGTTATGAAAAAGATGTAGAAGAAACATGGTACTGCATGTTCCAACTAAAGATGGTTAACAATTGCTAATGGATAATTGAGGTTGAATTATATAGAGGCATATTTATAAGGCAAAATTGTCTGCATGTTCTCCCACTTGAGTTAGATTTGCTACTGTTTGCCCAAAATTGGCATCTGCCACTCATAAATAGGAATTCTAGATCTACTAGGTCTTCAGCGTATTTATAATGTTATATTCACTTACAACATTTGACCAATCAACTAGCAAATACAATTTATTAGTGCTATTCTATGGGTACATGTGTATAGTCAAACCCATTCTTTCATATCAAGTCCACTTTCACCCTGTGCTCCTGGTGTATGTTTATTACCCCCCCAGATTTACCTGCAGCCATAAGATAATCTCTGGATAAAGGCACCTTGAAATTTCCAGCTAATGTGGTGAGAAACGATTTCAGGTTGGGAAAAAGTTGGGAAAATTCAGTACTTTCTGTGCCAAAGTTACAGAATGCTCCAAGGCTCATGATGCCATGGGGATGGTATCCAAAGATGTAATTATGTCTTGGGTCTAGATCTACAGTTTTATGGAGCTAAAAAAAAGGAAGGAAAAAAAAAAAAACACAACTGTTTACATTTCATTTTTGGAACACTTTTTTTGTCAGCTTATTCAAGAATAAAAAGGTTGTTTGGATAGTTTGTAAGATTGAATGATTAGGTTGATAGAGCAACAGACCCAGTCACATATTTTCGTATTAGAAAATCCTGTAATGTCCTGTGCTTTCTGTGGAATCAAATGTATATTCATACTGTAGCATATTTAGGTGTTCTTTGACAGAGGACTATAGGCTCAAATCGTAAAGCTTAAAAAGCATATGTAAACCCAGAAAGAAAAATCGTATGTATTGCAGCTTACCAGTCCTTAGATGTAGCTGCTACATTACTGCTAATTTTTTAATCTTAAAATGCAGCGTTCTTGTCACTTCCCATAAAGCGTAAAAAAGAAAAGCACTAAAGCTATAAATACACTGTTTGCTGAACGAAAAAAAAAAAATAAATAAATAAAAAAAAAAGGATTTCCCCAGACATGCAAAGTGAATTGAGGAATCTTCCCCGCTTAGGCCCCTTTCACACTGGGGCATCAGTGGTAAAACGCCGCTATTTTTTAGCTGTGATTTACCGTCGTTTTTGCCAGGGTTTTTTGGCGATAGCGGGTCGCTTTTAACCCCCGCTAATCGGCCGAAAAAGGGTTAAAATGACCCACAAAGCACCGCTTTGCCCATTCAGGTCAATGGGCAGGAGCAGTGTATACACCGCTCCTTCACCACAAAGATGCTGCTTGCAGGACATTTAACATCCTGCCAGCGTATCGCCTCAGTGTGAAAGCCTTCTGGCTTTCACACTGAGACTACAGGGGAGCCTTTTTCAGGTGCTTTACAGGCGCCATTTTTTAGCCCAAAAGCACCTGAAAAAACCTCAGTGTGAAAGGGGTCTTAGACATTGTATTCAAAACAAAATCCATAAGCAACTGTTGGCAATTTTGCATCCACACAGCTGCATCATTCACAGAGATCTGTGAATGATTAAACCACAAGTCCCATCTGCCACAATTTGTCGAACAGAGGGTCACACGCAGATTGAAATTCAGCCGGTGCCTGTTGAACTAGGCACATTTTTGATCCATTTGTACCCACCAAAATGGCTATTCCTATAAATGTATCATAATGAAGACGTGTTCAATGTCTGGCCCATGTGTCAACTTTGGCTGCCCCTATGGATACAATAAAGGAAAGCATAGACGTGAAGGGACAAAACATTTTTAAAACAGCTTACCTGTAAAATCCTTTTATGTACATCAGGGGACACAGAGCCATAGTAATAACTATGTGGGTTATATCGAAGCATCAAGTGCTGGACACTGGCACTCCCCTTAAGGCGTGAACTTTCCCCATATAACCCCTCCCATTACTGGGAGTCCTCAGTTTTGTAGCCAAGCAATCAAAGTGTACAAGAAGGGAGGGACCTCTGTGTCCCCTGATGTTCATCAAAGAAAAAGGATTTTACAGGCAAGCCATTTTAAATATCCTATTTTCTTTTCTTACATCAGGGGACAGAGCCATAGTAATAACCATGTGGGATGTCCCATTGCAATGGCAACTGAAGGGGGGGGACAGAATCAAACAGGAGGGCAGAAGACTCATACTGCAGCCTGCAGTGTATGCTGTGCCCAAAGGCAATATCCTCATGACCTTTAATATCTGTTAAAAAAAAAAAAAAAAAATAAAGACTGATAAACATCTGCACCGAAGACCAAGTTGCGGTCTTACAAATCTGAGCCATAGAGGCCTGATGATGCACCATGCAAGAGACACCAATTGCCCTGGAGGAGTGTGCTTAATATGAGATGGAAGAATTTTCTTCCTTAAGCTGAAGCTTGATCAATCGCTTGACATACCCATTTGGAAAATAGCGGATCTTGACGCTGCCTTCCCATATCTTGGACCCTCTGGCAGTACAAACAAAACCTGTGTTTGCGAACCTGAGCGGTCGCCTTTAAATAGATTCTGATCTTACTACAATCAAGAGACTGTAGTGCTTTCTCTTCCCCAGAGTTGTTAAGAATTTTGTTTAAATGAAAACTTGTTACCACTTTTGGTAAGAATTCAGGATGAGGACATAAAACCACCCTATACATGATGAAATATGGCCCTTACAAGGCAGAACCGTTAGTTCCGATACTCTTCTAGTAGAAAAAAAAAAAAAAAAGGAAGAAGAACCAAGAGAATTTCTCGTAAGGTTCAAACGGCTGATTCAGCAAAGCCGAAAAGACCAATTTTAAATCCTAAGGATTTAAAAAAAAAAAAAAAGGTCTCGATAGGGGGATAAACCATGTTACCCCCTGAATAAGCTACACACCAAGAGTAGGAAGGAAAATACATCGACACTGCCTGGATCTGGCTCTTGCTAAAAAAGTCAAGGCCAGCTTCATTTCAGATCCCATAGGCAGGAGTCATGCCTGTTGACATACTTCCTGGGGTGCCAACCCCTGGATCCATACCAAGAAACCTATGCATTCCAGATTCTATAGCAAGTGATTCTGGAAGCCGGCTTCCTGGCATTAGTCAAAGTAGACTATAAAAGATCGTGGGTGATCTCCTTCAGTAGATTGGGATTCAAACAGTCAAACCTGTTAATCTCCTTGTTCGTAAAGTAGGGTGAAATACCAGACCTTGTGCAAGAAGGTCTGGCTATAATGGTAGAGTTTAAAGGACTTATACTGCCCTCTTTATGATCGATAAATTAAAAGCTCTTCTGGAACCTGGCTGGGGCCACCATAATCACCTCCTATTCCTGCTTAATCCTGTGGAGGAGGCGCGGAAGTAGCAGAGCTGGAGGGAATGCATAGATCAGTGATAACTGATCCTCCCCTGGGAGACTAATGCATCTGTTCCACCTGCTAGCGGACCCCTTGTTTGACATAAAGTTGTTGACCTTATTAATTAATCTGGACGCGAATAGGTTCATGTCCGGAGTACCCCATCTGAGATATTGCTAGGAAGATGTCGGGGTGAAGAGAACATTCTCGTGGAAATAATTGTTGGTGTCTCAAGTAGTACGCCTGAAATATTAAAATTGCCGATAGGCAAGGAGTGTTGTGTTCTGCCAAAGCTAGAACATTATGCACCTCTTTTTTGGGCTGCATGACTTGTCGTGCCTCCCCTGGTGATCGATGCAAGCCACTGCAGTGGCTGTCAGACTGAATCCTGTCAGGACAGTCTCATAATCTGACCGCCAAGATTCTATGGCCAGATCTACGGACTGAAACTTCCAACAAAGTTGACAGGCAAGGTCCTCTAACCTGGACCATCTCCCCTGGACAGAATCTCCTTCCAGGGCTGCTCCCTGCTCCCTCCTGCTGGATAACCACCAATTTAGGCTCTGACCTATGTTGGGAGCCAAGCGTATTGGAAACAAACAAGGGCTGAATCCTCTTTATTCTAGACCGACAGGATGTGTCTTGAAGCAGTCTGACAAACTGCACGCAAGGGACGGCCCCCTGAAGGAGGCCACCATTTCCCCTAAAGCTCCTGCAGCCGAATGAAGGAATTTTCCTTTATCCTGGCAAGTTGAATTAGATTTCAGACATCTACAGCTGAGATCAGACTCTGGTTTTAGACCTGAGACTGAATAGATCTATTAAAAAAAGTAGATCCTTTTAATAGGCTAGGACCGTTATGCCTTGAGCCCTTAACCTGCCAGAATCTTTCAGAACACTCGTAGTGCTATGGCTAAGCTGAATGGCAGTGCCACGATTGAAAGATTTTCAAACTTTGGCACATTGAGATATGCAACTCCCCTCCTTGCAGGATGGACACAGTCGATTGAATTATGAAAGGATTGGATGTTCAAGTGCGGATTCAGATCTCCAAGATCTAAAATGGGTCTTACCTGTTTGGCTCTGAGACCTTAAAAGGTTTGCGCAAAAAAAAAAATAAAAAAAAAAAAAAAAACCCCTGTTCCACTAAAGGAATCTCTGATATCACCGACTAGGATAACAGTTGATCCAGAGGCCAGAAAGACTGTCTCTGAAACCTTAGGAGCATTCTTTGAAATTGTATACAAGCCAACAGGTGAATCAAGCATGCCCTTTAATTACACAAACCCACAGGTTATCATTTTGCATCATTAGGACTTTCTAGACACTGGCATTCCAACCACCAATGACATCAGTTAATAAGGAGGATGTCTGTTGCCTCCACAGCATCATTGTTTGACCTCTGACACACTCTCTCTCTCTGCCCCCCCCCCCCCCCAGAACTGGGCGACAGCTGACTGATAGAGAGAAACATTGGAATACTAGTCATTACCAGTGTGCAAAACTATTTGCTTTGGAAGAATAAATCACCTCCAACGTTGGGTGTCCTAAGTGTGGATGTTGCTGCATTATGTAAAGCTATTAGAATAGTTTTTTTATTTTAGAATGAGGTGCCGAGACAAAAAAAAAAAAAGTTAACACTGATTTAACCTACCATTATGGGGAAATAATCCCTAAAATATTTCCACATGGACCATTTACTCATCCAAACAGATCGTCTTCCACCTGTAATATAATCAAAAACAACAATTAAAGCAGATTTTAATATCTAAATAAAACACTTAGGATTTGTACACACCATATCAGTTGAGCTACAATAATCTTGCCTAACACAAGGGCACATAGAAAACCAAAGTATTCAATGCACCCGTTTTTTTTTTTTTTAACCACACACAGACGGAAGAAAGATTTCAACATGAGATTGACACAGCTAAACATAATCCACAATGATTCATTTAGTTTAGGGCAGGGGTCTCAAACTGGCGGCCCTCCAGCTGTTGCTAAACTACAAGTCCCATGAGGCATTGCAAGGCTGACATTTACAAGCATGACTCCCACAAGCAGAGGCATGATGGGACTTGTAGTTTCTCAACAGCTGGAGGGCCGCCAGTTTGAGACCCCTGGTTTAGGGGTTAATCCGCCTCAAAATTACCTAATAAAAAAAAAAAAAAAAAAAAAAAAAAAAAACCCCTTTAACCACTTAAGGACCGCCGTATTGCCATTCTACGTCATCAGAATGGCACAAGCACGTAGATGTACGTGCCTGCCTTCCAGCGGGTGGGGGGGTCCGTTCGGACCCCCTCCCGCTGGCTACAGCGGTCCGTTTCCCTCGGGGAGCGATCCGTGATGAGGGGATGGCCGTTGGTTTCTGGCCACCCCCTCTCGATCGCTCCTGGCTAATGACGAACTTCCTCCCACTGTGTATTGTTTACACAGGAAGGAGGAAGTGATGTCATTCTCCTCGGGGCGGTCTTTTTGACCGGACTACGAGGAGAAGACACAAAGTAAGTGCACCAAAACACTACACTGACACATAGGTACACGCCCCTAGTTAACCCTTTCACCCCCTTTTGCCAGTGTCACTAAGCGATAATTTTTCTGATCGCTGCATCAGAGCCGCTAGGTAGCTAGTTATTTTTTTAGGTTCACCGCCAGGTTTTTATAGCGCTAGGTACCCCGATATACTACCCAATAATGGTTTTAACATCCTGATTGCCCCTAGTTAACCCTTTCACCAGCGATCACAGTATAAGTGTCACTGGTGACGCTGGTTAGCCAGTTAGTTATTTAGGTTCCCCGTCAGGTTTTTATATAACGTGAGGGACCCCCATATACTACCTAATAAAAAATTTGAACCCCCTGATTGCCCCTAGTTAACCCTTTCACCACTGATCACCGTATAAGTGTTACGGGTGACTCTGGTTAGTTTGCTTTTTATAGCTTCAGGGCACCCACCATTTATTACCCAATAAAGGTTTAACCCCCTGATCACCCAGCGGGTGATATCAATTAGGTTTTAGGGTCAGGGTCTGCATCGCCCCAGGCAGCGCTAGGTTAGTGCCAGTACCGGTAACACCCACGCGCAAAGCATACACCTCCCGTAGTGGTATAGAATCTGAACAGATCAATATCTGATCAGATCTATACTAGCATCCCCAGCAGTTTAGGGTTCCAAAAAAAACGCATTGTTAGCGGGATCAGCCCAGATGCCTGCTAGCACCTGCGTTTTGCCCCTCTGCCCAGCCCACCCAAGTGCAGTATCGATCGATCAGTGTCACTTACAAAACACTAAACACATAACTGCAGCAAGCGCAGAGTCAGGCCTGATCCCTGCGATCGCCAACAGTTTTTTTGGTAGCATTTTATATTTAAATCCGGAAGGCAGTGCTTGGTTTTCGGGGTCCCGTACGTGGCTAGGCTCCCAAAAAGTCCCCCACATGTGGTATCCCCGTACTCGGGAGAAGCAGCAGAATTTATTTTGGGGTGTAATTTGACTTCTGCCCATAGCATGTGTGAGCAATATATCATTTAGTGACAACTTTGTGCAAAAAAAAAAAAAGTTTGTAATATTCCCGCAACTTTTGGCAAAATATAAAATATTCCATGGACTCAACATGCCTCTCAGTAAATAGCTTGGGGTGTCTACTTTCCAAAATGGGGTCATTTTGGGGGGTTTTGTGCCATTTTGGCATTTTATGGCCTTCGAAACTGTGATAGGTAGTGAGGAGTTAAATCAAAAATTTGCACCCTTAGAAATCCTGAAGGTGGTGATTGGTTTTCGGGGTGCCGTACGCGGCTAGACTCCCAAAAAGTCCCACACATGTGGTATCCCCATACTCGGGAGAAGTAGCGGAATATATTTTGGGGTGCAATTCCACATATAACCATGGCATGTGTGAGCAATATATCATTTAGTGACAACTTTTAGTAAAAAATTTTTTTTTTTTTTTTGTCATTATTCAATCCCTTAGGACAAAAAAAAAAAAAAAAAATAAAAAAAAAAAATAATATTCAATGGGCTCAACATACCCATCAGCAATTTCCTTGGGGTGTCTACTTTCCAAAATGGGGTCATTTGGGGGGGGGGGGGTTTGTACTGCCCTGCCATTTTAGCACCTCAAGAAATGAGATAGGCAGTCATAAATTAAAAGCTGTGTAAATTCCAGAAAATGTACTCTAGTTTGTAGACGCTATAACTTTTGCGCAAACCAAAAAATATACGCTTATTGACATTTTTTTTTACTAAAGACATGTGGCTGAATAAATTTTGCCCACAATGTATGACTAAAATTTAGTTTATTCGATTTTTCTTATAACAAAAAGAAGAAAATATCTTTTTTTTTCAAAATTTTCGCTCTTTTTCCATTTATATCGCAAATAAAAAAAAAAAAAAAATAAATAAATAAAAAAAAAAAAATCGCAGAGGCAATCAAATACCATCAAAAGAAAGCTCTATTTGTGGGAAGAAAAGGACGCAAATTTCGTTTGGGTGCAATATTGCATGACCGCGCAATTACCAGTTAAAGCAGCACAGTGCGAAATTGGAAAAAGACCTCTGGTCCTTAAGGTGTTTATTGGTCCGGAGCTGAAGTGGTTAACCTAACACTAATTGAACACCTGCAAATACACAGTTGCCTTACTGGGCACGAGAACTTGCTAAAACTCCAAGACTGCAGTCTTATTGGAAACAAATTGGTTGCACACGGGCTCCCTGTTAATACATAGTTACAAATGCCGGAGGGCACATTGATATATTGAGATCGATTTAATAAAGGCAAATAGACTGTGTACATTGCAAGTGCAGTTGCACTCTATTAGGGCAATTGTTCCAGAGCCTAGTAAAGGAGGTGGAGCTTCTCTACCCCCCCCCCCCCCCCACACACACACACACACACACACACGTTTGCTTGAACATGATTGGATAATGGAAGCCAGCAGAGCTCCCCCTCATTTACCAAGCTCTGGAGCAAATGTCCTTGCAAAGTGCACTGCCCATTTGCCTTTAGTAAATCAACACCACTGGATGCACATCTCATGCACTCATAGATGTTTAGTATCCATGGGCATATACAGGCATAGGTCTAGCCTGTAGGCACAAGTATTCATAATTTTATGCACAAAGCATGCAGATCTAAGCAGGGCCAAGATTTGAATTATGCACCTTATACTGTAACTTTTTTTACTTAAAGTGACACTAAACAATATCCTTAGTCTCCAATAATAATCCATCCACTACTTAGTGACCCTGTAATGTATTTTTCATGAAATGTTTCCTTACTGTGTGTTTTTATGCCTTCTCAAAATGTCCTCTGTGAGCTCCTGAACATTTCTGTTTCACTTCTGTGTATTTGTAATGAGCAATGCAAATTTAGGTTTTAATTCATTATGAAAGGAAACCCTGTTTTTGATAAACACATCAATTTCTGGTTTGATGGATGTAGTAGCATGAATGAGGCACGATCGTGAAGCATGGGAGATTTTTCTTTGGGAAGATAAAATTTATAAGAGATACTGTCACGCATTTTTCTTTTCCACCATCGAAAAAAAAAAAAAAAAAAAAAAAAACACTCAAACACTTGTAAGGAATTTAGTAAATTTGAGGAGGCCGAGAGCAATAGAAGGCAATTTTTTTTTTTTTTATGTAAAAAGGCCGTTTTATTTTAAATAGTACAGTACAAAGAATACATAAAAAAAAAAAAAAAGAAGAGCGGCTCTTATTTTGGCTTTAGTACCATGATGATCTTTGCACTATGTTATTCAAATCAGGCCATTCTAATGCTTCATGACCACTGTGCTCCTTTGAACCCCTTAGAAAAGGTGGTAAAAGCCACATTTTTTCACAAGCATTCATGAACCTTTGCACATTTGCCATTAATGCATTCTATTGGCCAGAATATTAAATTTATTCTGCCTATTAGAATGCATGATTGTACCCAAATGCTCCTCTTTAACCCCTTGCCAACCAGCGCACGACAATATAAGTCAGCACAATGGCATGGCTGTGCAAATGTGTACAGGTACGTCCCCTTTAAGACGCGGTATTGTGGGCGCACACGTGTCGCATGCTTCGTGACCGTGGGTCCTGCGGACTTGATGTCCACGATCGTGTCAGGGAGATGCCCTTGTAAACAAGGCATTTCCCCGTTCTGCCTTGTGACATGACAGATCACCGCTTCCTGTCATGCGAGTATTAGCCCACCCCCCCCCCCCCCCCACAGTTAGAATCACTCTAGGACACACTTAACCCCTTCATCGCCCCCTAGTGTCTTTTACACAGTAATCAGTGAATTTTTATAGCACTGATCGCTGTATAAATGACAATGGTCCCAAAATAGTGTCAAGTGTCTGCCATAAATGTCACAGGGGAAAATTTTTTTTTTTAATATATAATAATAAACGCAAAATGTTCACCAACAAGTGGGACAATTGTGAAGTGGAACGAAATCTATTGGATATTTTAAACTTTTTTAGCAAATAAAAAAACTGAAAAGTGGTGCGTGCAAAAATTATTCGGCCCCTTTACTTTCAGTGCAGCAAACTCACTCCAGAAGTTCAGCGAGGATCTCTGAATGATCCAATGTTGTCCTAAATGACTGATGGTGATAAATAGAATCCACCTGTGTGTAATCAAGTCTCTATATAAATGCACCTGCTCTGTGATAGTCTCAGGGTTCTGTTGAAAGCGCAGAGAGCATCATGAAGACCAAGGAACACACCAGGCAGGTCCGTAATACTGTTGTGGAGAAGTTTAAAGCCGGATTTGGATACAAAAAGATTTCCCAAGCTTTAAACATCCCAAGGAGCACTGTGCAAGCGATCATTTTGAAATGGGAGTATCAGACCACTGCAAATCTACCAAGACCTGGCCGTCCCTCTAAACTTTCAGCTCAGACAAGGAGAAGACTGATCAGAGATGCAGCCAAGAGGCCCATGATCACTCTGGATAAACTGCAGAGAACTACAGCTGAGGTGGGAGAGTCTGTCCATAGGACAACAATCAGTCGTACACTGCACAAATCTGGCCTTTATGGAAGAAGAAAGCAATTTCTCAAAAGATATCCATAAAAAGTCTCGTCTAAAGTTTGCCACAAGCCACCTGGGAGACACACCAAACATGTGGAAGAAGGTGCTCTGGTCAGATGAAACCAAAATCGAACTTTTTGCCCACAATGCAAAACGATATGTTTGGCGTAAAAGCAACACAGCTCATCACACCATCCCCACTGTCAAACATGGTGGTGGCGGCATCATGGTTTGGGCCTGCTTTTCTTCAGCAGGGACAGGGAAGATGGTTAAAATTGAGGGGAAGATGGATGCAGCCAAATACAGGACCATTCTGGATGAAAACCTGTTGGAGTCTGCAAAAGACCTGAAACTGGGATGGAGATTTATCTTCCAACAAGACAATGATCCCAAACATACAGCAAAATCTACAAAGGAATGGTTCACAAATAAACGTATCCATGTGTTAGAATGGCCAAGTCAAAGTCCAGACCTGAATCCAATCGAGAATCTGTGGAAAGAGCTGAAAACTGCTATTCACAAACGCTCTCCATCCAACCTCACTGAGCTCGAGCTGTTTTGCAAGGAAGAATGGGCAAGAATGTCAGTCTCTCGATGTGCAAAACTGAGACATACCCCAAGCGACTTGCAGCTGTAATCGCAGCAAAAGGTGGCTCTACAAAGTATTAACGCAAGGGGGCCGAATAATTTTGCCCGCCCCACTTTATTTTTTTAATTTGTTAAAAAAGTTTCAAAAATCCAATAGATTTCGTTCCACTTCAAAATTGTGTCCCACTTGTTGGCGATTCTTCACAAAAAATACAAATTTTATATCTTTATGTTTGAAGCCTGAAATGTGGCAAAAGGTTGAAAAGTTTAAGGGGGCCGAATACTTTCGCAAGGCACTGTATATAGGGAGGAAGTTGTCCCTGTTTATTGTTGCAGTTAAGCTGGGCATCCTATAATTCGTATTCTCCATACAACTTATTATCCCTAGTAAATACACAAAAAAATAAATAAATAATAAAAAAAAAAAAAAAGAGAAGGACGAGGCATACACACGATCGGAATATACGAAGAAAAGCTTCCAACCTTTTCTATCGGACATTCCTCTCGTGTATGCAGCATTAGCCATCCCTGGAAGAAACCTAGCTCAGTATGGCCGCTACAGAGTGTCACTTAAGTGACATCTAAGATGGTGGCACCCAGCAACAGTCTCAGAGCCTTGGAGTCTACACAAGGAAGGATTTTACAGGTAAGAAAATGAAGCCTAAAAGTACGTTAAATGCCCATATAACCTTATGATAAGATTGCTGATGAAATGGATGGTCTAGTAAAAGTGTTCCTTTAAAAAGCAACACACTGTAGTTTTTTTGTTTTGTTTTTTTAACACACACAAACCTCTCTCAGGTGTTTTCCAGTCCAAGATCATCCAGATAAGGTAGATGGCAATCAGGGGCCATAGCTGGCAATACACAATCCATGCAGATAGAAGAGTACAAACAGGACCTGCCAATACCAGAGAACATATTAATATGAAGAAGAAATTGAAAGAAGTAGATCAAACATCTAAATACATCAGTCTGTTAAAGCGCAACTCCACTCCCCCCCCCCCCCCCCTCAACCTAACACGTTTCCCCCGGGCGATCTGAAGTGCCTTGAAAAAGTATTCCTATCCCTTGAAATTTTGCCATGTTAAAATCCAAATAAAAATTAAGTTTTTGGTTGTATGTGGTAGACCAACACAAAGTGGCACATAATTGTGGAAGGAAAATGATAAAGTTAAACATTTATCATTTTCCTTCCACTTTACAATTTTGTGCCACTTTGTGTTGGTCTAGCACATAAAATAGATTTCCGTTTTTGATTGCAACATGACAAAATGTGGAACGTTTCAAGGGGTGTGAATACCTTTTCAAAGGCACTGTATGTACATTGTAAAGATGTTATACAAACTTTGTTGCAGATTCCTACCTTTTCTGCTTATGAAGAAATCCCTGTGCGTTTGCCTGTGCCCATGTGCGAAATTAATCTAATGGGAGCGTTTTCACAATTGTCAACCAGCAGTGCCACCTGCAGGGCACTAATGAGGAAAGCTGCTGTGCCTGCATCCCTTTAGACGCGATTTCCTATTGGGAATATCTCGCTAAAAATTACATTTTTGTTGCAGGGGAGGAGAGAAATCTGACTTGTATATTGGAGCAGACTTCTTAGAAAAATCAGTGAGCCAATCACATGTAGCACTGACCCCCCCCCGAAGGAGCTGCTGGTTTTATTGGGCTTACCTTCTTCACTGCTTCTCAGTCTAGGGCAGGGATATGCAATTAGCGGACCTCCAGCTGTTGCAAAACTACAAGTCCCATCATGTCTCTGCCTCTGGGTGTCATGCTTTTGGCTGTCAGTCTTGCCATGCCTCATGGGACTTGTAGTGCTGCAACAGCTGGAGGTCCACTAAATGCATATCCCTGGTCTAGGGGTTCCCGTAGTAGATGGCCCAAAGAAATGTGGAAACTGACACTGGATCTTCTTTTGGGTTATTTATTTGAAACAGACTCAGTTTAGGGTAAAGGGTTAGGAGTAAGTTCAGGTACTTTAGACTGCAAAAATGAAAAGTCTCTTATAGGAAAAATCCAGAGAATAGAAACAGTTTCACAACCCCCAGATAGACCTTCTCTCACTAGGCCTAGCAACTGGTAAGGTGTTAAGCAAAATCTCTGCCACAG
The DNA here is from genome assembly GCF_037356315.1 of Lithobates pipiens. NCBI lineage: Eukaryota > Metazoa > Chordata > Amphibia > Anura > Ranidae > Lithobates > Lithobates pipiens. The sequence goes on along the minus strand of NW_027507758.1, from coordinate 470,697,228 downwards.
ACTTGAGCGTAGAATATTTGAGAAAGTAATGCTCAAGTCTGTGGCAGAGACTAAGGGACATAGACAAATTTAAAGAGCCATCATACGGTACCAGTATCTCTCAGCCGATACAGTACGAGTCTAGATCCATGTAGTGTCTTTCAACTAAGCCTCCAGGCTCCTTCAGAGAAGCCAGCCTTGCGCACAGTCTTCTCCTGAAGAGTCCTCCCCTGGGGTTTCTCCAGTTGCCAGGCCTCTCCCTTAGAGGAGACAACACTGGACCACCTTTGGATCAATAGGCCCCGAAATCCATTCAGGCCTGTCCCTGCAGTTGCGATGCTTCAGGCTAGCCAGCCCTGAGACTTTAAATGCATGGTTCTGACCCCAGGCCAGGAGGGCCATAGGGCTGGTCAGGAGGACCAGAACCAAACAGGCAGAAAATATTCTCCGGAACAGAACACCAAAGCACGTGATGTCAGTACCTTAAATACCACCTCCCCGAATGCACAGCAGGAGACCACTCGCACTGGTTCCAAAAGAACAGTGGCATTCCAGACACCCAGCTAGACTGCGTTCTTACTCTTGCCGGCGTTGACAGCGACACCTGCGGTCAACGAAAGCTCAGTGCAACCCAGCTGGACTGGTACTGAAACCATAAGTTTAGAAAATTATCCCCAAAACCCAACTGTAGTTTCAGGAAAATTTAACTTTGAAAAACCATATAGCGCCTGCTCGTCGTCAGGAGCCAGCGCTGCACATAAGCAGGAAATGTTTCAGGGGGGTGTTCTGTACAGAACACCTCCAGGTAGCCATATTCCATTTTCTGAAAATTACAGTAGCTGCAGATTGAAAGGGAAAGGTAATTTTAAATAACATTCAATTACAATATGACTTGTGTTGCAATTGTATACGCTATATTCTCTTTTCCCCATGAAAGTGGAGTTAAAGGTTAAGTGTAAACCCAGCCAAAAAAAAACACCTTTTCTTGTTCTCTCTTTTTGGGGGATAACTGAAAACTTTCCGCCCTGGTCACCACTATTAGAGCCCATTCACACAGGGGCAACTCCTGATCCGACTTCAGGTCGCCCCTAGTCGCCTCAGGTCGGACAACATTTAAAAAGCAATGTAAGTGAATGAGAGCCGTCTTAATGCACACTACTGAAGTCGCTCCGACTTCAGAAAAGGTTCCTGTACTACTTCTATCCGACTTGTAGGCGACCGGTACCCATTGATTTCAATGGAGATCGCCTCCAAGTCGGATCTCCGTCTATACGGAGGCGACTGACAGAATTATTAGCTCTGAAGGGGGAACTCCACGGCAAATTTCTGAAAAAAATTTGGCGTGGGTTCCCCCTCCGAGAGCATACCAGGCCCTTAGGTCTGGTATGGATTCCAAGGGGAACCCCCTACGCCGAAAAAACGGCGTGGGGGTCCCCCCCAGATCCACACCAGACCCTTATCCGAGCACGCTACCCGGCCGGCCAGGAAAGGGGGTGGGGACGAGCGGGCGGCCCCCCCCTCCTGAGCCGTACCAGGCCGCGTGCCCTCAACATGGGGGGGTGCCTTGGGGGAGGGGGGGCGTGCGGCCCCCCCACCCCAAAGCACCTTGTCCCCATGTCGATGAGGACAAGGGCCTCTTCCCGACAACCCTGGCCGTTGGTTGTCGGGGTCTGCGGGCGGGGGGCTTATCGGAATCCGGGAGCCCCCTTTAATAAGGGGGCCCCCGGATACCGGCCCCCCACCCTATGTGAATGAGTATGGGGTACAATGTACCCCTACCCATTCACCTGTGGAAAAAAAAAGTACAAAAAAAAAAACACAACACAGGGAAAAAATATTTTATTGCACAGCTCCGGGGGTCTTCCGTCTTCGGGGGTCTTCTCGCCGGACTCCTCCGCTATCTTCTTGTAGCTCTTTTGCTAGCGGAGGAGTCCGGCTTTCTTCCTCCCCGCCGCCGGCCTCTTCTCCCGACTTCGGGGGGTCTTGTCCCCCTCTTCGGTTCTTCTGCAGGCGGTGGCCCGGTCTTCTTCTGACATGACGCTCTCTCCGGCCACAATGCCAGGGACGCGCTCCGCTGCCACTTATATAGGGACAATGGGGCGGTGTCACATGGGTTGATGTCACATGGGTTGATGTCACATGGTAAGGGGGCGGGGTCACCATGTGACCAACCCATGTGACATCAACCCATGTGACACCGCCCCATTGTCCCTATATAAGTGGCAGCGGAGCGTGTCCCTGGCATTGTGGCCGGAGAGAGCGTCGTGTCAACATCTCCTGGAGAAGAAGAAGAAGAAGAAGAAGAACGGAAGGTGGCGGCGACAGAAGACCGGGCCACCGCCTGCAAAAGAGCTACAAGAAGGCACGGTGGCCCGGCAGAAGAACCGAAGAGGGGGACAAGACCCCCGAAGTCGGGAGAAGAGGCCGGCGGCGGGGAGGAAGAAAGCCGGACTCCTCCGCTAGCAAAAGAGCTACAAGAAGATAGCGGAGGAGTCCGGCGAGAAGACCCCCGAAGGACGGAAGACCCCCGGAGCTGTGCAATAAAATATTTTTTCCCTGTGTTGTGTTTTTTTTTTGTACTTTTTTTTTCCACAGGTGAATGGGTAGGGGTACATTGTACCCCATACTCATTCACATAGGGTGGGGGGCCGGTATCCGGGGGCCCCCTTATTAAAGGGGGCTCCCGGATTCCGATAAGCCCCCCGCCCGCAGACCCCCGACAACCAACGGCCAGGGTTGTCGGGAAGAGGCCCTTGTCCTCATCGACATGGGGACAAGGTGCTTTGGGGTGGGGGGGCCGCACGCCCCCCCTCCCCCAAGGCACCCCCCCCCCCCCATGTTGAGGGCACGCGGCCTGGTACGGCTCAGGAGGGGGGGGGCACCCGCTCGTCCCCACCCCCTTTCCTGGCCGGCCGGGTAGCGTGCTCGGATAAGGGTCTGGTGTGGATCTGGGGGGGACCCCCACGCCGTTTTTTCGGCATAGGGGGTTCCCCTTGGAATCCATACCAGACCTAAGGGCCTGGTATGCTCTCGGAGGGGGAACCCACGCCAAATTTTTTTCAGAAATTTGCCGTGGAGTTCCCCCTTGAGCTCATTCTCTGCTTGGCCTCGGCAAAAGTCGCCTGGCCTGGGGCGACTTGTAAGTCGTCCCAAGTCGGGCTTGAAGTCATCACAAGTCGTTTTGAAGTCGTCCCAAGTCGCGCTGTGATCTTAACTCAAGTCGTGTCCAAGTTGCCTGACTCAAGTCGCCTACAAGTCGTGTTGCCCCTGTGTGAATGGGCTCTAACTGGAACAAAAGTGAAGAGTAGGTGTGACCAATGTTTCCTCACTTTCATAAGAATTCTTCCCGTTTCCTGTCTCTGGTGAAGGAAGTGATGAGAAAAATCACCCCTAAGGAGGAATATAGTAATAAGGCCTCATGCACACAGACACTTTGCAGGCATTCAATGTAAACTGCAGTCATATCTGTTCCCAGGTGAGACAGCTGCAGCATACAGCCATCCATGAATGGCTGTACATTAGTAGTATGCAAGCATATTCCATGCTTGTCTGAACTCAAACACAGATGTATATCTTAGAACATGCAAAATGCTACATGCTGTAGCTGTCACTTCCAGGCACAGAAATATGCTCACAATTTACATTGGATGTCTGAAAGTGTCTATGTGTACAAGGCCAAAAAAAACAAAAAACAAAAAAAAAAAACTTGTAAGCTCTTTGTACACTATCTACTTGCCAAGAATTTTCTATAAAAATTTAAAGCTGAACTCAAGGTATGGATTTTATTGCACAATTACATTGGAGTTACATTGGTCCGGCCTGGACCAAAAATGTAAGTATACGTATACCATACATGAGTGATCAATGTGGAAGCGGAGAACCACTGCAGTAGTCGCCACTACTACAATGATCGCAGCTGCCTCAGCTTGTAATGGGTGCCATTCACAGAACGCCTTGCATTTTCGGAAATTACTACATCACCACCCCCACCTCTCCACCTTGTCCAATCTATGACCACATTGAGAGAAATGCAAGGCATTCCATGAATGGGAATCACTTTCTTGGCATGAGTGCCAGTGTTTATTATGCAGCAGGGCAGCCATTTGGCATGGTACCCAGAAAGCAGTGGCGATTACTGTATTAGCGATGAATTCTATATTGAGTCTCTGCTTCCACAGCAATCCAACGGGTATGGAATAGGCAAACTTGCATTGGTCCAAGCTGGACAAAGGTAAAGTATGCAATATAATACACACATGTTCAGCTTTAACTCAGGGTTGTCCTTTGGCAAATAAATCCTGTGTCCAGTTCTTGTTCCAGTTTGAAATATTTAAAGTGCATTCCCATCTCTAAATTTTAAAGTTTGCCAAATAATGCTCACTCTCTACACGCTTTATCACTGCACTCTGCTTCCTCCCCGTCCTTCACCACTGGTACAGTTACCTCCTCCCAGTGTCAATTGACCCATTTCCTGCCTAGTACATACGGGCTGACATGTTGGGCAGGATTGAGCGGTTCCATAGAAACCGACTTCCACTCAGACCGTGTGTACTGGAGTCGGTCCGTCAGAGGCCACCTGTTGAGCTGGCTTCTTTCGAAGGAGGCATGATCAAAAAAGGTCTGCCGATCGGCTTCTGATCAGTGCTCTCAGCCAATGCCTGAAAGCGCTGACATGAGTATTCTGGCGGGTTGTGTGTACGAGGCTAAAGCCTAGACCACCATGGACATGCACCCCGGGGGTGCATCATCATGCTGGCCTCACAGTACAGTTGAGCTCCCACATCACTACACGGAGTTGAACTGTAAGGCCTTGTGGGAGGGTGCAGAGACACAAAATACTCCAGGAAAAGATTAAACAAAAAAAAAAAAAAACTAAGTTAATTGAAATAACTAAATAAGTTTTTAGGCACTTTCTTTAATGTCTAGTATAGGAAAGTAAATACCAACATACCCAGAAACAAAAAGGTGAGAATCCACTGTAACACACTAAGAATTTGCAGAAGTTCAGTGTACAGATGGTTGTATTTGCGCCTCCCATCTCTCTGTATAATTGGAAAAAAAATAAAATAATAAAAGTGAGAAAACATATCCAAGACTATTGTTGAACTTTTTTTTGCTAAAGTGTACCTATGGCTTCTACATGTAATCCAGGTTGCTGCTGGCAGAATAATCAGAAGATTCTGCATAAAATACATATTTAAAGTATTCGTGTTGAGATACATACAATCATTCCAATTACTTCACAAGTTAACGCGTATACACATTTGCATGACAAATGGCCTGCGCATTTTTTTGTTTGTAGACACAGATGTGTATATGGCCCAATTGATTCCCATAGTGCTGCATTTAGATGTGTAGAAAACTATACATCTAAACATGATTTTTCCAACACCTGTGTGAATGAACCCTAAAGGCAACTTAACTAGAATTTAATCATGGGTGTTAGGCAGCCCTGGTCCGCCTTACTAGCTAGATACAAGTACATCTTTGCCCACATAATATACAGTAACTGCTGCACTGACAGGCCCTCCCATCCAGGCTGTGTGTTCATTCATGTCACCAACACGTGAGGGCCTACCTCATGCTGCCAGTTGGTTTCTAGGAGCCAGTGTAAGGCAGACCTGCTAGTTTTGTTAGCAGAATCCGCACACGGCCTGGAAAACGCTAATAGAGCAAACTAGTATATTAACAATTGTTGAAACAGAACTAAACCTTTCTATGCTGTTGCCCATGTGATCAGTTATGACACCAGCCATTTGATGGCTTGACAGTTTGGTAACCGTTATTAGTCACGGCATGCCTTGGTGGCAACTGTTTAAGGAAACCGTAAATGGATGGGTTTCCTTTGTACAACATGCAGCGTTCCAAGCGCCATAGGCACAAGCAGCGCGAGAGGTACACAGCTGATGTCAATCACCACTGTGAAGAAGAGGCATTGTTTCTTCTGTGTCCCTCATGCTGTGTGTGGCACTTGGAACACTGCATATACCAGTGATGGTGAACCTTGGCACCCCAGATGTTTTAGAACTACAGTTCCCATAATGCTCCACGACACCGCAGAGTGCCAGAGCATCATGGGAAATGCATTTCCAAAACATCTGGAGTACCAAGGTTCGCCATCACTGGCATATACCATTGTAGAAGGGCTCGTTCACACAAGTGTCTAAAATGGCACACTTAGATGCATACAGCGTATCGTTTTGTATGCATCTAAAAACATAGCACTATTGGAACCAATGGGGCTACATATAAAAAGCTGCGCTACATTTAGCAGTGTAAAAAAAAAAAAAAAAAAAAAGTAGGACACAGCTGCATCCAAGGCCATACATATCTACAGATTTTACATGTGTACCCATGTAAACACATTCTTGTATACATGCATTAGCTATACACATGTATGCCAATAGGAGAAATACAAGTACTGTACTTTAGGTGTGGCTTTTACACAGGACCTTCTGCTAGCTCTGCAATAAAAAAAAGATAAAGTGTGCGTGTAAAAAATACGCAGAAGCCCATGTGAATGAGCAAAGCAGGATTGCGCACATAGAGGAAACACCTATGGAACTCCATAGGTCCCAGCAGCACAAATATATATCACAGAGCGATAAACACAACTCATGTATTCAGTCAAAAGAAGAGGCCAATAAATATGACATTTACCACCCTGCCCTCTATCCTGTAACAATCCTCATGTGTGCCCCGCTGCAGCAAGGGAGAGGAGCAGAAGCTGGCAGCGCTGTGGAGGAGGGAGTGCGCACAGGAAGGCCTGGACAGCAAGGAGAAAGGGGGGGGGGGGGGAAATACTGCAACTGATCCTCCTGTGGCTCTCCCCATACTGAGCCCAGGCCTCATCAGTTCAATAGGGGGTCTTGGGCACATGCTGAGCAAGAGGATAGACTGTAAGCCTTATCACTGGAACTGATCCACGCTGCAGCACAGGTGGGGAGGAGGGAGAGGAGAAGCCACAGAAGTATCAGTTTAAGTGATAAAGCAGTACAGCCGGCCCTTCTACTTAACAGGTGCCAAGGCCTTTCTGTTGAACTTATATGGCCCAGGCCTGGTACAGGATAGGGTTGCCACCTGTCCGGGATTCTGGCTGCCAGACACCACGGAACCCTCAAAAATGATTCCAACGCCTCCTTAATCAGAATCTAGCATCTATTACATGTATTAGAATGTCACCCATCTTTACACGTTTTAGTTGTCTCATCTGGGGGGGGGTCAAAACCCCCATGATTTTGACCCCCCAGATCAAAATGTAATACAGTACTTCAGCATCTATCCATGGGGCAACTGCCACGTGAAGCATCACAGACAATGCAAGCAGATCTCACCGATAAAAATCCATACAAGCACATCAATGAGAAAACGGAACTCACAATACCATCAAGAGTTTTACATACATACATACATACATACATATACACACACATACATATACACACACACACACACACATATACACACACACACACATACACACACATATACACACACACACACACATACACACATACACACATATACACACACACACACATATACACACATATACACACACACATACACACACACACACAAAACACTGACATAAAAAGAAAACCTGAGCTATTTTATAGAAGGGCCAAGTTGCAACTAAAAAAGAGTTAAGCCCCATGCACACGATCAGTTTTTCCCTTCAGATTTACCAAAACCATGTAGTAGAAGGGCGTGCCTGATTGCATACAAATTGAAACTCAGGTTTGACCTCACATTATATGGTTTTGGTAAATCTGAATGAAAAAAAACTGATAGTGTGTATGGGGCTTTATACGACACCAAAACAGAAATAAAACAAGTAAAGCTGCGCTAATATAACTGATGGGACTCCAGAGACATTGGAGCACTGCACTTATCACTGGCAAACAGTTGATGTAAACAAATATGTTAAAACCCTGTATGGCAGTATTTAAATAAAGAAACAAATTGTTTACAAATATAAGTTAACACCACTAAAAATATGCAAAATAATTAATAAAACCCAATTTTATGATGAAAATATAAACAGATGTTTTTTGTTAATTACTTATCTATTTGCATTTTCATCATAAGATTGGGCTTTATTGTTTTGCATATTTTTAGTGGTGTTAACTTATATTTGTACACAATTTGTTTATTTACATACTGCCATACAGGTTTTTACCAGTTTTAACATATTTGTTTACATCAACTGTTCACCAGAGATAAGTGCAGTGCTCCAACATCCTTGTTTGGTGTCCCATGTTATTTTAGTGCAGCTTTACTTGTTTTATGACATAAAAGCATACAGGCTGTCCCATCTTTCCCATCCCTCAAAGTCTGCTGGTATACATCCCACTACCCCATCCACCACTCCAAGGTCTTTCACAATCCTATGGTCTATAGCAGGAGCTGGTTCTGGGGATTGGCTGCTTAGACATTGGTGTGGGGGTGTTAGAAATAGGTATGTGGTGGCAGGCTTAAGCCCCATACACAATATCAGATTTTCTGCCGATTTTTGTCTTCAGGTTTACCAAAACCATGTAGTGCAAGGGCCTGCCTGATTGCATACAAATGGAAACTCCTAAGGTTTGACCTCATATTATGTGGTTTTGGTAAATCTGAAGTAAAAAAAAAAATTAGCAGAATATCTAATAGTGTGTATGGAGCTTTAGTCTGTTGTTTTTCCTCCCTAGAGGTTTGTAGTGGAGTGCTATTTACTTACCATGCTCATATGCAGGCCATGCAGGCCCTGTAGATGCCTCAACTCCATGACTTCCTGGACACACCCAGGAAAGATAGGTTCCTTTTGTCTCCTTCTGCAGCTCAAAGAGGCTACACCTGATGAGGCAGAAGTAGCCGAGCAAGTGATCTGTAGTCAGGTTAAGTGCCCTCCAGAGTCAAAAGTTGTATTAAAACATCCACCCTTGCAGAGGACCCCACCACCATTGCAAGGGTTAAATACTCATTTAATCTAATGGAAGAAAATTAAGGAGTAAATACTTACCTTACTCCACACCCCAGCTGGCTCTTTCCACTGCTGCAAGCAGTCCCTCACAGCTAGGGATTAGCTCAGGCGTGTTCACATGAAACACGTGCAGAGCCCGCCAGGAAGTCTGCGCAGTGCTGCACTAATCACAGGCAGTGAGACATTGCCCAATCTCTGCAGCCGCACATCGGGGCAATGTCTCACTGCCTGTGATTAGCGCAGCGCTGCGCCGACTTCCTTGCTGGCTGTGCTCGTGTTCCATGTGAACACGCCTGAGCTCATCCCTACTACTAGCCTTCTCTTTAAGGGGAAACCAGTTTGTTGCCCTCCAACCTCTTCAGCATACCATACAGGCAGTGGCGGTGCATCCATAAGGCTGCAAGGGCACCGCCCCCTCTCTCCAGCCACCCATCTAGCACCAATAGATAGGTTCATGAATTGCATGAATATATCTATGGCTGCCTCTGCCACCCCCTTTTTGGGTGCCAGAATTACAGCAGCAGTTTTTTTTTTAAGCACCTAATTAGAGCCATAGGCACCAATAGGCGTCTAAAAAGGTGACCTCAGCTGTGTTAGAAAAGCGAATGAATATTCGCTTTCCTAACGCTAAATCGCCTCTCCGCCAATCAGGTGCTCGGATCTGTTACCCGTCACCTGATTGGCTGAAATGACAGGCACCGATTAGATGCCTAGCAGGCGTCCGATCATGGCAGAGGATGGGAAAAGACATTGAGGAGCTGTCCCACCACCACCGAGACAGGTTAAGTACAGATGGTGGGCGGGGGGCACACTGGCAGCATTTAATGGGGCACAGTGAGGCTGAATTTGATGGGGCACATTGGCTGCATTTGATGGCACAGTGGCAGCATTTTATATGGCACAGTGGCTGCATTTGATGCGGCACAGTGGCAACATTTGATGGGCACAGTGGCTGTGTCTGATGGCACAGTGGCTGCATTTGATGGGCACAGTGAGGCTGCAATTAATGTTTTTTTTTTCAGAATTTTTCAGTATGTTTGCGCCCCCCCCCCAAAAATTTTAAGCACCAGCCGCCGCTGCATACAGGGGTAATGTCCCTATATAATATATGATGATGCTATGGCTACCCACAGATCAGAGCTTTGGGTGGAAGATCAGAGCACTGGAGCCATCTAGAATTGGGTGTTAGGTAAGTGATAGAGACTATTTATCTCTCCCGTAGACATAATGATAATTTAACCCTGGGGGGGGGGGGTACTGCAAAGGTGGGTTTTTTTCTTTTTCACTTTCCTGAAATTGGGCTTTAATCCCTGCCCTTTGCATCATACTTCAGCTGTGGAAGGTTTTACCCCTTCATGACCAGCCATTTTTTGCTATTCGGCACTGCGCTATTTTAACTGCCAATTGCGTTGTCATGCGATGCTGCACCCAATCAAAATTTATATATTTTCTTTCACACAAATAGAGCTTTCTTTTGGTAGTATTTGATCACTTCTGTGTTTTTTATTTTTTATTATATAAACAAAAAATGTTGACGATTTTGAAAAAAAAAAACTATTTTGGCCAAAATTTATTCTGCTACATGTCTTTGGTTAAAAAACATCTCAATAAGTGTGTATTGATTAGTTTGCATGAAAGTTATAGCATCTACAAACTATGGGATATATACTGGAATTTGTTTTTTATACTAAAAATGACGGTGATTGGCGACTTAAAACGGGACTGCAATAGTGTGGCAGGCAATCTGATGCTGGGGGGAACTAACTGCCACTGACATCACCAGATCTTGGCCTACGATTGACCGCCAGCACCCAGTGATTGGCTATGATCTGACGCGGGGGGTGGGGGAACTAACTGCCACTGACATTACCAGTGCCATTATTACAGTGATCAGTGCTAATAATATACACTGTCACTCTACTACATAGCTGATCACCGGGGTGCTAGCCGTCAATCATTGGCCGAGACATGGTGATCGGCATGCGCTGTGATGAATCACAGCACAGCCAGGCCATAAAAAGCAGAATCACGTGTATATATACTATACGTGAATCTGCACAGCCGCCCTGCACTGTAGCAGTACAGCCACAGTGCACGGTCAGCAAGCAGATACAACTCTGACCTTTCATCTAATAATTATATTTTGCTGTACTTGGAGCATGAAGTAAACTATACAGTCCACCAATCAAAGCCTAGAGAAAGATATAACTTGGCTGCATATTTTCTGAGTCTTGTGACTCCTCTTCAAGTGTTACTAAACCCCCCCCCCCCCCAGGTTATAAATCTTCTATTTACATTAAAACATTGTCACAATATACCTTTTTGGCTGATCTGTATATCAGGGTCAGTGATAAACTGCACAGTTTCTCCAGTGCTGAGAGTTCAGGTAGGAGGAGATTTCCACTTCAGCCTGTATACACGCCCACATGTGTGATGTCAATATCATGTGACCTGTCTTATGCTGGAGAGAACATTTACTTGTTCTCAGAGCTAAAGACACAACTGAGCATGTGCAGGTTGGCTACCCTGCCTCTGTTAGCTGGCCTTCCCCAGATAGACAGTGCAAGAGGGGGAGGATCTGTGCATACAGGATAAAAAAGCCTTTTTACACAATGCAGAAGATTAACCCCTTAAATTCTGCAGTGAGTATAACCAGCATTCTATGCTGCGTATACAGACTGATTTTACTTTTGTGGGCTTAGTTACACTTTAACAGGAGTTACATCTCCTCTTGCTTGCTGCAGAATTTAACCACAAAATGTTCGGCGCTTGTCAGACGAAGCAAATAAAGAAAAATATACTCCAATTCTAGTGGTAATACTTTAGTACTGTTCCATGTTTTAACCCACAATGGTGTTTTGGGAAACAAAGAGAAATCTAAATGAAGGTCTTTATAAAGAAATCCTGTAAATAAATCCACATGTACTAAAGCATACCTGGAAAAAAAAAAGTCATAATATACTTTATCCAGATAGTCATATATCTCTCACCTCCTGCATGGGCTCCATATGAGAGGCTGCCTGGGTCACTCATCGGAAGAAGCCATGGTCCTCATAATAAGAATAGATTTGATCACTGTAACAAGGTTGTGGTGTATTAAAAATACCAGTTGTATAACACTATGAAAATGTAGACGTATTCACAGCATAATAATATAGTAAAAACACAAAAAAACATTGTAAATCGGTGTGACTGGGATTAGGAGATCACAAGACACTTTGAGTAAAAGAGCTTTTCATACAACAGTCACGGCTTCATGTGTACAAGTCACAGTCATTAATAGGAACTGGAGATGTTTAAGATAAAGGTGGGATCTAGGAAGGAGATTTTTAGGACACAAATGTATGAGATAAACAATGCTAACAGATTATTAGCCCTTTCTTTCTATTGCGTATTGCAATGAAAATACCGCTAGCGTCCCTGCCACTGCGCTACATCAGGGGTAGGCATCCAGGAGCCCTCCAGCTGTTGTGGAACAACATTTCCCATGAGGCATTGCAAGGCTGGCAATTACTCCCAGAGGCATGATGGGACTTGTAGTTCTGCAACAGCCCCAGGTTGCCTACCCTTGCTCTCCACACTATCCCCATGACTAAGCTCTAGGCGGGGGGGGGGGGGGGGGGCAGAGTGAAACACATTGGGGGCGTGGCCTGCTTGGAGTCCAGGCTGAGGTTACCACTCTACTTACCACTTTGGACACCTAGAGATGTGACTTTTAGGGGCCACCCCATTGTTCTCTGAAACCTGCACCTTCTTCTTTGGTCTGATCATTCATGCAATGTGAAAAGCCTGAGCTGCCATCATGTGATGCCTACTTCTTTACTAGCAGACAGCCTAGGAGCATGACAGCTTCCATCTAACATTTTCCGCACAGGTGTTTTCCTTTGTGAAAGAGTCAGTTAATAAATTAAACAAAAGTCTATATAACAAGGCAAGCGATTTGAATGGGAACATGGAAAGCTCCAGTGATCCGGTTAGGCTCAGCGCAGTAATGAAACATTCACACAGAAGAGGATTATCTTGCCCCCCTTGTACACAGAGCCATAAATACAAAAGACCTACCTTCCCCCCAGAAAGGGGAGACACTTGACGGTGGCCCTCTCTGATTCTCTCAGTGACAAGGGTCATCCCCAGCTGTGAGCAGCCTGCATCCACACATGGTCCTGAGTTCAGGAGGTGAGGACAGCTGGAGATGCCTGGTACCCACACACACATTCCCAAATACAAGATGCAAGACGCTTCCTGATTTGCAGCTCAGTCTGCCTGCTGATTGGACAGAGTTCCTTCTATCCCTGAAACACATCAGATGCTGTGATGCAGCAGGATCAGGACAGAATTAACTCCTGCACCGCCTAACCACATTGATCAATAGAGTCTTACACCAGAAAATGAAGTGTCAAGGCATCCTTAATCGCCCCCTTTTGACTCACTCATGTTCACGCAAATCTGTTAGTGAGCTCAAAGATCCGGGAATAAAACCAGTATGTGTTTCATGTATTTATTTTTTTCCAAGCAAGATTAAAGTAAAACGGTCACAAGGAAGTACAGAGATTGTCATGGCTGATATCGCCTTCTCAATAGGCTGGATGCCTTTAAATCCACTACAGTAGACAATCAGACATTGCTGACTTCAAAACTGAGGTTTAATCTGCATATATTTTGCCTTCTCTGGTTCCTCCTATCCCCCCTTCATCAATATGCTAATGAAAATTTTTAAAGACCCTTCATATCTTATTTTAGACTACTGGGTCTTTGTGCTTCTCTAAGCAATGCATGTATATTATGGCTGGTGGGAGGCAGTGTTGCCAACCTACAGGATTGAAATTTACTGACACAGCACTCAAAATTTACTGGCACAGCCAAGTTTTTACTGGCATTTTCAAAAGTTACAAAATTACAGTTTTTAGTCAGTATTTAGACTGCAAACACGTGCAATATGCAAATAACAATGTGATTTAAAGTGATTGTAAAGAATATATATATATATTTTTTTAAATAACAACTATGTCATACTTGCCTTCACTGTGCAGCTCGTTTTGCACAGAGTGGCCCCGAACATTCTCTTGTGGGGTTCCCCGGTGGCTCTCGTGGCTCCTCCCCGAATTAGATAACCCCCTAGGAGAAGCGATCTATCAAGGGGGTTACCTTGCGGTCTCGGTCCTGAGTCCAGCATTTGCGTCCACAGACATGAATGCTGAACTCAGCCCCCCGGAGCCTGCGTCATTTAATTGATGCATTAAGGAGAAAAAACACGAGGATTTACAACCCTAGATACTAAGACAAAAACATATTTCTTATTTAACCGCTTCCCGACTGGCTCCTATATATATATGGTGGCAGAATGTCTCTCCTGTGCGAATCGCCGTATATTATATATATAAATATATCCCCTCCCCCCTCAGCCGATTGGAATGGATAGATTGATAGCAGCGCAGCCATTGGCTCCCGCTGCTGTCAATTAAATCCAATGACACAGGTGTCGGGGGAGGGCAGGGCCAAGTTCAGCATTCGTGTGACGTGTCTATGGACACAAATGCTGAACTCGGGAGTGCGCCTGCAAGGTAACCCCCTCGGTAGTGCTCTTCTCCTAGGGGGTTATCTGATGTGGGGAGGAGCTGCGACAGTCACAAATCCGAATTCCTGCTCTTGTGCCACACACAAATCCCCATTCCTGCTCTTGTGCCCGCTATCGTAGGTGGCCAGTGGCAATCACGCCCGCCGGTCACACACATCAGGTCGTGTGCATGGCCAGCGGGCGTGATTGCTGCTGGCCACCCACGATTGCGGGCACGAGAGCAGGAATGGGGATTTGTGTGTGTAAACACACAAATCCCTGTTCTTACAGGAGAGGAGAAACAGATCGTCTGTTCCTACTAAGTAGGAACAACGATCTGTCTCCTCCCCCAGTCAGTCCAATCCCCTCACAGTTAGAACACACCTAGGGAACACACGTAATCCCTTAATCGCCCCTTAGCCTTAAACCCCTTCCCTGCCAGTGACATTTATACAGTAATCAGTGGCTATTTTTAGCTTTGATCGCTGTATAAATGTCAGTGGTCCCAAAAAAGTGTCAAAAGTGTCCGATCTGTCCACCGCAATGTCACAGTCCCAATAAAAATCACTGATTTCCGCCATTGCTAGTAAAAAAATAAAATAAAAATCTATACCCTATTTTGTAGACACTATAACTTTTGAGCAAACCAAAAATATGTAGACGAATGTAGAAGAATACATATTGCCCTAAACTGATGAAGAATTTTTTTTTTCTAAATTTGGAATTTTTATTATAGCAAAATGTAAAAGATACTGTGTTTTTGTTTTTTTGTTTTTTTAAATTGTCGCTCTTCTTTTGTTTATAGCGTCAAAAATAAAAACCACAGAGGTGATCAAATACCACCAAAAGAAAGCTCTATTTATGGGGAAAAAAGAGATGTAAATTTTGTTTGGGTATAATGACGCACGACTTCACAATTGTCAGTTAAATCGATGCAGTGCCGTATTGAAAAAAATGGCCTGGTCAGGAAGGGGGTAAATTCTTCCGGGACTGAAGTGGTTCATTTTTAATATAAGTAAGTAGCCCAGGGACAGGACTCAGGAGGGTGAAAAATTAGAATGGGAAGGCACACATACATGAAATTGACTCTCACAGTGACAGCAGTGTGCAGCAGCAAAGATGATGATGACACCTCTCCAACATCACACGTCCCCTCCTGAGTCACAGTGACATTCTCTCTCCACACCAGGTGGTCCCTTCAGTTCACTCCAGTCCAAACTATACTGACAGTCTCGCTCCTGGCTTGCCTTGCTCCTGTCCCGCCGTCAGTATTTTTACTGGCAGCCAGTAAAAAAAGGCACTTTTCCCTTGACAGTAAATGCCAGCGATGGTAAAAGGTCGCTAGTAAAAAATATGGCTGTGACCATGGGCATCCGCAGGTAAGGGGAAGGGGGGGTTGCGGGGCGACCAAGTGCCTCCCCTGGAATCGTGAAGGGTCCGCCATGGCCGCTGCAGACTTTTTTCTGTTGAGTGACTGCTGGCTGCTGCTCTCTTATCATCTGTCCCTCCCTCACCCCGATCATCCAATGGAAGGAAGGTGGGTGTTTATGAAGCTGTATGTAACCACCTTCCTTCCTGTATATAGAGATCTTCCTCTATCATCACTGACTGCAGATATACATCATCTCTCCTGTATACAGCTATATATATATATATATATATATATATATATAGACTCACCTTCCTTCCTGTATATAATAATACCATCCATCCCCTCTGTATACACATACTGTACACCCTCCGTACTGTACAGGCTGCATATGATGGGCACAGTGAGGCTGCATATGATGAGCACATGCCTGCGCTTTATGTGATAATGACATTGCCAAAAAAGGAGGAGCATGGGTGACCTTAAAATGATGCCCCACCCCCAAAAAAAGTTCTGTGGATGCCCATGGCTGTGATGCCTGGTCCAGAGCCAGCCGAGACCATCGAAATGCCTGCTACAGAGAGTTCAGATGGTGGGGGCAGGGTCAGGCAGTTCCTGACCGTGTCGTGTGATGTCATGGTGCAAGGGAGCCAAGTGGTGCAGCCAGAGCCTCATGTGCAGATTAGGGTTGCCACCTTTGGCCCGAAAGAGAGCAATAACGTGGCACACATGGTGAACAGTGCGTGTGGCAAAATTGTGAGAATTCTGTACAGAATGCGGGGGTCAGAAATAATTAATGCACAAAATTCAGGGGTCAAATATGTGCTGGGGAGAGGGCTAGTGCTAGCAGGGAAGTGGGGGGGGGGGGTTAGATATGTGCTGGGGGCACTCTATTGGAGGGGAGATGGCTAGTGTTGGGGGAAAGCCAAATATGTGCTTGTTGGTGCTTTGGGGAGAGAGCTAGAGCTAGCAGGGGGGCTTGGATATGTGCTGGGGGTACTGGGAGGGGAGAGCGCTAGTATTTTTGGATGTGTACTGGGGGATGCTTTGGGAGGGGAGAGGGCTAGTGCTGGAGGGGGTCAGATATGTGTTATGTGGTACTTTGGGAGGGGAGAGAGCTAGAGCTAGAAAGGGGGGGGGGGATAGATATGTGCTGGGGGTGCTTTGGGAAGGGAGAGGACTTGTGGTAGCAGGGGGGTCAGATATGTGCTGGGGGGATGCTTTGGGAGGGGAGAAAGCTAGAGCTAACAAGGGAGGGTCAGATATGTGCTGGGGAGTGCTTTGGAAGGGGAGAGGGCTAGAGCTAGCAAGGGAGGGTCAGATATGTGCGAGGGGGTGCTTTGGGAGGGGAGAAAGCTAGAGCTAGCAAGGGAGGGTCAGATTAGTGCTGGGGGTGCTTTGGGAGGGGAGAGGGCTAGAGCTAGCAAGTGAGGGTCAGATATTATTATTATTTTTTATTATTATACACGATTTATATAGTGCCAACAGTTTACGCAGCTCTTTACAATGTATGGGGGGGGGGGGGGGGGACAACACAATTACAGTACAGTTCAATACAAAAGGTACAGGAGGGCCCTGCTTGTAGAGCTCACATTATAAGGGAGGGGGTGGTGGTACAAAAGGTAATAGCTGCAGAGAATGATTTGATGGGGTATGTGCTGGGAGGCACTTTAAGAGAGGAGAGGGCTAGTGCAAGGGGGGTCAGATATGGACTGGGGGGGCTCTGGAGGGGGGGGTGCTTGCGGGTTACTTGTGGGTTACTGTGGGTGCTTTGGGAGGGGAGAAAGCTAGAGCTAGCCAAGGAGGGTCAGATATATGCTGGGGGTTGGGGTAGGGTTGCCACTTTTTCTTCAAGTCAAACCCGAACACTTTAGCGGCGCACAGCAATTTGTTTTTATACACATATTTTGCTATTAAATAACATTTCTAATCATATGAAGTTAATAACAAGGGCCCCCTTTTACATCTGAACTCGCAGAGTTCCCTTTCACTATAAGGGGGACTCTGCAGACTCTGATGTAAGGGAGAACTCTGGGGAGTAAGGGATGCTCTGGGAACCATGATTTAAGGGGTAACACAGAGAACTCTGATGTATGGAGAGGACTCCGATGTAAGGGGAAACACTGTGACCTCTGGTGTAAAGGGGAACTCTGATGTAAAGGGGTGACCTGAGAACCCTGACACTCTCAGCTTAGACAACTGCATGCAGCAACCCTGCTGGGAAGCCATAGCCCAGTCTAAATAATGTGTCCGGGTTTCAGGCAGTCTGAAACCCGGACGCATGATTCCAAACCCGAACTGTCCGGGTGAATCCTGGATAGGTGGCAACCCTAGGTTGGGGGGCACTTTGGGAGGGGAGAGGGCTAGAGCTGGCAAAGGGGGGTCAGATATGTTCGGGGGGGGGGGGCGCTTCGGGGTCTGATATATGCTGGGTGGATGCTTTGTGAGAGGAGAGGGCTAGTGCGGGGGGGGGGGGGGGGGGTTAGATATGTGCTGGGGGGGTGCTTTGAGAGATGAAAGGGATAGTGCTGGAAGGGGTTGTTGGATTTTCAAATCCAACCCACACTTCTAGTAGAAGTCCCTTCCCCTGCCAAAGTGCCACAAACCCCCTAATCACTACACATTTTTTTACGTTGTTCTCCTTCCCAGACACTCCCCCCTCTATCTACACAGTATAGAAAACTTTGTACAGACCTCGATCAGCAAGTCCCTCCTCCCCCTCCTCCTGTGTGTGTATATATACAGAGCGGAGAAGGAGGAGTGGGAGGAGGCAGCTTTGATCCACTGACACTCTACATTCTGAAACAGGCATCCATCGGGAGGGGAGACATATCAGAGGCGAGCAGACTTGTCACTCTCTGTGGAGTCCGGTGTGAATGATGTGTCTGGTTCTGAGGAAAATGGATACCGAACACAACATTCAAAAACTGGACTGTCCGGGAGAAAACCGGACAGGTGGCAACCCTAGTGCAGGTTCTGGGTGGGAGCAAGAGAAGCCGGGAGCGGGACTGTCAGTGCTGTTTGGACTGGAGTGGACTGAAGGGACCACCTGGTGTGGAGAGAGACTGTCACTGTGACTCAGGAGGGGACGTGTGGTGTTGGTGAGGTGTCATCATCTGTGCTGCTGCACACTGCTGTCAGTGTCATTGTGAGGTCAATTTCATGTGTGTGTGCCTGTGCATTCTAATTTCTTGCCCTCCTAAGTCCTGTCCTGAGCTACTTACTATATCGAAATTTTTGCCATCATATCTCCCTTAAATCACATTGCTAATTGCATATTGTACTTGTTTGTAGCCGTAAAGCGGCGTTCCAATAATAATAAAAAAAAAATATTAAAAGTCAACAGCTACAAATACTGCAGCTGCTGACTTTTAGTAATCGGACACTTACCTGTCCAAGAGTCCAGTGATGGGGGGGAACGAAGCCCCGCTCGCCCCCCTCCCCTTTTCTGCGGTGCCGGCATTTTCACTGTGGGCGCCTGGCTGTGGCTACACAGCTGGACATGCCCTGTGCATGCGAGAGCTGTGCTGCACGCTGTTATTTGCCAGGCGATCACCTGGGACCTGTGACGTGTCCCAGATGATTGCCAAGAGGGAGGGGGGGAGAGGTGATCTTACTTCCAGCGCCGCGGGTGTGCCAGGAGGAAGTGGGAGCTGGAACCCTCTAAAATGAGGGTTTCCACTCCCCCCCAAAAAATTATATGCCAAATGTGGCATGTCAGGGGGGTCACCTCCTTAAAGCGGAAGTTCCATTTTTGGGTGGAACTCCGCTTTAAAACTGCAATTTTGTAACTTTTGGAAAAGTCAGTAAAAACTTGGCTGTGCCAGTAAATTTTGGATGTTGTGTCAGTAGATTTCAATCTGGTAGGTTGGCAACACTGTGTCCCGCAGACCTGCACACAAGGCTCCAGCAACTCCACCCGGTTCCCTTGCACCATGGCGTCACATCACACGCTCGGGCACTGCCTCCTCCAGACCTGACCCCCCCGCCGGCGCCAACCAAGCACATTGTAGCAGGAACCCGGATGGTCTCAGCTGGCTCTGGACCGGAACTACACCTGTGGTTCCGAGCTGAGCGTCACAGCCATATTTTTTACTGGCAACCTTTTCCTGTCACTAGCAGGAGAAAATTGCCCATTTTTTACTGGCTGTCCTTAAAAATACTGACAGTTGGCAACACTGGTGGGAGGGTGCTGTACTTAGCTTCCTAAACACATTATAGCAGCCTGCCTCAGTACCCCTTTGAACTTCCCATATCCCTGATGAAAGCAGGGGGCTGGGTCTTAGGAGGGGTTATAGAAATATCAAATGGCTTTGATGGGTAGATGTCAGTCTGGAGGAGTGGGCGTTATTTGCATGCAGATCACTCTAGGTAGTGCCCACATGAGATGCTAGCCTCCATGATTGAAAGAACTGGAATCCAACGACTGAAAGGGGCACGTCATTGACATGGGGAGGAAAGTGCTACATATTCGATTATACAAGTCCTCCAGCCAGAAAATTAGGAGAACTCTATTTGACTTGCTGCAGCTTCTAATGCATACTATGAGAAGTTCACAGTGTGCAGCAAAGTCAAAGTAAGCAATTTTAGTACAGGAGAGAACCTGTACAATTATGCAAGACAGAGCAGAAGGCTGGGTTTCAGCTTTAAGCTGACCATACAAATAGTATGTATAATCTCCTTCAGCAAGGAGGACAGGATAGAAGTTTTGGTAAATCTGACGGACATTGTAGAGTGCAGTGTATTATCAGATTCTATAGTGTATGGCCAGCTGTACTCAGTGGCATATAATCCATGGGTGCAGGGGGCACACAGGCCTCTGAGGGGGAGGCACTGTGACATGACCCACCCTGCACAAAAGGATGATACACCCGGGGGTTGTCTAGGATGATCAGTGCAGCGGCGGGGGCCCATCATTTTATTCAGAGGGCGCCGCATTGGAGTGGGGGTGGGGGGACACAGCAGTTGACAGGAGAACTGAAATCTGTCACCGCTCTTGTGGCTGGGCTGGAACTACTGGCAGGATGCTGGGGATGCCAGTGATGAAAATCAGTCAGAGCCTGGTGTTCTCTCAGAACAGGCAAGGGAGCTTTTCTTTTGCTTTGGTGAAATCGACTGCACTGGCGTCCCCAGCATCCCTTCAGATGGGAGAAATCGCCCCAGAAGAAAAGTGAGAGAGGGGAGGATTCTATATATACAGGATTCCAGATGGATCAAGCAGCCAGGTAAAGCTGCGTACACACGTAGCCGTCTGTCCGACGTAATTAGTCTGGCGGACTTTCCGCCAGACTGTCCGTCGGACTTTCCGAACGGGCTACTTGCCCACACACGGCACTTTTTCAGCGGACTAATACAGCATACTAAGTCCGCCGTACTATCCGCCGTACTTTTGAAATGAACGGACTCGCCCACACACGCGGAGGAAAGTCCGCTCATTTCGAGTGCGTCTTCAGGTAGGGGGGGCCCGCGAAGGAGACGTCGCTGGCCCCGCCGCCTGGTATGGACTTAAAGGGGAACCCCAACGCCGAAAAAAATCGGCGTGGGGGTCCCCCCAAAGTCCACAACAGACCC
Source organism: Lithobates pipiens (assembly GCF_037356315.1). Taxonomy (NCBI): domain Eukaryota; kingdom Metazoa; phylum Chordata; class Amphibia; order Anura; family Ranidae; genus Lithobates; species Lithobates pipiens. Next base: position 470,675,790 of record NW_027507758.1, on the reverse strand, counting down.
TTGTCCGAGCACGCTACCCGGCCGGCCAGGAAAGGAGGGGCGAGCGAGCGCCCCCCCCCCCCTCCTGAGCCGTACCAGGCAGCGTGCCCTCAACATGGGGGGTGCCTTGGGGAAGGGGGAGCCGCGCGCCCCCCCACCCCAAAGCACCTTGTCCCCATGTTGATGAGGACAAGGGCCTCTTCCTGACAACCCTGGCCGTTGGTTGTCGGGGTCTTCGGGCGGGGGGCTTATCGGAATCCGGGAGCCCCCTTTAATAAGGGGCCCCCGGATAACCGGCCCCCCACCCTATGTGAATGAGTATGGGGTACAACGTACCCCTACCCATTCACCTGTAAAATAAAGTACAAAAAAAACACAACACACAAGATAAAATAATTTATTGCACAGCTCCGGGGGTCTTCCGCCTTCGGGGGTCTTCTCGCCGGACTCCTCCGCTATGTTCTTGTAGCTCTTTTACTAGCGGAGGAGCCCGGCATTCTTCTTCGTCGCTGCGGCCTCTTCTTCCGACTTCGGGGGTCTTGTCCCCCTCTTCGGTTCTTTTGCCGGGCCACCGCGCCTTCTTATAGCTCTTTTACAGGCGGTGGCCCGGTCTTCTGTCGCCGCCGCCTTCCGTTCTTCTTCTTCTTCTTCTTCTCCTGGAGATGTTGACTCGACGCTCTCTCTGGCCGCAATGCCAGGGACACGCTGCACTGTGACTTATATAGGGACAAGGGGCGGTGTCACATGGGTTGATGTCACATGGGTTGGTCACATGGGTTGATGTCACATGGCGACAGTCCCAGCATCCTCCGGGACTGTGACATCGTAAGGGGGCGGGGTCACCATGTGACACCAACCCATGTGACACCGCCCCTTGTCCCTATATAAGTCACAGCGCAGCGCGTCCCTGGCATTGCGGCCGGAGAGAGCGTCAAGTCAACATCTCCAGGAGAAGAAGAAGAAGAAGAACGGAAGGCGGCGGCGACAGAAGACCGGGCCACCGCCTGTAAAAGAACTATAAGAAGGCGCGGTGACCCGGCAGAAGTACCGAAGAGGGGGACAAGACCCCCGAAGTCGAAAGAAGAGGCCGCGGCAACGAAGAAGAATGCCGGGCTCCTCCGCTAGTAAAAGAGCTACAAGAAGATAGCGGAGGAGTCCGGCGAGAAGACCCCCGAAGACGGAAGACCCCCGGAGCTGTGCAATAAATTATTTTATCTTGTGTGTTGTGTTTTTTTTTGTACTTTATTTTACAGGTGAATGGGTAGGGGTACATTGTACCCCATACTCATTCACATAGGGTGGGGGGGCCGGGATCTGGGGGCCCCCTTAATAAAGGGGGCTCCCGAAATCCGATAAGCCCCCCGCCCGCAGACCCCGACAACCAACGGCCAGGGTTGTCGGGAAGAGGCCCTTGTCCTCATCAACATGGGGACAAGGTGCTTTGGGGTGGGGGGGCCGTGAGGCCCCCCCTTCCCCAAGGCACCCCCCATGTTGAGGGCACGCAGCCTGGTACGGCTCAGGAGGGGGGGGGGGGGCGCTCGCTCGCCCCTCCTTTCCTGGCCGGCCGGGAATTGTGCTCGGACAAGCGTCTGTTGTGGACTTTGGGGGGACCCCCACGCCGATTTTTTTCGGCGTTGGGGTTCCCCTTTAAGTCCATACCAGGCGGCGGGGCCAGCGACGTCTCCTTCGCGGGCCCCGCCTACCTGGAGACCCGCTCAAAATGAGCGGACTTTTCTCCGGGCGGGAAAAGTCAGTTTATTTCAAAAGTACGGCGGACTGGCATACACACGGCCGGATTGTCCACCGAAATGCGAGTCCGGCGGGAAGATTGGAGTGTAAAACGACATTCTAAGTCCGCCGTACTTTCGGGTCAAAAAAGTATGCCGGAGGCTACACACGGGGGGATTGTTTGTCAGACTTGAGTTTGCCGGACTTTTCCACCCGCTTGTTTGATCGTGTGTACGCGGCATAAGGAGCACTAGCATACCGCCCAACTTTTTGAGATGGGAATGAGGGACACCTATTAGCAAAAGTATGTAGGTATAGGACACGCCCCCTTAAAGGAGGATTCTACAAAACAAATGATTGGTTAAACCCACAAGTGATTTTATTTTAATTTTTTACCACTACTATTCCTTTATATTTGCTTTTGGAATTTACAAATGCAGCAATTTAGAAATTAGACGAAGGGTTTAGCACTGAGAAACACTTTTTGAAAGATAAAAAGTAAATTTTATATACAACTTATAAAGATCAGACTAAAATGAGGGACAAATGAGGAGGAAAGAGGGACAGAGGGACTTTGTTCCAAATGAGGGACAATCCCTCAAAATCAGGGACAGTTAGGAGCTATGCGCTAGTGCCCCCTCCCCCCCTGATTGGCAGTGCCCCCCAATCTGCCCCCACTAAGCACCAGGACCCCATCTCCCCACTAAGCACCAAGACCCCCCTTCTCCCCACTAAGTAACAGGACCCCAATCTCCCCCACTAAGTACCAGGACCCCAATCTCCCCCACTAAGCATCATGACCCCCATCTCCCCCGCTAAGCACCAACACCCCCCATCTCACCCACTGAGCACCAAGACCCCCCCATCTCCCCCACTGAGCACCAAGACCCCCCATCTCCCCCCACTATGCACCAGGACCTCCCATTTCCCCCACTAAGCACCAAGACTCCCCCACTAAACACCAGGACACCCATCTCCCCCACTAAGCGCCAAAACCCCCCCCATCTCCCCCACTAAGCACCAGGAGCTCCCATCTCCCCCACTAAGCACCAGGACCTCCTATCTCCTCCACTAAGCAGCAGGACCCCTCATCTCCCCTGCTAAGCACCAAGACCCCCATCTTCCCCTCTAAGCACCAAGACCCCCCCATCTCCCCCACTGAGCACCAAGACCTCCCCATCTCCCCCACTAATCACCAGGACCTTACATCTCCCCCACTAAGCACCAGGTCCTTTCATCTCCCCCACTAAGGACCACGACCCCCCATTTCCCCCACTAAGCACCAAGACCCTCCCATCTCTCCCACTAAGCACCAATACCCCAATCTCCTCCACTAAGCACCAAGACGCCCCTCTCCCCCACTAAGCACCAGGACCCCCATCTCCCCCACTAAGCACCAGGACCCCTCCATTCTCCCTCACTAAGCACCAGGACCCCAATTTCCCCCACGAAGCACCAATACCCCCATCTCCCCCACTGAGCACCAAGACTCCCTCATCTCCCCCACTAAGAAACAGGACCTCCCATCTCCCCCACTAAGCACCAGGACCTCCCATCTCCCACACTAAGCACCAGAACCTTCCATCTCCCCCACTAAGCACCAGGACCTCCCATTTCCCCCACTGAGCACCAAGACCCCCCATCTCCCCCGCTGAGCACCAAGACCCCCATCTCCCCCCCGAGCACCAAGACCCCCATCTCCCCCACTAAGCACCAGGGCCTCCCATCTCCCCCACTAAACACCAGGACCTCCCATTTCCCCCACTGAGCACCAAGGCTCCCCCACTAAACACCAGGACACCCATCTCCCCCCACTAAGCACCATGATCTTCCATCTCCCACACTAAGCACCAGGACCTCCCATTTCTCCCACTGAGCACCAAGACCCCCATCTCCCCCACTAAGCACCAGGGCCCCCCATCTCCCCCACTAAGCACCAGGACCCCCCATCTCCCCCACTAAGCACCAGGACCCCTCATCTCCCCCACTAAGCACCAGGACCTCCCATCTCCCCCACTAAGCACCAAGACCCCTCATCACCCCCACTGAGCACCAAGACCCCCATCACCCCCACTGAGCACCAGGACCCCCATCTCCCCCACTAAGCACCAGGACCTCCCATCTCCCACACTAAGCAGCAGGACCTCTCATCTCCCCCACTAAGCAGCAGGACCCCCATCTCCCCCCCTGAGCACCAGGGCCTCCCATCTTCCCCACTAAGCACCAGGGCCTCCGATCTCCCCCACTGAACACCAGGACCTCCCATTTCCCCCACTGAGCACCAAGACCCCCCATCTCCCCCACTAAGCACCGGGACCCCCCATCTCCCCCACTAAGCACCGGGACCCCCCATCTCCCCCACTAAGCACCAGGACCCCCATCTCCCTCACTAAGCACCAGGACCCCCATCTCCCTCACTAAGCACCAGGACCCCCATCTTCCTCACTAAGCACCAGGACCCCTCATCTCCCCCACTGAGCACCAAGACTCCCCCACTAAGCACCAGGACCTTCCATCTCCCCCACTAAGCACCAGGACCTCCCATCTCCCCCACTAAGCACCAGGACCTCCTATCTCCTCCACTAAGCAGCAGGACCCCTCATCTCCCCTGCTAAGCACCAAGACCCCCATCTTCCCCTCTAAGCACCAAGACCCCCCCATCTCCCCCACTGAGCACCAAGACCTCCCCATCTCCCCCACTAATCACCAGGACCTTACATCTCCCCCACTAAGCACCAGGTCCTTTCATCTCCCCCACTAAGGACCACGACCCCCCATTTCCCCCACTAAGCACCAAGACCCTCCCATCTCTCCCACTAAGCACCAATACCCCAATCTCCTCCACTAAGCACCAAGACGCCCCTCTCCCCCACTAAGCACCAAGACGCCCCTCTCCCCCACTAAGCACCAGGACCCCCATCTCCCCCACTAAGCACCAGGACCCCTCCATTCTCCCTCACTAAGCACCAGGACCCCAATTTCCCCCACGAAGCACCAATACCCCCATCTCCCCCACTGAGCACCAAGACTCCCTCATCTCCCCCACTAAGAAACAGGACCTCCCATCTCCCCCACTAAGCACCAGGACCTCCCATCTCCCACACTAAGCACCAGAACCTTCCATCTCCCCCACTAAGCACCAGGACCTCCCATTTCCCCCACTGAGCACCAAGACCCCCCATCTCCCCCGCTGAGCACCAAGACCCCCATCTCCCCCCCGAGCACCAAGACCCCCATCTCCCCCACTAAGCACCAGGGCCTCCCATCTCCCCCACTAAACACCAGGACCTCCCATTTCCCCCACTGAGCACCAAGGCTCCCCCACTAAACACCAGGACACCCATCTCCCCCCACTAAGCACCATGATCTTCCATCTCCCACACTAAGCACCAGGACCTCCCATTTCTCCCACTGAGCACCAAGACCCCCATCTCCCCCACTAAGCACCAGGGCCCCCCATCTCCCCCACTAAGCACCAGGACCCCCCATCTCCCCCACTAAGCACCAGGACCCCTCATCTCCCCCACTAAGCACCAGGACCTCCCATCTCCCCCACTAAGCACCAAGACCCCTCATCACCCCCACTGAGCACCAAGACCCCCATCACCCCCACTGAGCACCAGGACCCCCATCTCCCCCACTAAGCACCAGGACCTCCCATCTCCCACACTAAGCAGCAGGACCTCTCATCTCCCCCACTAAGCAGCAGGACCCCCATCTCCCCCCCTGAGCACCAGGGCCTCCCATCTTCCCCACTAAGCACCAGGGCCTCCGATCTCCCCCACTGAACACCAGGACCTCCCATTTCCCCCACTGAGCACCAAGACCCCCCATCTCCCCCACTAAGCACCGGGACCCCCCATCTCCCCCACTAAGCACCGGGACCCCCCATCTCCCCCACTAAGCACCAGGACCCCCATCTCCCTCACTAAGCACCAGGACCCCCATCTCCCTCACTAAGCACCAGGACCCCCATCTTCCTCACTAAGCACCAGGACCCCTCATCTCCCCCACTGAGCACCAAGACTCCCCCACTAAGCACCAGGACCTTCCATCTCCCCCACTAAGCACCAGGACCTCCCATTTCCCCCACTGAGCACCAAGACCCCCATCTCCCCCCCTGAGCACCAAGACCCCCATCTCCCCCACTAAGCACCAGGGCCTCCCATCTCCCCCACTAAGCACCAGGACCTCCCATCTCCCCCACTAAGCATCAAGACCCCTCATCACCCCCACTGAGCACCAAGACCCCCATCACCCCCACTGAGCACCAGGACCCCCATCTCCCCCACTAAGCACCAGGACCTCCCATCTCCCACACTAAGCAGCAGGACCTCTCATCTCCCCCACTAAGCAGCAGGACCCCCATCTTCCCCCCTGAGCACCAGGGCCTCCCATCTCCCCCACTAAGCACCAGGGCCTCCCATCTCCCCCACTAAACACCAGGACCTCCCATTTCCCCCACTGAGCAACAAGACCCCCCATCTCCCCCACTAAGCACCGGGACCCCCCATCTCCCCCACTAAGCACCAGGACCCCCCATCTCCCCCACTAAGCACCAGGACCCCCATCTCCCTCACTAAGCACCAGGACCCCTCATCTCCCCCACTAAGCACCACCACCCCCCATCTCCCCACTGAGCACCAAGACTCCCCCACTAAGCACCAGGACCTTCCATCTCCCCCACTAAGCACCAGGACCTCCCATTTCCCCCACTGAGCACCAGGACCTCCCATCTCCCCCACTGAGCACCAAGACCCCCATCTCCCCCCCTGAGCACCAAGACCCCCATCTCCCCCACTAAGCACCAGGGCCTCCCATCTCCCCCACTAAACACCAGGACCTCCCATTTCCCCCACTGAGCACCAAGGCTCCCCCACTAAACACCAGGACACCCATCTCCCCCCACTAAGCACCAGGATCTTCCATCTCCCACACTAAGCACCAGGACCTCCCATTTCCCCCACTGAGCACCAAGACCCCTATCTCCCCCACTAAGCACCAGGACCTCCCATCTCACCCACTAATTACCAGTACCTCCCATATCCCACACTAAGCACCAGGGCCCCCCATCTCCCCCACTAAGCACCAGGACCTCCCATTTCCCCCACCGAGCACCAAGACCCCCCATCTCCCCCAATAAGCACAGGGACCCCCATCTCCCCCACTAAGCACCAGGACCCCCCATCTCCCTCACTAAGCACCAGGACCCCTCATCTCCCCCACTAAGCACCAGGACCTCCCATCTCCCTGTTTAAGCACCAAGACCCCTCATCACCCCCACTGAGCACCAAGACCCCCATCACCCCCACTGAGCACCAGGACCCCCCATCTCCCCCACTAAGCACCAGGACCCCTCATCTCCCCCACTAAGCACCAAGAACCGCATCTCCCGCACTAAGCACCAGGACCCCCTATTTCTCACCTCGTCTTTCAGGATAGCACCTGGAGAGAGAACAGCTCCACCCACTTCCCAGGAAACACTGCAGTTATCCCTTTAAAGCCTGGACACTTCCACCATGGCCTCAGTTGTAGTGTTTCCTCCAGCCATGGTGGAAGCGCTGCAGGGGACCAAGGGTGTGCTGCGCTCTCTCCAAATGGAGGTGAGTTAATGGCTTACCTTGTTAGATGTAACTTTTTTTCTTTTTTCTAGGCCCAGCCCAATACCCCCCCTGATGGGTGGGGGGTTATTGCGGTGTCTCCTGCTTTTCGAGCCTGGCGAGGGCAGAGGCTGCCAGGGGTCCCACTCTGATAGACGACAGGTGCCTACTGTCTCCACCTAAGAGCCTTGAGGTCTGCACTCGGTCGTGCTGAGTGGGAGGCGGCCTCGGGTGTGCAATTATCGGTCCTTGCAGCGGCGAAGGACCGGGAAAATTCAAATATAAAAAGAGGACAATGCTCTTTTTATGGCTACTAGTCAGCTGCGGTGTACTGGAGGATGGAGCCAGAACAACCAGCAGTAGTGGCAGGAGCAGGAGTCACATGCACAGGCCAGACCCAGGTAGGAGAGGCAGGGGTCTCTTAATACCAGGGCTACGTTTTGTTTCCCCTCCCTTCCTTCTCTGTGGGGAGGAGAAAGGAGCCTGCCACACACTGCACAGGTTATTTCTCTGTGCAGCGTGTGTTTGTTTTACAGTGGTGGTGTTTTGTGGGGTATTTCTTTGTGCCACTGACTGTTTATTTCTGCTAGCGAGAACATCTTATGCACAGCTTATTTCCAAGGTGTTTGTTGCTTTGGTGTTTTTCAGACAAAATCTAAGAAAAGTCTAAGCATGTTTCCCCTCCCTCTAAAAAACTGTGTGATTTATGTAAAGAGGCCCTTAGGGAGGCGTGGACTAAACCGCTGTGCAAAACTTGCATAGCAGATCTGGTCAGAGAGGAAACTTCCACTAAATAACCCTCTGTCCAGCCCAGTGAGATGCTCACTTCTTTCCGGAAGGAATTGGAAGATACGTTTCAATCCTTCCGTTCCTATCTGGACAAACGTCCGGTAGAACATTCAGCAGAGAGTTCTCCACCCAGTGCTCACAACTCCTCTACAGCCAGGAGAGTGGTTAGCGAGTCTGAGGAGGAGGAGAAAGATGAGTCTTCAGGATCAGATGAGCTAAGTGAGGAAAGGGAGGTTTCTCCCTCTCGTTATAGGTTATCTTTGAAAGAGGTCGAGGACCTTCTAAAGACCATACACACAATCCTGAATATTAAGGAGGATAAGACTCAATTGTCACTACATGACAAGATGTATCAGGGCATGGATGAAGTCAAGTATCGCGTGTTCCTGATGCACAAAGTGCTGATCCAGAGAGGGCCCCTTTCTTTTCTAGTCTCTCAAAAGGAGATTTCCCTTTGATGACGATAGTGCACAAGTTTGGAACAAGAGCCCTAAGCTTGATGTAGCTTTTTCGCAAGTGTCGCGAATCACTGATTTAGCATTTGCAGACATGGACACTATGGACAAATGCTGACTCTGGTGAAAAAGGCTTGGGATTCTACTTTAGCTAATCTCAAACCAGCTATGGCATCAACGGTGGTGGCCAGGAATTTAGAACATTGGCTAGAACAACTGAGGCAGCTACCTCTCGGAAAGATTTGTTGGATACTTTACCAGTCCTACAAAAGGCAGTAGGTTATATGGCGGATGCTTCGGCTGAGTCAGTTAAAATGTGCGCAAGATCTTCAGCTTTAATTAACTCTGCTAGAAGAGCTTTGTGGGTCAAGACCTGGTCGGGGGATTCCGCCTCCAAAATGAAGTTGTGCGGTCTACCCTTCGAGGGAGATCTAGTATTCTGCCCGGATAGAACAGCGGATAAGAAAAATGCATTCCCGGCCAAAAAGAAGGTGACACCACAGCCTAGAAAATTTTTTTGTCCTTTTTACCAGACCCGGGACTCAAAGGAAACAGGACAAAAGAGACCTTGGCGGTCACAAAGAGGTCGAGGGACTTCTGGGTTGTTGTTTCGTCCCCCCATTCAACCGGCAAAAACCCAGTGACGGTCTCTTGACTGTGGAGGGAGGGCTTCAGTCCTTTCTTCCGCAGTGGGAGGGGGCGATATTCAGTGCATTTGTGCTCAAGGTAATTTCGGAGGGTTATGCACTGGAATTCTCGGGAAAGCCCACCTTCTCGTTTTTATGTGACACGGCTCACCAGAGATCAGGAGAAATGAGTGGCGATGACATCACTCTTGCAGGAGATCCTGCAACAGAAAGTAATCATTCCAGTAGCCCAGGGGGAGGAAGAACTAGGGTGTTATTCTCATGTTTTTCGAGTAAAGAAGACGTCAGGAAAATTCAGGTTAATACTGAATTTAAAGATCTTAAACAGGTCCATCCGGTACAAAAAGTTTTGTATGGACACAATTTATTCCGTGAGGAAACTCCTGCCCGCAGGGTGCTTTCTAGCCTCCATAGATCTAAGGGGTGCATACCTGCATGTTTCCATAACATCGGTGTAACAGAGACATCCGCGTCTGGCAATCAGAGCAGGTGGAGTGGTATCACATTTTCAGTTCAGGGCTCTCCCGTTCGGTCTCTCTGCTTCTCCAAGGATCTTCACGAAGATCATGGCAGAAGCATTGGCACCACTCAGGTTGGAAGGGGTATCTGTAGTACCATATATGGATGACTTTCTTTTGTTTGCCAGCTCAGAGGAACTGTTACGCAGGGATCTGAAAAGGGCACGCAGCCATTTAGAGAGTCTGGGTTGGATTTTGAACAAAGTAAAATCAAGGCAAAACCTAATTACCTCTCAAGTGATCATTTTCCTGGGCTATGTTATAGGCTCAGTACAGGAAAAGATTTTCCACCCGGAGGAAAAGTTAGTAAAGGTACAGGCAGCGCTAAAGAGAGTGCAGACAAATCTGGCTGTTACGGTTTGAGCAGCCATGTCTACACATGGGCTTCTTACAGCCTCTATCCCAGCTGTTCAGTGGGCCTGCCTCCATGCGAGAGACCTGCAACAGGCGATTCTACAGATTTGGGCCTACGGGAAGTCTTTGGAGAAACAGATAAGGATCCCAGCACCAGTAAAAAGAAAGTTATGGTGGTGGAGGGATCAGATGAATTTGAGCAAGGGTTTGCTCTGGATTTTTCCCAGAGCAAAAATTCTCATAACAGATGCAAGCTCCTGGGGGTGGGGTGGAGTGCACATCTCAAGAACCATTTGGCTCAGGGGTCCTGGTCAGTGGAGGAATCCAGGAGATCCTCAAACTGGAGGGAATTAAGGGCCATTTTACTGGGATTGTGGGCCTTCAGACAAACGATCAGAGGCCAACGCATCCAGGTATTGTGAGACAACGCGACGACAGTGACCTACATATCAAGACAGCAGGTGTCCTCTAGACTTGGCCCTACAGACTCTGACCTGGGCAGAGGACAATGTGGCATCCCTAACAGCAGTACATCTGAAAGGCAGTCTAAACCAGATAGCACACTTTTTAAGCAGAAAAAGGGTGCTAGAGTCTGAACGGAGCCAGGAAGTTTTTCAGCAGATAGTGGACAGATGGGGAATTCCCCAGATAGACCTTTTTGCATCAGAAAAAAATGCGAAAGTTCCGGTCTACTATTCTCTGAACAGGCGGGACCAAGCGGAGGGTCTGGACACACTGACACAGTGCTGGACCTTCCGTTTGTGTTACGCTTTTCCCCCTATACAAATGATCCCATTAGTATTCAGGAAGCTGCAGGGAGAAAATACAACTCTAATTTTAGTTGCCAAGAGGCCTTGGTTTTCAGGCCTACTAAAATTGATGGTAAAGTCCCATTGGTTACTTCCAGTCCAAAGGGACTTGATGACTCAGAGTCCCCTTCTGCATCCCAACATAGGTCAACTCAACCTGGCATCTTAGTTACTGAGGAGCAAATCCTGAGGAGTAAGGGCTTGTCTGATAATTTAATTTTTACCCTGCTAATTAGCAGGAAGAAGGTCACAAGGGCCATTTATTTTAAGACCTGGAAATGCTTCAATTTCTGGTGTGATTCAAAAAAATACTCTCCAAAGGAGAACTTTTTTGTTCTGGAATTTCTACAGGATGGAATAGAGAAGGGTTTGGCAGCAAGCACCTTGAAATTTCAGGTAGCTGCACTATCAGTTTTTTTTTTTTTTAGAGAGAAGGTTATCTCTGGACCCTTGGATCATCAGGTTTTTCAAGGCACTAACTAGAGCTAGACCAGTGCCTTTTAAGTATTTTCCCAAATGGGATCTATCAGTTGTTTTGCAGGGTCTGACTAGAAGACCCTTTGTACTTCCAGAAGAGGTCACAATTAAATTGTGGTCCTTACAACTAGCACTGCTGATAGCAGTCACTTCGCCTAGAAGGGTCAGTAAACTTCAGACATTATCCATCATTAAAACATAAAAAATAGCCGCGCATTAAATTAAGTTAAAATAATGTAATAATAGATGACAATAAATGACACCAAGAAATCACCATGATAAATATGAAATCATAATCATGAGTGAACATGTGATTAAATAAATATATAGAATAACAAGTCCTAAAATAAAAGAAATAATGTATTATCTCAAAGTCCGATGAGTAGCGTGAAAGTGATGACTTAATCAAATTCTTCTGTGCAAACAGAAACACTAGTGCCTGTGAACCTCCACCACACAAACTATGCGCTTACCAGAGGGTTAGCAATACTGGGCCTGTAGTATTAAATCTGTAGCATCAAATCAACCTCCAGACATCCATTGGAAATGGCAGAAATCAGCTGTAGCTAAAATGAGGAAAAGCCAAACGAACCAAACTCAAAGGGCAGACCAATAAGCAGCAATCACGATCCCAATGGAAAAGGAAACTCACCATAGTGTAAGTCCATAAAACACAGTTTATTTTATAAGCAAAAATATTGCACTTACATTTGTAGAAATATTAAAAACTCGTAAAGAAATGCTGGCCGGTTTGCAGACACCCTTCCTAGACAGCGATGACGTCAGCACGCCATCCTCCCAAGGATGGCGTGCTGATGTCATTATCCATCCATTGAGCCTTTCTTGACAGTTTTCCCAGATATGGTAGTACTGAGGACAGACCTGGGTTTTTGCCAAAAGTTGCTTCAGTTTTCCACAGAGCTCAAGAGAAAATCCTACGGTTTTGTCCAAATCCAACAGGCACTAAGAAAGAGAACTTCATTGTCTGGATGTAAAGAGATGCGTTTTACACTATCTAGAGGTAACATAGAAGTTTAGAAGATCCAATTCTCTTTTTGTTTTATTTTCAGGGTCTCGTAAGGGTTATGGAGCTTCTCTAAAAGCACAATTGGTAGGTGGCTTCAGATGGCTATCCACGAAGCTTATAGGGCTGCGAAAATAGAACCTCCCGCAGGGGTAGTGGCCCATTCAACTCATGCTGTAGCTACGTCCTGGGCGGAACATGATGGATGGACCTGCTCTCGGCAGCAGAGCAGTCGTTTGGCAGGAAGGTCCTGCAAGCGGTGGGTCCCACCCTAAGAATAAGTACTCGCTTGTCATCGCTTGTCATCTCCAGGTCACCACCAATGACCCTCTCTTGGATTATAAATGTTTATAAAATGATTATAAATGTTAATGTGTTGTGGTTGCTATGTGATGCTTATATAATTTTCGCATGGCCGGAGGTAACAACTGAGGCCATGGTGGAAGTGTCCAGGCTTTAAAGGGAATACAGCAATGTTTCCGGTGAAGTGGGTGGAGCTGTTCTCTCTCCAGGTTCTGTCCTGAAAGACTGTAGAAATACCGTTGCTGGTAAGTCTAACTAAGGTTTTCCCCCACTAAGCACCAGAACCCCCCATCTCACCCACTAAGCACCAAAACCCCCATCTCTCCCACTAACCACCAGGACCCTCCATTTCTCCCACTAAGCACCAGGACTCCCCCACTAAGCACCAACACCCCCTACCTCCCCCACTAAGCACCAAGACCCTCTACCTCCCCCACTAAGCACCAGGGTCCCTCATCTCTCACCAGTGCTTCCTTTTGTCCCCCTTGAAGACAAAGCTACATTCTTTAAGGCAGGGTCAGGGGCAGGGCTGGGGGCTCCATCAGGTAGGCTGTAGGGGGCCCTATGACTGCCCCCCACCCATTGCACTGATCATCCTTGCCTGTCCCCTGTGTCCTCCTCCAGCCCCTCTGTGTCCTCCTTTAGCTCCCTGTGTCCTTCTTTTTATGACACTGTGCATTGCTAAAAAATGTAATTGTAAACAAAAAAGAAATAACTACTGACATAGTTCACTGCCCTCAACTTTGCACTCCTCTCCCTGCAGATCCCACCCACCACCATACACTCCATACCCCTCTGCCTGCACATTCTACCCACCACCATACACTTCACACTCCTCCCCCTTTGCATCCCACCCACCGCCATACACCCCACACCTCTCTCATGCACATTCCAGCCACCGCCATACACTCCACACCCCTTTCCCTGCGCATCCCACCCACCACCATACACTTCACACTCCTCTCCCTGCGCATCCTACCCACCACCATATACCCCACAACCCCATACATGCCACATCCTTCTCCCTGGCCATTCTACCCACCGCCATACACTTTGCATTCCTCTCCCGGACATCCCACCCACCACTATACACTCCACACCACTCTCCTGCACATACTACCCACTATCATACACCCCACATGCCTCTTCCTGCACATTCTACCCACCACCATACACTCCACAACCCTCTCCCTGGCCATTCTACCCACCGCCATACACTTCACACTCCTCTCCCTGCACATCCCAGCCACCGCCATACACTCCACACCCCTCTCCCTGGCCATTCTACCCACCGCCATACACTTCACATTCCTCTCCCAGCCACCTCCATACACGCCACACCCCTCTCTCTGGCCATTCTACCCACCGCCATACACTTCACATTCCTCTTCCTGCACATACTACCCACCTCCATACATTCCGTACTCCTCTCCTGGACATCCCACCCACCACTATACACTCTACACCCCTCTCCCTGCACATGCTACCCACCCCCGTACACCCCATCCTCCTCTCCTGCACATACTACCCACTGCCATACACTCCGTACTACTCCATTCTGCACTAATCTCAGACTCTATTTAACCACACCCCATTTAAGCCACGCCCAATATTTAGCACAATATAAACCACGCCCACTGTTCGCTGTGCACACCAAATTTCTTTTTCAGTATCTGGGGCCCACTCATTTCATGATACGCCCCTGGCTATACTCTGACTTGCTGGTCTGCATGCTTGTTTCTTGTGAATGGCTCAAAAAATACTAAGGCCAGAGATAGCTAGGCAATGGCAGAATATCTAAGCATTTCCTTTTTTTTTTTCAGTAACTGTATACTGTAGATAGGTTTGAGCTTTCTTTTTTTACATGCTTTGTGGTGGGAAGACTCCGGGTACAGGTCCTATTGAGGCCTTCACCTGGGATTCATACAGACTGATATCAGCAGGGTAGGGAGGCCAGCACACTTGCAGCCCACAAACCATAGCTATATCAGCAAGTATTGTGTTTTTTAGGGGGAAGAGCTCTCTCCTTCTATAACTCCATTCCAGCCCCAATTTATCCATTCAGCACTTGTTAAAAAATGTATAACTTCTGAAAGCTCTTTTATATTTTTGGTTCAGAAATATACTAACTCAGGCCAGTAGATACAGCAGAGCATAGCAGGAAGGAATCAGTTTGTGTTTTTGTAGCACGCTCCAGCATGAGTATGAGGGAGGGGCTCATGCCTACTGAGCAATGGGTAACCCACCCCTTTCCCAAGCCTGCATTTAGAAGATGCTGGATCATAGCAGGGTGGGATAAGAAGACTCTCTCTTCCCCTCCTCATGTTAATCCCTCCTCTGGCTGGCTCTCTCTTTTCCCCATTTGACTCTCTCTCCCCTCTCTTTTCTGCTCTCCCCCTGACTCTCTCTTCTCCCTTCTCTTTGGCTTCTTCTCTCTCTCCCCCTTCCCCCTTGCTGTCTCCCTTCCCACCTTTGGCTCTCTCTCTCTTACCCAATGTTCTCTCTGCCCCCCTCTCCCAGCTCTCGCTCTCCTCCCCCCTTTTGCTCTCAATCTCTTCCCCTCTCTCTCTGCCCACCTCTGGCTTTCTCTCTTTCCCTCCTCTCATACTCTCTCTCCCCCCCAGACTTTCTCTTCCCCATCTGTCTGTCTCTCCCTCTCCCCCCCTTTCCACTTTTTTCTCTCTCTCTCTCTTCCCCCTCTTGCGTTCTCTCTTTCCACCTTTGGCGCTCGCTCCCC
The DNA here is from genome assembly GCF_037356315.1 of Lithobates pipiens. Lineage (NCBI taxonomy): Eukaryota > Metazoa > Chordata > Amphibia > Anura > Ranidae > Lithobates > Lithobates pipiens. Next base: position 470,660,370 of record NW_027507758.1, on the reverse strand, counting down.
CCCTTGCGCTTTCTCTTTCCACCTTTGGCTCTCTTGCTCCCCCAGCACTCTTTCCACCTTTTGGCTCTCTCTTTCCACCTTTTGCTCTCTGTTTTCCGTTCTTCTCGTGCTCTCTTTCCACCTTTTGGCTCTCTCTCTCACCCCCCCCCCCCCCCCTTTCTTTCACACTCTGTCAGAAAGCATGAAATCAGGCCAAGACAGAAGTACAGTTAAATCACACTTGTTTAATAAAAGTAAAATGAACAAATGTAGTCAAAAGATAGCCAAAAGGTCAGTAACCGGAATGGATAGTTAGACAAGCCAAGCATCAGGGATCAATGTAGTGGAACAGTAAGCAGGAGCTGGAGCCAGAAGGGATGTCAGCAAAGCAAGTCTTGAACAGGATCGCAGGAGATAATATCTGTGATGTTGACGAAGGCAGAGCTCCTCTGGACTGGATGGCTTAAATAGGCAGGACGAGCAGGATATCATCAACATCTGAGTAAGGCCTCTTTCACACGGATGGACCGTTCAGGTCTCCCTGTCAGTTTTTTAGGCGGACCTGAACGGACGCTCCATAGACCTCTATGGAGCAACAGATGTCAGTGTTGACATGTCCGCTGACATCCGACCCGCTCCGATCGGAAAAAGTGTGGCGGAGGAAAACCCTATTTTTTTATCCGTCTGTGGATCGGATCAGATGAAAGCGGACTGTTTGGTCCGTCTTCATCCAATCCCCCATAGAGGAGAGCGGCTCTCTGACAGGTCCGTCCCTGCACAGTGTGCAGCGATGGACCTTTCATCTGCCTGCTCAGCGGGGATCGACAGAGCGATCCCACGCCCGTACATGGACAGGTCTATGTGAAATGGCCCTAACTGTGGAGAAATAGGAGCTGCCAATTAGCTGACAGCTGAGCAGCCAGCTCAGAGAAGGAAGGGCTGAGCCCAGCCCTGACACTTTCCACCTTTTTGGCTCTCTCTTTCTCACACCCTTCTCGCGCTCTCTCTTCCCCTTCTTGCGCTCTCTCTTTCCACCTTTGGCTCTCTCTCTTCCCCCCCTCGTGCTCTTTTTCCACCTTTGGCTCACTCTCTCCCCCCCTCTTGTGCTCTCTTTCCACCTTTTGGCTCTCTCTACCCCCTCTCGTGCTCTCTCTTTCTACCTTTGTCTCTCTCTTCCCACCCTCTCGAGCTCTCTCTTTATACCTTTGGCTCTCTCTCGTCCCCCCTCGCGCTCTCTTTCCACCTTTTGGTTCTCTCTCCCCCCTGCTCGCGCTCTCTCTATCCACCTTTGGCTCGCTCTCTTCCCCCTCTCACGCTCTCTTTCCAACTTTGGCTCTCTCTCTTCCCCCCCTCGTGGTCTCTTTTCCACTCTTATACTTTTCACGCTCTCTCTTCTCCCCCCTCTTGCTCTCTCTTAACACCTCTGACTCTTTGTCAGGATCTAGATCAGCTGCTGATGACACTTTGATTCCTAGATCTGAGGGGCTCAGCTCCAGTGGGTGTCTCTAAGCAGCCAGCAGACCCCATTAATTAGGCTCCACCTGGGAAAGTTAATAACTTCTCCCTTGATTTTAGTCAGTGTTTTACCTGTTAAGCCAGATACACACAATATTTTTTTTTACTGGGTTGAACTAAAAAAATCCACATCTCACTTTCACCCTTCTTCAGCTTTGCCCTCTGTATGCACCCCCCTCCACTACCCCCATCTCCCCCTCCTTAAAAGCTCCACCATCTTCCACATGCCTTACTTTTGTTGCGGTTTAAGCACCCAGTGGACTCTAGTACCTCCCTGCACATTGTAGGTGGTTCTGCCTCTCTCACTTGCAGGGAGATCATCCAGTGGGGGTGTGCACTGCATCCCAGGCACCTGCATCTCCTTATCCCCATCCTGCACTCAGTATCAGCCGCTTAGAAGATCAGACTTGTGGGAGCCATTGGGAGACAAGCTGTCACTTGTAAACACAGAGGCTGAACTTCTGTGTTTACAAGTGATAGTGGTGAGTAGGGAACAGAGGTCTTGAGCCAGAGGTGGTGGAACTGAAAGAAAGCCCTGGCGATCTCCCTCGCTGAGCTGTTGTGTTCTGACAGGGGTTGGCCTGCCCGCCAGAACACTCCCATCAGCATTCTCCGCCATTGGCTGAGAGGACTGATCGGGTGTCAATTGGCTGCTGGTTTTCCAGCATGCCTGTTTGTTTGGCTGGCTTCTGTCAGACAGCTTCTATCGGACAAACCAACATACACGAGCCGAATGTCTGAAGTTTTTTTTTTTAACTGACAGATGTCTCCCAACATTCGGCCCTTGTGTACTTGGCTTTAGCCATTTACCTGCTTGTTGATTATTCCTATCCATGCCTTATACTGTTACCCTAGCTCTGCTCCCTTTGTTCCTAGTCATGCCATGTTGTGTCATCTTCCCTTCATTTGTATATCGTGTATTCTAGATTGTTGGTTTTCGTTTTTCTTCACTGTCATTTCATTTTCACTTTTGCTTATGATCTGTTAGTCTTGTATTAGTGTTGTGTGAATAATTAAACTTTATTTTAATCTTATACAGTCTGATCCCAGTTTCCTAAATACAACTACAATGAACTGGTCATGCTGCTACTGGATACCTGCACTTGGTATCCCTTACGGCAGGGATATGCAATTATCGGACCTCCAGCTGTGGCAGAACTACAAGTCCCATGAGGCATAGCAAGACTCTGACAGCCACAAACATGACACCCAGAGGCGTGATGGGACTTGTAGTTTTGCAATAGCTGGAGGTCCACTAATTACATATCCCCGCCTTACAGGTTTACACTATCTTCTTCCCCCATCTTACCCTCTCCCTCTACTCCCCCTTGCTCTCCCTCTACTCCCCCTTGCTCTCTCTCTGTGTCCCAGGTCTTCATAATCCTGGTCATGCTCACATTTTTCTCAAACTGTTGAGACATTTTGAGTGTAAAGTTGGGCAGATAACTTGTTACAGGTTCTGTTGATGCTTACATATTTTTTATATTGTTTAAATATTGATCAGTTTACTTTCTAATAGGGATAGCAATCATATTTTTTGTTGTTATTAAAAAGTGTGCTCTGTCAGTAAACGTTCCTGTATTTTCAGTAAAAAAAGGTCATGTGGTAGTTGTTATTACTGTGCGTTGGCTCTTCAGGATGCCATCATGGCACTGAGATCTTCTTGATCCTGATCCCTCTGCTGGGCAACCTATAGCAAATGTCCACGTAACGCAGCCAGTGGTATGGACACCCAAAGGACCTACAGGGAAGATGATAGAAGAATAGGGACCTGGCACAGCAGGTGATCATGGAATTTGGTATGTAAAAGAGGAACTAAACTTAGGGGTTAGGGGAGCAAAGTGTTAAAGGGAAGTTATGCTGGGAGTTTAGCTTTAAAGTGGTTGTAAAGGCTCAAGGTTTTTTACCTTCATGCACAAGGACACAAGAAATCGTGAGTGTGAGCCACCGCTGTCTTCTTCTTCTTCTGAGGAGGAGGAGACAGGGGTGGCTCGCACTCACGATTTCTTGTGTCCCCCGTGCTCCGCCATGTTCAAACTCTGGCACCCTGTGATTGGGCATATGGGGTCATGTGCTGCGGAGGGACTGGCCTGTTAAGGTTGCTCCTGGGGTCCCGCCTCTGCACATGACCCCATTGGCCCAATCACAGGGTGCCAGAGACTGAACATGTGTGGAGGAGGGACTCCAGGATCTACCGCGATTGTGGATAGGCCAGCCCAGCTGCCACACATGACCCCAATCACAGGGCGCTGGAGTTTGAACATGGCGGAACGCGGGGGACACAAGAAATCGTGAGTGTGAGCCACCGCTGTCTTCTCCTCCTCTTTCCCCCAGACCGAAGGGAGCACAAAGAAGAGAAGGTGAGGCGTAGGGCGAGGGGGGGGGAAGTTGGACACTGTCTAGGGAGAGAGAGAGGAGAGAGAGGAGAGAGAGGAGAGAAAGGAGAGAGTAGAAGAGCAGCACAGTGTAGTGTCAGTATAGGAATACTGTAGGTAGAATAGTGTAGTGTATAGTGTAGTGGTCAGTATAGTGTAGTGGACAGTATAGTATGGGGATCAGCATAGTGGTCAGTATAGTGGACAGTTAGTGTAATGTGGTGGACAGTATAGTGGTCAGTGTTGTATAGTGGACAGTATAGTGCTCCATGTAGTGGTCAGTATAGGAATCAGGTTGGTTAGTACTATTGTAGGAAGGGAAGGGACAGGACTCGGGGAGTGCTAAAAGTCTGCAAGTTAGGGGGCGCAAATTACTTGCCTTGTCCCAGGCGCTGACAACCCACGTTACACCACTGCTCCTAGGTATCAAATTAAACAGGCCATGGGGGTGAAAACTCTTATAGTGTAAGAATTGATTACGGTCAGTACTTTTTATAAACAGATCACTCTCTATGTTTGTACCATTTATTTTCAGCAATGTGTCCAAAAATGAAATCTCCCTATTGCTATACAAGACAATACATTTCCCACTGTGCAAAAATATCATCAATAAATCTGAACCACCCCTTACAGTGTTCAGTAAACATTATTATAAATAAATGAGGTCTTAATCATATTCATACATATATTTGCATACGGGGGTGCCCCTTTTAAGCTGCAAATAATGGGTCTCTAAACAAAAAATAGTTCCCTTCAAGAAAAATTTTAAGTAATTCAAGCAGAAAATCAATTTGTTTATCATTATAACTCTGTGACTATACCAGCAGGCTTCTATACCCAGATCACGTGGAATAACAGTGTAAAGATTAGAGACGTCCCACATGACTAGAAAAGAGTCAGGTCACGCTTGCATAATCCTAGTTTTCTAAAAAAAAAAAAAAAAAAAAAAAATCACCAGTATCTTTTAAGTATGATCAGGTATTAATTACCAGTGAAGTGAAACATCTATCCAAATTTTGCGCTAATGGAGCAGTAACTGACTTTGTTCCAGACACTATAGGAGGGCCCGGGGGATTCAAAAGGTCCTTATTAGTCTTCAGTAATGTATACAAATTACAGTTTGACAGGATACTTCGCATATTAGAAATTGCTGGGTGTCCTTATCAATAATACCATCTTTAACAGCTCTCAATATATTTTTTTTATATTTTAGGCTGGACCTGAAAAACAAGAAACGAGTCCAACTGTTTACATGTATGCATGTCTGATAACTGTCTTAATACCTTAGCTTCATACCGCGGGTTGGCCAGAACTACATTTGCTTCCCCCTCGTCTGCCGGTTTAATAACAATCTCTTGCCGAGCCCACAAGGAGGACAGATCTTCACTTGCTTTGCGACTAAAGTTGTTTGGTATATGGTCCAATCTAGACCCATCACCCAAAAAGGGATCAATGTCTGCATTTACTTTATTGGGGAAGACCTCCACGGCAGAGCACGAGGTAGGGGGTACAGTGGTACTTTTAGTTCTCAAATTTAAATTCTTAATAGATAATGGCAATACACCTAAATCTGGTAAACCTCGTTTCAAAGAAAAATAAGCTATAGGCAAGTTGCCTATAAAAGAGATAAATCCTGTCTCAACACAAATTTGTTCCTTTTTTCGTTGGCGCATAAGCTCAAAACCTCTATTTAATACATGTACTTGAGTTTCTGTTAATGATATAGAAGAGATATTATATACCACATTGTCCTCCAATGCCTCCGACAGTGCTGGAGCCTGGTTGTTACTCCTTGGATACTCCTTTTCTTGTATCGTTTGGCTCCACTACTGATGTGTGGTCTGTGTAGCCTCCTTGGTCAAAAAAAGAAGGCTGATGAGCCTGTAGAGGCAATTTAAGAGGAGGTGGAGATTTGTTTGTGCTGTTGTTGACGTCTGTGTCTTGAAGTGATGGTTATTAGGATTAGACCAGTTGTATACTCCGTCGTTGGTATAATCATCCTTGTCTCATTGCAATTTAGTATGTTTGCGTAATTCCACATTCTATCTAAAGGCAGATAATTTCTCTTTAATGTTGGTGAATTAATCTTTGTTAGAAAACTACTTTAGTTGTTTCTCAATATCAGCAATCTGCTATTTAATCACCCATCGTTCCTGCTGCAGGAATTGCACTGTCAATGTTAAATTGAACAAACATTTGTTTACAATCCAGGCTAACGGTTTTGAAATCAACATTCTGTGAAAATAATGTAAGTACAAGATGGACTCTCAAACCCCCAAGTATCATCTGTAATATCCTGCCACTGTTTCTCTGTGCAACTCCATGGTGATAGATAGTTTTAACAATTTCTCCCTTTTGCAGGTTAACTCCTACCATATCTGTCAAGAATTTGGATCAACTGCCCCCTGTGAACAAAAAGGAGCTACTGATAAGCCATTTCTCCACCGATTTCAGTCTTCAGGGTTATACAACTTTTCAAATAGAGGAAAGCTGGACCCTGTCTTCATCTAGTTTAACGCAATCTGGTTATGTCACTGATCAAATATCCATCATAGCCTTAAGAAACACTGGGGTTTATTAAGAGAATTATCTGAATATTAGTGAATTTCAAACTCCCCCCTTATCCTCATATAGAAAAGGAAGAACTCTTATGCCCCATAAACACAAGCGGAATTTCCATTGGAAAAATCTTGGATGGTTTTTCCGACAGAATTCCGCTGAAGCTTGGCTTGCATAGACACGGTCACACAAAAGGTCTCAGAATTTTCGACCATCAAGAACGCAGTGACATACGCTGCGGCAAGCTGAGAAAATGAAGTTCAATACTTCAGAGCATGCCTTGAATTGTTTCCGAGCATGCGTAAGAATTTTGCGCATCGGAATTGGTACAGACGATCGGAAATTTGCAATCGGAACTTTTTCCGTCCGAAAAATTTAGAACCTGCTCTTGATCTTTTGCTGGAGGGAATTCCACCAGCAAAGGTCCGAATTTCCGACCAGGAGCTCACATCAGACTTTTGCTGGCAGAATTTCCAATCGTGTGTATGGGGTATAAGGGATAGATTGGTCAGATCTGTCCAATATACCCCTCCCAGCACGTTAGTTTTTTTTTTATTATAAATTTTTTTTGGATCCTGTAATACAGGGTCATACCCATCCCTATTGTGTATGCAATGCAACTCCATGAAAAAAGCAGAGTATATCCCATCCACATAAAGGGGCATGACACTAAAATCAAAGACACTTGCCAATCATCATATGTAATTTATGCAATAAAATGTCCATGTGGGTTGCTATACATAGGCGAGACTGTTCAGAAAGTTAAAGATAGGAGAGAAAGGCAAAAATAATCAGAAATAAATTGGTACAGTTGACTTATTCTTGAAGGTATTGTTACAATGGCTGTCATCAATACCACAACCTAGAGAATCACTCAATCATAATATAAGCATGTGTAGATCAGGTGTCCTGATGCTCGTTTCAGGTCAGTGAGTCTATTGTGACAAAAGGGCCCACCAGAGTCTCCTTCAGTAACATGTTAGGGAAGGTAGCTCCCATATTTCTATCCTGGCAAATTAGTAATAGACTGGAATATACAGTATGTATCTGGTCATTTCTGCCAGGTGCAATTTAAGCTGAACTAGTTAAGGCTTAATTTTTGAGGCTTGATGCATTTATGTACCACCCCAGGAACAACCAACAGAAAGGCATTCCTTAGGCCTGCACTTGGTGCTCTGTACCACTATGCAGCTGAGGTCTGTATAGGCCAAAAGGAGCATTACCTACAGAGGCATGCAGAAAATGGCATGGGGCTTTGTATGAACCCCTACAATATGTTGGAAAGTGCAGCTCTAGAAGGCTTTTGCCTGGCTCTGATGCCATCACATGACACAGGAAAGGATAAGATTTTTGTAAGACACAAACAAGGCAGTTTTTTTGGTGGGTGAGACAAGTCTTCCTTTTTATTTTTTTTTATTTTTTATTTTTTTTTTATAAAAGGGTGGTTTAACCCATGCAATGTCATGATTGTTTTTTGCATCTCTATTAAATTCGTAAATCGTGTTTTTTTACCCTTTGGTCGTGATTAACTTTCAGTTTATTTTCTGACTAAAAATATTTTGGACATTAAAAATTAAACCACTCCTTGTGTCAAATATGCTAGGTACGCAACTATCTCAATGTGCTCTTTTCTTCTGGCACTGCCTTGCAAGCAGTCCTTAGTGGAGATCTTCTTTAAATCTAAGCAATAAAAAGGCTTCAATCCCCAACATTTTGCAAAATGGAGAAAAAAAAAATAAAAAATTACATGACGAAATATCAGTTTTATAAGACTACTTTACATAACATTAAACCCATATGGTCTTTGTGTACAGTATGAAGAATACTGCATCTAAGTTAGAGGAAAAGCTTTACCACAGTAAATTCCACCCATATTATAATGTGTATGAAGAGGATTTAGTTACACACAGTTACATGTTTCTAAACTCAAACAGCCAATCAAGAATGTGAAGAATTTTAGAAATGTATTTTATTATGTATCACTTCTTTAAATGTATACATTATAGAGGAAGCAGATGATAAAGGACAATGTGACAGATCCTTTCACATGCCATTTCTTTTATATTAAAAAGAAAAAAAAATGGTGTTATATATTACAGTAAAATAGGATGCAATAGCTGGAACGGAGGAGTCCTATTACTAGGAACTCATACACATTGAGCCTTGATTTCCTCCCCCCCCCCCCCCCCCCATTGAGAGAGCATTCCTTTCCCATTGCATAATGGAGAAGTGTTTAGCAACATACCATCCATACATACACACAGAAAAGGCCACAATTTTAAGGGCTATAGCAAAATAGTTGTTATTTCGTATTATCTCGTGACCCAAATGAGGCACTACAAAACATCACACTTGTCTCTAAATGAAATATCGTAGCCAATTTAGTAGGGGAGCAAAAATGTCTGACTCCAAGACAAAGCAGAACTTTACACAGGCAGCTATTTGCATAATCATTAACTTAACCATTACAACAGAAATACATTGACTGCCACTGCAGATCAGCTTCAATAAAATGCATGTTGCCTGGCTGTCATGGTAATGCACTGGCTTCAGTTCTTTGAGTCTATATGTTTGCCACCTGCCTGTAATTTTAGCGTCTCAACTATTAAAAATGGAACTTGTTGCCAAGGTTAAAAATAGGATGGATAGAAGGCCAATATCTTTTCCTGGAAAAGGTGGCAATAGTAGTTACTGACCTAGAACAAGTATGCAGATCATGAAAGGCAGTTGCTCACTGGCCCCAAAGAAGTATTCATTGAAAAAAAGCTCAGCATTTTTCAGAAGGGGTTGCACTGTGGTGCCTCCATGTTTCTCTCATGACAAGTTGTTTTCTTTTCAATAACTCAAGCCTACAAGCAACAGGTTCCACAGGGCAAAGTGTATGAAGTTGGAGCACAGTGCAGAATTTTCCTTGTTGGGGGTGGTGTGCAGGAGGAACAGTAGTGCTGGTCAGTAAAAGGAGACCACTTTACTGCGCAGTTAAGTATGTCAAGACCTTTGACAACACTAATATTGCCATGAGTGTCAGTGCTGTCTGTGTTGGCAAAACATTGCCTGGTCTAATGAGTCTCTATTTCAGCTATGACGTTCAGATGGTAGGGTCAGAATTTGGTGCAAGCATGGATCCATCCTGCCTTGTATCAATGGTTCAGGCTGGTGATGTAATGGTGTGGGGGATATTTTCTTGGCACTCTTTGGGCCCCTTAGTACCAAGAGACCACAGCCTACTTGAATATTGTTGCTGACCATGTCCATCTCTTTATGACTACAGTGTACCCATCTTCTGATGGCTCCTTCCAGCAGGATAATGCACCATGTCACAAAGATCAAATTCTTTCACCACTGGTTTCTTGAACATGACAATGAGATCACTGTACTCCAATGGCCTCCACATACACCAGATCTCAATCCAGTAGAGAACCTTTAGGATATGGTTGAACAGGAGATTCTCATCATGGATGTGCAGCTGACAAATCTGCAGCAACTGTGTGATGCCATCATATCAAACTGGACCAAAATCTCTGGAGGAATGTTTAACACCTTGTTGCATCTATGTCAAAGAATTAAGGCAGTTCTTAAGGCAAGAGGGGGTCCAACCCGGTACTAGCAAGGTGCACCTAATAAAGTTTTGTTTGTTTTGTTTTTTAGTTTTGAATAGAGCAGAGAGGGATTAAAACGCATGTCAGTTTTTATTGCCGCCTGTGCCCTTGTTAAGGAGCATCACCCTCTCCATTTATCCTGTTTACCATTATCATTGAAAGTAAATCTCAGAGTTTGGTTTTAACCCAGAAAATAGGGGGGGAGGGAAATCTTACAAAGGGGATACTAGTTCTGGGGAGCTGGGAGTCCCCAAAGAATTTCCCTTCACTTCCTGATTTGGCTAGGGGACAGGAAGTGAATGAAAGTCTGCTCAATGGGACACAGGTGGCCATCTCTTACAGGGGTTATAACTCTCCCTTGCTCTACCCATAATGGAAAAACAAAGTTGTCTATTAGTTCTACTTTAAACTCCCTGCAAAAAAGATTTTTTTTCTACCCAGTCTCAAACCTTCACTGGAAAATAAAAAAAAACTTGAAAATTAAACCTTACCAGCTCAACCTCCTTCTGTACTCCAACAGGCCTTGGTAAACAGACCCCTTCTCCAAAAAATAGACAAACACTCCAATACAACATTGCAATCACTTTATGTGGAAACCATGTAAAGACAGACCTGCCAGCCCTGGAAAAAAGACAATTTAGTCATACACTTCACTAAATTAGCCCAGTAGGTGTATAACAGAGACCTGCACGATTCTGGCCAAAATGAGAATCACATTTTTTTTTTGCTTAGAATAAAGCTCATGATTCCCCTCACGATTCTTACAGCCTAACATCTTTCACGATACAAAAATAATTGGGCTAACTTTAATAAAAAAGCTAAACAGTAAAGTGTGTTTTTCCCAAAAACATTTTGGGGATTGAAAGACTGCAACGCAAACATTTATATACTAGGGACAATTTAGACAGGGTCCAATTAACCTACTAGCATATCTGGAGTGTAGGAGGAAAATCGGAGTACCCGGAGGAAACCCACGGAGGCGTAGGGAGAACATGCAAACTTCAGACCAATAGTTTCCTGGCTAGGATATATACATTTAAATAAAAAAAAAAAAAAAAACCACATAAAAAAATCTTTGGGGGTTCCAAGTAATTTTCAGCAAAAAAATACTGATTTAAGTAACAAATGTCAGAAAGAGGGTTAGTCTTTAAGTGGTCAAACTTCCCTCATTTACAGACCAAAATTCATTCCTTTGATCTAAAAAGGACTAAGGGCTCTTTCACACGAGCAGACCATTCAGATCCACCTGTCCGTTTCTCCGGCGGACCTGAACGATCGCTCCATACAACTCTATGAAGTGACGGATGTCAGCGGTGACATGTCCGCTGAATATCAGATCCGCCCCGATCCGATCAATCCAGACGGATGGAAATTATATTTCTGGCGGATCGGATGAAAACGGACAGCCGGTCCGTTTTCATCCAACCCCCCCCCCCCCCATAGAGGAGAGTGGAGATCTGACATGTCCGTTTCTGCACAGTGCTGAACAAGCAGATGACTGAATATGGATACTTGGCAGGCTGCCACTCTATCAACTTGATGTATAGAATCCGGAAAATTATTTGTTAATCGCATGGGGGGGGGGGGGGGGGGGTGTCAGATTCACAAACTGACTCTTTAAAGGTTAATCATGCAACTCTAGTATAACACCTTGGGGGTTATTTACGAAAAGGAAAATCCACTTTGCACTACAAGTGCACTTAGAAATGCAGTTGCTGTAGATCCGTGGGGGACATGCAAGAAAAGTAAAACAGCATTTTAGCTTGCACATTGGATGATAAAAATCAGATCTTCCCCTCAGAGTTACAGCGACTGCACTTCCAAATTTCAAGCGCACTTGTAGTGCAAAGTGGATTTTCCTTTCATAAATAACCCCCTATATACACTACAGGGCTTATACAATTGTAACCCCCATTGTCCCTTTGCAGGTTTCAGAGGACCACTACCATAAAAAAAAAAAAAAAAAAAAAAAATTATTATTATTTTTTAAGCTTTTAATGTGTTAATTACAATTCTTAGGCTAACATTTTTTGGAATAGTGTTTCTTGTAATGCACAAGGGCTTTCTGTATATACTGTAGTCTATTTTATTCACCAATACAAATGGCTTTAATTTTACTATAGTCAGATACAAATAAATACTAAATGGTTGGCTGCGATTGAATATGTTTTATTGCTGCGCTCACTTGGACAGAAAAGGATGTTTAGATGTTCCTGTGATTTTACTTTGACAGAATCTGCATACAATGTACTTCTATATTTTTAAAGCCTTTTTGAATACATTACAGATTTTATAAGATGTAAATTTGATATAAATATTTTTGCCATTGGTTTTGCTGCCACCTGTAGGCATTTATGGTACAATCCAACTAAACATATAAAACACCAGTTCCTAGATATTCATTTATTTCTAGTGAAGGGTAAATAAAAATAACCCTAACATACAGTGTATAATAGAACACACACTGACAAATCCATTCATAGAACTTTACATCTCATTATGCTCATTCAGCCAGCAAGGCATTTTAATTTCTGATGCAGAAGATAAGAGACATATCTGAGTTTTGTGAACTACAGAGCATTTTCATATTTTTCTTGAGAATTAAATGTGCAGGTATGAAGCATTACACTGTGCAAAAACAAAAATGTACAGATATTGTGTGAATAATAAGCCCGATGTGTTGCGTTTACCACTCTGGTATTAATGTGTTGGACCACAGGTCTTTTCTACTAGTTCCAGTCCTATAAGAGAGCCACTTAGTGAAGGTCATGTAAAGATCAGAGATTTATGCTCAGGGATACCATACTTTGTCTTGTTCTCCTCAAACAGTTCCTGGAGGGACTTCAAGTAGATCTGATGAAGCTCGTCAATCTCTTCCTGAGTGGGGTTTGAGGTTTGTTTCACTGGGATGGGCTTGCCTACTGTAAAAAAAAAAAAAAAAAAAAAAAAAAAAATCACAACCTTCAGATACACTCCACTTTTTACCAATCATTCATACTCTACCTCATGGAAGAAAAATAATATTTTCTTTCTTTGAGTACATCATACGACAGAGTTAGGCTAATATGAATTACCTGTTGGGTTATACTTCATCTCCAGGTGAATGGACACTAGTAGACCAAAAAGGTCTTTAGACCGGAAGTGAGCCCCTATATAACCCCTCATACAGGAAGTACTTCAGTTTTGTAGCAAGCACTGAATCCTCAAAAAAAAAAAAAAAAAAAAAAAAGAAGAAGAAGAACAGGGGAAGAAGGGAGGGACCTCTGGGCCCCATGGTGTACTCAAAGAAAAGGATTTTACAGGTAATTGTGATGAAAAAAAAATCCCATTTCCTTTTCATAAATCACGGGACAAAGAGTTAGGCTAATATTCATTACCTACTGGGACGTCCCAGAGCAATAGCCTTGAGGGGAGGGAGACACTCCGCCAAACAATAGCCACCAGACTTTATATGGCAGCCCGCAGTACACTGATCGAAAGCCGAATGCTTGGCTGATCGAACATCCACTTGATAAAAGTTTGTGAATGTATGCACTGAAGACCAGGTGGCAGCCTTACAAATCTGAGCCACACAGATACCTGATGGCAAAAAGCCCAGGAGGTTTCTACGTCCCTGGTAGAACGAGCTCCCACCCTAAAAGGGAGGAGCTTTACGTTTCAGACCATAGGCCTGAATGACCAATTGACAGACCCAATTGACAATGGAAGCTGCCTACCCCTTCTTGGGTCCCTTTGGTAAAACAAAAAGGAGGAGTCGGATCCTCAGATCTAGACAAATAAACCTTGACTGCCTGGACAATGTCCAAAGAATGCAGTCATCTTCTGCCGAATGAGGCTGAGAGAAAAAAAGAAAGCAAAATAATGCCCCAATTTAAATGAAAGGCCGACACCACTTTCGGCATAAAGGATGGAACAGGTCGTAACACGACCCTGTCATGGTGAAGGATCAAGTATGGTTCCCTGCATGAAAGGGCTGCCAACTCCAACGCGCTTCTAGCTGAGGCGATAGCCATCAGAAAGGATAGCTTGCGTGACAGCAAGTCTAATGGAATTTCCTTGATGGGTTCAAATAGCTGTTTCTGTAACACAGATAGCACCAAGTTCAAGTCCCAAGGACACATGGGTGACCTAATTGGGGGGGGGGGGGAAGCAAGCAAGTTACCCCCTGCATAAAGATTTAGACCAGTGAATGGGAGGCTAAAGGCCTTTGGAAGAATACCGATAGGGCTGAACCTCCGATTGTACTCAAAGCCAATTTTTATTTCCACAGCAGACTAGAAAAGAGAATTCTCCCAATCACATATTTGCACGGATGCCATTTTTGGCTTCACACCAAGCAATACAAGTCTTCCAGACCTTATAATAGATCTTCCTAGTGATAGCTTTTCTAGCATTCACTAGGGTAGACACCACTGGTCCCGAGATGCCACAGTCCTTTAACACCCTGGCTTCAATAGCCATGCCGTCAAATTTAGAGACTGTGAATCGGGGTGGAATATAGGACTTGAGATAGTAGATCGGGGCACCATGGAAGCATCCATGGCCCATCTATTAGTCTCACAATCTCCGGGAACCAGGGCCTTCTGGGCCATCAGAAAGACTGGAACTCCCTCTCTCAAAATCCTGTGCAACAAATGTGGAAAGAGGGATCAGAGGGAAAGCATAAACCAGGGTGTACTGGCTCCATGGAACTACCAGAGCATCTGCTCAGATTGCCAGAGGATCTTTTTTCGGGACACAAACTGCTGTAGCTTGTTGAACCTGGATGCTAGTACTTCGACCTCTGGCCATCCCCAATGTTGTCAAATTTCCTGGAACACTCCTGGGTCTAGGGACCATTTCCCAGGGCAGATTTGCTGGCGGCCGAGATAAACTGCCTTCCAGTTCTCTACTCCTGGGATATGGACTGCCGATAGAATTGGCACATGCCCTCTCCCTCCCTCTGCCCAGGCCAGTATGGAGGTTCACCGCCAGAGTTGAACGACTCCTGGTACCGCCTTGGTGGTCTATATAGGCCACTGCAGGGGCATTGGTCGGACTGAACCCACGATAGGGCAGTCCTGAAGCTCAACCATCCATGATCGTAAGGCCATTTGTACTGGCTGTAATCCAGGACATTGATGGGTAGGATCTGTTCTTGATCATTTCCCCTGAGCTGTGAGCCCTCTGGAATCACTCCCCAGCCTGAGAGACTGGTATCTGTAGTCAGTACTCTCCAAGCTACTGGAAGGATCTTCCCTTTCACAGGTTCTGATCCTGCAACCACCAGTTTAGACTAAAGTGTGCCCGAGGAGATAAGAACATTGGCTAATCTAGGACCAGACCCAAATACTTTAGACTTTGAGCTGGTCTCAAGGTTGACTTTTCGGCATCTATGATCCAGTCTAAGCTTTCCCAGTGCCACACTGTGCATGTTATGCTCTGTTCTAGAGCCTGTACTGAGTGATCTGAGCAGTAGGTCGCCCAGATACCCGAGCTCCAGGATCCCTTGGGCCCTTAAAAAGACCCAGTACTGGTGCTAGGACCCTTTTGAATGCCTGGGGAGCTGTAGCATGCCCGAAGGGTGGAGCCACAAACTGAAAATGACATTCCTCTACTGCCAATTGCAGGAACCTCTGATGAGGCTGAATGATAGGTACGTGTAACTATGCGTCCTTTGGAGTGAGGCTTTCTAGCCTCCATCGATATAGAGGGAGACTACTACTGAGTGGACATACTCCATCTGAAAAGGACTGGATCAGTAGATACTGGTTCAGAAATTTTAGGTCCCAGGTTTGGTTTTTGAACCCTAAATAGGTTTGAGCATAACTCCACTCCCCTTTCTTGTAGAGGAACCTCTACAAATCACTCCTTGACGCACTAAACGATGTAGTGCCTGAAGCAACAACTCTTTTTGGAGGATCCGAGGAAACACTGGATCTTAAAAACCTCAGGGGGAACCCCCCGCAACGCCAGCTTGTAACCGTGGGATATAGTTGAGGTGACCCACTCGTCCTGAACTATTGCTCTTCAAAATGTCTGCAAAGTGCAGCAGCCCCCCCCCCCCCTCCCAATGAAGTGAGGGTGTCCCCTCTCAAGGAGGGCTTGGTGCAGGTTTAGAAGAATTTTGGACCCAGGGCTTTTTCTGGCCCTGGCCTTGCAGCTTGCCCCTGGCCCTAGCACCCTGTTGGTGGCGGAACTGCCTTGGCGCTGAGACATTTGAGGAAGCAGTCCCTGAGGTTTTAAAACAAGGGACGCCTGGTGCTTTTCTTCACAGGAAGTAGCACACTCTTCCCTTCGGAAATCTTTTTGGATATATTTGTCCAAGTGATCCCCAATATAACGTTCCCATGATAGGGGAAACCCGACAATAACTTTTTACAAGGAAGCTCGGCTGACCAGTTCTTAAGAAAAAAGTCTTTGCATGTGTACAGACAAGAGAGCCAAAAAGGAGAAACCTGCTGTATTGAATCCTTTAAGGCTCCCTGCAAAGCAAAACAGCGCTTGAGGAATATCTGCCTTATTTTCAGGCAGATCATCCTCCTGGTTAGGCCTGTCAGGCCGTCTGGTATCTGCCAGTCCGTAAAGGATCAGATCAATTGTTGCAACAGCTGGCTGAATAGCTGAACTGGCCAAAGAAAAAGGAAGCCTTTAAATCATGACTCCAATTTCTTGTCAAAAGGGTCTTTCAAGCCCTGTGTGTTATCTACCGGACAAGTCACGTTCTTGTTTAAGGAAGAGACTCCAATTAAACTTTTCATTCAAGGGATATATATATATATATATATATATATATATATAAAAAAAAAAAAAAAAAAAAAACCTCTTATGCCGCTGTAATGGAAATTTGCAGGTTCTGTATATAATTGTATTCTATATGTATTGCACGATGCCCTCACTGTGCACACGGCACTAATAATGTTTTCAGTACATGTTTTGCATTCTTTCAAGTCCTGATTAGAATTAGCCTGCCTATGTAACGCCCCTTGTTATCATAAAACGTACAATTGTAATATTAATGTGATACCTACGTAATCATGTGTATAAAAACCTTCAAATGCGTCATAAAGGAGAACGGTTATTTGGAAAGATGCTGAGCGTATCTTTTGTGTCCGTTCCCTACTGCAGTAGTTATTAATTTGGAACCACTAATCAATATGAGGATAGGAGTTGCCTATAATCAAAATATCCATTTCAGCCACGTACACATGAGCGGGCTTTTTCAACGGTCTAGGTCCGACGGTCTTCCCGACGGACTTTCGGCGGAGTCCGATGGAATTTCCAAATAAACGAACTTGGCCACACACAATCACGCTAAAGTCAGATGGATTTGAACGTGATGACGTACAACCGAACTAGAATAAGGAAGTTCATAGCCAGTAGCCAATAGCTGCCATAGCATCGGTTTTTGTGCGTCGGACTAGCATACACATGAACGGATTTCTCGATAGGAACTGGGTCCGGCGGAGTTACGACCAAAAAATTTGAAACCTGTTCTGTTTCTAAAGTCCATCAGATTTTTGGATAGCAAAAAGGTCCAATGGGAGCCCACACGCAATCTAATTGTCCGACGGATTTGTTCCGTCTGACCTTTGCTGTCGAAAAGTCTGATCATGTGTACGCGGCATTAGGAGGAACAAAAATCCTGTCAGGATGTTCCCAATCAGCATACACCACCCGTTCCAACAGAGGGTGCAAGGGGAAAGGCTGTGTGGCCTGAAGGGGCCCCAGGGATCCCAAAAGAGGAAAAGGGAGGCTTAGTAAACATTGCAAGAGGCAACTTAAAAAGGAAGAACTGAACCATTTCGGCAAGAGTCAGGATCAAAAGCCTCTGTGATTGAGAGGCAGACACCAACCGGATATCTTCTTGTCCAGATTGCTCGGAAGCAGACTAATCCACCAGACCATCCATAGAATCCTGAGCTTTAAAGCTCTTCCCCAGCCTCAACCCATTCCTGCGCCAGACTAGGAGGCTCCAGTGCCAGCAATCCTGTGCTCTAACCCGGCTAGGACTGAGGACAGTTCATTCTTAGTGATAAAGTGTGAAGCAGCAGCACTGACTGTATGCACAATCCCAGATATGTGCAGTAGCTAAGATTGCTCGGAAGCCTCTGGTCCTTCAAAGGATAAGATTAGGTTAATCAGGAACTACTGATGACATAGGTGTGCCCTTCCCTTTAGCATTAATCCCGCTCCTCTTTCTTGAAGACATTTACTAGCCACAAAAAGGTACCTGGGTGTAGTATTAAACACACTTCAGAAGGGAGAGCCTTTAATAGGGCTCACCAAGCCCCTATTCAACAATCCTGCTAAGTGCCTTTAGCCTGCTAAGCAAGCCCTGGTGACTCACGTGACCCGGGTAAGGAGAAACTAACTGCTACAAATGCCTGGTTCAGAGCCTGCCGTGTCCTACAGCTGTCTTCTGGAAGCACTGCATGCTTGGCATACATGGCTTAAATAAGTTGTGCACCAGTACATTCTGCGCATTGAGTGCGCACGTGTTTCCAGTGAACAGGCTACGGCGCAAGCATGGCAAAGCCGTGTGCACCATGGCCGCCAAACATCCTGCCGAGTCCAGCGGCGCTCTTGCACCATCATACAGGTAAAAAACAGCCAGACAAGAAAAAATAAATAAAATGGGTACACTTTGCGAACACCCACAGCTAGCCCAAAACGCCCCCATATGGTCACCGCACACAGGTCTCCAATGTTTCACTTACCCGTCCAGGAGCAGGGCAACTTAGAAACCAAGAGCCCAATCTTCACCGTTCAAGGTGGTTTCCTGTCACTTAAGGACCTTCAAGGACTGGGTACTCTTTTTCATGTTTAGGGTCCACTCCCTTGAACTGCACAGCACCTCGCAGGAACGTGTTAGCGTTGTAGTGTTCAGGATTCCACTTTTCAGGGTCCAGCGCCCGGAGGCCGCATTACAGGCAAAACCTCACAGGATATTAAGTCTTCTTTGCAAGGCTTGGATATCATTTATCTAAGCATGTAAAGCCTGCGTCAATGGATCCAATTGGTCAATCCCTTGATTCATTCAAGAACCATTTGTGGGACTAGAGACCTGGAGCTCAGAGAGCTCAAAACAACTGTGCCATACACCTTGCAGACACTGGTTAAAAAAAAAAAAAAAAAAAAAGTAGAAATTGTTCTGGCATCCTGGCACTTGGAAGGTAGTGCGGACATTTTTTTCCCCCTCAAGGCAGCTGATGAGACTCCCCACGACCCTTCTGTCTACCTATTCCATTCCCTACATATTAGTAATGAGAACACATGATAGCAGTGGTCTTCTCCAATTTGATAGAGTTAGTTAGTTAAATCCTTACAACTTACCAACAGTGTGGATGGGCATTCTATATGGCATCAGTCCAAAGCTATACTGGAAGATGCCACGGGCATGAAATAGAGGTACAGCAAAGCCCAGCTTCTTCTGTAGCTTCTCTTGTACATTCCGCAGCACAGACCCTTTAGGGTTGGGCACCTGAAGAAACAGTTCATTCTCACCAAAAGAGAATACTGGCACCAAATGAGCTCTATAACAAAAAATAAATAAATATTAAAAAATTAGCAAAAATCCCTGAATATTATACATTAGATTGCAAGATGACATCTAATTTTACCTTAGCATACATATTTCCAAAGGACAACCAAATTCCAGTATTCGTTACACATTCACTTTTAAAGAGGAAGTAAACCCCAATGGGTTTACTTCCTCTTTTGTTCCCTGCAAAGGCAAAGCATAATGGACTACTATGCATCGCATAGTAGTCCATTATGTGTCACTTACTTGACACAGGAGCCAGCGAAGTCGCCGCATCCAACTTCTTGGTGGGGTCTCGCAGCTCCGCCGCTGTCATTCGGCGAAGCCGTCACTCCCGCGCATGCACACGGGAGCCGACACGCGTGGCAGCTCCGTCGTCGAGAATGCCGCGCTCAGTGCGCCGCCGTCTACGGCGCATGCGCCGTAGATAGCGGTGCCTGTTTTCAGGCAAATATCTCCTAAACCATATATTCATATATTAGGAGATATTTCTTGGACCTACATGTAAGCCTTAATTCTAGGCTTACCTGTAGGTTAAAGTGGTTTGTAAGGGTTTACAACCACTTTAAGTTTCTGTGTTTGCTCTACAGCAGGGGTCTCCAAAAACTTTATAAACAAAGGGCCAGTTTACAGTGCTTCAGCAAAAAGTGGGTGTGGCCAAATAGGATAGTGAGAAGGGCTTAAGGGTGTGGTAAAACAAATCTGGGCTCCCTTGTACCTATAAAAAAAAAAGGTAGCAGCAGGTGTCTCTGGGAACCGCACACCTGCTGTCCTTGCCTCATTTAGGGGAAGAGTATGGGATCCCATATTATGGCTCCCACGCCCTGCAACTACTCCATCCATACTATACCACCTACACATTTATATTCCTCGGTACATCTGTACACGCATCAACCCCTGAAGAGCAAGCTGGGTCTCGCAAAACACGTCGAGTACATTAGATGCTTGTGTATCCCATGTTTTCCACTCTTGGGGTATACCAATGCCCGTGTTTTACATGCTTATCATCCATTTATGTACCATTGTCTATTTTACATGGATGTTTTACAACTGGCCATTGCTGATACCAATGTATGCATGGCTTACCTGCATAACCGCATATACTTCAATTACTGGTATGACGTTTTGGCCAAATGGTGCCCACCTCATTTAAAGTCCCATTTGGGCAAATCTTTTGTTGCATATTTCAGGGATGGAGGTGGGTTATCGGTAACAGAAGACCACTCCTTTTTAGGAGGGAGAGATGTCAGCTGGGCGCCTTGATGCAGCTGTCAAGGGGATTAGTGGGCTCCGCTGCAGGACTCAGCCCATATTTGTGGAAAAATTGGATTTACTTGAAATCCCAGGACAATTGGGAGGTATGCAAAGGCAGGCGCAAATGGCAGCCTTTGGCCCCTAGGCTGAAGTTTGGAGACCACTGCCCTACAGGATCTGGAGATTTTGTGGCCAAAGATCCACTCCTCATGCCCAGAGTTTTTTTTCTTAAGGCAGTGACGAGAAATCACATCTGTCTACCCATTCCATTCCCTACATAATCGGTAATGAGAATACATAGGGATGGCAGTGATCTTCTCCAATGTAACAGAATTTGTTAAATCCTTACAAAAACTTACCAATAGTGTGGAAGGGCATTCTATATGGCATTAGTTCAAAGCTATACCTGGAAGATGCCATGGGCATGAAATAGAGGTAAAGCAAAGCCCAGTATTGTTTGTAGCTTCTCTTGTATAATCCGCAACACAGACCTTCTCTGAGCACTGTGTCCAATCACAGCTGATCATATGTAAATGGACTTGCTGGTTATCGGCAGTCGATAACCTGCAAGGCTGTCAGCACACTGTTTACACTGATCATCAGCGCCGCCTCATCAGTAAAGAGAAAACCAAAAAAAAAAAACCACACACCACTTGCAAAGTTTTGAAATTCTTTTCAAAAGTTTTATTTTTATTTGCTAAACAAAACTAAGTGATTATTATAATACCACCAAAAGAAAGCTCGGTCTCGCGAAAAAAAAATATTATAACAAAAAAAAAGATAAAAAAAAAATTTCATATGGGTACAGAGTTACATGACCACGCAATTCTCATTTAAAATGAGACAGCCGTGAATGCTGAAAATTGGCCTGGGCAGGAAGGGGGTGAAAGGGCCCAGTATGGAAATGGTTAAAGCACAATTAAAGCTTCCAAAATTGTTGTCTCTTTATAGACCTCAACCCCTACAAGTTATGATGTGATGTGTTTTTTGTCTGGGAATAGATTCCCTTTTTCAGTTAGTAAAAACGCTGCGCCCCACCCTTCTCTTTGCTGGCAGAGCTGGGTAACAGCCATATCCCACAAGTGTCCTCACACAGACTTGTTTTGCAGAAGAAAAAGTGGGGATGTGTCTAACCAGGTCTGTTACTGACATCTGATTATGTAGAGCACCGGGTCTAATTCTGGGGCCTTTTGGACTGAACCGTCAACTGGTATAACTGCTAGAACAGGAAAATGGCATTACCCAAGAACCCAAACAGAGATTGTCACAATCATGCAGCCTGACAGACATTGTACTAAATGGTCTTCAATAAAAACAAAAAAGGAAACATACAGGATTGTCATAGTTTGTCAAATCCTTATTTATGGTTTCCCATGTACTCCCTAAAAAGGAAGATCCACATGCTGGGCATTGGTCATTTAATGTTTGGAGACACTGGGCACATATGGATTTGTGCTCGCTGAGCAGACGTTTGGATGTCACTCCTGGTTTACGTCAAATTAGCCATTTCAGCACATTCTGTCCCAAATGAGTAGTTAGCCCCCCATTCAGATGTCCAATCATGCATGGTGTGGCAGGTATACTGCAGATATCAGTGGCCGGGAGCCCAGGTGTTTGCTGACAGCCATGACCTGGAAGCATGTACAAGTTAAATGACAAGCTGACAAAGGTCATGGCTTTCAATTCCTCTAACAAGGTAAATGCACATTGGTAATCAGTCTGTGTTTAAAGGCAGAACACCTCTAACCATATGTAACCCCCTAAAAAATGTACTATTACATGCTTACAGCGATGGACAACTGTTGCTCCTGTCAGTCTGTCACCGATCTGTACAGGCTACCTGTCCACAAACACCTGGGGGCCGGCAGCAGTATACTTACCACACAATGGCCGAATGATGAAGTACATTTTTACAATCTTGCTCTTCCATATTTCAGTGCATTATGTCCTCTAAATTGTCCGCTTCAGAGGCTTGAAGTGTAGAAGCAGTACAGCTCAAACATTGTGTAATAACTCCTATTCCAACAATTCAACCTACATACAGTATTAACTAATAAACAGTACTGTATTCAGTGCAGCACAATAGATTAAATGATTCCAGTAGTCGCAGGTTAAATTACCAATCAAGAAACATACCCTCTCTTCAATGCCACTTTGATGAATCCTTTCCTATTCAGGATATGGAGAGTTCGATTTCCAGGATGAGCATCCAATGACTCCTCAGCTCCTCCAACCACTACAACTGCAGCATTTCCACCTTGCGGTCTGCTCAGGACATTTGTCACACTCTTCTTAGAGGACGACACTAGACCTGTGAACATAGAAACTGCGCATCAAACTTTAATAATCCCCCTCCCAACTTTATTTTCTTTTATTACTCTTCTGTAGTGGGATTAGCACCAGTCCCAATGCCCAACTGATACATCCTGCTTGAGATGCCTTCTCTTACCACGTCTGGGGTTGAGCTCACCCCCATCCATACCTCTTGTCCAATGTAAGTCAGAAGTATAGCTACATGTACACATGGCAATAGGGTTGATAGTGCGCTATGCATCTGGAGGTCTACTGCAACCTTCCTGCTTATCATATACGGTTTGCTTCTACTTTTATAATACATTTCCATTATGGGTCTTCAGATTTCACTGCAGTCTTCTAGCTCTTGTGTACTAGGTTTGTAGATTTATGCTGTGCATTACCCAATTTCGTTGGGGGGGGGGGGGGGGGGGGAGGGAGACACACACACACACACAAATAATCTCTGGATCACTGACACACTGTTTTATTTTGCCTTAACTTATGGTCCCAGAAAAACTTTGGGACTTTGTTAATGGAACTGAAGCATATTTTGTGTCACCTTGCAGTAATGAGGGCTACAGGGACTAAGATAGAGCCATTCATTCCAATTGTCAAAGAGCTATATTTTTATTTTTTTTAAACATGTCAGCAGAGTTACCAAATGGCTCATAGAATAAATAAAAAAATATATATATTTTTCTTGGCACTGCCCACTATCAAACCAAGGAAGCCCAGTTTTTACTGTGTGTTGGGATTGACAATATCTCGACCCCTTTCACACTGTGCTGCCACCGGTAAAGCGGCGCTATTTTTAGCAGCGCTATTCGGCCGCTAGTGGGACGGTTTTAACCCCCTGCTAGTGCCCGAAAAGGGGTTAAATCCGCCCGCAAAACACTGCCGATATTGCAGCGCTGCCCCATTTATTTCAATGGGGAGCAGCGGTAGAGGAGCTGTGAGTTCACCTCTCCAAAGCTACTGGCAGGAGGTGCAGTGGTGGCAAGAGGTTAAACCCATTTAAAAAAAGGTCAGTAGTTTAGAATTTTAAAATATATTATATAATTTAATCTGCATTCCCCTTTTGATGTTCCAGGTGGAGTTTTAGGTTCCCTTTATCCATTTTCAGGGCTTTCCCTTTGTTTTGAAAAAGTCTGCTTACAGAGCTCAATTGCTAGACCTTCAATTTGTACATACAAGTGAAATTGCAGAATGGATGTTCTGCTGCCGACTATGAACCTGAAAGGACTCTTAGCATTCCTGAGTATTTCTAGGGCTCTCAAAATCCTAGCTGAACAGCTGGGCTCACTGCATATCAAGTACAGTTTGCATTTAATTGGCTGGAGCAGAGTCCCCTTTGTGATGGCAATAACATTTAAATGGGGGGGGGGGGGGGGGGGAAAGGGGGAGGAAGAAGTCCCATCGCTCCAAGTACACACATATGAATGCAAAAGTAGAGAACACAAGTGTATGCAAATATTTCTCCTTGCACACCAGAGTGAGAGCAATAATTCTAGGTCTCCAATTTTAATTAACTTTAAACTGATGAGCTTGTAAAGGAATTTCATGCACAATGGAAGTTCTCAGATGCTCCTAGGTGCAGCTGGCGTTTTTTTCCCTGCCTCTAAAATGTTAGCCTATTTGTCCCTGAAGACATATTCTTTTAGAAGGTTTAGAAGTTTAAAAGCAGAAAAAAAAAAAGGGGAAGAAAAAAAAACCCCCAACACACACACAAACCCCCCCCCCCCCTAATCACAGTCAGTGCTTGCAGGAGCAGCAGAAAAGTGTTTGACGCATCTAAACACATCAATGAGTTATATTCTATTGCAGTGGTCTCCAAACTGTGGCCCTTGGCTTGCCTTTATCTGGTTCTTGGGGCACTACTCCAATTGATAGCATCAATGGGGGGACTATTTTTCCAATTTATAGACAATGAGGGCACGGTTCATGTTGACTGATGCCGGGGCATTTTCTGCTCCCACTGGTCACAGTCCAGCTACCTAAAGTCTGAAGGACAGTAAACTGGCCCTTTGCTTATAAAGTTTGGAGGCTCCTGGTCTATACTATCATTTGTGAACATAGTATAGTAAGAGAAAGCCAAGGAGCCTGTAAAGAAAGTACATCTACCTATGCATACTGCATCATTATTTAGAAAACAAAAAAAAAAACACCTGTAAAAATATGGTTTTGCATGTTTTTCCTGTCAAGAAAAGATCCTTTTACTGACCAACAGACATGGCGTACTCTCGGAAGAAGGGACAGCGGAACCAGAAGGGAAGGATGTGCAGGTGAGGAGTCAGGCCTGGGAAAAGCTCCTTAAACCCAGTGTAGTTCGTGCAGAAATTTCCAAAAGCTCCAGCGACTAAGACTCCATGAGGGTGAAATCCCAAAAGGTAATTGTGCTGAGGATCCAAATCCTGTGTCTTGATGAGCTGGGGAAAGAGCAGCAAATACTTTGAAACTAGTTGGTCTGTATACTGTTGGCTATAAAAAGGTGTGCAAACTAACCCCCCCGCCACCCATTTTGACAGACAAAATACATGTAAAATCAGCCTAACCCACCATTGCAAAAAACTGAAGATTCCATTTGGAAAGCTATAAAAACCTGTAATTGCTAAATTTACACTTTACTCAGAAAGCTTGCACTTAAAAAAGGAAAAATAAAAAAGTTTTTTGCACAAAAAAAAAAAAAAAAATTATAATCATACTTGCCTAGGTGGATAAAGCATGCTTCGATGCTGAATCTGTCCATCGTCGGATCGAACACAGAACCGAGCTATCAAACAATGCTGATTGCTCAGTTCTCAGAGCTCCCTAAGCAGAGAGCTCCCGTCATTCACTGCCGTCTCCTTTCCCCATTAGGGAGATTCATACTTGCTAGAACGAGAAGGAGAGGGGGGAAATCTGCCAATAGAGACACTTGCTCTGGTGCATACTGTCTTTAGCAGGGCCTTCCCCTTACATCTGATTGCGTTTCTGGATCAAAGACAGCAAAAAAATAAAATAAACCTGTGCATGCGTAATTAGGTGTATATTCTCGGCACACCTTGATGCTGGAATGAATTAACTCATGTGTGGGAGTCACATTATCTCACACCAGTCAGTAAAGACAGATAAAAATACTTGGCACCCATATGAACCCAGAAAGAGAAAATTGACGCTGGCCACGTAGCTTTCAGAGGTCGCATCACTGGAGCAAGGGTATTTACGGCCTTATAATATTGAATAGATGTTCTGTATTTTTATGGACAACCGGTTTAAGTTGCAAGCATTAAAAAGCTCAACTGCAGCCTACTTAACCTATAGGAGATTCCTCTCATTCCCCCCAACAGGCCATTTTTTGCGACATGGCACTACGTTAATTTAACTGACAATTGCACAAACATGCGACACTGTACCCAAAAAAAAAAAAAAAAAATAGAGCTTCCTTTGGGTGGCATTTGATCACCTCTGCATTTTTATTTTAATGCGCTATAACCAAAGAGGCAGACAATTTTTGGGCAAAAAAACATTTTAAACACATTCTGTTAAATAAAAATAAACATTTCTTCATGAATTTAGACCAATATCCATTCCACTGCATGTTTTTGATAAAAAAAAAAAAATAAAAAAATTAAAAAAATTAAAAATCCAACTACCGGTAATCATATATTGAGTGGCTTGCTCAAGAGTCTACAAAATTATGGGATTTTTTTTTTTTTTTTTTTTTTTTACACTAGCAATGGTGACGATCATAGACTTGTAGCAGGACTGCAACATTGCAGCAGACATTCTGACACTTTTCGGGGACCAGTGACACTAATGAAGGGGTCAACATCAGGGTCGATTAAAGGGTTAACCGTGTGCCTAGCCTGTGTTTTACTACACTGTATATGGTGCTTTTACTAGGGCAAGAGAAGAAATTTCCCGCTTTGCAGAGACACAAACTCCATCCCTTTCCTCCTGTCAGAACAGTGATCTGCTTTGTTTACATTTGCATTCTGCCCAATGATCAGAGCGCGCCGGCGGACATCAGGCACTGTGCACCGGCCGATCAGCCTCCGTTGTATGCAATCACAGACGATGTGTGTTACCTGCAAATTTATTACGTTGATGACTGGATCTCTTTAAGGTCCCCTAAATGTACAGGCCATCCTGTGATCATATCAGCTCTGGGCAGTGGCTAATTGGCATGGATATGCCTTAACCACTTAACAACCGCCCATTGCCGATTAACGGCTTCAGGGCGGTTGTTTAACTCCGAGAGGCCGTTAATTAACGGCCTCCCAGAATTCTGCACTCGAGAGCATCCGTGACCGCCGGGTCCTGTGGGTCCAGCGCGGCCGTTTACCACGTGATCGCTCCGTCAAATGACGGAGTGATCACTTGTAAACAAACCGGCGTCATGTTATGACGCCGGTTCCTCCCTCCCCCTCTGTGTACCGATCGGTACAGCGGAGGGGGAAGAGATCGGTGTCGGCAGCGATGTGGGCTGCATCTGCAGTGCCCACATCGCTGCGCACCGAAAATTAACCCCTCAATTCCCTGCCATGGCCCTGCAACACCCTGCCATGGCCCTGCAACACCCTGCCATGGCACTGCAACACTCCGCAACGCCCTGCAACACTCCGCAACGCCCTGCAACACTCCGCAACGCCCTGCAACACTCCGCAACGCCCGCCAATACCCTGCAACACTCTGCAATGCTCTGCAACACCCGCCAATACCCTGCAACACTCTGCAACACTCGCCAATACCCTGCAATGCAATACTCTGCAACGCCATACTCTGAGATACCCAGCCATAGTCGGTGATACCCTGCAATACCCAGCCATAGACATCCCCCCCCCCCCCCTCCGCCTCTGGTGCTTCTACCGAATCGCTAATACGATCAAAGACAGAATCTTTTTTTTTTTTTTTTTTTTTCAGGCTTCCCAGCTTAGAGGTGAGATGTGGGGTCTTATTGACCCCACATCTCACTGTAAAGAGGACCTGTCATGCCATATTCCTATTACAAGGGATGTTTACATTCCTTGTAATAGGAATAAAAGTGATCAAAAAAATTATTTTTGGGGAAAAAAATGTCAAACTAAAATAAATAAAGTAAAATGAACAATAAAAAAAATGTTTTTTTAAAGCGCCCCTGTCCCCATGTGCTCGCATGCAGAAGCAAACGCATACGTAAGTCCCGCCCACATATGAAAACGGTGTTCAAACCACACATGTGAGGTATCGCTGCGAACGTTAGAGCGAGAGCAATAATTCTAGCCCTAGACCTCCTCTGTAACTCAAAACATATAACCAGTAAAAAAAAAAAAAAATTAAATCGTCGCCTATGGGGATTTTTAAGTAGCGACGTTTGGCCCCATTCCACGAGCGTGTGCAATTTTGAAGAGTGACATATTAGGTATCTATTTACTCAGCGAGTAAAAAAAAAAATCTTGATTTTGCAAAGAATTGTGGGAAAAAATGACAACTTCAAAAAACTCATCATGCCTCTTACTAAATACCTTGGAATGTCTTCTTTCCAAAAAGGGGTCATTTGAGGGGTATTTGTACTTTTCTGGCATGTTAGGGTCTCAAGAATTGAAATAGGCCGTCAGTACTTCAGGTATGATCCAATTTTCAGATATTGGCACCACAGCTTGTGGACTCTATAACTTTCACAAAGACCAAATAATATCCACCAATTTGTACTTATTTTTACCAAAGATATGTAGTAGTATAAATTTTGGCCAAAATTTATGAAGAAAAAAATTACTAATCTGCTAAATTTTCTAACAGAAACAAAGAAAATTCATTTTTTTACAGAATTTTCGGTATTTTTTCCTTTATAGCACAAAAAATAAAAAACCCAGCGGTGATTAAATACCACCAAAAGAAAGCTCTATTTGTGTGAAAAAAAGGACAAAAATTTCATATAGGTCCAGTGTTGCATGACTGAGTAATTGTCATTCAAAATGCGAGAGCACCGAAAGCTGAAAATTGGTCTGGTTATTAAGGGTGTTTAAGTGCCCAGTGGTCAAGTGGTTAAACTTATATTAGCTATGGATTCAGTCATGTATAGGTATCACTTTTTTTTTCCCCAGAGAGGTTTCAACAAAAGGGAAGGAGAGGAATGTACTTCAGTATCTCACAAAAGTACACCCCTCACATTTTTGTTAATATTTTATTCTATCTTTTCATGTGACAACACTGAAGAAATGACACTTTGCTACAATGTAAAGTAGTGAGCGTACAGCTTGTATAACAGTTTAAATTTGCTGTCCCCTCAAAATAACGCAACACACAGCCATTAATGTCTAAACTGTTGGCAACAAAAGCGAGTACACCCCCAAGACCCCTTT
Organism: Lithobates pipiens; assembly: GCF_037356315.1. Lineage (NCBI taxonomy): Eukaryota > Metazoa > Chordata > Amphibia > Anura > Ranidae > Lithobates > Lithobates pipiens. Next base: position 470,630,951 of record NW_027507758.1, on the reverse strand, counting down.
CACACTGGGGCCGTCCATTCGTTAGCACTAAAGTGCCGCTCATTTTAGCGCTGCTTTTTGGCCGCTATTAACCCCCGCTAGTGGCCGAAGGAGTTAAAACTGCCAATGTTGCAGCGCTTCCCAAGTGACTTTCATTGCAAAGGGCTGAAGCGTTTAGACAGCACTGTATACAGCGCTCCCAAACCAACCCAAAGATGCTGCTTCCAGGACTTTTTCTAAAGCACTCAGGCAGCATGGGAGGCAGGTTTCAGGAGCTATTTCAATGCTCAAAGTGTGAAGATTTTGTGTTACCTCCCTCATTTTCGAGCACTGCCTTAACCTCCCTGGCGGTATGATTCAGTCTGGAATTAGGTGCTGAAAGCGTTACAATTATTTTGAATGGAAATCTGGCGTTTTATTTTGTAGTCCTGTAATTCTTAGGAATAACGCTCTTAAATCTCTTCAAACCAGAGTCTATTAGACATCCAGGGTATGATAAAGTTTATAATACAATAAAGAATAATAAAAATTATTCAATAATGTAATCAAATCCTAAAACACTGAAAAAGGGACACTTTTTGGTTGCTATGGACAATCTCCAAATTCCAGGCAGAAAAAAAAAACACAGTATTTATATTATAAAAGTGCATGCAGGGCACTGCACAGACCACTAGGGACAAAGGGGGTGTAGCATTTTTTAATACAGCACTAATCTGTAAGATTACAGTGCTGTGTGTGTCTTTTTACTTTTTTGAATTTGCCGCCGTTCTCCGTCACATGCGATGTAACGTCGCAGGGAACGGAGCTCGGCGGCATTCGGCACTATGAATCGAGCGGAGGACAGCTCGATCACACAGTGCGGGGGACATGGTAAGTAAGTTTCACTGTGTCCTCCCCTGCATCCAGCGATGCGATCCCGAGTCTGGCTCGGGGTTACCGCTAGGGAGGCCCTCTCTCTTGGGCATGGAGTTCACCAGAGCTTCATAGGTTGCCACTGGAGTCCCCTTTCACTCCTCCATGATGACATCATAAATCTGGAGTATGTTAGAGACCTTGCACGCCTCCACCTTCCATTTGAGGGATGTCTCACAGATGCTCAATAGAGTTTAGGTCTGGAGACATGCTTGGCTAGTTCATCACACTTACCCTCAGCTTATTTAGCAAGGCAGCGGTCGTCTTGGAGTTACGTTTGGGGTCGTTATGTTGGAATACTGCCCTGCAGCCCAGTCTCCGAAGGGGTGGGGATCACGCTCTGCTTCAGTATGTCACAGTATATGTTGGCATTCATGGTTCCCTCAAACTGTAGCTCCCCAGTGCTGGCAGCACTCATGCAGTCCCAGACCATGACAATCAAACCACCATGCTTGACTGAAGAGACACTTGCCTTTGTACTCCTCACTTGCTTGCCACACACTTGACACCATCTGAGCCAAATAAGTTTATCTTGGTCTCAGACCACAGGACATGGTTCCAGTAATCCATGTCCTTAGTCTGATTGTTTTCAGCAAACTGTTTGCAGGCTTTGTACATCATCTTTAGAAGAGGCTTCCTTCTGGGACGACAGCCATGCAGACAGATTTGATACAGTGTGTGGCGTATGGTCTGAGCACTGACAGGCTGACTCCCCAACCCATCAACCTCTGCAGCAATGCTGGCAGCACTCATGCGTCTGGTTCCCAAAAAAACACGACCTCTGGATATGACGCTGAGCACGCGCACTCAACCTCTTTGGTTGACCATGGCTTAGCCACCGTGCTGCAGCTCAGTTTCAGGGTCTTGGCAATCCTTTTGTAGCCCAAACTATCTTCATGTAGAGCAACAATCATTTTTTTTCAGATCCTCAGAGTTCTTTGCCATGTTGAACTTCCAGTGACCAGTAAGGGAGTGATAAAGCCAACTTTAAACACACCTGCAACCTTGTGACCCCGGGGAGGGAAAAGTGCTAATTGGACCCAATTTGGATATTTTCACTTAGAGGTGTACTCACTTTTGTTCCCAGTGGTTTGGACGTTAATGGCTGTGTGTTGAGTTATTTTGAGGGGACAGCAAGTTTACACTCACTACTTTACATTCTAGCACATACATACACTATAATATACTTCAGTCCCATGGATGATCATTTTAAAATTTTGTTTAGACTAGCACAATATTTTTGAGTACGAAGTATTCAAATGTTTTTATGGCAACACCAAAAAAAACACAATATATACACCATCTACATTTAACTTTTATGCTGCAATCCATTTCTATAAATTGGCCAAAAAAATTCAGTAGAACTTAACGAGGAAGCTGCTGAGAGCAGTCACAAGAATCTCTTCCACTTCAGTGACACAAAGCCTTATATATAGTATGTTCCAAGGACATTGTGATCTCCAAATACAGCCCAGATCACACAGGTCTATTTATAAGCCTATTTTGAAATTCAGTGGCCTGTACTTTTGCACAGAGCAGCCCCGATCCTCCCTTTCTGGGGTCCTAGCTCATCTTCCTCCACCGAGTGCCCCTCTAACAAGCTGCTTGGTAGGAGGGCATTCGCATGGGCTTGCTCCCGAGCCTCTCCCCCCGTTCCTTTGTCAACGGCTTCTCCTACTCTGTCTGAGCTAATGAAGGAGAGATCATACAAGCCTCCACTCTTATGCAAGTCCCTGAATCAGGATACTGCTCAGGTGTGTATGGGGGGGGGGGGGGGGGGGGGGGGTGGTTTAATACATAGAATGCATTAAGGTAAGAAACCTTCAGCCTTTTACAACCACTTTAATGGTTATCAATTCTGCCTTGCAGCACTTGAGTCCAACCAGAACACTTTCCTGCATGTTCTCCCAGTGCTTGCATGGTTTTCTCTGGTTTCTCCTACACTCCAAAGGCATGGCAAGAGTTAGCTGGCTCCTGTCTAAAGTGGCCCCATACATCCAATGGACCTCAAGTTAACCTTAAGGTCCCACTTACACGAGAACAGACAACTGCCGGAGCACTTTACCTCTCGGGTAGCAGACCGTTCACGACCCAACTACGGTAGGGGGCAGTGTGATAGTGATTCAGTGCATCTCATACAGCTCTTTTTTTGTGTTTTTTTTTTTATACAAACTTAAATTTGAAATGCACAAAAGTATACTTCCATGTTGCTGTACAGTGACATGCAACTCTCTACAGCACGCTGTGATAAAATGCAGCATGTCTGTATTTTATCGCAGCATAGCTCTGTGCTGCAATACAGTGTAAATATGACACAGAAAACAATGGTTTTCTGTGTCCTTTCAGCGACAGGCGGTTTACAATGAAGTAAAATGCCTGTCACCGCGCTGTGTGGGAGTTCACGCTACGCTCCTTAAAAAAGCAGGGTCTGATGTGATTGTACAAGATCTAAACCAACTCACTGATTTTCCTAGTTATAGCTAGTAGTAGTTCACATTCAATTGGACTTTTTCTGTAATGTTCAAGAGATTTTGTAGCTTATCTGTCAAAAAAAAAAAAAAAAAAAAAACCCCAGCCTTAATAGCCACACCTTAATTCAGTGACCATGGAATGCGTAGATTTTGCTTGTCTAAGGGCTCATTTACACTTGCTTCGGCTTCAACACACATTAACAGCTAGTTAACACTTGCTTCAAAACAAGGCTTCGGACACACTTTGTTAAAACCCTGAACACTCATGTCACTAGACAAAAAATAGTGAGCTTACAGTCCTGTTTACACCTTGCTTTGCATCAAAAAATTATACTCCATGTTGCTTATTTTATTATTTATTTCAGGTACTTCTATAGCACTGTCAATTTACGCAGCGTTTTACATATATATTGTACATTCTAGAACATAAACATTGTACATTCACATCAGTCCCTACCCTCAAGGAGCTTACAATCTAAGGTCCCTAACACACATTTATACATACTAGGGCCAATTTAGAAAGGATATAATAAACTTACCAATATGTCTTTAGAGTGTGGGAGGAAACCCACGCAGGTGCAGGGAGAACATGCAAACTCCAGACAGTCGTGGTTGCGATTCCAACCAGCTAGGCGAAAGCGATATCCACTACATCACTGTGCTGCCCACCTTTATTTGTGCTTCTAAGCATCTTCAAAGCCTCCATAGAAGCCTCAAAGCAAAAGAAAGGTGTAAATAGGACTGTAAGCTAACTATTTTATTTAGTGACAGAAGCTTTAACAAAGCCTGTCCGAAGCCATGTTTTGGAGCAAGTGTAAACTAGCTCTAAGAGTATAATTGGAGATGTGAAGGTTGTAGAAGCCCTCCCGTTCTAGGTACATATTCCCTTTGCTGGTGTTGCTTGATTTACATGGCTAAAAAGGTGTGAACTGCTGTCAAATTGCTGGGGTACAGATGTTAAAATGATATAAGTGGAAGACAGATGCGTTTGCTCCTCTGTATGAGCAGACTGCGTGGAAGTGTAAGGAAACCCAATGAGCTCTGAGCTACTTGAGTTGTTCACCGTTTGTGAAGCTGAAACAGAGGCTCAATGGAAGAAACCCAATCTAGAACATGCATCATTAAAAAAAAAAAAAAAAAAACCATTGGGAGAATACCATTATAATTATATTGTTTTATAACTTGCTAAAATGATTAAAAGAAAGAAGTGAAACCAAGGTGCTTTTTCTATGACCCACACATATATTGCCTTTTAATTTATTAGACACATAATAGCTAGCATATCAGACAGCAGAAACATGGTCATGTAGTACATTAAGGAGGAGTTCTGCAACTTACTTCAATGGGAAAATATTCTTTGAAGTACTTCCACACTGTCCAGCTCCGCACCCACTCCGACCTGCGGCCTCCAGTTTGTGGGGTCTCCCAGTCCAAATAGAGCCAGAGGACATATAGAGCTATCAGGAGCCATAACCTGGCGAGTACAAGCATAAAGAATATTCCCACACAGCATTGCGCTGCAGAGAAAACATGGACATGTCATAAAAAAGTCAGTGCTAAAATATACAATAGTAGAATTGATGGTCTGTTCAAATACTTTTAATTTATAACTGCAAGAATCCAAATTTCTAATTCTTCTTACAAGTAAAAATATGTGGATAGCTTTGAATATGGCAAGGAAGGATTAGAAGGGAGTATTGCTGTTGGAGAGATTCCTTAACTTCTCTTCTGGGAGAAAAAAAAAAAAAAAAAAAAAAAAAAAAAAGTTCCCTCTACTTCAGCTCTGGATAGCAGTAAAACCAGACAGGGGTATTAACCTTTCCCCAGTCTATCCAAAATTAAAGGTTTTAGGGATGTTTACACTATGAAGAATAACTCCTTAGATCTCTAAATATAAGCCATTATGAATGTTGTCTCATTTTATAAAGCTAGGAGGCTTTCCAATATTCAAACTGGCAGACACCCAGAATTACTGATGGCTAGATCTGCGTTAAAATAAATCTGTCATAAGAAGAATATGGAATTTGCCATTTGTGACCCACTTCAAAATAATACTCGTTGTGGCATGTCATGGTTCTCCTTTGGCATTATGTACCGAGTCCCTTACCGAAGAAGTTTGCATATTAGAAGTTATGACTCCAGTTGTTCTGGGTGGCTCAGTTAGAAGGTACTAAACAATGGACCAGCATCACAGCCAGCCAATTAAATGTCAGCCTCTATATTTCTTTTAGGACAGGTTTCCTTTAATATCATTAAGCGCTATTGAGAGGCATGTTGAGTCTGTGCCTTTCTCGACTAGTAACAGCTATAAAAGGCCTAAAGCAGAACTAAATCTAATCAATTTAACGGTTTCCCAAAACAATTACATTTAAAGCATGTTGTAAATAAGACATTGTCACAGTTGCTTGTTCTTCTACCAAACTGTCAAGCCATGAAATGGCAGGTGTCATAACTGATTACATGTGCAGCATTATGGCAACTGCAGATCAAACAGAGGCAAAGATGGCAGCTTCCTGGCTGTAAAGGAAGATTTAGTTCTCCTTTAAGAGGAATGAGCACACATAGCATGTATGATTGTTTTTGACAACTGAAAGGGCTCCATTTATAAAGCTGTGGTTTAGCTTTACTGCTGCTATATTGCGATTATAGACCAAAAATAAGTAAAAAAAAAAACACAACGAAAAAATACACTGTATATTTATAAAGCAGCAATGATATAAATACCTTTGAAAGTATCTGTTTGATAAGTGCGAAAAAATACCTGTTCTTTGTGTCAGACATTAAGGCAAGCAATGCACGGTTCGAATCACGGGCAGTTCCTGCTTAACCGGCCGAGAGTTGAACCATGTATGGGCAGGCTGAATGTACCAAGTTAATCTATCAATTTGGGTACAACCAGCATGCCTTATTTTACCTGCGATTAATGCTAGCGGATGTTATAGCTGCTAACAATAATCACGTTCTTCTCCCGACGGGGAGGGCATCCCCTACCCGGTGAAGACAATGGCCCAGCAGAAGGGATTCCCTCATCAACACAATCTGTGTTTATCAGTGAATTTCTTTCCTGCACCCCGTAGAAAGAACCCCTGCAGGAAAGACGCTCTATGTATGACTGGCCTTAGAGCTGCCCTGTGCCTTCTGCTTTATCTTAAGGAGGGCAATTTGCCCTATAGTTCTTATCCTGAGACAGAATGGATTAGTCTCGATTAACATCCCCAAAATTATAGATGGGTGCTTCAGAGTCTTTAATAAAGCAAATTAATGCTGGCTGAAAGCTTTGCAAAGGCCATGTACAAGCCTAATGTACACATTGGCATTATACAAGTTGAAACCCATATGTAAAAAAACCTAAAGGGAACCCATACTGAGAGAATAAAGAAGTGTGTAGGCAGGCTGAGTGTACCAAGTTGATCGATTGTACCCAAGTAGATCAATCAGCCTGTCTGAGTCACATACGATTATTGCTAGCAATAATTACTGTCTTCCTCTCATTTTATCTTATATAGTGCTGTTCATTTAAAATAACTAGAATGAGTGTCTTTTGGAAGGTCAGCAACAAAAGGGTCCTTATCAGCATTGTTCTTATTGTACAGATAACAGCAGGTTGGAGACTGGAAAACTCCTGTGTGTTTGCATTGCTGGCAAAGCAATGCAGAAAACAAGATCACCATATAGGCAATTTTTCCCCAACGATATTATTGCTTGGTATCACAGGAAAAGCTGGAAATAGCACTACATACTGTATATTTAATGGCATGCATCTTAACTTGTTGTTTCATTAGCACTCAGTCTTGAAACCTTCCTAGAACAACATGTCCCACCTATTTTTAACTTCAGCTACACTGAATGTGTGATAAAGGTGAGTAAGAAACGACCTTGTGTTATAAAGTCACACATTGGTGAGTCACAAGTGTTTCCAAATAGTCGGATGCTTTTTCTCTAGATTAGCAATTTTTATGTGTGCTCTTCCATCTATCCATAAAATCTTTTCTCAGTTCATTTAGGTCTGTATCTAAAGCACAGCTTTAAAAAAGGAGAAAAATTACACTCCGAAGTTGCCAAAAGTAGTACAGAAACTACTTTTGGTAATCGGTGCTGAGCCGCAAATACAGTTTTGCACTGATTCGGATGGTGCCATTGCCATCAATAGCTGCCGATTTGGCATTACAATAGAAGGTTGGCAGATCTTACTGCTTGGATGGGGAGCAGGATGTGCTAATCTGCTGAAAGAATGCCTCCTGTGCTTCTTCAGTGAACTTTGAGGAAGAACTGCCCCCCTCGCAATGCTGTGGGTACAGGAGGTCAGCAAGATCCTGTTCAAAAGTTCAGACAGTTTACTGGAAAGTCCATCTTCTGGCCACAAGTGCACACTGCTTGGTTTTCAAGTAACAGAAATGTGCCAAACTACTACTCAATAATGTACACTATCTCACAAAAGTGAGTACACCCCTCATATTTTTGTAAATATTTTATTCTATCTTTTCATGTGACAACACTGAAGAAATGAATGCAGGTGCTCAGCATTATATCCAGAGGTTGTCTTTCGGAAATAGACAAATTGAGTGCTGCCAGCATTGCTGCAGAGGTTGAAGGGGTGGGGGGGGTCAGCCTGTCAGTGCTCAGAGCATATGCCACACACTGCATCAAATTGGTCTGCATGGCTACATTCCCAGAAGGAAGCCTCTTCTAAAGATGATGCATAAGAAAGCCCACAAACAGTTTGCTGAAGACAAGCAGACCAAGAACATGGCTTACTGGAACCATGTCCTGTGGTCTGATGAGAACGAGATAAACTTATTTGGTTAGAATGGTATCAGGCATGTGTGGCAGCAATCAGGTGAGGAGTACAAAGTCCTGTCTACAGTCAAGCATGGTGGTGGGATTGCCATGGTCTGGGGCTGCATGAGTGCTGCTGGCATTGGGGAGCTAGTTCATTGAGGGAACCATGAATGCCAACATGTACTGAGACGTACTGAAGCGACGCATGATCCCCTCCCTTCAGAGACTGGGCCACAGGACAGTATTCCAACATGCTAATGACCCCAAACACTTCCAAGATGACCACTGCCTTGCTAAAGAAGCCGAAGGTAAGGGTGATGGACTGGTCAAGCATGTCTCCAGATCTAAACTATTGAGCATCTGTGGGGCATCCTAAAAAAAACGGAAGGTGGAGGAGCGCAAGGTCACCAACATCCACCAGCTCCATGATGGAGACGTGGAAGAGGACAATGGCAACCTGTGACACTCTGGTGAAGGCCATGCCCAAGAGGGTTAAGGCAGTGCTGGAAAATATGGTGGCCACACAAAAAAAATTGACACTTTGGACATTTTCACTTAGGGGTGTACTCACTTTTATGCCAGCAGTTTAGACATTAATGGCTGTGTGTTGAGTTATTTTGAGGGGGCAGCTAATTTAGTTATACAACCTGTACACTCACTACTTTACATTGTAGCAAAGTGTCATTTCTTCAGTGTTGTCACATGAAATGATAGAATAAAATATTTACAAAAATGTGAGGGGTGTACTCGTGAGATACTATACATCCACTATGCCTATATTACAGTGTTGGTAATGTAAAATAGTTTAATAGCTAAAAGCACAAATATGCGAGTAAGTATTTCAAGTGACTGCCATAAAGAGATATAAAATAAATGTAGTGTAGTATTGGTTGCAATATTTTCCAGTACACAGCTATCCTTCTCTATAGTAATCCCTGTATCTTTAAATTTACAATTAACGTGCAACATCATAGATGCTATGGCATGTTATTGTTCTACTTACTGAATTACAGCTTAAATATTGCCTATGAAAGTATGCTAATACAAGCTTTATTAATGGCCTTACCCAGTAACAAAAAAGAGAAGACCCACTGAGACACAGCTGCCGTCTGCAGCCTCCGGGTCAGGGGGATATTGAGAGGTGCAAACTCTACCTTCATATTGGTCTATTTACTTTTCCTGCGAGACCCCCTGGTTCATCAGACCCTGTAAAAAAAAAAAAAAAAAAAAAATACAACAAAAAATATATTAAATCTAAAGGAAGCATTGGTTAACACAGTCACTGTCACATGCTAGCAATAGTGCAGGTTTCAGGGCCTTATCACTGGCATAAGTTAAACAGCTAGAGCAACTCAATGCTTGGAGAGCTGCCTCCTTGTTTTCAACAAGATTTAATGGCCATGAGTAGCACACACATACCTGGAAGGGAAAGGAGGATTACTTGCTCTCTCCGTACTAGAAATACAGTATAGGAATCTACATGCAGCCACACACTATTTTTACAGTCTCACTTACTTCAAAAAAAAAAAAAAAAAAGTGAATGAGAGCTGCATATCTGCAGAATAAAAATGTTATAGGAATAAAGATTTCATCAGGCTAGAGTGGCTCATCATTACTCCCATGTACTTGGGGCAGATTCACACCAGAATTGCACAGGAACACGGGAGGAGGTGAAACTTACCAGTCCTTAGATGTGGTTAAAAAGTGCAGAATGGAATATTTTTTAAAATAGATTTGTTATGTTACAAATTTCATTTACTTAACAAAATTTTTTATTTTTTTTGCATCGTTATAAAAATGATCGACCGATTAGAATTCTATGTGAAGAATAGCTGCTTGTTAGAGAACAAGCCAGCCGCCACATCCTTAACAACCGATGACTCATCAGCTCTCAGCAGGCTTCCCCACTGAGAGCTGAAATGTAAATCGAAGAATGGCGGCAGAGCACACGCCCCTCCCTAAACCATAACAGGCCACATGCCCTCAACGTAACCCCACCCCAAAGCACTTTGCCTGACCCCCCCCCCCCCCCCCTATATGAATGTATGGGATACACAGTACAAGTATTTGTCAATTCCATTAAAAAAAAAAAAAAAAAAAAAAAAAAAAAAAACATACAAATACAACACACACATACACACCTTCAGTCTCAAAGGCTCCTGCCATCTAACATTTCTTAAATTGCTAAGGGGCGGGGAGCAGAAAGCACCCCCCCCCCAATGTTGAAGGCATGTGGCCTGGTATGTTTCAGGGGGATGGGGGTGCGCTCGCTCATCGCCCCCCCCCCCCCCGGCCTGCATGCTCGGATAAGGTTCTGGTATTGATTTTGGGGGGGGGGGGGGGTGGGGGATGGAACCTAATGCCATTTAAAAAAAATAATTTTAGCATGGGGTTCATCTTATAATCCAGGGCTCGACAAAACCCAGGCGCCAGGTCGCATTTGCGACTAGAATTAGCGACCTGGCGCAGCACAGCCGGGGGTATCCTTTCTCCGTGGACCCCCCCGGCGCGATCGCGTCGGGGCGCGCCGCCGGTAATTGAGCCCCCGGCTTTGAGGCCTTCTGTGATCCTATGGTTCCTTCTGGAATCTGGCACCCTCTTGTGGTGGCCGTTGGAATTACAACCAGCAATGCTAATGCAGCTATCTCCTTCCCTTTACTTAGAACCCCTAAATATAAATATATTATAATAAATATATATATATATTATATAAAAAAAAAAATTTTATTCTAACACCCTAGAGAGTAAAATGGTGGTCGTTGCAATAATGTCTGTCACACCGTATTTGCACAGTGGACTTACAAGCGCACTTTTTTTTGGGGAAAAATAATTTAATAAAAAAAAAATAAGACAAACAGTAAAGTTAGCCCAAATTTTTTTTTTATATTGTGAAAGATAATGTTACGCCAAGTAAATCGATACCAAACATGTCATGCTTCAAAATTGCGCCCGCTCATGGAATGGCGACAAACCTTTAAAATCTCCATAGGCGGCGTTTAAAAAATTCTACATCTCATATTTACACTAAAATGCAATTAAAAAAAAAAAATCGTCCTTTGAAAAAAATAAAACAAATAAAATGTCCCTCTAAGAGCTATGGGCAACGACTTGGAGACAGGTGGGGGGCTGGGGCCATCTTCCCCTCACTCGTCTCCATGTCAGGCCAGGGACAGGTCCAAATCGCCGTCACGGACCTGGCTCCTAACTTTTTTAGCTGGCTCCTAGATTCCAAGCAAATTTGTCAACCCCTGTTATAATCCATACCAGACCTTTTCTGCCTTACAGCTGATCTGCTGCTAGCATGTCCACAAACACAAAGCCTCTATGGTGACTAGAAATTGACCTCTAAGATTTACCCCCTTCATGCCAAAAGCCAATCAGGAGTGCGAGTCCACTGAGAAGCAAGCCTCTCGGACATTGCTGGATCGATGGGGCTCAGGCATAGGCGTCACCAGGGTGTGGCTATTGAGGCTGGAGCCCCAAAATGTGGAGCCCTAGCCCCGAGTCTCAGCGGGTCGCAGCTGTGGTGGGCGGCATTGGAGGGGGAGGAGAGACGAGCGAGGGGAGATGACATCATCTCTCTCCACCCGCCACCACTCTTCCACACTCCCAGCCAGGCCACTTCAACATGGGAGCAGAGAGATGACAACATCTCACTCCCAACCACACATCAGTGCTCTTCTGCCCTCTCAGCGTAGGCCTTTTAAATGTCAGAGGCGTGGCAGGGAGCAGAGAGATTAAATCTCTCACTGCCCGCCTCACATCTCCGCTCTCCTGCCCTCACTAAATGGACCAGTGCTGCCAGCCTGCCACCAAAGCAGTGACAATGCACATTTGGTGGCACGGCAAGTGACAATCTGCAAATGGTGGCAGGTGACACGCCCAGGGCTCCCACTGATTCTGCATTATGGCGAGTTGAGCCACTTCATTATATATTACAATGTAACAATAGAAACAATGCGCTTCAACCCCATATCAACCATGGTGCCATGATGATCAAAACGCCAACACCCACCAGCCTTCCTTTGCCCACGAAAAACTGCTTGCCATTGTGCTGTACGCTGCACCCAGGTGGGGAAATATACCCACATTTTAGGTCATATAGCCCCTGGCACATAGAGGGTTGATTTTAGGCAAACTGAACTGACATCTGAGGCAAATCTGTCACACTCGCATATGTTCAGACAAAACAGTGGACTCAACGATTGCAACGCATTTGGATTAATCTGATGTCAGCAGCAGACACACAAAATGCAGCACATTTGTAAGCATAGCGACCGCGACTATTGATAAATGTCCCCTGCAGTATTAGAAACGTTCACCCTGATGTACTCAGCTAGTTATATCCAAAGCTGTGACAGGGTCCCTTTAAGCATGCAGTACTAGTAGTTCTACATAAAAAAGGAATCATTTTGGTGTTACTTCTGCCCATATCTGATTGCAGCCGGTTACGACATGTATGTAGAAATATTAAGCCATGTCAGAATAACACAAGACTTTTCCCCTCTATGTGCAACATTATGTTGCTCAATGGCACCAAATCAGCATCTCTGACTTGTATACAGTATATGAAGCAACGGTTTCTCTTTTGTAAATTTATCACAACAGCAAAGGGCGATCTAAAATACAGGAAATGTGTGAAAAGAGAAGAGATCATATTAAAGTGATAACATACAGTACATCCAAGAAAAGTAAAATGTTCTATTATATGGGCTTTTGTAACCTTCCTAATAAAAACCATGACAAGATATACAGGATTGTGTTATAGCTCATTGTAAGGAATAAACTAAAACTCAAAAGTCCCATCACTGATATCCTCCTGTAGAAAATGCTAGTTGCCTGGTTCTCACACTGATCCCAAGACTGCTTTGTGAATCACCGCCCTGGAACAAGTCTGAATTAGGAAAGTCTGTATCTGCATACTTGTTCCAGTTCAGTGACTGGCAGTATGAATGCAGGAAGGTCAGCACTATAGCCAGGCAACTAGCATTTCTAAAGAGACATTAGCAGTAGTACCCCTCGTGTTTTCCTCATGACAGGCTTCTTTTGGGCTCCATTCACATTATTGCTCAATGAGAACAAGCGTTCCTGCTATGCAATTTTGACATGCGATTTTCGCGATATTCTACATGTCGCATAGGGCAACCCATTCACTTGAATGGACTTCCTTATTTGCGTTTGTTACAAAAAAAATAAATACATAAATAAAAAGCCTCCTGCTCCTTTTTCAGGAGGCAAGCTTCACCTGATGTGTGAAGGCCTGGTCTGCTGCGACTGCGGGATCGCGTCGCATTTGGAGTGTCATTAAAAGATAACGGCACCCAAACATATACAGCACATTGTGCTCAGAATGCCACACGATGCTGCCTGCAGTCCCAAATTGTGAGATGTGAATGGGGCCATGAGGGTGCTTTCCCACAGCGTGGGTGCAAACCAGTTTACCTGTGTTTTTTTTTTTGTAGCAGTCCCTCGCTTTTCCATAAATGTGTTTTCCGAAAGCGCACCAAAGCATGCAGGACTTTTGGTACGGTTTCAGAAAACGCATCAAAAACACCTGATCTAAGAGAAGTCTATGATAAAGCATGGGCAACCTGTTTAAAAAAACCACGGGTACATTTGCATTGTGGGCAAATCACACCGGAGCAGTGTGAATGCGACCTGAGGTGCAGAATGCAATAATCCACAGCAACCAATCAGAATTCACTCTGCTAAAAATCAGGCCAGTACAAAAAAATAGGATTGGTGGCAATAGGTTATACCATATAAGAATTGGCAAATGAAAGGCTCCTGCACTTGGGCATACAATATCAGCGTATTTCAGTGGCCAGGAGCCACAGGTGTAGTACACAACCACCTGCACAAATAAAATAAAAAAGTTATTATTATACAGGTTTTATATAGCGCAGCATGAGGGCAGACGTTACATTACAATTTGGCACAAGAGGAATCAGAGGGCCCTGCTCGTATATATATATATATATATATATATATATATATATATATATATATATATATATATATATATATATATATATATATATACACATATACATATACACATATACACACATACACATACATATACACAATATTGCAGAAGAGGAGCAGCCAGTCTCGGTGAACACACACGACAAAGAACAGGCAGAGGGGGGGGGGGGGGGGGGGGGTAATGAGGCTCCACCATCAGTGCACGTCACTTCAAATACACCGACTCCTCCTTCCCAATTCTAATTTATTATACCAGGAATCTACACCCATGTCTCTTCTCACAAACAGGTGTGGTGCAAGATTCCTAAGTGCAACTATAGTCAAACTTTTCTTTATTCGTTTTGGATAAAGTGGAGTGGTCCGGTTTTTATTGCGGTCTGCAATTCTCCCCATTTGTTATCAAGAGTGACAGAAGATCCCAAATTTTTGGGTTGTAACCAGAACAGAAATAGGGGGGAAATCTTCCAATGCGGACACGCATTCTGGTGAGGTGCTTAAAATAACAAACCAAATTTCTACACGAATAGCTCAACACCACGAAAAAAAAAAAAATGACAGATCTGTCATTAGGCTACATTCAGACGGATGTCTAAGTTTGAGAGTTAAGCTACACTTAGAAGACTTTTCTAAAAGCAGCTGGATTTACACAATTTAATGTAATCATGTTATTAATACATAATGGTTAGAAACATTAAAGCCCCATACACACTATCAGATTTTCTGCTGATTTTTGTCTTCAGATTTACAAAAACCATGTAGTAGAAGGGCCTACTTGATTGCATACAAATTGATACTCTTAAGGTTTGACCTCATATTATATGCTTTTGGTAAATCTGAAGAAAAAAACGCAGCAGAAAATCTGATAGTGTGTATGGGGCTTTAGTTGCAGTTATAAAAAGAAGGAAAGTGCTGCGTCCAGGGTGGACTATATGGTGCAGTGTTTGGGGGGGGGGGGTCCTGCAAGCAGCATCTTCGGGGCAGAACTCCTACACCACCCCTGCCTATTAGAATGAATGGGCAGTGCTTTGGAAGCGCCATGACACAGGCACTATTAACCTCCTCTAGCAAGGGTTAAAAGCAGCAGAAAAGCACAGCTAAAATGATGGTTAAAATGATGGTTAAAATGATGGTAAAGCGCAGCTAAAAACTAGCGGTGCTTTACCGCCAAGGGCCCCAGTGTGAAAGTACTCCAAGAAAACTACCAACAAACGAGGAGGTGTCTGGGTATAACACCTGGGGTAGTGCGAAAGAAATTGCCTGAAAACCTTAACGCACCTAAACTCATAAATTGATCTGCAGCAAATATTTGAACTTTTTAAAGTGCAGATTACTGGCATTGAGTTGCTGTCAGATACAAAATGTTCATGTTAATATAGTTCATGCTGCACACACCATACACACTCACACCATGCTAATTATACACATTACACGCTTCATCAATTAACACAAAGGTGATCTGCCCTGTGTAGTGATCATATCAGGGAAGATATAAAGTTTATATGACAACTCCAGGACACTCACCTAGTCAGTGGAGGGGATCCTCTGTGTGTGATCAGAGCTGGGAGTCCTTTGGATCACTTACACCCATCTACTTCCTACAAGCAGTGAGCTACACCATGCTGTACACTATTAGGATGACATTGGACACGAGGGGAGGTGCTGGGAGTCCAACACCCAGCTGATCATAGCTTAACTCTTTCCCTCCCGCCCAGGGCGATTGCCACATCCATCGCCCAAATACTCAGCACACACAGCCTATTAGAGCGAGCCATGCATGTATATCCTGATGTTGTAATAAAGGAACACTTTCTGCTGTTTCTAGCAGTGGTTCTCAACTCCTGTCCTCAGGGCCCACTAACAGGCCAGGTTTTAAGTATTACCTTGGGGAGATGCAGACTAGAATACTGCAATCACTGAGCGGCAAATTATATCACCTGTGATGGATTTCAGTTATCCTGCAAACCTGGCCTGTTAGTAGGCCCTGAGAACAGGAGTTAAGAAATACTGATGGTTTATCACAGTGGTCATCAATCCTGTCCTCAGGGTCCACTAACAGGCCAGGTTTTATGTATTACCTTGGGGAGATGCAGACTAGAATACTGTAATCAATGAGCAGCAAATAATATCACCTGTCATGTATTTCAGTTATCCTGCAAACCTGGTCTATTAGTGGGTCCTGAGGACAGGAGTTGAGAAATACTGATGGTTTATCAGCAGATAAACATATCACTAAGCACATCTTATTCATCATCTGGTGATGGAGGTGTATGCAGGGTGCAGACCAGTGGCATTGCTTTTGGGGCTATAGCGCAGAGTCTCTGCAGGAGTCCCCAAAAGGAAGAGAGGCTCTCTGGGGACCCTGATGAAAAGGGGGAGGCTCTCTGGAGACCCTGATGAAAAGGGGGAGGCTCTCTGGGGACCCTGATGAAAAGGGGGAGGCTCTCTGGAGACCCTGATGAAAAGGGGGAGGCTCTCTGGGGACCCTGATGAAAAGGGGGCTCTCTGGGAATCCTGATGTAAGGGGGGGCTCTCTGGAGACCCTGATTAAATGGGGGGCTGTCTGGGGACCCTGATGTAAAGGGAGGGCTCTCTGGGGACCCGGATGTAAAGGGAGGGCTCTCTGGGGACCCGGATGTAAGTGGGGGGCTCTCTGGGGACCCGAATGTAAGTGGGGGGCTCTCTGGGGACCCTGATGTAAGTGGGGGGCTCTCTGGGGATATACGCACACACATATATTACTGTATATATATATATATATGTGTATGCCCCGTATGACTTTCTTTACTATGCTGCTATGGGCTCTAGCCCCAGATCCTTTGTAGACCTAGCAACGCCCCTGCTGCAGACAGATCGGTCATAGCTCCTAACTGTCCTTGATTTGGAGCAATGTCCCTCTGTCCCTCTTTCCTCCTCATTTTGGTCTGATCTATATAATGCACTTTCTATCTATTAATAAGTGTTTCCCAGTGCTAAACCTTTCATCTAAATTGCTGCATTTCTAAATTCCAAATACCAGTATAAAGGAATAGAAAAAAAAAACACTTGTGGTGTTGTTTTGTACAATTCTCCTTTAAGGGGGTGCGGCAAGGGGTGTGTCCTATGCCTGCATACTTTTTCTAGGTGTCCCTCATTCCTATCTCAAAAGGTTGAGAGGTATGTATCTGCGGCTGACATATAAACCTTATTTTCCAGATTTGAGTTATAGAATAAAGATTTATTTATTTCAGTTACATACAGAAAAGAGCTGCATAGACCAACACTGTATGAAAAAGGGGGTGACACCCCACATGATGACCCAATACATATCTGAATAGGTTCTGCTTGTGAAAACATTTGTTTGAAAATGTTCGTTTTCAAAACATTCACTTAATTGTTTGATTGTTATTAAATCAGTATTAACCACCTCCCGCACGCCCTATAGCCGAATGACGGCCGTAGAGCAGGCGGGTTCCATTACCTGGCCGTCCCTGGACGGCCTTGTGTTTACTTCCGCAATGCGCGCCGCCGGGGGCGCGCATCGCGGAAGTTTTGTATTCGCCGTGTCTCCCGGAGACAGGCAAACACAGATCGCTGTGAACGGCCAATCAAATCGGCCGTTCACAGCGCGATCGCAGCTGCCAATGGGAGATGATCTCAAATGTAAACATATGAGATCATCTCCCATTGCCGTGTCTCTCCCTCCTCACACAGAGACAGCGTGTGAGGAGAGAGAGGATCTGTGAGTCAGCCCCAGTGCCATCTGTCAGCCCAGTGCCATCTGTCAGCCCAGTGCCATCTGCCAGTAGTGCCAGTGCCACCTGACAGCGCCAGTGCCACCTGCCAGCGCCAGCCGTCAGCCCCAGTGCCGCCAGTGCCACCTGTCAGTGCCAGTGCCACCTGCCAGCACCAGTGCCACCTGCCAGCGCCAGTGCCATCCGTCAGCCCCAGTGCCGCCAGTGCCAGTGCCGCCAGTGCCACCTACCAGCATCAGTGCCACTTGCCAGTGCCACCTGCCAGCGCCAGTGCCATCCGTCAGCCCCAGTGCCATCAGCCCCAGTGCCGTCAGTGCCAGTGCCACCTGCCAGTGCCACCTGCCAGCGCCAGTGCCATCCGTCAGCCCCAGTGCCGTCAGCCCCAGTGCCGTCAGCCCCAGTGCCACCTGCCAGCACCAGTGCCACCTGCCAGCGCCAGTGCCATCCGTCAGCCCCAGTGCCGTCAGCCCCAGTGCCGCCAGTGCCACGTGCCAGTGCCACCTGCCAGTGCCAGTGCCACCTGCCAGCGCCAGTGCCATCCGTCAGCCCCAGTGCCGTCAGCCCCAGTGCCGTCAGCGCCAGCGCCGCCAGTGCCACCTGCCAGCGCCATCTGCCAGCCCCATTTGCCAGAGCAATTAGCCAGAGCAAATAGCCAGCACCATCTGCCAGTGCCAGTGCCATCTGCCAGTGCCAGCCCCAGTGCCATCTGTCAGCGACATCTGCCAGTGACATCTGCCAGCCCCATCTGTCAGCCCCATCTGCCTCCAGTGCCATCTGCCTCCAGTGCCATCTGTCAGTGCCACGTGTCGTCAGTGCCACGTGTTGTCAGTGCCACGTGGGGTCACTTTGTGGGCATTTCCATTGTCCTGGTGCTCCAGGGCCTTCAAAACTGTAATATGTGGTTGAGAAATAAGATGTGTAATTTATGCTCCTAGAACGCCTGATGGTGCTATTTCAATATTGGGCCTCTGTATGTGGCCAGGCTGTGTAAAAGTCTCACACATTTGGTATCGTTATACTCAGGAGGAGTAGTAGAACGTATTTTGGGGTGTCATTTTTGCTATGTACATGCTATGTGTTGGAAATATCTTATAAATGGACAAACTTTGCGTAAAAAAATGCGTTTTCATTTTTTTTCCACATTTTCCCAAAACTTCTGGAAAAAAAATGAACCATTCAAACGACTCATTATGCCTCATAGATTATACGTTGGGGTGTTAGCTTTCCAAAATGGGGTCACTTTGTGGGCATTTCCATTGTCCTGGTGCTCCAGGGCCTTCAAAACTGTAATAGGTGGTTGAGAAATAAGATGTGTAATTTATGCTCCTAGAACGCCTGATGGTGCTATTTCAATATTGGGCCTCTGTATGTGGCCAGGCTGTGTAAAAGTCTCACACATTTGGTATCGTAATACTCAGAAGGAGTAGCAGAACGTATTTTGGGGTGTCATTTGTGGTATACACATGCCATGTGAGAGAAATAACCTATTACATTGAAAATTTGGTGAGAAAAAAAAAATCTTCATTTTGCAAAGAATTGTGGGAAAAAGATGACAACATCAAAAACCTCACCATGCATCTTAGTAAATACCTTGGAATGTCTACTTTCAAAAAAGGGGTCATTTGGGGGGTATTTGTACTTTCCTGACTTTTTCGGGTCGCAAGAAATGAGATAGGCCACCAGTACATCAGGTGTGATCAATTTTGTGCGATTCGCACCACAGCTTGTAGACTCTCTAATTTTCACAAAGACCAAATAATATCCACTAATTTGGGTTATTTTTACCAAAGATATGTAGCAGTATAAATTGTGGCCAAAATTTATGAAAAAAAAATTATAATTTGCAAAATTTTATCACAGAAACAACGAAATATGCGTTTTTTTTCAAAATTTTCTGTCTTTTTTCATTTATAGCGCAAAAAATAAAAACCCCAGAGGTGATCAAATACCACCAAAAGAAAGCTCTATTTGTGGGAAAAAAAGGACACAAAATTCATTTGGGTGCAGTGTTGCATGACTGAGTAATTGTCATTCAAAATGTGAGAGCACCAAAAGCTGAAAATTGGTCTGGTCAGGAAGGGTGTTTAAGTGCCCAGTAAGCAAGTGGTTAAATCCAAAACCAAAAATTTTATATATTGCAGTTTACAAATCATTAGATGTGTGTCTGGATTCGTTTCCTTTTTTCCAGCCTTTTTCCTTATTTTCAGCTGGTGATCTGGCCAGTAACACTCCTGTATTAGACCCCTTTCACACTGGGGTGCTTTGCAGGCAATACAGCGCTAAAAATAGCACCTGCAAAGTGCCCTGAAACAGTCGCTGCTGGGTCTCCAGCGTGTAAGCCTGAGGGCCTTCCCACTGGAGCGGTGGGCTGACAGGATGGTCAAAAAAGTCCTGCAAGCCGCATCTTTGGAGTGCTATATTTACTGGTCCTAAAGCGCCCCTTCCCATAGATAACAATGGGGCAGTGATGCAAACGCGCCTGCAAAGTGTGGCTCCAGTGGCGCTTCGCGGGCGGTTTGAACCCTTTTTCGGGTGCTAGCGGTCAAATAGTGCCGCTAAAATGAAGTTAAAGCGCCGCTAAATATAGTGCTGCTTTATCACTAGCACCTGCAATGCCCCAGTGTGAAAGTAGCCTTAGAGCGCCTACACTCTGGATGAAGGAGAAACAGAGACACTCTTGGGCAGCAGCACTGTCAGTCTGGGAGGAGGGAGTCTTAGATGGACTAGCAGATTTAGATACACTAACAGGTCAAACTTCAGTGGCAGCCCATGCATTATGGGTGCACGGGTGCCACTCCCCTCCCTCTCCATGTGCCTGATCCCTTTCAGGATGCTGGAGACATGAATTACAATTGGGGGATAGGTGGGGGGGGGGGGTATATATAATATAATAATAATATACTATTCCCTATTCTGCCACAATCTCCTCCCAGCCAATCAGGAAGCCCCTATTTGCCAGAGAGTCTTATGGCCAATCATGTCTCTGGACACACTTCTGGGTTCCAGTTGGCTAGAAGGAGAATGCCTGTGCCCTCAGTGGAGCAGCCCGCCTCTTCCTTCTTCCTGTCTCCACTAGGTAAGATGATCACAGTTGGCTGCTGTGTCTCCCGCGGGCAATCACCACTGGCTGTGTCTGTGTCCCTGGCGGGGGGGGGGGGGGGGCTGCAGGGTGATCGCCGCTGGCCATTTCTATGTCTACCGCAGGTGGGGGGCTAGTAGTGTTGGTTGTGCTGCCCCCCCAAAAATAGTAAGCACCAGCCGCCACTGCCCAGTTTATACTATAGTTACACAAGCAGTTACAGCAGCAGTTTTTTTTTTTTGGCATAAAGGTTTTACATAAATAAATACAAGCTGATCATTGTAACAACCCCTTTCATTGTTAAATGGTTTGTCTAACATCTGTGAACCAATACATTCTGCTGGGGAACTATTGAAAAACAACAGACTTACTGGCTGGATCTGGGAGGAAGAGAGGAAAGATGCGGTGCTGCACATTCAGAGCCGGTTCACACAGGGGCAACACGACTTCCAATGCGACTTTTGGAGGCAACTTGGACACGACTTGTCAACGCGACTTGGGGTGACTTACAACATGACTTTAGGTCGCCCCAGGCCAGGCGACTTTTGCCGTGGCCAATCAGAGAATGAGCTCTCGAGGGGGAACTCCACGCCACATTAAAAAAAACAAAAAATGGCGTGGGTTCCCCCTCCGGGAGCATACCAGGCCCTTAGGTCTGATATGGATTTTAAGGGGAACCCCCTACGCTGAAAAAACGTCATGGGGGTCCCCCCCAGATCCATACCAGACCCTTATCCGAGCACGAAGCCTGGCCGGTCAGGAAGGGGGTGGGGACGAGCGAGCGCCCCCCTCCTCCTGGACCGTACCAGGCCGCGTGCCCTCAACATGGGGGGTTGGTGCTTTGGGGAAGTGGGGCGCCCTGCAGCCCCCCCACTCCAAAGCACCTTGTCCCCATGTTGATGAGGACAAGGGCCTCTCCCTGACAACCCTGGCCGTTGGTTGTCAGGGTCTGCGGGCGGGGGGCTTATCGGAATCCAGGAGCCCCCTTTAATAAGGGGGCCCCCAGATCCCGGCCCCCCACCCTATGTGAATGAGTAAGGGGTACATCGTACCCCTACCCATTCACCAGGGGAAAAAATGTCAATAAAAAACACAACACAAGTTTTAAAAGTCCTTTATTAAGCAGCTTCAGGGATCTTCTTCCGACGTCGGGAGGTCTTCTGACGACTTCTCCGCTCTGTTCGGCCTCTTCTCCCGGTGTCCGGCCTCTTCTCCCGGTGTCCGGCGTCTTCTCCCGGGCTCCTCCGCTGTCTTCTTGCAGCTCTTTTACTAGTGGAGGAGCCCGGTCTCCTCTGCCCTCTGTGCTTCTTCTCTCTTCTTCCGATGTTGACCCGGCGCTGTCTTCCGCTGTACTGGCTTGTGCGACGTGCGCGGTGACTTATATAGGTATGGGGCGTGGTCACTGGATGATATCACACAGTGACCCCGCCCCTTTATGACGTCACAGTCCCAGCATGCCCCGGGCTCCCCCGTTAGTAAAAGAGCTGCAAGAAGACAACGGAAGAGCCCGGGAGAAGACGCCGGACAGAGCAGAGAATATGTCAGAAGACCCCCGACGTCGGAAGAAGACCCCCGGAGCTGCTTAATAAAAGGACTTTTAAAACTTGTGTTGTGTTTTTTATTGACATTTTTTCCCCAGTTGAATGGGTAGGGGTACGATGTACCCCTTACTCATTCACATAGGGTGGGGGGCCGGGATCTGGGGCCCCCTTATTAAAGGGGGCTCCTAGATTCCGATAAGCCCCCCGCCCGCAGACCCCGATAACCAAGGTCCAGGGTTGTCGGGAAGAGGCCCTTGTCCTCATCAACATGGGGACAAGGTGCTTTGGGGTGGGGGTGCTGCAGGGCGCTCCCCTTCCCCCAAAGCACCAACCCCCCCATGTTGAGGGCACATGGTCTGGTACGGTCCAGGGGGGGGGGGGCGCGCTCGCTCATCCCCACCCCCTTCCTGACCGGCCAGGCTTCATGCTTGGATAAGGGTCTGGTATAGGTCTGGGGGGGAACCCCACACCGTTTTTTCAGCGTAGGTGGCTCCCCTTAAAATCCATACCAGACCTAAGGGCCTGGTATGCTCCCGGAGGGGGAACCCACGCCAATTATTTTTAAATAAATTTGGCGTGGAGTTCCCTCTCGAGAGCTGATAATTCTGTGAGAGTCGCCTCCATATAGACGGAGATCGGACTTGGAGGCGACTTCCATTGAAATCAATGGGTACCAGTCGCTTACAAGTCGGATACAAGTAGTACTGGAACCTTTTCTGAAGTCGGAGCGACTTCAGTAGTGTGCATTAAGACGGCTCTCATTCACTTACATTGATTTTTACATGTAGCGCGACCTAAGGCGACTAGGGGCGACCTGAAGTCGGATCGGAGTTGCCTCTGTGTGAACCGGCTCTCACGGAGTCTTTTGGTGGTAAGAGAAAGACGTCCCTGCCAGGCCACGCCCCCAACATGGTTTACTCCGCCACCCAGAGCTTAGTCTTGGGGACTACACAAAGATTGTTAAAAAATAGGTCAGTTATGCCCCAGCTGGATCACCAGGTGAAAATAAAAGAAGAAAGCCTAAAGCTGGCCATACACAAAATTTACAATATACAAAGTTCTTATTCAATTTTCTTTAGATTTACCTTCAACTGTGTAGTTGACGGGCCTGCCTGATTGCATACAAATTGAAAGTGTTTAGATTTAACCTCATATTACATGCTTTTGGTAAATGTATATAAGAAAATTGTAAAATGTATGACCAGCCTTAGGCTCAGTTCACACTACTGCAATGCACTTTTAATGTGATTTTCAGAGCAATTAAGTAGTGTTACTTTGAGGCGATTTTGAATGTGGTTAACATAACATAATCGTTAATAAACGGTGTGAGGTCCCCCTTCAGATCTAGTATGAATTTTGAGGGGAACCCCACACCAAAGATTAAAAACAAAATGGCATAGGCATTAGCCTGGTGGCTGTGTGGGTCTGCAGATCCAGATCCCGGCCCCCATTAGAATGAGTTTGGAGTAAAAAAAAATAAAAGTGGAGTGTAAAAAATGCAGTAGGCAGTTTTTACAAGTCCTTTATTTAAAAAATGGTCCACTGTAACAGATGATGGCCATTTCTAATGTCTTGGAATTATGAACCTGACAGATAGGAGGAATAAGAGGAACCCAGATTTTATTTTTCCCAAATAAAGAATTTGTAGGAAAATCTTTGTTTTTGGCAATGTTCATTCAATTTTCTAATGTTTAGGCTGATGTGTTTTTTGATGCATTTTGCAGAAATGCAGGGAATTTTTTTTAACATGAGTTCCTATGGAACATGTTCACATCAATGCATTTTTGTGCCTCTGTGTTTTTGGAAAGGGTCGGGGACTTTTTTTCCCCGCAAAATACAGCATTTTGCATGTAATAGGCTTCAATGCACCTGCCTCCGAAACGCAGGCACCGTGTTTTTACCATGATTTTGTCACAATTTGAATTTTTTTTTAGCTGTACATTCACTGTATATAACTGGACATTCAGGAACGTCCTTCAGAGGGAGAGGAAATCGTGCGCGATCCGGATGCGATTGTGTCACCCGGACACAGCGCATCTTAGATTGGCAGGAAGGCTGTGACTGGCCCTCGTCATCACGATGGCTGTGTCCAATCACAGCCATCATGTGACGTAAAGAGAGAGCCGGTTGCTAGACCATCGGCTCTCTTCTCACACGGAAGTTGTCAGTGAGGAGAGAGAGAGCGGATCGCTGCAGCCGGGCGGTGATTTTTTTACACACTGATCACCAGCCCAGTTTCCCCACACATGTCCCCACACACCTGCACCCCACATATGTCCCAGTAAAATCATATGTTTGTGATCACAGAAGCCAATTATTATACACTTAACAGGATTATTTTTTTACCAAAGACATGTAGCAGAATACATTTTGGCTTAAATGTATAACAGAATTTAGATTTTATTGGATATCTTTTCAAATAGAAACAAAATTGTGTTGCATGGCCAAATCTCATTGAAAGTGCGAGAGCTCTGAAAGCTGAAAATTGGCCTGGGCCTCTTCTGACAACCCTAGCCAGTGGTTGTCTGTGTCTGTGAGCAGAGAGCTTATTGGAATCTGGAAGCCGCTTTTAACAAAGGGGCCCCCAGATCCTGGCCTCCCCCCCATGTGAATGAGTATGGGGTACATTGTACCCCTACCCATTCACCCAAAAAAGTAATGTAGTGTGAAAAAATACAGTAGACAGTTTTTGACAAGTCTTTTATTAAAAATATCTTCTTCTTCCCTGCATCTTCTCCCTCCCGGCTTCTCCTTCTTTTTTCTCCTGTCGTCTTTGTTCAGGCATGCTGTTTTTTTAGCCGGCAATTTTTTTATATTCAGCTGTCAGCAGGGAAGCCCGCTGACAGCTAATGGTTCATCGCTTGTTAAGGACGCAGCGCCTGGCTTGCCACCCCCCTCCTTAGCAAGCAGCTATATACAGTGTAAAAACAAAAACACAGTACAATTGAGGTTGAAAAAAACGCAGAAAGAACAGCAAAAAGCACTGCAGAAACGCTCAAAAGCAACAGCGTGAATCAAGTCTAAGGTCATATTGCTTTTTTTTTTCTGCTATGAAATTTGAAGGTGCAGGACGGAAACTTTTTCTCAACCACCGGCAGATGATTCCTTGGTGGGGAAGTGCATAATTGCAACAGTTTTAATTGTTTTTATATTTTAAATAAATGGTATACACTATGAAATCCCTCTGTTTTAATCCTTCCCTGCATAGGAGTTGAATCTGAGTGCTGTGCAAGAGGAGCAGACAAGCCGCCACGCACAGCAGGAGCTGTGAAAAAAGCCTTTGTAGACCAACCTTGGTATAAGCTAAAGCGGGTCAATTGTATCTGGTGAGGCACAAACGTACATGCAGTGGATTGACACTTATCTTAGATGATTGAATATCACTTTCAGCACATTTTTAAGCACTGGCACTTTCTACAGAAGAACTTTGTTACCATGATTTACATTTAATTATATTTTTAGTTCTGTTTCCTTATGAACTTTTTCTCTTATGAAATGTATGAATCTAAGCACTGGCACCTTTTTAGTCACTAGCAAGAGATTTGTTTTGACTTTGTGCAGTTTTTGTGGCTTTTGCGTTACTTTCATTATCTGCAGTTTGTAGAAACGCACTACAGCCCATTTAACTTGGTTTGCTATGGTACACGTTCACACCTATGCCTTTTGCAGCCGGTGCGTTTTTGGAAAGGGTCAGGGACTTTTTTCCCACGTTTTGCGTGTAATAGTCTTCAATGGAGGCACACAAGAAACGCAAGTGTTGTGCTTGTGATGTGAGTTTTGATGCGTTTTGTGGTTGTTGTTTTTTTCCCCTTTAAAAACACCTGTATATAGCTGGTTGCTAAGGAGCGGGCTGTGTCCTTAACAACTGATGAGTCATCAGCTGTCAGCAGGATTCCCCACTAACAGCTGACTGTAAAAAAAGAAAAGAATTGCCTGCAAAAAAAAAAAAAAAAACATTAACAAAACGTTATGGGATCCCCCTAGGTCCATACCAGGCTCTTCAGGTTTCGTCACAAGGGGTGGGTTCTCTGGGTGACATCACTGGATGGCCACACAGACAGTGGAAGTCAACACAACGGAAACACCCAGCGTCAGAGGAAAACTACTTTTTTTTATTTTTAGCGGCAGCGAGGAAGAACCTATCAATGGAGGGAGAAAGAAAAAAAATCTGGAGGGAAAAGAAACCATCGGAGGAAGAAAACAGCCTAGGGAGAAGAAAGACATATTGGAGCTACGACATTCTTTATTTTTAAAACCAGCTCTTGTTTTTTGTAACACTACACTGCTTTTTTGGTGAATGGGTAGGGGTACAATGTACCCCATACTCATTCACATGGGGGAGATCTGGAATTAGGGGCCCCCCTTTCTTAAAGGGGTCTTCCAGATTTCAATAAGCCCCCTACAACCACCACCCAGTGTTGTTGGGAATTGGCCCTTGAACCCATCAACACCGGCCCACCCAAAGCACTCCCCATGTTGAGGGCATGCGGTCTGGTATGGGGTGGGAGGCTGCTCACTTCTCCCCACCCTTTCCTGACCTGCATGCTCGGATAAGGGTCTAGTGTGGATTTTTGGGGGGACCCCAGGGAATTTTTTTTCCCCAAATCTAACTCCCCCACTACCCAATGTACTCACCCCCATTCCTAGACACTTACCTGACTTACGGGGGCATGGCTTACCGCTGCGGAATGTGTCTATGGCTGTATCCAGAGCAAAGAGGGGCAGACAGCACTGAGGCCTGATTCACACCTATGCATTTTTAGTGCTTTTTGCAGATTTGCACTAAAAATGTGTTCCATAGGAAACCATGTTAAATGGACTGTAGTGCCAATATACAAAATGCAAAAAGCACTAAAAACGTATAGGTGTGAATCAGGCCTGACAGGGGACTGAAATGAGGAGGATCGGGATTGCTCTGTGCAACTAAATTGCGCAAAGCAGATAAAAATAACATCTTTTTTCAATTCAAGTTCAATACAAAATAAAATAAATTACTTTTTTTTTATCATTTTATTTGATTATCCTGCTACATCAATGACACTTATAATCAGAACAATAAAGGAGTTATGATGTCAGGCTGATGTCACACAATTGTGATCAAAATTGCTATCAGCCCACTCAAATTGGTTCTAAATGCTGAAGGTTGTTTACCTTAAAGTGGTGTTGCCACCAAAAAAACCCCAAAGAAAATAGCTGAAAATTCATAAAAAATAATAACTGGAAATGTATTATTTTTTTACTCACTTCTAAATGCCTGTTGCTAGGGGGTCCCTCGTAGTCTGCCTTCTTCAATGCCCGGGCTGGTGACATCACTTCCCCACGTGTCCCAGATGACTGTGCAGGGTATCACGGCGGCCCTCGCGCATGCATAGTGGGTGCCCGGCTGTGAAGCCACAGCCGGGCACCCATAGTAAGAATGCCTGTGCCACGAGCAGAGCGGGGAATGAGGGGGTTCTTCCTAATTCCCCCACATCGCTGGACCCCGGGACAGGTAATGGTCCGATTATTAAAAGTCAGCAGCTGCAGTATTTGTAGCTGCTGACTTTTAATTTTTTTTAGGGGGCACCCCACTTTAATGCAAAAAAAAAAGTTAAAGAGACAAAAAGGTAGAAAAAAAATGGAATGCTAAAAATTTGCATTCTGATGTCTGAGGCTTTTTATAGTATTTTACAAACAAAAAGCTTACAAACTAAGGCCCCTAACTCTTATACATACACATACTAGGAGCCAATTTAAATAGGATCCAATTAACCTACCAACATGTCTTTGGAGTGTGGGAGGAACCCAAGCAGGCACAGGGAGCACATGCAAACTCCATGCAGATAATGACTGATAGTTCAAACCAGGGAACCCAGTGCTGCCAAGGCAGAAATACTAACCACCAAGCCAGCATGTTACTAGAATTGCACATTTCTCCTCCCTAGGTGTCTACTACCATCAATCTATAACCAGACAAAGCCTGTTCTTTTCTCCTCTGTCTGTGCAATTTCTTATAGGACTACAGAACAGCAGTCTCCCTAAAGAACTGCACACCCACATGGCATCACACCAGACACTCCCTCCCTCTAAACCAATCGCGTGTCTCAAGCCTGTCTTGCGTTCCAAGTCTCGAAATGAAATTTCAGCTCATCCATTGGTTGATATTTTCAAGCTCTGATTGGACGACGGAAAAAGGCCCCGCTTCTACAGCAATAAACGTGATGCAATACATAGTAAGAAGTCTGTGATGCCTTCGTTATTGCCGGACACAAGTCTCCAGAAAACTTGGAATAGATAAGCTTTTTTTTCCCAACATGATTTCATAGAAAAATAAAGATTAAAATAACGAATGTGTATTGGTTTTTTACACGAAGCTATTAGCACTATAGTACTCGTTAGTTTGGATTCAGGCGGCATGGGCACCCCGGCATGTGAGGACTGAATGCCTCGTAGTTGTGGGGTCCTCAGGGTGCCGGTGTCCCAGCTGAAGCATGCCGACTGTCAGTGTGAAGAGAGACTTGCTGTACAAGGCCCTGGGCCGCTCCTATAGTAAGTGTCCGCACAGAGAACATGAGACGATCATGTCAGGAAGGGTGAGCGTGGGGCTCAGAAGCTGCCCATGGAAGCTGACACTCACTTCCAGGACAGAGAAGATAAGTCTATTACAGTGGCTCTACAAGGGAAACATCTCTTACTTTACCGTATTCCCTGGGTACAAATGCGCCAGTATCACCCTGAGCCCTTACCTGGTCCAGTGTATCACCTACCCCCTCCCCCATTTACTTACCTGAGTCCTCACTTGGTCCAGTGTTTGTATCAATCGCCCCCTCCCCCATTTACTTACCTGAGTCCTCAGTTGGTCCAGTGTTTGTATCACCCACCCCTCCCCCATTTACTTACCTGAGTCCTCACTTGGTCCAGTGTTTATCACTCTCCTCACCCCCCCCCCCATTTACTTACCTGAGTCCTCACTTGGTCCAGTGTTTATCACTCTCCTCACCCCCCCCCATTTACTTACCTGAGTCCTCACTTGGTCCAGTGTTTGTATCACTCTCCTCACCCCCCCCCCCCCCATATTTATTTACTCACTTGGTCCAGTGTTGTACCCATCTGCCCCAGCTTTCTCCAACAGGACAGAGGCAGCAGTGGGAGCTATTGGCTGTCAATCAAATCTTTTGAGCAGAGAGTTGGGACATGGTTGAGCAGTGCTGTGAATGTCAATGGTGGCACACAGCCCAGCACCGAATTGAGGCCACAGGTGTGTCATCATAGGAAGCGGCTTCCTATGGTGGCATATGAAGACATAGAATGAAGTGCCAGTGGGGGACCCCAGAAGAAACGAATTGGGGGGTCAGGGGGGAAGAGAGACAGGTCCCCCTATGCCAGGGATATCATCTTATAGCCTAGGCCAGGGATATGCAATTAGTGGACCTCCAGCAGTTGCAAAACTACAAGTCCCATCATGCCTCTGCCTCTGGGTGTCATGCTTGTGGCTGTCAGAGTCTTGCTATGCCTTGTGGGATTTGTAGTTCTGCAACAGCTAGAGGTCCGCTAATTGCATAGCCCTGGCCTAGGCCATCTTCAGGTAGAGCTACAATTCTGAGCAAACAAGCAGGACAAAACTCTGGATAGCCACACACTGGAAAAAGACTTGAAATCCCACCTTTAATTGAAACAACGTGGGTCACATCAAAACAATATAAAAAAATCCACAGCAAAAGCAATAACAGGGTACTGGAAAAACTGACACGTTTCGCACCGCAATCAGTGCTTACTCATGAGTAAGCACTGATTGCGGTGCGAAACGCGCCAGTTTCCTGTACCCTGTTATTCCTTTTGCTGTGGATTTTTTGATATTGTTTTGATGTGACCCACGTTGTTTCAATTAAAGGTGGGATTTCAAGTCTTTTTCCAGTGTGCGGCTATCCAGAGTTTTTTCCTGCTTGTTTGCTCAGTGTGTGTGTAATGGTCGGCACCTGAGGCTCATCAATAGGAGACAGAGCTTCAGTCCTCGAGGATTACCTTGGAGCGGTGGTTCATTCCTTTCTATCAAGAGCTACAATTCTCTTTAAGATCCTCAGAGAGTTCTTTGCCATGAGGTGCCATGTTGAACTTCCAGTGACCAGTATGAGAGAGTGAGAGCGATAACACCAAATTTAACACACCTGCTCCCCATTCACACCTGAGACTGAGACCTTGTAACACTAACGAGCCACTGGGAAGGGAAAATGGCTAATTGGGCCCAGTTTGGACATTTTCACTTAGGGGTGTACTCACTTTTGTTGCCAGTGGTTTAGACATTAATGGCTGTGTGTTGAGTTATTTTGAGGGCACAGCACATTTACACTGTTATACAAGCTGTACACTCACTACTTTACATTGTAGCAAAGTGTAATTTCTTCAGTGTTGTCACATGAAAAGATATAATAAAATATTTACAATAATATGAGGAGGTGTACACACTTTTGTGAGATACTGTATATTTGAATTGGATGTTTCTTTTAACCATATAACATGTGAATCGGCAGCCTTGTCAATGCAGTTGGTTCACACATGTGTGGGGCGGCCACGGGACTCCCAAGCTACAACCACAGCCACATATATGTAAACAGTGCCTAAAAGCAATCCTATCGGCTAATTAGCCACTGGATTGCATTTACAAGTGGCGGGCAGGGATGTCCCATCCTGTTGCCTTCCATGGGCATTCCAGGATCTTCCATCCCACTGGGAGACCCAAGTGTGTAGCTGGCGGTTACGCTAGCTGACAATAGAGCCTGTTGGGGAATGGATTGGCCCTGATCATCACTATGGTCAGAGAAACCAGAAGCAAAAAGTATTTTGTTACTTCTGGCTTCACCGCTGGTATTATATCAAGATCAGTATGATCCAATGCTTAAGGGCAGAGGAGAGATCTGGGGTCTAACAATAAAAGTGATAAAAACATAAAGGGACAGTGTAAAAATAAAATAATTAAAAATAGTTTTTAAAGTGCCCCTATCCCCTGTGCAAACATGCATGCCGGTCCCACATCAGCACGTAAAGAGTAAACATGAGGTATAATGGCAAATGTCTGAGAGCAGTAATTCTAGCACCAGAGCTCCTGTGTAAATATAAAGTGGTAACCTGTAAAGGCTTTTACAGCGTCACCAATGGATACAAGTATTACATAATTTGTCGCTGTTGCATGGGCGCGCACAATTTTAAAGCGCAACATGTTTGATATCTATTTACACAGTGTAACATCATCATTTTATATTTTACCAAACAAGTGGGTATTATTTTGTGTTTTTGTGCATTAAAGTGTATTTTTCCAAAGAAATTGCATTTGAAAAACTGCTGTGCAAATATTGTGTGACATAAAAAAAATTGCAACACCTGCCACTTTATTCTGTAGGGCCTCTGCTTAAAATAAATAAATAAATATATATATATATATATATATATATATATATATATATATATATATAATGTTTGGCAGTTTTAACCTCCTTAGCAGTATGATCATTTCGGATTTTAGGTGCTGAAAGCGGTACCATTATTTTGCATGGAAATTTGGCGTTTTATATTGTAGGCCTGTAATTCTTAGAAATAATTCACTTAAATCCATCCAAACCAGAGTCAAATAGACATCCCAAGTATAATAAAATTTGAAATATGTAATATATATATATATATATATATATATATATATATATATATATATATATATATATATATATATATATATATATATATATATAATAACTATAAATATAACTAATAATAATTATTCAATAATGTAATCAAATCAAAAACACTGAAATGTGCTGAGTTGCAGAATCGTCACTGTCATTACTTTTAGTGTTTGATGAGGTATTTCCCCACTAATTACTATTGCTCAATTCTGCAAGTGATTTTAATTTATTATCGCGGTTTTCTAGCTGGTCTATAACCACTTTTTATGTAAACTGAAATTTTTTGGTTGCTATGGACAATCTCCAGTTTCCTGGCATAAAGAACAGTATTTATAATATAAAACTGCATGCAGGGCATTGGACAAACCACTAGGGACAAAAGGGACATGTAATTATTTGATACAGTACTGTAATCTGTAAGATTACAGTATACTGTATCTATACTGTGTTTTTTACTTTTTGAATTTGGTGCAGAACTCAGTTTCTGTGCGTCACAACGCTCGCAGGGAACGGTGCTTCGCACTGTCACAGATTGAGTGAGACACGACGGCTCGCTGATCACAGTGGGGAGACATCGCTGGATCCAGGGGACAAGGTAAGTAACCCCTACATGGATCCAGCGATGGGATCCCGAGGGAATACCGCTTATGGTAATGAAATTTCACCCGAGCCAGACTCGGGAATACCGCCAGGGAGGCTAAGCAATTTTCTAGTAAAAATACAGTTTTTTACATGTAAACAAAAAGGGGGAAAAAAATAGACCTGGTCTGGAAGTGGATATTTACCTTCATAATTCTATTGTACTGTGTTTAATTTCTTTTCATCTTCAAGCTGCCAGCTATTATTATTGACACCAAGCAACCCTTGGTGACATTCAGCCTCCCCTCACACTCTTCACATCCTAAGATTGACAGGATAAGGCCACTGAGGTAATGTGCTTACATAGTTCACATTCAGTCTTTGGTTCTGGTATTGGTGATGAGCATTCACTCCAGACAGGCTATGGTGTCATATACTGACTGACTACTTTGTGACTGCAGACTTGAATTTATAGTGCTGTAAATGAAAGGTAAGTACGCAAATCTATATATAGAATGTGCAAGGGTGTTCCTTTCACTTGCCTGCATAGATGGATGGATGTAATTTTCTTTGTTTACCACAGCAGTGTTTTTCTACTTTTAAATAATTGAATTTCATATTTCAGCTCTCTGGCCAGATTGTAATAAAGCTAACCGAACAATCAAGTTATCATTTTAGAAAATTCCTTTTTTGTGTTTTTCTTTAACAGCTGATGAAGAGTTTGATGAGCTCTGCTTTGAGTTTGGCCTGGAATTAGATGAAATTGTAAGTATTAGTTTGCACATGTTTATAATGATGGCTTTGTATTTTTGGTAAGAATATCCTAAAATGTAGGTTTTTCTCTTAAAGTAGACCTTCAGTCGTTTTTTTCATCTTTCCATCTATGAAATATTCTGCCCTTGTTGTTTTAACTTTGGATATTAAAACATTTTTTTCTGCCAGTAAATAACTTATACAACCCACTTCCTGTTTCTTGTCTGGTCATTAGCCTAGGCTTTTGACATCATGTGCAGCACATAAGAGGGCCAATGAGATATGCAGAGCTGAAGGTGTGCCTCTGTGTGCCTGTGTAAATCCAGGAAGTGAACAGGTAGCAGCTTCAGCTGCCCACAGTTAAAATGGATGCATCCAGACTCAGTGAAGGGAGATTTTTGCAGCATATTTGGCAAGTACAATATCACAGTATATATCAAATATGCAAAGTGGTTGGAGGGAAGCTTCAGAATGGCAAAGATGTTTTTATTACAAATTATGTGAGCAGACTTTCTCAGACTGCAGTTCCTCTTTAATGTAAATATTGGAAAACATAGCTTTAGAAATGATGAGGCATCTTTTGCACAGATGTACGCTTTACCACCCTCTAAAAAGGGATCCATGGTTGATTGCTTTTCAGGCGATGGTGGTCAGTGATTTTACAGGCATTTAAAAGATAACGCTGCTGCTTCCTGCACGCCTGTTTGATCAATCCCTGGTGGAAATGTCACATTGAACTTCCATGCTTCAACTGCTATAGTTGTATTTGGTATGCAGTTGCTGCACAGCCCCAAGGACTTCAGTGGGCAAATTTGACAGGTGGTGCGACCTGTCAGATTTGTAATGCCGAGGTAAAGTTATGCCACTGCGAAGCATAGCATATGTACTTACCTCTGTAAATTTGCCTGTTTTTAAGCCCCGCGGCCGCTGGTGTAAACTTAGCTTAACAGAACAAGAACTTCTTTTTTTTCTCTCTCGCAAACCTTGTGATTTACATTCTTTTTCTTCCGTTGCCAACTTTATTCTTTTTGTACACACCTTACACACTACTACTGATGCTAGATCATCCTTACGTCTTGTGTAAAGCTATAATTTTAGACTATACTGCATCTTTCGCTTTAGACAGGGATCTCATTTCTGGTGCATCAGTGCAAAATCCTCTTTGCAGCACTATGGAAAATGTGCTCACTGCATATTTCTAAAATAAAGTCAATGAGACATGTAACATAGGAAAAGTGAAAATAATTTATTAACCACTTCGTGCCCGCTCAATTGTGGATGGACATCTGCAATGTGGCTCCGTTATCCAGACTGGGCATCATATGATGTCCAGCACGATAAGCCGCAATCGCTTGCCTGCCAGGGCACACAGCAGGGTGATCAGCAGTGCTGTGTGTTACTCTGATCGTGCTAAAGAGCCTATGATGTAGGCTCTTTACCACGTGATCAGCTATGACCAATCACAGCGGGAACTAGGAAGTGCCACTAATCTGCTTTCCTTGTTTTGTGCTGACAGGGAGAGCCGATCTCCAAATGTTGATGTGATTTTCTGTGAAGAAATTCAGTTACTTTTCCCTGATGACTAATGCCAAGGTTCACTTTAAAGGACAACTTTAAAATGGAAAACATTGGCAGTCTGAAAAAGTGGTGACCATTGCATTTGTACAATAATTCTGTTTAATAAATATGCTTTGAAATTGCAAAAAGTAATGTTGATGCGATTTAATTACTGTTTCAGACATCGGAGAAAGAGATCATCAGTAAAGAAAAAGGGGGTGGAAAAGCTGATGGAGCATCGGATGTTATTCTCTTTAAGATTGACGTACCTGCCAACCGCTATGATCTCTTATGTCTTGAAGGCCTGGTGCGTGGGCTGCAGGTCTTCAAAGAAAGGTAATATTGGTGTTGTGCACTTAGATGTAGGAAACAAGTAGCCTTTCTAAATGCAAGAGCAGTCCTGACTGCTGGTGTCATATATGGACTAATACTCAAGTGTTACAGCAGTAAACAGTTCCCAGTTTATGTGCATACGTTTGTTA
Source organism: Lithobates pipiens (assembly GCF_037356315.1). Lineage (NCBI taxonomy): Eukaryota > Metazoa > Chordata > Amphibia > Anura > Ranidae > Lithobates > Lithobates pipiens. Next base: position 470,595,447 of record NW_027507758.1, on the reverse strand, counting down.
ATGTTGCTATTTTTAATTTTTTTTACCTTTTACAGGATAGATGCACCTAGATATAAAAGGATCACACCAGCTGATGACCAACTACAAAGACTTTTTGTTACACAGGAGGTGAGGTTAACATCTAATTTTAAATAACTATGCACTTTTCGTAATGGTTTAATAAACTAAGCCGAAGCTCCCTTGCCTGTATGCCTTTGTTCAGACCTTAGGGATCTCTATGACTTGAATTGTTTATCAACAGTGGAAATTAAATTGTATCAAAGGAGTGGGGATCTATATAAAGCACGGGTGCTCAACCTTTAGAGGTGCTTACATGATTTGGTAACCAGTCAGGGGCTCCAATGAACTGTGGGGATTTACCCCCCCCCCCCCCCCCAAACTGCAAATGTAAAGGAGCCCTTATTGTTTTGAGCCCCCTGTAAGGCTGCTTTCACGCTGATGTGTGGCAGTTCACCAGCACCACAAGTGCAGGGCAGTGTACCTGCAAGTTAGCTGCACTGAGCCATAGACTTGTATTGAATCTTGTGTATGTGGTGCACTTTCAGAAAGCACACCAAAACTCCTGCAGGATATAATAGAAGTCTATGATCTGCTGGTGTACTGCGCTGCACCTGTGGATTAGTGTGAAAGCAGCCAAATAACCCCCTTCTCTTTTATTTTTACATTTTTAATTTTTTTAAGTACTAATATGCCCATTGCAGAAGCACAGTTTATGTGATTTTTCAATACAGTGACCTTTTCCTCTTTTAGCTTCTGCTGACATCGCTCTCCAGGCTGTGCGAAAGGTCCCAGGCGAAGTGAACTTGGTATCACTCTGCCTGGGACAGGAGCCAGTGCTACAAAGGAAGAATTTGCTTATGCGGCTACCTCCTTCCTCCGCAGCTGGTGTCGGAACCCTGATGCTCTGGGATGGCGGGTCAGTAACCCGTTGATTGAGATCTGGGCTTGCCGACCCACCATCCCAGAACATGGAAATGTCAAATACCATTATTTTGAGTATGCACACCCAGCTCTAGCCACTTGCTTACTGGGCACTTAAACCCCCCTCAGTCCCAGACCAATTTTCAGCTTTCAGCGCTGATGCACTTTGAGTGACAATTGCGCGGGCATACAACACTGTACCCAAATGAAATTTTTATCATTTTTTTTCCCACAAATAGAGCTTTCTTTTGGTGGTATTTAGTTACAGCTCGGAGTTTTATTTTTTGCTAAACAAACAAAAAAAGATGCAAAAAAAAAAAAAAAAAAAATCATGTTTTAATAGTTTGTTATAAAATTTTGCAAACGGGTCATTTTTCTCCTTCATTGAAGTGCGCTGATTAGGCGGCACTGATAGGCTGCATTGGTGGGCACTGATGGGCTGCATTGGTGGGCACTGATGGGCTGCATTGGTGGGCACTGATGGGCTGCATTGGTGGGCACTGATGGGCTGCACTGGTGGGCACTGATAGGCATAGTTAAGGCGGCACTAATAGGCACAGATAAGGCGGCACCGATGGGCACAGATAAGGCGGCACTGATGGGCAAAGATGGGCACAGATAAGATGGCACGGATGGGTGGCACGGATAAGTGGCACGGATGGGTGGCACGGATGGGCACTGATAGGTACCACAGATAGATGGGACTGATGGGCACTGATAGGTGGCACTGATAGGTGGCTCTGATAGGTGGCACTGCTGGGCACTGATGGGCGGCACTGCTGGGCACTGATGGGCGGCACTGGGGTGCAGCACCTTTGAGGCAGATTGGGTGGCACTGTGGGTGGCACTGTGGGGTGGCACTGTGGGTGGCACTGTGGGTGGCACTGTGGGCACTGACGGGGGGCACTTACTTTTTCTTTTATTTTACTTCAGGATGGCACTGCGGGAGGCAGGTGGGCACAGGCAGGTGGCAGGTGGTCCCTTGTATTGATGGCCGTGATCGGGACTGATGTCCCGATCACGGCCGCCGGTGATCGGCTTTTTTTTTCTCTCCTCGCGCTGTCAGCGCGAGGAGGAATAATAGCCGATTACCGGCTCCGTTCTATCACATGATCAGCTGTCATTGGCTGACAGCTGATCACGTGATAAGGGGTCGGGATCGACCCCTTACACGGATCGGTGATCAGGCGAGTCTCACGGACTCGCCGATCACAGAGCGCGCCGCGCGCGCCCCTCAGGGGGCGCGCAGGCCGCTCGTAACCAGGACGACGTCAATAGACGTAGTCCTGGAAATGTAGGTCCGCGCTAATGCCGTCATTTGGCAATAGCGCGGATCTGAAGTGGTTAAAGGATAATCGGCGAAAAGCACCAGTTAGCCCATCTTTGCTATTTTCTGTTTTTATCTTTGCCATACTCTAATTGTGGTCTATACATTAATATAACATTCCCTTTGGCTTGTTTGTGAACATTTTGTTTTCTTCTGATAAAAAAAAAAGCGATATATTGTGCAAAAAGTACAAACATTTGAGGTACAGACTCCATATAGAAACCACACAAGTAATGGTTTTACATATCACAATATTTTCCCAGATTTTCAGAGTCTAGACATTGTACCAGCATATACATTTTACTTGTAAAATCAGCATAACATATGTGAACAAAACAAACATAAGAAAACAAAAAAACAACTTATGTACTGTGCACTATCCTCCAAACAGTTATCCTGTAGTAAAGATGACTTTCAGGGTAGCATCTTAATAAACAGCCTACTTCACACTCAGACCCTCTAAAGCTATAAGATGGTTCACATTTGCCTTTTCTTTTACATTTAAAACAACCTGGTAAGAATAAGTTGTGGTGGTGTCACCCCAGGTTCTCTAGACACTCCTGCCAGATTTTTGTAAATTATTTTTTTTGGATGCATTCTATGTTGAAATGTGGTAAAGTTTTGCTGTTGACTGCACAAGTAGATGCATCTGTACAGTGTTCGGCTCAATATACAGTTTCAGTTTTTCTTTAATTTCACTTAAGTTCAAAAAATGGTATTGGGTAAATATAACCTAATTTAATGGTTATTTAAAAACTCCAGTATATTAAAGTCTTATGTTTTATGTGTGGATTAGACTGCTGCAGTACGTCCCTATGCAGTGGCTGCTGTGCTTCGCAACATAACCTTCACCCAGGACCGATATGAGAACTTCATTGATCTGCAAGAAAAACTTCACCAGAACATATGCAGGTAGTTTGCTTTTTCCCTTCCTTTCCTCTTTCTCATTAAGATGGATGTAAATATCACAGCAACGCCCTATACAGGCTGAATATTGTGAAAATCTTATGTTGTTTTGTGTAATCTTAAACAAAGGATACAATCGCCTTTTGTAACGGGTTACATGTTACACTCATATTCAGGTTGTAAAATGAGTTCCCATTTTGATAGCAAGCAGGGGATCTTCTCCACCCACTTGCTGCCATAATCTAAAGTTTTCTATGAATGGGAAAATGACAAGTCCCGACAACCTTTGCGGCTGTCGGCTTGTAGCTTTTAATGAACTACCAGGGTGCTGTTGATCGCTCTAGGTAGCTCGTTGAGCTTCTTGTCAGAGTGTAACTGCCTGTCTATATCAGATTTATCAACAGGCAGATACACAGACCGTGGCATTACAGGTCTCTAACAAAACAGTAATAAATGCATGTTTTTTACCTGCAAAACAATGTGCATTTATTATTATTATATTTTTTTTGTAAAGGTGAACCTATCTTTTAACAGATGCTTGTTTTTAAATAGTTCTCTGCTAATAACATAGTCGTGTCACCTCCTTCTATCGGTTACAAATACGTGTTTACTGCTTAAAGCGGAGGTCCACCCTAAAGTGGACCTTCCGCTCATTGGAATCCTCCCCCCCCTCCGGCGCCACAATTGGCACCTTTCAGGGGGGAGGGGGTACAGGTACCTGTACAGTACAGGTATCTGCACCCACTTCCGGGATAGCTCTCTGCGGAAAGGGGCGTCGATTACGCCCCTTTCCGAAAGTCCCCCGCTGCCTGCTGGGAAACACACAGATCCCAGAGGCAGCGGGTCCATCCTTATTGCGCAGCGCGACTCGCGCATGCGCAGTAGGGAACCGGGAAATGAAGCCGAAAGGCTCCACTTCCTGATTCCCATACCCAAGATGGCGGCGGCAGCACCCGAGAGACGATCGAGAGATCGGCTTCGGGTGCTGACATCGCGGGCACGCTGGACAGGTAAGTGTCACTATTTTAAAAGTCAGCAGCTGCAGTATTTGTAGCTGCTGGCTTTTAAAAAAAAAAAAAAAAAAAAAACGCGGACTCCCGCTTTAAAGTATACAGTATGTGAGCCTTTACCTTGTAAAACAACCTATTCAGTTTTAAATAGAAATACAAGACAAAACGTGTGCATATACAGTACATCTGGAAAGTATTCCCTTTTTCCACATTTTGTTATCTTACAGCCTTATTCCAAAATAGATTTAATTCATGAGTTTCCTCAAAATTCTACAAACAATAGTCCATAATGACAACATGAAAAAAGTTTAAAAAAACGGAAAAAAACTATAAAAAGTTTGTTTGACATCTTTGCAAATTTATTAAAAATAAAAAATCCCATGTACATAAGTATTCACAACCTTTGCCATGACACTCAAAATTGAGCTCTGGTGCATCTTATTTCCACTGATTACCCTTGAGATGTTTCGGTTTCAATGGTTTTTATTAATTGCTTTAGTAAAACAGTAAAGAACGGCTGGTAGAGTAGTGAATAATTCTCGCTTGCTCCAATTGTAACAGAACGTAAGTTTGATGAAGACCCGACTCGCAGGTTAGGTCTGCTATGTAGGCCCCCCCCCCCCCAACACAATTTAACTAAAATATAAGGCAGGACAGTAACCATTACTGTTATAGTGGTAAAACGCTTGAGTTACATGGACTCTGCAATGCAGTTGCTCTACCAGCCACCCAGTGCGTGTGTAAGCGAGACAACGTTTTTGCTGATATACAGCCCTGCTAAGATAAAGCCCCGATAATTTAATCCTAGTTACATAGTAGGTAAATGCTTTCAGCAATCATTTATTATAACTGTCCCCTATAGGGGATCCCATTCCCAACGATATACCCAGGGGTGTCTGGGTTAACCAAGGAGAAGGGAAGCGAGTAAAACATAAAAGCATGATACTAAAGTTAAGCATTAAGTAAAGAAGTTGAAGAAAAGAAATAGAGGGGAGAGTCCACCTAGGAATCCGCACTCGGTTGACCGAGTAAACCGCTCTATAAATCTGGGATCTGTAGGTATGTAAGCCAGGGGGACTATATTTTCTCGAAAAGAGGTTGTTTGTCACATAGCACACACTATTTTTTCATTAAACATGATCCATGTTAGTTTACTTTTCATCAATGTCTATAATAGGACTTTTGCAAGTTGATGTAATGACAATTTTAGCCGCCAAGAATATAAAGTATATTAACGTCTGAATGTGCCTGGGGATATTTTCGGTTTATCACCAGTTTATTCAGTAGGGCGACACTAGGATCTTTACCAATATTAAAGAGGAAGTAAACCCTGATGAGTTTACTTCCTCTTTCATTCCCTGCAAAGGCAAAGCATAATGGACTACTATGCATCGCATAGTAGTCCATTATGTGTCACTTACCTGACACAGGAGCCAGTGATGTCACCGATGTCCCCTGTAGTTTGGCGCATCCATCTTCTTGGTGGGGTCTCGCTGCTTCGCCGCTGTCATTCGGCGAAGCCGTCACTCCCGCGCATGCGCACGTTGATGGTGCCGCGCTCAGTGCGCCTGCGCGCCGCTGTCTACAGTGCATGCACCGTAGACAGCGGTGCCTGTCTTTCGGCAAATATCTCCTAAACCGTGTAGGTTTAGGAGATATTTCTTGGACCTACAGTTAAACCTTAATCTAGGCTTACCTGTAGGTCAAAGTGTGTTGTAAGGGTTTACAACCACTTTAACTATTGTGACCAAGAATATGAATGAGTGTGCCCTCATCTAGAAGCGAAGGAACCTTGGGCCATGTCCACCACACACGCAGTCCACCTGTCCATAATCCCTGAGGCAAGAGGCCGAGGTGCCTGGATACGTTTTGGAGAGGCGCTCTAGTACCAAGTAGCATTTGGCATAGACTTTGTAGCCCTCCTTGATCAGGGCAATGTTTAAGATGCGTAGTAATTGTGAGGGAACAGGATTCAAGGGACAATTGGTTAGGTGGGCATCTGAGAAAGTTTTATAACCTCTTCAGTAATAGACAATTCAAAAGAGGAGAGTGTTGAATGTGGTGTTAGGCAAGGTATGTTGGGTGATGTATGCACAGCAGAGGTGTCCTCTTGAATTGCATCAATCTTGTCTTTGAAGTGATTGGCAATCTCTTGGGCAGTGAGTAAGTTAGAATAGAGGGGTTGGGGGACGAAGCAGAGAGTTAAAGGTTGAGAAGAGCCGATGGGGACTGGGTGACAAAGTATTAACAAGAAAGACAAAGTCGGCTTGTTTGGCAGCATAGATTCAGGAATTGTATTTTAGAAGGGCAGATGTATATAGGGTGAAGTCTTGTAGGCGCTTGGTCTTACGCCACAGTCATTCAAGAGCACGGCAACATCTCTTGAGATTTCTAGTGTTGTCAGTTTGACAGGGTTGTAAATATCAGGGCCTGATTCTGCGTGTAGTTAGAGGAGCAAGTGCATCTAGTGATGATGAGAGTGAACTGTTTCCAGACAGAGATGGCAGGGTCAGGACAGGGGAGAGATTATGTCATATAGGTGGTCGGTAGTAGAATAGAGAAGAGAAGGGTTAAGGTGGCGAAGGTTCCTACAAGTAATTGTTTTCTACTTGCAGTGATGGGTGGTTTGAGGCAAGGCTACAGTGAAACTAATGAGGTTGTGATCAGAGAGAGGAAAAGGGGGTGTTGTTGAGGTTGTCAGGGTTGCAGAGATGGGAGAATACAAGGTCAAGGGTATTACCATTGGAGTGAATGAAAGTATGTGTCCATTGGGTTAGGTCAAAAGATGAGGTGAATTTGAGCTGTAGTTGGGCCGTTAACATTGACAGGAATGTTGAAGTCACCCAGAATGATCGTGGGTATTTCAGCGGAGACAAAATAGGGTAGCCAGGCAGCAAAGTCATCAAGAAAGCTCAATACTGGTCCAGAAGGCTGATAAATTGCTGCAATTCTCAGAGAAATGGGATAAAACAGACGATAGAAGGAATCCAACTCTACCTCCTTTCTGTCTGTTGGGTCTTGGGGAGTGAGTCCAATGGAGGCCACCATGGGAGAGGGCAGCAGGAGAAGCTGACTCAAAATTTTGAAGCCAGGTTTCGGTTATGGCGAGTATGTTAAAGCCATGAGAGATAGAGGTCATGCACAGATGTTAGCTTGTTACAGATGGAGCGGGCATTCCAAAGGGCGCATGAGATTGGTGGGCTGCTTTGAGGAAGTGGGGGATAGAAATTAAACTGAGTGGATTTCCGTGGTTGCCAGAGGAGGAGGGTTATTGGATATGTGGCTTGCAGTTGAAAAATGGCGGACCAGGATTAGGAGAAATATCACTTGAGACTAGGAGGGGGAAGAGGAAGACAAGATGGGAATGGGATGTGCATGAGCGCACGTTTCTAGTGTCCCTGGTGTTTATGTCAGCATGTGGGTGCAGCAAATGCAGGAGATGATGGGTGCAGTAGTACGGAGAGGGTAGGAGTGAGGGAGATATGTGCATGCTGCAGGGTAGAGAGGAGGGGTAGAGTAAGGATAATTTGAGGATAGAAGACACCGATGTGAGAAGGAAGAGAATAAGGAGCATGTTAGTGGATAATGGGAAATAAAATAAATGTCAAATGCTGGTTTGCTTGTAGTCTTTCAGAGTAGAGCAGATTTCTTGTTGTATCTTTATCCAACTTTAGTTATCCTGCTTTTGTTAAACTGCGGTGGTGAAACTGCGCATCACTCATGACAGAGCCACTCGGAAAAAAGCCATGGCGTCTGCGCCACCCCATAGGCTGCTTTAAATTTATAGGGAGACTGAGCAGGCATGCATTTCTCTATTGGTCTATTATAGGGTCTGATTTGAGACACCTGAATATGGGAGAGGAGATGGCCAATACCAGACCAGCTACAGACACAGGCTAGGGTCGTAAAGCTAATTAACTCTCTTGATCACTCAAGCCAAAATGGGGTAGAGAATCAATCGCCAGTAATATTGCTATTGCAGTGTAATTGTTATAGAGATAGCATTAAGTATAGAAGTTTAAAGATATGGCGGCAGAAGACATTTTTTGACAGACACCAAAAATGATACAGCAGTGTACAGATGGATAGAAGACATTTACTTGTAAAAAAAGCAGAGAAGACATGATCAGAATTAATAACTGGTTATTAAACTGTGCATCACTCATGACAGAGCCACTTTGGAAAGAGCAATGGTGTCTTTGCCTTGCCCATGCCTGCCCCAAGGCCCATTCCCTAACCCCCCCCCCCCCCCCTCAGTCTTTTAAAACAGGGGTGGTGGCAGTTAAAGGGTTAACGCGTTAAATGCATTAGAAACACATTAAAGCTATAGGCGCATTGGTTCGCATTGCTGTCGGTGTTAGTATTTTTACCAAGTGTGATCTTAGCCTTAACACAATGAGCAGCCAGGCAAAGGTTTGTGTCACCAGGAGGCAGAGACGGATTGTACTCCCAAGTAGATTGCAAAATAGCAAACTGACAACGCTGTGATGTATGTATTCTCATGTCTAGCATGGTCTGTTTGAAATAGGAAAGCAGGGGAACTGAAAGGGTCATCAGGTTTTTCACACAAAGTTATGCAAAAAGAACAGGATCATTTTTATATACAAGTACAAGGTAACAGACACAAATCAGGAATATGAAATGTTGGGGTAACATTCACCTTCAGGTAAACCTGCAGTGAAAGAAGTGTACAGACTGCTGCTGTTGGCCCAGTTTATAAATCCACAAGTTTCCTAGCTGTGTCTGCTTTCAGTACTTTGAGTTACTTACATAGAATAAGCATGGAAATGAGAAAGTCAAAGTGAAATCAGAACTCCTGATCTGCATACTTTGTCTAGGTCAGTAGCTCAGAAGTTATTAAAGTCAGTGGATTAGCATGATGGTTATTTGGTTAAGAGTTCTGTATGGAAGGGTCAGTGATAGAAGCTTTCATGTGAGAAAAGTTAAAGTTAAGTGACTATGGAAAAATGAAAGAATATTTTAACCCAACATTTTGTATTCCTGGTATGTGCCTGCTGTTCCCTTTTTTGTATTGCTTCCTTTGTGTGAAATGCCTGGTTTTCCTGCCCAGTCCCTCTGCTGACCACTACACTATCAATGAGAACACAGCCTGCTCTCCCTCAGAGCTCCTTATGCAGCTGAAAACAGAAATGTATAAATAAAAGACAATATGTTTTATTTCGACCACCTCTCAGGCCGATAGTCGAAATGATGTGCCAATATTCTGTACATTAAAATTTTTTAATTTTTACACTTTTTTTTTTTTATCACCGTTATTGCTGTCACAAGGAATGTAAACATCCCTTGTGACAGTAATAGACAGTGACAGGTACTTTTATGGAGGGATCGGGGGTCTATAAAACCACAAACTCCTCCTCTGCACTTGAAAGTATTATTCAAAACATCAAGATTTTGAATGTTTTTTTTTTTTTTTTTTTAAACTGGCACCTTTAAGAAGCCAGTAATCTGGGTCAGAACATCGCTTCCGGGTTACTAGATCTGAGACTTAAACGAAGCATCGGCTTTGTTCGGGTCTTAGGCCAGCCGGCAGACGTTCCGGCTGGTGGCTGGGCCCCCGGTGGGACGGAAGAGCCCGGTCGAGTGGCAGAAGGCAGTGGGATGGGGGGGATGTCCCCTCTCGCTGCTTGTAATAAGTCGAGTGTCTTCTGAGCTGCATCGATTGTTGTTACAATGAAGCTGACTGTCCGCTCTAAAGAGCTGCACGCATCACCCTGGTAAAACCCCTTGAAACAATATCGGTCTAGTTTGCAACCAATACCGATTTTTCGGAAAATGATAATATCGGCCTGCAGTAATCAGCCTTACATATACATACATCCTTTCATACATACATCACACACACACACGTATGTTTTGCCTTTCATTTCTATTTTAAACTGAATGGGTTGTTTTTACAAGGTTGAGGGCTTACCTATACTTTAAAGTGAAACTCCAGTGGTAATTTTTTTTGAGGAACAGCACAAATGAAATGAGTTACATCTCATAAGTTAGAGTCCTTTCACACCGCACTAGCACCCGAAAAGGGGTTAAATCCACCCGCAAAACACAGCCGGAGTGGCATTTTGCCGGCGGTATCGCAGCGATGCCCCATTGATTTCAATGGGGAGCAGTGGTGGAGGAGCGGTGAGTTTACCGCTCCAAAAAAGCTGCTAGCAGGACTTTTTCTTACCCCCTGCCAGTGCACCGCTCCCGTGTGAAAGCCCTCCAGTGTGAAACGAGGTCAGAAGATTTAATAGATGGAAAGTTGACTGAAGTTCCGCTTTCAAGTAAATTGTAAGAAAATAAATAACACATTTCCATCAACGTATATCAAATTGTTACATTTCTATTTTTCCTCTCCTCATCTTGAATTGTGAAAATGTCGGGCATATTCACAATATACAGTCATTTACAGCACGCAATCAGAGTTCGCTTTTTTTGTGTCTTGATTTTAGGTTGTAGCAAATTGTACTTTTTCCTATTTGCAAATTTTTCATAAGTAAGATGGTTGTTATTTAAATATTTTGTTTCTTTTAAATAGGAAAAGAGCGCTGGTCGCAATTGGAACTCATGATCTAGACACAATAAAGGGACCTTTTATCTACACTGCTAGGCCTCCAGCAAGTATCAAATTTCGACCACTGAACCAAAATAAAGAATACACTGCTCCAGAGGTTATGGAATTGTACAGGGTGAGTAATAGCTTTCAAACTTCTTGGGATATTTTACATATATTTATTGATACATCTATCCAAAGCGTACCTTTGTTGTGGTTTGTTCTCAATGGGTTAAATACCACTAACTTCTTATAACCAATGAGGACTGACACATAGTCCCTCTATTGGTCATCTGTAACATTTTGTGCTGTTCTTTTATAAAGAAAGCAGCGTTTTGATCTGCTACATAATCAATTTTCCCATATATAGTAACACACTGCTAGGGAGCAAAGAAATAATTAAAGCAGAACTTTACAGTTTTGTGGTGGGTGGGCTATTACCATAATGTGAACAGGTGTACCACGTACTTGCTTCTTAGAGTGCTCTCTTTCATTAGCAGCAATTGACATTCCCTTTTGTTGCTCTGTCACAGCTCCCGCTGACTGTTTGCTGTTTTTCTGGGTCTTCTTTTTAACATCTGCTGTTAGGCAGCTATTGGTGACATAACTGGTACATGTGCAGAATATGCCCTGTAGTGTCTTGCCCTCTGTATGTGTCATAGGCTCTGTATGCTAAATAATAAAAAAAAAGAATCTGCTAGAAGCAAGTCTTTGCATGTTTCTTTTGCCAAAAAGAATCTACAATCTAGTCATGGTAGTATTTTTGCCAGGGTTGGGTGAAGTAGAAATTGGCTTACAGAGAATGTCATGTACATTTTAAACTCCAAATTTCTAAGCTGGACCATGTATCTTTATACTACTGGAGGAGCATGTTGCCTGTACAGTTTTTGCTTGCTTTTTTTTTTTTTTTTTTATATAAGCTGTTAGCCAAACTTAGCTTTTAGACTGAAGGGCACTTCTCCCCAACCATCAATATATATATATATATATATATATATATATATATATATATATATATATATATATATATATATATTTTTTTTTTTTATAAGAGTCCTGCTTACAAGTAAAGGCCTCCATTTTATATTATATTGCTAAAACCGGTGGAAGTGTCAGACCTTGTCAAACTATGTGGTGTAGACTGCTGCTAAAGAGATTCTTGGTATTGGGCTGGGGAGTTGTCTACAACTGCCCTACAAAATGGTAAATAGGTTGGTAAATATAAACGTTTAATGGGTAGGCCAGCACATCTATATTAAAGCAGAGCTCCAGTCGCCCCACAAAAATTAAGTCGGCAACTGCAAATACTTTAGGGGTGAGGGAGAATGCAGACAAGTGGAATTTCCCCTTTTGGATGAAGTTCCGCTTTAAGATTCCTTGATAAGACCAGCTGGTGCTGGTTCTCTTAACCAGTTCTTTGTTGCTTAAAACCATATATTTGTTTCTTTTCATGGTTTGGTTATACAATATTCATTACACAGAGTGTGTTTTTTAATCTATCCTATTAAAGAAAGTTTTGACTTGCACACCTTGGTATGGGTTGTCCCTTGAGAATAGCATATTATAAGCACCACTAATTACGTACATTTTATTTTCAACAATCCCTTATGTTTTTTAAATAGCTAAAACTTCTTACACATATCTGTTTTATATTAACTAAATTGTTATAAATCTGCACTATTATGATGAATTTACTTTTACCAAGAAATAGTGCCTGGGTGAACCTTGTACTGGATTTGAACCTGTGAAATTTGTGTATTTGTGTGTATGTGAAATTTTATTTTTGTATCGCCCACAGACTGACAGCCACCTGAAACATTTTCTGCACATCATTGAAGATAAACCAGTTTACCCTGTGATATACGATAGTGATGAGATTCTACTCTCCATGCCACCAATTATCAATGGTAAAGATGTTTACATCTTAACTCTTGTAAGAGTTTGAAAAGTAGTTTAAAACTGGAAACCTTTACATACAGAAATGTGTGTTGCAATTGCTAAACTTTTTTTTTTAAATGCTAGGTGCCTGGCCATGTGGGGCTTTGATTCTTTCAGTGTTACTAACCTGAAACAGGCTTGCACTTTGGAAAGGTCAGAGTGAAGTCAGATCTGATAATCTGCCTGCTTTCAGGTTAATGACTCAGAAAGTACGGAAACCAATTGGCTAACCAGAGAACTTTTTTAAAAGAAAGATGGTGGCATGATGGCCTTCATGTTAAGAAAACTGTATTACAGAAATAACTGCACAGCCTGGCTTTTTATTGTACAGCCAATTTAGTCTATTTTTCCTCCCCAAGTTAGGCGATTACACCAATATGCTGTGAGGGCAGGATTTAACCAGTGGGCCTACTGGATTTCAAATTAAAGTGGTTGTTAACCCCATTCATGAAATCTGACCTAGGCACATATATCTATAGTACTTATCTCTCTCCAAAGCTCTAAGTACCATGCCTTTCTGTTGCTCTGTTCCTCTGTTATCAGCAGACTCTCTTCTGACAAGTTCTCCAACCCAGGAGATAGCAGCTGGAAACTTGTATCAGGTAGGGAGGTTAGCAGAGAGCTTATCTATTCAGAGTACATCTCTGCATGTTCCTTCGTTCCTCTGCCAATGTGGAGGGGTGCTGTGTGCCTTTCCTACAATCGCATAGTGTAAGCCCAGACTCCCCACCGACTGCTGAATGAGCAAAGAAGATTTTTAACACGATCTGCACTTTCCAAAGAGTGTAGAAAGGGAAAGACAGAAGATATACAGGTAAAATTTATGTAGGAGGATTTGTTTAATCTCTGTGTTTTTATCTGAGGCTATTAACGTCACTGGGTATAAGAGGGTGTTTACATACACTTTAAAGCTTCCAGTTAACAACATTCATTGTTATGTCAACACTGGTGAAACACTTTTTTTTTTTTTTTTTGCTTTCCTTAAAATTCTGAATTGTTTCTTGTTTTTTAGGGAATCACACAAAAATCAGCTTGAATACTCATAATGTCTTCATAGAATGCACTGCCACAGATCTGACAAAGGTAATGGAGAGCTCACCTTTCTGTGAATTACATATGAGAATATGGGAACTGTAATTCCTGACCTTGATCTTGTAAATGCTTGCTGCACACCTGTTCTGCATTAGGCAGTAAATCGGCAGGTCAGCCTGGCGTACACCATATGCCAGAAAGAGGTCCACAATGGCAGAGACAGGGATATCTTTTACACCGGGTTGCTTTTAAAGTGGTTGTAAAGGCACAAGTTTTTTTTTCACCTTCTATGCATGAAGGTAAAAAAAACCTTCAGTGAGCAGAAGCTCCCCCAGACCCCACCTAATACTTTCCTGAGCCCCCTGTCGATCCAGTGATGTTCACGAGAGCCTTGCTTCTCAAGGAACTCGCACTCTTGATTGGACATTGGTTCCCACTTCTGTCGATCACAGTCAGTGAGCCAATCGGGAGATGGAGGGGTTGGGGGTGAGTTGGGAGCCTGCCTGTTTGGGTGACCTCACAGCAAGCTGCTTGCTATGGGGGCACCCAGCAGGAGGGGGGACCTGAGAAGAGGAGAATATGGACTTTTCTGTGCAAAACCATTGCACGGAGCAGGTAAGTATAACATATTTGTAATTTTTTGGGCAAAAAAAACACGGCTTTAATATCATTTTAACCGATAACCGTCTGCCGGCTGTCATAATTACCCACAAAATTACCCCATTTTGGAAAGCAAACACCCCAACGTATATTCTATGAGGCATGGGCTGCAAATAGGTACTCGGGGACTCCGATGGACTGTGACAGGTACTCTGGGACTCAGATGGACTGTGACAGGTACTTTGATGGGTGGTGACAGGTCCTCTTTATTGGTGGGTGGGGGGGGTGCAATCAGTGTGATTGGTGTACACTGTAGGTGGTAACGAGGTGTTACCGCAATCTCCTCCTCACACACGATCGGTGTGTGAGGAGGAGAACCCGGTACCATCTCGTTACCGCAGTTTGTTGACATTTAGCGATCGGCTGTGAAAGGATCACAACCGATCACATGGTACACAGCCACCGGTCAATGGCCATTTACCACCGACGGCCAGGCGGCACGGCTCTCGTTATGGGAGGGCATCATATGACGTCCTTCCATTTAAACAGGGAATTCGCATGATCGTGCGTGCACATCCCTGTACCTTTTGGTGGCGGCGTGTCACAGACAGACACCACTTGCCACCGAGGGGGTTGAACAGCCATTGGGCATGGCTGTTTACTACGTGATCGGCCGTGATGACGTAACAGGTGGTACCGCCTCACTTTGCACGGTGCATGCACATGATCTGGAGCACGCTGCCCATGCACGTCTGTGGCGGCATGTTCCCGGGAACACTGCTTGTCACCGACGCTGGTAAACGGCCATTGACCGGTGACTGTGTACCACGTGATCGGTTGTGATCCTTTCCCAGCCGATCGCTAAATGTCAACAAACTGCGGTAACGAGATGGTACCGGGTTCTCCTCCTCACACACCGATCGTGTGTGAGGAGGAGATTGCGGTAACACCTCCTTACCACCTACAGTGTACACCAATCACACTGATTGCACCCCCCCTCACCCCACCCACCAATAAAGAGGACCTGTCACCACCCATCAAAGTACCTGTCACAGTACATCTGAGTCCCCGAGTACCTATTTGCAGCCTATGCCTCATAGAATATACGCTATATGTTAGAAATATCTATAAATTAAATTGACAACTTCGTAAAAAAAAAAGAAAAGCTTTTTCATTTTTTTTCCCCACATTTTCCAAAAACTTCTGGAAAAAATGAACCATTCAAAAGACTCCTTATGCCTTATAGATTATACATTGGGGTGTTTACTTTCCAAAATGGGGTCATTTTGTTGGCAATTCCATTGTCCTGGTACTCCAGGGCCTTCAAAATTGTAATAGGTGGTTGAGAAATGAGATGCGTCATTTATGCTCCTAGAACACCTGAAGGTGCCACTTCAATGTTGGGCCTTTGTATGTGGCCAGGCTGTGTAAAAGTCTCACACATGTCATATCACCATACTCGGGAAGAGTAGCAGAATGTATTTTGGGGTGTAATTTGTTGTATGCATATGCTGTGTGTGAGAAATAACCTGATAATATGACAATTTTGTAAAAAAAAAAAATATATATTCATTTTGCAAAGGATTGGGGAAAAAAAAATTGCAACTTAAAAAAACTCACCACGCTACTTAATACCTTGGAATGTCTACTTTCTAAAAAGGGGTCATTTGGGGGGTATTTGTACTTTCCTGACTCGTTAGGCCCCTTTCACATGGACGATCCCTTCAGGTCCGCCTGTCAGTTTTTCAGGCGGACCTGAACGGATGCTCCATAGAGCTCTATGGAGTGTCGGATGTCAGCGGTGACATCCGAGCCGCTCCGATCCGAAAAAGTGTGACGGAGGAAAAAGCTATTTTTCCATCCATCATCGGATCGGGTGACGATGGACATTGCGGTCCATCATCACCCGATCTCCCATAGGGGAGAGCGGCACTGTGACAGGTCCGTCCCTGCGCAGTGTGCAGAGACAGACCTGTCATCTTCCTGCTCAGCGGATATCGCTCTGGCGATCCCCTCTGAGCAAGCGGATATCCACGGGGCGGATCAGCACTGATCCGCCCCGTGTGAAGGGCCCTTTGTGTCTCAAGAAATGAGATACACCTGATGTACTGAAGGCCTGACCAGATGTGATCAATTTTCAGTGATTGGCACCATAGATTGTAGACTCTATAACTTTCACAAAGACCAAATAATATACACTAATTTGGGTTATTTTTTACCAAAGATACGTAGCAGTATAAATTTTGGCCAACATTTATGAAGAAAAATTACTAATAAGCAAAATTTTATGATGGAAACAAAGAAAAAAGCATTTTTTTCACAAAATGTATGGTCTTTATTTATAGCACAAAAAATAAAAAACCCACTACTGATTAAATACCACCAAAAGAAAGCTCTAGTTGTGTGAAAAAAAGGACGCAAGTTTCATATGAGTACAGTGTTGCATGACTGAATAATTGTCATTCAAACTATGAGAGCGCTGAAAGCTGAAAATTGGTCTGGGCAGAAAGGGGGTGTAAGTGCCCTGTATTGAGGTAGTTAAACTGGCCTCACATTACAGCCTCTACAATCTTCATTAGATTTTTAAACCATTATGGATGCCCTTGCTACAAGCATTCAGTTTCAGTCAAATTTCACCTTTTGCAATACATGTATGTTACTTTCATATCAAAATGTGTTGTACTACACTTGAATAAACATTAAAACGTGTTCACAGTGCATAGATGAAAATAAACATATGATATTATCTGTTATTTTATGATTTTATTAAGTGAATAAAAAAGTCCATATGAGAGAGTCCCATCCAAATTTGTGCTAACAGGTGAAAAATAATTTCTTCCTGTTATCGCCAAGTGCCACCACCAGACACCATCACCAACTTTCCATGACCACCTTGATTTAAGACTGGACACAAAGCGCTTGTAGAATCTCCTTAGAAACAAAATAGTCTCAATGTGAACTGGGAACACTGTTGGATGCATGTGACCAATAATTGCATAATTGGTTCATGTAAAGCAAGAGAAAAGAGCCTCTCCACGGTGTATTATACATTAACTTATATAAACAAGTTCACTTACACAAAGGTCAAAGACACACGAATGTATAAATCCTCACCAAACCGGCATGGACATCTACTTCCTGGTGTGTGATGTCAGTAGGAGGCTCCGCCCAATGTGTTTTACAAAAGATATCTTCCAGGGAAACGGGCACCATTCTGCGTCATAGCATATACATACAAATAATAAATGTTATATGTTGCACCTTTTATTTAGGGTATAAC